>NC_139353.1:64818903-67648903 GCF_055883805.1 Amblyomma maculatum
ACAGCTCATACGTAAACCGCTCAGCGAACGCAAACTGGCAGATGTTGATGAACTCTTTGCAGCATTTAGAAAATAAGCTTGTTCCAAAAGTTATTGTAAAATCAGATGCGCGAAGCCAGTGGTTCAATAAATGTTTGAAATCTGCCTTCAACAAAAACAAACGTCTTTGCCGAGCAGCTGGACAAAGCAATAACCAGCCATCGTGAGAAAATGTCGTCTGTGCGCTGAACTCCACAATGAAAAACTAGTTAATATCAAGAACAAGTTTTGCTCACAAGATTTATTGTCAATCCTGTAGTCAAACCCAAACAAATTCTGGCGCATGCTTTATTCTAAAGCACAGAACAGCCATTTGGAAATCACTGAGAGAACAGTGAGTTCTTTAAATGTGAGGAATGTGCTACTGCTCCTTGCAATTACTTATTTCATTTCTCTCTGTAGCTAATAATAAAGCCAGGGACTACATTCCCGAGGCTTCTTCCTGAAAAATGCCTGAAATCGAAATAGACCTTGACGGTATTCATAAGTTGATTTCATCTCTCAAAATATCAAAATCCTCCGCTGCGAACAAATGTCTTGCAAATTACTCGAAAATTCTGAAAAATTGTCAAGCCAGATATTGCATATCAACAGATATATCAACAGATTTCGTGAAGATTAAATATCTTCACGAAATCTGTTGATACCAAAGTTACCCCTGAGGATTTAAAAATTGCGCAATTTACTCACGTAATCAAAACCGATCGCACCAGTTCCTCATATTATCGGCCCATTTCTCTCACCAAAAAAACCGTCTAAACTGCTTGAGCCCATTATGTTCTCTTATCACATGTGTCATAGAGTATCCCATAATTTCTTCTACCCAAACCAACACGGCTTCTGGAAACAGCTATCATTTGAGACCCAGCGCGCAGACTTCATCCATGATAATCTAAAATATTTGGATGACCTCGCTCAGATGGACGCTATTGTATTTAGAATCTGCTACAACATTTGACCATAATTACCATATACCTCTCTTCTCTTGGAATTCAATAACAATTGCTAACCTGGCTTGATCGCTTCCTTTAAATGACTCAAGCCGTTTACATACATATAACTACACCTGACCTCCTCGTAATGCAACCACTGGTGTTCCACAAAGAGGCGTCTTATCACTCCCATTAATCATTATCTATAGCAATGATGTTCCTGCCAGCATCAACTCTTCGATACAGTTATCGGCAGATTATTCACCATTTACAGTTCCTTTTAATCCATCAATTCTGCCTCTTTCCAGGGTACTTAAATCTAATTGTATCTTGCTGCGAAACATCGCACATGCCTCCTAGTCTAAAAAAAACAAATCTATGCTATTCTTTCGTAAATGCCCGATAATTTATAACTCTTAGTACATCCACCCTGTTGCCGCTAGCCCAACACAGTGCTACCAAATACACAGGAGTGCGTAATAAGTCATCGTTATCGCCAACTACTCACATTGAAACCATCTGTCTAAGGCAGATGGTTGGTTAGAATGCCGCTCCCGAAGTTTTGACACAGGACGTGTATAAGCATGCAGTACTGAAACTACGCATGTGTAAGCCGCTTGTTTTTTAATTCAAGCAAGCATTGTTCCGGTTTCGAATTCTCCTTTGCACGTCCTGCATTAGTTTTCTGCACATAAGCGACAGAAGCTATCATAAGCTATCGCGAGTTGCCTTCCTCTTTGAAATGTGGTGAGCATCCTGGCTGCATTATTTTAGAAGATACTTGTATATCTCCAGTACATCTAATCAGTGCTCACGATGATAACTGTTTTCACATGTGTTTATCTTTGCGGCACCACATCTGCGTTTTGACACGTTCGTAATGCGAATGAGTAATCGCTGTTGGTAGCAATACCAGCGGGTTGTACTTAAATTCTTGGCATAAAAATCCTGTTTGTAGAAGAGTTGAGTAATTCAGCAATAATAATGAAACCTCCGATAAACAGGCAGTGCTTACATATAGTAATTTGAAGAAACGTATCTAACAGGCGCAGTTACAATAACAATTCTGAGAGCACTGTGCAATCTACACTGCAGAAATGCGAAAGCCTGCACGTTTCAGGTGCATAGGGTGCATCACTTTTGTTCTAATTGTCCTTATCAGCTAAATGCACCGTCTTTATTATTGCTAATGCCGTCATTGTCATTATCACTAATTGTAGCGTCATTGTAATCGCTACTATCTTCTTCGCAGTAAACAAGAAAAATTATGATGTGTGTTAGATGATCTCGGGCGTGGTGCTATTTAAAGAAAGAAGTTTTGACTGAAGATATTACCGGCATTCTTTTAACTCTTTTAAGGACGTCTTGTGCGGGGCCTCCACGGTATGGCAAATGGTACAATGGCTGGGGAAGCATGATGTCAGTGAGGTCTTTATAGAGTTTCTTCTTGGTGACATTGCACAGATATTCACACTAACACGCTACCCGTTAAGATATGGCTTCATAGCAAAGGCATCTTCATACCCTGGACAACCAATTGTTTTTTTATGCAAAAAACCTGAAACAATAGAGCATGCTTTTCTTGACTGCTGAGACCCAATATTTCACTGGGATGTTTTACAGCGCACGCTTAAGAAACAGTTACCTCTCGATCCATATGGAATAAGGTTCTTGCCAATAGAAACATCACAGGATATACGATATGATTTGATTATGCTTCCGGGCCTGCACTCGATATGGAAAATGAGGATGCAATTTGAACATGCTGATCTTGGCGTGCGTCCTGTTCGCGAGCATTTTGTTGAAAGTGTCGTTTCACTAAGAGAGTGTTACCGAGCGCTCCCTGATCCACCAGAATGGATTACCTTGCTTGATGTTTTGGTGTCACAGAGAGAATTTTATTACGTGTTTGCCGAAGCCTGGCTTACGCGTTTTATGCACTGTATTTCTGATTTCACTTTCAAATGTCAAAGTCGGCAATAAAGAAAAAAAAAACTCGGGCGTGGTGTTGTTGGTTAAAGTGATCGGCTGGTGACCTGAGGGATGGATGTTCGACTCCCGGTGGAGATGTGATTTTTATTTCTTTGATGACGTTAGCTCCAGGTTTGTGTGATGACGTCACTTGATTGACAACAATCCGCCCACAACAAAAGCCGACAATATATGCCATTAGATGCTTTCGCCTTAAAATTGAATTTCAAAAGGCAGAGCCGGCGAACACGTTCTCTATTCTTCTTTGACGCCAAGTTAGGTAAGTGATGACGTTAGCCAGTGCATAGTTATTACACCCAGCCTAGCATCAGTTTCATCGTTGTACACAAAACCTCACCAGCGCAACGTCTTCGTGGTCTCACTGCTACGTACCCTAACCATACCCACCTTGGTAAAACCGTCTCGTTGCGCACTAGGCTGGTGAGATCGAATGACACGGTTTAAGACGAGCAATACGCGGGTCTTCAGGGAGCGGGGTTGTGCTAGAATTTTTCGGGTGTTGATGCATTGCTATGTAGGCTACCTTACTAAGTGGCCGAAAAACTCGTTAAAGTTTGCCGTAGAGAGACAGTGGTTTCTCGTACATGCCCACATATAGGGCCGGGAACTAGAAGAGTAGTTGCATCACGGTGATGTTGACAGACGCGAAGCTTTCGGCTGCGTTGACCGGCTTGGTGCAGCCGGTCTCGTGCGGTATGGTTTAGTTATATGTATTAGGGTATTCATATAAAAGCAGCTTGCGGCTATGAAATTAAGTGTGTGAATTACGTCTATACCTGGTGAGTCATTGCGTTTGGTATATGTGATGCTTGTCGCTTTTTTTTTGCTGGAATTCAGTTTTATTCTAAATAATTTGTATAGTACTGCCTCATTTAAAGTAATCGTATTCTTGGTTGACTAAAACTTAGTTTTATATCAGTAATTTTATATTTTACAATAAATTCATCCAAATTTGTTCATTAAGTAACATCTTTGGATAACATACTCTAACTAAATTTATATAAACGCTCCATGAAAGCAGTTTGTTCAGTATTACACCTCTGTTCTGCATCACTCGAGCAAATTTGCGTGCTTTGCCGAGAGTATGGCATTAGTTACTTCAGCTGCATTTTTACTCCAGCTAAAACATCATTTGTGCAGCCGGTCTCGTGCGGTATGGTGGACGGCATCAGCGAAGGGAATGGCGTGTAGTGGGAGGGGTTAAGAGGGAGTAAGGTGTCGAAGAGGATTAGTGGGTTGCGGCCGAAATGCAAAAGAAGGGACAGTATCTGGCGGCTTGATATCACGAAGAGTTAAAGGCGAATGTTATGTACGACAAATAGACGTACCATTAATTGTGATGGTCGGGATTATATATACACAGAATGTCGGTCAGTGTTATCAAGGCGCTCAGTAAGGTCGTTCGTTTGACGACGCTACGCCGTTGTGAACTTGTGACCAGAAGTGCATTAGCGGAGAAGGTCATGCGTAACTTCAAAAAGGAAGCAGAAACCATGATATAGTTTACACAACACTTGCTCTTCTATCAGTAATTCTCCGTTGAGTGTACTTCCGTAATTTGGAACCTGTCTTTTTTCAGTTCTTGAACTACAGTGGACCTATATGGACTTATAATACCACTGAAAGACTCAATGTCCGATGCAAGGTGGATGTTATGTTCAACATATCTACAAGTCATATTTTCTTCAACAGAACAATGTATTTCAATGAAAACAGGTAAATTGCATAGTTATTAGGAAACCTGGTTCAAATAATTGACTTCACTTTCTTATTCAACAGGACCACTACATTTTTGGAGGGGAAGTTTGATGTAACAAGCCAAGCTACAGTTTATATTGGTGGCGCAGGTACGTGAGGAGTTGTCTCTTCGCATATCTTGAAGACTGTTCGTTTCAATTATTAATCATGTGGTCTTAGCAAAGCAGGAAATTTCGCAACTACCTTTTAAAAATGTGAAATCAAGACGATATACAATGCTACTGGCGAAAGAAACCTTGATGAAAAAAGGACAGCACACTCATGCTAAGTAAAAGGATGTAGATGTTAATTTTTTGCCGAATGGAACTTTGGAAGCTTAGCCTTTCTTTTCTCATTACCTTCTTTAAAAGAAATAGCTTTAACACTTTCAAAGCGTAATGTGACAGAAGCCTAGTAGGGGGGCGGCCATGGTAGTGCCACTAGCTGCCGGACCTGAGAACTACCTCACTTCCCGATATATAACATTGTAGCACCGTAACGAAAGGTAAGAGGTATGAATTGAAGGTAGGATTTAAGGAGAAGGTTGATATAAAAAGGGCACGAAGCCACGTCTATATGTTTATAACGCCACAAAGTTAATGGTTGAATTTTAACGTTTTATATTACCAACAAAAAAACAGACATTGTTCTCTCTTTCACAGTTATTATGTGAAAGATCGCGCGACCTGCTATAAATGCGACAGTATATGGCATTCGTGCGACTGCTATACGGAGCGCACTTTCCGCTTTGCTCGACGTGTCCGTTCCTGGAACCCGATCAATCGAGAGGGTGTCGCGTGCGCGCTCTACAGAGCCTGGCGCATAGGTTCCGACTGCGTCTCAGCTCGTCTTCGGCCGCAGTGGAGCCCAAAAGGCCGTTTACACGAGTCTCCGTTGGCTGCATGCTTGAAGTCGTTGCAACCTGCACTACTCACATGATTCTTACATCGACCAATTCGTGTTTTTCTGTCACAACGCAATCAACGCCGGCTTTTCTGCGGCACAAGCACTTGAGCTTGAAGGGTGAGAAATAAGTGAAATAGACACGGAAATGAAGAAGGAACAATATCATTGGCCGGTCGCGAAAAATATTTGCCCGTTTAAGGCAGTAGATGCTGTCCCCAATAAAGGATTATAATTAGCGATTCATCTCATTTCTACCTCAGAAAGGGCGTTCACCCCAACACAAGCCTAGAAAAAAGCAGTTGGTAACAATGCATGCAGCGCGTATGACTCCACAAACCACTGGCAACCGCAAATGAAATTGGCTTTTTATTATTGAGTGCATAAAATAAGCAAACCAGGCCAATTTTTTACCTAATAACTTCATCTCACATAAGAGTAATTTCCTTGTTTAGGCGAGAAGAAAAGCTTTAATGAACAACTTTTTTTTCAGTCACAGGAAAAGCTGTTGGATAGCAGCTATGAACTGCCGTTATATTTAACAATAGTCGCAATATGAAACAATCATGGGTCGGCGGCAAGTTATGATAGGAATGGGAACGCAACGAGGTTAGTGCATTTGCCTTAAGAAGGCTCGATATATGTGGCTACAGTCTTTCTTTCTGAATCAATATCTCAATCACGACGCAATGCTATTTTTGGGGCTCATTTCGTCTTAATGATCTCGGATTTATATTAGTTGCAATTATTATGACCTAATCAATTCAATCGGCGGCGGCAGAGGACGGCGTTAGCGGACGTGGTCATTGAGTTGGTGACGACATGCCAGCCATATGCGCACAGCGACACCAGCATAACGCCTAGCCGCCTCAGCCACCCTCGGCCTCTTACATCTCTATGTTTAGTTCTTATCTCGTGACCTTTTACATACTGCAATCATATACTTTCCGCGTCAAGCTGCCTCGCATCCAATCTGTGCTCGATCAGCTTTGTAGCTGGTTTTCCGCTGCAGCCGATAATGCTAAGCGTATGAAAAAAAATCTATACTTGCTCACACGCACGACTATATCTAAATAATTGCAGTGATACACGGAGGAGAAAATAACTCTCCAGCTATCCGTGAACGTTGCATTACACAGTAATATTCATCCTAAGGAGACCTAATTCAGGGTGTACCAGTTACTTTCGAAAGTGAGACTATGCATCGAATGCGGGGAAAAAGTGTTCCCTTGAGCCGCCCCGAAACAATATTCACTAGGCGAAATTATTTAGATCTGGAAATCTAATTAGAAATAAACATTGTTAATACAAAATTCCTTATAGCGAAATCGCACATTTATCAATAAATAGATAACAGTATCGAAAGCTTCTTTAGAAGCAGGACAAATTAATACTGTTTAAAATGAATACCTTGAAGATGTTTTGAATGAAGATGGTCAATCGCACTGGCATCTTTGCGCTATGTATGTTAATTCGCATCCAGACTTAGTATTCTCTAGCGATTTCAAGTTGAAAGCTGAATTAGCGCCACAGTTAACGCTGCTTTGAAAACTGCGCAAATTGCACAAAAGTGTTCGCTTTGCTCTAACTGTGCCAGCATGAAGCAGTTCTCCACTGGAGTCATCGGTATTGTCTTCTGTGCCACAAAAGTTTGATGACGATATTCAGCTATTCACTGAGCTGTGATACAGCCGCTACTAAAGGTGTCACTTGGATAGGATAGGATAGAAAAGACGTTTATTACTCTAGAAAGTTTTTTTTTGCTTGTAACAGACGCGAGGTGCATCTTTGTTCTCTGAGATGTCGCGCATTTAACGTTCCCAGGGTAATTGGAGGTAGTCAGTTTACAACCACCAGCTGCACTTGGCTCAATCCGTGCGCTCTGTGGATTTTAGAAATTATTGTTCCTGCCTGATCACATGGTTTGCCTGATAACTTGGTAGCGGTGTGTTAGGTGCACTGGGAATTAAATGCTTCCTGATTATTTCATGGCGTGAAATGACCGAGAATTCGGGAGAGAAAAGCGTGAAGCCATTTTCACCGAGAGAAAGCTTGTTGGCCATGATAACACCAGTGTAACGGAGGCCGAAGAACGGTAAGGCAGGAAACAATGCTATAAGTCTTCCTCTTGATGACAATCCGTACTTCATGCATTTAAGAGGGAGAATGGACGGGGGCAGATCAAGAACCCACATGAGCAATACTAAAGCCACAATTCAGAAGCATGTTGTACTTGTTTCCTGAAATCGTGTTCGTAATCTTTCCTGAAATGAACGTAGAGGAATCAGGCTTGAATTCTAGCAGTAATGAGCTGCGGTCAGCGCAGTTTTGCGCATAGTAAGATGGGAAGGCAAATAAAGGCCTTTTCCACTAACAATTTGTCGCCTGGAGCGGGGTATGGTTACAGCACTTTGATGCACGCAGAATGCTTCGGAGCGTTGTAGACCTAGGCATATAATTTCGAAGTTGTCGAACGTGTGGACAACTAGTAGATCAAAGGTACAAAAAGGGCAAATCACGCGTCATATAGGTGCTTCAGTTGTATATTTGTTGCAAACGTTCTTTGTACGTGAAATAAATTAGTTCTTCCCCGGTCTGACAATAAGCGATCGATTGACGCCAATAATCCTGCAATATATTTGTTCACAGAAAGCTTTCGCTAGCTACTGGAGAAATGATAGCGCGTGTACAAGGAGAGAGACTGCAATAACAAGATAAAATCGTAACAAAGTTCTGCAGGGAAAGACTACTCCGCAAGCAAGCCAGCCCACTTGGTATAAACCCTCCCAATTGTTAACCTGGACCACTTGAGCGTCGATCCCGTCGTCGATAAGCGCCGTATAAAGAAGCATAGCTGCGAACTGAGCTAGCGCACGTGGACGATATGAGAAGCCGGGGTGAATTGTTGCCCACCAGGTTGCTGCACCGGTATCTGCGTTCATGTTTTGAGAATTATTATCAAGGCATAAATATAAAGCGCCTATCGATATAGCGCTTGAGCTGGACGTAATGCTATGCATATCTACTAGGGAGTTTTAGAATTAGGGGGATCCTTGCCGCGTGTGCACTTTCGTCCCGCTATTACGCTGTCCCCAATAAAAATATAGGGCTCCCCTATTCTAAAACTCGATACTGACTACACTACGAGTGGTTCACGCAGCACTTTACTTTTGGTTCATACGGTTAGCGCAGTGCTTTGCTAGCGTTTGTCTGCAAGTCGTGTTTATTAGAAACTCCGACCTTGCAAAGAATAGCGCAGCCACTTTATGAATGTCTGACCCGAAATAGACTAATTGGTTTTCCCGAGAGCAAAAGACGCCCTAATAAGTATTTTTGGCTCGCACTGGTATGGAAGCAGATTGTAGGTGTTGAACAACCTGAATTCCAAAGCAACGCCATCTGATCATATTATTACGTTTATCAACACGCACCTTGCTCTCCTAGTGTAAAGAAGGCAGCCCCATTTTTTTTCCTAATTGCTTCTCAATTTCACGCAGAAAGCGGAAGAAAAGATATATATGAACAAAAATGCATGTGAGGTTGGAACCGGTTCCCGTAAAAGCTTGGCCCAGGAAAGCTGCGCCGGATTTTTTGAGCACATGCTGTTATTCTCTGCTGATTTCGCCACTTTGAGGCGCTTATCGAGTCGGAGATGGATTCTCGTGCGTTCAGATAAAAGAAATGGGAAGCTGTACCTTGATTAACGGCGTGTCGAAGGACCTGTCCGGATACAGCTCAGTGGTGGTGAAGGGTTAAAACATATATGCAACGTGTGGTGTGGAGAGTTGAGGAGTAGTTTTTATCGTAGTTTAGTGTTGTATGCCTTTTAGAATCAGCAAATTAAATCAATGCCGGATAAAGTTTTTTTCAATTACAAACTTGCATAATGAAAAATGCGAGAGATAAGTACCTGTGGTTTCTTCAGTTGAGTTTGCAGCAAGACGCACCTCATGTAGGCTATGTTAAGGAAGTGAACAATTAGATAAATATTCACGTAAATGAAGCAGACACTTTTATATTATTGATTTTCAGGAAAAATATTATTGCGCATTTGAAGGCGTTCGAAGATCAAAGTTGAGCCCGGTGTAAATTTTGTTGACTGGAAGTGTCGCTATTAATGTCGATTTTAAAAAAATGCACATTTTGTAACTTGTCGATAGGACTTTTCCCCAGTGAATAAATACACACTGCGGTCATTATGCGTGGTAATGTTGCTACGGTATTGATGTATTCTTGAACATTGGCAAATACGCAAGGAGGGTTTTTTTTTTGTGTGTAAAAGCTGAAAAAGACGTCCTTTTATATTTGCTGTCAAGCACGGCATCTCGACAAGGCCTCAGACCTCTGTTATTGGCTTGAATCATTCTAATTTTTCCGTTGGTTAAGAAAATTAAATAAAAGCATATTGACTTGTGTTATAAGATTTTTAGGGCCCTTACTTTCATGATAGAATATCATCTTGATTAGAAGTTTTCGCTTCACTAATCGTCTGAGCAATAAGTTTCCAAGCATCTACGATGCCCACATTGCTGCGAAATCCAGCTATGCAGACCGCAAAGACGTATTCCTCACAGCTTTAAAACTGCACGTATGTAAACGAGCAAACTAACTCTGCATATTAGACACAGCCATATGGTTAAGATAAAAAGTTTCCAAAGTATAGTTCACCTTGTGCCGGCTTCGAAGCGTATTAGGATACAGCTTCCGGCAATAAAATAAATTAGGGCATTTCGTGGAACCTGTTCTTGTGGTATGCTTGGTTCAAACGCCAACGTTAACGAACTAACAGGAAAAGAAGTTGATATCTCATACTTCTACCAAGGGGTGAAACACTGCAATATAAAAATAAACATGGCAGGGAGCACATGCTTGCATATTCGGAAAGGGCATCTGTGAACCCCACTTAAGAACATGTGGTTTTGCCACTTTTTCTATATCTTTCTTCTAGGTACTCTAACTGACCACGTAGAGCAGTTAGTGTTCGAGAGTCCAGACCACTCCTGTGGCGTAATTTCGTCAAGATATCCAAATGAAGGTACGTAGCAATTTCTTATTGCCCATGCGCGTCTTGTACGATGTAATTCTCATGCTTCAAGGCGTAGCACAGTTGATTATAGCGCTCGGGTAGAGATCAGAAGGAGGGGGGTTCCATTCCCAGTGGAGACAAGATTTTCTTATCTGGGGTGAGTGGCAGGTGGAGCAGACACCCTCTGTCCTCAGTTTTTGTGAACGTCACTGATGATTTCACATGATTATCACTTTTTTATAATCTGGTCCTGATGTTAAAGACGCGGAAACATGCACATGCTCAAGAACACAGTAACACATTTCGATACCTCTGGCACACGCTCCTTATTAAGGCAGCGTGATTCCTTGTCATAAGGATGGATAGAAACATTTACTTTTTTAGAATTTGTTTTATTGCTTGCTGCTTACACCTGTAAAATTCCAATCGCTGGAATTTCCCCCAGATTATACCTTTACTCAACCACGCCGGTTAATTTTTAAAGAAATTTAACGTAACATTAGAGCAAATACAATATGTAATGTGTGGTTGTTCAGAAAAAAACAAACAAATAAAATGGTTTTAAATGGCAGGCAGCTACCGAAGCGCTGCGATAAAGGTGTTTTTTTTTTTTCGCATGCCTCCGAATTTGTGTTCAATTTTATATCAGATATTTCATACGAAAGGCAGGTCTTTTGAACCGTGATCATGGTCTGGAGGTTTTGTGTCCATGTGTTTGTGAATTTTTCAGCTTACGAAACTTTTTATTTTAACGCTTTTTGTATCCTCACTCCGTTAAAGCTATAGAAACAACAGTCCAATGGCTGCAATACTGGTGTTCAGCACGTTTTTATTAGTGTGATAATTATTTTCTTAGACACCTGAAGGTTTACCCATTGTTATTTTTTTTAGAGCTCATATTTTAGGCTCCTGTTTTTCGCTCGTGGCATTCACGTCGGCTTCAGTGCAACTGGGGAGCATCTGTAGGGCGACCCAAGATGCCTCATGTTCACAGTTGGAACCGAGCGTAAAATTCTTCTCAGCTTCCAGCAACCAACCGTGGTCATCCTAGTACAAATATGCTTCGGACTGCCTGGCGGACCTCTTAGAAGCAAAACTTTCACAAAATTCACAGAAAGGACACCGGTTTTTGTTGCTTAATCTTAATATTTGAGAATTGGGAGTTTTTAAGAAGGCAAGCAGGTAAACGATAGTTCGTGTTCGTAACATTTCTCTGCACAGCCGCTAGGTAACGCTAGTTAACTTGAAGCACAGCCGTGCACATCCCTCAAAGTCGGTTCACAGTCGTACCTTGCGGGAAGAAGTTCCTGCGCCCTTCGGATTCGACGTGTTAATCGTAAACGGATAAGCCGACGACTACGGAAGCTACATGAAATCGTCAGGTAGACAAGTTTTCCTATTACTATTTTACATTTAGATTTCAGCTATTTAGGTTAGGTGCAGTGTAAAGAATGAATTTATGGTCATTGTCCTAGCGGCTTTGTTTTCATGGCGGCCAGCCAGGATTATCGGCGCTGATTCGTGAATTAGCTATTTCATTGGAGCGTTAGGCTATTTAGATAGTTATTTGTTTCTTAGGTTATCGACATTTGTACAATTTATTTGAAACCCCATTTGCTAGTAAATTTATTTTTGTGTGAGTTTTACAGATTCTTACCACTCGAGTAGAAATATTAATAAGATGTGAACCAAACAAAATTTTAATGCGAAGAATGTGAGGGGCTAATTAATTTTAATAAAATGCGGTATGTAGTGGTAGAGAAGGCAGCTGTGACTGATTTTTTTGTGCCGGTGTTGCGTACTTAGTGAGCGCGTAGACACGTTCAACAAAAGAATGCCTGTCTAGTGACGCGCGGAAAAAGAGCTCGAGTTATTAAGAGGAGAAAATAGGAATCTACAGTGATAACTTTCTCAAATAGAATAAAAATGGCAGACACTGCTGTTGTTGAGAACAATGGCGGTTATGCCAGTGCGGGCCAAGTGGCTGGGAACAAGTGGCTGGGAACAACAAAGGCGAACTTTGGGTCACGCGGGGACCCAGGCGGGGGAGGGGGGGGGAGGGCACAGCGACACTTTTTAAAAAGTAGCAGTTAAACAATGGGGAAACGTTGAAGAGGAAAGGAAAACTATTTTCGCATGCGTGAAGAAAACCGCAATCAGGAGTCAGCAGCTGGGAGAGAAGGAGAGACTACGCTTGCGCTGGTCGTCGTTATTCTAATATGAACAGGAGCAGTAAAGCTATAATAGTACGTGTAAAGTGTGATAAGCGAGCATCGGTTGCTAAGAAGCATGGAGGAGAATGACACAGCGCTGCAAAAAAGGGAGAACAGGTTGTCGAAGAATTCCTCAAGGTGCAATATACTAATAATAGCCGCGAGACTGAAATATGTTCTCAATGGTTCGCCTCAAAAGTGATAGAAAAGTTAGTTGAGAAAGTGGATGATATCAGGGTTATGGAACAGAAACCTTGGGGTGCAGATTGGGGCATAGACAGTGCCGGAAGAACAATAAGACAACGGGAAGGTTCAAAAGATCGTTACGATGGTTAATCATATTAAAAGAAAGTAACCGTGGAGAAACGCTTCGAAGAGGAAGAAATAAATAGAGAAGGGCGTAAAGTAGGCTTTGGAAAAGGTTTCCGACAATTGGCCTCTATTTCAAAGGAGGCTGGGAGCAGAAATCAGTTGGCGCTTGAAGTGCCGGGCACTGGCTTTTTAGTGGAGGCCACGAAGGCTGCGGGTGCAGGCGTAGTGAGCAGTGAAGCAGGAGAAAACACAATAAGGGTACTTAAGCAAAACGGAATGGAAAGAGAAGGGTAATAAAAACACTGAAAAACAGAATTTTAACACCAGTATCAGGTACATAAACAGGCAGGGGAGTAAAAAGAGAGGAGAATGGTTAGGAATTGAATAGCAGCTAAAAGACGACGAAATAAGAAATACGACGAAATATGCCAGACATCTCAGAGAGCTCGAAGATCCATGTTTTAATGGTGGCTGTGTCTGGAAAAAGTGCAACCGAACAACAACGTCGTAGGTGGGGGAGGTGTAGGTATGTTGGGAGACCTAAGAACACATTCGCTTCAAATAAAATCATCTTGCAAAGAAACATATCTGTGTATCAGGAGCAGGTACCTTTAAACGTACATGGATAGAAGTAGTTTATTTGATGACTGGAGAGAATTGTACGTAGGAAAACAAGAATCCCTTTAAGTGACAATATAAACCAATCTGAAGAAAATTTTGAAAACATTCTATTTGGGGGAAATCAATGGCCACATTCGGTATCTGGATTGATAGAGTGATTCTAAAGAAAGGTTAATGTAATGCAAGACTTCTATGAGTGATAGAACATAGTTATTGGAAACAGAAACTAAATTTCTAGAACAAGTCGCACTCGACCGTTGATTACTCCTTGGTGTCGCAGGGAACTTATGGTAACCTCACAAAAATGGAAATAGATGAACATGATGTGCACCGCCTAGAAAGTTATCATAAGCATATGAGCCTGCAGGAGAGGGTCCGTAAGTGGAAAAAGCACATTTAAACGACAAACATAAGGCACTAATAGAGCAGGTATAGATGAAACAATAGTGAAATGCCCTATGACAAGGTGGGAATATGACCAGATAGAACTACTTATACGTATGAAAATAAAGAAATAAATGCGATAAACTGATGGCGTAAAAAGAACAAATCATGGAAATGGTAAAATAAAGAAATTGGGTAAGCCATCGACCCGCCAATTGTAGCTTCAAAGAAACGCCGAGAAGAAAACGAACTCGCTGCTTTCTCAGGAGGAAACGGACCGAAAATAGGAATCGTTTTGGAAGCGAAACTGGTTGTACAGGCCCTCGTCCTAAACGAAATAAACCAGTCCAGCAATCGCTGGATGGCTGAAATTCACGACGCAACTAAAGGTGACCACATAACCAGGGAACTCCTACGGAACATACAAAATGATTAAATTATAGGTCATGAGGTAACAGATTTCCTAAAGCAAATGCACCACAATAAAGTAGAAATTGCATTTGAAGGCAAAAGAAGTATAGATACTGTCAAGGTATGTGAAGGATTAAGCAAGATTGTCTACTATCGCAACTACTATTCATGCTTTGTATGGTAAATACAGAAAGAAGGTGACAAGAGGATAATCTCGGATATAATCTGTCTTATAGATCAGGAGCAAAAATTGTAGAGCCGCGACCCCCAGGTTTAATTTATGCGGATGATGTTGTACTGCTAGCAGTTAACCAGGAAGAAGGAAACACTGGTTATTGCAAAATCAATGCCATGCCAGGTCTAACAACTCGTCACTGTGTGCCGTGTCCGTGTACGTGTCCGTTGTCCTCTGGCAGGAGCTGCCGACTTGGTTCTCTCGTTTTACATGGTTGGTTTTGCCAGAATCAGCCTGTTAGGACCCTGGCATTCACATTACCCGTATAGGTCACAAAAGCACGTTCATACGGCTTGGTTAAAGCGGTGCTTTATGTGTAGGCTGAGGAAGAAGAAGAAGAGGTAGAAAAAGAAAAAGAAACAGAAGAAAAAGAAGAGGGAAAAGAACGCTTGGTCCCCCGCAGCTAATGCTTTCGCTCCATATTCGGTTCAGCAGCGTTGAACTCTTCTAATTTTTCTTGTAGAGACGAAGGAGATACTCCAGGCTTCAGTTTTAGTACGAATAAGTAGGGTCTATTGATTCTCAATGGTTCGCGAATCAGGTTATTAAATAAGGAGACCGCAAAATACCCACAATGTCAGAATATAAATATGTCGCGGTATCGGAAAATGAAGGACTGATGAAGATAGCGAAGCACAAAGAGTATGTTATAACCTCCTGAGACCCGGCTATGGGGATTTGTCCAATATATTGGACACTAAGTAATCAGACAGTACTCCTATGCCAAGGCATTCATCCTCATAAAACCCTGCAGTCCAATATATTGGACACCTGCTAGCACCATCTATGCAACATAGATGAAAACGCATTGTTCAAATTCCCGCCAAAACTTTTCAAAAGGGCGACATTCAGCGGCGCGGCGTTTGATGGCACCTGTCGGCGAAGTAAGTCCTTTTTCTCGTATTTCTACCTGCTTTCAAAGTATATCTTTGATTTTATATTAAAGGTAATACAACAACGAATGTGCAGAATAAGAAATTTAAACTGTTCAAGCTCTTACTTTTATTCATGCGTCCTTTGATTTCGCGTGTCCACTGTGTTGGACGCTGGGACTCAACCCGGTCATTTTGACCGCGCTTTTGCCACGGTCTTGTTGTGAATAGCAGACGAGTATTGTTGCTATTTAGCGGCTTGCGGACAAAATCGCCTCTATTTGTTGTGTAGCAGACCGGCCTCGCATGTCTGATGAGACAGCTGACGGAAGTTTAAAATTTTATAATTTATAATTTGAATTAAAAATTAAAATTTGTAAATTATAGCATCATAAATTGTAAATTTAAAATTTTATAATTTTGTAATATAAAACAATGTTCTTTTGCACCAAATGCCCGCTCTTCTTCTGCATTACAAAGGACAGAAGATGTTTTGAAATTGCCCACAGAAAGTGAAGAAGCAAGCGAAAGTTTTTTTTTTTTTTTGAGCAGACGAACGCTCGCATTTACGTTCTTTTTCACCATTTTACCTTAGAAGTTAATAAAAAAAAATGCACACGAGTTTGAGAGCATTATTTGCGGCATGTAAATGCATACGCGTTTGGTGAAAAAAGAACGGGTAGAATCCCAATGTCCAATATTGGACATCGCACTGAGCCGATACTATCAGGGCTATTCAAAAAACGTTTAACACTTTTCACCTTCATAACCATACTGACTTATTCTGAAAGTTAATGAAAAATCTATGCACCCAATGCATTCCGGGTCTCAGGAGGACAAGACAAGGACGAAAAGATTCAAAGGATAACGAAACAGTGGAAATTGTTAGGATACAAAAGGTATGAGTTGGGAAAAGACATTTCGATATAAATTATAGTTCCCAGGGCGCCGCACATTCATGAAAAGGTTTTGGGCCTAAAGGCAGATGTACAGTCGAAAATAGAATAAATCAGACCCGTTGGGTGATTACCATTACGTGCCCGCAGTGAAATCATAGACGAGGGTTTACAGAGCATTATGGGCTGGGCATCTTGCAAAGCAAGGAAAGCTCATAATAGTGTATGCAAAGAACGCCTGAGGAAAATTGGCAGTAAAAGTTGGAAAGCTAAAGTATTTAAATACATTTACCAGAACGGCGGTGACTCAAAATAGACAAAAAAACAAGTAAACTAACTAGTACGTATGCAGGGAAAAAGGACCTAAAAAGAAAGCGTGCAAAAGAACAGGTAAAAAACAGAGGGTAAAAATTGGGTAAATTTTACGGAAATGAAGCACAATGTAGAAATGTATCGAATCTGGCAAAGGAACTCTAAAAAGCAATCCATCTTTTATAAATAAACAGGCAGTGCCTCTTCGCTGAAGCTAGGTCTGGGTGCCCTAGCATAGACAGCTAAACAAAGGAATTTAGGCAAAAAAGATAACACATGTGCAGGGTATGGTAAAATATGGAAACAATTATGTATTTTATACTCGAATGCTGTGGTACCCGCCCGGATGTCGATGCAGGCGCTGTCACTCTCCCTGAACCACTGTGGTTTAGACACGCCAGTAGTCGGCTGTGTGTATATGCAGTACAAGCTAGCAAAAAGCGGCTGGAAGACTAATGACTGAAAAACAGAGGACGTATGGTTAAGAGTGTAGGGTAAAAATGTATTAGCTAAAGTGATTAAATAGCTAACACATTTATAATAACATTCACCATATACGAAAAAGGCCTCGCTCCCTGATAAGATCCGAGTAACCCCCCTTACAAAAAAACATTGCATCCGAAGATAACCCAGGCAGACGTTACGCTCGCGTTTCCAACCATGTTCACCCAACAGATTCCACGATCATCTACACAGATGCATCACGAACTAACGTCGGAGCGGCTGCTTACTCAATTCAGAGCTGTAGCGATGTAGTGACGCATACCCTCGGTCCTTACATAGATCCTCCTCCTACAGCGACTCTCGAGACCCTACCAATAGTTACCAGTATTCAAGACCTCACACAAGCACCCCCTAACCCTTCAGGATATACCATATACACTGATTCAATACAAGCTATACGCGCCATTCACACGGGTCGCATTCCTGAATAACCACACGATGATCTACACAGAGCTCTTACCAAACTACGTCCCAACACTGTCACACTCAGGTGGATTCCTGGTCACGCTGGAATCCCAGGCAATCAGGTAGAGTATCGCCTCACTCGCGAACTTCAACACCGGGCGCCTGAAATACTCTGGCATTAGCCACCACGTGGGACTCTACTCTTCACTACAAAAAGAAATCAACGTTCACTATGACAACATTAATGAAACTCTTCGTGCACTTGACCCTACTATTCGTCAAAATGCAGCTGCTACATTCTTGCTTTACAGATAGTCGTCAGTATTATTACCAGCCACAGTCCTTTAACAAATACAAATTTATTTGTGCTGAGGATTACTAACTGCATTCTTCGATTTCACGAACGTTTAAAACATATCCTGGTACATTTCCGCCACGCGTGTAAATTCTGCAAAGCAAATTGTTATGCATAAGCTGAAGTGCGTTCCGAAAAATAAATTAATCAAACATCGATTAGAATTATCCTACAGCCAAAGTTTGAAAGATGCATTGTCTTGCATAAATATTTGCTAATTTAACTAACACCAAATATTGTGTAATATTTGCGATTTTCTTGTTTATTTGGGTGCCTACTGAATTTTCGTTAGGGCAGAGAAGTCTTCTTGAAGGAGAAGCCTGCTGAATATAAATGGCAATATTTTGTTTTTAGCTACACCGTGAAACTCTTTGTTCATTCTGCATAGCTTTGCCTTTGTTGTCCATATCCTTTTTAAATTTCGGCGCTTCTATTGAGTGTTGCAAAATTTCGCAGCTCTGGCGTTCCTTCTGCAGCCTGTAATAATATTGCAATTATCGTGAAGACGACAGTTCTGTTTGCTTTTCTTCCACATTTCGAGTACCACAAAATGGTGCTGAAGGAATATATTTGTATTTAAGAGAACTTACGCTTTGCTGCATTGATAGTTATCGCAAGGTGAGTTGAGGGCGCCCAATATGAATAATAATCAAACAGCAATGTGATTGCTTTTGGCCGCGATTGGACGAGGGCACTGAAGACGGTTTCCTGGCTAATCAACATGGCGTGCACCGGCTGAAAGCTGCGTACATGTTTGCATGCCTTATCGGGCCACACTGTTGCCGTTAGTGCTCCATCGTCAAGGAATCAGCAAAAAAAAAAAAAGAAAGACAGTTTGTATAATCTTCTGTGATCTGATTTCCCCCTTGGTTTGGCTATGGGAGCACCGGAGTCACACACGCTCCTCTCATCGATGTGTCTCGTCGTCGAAAACATCTAAAACCAAAGGGACTTTATATTTTTACATTCCATTGTCTATGTCAAATAGACTTGCAGCAGGCTAGAATTTTTTCTTTGTAGCTATACCAGTAGCTACTAATGAAATTTATTGCTTATTAAGCGGATATGAGTTATTGGTCCTAGTCATAATTGCCTGTTAGAAAGTTTATAACATATTGTCGCATTGGAAAATAAGACGTGTGAATACCGCAGAGCCGTTAGCACAGAGAGCTTGTGTTGCATAGTCTAGGGACGTCCGGCCCGAGCGCGAGGCGGAGACTTCGTCACCTTTTCCTCTTCGTCATTGTCCTCTTCACACTAGCATCACAATTGACCTACCAGGTTCTCGCCGAGTCCTCCAGGACAAAGTAGATGGCACATCTTTGCGTTAGCGTCAAATGCATTGAATTTGGCCACTAAGTCTAACTACTCCAGGAAGAGTTCAGCGTCTTCATGGAGAAGACCATGAAAGCGAGGGAGGTCTCTCTGGTGAAGCAGGACTATTGCAGCTTTTTATTTTGTATTCATGGTGACAGTGTGTGTGCTTGTAGACCGTAGAACAGGAAGAGGGCCGAATTCGGGAGATAGGCCATGTAGTAGCCGGCTGCCCTGGTGAAAGACGTGTCTACCCTGAGAGTTAGTGCTTTGCTGGAGTTGCGGCTTGAAGTGGGCATCCGGTACATGAAAGATCTACTCAGCACGCCTCCACCAGATGTCACGTTGGCGAAAAAGTGTGCGGATGTCGAAAAGCCGGTAACACATACAGACGGGCGTCCGGTTCGAGCGCAACATGGGGATTTCGTCGACTTCTCTTCCTCTTTACTGCCCTCTTCCCACTGGTAATAATATAACAGTTCCATAGCAAGATGCAAAGGAATATTAAGTTTATCTGAAACGGTGCATTTTCGACATTTTCACGGTATCTTGTGGAAACACCCCATGTATGTATTCATCATGGACACATTTGATACGTGACATATCGATGTTAAATGCTAAAGCGACCGTTGCTGTGGCGAGGGCTGCGGTTACGGATTGTGGACAGTTTTGATCCCAGGCGACTTTTAAACATACACAAACATCGAGGAGTCAAAGGTTGGCTCTAACTTCTGAGCCACAGCTTTGACACTGGTAGAAAACTTTACTCAGTAATATACCTCCGTTCGCATACATTCAAACACATGTTCGGTGGCGGTTACTATATTTGCTAGGTATTCAACGACACGGACTACTATTCTTGCATTTTTGTAGCTACTAAAGAGTCAAACAAAGAAATAGACAAGACCGCATTTTTACATGTTCGGGTTTCATCCGACGAACAACGCGACCTTCGGTCTAACGAAATGATACCAATGGATTCATTAAGTTTTCGTGGGATGTTGCTTGTTTGTTTTTAATATTACCTTGAAATGAATAACTTATACGCTGCTAAATAAATTCGGAATGTCTTATTTAGTATGTTTTCCTTATGTATAATTTTACTGTGAACAGATTTAATATATCCTAATTATATTCAATATGTATCATTTTTCAACAATATATATTTCACGCAAAGTAAAAAGATGTCAGGTCGTTAAGAGACACCATTTGTGGCCGCAAAAAGAACTACTGACGGTTTTCTTACTTTTCTTTCAGTTACTGGGTGGTATGAAGTTCGAGTCAAAAATTCATCAATAAAATCTGGTCCTTCAAAGGAATGCTTGGACACTTTCAAGTCACTTCGAGATTCAAGCAAGGGCATTTACTCGGATGACTGCCAAATGATACTTCAGCAAGCTACTAGACAGTAGGCCCCATCTCGCAAGCGGAAAATGCTGCAATTCAAGATAACGGCAGCCTGTGCAATGAATCTTTCACTTCCGGCTGCTTATGCGGGCATAAAATATGTGTGCTTTTATTATTAAACGCCCTGGAGATGAGGGCTTTTGTAGTGTTTATCGCAAGATAGATTAGGCCTATAAGAATAAAATGTATGCAGTGTCTGAAAAATGTTTTCCAATCAAGCTCTTGATTTTCAAAACTACACCCTGCAAGAGGGGTCAAGAGCGGACATCGACTCGGGACTAGTGAAGACCACGTATAACGATAACCTACCGGGTGTCCTGCATGGGCGCATCTCGCTAACCAGACTGCGAAGCTGCCAAAATCAGCGCACTCATCCAAGCTCTCGATATAGTTGCGTCAGCATTAATCGCGGTCATTGCTACACTGGAAGAGAAGCAAGAGCTACATCTCTGGACATCGCCTGCCACCTCTCAAGTAACACCAAATACGTCATCACAGACTCAGGTCAGCGTCTTGAATGTAATTCAGAGGTGTGTGTGTGTGTATGTGTGTGTATATACACCGGGCATTTTGGTTGTCAGAAAGGAACACAAGACCAAGAGTTAATGCTAGTGCAGTACTAAAGCGAAAGCCTTTAATGGCTTATGCTGTCGTGGACAAAATACGTCCCGCTTTTGCGGCGGCTCTGATTGGTCGAGGCGAGATGACATCATAGAGGTCTCGACCAATTCCAGAGCACCACCACGGTATATATATACTGTGGTATATATGTATATATATATATATACATATATATACATATACATATATATATATATATACATACATCTATATATATATATATATATATATATATATATATATATATATATATATATATATATATATATATATATATATATATATATATATATATATATATATGTATAGGGAGGGGGTTGAAGCTCGAATGGGTCCGGCAGGTCATAAACTTGAAGTAGGTGACACACGGTGTAAAAAACAACACTTTAATCCGACGTTTCGGCCGGGGTCCGGCCTTTGTCAAGGAATGTAGCATGTAGGCCGGACCCCGGCCGAAACGTCGGATTAAAGTGTTTTTTCCACCGTGTGTCACCTACTTCAAGTTTATATATATATATGTATATATAGCATAAGTAAATAGACGTACTTGGTTGCTAGAGGTTACATACAAGTGAAAAATTGCTTCATACTGTCTCCAAGTTTATTTGGAGTCGACGTTTCGGCAGGAGTCCTGCATCAACGCAAGCTGATTCAGAAAGGAATCTTGAGAAAGGCAGGGCTCCTGCCGAAACGTCGACTCCAAATAAACTTGGAAACAGTATGAAGCAATTTTTCACTTGTATATATATATATATATATATATATATATATATATATTATCGGTGTGTTCATGAAGGACGCTAATCAAGGGCTCATGACCATATTTTGTTTTTAGTAAAATCATTTTACTAAAAGCAAAAATGTTCTTATGGGGTGGAAAAATGTCTTACACTTAGAAAGGAACCATAGTTTTGCAAGAGACGGCGTAGGTTTTTGGGAAAAAAATTGTATATCACTACTTATGAAAAACGTCGTTTTTGTCATTTCAAAAAGTTACAAGTTCCAAGGTCATGGGCGCCGAATCCGTTTCAGGCGGATTCACCGGGTATAAAAGCTTCACTAAGCTTGAGTGGCCCCAAGTGCCCGCGCCATTGTTTTATACATAATTTAAACAGTTCATGAAACGATGGTAGTATGTGATATGTTATCGGCTAACAATTACATGCACAATTGGGATGAAAGCACTGATATAAAAATGTACTTTAACGTGACATTGTCTGCAAAATTCACAATACCTTTGCCGAACATTGGCAATAATACTTTACTTATTTGCACTGCACTTGATGCATATCAACGCTTCATTATCAATGTGAGCCAGGTGTGCGAAACAAATTTTCTTTCAACACAATTCTGCAAAAACAATGTAGAGACAGCTTTTAAGGTAGGATTTTATTGCGTTCATATTGTTTTGGATTATGTGTGATTTAGGATCTTGATAAGAAAGCCACCTTTGCGTGATTGCAGTTACAAAATCAGCTTTTTAGCACAATGGGAATCTTTCTAGAAAAACATATTTTGGATAACGTAGATATGTATTTGTCCACAAGGTTTACATGCAGCCAGACTTTGTAGAAGTCTTTAAGACCATAGACGTCCAACTCTGAACCTCGTGGCAAGCGGGAAAAATGTTAGAAGCGTTTCACTGTTGTGATCACCCATATCTTTCAGTTTTCTTACACGTTAAAACTTCCCATAGTATGGCATAGCTTTTGTGCGTCCATTGCGAGATTGAGCTGATTCACTGTTGGTGCCGTTGCTGGTGTAATCGAGAGAGTGTCATGAACCAGAGAATCTCTGAGACGAGGAGAAAGACTGGCATGAAATCTGACTCGGGTGAAAAATAAAGAGCTCTTTGTAACTGTGCATACATACATACATACATACATACATACATACATACATACATACATACATACATACATACATACATACATACATACATACATACATACATACATACATACATACATACATACATACATACATACATACATACATACATACATACATACATACATACATACATACATACACACTACATACATACATTGTTGTGACGCTGGGGCTAAGTCGAGCCGGCCTTCACTTGGTAGCGTGCAGAGACTCGGGGTTGAAGAAGGACTGAATCTTCGAAGTTGGTAAAATATATACAAGCAGGTTTAATGGCACTTTGAGAAAACTTATTTACATGATTATTTACATGAAAAAGAAGGGTACATCAGCAAAATGGCAAGCGTTAAGAGTTCATAGCGAGAAGCGACTGGATGAGCCGTTTACCCAGGGCTCAGAGCCTCATTTCGTGCTCTGCAATGTCCTTAAAACCCCCTATGTCCAGCCCCTCTCTGAAGATGCTGACCAACCAGTTCCAGGGCACGCCCCTCAGATATCGGCATCCAATCGAACACATCACTGCATTGATGGTCTGATGCACTGACTGGTCCGGCATTGTTTCGTTGGGCGTGGTCACTTGTTGGCGGGAAGAGCTTGGGAACAGCGAGGAGGTACATTTCTATTCTTCAGCAAAGAAACGATAGGCTGGTTCCGGCAAGTGGATTTACTTCTCAGAAACCCAAGCACGTGCGCGCCGCATACTGCTCCCAGCATTGTCCCTTTCCAACAATTGCAAATCTTTCCTGCATTCCCGGGAAATCCTCTAATGGCCGTAATCACCTTGCTCCTTTCTTGTCCTGTACGTCAGCGGACGTGTCACTCTGTCGTCTCCTTTGGTCAGTAGGCATTCCTCACTGGACAATAGCGCTACTCGACGGGAAGGGTGAACAATTGAACGAAAGCACTTCCGGCTATTTCCCGCAGGGGGGCATTTCTTTGTGTTTTTCTAGACGTTCTCTTGACAGGGTCAATTTGGCATTTGCAGGGTGTCCACAAAGCAAAACAGGCTTACACAAAAGGATTCATGGAAACAGGCTCATTTAGAGCCATTGTACCAACAGCACATACCCACAGCACTTATCCATGCCCACAGGCGAACAATAGAGCGCGCAAGTGCGGATGATGCACGGTCATAACAGCCTCCTCCCCCGCCAGAAGAGTCACGGAGGGCAGCAGTCGCAGCTGCTGCGTGAAGAGACGACTTAATGGCCTGCACATGAATGCTTGAAGCTCGATGTTGCTTGTCGCGTTGTCTTGATTGCCGTAGGCCAAATTGCTTGAGCTGTCTCTGAAACTCAACCACATGTACAAGCAAACACTCGGCTCCCGTCTGAAGAGACCAGGTTAAAAGAAAACTGCCATCGTTGTTCGAGAAAACCCACACTCAAGACGTTCAGGACCCACGTATGCCTAGAAAAACCAAACGTGCTGCTTTACATAGTCACACATATACAAGCGCACGAGAAAAAAAAAGACACCTGATTATCAATTTGGATACATGGTGAGGAACACCTCGGACCGCTTAGAAACTGCGGCTAAGCGCGTCCGCATTTCCATTTAATTTCCCCTTTTTGTATCTTATTTCAAAATTGTACTTCTGTAAAATCAAGCTCCACCTAAGAAGGCGACTGTTCTTCGATGTCGCAGTTTGCAGCCAGGCCAGGGGACAATGGTCCGTCTCTACGGTCAGTTTGGCCCCTCCAAGATAGCACTGCAATTTTTGAATGGCCCATACAATGCAAGCGCACTCTTTCTCTGACGCGCAATAAGCCCTCTCTCTAGAACTCAGTTTTCTGCTCAGGTAATGAGCACGGGGTGCTCATTACCGTCGTCATCTCTCTGGCAGAGAACAGCACCTAGCCCTCGATCACTGGCATCACACTGGACCGTGAATTCTCGGTCATAGTCTGGAGCTCGCAATACCGGACGGCTAATCAGCACAGCCTTCAGGTTTACGAAGGAGGCTGCCTTTTGTTCGTCCCAGACTACATCTGTCGGTTCTGTCTTGCGGAGAGCGTCGGTCAGAGGGCTGGCCAAAGCTGAATAGTTAGGGATGTAGTGATTGTAGTATCCCGTCAGCCCCAGGAATGCCCGAATTTCCGTCTTCGTGCTCGGCCGCGGGCAGTCTGCTACCGCAGAAATCTTAATCTCGCTGGGTTTCCTGAAACCTTGACCTACATTGTGACCCAAGTAGTCCACGGTCGCCCGTGCCAAGCAACATTTCTCGGCCTTTACGGTTAGCCCAGCTTGACGCAAAAGGCTCAGTATAGCTCTTAGATGTACCATATGGTCCGCCCATGAGTCGGAAAAAACCGCAATGTCATCTAAATAAGGCACCGCGATTTTTTTACACCCCTTTAAAACCCTATCCATGAGTCGGGAAAAACACAATGGAGCATTTTTGAGCCCTAAACTCATCATTGTTGGCTGGTAGCTGCCCTTCGGAGTGACGAAAGCCGCGTATCTGCTGGCGCGTTCAGTGAGCGGTACTTGCCAGTATCCTCGAGTAAGGTCCAGCGTAGTCACATATGCCGCTCTACTGACCTGTTCTACTCTCTCCTCAATATTCGGAATAGGATACACTTGATCCCTGGTGAGAGAATTTAGCTTTCGGTAGTCTACCACAGCTGGAGCTTCTACTAAGATCATAGGCGAAGCATAATCGCTTTCCGAGGGTTTTATTACTCCAAATTCCAGCATGCGAGTTACTTCCCTATCCAGAATTTCTCTTTGCCTTGGAGAAAATCGGTAGCACCCAGCTCAATATCGTGCTCAATCAAATCAGTCCTGCCTGGCCTGCCTGGCCTGTCCACGAAGCAGGCCTCAAACTCTGTTATTAGCTCGCCCAGATCGGACAGCTGAGATTTATTTAATTCTCCTATCTGCTCCGTCTTTTTGAGAAGCTCCTGAATCTTGGGATCATTGGCTTGCTCCATAGCTAAGTCCTCTCGGGTTCCACTTAGAAGTCTCGTGAGATTACTAGACACTGGCGGCAAGAGGTTACTCTCAAGAACGTCCTCATTCCGTGTGTTATCAAGCTCACTTTCATGTTGACTTATCTGAAAGGCCTCGCTCTGAAAGTTTTCTGACCCGCTATCTTCCACATAGACCACTGTTTTAACTGCCGTTTCCTCTGCTGTGGATTTTTCTGGAATGAGAAGTGTAGCTAGTTCTCGCGCCTTTGAACGTGTTAAGGCTTGCACAACTCTGTCTCCGAAAAGGATGCCCCTCTTTCGCAGTAGCATGTCCGATTTGTTGGAGAACAAATAAGGATAGCACTTATGAAGCTTTCCTGAAACGGCAGCCTCGGTTGTTAACTTGCCGAAAGGGCCCTTGATGACCACGTTCGCGATTGGCAAGCACACACTGTTCCTCCACTATCTGGCGGATCCATGCACACTGTCGTGTATAGTCGGAAGGCGACACATACGCCGGATGGATAACATCCATCGTTGCGGCCGAATCGCGCAGTACCTTGCAAGGCTTCCCGTTGACTACTAGGTCATGCAGGTAGGGTTCCAAAAGCTGCATATTTTCATCGCAGTCACTGACATACGAGAAAGCAATCTTTTCTTTCCGGCAGTTGACGGCAATGTGACCCTGCTCATTACACCTGAAGCATGTGAGCGGCTTCCTAGCCCCAAGCTTGTTCTTTGTGTTCTGCGCGTTGGTCACTACCCCATTTTTCTCACTGCCGTCCTTTCTGGGGCGTTTGCCTGAAGACGCCTTCCTTTCTTCGTTTGCAAATCTAGCAAAGTGCCTTTTCTGACGGTTATTCACACTCAACTTGGGATTGCGGGGCCTATCCACTGCTGGGTTGCTGAATTGTCGGCGCGAAGCGTACTCCTCAATGAGTTCGGCAGCTTCAGTTGCCGACTTAATGTCGCCTCGGTCCTGTAACCAATTTCTTTCATTTTCTGGGAGGCAGTTATAAAACTGCTCCAAAAGAATTCGCTCGACTACAGCGTCCCTATCACTGTAGGAATCAGTGCTCTTTAGCCACTCGCCCAAATTGACTCTTAAATTGTATAGGAATTCAGGGTAGCTCTCGTCCCTGGACCTGGTAGCGTTCCGAAAACGTTGTCTGAACGCCTCGGCGCTAAGCCTATACTTTATCAGAAGGCAAGCTTTGACCTTCTCGTAGTTGTCCGCGTCCTCCTTGCTTAGCCGCGCGACAACCTCCGCTGCCTCGCAGGGCAGAACCGTCAATAATCTCTGAGACCACGTGTCTTGCTGGAAGGACAGTTTTTCGCAAGTTCGCTCAAAGTTAGCCAGATACAGACCGATATCCCCTGATATCACATATGGCTGCATGTACTTTGACATCTTGAAATCTGCCTCCTTGTTGAGAAGAGGTACCGCTAGCTGGGGACAATTGCCCGACCTCTTGCTCAACTGTAGTTCTAATTTCCGGAGCTCAATTTCTAGCTCCAGCCTTTTTGCTTCTCTTTCAATTTCACGCTTCTTTTCCTCTTTTTCCCTCTCAAGTTCATGCTCCTTTTCCTCTTTTTCCCTCTCAAGTTCACGCTCACGCCTCTTTTCCTCTTTTTACCGCTCTTTCTGCTGTCGGAGCTGTTCCTCCTTTTTTTGTCCGATGAGGTTCCATGCTTCACTGAGCTCCTCATCATCGGTTCCCAAATCAGTGATTGCCTTTATAATCAAGGGTTTTCGTGCCAAACCACTTGTATCAATTCCCAATTCCTCACACAATTGCAACAGTTCCGGTTTCTGTAGCTTTTGTAGGTCCATGATCGATCCGAGTGTCGGCTACTTCCAAAACAAGTGTGCAAACTACCAAACCTAAAGGCGTTTCCAAACTCTTTTTACCAGTTCTAAAATCTAACCCAGTTCTAGAACCTGGTCCACCTCAGAAGAAAAGCCAAGCACTCACCCACACATGCGATCGATGTTCCGAGCTGCTCTCTTGTTGGCCGATTGTTGCTCCTGCTTGTTGCTTGAGATGCCACTTCCGATCACCAGATGTTGTGGCTTGCAGATTCTGATCCACCTCCAATCACCAGATGTTGTGGCTTGTAGATTCAGATCCCACCGCTGGTCACCAGTTGTCGTGACGCTGGGGCTAAGTCGACCCGGCCTTCACTTGGTAGCGTGCAGAGACTTGGGGTTGAAGAAGGACTGAATCTTCGAAGTTGGTAAAATATATACAAGCAGGTTTAATGGCACTTTGAGAAGACTTATTTACATGATTATTTACATGAAAAAGAAGGGTACATCAGCAAAATGGCAAGCGTTAAGAGTTCATAGCGAGAAGCGACTGGATGAGCCGTTTACCCAGGGCTCAGAGCCTCATTTCGTGCTCTGCAATGTCCTTAAAACCCCCTATGTCCAGCCCCTCTCCGAAGATGCTGACCAACCAGTTCCAGGGCACGCCCCTCAGATATCGGCATCCAATCGAACACATCACTGCATTGATGGTCTGAAGCACTGACTGGTGCGGCATTGTTTCGTTGGGCGTGGTCACTTGTTGGCGGGAAGAGCTTGGGAACAGCGAGGAGGTACATTTCTATTCTTCAGCAAAGAAACGATAGGCTGGTTCCGGCAAGTGGATTTACTTCTCAGAAACCCAAGCACGTGCGCGCCGCATACTGCTCCCAGCATTGTCCCTTTCCAACAATTGCAAATCTTTCCTGCATTCCCGGGAAATCCTCTAATGGCCGCAATCACCTTGGTCCTTTCTTGTCCTGTACGTCAGCGGAAGTGTCACTCTGTCGTCTCCTTTGGACAGTAGGCATTCCTCACTGGACAATAGCGCTACTCGACGGGAAGGGTGAACAATTGAACGAAAGCACTTCCGGCTATTTCCCGCAGGGGGACATTTCTTTGTGTTTTTCTAGACGTTCTCTTGACAGGGTCAATTTGGGATTTGCAGGGTCTCCACAAAGCAATACAGGCTTACAGAAAAGGATTCATGGAAACAGGCTCACTTAGAGCCATTGTACCAACAGCACATATCCACAGCACTTATCCATGCCCACAGGCGAACAATAGAGCGCGCAAGTGCGGATGATGCACGGTCATAACATACATACATACATACATACATACATACATACATACATACATACATACATACATACATACATACATACATACATACATACATACATACATACATACATACATACATACATACATACATACATACATACATACATACATACATACATACATACATACATACATACATACATACATACATGCATGCATGCATGCATGCATACATACATACATACATACATACATACATACATACATACATACATACATACATACATACATACATACATACATACATACATACATACATACATACATACATACATACATACATACATACATACATACATACATACATACATACATACATACATACATACATACATACGTGCGTACGTACATACATACATCAGTTCAGTTCAGTTCAGTCGTTCAGTCGTGTGCGACTTTTCGTGACCCTATGGACCATGTCACCCACGCTTTCCGGTCTCTCACTATCTTCTTAACACCACACAACTTCATCTGCAGTGCCTCGAGGATGCCATCTAACCATCGCGTTCTCTGCCTACCCCTTCTCCGGCGACCCTCAACCTTTCCCAACATCAAATCTTTCTCCAGCGACTCCTCTCTTCTCATCAGATGACCAAAGTAGCTGAGCTTTAACTTTAGAATTTGACCCTCCAATGAGCAGTCAGGTTTTATGGTCGACAGTATAGACTGATTTGATCTTTTGGCAGTCCAAGGAACTCTCAAGAGTTTTCTCCAGCACCACAAATCAAGCGCGTCAATTCTTCGGCGGTCAGCCTTTTTCACAGTCCAACTCTCGCATCCATACATCACAATTGGAAAGACCATAGCACGAGTTATACGGGTCTTGGTGGGCAGACTGTCTCTGCTCTTTACTAGGCGGTCAAGGCTAACCATTTCTCTGTTTCCCAGGAGCAGGCGTCTCCTAATTTCATGGCTACAGTCTCCTTCCGAGGTAATCTTGGATCCCAAGAACAGAAAATCTTTCACAGCTTCCACTTCTTGTCCCTTGATACTCCAGGACTTGATAGGGCAAGACGCCATGATCTTCGTTTTTTTAATGTTCAGTTTAAGCCGAAACTTCTCACTCTCTTCTTGTACGCGCATCAGAAGTCTCTTGAGTTCCACTTCACTTTCTGCCATTAAAGTGGTATCATCCGCATATCTAAGGTTGTTGATACGTTTTCCCGCAATCTTCACTCCAGCTGAAGACTCGTCCAGACCGGCCTTTCTCGTGATGCACTCTGCATATAGGTTAAATAGGCAGGGCGACAGTATGCAGCCTTGCCTCACTCCTTTCTAATCGGAAACCAATCAGTAATACCATGCCCAGTTCTGACTGTGGCCTCTTGCCCTTCATACAGGTTCCTGAGGAGACAGATGAGGTGAATTGAAACTCCCATCTCTTGGAGAGCTTGCCACAATCTGCTGTGATCTACGCAGTTAAACGCTTTCGCGTAATCAATAAAGCAGAAGTAGATGGGTTTCTGAAACTCTCATGCTTTTTCCATGATCCAGCGAAGGTTGGAAATCTGGTCTCTAGTTCCTCTGCCTTTGCGAAACCCAGCTTGCACGTCCGGAAGCTCCCGATCCACATGCTGCTGCAGCCTACCTCGGAGGATTTTCAACATCACCTTGCTAGCATGCGAAATAAGCGCGATTTTGCGGTAGTTGGAACAATCTTTGGCACTGCCTTTCTTTGGAGTGGGGATGTAAACTGACCTCCTCCAACTCTGTGGCCACTGCAGGGTTGTCTAAATCTTTTGGCATAATGTATGCAGAATGTTAACAGCGTCATAGTTGAGGTTTTGAAGCAACTCAGCTGGAATGCCATCAATTCCGCTAGCTTTGTTCTTAGCAAGGCTGGCTAAGGCCCATTCAGCTTCACTCTTCAGGATGCCCGGCTCGAGATCAGTAATCACAAACGTCTTATGTTGGGTTTGCACATTCGGGTCCTTCTTGTACAGTTCTTCTGTGTATTCCTGCCACCTCTTCTTTATCTCTAAGGCTTCAGTGAGGTCCTTGCCTCGTTTGTCCTTTATCACGCCCAACTTAGCACAGAAGCTTACTTTGATATCTTTGATTGTCTTATACAGAGCTCTTGTGTTCCTTAATTGGCTATTGTCCTCAACTGCTTGGCACTGTATGTTCAGGAAGGCATTCTTATCTCTCCTTGGTATTTTCTGAAAATCCGCATTGAGAACCTTGTATCTTTCTCTTTCCCCCATAACTTTTGCCATCCTCCTTTCCTCAGCTATTTGCAAAACCTCTTCAGATAACCAGTTTGCTTTCTTGCATTTCTTTTGCTTCGGAACTACCTTAGTAGCAGCTTCTTGTATTATATTACGAACATCAGTCCACACCTCCTCGGGCTCTCTGTCTTCTAGATCTAATTCTTGAAATCGATTCCTCACTTCCACAGCATATTCTAATGGGATTTGATCCAGATCATACCTGAAAGGCCTTCTAGTTTTCTGCGTTTTCCTCAATCGAAGCTTAATTTTGGCAACAAGAAGCTTATGATCGGTGCCACAATCTGCCCCAGGCCTTGTTTTTACTGCTTGTATAGCGCTTCTCCATCTCTGCCGGCAAATAATATAATCGATCTGATTCCTGTAAGACCGTCCGGTGAAGTCCATGTGTACAGGCGCCTCTTGTGTTGTTGAAAATGAGTATTCGCTATGGGCAGGCTGTTTTCTTGACAAAACTCTACTAGCCTCTGCCCAGCTTCATTTGGTTCACCAAGACCGAACTTGCCTGTAATTCCGGATATTTCTTCACTCCCGACCTTAGCATTCCAGTCTCCTATGAGAAAAACGCCGTCTGATGATGGGGTGCGGTCTAAAAGGAATTGTAGGTCCGCATAAAATCTCTCAACGTCAGCTTTTTCAGCAGTAATGGTCGGTGCATAGGCTTGGATAACTGTTATGTTGAAAGGGTGACCTTGGATCCGAAGTGAAATCATTCGGTCGTTTTTGGGGTTGTACCCTAGCACTGCTTTGCCCATTCTTCTGTTTACCATGAGAGCGACCCAATTCCTTCTCTTGGATTCGTGACCACAATAAAAGACATAATGGTCGCCGGAGTTAAATTCCTCCATTCCGGTCCACTTGAGCGCGCTGATACCCAAGATATCAATGTTCAATCTGTCCATGTCTCGCTCGACGATATCCAGTTTACCTTGCGTCATAAATCTTACATTCCATGTTGCTATGTGATATATCTCCTTGCAACATCGGACTTTCGGGTCGCTTCCCGACACATCCACAACTGATTGTCCTTTTGGCTTTAGCCCAGCCGCTTCATTCGTCCTGGAGCTACTAGGAATCGTCCTTTGGTCATCCCCAGTAACATGTGGGACGCCTTCCAACCTGGGGGGCTCATCTTCCGGCGCCATATCATTAATGGTATTGTGACTGGCCATAGGGTTTTCTTGGCAGGAAATACTGGAGTGGGTTGCCATTACCTTCTTCAGTGAATCACATTTTGTCAGAACTCTCTGCCGTGACCTATCTTGGGTGGCCCTACACAGCAGAGCTCACGACTTTATCGAGTTTCGCAAGCGCCTCCGCCACGACAAGGCAGTGATCCGTGAAGGGGAATGTACATACATACATACATACATACATACATACATACATACATACATACATACATACATACATACATACATACATACATACATACATACATACATACATACATACATACATACATACATACATACATACATACATACATACATACATACATACATACATACATACATACATACATACATACATACATACATACATACATACATACATACATACATACATACATACATACATACATACATACATACATACATACATACATACATACATACATATATGCAAGCATCTCTCAGTTTTGTTACCTTAATATATCACAAAAACGCTTAAATAGCGGCACTCATAAATCTCGCATTAAGGCATATTTTAATCATTGTTACAATGTGTAGTGAACTGTCGCGATCCGATATGCAAAATATGCGCTGAAAAAAAACATTTAGAAACACTTCTCACACTCTAGATCTAGCGTTCTTTGTCTCCCTGATCCACACAGACACGAAACGAAATAGGTGATATTTTATTTGCACCGATATATGCGTTTGACCACTTCTGTACTGAACCATTCTTGCGCCGGCCTAAGTCGTTTTTGTGGGGATTGCAAACTGCACGGACCAAATAAAAGAAACACACATACAAACCATTCTCGTTTCAGAATATGTTACCATGTACTACATTTTACGGCGAGAAAAAAGCAGCATTCACTCGGATTGAGGCATTGCTCTTTTAAATTATTCTTGTATTTACTCCTTTCTTTTTTGGGACGTCATATCGAGAGAGAGGTAGCTCGAATATCTCTTGGCATTTCTCTGAATAAAGTGTACTATATGTAGAATTTGAAGCGATCATCGTCTGAAAATGGTCCATGCATTCTTTACCGGGATCGGTTGTTATGGATGAATTTCGATCTCGCAGGTCGTAGTAGTATTCCTCATCTGTAAAAAGAATTAAAATGTTTTAATGTGTTTTCTTCCGTACCCGCGTCCTTTCTGCATGATGCATAGGTTTGAAATGGCTAACTGAAGCAACCAAGCGCAAGCACATGGTGAGCACTTTTTTGGTTTGGTTGTAAGTTATTCTGAATTATTCTTTGTATAATAATGAATAGGGCGTGATAAAAGATTCAGAGGATGAATAAAAAATATACCTTTATTGATATATACTTGAAAGAAAAAAATCCAATAGACGGCGAGACCAAGAAACGCATACTGGATTAAAGAAACATTTTTTCGTGCTGTTTACCTGAACTGGTGCTGCAATCATATTCTGAGAACATAAATCAAAGTAGAAGGAAAAACAACGCGCCTTTGGTCGGAACCGAAACCAAGACCCCCTAATGTCGCTTTAGGTGCTCTTACCAACTGAGGTAAATCGACTGCCGTATAGCCTAAATTTTGTTTTGTTTTTTCGCCTCTAACAGCAATATGAGAGTATTCACGAGCGCCCCCATCCATAACGGCTGACAAGTGACGTCCTGTGTACCGCGAGCGTCACGTGGAACGTGAATAAAAAAAAGCGCGAAAGCTGCGCGAGAATCCTCTTGAGCCATACCTTTGGCTTCATGACTGCCACAACGGAGACCCTCGCACGCTTTTAAGCAGAAAAAGGATGCACACAGCTTTCTCAATTATCCTATTTTATTCTTGCGATAGTTTCGGACGGTGGACCATCCTTCTTTAGGGTGAAATTGACAATGAGTTCACAAATTTGGGTCACTGCTAAGAGCGGGAGAGAAGGAATTCACGCTCTCTCTCTTTGGAGGAAGACACATCACTGATTAGACAGAAAGGGTGATAAGTAAGATAGCTTTTTTTGATTAATGACTAAAAATCCAACACAAGGAAAAAAGCAAAAAGAAAAAAGGAGTAAGTGAAGAGCCGATGAACGTTACATAGGCGGCGCGCTTCCAGGAATACGGCACTAAAAACGAGACAAGTTTCTTTAGGAGGAAGCCAGAAATTGAGAAAAGGCTAATAATAACATTGAAAACGAAAAACGATTCCAAAAAAAGATTAGCGAGCATGTATACCAGGATGGCCCGTTCCCCAGCGGTGCAGGTGTTCAAAACCTTTAGGATAAGAGTTGTGGGTCTTAGACCCTCTAGTTCCGCCCCTCGACGCGCCAGGGATGACAGCGTACCGCCGCGGCAACGGAAGAGGGGTCGGCTAGACGCTGTTCCGAAACTCAATAATGCAGCGGGACATCCTCGCGGCATGTCTTTCCCGCGAGCGTCCAAAGTGAAGGCGCTAGCTTTGGGTAAGGAAACCAGCCTAAGGGGCGACGAGGGGCGAAGGGAGAGAGAATAGAAAGAGCTCAAAAACGGACAGTTGAGTTTGCGTGAAAAGGGGAGTTTTCTTGAGAGTGGGCAGATAGAGACAATATTTTCGTCTTTTAGTTAGGCAGGCTTTTAAAAAAGAAAACGTTGCTAAAGGTTTTAATAATTCCATGGGTTAGCTTATAAAATTTGTGTAGTAAGCAGAATTCTTTTTGTTTTTTTTTATTGAGTTTCTAGAAGCGTGACTGAATGAAGATGACCCGAATGTTTTCGAAAGTATGGTTTGGAAGGCACAGGTGCTTAAAGAGGGAGATTTGGCAGTGTGTGGACGTGGGCCTTGTGGCTATAGAAATGAAATCGGAATGGTGTTTCGGCCTCGCCGATGTATTGCATGCAGCAACATACCGAAGCTTATCATGTACACCACATTGGCACTTTCGCAGTTTAGGGTCTTTTAATCTTAAAGGTGGAATCGGAGAAGTTATCTTTTACAATGTTTGTTTCCAACATATGACTGAAATCTTTACAGCGTGGTTTTCCACACGGTTTACATCCAGGTTTAAGGTTAGTATTGGCGGTCGTTTTGGATGTAACTAAGAAGTCCTTTAAGCTTTTAGAACGAGGATATACTGCTCTCTGTGGCTCTTTAAAAAGTGAAGAGAAGTGACAGCTCGGCAGGATTATATTGAAATCTTTCGATAGGATATTATTAACCCGTGGCATACTTGAGGAATGAATAAGAAGGAGGTATATTGGACTCTCGCTCTCCTGTGTTTTTTGGAAACTAATTATTCTATTTCTGTCTAAGCCTCGAGCTTATCCAATAGCATCACCAGCAATGCATGGAGGACATTCCTTTTGCAGAAGATTTGTTGTTAGTTGTTCCGCATGGCGGTCAAAGTCCTCAAGCTCAGAGCAGATCCGCCTGAATCTATAAGGGCTTTTCAATAGGCTTTGCTAGTTTTACAGCGGTGTAGCTGGCTGGGTTTTAAATGAAGGTATTGCTGCGGTAGGGGGATTTCCGGTATATGGTTGTCTTTAGGACGTTGCCTGTTCCCTTTATTGTTACGTCAAAGACCTTAATTTTTTACTTAGAAATGCAGTGGATGAATGATATGGATGGATGAAACGAACTGTAATTTTGTGTAAACATCAACAGGCTGGCTTCTTCAAGGGGCCAAATGAGGACGATATCATCATGTAAACCCTTGTAGAGGAAAGGTTTCACAGACTCACTGTCCAGGTATTGCATTGTGAAGGCTGCTATGAATATGTTGGAATAGGCAGGTTCCATCTTTGTGTTGCAGTACCGTTAATTTGAAGGTAGTGCCTTCCCTCGAATTCAAAGCTGTTGTGAGTAAGACCTGGGCTAATAATAGGGGAGAGGATTTCATTGTTCATATGAACTAGGATGTCCGTCCCTAAGTATGTATCGACTGCCGTGCGTATGTCGTCTGAAGGGGGGTATTCGTATACAGGGATGTTACATTTATAGTGAATAAGAACCTTTCCTCAGGAATTTGGAGGCTGAACACGACCCTGATGAAATGATGTGTGTCCTTAAAGTTGGCCGCGATAGATAGTGTTATGCCCTTACAGAGGAAGTCAGGTAAGGCTGGAATATTTCCGGTGAGTGGCCTTTACTTGACAAAATTGGGCGGCCCGGTTGATTGTGATTGTGAATTTTTTGGAAGAGGTAAAATCGATCAGGAATTGGTTTGATTGGCTTCATCGTTTCATAGCTATCTTGGGGCATCTTTTGCTTTTGAAGCAGAGATTTTATCTGATTGTTGATGTCTTCATAAGATCTATTGAGGGATTGTTAGCCAAATTAGTGCAAAAGCGTCTATCTTGAAATTTTCGAAAACCTTGAGTTATGTATTCGGCCTTGTCTATAACGACAATACCGCTGACTTTCTCCGCATGCTTGATGATGATGCCGGACCGCTGATTAGAAGCGTCGAGGGTTTGGTGTTCTTCGAGTGACAGGTTGTTACGGATATCATTTTGAACCGCAGCAATGTACAATTGTAAATGTTTGTCTATGTGTTCCTTCGTTGTCCATGATTTAACCGATAGCCCAGGTATGCCAATTTCATGCTTCGGTTTGTGGTTATGGAAGTATTCGTGGAGACGCATGCTCCTTGAAAAGTTTGATCTAAATCATGGAACAACTCGAATTTATTGAATTTCCCTATCGCAGGGCGAAAGCTTAGAACCCTACAATGCAGCATTCGTTTTAAGAAGAGCGCGGCAGACTCGACATATTCACAACATTGTCATTCTCGATGTCAATCTGGTTTGTAGTAAACCCGCAAGGTTGGCAAGAACCTAGTTCATCTTCAGCCACAGGCGGGGCTGGTTTATCCTTCACCGCAGACAGTGTTAGATGATAGGGTGAAGGGGTCATGCATTTGCGCCACAGTTTTCTTATTTTTTTTATGTTGATTTTTTTTGTTTTATTATCCTAGAATTCACTCAGCTCAATTAGTTCAGTTGCTGTGAGTGTGTGTTAGCCGGCAGCATTCTTAAATATGTTCCTATTCAAGAGCTTTTCGAGGGCTGTGCCTTATGCAGTTTGAGGTTCCCGCAAACCTGCGCAAGTTTCCGCTCATGTGCAGGTGACAAAAATTGTAAAAAGGTAATTTTTCTGATTTCACTTTTAAGATTAAAGAAACCTCAACCTGCGACAGTGTCTGTGTGATGTACTTAGTAAGCTACGATGTGTATGGCATGGAATACATCACCCAGACGGGAACACCATTCATGCTTAGTTTCAATAAACACAAGGACCACGTCCACACACTGCCAAATCTCCTTTTTCTAAGCACCTGCAGCTTCCGCACCCTACTTTCGAAATCATTTGGGTCATCCTCATTTAGAGAGGCTTATAAACAAATCGACCAGGATAACAAAGAGAATCGTACTTCATACCACAATTTCAGATGGTAACCCATGAATTTAAAGAAACCTGGGGCAACTTTCGCTTTCTTAACAGCTTACCTTACTAAAATACAAAATAATAACTCCGAGGAATATTCCTTTTTTCCCGCGAACTCCACTGCTCGTTTTTAGCTCTTTCTATGCCCGTTCCCCCTGCCTCTCGTTCGTCCTCAGGGAGGTGTCCTTTTCAGCAGCAAACACCTTCAATTGGGACGCCTGGGGCTAGCACGGAAACGACTTCCGTGAGGATGCCCGGCTGCATTATCGGTGTTGGGAACAGCGTCTGGCCGACCGCTCTTTCTTCACTGCAGCGGCGTGGTGCTATCAGTGGCGCGTAGCCGGGTGGAACGACAGGGTCTAAGACACATAATAACACTTATCCCAAAAGTTTAAACACATGCATCGGTTGGGAGCGGGCCATTCTGTTGTGCATGCTTGCTTGATATGTTTTTGGGTTCGTTTTTTTCAGTGTCGTTGTTGTAATTTCTTTTTTCAATTTCTTGGTTCCTCCGAATGAAACTTGTCGCGCTTCTGGTATCGTCGTCGTGGTAGCGCCTCACGTGTGTAACATCATTGGGTTCTCCACTTTCTATTGCCTTTGTTGAATTTTTAGCCTTTAATCAACGGCAAGTTCTTATTTTTCCCTCTTTTTCTCTATTCAGTGATGTGTGTTCCTCCAAAAACAGAGAGTGAGAATTTATTCTCTCCATCTCTTACCAGTGACCCAAATGTGAGAAGTCATTCTCAATTTTACCCTGAAGAAGGAAATCCACCGACCGAAACGGCCGGTAGAATAACATAGGACGATCGGAAAAGTTGTGTGACATCCTCTTGGAATTCTTCTGATCCATTAGCCAAAAGCAAACTATGCCTGCTATATATGTGTATGTATTTATATATATATAAATACACACATTTGTTATGAAGTTGGGAGCTCTCGATTACCTGCGATCTTCATCTCAGCTAAGCGTGTGCGAAAGAGTGTTTCTAGGGAAAAACGTTTTCTTAGTGGCAGCTAATGGGGCTCTGTTTGATAGACAAAGTATCAGGCATCCAATGAAAACACTTCTTTCGTAAATGCTACTACTGTGTCGAATATTTAAAATGCAAAAAAGTAGGGCCTCATTCATTAATAGCAATGCCAAACTTTTGGTAGCTAGAAAATACGCCAATTAGTCTTGATGTTGAATAAACTCGTAATTTTCTTTTGAGTGCCGTGTGGAACTTCAGCGTTGGAGGGCTAAAGGTAGATAAATAGATGTGTTTATTGACAGGGAATGCAGAGGGTTAGATGAAATGATTAAAATCTGGCCTGCTACTTTACACTAGCTACACTAGCTAAGGGGAAGGGAAAATAAAGAGGATCAAGTTGAGTCACGATGTTGGAGAAGGCTTATGATAATACAAAAAAGCACGGCAACCCGCGTTACAAGCGCAAGTCCCGTGTCGCACAGAAAACGGCAGAGCCCGCACTGCCTATACACCCTTCCCCTTGTCCTGTCAAGCACCCAGCATCGACGTTAGGAGATATTCCTTTTGTCCAAATGCTTCAAAGAGGCGGCTAGCAATTTCCTCATGCGCATGCACTGTTCACACCAAAAATATATATATCCATAGTCTCTGTGATGTCACATATTCAACATACCGGGGGGTCCGCGAATACAAATAAATGGAAGTACCTGTGTGTAAAAGGCCCGTTTAAACGAAGTTTTTGTAGCAATCATTTCATGACGATGCGGAATTTTACGCGTTGCATAAAATGACACTATTCTATCAACGCTTCGGCGGCTGTTGTTTCGGACGTCTGGCGGGCTCCAGTAAACTGCTGTAGCATTTTTCATATAGTTCGTAAGATGACACGTGGTATCCGCTCTTGAATATTGAATATGTCACAGCTATCTGGAGGCCACTGCTTAGCGGCTGTTTTGCTTCAACATCTGCCTGTTCATTTCCATGGAGCCGGCATGCGCAGGAATTCATCGAAACATTATCTTGAACCTTGCAGTCGAGCAGGTATAAGGTGCTCTATGATGTGTGCCAGAGACATATAGGCGGTGTGGCGCATGAAATTTTCCGGAATTCGAAGTGCAGTTTTTGAGTCCATGAACAAACACTATTTTTGAGGTGGCTCCACAAATATGTAGAGAACAGATTCCCGAAGGGCCGTAAGTTCATCAGCGGTTGAGATATGATTATTCCCCAAAAGGAAATAAATAGTCGTTTTCTCTGTGGGTATTACCACCGCGGCAGCAGATGCCTTTGCTGACCCTGATTCGTCTTTGTGTTCGTGAATATAATTATTATATTCTGACCAGATGTGCACCAGAGTAAGTTGTTTGAGCCTACTAAGTGGTAGAATGAATCCCTAGTATCCCGGGAACACGTAGGCGCTTCGAATGCTTATCTATCAGCCATGGTGGTTAGGCCTGATGATATCGGAGGGCATAGCTTGTAGGTACTTGCGACTGATGGCAGCGGAGTGCACTTGTAACACTGCAGTCCAGCCGCTCTGCCAGAATCTTTATCAGTGGGGGAAAACGGTGTCTTGTAAGTGCTCGTAAATACACACGAAGTGGTTCGTGTGACAAGTACATCAATATTGGGTGAGCATGTGCCTTTGTTAGAGGTGCATCTGGGAAATCCAAGGTCTATATTCAGCGCCTCCGCTTCCACAATCTCTCATGTCCGCAAGCCGTAAGTGCTCATATTAGAAAGAACTGTGGGACTATAGCAGGATATAGCCTACAAACAGTCTCGTAAAGCCGTAGTAAGGAGCACTCACTTGGACCAAATTTTATGCTTGCTATGAAGAGAGCATGGCGAAAATTGATACGCCTTTTCTTTACCGTTTTAATACGTTTTGATCAAGATTGCCTCTGTTCAATAATTACTCTCAATAATCTGTGATTTGAGGAATAGGGTACCACAAATAAATTAAGAGTAATCGGGTGACGACTAACCCATTTTCCCGTAATTGAGATCATAGCCCACATTTCTGTCGCTAAGAGGAAACCTTGACGCCGATGGTACATCAATGCCGACGACACAGCTCGTTACGATCTCGCACGTAGTTGTGGAAGCGGTGAACCAGAAGCCGAGGTGAAGATGTCGCCAGCATATGCACTGATTTGGGTATTAGGTGCCAGTTCACTCAACAAGCCGTTTAGAGCAACATTAAATGAAGTTGATCTGCGAACTTCCTCTTGTGGCACTCCACGACTGACCTGACGGCGGGTAGTAGCCGAAGTAGTCAGGACAATAATGAGATTGGCAATAGCGAAGAGCGGTCAGATGTTCCCCTAGTGACGAAGCAAGAGGGTAGGAAAGCTGTAGAAGCAATGAAAAGGGGGAAAGAAGCTGGAAAGGATCAGGTAAACGCAGACTTTCTGAGGAACGGGGATTTATCGTGGTAGAAAAACTGGCCACCCTGGATATTGTCACGTAGTGGTGACAAGGCCGTTGACACAAAAAGAAGACACAGGCTTGATGTATCTGAAATTAACTCTTTATTGGGCTGACTTGCGCTCGCAAAAGAACTACGCAACTCGGCAGCGGCGATAGCAACAAACGTGCTCGTCGATCGTAGAACAAAGAATGCCCGTCACACTCGTCAACGGTCAATTTAAGGACTCCTCAGAATAATCTAGATAACGTCGCAAACAGCTACTAGCGCAACCTGCAACATTGTAGAAACAAACGCAAGTGAACGGAATCTTCGAGTCAGATTTGGGCGCATAGTTTGCGACAAAGAAAATGATAATGCGTCGTATGGTGACAACGAGCACGAACAAACACCGGATACAGAATTGACACACGATCCAGGATCACAGTGATAAGCCCACATACCGGCGGCTGGTAAAAAACAACAAAAACAGTTTTGAAAGTTTCACACATTACTGCCCCCTTAAAAAACATCGCCTCGATGTTCTAAAATAAACAAAACAACTTAAATAGAAACATTACAAAGTTTCAACACAACGGATTCTTTAACGCACATAATAAGGCTTCAGACGAACAACATGTACGATTTCTGGGCGCGCGCGTTATGATGCTGTCGTACCGTCGGGAATGACTTCATAGTCCAGTTGTCCGACGCGGCGAAGGATTTTGTATGGCTCAAAGTATCGACGCAGCAGCTTTTCATTTAGTCCACGACGGCGAATTGAGTCCAAACCCACACTTTGTCTCCTGGATTGTACTCTGCGTGGCATCGTCGTAAGTTGTATCGTCGGGTGTCGGTGCGCTGTTCGTTTTAATACGAAGCTGTGCGAGTCGTCGGGCTTCCTCTGCACGCTGCAGGTAGGCGGCGAAGTCAAAGTTGTCCACGTTGGTTACGTGCGGCAACACTGAGTCGAGCGTCGTCGTGGGCTGCCTGCCGTACACAAACTTGAATGGGGTCGCCCTGGTCGTCTCCTGGACTGCCGTGTTATACGCAAAGATCACGTACGGCAAGATGGCGTCCCAGGTATTGTGTTCAGCGTCCACATAGATTGCGATCATGTTTTGTTCAGGCGCTCCGTAAGGCCACTGGTTTGGGGATCGTATGCAGTTCTTCGTCGATGGCTTGTGTGACTGTATTCCTGGATGGCTTGCGTCCAGTATGCCATAAATCCCGTTACCCAGTTCGTGATGAGCACTTCTGGGGCACCGTGTCGAAAGAAAATTTGCTCGACAAAAAATTTGGCAACTTCTGCCGCTGTATCATTGGGCAGTGCTTTTGCTTCGGCGTAACGGGTAAGGTAGTAGCCACGATGATCGACTTGGTATCCATAGACGAAGCTGGAAAGGGGCCGAGGAGATCCATCCCAATTTGTTGAAAGGGCAGGTCTGGGGGCGGAATCGGGTTTAGTAGTCTGATCGGCAGGTTGGTGGTCTGATAGGCGGTGTCTTGCGTCGTTGGCACTCGCGACATGTCTTCACGTAGTGGGCAACTTTGGCAGGCAGTCGCGGTCAGTAGTACTTCTCCTTGATTCGACGCAACGTGCGTGCAAACCCGAGATGGCCTGCTGTGGGCTCATCTTGCAACGCCTGCAGAATTTCCTGCCGGAGGTTTCTAGGCACAACAAGAAACTGCGCGGTCGATCCTGTTGGATGCGAGGTTCTTCCTTACGAGGAGGCCATTGCTTAACGTGAAGGATGATAAATGTCGCCTGAACACAGCAGGAGGGGAAGCGGTCATTTCTTCTAAGTAATCGGGTAGCGCTTTCAGCTCAGGGTCTGATTGCTGTTGTTCTGCGAACCTGCTGGCGCTTACGGGTCTATAAAAGGCGTCTTCGTCTTTTTTCGCCGGCGCAGCAACGGGGGCTAGGGATAAGTAGTCTGCATCGGAGTCCTGACTTGTAGATGACTGGGATGTTGAATTCTTGAAGACTTAGGCTCCATCGGGCAAGGCGGCCGGAGGGGTCTTTCAAATCAACCAGCCAGTAGAGCGCGTGGTGGTCGCTTACTACCTTGAATGGTCGACCGTATAGGTATGGATGAAACTTATAAGTGGCCCAGATGATCGCGAGGCACTCCTTCTCGGTCGTTGAGTAATTGAGTTCGGCTTTTGTGAGGAACCTGCTAGCTTAGGCGATTACTTTTTCCTGTCCGGCACTCGTCTGGACGAAAACGGCTTCTAGGCCCACACTGCTCGCGTCAGTATGAATTTCGGTATTTTTCATCAAAGTGGTCAAGTACCGGAGGGCACTGCAGAATGCGCTTAAGTTCGCGAAAGCTTATTCTTGCGGCGCTTCCCATTTAAAAGGTACGTCAGCCTTTGTGAGCTGTGTCAACGGTTCGGCGATGCGCGAAACATTTATGACAAAATTGTCGATAATAAGCGCGCAGCCCAAGGAACCTGTGCACGGATTTCTTGTCAGCTGGCGGTGGAAATTGTGCGATTGCAGCTGTTTTCTCCGGGTCTGGCCGAACATCATCCTTGCTAACGATGCGACCTAGGAACCACAGTTCCTGTTAGGCGAAGTAGCACTTCTCCGGTTTTGACGTGTGTACCGATGATTTGATGGCTTCCTAAACTGTCTGCAGCCGTTTCAGGAGGTCTTCAAAGTTTGACGAGAAGACAACGACAGCATGAAAGTATACCCGGCAAATCTGCCACTTAAAGCCCGCCAGCACAGTGTCCATTACTCGTTGATACGTCGCTGGTGCGGAGCAGAGGCAAAATGGCATCATCTTGAACTCGAAAAGCCGTCCGGTGTGATGAATGCGGTATTCTCGCGGTCTCTTTCGTCGACCTCAGTGTGCCAATATTCGCTCTTCAGTTTCATCGATGAGAAGTACCTTGCATTGCAGAGCAGTTCCCGTATGTCATCGATGCGGGGAAGTGGGTAGACATCCTCCTTTGTTATGCTATTCAAGCGGCGGTAATCGACGCAGAAGCGAAGTGTGTCGTCTTCTTTACCAAAACGACTGGTGCCGCCCAGGGGCTGTTGGATGGCGGGATCACGTCATCACGTAGCATTTCATCAACTTGATCGCGTATGGCCAGGCGTTCTCGTGGCGATACACGGTAGTGGCTTTGACGAAGCGGTCGAGTGTTTTCGTCCGTGATGATGCGGTGCTTGCCAACGGAGTTTGCCCCACCTTCGACGCTGAAGAAAAGCACTCGCTGTAGTTTTCAAGAAGAGTGCGAATCCGGTCTTGTCTCTCTGGGGGAAGCGCTGGATTAATGTCGAAATTGGGCTTCTTATCTCGGTTGGGTGCATCGTCTTCAAGTTGGCTGGGGAGCGCGAAGACTTCTCGGGTGTCCGCTTGCTCGTCAAGGAAAGCAATCATCATGCCCTTGATCAGGTGCCGGCATTCGTCGGTGAAGTTCATGACGAGCACATCAGCTTGTCCATGAAGGAAACGGACGATGCCTCTTGCGATACCAACTCCTTTATCCACTAAACACTGAGTGTTTCCTTCGACAACCCCTTCAGTGATTTTGACTTCTTTTGTAACCACATGGACGATGACGCTTGGTCGGAGCGGTATGGTCAATTCTCCATCGAGGACGTTGACAGCGACGTGATGCGTCGAAGTTCTCGTAGCAGGTATGGCTTTGTCGGTCGAGAGCTTGATGAGTTTGGACCGAAGGTCAATGATCGCTCAATGTTCGTTCAGAAAATCCATGCCCAGAATCGCATCGCGGGAAAAGTGCTCTAGGACGACGAAGCTGGTAGGGTAGGTACGTCCATTTACTCTAACCATTGCGGTGCATTGGCCCGAAGGCGTAATAAGGTTACTATCAGCGGTGCTGATTAGCGGGCCATCCCAAGTGGTCGTCACTTTCTTGAGCTAGGCGGAGAAAGCTCCACTGATGACAGAGTAGTCGACACCGCTGTTCATTAGGGCGGCAACCATGCGTCCGTCGACAGCAACCTCGATGTCGCTTGTTCGCGTCCTAATATTGCACAGAATTGAGCAACTCGGCGGCGGCGATAGCAACAAACGTGCTCGTCGATCGTCGAACAAAGAATGCCCGTCACACTCGTCAACGCTCAATTTAAAGACTGCTCAGAACAATTTTGATAACGTCGCAAACTGCTATTAGCACAATCTTGGACATTGTAGAAACAAACGCAAGTGATCGCGACAAAAAAAAAAAAAAAATTACCGCGTCGTATCGCGACAACGAGTATAAACAAACACGGGATAAAGAATTGATACGCGTGCCAGGATCACAGTGATAAGCCCGCATGCTGACGGCTGTTAAAAAACAACAAATACAGTTTTGAAGGTTTCGCGGCAATATTTAGCGCCTGGTATTATCAACGATACTGGAAATATGAACGAATGCTAACATTATTTTTATACATAGAAAAGGGGTCCTAAGGACTTCAAAAATTGCGGACCATTAAGCTTACTATCCGCTACGTACAAAGCATTTACTATTGTAATCGCTAACAGAATTGGAATAACCTAAGATTTCAATGAAGCAAATGATCAAACAGGCTTTAGGAAAGGGTACTCAACTATGGATGAGTTCCATACCATCAACGAGGTCATAGAAAATGTCTCGTAATGTAACCAGCTCTTGCAGATATTCATTGATAACAAAAAAGCTTCTGACCCAGTAGAAAAAGCGGTAGAACGATTGATAACCTAGACAAGAAAAACAGAAAGGTAGGCCTAAAGCAATATGCAGAGCACTATGATGATATTCAATAGCCTTGGGAGGTGCAAGTCTGCGATGGTGAATTTCCATTTGTTTCGGCGCGCACACCGGAGAAAGCGGCCCCGATAGAAGCACTTAGTAACCACCAGAAGCAAGAGCTGCCGATTTAGCATTCAACGTTGCCGCGCTGCCCCTCGCCCCCTCGACATGGGCGAAAAGGCACGCTGGCCCTTGCATGCATTCCATTGTGCGGACCTTGCCCTCCTCACTCCGACTCCGTGTTCTTGAGGAGGCCAAGGGCGCAGCCCATGGCTTCGAGAAATTTCTGTGATTGTCTAGTAAACTGGAGGGGGAGAGCAAAGCTTTGCCGCACTACGCTGCTTCCGCTTCTCTTCTGCGTCTTGCGATTTCGGCAGGGGATATTTTAGCGCGCGCCGCGCTGTGATCGCCGGTTCTGGCTCGGTGAAGCTGATTTCGGATGCAGGCAGGCCCCTGCGCAAGTGTCACTTAACGCGCCTGATCGCGTAGTGGAGTGCCGAGTGAGTCATTCTCTGCTAAGTGTCGTCTCCTTTCTGTCTCGTGTAAATTTTGTTTTGGTAATTCGTGTGTTTCTTGCTAAAAGTGAAGTTTCATTTTGTCGCTCCACATACGTCGTCATTCGTTCCATTGCGTGCGCAAAGTACATGTCGCCCACCAAATCGACGAACATCTTAGAGAGGCGCAGAAGAACAAAATAAAACAACACACCTGACTTTTACTTCTACAGCTGACAGTACGATTTGGTAACCGCAGCACTCCGCAAACCCAGCCGGTTACTCGAGCCGTCACCACATTATCGGTGCTCATTGAATTCGTCCGGTCGGTCAAGGTGGGAGAGCATCGTCGCGTACAAGGAACTTGGGACCCCAAGAGGTAATGGCCAGAGGCAGCGGCGAGTGGAGGTGTCCACCAGCGAGGAGCGAAGCAGAAAGGAAGGAGAAACTTCGATGAGGTGCTCAGATCTTCTGGTCGTTCGGGGCAGGAGCTTCATCGACGCGTGAAAGGGACACCAAGAGGTGACGATTGTAGGCCATAAATTGCTGAAGTGTCTCACATCGTGGAGTGACGCAGAAGGGAAGGCAGAACCGTTGCTCAGGTGGGCGAGATTTCTTGCGTGTAATGGCGTGCGTGGTTGAGGCATTTGCTGCGGTAGGTGCGGGGTGTCGGCGTGCAGTAGAATAACACCATGAGTGGTAAGAAGGCGGTGCAAGCTGGTCGGCCCAGTGTGCCTTTTAGAACCCCCGCAGACACAAGAAGGCGGAAAGAACACGTGGTAGAAGCAAAATGCGAGACTGAAATGCGAGATAATGAATTAGAAATTAGAAAGGTGTAAAGAGAGGCCGAGGTAGTAATGAAAAGAATCGAATTGACAAAGCACGAACTCGATACCCAAAAAACGTTGGCTGAAGCAGAAGCCCAGAAGGCTCATGCCGAAGTTAGAAAAGCAGAAATAAAACGAACCCATCAAATTGGCTGGCCGGGTAAATTGTGAGCGAACGTCTACGAATTTGGCACCGCAGTCAGGTTGAGATCCTATCACTGAGTGCGCTAAAGGCTTCTCAATGCTAAAAATGCCAAGCGACTCGGATGTCCCAGTATGGTTTGAGATAGTCGAACATACATTCACCTCATACAATATGCCAGATGACCAGAAGTAAAATCTGATTTTGACGGCACTCACCGAACGGGTTAGATACCTCCTACACGGACTAGATCCCGACTAATGTAAAAACTACGAAGCAGTGAAAGCCGCAGTGCTTAACGAGCTGAAGCTGACCCCTGCATGGTGTCTTAAGCGCTTCGAAAGTGCTTGAAAGAGGAGCGATGTGTCTTGGCTACAATTCGCCTCACATATGCAGGCGTACATTTCCTACTACTTGCAGGCTAGGAAGGTGAAAACAAAGAAGGAAATTATTTCACTAATGGTAGCCGACCGCACGAAAGCTGGCCTTAGTTGCGAAGGATAGCAATACATATGCCTGCACGAGGGCTCCAAGTAGCTCGTTTACACCTAAAAAACTGGCCAGCGATTTAGATAAGTTAGAAGACGCCAAGGGATAAGTTAGAAGACGTCAACCGACAACACTCCTTCAGCGCTTAAATGCGCGTGAAAGCAAACCTGTTCTCAAAAGAAGTTCAGGATGTTTCACTGGTAATGAGGAAGGTAAAGTCGCCAGAGACGGCCCACACCCCGGTCGAACCAACAACAAACGAAATTTCAACACCCGAGGAGCGAGAACACACAGAGTGGCGGTAGCGGTTAAAGACAACATTGAGATCTTGGAGGCGACTGGGGGCTAGAAGACGCTGGTAGCTGATATAAAAGCCAGGGGAATGTCGCCGTCATGCGGAATTCCGTGCTACTGAAGGTATAAATAGACTGCGCGAGTGCATGTTTCGCGGCAATTCTTTACACCGGTACCGAGACTACGGTGATTCTTCACCCTAGCTCCGCAGTCACTTTGGGAGGCCACCTGGGTCCGAAGAAGATAAAATCCAGAATAAAATACAGCTTTTTCTGGCCCGGCCTTGAAGAAGACGTAGAACACTACAAAACATACAACGGGTGTCACATCCGGTCCAATAGACGTCAAGCGGACGAAATTCCGAGTACGTCGCTAACCAGACCGGAACACCCCTTCCAAGTACTGAAAGTCGACTTTATTGGGCCTCTCTACGTCCCTTCGGCGCGAGGATACTAATATGAGTTATGCCTTGTTGATCTCTGCACCCGCTGGCCCAAAGTATCTATGGCCGTTAAAACGAAAGACAAATTACGATGCCCTGCTAGAGATATTCAGTCTCACTGTAATACCGGAAGTCATATGTTTGGACCAAGGTAAGAACATCAAAGCGCAGTTGACATAGGAGTTAATGGCTAGACTAGGATGCGCGCCTCGTTTCTCGACCCCTGAGCACCCTGAGAGCAACGGGACAGCCGAGCGCTGGAGTCGCGTCCTTTAAAAATATGCTTCGTCTTGTGATTGAGAGAGACCCGAGGAATTGGGATAAGTTAATCTCTTACATTCTCTGGGCGTATAGGGAGGTCCCTCACGACACGACCAGGGTCGCGCTGTTCAGACTGCTTTACGTTAGAAATCCCACGGGCCCACTAACAATACTGCAACGAACGTGGACGGGTGAACTTCCCTTTCCAAGAAAATTAAGAGAGGAACCAGCTCGATATCTTAAACAGCTGCGTGAATAGCTCGAAGTTGCTAAAGATGTAGCGGAGTTGACAACCTGTGCCCGGCCGGGCAGCTACGCACAGGCATATAACAAGGCAACGCGCTACAAATCATTCCAAATAGGAGACAGCGTCCTCCTCTTCGACACGGACCGCGACACGAAACTGACAGCGAAATGACGGGGGCCTTTTACAGTCATCGGTCGCGAAACACAGCACTCCTATCATATTGATGCAGAAGGTCATAAAAGCGTGTTAGTGCACGTAAATCGGCTCCGACCGTATTATGCCAAAACTCTTCTTGTGGGCATTGTGTTCGAGGAGGATACGGAGTTTGGTGAGTTGGAATTTACACCTCGCTCAGCACAGGGTCACAACGTCGCTCCAGTGAAGCAATAGAAGCTAGCACACCTAAGTAACCAACAAAGCGTGGAGAAAAAAACAGTCCTTGCCAAATACTAAGACGTGTTTACCAAGATGCCACGTACAGCCAAAGTAGGGAAGCACCGCATATAATTAGAAGAGAGGCACATATCTAGGCGGTCCTTTCCGTACAGTGTAGCAGAGTTGTTGAAAGCGGAGTTTAATCACCAGGGGAGTGATGGGACTCATTTACGAGATTGATAGCGAGTGTGGACATCCCGTTGTATGCGGAGGGAAGAAAATGGATCAGTCCGCCTGTGCATAGACTACCGTGGGCTAAACGCCGTAACATGAGCGGAAGTATTCCCCATGACTCACCCTCAGGAACTTATATTGAAGGTTGGGCATAAAACATTCATCACATTATTAGGCCTACGACGAGAGTACTGGTAAGTCGCTATGGCTCTAGAGAGCCAGCACCTGACGGCTCTTGTCACACATGAAGGCATATATCAATGACAGGTCATGCCGACCGGTCTTAGAAATGCAGAAGCTACTTCTTAAAGAATTATGAACGCACGGCTAGCTGAACGCAACGCGTACGCTACAGTTTACCCTGATGACATCGCTATATTTTTTGTAACCTAGTAAGACTATTTAAGTCACCTCGAAAAAATCCTCGGCCAATTGCGCGAAGCAGGCTTTAGAGTAAGTCCAGAAAAGTGTCAGATAGCTCATAACGACAACAAATACCTAGGTCACATAGTGGGTGGAGGTAGGCACGGACCAGACTCAGAGAAGATAGCGGCTCCTCCAAGCGGGAAAAGGCAGCATCGATGCCTCCTTATGTTCTGCGGCCACTACCAAGAATATGTAAAAGATTATACGCTGAAGTAGTGGCACCTTTGAGTGAACGGACAAAGCGGAGAATGCTCAGCCCAATCCCGTAGTCCCAAAACATGCAGCTGGCTTTGGAGCAGTTGATTCAGTGTGTAAGGTAATTTAGCTGAACGCGCTCGATTTAGAGTAATCATGCTGGCTTTTTACGGATGTCTAAGGCTGCAGCCGGTGCTTGCCTAGATCAGAAAAACGATAACTGTCTAGAAAGACCAATTGCCTTCGCCAGCCACCGTTTCACCCCGACTCAGTCGCGCTGATCTGCAATAGAACGAGAAGCTTTCGCCATCATTTGGGCGTCAGGGAAATTTGACCACTGGATATTTGGAGTACCAAGATACTTTGTTGGGCGAGTTGGTACTTATTCATTATTAATATAAACAGCGCGGGCACGAAGACAAAGGACAAGATAAAAGAAAGCCACAGTACAAGCGCTGTACTGTGGCTTTCTTTTATCTTGTCCTTTGTCTTCATGTTCGCGCTGTTTATATTAATAATGGATATTTGGAGCCTACTTCCACGTGGTATCGAATGATAACCTGCTAGCCTACTTAAAAGTGTTCCACATGGGGCGAAGCTCGCCAGGTGGGAACTAGTACTGCAACGGTATAACTATACAGTTATCCACAGAAGGGGGTCGTCTAACGAGAATGCTGATGCACTTTCCCGGCTGCCTAATATATTTTGGCGGGAGGAATTTGCTGTACAAGCCTTAGCCACGTGCTGCTGGCGGGTGACCGGGAGGGGGGGGGGTGCGCTCGCCAGTGCATGAAAGGGCACGTGTTGGTAAGCAGAGTGACAAGCGAAGTGCCCCAAGGACATTGCCCGGACAAGATCATCGTAAAGCTCAGTGCGTGCAGAATTTCAAAAGGCGGACCCGTTACAACAGTTTGGCCTGCAGTGATATGTCTGGGCACGACAAATGTGCTTGTGAACTTTGTGTGACTAGGACTGTGACCTTTCGTGAATGTCCTGCACGCTACGAAGTGTCGGTGAAAAAAAAAAAAAAAAAACATTGTGCATGCAGACTGTGTCAGTGGACAAAAACAAGCGCCCGGTTGTGTTTGGTTTGGCTGGGCAGAAAAACGCCCAGCAGTCCTATTATGGTGGGGCGTGTGGGGTCGCGATTATGTGTTTCCAAATGTTTCGGCACGCACGCCGGAGAAATCGGCGCGGACAGGAGGGCGCAGTAGCCGCCAGAAGCAAGCGCAGCCGATTGCGCAATCCGGGCCACCATGCAGCTCCTTCTCGCCTTCGTAGACATAGGCGAAAAGGCAAGCTGGCCCATGCATACATCCCACCGCGCGGACCTTGCACTCCTCACTATGTGTTCTTGAGGAGGCCAAGCGTGCAGCCCATAGCTTCGAGAAATTCTTGGGCTTCTCTAGCATACTGGACGGGGGAAGCATAACTTTAGCAGCGCTCCGCTGTTTCCGCTCCTTCTCCGCTTCTCGAGAATTCTGTGGCAGTTATTTGAGCGTGCGCCGCGCGCTGATCGCCGGTTGCCGCTTGGTCAAGCTGATGGCGGAAGCAAGACGAAGTGCCTGAGTGGCTTCCCAGAATGCAAGTGCTGCAAATGCCTGATTTGTAATGAATCATGCCGCCCAACCCGTGTGGTTATAAACCATGTTGTGTGTTTGTGGAGTAATGTTCTTTATGTGTAAAATTTGATAATAAATTTCGCAATAAAGAAAACAAAATATGAACAGTGTTTCAACACCCATTATTGTACCACTCTACTTAGTAGATGTAAATATCTTATGGAAAAAGCAGAATAAAGAAAGGGGTAGGAAGGGGTACGGAATACGGTACTTACCCACGCAAAATGAGGAGGGGTTCCATATGATTCAATCATGTTATATGGCCTCCACAGTATATGGCGTTCACGCATGGCAGGATATCACTGTCATCCTAATGCGCGTCCTGCACTAATTTTTTTTTCCGCGAGGCTCTCCATTGGTTTATTGAGATTGTGATGTTTGACGATGATAATCCTGAGTGGTTGTCAAAGGTGGAACCTTTCATGGATCTAAAGGAATTTTAGAGCGACGAAACCAGCCCCTGGCAGGCTTATTATATCAATGTCCTGTGTGTGTGTGTTTGTTGTCTTGCAAAAGTCAGGCAATAAAGAAAAAAAGAAGGGGGTAGCGTGACACAGCGGTAAAGTGCTCGGCTGAGGATCCAAGAGACGGAGGTTCGATTCCCGAATGGAAACTCAGTTTTTTTTTTCCTGAGAAGGAATCGCATGCCTGCTCGGAGTTGCTAGGCAACACCGGTAGAGCTTGACGAGGGGGCTGGGTAGCTGTCCTTGCTGTTACGTCACACGGTCGCGGCATACGGCACAGGGCATACACGAAGCTCGGCTCCGACCCTCGTTGTGAAGCTTTTTGCTTCAAAACGGTGCGAATGGGACAAGGACAAAAAGAAACATAACGCAACAATACTGGCGATAACTATAGTTGACGTTAGTTCTGTTGCTTTATGTTTCCGTCTGGTCTTTGTCCCACTCGCGCCTTTATTCTATTTCAAATATAGTTACGAGTGAACTAGCCCAAACTAAAGTGAATCCAGTGGAGATTGATTTTTTGTTTCGGTCTCTAACAACTTAGACGCAGCTCTGGTAATCGGTCTCTTCTCGGTGTGCTGTATAGTGTGAACTTCCCAATTATATTCTTCTGCGCAATTATTTCCGACAATGGAAAAGTCCACAAACGGACGCGCTCTTGTATAACAGTGTAACGTTAATACGGTGACATCGCATTTAGACCCCATTCGCAGACGCATTATCGACCAATATGGGCCATGGTTTGCAGTGAGGCTGGCGTTTTAATCACCACCAATCCAAATTGAAGTCCTTCGGTCTTTAGTCCTCACTAATGTGTTTCAATCATCAATATTTCTAATGTGCACTATCTACGAACACATTTATTCGACGCGTGTGCTTCGTGCGTTCTCTTGGGCACGTTTCTTGGCATCGCCTCGGGACATTGCATATCAAGTCCTCCATTGTGGGGCTGGATGTTTGACCAAGTCGGTTGATTGTTTTCTGAGCATTGTTGCAAAATTGCCCCTTCGGGATATCTTTAGCGAGCTCTGAACCCTCTTTCTCGCAAGGCTTTCTTCTCATATTCATAAGGATAGAGCATATTAAACTGGTGACAACAATGAGCATCCCGATTTTAGCAGCAATGCCATCCACCGATTGCCAAAGAACATCTTTCCTTCAAAAAGCAACAAAGCAGATCATTTTATGTACATTATGTAGGTAGGAATTGCAGGATAACCGCCACCGCTATAATACATTTTTCCTGCCTATCTAGTTTTTGTTACATAGCAGAAATACAAGCCATTAGGACACGCATATATACTGGAACAAATTGTCTTGACCAGTACGCTTGTAGCGCTAACTAGCTATAAAATTTGGTCCCCGTTCAAATATCATGCATCATCCCGATGCAACGTTATATAAAAAAGTAGGAAAAGTTTTAGGAAAATTGCAAAGGCGTCTCGCATTTGGCAAAATAAAAATTAAGGGGACGCTAAATCTTTGCCTAACAGTAAATGCAAAGCGCCTTTAACACCGCCTTTACATTGCGCAAATACGTTTTTATTTTTTCTTGGTAAAGCATTTTAGTTTGAAGAATAATATCACTGTAGCCTAAGTACACATCCCCATCAACCATAAGTAGCTCGAAAATTGCTCATTAGGTGCCTTACTGACCCGCTTGGTCCTAACGACATGCATGTGCAGCCTATGCTTTGCGTGCTCGTCTGGCATGCAGATGATCTTGGTTCAAGGAAGAATGGCGACAAATGCATTTCTTTTAATTACTTCAAAATTTCTAAATGTCTCAATAAGAGGAACCTCATCACTATATTTGGCTAAACTTGGACCTGCGCCGAATTAGTATATAGCAATATTTTCAACTTGCAGTGTTTAAAATGAGGTCATTAACCTGTCGCTAGGTCAGGATTTTTCCGCATGGATGTTTTCGGCATGCGGTGCCGACTACTACAACTAATACTATGCGGATGACGTTTCGACCAAGCGAGCTGTATGCGCTTGGCTTAATAGTCACTGAGGAAGGTTCTATAGTCAGAGGCGCAACTGACGAGCCTGTTTGGTGCTATAAAGCAGCAATAGGACTGCAAAAAAATAAGAACCCACGTTTTCCTTCTGGCTCTGCTCAAATTAATTGTTTAGCACGCGAACAGCACTAAACGATCTATGGTTCTGTATTGTAGTAACGTACTCTTTTCTGTTTATTCTGTGTTTCTGATCGAAAAGGTTCTTTTCGGCTATGCGTCATTCTTAAGAAGATATCAATTGATTTATGCAGGTGACTAAGCCGCTTTCATGTTTAGAGTCACTAGGAGTAAATTGCACAAATCATTGCCATTTCATTCGTTCAATAGTTCTAAATAATATATGCCTATTACCAGCTTCCACGTTTGCTTGGTATACCTCGCACAGTTTTCTCTTGAGTGCCATTTGTGAGAGCCTTTTCTCAGTGCAATATTTTGGAGAGATAATAAATTGGATTACAAAGCTTGGTTTCGCGCTAGCGCTAAGCCTTAGAGTAACTCAGTGAAGTGCATTCCTTGAAATCGCTACTCTTTGTTTTTTTTTTTTATTAAGAATGATATACCCTAAAGAGTACAAATGCTCTACGAACCTGGAACTGATACGTCCATCATATCAAAGAAAGCTTCCTGGTTGTTAAATCCTCCGTTTAGAAGCGCAGTGTGCCTGCAATAAAAATAATTAGAACAGTTGACAGCAGATATGGATGGAAAAATATTAGCACCCTTACCTCGATAAGCTTTTGTCAGATTCGTATTCATAGGACCTGTTAAAATTTATGCTATATCGTGACATGTTCACCATTACGTCCACCTTACACGTAGGTTGGCCGCTTCCTGTAGAACAGTACGTCCATATTGGTTGTGGTGTTCCAACGAACTGAAAATTTGAGTGTAAGCGAAAATGTCTTAAAACACGCCCTCAATTATAGTTATCGTTGTTTTGACAATGCTTCTCAATACTATGGAAGCATTTTTGTAAAGGTTATGGGCCGAAACGGCGTCCTATTGCGTGGGATGGATTCGAAAGGGGCTTGTTAGGCAGGAAGGGCCAGGCGCGAATCACTGGAAAGATATATGTGCATCGAGGATTTCCCCCTCTTCATTCTACCATGCATAAACATACATACGTTTAAAATGGACACAAAATATGTTGCTTTTTTTTTTCTTAGATTTACGCAAGTCTTATTTAGAGGAACCTGTCGCGTTGTCAATAATTTGCAGATCGACATTTCACTGTTAACTAATTGCCTCTTTGTTTCGGGAGTCGCCATAAGTGCAGCCGTCTTTTATGCAAATATATAGCCATTTTACGTGCAACAGAGACCTGAAGAAACGACAGCTGTTATTTTGTCTTCACCTTTCCTTACCTTCGATCATCCGAATTTTCCACTTGCTTATTGTCACGCTCCTTTCGTCCATTCCCTGGTAGACTTTGTTTCGATTTCAGAAAATTCACCTTATGGACTCAAGGTTCCTCTATCTTGGAATCAAGTTTTTAGCGAGCTACGTCATCCTAATATTGACTAAGGTGATATTACCTCGTTTTTTTTCTTAATCCACTCTGTTCACCTCTATTACACTAAATTAGCACGCATAATGTTTGTTCGCCTATTCCACCTCCTTATGTTCGAATTATGTTCGACCATTAAGCATCTGGTATGTTCCCCAAATATGAGCATCAATGAGAGAAATTTGCGAAATATTTTATGTCTGTCGTACACCTTTTTTTGATAGAGCAGCTGCTATTTTCTTCAGAACCAGTTGCAGTTAATATCAGATTTCTACATAGTAATATTTGTACCTACACTTTATCACATGTCCGATTTGTCGAACATATTCTGCGATTAGTAGTCACGAGATAAATGACACTATAAAAGCTCTGTGATCGCTTTTTAATTTATTAGTGACCACGTTAGTAATTATCTAGGGTTCTGCAAAACCACCGCAGGTCGGACCGAACACATGATCTTCCTCCCGAAATTCATTGAGGCACTTAAGACCCCTTTAGATCGACGAGGCGAAATACTTTGTGGCTTGTTCAACTGTAGTAGTTATTGGACAGAACCCCAACAATCACACGGTGAAGAACAGCGGCTTCTTCCGTGTCAGGTATGAGGGGAGTAGCTCCACTCTGTGGATATATCCCGCAGGTTTGTTTTTATTTCTGTAGCCGCCAAAGGGTAGACGCTACTCTGCTTAATTTGTGCCGAAAAGACTATCGTCACAGCATGACGTTCATCACTTTCTTTATATTGTGGAAAACATGGTGAAGGTAAGGCATCAACAGCAACGGCTGTTCTTATCATTATGATCCTTCGTTTTGCGCCTTTTAGCTTCCGTAACAAGCTTTCACATGCTGCTGTGATCATATGTGTTGAAAAACGCGCGGAGTGGAAGCGTTTTAGTTGCTGGTTGAAGCTTGACTCGATACTAAGGTGCATGAATTTGTAGGGTAGAGTGACAGCCTAACATTACGTTGGCACGTTTTACAAGCTTGGAGTGTGAGTGTCTAAACGGCAGTGAGTTCTTTTTTGTTCTTTGATTATTCAACCAGCAAATGTGTTGAGACAAAAATTCGAGTTTCAGATTATGATGCTGTAGAGCATTTTATGTAGTCTTGTATGAAAGCTACGCACCAGGACGATGATATAAAATCCCTAGAATGGTATGAAAACCTCGTACAGGTTATATTCTGGGGCCAGTTTAAGTAACACCAGATAATCGCCCACACATCGAAAACCACACGCAACCTGCTGATGGGAGAATCTTTGCTCAACGGGTTAGTCGAACGAAGCCAAATAAAAAGTCAGTAAAATTCTATGATTATTTACATCACCATTCCTGGACTTAATCTTCACACATCACTTAGGTAGTGACGCTACACTACAGTACCATATTATTAAGCTCGAATTTATCTCCTAACACATTTGCAGATTGTAAAATCGAAGAACGAAAAGAACCCACTGCCATTTGGAAGCGCACACTTCAAGTTTGCAAAAAGTGCCAACGTATTCGTAGCCTTCCAGTCTGCTCTAGAAATATGATAAAACTATAAAGTCGAGTAAAGCTTCTACCAGCAAGCTCAACACTTCTGCTCTGCAGGCTATCCAGCCCATATGATAGCAGCACCATGTGAAATCTTGCTGCAGAACCTACAAGGGCGCCAAAAAGGATGAGAATGTTATGAAAAAAAAAAAAAAACATTGTACGTGATTCCTTACATTCACCGCATAGTGTTAGAATTGTCTTCTCGGCATCAATTAAGCTGAGTAACGTCTGTCCTTCGGCGTCTACATGAAAAACAAAACAATCCTCAGTGTAACAAGAAGCACGACAAAACTTTCGGTGAGTGTGCTTTAGGTCTTGTATACAAACCTTCCCTCACTGCGGCAGATTGTACATTGGGTAGACTGGTAAATGTTTTAACCAACAAGCACGTGAACATAACACTAAAATAAAGAAACACTCGAGGATATCTAGCACCCCATTGTAAGAACTGTGAAGGCAAAAAACTGTGAACGGCAAGAAAAATGACGAATCACCTTGTACACAAATTTGGCTCTAAAGCACGTCCTTGCTTAAATTAGGAGAGAAGAGAGAATGGAAGGCTTTTGAAGTTTTCGTATATTAAAACCCGGTGAGAGATGTGTCAGCACTCCGGAAATTTTGGTTTCTTCGAATAATATCGCGTTTTTGAAAAGCCAGTTGTAGATTTTTTGCTCTCGTCTATGTCCCAATCTTAGCTATAAACTGTTTTTAACGTTTAGGAATTCAGTTTGTTTCACTGTTTTATTTTCACCTTTACGACTGTTCCTTGTGATTTCCTTCCCGTTATTGACTTACCAGATTATTTTACCTGGTAGTATTGTTCACCTTGTTAAATGCTCCTTGTTTTTCTATTTTGCCATTCTTCTCTTACCTTATAGGTTTTTTTTCCCTGCTTTACGGGTTGACCTTAACTTTTCTGCTCCGTGAGGACCTTCACGCCAGCTTTCTTTTTCCATACAGCTACAAATATTTTTTTGCTGTACCATTGATTTGGACTCTTTTATTGTCAACTCGTCTTCAATCACTCGTCTTTACTGAGTATTGTTGTAGCCACTTTTTTTTCGCGGGTAGCTTCTTGAACTTTGTGGGCTCTGCTTTTTATATGACCTTTCGCAATAATGAGATTGGCCCATGGACTAAAAGAAAATTACGATACCCCTTATCACGTCTTGTGTGCATGATAGCAGTGGTTGCCAATTTGCACACACACCACACACACAACATGCGCACCGAAAGCACATTCTGTACACGTGAGGTACCGAGGATGCATCAGTGCCTCACTATGTAGCGTGTCCTTTCGGTCAAAATTAAACAGTCGGAAGACTGCGCTTGTGTTGTCGGTTTTTGCTCCTTTCTATCGTGTCCTCAATACGCGCAGTGTTATGTTTTAACTGCAATGAGCCACCTATTTCACAATTATGTTCTACTTCATTTACAAGCCATGTTAGAGACTCGTCCATCCTCTGGTGCACTGACCTACAAGATCATGCCAGAAGATTGGCCCAGGGCCGCACCATTGAGAACCTTAGATCCACTAATACTTTTACTCGATTCATTCGTTTATAGCAGTGCCACTCATCCACTATATTTAGTGGGAGAGCTTCAGCGTTACGATAAAACGTGGTACTGTGGTTGAAGGCAGTGAGGTTGTGATTACTGTGGCAATCACTGGCATGAACACGTTATATAGGCCTCTGATAGTAGTGTGACTTACAAACAGCAGTTAGAACGTCGCAAGTTATTGCCTAGGCAGAAAAACGTTCCTTGTAGTGAAGGAAAGAGCCACGAGCGCCACCGCAAGCAGTATATATCGGGGTCTATGGCATGCCAGAATCACAGAAAACCAATCCGCCATTGTTAGAGGTTACGACTGTTTTTGCCGAGAAGGAATTGCAAAAGCTTGAACTGCTCCCGTTTAGCCAACGTTTACCGATAATTCCTCTTGGGCACCCTGAAGCGCTCCTCTGCCGTTAATTTCCAGTGCCAAAATAAGCAGAGAGCAGTCTTTCCTTTACAAATTATCCTAATTTTACAAAAGGAACCCAGCAAGGCACAGAGACGCATGCTTTCTGCATGCGTCTGTTCTTTCTGCATGTGTTTGGATGTGTCTTATTTGTGTTGTTCAGCGAATCGCTGAGCGATTATTGGCAAGGCTTTAAGAAACCGCCGTCTGAACTGCTAACAAACTGTGTTCAGAGAAAATATAATGTCTTAATATCTCTTATTAAAATAATTCTGGAGTTAGTAATCAGCCTTTGCAGCTCTCCATCTTTGCTATGCGCGTAGGTTTGGATGTTCCATGCTTTCGGTTGTCATAGATCTTTGAATCCTAATAGCACCTATTACTACCTTCTATGATTATTCGAGCACGGAATTCTATTGCACCCTCCATAAGCATAACTGCGATATTATCCCTTATTTGTGGAGCCCATAATGTCACTATCTTCTCCTTAATCTGTTGCTCTAAATGAAATCATCGTGTACGTCTATTTCCACAGCCTACCAGAAAAATCGCTCACCCCCTACAGCGATGAAGGCAAGCGAATAAGGTCATAAGAAATAATATTTAAAGTACCATGCTCAAACATAACCATTAGCCCCACCATATGCGCGCGTTAAATAAGCCACTTGATTAGGCCTTTACCGGCTGAGCCTTGGATACTATACTTGCTGGTAGGTAGTGATAGTTGGCCTGTCAAGCGACAGTCGATATTTGGATTATAGGCTTCTTGGTCTGATTGGGAGCAGTACTTATTAGAGAAGCACAGATAGTCTTCGAATGTACTCAATATGAAGAAAGGGTGCTTTTGGCTCAGCCTTTCTTCGCAAAGTGGGAAAAGAACTTCTCCATTAGAGTAATTATCTGCAAATAATGGACATATATTTGGACCATGACAATTGGTTGGTGTTCTAGGGGAAGTCAAAGCGGATAAAAGAATCCTAATACACAAGCTCCACTTTCACTTACATTTTCATGTATTCACATGAAGTTTGCAAAACCCCTCGCTAGAAATGGCGATCACTCGAGAACTGCCCCTAATCCTCGTTAGGGTCTGTATGATGTTCAGGGTTACGACATGACAGCAAACGATTGTTTGTCGACCATCACAAGACCATTTTATTTCACGCGAAATAAACTATTGTACTTTCTTCACCATTATTCTACTCTGAAAGACAATACTGACGAGAGTCTAACTCGAGAACGCTTAAATTATCGCTGTTTTAAAATTATGGTGTCAGCGCGGTGTGCACGAAACCTTTCAGCGAACAGCTACAGAATTCCCTCTGACACCATGCCCTTGGCAGGAGATATGTTGAGCATAGATTGATTTCTACGTTCCGTGACATGACGCCATGACATGAAATATTTGTCAGCAGCTGTCGACCATGCCTGCGTCTTTCAGATACGAAACGAAATGCATCTTTCGATGTCAAATCAGACAAGCCGTCCTTTCGCATCGGAAACACGTTCGTAAGCTTGGTTGAACTGGGGCTTGATATGCATCGGGGGGGGGGGGGGGGGGGGTCATTGACAGCAGGTAGAAACACTTAACTCTGTCAGAATGGGTATGGTGAATATAGTACATGCGCAAAATAAGATACCATCAATTAGGCAAGCAGCAGATTGCGAGTAATCAAACGGGGGTATACAAGGGGCGAAGGCGAACGGGACCCATTTAGAGTTCAGCGACAAACACTCCAATTTAGAGAAAAATGTTGTCCTTACTATTTTAGCTCGCGTACTGCAATTCCTTCTCGAGCGATTTTTGGCGCTAGATGCCCTTGAACGCCAAATATATCTTGTCTGCATATAGCCTTTATTGTATTTAGTTATACGATCATAAAGCGGAAAAGTTCAAACGCCCATACACTGCAACATTTGCACCATAGATTTAGAACGCCATTTTTTATTTTTCGCCGAGAATATTCACTATTAAAGGATCAAATAATTAACAATGGCTTAAAATCTCTTTTGAGCCGACATGTAGCTAATGGTAGCCAAATTTCTTCCATTGTATATACTAAACGTAACATCAAATGTCAGCAATCAATATCTTTTCTATCAAAAGCCAGAGTGCACTACACATTATCTGCGGGTGTACTGCTTCTAGAGATTCAAGTTTGAGGATCGTATAGCTTTTCCTGCTGGCGCGGACCTACTTTCGTGTGTGAATCAGCTATGCGCAGTGGCGTTTCATTACTTTGTGCAGCAAATTTTTATGGAGAGGAAGGTGTCTCTTGAGGCTTATAGGCGACACGAGATAATATATATTACCTCTGCTGACAGGTTTTCATTTTAAACTGTTTTATATATTAACAAATCCATAACTTTGTGCTTCTTACTTTCAGTGCCGCAAATGGTTTACCTTAGTTCCGAAGCGTTAATGGGAAAAGAAATATATAAATCTTTCTCTGCAGGCATTTGGGTTCAATAACGTTTTCATCTCTTGTTTAAATTCGCCACAAAGGAAAATGAAAAAATTAAAAACGTCCGTATAACCATTGCTGCGCCTTGAATAGCGCCCTGTACCGTTATAAGATTCCAGCGTCTAATGTTGCGCCCGTGAAAAGGGAACAATATATACAGTTACTTCAAGTATCGTCGGTCGCGAATATCACGCTGAACCTTATTCTTGTCACTCCAAATAGTGTAAAATGCGGTTAAACATGAAACAAAACCATTTTTTTTATTCAAGCCTCTTCTCTGATCTGGTGACCAAATGTTTGTTTACGGGGGCATGGCTGCATATCCCACACACGCTGCGTATGGTGTGCGCTACACCTTATGCAGCGAAACCTCATTCAGGCTTTTTGCGATTAGCAGGCATCTTTTTTTCAACCGGGCGGAACATGTGCGATTTTTTGCTTCTGGCTTTTGAGTACGTACGCGTTAAGTGGCAATGTTTGTAAAGTTTGTCACCAGAACATTGTCGGCAGCGTTGCGTCGAAGTGAGAGGAAAGAAAAACCGAATGGTTTCAGTCGATAAAAGATGAAACATGTTGCCAGGGAAACATTGCTTCATGTGAGGTTCTTAGTTAAGTAAGGCAAATTAGCTCAAATATATATATATATATATATATATATATATATATATTTGAGCTAATTTGCCTTAATATATATATATATATATATATATTTGAGCTAATTTGCCTTAATATATATATATATATATATATATATATATATATAGCCAAAAGGCGTGATGTCGCTGTCCAACAAAATCACTTGATAGCTCACTTCCGGCGACATGACTTACGAGGACGTCGAAATTATGACGTTTTATGGCATCGTCTGATCTAACATTAGTGTGCGGCGTCATAAAACCGAAAATGGTCGTGTTTGGGCAAGAAAGAGCCGAATAAGCGACTCAAAGTGATCAGAACGTATGCAAAGGGGCAATAAAAGGGGAAATCTAAAACATAAATAATGAAAAAGGCATCTGAAAATACGTAAAGACAATAAGATGTACAAAAGACGCTGATGATATAGTAGCTGAAGCGTGTCGTCATGGTGCAGCCCAGAAGCGCGCGACGTCGTCGAAGAAAGCGGCCGAGCCGCATAGGGGCGCTCGTCTCGATTTATCGAATCGCTCTCTTTTTGCCGACGATTGCGGATGTGATGATGTTTAGTGCGTTGTGGGTGCTCATTGCGTATGAATGCCTCTTCTGGTGCGTCATCTAAAAAGGCCTCTCGTGGAAGAGCGCCGGAAGACGTAACTGAAGCGAAATCATGTACGGAACGACATAAAACGCAATGCTGAGCCAAGGCATTTGAAACGTGTACCTGAACCTAAAATACGGATTAATTTGCGCACTCGTTTCTCAAGCGCGGATGGCTGCAGTGATCTGAAATTATCTTTTTCTTTTTAAGGGGGGGGGGGATACTGCTGTGCATGCGCTGTTCCTTTGTGCTGAGCCCCGCCCTGGTTGGGCTGGATAGGGCAGCCGACTAATGTGCCCAAGGATGCGAAAGCGAATCCCGGCTGCGGCGGCCACTTTTGGATGGAGGCTTAAACCAAGGCGTCCGTGTGCTGTGAGATGGCAGTGTGCATTAAAGAACCCAAAGTGGTCGAAATTTTCGGAGGCTTCCCCTATGCTGTCTCTCATTGATTGAGTCACTTTGTTACGTTAAACGCTGAATGCCAGTCCAAACCAAATCTATCTGTCTATCTGTTAGAACACACAATAGGGAAGACATGAGCTATGGCTCGACATGTATTAAAAAACGCAGAGTCGAACAACGCAGAGAGGCTCTATCAAATAAATTTACGGGGACGTTCTGTTCACGTAAACTGTGCCTTGTGATGACCGTAAAAGCTTTGTTGTTGATATGGGCAAATGTCCTTTTTAGTAGTGTTATTTTGAATCTCTATAGAAGGGCTGATTCTTACACACCGCTTTCCGCTGTGCCATGTCACCGGCGTAAAAAGACAGCCAGCGCTAATTCAAACAGAGGCACTTTATGCGGTTTCACACACCTCGGCAATAACCACACTTAAGTACTGCCGTTAGCCTCAACCTTGTCACACCAGAGAGCGCTTAATAAAAGGTCCTTGCTAAGATCGAGTTATTGTTTCGCACGTGTTTCAACTACAGCAGCGCATTCTAGAGTCAAAGAACGGTAGCTCCTGAATAGGCTGGTAGGCACTCATTCGAGCAAAAAGTGCTAAGATATTACCAAAGCAGCATATCTTGCTGATCTTCATTAGAACTGGTCAAGAACTCCGCATTTATCCACCTCGGAAAACTGCGTGGCGTACAGCAAGAAAATCATACCTCTGAGATGTCAAGCACTGTATAAGGAGGGAGGTCAGGCACTGTGAAAGAGAGCATCGATCCCATTCCTGCACTTTGAGACAGCGCTGATGGCAAAGCGAAGGGAAGAATGACGGCCTCGAGAATCAGCCACACTACCATGGCAATATCTTTAGAGCTTCGAACACCGTCGCAGCGCACGGCACAGGTCGCTTTTGTACTCTGTGTAATGACGTAAACGAATATGACAAGTCGATGTGTTCTGCCCGCACAATGAAGGAGTATACAAAATGTTTGTGAGGACCTTTCCTATCTTCAATACTCTCTTTCTTAGAACAAATTGCTTTTAAAGGTTGACAGAGCAATATATAGATGCCTTTCATTCCTCAGGTGACGCACTGTCTACCAAGTTACTGCAATTAAAGTTACATCCATATTGTTACGGGTGAAAAACTGAGGAGGGACAACGGTCGGTTAGGTAGCCTGTGGTCACAAATGTACATACGTTCTTCGGTCTTTTCGTTTTTCTCCTAGGAAGCCACATCCATCTCAAAATCCGATGAACTGAAATAAACTCAGACATTTTCCAAAATACATGTCGGATTCGATTCTAGTATTTAAGACGTTCCCGTCGTTGAAAGGAATATCTGACTTACACGCACGCTTCTTTTCTTTGACATTTGACAACACCGGCTTAGGAAATAATATCATGGGAATGACCTAGACTGAGGAAGGTACCCTGACATGGTCATAAATAGTGAGAACGCGCACATGTTTTTGTACACTGAAATGTGCCAGATTGCACCAAAGGACGTGTGCTCTTTGCAGATTTCTGTTAGAAATAATATTGATTGATGATTGATTTGTGGGGTTTAACGTCCCCAAGCTACTCAAGCTATGAGAGACGCCGTAGTGGAGGACTCCGGAAATTTCGACCACATGGGGTTTTTTAACGTGCACTGACATCGCACAGCACACGGGCGCCTTGCTTTTTGCCACCAACGAAAAGCGGCCGCCGAGGCGGGGATTCGATCACGCGTCCTTGGGAGCAGTAGTCGAGCGCCGTAACCACTGCGCCACCCCGGAGGGGCAGAAATAATATTGCCGCGAGCATTTCTGCGCGCCATTATAATATTAGTTTTTTCTTCTTCGGTACCCGCCGGCATGCAGCCTTATCACTCTTACTGTTGACCATGGATAAGTTCTGTGCTTTTGGTTTGTTCATGCTCGATATGGCGAGACGCAGCTTAGTCGTATGTCGTGAAAGATGTGCCAAATGTACCCCGAAGGATTCTGGCCACTCACATGTGTTTCTGCGATGTTCTAGATACATCTAATCATTATTTGCGGCTTTATCCTGATGATCTTTTTCCGCTTATCAGTTGAACGTTGGCCAGTCAGACGGGCATTCGTAATTCTACGAGAGCTGAGCATGACTGCTGATATCGCCTTTATCGAGTTGTTTAATTCTTTTGAGGGCACAAGACCGCCCAATCGAGAGTTTATTTTCAGTTGGTTGGTTCACAGGAAGGGAAAGGCGCAGTATCTGTCACACTTGCTCTGTGGACACCTGAACCGCGCCGTAAGGGAAGGGATGAAGGTGGGAGTGAAAGTGGATAGAGAGAAAGGGGGGCCGTAGTGGAGGGCTACGGAGTAATTTCGACCACCTGGGACCCTAACCTGGGGATCTTTAACGTGCGCTGACATCGCACAGAACACGGACGCCCCTTCGTTTCGCCTCCATCGAAACGCAGCCGCCGAGGCCGGGATTCGATCCCGGGAACTCCGGCACAGTAGTCGGGCGTCTTACCACTGCCCCGCCCCGGCGGGGCAGTTTATTTTCAGTGGAATCAAAATATGTTCGGTTGGTACATACGGCTCTGCCACTGCATGTGACGTCTGGTATCGATGCCGAATCCCAATATCGTTAAGTATCACCAAAAGTGGCTCGCGTTGAAAAGAAACCACTTTTGCATTTCAACTAGCTACGTGAAAACCTTGCTTCTAAGGACGGCCGGATGAGGACGTGGAAAAGGGGCTCGACCAGTTCGAACAAGCGCCAAAACACATCGATTTGCATAACAAAGAGAAGCTCAGGCAAGAGTACATTTCTCTTTATTGATCGGCCTTATGTGGGTTGAAGATTGCGAGTCTATTGTAAAGAGTTGGGTCATTTTTAAAACAGAACTTTTGAATGCTTTTACAACTGTTGTCAAAAAAGAAAGAGCCTAGTCACAGTTTCAGCCAAAAATACAAATCTGAAATGAGTGCGTCCCCCATTATGTTGAAAAAAATGAAGTACCTATTTTGCCGCACAAAACACTGAAATGTCTGAAGAAAAGAAAGGAAAATTTATATTTGGGGAATGAAAGAATTTATTTTTTCCTTCCTCCTGAGAAGCCCAACATACAGTATTGCTGAATTTCAACTAGAAGCATTTTAAATAGACAGGACTATAGACGCCCAGGCTCGACAGTACCATTGGTCTTTTGAAGTGGTTTTTGCAAACAATTGCGACGCAGCTGCTACAAGCGGAGATAACCTCCATGTGATTATCCGTGAAGTCGTTCAAGAAGAGTGCGCCAATGCCTGCCATCGCCAAAGCAGCCGGAGGTTGCGTCGCTCACGAACGCTACATGTGAGGACGTTTATCAAGTGTGAGGCCTTCCTCAAGCGACGGTTCTGACAGCTCTGATGCAAGAAGCAACCGCCATGAACTATGCTGCTGCATTTTGCCGTCCTGCACCCCGACACGACCCTCTAAGTCTTTCTCGAAGCGACAAAGCTGCCCCTGAACGTGCCACTCGACTCCCGCCCGCCAAGACTACGAGCGGTCATGAAGCCCCCTCAAGTGCTACACCTTCAGGACTGCATCCAATCGCCCATTATGCTTCCTTTGCGGGGAGGCCAGCCACATTCTACGCCACTGCCCGCAGAGACGCATCGGCCTACGCGGCTTCGCTATCGACACCCCATTTTGCGAACAATCTAAGCAAATCGATGACTACCTTCGCAGCGTAAGCGTCGGCTAGTCGTCTATCCCTCTTTCCATAGTCGTACCTACCACGGTTTGCGTTGCGAGGCCGCAACTACGAGCGACGAGGATCCCCTAGTCCCCGGAGAGGAAAACTTAAAGAGCAATCTTTGCAGTTGAGGTTGCTTCATGCTTCAAGGCAAGAAATACAAAGATCTTACGCCACCTACTACGACTGAAAAGGACGCTGCTTTTACGCCGACGCTCCTTATAAAGACGCCCTCAGCGATCAGCGCCCAAACTTCAGTGACACCTCCATTTTTTGACATCACAATGGCGTTCCCATCCGCACACGACAAAGCCGAGGTCGAACACTGAAGCCAACATGCAAAGCGTGGACACGAGCAAATGATCTTAAAGTTACTGGCGTCGGTATCATGGTTACCACTTTAGTGGATGCGGGAGCCGACTATTCTTTCATTAGTGGAGCAGTAGCCGCTAATCTCAAGAAAGTGTAGTACACTTCGCAGGGCCCGTTGACGCACATCGCTGCTGGTAGCCTTATTATGCCGTCCGGCCGATGCACCGAAAGAGTGACCGTAAATGGGCATACTTATCTTACCAGGTACGTGAAACTACAAAAATGCTCGTGTGACGCGACTTTTGGTACGGACGTTCTCAGTGAACATCGGGTGATCATCGACCTTCGCTCAAACCTCATCAAGCTCTCGACAAACAAGGTCATGCCTACACAATGACATCAACGCATCACATCGCTCTGAACATGCTCAATGATGACTTAACCGCGCCCACCCAATCAATTGTTGTCGCCTGTGCAGGCTATGAAAACAGCTTAAGGCGTCGTCAAAGGGAGCACTCAAAGCTTGGAACGAGGGCTCCGAGGATCCGAGGAGGAGAGGCAAAGGTGTGGGTTAGGAACTACAATGGAGAATAAGGACATTTTAACAAGGGTACGACAATCGACGAAAGACCGACCTGACCGAAGCCAGCGTCCCGCTTTCGACAACAACACCGCTCTACCCCGAACCAGAGAAAACGACATACCCGTAGTTCTATGAAAATATATCGAGTCTGTTTGTTCAGCACAGAAGGCGCGTCAAACTCAGATGGCCGAACATCGCGTTATCATTTTTGAATGCGCTCGACTCTTCGTGAAAGCCCCTGCTGTGTACAGTCACGACAAAGACAGGCCATCCGGGATTAATGGGAGGAAATGCATCACGATGACGTAATCGATCCGTCGAATAGTCCGTAGGTTGCACCAGTCGTTTTACTGAAGAGGGTGCACTTGGTTTCTTGATCACCGCAGCCTGAACAGCATAACCAGGAACCATGTTTACCCTTTCCCTCGAATCGAAGACACACTGAATAGGCTCTGCAATGCAAAGTACTGCTCCCAGACAGATTTGAGGATCGGCTTCTGACCAATTCAGGTCGACAAAAAAGTTCGCGAGAGCGTGTTTATCACACCAGACAACGTATTCGAACTCAAGATGATGTCCTTTGGCCTCTGCTCCGCACCAGCAACGTTCCAGCGAGTAACGGACATGACACTGGGCGGCTTGAAGTGGTAGATTTTTCTGGTATATGTAGATTAGGTAGTTGTCTCAGTGAACATTGAAGACAAGGCTTCGGACATTGCTCGAGGAAATCATGGCGTCAAGGGTTAACGTTGAAAGCACGGAAGTGTCACATCTCCGAAGAGGAGCTGTTGTTTCTAGGTCACATCGTTAGCAAGAAGTTCACCCAGACCTACAGAAAACAGCCGCCATCGCAGTTTCCGCAGCCTTGAGACAAGAAATCTGTGCGTCGAATTTTGATGTATACGCGTATTACCGGCGATTTGTGAAGAACGCAGCTTACAAATTCTGACGTACCTTTTAAATGAAAATCACTTCATTAGAAGCCTTCCATGAACTTGAGCTGCCTGTGGTCGCATCCTGTCCACGGCCACTATGATAAAACGGCGCGACTAAACTTCACACCGACGCAAACAATATGTCCTGGCGTAGTCCCCGTTAAGAAGACCACGCTAGAAGCTCCTTATCAAAAGCTGAAGCCAATTATACGACGACCGAAAAGTGTCTCGCAATAATCTGAGCCACTTTAAGTTCCATTCGCACCTATACGGTCGAACATTAAAGGTGGTGAGCTGTCACCCCGCGCTCTGCTGGCTGGCCAAATTGTAAGACCCCTACGCCCGCCTTACCCGGAAGAGCTTATGTCTTGAAGAACCTGACACGTTTCGAGTCTTCAAGCATGACCTCCAACATTCTGACGGAGACTACTTATTGGAGTCTGTTTTTTCTCTTAATGCAAGTTACACAAAAAGTTATGCATTAATGCGAGTTACAAAAAAAAACTTACAAACAAGTTTCGAAACTTGATGGATGCTAATCCCACGTAGAAATGGCGGCGGGAAAAACCAGCAAATGTCAATGACAAAAATTGCGCACAATAAAGGATGAAAACAGCAGACATAAATATTACTTGAAAACACTTAATACATTTCGAAGATTATAAACAAATGGCGAGCTGACACATTCATAAGGTTGCATATATCCGTTAGCTAACGCCTCTATGAAACGTTTTTTTCATGTTGTCGCTCTGCTCTGCGTCGACGTTTGTATGGCTGAAGTGGGGACAACAGTCTTGGAAATTGCGACAGTGCGCTGCGAGATAGAACTCCGAGCATTCACAAATAAACTTGCGTTTTTTGTTTGCATACGATCATTTGGGCTCCTACGGATTTGCCCCACACGAAGTCTCACATCTAAGGGTAATCTTATAAAGGACATGTTTTGCGAAACCAATAAGTTGTTCTCCTCTAAGCGCAACTTCTAGCACGTATCTTGTTTTACGTCGCCCATTAGCGGCAAGTTGACCAATCTTCAACGTTTCAAAAATGCAAGGAACAAAATTGCAGATATTGTCACGAGTCAAGCCACAGAGAGCCGTGAAGGTACACGCAGACTAGAACCTGAGAGTAAGGTCGGCATCTAGCTCCGATAACAGAGTCCAGCACCAGCGCGCCTCTGGAGCCAACAACCGCTTCGTCGTGTTCGATGCATAGCACGGCAGCCGCGTGGCGTTAGGCACGCGGCAATATAAATTTTACTTAACCTTTTTTGACCTTAGATGAAATATTATATAGGCAAAGACTGACTGCATATTTTCTTGTTTGGAGCTAGCTTAGTGACCACCTACTCAGCAAACGCTTTAAGAGCGCGCTCGGATAACCCGCTCTTTGCAGTCAGTGATATTGAACTAAAAAACGCTTGACAAAAAACTTGGTGATGTCTACAGCTGTACCGTCTGGCGGTGCTTTTGCTTCGCCGTAGAGGGTAAGGTAATCGGTGGTCACGATGGCCCATTAGTTACACGTTGATGAAGGCGGGAAGGGGCCAAGGATATCCATTCCAATTTGCTGAAATATCTTGGTCGGAGCTGGTATGGAGTTATGTAGACCAGGAGGTCAAATTGGAGGCATCTTGCGTTGCTGACACTCGCGGCACGTCTTCACGTAATGCGCAACTTCGGCAGGCAACAGCGGTCAATAAAACTTTTCTTGTACTCGATGCAACATGCGTGCTATACCGAGATGTCCTGCTGTCGCTTCGTCGTGGAAAGCCTGCAAATTTTTTCCCGGAATTCTTTAGGAATGACAAGGAGATATGGGGTCCTGTTGAATTTGAAATTCTTCTTCACAAGAAAGTCATTGGGCAAAATGAGGAATTGCAGCTGACGCCTCGAAAGAGTACGAGGAGAAGCGGTTCTTGCTCTCCAGGTAACCCGCTAGGTCTCTCAACACAGAATCCGAGCACTGCTGTTGTGCAAAACTGCTGGTGTTTACTGGTATCAAGAAGGCGTCAACATCGTCAACAGGAGCCACTGACATTCAGTCTGCGTCAGAATGCTTGCGGCCATACTTTTAGAACCCCTTAATAAAAATTTCTAGGAGGCGTAAGGTCCATCGTGCAAGTCGGCCGGAGGTGTCTTTCAATCGTAGACTCATCCGGGGTTATTAAACGATTAGTCTGATTGAGGTCTATGAGAAACGAGATAGCGATGGATAACTGCTTGCACTGTTACACTTGAATGCGCATTGGGAGCGGCTGCATTTCTAACGCGGAACCTTCACTGCGGCAGGTAGTTCGAGCCTTCAGCATAGCGCCGATTTCACCTTCAAGTGACCTTGACAGATACCGCGCCTTTACTTCCTTATACCTAATTTGCAATTGAAGCTAAATGTTGATTATGCTAGGTAGAACGGGTCTTCGATTGGCACTACATTTGACCTTGAAGTGACGACCTAATAAAGCGTGGATGTTCACGATTCCGTGATCTCCACCCGTAGTGTACTGTGCCTTCCGTTCAACAAAATTCGTCAAGAGAAGAAACTTGTGGTCACCATGGGTGACTACAACAACGCCAACACCAAGAAGCGTGAAACATCTTTTGTGCCAATGGAAAAATAGAGGTTTGAATTGGAAGAGGAATGACATTCGGGGCCCTCAGTGAGTAGGTGGATTGACGCTGAGGATATTAGGGCTTTATTACGTTTCCTTCCTGAAAGTGTCTATGCGCGCATATAACATGTCGTTGCCGATGACAGATACACCAGATAAATTGTTACAGTGTTTAGCTTGGAGCGTTATTTACTTGATTGGCAGATGGGTTCATATGAACGTTTTTGTTAAAAAAGAAATAAACAGCAACATTTTTGTCGGGAAAACTGAAATTTATTTTCTCTTCCGAAATAACAGGTTGTGTAATATGATTTACGCTCACGTGTTGATGAGATGAAAGATTTACGTACAGCGGGAAATATGTCATAGGAGTCTGGACATCAATTTATTTGTTCTCTAATATTTTACCTATAGGATTCAATGCTGCTTACACAGAAAAAGCGGCTCGACCAGAATATATTTAGGCTCTCTATTACTGTATGTGAAAGGCTACTGCTGCAGTGAAGTCGCAATAATTTCAAACTTCGAATTGTTGCAATAAAATTTATTTATAATACAAAAACTTTTCAGGCTGTATTGTTTTTCATGGTCTCCTCATGTGTTTGAGCCGATCCAGGTAGTAATTATTAGGCATGGGTTTATAAAGCACTGTGAACCACAAAGTATCCTCGGATATTTTGCCTTCAGTTCAGGGAAACTTGGGATTGTACGGCGAAATAAATAGTTGATGTCCTTGATTACATGAAGAGCTTCCTCAATTAGCCCAAAATCAATGGTCCTACTATGGCGTTATTGTGGCGAACGTTGGGATAAATATAGGTCCTTCATTTGCATTTAGGCAATCCGAGACGTTTTCCAACGATGCGCCTAGAATATAGGCCACTAGTTCACCTATGATCCGTCAGTATAAATATTGAAATTTCCTGGCGCTCGCCCCTGATTGGGCCTATGGTTATCCATTCCATCAATAATGGGCTACGCTCGCGTCGTTTCTATCCCTATGTTCAGCCATCTACGCGTCTTTATTAAGGCAATTTTACATAATGGCGCATTTTGGCCATTTTTAACCATTTCTTTATCCCGGACTACAATTCATCCCTTATGCACCGCCAATATTATTTTAGGTGGTATTCAATTGCAAGGTCTGAGGAAAATTATTCTTGAATGCAAAGGGAGCCTCACCGAGGTTTGCTCCTTGACAACTATTGCTATATATATTAAAGTTCTTTCCCGGCCGTAACAGTAAAATCCTAATGCAAACTGTAAGCAGTAGTTCAAACACAATGCAGAATGGCCAAAACTTCGGATTTAAGCCGCTTGTCATCCGACAGCGAGGGGTTTAACATGTAACTTTTTACATATGAGCAACCAGCAGACATGCAAAAAAGGGAACCAAATGACCGAAGAAACAAAATTTATTTTATTTCAGTTATCGCGCGAACGCGTGGGAAGCCACAGCTAAGGACGGACAGGGCAGGCTTGCAGAAGTTGGTTGAGCTGAATGTGGCTTCCTCCTCTTGCCACCTCTTTTCAGGCTAAAGGGGTGGCAGCGACAGCAGACGGTTGGGGCTGTAGGCACGAACTGCTAGCCATGCATTCGGGGCTCTGCACAGGGGGTGACCCGGCACAAGGATTCGCTGGTACAGTCGAGAAGCGAGAAGACGGGCAGGCTGGAAGTACGTACCGTCTTCAGCGGGCCGTGGAGTGCAGGCTCCTGGCAGCCACCTTCGCATAACTCGTTACCGCCATTGTGCACTGAGGGCCAAAAAATAGATTTAACAGCAGCACACTTTGCAGGCAAAATAATCTAGTTTATTATTTGACAAATAGAAAAAGGGAGGCGCGCATGTTGTTAAACAGAGGATGTCATGTAGTCAGAGATTGTACAAACTATTTACTCATTCATGGTCCCAGCCTTCTGAAACACTCCTGATATATTCTCAAAATGTTGCAGGAAATTATACTTTGTGAAAGGTCCCCTACCATTACTGGTGATTGACATCTGTAACAAGTAACTATCATCGAGAAGCGGAAACCATTGATGCGAGGCTTCTCCTGCGGACGTACGCTTTCTTCAGTTCACTCGACTAGAACACCCTAAACTAAATAAATAAATAATTATATTAACAGCACATTCATCATATGGGCACTATTTGACGAGCAATGCACTAAATATTGTCGAAAAATTTGCTACCTGTTTTGATTTATTAGTTCGATGATAGAATGATTTAAAATATTCGTGAATTTCAGATTGAGTTTTGCCTGTTGTGCCCTGCAAAGCTTCGAAACCTGACCTCCTGACCTTCCGTAGACACGGTGAAGCCACTCAGCGCAACCGCTCATTCTCTACAATCTCCTTCAATTACTGACTCCTCTCCCCAGATGTGAAAACTATAAATAAATTTTAGCGATGCTTTTTGTTTACATGGGATAAACATTTGCTATCCGAAATCCCAGCAGAAGCAAGTGCAATACGCTCAACACAGGAATGGAGGCCACTTTAAAGAAACAAAAAAAAAGTGAACTTTAATAGCATATCTACGTCATTCCGGGTGCACGAAACTGTAGGTACATTTTGGGTTATTTCGAAATCCTTACAAAACGCCCGCTGGACATGCGAGAGTTATAAATTTTTCACTGAGAGCAAACTTCGGTAAAATTAAAATTTTCACTGCTTCACCACCTTCTTGCTCCATTCGCTTAATCGCTTGCATGTGAACAAGCTTTTAGTGTCCAGCTGAACTGCAAAAGCACACGTGTAAGATTCTTGTCTTGCACAAATGATAGATAATTTGTGTATCCACGATTGCATAGGATGCGATACCACATTACACCTAATCTCGCTGATTAACAAAATTGTCAAAGTCCCCGGATTGCATTTTAACAAAAGCAAATAATAATAATGATCTCACCATTCCAAAAGTATTACTTCCTGCGCTACATAAATTTGATATTTCTCATTGAAAGTTGGTCCTAGAAAACTGTATAAGCATGGGCTTTCCTCCTGGAAAAAATTAAAATGACACGCAACATCGAGCAATCAACAAATCCACTCAGAACGTTATTCATTTCCGAAATTGTCTGAAGGTAAACAGAATCTGGTACTCACAAATAGAACTTGTTGATCTGCTTCTGAACTACGCCAGAGCTCTCGTAAGGTGTCATAAGATGTGGCTTCCCTTTTCGCTTCACAGACCCACGGCCGAACGTAAGTCTCGACTCCAAACAAACACATGCGCGCCGCCTCCACCGCCACCGCCATGGGGGAACACGAACAGCTCACCCGAGCAAACAAGCTTTCTTGTCGCGCTGGTTGTCAGCCAGGCTGCCATAATACCTATTGTACAGCTTTTTCCCTTGCAAGAGAAGGTATGGAGCTGAAAGATGTGTAGAAGGATGTGGAGAAAGGGAATGAGCTACGCGTAGTGCATTTAGGCGAGAGGGAAAACAGGTTCACGCAGGCGAATGAAAAAAGCGTCTTGAGCGAGGAGGGGAGCGGGTTGCCATTCTGGAAGAAGGGCCAAGCCGGGAGTAGAGATGCGAAGGTAACACTCGGAGAAGGCGAACCTAGTGAAAGAGGACAAAAGCACACAAAATGCCTCGTTGGTCGTTTACAGCTAGGCGACAAGTAGCGAAAACTCCTCTTGTGATGTTTGCAGCGAAAAGCGGAGCTTTTACATTGTTGTCAGGCATCTCCAAACACCTTATAATGTGTGCGAACCTGAGATGTGATATTTGTTGGATAAAAATGGCGTAAAAATGGTGCCATAAAATGAAAAAAATAATTTTTACAATAGACTAATCTGAATTGTGCAAAATACCTGCTTTTACACTGTTTTATTTAGGATACATGTGGCCACCAAGCTAAGATACCAAAGAAAAAAATACAATGGGCAATTTATTCTTTTCGTAGTAGAGCAATCCATTAGATTTGTTTACTGTAAACAAATTCACAAGTCGCCTAGGGACATGATCGCCTGGCCCGTACGTGCGTTTCTAAGCTTGCCTAAAGAGAAGCGAATTGTTGCGTGTTAGCATTGCGGCATTGTGCAAAAAAAAGGTGCACGAGAACGATTATTTCTATAGTAGGTAAGTACTTCGAAAACATCTCTTAAATAAATACACGTCTAAAGCAAAAACGACTGAAAATGAATATGAATACATGCACGAAGCAGCAATAGAAATACAAGAAGCCGAAAAAGTTTGATAACAAGAAATACTACATTCTAAACGGAAAAGAAATAAAAAACAAACCAAGAAATCAAGCAACGCAGAGACATGTGCTGCTATAAATGGCACGACGTACGGAAGCCTGGAATCCTCTCTGCATTCTCGGAGCCGGCCGCATATTAACGCGGCTAAATTTCTGATTTTAAAGCACTCGGTGACCGATTTCGTTCTAGTATTTGTTAAAGCTTTGTTAAAGCTGGGCGTAAAAGCCACTAGCCAATACACTTTGAACAACTGTGGTGCAGCTGTTCTATACATTGGCGCCGGCTCTTGACTGTGGAAGCGAATGTTTTATGTGAGACCGCGTTCGGGCTGATTTCTAGATGCTTTTACCAGCAAACCGCAGAAAACGCCTTATGGATTGCCATTCAATCCTTACAAAGAAAGCACGCTTTAATTAATAGAAATAGGCCAACCGCCATTCCGCAAATGCTGCGCCTAGTCCATCTCTGACAAAGAAAAGGAGCTTATCTAACTTATACTCGATTCATTTCCTATCGACCTCTTCAGCCCGTGATTGTTAACTACTTGATTCATAAGAGCATTCCGAATAAGCATTTTACAGCTCAGTTTCCACTCCGACTGGTTGTCTTCGTTTTCATTATTATGCGCCAATTCAAAAATTGTGACTTCCAATGTAACTACACATGCCTGACCTCATATATGTTGTTTTTCGATAAAACTGCTTATGTGAAACTGCAAAAATGTTAGACATCTATTGCGCATTACAGGAGAGAATATTGAAGAATCAGTGACAAAAGTCATACACGGCCCCATTTTAAATATCGCATAGGCAAGATAGGGGAAGCAGCAGACAACAAGAGCCATTGTGGTCAGTGCGTTGGCGTGGCACTGACAATATAACCAGAGTATTGGAAGATCAGGGCCATCGTTGAAAATTTAACGCAGTGACAATGCCCATATGGGTGCACCAGCCATCGTTGGAAGTGTAAGGCAGTGGCAATGTCCATGTGGGTGGAACGGAGGACGAAAAGCGCATCATTGGAAGTGCCAGAGAGTGGCACTACCAATATGGGGGATACGAAGGTAATGTGAGGGCCATCATTGGATATGTCAGAGGGTGGCATTGCCTAAATTGGGAAGCTAGCGGCAAGACGGGCTCATTAAAGGGCTTAATTTGCAAAATACCTTCCTTTTCGCTTTCTGGGCCCCGGCTTTCAGGAAACGCATATTTACCGTTTCTTCGAGTTTGGCATATCTTTCAGGCCATCCGAAATTTGGGGAAAAATATTATAGTTAACACTGGACCAAGTTGATTGATCTGCCTAACATCTCGTAGTGAACACCATCAAGACCGTGTGCAGCCTGTTCACTGCCGGCCAACATATTATGGGTATTTTAATAGAAATTATATAGATTATATGCTTTCTTAGAACTACAGATTGTGGGAAGTTCTTGTTTTTATGACGCGTTTCGTTGTTTCAATACGCATATGTTTATTGCAGGCGCCAGAAATGTCTGAGCTATAAGGTGAAACCTGGGCCATGTGTGTTTAACATTATCGGTGGAGCGCAAAAGACGTGGATGATAGGAGTAGACACACATGGTGCCGCTTATATCTTAGTTTATAGGGAGTTTGGCACTGTTCAAGCACAATCGGAAACACTCTCAAAAAACGCATGCACAAAAACATTTAATGAATGGCATGAAAAGGTCTGTGCACATGAAGACAGTGAGACAGCCAGCTGTGTACATTGCCGCGTCAATCCTTTAGAAAGTGAAGTTCTTTTCCGAGAGTTCTATTGACGTGGTGTTTATGCTTGGGGTTCAATCATCCCTGCGGTGATACTGACGCGACTAATTGTCAGAACTTCGTGCTGGCTGAATATAGGTTAACACAATTTTTTTTTATTTCCTTCTTTGTTTTTTCAGTGCTGCTACTGCAAAGAATGCCACGATAACCTCCCACACTGCTGTTCATGTTGTTATTGTCTGCTAGTAGCTGCTCACTGAAGCATCTGACTGTTGGACGTGCATAGTGATTTCCACTTGACACCAAAAATTTGTACACAACAATGGTAATGCATTAAAATCTCTTTTGGTGCTTCTCGGTTTAGCCTGCCTTGCTTGTGTTGCGAAAGCTTGACATGACACAAAATGTATATAGTTTTAGGGAGCAGTAGAAGTTACACTGACCATGACACGCTAAGCCGCCCTCTTCAGTTTTGATGAGAACATATGCAAGTAAGGGATAAGAGCGATCTTTTTTCCTTTTGAATCACTTCACTGCAGCCCGATCTCAACACATTTTTACACAGGGCTTTGGAACTATGTTTAAAACATATGTCGGACATTCTGCATTAGCAAGGCCCTCTAACCGATGCCAATCTCCATCTTGCACAATCTGTTTGAATGATTTCTCGAGCACTTGGCGGAAATATAGTCTGGCTATAGCAAGCTTTTGAGGCTCAGGATGAGCAAACTCGAACGGGGTAAGTTGTCTAGTTCCTTGCCTCCTTACCAACCCAAGCGATTCTCTAATCACTGCGTGTGCTAGAGTACGAGTCAATAAACCAGAAGCCTCTCATTCCGTTCCAGTTTGCTTATATTAATTTTGTCAAGCGTTGTACTACCATACTACGTTTCGTCAATGCCCTGGAAAGATGGGCGCAGCCACGCAGTGCAAACTGGCGTTTAGAGCCATGTAGAGCTCCTTAAACGACACTCAACATATCCTTTAAAGTCATTCCTAGAGAAGCTGTTGAAAATAGGTTTAGTTCATGTCGGAATAAAGCCATGAAGAAAGAAAAAAAAAGAGAAGAAAAGCTGCTCTTTCCGGTACATGCACACGTACTCGCTCAACGTCAAGAAAATGATTGCACGTGCCGGTGTGAATAATGTTTTTTTCGGCGCCTGATAAACGCTAAGCTAACACATAGCATCTCTAAGATAACACATGAGAAGCGATTACAAAAACATAGTGCAAGCTGCGCCTACATGTATAAAAAAGATTTGTAGAGAACACTTTTGGTAGATGTTTCAGCTGTCATGTGGCAAGCAAGTGGAAGAAAATGAGGAAGACACGTTACCTAACTATCGGCCAGTCAAATGTTGATAGATAGCAACGTCAGACACCACAAATGCTATAAAAACATCGAAATTCATAGACCCCAAAACCTATTCGTAATCACCGAATAATTTATTTGAGAAATCAAGTATGTTCTCCAAATAATCGATAGCGTATTGAGCATAACTGGCCTGGTGTCGCTTTTGACACGGGCACAGCTTTTATCATGATTTATTTTATTTATCATGAGAGTGTGTGTTTTTTTAACTGTTTCCCAATGCATGATGCAAGTGACAAAACACTAATAAATAGTGTTGTAAATAAGCGCCATGTCTTTTTCTGCGCCTCCTTGTCGTCGTTTAGTCTGCACCTGTTTTGAGACATATTCTTCAAGTATGTGTTCTTTGTTCGTCAATGCTTGTGCACCGTGCTCAGTCAGGCAAGGAAGTCTGAAAATAGAAGCTGACATTTGATTTCTTAGATTGATACCCTTTTAATTTCATAAGACTGAACTCGTTATACATATCATTGTACTATATGTCGTGATTTATATCTAGCATTTTCAAATATTATGAGTGCCCTTTTTTGGGTATCATAAATACATCACAAGCTTTGATATCTTCTTTTCCACGTGTCTACAATCTTGTCTATACCAAGCGTTATATGTTTCTTCTTCCGCTTTTAAATACTCAGGAAAGGCTAGGCATGCACTGAAAGTGAGCGCCTCGTAATGAAAGACCTATGAAAGAAGGCAAAAGTCACCGAAAAAGAGGAAAGGCGAGGGAATTGTTTCCATTTTTTTTACTTTCACTTCTATAATTACTTCTATACTTTTTTTTAAATCTTAATAAATAAGCAAATTAAAGAGCAAGAACACGCCGCTGGTCAGTCGAGCTAACTACTTCAGAACATACTGTATGATGATTTCACTTGTTGAAATAGAGGAATGTATATTCAATCTTATTTCTGGGGTACTAGGGTTGCCTGAAATAAAACTTTGAGAGTATTAACCAGCGCCACCTTCATCGATAGCAGTTGATATGACACATTTTGTATTACCGTGATTCTCCTACGCCTTTGTTGGCTATAAGAATGCGATAACTGAGCCCTTACCAAGCTATTAGGCATACAAATAAAGGAAATATCAGGAGCCTCCGTAATGAAATAGAAATAAAAAAGTCAGTAGTAACGAAGGTAAGGAAAGCATAGGGAATTTTTTATATCTACTTTGAAGTATTACGAGGTATTATTCGCAGTAGGCAGCGGCTGTCACCAAGGTGTCTCTGCACGAAATAGCAATTCAGTAAAAAATCTACCAGAAGTACAGCGTGTTAAACATGATATTCGGCGAAAGCTTCCCAGCACTGTTCCACCCTGTACAACTCTTTCGTATGCCAATTTAACTGGCATCCATCCGACGTGCTAAGCGCAGCATTATCAACAATGGCATTCATGGCTGGCTCTTAGTTTAGGCGTGGTTGCTCCTTGTACTTATATTCATCTATTGATGTTATGGCTGCATCCATTGCGCGATGGTGAGACGTGACGTCACCCACGTGCTTAATCACGTGCTCTATCGCCTCCCTCTCTAGCCTCCGTTACGAGTTTGAAAGGTCCAGGTTCACCCAAAGGTCAAACGATTAAGGTAATGATCTCGTGGTGCGACACCAAAGTGGTCCCAAGCTTACACTTCAAGCGGTCGGATGTTTTGGTAAGGCACAGTTAAAACCATACGTTCCTGTGGAGTATTGAAGATCATTGGCTAGCTCACGGTGACATCGTGTGTTGGTTTACTGGAAAGGAAAGTGACAGTATAAGTCAGACTTCTTTATAGACGCCTGAACCGCGAGCAGCAGTTTGTCCTCCTAAATATTGAAGGTGAAATGAACGTCACATTGAAGCCCAGGCGACGACCGGCTGTAAACAGCGTAGTAATTTTAAAATGGCGTAGGTATAAGCATGGCTTGAACTTAGTGAGAAGGAGGAGGAAAACATTTTAAGGAAATGTAGTACTAAGCATCGCGAATGTCCTGAGCCAGGATCCCCAAGGCCAACTGGTTTTTCAGCTGTTCAGACTCTAAGTAAGCCCGGCACGCTGGGAGAGAAGGATGAGGAAAGTAATAAGATTTAATTCCAACAGATGCTATATTCGAAATTAGCTAAGTGTTCAGGACAATTGGGCATGCGCGATAATGTGTGATGCGGTAGAGAAACAATCGGACAGGAAGTAGTAAGGAGTGTATTTAGGTGTATGCATCGTAGAATGCGTATTTTCGTGATAATAAGTGATTATTCCTGAAGGGGAAGAGTAATAATAATAATAATATTAATAATAACAATAATAATAATAATAATAATAATAATAATAATAATAATAATAATAATAATAATAATAATAATAATAATAATAATAATAATAATAATAATAATAATAATGAAACGTTTCATGCTCTGGATGTGGTTGACGAGGAAGACGAGAGTGCTCGCTGTTGTAGGCGTTGATGGTGAGAGGCTGGATATTCGGGCGATGAGCAGCAGAGCATCGGGTGTCCGAAGGAGACGTAACAGAGGGATCATAACAGGTAGAAGATGGGCTATTGTCTGACGAAGAGGTGCCACTGTAGACGGGTCTGACGTGGCCCCCAATATCTTGATGCCTCTGAAGCTCTTCGAGGACGATCTGGCGAATTGTATCTGCCAGGCTTGTCGTTTCAGACACATCCACACAAGCGACAGTTGTCACATTAGGCAGCCGACCAAACTTCGGAATGATACGGCGTCGCTTCAAACCTTCAAACGTGCGGCAGTGTCGTGTTACATCAGCTGTAGTATTCAAATCCTCCTTGCAGATGAGAAAGTTGTACACATCTTGCACTATTCCTTTGAGGAAGTGGCCCACTTTGTCTTCTTCTATCATTCGATCATCAACTATTCTGCATAGCTTGAGGACTTCTATATAAGTTGTGCAGGTCTCCCCCGGTACTTGGGCTCGCTGAGCCAGAGTCTGTTCTGCGCTCTTTTTTTCGAGCATCGGCATCGCCGAATCCCGCTCTCATTTCTTCCATAAAGCGATCCCAGGTGGTAAGCGATGCTTCATGATTGTCAAACTATGTTAGTGCAGTTTCTTCAAGAAAGAATACCGCATTCGCCAGCTTGGTATTCACATCCCAGCGGTTGTATTTGCTCATCCTATTGTAGTGGGTCAGCCAGTCATCCACGTCTTCCCCAGGCTTGCCATAAAAGTACCGGGGTTCCCGATAAGGCTGTGGGATGGTTGGTTGTGCTGCTGGCATGGGCGGCGTTGAAACATCTGCTTGCGCCATCTCCGTCCGTAGGGGGGGTAGCCCAGCAATTCTGCTTCGGCGGTGTAGGAGAGGTTCCGTGGTGATGTGTACCCAGCACCTCCACCACACTTGTTACGACGTTTATTTAGACAGATCTTAGGATGCGCTAGAGAATAGCACACCAGAGCGGGGCAGAACCAGCTTCCTCCTCTTCTGCTTATTCCGCCAAACCTCATCTTCCTTCAGTAAGGGCCGCGGGAAGTGGGTGACAATATAATAATAATAATAATATTAATAATAGTAACTTCTCTAATGTTATAGTGAAGATTGATTTCTTGTTTGTGAAGAATAGCGTCTGGCGTATGTGGATATGATGGAGGAATCCCACGCCCCCGGTGCTGAGGTTCGCGGGTGAGGCAATGCACTACCTCATTGCCCAGGATCCCAGGGTGACCAGAAATTTACCTCAGTGTGACAATGTTGGGACGTAGTTTGTTAAGAGTTCTGTGCAGCTCATCCTATAGTTCTTCAAGAATGCGACGCGTTGAATGGCAGGCATAGCCTATATTGAAATACTGGTATTTGGTTATCCTTAAGGGTTAGGGGGTGCAGTTGAGAGGTCTTGAATACTGTCGACTATTGTTAGGGACCTCATGATTCGCTGTATGAGGAGGATCTATATAATGAACGAGGGTATGCGGTACTACCTCGCAGTACATCTCAAGTGAGTAAGCAGTGGCTCTAACTTTAGGTTGTGATTCTTCTGTGTATGTGATCGCCCAATCAGTAAGTTGAACAGGATGGGGAAACTCGAGCGGTACATCTCCCTCGTTTTAAGGCGAAAGCCTTTCTTAGCTTGTGGAATGAAATGCCATGCACGAGAGTAGTGCGCATGATCTGTGTACCTGATCTGTGTGCTAATTGGTCACTTGCTCATAACGGATGTATAAGAAGGGAAATTAGGAATGAAAACAATTGATGGTGATTAGTAATGATTAAAAGTTATACTATAAATAGTGATAGAAATTAATAATTATAATGAGTAACAAAATAATCATAAAGTGACTACACAACGACCAATGCCAAACGACGATTTGTAATGGCCCCAACTCAGGCAGCATTGGCTGACGGCCGACCAATGGCCGACCATCGGCTGCTGTTCGGCAGCCGATCTGGACGGCCATGGGTGCTCAGATGAATGAAGCCCATTCATTGGCCACCTAACAGGTAGGCGCAAGTCGGCCATCGCCTAAGGCCCAAGCTCTGACACCCGACTGAATGCCGACTAGTTTAGCCACAGTTGCTCGGCTATTGGGTGCCCTATGGCCAGCTACGTACTAGGTTGAGCAGAAGTCTGCCAGTTCTCATGGGCCAAATTCGCAGCCCCGACTGAAAGGGGACTTTTCTGGCATCGGTTGCTAGAGCATTTGGCGGACCATGGTCAGCCACGTGCCAGGTTGGCCAGCAGCCGGCCAGAGCCCATGACTCAAAAAAGTGAATTTACAGTATGCCGATTGCATCAGTAGCTTAACGCAGCAAAGCTGTACGCATGACAACCCGATCGTTAATGAGAGCGTTTAAAAACTAATGAAATTAAAGCGCACAGTCCCCAAACATAAAACATTGCACCACTCTGCTTTGCAGAAATATGTACATATATTACATGAGCCTGCTGTACCAACTGCAGTTAGCATAGGCTGTTAAAAAAGGGAAAGTAAAAATGACCAAATCGTCCCGCTAGGAAGGACAACGGGCTTAAAGAAATGTATAGCAAAATATGGATATTAAGAAAATGTTGCAGTGCAGAAAACAAATAAAAAGTACAAGAAATAAACAAACCACCCATTATTTGGTCACTTCGTTTTAAGAATCTCAAAGCATTGTTTCCGAAGAACGCCGGACACCTCCAGATAGAACTTGTTGAGGCGCATAGGAGAAGAAAAACGCGAATATGAATATAACGCGCCAAACGGTTATCGTAAACACTTAATCGCTGATGGAATTCTTTAAGTGAAGAACCTTTTGCAGCGGGCAGCGTCGCACGCAAACCTTGTAGAACATCCATGTTACACGTAGGTTGTGATGAGCGGAGCAGTCACTGTTGTATCGATTTGTTGTATACGTTTTATAATATATCTTTTCTTCAATGTGTTATAATGTGCATATGCGAAGGTCCGAACAACATATATGCGAAAAGAACAATGCCAGTTGTGTAATAAATGCTGTTGTTAGACAACAATGGACAGAAGAGTGATGAAAGAGCGGCATATTTTGCGTGGTGTGGCAGAGAGAGTGAAAGCGGATTAAGCGTGAGTCTGGGCACCTTGTTCGGGGCAGCAAAACAGACAGTATCCGATATAAGGAAGCAGCGTGATAGAATGAAAACAGGCAAAATAAAGAGAGAGAGAAAGACGTGGCTACACGCGGGGCTTTGATAGATATCGTATAACAATAAGCGGCGGCGCTAGCCCTGTTGCCGCGCATTTTTCCTACCACCAGAGATGCCAGTTCAAACCGTATCTTACTCAGCGACATTTCCTCTGTTGCGCGGCTCCGGCTTCGCTTTTCTGATTTCGTTTGCAAGTCTTGACCCCTGTTGATTAACCAAGAATCTGACTGATCATTGTTCGGTGAAGCGCTTGTTGTCAAGAAAGTTTCGCTGAGTGGCGGTAACCGCCATGGCACGCCCCATGGATGGAGAGGCCCGCCCGGATTCCTCACTAGCCGACGGCTTTTGTTCTCCTGCGCTCTTGTTCAATGAACTCGTCTCCGCGAATCCATTCTCTCATCTAGAGGCCTGTACTTCATTTCCTTCGCTGTGTGCCTCTTGTCAGTGAGCAATGAATCTGGCTTGCCTTGGCCGTCATGCGCAGCAGCCATGAGGAGGAACTCGGAGGTATGTGCTGCTCACCTGTGAGAGCATGTGGAGTCTGGCTAGTAATGACTCACTCCAGGCGGACGACTTGGAAAGCTAGACTCCTGTGGGATCGATATCAACCGCCTCGAAAAGCTACTGTCCCAATTTTTCAATATCTCATTCCTAACTTTAAATTTTATATCCTGAATTTCATGCATTTATTTCAAATTATTTGTCAGTCACTTTGGTTCCTCATTCTGAACGATAAAACTTATTCTGTCATCACTATGTTGTGCACATGTGTTATGAAAACCGATGCTAAAGAGGTGGGGGGGGGGTGATATTCTCCTGTTTGCATAACTCTAATTTCCGACTCTTATGTGGTGCCGGTAACCAACGATTGGTCCCACACGGAGAGCCACACCATCAAGTCTAAAGGATGTATAAATTTAGTGCCGACTCATTCTATGCAAGGTGTTCCAGGCCTCCCATAATAACTCCTCCGCGTAATTGCGCCACAGCCCTTTCGTCGAAGTTTTTTTTTGTAATTTTTTCTTGCATAATCTCTGTTTGAAGTTCCCGGAAAGGAAAAAAAACTGGCTTAAGGAACGAAATTACACATCACTCAACAAATAAGATGCAGCAACGTATAATAATAATTATATTTTTTTCTTGCGTTGTTCTGTCAATTCTATTCATTATTAGAAGAATACAAGGCTTTTTCAAATTATTTTTTTCCAAAATAACGCGAGAAATGTGTCGTTTTAAGATATTTCTTACAATAACCTTAGCATTACAATAACAACAAAAAATGATTCTTTCTCTGGTTGCTGTACTCGATGGTAAAAATTATTGCAGTTCATGAACGAAGAGGTTTCTGAAACGATATGCTTCAAACCCGCAAAAAGGGTCTTTTTCGTGTTATTCTGGCTTGTATTGGAAATTAAGGCTCTCGAGATAAAACACTTGAAATGACTCATTGTACACAGTACGAACGTCTTATGTTTTGACTTGGGAACGCTTGGGCGATTAAATATTGTTAGGAGAGAAAATTTTTTTTTTTTTTTTTAATTTCATAAACAGGCAGCGGGATAGGCTTTTTCGAACTGTGATTTCATCGGTGTCTGCCCCTAATATCAAGATGTTGCATATGCAGTCATGGTTTTGCGAAGCTGCGTCACTTTAAATGCATCTAAATGCATCGCAAGCGATATGTTTTCGTTAGTTGTCTGCGTCCAATTTTTAGACCTCAGGGCTCTGGTTGAACTACAATTTACTGCAGGCAGTAAAAAAATCCAAAACGCAGTTGGATAGCACAGACCGGTGCGACATAATGGCAAATACAGGTTTTAAACAAGTGATGAAAAAAAATAACCATAAAACAAAACGTTGCAACAGGTAAACGAGAAACGTCATGGGTCGAACACTCAATCGCTTCAAGAATATTATCAGATGTAAACAATGTCGGAGTAGATCGTTCCACTAAGCTATTGTCCTGGGGACGAATTGATATTCGAATTTCTTCATGCTGGTAAACATTGGAGATTATTTGTGAGGGTGAGACTCTGTATGATGAAGATTGTAGATAGTCCGAAGGGTTCAGATCTAACTTGGAATGGTGGAATTTAAAGAGGAATGTGATTCTTGCTAGGCTTCTGCAATACTTAAACGATACTCCAAGGCAGGACAGAATGCTTTAAAACCAAACTGTTCCTGTCCATCAACCTCTCGCATGGAACAGCGCAGATGCCAGCTTAATCTTCCTTCCTTTTGGATCTGTGAATAACAATAGTAAACTAATTGTTGTGCAAAATATCTGTTCATTGTCTTGGCTTCTGTGTTGGTGATTTATTGCAATGTGCGGTAAATCAGGGCCAGTGGTCGTATAAGCAACTCTAAGCACGACGGCCATGCACATGCTCCGTAGTGGACCTCTAAGTTTAGGTTAGGGTAAAATTTCTAGCATAAAATGGAGAACTCTGTATCAATCGAACACTACCAAATACTCATTGCCCTGATAAAGCTCACTATAGTAAGTGAACTGATCTCGGAGCTAACATAATCGCGCAGAAACGTTACGTCAGATGATTGAAACTTAATAGTACCCCAACATCCACGAAATGCAGTCGATAACGTCAGATCCGCCAGTTACGCCCTACCGGTTGTAGGCGGCAATTGACTAAACCGTAATGATTTTTTGGGTTATGGGCTATAACACCCCAAAGCGACTTTGGCTATGTCAGACGTCATGTACTGATACCATGCAGTTCACTGAGGCGTTGATTTTCACCTCTAAAAGCGGCCGCCTCGATCGGGATTCTATCCCACTTCATTGAATACAGGTATCAAACGCCTTAGCCACTGCTCTACTTCGGCGTGCGTAAGCATTAAGGCGCGATGAGAAGGAGGGGCTTTCGCATAGCGGGGCCGCCAAAGGGTGGGCTAGAGGATGTGCGGTTTCTAAAACGATATGCTTCAAATGCGCAAAAGTGTCTTTTTCTTGTTATTCTGGCTTGCATTGTAAATTAACACCCTCGAGATAAAAACACTTGAGATGACTCAGTCAGTGTACACAGTAAAAGCTATCGTACACAGTACAGAGTACGAACAATGCTAGAGGATGTGCGGCCATTTTCTGACTATTGACTAGCAGAACCTAACCCCAACAGGTAGTGCAGAAATAACAAACTTCATTGATATTTGTTTACGTTTCAATGTCACCCAGTTAATAACAGAACACACACGCGTCACCTCTTAATCTTCTAACGCATTGTATCTCATATTAACAAAACAACCTCACAGTTTGTCATCGGTAAGTAGCCTCCGCGAAATGATTGACCACAAAGTTCTTCTCGCGACATCCACTTTCACACCGGAATCACACGAGATATAAAGTGAAACAATCCGCCTTATGATAAAGGCATCCCCATTGAAATTAACTATTGTTACATTTGGGTCGCGAGTGCCGGGGTAGCGTACCGCTGCCAGCTATTACGTGCGGCGCGCGGCCCCTCGGTAGCGTTGGCCTGGCGGCTCCGTGGACGGCGGACGGCATGAACGGTCCCAGCAAAGACGAGGCGTCTTTTAACGAAACAACCTTTACTGTAACATCAGGAAGAAACGGGCAGTGAAGCTGACCCGGAGAGAATACAGACACTCTCACACAGCTGGTGTCTAGCGTCGCCTCAACGGCGCGTCAAAGTAGTCTCTATCTCAGCGGAGTCGGCCGCTGCTTTTTATAGTTTTTCCAGTTCACAGGGAAAGGGTAAACCCTCACAGGAAAGGGAGAGCCAAACATGTTGGTTCACGGCGAATGACTCAATCGCAGGTGTTCCGACCTCATCTCCTCCACCTCCTGCAGACAGGAGAGGGCGACGCACTTTCCCTCGAGCTCCAGGCTTGGCCAGCTTTTGCACACACACGCACGCACACACATTTGGCGCGTGGCAGGAACACGTTGAGACTTGTCGGCGGGAGGAAGCGTTGCGCGGCCGATGAACGGCGCCGAAATGGCCGATCCGCTCGCGGTTCTGCCTGTTGCTATGCGGTGGCCGCGTCAGCTGTCCCACTCGTCGGTGGAGAAACGTAACACTATCAATTGCGTGGTGCTTTTTTCTTCAAAACTTAAAAACAGGCTTCACTGATCGATCAGTTGAAGACAACTGGCTGGCCTTCAAACCAAAATTATTGAATTAGCAATATATATATATATATATATATATATATATATATATATATATATATATATATATATATATATATATATATATATATTCCCACTATTACACTCTGTGCTAACCGGAATAAACCATGGTTCACAAAGGCACTGCAAACACTCACAAACAAGAAAGGTTCTCACAACTACTTAATCCTCGCCATTCGCCCGTGACCCCACTTATTCATCCAGTTGGAGAGAAGGCAAGCGTCATCGAATGTGCCGATATGCTCAACACGGCATTCTCAGCAGTCTACCCAAAAGAGACCGATATGTCACAATCTCTAACGACTGCTTACCCTTGGCCATGTGTGCCTTCCATCACATTTTCTGCGCATGGTATATCTTGTGTCATAGAAAATATTAAGTCATCATCTTTCGTAGGCGCTCATGAAATCACAATCAAACTATTCAAAAATACTCGGCATGTTTCCGCGATATATTTGTCGTTACTATTTGCACAATCACTGTACACAGGAAGCATACCAAACGATTGAAAGGTGGGGAAGGTCGTTCTACTAAAATCAGGCAACAAAGAAACCCCTCTTAACTACCGCCCGAATTCGCTAACCAGCGCACCATGCAAAATGATGAAACATGTCAACTATTCACACATGATAGATTTTCTTGACACCTATAAATGCTTTTCAGTGTTCGCAGCACGGTTTCCATAAAGACCTATCCTGCGAAACACAATTAGCTATTTTTCTCTATGACTTACATGTCCTGATTCTTATGTGACGTGACGTGACTGCGACGCGATGTATGTGACGTAATATAGCTTTGATGTGACTATACTGACTTCACCCAATCCTCTCTTACCCACCACTTTTATATCCACTCACGCCCTCTCCAGTACTGAGTAGCAAACCGGTTTCTTCTACTGGTTAACCTCCCTACCTTTCCTACTTCTTATCTTCCTCCTCCTCCTCCCTGATTCTAACCGTCAAACTGACTATCTTCGGGGACTTTGGCAAAGCCTTTGACAAAATACCTCAATTGCTTACTACTAAAGCTTTCTTGGTGAAACTTAGACCATAACGTACTGCAATGGATAAAAGAATTTCTAACTTTTTACATAAAACTTATTTATGTTAACAATGAAGCCCCTACTTTCTTTCAACTAACGTCAGGTGTCCCGCAATGGTCAGTCCTTGGCCCTCATCTATTTTTAATATATTTAACGACGTACCCACGCATGTCTCCGGCAATATTCGTCTGTTTGCCGATGACTGTGTTATCTGTTATGCAGTTCAAAACCCCTCCGATCAAATAGCTCTGCAAAACGACTTATAATATACATAGGGTTGGTGTAGCGAATGGCTGATAAAATTTAACCTCAGTAAATGCAAACAGGTATCGTTTAACTGCAAACGTCATACTCTCATGTTTTGTAATCTAATTTCACACGGCGGGGTTGAATTAACAGTATAATATTATTACAAATATACTGGCGTAACCTTATTTAACGATCTAACCTGGAATAAGCATATCACTTAAGTAATATAATCTGGTAACAGAAGTCTTGGGGTCCTAAAACGTCATCTGCGTCATGCGCCACGTAACCTAAAATAAATAGCTTATAAATAACTTGTCCGTGTAAGCTTGAATACGTCTCACCCGTCTGGAGCCCTGACCAAGTATATCTAACAAATTCCTTCAAATCTCTACGAATCAAGCGCTTGCATCCCATTCTCTCTTTCTCAATTTATGCCTTATGGTAAACTTTTCAAATAAAAAAAAATGATTCATTCATTCATGCTACTTGTAAAACGCGAGCATATCATAATTGAAAAGGGAATCCGGTCTAACAACCATAGCTTGTCACCACCGATTCGCAGTTTTTGCTAAGTTTTTTTACAGTTCAGTGCATTTCCTGCCCTACATCAACTCTCCAGCGCGCTTTGCTCCGCATCGGTTGACCGGTCATGTTTTCCACACAACCATATTTGCATCATCATTCCTGCCCCGATCAGCCCTCGACTGGAACGGCCTTCAACACGACGTGATAACCATTAACTGCCCATATAAATTTTTAAACTGTGTAGCTGCTATTTTTAATGGCGAAATGTTTAAGCATATTCCATTCATGTAAATGTTTCTTGTTTCGTTGTGTCACCAACCTATTGTGTAATAACCCAAATCCAGGATGCTTTTAAGGTAATAAAGTGAAGTGAAGAAGAGGTTGTTGGCCTACTTTGGTATTTTTGGTGACAACTGGTAGCGCAGGACGTTCGGACGTCTTATGTAAAGGCGATCAGTTCCAAGCACCAATGTAAAAGTAGATAAAAAAAGTACATTAAATAAGGTTGTGGGGACTCGCCCACACAAGGACCCTTTGCATATGCAAGCCACGGAAACCATCCATCAATCTGTTTACGTCAAGCACTTTCAGCTCGGAGGAGGTAAGATGCATTTTATGGCGTTGCCTCGTGTGCGGCATGTGACAAAGAAAACAAAGCTCAGCGGAGGGGCAAAAACGTTTTTTAAAAGAATATTGCAAATTTACGTGTTTTTGGACGTGCAGTCACTCTCTTTTAAAATAAACTTCGAGGCGATCATAGCTATTGAACATACATACACACACACACACACACACACACACACACACACACACACACACACACACACACACACACACACACACACACACACACACACACACACACACACACACACACACACACACACACACACACACACACACACACACACACACACACACACACACACACACACACACACACACACACACACACACGCACACGCACACGCACACGCACACGCACACGCGCACACACACACACACACACACACACACACACACACACACACACACACACACACACACACACACACACACACACACACACACACACACACACACACACACACACACACACACACACACACACACACACACACACACACACACACACACACACACACACACACACACACACACACACACACACACACACACACACACACACACACACAAACACACACGCACACACACATATATACATACGTACATACATACGTACATACATACATACATACATCACGGATAAAAATTCGACGAGTGTACTCGCATCCCATGGCGGTACGCTGTTTCCCATTATAATTCATTCTTCTGCGAGTAATATCGTATTGCACTCTCATTCCGAGCCTTATACAAAACGGTCTCCGGAAAGACGACAGGCGAGCGGTGCTGTCCAATGCGAATTACTGCTATTCAATTATACCTGATAATCTATTAGCCGCTCTCGGAAGTGACCGCTGAAATGAACTATTATACGGAACTGGAATGTAAATAATCTGCTTTTGGTGTTCATGATAGAATTATATGATGAGAAAAATAAATCTGAGAAAATATTCGTCACAATCCTCAGAACGGTTTTGGAGTGGCTACCCGAAATATGAGGAACATTTGTTGTTAAGGAATAAATTCTTTGTTCAATAATAACTTGCCTAACATCTGAAAACCAGTTTTGAAAGTTGAGTACATATAGCCATTAGCTACTGTTCCAAATCACAAAATGGAATCGAAGCCGCAGCAGCCTAATATATTTCCACCTAGCATTGCCAGGTGGCGCATGACTGAGAAGTGAAGAACGAGGAAGTTGGAAGGACGCCGAAGGGTCGCTTGCGCGTGTGCGTCTGTGCTTCTTGACGCCGTTGTGTCTGGCTGACCCCTGCATAAATGCTATCATTGGTATCGCGTGTCATTGTATACGTGAATATGTATGGAAGTGAATGAAAAAATCATGACAGTGTCATAGCGATCTCAATGCATAATGAGAAACCTGTCGTAGTTTAAATATATCCTAATTTTTGAAGTGCGGCAACTCTTATCGCGGCATTAGGTTCCACAACTTGCAATTTAATGTTTCTTCTTTCGAAAAGTGCGCGCATTAATACTCGCGTACACTACCGACCACTCTCATTTCATTTTTTCAAATATTCCTGATAACACAAATTATGACGTCGACATACATACACAGCGCAAGAGTCGTAGCAATATAACCCTTTCTTGACCGCAAGGCTTTGAATTATCTTTGGGAATGGCATGCACGGAAAGTGATTTTTCAATACTTAACTATACCGTAGCTCTCTGTTCACAGACAGTTGTACCTCACAAACGTCCGGTAGACCGGCTTAACATAACAATAATAATTATTCCGTGATTAAGTTTTTGGAATAAAATCGTTGACAAGAATGAGGGCCTCGTTAAGTCAACAAATCTCCCAAGAAAGAAGCTGAACATCTGCTGATCTGAAGATACTTTTACGTGGCGGCAAGCGACGACAACAGGAGAACAGAGGACAGAGGGAAGATGCTCGATGGTCGTGAGATGACGTTTATTTAATCTGTGTGCGGGCCTAGCGCGCGCTCCTGCCCGCGCCACTTCCCTCTTATTCCTCCTTCGTCCGTAACATGACCCGGGGCTACCGAGCGATCGTCCCAATCGTAGACCAGGAAGTTTACGGATGATGATTCTATGGCATGATGATGGGCATGTCTGGATGCTTGAAGAAGAGGAAGAAATAAGAATAGAGCGGCTTGCCGGTACGATGTCTGATGCGTGGGTGATCCGCCTCTTCTGGAGCTGTCAACCATCCGTCACCAGAGTCTATGGGACCGATTGCTCGAGGTCACGTCGGACAGCTTGGGCGGGGGTTGCGTGTTCGTGTCCATCGATTCCTTCGAGTCATTCGGGTCTTTCGGGTCCTTCGTCTCGGTTCTGATATGTCTGTCTGTTCTCCTTGTCTTCAGGTCCGGGCTGGGGGCTGGGCTGTGGTAGTTGATCAGGTCTGGGCTTGAAGGCTGGGGCGAAGCTGCTCGGCGATGTCTCTGGGCCCTCGGCCGATGGTCCCGGCTTACAGATGGCGTCAATGCTCCAAGGCGAGGATGGGGATGCCATACTCCACACCTCCACTAAATATTACGTGGCGGAAAGCGATGAAAACAGGAGAGCAGAGGACAGAGAGAAGATGCTTGATGATGACGTTTAATAAATCTGTGTGCGGGCCTAGCGCGCGCGCTCGTGCCCGCGCTACCGGCCTCTTATTCCTCCTTCGTCCGTAACAATATTGCCAGTTTTCATTATCAATAATATTTACAAAGTTCACAAACTGATAACAATAGAACCTAGCGAAGCCAACAGGTTACTAAAACACATAAGGCATTTGAGGTATCAGAACAGTCTCACATATTGTCGCGTGGTTTTCAAATGCTTATTTGTTGCTAGCAGAAGCCAGAGGCGCGCGCGGCCTTATAACCTTGCATGTAGGGCGCAGAATGGTTTTGTGTCCTTTATTCACACTTAGTGCCGTCTAGACGCGTTTTATTACTTTTTTTTTGTGGCGTAAGGTTAACCCAAAGTTATCTGGAATGATAGCAGCCAAGCGTTCTGATTTTACATTGTTCCATAATCTTCCAGTACACGCTTGATAATGTCGATATTGGTGATGTGTTTAAGCTTCGCGGAATGCATTGTTCTATGCTGTCTCAGGTTTTGTTAGGAGTGTGGCTGCTGCACTGCCGTCGCCGAGCTGCTTATTTTGCCGACTCAAGAAAATTGGATAAACCATATGTTTAAATGTAATCCCTTCCGTTTTGTTTCCTGCCTTCGGCATTGTAATCACAACATGATATTTCGAAAGGTGGGTACCGAAGTTGCCTAATGTTCTCACCGCATGGACGAAGCTTTGAAGCGATTTCTACGGTACGCTAAGACCCAAGGTGCCGCCGCCTCTAAGATTTTCCACCTAAGTGCGGATTAGTATATGATTCCTCCCAAGTACGAAAGTTCACCATATCGTAAGCGTCTCTCATGACTGCGACACGATATTCTCCTGTCCTGCAGCTGCCACTCTCGCTACCCACGTTGAAAGATTAATCAGGCGGCAATCCTGAGGAAAGGCTGAGACAGTAGATCGTTTTACATTATAAACAACTTGGGTAACACTACATTATGCAATATTTTGTGCCTTGGAGATGATCTCGATGACAGTCATTTATGAAAATCAGTGATACTGTCTAATCAAATGGGAGATGTCCAAACGGCGGCTAATAAAGACATTCACTACTGGCACCGCAGAAATGATTAAAGTATTACGGCGATGTGATCAGCTATTCAGAAGGCAGAGTCGATCATAATTTATATGGCATAGATGGAACGCGTCTTCTGATGCACTTACCCTTATATGAAGGAAGAAAAAAGGCCGCCCCGCTAAAGAGTAACAACTGGCCAGACTAAGAGATGAATTATTTGGGCAAGTTCTTACATCTTGACATTAAATTTTAACAACACAGAGCACAAGAGAAAAGAAGACACAGACACAGCGGCTGATTACGAACTGAATGAAAGGTTTTTCTCAAGAGGCAATATGCACCTGCCCACTCCCTAAAACTTAAGATCGGTCAGCTAGTCAGCATAAATAATTGCAATTATAAGCCATCAAGAAATACATTGTGTTCCTCCATCTTTTTGTAGATAATTTTGCGCTATTAAAATTATTTGAACCGTTCGTTGACTAGTATGCAGGCCTCTAAAAAGTTGACGAGTTCATCCAAGAAGCTTCCGCTGTCGACACTGGAAATCCAAGTTGGCTCATACAACCGGAAGGTTGCAGTTTCAGTTATGTCTGCCGAGTTACCGTTTCAAGCAGCGACAGCAAGTGGAACGTTTTCGGAGAAGTTCTCACAGAAAAACTGCCCGGGCTGCTATCATCATCCCAGGAGCCCAAGGGTGTGATGCTCGCAAGCGCGGTGTGCGGAAAACGGCAGGTGATACGCGGCAGGTGATACAGTTACTACGCAAGAACCAAAATCCAGGCCGTGGCATGTACTCCAAGCTACGTAGCAACTCTCCATGTTCAACCTGACTGTTAACTCCGCCTCTTGGTTTCCGCCTGCTCAGCATATCAGCCTCCAAGCCCAAGGCGAAATGACACATCTAGGTATTTGAACAATTTACCCCTGTTATTTCCTTCTGATTAGGTTAGCCTTATCAAGCGTGACTGTACATACAGATGAATTCTTCTGCGCGGTTTCTTCATCTACCTGTAGACTTCAACGACCTCAACAAATTGACGAATATATGTACATGGGTTGTCAAGCCCTCTGTCCCTCCCCCCATTCGCGTTCTGCAGAAGATTTGCTCGCGGTGTAGCTGGTGTGCTTCTGGGGAACAACTAATGTCTCGTAGTCCCCAAAGGAGGAAATGAAGCAAGCAACTTCTGTATGTGAGGTTGCTACATGGCGAAAGGAATATGCTTTGATGTCGACGACAAATGACGACATGCAACCATTATATCACCGCTACAAAGGCAATAAAACAAAAATAGCGCAACGAGCCTTAAACGTGGCCCCACCTTGTAACAAACTGACAGTATGCCCCAGCCGCGATCTCTGCACTAGGAAAACCAAGATCGAAAACCGAGGCCCCCGTGCAGTGCCAGGACACTCACGTTTGGTCAAGTGGGTATGGGCCGCCACACTGTTGCTGCTTTAGTGAGCATGGCTGCTGACTCTTTAGTCATCCGTGGGCCACTCACTGCCCAGCTCAGGACAGTAATGACCGCTCCGGATGACCCGCTCATCCGCCCCATTGGTGGCGAGATTTTTACGCCCCTACGACAATTCAAAGGCACAGTAGTACTAAATCGACACAATTATCTTGCCAGCGTTATCATATTGCAGCAGAGCTCCAGTAAGGGGATTTTAAGCCCATATAGTAAATATAATCTCATCCGTATTAGAAGAGACATCTGGGCGAGTTGGTATGGTGACATGATGGAATAACAGCGCTACAGAGGTGGACGGAAGCGAAGAACAAACAGGACGGGCGCTGAACTCGCAACTGAACTTTATTGAAAAAACACAGTATATATAACCCAGCCAAGCAGCACCATTGTGCTACAACACCAGGGGTCATCATGATCTGTTTTATTTTTGTTTAATGTGCGGTTTGGTGCTGCTTGGATGAGTTATATATACTGTGTTTTTTCAATAAACTTCAGTTGCGAGTTCAGCGCCCGTCCTGTTTGTTCTTCACCTCCGTCCACGTCTGTAGCGCTGTTATTCCATCATAATCTCATCACTGACCTTTGATCGAATCTCATCAAGGTTTGAAGAATAGAATCATACCAGCTACAACCTTTATATATCACATCGCTCTTAATCGACAAAAAATGAGTGTGTCGCCTAGATGAAGCCCATCGTCTGCGTGGAGACTGGAGAAGTGTAGGCAGTCAAAGGTGCCGTTGACGTAAACACCAAGTTGCTTTTGGATTTTAGCCTTGGTGTCGCAACAGGCATCACCAATTTCTAAAATGGACATGCCGAGTGCTGGTGAAGAACTTCACGAAAGTATACCGGCATCTCTGTGCGGGCACAACGATCGGTTTCGTCGACAATCAAGAAACCATTTTTGATACTTCCGCCCTACTCGGCCAATCCAATGATCACGCACTTAACTAAGAATTTCAGCCCAAGTTCGACATCAACCCTGCACTACCCTGGATCAGAGAAGAGCAAACATGCTACATTCTTCAAAATTGCAGCGAGTGCTTTTCGTCGAAATTGAAGATGTGGCATACTCCAATGGCCAAGCGCCGCGTTGTAAAGGGCAATACGAACAGGATATCTTCGCAAAAACTCCTATCGTGCCTTATGCAAGAGCGTCAGGCCAGCCCCGATAATATGGAACAAATGCCAACAATGAGGTCGTCTAGGCTTTGGAGAGCCCCTAGATTGTAGCAGTAGTTTTGATGAACAAGCATTATGGCAGATTGCGTTTTGTGCCGATTACGCCTGTGTCTAGAGCAACATAAAGCAAAAGGCCTTATAATGAACTGATATTCGCTCTTGCTTGTTCTCCCTGTGCTCTTCATTTTATTGTACAGAGTGAAGAATAAATTTGAAGTTTAATTGCGCAGCATTGAAACATAAAAAGAAATTGCACCTAACCGTAGCGGGCCTTTTATTGAGAAACCCAGTCTCATATGCTGTTTTGACGTAGGGAGCATATCTTCGCTCACTCCTTTACTTCATAAAATGAGCAAACCAAGTAACATTTTCTTCTTAATTCTGATGACGGGCGTTTTTGAAGCCCTGGGGCAATAAATATGCGTTGAATAAAGGACATATATCGTCTACATTTATCGCCGTCACAAAAGACCGATTCTTCCGCGCTAAGCGCTTTTACTTTATTGACCTGGAAGCTGCTGGTGCAATACTGAGTTCGATGAAAGGTCCCACCACAGTGCCTCTTCAAGTTCTGGGTTGATGCTGTTTGATCTTTAGTCCGCGTTAGCCACGTTTAAGGGAGTAAAAATATTTGGCTAAGCAATTTTATAGCGGCCAATTTGCCTCGTGTGCTTACATGACTTCGCTATCTTTTCTTCAGGCTTCGAAAACAACCTGAAAAGGTTTCAGATTGTTCTGGTCGCAATAATATTATCAGGGCCAACTTTGAAATTATAGACGTGTGACATATCGCCTATATAGAGATCTTGTTTCTTGTCATATCGAAAGCAAGGATATAGTTCGACCGGAACCGGAGAGAAGAGCGTTCACCACAAAGTTTGCAGAGCCTTCTGAAAATAAAATAAAGGTGTGCGCCAATTCCTTAGACTGTGCTCTTTTTACCGAAGCTTTGTAAGATACTTTTGGGGCATTGCCATACCTTCGACTAAGAAAAACGGGGCTTATATGCCCTTTGATTGGGAAGCGCCGCAACGGAATCTTTCGAGGGACGTATGCACTGCCTGAAATTCACTCCTATTTTCCTTTCAAATTAATGAAAAAGCCAAGGCTGATAACTATAATGACGCAAGCATCGTGGGCATAGAAGCAATACTGGTTGGCAAAAGCAATAACTGGACTAAGGTATGACATAAGCTAGCCATTCTATGTTGAAATCCGTTGCCAACTATTCTATTCCTGAGAAATTATACCGCACTATCACCTGGCCCCCCCAATATTTCAGCCTTATCGGTCGGACGACCATTAAGGTTTGTGAGCTATAACGATGCTCTTTGCCGACTCGTACATTTGAAAGATGCCTCCGAGCTCCTTGTTCATTGGAGCCTGCGCCTTCAAGAATTTGACTTCGCTGTGCTCTACAAGTTTGGCCGAACGTGTTTGAGCGATGTAGAAGGCTTGTCACGAGCCCGTGACTAAGCGGCGTAATACGAAGGTAAGCAATTTCGCAGAATACCAGCGCGCAGACTGAGTTATAACATCTAGTCGATGACCCGAAAGAAAGAGCCCTTAACCTGCTCTAGTGTTCAAGGGTCTATTTCCTCCTTGTATTTGAACAGCGCCGCCCTAGTGAAGAAGGCATTCGCCTCCAACAAGGCCACATATTTTCTCCTTGTGCCCAAAGAGCTTCACACTTTCCACAATGAGCGCTGAGCAGGGCCTCTCTAGTTTACGAGCACGTAGCGTCGCATTAGAGATGCATTACTTGATGTGACTAGCGGCTGACTTTGTACATGATGTCAACTCATTGCACAAGAGTCAATGATGCAAGTCGCCCCGCTTAGACCAGCTGGGCTAGCTAACCTTAAATTTTCGATACTCTCCCCCTACTAAGCTCATTAATGATATTGTATCGTCCTCCTCGGCCAGTTCCAACTTATCCAAGATAAATAATGGACCATAGCGGGCACTGAATACACGCCCCCGCTATGTGGAGACAAAAGGCTTGCCTAGAGGTACAGCAGAAGTCGCCAAATGTTTTGTTGAACTTTTTCTCCTGCAACATAGCATCCTTTAAGTTACTACTGACAGGCGAAATACTTTACGGCCGAGACAACGCAAGCCTGCTGAGCTACAACTAGAGAAGCCACCAGAGGACAACTGTCTACTAACCTAAGATTAACGGCCTTAAGAGAGCGCCCCAACAGAAATTCAGCAGACAATGATTACCTTCTACAGTGTGGTCGACTATGATAGCGAACACGTTAACAGGTTCTACTCCCTCTCGCCGGGGTGGCGCAGTGGTTACGGCGCTCGACTACTGTTTTCACAGATGCGGGATCGAATCCAGGCCTCGGCGGCCGCTTTTCTATGGAGGCGAAAAGCAAGGCGCCCGTGTGGCGTGAGATGTCAGTGCACGTTAAAGATTTCTAGCTGGTCGAAAGTCCTCCGCTACGGCGTCTCTCATAGCCTGAGTCGCTTTGGGAAGTTTAACTCCACAAACCAAACCAAACCAAACCTTTGATATTGCTTTTGCGTCAATCTGGGCTTGCAAGCAATCAAAGTGACGTAGGCGCATATAGACCCATAGGGGGAGCGAGATATGGCCTTTCACTTTGCTTCCCTGTGCTAATCGGACTCAACCTCGCTTCGAAAAGAGCGACAGCGTGGACGCGTGTGCGAACTTACTGGACGACCCTGCATATCGGCGCCGAACGCAAGAAATAAGACACCACTCTGCCTATATATACTTGATCTGTAGAGTAGACAAACCGGTAAACGCTGTTTCGTCTTCTGTATACCCGTTATAAATAGTGGCACGGGCAGAGGCCTATTATTTTATATTACTTTTGGGTAGCCTCACCCTACCATATGTATGGCAGGGAGCCCAGGAAAATGCTTATCGTCCTCTTGCAGGGGAAGCCTGACAACTCGCTTGGCTGCGCATTTACACTATCATCGCATCGAAGCCCGGCGCTACGCCTTACAACAGTCCGACTCATCCTACAAATAGAGAAAGCGAGTCCAAATTTGGCAGCTCATTAGCCACCGTGGATGGAAGGAAAATTTGTTACACCGATACTTCGGCTAACATAGAGCGCTTCGCCGTGTCGGAACACTGTACTCTGAAGTAAGTCCTGACGACACCAGAGTATCCCAAAGCCTACGCGTGCGCCCTTTATTTGCTCATGCTGTGCAGTTCAATCCCTTATACGCACGCAAAAGGTCCTGCGTTGTCTAAAATGGAATGTTTATGTTTATCACTCTCGCTCATTCCGTAACACCGAGGTGATTCTTTTTAATGGAGAGTAATTCTGCGAACTATTGTACGCTTTCTTTGTGGCTGGCAGCTAATACAGGCAAGCGGCCTTTCTGTTATAGCACTCTGTATGATCTAGGGCTCTTTTTTCACGTTCAGTGCCGCCGAAAATTGCTTTATTCCTTTTTCGCGGCACAAGATGGGCCGACATATATCTGGAATGATTGCAGCCAAGCCAACTGTTTTCATATTGTTTCAAGTTTTTCTAGTCACCGTTGGTGGGTTTATTGGGTTCAGTTTACTGGGTTCAGCATTGACACCACCACGTGGCAATATTCTGGAAGGTTGCGTTTCAATAACTGCTTTTACACAGTCTAAAAACTAATCGTTTAGGCATACAGTCAAACAAAGTCCCTCATTTCGTCGAGAGACTGGAACAATTACTTGGTGTTTGAAAAACAGTTTCTGATTATTCTTCACTTTTTGGCGTTATTATTTTACGAAAAAATGCCACGGATGTTAAATTCACATTTCTCCCTACAGTGAATGCATTTATGCTCACTTTGACAAATGTTTAGAGCGCCTCTCTATCCGCTAGGACCTCTCTCTATCTCCATGCTATTATCTTTGGCGCTATAAATACATGCAATCAATAGCAGGACTACTGGCGATTCCTGCAGGCTAATAAATAGGAAATAAATGTAATGTTTTACATGAATGTACACTCAGGGGTAGCAGAACTTACAACTTGAATTACAATTATTCTCCTCAATATGAAAGCACAGAACCAGGGTATAGGGGCAGCCTCAGTTCTCAAGCCGAGCCAACGTTTCGACAGCGAACTTGTCTCCATCTCGCCAGCGCCATCATCACTGGTACGGGTTTAAATACGGCTTTGCTTCTGCATGGGTAAGAAAGGCTATGGAGGGGGGTTGTAAGGAGACTGAGCAAGAATCAGGGCAAGCAGAGAAAAACATTTTCTTTGATATGCATTGCTCAGCCTGCAACCGGTGATCCTGTTACCTGAAAAATAAAATTAAAAGCGCCAGCAGCAGGGAAACTACAATGCGAGACTATGATGAGGGAGCACCTAAATAGGTTCGATGCTGACACGCCTTTATTGAAAGGAAAACGCCATCCAGAAGGGCTTTAAGCGAGCGAACACAAAACATAAAATACAAGCAACCCAATAGCTCGGCATTAATGACATTAAGGGTGTTTTTAGAAAGGAGAACGCAGGCATATTTTGTTATTTTACGATTGCACAAAAAACGTCAAGTGCAAGGATGGTTGATGTTGGCGAGCATATTATAAAAGGAGGAAATTCTCTCAGAAAGGATGCAGCTGAATTTGGCGGAGTTGCACTATGCTCAGAAGCGAGACATTTTCGATTACCATTTTTGTCCTTTCAATAATCACGGCATGGCATGAGACTTCATGTGGATCTGGAAATCGGCGTCATTTTGGTTTTAATATGTCAGACGTCTCAATGGTAATGTAAATTTTTGATATCTCTTCGTTTTAATATTTTACGTAAGTTTTTAGGCTTCAAACTAGTCTACCGAAAAACAAATTGCCATTCAGGCTTTCAGGCTTTCGCTATCATCGAGCTTTTGTATTGCTTTCTATTGTAGCCCTAGAGGTTGATGAATTCGGAAATTTCTGGAAATAAATTGCTTATAGTTGTATAAAAATACACTAATAACCGTTAAAGCTGTCGGATCACCAATGAATTGATAGAAGTTATATTGAGGGAACATGGACGGGATGAAGAATAGCGATAAAGACATAGTATAATAATTGCGGATTGAGTGTACTTGTGAAGGTATCGACTATACTCAGCGTCACACTCTTACGTTGTCTCATAATTATAAAAACCAGCGAAGTAGTGGAGGTGAGTTTGTCTTAAAGGTAGGCCTCACTATGTGTTGTTATCTGCATAATGTCTGCCTGTTTTGCTTTCAGACGCAATGTATCCGCAGCTGGCTTTACTGTCAGAAAGATGACTACATGAATGAATAAATCAGAAAATAAATCTTGCCTTTCTTACAAGACCCCAAATCTTCTGTTATTAAAATTAAATAAAACGTGAGCTCGGGTATCCATAGGCAGCTTGCAATGAAGATTGCTGTGTCGATCGCCGCGCCGTAACACATATCCTAGGGACGAGAGCAAACACTTTTGAGGGGCTTTCGCAGAGCGTTTTCAGGCAACCTGAATAAGCTTAAAGCACCAGACTCCAAGCTCTGTCGAAGCTGTGCATCGCGTGTGTCAGATAACTGGGCTACATCGAGAGCGCCTGGGCAAGGACATTATGACATTATCTGTCATGAGGGTATCGTAATAGTGATGCTGATGCTCTGTCATTTACCGGGATCCAAGCAAGTAACAGAAGCAGTTTTGAGGCGGGCTGCGGAACAATAGCAGCGCCACCTTGGCAGTACAGGTTACTATACAATTTAGAGACTAGCCTGATTGATAGACTGTGACTTTCTCATCTCCTCTCCTCTTATATCCTCCCCCTTTAATCCCCCATTCCCCTTCCCCAGTGCTGGTCAGCCAACCGGAATTCATTTTTTCTGGTTAATATTTCTGCCTTTCGCACTCCTTTTCTTCTCCTCCTCCTCCTCCATGCGATAATTTGTAGTAACCATATTGGTTCGCGCCTGAAGCCATACGAACTGATGCGTTCTTTGTCAGATTAGCGCCGGAATGACGCTTACACAGCCGGGGGGTCATTTTACGTGATGAGGAAGACGAAGTGTTTCCTTCTCTTACCTCGCGGAAGGGACAATGTGATGACGAAGAAGTGGGACTGGTTCCATGTTGCTGCTTGCTGCTATGCCACTTGAGGCTGTTGTAAATACACTGTAAATACATCGAGTTTCCACGTAGCAGTATTTACAGTGTATTTACAACAGCCTGAAGTGGCATAGCAGCAAGCAGCAACACGGAACCTGTACCACTTCGTCGTCATCACCTTGTCCCTTCCGCGAGGCAAGAGAAGGAAACACTTCCTCTTCCTCATCGCGTAACAATGTTGACGTTATTTTTCCATTTATTTCATAGCCAACAGGCATCGTCTTTGGTATCAACCCGGTAACCACAATTTGTTTGCCGACATTCTTATTATCTTTCAACATACGAAATCCCTTTAGCGCTCCTACATATTTCTGGCTTTTAGGGCTGATATAATATTGTTAAACACTCCAACAGGCATCACAGTATGGCCGCAGGCATTGAAGTGAGATGACAGGGTCGTTCTACGTAGTGCCGTTTTATAATTCTGTGAATTGTACTCGCGAAGCTTTAGTGCCTAGCTCGCGGCGTATATTACAAAAAACAAAAGCGATAGAAATAGGAATCGAGGAAACTTCTCCAACCGAGAGCGATCGCTATATTGAAATATTTGCGTGACGTCACAGACAATAGGCGGCAGAACATTTATGCAATGCAAGTAGCAATATCAGAGGGCACGTCTTGTTTATTTTGTGGGCAATTTACACAGCTGTCATCACTCATGCAGAAATGTTTGCTGAAGTTGTTACTGCCCTAACTCGGTATAGAATAAGTTATGCTTTTCCTCTTCATAACGCACGGTAACAGGCGATGCGCTGCGCGGTTATTTTGGTTGATTAGCTGATCAACGCATTGATATGCTTTATAACAACGTCAATGACAACAGCACGACCAGCGTCGCCTATCACTGTAGTCCGAGGCCCTGCGACGCTGACGGAACTGCTCAGCGGTCGATCGCCCGATCTGCTTTTGTCAGATCAGAGGTCGAGCTACAACTTGACACTCGATGAGTTAACGGCCTGAGAAGCTGCTCTTGTCTCTTGCTTACCCGTGTTGGAAAAAAAGGAAAACAAGCCGCTACACTTTATATGTTCTCCCTTCTCATCAGCAATGACCGTGGCCAGTGGCCACATCGAGTAGCCGTAGCGTGAGACCGCGGGGTACGGCTCGACAATCGGCGATTCCGGGGCCCTCATTCGCAAGCTTTACCGGTTACAAGTAGCTATAGAGTGTAGTACTGGCAGTAGTATTCCCAAACCTACGACTGTTTACATCACAAAGTGCGTGTACATTGAGCAGGAATCGTCGAAGTGACGCTATGTTCTAGCGCAGCCGGTACCCTGCGCAGGCAGTGCACGTAGCAACCGCGGCGTTTCTTGAAGGCCTGTTTTTGTTTGGAAAAAGATAAAGGTGCAACTGGTGTGAAGAGAGTCGGATATGTTTGGCATTGCTAGCTCAGTTTGAATTTTATGCCATGCGAACGAGTAGCATACATATAGTCTTAACAAAACGTATGTGTAAAAAAAAAAACAGCTGACAACGCAGTCGTCACCGCGAATCGGCGCATTCCTGCGGGAGTTTAGGGCTCACACACTAGATATTAAATGGTGTATGTTTACTTTGAAGCACTCACGAGTTAGTTGCAGAACAAGCACTAGAAATACGTAAGGCTAGGCTAGACAGTCGGTCGCAGTCACGCGGGCGCGGCTGCGAGGAGGCGAGACGGAGACGGCGGTGGCTGGGAGGCTTTGTTCGGGCGGGCAGTGAAGCGCATTCGAATCGCGTTCGAATTTGAGAGGACATACTGGTAAGGCCATGGTCTGATGCGCTTTACTTTTGGCGTCCTCGCGCTGTTCGTAAAATATAGCCTATACTGGGCTATTTGGTGGCTCTTGTAAAGGGTAAAAGGACATGGACGGTGTGTTATATCAATTAAAATATTTGACCTACATCAATAAGAAGTAATGCGGCAAGAGACGCGGAATAAAGTTCAAATAAAATTCGAACAGATCCGTGGAAGAGCAGATGGAGTGGCTTTGGAGTTCTCGACGTTCTATGCTAACTTTTAACCACAATTCTTTCCATAAGTCACGGCGGTAAAAAACGGATGGCTATCTTTAGTGCCCTAATTTCACCTAATTCGTGTTTTGTCTGAAATTGCTTCTTACTTACAGGTTATACTTTACGAACGAATATTAAGCCCATTATCACTTTTGCCTCGAAATATTTAGGTACGAAATAAAGCGGAGAAAAGTCATAATTGAGGGCACATACTACGATCGCCACAGAAGCTCTATTTTATGGAAATGTTCAGACTTCTGTACGGTATTCGCACAACACCAATTTTAGCGCTTGGATTTAATTTAAACGAACGTTCAGACTCCCGTTCAAGCAAAAAATATCGGAAAGCTTTGAAACCCACGTCATGCGTGACGTCACTGACAGCGAATGAAATCTAAAAGCTGGGGACACTTAAGCTGGGGACACATTGCTGGGGACACATTGCTGGGGACACTTAAGCTCATCTTTTAAGAGCACCACACGAGAGGGTAAGTTACCAGTCTTGTTTTTCTCCTTCTTATCCTTCTCCTCCTACCCCTCTCGGCTGTTCAAGGTCAAGCGTGGCCTCTGCCGTGATGCGCGACGGTTAGGAACCTGGCGCAGTATTGCTATCGCAAAAAAATGGCGGGCTTGGTTAGGCGGTGTATAAAAATGCCAACAACCACTTTCATTCGAGCATTCTCAAGGTTAAGACAAAGAATACACAAAAACCTAAGAAAGAACTGGATTAGAGAGCCGTGGCCGCAGCTTAGTGAGAAACCACCGGACGAGAAATTTCAAATTCGTGGTTTCGGATCCCACCCGTGGCATCTCGCTGTTTTCTTTCTGCTTTCCAACGAAATACCTCCAAAATTATTTTAGGGAAAATTCATGAACACCAAAAATATTTTGATAATATCTCCTTTGTATCAGCAACTAACGAATCATATTTTAGAGTGCTTTCGAACTCATGCACCTTCAGTCGCAAAGGTGTCTCTTGCGTGTGTAGGCACGTTTTGTCGGCCGAGTGTATCGAAATGTTCTTTTCGTGCTATTGCACCCATTGAAGCGCGGTTTTTTAGTAATAATGGCAAACACCAGGGACGATCTGTTGAAGAGAACCATTATTCTTATCGCCATATCCGAGTGTGCTGAATGTCAGGTGTGCGCCTAACGTTTTCACTCATACTTACTTTCGGTCAGAGACAAAATGTATGCTTGAAGGGCAGACGTTAAACGCTATCACTTAAAAAAACATTTCGTCAGACAACACCGGTTGCACGGAACATCGTGAACCAAAACACACAACTTGTGGATGTCGCTCGTAGAATGGGAAACAGTGATGTCCAGATATTTTTTGCATTTTATCTGAGCTTTCAATCATCAACTTTCACATCATCGGCTCAACTTTCAAAAGCTCACATTTCACATCATCAGCTATTAGAGCTCGAACACTTCTATATTTTTGATAATCGTATAGAAACAGAATACGATAAACCCCAGGTCCACAGTCCTGCCCAGAGTGGTTGGCAACGGGGCATGCTATTTCTGCTAACGGGAACAATAAAACATAGCATATGTGCCCACCGAATTTTCGCGTTTACACGACTGAACGAAAACCCTGACAGCTGATGCTCATCCTCCTTTAACATCAAGTTTTCTTTTCATCCTCTTGCACGCATTACTCTCAGTCATTGTTCGCACCTGTTTGTGCACCATAATTATCAAAGGTATTCAAGGGATGTAAGGGCTGTCATGTCCCGATGCAGAAGACATATTCAGCACTGGGTGCTGGTAGAGGTGAGGATAAGGCGATTAAGTGGCTTGAAGCCTTACTCGTTCTATATGTTCAAAAAATGGCGCTCGTTGTCTCATTGGCACATATTTGCCTTAAAAGTGATTTCAAGTAGCGTGCTACGGCCCACGATAGCTCTCTAGGTGATGGTTCGTCATGTATAGACAAAAACATGAGTGCAAATTATGAAGGATTCAATTTCCTATGTTGCTAACCGCATGTTAAGCAATTAGCTTGTTCCTCTCCGCTTATTTCAAATTATATGCGTAAATCTTGCAATATTACTAATAAATCACTTATGTAAAGAAAAACTTCCATAATGCATGTCAAATAACGAAATTCTTACGCGCTGAACGTGTGTTTATCCATGTTTAAGGCAGCGACACAGGAAGAAAAAATCACATTAACCATCCTAAGCATTCCACTGAACATTGGAGAAACACTTATCACCAACCAAATTGTTTGTTAGAACCCAACGTTTCTGGACCAACTCGGTCCCTTCCTCAGGGGCGACTAAAGTTCGAGGCCCGCAGTAGCAGGCAGTGGCCTACGCTTCCCCTTTCTCCACACGTGGCGAAGTCCAATTGTGTACGCGGAGGGTAGTGTCCCCGGTTTCCTGTTCATTACTGCAGCTGTCAGCCGGATGAATCATGACTCGACGTGGTGTCTTTTGAAAGGGTTGGTCTCCACATCAAGTACACTCACCTCCTCAAAGGCGAGGTTGTGGTCGGCGCGTTCGCAGTGCTCGGCGAGGGGGTTGCTTTCCGAGTTAAATTGCCGGACGTCATTTTTGTGCTGTAAAATCCGCCGACGGAGATTTTTTGTTTCGCCGATTTACGGGGCCGGGCACTCGGAGCACGGGATTTATAAAATCCCGTTTAAAATACCGTAAAATAAAAAAAAATAAAACAATGGTTTTAAAATAAACACTGCCAAAACAAAAGAAATGTTATTCAGGAGCAAAAATTGAACTGTTATAGTCGATTAACCAGTTCTAATAAACTCAATGTCGATCGAACTCGTGCCTAGGCTCAAGGCGCTAGGTGTCATCTTTGAAGAGAATCTTCCCAGGAACGCGCAAGTTGATGCTGTTGCAACTAAGCTATCTCAGATAATAGGACTCGTTTACCGTCATCGCTACATATTGGCTTAAAATATTTTGATGCTAATTTACAATGCTTAATTTTCCTCTAGAATTAACTAGTGCCGTTCTGTCTGGGGATCCACAACTCAAGGACCCAGGCCGCGCGGCCGGTGCTCAGAGGACGACGTAGGCCCCGTCCGGAGCGCGCGCTCGCGAGCGAGCGTTCTACTGCAGGCCGAAACGAACGTTTTACCAATCCAAATTGTTACAAAAAAGGTTTTTAAGAATTGTTGAGAACGTTCCAGCCTCCTTTCATACCCAGGAACTGTTCATCAGATACGCAGTATTGCCAGTCGCAAAGCTATATGACTATCGCATTTGTAGGACACTGAAACAAGATTTGAATATTGAGTCTGGCTTTTTGACACCTCTGGCCAATCTGCATTTAAGTGAATATATCCACACAACTCCACACAGTGAACCATGGCGAGTAAAAACATATAGAACAACATATGGACAGCAAATGATTGAAAACAGATTACCAAGGTTACTTAAATGGCTTCACAGCCAAAACATTCACCTCAATACAGTTAGCTTCAAATCAATGCGTACTACTATCAGTACTATCAGTATTGACTATCAGTAACTTCTTCAAAAATGATAATTGAAGACAATATGTTACTTTGTTTGTTTTGCTTTTTTTATTAACCGCGTTGTGCTCACTCTCTGTAAATTGTTTGTCTATGTTTTCAGTTATTTGGCCAGTTTCGCCTCATCCTTTCCGTTTGACCCTGTTGCGCTGTAATGCATTAATACTGTTATTGCTGTTTTATTGTTACATATTTATTGTTTATTTTGTCACAGAGCTGTTCTGCCACAGTTGCGTGATGCCACTATGGGTGCACGTTGCTTTGTCAAGGTGTCCTTGAGACACCCTTTTCCTCGCGCTTCCAGTGTCATATACTCATTCCATGTGATATGATGCAAATAAACTTCAATTCAATTAAAGCTCCGAGTTGAGCGACAGGTAATGACTGCTATTGGAGATACAGCAGACAGAACTTATACACACCGCTTACCGCGTGCCTTTCCGTTTTATATTTTACACACACAACTATGTATCCGCGCGGTACTGTCGCTTTGATTACTGTTAGAGCGTGAATCCGCATTTCGCACTGCAACTGCCAAGGTCTTGTGGAGCCGCAAAATCGACCTTCAGCCAGGAGTTGCCAGGTGGAGGGGATAGGAAAGTTCTAGCTCTTTGCACTGCATCTTCGTAGGTCATTCACTTTTACGTTTCATCATGAGCCAAGAGACGCCATAGGGGAGTGCTCCGCTAATTTTGACTACACTGGTGTGATTCGGCTCATTTTGCGTGTGTCACCACGAGCCAAGAGACGGCTTAGTAGACGGCTCCGATAATGTCGACATGCTAGAGTTCTTGAACTTCCCTGACCACGTGATTAAGCGGTAGTTTACATATGTTTCGAGGCCGCCTTTTCGCAGATTGTCGCTGTGCATCAAAAGCGAGCCAATGTGAGGGCGTCAACGAGTCAACCCAGGCGTCAGACGGACATATAGCTACGATTAGCAGGGCTTGCAATGCGATAACTAGATTTAACCTGCATAAACTCAGCAGGTTTTCTACATCGTTATCGCAGCTTTCTTCCTATGACCTTTCTTTTTTTAAATAATTATTAAGTGCGAAAGAGATAAAGTTGTACCACTGAACAACGTGATGAAGATTTTCATTGTTTAAATCTTTTTTAGCGGCTTATGACGGGTATTTTGCTTCCTGACTGTTCCTACATCGAGTGTCTTTCCCTTTGAGCGCATCGGTTTTACCGTGAGGGTATCTTTCTGCCCGCCATTATCTGCTGTAGAAGCCCATATTAAGGGGCCTCAGACTAAATCGTTACAAATAAAATCTGTGAATGCGCTTATGATATTGTTAGTGCACTCCAAATTGAGTTTAGTACTGTAAACAAGCAATGTGTGCGCTGACTTTGCCATAGCTATTATCAACGGACATATTCAAAAGAAGTTCGAAATTACAATTTTTCATTATTTCTCTTCATTTACTCCTTTCTCATTTGTAGGGCAGACTACGGGGCGTTCCATGGAGAGAACATGCCGGTTTTCTCGTTTTATTTTCCTTACTTTTCTCGTTCTCCCATCTCATCTGTAGATTTATTTTCAATTTGCTAAGAAGTACATTATACCGAAAGTTCTGCTTCAGTTTCATATAATATTATTTTTGTTTTCTTCTATTGTATCGGTACTTACGTGTGTCTATAGTACGTCTCTATTGGCCATTTTTGATCCCGTGAGCTGATGATACAAATACGTGTGCTCGATCACAAAGCGTTACAATTGCTCCTTCGCCTTGGGTATTAACGAGTTACTCTTTGTTCCCCTCTTCCGATATAAGAAAATAAAGGGCATAATAATAAATAAGCAGCATAATAAGCTACAGTATTAAAGATGCTCTAGGAAGCGAAGCCGCCATTGGGTGGCTTTAATTTTTCGTGAAGGAACTCAGAATTATTGAATGCAAGCATTCTGTCATGGATGCCGAAACTGTTCGATCTGCAGTGAGTTTCTAGCCCAACTAAGTTTTTACTTTCTGAGCTAAAGTACTCTTATGGTAATGCGGTCTATCTTATTCCCTCCGCTAGGGAAGAAAAATTGCCAGAACGTTTTTTCTCCAGAACAGGGTGCCGGGTATCGTAAATCATTTAGCAGATTTTAGGACGTCTTGTGGCATCACCTTCCTGACCGTCAACTTATAGAAATAAAGGCGCTTAAGGCGCTTCGTGTTTCTTGGTACCGGTATTTATGGACCGCTCTCTAAACTAATTTTTTATTTACGTGAATTATTTTATTTTAGTTTGTCGGAACACCTGAACCAATATGGACTTACAATTCCACTTCAACAACCCCAACATACTGCAAAGTGGATGTGATGGTGAATATGTCCAGACATCGTATTGTATTTAACAGGACCCACGAATTCAGAGATGAATGGTAATGTAGTGCCCACCTTTTTGAAGTTGTTTGCTGTGAGACGAAACAACCTTACTTTTGTTGCAGGACAAGTAATCTTCTGGATGGAACATTTAATGAAGCCATTCTCTACGAGATGAAAGTTGGGGGCTATGGTATGTACGGAGTTGATTTGTGCCTTAATAGAAATGAACTAATTACGCTTTATTGAACACGAACTGCAAGAAATATTTCGGGAACGCATATTACAAGCTTACTTTCCTTCACTGACTATTTCAAATAAGGTTGTGCCTTGGAAGAATGCGGCCGTAAGAAAACTGAAGTAGTTGGTTACTTTGTCACAAATAATTATGTTGTGAAATGCTGATTTATTTTGAAAAAATAATTTTTTCTAGTGTTAATGTTATTGCGGTGTTATGTGCTTAAATCCGGTCTCATAATTTAAGGGCAGGAATTCGCATCCTCGCATTAGAAGTAGGATCCCTGAGGCCTCTGCGACACATGCTGTACGCCTGAACAGTGCGATCTTTGTGCATGTGCAGGTGCTATTCAGAAAAACCGGCCGCACTTTATTACCTTTGTTTTCACCAGAGCATAAGTGACGTGCGTCACACAGTATAAGTTTTATGCGTGACTGTCCGCTTTTTGCAACAGGTAAAGCCGTGCGCAGGTCCTAGTATCTTTCCAACACAGAGAAATAAGTGTGTACATATACTGTCAAAGTGTGTTTAATGAATATTTGAGCTGAAGTCAATTCAGAAGCGCACGCGTTTGTATTCGCGCGTCACTTCGTGTAAATACGCAATTGTTTGAGTCTATGTTCTTTGTTATCAAGCGCGGTGAAATAGGCGTTAACGAGCATGCTATATGATTCTGAAACAAAAATCATGAAGACGAATTTAGGGTTGTAGGTTTCAACGGTGCTGTGAGATGCGGTGTAAACGAGCTCGGTCCCGCGTTTCATAGTGCAGTGAGCGTATTGAACACTACAGAGATTTGTTTGCGCTTCCATGTTAATTCGGTTTTTCCCATTGGCATACTTTGCTAAGGGGCTAGTAATGCGAAAAATTAAAAATGAAAGAACATCGTGTTGTCTCATGTCTGGTTTAACGTAATAACTAAAGAATACAAGTGTCGTGCTTTGGAATAGTACTTAGTGCTTCTTTACTTATCGTGCTTTAAGAGAGTTAGTGAGGCTATGCACTTTGCACTGCTGCGCGAAAGGTAGTAAATGCATACATCTTCACTTTCATTGTCACTAGTGAGCGCCAAGTGGTATTATCAGGTTGTCATGACCCTTGCGCTGCCACAAGAAATACTAGCTGCATCCCGCAGTATAGCGAATGAAGTATTTTTTATACCACAAGCAATAAATCCTATTTACGCAGCAAAAAGTAATACTTATTAACGGCCAGATTAGAGCTCCGTTTTATCCCAGGTAGAGCAAATTAGTAAACCTGCTATGGGTACGGTAAGCCTGTAAAACCTAATCCGGCTTTGAGCACAACCGTACTTTGAAGGACTGCATAGTCAAAGGATTCAATATAATTTGGTTCTCTTCCTATTATTTAGAGTGCCATGAAATCACTCAGCACAAAGTCGTTTGAGCAACTTACAGTTTGGGCCCTCAGACGGACGCTGATACCATCCAGTAACCAATCCGCTTCAACGAGCGTGCGGTGCCCACAATTGCACCGCCAGGTCATGTACTGGAGAGTCTGATACGAATTTCACCCAGCCATCTAAAAAAGCAGAGTGCAGCTTTTCAAAGCACGGCCGTGTCATATATTTTTATAAAGTGTCATAATCCGCTGATCAGTCAGTGTCTAACGATATCACAGGCCGAAGGCCTTCCACCAGAGGCAGCATGGCGCTACTTTTTTATCAAAATGATGTCACGGCTGACGGCGAATTTTTTTAGTAACGGGAGTTTCAGTGGTCGCAGTATAATAAACCTAGTGTATAGATACAGAGAAGTTTAAACCCATTTTTAACAAGCAAACTGCTCGCAATGTGTAATCAGGTCATAAGAAATGGATATCAGACCTTGAAGCTGCGTTTAGGATGCTGTGCAGCGATACTTTTCAGGATTGCTCCATATAAATGGAAATCCGGTTAGAATATTTAGCCAATATCGGGTGGCTCAGTTGACTCTGCCATTATGAACAGAAATAAAAACCTTCTACCGATCACTTATTTAGGGTGGTTTTACCGGTCTCTTTTAACGTTCAGGGCTGCGTTTCAACGTCTGAAAGTGAGCGCTTACAGCTGAATAGCGCTGCGATCTCCGAGCTGCTTACCAGAATTATGGGATAGCGCAAGAGTCCCAGGTTTAGATATATATGACGTTACTATGGTCGTTGGTGGAGTAAGCGAAATATATCTAGAGGAACAAGAAGATAAATTTTAACTGGTTGAGGGGGTCACATAGTCGTGGATGTACAACCTCACGCGGGAATACCAAAAGAGACCCTAAGGTCATGCTAAACGTTACGACTAGAATGTAATTAAAGGAATTAAAACTTGAAATCTATGCGAGTCAAATTTGCCTGGATGTTTTAAATGGATTTATGTTATAAGTGTATAGATTTCGTTTTGAACATTTTCTACATCATTTTCACATGTTTTTTCGGTTTAGTCAAGAATAAAACGAAGTACTTTGTATTGCTAGCAGAAAGCTGTATCCGGAACGCCACACAAGGCGCGTTTTTAAAGCTAGGAAAGTGGCGGGAGTATATAGGTATTCATCCAATATTTTTGTTTTTGAAAATTCATGTCTCATAACTGTATAGCATTGAGCAGGAGACTAATTATAGACGCCACTGTTCATTATGCCGTCCAGGAATCATATGGAAGGTTAAGGGAACACTAACTACCCCATTTCCACAAGAAAAACTTCCTCCCTGTTACATGCAGAATTTTAGTTCTCTTCCACGTTGCCTGTCTCTGAACGTATATGGGCTTAGTAGCAGGCCCACTTGGTTCTAATTATGATTTAAAATGTCCGTTAGAGCCCCGGATTTGGTCTGGCGGGATAGGCCAAGCGTTTTGACGAGCTATCAAAGCTAATTACTCCCCTTGCGGTGGAGTAACTTTACGTCAAACCCAAATGAGACGAGTTTTTTAATGCGGCAATTATAAGGAACCTCTTCAGTGAAACTCTCAACGTCAATGTGGTGGGTATAGTGAGCACAGACGCACGACTATTCTTATCGCAAGTCGTAGCTAGTGGGTGGCAACGCAGGGCACTTATTCAACAACCTGTGTGATTTCGAGAGAAAACATGGCATATCTGGTTTTCAGCAGCTGTAAAACCTTTCGTCAGAATTAATATGGGAATCGAAGCCAGGTTTGAGGTATTTCGGGCCAGCGCAATTTGAACAGCTTGGACAAATACGCACTTTACCTACGTCGTACTCTTTCACATATCGTAGGGGCTTCTTTCTCATTTTTAAGGTTTCTTAGACGGTATCCAAACGCTGGACGTGGTAGGCGAATATGTACATTTAGCCCAGATAGAAATGCATATTCGGGTCAAGGAAGGGAAAAAACAAGAATGATAAATTTAGGATGCAGAGTGTTTGGCAAGTACTCGCAGATTATGACTAACATCTTGCCAGTATCTCTCAAGAGGAACGTGTATAACAGTTGCGTCCCACGTGTGCTCACTTTTGAAGTTGAAATGTGCACGCTAACGAAAAGGGTACTACTTAAGTTAAGGGTTACGTAGATACCTATTAAACGAATGAAATGATAGGTGTACGGTAAGAGATAGCAAGCGCGCAGAGTGCCTGAGAGAAGTAGCTCGAGTTAATGAAATTGTAACTCAAATCAAAAACACTGGCAGGGCATGTATCGCGAAGAGAGTATAATCGATACTCGTTAAGGGTACCAAATTGGATTTTAAGGGAGGGAAAGCCTAGCTGGGGCAGCAGAAAGTTACGTGTGCGGATGAGGTTAAGAAGGTCACATGAGCCAAGTCGATGCAGAGGCCTCCGCTCTGCAATCGGTATAATCCGGTTGATGGTGACAAGGCAACGCCAAAATATTATAGTTCAATGCCATTATGGTTCTAATGGGCAAATTCACTGATGCTTGTCTGAAACACACTTTCAACTTAAACTGGAACGCTCAGTCGAACCCGATATGAGATATGACGTGCTAGTGCACTCAATACGGGGTTTCCCAAAACTATAGAGTGTTCACTCTTGTCTTTATTGTCTTACCATTGTTTCGTAGGAAATATTATCGAATTCCCATTTTAAACGAGGTCGAATTCTCAACTGATGGGTAAAAGTATCAGAATAATCATAGTCCTTAAAAAGAGCGCAGGAGTCTTGAAGGAACGCGCTGAAAATTCATGCGTCAGGAGGCAAGGATCCTTTCCATGCACCACGCATATTGTATTAACCAGCCGCTTTCTCTAAACGGCTGTAATCAAAAGAGTTACCAAGTTTTAAGGCATATCTTGTTGTTGGTTCACCCGACCCTGTTTCTTTTTTTATATAAAAGACGCACTAAAATGTTTTCAGTAGTACGGAAGCCGGAAGAAATTGCCTTTTGCTGTAAGCGCTCTTAGCATTTTGTGAATGTACAATATTTTAATAGATTGCTAATATTGTTTCTTACGATGACACAATCGCTGTTTTCGTGCACCAGTTTTTTCAACGTTTCTAAAGACAGTGCTCCTAATTCTTCCAGGACGTGCACCGGACCACTCGGAGAATTTGGTGTTCATGAGTGGAGACTATTCGTGTGCAGTGTTCCAGGTTTTATTCACAAGTGGGTAGAAATAAATATTCTCAAATTAATTACTAAGATTTAAAAGAACAATATATTAGAGTAGAAGGAATCACCTTTTTGAAAGATTAGGCTTTCCTATGGAAGAATTCGTAATTACAGTGACAAAAGACTTTACTGCTGCTAGGAGCTCAGTTCATAATATAGAGCATCTGGGAAGTCGGAACGCAAGATTTTAGCGCAATTTGTATGTAATATTGATATTTTCAAATTGACATATGACCGCATCGAAGGCCAATTGTAATGCTCATATTGTAATTTATATAAAACGATAGTTTTTAGCGTTCGTAATTCTCTCGTTAGTTTAGCCATACCGCTTCTAGACTTTGGCAGCCCGTGTACTGACATGGGTTACTCACTCCAAATGTCTACACCAAACATATTAGCTAACCAGACATAAAAATGTTCTAAAGAACAAAGGTCAATCGAAATCACAATAATTATAGCACTGTTATGAGGTGTGAGAATTATGTTCATGAAGCGAACATTGGCTTTCAATGCTGCCATTTACGGCCATAAAACCTGAAGATCTAAACTAGTGCTTGAATTTTCAATATATATTGACTATTGTTACAAGAATTAAGACGTGCACAATAAAAGGCACATACTTTGAAGCCATTCTATTTTCAGAAGTAGGTGCCCGGCAATAGTAAATTGCTATTTTGTTTTGCAGAGAGGTGAATAGTATTTAGAGAAAGAATTTCTTCCTCTACTCTTAGATGTGTACCAAGCTATTGCTTATATGAATATGCGCGCTGGGTTTGCAATCTTAACATGTTCCTAACATTTTCAAATGTTCGTCATTTTTGAAATTATTTGCATTTCAGCGCAGATGGCTGGAAAAGGAAAGCGAGTTTTTTTTTTTTAATTAAAAAAACGCAGTATTGCTGTAAAGACCTGAAGGTTTGCTTAATTGCAGGGCGGTAACGGGTTATAAATGCACCTAGCAAAGTATATATATTCTTACAAGAAAGCGAACCGGGGGGTCAAGCTCATAATTCACAGGACGCAGCACTCAAGTTGAGGAAACCAAGCGCGAGCGAGAGAGCCCGGGCCATAGCGAGCGCAACACGCACAAGAGCATCATTCGCTTTGCTGACCTAATCTAAGAAAGGGCCCCCTGTGACAAAGAGCAGTTCTGCGACCTCCAATAGATGGCGCCACTAGGATGGCCGTCATTGCTGACCTTCGCAACGCATCAGTGGACAGTGCGGACAGCTGCTGTGAACCTTTTGTTAGAATACTGACTGATTTTCAAACACCGCCGCTCTGGTGGAGGTTTCCTTGTCATGCCGAAGCAACCTGCGAGCCAGTAGAGCTATTGACGCTGTTGTTTATTAGTGAAAAAATAGACGACACTTTCTACATAGGGTGCACATCATGGCGTAGGCCGCCATTTACCTTTGTGGTGTATCGCGAGTTGATGTTTCTGTGTGGAAGACAAAAGCTTCCGTGGGATAGAGGAAAATGACTATGATTAATCTCACAAGTCTTCTCATTCCAGCGTAAGGCAGTAGCTGAGTCAATGCAAGAACGACCCTGATGTTTCTACAGCGTTTATACAATGCGTCTTTGTACTGCTGCTGCGTCATTTCCGTAGGGTATTAAAATTATCATAATGTGGCAATTATTGCTTGCACATTCATACTGAAGTCATTGTGCAAAAAGGGAATACCACCGTATACATTCTTGTGAATCTGCATTCATACTTAGCCCTTATAGAGCACATGTACGTAATAATTGGTCATTTTATGTAACTAAAGCACGGATCAGTGGTGAATATTAGCATGATAACAGTTTTATATATCTGCTGGTTCGGGCGGGCGCTGAACTCCGGTGAATTTTTCAGTTTCGCTTTCACCCGAGCGCAGGCGAGCAATGCTGAGTGCCTGTCGCGGCCTTTGAGCAGCGAGCCTTCACATAACATAAGCCTTCGCGTTCGGTGATAGAGTACATGGCGCTCTGCGGTGTACGGGAGGCAACTGATGCCCGATTAGCGCGGTAAAATTACACCGTCGGGTTCATGCCCGGTGAGATATTTCAGGATTTTGTGGGGACGTGCACAAAAACTGAACGACCGTCGAAGCGGCGAGGCTGCAGGAGCGCTGAAAAGACGTTTGCTTGGCCGGGTCCCGTAGAGAAAGTAAATACCTTGTAAGAAGATTGGTCTGGCCGCGTGCGACATTGACGAAGCCCTCCATTACCTGAATTGACGGAAGTAGTAGCTCTGCCCGCTTAAGCTGTGCAGGTCGTTCCAGGAAAGAGAAGGGAAGTATATCACGGCCTCAAACTTGACTTGGTGATTTTAGTCTCTAGTGGAGTGCCGCGTCCTTTTTGGACAACGCAGTGGCGTGCACCACATGGTTGAAGATTTGAAGCTGAAGACATCAAAAATGCTACGTAGGAGTTGATCTGGAGTCAGGAATGACGAAGAGAGAATGGTGTTTGAAAGTTCGGTGTACTGAACAGAAAAGGTGGGGTAGAAGACAATCTCTATTTCGTTTACCAGAACAAAATTGGTCACATGAAACCTTAGAAAAGGGCGTCCATCAGGAATTCTGATTTAGCCGGTGGGTTTCATAATCCAAAAGTCGTTGCATTACATTCGTGAAGTCCAAGCTTGATATAAACGCTGTCTTATCATTGTCCTGGCTGCCACAGTAACCTGCTTGTTGCCGGGCAGAAATTCACAGAGAGGAAAAATTTGGCGCCATAAAGACAATATGGCAACTATTTCTGTCAACTCCTTGACAAGTATTTTTCAAGGACGAGTGCTGAAGTCCAGGGAATGCAGGGGAGCAGGAGAAATACTGCAATGCTGTGGCAGGCTATCAGGATCCGAGCGTTACATTGCCCATCTACAGCAGGCGTGTCTTCATCTGCGACACGTAGATCGGATCAATGCAGGCGTTAGAAATTCGAAAATATGAAGGCAATAGCAACATTCATTCCTGATATGTTCCCACCGCTGTTAACTAACAACATACACGGAACACCGTCGGCGATGCCGTCTACTGAATTCGATCCTGGGGTCAAAGAGGGTTTCTAGTTCGTGGCGTTGATGCAGCGTCCCCTCTGGGAGCTTCACAGACTGTTTTGTTAGAGCGCTGTGGTGGTACGGGGCAATGGAAAGCTAAGACGAATGCAGCGATTGAGCACAAATCGCTTGGTAGGATAAAGAGAGCAAAAATCTTCGATGTTAATAGAGGCAAGGTCTTGACAAATTGGGCTGCGATTGGGGCAAGAAGCAACGCGTCAAGAATAGTAACGAGATAAGGGGAATTCGCTTTGGAGAAAAAGAATATGGGCAGCGTGAGAGCAGCTGAAGCAGATAACTGTTATTTGCAGTGCGCTATTCTGCTGGACTTGGGAGATATTAAAGGCAACAACAGACCCAAAAAGAAGGCGAGGAGTTGGACAGACAGGTGCACTGCTGACGACGCAGAGTAGGGAATGGAGGTACAAACTGGCAAGCTCTGGCAAGCTCAGTAATTTGAGCATATTGTTGGAGAGATTTTGCTTAAAATACGAATATTATAATATAATATAATAATATACATATTATAATATTATAAATATATTATAAATGGACCCTTTCAAGATAACAGTTATCCAAGTCTATGCACCGACCACTACTGCTGAAGAAGCTGACGTTGAGAGATTTTATGCGGACCTACAATGCCTTTTAGACCGCACCCCATCATCAGACGTCGTTTTTCTCATAGGAGACTGGAATGCTAAGGTAGGGAGTGAAGAAATATCCGGAATTACAGGCAAGTTCGGTCTTGGTGAGCCAAATGAAGCTGGGCAGAGGCTAGTAGAGTTTTGTCAAGAAAACAACCTGACCATAACGAATACTCATTTTCAACAGCACAAGAGGCGCCTGTACACATGGACTTCACCGGACGGTCTGTACAGGAATCAGATCGATTATATTATTTGCCGGCAGAGATGGAGAAGCGCTATACAAGCAGTAAAAACAAGGCCTGGGGCCGATTGTGGCACCGATCATCAGCTTCTTGTTGCCAAGATTAAGCTTCGATTGAGGAAAACGCAGAAAACTGGAAGGCCTTTCAGGTATAATCTGGATCAAGTTCCATTAGAATATGCTGGGGAAGTGAGGAATCGATTTCAAGAATTAGATCTAGAGGACAAAGAGCCCGAAGAGATGTGGACTGATGTTCGTGATATAATACAAGAAGTTGCTACTAAGGTAGTTCCAAAGCAAAAGAAATGCAAGAAAGCAAACTGGTTATCTGAAGATGCTTTGCAAATAGCTGAGGAAAGGAGGATGGCAAAAGTTATGGGGGAAAGAGAAAGATACAAGGTTCTCAATGCGGATTTTCAAAAAATAGCAAGGAGAGATAAGAATGCCTTCCTGAACATACGGTGCCAAGCAGTTGAGGACAACAACCAACTAAGGAACACAAGAGCTCTGTATAAGACAATCAAAGATATCAAAGGAAGCTTCTGTGCTAAGCTGGGCGTGATAAAGGACAAACGAGGCAAGGACCTCACTGAAGCCGCAGAGATAAAGAAGAGGTGGCAGGAATACACAGAAGAACTGTACAAAAAGGACCCGAATGTGCAAACCCAACATAAGACGGTTGTGATCACTGATCTCGAGCCGGGCATCCTGAAGAGTGAAGTTGAATGGGCCTTAGCCAGCCTTGCTAAGAACAAAGCTAGCGGAATTGATGGCATTCCAGCTGAGTTGCTTCAAAACCTTAACCATGACGCTGTTAACATTCTGCATACATTATGTCAGAAGATTTGGACAACCCTGCAGTGGCCACAGGATTGGAGGAGGTCAGTTTACATCCCCATTGCAAAGAAAGGCAGTGCCAAAGATTGTTCCAACTACCGCACGATCGCGCTTATTTCGCATGCTAGCAAGGTGATGTTAAAAATCCTGCAAGGTAGGCTGCAGCAGTATGTGGATCGGGAGCTTCCGGACGTGCAAACTGGGTTTCGCAAGGGCAGAGGAACTAGAGACCAAGTTGCCAACCTTCGCTGGATCACGGAAAAAGCAAGAGAGTTCCAAAAACCCATCTACTTCTGCTTTATTGATTATGCGAAAGCGTTTGACTGCGTAGATCACAGCAGATTGTGGTAAGCTCTCCGAGAGATGGGAGTTCCAATTCACCTCATCTGTCTCCTCAGGAACCTGTATGAAGGGCAAGAGGCCACAGTCAGAACTGGGCATGGTCTTACTGATTGGTTTCCGATTGAAAAAGGAGTGAGGCAAGGCTGCATACTGTCGCCCTGCCTATTTAACCTATATGCAGAGTGCATCATGAGGAAGGCCGGTCTGGACGAGTCTTCAGCTGGAGTGAAGACTGCTGGAAAACGTATCAACAACCTTAGATATGCGGATGATACCACTTTAATGGCAGAAAGTGAAGCGGAACTCAAGAGACTTCTGATGCCCGTACAAGAAGAGAGTGAGAAGTTTGGGCTTAAACTGAACATTAAAAAGACAAAGATCATGGCGTCTTGCCCTATCAAGTCCTGGAGCATCAAGGAACAAGAAGTGGAAGCTGTGACAGATTTTCTCTTCTTGGGCTCCAAGATTACCTCGGAGGGAGACTGCAGCCATGAAATTAGGAGACGCTTGCTTCTGGGAAAAAGAGCAATGGTTAGCCTTGACCGCCTAGTAAAGAGCAGAGACATTAGTCTGCCAACCAAGATCCGTATAAGTCGTGCTATGGTCTTTCTAGTTGTGATGTATGGATGCGAGAGTTGGACTGTGAAAAAGGCTGAGCGCCGAAGAATTGACGCGTTTAAATTGTGGTGCTGGCGAAGACTCTTGAGAGTTCCTTGGACTGCCAGAAGATCAAATCAGTCAATATTGTCGACCATAAACCCTGACTGGTCATTGGAGGGTCAAATTCTAAAGTTAAAGCTCAGCTACTTTGGTCGTCTGATGAAAAGAGAGGAGTCGCTGGAGAAAAATTTGATGTTGGGAATAGTTGAGGGTTTTAGAAGAAGGGGTAGGCAGCGAACGCGATGGTTAGATGGCATCCTCGAGGCACTGCAGATGAAGTTATGTGATGTTAGGAAGATAGTGAGAGACCGGAAAGCGTGGCGTGACATGGTCAATAGGGTCACGAAGAGTCGGACACGACTGAACGACTGAACTGAACTGATAAATGGACTGCTTTGTAATCTCTAGGCTGTAATACCTGAGGATAGTTGTTTATTTGCTGGCGAAGCCTTTGTTCATTTGCTTCATAAGATGTTCTAGCGTGTCACCATTCTAGTGTGTCCACCCTGTTTACATGTCCTCGCCCACATCATCTGCAGCCTCGTTGTCCTCAAGGTAATTGCGTCTAGTTGCCCAAGTTACGCTCTGTGGGTGAGGTAGTGTTTGCATATTTTTCTCTCCGTCGGGGTTTCAAGCAAAGTAGTCGCTGCAGACTTGTGCTGAGTCTGTCACTGCAATCGATGTCTTTTGCACTTATGCTGAATATTGACAGTGATGGCTATTGCAAGGAATTGTCTTTCGCAGGGATATTATCACAGATTATTGCTCTGACAATCCGCCTCTTCTGATTGTCCACCGCAAATATAATTACCACTTTCGGCTGGGCATAGGCTACCAATTCCACGTATACTGCTCTTTTGTCCTTGCATAACGTTTTTGCAAGGTCTTAGACTGGCTTTTGCTTTTTAGCTGTGTGCATGTTTCTGGGATCGCAATTACAAGATTTTCTCGACATTAGGAGTCGACATTTAGTACTTGCACTCACTAGTCCTTAATGCCTCCCTATACACAGTCTCAGCAGTATTTCCCAACTCGCCACATTTTCGTTACCGTTTGATTTAATTCAGTAACACTTCCTTGAGCTCCTAGACTGTGCTGTGCTGACACTCCAAATATGGAGTGTCAGAAGCGAGGTTTAGGTGCGTTTTAAAATCTCATCAGATGATGACCTCAATAACCATTTCGTCAATGATCCAATAGCTTGATAGGGGAGCCCTATGTAACCTTTTTTAAGACAAAAGCTTGAAATAGGCGGAGGGAGTCTTGATCCCTCATGCCTTTCTGTGGCCACGTGAGCTTTGTAGTCATTATAGAAATGTAATTCACTGTGTCTTTGGGTCTTAATCTTATAATCTTCTCTCAAATTACTTTGTGGCAACAGCCCCAAACACCGATCTTATCGTTAATAAAATTTGTGGTCTTCGAAGCAAAGTTCAATTCCTTCAAGAGACGTAATTTTTTCCGAACTAGGTTAATAGCTGCTTGCACAGCATTTTCTGCCTCAAGTGTCCCTGCGTAGCAATTATGGTTGAGTCGTGAGCTTAGAATGTGAAGTATATATGTTTGCGGGTTAAGAGCTCGTTAGATAAATTGTGCATTGCGATGGCGCATAACGCTGGTGAGGCTGGTCATGCGTTTTTGGGCACGCTTTTCGTTAGTGACCGCATCGCTCAAATTCTTATGGCGACTATGCGATCGGAAAAGCCTTCCCGGTAATAAAGTTATTATCCCCGCTATGGAGTTTATTTCTTGTAATATTGCTTGCTTTGCTTCATAGCCAATATTGACAATTGCTCCTTTTGAGATTTAGGGCCAACAGTACTTTTTTTACCCGGCCCGGGTATATTTCATATGACTACACTGGGTACCATGGCAAAAGGCCAGCAGGCAGGAAGAAAAGGGTTTTTTTTCGCTTGTGTAATTGTCCAGGTTGTGTTGAAATATTTCTCATATAATGTTTCGAGGCAAGCAATCAGGATGATCGGCCGGAGGCTCTGTAACCGATGGCTTTCCAGCCTCCATTATAGTATTGATGTTCTCCTGTCTCCGAGCTGTTGGGACCCTGTGCTTCTCTGTCAATTTTTGTTGATTCAATAAATTAGGTCCTTCACATTATCTGTGCTTAGTTCCCCGATCATGGCATTGTTAATTGTGTCTCCTTCCCGTGTAGTATTTTGAACGTGGAGGCTTTACATGTACCTCTTTCAGTGGTGTAGGGAAGTTAACGGATGGGTTCGGAGAAAGGCGTTTGCTATGTATTTTTGGTATGGCTATAATCAGCTGTGTGTCTGTGCATGCGGTTCATTGCGGTTTGGCATAGAGGATTCTTCATGCAGTTGACTTGAATCTTCTAATTAGACCTCTTTTGAAACGACTATGCTTTCACTGAGCTCAGGGCACCTTTCACTAGTTTTAGGAATTCTACCCAGTCTTGTTTGGAGAGCTTTACGGTATACTCGTGGGCTTCTGCCATAACTTGTGCGTTTTTTAGTTTTAGTGGTCTATTTATTTTCTTTCCTACCGTTTTACTGGGCATTTTGGGGCTCCCAGAAATCTACGACATATCTGCCTGTGTACGGTGATTTTGTTGTTTGAGTCCTACGGGTGATTTATGCATAAATCTCTTACGTTGTATTGAAATCACTAATATTTTGGATGCTATCGTTTGATAGCCGAATATTCATGACTTTATCTTGGTTTGTTATTTCGGAGGAGCCAGTACGGCTCTTCGTACGGACTGCCGATAGAGATAAGCTAAGAAATTTGTAGTCGCTGTTCAGATTCTTTCAGATTGGTGCAGATGTAGTGGCGCTGTGGGTTTGTCGTATGCTAAGTTTAGGCAAATGTCTCTGGTTAAATTCTTCCGTAATAAACTGGGGAACAAACCTGCTTATTAGGAGGTCCATCTCCTCAGCGGTGGCCAACAGGCTGGTTCCAACAGGAATGTCTTTGTGTTAACCACGTTCTGTGCTTACGTACAAAAATAAACTTTCTTTTATTAATTAGGGGTCTTCTGTGTCGCTCTACGTATGCGCTCCATTAAAATTGGGTTCAAATCTTTCCGTATGTTTGTCAGGATGCTGCAGAGGTTTTAAAAGAACACTGTCTAATTTTTCGGTTTTTTTCGATATGATCCTCACGATGACCTCGTTTATTTAATGGAAGGGGAGATTGTGTTGTATGACTGTTAGTATGGGGAATACCAAAGTGCATTTTCTGTGTGCCATGTTTTAAATAGACTTGAGATATCGCTTCAATGTCGGAGTGCATACAGTTAATTGGAGGCATAAGATGTCCGAGGGTCTGGGTTCCCTGGGATGACCAAGATTTTCGCAGTCAGATTTGTAAAGGGGCTGGAAGCCAATTAGGGAAGGTAGCGTTTAGCCTTGTTCACTGCTGATTTCGAGGTCGCACGGGATTCAGGTTCAAGCGGACATTCGATGCAAGTTTAGGTATGAAATGTCGGTTGTTGCTATGACATTTCGCATCCTTGGTCTCCCCCAGTCTGAGCCCATGAATCTCTCTTCGGCTTGCATTTGTTACAATGGTTCTCGTGTCAGGACCTGTTGGATTATATTGATAATCGGGTGACTGGATGAAAATTATGCGTGCTCTCTTGTTCTGCTACGGCGCTTGGTGTTGATGGCGTCTGCTTTTGAGCTGGGATTGCACAGGCCTGTTGAGGCGTGGGCGCCTTGGTGCTGATGGCGTTTTGTATTCAACAGGAAGTATGAAGTCTGTGGAGGTCGTTGAAACAATCATAAATTTCAGGAGCCCTGCAGCTAAGAATGGATGGTTATGGTCACAAGATCTTCAAACTTACCAGTGTCTGAGGCTTGTCGAGATAATGGTCGCTGCTCTTGGCACGATGATGTAGCTCCTGTCTTAGGAAGATTCGAAAACTGCTCGGAAAGCGGAGATTTTGCCTACCTACATTATTAGCACTCTTGAATGATGGCGTAAGTAGCAGTAGGAATTTAAGCGCGAGCCAGTGAAAAGCGTCATCAAAATTTGAACTGCCACCTGCCTTACCGGTCGCACTTAGTGTGGTGTCGACATTATGACAAAGTACCTGGACGTCTTGGATGTTGACAACACAACTTTCGAAGAAAACGTGTGATAAATAATTTTATTTCATCCCGCCGGGGCGGCGCAGTGGTTACGGCGCTCGAATACTGTTCCCAAGAATTCGGGACTGAATCCCGGTCTCGGCGGCCGCTTTCCCCTGTAGGCAAAAAACAAGGCGTCCGTGTACTGTGCGATGTCAATGCACGTTAGAGAACCCCAGGTGGTCCAAATTTCCGGAGTCCTCCACTACGGCGACTCTAATAGCCTAAGTTGATTTGGGAAGTCAAACCCCACAAACCAAACCAATCTGTTTTCTTGCTCCCAGGTGCGATCATTAGGCGTCCCAAACAGTGTTCGAAGCTTGTCTTTGCAGGTTATCCAACTTGTAAGCTGCTTTTGTAGGATACAAGATCATATCAGCTACCAAACCGGTAGAATGCTACTGGTTTTATGCACTGACTGTGTCCTAAGGGATTGGTCAGTCTTCCACACTGCTGCCGTTTTTGGCGGAAAAAGATCAACTGTTGCGATGCTGCGCCGTTACCAAAAAGAGCATTATTATTGCTCCCTCGCACGCCGAGTTGAGCCATGTTTACGCTTCCAGCCTGGAGGCCACTGCAAAGTTCCGTGTCGCGTGATCGTTCCCTGTGACCTCTCTGAAGTTGTTACGTTCTCTGCAGTGCAAGGTCCAGCACCCTAACATTGCACGCTCAGAGAGCCCAGATCCTACCGAGCGCTCCAGGCACAAAAAAATTGCTCTCGTCGTTGAATTTATACGTGGCGATATCATATTGCCTCATTGGGGAAGACATAGCATCAAGAGAGGGTCTCCACACATTGCTTATGAATTTTAAGGAGGAAGAAGCGGCTGATAATAAAACCTGAGAATTAGCTATTTAGTTAAGCACTTGGGAGGGAGCTTTCGGCTCGCATCGGCAATACCAGCGCGCTATTTTTATGCATGGCATATCTGCCCTCAATGCGGGTTTGTTTAATAAAAGCCTCGAATGGTACGCATAAAGTTTTATCGACAATGAATTCGAAAGTTTTGTTTTGATTTGAGCAGAGTGTAAAAGCTCTATGCCTGCGATTCATAACACCAATGCGGTGCTGTTTTCTGCGCTTTCGAATAAGATGAATTTGCCAAGCACGGTTTAAGCACACAAATGTAATACTTGAATCAAAAATATTCTAAGCATTTAATGTAACACAACGTAACCGATAATCAGACCTCCTGCATGAACATTTTTATTGTTTGCATTGCAGCAAAAGAAGGAAACGCCATCAGCAGTATCTAGGTTATATTTCCCTTCAAAACGCCGTATAATATACAAACATTAGTGATCTATATATGTCTGTTTTGAGCAGAAATCCTCGTGAGCATTTTAAAATGTAGGGTAATTTCTATTTTGGACAGATTCAAGGTGGTGGGAGCTACGAGTGCGGGATTCTTTAATAACACAAGGCCCTCATCCTGATTGCGTGAAGGAATTTAATAAACTACCGGGAAATGGAACCGTTCTCTACACTGAACAATGCCGGAGCATACTTCAAGAAGAAGCGTCCCTATCACATTTGTTGTAGTGATATACCTGCGAAGTGCGAAATAGGGAGGCACCATTCCGAGAAATAAAAATGACATAATTGCGCTGAATATTGCAGGTAATACTTGAATCTTGCTGGCAACAGATGTTCTGTATAATAGTTTTTTCTTAATAATAATGACAGTAAAGTAAAAATTATAAATAAGAGAACATAAATTACTCAGCAGATTGTTTTCAGTGAAATGTTTATATCAATGCTCCTATCAGACAATTGAATGTAGTTTCACCTGTTGTACATGAAGATGTTCAATGATCAATATTTTGTTCCCTTGAAGAGCAAGAATGATATCTGCATGTTTCTTAAACGGGAGCCTTAGTATGGGGTACAACAACAACCGACTACAAAACGCTCATTCTTTTACATAAAAAGATTCCGTGCATATACTGTCATTATCATGGCTGTTAAATAGTTCATGAAAAACAGAATTATTCCCGCACTTTTCAATTCTTTGACGAGATAAAGTATAAGAAACGTTTCATTACGGATCATTAGCAAGAATTGTGCAACAAACCATACAATCCTCAAGCATCTCTCTACCCACAATTGAGGATGATATGGCAAAGGAGAGGTTCGTATATAAGCAACAAATTATGAAACAAAGTGGCGGAACTGCTTAGAGTGTCATTAAAATGTTTCAGAAACGACCTTACTGCATTATTTCTATCCTATAATGTGTGCTCCCTATCACTGCATCTTCGTTTCTCCTCTGCTTGTATGTGCGTTCTTTCAGAGATATAATGTGCCATTTATAGCTATGTCTGCAATATGGCTTTGTTAAAAGTGTAATAATTGATTCCCATATGTATAATGTGTGCAAATAAGTGAAAATGTTTGTCACTAAAACTTTGTATTTGTGACTTACCTGCAAATATTTATGACCTCTGCTGAAACTTTTTTGTTTGAGCCTGGGATCTTTGCTATGCCCTTGGTGCTTTTAATCCCAGTCTCACCTCACTGTGCCGAGAAATAAAGCTGAATCTATGAACGTCTCAATGGGGTAGCTCACTGCTTGGTGTTCGTAATAGTTGTCGCGGCTGGCATAAACCCCCAGACTGGGTCACAAAAAAAGGTAGATGGATTTTATAAGCACTGACCATAAAGCTCTCCGTCAAATAAAGCAAGCAGTAATTCTCAGCACCACCTCCTTAATAAATCATGTCAGTGCACATATTTTTGCATTTGCACTCTTTAGGGAAACTATTTCCAGGTCCTGTTAAAAATTGTAAGATATTTTTCGACCAAAATAAGTTTATAGAATTTTGTGCTTCACGCCAAATAAATAGCTTCGCGATAAAAAACAATACACAGTAGGCGATATGGAGTAACTAATTACAGTTGGAATGGAACAAATATTCGTCCCCAATTTTTCGTTGAAGTTTTAAAAAGCAAAAATGCTTCCAATGAGAGCCAACAGAAAGTTCAGTTAGGTGGATATTAGCCCCTCTGATGGAAGCGCAAGCGCAAACATTAGTCACGATCGTTCAAGATGAGCATGGTGGTGCAGAGCAAAAGATCACACTGTGGCTTTTTATTTATCACTGCCTGCACAATTTTTTTGCAGCCGTAGCTTGGAACTTTCTGTCAACAGCGCGTTGCGCAAACTTCTACCCGAATGGTTCACGTATGCTCACAACATTAGTTTAAGGAATTGTTCCTAATCTGTGAAAAGCATTTCACATATATTAATAAATAATGCGTTTTATCACTTAACTTTTTGACCATAATGTATATAATAAGAAAAACCTAGCTGATATATTTCTTACATTTATTTGCTATTCCCCCTAATTATTACAGTAATCATTTATAAACGAAGATCGTTAAATACAAAGTAGGGTGAAAAACAATTCGTCGATGATGGGTACCGAACCCACCACCTCCAAATGTCGCTTCCAGTGCTCTTACCAACTGAGCAACATCCACAGCTGCCTAACCTGCTACTTTCTTGGGTATTGATGTTGCGTCTAACTGAACTTTGACAGTGTTCAGCGCGCCACTTAGATTCATAGTGACGCACGTTAAACGTGCCTTGATACCGCGAGTGCCACGTTGAACGCGGCCCACAGAGAAGGCTGAATGCGCTCGCTGTGTAAGGATCTTGCTAGCTTGTGGCTTCAAGACTGCAGGTACCAAGACCCTCGCAAGCTAATAAGCAGAAACTTGAAGCGGAAATCGGAGGCGCTTTAGAATTCAAGAAAGAACTATATATATATATATATATATATATATATATATATATATATATATATATATATATATATATATATATATATATATATGAAGGAAAGAAGCCAACAGTCGGCGAGGCCAAGGAAAGCGTTGGGGATGGTACTTTGTCTTTTTTTTTTAATGTTTACTTGGATAATCACAGAAATTAGTAATGTAATCTGTTGAGGGTGGCGCTGGTGAACACTCTCAAGGTTCGTATACAGACAACATAAATACCCAAGCAAGTAGCAGGGGGGACAGCGGCCGATGTAGCTCAGTTGGTAGAGCACCGGACGCGTTATTCGGAGGTCGTGGGTTCGGATCCCACCATCGGCACGTTGTTTTTTCTTCTACATTGTGTTTAATTATCTTTCCCCTAACAGATTACATTACTAATTTCTGTGATTATCCAAGTAAACATTAAAAAAAAAGACAAAGTACCATCCCCAACGCTTTCCTTGGCCTCGCCGACTGTTGGCTTCTTTCCTTCATGTATTATAACGAGCACCCTCATTTCCCTTTAATTGATCTGCTTATATATATATATATATATATATATATATATATATATATATATATATATATATATATATATATATATATATGTATATAAGGAAATAGCGGAGCCCAGGAGACGGTGAGTGTCGCTGTCTTTGGGTTGACGGCGTCAGGCGGTGGAAGCAGGCAAGCCATTTCGCATCTGTGTGGGCGCTATGTATCAAAATTCGGTGTCTGATAAGGTGCGGTGTCGAGGGATCAGACGCGTTGGGCAGCGGGCGATGGTTTTTTGGCAGCAGGCTTCGTCAACGGAAATGCCAGTAGATGTGTCCGGTCATACCACAGCTATAACACTCGGGTTCTGGGCGTCAGCCGTCACCGTAAAAGTGGGTGCAAACTTGTTCTGGATGGTGATTGTAGTCGGGCCTGCATTGCTGACGAATCATCCCGCGTAGGTGGGTCTTTGTTTCATCCGAGGTCGGGAAGAGGTTACATCGTCATACTGTCTGCGGTCGTCAAAAAGTGGACCATTGAGAGACGGAGTCCAGAAAGTTGATAAAGGTCGCGGATTCAGCCTGCAGTGCGCTGCCGTCATACTAGTATCCATCCGACATGCAGAATCTTTGTTACGCACTTTGTTTTGCACGATACGGTGTATCATATCAGCCAACGACTCCGGATCACCGACATCAGCGCTCGCGACGGATGTGACGTTGGCTAGTCGGCCAAATTTAGGTGTGATGCAGCGCAACTTCAAGGTTGCGAAGAGGCGGCAATGCCGGATGACGTCAGCTGTGAAGTTCAACATTCTTTGTTAATAAAAAACGTAATAAACCTAATAAGAAATGTGATAAAGAAACGTAATAAGAAACGTATAGAAAGACTGTCCCAGTGTGGCGGCTACTGCAAAGTTCCGTGTTGCTAACATGGTTCCTTATGTCCTCTCTGGAGAAGTTACGTTGTCTGGAGCGAAAGGTCCAGCATAACAGCATGGTATGCTCAGAGAGCCCAAATCTTACGAAGAGTGGTAAGCAGAAGATGATTGCTCTCGTCGTTGAATTTATCCCTGGAGGTATCATATTGTAGCATGCGCTGACGACGAAACGCGCAGAGGTGTGAGAGAACGAAGAAGTGCGCTAGATCTAAGACTAATCTCTAACGCTTATTCTGGACTCTGAGCCTGCCTCGGGCGCAGCTGTGAGAGGCCTCTTTTACGCGATAATATTGCCTCTTCGGGGTAGAAATAACATCAATGGAGCGCTTCCACATTTGTTTTATTAATCTTAAGGTGAACGAATCCGTTGATAATTAACCTGAAAATGCGCTATTTATTTAAGCACCTGGGAGGGAGCTTTCGGTTAGCCTCGGCAATGCCAACGCTCTATTTGTACGCCTTGGATGTCTACCCTCATTGTAGGTTTGCTCAAAGCCTCAAACGGCCCGTATAAGTTTGTATTAAAAAGTAGTTCGAAAGCTTTGCTTTGTTTGATGTGAGCAGACTGTAAGAGCTCTATGCCTAAAATACAACCGGTATGCAATATTATGCTTGTCGGCTTGGTTTTTTGAGCTATAGTTTTGAAATCCGAATTTTTATTCACGCATGTGAGGAGCGCCCCGCCGGGGTGGTGCAGTGGTAAGACGCCCGACTACTGTCCGGAGTTCCCGGGTTCGAACCCGACCACGGTGGCTGCGTTTAGATGGAGGCGAAACGAAGAGGTGTCCGTGTGATGTGCGATGTCAGCGCACGGTAAAGATCCCCAGGTGGTCGAAATTACTCCGTAGCCCTCCACTACGGCTCCCCTTTCTCTATTTCAGCTTTCACTCACACCTTCATCCTTCCCTTAAGGCGCGGTTCAGGTGTCCACATAGCAAGTGTGACGGATACTGTGCCTTGCCCTTCCTGTGAACCAATTATTATTATTATTGTTATGTGAGGTGCAACTAGTCTGCTGAGATACGGCTGTGCCTCCCTTAGGTCCACCACCAGATGTGAATCCAGGGGGGTCGGGAACTCGTCATCGGGTTTTGCACGATTTCCTTCGGGAATACCTGGCCTCTATCTGTTGTTATTAATATTATTTTATACTGCAAGGCAGGCCATGACATCTAAAAAAGACCAAAATCGATAGCCACCCTTCGGCATTATAAGGAGTAATTTTAAATAAGAAAAATGTTGGAAATGATTGATTGGCAACACTTTTAATGAACGGAATATATTCCAAATGTCTCAATCAAAAGATATACTATCAATCGGGAGTCCATATTGCACGTTGGTTTAGAAGGAAGGCTTGCGTAATAAAGAATATTCTCCAAAGCAATTCACCAGTCTCTCATCTGACGTCGCTTAAGTAATGCGACAATTGGAATGATGACTAACCAGATCGCTTTACCTGAAAGAATGACACACGTGCTCCACGTTTGGTACCTTGGATCTATGCCCCACCTTTGAATGCTATATTTTAAAGAACATCGAGTTTCGAATACGAATCTGTTACAGTGGGGATATTAAGCTTTACTGGAATCACGTGACATTTAAGCGAATAAAGGTATCAGGGCAAAATATTTTGAGCTCTGATAAATCCGTATTGGTAACACTGATCACAAAAATGGCGCCTTTGTCGCACCCTATTTATTAAGACTGGTGAGTACCAGGGAGAAATGCGCGACTACAGAAACCGCCGCCTACTAAGTATGCTTTCTTTTTTTGCATTGACTCTCATACATGCAGCACTTGGCCAAATTCCTGCTCAGGCATATGTTTGTTAATTTCCTATGCATTTTCTTGTGGTGATACTTCAGACGTGTATTGAAAGGGACCGGCAGCCTATTCTCTATCCTGACATCCGGTGGAGGGGCGGTGCGTCGAACCACTTACCCCGCGCATCGCAAAATCTTTTACATAAATTCAAAAGGCTGACGCTCATTTTGAGTGGAAAGCTCCGAAAGCAGAAGCATTTAAGGAACTCAAGCGTCGCCTAAAGTGTACTTCTGTCATCGGGCATTTTGAAAAAAACGGTGAGTCAAAATTCTTTCCGAAGCAAGCAGCGTGAGCTTAGGAACGCTCATCGTTCAGAAACGTTACGGACAAAGGAATTATCGCATACGCTCGACATCCTGTATCGAAAACAGAAGGCAATTTTTTGACGACCGAAAAAGAATTCCTCGCCATTATCCGGGCCCGTCCGCAATTTCGCTCAACTGGTGAGAAGAAATAATAATTTATGAGAATTGATTAGATACGCTGGCAGTTTCATATTACCAGCATTTTCATCATGATTACGGGCGAACGAAACAAGTTATCAGAAAAAGAATGGTTGAATCAATAGAGCAACAATAATCTTGCTTGGGAAATACTTCGGTGCATGTGGGTTATTTGGTAAATTATTAGAGCCAAATAACTCAATGTGACGCCGAAACAACCGCGAGGGGTAAGCGGAACGTCAAATAGTGTCACGTGGTACTCATATTCCGGTTACAAAAATCTAAAATTCGATGGTGGGAAATTTCAAATGTTTGAACGTGAACGAGCGGGAAAAGGCGTAATTTGCGTGCGCAGTCTACCTCTCTTTACACACTTTCTAACCATCCCTAACATTTGCGCACCATGCAAATGGTGGGGATGGTTAGAAAGTGTGTAAAGAGAGGTAGACTGCGCACGCAAATCACGCCCATGCAAATGGTGGGGATCGTTAGAAAGTGTGTAAAGAGAAGTACTCTACCAACAGCAGTATGAAAAATTCCGAGCGCATTGCAAAATCTGCAGTAGATAAATCCTAAAGCCTCAGCGTTCCTGCTGCACACGGTACATGACGGTACATGAAGTTGTATAACAGAAAAGTAGACCGATGATATACGAAACAAATAAATAGATCCAAATACTTTGGAAATATATTTTTGTCGAGTAAAATAAAGAACTGTAGGGTAAATATGTGCAGGTATGAGTATAAGTGCATGTTGAAAGCAAGCAGCTCCTAAGGGTTTTCACTGAAGGCACAACGTAAGTATTAGCGGCTGTTTGTCCTATTGTCTCTAGACGCAATCTAGCTTAGCTATGCGTAATAAATGACTGTTTCTTATACTGTTTGAGGAAGACAGTATGCAGGTTATTTTATGTGATGTGGCCACTTTAACAATATTATTACGGTCAGTGTTTCTATTATGTTCAATGGGCTAAGAATGACGTAATATTTATGATTGCAAACGAGTTACCGGCATGTTTACGAAACACAACATCAATGTAATGTTCCTTACATAGAAACGGTATCACTAGTTAGAAGGTCCAGGAAAAGCTGAGGTACGAGTTTTGCATTCGAATTTGACCTCTGAGGGAATTAATGCAATTGTTTTAATTTTAGTAACATAATGCACGTTTGCATATGCTATGTCGATATTTTAACAAAACAGCGCAACGGGATGTGAGAGAGCCGTGGCCAACATCACTCAAAAATTATATTGAAATGCTGCATGGATTCATACATCAAATGCGAACGTGTATGTTGCATTGCTAAATATACTTAATTGCCACTATGAGAAAAATAATTCACCTCATTAAAATCAGAGCGATAAAGCTACCAGGAAATAGACTTTATTCTAATAAGTGGATAATGTGCGTCTTCTGACTCGCAAAACCGTGCATAATAATTTATTGACGGAAGCGTGCTAGATGGTGACAAGTGAGGAATGACGCCTAAAGGTGTCGACACTAGAAACGTTGCTGTAAATTGCGTATAATGTATGAACTCCTAAGCTATAAACATGAAGTTTCTGGCGTCATGCGCACGTCGGATATTTTATTTAATCTCTTGGCGTCATCATATATGATGTGAGAATAATACGCTGTATTTGCGTCCCCTCAAGCGTCAGTGCAGTGTCCCGAAACAGGTTTTGGGGGAAAATATGAAACAAGAATTATGACGCATGTTTTTTATGTGACTACAGCTCAGCTAGCAGCGACCACGACAGGAAGAAGGTAAAGAAAAATACATGAAGATAAGCTACAATACTTTGCTGCAATTGAAGAATAATTAACGTTGACCTTCTTTGCATGTAATATAAAACAAGAAAACAAGTAGCTCAATAAATTAATATGCAGAATACAAGGCCAGCCTTCAGCAACAGGACTGTGCATTGGGAAAAATGTACTTTTATTACACTAGATATCGCACTAGATAATCACAATCCAAACATTGTCAGCTCAAATAATATCATTTGTCAATCTAAAACTAAATATATTCATTGCCAACGTTTGGCGAAGAATTGGAAAAAAATAAGCGGCATATAAAAGTATTCCTCTTCTGAACCACTTACTATGAATAGACGGGCGAGGAAAAAGCAATGAGAACAGAAGCTAGGCGGCATCTGAAATTTTGTTTAGATTTATTTTGTAGGAATATCCCTGTATCGCATACATAGAGAGTGTTGGAGTATTTTATTTCCATCCATGAGCTTAATTAGGACATAAAGTGAATAACAGAACCCTCAAAAGCTACCTGCCAATCCTCTCTGAAGAGTGGCCTGGCGTTCATGATGCCAAGCACTGACGTGGTATTCTACCAATAGTGGAACTAAGCCAAAGTCTCCTTTGAATTTCAGATTATGCCAATATCAAAGGAAGCAAAAGTACAGCCTGTCCTTAAGGGCGCTGAGACAAGAAGAAACAGACGCACACTGGTGCCGTAAGCGTACCTCTCGCATGAAGCATGATACTCCAGAAAGAGGAGGAGGAAGAGGAAAATGAGGAGGAAAGGCAAGAAGGTTAAACGGTAAAAGAAACCGGTTTGTTACCCCGCACTGGGGAAAAGGGGTGAGTGGATATAAAAGTTGTGGTTAAGAGACGGATGGGTGAAGTAAGTACAGTCACATCGCACACATGCCCAATCACGTCATGTCAGAGTCATATCACGTAGCATACAGCAAAATAATAGCCTTTCGATCAGGCGTGTGCTTATCATAAAGCGCAGCAAGGCCTGGGAGGCCTTCAACGCAGACGATGGCCGTCTTGTTTTATTTTGAATGTCTTGATTTTGAACGCCCTAAAGTGATGCTACCAGAAATAATAATATTATAGAAAATAACATATACAGAAATAGCACGCAAAAAAATCACTGTAGTGGAAGGTAGAAAGCAACCTGTTTTACTAAGATGTCGCGCTTAGCGTTAAATGCACTTATACCGAATGATAATCATTATTTGCACGATATATATTTATAACAAACTGGCCATGAACACCCCAATCAGCAAAACTCAGAACAAGGAACAAAATTGGAATACCCGAAAGGCAACCATAAAAAAGAAGTTTGGCTCTCATGTACGTTCACAATCTGACGCCGTCTGGTATTTGTGACTCTGAACTCCGATTTAAATATCATGATCATTAGAAGGTAAATCCTAGAATGAACATGGCTTTCGCGAGCGAATCGCAAAAACTAGTATAGAATTAGGGCACCAACGAGTTTACGATAAGATGGAAAGAGAGGATATCATAATCTTGCTGAAGGACAGATGTTATGCTTCAACTGAAAATCTGTTCGTAGCATTCAAACAATAAAATGGAATATTGAGGTTTATGCGAACTGTATAGTAGCGGGTATGTTGTAGTACATTTAGACAATATGCTGGCAATTATCACCACGAGGTGAGATATCATTAGGAAACGAAATATGATGAAAACATGTATCCCAGCACAAGGCAATAAACAGGATTCGCTGAGCTTTAAGAGTTTAGGCGCGCAAAATCAACGGCAGTGAGGAAGTATTATATGGAGAGATTTCATGCCGGTCTAAATGACGGAGGAAGCTGAGCCTAGTCAAGACAAATTTAGTCGGATTCAGAAACCAAATGCTTGCTCTAAGAGACAAGTTTTGTTTGGTTGCTGCGCTTAAATTTGAAAAGCGATTTCCCCAGCAGGCACCGGATATGGTGGGCTCCACCCAATTTCGCACACCCTGGGTTATGTACAGTCCAATTTACATGTACAGCTAATGAACACCTACTGTTTCGTAGCCGTCAGTATGAGGCCGACACTCTTGGAATTGAGCCTTGGACTCATGGCGGAGTAATCGAGTATCCTTACCAGTAATCAACTGCGACTAGCAGGATAAAAACGTGCAGTTTGTTACCGATATAGATTAAATAGGCAATAAGTTAGAACTTCAACACAGAATACGTACAAAGCCATTTTGAAGCAGAGGACTGAAAATGCGTTTAAGACGTAGGTCCCAGATTTAACTTGGTTTTGATTTCCTATGTTTATTTTTTTTTTGAAGCCCGTTGCTCCTGCTGCTTGGTCCAGGCTGTAGCTGGACGTCATGCACGCCCAGGACATAGTTATACCGAATGCTGTACTGCACAAGATAAAGAGGATGTCCCTGCCGAAACGCCTTCTAATAGACTTTTATCGATTTTTTATTTTTATCTAAAGGAAGTGAAGAACAGAATAGGCAACTATTTGGTTACTTTACAGATTAACTGATCCGTCTCAACCATGCTTCAATATTCAGTATTTGCTGAAAGGTTCGTTCAAATTCTACAGCGGTGCATAAGGGGCTAAGGCGCTCATTGCTTATTTGGGAAACCCGAGAAGAATCCCGGCCGAAGGCGGCGCTCGATAATAATGAAGTCCGGTGTGTAGCCCGGTATGTCTTGGTAATCTGTGAACACATGAGAGGTTAAAAAACCAAGTGTTGTACTCAGTTGGATGCCGCTACACAGGCACTTCTCATAGCCTGAGGCCATATTAAACGTTATATGTCTATACGAGAGCACTCTTCCTGCCTAGAATTAAATATATTAGTTCTTGAATAATATCATCAGAAACTTTTTGAAGTGAAGCATGAATGAAGCCACCGATGAGTATGGCGTGAAGTCGGAGTCCATGAAATTCACATAAGGCAATGGAGGAAATAACAGGATGCAAGATAACATACTACCTTTCGAGATCGCAATTTTTGGATAGGCAGTCAAGTACACAGAGCGGTGGCCATGAAAGCAGGCTAACCGCAAAGAGAAAAAGATGACTTGCGTAAGAAATGAAAAATTCCCTCAGTTGTTCGTTTGCTTTTTATAAAGAGTGGCTGTTCAAGGGAAGGCATGGTGACTATTATTTATACGCTTTTGCCGACATTTGGGCTCTGATATAGTTTAAAAAAACATGGTATGAATTGCGTTTCTCCCAAATTATAGAGCTGAGCCTTTGCGCCTACATTATCGAAGCCTACAGTTGGTTTTACGTTTACGTTTTTTGCGTATGCGCGGTTTTCACTTACTAATGGCAACTGCCTTCTAGGTGTGTTTGCAAGAGGCAGCTACAGAGCTGTAGGCAGTTGTATAGCTGCCTGTAGAAAACACACCTAGAAGGCAGCGTTTGTCTTCGTTTTTTATTTTTTCTGCCTGGTGAGAACGTAGGAGTTAGATGTTTTCTAACAATCAGCATTTTGTTAACCGCCCGTTATATGCACACATTATTATTTAAGTTTGTAATTAGCAGTGGAGAAATTAACTACGTGTCGATGCTTGCAACTCTGATTCTGCTGATTCTTGCAACTCACATTTGGCGCTCATTATAGCACCTCGTAAATGAATATACGCGTCTGAACTGCGCATCACTTCAAAGCCAGAAAGCCCTTTCTTATGCAAAAGATTGTTTCAACCGTACTTTAACTGGTAGTGGTCTCTTGTTCGAAAATATCATTGTAAACGATTAAAAAGCTACAAATATCGGATAGATCTTTTCGAAGAGTTTCGCAAGCTGCTACGAGGATAACAGAAAGGAAGCAGTGGTACTTCACTTAGAGCTTGCTGCTCTACGGATAGTCTGTTCAGAATGCAAACCTGCATTAGTGGCGAGGAACATGCAATTGTTCAGCACCACTCAGATTCCCGCTTATACAAGGATGCTTCGGCAGGGGCTCTTTTTCGCTGTGCTGCGTCTATGATAATTCAGGAATAAAAAAAAAACGCAGACGCCACTGCAGAAACTGCATGGGAAGAACTCTCTTGAATTAGCTCTGGTACAATTTTTTTTTACTTTGTAATGTGTTTATTTTTATTCCTTTGTTTTACTTTTGATTTCCTCATTTATTGTTTATTGTATGTGATTCTACTTACTGATCGGTACTTTTCGTTTTTAATGGTTTACTTTATCTTTTTAAATAAACACCATCACTAAATATTATATTTTATTATTAGATAGCATAATCACTAATCTTCATTGTGTATTTCTTTACACACCCCACTCGTGCTTTCGCATTAGCAGTTGACTGTCAAGAAAGGAACAGCGCCGTATGCCTCTCACAATTTCTCTGGACACCTGTACCGCGCCGTAAGGAAAATTTATAACACTACTCTGCAATATGGTTGGCATACACAGTCGTGATTTCACTTGTTGCGTCCACGAGTTGGTCTCACCAACATAGCTCATCAGTGCTTTCGAATTAATAAAGAAAGAAAAAAGAACTTGACGCCGATACAGCGAATAAAAAAATTCGAGGGGCACTTTGGACCACTCAATTGCGATGAGGCGAAATCATTTATAGTGTGCAGGTTGTTATGACTTTTGGGCGATTTTAACTGAAATGTAGCTGACTGACGTTCAACAGTAAACGGAAGAACCGGAAGTGGATAGAGAAAATCTATAGCGGGGAGACAACAAAATGATATTCACTTCGTACTATGTCGATGCAGAATGTAGAAGTAATAGGAAAGGCGAGATGCACTGGCCACAGGATGGTAAGGTCCCAAATTGGTTTATATTTGAAGACCGAACGAAACAGATTACTAATGTGTCCGTCAATACATTAGCAGTCAAAAAGAAGGCAGGGGCCGGAAAATTCATAACCCCGCTACAGAACAGATATTCAGCTTTAATTGATGAAGGCGATATTAGTGCACTGAGTGAGCGGTAGAAGTAGGCAGTTGAATAATTAGAGAGGAAACCGGTACATTAGTGAAACTAAAGAAAGATTTGATTAAAATCTAAAGCATTACAACATCCACCCTAACGGACATAATAGAACTGGCAGAGCTGTCAAGCCTAATCAATAGGTGCAAATTTTTCGACATATGGAAATATAATATGGGAGTAATTGCGCATTGACATCCACCCAAACGCAGCCATACGGCTGCAGAGAAAAGTTATACAACATTCTCTGAAGTTTCGTAGTTAAACAAAACTTCATCCTATAGTCGGGGGATCGAAGTAGGGTGGTTCGATCCCCGGACGAGGAAGAATTTCTTTTAACTGCGAAGCTTCTGAGAAAGATGCATAGCTTTCCTTAATAGCCGTATGGCTGCGCTTGGGTGGATGTCAGTGAGCAATTGTTCCCTTATTTCGAATCTGCTCTACTTTGGGGGATTCCCTCAAAATATTCGTTATGTAAATATAATGCAGTGAAAAAAGATCACGTTCAAATGAATAGTGGCAGCCTTAAAGCAGTAAAGAGGAAATTAGGGATAGGCAAAATCAGATGTCTGCTCTAAGGAACAAGCCGGGCAATGTCATCACTGATATGAACAAGATAGTCAAAGTAGGCGAGGACTTCTATACTTACCTATACAGCAGCTAGAGTAGTCAGAACCATATTAGGATTAGCAGCAGCGAAAAACAATCAGGCGTTCCGCCAGTAATGAAGGATGAGGTTAGGAAAACATTGGAAGCCGTGAAAAGGGAAAAGCTTCCGGGGAGTTTCAAGTGACTAAACTTTTGTTTTCAGAGATGCGGGCATATAGTTCAAGAAAAACGGGCCACCCCGTATATACAGCGTGTTGACATGGACGGTACATGAATTATTGATGATAGGAAACATTATCTTAAATCATAAGAAAGGGGACGCAAAAAGCAATTGAAGATAATGAAACAGTCAGCTTCGTGCAGGTGCCTACAAGGTATTTACAAAGGTAATCGCTAATGGAATCGGCGCTACCTCAGATACTAGTCAATCAAAGGGTTAAGCAAGCTTTTGAAAGGAATGGTGTAGTATCGATTGTATCCTTATTATCCACTAGGTTGTAGAAAAACTCAGAATATAACCGGTCCATATACATACAATTCGTTGATCACAATGACACATTTGAAGCAGTCAAAGCATCTGCACTCATACAGGCATTGAGAAATCAGGATGTAGACAAGCCATATGTGAGACAAACTTGAAGATCTCTATGGTGGCTGCACAGCAACCATAGTTAGGCATACAGAAAGTAATACAATTCCTATAAGGAAAAGCGTTAAGCAAGGAGACACGATCTTCTCGGTACTATTCACAGCTTCCTAAAGAAATATTCGGAGACCTCGAATTAGAGCTATTGGGAGTAATGTTGATAGAAGATATCTCAATAATCTGTGATTATTGGTACACATGGCCTTGCTAAAGTAACTCCGGAGATAAACTGCAAAAATTATTGATGACTTGGACTGGAAAAGCAGAAAGCTGGCTTAAAAATGAATATGCAGAAGACTAAAATAAAGTTCATCAGAGTCCGGAAGGAATCGCAGTTTAGAATAGGTAGCGCAATCCTTCAAGTGGTAGGCGAATGTGTGTACTTAGGATGGTAGTGACCACAGATCAGGACTAAGAAAGAGAAAAAGCCAGGAGAATACGATTGGAATGGATCGCATTTTAGAAGTTCAGTTCAGTTCAGTTCAGTCGTTCAGTCGTGTCCGACTCTTCGTGACCCTATTGACCATGTCACGCCACGCTTTCCGGTCTCTCACTATCTTCCTAACATCATATAACTTCATCTGCAGTGCCTCGAGGATGCCATCTAACCATCGCGTTCGCTGCCTACCCCTTCTCCGGCGACCCTCAACCTTTCCCAACATCAAATCTTTCTCCAGCGACTCCTCTCTTCTCATCAGATGACCAAAGTAGCTGAGCTTTAACTTTAGAATTTGACCCTCCAATGAGCAGTCAGGGTTTATGGTCGACAATATTGACTGATTTGATCTTCTGGCAGTCCATTTGAGAAGTACTCGCAGGTAATTACTAACAGCGTACCCGTGCCACACAAGGGGTAAGTATACAAGAGTGGCATCTTACGTATACTCACTTCGGGGGCTGAAATATAGAGGCTAACGAAAAGGGGTCTACATAAGCTGAGAACAAAGCAGGGAGCTATGGAACCGAAGATGGTAGGTGCAGCATTAGAAGATATGAAGCCTGCAGAGCTTCTCACCGAAGTAACTCGAGTTATCAACATCCTAGCGAAAGTCGAGAAAATAAATGGGCATGAGCATGTAGTGCGATGAAAGGATAACTGAGAGAGAGAGAGAGAGAAGGCAGAGAGGTTAACCGGGAAAGCTTCCGGTTTGCTGCCCTGCTATGGGGAAGGGGAATGAGGAGTTTAAAGGAGAAAGATAGAAGAGAATGATAAGAAAGGTAAGGCAGCGAGGAGCACAGTCACAGTTTCTCAATCAAGTTTGTGTCTCTCATATAACACATAAGTGCTTTGAAGGCTTTGCCGTTAGACGCCTTCTGTGGCCATTGGCCGAGGATTTTCTCCTCTGTGAAAGGACGGCTATCAATATGGTCCAGAGCCGAACGCAGAGCATATCTTTCGCTTGAAAAAGCAGGGCACTTGCAAAGGAGATGCTGTGTGGTCTCTTCGCAGCCGCATCTTTCACAATTAGGGCTATCCGCCATTCTCATCACATAAGCGTATTTTTTTGGTGAATGCAACACTGAGCCACATACGGCACATCAGTGTTGTTCCGCGCCGCCCTTTGTTAGGGGGAACACAAAGGCGCAGCCCAGGGTCTAGTTCCCTGAGGCGTCGATTGGAAAATTCTCCTTTGTTCCAGGCTGTAAGCGTTAGCTCCGCCGCTAAGGAACGAAGTCGACAAGCTGCGTCAACTCTAGATATAGGAATGTTCACTGTAGTTCCGTCGTTGTGTGCAGGACGGGAAACTTGGTCTGCCTGGTGGTTTCCCTCAATACCGCAATGTCCAGGTAGCCACTGGAAAATTATATCGTGACCTTTTGATGTAGCGTCGTGGTATAGCACGCGGATATCTGCAGTTAGTTGTTCATGTGATCCACGACGTAGTGCAGCTTCAACGCCTTGAAGCGCTGCTTTCGAGTCCGTAAAAATGGACCAGACACCTGGAAGTTCCTGGCCGATGTATTCAATAGCTGCACCTAAGGCAGCCAGTTCCGCACCAGTTGAAGAGGTGGGGTACGTCGTCTTGATCCTCAGCACGATGGACCTCGACGGTATCACTACGGACCCCGCGGAGCTTGTTGAAGCAACTGAGCCATCGGTGTAGACGTGTTCACGATTATTGTGCATAGAATACAGGTGACCCAACGTCATTTGCTTCAAGGCAGGCAATGGTACACCCGTTTTCTTTTTTACTCCCGGAATAGATAGGTAAACTTTCGGTTCATGTAGGCTCCATATGGGCAAACTAGGTCTTGAAGCTGGAGTGAACTGTGAAGGAAGGTAGGTGCGATGAGCTGCTATGGTTTTGGCAAATGCAGTATGTGGTCTAATTGTTGAGATAGTTGCCAGGTGGTGACGGGAAACTCGGGTGAGGTGTCGTATATGTGTCCTCATGGTTTCAACAGCAATATATGTAGCCATGGGATGCTCGCGGGAGAGAAGAACCGTTTCTGCCGTTGAGGTGCATTTTGGCAGTGCAAGGCAGATGCGGAGAGCTTGAGCTTGCACGCTTTGGAGGATCTTGATGTTCGTCTTCCTAATATTATTTAATATTGGAAAGCTGTACCGCATGTAACCCAGGAAAAGTGAACGGTATAGTTGCAGCATAGAGTGCACTGACGCGCCCCAGGACTTGCCTCCTAGAAAGGAGAGAACATGGGCAATCGCCGTCAGTCTTTTCTTCATACCACTGATATGTGGGCTCCACGAGAGGTTCCTATCAATGACGATTCCAAGGAAGCGATGACTCTTTTCATAAGGAATAGCTTTGCCATTTATGTATACTGCGTATTGTGACATTGATTTTCGTGTGAAGGCCACCACAGAACACTTCTGCGTTGAGATAGTAAGACCCTGTACACGAAGATATGAACACGAAGGATAACCGATTTTGCTATAGTGCAATGGATTACAAATAGAATTTCGAGCGAAGAAAAACGTTGTAGTGGGAGGCAGCATAGGAGTGGGCTGGCGTAATTTGATAAAAGCCTTCAGCCTGCAGTGGGTATAATCCGGCTGGTGATGATGAAGGTTCAGCAACGTACAGAAATGAAATCAGCAGTCTAATTCACGTATCGCTCATCACTATTTGAATTTATAAAGGATGTACCCAGGAATATTGCAGTCAACAACGCAATGGCTTTTTTTCTCGTACCTTTCTTGATTTTTATATTTGTCCTGGATGCCATGAATATGTTTGATTTCGTTCTCAGCGGCGCTAATGTTCGAATTCATGGCTTTAAAGAGTGATTTGCTCTTGCTTTTCTTTCTGTTATTTCAACTGCTGAAGGTGTTTGAGCATTTTGGCACTTATGCGACTGCCGAAGCCTCATTCATAATAAATTGTGCTACACATCTGAAGTGCTAGCTGAAGAGCCTTTAATTGAATAATAGTTGTTTGCAACATGTTGTTCCACAACGGATTTATGCATTATAAACAGTCTAGGTGGCAGTTACTCTTGTTTCCTTTTCCTGTAGCAGAAACAAATAACTTAAGGTAATCTTTGCTGATTCGTCCCATATCCAAAGGAAATAATGAAAATGTGATTTAGTTGAACTAAAATTGAGTTTTTTTTAATTCAGTTCAGTTCAGTCGTTTAGTCGTGTCCGACTCTTCGTGACCCTATGGACCATGTCACATCACGCTTTCCAGTCTCTCACTACCTTCCTAACATCACATAACTTCATCTGCAGTGCCTCGAGGATGCCATCTAACCATCGCGTTCCCTGCCTACCCCGTCTCCGGCGACCCTCAACCTTTCCCAACATCAAATCTTTCTCCAGCGACTCCTCTCTTCTCATCAGATGGCCAAAGTAGCTGAGGTTTAACTTTAGAATTTGACCCTCCAATGAGCAGTCAGGGTTTATTGTCGACAATATCGACTGATTTGATCTTCTGGCAGTCCAAGGAACTCTCAAGTGTTTTAATACACGTTCATAAAATGAAACTAAATTTGTTTAAAGGAGGCACTGATCAAGATATTTTTTCTTACTTGATTAAGATGGCATGTTTACACAGGTATTCATTAAATGCAACTCCAACAAATGTTATTGATGATAGCCATGGGATAATATTGTGTTTATTTAAAGGAGTGTAGACACGAATTCGCGAAGGCCCAGAAGAAATATGATTGCCTTCATGATTATATAGATGTGCTTGCAAAGCGATCCCAACCTCTCACGTTGCGAAGAAGATATTTTATTTTATTCTCATTACAAGCCAGGAAAAGACTCCTTTATTCAAACTTATCCACACTGACATCTCTGTTACAACTGCAGGGAGAGTCATGAGATCAAAAAAGGAGTGATGACTCAGTGTAGCTCGTCGTTTGTGCGCAGATTGTGCACCCTTGGAACGTTTTTCACTTCTGCCCGATTGACACGATCGCAATTCATGCTGTCTGTTTTTGTGAATGCTACAATTAGCTCATCTGGCGTGGATTCGCCGGTCGACGTGTTTTTGAGCAAAAATTGTGCGCCCACGTACACACTTATCGGAACCCCCAAAGTGGAAGCGAATTGAATTGTTTCAATTTACGTTTGACTCGTACAACTTGAACCTGCTGTATACCCTCCCACTATTTAACCCGAACGTACGAGCGTCGACCGTTGAGTCGATAAGCGCCGTATGACGGAGCACAGCGGCGAAATGAGCGAGAATACGTGCGTGCGCGCAATGAGCACTCCGATGCAGCTGTCCTCTGCCAGGCTGTTCTGGGAACGTGACTTCACCCTTGCTTCTTTTGAGCGCCGTCATCGCCATCATCCTTTTTTATTTTCTGAACGCTTACATCAAGGTATAAATAAGTGGTCAGGTGGTAGCGCTAGCGCTGGATGGAATGTGATATACGCCCGCTGATTATAATACATGCGCATCAGCATTTTGTTTCTTTTTGCTTGCTGTCATCTCACAACGACATCTGGTTGGATTACTTCGCTTATCAATTACTCCTTTCTCTCATACAGGAAAGCAAGCGGTACCACGTGGCCTTTTCTATTCTTTTCCCAGCGGCATGCAGAAAACAGAAGGAAATGCGATAACGCACAATAAAAGCAAAAAAGATTCTCGTCTTCAGCCCCATGGCACAGGCCCAAAAGCTCCAACTGCGTCAAGTCCTCACCAGGCTTAGCCGCTTTGGACTTGGGGTCAATAGACCAAAATGCGAGTTTGGGGCTGCAGAGTTGGACTTTCTCTGCATGGCCCGTTACTGGCCCGTGTCAAAGCTGTCATTCAGTTTTCCCGGCCCACCACAACCAGACAAGTACGCGAATTTCTTGGCCTCGCTAACTATTATCGGCGCTTCATTCCTCGCTGCGCTGCAATATTCCAGTTTCTCCATGACCTTCTCTCGGGCCACAGCAAGCCGATAGCTCCTGTCGCTTGGAGCAATACCACTGATCGCGCATTCAGCGGCATCAAAGCTGCAATTGCCGACGCCTAGTTCCAAAATCATCCTAGTTGTGACGCGTCCACGTCAGTCATGGTTGACGCATCAGACGCTGCTCTCGGCGTGGTATTGGAACAGAACATCGCTGGTGTTTGGCAGCCAATCGCCTTCTTTTCCAAGAAGCTTGAGCCCCCTGAGCGCCGCTACAGCCCCTTCGGCTGAGAGCTGCTAGCAATATATTCGGCCGTGAAGCACTCCTGCCATTTCCTCAATGGAAGCACATTTCATGACTGATCACAAACCTCTGATGTCTGCGCTGGCATCCAGCACTACCTCCTACGGTACTCGCAATATCGGGCAGCTCGTCTACATTTTTGAATTTAGGTGTGACATTCGTCACGTAAGCGGCAAGTCGAACGTAATTGCCGATACTCATTTTCATGCTGAAGTCAATGCGATGGGCAATGAACAGCTAATCATCGACTTCAAGGCTATGAATGCACCTAAACGAGATCATACTGATCTACAACGACTTCGTACGCGCGAGACCTCTTTGGTGTTGGAGGACGGCTTGCTCCCTGACTGCGCCATTCCTCTCAATTGTAATACGTCGACCAGTTACCATCGCTCCTACATGCCTCCATCATACCGCCGAACCGTTTTGATGCCCTTCATTCTTTGGCCTATCATCGTATCCGCGCCACTCAGCGCCACGCCAAGGCTCGTTATGTCTGGCCTCGCATCAACGTCGACGTTCGCCGTTGGTTTCGCACGTGCCTCAGCTGTCAGCAAAGTAAAGTGCACCGAGAAACTGCGACTCCTCTTGGATCCTTCCCGTCTCCGGACGCCCGCTTTAGCCACCTGCACGTCGATATTGTCAGTCCCTTTCCTCCCTGCGGGAACCACCACTTCTTGTTAACCTGCATTTACAGGTTCACGAAATGGCTTGAAGTAACGCCACTTCTGGACATAACGGCGGAGACAATCGGACTGAACATTATTTACTAACCTATCTCGGCTCCTCGACGTTAATTACCCTAAGACGACCTCTTGACCCGATTTTCTACGATATCATTGAACATTCTCACCTGCGGTTGAAAGCTTAACTTGTGGCGTCCGCTTTCCCTGCGCCATGGATTGAGTGTCTACCCTTCGTCCTGCTTGGTCTCCGCACTGCAGTTCGCAGTGGCTTTTCTATCTCTGCAGCAGAGCTGACGTATGGCGCTACTCTTAGTGTCCCTGGCGAGTTCTTCGAGCCTTCGCCCCCCACGCCTGCTGACGTCACAGATTACGCCTGCCGTCTACGTAGTGCTATGAGCACTGTCGTGCCACCACGACAGCGCCAGTATTCTCGTCGCAACCACTCCCCCCCCCCTCTCCGGACCTTCAGCGGTGCACTCATTGTCTTTTTTGGCCACGGTGCCGCCCGTCCACCCCTACGGCCATCATGCTATGGTCCGTCCCAAGTGCTCCGGTGTGCTCCTAAGCACTTTCTACTACGCATCAACGGCCGGGAGAACACGGTGGTATCTGTTGATCATTTCAAACCTGCCCACCTTGCATCAGACGTCATTGCCAGCTGTGCCCCTGTAACCCCTCCCGATCGTGCCAGTTCTCGCGGTGTACGTGTCGCACTCAGCGCGCCCGCTTTTCGTTATACTCGTTAGCTCATAGGTTTATCACTAGAGGGGTGCCCTGTGGCATGCCATCGTGGTTCCGCTGAAAAGAAGACGACATTCTCAGCACGCCTGCCAAGCACGCACAGTTCGGTCATCGTGGCTGCAGGACTATATGTCGGCGGTTCGCTGTTGCGCTCCCGCCTGGCTCAGCAGGTTCTGTGAAGTATATTTATGGATACCCTACAACGATTGTGTCTGCGATTCATCTCCCCAACTAAAATCCTTTAAAGGTAGGAAAAAGGCAGGAAATGTAAGCAATAATGTGAGTTGACATTCAATTTGAAGGCCACCAAGAATATTTGCTGTAATAACCGAAGACAACAATCTTGAGCTACGTGAAAGGAGATGTGCATGGCTGCAATATTTCCATATTAATCTGATCACACCTTGTCTAAAGAACACTCCAATAAATATGTTACAAAATAGCGCATAAACAGAGCGGCATGACGAATATGCTATGGTGACTGCAGTGAATGTATTGTGCCAGGAGATCTCAGTATGAACAAGAAACAATGCTCTTCTTCGCGGGCCTAAATTTCTCTTAAAAACTAACACAATGAAATGCGAGATACTAACACAATAAAGCAAAATAAATATCCGAATATAGCACATCAGTTAAAACATTGATGATGAAATGCCGCTTTGTGTGTGCAATAATTTTGAGTAAATCCTTAGTTTCTCAAAAATATAAAAAGTACAGTTGTGTTTCAGGGAGCTCTTCCAAAGATCTATACTTTACAGGCACTGTCGTATTTCATATGATTACAGAAGAGTCAACTTTAAGCATAATTGTTTCATACGTAGTTTTTAGCTTGAGCCGGAGATTTAAAGACCTGAACCGCTGTTATATATACCGGCGGTTTAAAACATGCAATGGCTTGATTGCGGACGCATCCTCCTGTAATGTCTCTATTTCAGATGAGATACAATTCTTCTTTTAACGAAGCGAAATTAAACGTCACATGTCGCACGGGCTCTTGATAATATCCTTCGATGTTTAAACACCTGTACGTGGGGAAAGCGCTAGACAAGTTACTGCCTTGTGACACCTTCAATGGACGTCTGGGGCCGACTATTTACTTTCATCCGGACTCTGATTCTAACTCCTAAATAATACTAGCAAAAGAAGGATGACACTACGGTGTAGTGTACCTATCAAAACTGTCACCCTGGGTTACAAAATGTAGGCTTCCAAAGTTGATGTTTACTGTTACTTAAGGACTTGTTTCTATTTAGTCTTCATAGCTAGTCTTCCCCTATGTTCTGATGCCGCATGCTTGCCTCTGCAAAGATCTTCATAAACACTTGTTCTTAGCAGTAGGCACTCTAGACTCTTTACCCGACACATCACAAAGGGATCTTGGAATGGCTCTGCGTAATTTTTCTCTTTCTCCAAGTCACCGTCTATCACAACTCCGGAGTGCTCTGGTCCCAACGCTCGCCCTTTTCATACTGCTAACAGTCTTTTTAACGGTGAGTTGTTTAACCGACGAACATTAGCTTTTTTGCGTCAGCCTAAAGCCCCCCCGCTATACAAAAGCAGAATATTACGTTTATGTGATGAGAGTAGCTTTGTTGCACAACTTCATCGTGGATTGTATCGCTTTCATGTAAATGGGGTTAAGATCTCTGACCACGTTTTCAAGCATTTCATAAAGGCGATTTTTAAGGCGAATTTATTCGGCTAGCCACTTAGAATTCTACGTACCGAACGGCATACCGTACTGCAGCAACCTCCGTCGCAGTGCAGTGAATATCGTCGTTATACGAAGTTCTTTTTGCGCCGCTCCCTCATTTAACATAGGTAAAGATGTCATATACATAAGCCAACTGGCCGAGGGATGGCACATTCCCGAGTGTACTGTCGTGGAGCTCCACAATGCGATGCACCAGAACTCGTAATAGTTTCTTATTTGTGTAAGCAAAAAGAAAAGCCGACCTCTAAAAGTCTCACTAACGGCATTCCTGAATGTTTGACATTGTCAAATAATATCGCCTGCGGAGTTTTAATATGTGCATTAGCTATATCGCTATAACCATGTGTGAAAAGGGCTCTACGGTGACACATTTTCTCTCAGTGCAGCCAGTCAAATTTCCGAGCAGAGGTTTGGTATAAGCACAATTCGTCTTTATTATTTTCTCATTGTTTCATGCCGTAGCGATAAGCCGGTGTGAACTACCTTTGCATACATTAAAAATTCAGGTATTAAATAAATGCACAGCAAAGAGAATAGTATCGGGAGGTTTTCCATCAATTTTAATGAGGTAGACAGCGAAATGACTTTCGTGTTGTGGAATTCTTTTTTATATACTTCATTTTTCTCACAACGAACACCACGAAGGTCCTCTTTTGTTTGTTGCTACTCGAAGGTGTGTGTGGTACAAAATATAGTAATGACTGAAAATGTTTTTCTGAAATTTCTTACGGCAGTGATCAGCTTCTTTATGGGGGAAGCGAATATTTTACTTTAATTAGATCTAGCACAATTTTTTTACGGCAATTTGGGAGGGACGCTGCGCGTGATTTCGTTTGAAAATTGCAACCCCTTGATCATGAGTTTCTCAAAACGATATATTACGGCAAGGTGAACACTTTCAGCAGCATCTTTACCCTGGCATATTAAACAGCCTGTTAGATTACTCCGACTACTCCAGAGCGGTCTATTGTGATAGCTAGAACGCAACCACATCTGAAGATCAGTCTGCGTTTATGGACCAGTTGGTTTACGATGACGTGTTAGAGTGTGCTGAATACCACATATATTTATAAATTTACTGGACATTCCATTGCGCCATGGACCGCCAAGAAAGACCAGGAGAGTTTTCAAATATTAGCGTTGCTACGGGATGGAGATTTAACAAAGTGAACTCAAATTCTGTTAAACACTCTGAAGTGGTCCCCACGTTTGGAGTTATAGTGGCAACCCCGGCCCACTAGTACAGACGAGAAGAGGTATGTCAGGCGAATATCTTTTATATATGTGATATCTAATTTTTTTTTCATAAGTAAACACACACTAGTAATAGAGGTGCCTAATTTGAATGTCTGGGTAAACCAACAATACTTGTTGAGTTCTTGGAATATTCAATTTTAAACAAGACCTCTATAGCTGATGTTTCCATCGCAGCTCTTACCCGCTTATGAGGGTTGCAAGGACACTGGTAACAATATTGTTTGACTTCACCACTGTTAGGGCGACTATTGTGCTCAGGCCCGTTAGCCAAAAGTTGAGGCTGTACATTTGGCACTATCCGGTAACCACCACGGGAAAAGTTAGACCTTTACCCGTGGCCTCTAAAATTAACTCTTATATTTAGGTGCGCCAGATTGCGGTGTCACAAGGCCGTGACGTTATCTGGGTACCCGCATCAAATGGCGTCTGTGTCACCTTACCTAAGTCTGTATCTCAAGACTGAAAAACCTCGCAATGTGCTTTACTTTTCAAGACGCTCATCTACGCAACCAGAACTGCTTGGTTTAAACTCACCATGGTACCAATCCGTCCCATGTATTCATTTAGATTGAAAGTGCAACAAGAGTCCACTGGAAGTCATTGTTTAGTCCTAGGCTCCAGCATTCTCCTTGCTGGGTGACAAACCTGAAATACCTTACGGGGGGACTAGGGCATTGAAGTGCCACCACCACGAGATTCTCAGTTATGAGGACGGGGGCCACTATACCAGCCTCAGCCTGAATTTTCGGTGGGTGGCCATGTATATGTGATCTCTCGAAACGGATTAGCCAATCATACGGGCGGCAAAAACAAGATCGGAAAAGGTTATTGATCGGTGCTGGTGAGCGAATGAGTTCAGTTGCACTGATGCACCACATGATTGTATTCAACCTGTTTTATTTCGCAATAGGAATGCTCAGGAGTACAACTTGACCTGCTACACCCTTCATCGACTTGCCCCGTACTTAAGTCAATAGCACTGTACAGTTCCGTGATATTCATCCTTATAAATTTGGTCAGCTCTATTCTTTGATTTTTTGCGAAGGAATCAAAGGTTGGTTGGTTTGGTTGGTTTGTGGGGCTTAACGTCCCAAAGCGACTCAGGCTATGAGAGACATCGTAGTGGAGGACTCCATAAATTTAGACCACCTGGGGTGTTTTAACGTGCACTGACATCGCAGTGCACGTTAAAACACCAGTGGTCTAAATTTATGGAGTCCTCCACTACGATGTCTCTCATAGCCTGAGTTGCTTTGGGACGTTAAGCCCCACAAACCAACCAAACCAACCAACCTTTGATTCCTTCGCACCTTTGAATTCTTTGTGCAAGCTTTGCACGGTTTCTAGTGCCGGCTTTCACTGTGCAGTTAGTCGCCTCTTTCCCGTATTCACCTGATTAGTTTGGTTGCTGCATACCTGCATGTTTATGCGGTTCTCTAAGCAAAGTAGAGAACGTGAAAACAGAGAGCGGCAATGCTCTTAAGCATAACAAGCGGAGTGTCAAGCTGCGACGACGGTTGTAACATCCTGTACTTGCTTCCGTCGGTTAGATACTGGCAGCTCAAGTGCCGCCCTAGGAAATTTTATTTTTCCGGGTGTTCTGCGGGCACTGCAGAAAACACTTTTGCTACGGAACCTAGGAAGTGGCACAATCCAGTTTCATTCCTCGGAGTAGTACGGCTCCAAGACAAATTCACACGTTAATTTGATACTTCGATTTTTATTTTCACGTGCATTTCGCTCTGCGATCAGTGTAACAATCCAGTGTAAAATTAGACAAATGTCATCACTTTTTCTTATACAAATTTTGCTTTTCTGTGCAGTGCGTGGATGCTAAGATTAACCCACCGGGTAAGTAAACTCTTTTACTATATGCTTTCAGACAGTGGACACAATAATGGGACAACTTTGGGAAATAATATGCGTGTTAATTTGTCTGCTGGTTTAGGTTGAAGCAACCCCAGAAAAATGCACTAAAATATGCTTCTAGAGAAAGAAAAGGAGCTTTGTTCAAACGCAAAAGTTGTTAAAGCAGAATCGAATGGTGCACTTTATTTCGCGAGAGGGGTTTCCTATATCTATCCCAGTAATCAGTGACCATTTAGTGCGATCGCTGTCTATCAAACCAGCACACGGCTTGGAGCCATGAGGCGTCACACACTAAATGACCACGGTAAATTAACAACGAGAATTTGCGCTACACAAATTTGGCGGTTTACTCCGCGCGACACGTATATTATTTAACTGTAGGAATGTATGCGTGCTGGGTCATGTTCTGTTGAAGTAAACAAAACTTATTTTGAGGAAAGGTTTTTTGAAATACGTGTAGCGACAAGTGATAATGAATAACATACACTTCATTGACGTGTAGTGCAAAGCTTAATCAGTGCAAGTATGAGAGGCGTCTCTCATAGCCTGGGTCGCTTTGGTACGTTAATCTCTATGAACCAAACGAAGCCAGAACCAGATAATTTTCACGTAATGATTTAAAGCCGGCTGTTAGACAGGAAAAGTTAGAAAAGTAGGCTTGAAAATCAATATGCAGAAGACTAAGGTAATGTTCAACAGCCTCGGGAAGGAACAGCAGTTTACTTTAGGTAGTAAAGCACTGGAAGTGGAAGGCGAATATGTGTACTTAGGAAAGGTAGTAACCGCAGATCCGGACCATGAAAAGGAAATAACAAGAAGAATATGATTGGGATGGAGCGTATTTGGCAAGCACTCGCAGATTATGACTAGCCGCATACCAGTATCGCTCAGGGGGAAAGTATACAACAGTTGCATCTTGAGCAACTGTTCTTGAGCAACGAGGTCGAGTCAAGCTGCGAAAAGCGGATTTTACATCGTCTCCACCATGTTCAATGGAAATAAATATTTTATCTTATCTTTATCTTACCTATGGGGCTAAAACGTGGAGGTTAACCAAGAGGGTTGTACTTAAGTTGAGGACAACGCAGAGGGCTATGGAACGAAACATCGTAGGGGAAACAATAGGAGATAGGAAGCGTGCACAGTGGGTCAGAGAATTAACGCATGTTACTGACATTCTAGTGGAAATCAAGAATAAGAAATGGGCATGAGCAGGACAAGTAGTGCGAAGAGAGGATAACCGATGGTCGCTTAGGGTAACAAACTGGATTCCAAGGGAAGGAAAGCGTAGCAGAAAGTTAGGTGGGCGGATGAGGTTAAGTAGTTTGCAGGAGTCAAGTGGATGCAGCTAGCACAGAACCGGTTTAATTGGTGAAATATGGGAGAGGCCTTCGCCCTGCAGTGGGTATAGTCAGGCTGATGATGATGGTGATGATGATTATAATTACCAACAACCATAGCTTAGAGCAGCTTAGCAAATAGGTGGAAATAATAATTGGACGTTTAAGGGGAAAAATTGTCTTTCCAACACGAAGAGCTGATTACCATAGTATAGGGCTACGGTTCGGAAATTTGGTGCCATCTGCTCCGGTCATCATCATCATCATCATCAGCTTGATTATACCCACTCCAGGGCGAAGGCATCTCCCATATTTCTCCACTTCACCCGGTTCTGTGCTAGCTGCATCCTTCTTGACCACTGCGAACTTCTTAATCTCATCCGCCCACCTAACTTTCTGTCGCCCCCTGCTACGCTTTCCTTCCCTTGTAATCCAGTTTGTTACCCTCAGCGACCATCGGTTATCCTCTCTTCGCACTACATGTCCTGCCCATCTCCTTTTCTTCTTCTTAATTTCCACTAGAATGTCGGTAACTTGAGTTATTTCTCTGACCCACTCTGCACGCTTTCTATCTCTTAATGTTACCCCTACCATTTTTCGTTCCATAGCCCTCTGGGTTGTCCTCAACTTAAGTAGAACTCTCTTGGTTAGCCTCCACGTTTCAGCCCCATAGGTGAGTACAGGCAAGATGCAACTGTTGTATACTTTCCTCTTGAGCGATACCGGTAAGCTGCTAGTCATAATCTGCGAGTGCTTGCCAAATGCGCTCCATCCCAATCTTATTCTTCTTGTTATTTCCTTTTCATGGTCCGGATCTGCGGTTACTACCTGTCCTAAGTAGACATATTCCCCTACTACTTCCAGTATTTCGCTACCTAATGTAAACTGCCGTTCCCTCCCGAGGTTGTTGAATATTACCTTAGTCTTCCGCATATTGATTTTCAAGCCTACCTTTCTACTTTTTCTGTCTAGGTCATCAATCATTATTTGCAGTTCATCCCCCGAGTTGCTCTGCTCCGGTAACGCGATTCAAATAATGTTGCTCTGCACGTTAGCTAAACCACATTGCACATTCTGTTCGATTGAGTGGTTTCAAATATCCAGTAGCGGCAATACTTGTCGTAGGGTCACAAGTTGACATTGCTTTACCTCACAATGTCTTTATTAGAGGCAGTAAATAGAAAACACTAATAACAGATAGTATTCCTTTCCCTGACAGTTATTTGATGTAACATTAACTAAACAGAGGAGAATTGCTGAGCATCCTCTCATAGTATCCGTTCCATCTCGTGATGTACATCTATCGTGGTCGACGGAGCCGGATGCACCATGAAGCTGCAAAAATACACGTTAAATGCATTCCTACATTATTAGTCGAATTAACAACGTGTCTTCGCTACGTAAGCAAAAATAAGTAGCAAATGATTTCAGCCCTCTTCCTTGTACTGTAAATTATCTCTTTTGAAAAGTTCCTTTCAGCAAGTAATAAAAGTGCTCAACAATGCCTTAGTTAACACAAAGTCATCAATTTTGATTGGCTGGATTGGCCGCTGAGATTATTTTTTAGTTTTCTGTTGTTAAATATTGAGTACAACTAATTATCTCGGTTTCAATGAATGACCTTGGAATCTCGGTGTTATTTCGAAATTTTGAGTACTATTTCATAGAGGGGTAACTAAAATGTATATTCCAAAGCATCATCCATGCAGACTTTATTAAACAGATAAAAACACTCCCGGTGGCTCAGTGGTTGAAGCGCTCGACTGCTGAACCCCAAGACTCGGATTGCATCTCGGCCGTAGAGAGCGATCTTTGATGCAGGCAAAACTGACGTCGCTTCTCTATTAATTCTTATCATGATAGGGTAATTCTCAATACTGTGGAAATTTTTAGAGCATTTCACTTCAGCGCCGCTAAAATCTGAGAAGTTTTAAAATGTTAAAGTGTTTACGCTAAACGAACGACAAAAGAAAGCTTCAATTTGGCTGGCTACTAGTATATATCTCTCGTCCAACGAACGTCATTACTAACACGAAGAGCGCTTAAGAAAAAAGTGATGCAATACACTTAGGTATGTATTGAAACACTGAAGCAGCAGCGTAAACCCGTAGCAGGTTTTGAATGTCTGTTCCTGTTATCCCTTAGAGCAGGTGAGACGAACTGCTGCATCTAAAAGATGCACTAGTGGAGCGGCTTTGCCAGCTGCGTTTCGTTAGCTATTCAACCTTTGTATATTGGCTTTGTTCCTAAAGGCAGAAAAGAAAAAGTCAAAATATTGTGAGCATATATTTCAGAATAGGGAGGGAAAAAGTAAACTGCATAGTCAATGATACTCTCTATATCATTCACTCAGCTTAACTGAGCAATGATACTACGATGAAGTGTTCCTAAAGGCAGAAAGGAAAAAGTCAAAATTTTGTGCACATATATTTCAGAATAGGGAGGGAAAAAGAAAACTGCATAGTCAATGATACTCTCTATATCATTCACTCAGCTTAACTGAGCAATGATACTACGATGAAGCGTGCTTCCATTTTATAAAACATCAGGCATAAGCGTACATATTGTGACGAAGAAGATCAGCAGTGGCGCAGGAGGAACCCTCGCGCTAGGCCAACCATTAAATTATCCTTCACCCTATCGCCATGTTATGCTGTCCTCTTTGCTATATATATAGCAAATATATAGGAAGCGTCCAAAAGACATCTAAGCCAACACGAGCATAGCCTATTTATATCTGGAGCTTATTTGTGTGAAATAATATATTAGTCATTCTCGAAGTGAATCACTATTATTTAGTAACTGACAGAAATATATATATATATATATATACGGAATGTGAGACAAAAACACGCGATTCCCAACTTTTCTGCATGCTGGCCATCTAAATGAGCTACAGCAGCATTTAATCACTATTTTACTTCCGTTGGTAATTTGTGTGGCATGCTAGGTAATATTGAGAGTGTTCACTAACACCGCATTGATTCATAGCGTCGGAAGTAGTACTTCCTGCATTACTGTGAGAGTCATGTAGAATACTATCTACCGATGCTAGGGGGAGCTGTACCAAAATAATTGTGAGCCGTTATTCCAGCCCACAAAAACACAAGGACAAAGATATCGGAAACATACGAATGGCGGTCTTCAAGAGTAGTTTATCTGATAAACAAGCGTTCATGTAGTTCATATTAGGAACATAAACAGCAGGCACGAGCACAATGCCACTCACTTTTCTCACATGAGCGCGCCTTCAATCGCGTACCTGGCTAAACCAACACATTTGCCTCGGGGCTGACTCCCCGTTATTTTTGAAGCTCAAACAGCTTCCTGTTAGAGCTAGAATGAAGTGCCAAATTTATGTTGTTTTTTTTTCTGCCAGGATGTGGCAAGGCGGAGCCACTGGGACGAATATTCGGTGGCAACCCGATACGGAAAAGGCAGCAGCTGCCATGGATTGTGAGTGCTGCTTCTTGAGCTTTCGATGGTTGATAAGAACGCAGGACATCAAACGTGAGCGTATGGGTTGTTACACAGCAGCAAATGTGGTATTTTTCAACTATGGAAATACCATCGTTTATTCCGTATTGCCTACCATTTGTAGGAACACTCACACAGCCGAACGATGACCACCGGTTTTCGTGTGTCTGGTGCTCTTACCAACTGAACCGCTCCACGGCTGTCGAACCTTCTACTTTCTTGGGTGCTAATGTGAACAATCCATTTAACATAAAAATATGAGCTCATACTTCAAGAAAAAGAAATGAAAATACCAAGCCGCATATTCGCTTTTTGTTCTTTTATTCGTAGTGGAATAAGATGTTACCACATGCACAGAAGCGTGGTTTTGTGAATGCTCTTTTTCTCAGTGTTTCCGATTAGAGAAATACACTCACCAGTAATAATATTTCCGAGAAATTGCAACTATTCTCATGTAACAATTTCTAGATGTCTTCTAGCCGCTAAACAGCCTGGTGAACATTTCTATAAAATTACTGCCTAATACAGTCAATTAATAGTGAACCTTTCACCCCACGAAAGCAAATTTAGACCATTTAGATGTGGAGTAAGCGAGCCTTAATTTAGAGCAAGTAGAAAGCTTTCATTTTAATTCATTAGGATCCCTATGCTGGAATTGTGCCAGGGGACTTTCCGAATAATAGGCACCGATCAACGCTTCCCAACATCGAGCAACATTTGGAATATCAAATCAAATGGTTGGAATATCGTTTGCACTGGATTCATTAGAAGCGCTCCTTTCGCAAAGTAAAGGATTCAACGTAAAACCAAGTGTTTCAGGGAAGCTGGAACATATCGAAATAAGAACCTTTTAAGGCAAATTCCCGAGGAAATTTTTCTAATATTGAAGCTTGTCTTAAAAGATGTAGTTACTAAATTTTAAAACGTTGCAACTCGCGCGGGAAAAAAGATTTATTTCGAATGTTCTCAGTGACAATAATCTGTAGGCTACTATTGATTAGAGTATGTAATTTCAACGTCTCGTACGGAAAGGTCACCTTGTTTTTTTAGAGATCTGTGTAGAGTTGCGACTATTTATTTTCCAGCTGCTGTCGCGCACCCTTGTTGCTGCCAACAGCGCTGAGAAGTTAAGCGTCTGTGGGTGTCAGTCGGCCAGAGATTATAATTCATGGGAAACTAGTCCTTTTGTTTATTTTTGTGGAACCTGCTGCGGTGCTTCAATGACCACGTAGCTCTACACCTGAGCCAGGTGGCCCTGACTGTGTGCCGATCCTTGTACATGGACTTTGCAATATAAGAGCAAGCAAATGACCACAGAGTGGGGAAATTATCCGGGCCTCCTCCCCTAAAAGCTTCCTTAGTAGCCTTAGTTACTTTTAGGCGATAATATGCGTAGACCATTTTGCCGCTTGTTCTCCTGGAAATAAGAGAAATTAGAAGTCATTACCTGTTATTTCATGAAGATGCAGCGAGAGTTTTAGTACTGTGACAACGTCTGGCACGTGGTTACCACGGAGAAACCCGCGATGCATCCCTTTCAGACTACATTGCCCTACTGGAAGTTGGTATGTATATATTGCAACATTATTGCCTACCTTGTCCGAGGTTCAAAACGACGTATTACAACCAAGCCTACTAGCATAACGCTATGTTAGGTGAAAGTGCTCTGGCATTACAAGTTAGAGGTGTTGCGCTGGAGACACATATAGGCGTGTCCATGCTATTGTGAGAACTCGCCCTTTTAAACCTCCTGTCCTCACTCAATGCTCCAGTTCGCGTTTATGAAGGTCATTCTTGGTTGTAGTAGCGAGAAGGAAGGCACCGCTGGCTAAAACAGATTCGGTATTGTTGTCGACACGCTCCCGGCGAGAATGTGGATGATGTAAACCGAATTCGATTTTAAACGCCACATTAACTTGCGTGGACCACTGTTAGGTGTCGTTGTGCTGCGCTGACGCTCATGTAGACGATAATCAGCAGGCACCGACTTTCTATTTGCACTGGTTTCGGTGTGAATAATTGTAGCCCTCTATTCTGAACGCATCAAATGAACTGGAATGCATAAGCTATGGTGCCGATACAGCAGAGCATGCATTAGCAAGTGCCCTTAGTCAGCGTTCGTATTATGCCGATAAGTATTCAACTTCTCAGTGGACATCCAAACGCACTGTCGACACGAAATCAAAGGTAAACGACAAATACGGCGCCTTTTTTTTCCTGTGAACCAATTTATTATTCTTTAAGTCTCTCAAAACAGGTAGAGCATAATAATTCTTTCTTTCACAGTAGGCCCCACAACACACTCTCTCTTTTTCTTCTTTCTAAACAAGATATGACATTTTGTGCACCAATATGCACCCTCTATTTGTCTCCTCAGCTCATGTATTCTAATGTTCACATACAACGTTTGCAAAACACCATATTGAACGAAACAGTAGTGTACCTGTGTACTTGAAATGCACTCGGTCCACCAGAGTTCCGAATGCACAGCGGGGAGTTGGTAATCAGAGAAATCAATTAACTCGCCACTGCAAAACAGTTTTTTTACATCATTTCAGGCAACCTTGCTGTAACTTTTTTCCTGCACGCAGTGTCATTGTTCGGGTGATATTGAGACAGATATTGTGAGAAAAACTGCATTGGTTATGATTGCCGTCGCCAACAAATCATGAATTTCCAGAAAGCAGAAGTAGAAAATAGTTTCGAAGCTCAGGTGGCGAATTTTGTCCTGGAGCCAGAAGACATATCATACGACGCTGCAATACGCACTTCCAAGCTCCTCAAACAAAAAGACCTAGCCCCCTTTGTGGCACGTTCGCTACTTTGGAAGCCACCGTATGGCTCTGCCCACTATCCTACGAACTGGGGCCACGTCTTTTAGTGCAACCCATTGAGGCCTCTCTGGAACACCAAAAACGTAGTTCGTATTGCGAACAAACCAGTCCAATGAGCCAAAGAAGAGCAGTCAGCTGGACTAGTTAGTGTATGCTAATCTTATGAATTAAGGCAATACCGCTAAAAGACAGAGAAAATAAAAAAAATGGGCACTCGCAGTCCAATCTGTGCGAGTGCTGTCATCCCTTTCAGGTGTCCGTATATTTTTGCTATCCACATGCTCCGACATAGGCTTCTGTGGCCAATTATACGGTGATATTCAATTGAGACATTTGCTGTGAAAGCAGCAAGCAGAAAAGTATTTGCGCCACACTGTGTACTTGTTCAACCACTCATCCAGACCAGCGTCATCGTCAATCGGCTGCTTCGCATGATGCAATCGAGGTGCAGTGAGGCCACCCCGGTTACTTGCTCTGCCTTCGATGGGGCACTGAAAAAAACACCTTTGAATGTGCAGTCTGTATGCGGTTATATAGCGATCTATACGGGTACACAACAAAGGGCAAGGCCGCACCTACTTTTATAATGCCGCTGAATATTACTACGTAGAGTGACGCGTCGCTACAGGGAGACTCCAACACGAGGGATAAAAAGCACCAGATGTGTTGCTCGACGATGGTGTAGTCGGAGAAGTCTATGCAGAAATCATAAACAGCGCTTACAGCAGAGTTATAGCGTGAGGGGCCGAGATGAACTAGTTTGACAGGTTTCATCTTTGGCCTATAGGGCAGTACAGAGTCACAATGAATCTGATAGAGATAAATCAGATGGGCCTGCAGGGGAGTTTCAGAGGAGTTGAACTGCTATGATAGTAGGGCCAAAAAGAAGAAGAGGTTTCGAGAAAAGGCTGAGAAGGAAAGAGAGAGGCAAGGAGAAGACATAAGAATTCTAAAGGAGAATAATTTATCTGATGTAGTTGTCTTAGGCTCGGCATTTATCGGATGTCACCAAGCCTGTCAAAATAAACTATCCTTAAATAATGTGGCAGAGTGTACTGCCCTATTCGGCGACAGCCACAAGAGAGTTTGAAAATTGGTTTCGGATGTGAGCGTATGGTTTTTGAAGAGGCTACTGCTGCAACTGAAATTTTGGCCAGTGATAACCTGTCAGGAGTTGGCTCTTTTAAGGAAAGTGAAAATGCACGCTCTCTCACGCCTGTTTCCGGAGAAGCTGCAAAAGTGTTTCTGAAGCCACAAGGTTAATACATGAACCCTTTGCCTGTAGATAAAGAAGAACAGGGCTCTAGAAGCATTGTAGTTTCCAATTTCTCTGAATGGATGTGTGACTGAGACGAAGATCATTTAAGCACGGAGTGACTGAGCTGAAGAGGATACTGTAGTTGAAATTCCATAGCCTCTCTCCAGTGAAGACGCGACTAAAGGTTTGTGGCTTTGCGCAGTGAAATGCGAAAAAAAAAATTACCTTTGCGAAAGACGACGGGGTACAATAAACAGAATCCCTCGGAAAAGACAGCAACGAGGGCAGTGCGATTGAAAAGCTGAATGGAACATTTGAGGGAGAATAGGCAAGTATATTGGAGGAAAATGATTCTGCAATCAGTAATAAGGGCTGCTCTAATGAGGTAAGACTAATTGCAATGAAAAGGAACGAGGACAAGGGTGCATTCAGACGCTTCATCGAGAGAGGAATACTAAAATGATGTCATCCGAACTGCAGCCGGCGAATACTGGAGACCTAAGAGGAAGAGAACGAGAAGATAATTAAAACCTACCAAGGAAGGGGAAGTATAGCGGGCAACGTTCAGAATAACTACGAGTAATATAGCGAAAGAGTGTCAACATGAATCATGAATTTTGGTCTTGTACCTGTGCTGAACCCTAGCCCATTACCACTGTGGGGATGCGCCATATGTGCAGAGGAGAAAAGAGTAGCATCCCGAAGACTGACAGCTAAGCTGCGTTAAAAGGATTACTTGCCTTGCTATCATAGCTCGCGCTAACACCACAGGTCGGATCTTCAAACCATTGCGTGCTTGCTTTCCTTTTTTGTAGAGAGAACTACAGTACGCTTGTCAGATCCTAGTTTCACTTGGTCAGCCGGAGCCAGAACTGTGTATAAGCAGTTATCGTTGCAACCAGATGCACGGCTGTATGGTTGTTTCGTCAGCCGTGTCGCGGCGCTGGTCTTTGCAGCTACGCAGACGCAAGACATCACGCCTCACTGCCGAGCAGGCGCCGTTATCATTCCAAGCATCTGTGCTGTTCCACAGGTGTTTCGCAGCTCGGCCTGGCTGCGGAGCATGACATGTAAACAGCCATGAGGGTATGCGCTTTAATTTTATACGTTCCAGTAATGAAGAAGTGTACGGTGAGCGCGTGGCATCTGTTGCAGATTTGAGCAAGAATTCGAGCAGATTCGGCCTGGTATCTGCCCTGCTTCTTCTATAACATCTTCGGCGGCTGCGAGAAGCAGCTTTGGACGATACCGAAATCTTGATGTTGCTTGGGGAGAAGAGGCCCTTGAGCGTACGAAGTAAGCGGGAAGGTCTACGCGCGCATTGGAGACACATGGCAAGCGGGAAAACGTCTCGGTAATATGGCGACGTTCAGACGCGGACTGACGTATACATCCAGTCTAGGCCGAACCCCTACAAGAACAATATGAGCGTAAGGAAGAACCACAATACGCGAAGGCTCAACGGATGGCCGAATACACTATTCGGGACCACTTTGCAGCGCACCGATACACAACAGTGTCTTCAATTGCTTGACCGGTAAGGTAACCCAAAACAAAATCAAACCAGACGTATCTGTTCTACGTTTATCCTTGTCTAGTTAAACTTAGCCACTGCCAATGGTTTGTTACCGCTTGCTCTTTCGCGCCTTTACTGTATTACATTTAAATTTCATAGCTCTTCGGTTCCCGCACTTAATCGAAAAAAAGTTTGTTGGGGTACCTCTAGTGATTATGTACTTTGAAGTGATTTGCAGCTTACCAGAGACGGCTTATCAATTTCGTTTATGGTTTCATTCAATTAATTTAAGCGATCTTCACTTTTTACTTCTGCATTAGTGGCTAACAATACCGAAAAAATGCATATGTTTGGCCACTGTGGACTGCCGTAATGAGGTCTAATTTTTGGATCATGTAATCAACTGGAATACTTACATCTACAGGATGATGGAATGCAGATTCTTCGAGCGATTACGAACGAAGAAAGGCTGCATAGAATAGGCTCCTTCACGCTTAGTTCCCACAGAATTGGCATGAATACAAAGTTATTGCAGCAACTTTTAAACGCTGTCTCACGAAGAAAATGCGATTATAAATCGGACAATATTTTTTCCCTATCAAAATCCAGTAACCGACGCTCAAATGTAGGGTGTTTCAGATCGCAAAAAAGAAACAGGCTTCAGGATGTTTACCTTCCTGGGATTGATTACTCCACCAGAAGATGACAAAATAGTATAATCAATTACCAAATCATTGCAGAAGCGTTTCTTGGCTTTAATTCTTTAGCTATATATATTTGTAGCGTCAGTAAATTCAAATAATTTGTACTTCACAGTAAACGTTCAGAGCTGGCTCCAGAGATATGAGGTTTTCAATTTAATCTTCTAGCACAATGATAAAAATATCTCTTGGGGAGTCTCATAATTTTTGTTAGATTTAAAAATGACTCAACAATGCCTAGATAGCTCCTGAATGGGCAATAGCCAATGTGATCTCTTTACTTAGACATAAAGTTGAGTGCAATACTTTAAAGAATATCCGATCTATCTTATGAACATCTTGCGTGGTAAAATTTATTGAAAACTCATATATTTGTGTGAGCGTTTATGAACCTCGCTAATATACGTAGACTTGTTATATCAGCTTAAGCCCAAAATTTATAAAATGCAACCCGTATGTGAACCTTGTAAGTCTTTTTCTTCTCGTGCGGCGCCAAAAAATGGGTTCTGCTTCTCGGGCATTAGATACAGCCAAATCTTGCGCAACGTATAATACAGCCTTGACAGGATTACATACTCTGAAGATTTCAAATCATTTCGTAGTGTGGCTACCTGCATTTCGCGATAAAAAACATTTTTTGGTTAATAAATGTTTCGCAATCTTCGAGATATGAACAAACCAGAGTTGTTCCCAAGGGGCAATCCTTTCGCCCGTGCTCTTAAATATTCTAGTGACCTCGAATTTCAAAGCTCACCAATTTCTCACTTATGTTCATGCGACCATTTTATGTTTTACTCCTTTACGTGACATTCAATCGCTCTATGTTAGCCTGCAGTTGTATGCAATTTGCCTTGAGAGTTGCCTTTGTTGCAATATTCATTTTATTTGTAGATTTATTTTTTTGTGGGTTTATTGTTTATTCGCGTTAACTGTAAACAGACGCGCGGTACGTATTTTTGTAATAGGAGGTTTCCTAAATCTTTTCTCTAACTTTTATCAACAATTGATTTCTCAAGTTTAGTCTTTAAAATGTCTAGGTGTCACTTATGATTATAATCTTCCATAACGGTCTCACAATACTATGGGGCAGAGAAAGACGCTATTGAGGTCGGTAGAGTAACCCTCGGTAAGGAACGCTGTGATATCGGCTTTTAATGATTTATGTTACAGCCGACCAGTTTTAAAATTAAGTTCTGTGTTTTCTAGTTCACCTGCAGTGAAATTTTACCTTCTCGTTCTTTATTAGCAGGAAGCACTTAGGTTGTGCACTTGGCTTCGTTTTTTTAGGTATGTGCTTTGCCTTCAAGTCCCAAATACACCTTTGTTATGTACATTTCATTTTCTATCTCTTAAAACGCTCCAATAGATATATGAAGTATGTTATTCCCACTTCGTCATTGATTTTTTTGCTTTCAGCAGACCTGATTTTTAGAGTTCACTTGCCTAGGCCCCATGCCCAGCTGGTGCTAATGTTTCAACATTTCCTTGAACATAAAAGTATTGCTTTCTAACTACCTTTCAGCACGGAACACTGCGTTTTCTGTTGAAAATATCCATGTTTTAGATGCAGCAATAATGCCAAACAAATAAAACATAGGATAATAAATGAACTTCGTTCAATAAAATGCCAGCCAATCAACCTAATTACAGCAATTACCCCACTCAAGTTCATGAACAGTAGGAATGGGAATACACTGTCAGTTTCTAGACGTAGGGGTGAGGCTTGTGGATTTCACTTGAAGTTTTTAAGTGGCATTTCGGGCAGTGATGCTTACTTCGTGCACGTTAGACCCATCTTTCTCAACAGTTGCTGTCATTACAGACATATACTTCTTGTGCTTCTCTTTTTCTTGGACTCCGTACATCCGAATGTTCTTCCTATCATTGCTGCCTTCCCATTTCGGCCTTTCATGTATGGTATTGGTACGACGTAATAGCGGTGAGAAAGTCAATGAAGTTGCTGAAAACTTGGCAAAGCAATCCCTCAATCGATCCGTGTTGCACCTTATCTCAGATACAGCGTACATCACAGCCCGGCGTATGTTTCGGCGGACCGTATAACGCATGTGCAGGGTTTCTGTTTCAGCTTCTGATGATTTCCTTCATATGAGATAATTTCTGAGTAGGAAACCATGACTATCACGGCCGATTGACGTGGCTCTAACAAAGATGCGCGGACGTATGCCGCCTTAAAATGTTTGTATGCGCCCGTTCAGTTTGGTACTTACTCTACCTGCGGTAACAGCGTGGAGAAAAACGAATTGTAAATTTGGTGATGCGTTGCCGCCGCTTCACCATGATGAGGAGACAGTTCTTCGAGAAAGCATTGCAACAGCTTGGTCTTAGTTTGAGCCGCCCCATCTTATTGTTATTTGCGCAAGCATATATGGGTAAAGCTACATGTCTCTTTTTACCGCCATTCAAAATTTATTCATTGAGTTTAACCGTCTCCCTTGGTGACATTTTTAGGCCAGTTGGCGGCAAATACCAGTGTTCATACTCAGCATGCATTAAAATTTGTTTTTTCATTTGGGGTTTATTATTTTTGTTATTTCTGTTTCCTAACAATCATTTTAATTTAGGCATGCAAATATGCACGTCAAACCACACTCTGCACTCCATTTATCGATTACCGCGCTGTCTGTGTATGTACCTACTGTTATGAATATGACAGCTGGGAATCCAGACATAACAGCTAAGCCAGAACACAAACTGTGAAGAAATAAGACGGTGGACCGAACTTGTCCAGAGCATTATATTGTTAGTTATGTCAGAAAGCGTGACGCCAGCAGTATGACATCAGCCAAACTTCTGATCGCAATTCAGAGAGTGAGAACAAGAATAAAGAAAAAAACGCCAAAAGGAGACTTAGGAGAAGTTATCTTTTCAACTAGTGTGAATGTTAGTAAAATCCTGTTTCTGTTTTGGTGATTTGCGAGATGTTTTGAAACATTGCAAAGAGACGACGACGACAAAGTACTGTGCTGACGTGTGGAATGTGGAGAACGACGAAGTGTATGTGATTCGTGCTGGGCGCCGCTGGCATGAAGTTTTTCTTTTGGTCAGCTACCCCTCTGTAACTGTCTGTAAATAACCCGTGTCTCTAGGTTACAATACGTTGCCAGTAGTTTTATGTTCACCATGTGAACATGTATGTGAGCGGCTGTATTTTTTTTTCACATTTTGCCTTTCAATTTGCCAAGCTCGTGCAGATAATGTGCTTTATATTCCTTGCTGTGAGAATTTCAGAGGAGCATGTCCTTCATGTGTGTCTTTTGCACTTCGAGTTCGAGAGCACAGGCATATCCCAAGATATTGTGAAAGAAGGCTAGGTTGAGACGGCAAGGTCGTGACGGCAAGGCCAGCGATGCCTTGTCTAGCGTTTTAATCCGATGACAAAACCCAGGCGCGTGCCGGAGCCGGCGCCACGGGACGATGATGATGGTATGTACAAATGAAAGAGGAAGATCATGGCATGTACAAATTAAAGAACATCCACGGAAGGCTCACACAATCTGCCCGGGGGGTCGGAAGCGGCCAGCCTGGCCGCTCCTAACTAAGTGATGCATCGCGGCGCACAAACGGTTTCAGGCGAGACACATGAACAATTTCAGTTCCACGGTGACGTCGATCAGCTGGGGGATCAACAGGCGTCACTTTGTAGTTCACTGGGGAGGTTTGGCTCATGATCTCATAGGGGCCTACGTAGCGGTGGTGGAATTTGTCACTAAGGCCTGGGGTGCGCAATGGTGTGTAAAGCAGTACTTCGTCACCATGACGAAAAGAGACCACTCGATGTGTAGAATCATAGCGAGTCTTGCGGACTTCCTGGCACGCTGCCGTGTTGAGTCGGGCAAGATGACGGCATCTGGCCACACGAGATAAAAAATGGGTAGGTACTGATGTGGAGTAGTCGGGCGTAGAGAAGAAGGAAGCGTCGAAAATTGTAGTGGGAGGACGGCCATAAAAAGGAAAAATGGAGAGTAACCGGTAGTTCGCTGTACTGCTGTATTATAGGCGAATGTGACGAATGGTAGAATAGTGTCCCAATTTCGATGATCTGGTGTGAAGTACATTGATATCATGTCCGACAAGGTGCGATGAAATCGCTCAGTCAGACCGTTAGTCTGGGGATGGTAGCTTGAGGTTGTGTTATGCAGGGTGGATGAGGCGTGAAGAACTTCGGCAACGACTTTCGATAAGAAGGCTGTACCGCGGTCACTTAGGAGCACCCGAGGAGCGCCATGTCGTAATACAATTGATCGCTAAAAGAAATTTGCTACTTCTTCAGCGGGACCAGTCGGTACAGGTGCTATCTCGGCATAACGTGTGAGGTGGTCGACAGCTGTTATAATCCAATGGTTACCCCCATAGGAGAGAGGTAGGGGACCATATAAGTCGATGCCGACTACGTCGAATGGCGTGGTGGGACAAGGAAGAGGTTGTAGAAGGCCAGCGGGCGAAGAAGTCAGCCGTTTGCGACGTTGGCACAGAGGGCAGGATGCGACGTATTTGGCAACGGTGGGAGATAAGCCAGGCCAAAAGAATCGTTTTCTCACGCAGTCGTAGGTTTTGTCAAAACCAAGGTGACCTGCAGTAGCGTCATCGTGGAGAGCCGCCAGTGTACGAGGGCGAAGCACACGCGGCGCAACTGGGATCCAGCGAGTTCCATCAGGGCAATACACGTAGCGGAGTAGGATGGCACCTTTTGAGCTTGAAATTGCGAAGCTGTCGGCGAAGCCTAGCATTGGGCGGGCACGAAGCGCCGATAAGGCGGTCGATGATAGGACGGCAGTAGGCATCGGCTAATTGCTGTGAGCGGAGACCGTGCTTGTTCTCAGAGTCGTCAAAACAAACGGGTGTGATATACGTCGGGCAAAGAGATGGTCGGCTCTGGTCAGAGGTGGAAATGAATTGTGAAGAAAAGCAGCAAGCGGATTCCGAAAGGGGACAGCGAGAGAGAGCGTCGGCGTCTTGGTGTTGGCGACCAGATTTATAAGTGACGTCGAAAGGGTATTCTTGCAGGCGTAGAATCCAGCGGCCAAGTCGGCCTGTCAAATTTTGAGTGAAGACAACCAGCAAAGAGCATGGTGGTCGGTCACAACAGTGAAGTGCCGACCGTATAGGTAAAGGCGAAATTTTTGGACAGCCCAGACGACAGCAAGACACTCCTGCTCGGTAATGGTGTAGTTGTTCTCAGCTGGAGTGAGAGTCCGACTGGCAAAGGCAATCACTTTCTCACGCGATGTTGCATCACGCTGTAGAAGTACAGCGCCAAGACCGTGACCACTGGCATCGGTGTGCAGGATAGTTGGAGCGCTGTCACTGAAGTGGCAAAGAACAGTATCTGATGTGAGGGCGTGCTTGAGGTCATTAAAATCAGTTTCGCACTGCTCAGTCCACACGAAAGGGCTGCGTGCTTTAAGTAGCACATGAAGTGGTGCAGCAATAGTTGCAAAATGCCTTATAAAACGCCGGAAGTAGGACGCGAGGCCGAGGAAACTGCGCAAATCTGTGGACGAGCAAAGTTCAAGAACCGCGATTATTTTTTCAGGATCTGGGCAAATGCCGTCATGGCTGACCAGATGTCCCAATATTCTAATTTCCTTCTGTGCAAAGTGGCACTTCTTGGTGTTGAGCTGAAGGCCTGCCGAAGCGAGACAGGTGAGGACTTCATTCAGGCGCGTGAGATGGTAATTAAAGGTTGCCGAAAAGATAACGATGTCGTCCAAGTAACACAAACAGGTTCTCGATTTGAGGCCACGAAGTACAGTGTCGATCATTCTTTCAAATGTCGCTGGTGCGTTACAAAGTCCGAAAGGCATAACATTAAATTCATAAAGGCCATCGGGTGTTGCGAAAGCGGTTTTTTCTTTGTCGTCCTCGTGCATAGGTATTTGCCAATACCCTGAGCGAAGGTCCAAGGTCGAGAAATATTCGGAGCCTTGGAGGGAGTCAATGGCGCCATCAATTCGCGGCATCGGATATACATCTTTGCGGGTAATTTTGTTGAGTGCGCGGTAATCAACACAAAAGCGTACCAAGCCGTCCTTTTTTTTAACTAGCACTACTGGGGAGGACCATGGGCTTGTTGAAGGACGAATTATATTGCGATGAAGCATGTCATTTACATTTTCTTCAATTACTTTTTGTTCAGAGAGGGAAACCCGATAAGGCCGTCGTCGAACGATAGAGTCACCTTCAGTAATGATGCGATGGTGCGCAACACTAGTCCGTCCCAGTGGTGTGGAAGTGGCATCAAAAATGGCTTGGTGGTGTCGAAGCAATGTCAGCAGTTCTTGGCGTTGGTTCGGCGTGAGTTTAGGATTAATAGTCTTTGCGAAAACAGAAAGAGAGACGTCTGACAAAACACGTTGCTGAGGCGGAGGGGCGGTGAGCACCATCAGGGAAAAAGGTTGAACATCCACCATACAATTCAGAGAAGTTCCTTTTGGGAGCACGAGGGATTCACGTGAAGTGTTAGTGGCCACTACTGTCGCTGAGCCGTTGTGGAACCGGACAAGACTTGACGGGAAGGCGAAGCCGCATGCAAGATTTCTATATGATGGTTCTATGAGTACGTCCCCGTCAGTGATGTTGTCAGAAACAACAGTAAGTAGTTTTTTGCACTGAGGAGGCAAAACAGTATCAGCGGCGGCAACGAGGGGATGATGTCGTTCAGAAAAGTCGGATGAAAAATCGCTGTCTGTCATATGGATAACATGGTCACCACAAGAAATTAACGCTGAAGCGGTTGACAAAAAATCCCATCCGAAAATCATGAGATGCGCACAAGGTGAGAGTACAGCAAACTGCTCATGATGCCGGATGCCGTCGATAACATCTCGTACGGTGCACTTCGCTGAAGGGTGCAAAGGGACGTTATTGGCTCCACTGAGTTGAGGCCCATCATATGGGGTTGTCACTTCTCGCAAACGGTAGCACAAATCAGCGTGAATGACAGAAATTGAAGCCCCTGTATCAATCAAAGCTTCAACCGGTAAACCTTCAGCGATAACACCAATAACGTTATACGGGCGATCAGGAGGACTTTCAGTAAGTTCGCAGAGTGCAGTTTGACCTCCGGAAACTGCAACACTTAGTTTTCCGGATGGCGGACAGGGAGACCGGTTGCGGGGCGGAGAGGGGAAACTGAGCGGCGGTATGGGGATGTGGACCGGTGTCGCGATACATGGTTCCCACGAGGCTCAGAGGAAGATATTTGAGGTGGGGAGGATCGTCGAGGTGGGCTTGGAATAGACTGGCGGTGATAATATGAGGTTGAAGGCATGTCGCATTCGAAGGTGTCGTAACCACGGCGCTCGTTCTGAAGGCGGCGACGACAGAAGCGGGATATATGTCCTCTAATACCACAGTAATAGCAGACTGGTCGGAGGGGACGCCAAGGTGCGTAATTGGGGTGTGTAGGTTGAGCCATCGGCATTGCATTGATGTGATTGTATGTTGGTGCCGGTCGGGGCGGGGGATCCAAAGAAGGGGGGGATGCAGCGACGTGCGCGTAGGTCGGCGCTGGGCGGATTGCAGAAGGTTCGGATGTCATAAGGCGGCTGATGGTAGCTAACTCTTCTTTAATCATGTTGCGGAGAACGGCGTCATTAGGAGGTGCGGAAGAATGATCGCACCCATGTCGACAGAAAGGACTAAGGGCTTGAAGCTCCTCGCGGCTGATTGCTCGAATCATTGCCCGCAGATCAAGGTCAGCAGAGGTCGGACCAGTTGCGAAGCCGGGCTGTAGTCGAGAGGACTGCAGCTGGTCCAGGCGTTGACAGGTCGTAATAATTGAATCAACACTTGAAGGATTCTGGGCAACTAAGGTGTGATATGCCATAGCATTGATCCCTTTTAAGACGTGGTGCACACGTTCAGGTTCCGTCATGGTGGGACTAATGCGCCGACAAAGTGCAAGAACAGCCTCTATGTAAGACGCATATGATTCGTCGGGACTTGAAGGCGGGAAGCGAGCTTGTTTCTCGCGATCTCAGTCCTAACTGCCGGGTCGGTGAAGTATTGTCGGAATTGCTGTTTGAAAGTGGTCCAGTTGGTAGTGTGGCGTTCGCGATTAATGAACCAGTTTCTGGCGACCTCAATTAGATAGAACGAAACGTTGAGGAATTTTAAAGCATCGTCCCACCGGTTATAGGCACTGCAGCGTTCATATGTGTCGAGCCAGTCGTCCACGTCTTCGTCACGACGACCAGCGAACAGCGGTGGGTCGCGTTGACGTGTGGGCAGAGTCGGAAGTTTCGGTGCAGCTGAGGTAGAGGGTCCGGCCGGGTCGGGATTGCTCTCGGTGGACATGATTATGATGGTATTTGCCAAACGACGACCGGGACGCAAGGGGATCGAGTTCGACCTCCACCACTTATGAAAGAAGGCTAGGTTGAGACGACAAGGTCGTGACGGCAAGGCCAGCGATGCCTTGTCTAGCGTTTTAATCCGATGACAAAACCCAGGCGCGTGCCGGAGCCGGCGCCGCGGGACGATGATGATGGTATGTACAAATGAAAGAGGAAGATCATGGCATGTACAAATTAAAGAACATCCACGGAAGGCTCACAATATTCGTGCGGAGTGTCCGAAACAAGCTCACAGTTATATGCCGGCGCGGCTCGAAGGAAGCGCCCATGCGGCGGCTGGTTAGAGGCTTCGAGAAGCATGAAGTTCTTCTTTCTTGATGAAGGGCGTATCCGATGAAGGACGTATCTGCAGCAGCCAGGCGAGGAACAACTTGCATTTCTGAGAGATATTTGCCGAGCCTTACCAATGACGAAGGACGTATTGCCAGTAAGGGGAGGGGACGATTGTGCTACCAGTCTCATGTGTATGCGCACGACTGCGAATAGACGCGGCGCACCCTGTCAATCAAGACCGCGTGCCATCATCAGTGAGCTCGCACTGCAGTTGACTGATCAAGTGCTTCTGTCTGGCTCCCGGAGTAAACCCGTTGTGCTTCATGGTCAGACGCTCTGATCATATGATTCATCTGCATTGAAGCTGTGCCAGTCTTCAAGACGACCACAGCATGACACTTCAAGCGTCGGTCTGTGCAGGCCCTCAGTAAAAATATACTGCCTATTCCCCCTCTCTCTCTTGTTTATTGTAGCGAAACCTGTCATATGTCACAGTCTGTATCTTTCATGATTTAAACCTGTACAATTCATTAAAATGTAGGCGTAGTTCCTCTGTATCGCATCTAGGTATATATATTTTGTGTTTTCTGTTAACTATGTCACCAAACAGCCACCCCCTTTTCATGTAGCTGACTTCAGGCTGCACTTATACCGAAAGACGAGGCTGTCTGCGGGAAGATAGAGACGGCCCTTCAGCCCCCCCCCCCTCCCTCCCCTCACCTCTTCATGCGCCCGCCAGCAGGTAGCGCGTCGTTAATCCATGTATAAATAATGTGTGACAGTAAGGAAGATCGTAATGCACTTTGCTCCTGCAATAATTTTAAATTCATGTAGTGGTAATTCTTGCCGAATTGTAATTAAAATTATAAACAATTGCTTTTAAAATTTTTCTCCCGTCTTTACTATCCCGAAGATAGCAAGGGCTAGTGGAAAATGTTCTATTGATTGATTATACCAACATTCTTCTTTACAGTGCGTCACAGTATTCTAAACACCTCAGCACAATGCGTGTCCCAGCCCCCCCCCCCCCCCCCGCACACACACACACACATATATATATATATATATATAGTGATCCTATTTATACTTGACCATTTGTGAAAATAGCCATATTAGGATTAGCAGTGTGCGTCTGATGTCTTAGTAGAACGCATATTAACTAGGAAGTAGAAAATAATTCGACGTTACATTTTTTTGTCCAAAAATGTATCTTTGTTACCTACTACTTGTCTTCAGCTTAGACGCCTAAATTCACATGACCTAATGTGCTTGAAATCCATTTGCATTTAGCTTTAATATCAACACAAACAAGTCACTCGGCTCAGGCGACGACAGCCTGAAATTGATTTACGACGTATGTCACATGTGAGCAGGAACTATTCTAAATTTATGTTTCGCCGCTTGGCAACGATTAATCATAAAATTTTCTTTTATTACAGGTGGAAATCAGAGGATTTGTAGGTCGCGAGAACTTTGCGTGTGGCGGAAGCATCATAACCAGAAGCGTAATATTGACTGCGGCTCATTGTCTAATCAAAGTGTGAGTACAAAAGTTGAGCTTAAATCCGCTTTCAGGTCTTTGTATTGGACGGCACTAAGCATATTTATTCTTAATGTTGGCCCATTAAAGATTTTCTGCTATTACACATAAAGAAGTCTAAACCACTGCGTTAATCGCGTAACGCAGAAAACGCACCAGCTTTCTTCCTCTCTTTACAATTTCGCGTGATCATCTTCTATCCAGGCCCCTGCACTGCGCTCTGCGCCCGTGACACCCGAACTTGCCTAATCTAGAAATATAGCGTGCTGATGATAGTCAAGTACCCTGACAATATTTTAGAGAAATTTTAATACTAAAATATGAGTCAGAACGACGACAGAATTAGCTATAGCCTGCTTCGTTTACTGCTATGCGCGAAATGCTTGGGGAGTATGTGGTATTTAAACTTTTATGCATTATTTTCTAGTGCCGCCCGGTCTCAGTACAGGAGTGCCTACCGCTTGACGAAATCATCGTGAGCAGTGTCCGAGCGACGGTTGGAGAAATGTTTCTTATCAAATTGCTGTAAATTGGGTTTGCATACACCCAGCTTAAAAATTGTTTTTCGGTTAGACGTCTTGAGTTATTTGAAAGACGCAAGTTCTAAATTCAAAAACGGCAGCGGGAGTCATAATGGTATCACCACTGAAGAAAATGACATTAAACAGGAAGTACACATACCTATGTGAACAAATGTTAAGAAGAGGGCGTACAACAATCTAGTAAGTGTTGAAATCCACTAAGTTATGAGCACGTAGGAATGCGAACGTAGCTTTATCTTAGATAATAAATTTTAAACACTCTATCGCATCATTATAAAGGTAGCACTCGATTGAGGAATGTTGAAACACAAGGTAACTATCATGGCCTTTCTTCATAATTTACCTCCTATTTTTTTCTACAGAGATCTCTGACGTAATATTGAGCCTCTCTTTGAAATCAGGCACCACATTTCCCACTACCATAAAAATAATAAAGAAATTGTTTTTAAGTTCTTGCGATATCATGTTTTAAAACAATGATTTCATGCAGATGCATTTCATCACGTACTATGGAAAGGATGTGGAAAAGCCATATTTCTCGATATATCGAGTGACTCGTAAATGCTTACAGAAAAACTGTGTTACAAACAGCATTCATAGGGTTTGTAGGCAGGAGTAAATTGAAGCAATAGCGGACACATGGGTGTGCACCTTCCAGACGTTATGGCTAGCTTACATGGGCTAATACACCAAGCACAGAGCCCGTTAAAACAGGGCACAATGCGTTGCATATTAATAAGTTGCTACTTAGAGAAAAATAAAATTCTAATTATTTGAGTGAATTTCACGGTTCTTATTGCTTCTTTCTGTTTAGTTTTCTATATGTACTCTTTATATCTCTAGTTCCACTATGTTCCCATTCGAAAAAGACAACAGAACCATGTCAAAAATACGACAAAATATTTTGTAGTTCTGTAATACTTTTCTGTAGTTCTGTAGTTTTTCTGTCGTATAATTCTGTTGTCTGTTGTCTGTAGTTCTGTAGCTGTTTTCTGTTGTAACTATAGAAATTTCTGATGTTACCACAGAAAGTTCTGTTCTCAAAACAAGTTTCCCGCCAAAAACCGCATAGAAACTCTGTCGTAACAACAGAAACTTTTCTGTAGTTTTTTCCGACTGGGTTCAGTTTAGTTCTCTTTTCTGTTGGTTAAGAGAGCAATGTTAGCCTCTTGAGAATTTTTCTTGTTCCCGCCTGTCAAATTCAAACTGTGGCCTCCAGCTACGTAGTTGGAGTTGAGTGACGCACACTATGACGTCAGCGGAGACTCCGTGATAGCTAGCGAGCCGGCGCGGCCCGCGGCGTCGCATCCCTCAAGGGCCAACTTGGCAACAGCGTACTCGCAATGACGGCCTCAGCCGAAATAAATAAAACGATGAAGAGAGTAATTTACCGAGCGATGGGCCCATAAATGAAGAAAAAAAAAACATAGAGCGCTTGTAATGCACAATACTTTACATGTTTCTCAAGCTTTTGCGCTCCTTCTTGCACTGTGTATAAACAAACCGAGCCCTCGGTCATCGCAACTCTTCCTGACATGTTTACATACAAATAAGATTTAGTTACCAGCAAAATAGTGTCCTCGCTGCTGCGCTTGTCAGTTTTGAAGCTTCGTCGCACTTTTTTCCTTCAAGGTTTGTGCTACAGCTCCGTGTTCAGCGAAAATTACGTCCACGGTAGCAGAACATGACCGAAGTGCCGGCGCCACTACATTTGCCAGCGCTGTGAAATTCCACACGTTAAAATGGATCCAGTGCACAATATAGTGCGCATAGGCATCCAGAACATTAGTTGCAAGACGTGAGAGCAGGCAGCATGCGCCGATGATCAAGAAGCTGTAATTTTTAGACCGGCAGCAGAAACACTTTATTGTAAATGGGGCCATGACATAAACACTAGAAATATTTCGACGGCTCTTGTGGCGCGGCGTAGTCGAGCGGTTAGCGCCAAACCTTACGGAGCAAGCAATAGCGAGTTCGAGTCTGACCGCTTCTGGCGTTTCTTTTTTTTTTTTTTTTTTTTACAAATCGATTTTTTTTTTAACCTTTTGTAATGTATTTCTGGTGCTTCGTTATTTTTACTTTTTACTTTTTACCCGAGGCCCTTTTTTTCGCCGGGCGACGAGCGCAATATATCGACGCTCTCCTTGGTATAAGCGGCAAGTATGCCCCTTTTGTTTACGACGCCTGCAAATAGCACGTTGAAGGTCTTGTTGACGCAGTATATGTTGGTCAGATGTGCCATGATTTAGTGAACAATTGAATGATAATGCGTTTTTCCTTCGGTACTTAGCATATGTACGCTTCTCGTGGCGTACGTAGCTGCAGTCAAGCGGTCAGGTCGCAGTCGAAGCGGCAACGGCAGCGATATGTTGGCGCAGAAGTGTGAACGAAGGAGTGTGTCGGCGGTAGCGGATTTCACTCGCTCGTGCCTCCGAATGCTCAAATGGGAACCATCAAGACGCATCTGCTGCTCCAAGCTCGTAATTCAGGCGCTGCAGGTTCAAACAGACTATCCGAGTGCGCACGAAATGCCTGAGACGAAACATAACCAAAACTGAAGTGGGCGCCTGTGGCGCCTCCAAGTATATTTTTGTATTTGCCTTGCAACGTTTACGTTGTCTTTTCGCAGTCGTTTACGTATGATAAAAGCGTGTTATTATGTTTGAGAAAAAAGTACTACCGCATTCAAACATGCAACGTAATTCGCATTTGTCAGCCTCCGGGATCCCTAGCGCGTCACGTGATTTGTAGTTGCGAGCCTCGGCCGTTTGGCTGTGGTGGCGATACCTGTATTTCTGTTATTCTTCTTTACTACCTTATAACAGCTCTGTTTTCAGTAAGAGTGGTCTTTTTGTAATCAGGAACTGGCATTCTATCGATGCAAACCCACTTCCTTTCTCTATTTAGTGTCCCTTTAATAATCTCCCATTAGACATGCGCTTAGACCGATACATGATCTGGTAGAAACATCTTCCGAATAATTTATGGTGTTCTGACGAGATGATTTTGATGCGACCGGGGAGAAGAGCACATTAGCACATATCGTTCATAACATGTTGCAATCGGCACGGAACTAGCTGAAAAGCGAAGATTATCAACTCAACATGATAACAGACAAAAAGTACAAGGTGGGACGTGAAATTTTCATGCTACGCAAGATCACACTAGGTTTTTAGATGTACCCAGATGTATAGAGCTCGGGAAAGCTGCATCGAAGTGCCGTAGCGGCAGCGACTTGAACCGCGACAGTGGCATGTGCTTGTCGATAAGATGGGCCTTCGCCACTACTGCCTCGATCCCAGATAGCTATTTCTAGATCAACTCTCAATGCAGTTATTCAAGTTTCCACTATAAGGTGAGTTTCGTATACCATTTTTGCTCACGACTGTACATGTTCCTTTCTTACCACAAGGAAAAGCGCTCCCGAATGCAGCAGGTTATTAACGGTGTTTCGCAGGACACTGTTCGTACATGTTGGAGTTTCTCATTTGGATTTCTTGCTGAAGAAGATTTACGGTGAATTTGATGGTATTCTTTGTTATTATTGTTTTTCTTTATAACCGCGTTTTATTTTCAATCCCTGAATGCCCATTGCGAAACAAAATTATTCCTTTAAAGCATTTGTGTGCTCTTTCATTCTACACATCTTCCAATTTATCCTAAATATACGCCATTATTTTGTAGGGCGATCTGGCTGGTTATGCCTACATCGAGGGAAATATATTGCGAGACCATCTGTATACGGCAGAAAACATTTCATTTTCATACCTATCGGATTCCTTTCTACATTGCGCTCAGATTTCTCGGTCTGAAATACAAAACCAAAAAGCTCCACCTGCCTTGGACATTGTTCAGAGAAGGCGCCGATGCTCGTACACGAGTGATGCAGTGGAAGAAGCTGTCGTAAAATATTTATACAGGCCTCTATTATAGAAGAAAAAAGGAACATCAAGTGTAATATGCTTTCAACAACTCCGTATATCACTGTGCTAGCGTTGGTGCTGATAGATGGATTTATTGAAAGGAAAAGCAGAGAGGTTGGCCGGAATAATTCAAAGCTGGCCTGCTACTCTGCACTGGGGAAGGTGAAGGGGAGAAGAAGGAAGATGATGATGGGTGACAATGCGGAAGAAGGCATATAAATTATATATACAGGCACGGTAGCTTGCCTCCCAAGCGCGAATCAAGCCTATATTGAATGTTTAACAATTATTGCAGCAAAAACATGCGGAGCTACACTTGTTAAGAGTGTTGAACATTTTAAAACGGCTATAGTACTCCAGTTCGACTCGGAACACCAGCGTTCCTCGAGAGAAGAATGGTTAAATTCCTGTATTGATTTGCCCCTTGACTGTTGTAGCAGATAGCTCTTGCTGTGGCCATTTTTGATCGCATCCATTGCTGGAGCTAAAAGATGCGAAATCTGTTCGGTGCGCTGTACGATGCCTATGATGAGGGACAGCAGTGACTAAAGTGCACTCCAGCTTTTGGTGGCCTTTTTCGTAAAAGGAAGCTGTCCAATTCATGAGTGATTTGCTTTCAAGTTGTGGTACAGTGTAGTTAGTTTATAGGTGCTGAGTGCTTGCCCAATGAAAGCAATAAGTGGCGCTCGCTCGATTCATTCCCTGCAGTACTGGAACTGTACATCAAATGGGCTGAGATCATTGGCCACCACTGTGCTACTTTTCCATCGGTATCAATTTATGGGGCTAGCATTTATTTATCTCACTTCTTCAGGAAGCACAAATACTCGATTCCAGCCATATGGCAGGAATCTTTCTTCTATGTCGCTTCTGTAACTCAAAGGAGAAACACAGGAGAGGTGAAGGAAGATTGGCCGCTCAGTATGGAAGAAAAGAACCATGGGTATTTAGAGAACGCTATGAGGCTAAACCATGTTTTTGATGTTAACAGCCGTCAACACTGCAGCTATTGAAGACAGTCTTTTACATTTGCCTTTAGGCAAGACAATTAAAAAAGGTTTAAAGCAATGTAAGGCTTCGGTTGTCTTTGTACAATATTTTAGGCGCCCCCGTGGGTGACAACGACACATGCGGAAAAACAGAGTAGGTTCCCGAATGAAGTGCCCCGGATTCGCGATTTCGGCCGTGGCGCTGCGCCGCCTCGTCCCACTGACGCAAGCATCAGGATGTCTGGATATCGGTCAAAGTGGAAGCCACGAGAACATTCGAATAACAACTAGGAGAAACGGCATCCGGCACCTGCATCCCGTACAAAGGCCGTATATTCCTCTCAATTCTTGTTCTTAAGAATACCGCGTGTGCGGATAAGGGCTTCGTCAAAATCGAGTACCTCAGATACTGAGTACCGTCAGATTCGAGCAGGCTGGCGGAGGGGAGCCCAACGTCGCATTTGCAGTAGGCTCGCACGCTCTCCCACTGCACACCTCTCAGTTCTCGAAAACTGCAACATGGTTATTTGAGAACGCACCCCACCGCGACTCTCTACTCGAGGTGAGGCTTCAAAATTTAAGAGAGTTCTGAGCTCGCGTCTTGTTATTGTCCTAGTTTATGGAACTGCGCATATATTTCATCCAGATTCTGTTGAAGAAGAACAGCGGCTTCTCACTTGCACCAATGATTTATGTACTTTGCACTCTTAGCGTTTATCACGTAAAATTTTGTTTATAGCACATTGTTTGTCAACCTTCACCTCTCTGACTATTACCTACAAGTCGGCCGCCAAATGAAAGGGAATCTAAAAAAATTGAGTTGCAGAAGGACTGAGAAAGAAGACAGAAGAAAATACCCAACATCGGGGCTTTTGTTGGCGGGTTGAATAACTGTCGCCAATTTCAATGGTGGTTTCATCAGAACGGAGTAATATTCGAGGCGTTTTCGGCCGCCTCTTGTTCATGAGGCTTGTTTCTCGCGCACTAGAATAACTTAAACAACAAAAGGGTCTTTTATATATAAATGCAGACACAACACAAAACAAAAGAATGACCAATATGTATAGTAAAAAAAAAAAACAGCGCAAGGTGCTGTACAGTGTGCTACCGTTCTTTCTAATCTGGTATCACTGGCCAATGGTAAGTCCTGCCGTTTAGTATTTTCTGACGTTTCAATGTTTAGACTTATCCGAACTGCACCGCGCGAATATAACTGAGCAAACGGATCATCATTCGAAAACGAAAAGGACTGCATTGTTTATGGCGTAGAAAAATATCAAAATATCAGCAGCTATTTGATGACCTCTGTTCTCATACCAACAAGATAGAAAGATAAATCCTAGCATAGGAGGAATTTTTGCGCTATGATAGATGCAGTAGCGGTCAAATACAGTTGAAAAATAATCAGCTGTAAAATGGTTATTTGAAAATTTGTACTTGATACCTTTGCTGTATAATTCCGTTCCGCAAGAATAATTAAAAATCGGAATTCTCAAGTTTTCGCTTTTTTCATTATTTTACAAACTGGACGCCTAAACGTAGTAGAGAGTGAATGAGTAGCAGTAGCACGTGAAGCAGGCACTTCTCTGAATGCAAAGTAAATTCAATATAGGGTAAAATCAATGAATATCGATACCCTTGCGCAATATATAAAGCAGCAATACCAATCGTCCATCGTCCACATTCTCATTTTGTTTTCAGAAAAGTCCTTAACAAAGATGCAGAAAGAGTGTTGGTGTACTACAACACAACAGATCACTTGAAAGGTCCAACCCTTTATGCCAAGCGAATGATCACTCATCCCAAATACACTCCTTCCAGGCTGTTCGACGTTGCGCTGCTGAAAGTGAGTACCTTGAGTACCTTGAGCACCTTGCCTTTCTTATGATCATTTTACTATTAACTACGCACCCGTTAGGCGGTGTGGGTATTCTAACTAGCAACAAAAACTATCGCTGTCACATGGCCACTTTGGATCGTGATCAAGCCAATCGAAATTAAGCTCTATGCGGATCCGGCATTGCTACATGGCGAATACCATCCCGATCGCCCACAATCCTGCACAACCTACCGCTGCGACCATAATCGAGTTGTTTTTGCACCATCATTCGCAGACGTTAACCAATTATAGTAAGCAAAGATAAATACCATTCAAAAGATTATTATAAAACACACAATTTAAATCGAATAACTGTTCTGTTCAAATATTTTGTGATTTGAAATACAAAGCTATGTTCAAACACTCGATAGCAAGTGCGTGCGTTCACACTGGATAAAAAATGTGCTGTCTCAACCTCGCTTGAGGCTTGCCTGTTTCCGCCTGTGCCTGCGCGCCCAGGGATAACACCGCTGCACGCGGAACGTTTGGTCAGGTAAAGCAGAACATGGTTTTAATCAAGCTTGTATTTTCGTATATATCACAAAAAGAATTAATGATGCTCATTGTGCGTGCAGCGCCATCTCGCGTGTAACGATCTAACTTGTAGATCAGAATTGAGTGGGTAAGGGTAGCGCGATGGATTCTATACTTGGCTTGAAACTCCAATCACGATCATTACCTATCACGATCCGAAGCGCCCGTGTAACAGCGTTATAAGTATTTGTAACAAAACAAGCGCACATCAGAAAATTCAAATTTTCAATGAAAGCGACTTTGATTGTGCAGGACAGCTTCAGAAGCATAGTATACCGTTCAAAGGTGTATCAAAAAAAAAAAAAAAACATTGAGCCATGTCTACGTATCCTCGCCTTTTCTTTCTCTCAGCCTGTTTTATTCTAAGCCAATTCTCTCACTATGATTGCTCAGTGAAAACAAATTACTAGCCGCAAACGATTTTGTCAGTACTGCTAAAGAAGCACTTCTTGCAAAACTGCGCCAGTCAAACACCGAAGGTATGAAATTGGCTTTGAATTCTTTTACGGGTATGTGATATTATGCTCTCCACTTATTGTGACGAAGTGGAGCATGCTGCATAAGGACATTCAGTATGGGCCTCGTGAACCACGTATACACAGCAGGCTGGCGAAAATTAGGCTTAGCTCGCAGAGGACTACATGGAAGCGAATGTTTTGAAAACAACTTTCCGATATTGAAGGCACCTATGATGACGTCCTTTGGCACAGAAAAACCATAAGCATCCTAAAGATGTATGATATTGCGATTTCAACGCGGGTGTATTTTTAGGACATACGAACCGTATGAGGATATGAGTCATGAGCGCTAGCGATTTCTATATATCCATGCAGGCGAAATTTACCGTCATATTTCACGTTTTCAAGAGGACTTGTGGAGGCTAGCGATCGTTAAAAGATTTCGGTGTTTTGAAGAATTCTGTGATAATGTATGCTTCATCATTCTAGAGGCAATCTAGTGTTAACAGGCTACGAAAGTATCTACTGTGACACCATACGTACCTCCGACAGGCGCGCTATTTGTTGGGTGTTGCTCCGAATCCCGCAAGCTTCTCGTGTAGTCTATTGCGCTGCAACATGCACCCAGTTTTCATAATAATGCCGTTCGTGCACAATACGCCACCTGGACAATACTACATTCAAAAAGTGTTTCTCGAACGTTGTAAGAAGGGATTGAAAGGTAGCCCACTGTAGCACACGGCATCGGCGTCTGCAAACATTAGTAGTATTATGAGACGGGGGCGTTTTGTCGTCTGCTGCTGAACGTTATTCACTTATTTTCCTGTGTAATAAATGTCATCTGCTCAAAAGGTTTTCCTTATTTGCGCGGCAGTACTTTATAGGAAATGCAGCTTGCGTGGGACCACGCCGGATATCGTAGAGGTAGTGAGTATATCTCCTGACGGATAACGAGTTTTTCAGAGGTATGGTTGTTTCTACAATTCACATTTATCGGGACAGTTTAAATATATAATAGCTTCAAAATGATGTAGCATGCTCTTCTTACTGTTTCTTTGAAGCACTCGCTAACCTTTAACTATCGGTCGCATATATCGGGGCTCTCCGAAAAAAAGGAAATAGTTTTAGGAAGATTTTTGTGCGTATCTGCTGCGAGTTGTGCTCCCGACTCGCACTCCCATATCTTTCGGGCTGTTTTAAAAGTACTCCGCTTTGTTATAAAATTTATTACTTTCACAGCGTGTTCCTCAATGCTTAATTACCCTTAACAAATGACGACACCTGTGAAATTAGAAAACTGCTATTGGAATTTTTGGGATTCCATCTATTCTTATCAACACAGCCTAATTTTTACTCCCAGTAGGCCCGGCCTGGTGACAGCAGCGACATATCGGGTTGCTTACGTCACAAATCGTTGTTGATCTTAACGGGCGCTACTGAAAGCGTCTTAGCGGTCGTTTTAGAAAGTTCTTCCTGTTCCTATTATAAATGGCTGCCATTGTTATCACAAATGTGAAAATGTTTATTGCAGTTTTCAGTAACAGTTTTCGTTGACGGCTGACAGGATTACAAGTGTGCCAAGGGTCCAACTAGTCATCCTTTCTGTTTTTTTTTAAATCATTCATGGTATTTGCGAGGACGTATTTCAATTACACGATTCAAAAGAGACAGCAATGATATTCAGTACAACGTGCCACATTTCCACCTGATAGCAGCAACGTTTTTGAAAATTATGACACTGTCATTCGACGTGCTTTTCTGCCAGCGTTGGCTATGTCTCATCGAAAGTTTGTGTTTTTTCTTCATCGACAGCTTCAGAGACCACTTACGTTTGACAAATTCGTCAAACCTATATGCCTACCTACGCGCAAAATTTCAATAGGGGGCAAAATGCTTCTCGCTGCAGGATGGGGCAAACCACGTGAAGGTAAGATCACATTCTTATCAAGAACACAACATTGAGTACTGATTAAACAGTAACCTGCAGAAGACTTCGAATTGGTGCACCAAACAGGGCACGTTGCTTAACATTAAAATATGTTGACGCTTACAATTTGTAAAAACAAAACGACTTCGATGCATCCGTATTGTATAGCTGGCGTAGAAATCCCAGATTCCAGGTCTGCAAAATACCTTGCCGTGAGGATAGGCAATAACCTAAATGAGAAAGAACAATTTCATACTGTTTGTGGCAAAACTCTCAGGCATAAACTGTCAAAGACCTCAAGACATGCGAAGCTAGCAGCATGTAAGGTTCTTATTGCCTCCTAGTCTCGAATACCCATGTTGTCTATAGGACCCAATTACAGCGAAGAATATTTCCAAGTTAGATTATTTGCAATAGAGAGCAGCCAGTTTTTCATTTGGCAACAAACTTAAACGCAGTTATGATCAACTCTGCTTGTTTAGACTTTTTCAGGCAAGGGCCACAAAGCGCGGTTGAAATTTATGTACCTATTTAATACAAATTTATTTTACAAAACACACATGACTACTTTACTACTCTTTTGCGTGCAAGTAAGCGTTTCAACATGAAAAAAAAAATGCTTCATGAATTTCAAGCATACTTCCATACAGTTAAACGCTCATTCTTCGTTGGAACCATTCAAGTGGAATGAAGTGCTAATAAATGTAGTGAACAGCCCACATATATGAATGTTTATTGCTAATTTGAGAGCCTTTGGAATCTGAAAACCTTAAATACTTCTCCTGATCATCTTATAGCTCTTACTTGAAGTTTGTGCATAATCTCGTCGTCCTTTCGGATAATTTTATATCTACTCACTCTTGCTTGGTATCAAACGGCTCCGCAGTATCTCTAAATATATAATCTCCTAACAGTGCGCTCAAGGGAACAAACCATTCCACACAAATTATTTTACATTTTTTTTTCTTCATAACTGTCTGGATCAGAGCTAGTCGCATTGCGTACGACATTCTCGGATGTGCTTGCACTTGGGCTGCCTGCCATAGTTTAAAGCCATTGGACAAGATATCATTCAAGCTAGGCGTTTCGTAAGGAATGGGGCCCATATCACGACTTCGGCGTATCCGACGATTTTTCTGCTACCTCCCTTTCAATGTGACAGCAAGTACCACTAATAGAGAAAAGCTAAACGTCATGCAGTACTGCGAAGTGTGAAAAAAATATCAATACAAGGCGCAGGTTAAGGCGCCAGCGATCACCATAAGTCCTTACTGACAAAGTTGAGACGTTGGTTGTAGCCAGGCTCTCGCTGCTAACGAACCACGTCTCCAGAGTAGGCGGGCATCCTTCCCGTCTGCTGGTTTGCATAACAATGAGCGAAGTTGCTCCGATCGTCCATATGCGAAGCGCCGCTAGGTCGCTATAGGTTGGACCTGACTGCGGTGCACAACTGTGCCGCATATATTGTGCATGGCTGAAGGTGACCCTGGATCTTGACAATTCCTCGCGCACAATCTCTCATCACATCAGCCATCAAGTGTAAAGGAGAAGCTTCAACATTGACTACAGAGGAGACATTGGCTAGTCCTCCGAATTTAGGAGTGATTAAACGCAGCTTGAGGGCTTCAAATGTTCTACAACATTTTATAACCTCAGCGGGGATGCCCAGGCTTTCTTTGCTAATCATGAAATTATAAACTTCTTCTGCAGTTCCTTTCAGGAGGTTGGGGACTTTGACTTCAATAAGCATACTGGGATTCACTAGCTTGCACAGCTTTAAGATAGGTTTGATGTATGCAGTGCAAGTTTCTCCAGGCCCTTGCGCCCGGTGAAGCAATGTCGGTTGCGCGCGCTTCTTTGCAGATTCGTTCCCAAGATGTTTTTTGATCTAGCTTGTAAATGCAGCACATGTACTCAGTGAATCATCCTGGTTATCGAACCAATCGAAGGCAGTGGCGGCAAGAAAGAACACCAAGTTAGCCAGTGTAGTAGCAGCGTTCCAGCGATTGTATTTACTCACCCATTGTGTAGTATTTCAGCCACTCGTCACCTTCCTCGTGAGGTTTTCCACAGAATGTCCGAGGTTTTTGATAGTGTGGCCAGTTTTTCGCCTTGGATGGTCCTGGTTGTTCGCGATGGCCGCTTCAGTCATGTCCGATGGCTTCAGTGGCAATCCAGCGAGTCTACGGCTTATTCAATAGGTGGAACGCTCAGTTTTCTTCATCCCGAACCTCCGCCAAAGCTGTTACGTGCTTAGTACGCACGAGGGGGGTTATTTACAACCATCGATCGAAGTAGGACCGCGGCGAACCTACAAACATCCATCTGCTCTTGCCCTTCCTTTTTCTCTACCGAACCGGCCATCGGTCCATCCGTCTTCTTCAGTCGATGTCAATGTGAAGGCGTGTGACAATGACTATATATGTATATGTATAGTCATATATATATATATATATATATATATATATATATATAGGGCTCGTTTAATGAAGTTACTAATTATATTTTCCCAGCCCTAACGACGCAACGTGGAAGCAACGACGCTAGCATCCTATGTGTTCTCCGCAACACGATGCGTCTGCGGTAAATGTTGTCCGTTCCCGGAGCTATAAATGAGTGAAACTAAGATTCACGCTTGTTGGGCAAGTCAGTTAAACATGATTTCAGTAAGAGCGCAGGTAAAAAGAAGGGATGGGACAGAGCAGAAGAGAATAGAACTCAGGAGAATAGAGAAATTTCTGCTCTCGGTGTTTTTATTCAGAAAACGGCCCCTTTACTAACGAAAATGGAAAAAGATATGTATCCAAATTTGACTGTTTCTGCTGAATGCTGTCAAGATGCATTAATAGTCTTGTTTGCGCTCGGGAGAAATTTGTTTTCACTGTGCAAAATATTACGTTCGGCATCATATACAATGCTATTTCCCACGCCCAAACCAGACTTGTTGCAGCTGCATAAGTGACTTTCCCCAAATCGAGAATTGAGACACCACAAAACCAAAACCGACAAGACCCATTTCAAAAATAGACTTCGCTCAGCCCTCCCAATGACTCGATACCGACAAATCTATTAGGCCCACTCCTGAAATTCACTGTGTCCGGCGACTTGGTGCAGTCCACCACGGCACAAATGTTCACGACGTAACAGACTGAGGGCACACGTCTCTAAATATGGGTCTTCGTGTGCGGCGAAGAAGTTGCGTCGAGTGCACGTCCCTGAGCCGCGAGGTGCACGTCACTAAAGCACAAAATGATTTCACCCCGTTGCGATGATGCAGTGATTAGGGTGCTCGATGTCTGTGCCGAAAGGATGCGGGTGCGAATCTCCACCGCACCGGCCGCTCTTTGATGGAGGCAAAAAGCAATCCGTCCGTGTGCTGCGTGATATCAGTGGACGTTAAAGAGCTTTGATGGTCGAATTTTACGGAGCTCTCAAATGCGGGGTTTGACAAAGAGTGATTAGCTTTCAGAGTTCGACTTCGGAAAATTAGACACATCGAATGCGGCAAATAAATTGTGTCGTTGACTTATAGGTGCTAAGACGACTGACACCTGTATTAAAAATGAAAAATCTACGGTAGTAGGTCGAGTGTTTTAGCGCGTTCGGTCTCTATCGGGATGAAAATGAGTGGCTGAGGCAACAGAAGTCTATAATATTCGGACTACCGCAGTGAAAACGTGCCTAAAGCTGTTTCATGAGAAGTGACTTAACGGTAGCGCCGCTCGTATAGACTTTGCGGTAATCAATGATCAAGCAGAAGTCTGAGCATTCCAAAATGCATGCTCTCTACGAAGGAAGTGACCACCTTTCTAATCATCAATAGTTCTACATTGACGCCGGTCGAATGAAAAATTCGCGCCGCGTGACGGCGTGCACAAGTGCGGGAAGGTCTTTGGCCTGCTCGGCTAAGCGGTGCGGACCCGAAGTTTGTTTCGTGCTGAGCGCTTTCTTTACTTATGTTCATGCCTTGACCTGCGCACCATTTATTTTGCCATGCATAGGGATGTGCAAAATATGTGGGAACACGACTCAGGCAGGCCGCACTCCGCGGAGCGTTAGTGCACATTGCGCCACGCCAGAACATGGAAGTGGCGCATGCATACAGGGGCCTGGAGGCGATATGCTTCGTGTCATCTTGTAAAGCGCGGAAGCGCGCCAAGTTCTCATAGTTACGGCGTTGTTATCACTAGGGAGCATAGCAAATAAGCAATAAAGAAAAACTTTGGTGTCGACTCTTTTAAAATTACTAGCGTGCCGCGTTATGAAAGAGCACTAAACAAGGCTAGAAGGGGAAGCCTCAGTTGGTGGACTTCTCTTCAACCCCCTCCCCTCTACGCTTGCTCAATGCTCTTTCATAACACGGCACGCTAGTAAGAGTCAGCGCACACAGGCGCACACTACCAACAGTTAATGGGAACACCAAAACCAAAACGTCTTCTTCTATACCAAAGCAGGTGGCCTTCATCAATTTCGTAACTTCTCTAAAGTCAATGGAGAGATTTCTGAACAAATGGTTTTATTGTACGAAAATAATAAGCAAACACCTTACCAAAGGCAGTCTTCAAGATAAAAAGAAAGCTACAGTTAAACACATTCAGCGGCCAACCAAAGAACACAAAACAGAGTTGAACGCAAGTACCAAATGCAGTAACAGACTACGACTAAAAAAACTCACAAACACCACGACTCAAATAAATGTCAAAAGAAACAAAATTACTGCACATCCCCCACAGCAAATCTCTCATCTCTTAAATTATCGGCAAGAAAAAATATTTTTTTTTATAAACTAGAACCATCACTTAAACAACTGTTACCTTTCTTTTTTTACCCTATCAGACTAATGGTAAACGGGCTTCCTGATCCCGACTCCTGCATGGCATTCTAATACTGCTCAGAGTAAGCTCACATTCATTTCCTTGGCAGTAAGGCAGAGAAATTCAAACCTTTACTTTTTCTGATACCTTTCAATTTTTCCTTCGCATTTTGTTAATGCCCCGCCCAACATATGCTTAGTCTCCACACGTCAGTGCAATTTCATACACTATATAAAAAAGACCTGTCTAGGCCCTGATCGTACCATTCTTGAACCGTGCATACGAGCTGCTCGTTTCTGGCGCAGGTAACCATAATGATACATCACACTTGCCTGCCACTTTCTTTAGGCAAAGCGCCGCTCGATGTATGTAGGATACTATTTGAGATGGACTATTGTCCTTTTCCTTTGCACTCCTTTATTCTCGTTCATTTTTTGAAGAACGGTCCTTGATACACAGCAAATTACAGCAACACAGGAACCAGTCCCCTGCAATCTCTCATTGCAGGTTAAACAGCCACCTTCTGGTTGTGTGCGTCAGTGTCTTCGCCAAACTTTATCATTGCACAAAGGCGGTCACGAAGCAAGTTCCCGCAAACATTGAATGTGAAAATCTAAACGCGCGGCCGCATTTTGCTTGAGCTGCTGGGTCACACTCCAGGCGATAATAAATTTCGAGCTGCTTTGTATCCTTGTTGAGTAAGCAGGTTAAGGTAGCGAAGCCGCCAGCCTTACGAGCTCGAAACCATATATACTTTGGACCTCTCCTTATATTAAAGCATTAAATGCTGATAATGTCAGGCTCTCTCATGCACCAAGCCTTATTCTTAGTTCTAAGATTTCTTATCAAAATAGTAGTATTTCCTTTTTGTTATTCCCCTTCCCGATTGTGCTTATAAGCAATATAATATTAGAAAAGTACAAAAAAGCGTTGAGTGCAGGCTTATTTCATTTCATTTTTATTTACATCATACAGTGTGAGTGGGTTCGGGCAAAAAGCAGTTTTTCGCTTTAATGACACTCGAGGTCCCTGTACACCAACACACAGCGAGCACAACTGATACATTGCTAATTGCGACCAGTAACAAGAACAAGGCAGTACAGATCAATACACATCATAGAAAATCACCTTTCTGCTAATTTATATTTAGCACTCATGAAAAGAACATGCATTTCATGACACGAAGGCTACACTTTCTACGAGTATATGGTTGGTAGATTAGGTATTGAAAGCTCACGGTAACATATGACATAACATTTAACACTCAAGTTGATTTCTAGTGCTATCAGTAACAATATCGAGGTAATGCAGAACATACACATAAAACAAAATCACCCTTCCGGTAATTCATATTTTAGGAGTCATTATATGAATATATATTTCATGACGCTAAGTGTACATTTTCTCCCTGAATGTGGCTGGTACAATAGGAACTGAAAATTCACAGTAACATACCGCATAACATTAGACACTCAAGTTGATTTCTAGAACTTGGAACATGCCAAAACTGTGTTGAAGAAGGTAAGTAGAAACGCTGGCCTCTAAATCTGCTAACTGCAGAAAACCACACTAACATTTATTGACAGGCTTCTTATCCCAACCATTAAACAATAGTTGGTTGAGTTATGCAGCATGACAATGCTGAGACGTTGGACTAGTCCTTGATTATGGGCATAAAAATCCACATTGGCAATGCAACATATACCCCTTTTTGCAGATGGAATATTTCTACGGTATTTTTTGTTTTAATGCCCCAACATCAAAAAAAAAAAATAGGATACGAAAGAAAGTGCGTTTTATTCATTGGCTTTGCAAAAACATGAAAATAGCGAACTCCGGCAAGTATTTCGGTACTTTTGGAGAGTTGCGTTTCGACTTACTCCTAGTAGGTATCCCAATACATCGTCCCGTTAAAAAGAACACCTAGAAATGTGTTTCTACGAACGAGTTTTATTCGACGCTTTACTAGAGATAATCCATAATTTAAAAAATTGTTTTTCACGCTATGATTAATTATCTAGTCGATTCGCTACGTCTATGAAAAAGTACCTCGTTATCGTTAACATTGCACCCATGTGATTGTATGTCGCTGCTTCCAAACAACGAACTAGTGCCATCGGCGCAGATAACGTACTCAAGGTTATTGCTAATGGCAGTGATGTCATTAATACACAAAATGACAAGCAGCGTCCGCTAAATGTACACCTGGAGAACCCCCGTTAAGATCTCATCAGAAGGGGATGTAACCTTTCCAATGATAACGCAATGAACTTGGTGACAAAATGGAGACTGAATGAGATGGAAGACTGTTGCGCTAGGCCCATATAACTTCAGCTTTTAAGATAAAGTATGTTGACTGAGGCAGTTGAAAGTCTTTGAAAAGTCAATGTGAATTCCGATGCTCAAGTGTGCAAGTTGCAAGGGCTTTAGGAATACTTTCTTTCTGAGTCACCGTTGCTGTTTTTGTACATTTCAGATAAAGAAAGCTATGCTGCGACGGGCTCAAGAAATAGAAAATTTGATAGAAACTTGACAGTCTGCCGTAATATTTTCTCACACTCTAAAAATTAGGAAAATTAAAAATTGCCCTTTAGTTAAAGGTCCACTGAAAGGGGTCACAAAGAAGGGTAAACAACGCCATAGCACTGATAGTTATTGAACCACCCATCATTCTCCCGCAAAAAATTTTCGATCTAGCTTCTGCAACACCAGAGATATCGGCGATTAAAAATGACCCTTCCAATTCTCCCTCTCAACTCGTACGCCGAAGGGAGCCATAAAAAAACAAAGAATACAAGCAAGTTCAAAGCTCCGCCCAGACATACGTCACTTCGACGAACTTCCGGTTGCCGCGCGCTCGCTCGCTGGCGTACTCGCGCCAGCCCGTCCTCGCTTGCACACGCTTGAGGAGTTCGCCAGTTCGCGCAGCGACGGTTAGTGTAACCGCGAACCCGTGGTTATCCTGTGTTACACGGCGGACTAAACCATGGTTGCACCACTAACCGCGGTTACCGCAAACCGAGCTTGACGACCTCGGTTTGCGTCGTTAACCGAGGTTATGACGGCGTCTGTTGACGGAAGGTACTCGTCGGCGCCCGAGTGCGCGAAACGTACGAGCGGGTCTGCTTCACAAAGTTATTCATTTGCCCACTGTATCACGTTTAAAGATCGATGTATAGATTATGGTGCCGCCCGACGTCTTCGATTACGGCCGACAGCGCAGCGACTGCGTACTGAAGCCTTGTCGTGCCTACAGCGTTTGAACGGCTTGTTGCTGAGCAGAATGCCAAAAAATACGCGGCCTTTGCTATGAAAGTACACGAGTTTGCAACGCTTGCAGCACGGGATGCCGCGAGCAGGCTGAGGTACGTTACACAATTACCGCGGGGGTGGAACGTGAGGGCGCGGCGAACGCCGGCGCCGTGCGTGACCGTCCCTAGTTGTCGCTAGGCCTATTGTTTCGCTTCGAAGCCGCGGCGGTCGACGCTTTGGAACATGATCAACGCTGTCGTAAATCGTCTACTTATGAAACTGCCTTATAGTGATTCCTATCCTGCCATAGTAAAATAATTATAGGATTAACTCTGCCTATGCATTAATCGCAGAGCTAGTACGAGCAGATCGGATCAGCCGAAATGCACCAGCGGCAGCTGGCTTGAGCAGAAACTAGCTTGTATCACGGCTATCGCTCTTACCAGCAATTTGCTGCTGGTCAGCGATCCTCACGAGGGCTTCATACTTGATATTCGGCTCAATATTCCAGACGCCAACAAATTTTAGCACGCTTTATTTCGGACATCGGGGCTAATGATCCGCCGTGTGGTTCGTGAACGGTATGCGGGAGGAGGGGCCACAGCGGCGATGTTTACGCGGTCAAGGAGGTGCTGCCATCGTGCGGTGCTTGACCGTGCTGTTGACGCCTCGTCGGACGACACTCCGATACTCCTGAAACCACGTTATATAAATAAGATATTTGTAAACGCAGCTTCGTTCTGCCGATCCCTGCGTCGCTTCGGTTGTTGCACTTAATGGGCAATGGCCACCTAACCGATTAAAGCGGCGAGCTGTAACAGCCCGCACAGAGTTCGAGCAGCGCACGAGCAGACGACTTTTGCAGCTACCGGAAGTGTGTTCGTGACGTCATGGTTGCAGTGACCGCAGCGAATGGCAGCTTCTAGCAAGCCTTGCCAGTCAACCGAGCCGTGACGTCACGGGATTAGGAAATAGTTCCATGCGACACCGCCAAGCGACATTTCCTCGTCCCGCGAATTTCAAAAAACGCTGTTTATAAACAATAATAATAAATTGCTGGCTTTGTTCCAAGGAGTCATACTTTGCGTTAATGCTCAAAAGGATGTGTTCTACACACTGAACACGTTTATCAGTGGTTTCTTGGGGGCCGTTTCCGTGGACCTTTAAGTAAATAATTTCTATTGCAACTTTTAAACAAAATAATAAACTTAGAAACCTGCACAAGCTTGAAAAAACAGCCGACATACACAAATGATTGTAAACATTACAAACAAAAGGGGCCATTGCGTCAAGCACATCTTGTACTGGTTCCAACTGAATTTCATTGGTGCCCCATGTAGTGTTGTTCTTCAGACAAATCACACTCTCTGTTCGCTGTTGCTTTTAAAGGACTATTTTCGAGGATCTTATATCACAACTATATTGATAGTTTGGCATTACATGGCAAAACCTAATCAGCAAGATGACGCAGAGAAAAGTAGAGAAATACCGCCTCGCGTATCCAAGGGTATACAGCTCACCGTCAAGGCGGACAGGCTGGAGCCTATACAGTATATGTTGCTTATTAAAGTTTCTACCAGCGCTCATAGGCTATGAAGCGAAAGCTTCACTGCGCTAGCTGCGATACGTTTCAAGTACGCTGCAGTGTGCCCTTTAGCGGACGTTCAACCACGTTCCTCACGGCATGCTCGCCGCCAGCTTCCTCGCACTTGTGGTTCACAAAGCGGGCGGCGCTCCATTTTGCTTGTGCTGCTACTTCGCTTCTTCAACGTCGTATGACTGCTTCCTCTTCACATGGCAGGATAATCTGACTCGTACTGGTACACATCGCCGGTCGCCGCAAAACGCCGCGCGTGACGTGGTTACTTAGCTACAAGCCCCGCTGCGCGTGCACGGAGCTCTTCCCCTGCAGTGATGCAGCGGAGGATATCAGACGTGTATATATATATATATATATATATATATATATATATATATATATATATATATATATATATATATATATATATATATATATATACCGGGTGTCCCAGCTAACTTGAACCAAGGGGTACAAAATAATATATTTGAGGTAGGTCAGTGAAACCAATCGCATTCAACTGCCAGCCTCCTTGCGCTCTACAGGCAATTTCTACAGGTAATATATATATATATATATATATATATATATATATATACCGGGTGTCCCAGCTAACTTGAACCAAGGGGTACAAAATAATATATTTGAGGTAGGTCAGTGAAACCAATCGCATTCAACTGCCAGCCTCCTTGCGCTCTACAGCCAATTTTTTGTTTTGCAATTACTTAATTAGCTAATTATGTTAATTTTTCTAATTTATTAAGTATCGACTTTAGACCAAACATGTGAATTGGAAACTTGTAGAGCACCTTCAGAAACCCCCATTTAATTAATTGCGATAAAGAAAGTCTCACGTGTATCTTTTTTTCCAGGCTCAGAAGAAAGCCCGCGAAATACAAATAATACCACGTGACTAGTGCATTTGTGCGCCGCGATTGTGGTGCTCTCAGTCGTGGTTTGAGCGAACGAAATTAGCGGCGGCCGTGTCTATAGCCCCGTTAAAGCGGCAGGCCGATATGCCTGCAATGGCTTCTTCGCCCGCGTCATACAGCTGGCCCACGTGATGGTGCAAGTAGCGGCGAGAGCGGCGAGCCGACACCACGGAGATTCTAACAAGGCCTGCTTCTCTCCCATCAGCGAACGTCACGACAAACGGATGAGCGATAAGGTATCTGCCACTGAATCTGCGTATACAGGCTTGGGTAAAGGGGCGAGATGACATCATGTGACTCGATTAAAATTCGCGCTCGCACCTTCATTTGGCGGTTCTTTATCGTCATCCGCCTGTCGTGATGTAGGCTGCTGCGGTGCATAGGCCTGGCCAAGATCGCGGTGGCGCTCGCTCCAACCATCGCCAACATTTCTGCCTGCCGCTGCAACGGGACAATCGGGTCACGGCCGCAGCTGATTTCGTTCGCTCAAACCACGACTGAGAGCATCACAATCGCGGCGCTCAAATACGCTAGTCACGTGGTATTATTTGTATTTCGCGGGCTTTCTTTTTAGCCCGGCAAAAAAATACACGTGATACTTTATCTCAATTAATGGAATGGGGGTTTCTGAAGGGGCTCTACAACTTTCCAATTCACATTTTTGGTCTAAGCTGAATATTTATTAAATTAGAAAAATAACATGATTAGCCAATTAAGTAATTGCAAAACAAAAAATTGCCTGTAGTGCTCAAGCAGACTGGTAGTTGTAAGCAACTTATTTCACTGACCTACCTCAAATATATTATTTTGGAACCCTTGGTTCAAGTTAGCTGGGACACCCGGTATATATATATATATATATATATATATATATATATATATATATATATATATATATATATATATATGCGGAGAATAGTTGCGAGCATGTAGTGCTATGTTATGGATAAAAAAAAAAACCTTAATTAGAACGCTCGCTATGCTGACTAGAAGCCGAATCTACTTCCTGCCGACAACGGTCGAAATGAAGAATCGACACGTTGTACAATGAAGCTGAGAGAGCTAAACGAGCAATGGAAACTCCCGAAGAACAAAAAGAAATACTTACAAAGTGACGACATAACACGGCTGGGAAGATTCGACACGAACAATAGAGAAAAGATTTAGTCTATTCCACGACTACTTGATGACTACTTATTTCGCTTTTGTAGATCCTGGCTTAGCTCAGTTAGGCCACTGACAAACATTTTTTCCCAGAATATTCTCGTCATTGATCGACTTAGTTTTCCTTACGGTGAAATTTTACATTCATGTTCACCGTTACGCAATTTTTACAATACAAATTATTGAACAAAAATAAACTCCTAACAATTATCTCCGCGCACTTGCAGGGTGATTCTGGTGGGCCTGTGTCACTCCTGGGCGTCAACAGAAAGTCAGTCCAAGTCGGGATAGTAACGGCTGGAACTTTCTGCACAGGACGCGAAAAAGAATCGCAGGTGTTTGCTCGGGTCTCAGCATACATGCCTTGGATCAGAAAAGCCCTCTCTCGTCCAAAAAAATGGCGGAAACTGAGCACAGGTAACAGGTTGCTTCAATGCAACTAGTTGCCAGCATTATAAGCGCTCGATAATAACCACCGTAAAATATTGTAACAAAACTCATTAAAATTTGCGCAAAGTAGGACATAGTTACGAAGGTTAAGACTGCAACTGCAACTGAAAAAAGATTTACTGCTTAATACTTGAAGTGGCATAGTCTAAGGACTTGAACATTTTAAAAAGCGTTTTGAGTGTTCACCTTGTGAAATTGTCTTTCTTGACCTTTAATTATTCGACAGTAGCAATTACCTTTGCCTGACCGGCACAAGCAAAAAAAACACAAAGGATAAGAAACCACATTAGTCGAACAGTCCGGGAGATGGTAAGTATAATAAGGAGTTTCCTGAAAGGAAGCCTGCCCTGAAGGAAGTATTCGCAACGCCACAGTACTTTTTTCGTCCAGTGCAAACTAACCAATGCAGGTTAACACTTTCGGTGGCAACGATCGCAGGTAAAGAGCCTTTTTTTTTGCAAATGCAGGGCCACCTAGATACACGGCGTGACTGGAAGGACGTTTGGAGACGTTTGGGCGCATCATTTCGTCGTCATCCATGCAATGATTTATACGATAATAAAAATGTTGGAGTCTGTCTCAGCCGGTGTTTTATTCTCGCTCTATACGGTGTGAAATGCCGTCTAATAATGCTTCCAATTGTTTTTGAAAGCGCTGCTTAAACCTGGGCACCCTCATGCATAACTTTCGTCGTTGTCGTCGTAAACAGATCGAGGTTTACTCCAAAATAAATGACGTCGTATAGAGAGAAGCAGTTTTTTTTAAGCATCCATTCGAAGGATGAAATAAAACGTCTTTAACCAGCTAATCGTAAAACTGTTTTTATTTTCATTGCATTTTAATGGCTGCAAGCTTTCTTACAACTTGCAGCTGGAGTGATGTTGTGATCTTCCTGAAAACGTTGCTTGCAGTGCGGCACATGCGGCATTCCTTGGTCCCAGAAATCGGCCTTATGCAACGCGTGGTCAACGATGTGATACTTTCACCATGAAATTAAACCATGTTTGCCCGACCGTTTAATGCTGAGTTTGCTCGGTTACTGAGCTAAAAACTGAAATCAAAGATCTCGAAGACGCCTTCAGGCAGCTGAAGCTATATCTATACCTACGGACAAGAATGGAGAAATGTTACCGTAAAATAAATAGCATGTTAAAAGATTAAAGTTACGTAATATTTAAAATAATTTTATTTTATTAATGACACGATTTGCGTGGAACCATGGCCAGCCATTTCAGGGAGAAATTGAAAGCAAAGTTAGGAAACCACTTTGTTGAGCAAGAAATTGGTCACAAACCGGACAAAGAAGTATTAGCTTAAACAGTGTTTATATATGGGTACTTGTTTGAAATTAATCGAATACTACGGCGCTAGGATTGCAGCTTGTAAGGAGTGAGGAAGTGGAGAAGAAATCATATGTCTGTCTGTGATGCGTTTAAAAAGTTAGTTTTGTTTTAAGGGGCAAATTATTTCAATAAGTGGCCGAAAGCTGACGGAACAAAATGATACAAGCGTAAAACATCTGCATACATGTGTGCGGTTTACGCGAAGACTATATTGTACATCACAAATGAATGGTAGACGACCAGTGGTTAGAAAATAGTTTCACAAATGGTCATCATCATCATCAGCCTGACTATACCCACTGCAGGGCAAAGGCCTCTCCATATTTCTCCACTTTACCCGGTTCTGTGCTAGCTGCATTCACTTGACCCCGCGAACTTCTTAAACCGCATCCGCCCATCTAACTTTCTGCCGCCTCCTGCTACGCTTCCCTTCTCTTGGAATACAGTTTGTTAACCTAAGCGATCATCGGTTATCCTCTCTTCGCACTACATGACCTGCCCATGCCCATTTCTTCTTAATTTCCCTAGAATGTCGGTAACTTGAGGTATTTCTCTGACCCACTCTGCACGCTTCCTATCTCTTAATGTTACCCCTACCAATTTTTGTTCCATAGCTCTCTGGGTTGTCTTCAACTTAAGTAGAACTTTCTTGGTTAGCCTCCACGTTTCAGCCCCATTGGCGAGTACAGGTAAGATGCAACTGTTGTATACTTTCCTCTTGAGGGATACCGGTAAGCTGCTAGTCATAATCTGCAAGTGCTTGCCAAATGGGCTCCATCCCAATCTTATTCTTCTTGTTATTTCCTTTTCATAGTCCGGATCTGCGGTTACTACCTGTCCTAAGTAGACATAATCGCCTACTACTTCCAGTACTTCGATACCTAATGTAAACTGCTGTTCCTTCCCAGGGCTGTTGAACATTACCGTAGTCTTCTGCATATTGATTTTTAGCTATCTTTCAACTTTTCCTGTCAAGGTCATCAATCATTATTTGCAGTTCATCCCCCGAGTTGCGTAGCAAGGCAATGTCATCAGCAAATCGCATATTACTGAGGTATTCTCGATCTACCCTTATCCCTAACTGCTCCCATTCCAAGTCTCAGAATACTTCCTCTAAACAAGCTGTGAATAGTACTGGGGAGATTGTGTCTTCTTGCCTAACACCTTTCTTTATGGGAATTTTGTTACTTTCTTTATACAGAACTATAGTTGCTGCGCAGCCACTATATACATATTCCAGCACTTTCATGTACGGCTCGTCTACCCCTCGATTTCGCAATGGCTGCATCACCGCCGATGTTTCAAATGAGTCAAATGCTTTTTCATAATCAATGAATGCTATTTATAAGGGCTGGGTATGTTCCGAGCATTTTTCCATCACCTGATTGATGGTATGGATATGATCGATAGTAGAGTAGAGTACCGGGGGGGGGGGGGGCAGCAAATGTAAACCGCGACTGCAAGCGACGAAGGACGCGGCAAACGCGCTTATCCCACTGCTCGCATGCAACGCAGCAGAGTACGACCTTGCGACCGCGACTTAAGCGCCGGCTAGGACGCGACTGTCGCGCCTCCAGTGATGCGTCTGTCGCTACTTGCCATGCTAATTGCTTCGCAGCGCGAGCCTGGCGTGTATTACGCGAGTGACGGCGGTGGTCGTTGCCATGGTTATTGAAGACTTTCCTTCTGGTTGCCATGGGGACCAACGGCCTCATATGTGGCTCGTCTCCTTTTAATGCAGCCGCTTCCTTGCTTTCACGGTTCGCAAATGCGGGAAAGAAATGCTTCTGATAAAGAAACATGAACGTTTTTTTTCCTTGCCTTCATGGGCGTCGAGATGAAGTGCTTTTGGCTTCGCTTCGAACATGGATCTGAGATCGAGCTGTTGCTACGGCCGTACCTTGCGGAACTTGTTACTCAAATCAGATGGGAGGGTGAGGAAAGTAGAACTATATCCAGGACACTTGCATTTCTAGTTAGGTATGGTACGTTTAGACAAGGATGACACGCTCGTATCAAATGGTTGAAGCTGGGCTTTGCGCGCGCGCACACACACACACACACACACACACACACACACACACACACACACACACACACACACACACACACACACACACACACACACACACACACACACACACACACACACACACACACACACACACACACACACACACACACACACACACACATATATATATATATATATATATATATATATATAAGTGCAGCGGTGGTGTAGTGGTAGAACATCCGCGTCGCATGCAAGAGAACCGGGGCTCAAATCCCGGTGCCGCGCAAGTCTCCACCGGAAAAAAAAAAGAATCCGCGTGTCGATAGAATTGCATAAAATGGCTTGGGTTGCGACCTTATGCCGATGAACACCTCCGGCAACGCACTTCCTCATCAAAACAGGAGCTGGGCACCCTGGTGCAGCAACCTCCCATGATTAATCCAATAAAACCCCGACCCTCAGTCACCCTCGGCTGCGGAACAATTGACCACGGCGGCGGTCAGACCGTAACGCAGCAGGGGGTGGTAAGAATTCCTGGCTCCGCTGGACATGCCATTGGAAACTGACCCCGCAACGTTTAACGCTAGAACCCTAGCTAATGAAGCTAGTTTAGCAGTGCTGTTAGAGGAACTAGAGGGTATGAAATGGGATGTCATAGGGCTTGTGAGGTTAGGAGGCCGAATGAGGCATATACTGTACTGAAGGATGGGCATGTACTTTCTTACCAGAAAGACGACAACTAGGAGTAGGTTTCCTTGTCAATAAGTATATAGCGGGTAATATAGATGAATTCTATAGTATTAGTGAGAGGGTGGCAGTCCTCGTAATTAGGCTTAATAAGCGGTATAAACTAAAGGTTGTACAGGCCTATGCACCTACATGTAGTTATGATGACCAGGCAGTTGAAAGCTTCTACGAAGATGTAGAATCGGCAATGCGAAAAGTAAAGACGCACTATACTGTACTAATGGGCGACTTCAATGCCAAGGCAGGGAAAAAGCAGGCAGGAGACCAGGCAGTAGGTGACTATGGCATTGGCTCTAGGAATAGCGGTGGAGCTACTAGTTGAGTTGGCAGAGCGCAATAACTTACGAATCATGAATATATTCTTCAGCAAACGCAAGAACCGCAAATGGACATGGAAAAGTCATAACGAGGAGACTAGAAATGAAATTGACTTCATAATGTGTTCAACCCCCGCCATTGTGCAAGATGAAGAGATAATTTTGAAAGTGCGATGCAGTGACCACAGGATGATGAGGTCCCGAATTAGCCTAGATCTGAAGAAGGAACGCAACAGAAGAGTAAAAAGAAACCCATCAACGAATTAGCGGTCAGGGGGAGGGCAGAAGAATTCAGGATCTCGCCACAGAATAGATATTCGGCTCTCACCGAGGATGGCGGCATTACCCTAGAAGCAATGAACAATAATTTCAGAGATATTACGGAGTGTGCGGTAGAAGTAGGCGGTAGAATAGTTACAGAGGATACCGGTAAGCTGTCTAAGGAGACGAAAGATTTGATTAAGAACCCCAGAGTATGAAAGCTTTCAATCCAACAGACCAGATCGAATTGGCCGAGATATCAAAGCTAATAAATAAGCGCAAGTTGGCTGATATAAGGGAGTATAACGTGAAGAAAATCGAGCATGATGTAAAGAACGGGGGAAGCCTTAAAGCGGTGAAAAAGAAATTGGTCATAGGCAAAAAAAAAACAGATGTATGCGATAAGGGACAAGGCGGGCAACGTCATCACCAATATGGACCAGATAGTCGAAGTAGCCGAGAAGTTCTCTGCTGATCTCTACAGCAGCCAAAGTAGTCAGGACCGTAACGAGATTGGCGGCGGGGAAAACAGTCAGACGTTCCACCAATGACGAAGGACGAGGTCAAGAAAGCATTAGAACCTATGAAAAGGGGGAAATCAGCTGAAGAGGATCAGATAACTACAGATTTGCTAAAGGACGGGGGGGATATCGTACTAGAAAAACTGGCCACCCTGTATATGCAGTGCCTGGTGTCATCGACGTTCCCGGAACCATGGAAGAATGCAAACATTATCCTTATTCATAAGAGAGGGGACTGAAAGGACCTTAAAAATTACAGACCAATCAGCTTACTGTGTGTTACGTATAAGGTATTTACTAAGGTAATCGCTAAAAGAATCAGGACAACCTTAGACTGCCACCAAGCAAAGGATCAAGCAGGTTTTCGGAAATAGTACTCTACTATCGATCATATCCATACCATCAATCAGGTGATAGAAAAATGCTCGGAATATACCCAGCCCTTATACATAGCATTCATTGATTACAAAAAAGCATTTGACTCAGTTGAAACATCGGCGGTGATGCAGGCATTGCGAAATCAAGGGGTAGACGAGCCGTACGTGAAAGTGCTGGAATATATATATAGTGGCTGCACAGCAACCATAGTTCTGCATAAAGTAACAAAATTCCCATAAGGAAAGGTGTTAGGCAAGGATACGCAATCTCCCCAGTACTATTCACAGCTTGCTTAGAGGAAGTATTCAGAGACTTGGAATGGGAGCAGTTAGGGATAAGGGCAGATGGAGAATACCTCAGTAATCTGCGATTTGCTGATGACATTGCCTTGCTAAGCAACTCGGGGGATGAACTGCAAATAATGATTGATGACCTAGACAGGAAAAGTAGAAAGATAGGCTTGAAAATCAATATGCAGAAGACAAAGGTAATGTTCAACAGCCTCGGGAAGGAACAGCAGTTTACATTAGGTAGCGAAGTGGATGGATGGATGGATGGATGGATGGATGGACGGACGGACGGACGGACGGACGGACGGACGGATGGATGGATGGATGGATGGATGAATGGATGGATGGATGGATGGATGGATGGATGGATGGAGCGTCCCTTTTGAAATGGGGTGGTAGCAGTTGCTATCAGGCTCATTTTACCCCTACATGTTAATTAATGTTTCAGATTTGTTACCCATACCATCATTCTATTGAATTTTTCGTTTCTATATTACTAACATCATGTCACGTTTCTGCTTTTAATCCACCAATCTTCCAGTCGTTTTTTGCTAGCTTCAACCGCAGGTTTATTCGCCCGGCCACTGGTATGACCCGATTCCCAACACAAAAATTGAGCACTTAGTGACGGAAATTATTCCCAAAAAGAAACACAAGGAAAAGAGTGTCTTTCTCGTAAACCTCTATAGCCCGCCTCGCCAGTGGGACGCGAATTTTCATAAACTGTTTCTAGGGGCCAGCAAACTTACTAAAAGCAACACGCTGCTCATTGTAGGTGACTTTAACGCTCGCGGACAGCAATGGGGATACCCCACAAATAATCAGAAAGATATGGAGGTTGAGGATGTGGCAGAAGCAATCCAATGTACCCTCTTAACAGACGAAACTCAACCCACGCGCCTTGGCAATTCTCTCTGCCAGGATACGTGTCCGGACTTAACTTTTGCCAGGGGGGCGAAACATGCAACGTGGGAGAATCTGCTGGAGAATCTAGGCAGTGACCATTATATCTTGAAGATCACGATAACAGCCACCAATATCAAGCGCAAGCTCGGCACGGCCAAGATCACCAACTGGCCGGCCTTCCGCAAGGCATGCATGGACCTGAAAGGGGGGATTACTTCCATAGATGATTGGTGTCAACAACTTAAAGACATCCAGAAGCAGTACACTCAGGAAGTGGATCGCACCGAACAAACACCAGAGGTGGACCCTCGGATTCTCAGGCTATGGGAGGCACGCCGAGGGCTCACCAAGCGCTGGCAGAAGCAGCGCTTTAACAGGAAATTCAAGCTGAAGATTGCAGAAGTCACCAAGATAGCGGAGCAGTACGCAGCCCAACTGGCCAAGCAGTGCTGGCAGCAGTTCAGTAGCTCGCTGGACGGCACCCTCAGCACGGCCAAAACGGTGCGTATACTCAAGACCCTCCTCCACACTATCCAAACCAGGGCCGAATGCGGGCTTGCTATCCGCAGACTCATTCACACCTTCGAGGGTACGGAGAAGGAACTGTTAGATAAAGTAAAAGAGAAATGCTACGGCACGACCTTGCCTGCAGCATACCCGAAACCACACTTGGGAAGACCAAACATCCACCTGGACAGGCCGATCACCAGGGAAGAAGTGTTCGCTGCCATAAAGGTATGCACGCGCAACACGGCGGCGGGTGCAGAAAAGATCCATAATGCACTCATACGCAACCTCAGCGACGGGGCGGTCGTCCAATTGACAACCTTCCTCAACGGGCACTGGGCCGCAGGAACGGTTTCTGAAGAGTGGAAGCATGCAGAGGTCGTAATGATCCCAAAACCGGTTAAGAAACTCCAGATCGAAAACCTCCGACCTATCTCAATCACCTCCTGCCTAGGCAAGCTATACGAGCGTGTCGTTACTCGGAGGCTCCAAATTTACATGGAGGACGAAGACCTGTACCCCCACAGCATGTTCGGCTTCCGAGCTCACCTCTCCACCCAGGACGTCCTCATACAACTCAAAGAGGAAGTCCTCACCAATTTCCCGAGCGCTGGCGAGAACGCGGTCATGGCCCTTGATATTAAAGGGGCCTTTGACAACGTTAGCCACGCGGCTGTAATGAAAGGACTCGACAACCACCACTGTGGCGAGAAGATTCACAGCTATGTGAAGGTCTTTCTCTCCAACCGAACTGCAATGGTTGGGCTCGGAGACCTTCGCAGCGATAAATTCTCGACCCCCAACAAAGGCACACCTCAAGGGTCCGTCATCTCGCCACTACTTTTCAACGTGGCTATGATCGGACTCGCTAGACAACTTAAGAAGATCGAAGGCATACAGCACGCCATGTACGCTGACGACTTCACGGTTTGGGTTACCTCTGGGTCGCTCGGCCAGAAAGAAGAACGACTGCAAGCAGCGGCTACCTGCGTAGAAGAATATGTCCGTGCATGAGGTCTCGCCTGCTCAACAGAAAAATCCGAACTCTTGCGAGTTCACAAAGGGAAACACAAAGAAGGGACCCTCAATGTCTCCCTCGAAGGAGAGCTACTTCCCGAACGAGACAAGATACGAGTCTTAGGAATGTGGCTTCAGAGCAATCCGTGATGCGGCCATACGCTCGGCCTTCTCAAGCAATCGACCACTCAGGTCGCCAGGATGATCACGCGTGTGTCGCAGAAGCGGAGCGGTATGAGAGAGGGGGATACCCTGCGCCTGGTTCAGAGCCTGGTACTCAGTCGCATAGGCTACGCCCTCCCGTATTTCAACCTCAACAAAGGAGAAGTGGAAAGTGCAGATATCATCATCCGCAAAGCTTACAAGACAGCCCTGCACCTACCAATGAAGACCTCTAACGCAAAACTACTAGCTCTTGGCGTTCACAACACCTTCGAAGAGATCAAAGAAGCCCAACTGGTCATGCAGATAGCCAGGCTCCAGCAGACGCCTATGGTGCGCTCGCTTCTTAGGCGACTGGTGCTAGGTGCAACTGCGGAAATCGAGAATCGTACTGTGAGCATACCGGACGCAATTCACCAGACGCTAAAGGTGTGCTGTTATCATCTGTTTTGGCTTGGCTTGGCTTGGCTGGAAGCTGCGACTGGCAGCACGAGCTTATGGCGCTATCCCGCATGCCATAAGCGCTCCACGCTGGGTACCAATTCCCCTGAAGGAGTCCCTGAAGCGCGGAATAGATAAAATGGAGCGGTTAGGCATAATCAGGAAAGTGGATGGACCCACCGAATGGTGCGGCGGAATAGTTCCGGTAGTGAAGCCCTCAGGCGACCTGAGAGTTTGCGTAGACCTCACTAAATTGAACAAATGCGTAGTTCGAGAGCGATTTACGTTACCAACTGTGGATCAAGCTCTAGGGTCACTGTCGGGAGCGAAATGGTTTTAAAAGCTCGATGCCTACTCAGGCTTCTACCAGGTGCGACTCAGTAAAGACTTGGAAGAGCTAACCACGTTCTTAACACTCTTCGGTAGATACTGTTTCACGCGACTACCCTTTGGAATTACCTCCGCTCCGGAGTACTTCCAAAAGAGAATGTCTGAGATACTAGGTGGCCTGCCGGGGGTCGTTAATTTCATGGACGATGTCCTAGTGTTTGGCGAAAGCAAAGCTCAACACGATGAGCGTTTAAGTAACGTGATCACACGCCTAGCAAGGGCAAATGTGACATTAAACAAAGAGAAATGCTTATTCGGGGTTAGGCAAGTGCGTTTTTTGGGTCACATTCTAAATGAGGAAGGTATTCATCCTGATCCAGCGAAGGTCAGTGCTATAAAAGATTTGAGAGCAAACAGAAACGTTACTGAGCTTAGAAGCATTTTGGGCATGGCGAATCATTTGGGCCGCTTCCTGCCACATTTAGCCCAAGTGACTGCTCCCATGCGTGTTCTTTCGCACAAGGATAGGGACTGGGTCTGGGACAGCAATCAGGAAAAAGCGTTCCAAGAACTCAAAGAGCTCATTTGTTCAGCGCAATGCATGGCTTTGTACGACGCTTCGCTACAAACCACTCTTTCAGCTGACGCATCGTCTTTCGGTCTGGGAGCAGTTTTGTTTGAAAAGCAAAAAAGACGGGCAACGTAGACCAGTTGCATTCACTTCTCGTTCGCTCACCAAAACCTAGCAACTGTACTCCCTGATTGAAAAGGAGGCGCTGGCGTTGACATAGGCAGCGGAAAGGTTTGATGAGTATATACGTGGTCTGGAAGTTGTTTTTAAAACTGACCACAAGCCCTTGGTGTCGCTGTTGGGTCACATGGCAATCGATGCTATGCCGCCAAGAATTCAACGTTTTCGTCTGCGCCTGATGCGATACAGTTTTTCTGTATTATATGTACCAGGCAAATCGCTAACCACTGCTGATACTCTTTCACGTTCGCCGTTAGCTCGTACGAAAGTGGAAAGCTGTTTAATTGTCTCAGAGGTAACCGCATACTCGAAAGCTTGTTTACTGGGTTTAGAAACAGGCGACGATTTCTTGAAAAGGGTAAAAGAAGGTCAAGCAAAAGACGAAGTGTGTCGAAGCTTGCGCACAGTGTGCAAAAAAGGGTGGCCCAGGAAACAAAATGTGCCCTGTTATCTTCTGCCATACTGGCAGGAACGTGCATGCATTATTTTGGTGAACGGGTTTCTGCTCAAAGGTATGAGACTTATCATTCCTCAGACCCTTCGCAAGGAAGCGCTAAGCAAACTGCACGACGGTCACCAAGGCATCTCGCGATGCCGTAGTGTGGCTAAAGGTTCTGTCTGGTGGCCGGGACTTAGCACTGAGATAGCGTCATTCGTGAAACAGTGCAGCGTTTGCGCGATGCATGCGCCAGAACAGATCGAACCGATGATTGCATCGCCAACGCTCTCTTTTCCTTGGGAGAGAGTAGGGGTCGATCTGTTTCAAATTCAGGGACGGCAATATCTTGTCGTAGTAGACTATCTTTCGCGATACCCAGAGATTGCCATTCTTCCGTCAACAAAGTCTGCTACCGTGATAAGCCGAATGAAAAGCATTTTTGCGAGACATGGCATTCCCGAGTGTGTGGTGACCGACAATGGTCCCCAATTTGTCAGTGCCGAGTTCGAGAAATTTGCACAACTGTATGGCTTCCGTCATGTCACCTCAAGTCCGAGGCACCCACAGGGAAACGGGGAAGTCGAACGTATGGTAAAGGCGGTTAAGAATCTCATTCTAAAATCGGACGACCCTTACTTAGCCTTGCTGGCTTATAGGGCCACACCTGGTGTTTTGAACGTCAGCCCAGCGGAGATACTGATGGGTAGAAGGCTTAGGACGAGAGTCCCAATGCTGCCTTCGCACCGCAATCCGGGACAATGCTGTCTGCAAGAAGCGGCAGCCAAGGACCGTAAAGTCAGAAAGGAGCAAAGCCGCCACTTCGACCGACGTCACCGGTCTAAAAATCTCCCAAAGCTGGAAGCAGGTGATGTGGTGTGGGTGACTGATCTCCGTACCAAAGGTACAGTGCTCGGAGCAGCACCACAGCCGCGTTCATAGCGTGTTCAAAAGGAAAACGGGGTTGAAGTCCGTAGAAACAGGAGAATGCTTAACCGTCTCCCAAAAGACCAGGTAGATAGCGGGAACTACGAATTTCCGGATAGTCAGGAACAGCCCAGCAGGGCCGGATTGGTAACTGGAGTAGACAACCAATTTTACGAAGCTCCGGAAGCTTTGGTGCCTCTAACTCAGACGGAGACTGACGGTGGCAATTCTCAAGCTAGAATTGTAACTACGACCAGATTTGGAAGAGTTGTTCGCAAACCCATAAGGCTGGGCGTGGACGACTGATGCTTGGAGTGACTGTGTTCTGTCGTGTTTCCTTGGGTGTGTTCCAATGTTATTTTGAAGTGTATGCATGTAAAGTTAATAGTGCTTGAAAAGGGGGATGTGCTGTTATCATCTCTTTTGGCTTGGCTTGGCTTGGCTGGCAGCTGCAACTGCGATAGTGGCGCAAGTGTATTTGTGGCGCAAGTGTGGCGCAAGTGTATAAAAGCGGAGTGCGAGAATAAACGGGGGTCAGTTTCGTCGTTTGGGAGCGCGGTGTCTAGACTGCTTTCTCGGGCAGCGTTCCGGCGCGGGTGCAACGGCGCCCCCCTCCCCCCCCCCCCCCTGCCTGGGCTAACACGACAAAAGGTTAGCTCCCTTTCCCGGAACATGGACACCAACTTGCATGTCGCCCGTAGGGCAGCCCGGGCGAAGTATGTACAACAAAATCTAGCTACAAAACCCCCAACGGTATACACGGACGTGGCTCCGTATACAGGAAGCTCACATAACAGCGAAGTGGCGGTAGCTATTGATCCCAACCTAAAGGAATTAGCTAGCGCCTCAGTCAGGGATTGCACAGTAATCGAAGGGGGGAAGCTGGCCGTTGCTCTCGCGGTGGTAGCCTGGTATCAAAGCAACACGTCCCTTACCATTCTTACAGATTCGAGAGAAGCGTGCCGTAACTACATGAACGGCCGCATAGGTCGCGCTGCGCTCAGGCTTCTCTGAGCGCGACCCCATCAAAAGTCAAACACAACATCTACTTAGTGCCAGGACACACCGACATAGCGGGGAACGAACGCGCCGATCAGGTAGCTCGAGGGTACACGAGCCGAGCTTCCTCCCAATCGGACGATCTACCCGAGCGAGTTGGCCCTACGTACTGAGAGATTCTGAACTACTATAAGGGGGTACGGATCCGCTATCCGCCGCCTCATCGGGATCAAAAACAACAAGAGGCAGTGTACTGGCGAAGACTGCAGACAGGAACATTCCCTAACCTGCATATCGTAAGCAAACTTTACCCGTCACAATATCAGGACACCTGCCTATGGTGTGGTAGCAAGCCTTCGTTATATCACATCACGTGGCTATGTAGAAATAGCGATAGCTTTCGCAAAGACCCGAGTGCGGAACACTGGGAGAGCCGGCTTTCCAGCGGCGATTTGGATTGCCAACTAGGTCTAATCCAGCACGCCCAGCTAGCAGCGAAGCTCAGCGGAGCCCTGGAATAGGGGCACCGACCCTGTGAGAAGACGGAATATGGACCTCTTCTGCTACTAGTACAAGACCTTCCTAGAGAAACTAACGTATTTCCTATCCTATCCTATCCTATCTAAACCCCAGAGCTTGAGGAAGAGTGACAGCACCTGCATTGACTTCCGGATGGATACCATTACATTCGAGCATAATATGGTCAATTGTTTCAGTGGAGTTACCACATACTACACACGCGTCAACTTCATTATTAAATTTCTTTTCGTAGCTGCGAGTTCTAAGGCAGTCTGATCTAGCTTCAAAAAGTAGGTCACTGCCTCTTTAGTTATAAAAGAAACCTTTCTTCCTCTTCCGGTATAGTTCCACACTCTAATTCTTTTCCATCGAAGTTATACAATTTTTACATTCTGTGTTTTTCACCTGTTGCTTAACGCTCTTTATTTATTCGTGCTTGTGACCAGTATACTTACTGGTTAATTTCCTAGTTATTTTCCTCCACTTTGAGTCAATGTTTTTGGATATAGGTATTTAAATACTTTAGCTACCCATCTGTTGCTGTCCAATTTCCTCAGCCATTCCTCATATAATATTTTACTCTGAGCTTCCCGTACTTCGAGAGAGGCCCAGCCCATAACACCCTGTACCACCTCATTTGTGGTTTTGCCGTGGGCACCCAGTGCTAATCATCCGACGGCTGTCTGATCTATTTCTGATCTCGGCTGTACCTCTGATTTAATGCACAAAACCACATTTTCGAAAGTAAGCCCGGGCACCATAATTCCTTTCCGAATACCCCTCAAAACCTCATACCTGTTGTATCCCCACAATACCCTATGCTTCATTACCCCTGGACACCAAACAGCAGCGATCCCCGACTATGTCCACTTAGTACTCATACCATTTGACATATTTGCGGAATTCATCTCCGGAATCCGATCATATGTGTGACGCCTCCACGGTAGCGCCAGCGCAGGTCTCCTTTCCCTCGACATCGTTGTTCCCCTCCGTCTCTGCGAAACTAGGAGGCGCGGCCGACGAAAGTGAGGCCGCCGCCGAGTCGGTGACGTCCATACCTCTACCCGTGTTTATGTAAAAAACAATTAGGAAATGTTTGTTGATGGTGTGAAAACAATGACTCTTGTGGACACTAGTGTTACAGTATCTGTTATGAGTTTGAGTTTAAGAACCTTTCAGGTAGGAAAGTAATGTTCAGCTGTGACCGTGAAGTGGTTTTCCGTGCTGTCGGTGGTGAACCTTTAATTCCTCTTGGTGTGTGTTCTTCGGATGTTGTCATTGGTGGCACCTAGTTTAGAGTAGAACTTGCAGCGCTGTCTTGGTCAACGCATGATGTTATTCTTGGATTGATTTTCTCCAAGATTGTGATGAAACTTTAGACTGTGGTACGGGAGAGATTACTTTGAATCCTTCACTACTTTCGGTTCTTGCGGATGACTCGACACCTGAATTTGGAGCATTTGCTGTGGAAGAAGACACAAATGTGCCAGCGATATCTGCAGCATTCGTGCGGGTTTTCTCTATTCGGAACCAGTGCGAATCTTTTGAGGCTATAGCAGAACCTACGAGACTCACCTCCTCTAAGACGAGTACCCTTGTGCCTCGTTGCATCGTTCCCATGACTAGAGGCCGCACTGAGCAGTGGACAGCGAACCATTTTGAAGAGCCAACTATGTTGCCTCGGAGCCTAGAACTTCCCCATTTTGAGGAAGGCGTATCAGGTTCCGTCGCGGCGATAAACAGCTCTGTCATTGAACAACAGGTGCAACCAGGTAAGAAGACTCAAGTTACGCCTATAATTAATAAGTCTCTTTCTACAACTTAGCGCCGTATTCTAGCGGAACTACTTCTGAAACACCTGACAGTGTTCGACGTTTCCAAGTATGGCTCAAAACCACTGCCTACCAGTGTTATTCACCACACGATCAACACCGGGTCCGCACCTCCAATACGTCAGAAGCCCTATCGTGTCTCAGCAACTGAACATAAGGTAATAGATAAGCAAGTTCAATATGCTAAAGCGCGGCATTATTCGAGAGTCCTGTAGTCTTTGGGCCGCTACGTTATCCTTGATAGAAAGATGCTACATAGAGGTTTTGCGTTGACTACCGCCGCTTAAATACAGTCACGACGAAAGACGTCTACCCGCTTTCACGTATAGGTGACGCAATTGACTGTCTGCACTCAGCTTCGTACTTTTCTTCTATCGACTTGAGATCCGGTTACCGGCAAATCCCCATGCACACTGCAGATAAAAAAGGGCATTCGTAACACCAGACGGACCTTATGAATTTACTGTTATGCCTTTTGGATTATGTAATGCGTCTGCCCCATTCGAGCGGTTCATGGATACAATCCTCCATGGACTAAAGGGGAACATTTGTTTATGTTCTTTGGATGACGTTGTAATTTTCGGCAAAACATTTAGGGAGCACGACAGCCGTCTGGATATCATGCGTGATTGCATGGAACGAGCTGGTCTTCTACTGAATGCAAATAAATGTCATTTTGCTGATCGTGAAACAACTGTCTTCGCTCACTTAGTTGATAAAGAAGGTGTTCGACCAGATCCCAAGAAAATTGAAACTGTCAAAAGTTTTACCGTGCCTAAACCAGTAAAAGAGCTGCGGAGCTTTCTGGGGCTACGCTCGTACTTTCGATGCTTTATACCGAGGTTTTCAGACATCGCTTACCCACTCACATGTCTACTGTATAAAGAATCATCATTAAATTTGACCAGCGAATGTGACACAACTTTCCATCACCTGAAATTTATTCTGACCTCGGGCCCCATCCTCCGCCACTTCTGCCTATCAGCTCCAATTGAAGTACACACTGGCGCAAGTGGTATCGGTATCGGCGCTGTACTTATACAACGCCATGGACGCGATCAGCACGTGATAGCGTATGCCAGCCACTTGTTAAATAAATGCGAAAGAAATTACATGGTTACGGAGCAGGGAGCAAGACAGCGCTTTTGTTCTTATCTGTACTGGAATGCTTTCACCATCGTGACCGACCCCCATTTCTTTTGCTGGCTGGTGAGTCTTCGTGACCCCTGTGGGAGGCTCGCTCGATGGGCTTTACGCCTTCAAGAGTTTAATTTTACTGTGGTACATAAAAGCGGCCATAAACACTCAGATGGTGATTGTCTTTCGCATTTGCCGCTTCAAGCGACTGATGACGACGCAGACAACTTCGATGAATATTTGGCTCCACTTTCAGAAACCTTCCCCGATCTCCGAGTTTTCCTTACCGAGCAACGCAAAGACCAAACATTGACCTCTCTGTTTGATTCCGCCCACGATCCTATGAAGAACACTTATACATTCACGAAGTAGTGCTTTATAAGAAGAATTTCGCCTCTGGAGGAGCACGCATGCTCCTTGTCGTTCCGGAAAGCCTACGCATCACAGACCTAGAAGTAATGCATACTGACGCTACGTCTGGTCACCTGGGAGTGACCCGACAACTCCACTGCACACAGCAGCGATTTTACTGGCCGAACATGCGTTCAAAGATCGAGCGTTATGTATCCAGCTGTGTGCTATGTCAGCGCTTTAAGCTGCCCACTTCATGTCCACATGGAAAACTGTGGCTATTCACACCTCCAACAGCCCCGTTTGAGCAAGTTGGCATTGACCTTCTTGGACCTTTCCCGCGATCACCTAAAGAAAACCAATGGATTCTTGTTTGCGTGGATTATTTAACCCTCTATTGTGAGACAGCCGCGATACCATCCGCTACTGCTTCTGAAGTATCTAATTTCTTACTTCGATTCGTCACTCTTCGGCATGGCCTTTCTGCAGTCATCATTAGTGACCATGGACGCCAATTCACAGTAAACATTGTCGAAGAACTTCTTTGCCTCAGCGCCTGCAGTTTTCGCCACTCCACACCATATCATCCCTAAACGAATGGTGTGGCAGAATGAACTAATCAGACGCTCACCACCATGTTGTCTATGTACGTCGCTGCCGATTATAAGGACTGGGATGGCATTCTACCGTTCATTACTCATGCATACAACACAGCGCAACCTAAGACAACAGGCTACTGCCTCTTCCACCTTCTCTATGCTCGCACGCCTCGTTGTGGCCTCGACACCATACTGACGTTTTTCATTCATGACGAACCTTCTCTTGTTACCACACTATGCAGAGCTGAAGAGGCTCGCCAGCTGGCCAAAGTTCAAATTTTATCTTCACAAGAACGTTCTAAGAAACGCTACGATGGTCGGCGCCAACAAGTTTCTTATGTTCCTGGCGACTATGTATGGTTGTGGACACCTCTGCGTAAGCGTGGTCTTTGTCAGAAACTGCTGTCACACTACACCGGATCGTTCGTTGTGTTAGAGCGCATCAGTTACCTGAATTCGTTATAGTACGCCTAACTGCGAATGGCCGACGTTCACGGCAGTCTCAGGTGGTGCACGTAGCCCGCCTCAAGCGATTTCATTCCAGAGGTTCTATGTAACTCGCCCGACGGGCTTTGTCTGCGAGGAGGGAACTGTCACGCGCCGCCTCAGAACGTCGACGGAAGATGAAACAGAACGGTCGGGTAGATCGGTGAAGAGGAAAGAAGATCAAGGGCAGAGAGAAGTTTGTACGCTTCGCCGCCGTCCTGTTTAGACCACTCTCTATAAATAAACCCCCCGTGCGTACAAAACACGTAACAATATATATATTTTGTTACGACGTTTATTTACACAGATGTTAGGATGCGCTGGAGATTTGCACACCACAGCGGAAAGACCCAGCTTCCTCGTCCGCTTCTCCTTATTCCGCCAAACCTCATCTTCCTTCAATAAGGACCGCGGGAAGTGCGTGACACTGCCCCTTCGCAGACGATGCCCGCCGGGCGAGTCAAGGTTCGTCACGTTGATAGAAGGGCATCATGCGGGCCACGTGGACTACATGAGTCTTCCGAGAACGACGCCCTTGGGTGGTCAGGCGAGAGACTACAAAGTTTACTGCGCTGAGGCGTTCCAGTACAACGAAAGGGCCAGTATAGTGGTGCAACAGTTTCTGACACAAGCCGCGCTTACGCAACGGCGTCCAAAGCCACACCAAGTAACCAGGGGAATAATTAACATCTTGATGACACTTGTAGTAGCGTTGCTTGTAGCGTTCCTGGGAGACTAGAGTGTGAAGTCTAGCCAGTCGACGAACTTGTTCAGCCAAAGAGAGAGTATGCGCTAGTGACTGTTACAGCAGGGAGTAAGAAAGGCGGAAATATGTCCAAAGTGCTTCGTGGAGGTCGTGCATAAAGAAGAAAAAACGGACTGTAGCCTGTCGTTTCGTGCTTAGCAGTGTTAAATGCATATCTTATAAACGGAAGGACTTAATCCCAGTTTTTGTGGAGTCAGTCGACATACATTTCGAGCATATTGCTAAGCGTTCGATTGGTGCGTTCGGTAAGACCGTTTGTTTGTGGGTAGTCCGTGGACTGCCCTTGTGATTCTGGTCAAAAAAGAAGATGGCACATGGCGATTTTGTGTTTATTATCGACGGCTGAATACTGTTACCAAGAAGAACGTGTATCCCCTGCCACGTATTGATGACGCCATTGATTGCTTAGATTCCGCCTCCTATATTTCCTCAGTTGACCTGCGATCAGGCTATTGGCAGATGCCCATGCACCCGGAAGATAAAGAAAAGACGGCATTCATCAAACCAGACGGGCTGTATGAATTTAATGTGATGCAATTTGGATTATGTAACGCTCCAGCCACGTTCGAAAGATTAATGGATACAGTTTTGCGCGGACTGAAGTGGTACATTTGTATGTGTTATTTGGACGATGTAGTGATAATCGGAACTACTTTTCATGAACACAACAGTCGGTTAGAGATTGTCTGGAGTGTATTGAGAAAGCTGGTCTGGTACTCAATTCCAAGAAATGTGGCTTTGGATAACGCCAGAAGGTGGTACTTGGACATCTCATAGACAAGGATGGAATCAGGCCTGATCCGAAAAAGATCGAAGCTGAACACTTGTTTTAAACTGCCGAAATCGTTAAAACAGCTCAGGAGTGTTTTGGAGCTTTGCTCCTATTTTCGGCGTTTTGTTCCGACGTTTGCTGACCTAGCATATTCCCTTACTTGTCTTCCGCAAAAAGATGTGCCTTTCAAGTGGACTGCCGATTGCGATTCCGCCTTTCGTCAGTTCAAATTTATTTTGACATCAGGACCAGTACTACGCCACTTCTGTCCATCAGCTCTAACAGAACTTCACACTGATGCCAGCCCAGTTGGAGTTGGTGCTGCGCTCATACAGCGCCACAATGACGATGAACATGTTGTTGCATATGCAAGCCGTTCTTTGAGCAAGGCTGAGCGTAATTACACAGTAACTGAACAGGAATGCTTAGCTGTTGTATTCGGTGTGCAACGGTTTAGGTCATATCTTTATGGGTGTGCAATTAAAATTGTGACGGACCATCATTCCTTATCCTCATCCATAAGAAAGGGGATTCTAAGGACCTTAAAAATTACAGACCAATCACCTTACTGTCTGTTACGTATAAAGTATTTACAAAGGTAATCGCTAATAGAATAAGGACAACCTTACACTGCAATCAAGCAAAGGATCAAGCAGGTTTTCGGAAACGGTACTCTATTATCGATCATATCCATGCCATCAATCAGGGGACAAAAAAATGCTGGGAATGTAACCAGCCCTTATACATAGCATTCGTTGATTACGAAAAAGCATTTGACTCAGTTGAAACCTCGACGGTGATGCAGGCACCGCGAAATCAGGGGGTAGACGAGCCGTACGTGAAAGTGCTAGATATATATAGTGGCTGCACAGCAACCATAGTTCTGCAAAAAGAAAGTCAGACAATTCCCATAAAGAAAGGTGTCAGGCAAAGAGACACGATCTCCCCAATACTATTCACAGCTTGCTTAGAGGAAGTATTCGGAGACTTGGAATGGGAGCAGTTAGGGATAAGGGTAGATGGAGAATACCTCATTAATCTACGATTTTCTGATGACATTGTCTTGCTAAGCAACTCGGGGGATGAACTGCAAATAAATGATTGGTGACCTAAACAGGAAAAGTAGAAAGGTAGGCTAGGAAATCAATATGCAGAAGACTAAGGTAATGTTCAACAGCCTCGGAAAGGAACAGCAGTTTATATTAGGTAGCGAAGTACTGGAAGTAGTAGGCGAATATGTCTACTTAGGACAGGTACTAACCGCAGATCCGTACCACGAAAAAGAAATAACAAGAAGAATAAGATTGGGATGGAGCGCATTTGGCAAGCAATCACAGAATATGACTAGCAGCTTATCGGTATCGCTAAAGAGGAAAGTATATAACAGTTGCATCTTACCTGTACTCACCTATGGGGCTGAAACGTGGAGGCTAACCAAGAGAGTTCTACTTAAGTTGAGGACAACCCAGAGGGCTATGGAACGAAAAATGGTAGGTGTAAGATTAAGAGATTGGAAGCGTCCAGAGTGGGTCAGAGAAATATCTCAGGTTACCGACATTCTAGTGGATATTAAGAAAAAGAAATGGGCATGGGCAGGACATGTAGTGCGAAGAGAGGATAATCAATGGTCGCTTAGGACAAAAAACTGGATTCCAAGGGAAGGAAAGCGTACCAGAGAGCGGCAGAAAGTTAGGTGGGCGGATGAGGTAAAAAAGTTCGCAGGGGTCAAGTGGATGCAGCTAGCACAGAACCGGGCTAATTGGAGAAATATGGGAGATGCCTTCGCCCTGCAGTTGGTATAGTCAGGCTGATGATGATGATCATTCCTTATGTTGGCTTGTAAACCTTCGTGAACCCTTTGGACGCCTCGCGCGGTGGGCTTTGCTCCTTCAAGAATTCAATTTTACTGTCTTTTAAGAGTGTAGACGATTCCTGAATGATGCCCTTATGCAGCATGTCACGAACTTGTTCTTCGATTGTTTGGCGCTCTGATGGGGATACACGATAAGGCTTCTGACGGATTGAATTAGCAGTCCCAGTATTGATTCGGTGCTGAGTACGTGAAATGGGAATCCGTGGTTGCGAGTCTTGAGAGAAATCGAAAGCCGCAGTATGTTTCGCCAGTACGTCCTCTAAACTGTGACAGTCACTTGTTGGCAGAAATTTGTTAATCATGGCAAGAAATTTTGTTTCATCGTCTTCTGCGCATGCGGTAGGATGGGAATTGTCTGTGCTGAGCACGGCCATTGACTTAAAAGTGTCTTCGTCAAAGTTGGCAAGTTTTAGACCACGTGGTAATACAACAGGTTCGTTAGAGCAATTAGTCATCCACAAAGAATGGCCATTCATGACTGAGATGATGCAGCGGTGAATCAGAATACTTTTCTTCGTGCAGTTGAGGGTGAGTGGTTCAACCACAGCGTCAAACGCATCACTGGCACAGCTTGAATTAACAACTTGTATAAACTCTGCTGACATTGCAGGAATGACTATGTCGTCCGAAACCGAAAGCGTGCTTGGATTGGTCCGCAAATTTTCACGCAAAGCAGATTTAATTCGAGTGCTCACAGAAATGTCTCCGTTGCGAAAGTCGAAATTGGCCCCACATTGTTCCAGAAAATCCAGTCATGCGTTGATCGAGCAAGTACAGCGAATTCAGTTCGGAATGTGCGGCCGGCGATAACAAGATTCACGGAACACACTCCAAGTGGGTTAATCGGTTCGCCACCAACACCACACAATGTTGTCGCATTATCCCAAGCAAACATAATTTTACGACCAAGGCAGTTTTTAAAAGCGAGATTTATAATAGAAATGGTTGTACCTGAGCCCAACAACGCCATAGCACGTACACCGTCCATAAGCACTTCAATTCGGTTCTTTAACATCGAAACGGGCAGAGGCATGGGTAAGCTAGAATCATTTGCAACCTCACCTCTATCGGCCGCACTCACTAGTTTCCCGGAGGTGGCGACCGTCGTCGGGGAGAAGGGGAGCGTCGTAGGCGCAGAGATAGTGGTGTCAGGCTACGGTTCAGCGCCATTCTGCTTTCTTGTCGGCTAGCTGTTGCTCTGTACTCATTCCGGCCAGATGTTCTTCTATATGAATTATCATTATCAACAGCAAACCTTGTACGGGAGTTCGCCCGCTGTGGGCGATACTGCTGGTACGGACGACGGTTGCGGCAAAAACGTGAAATGTGGCCGATAATTCCACAGGCATAACACACTGGCGGCGCACGTTCATTCGATGAATAAGGCTCATCGTCGCTTGGATTAAACGCTTCATGCTCTGGATGTTGTCGACGAGGAAGACGAGAGTGCTCGCTGTTGTAGGCGTTGATGGTGAGAGGCTGAATGTTCGGGCGATGAGCAACAGAGTATCGGGTGTCCGAAGGCGACGTAACAGAGGGAGCATAACAGGCAGAAGATGGGCTATTGTCTGACGAAGAGGTGCCACTGTAGACGGGTCTGACGTGGCCCCCAATATCTTGATGCCTCCGAAGCTCTTCGCGGTCGATCTGGCAAATTGTAACTGCCAGGCGTGTCGTTTCAGACACATCCACACTGGCGACAGTTGTCACATTAGGCAACCGACCAAACTTTGGAATGATACGGCGTCGCTTCAAACATGCAAACGTGCGGCAGTGTCGTGTTACATCAGCGGTGGTATTCAAATCGTCCTTACAGATAAGAAGGTTGTACACGTCTTGCGCTATTTCTTTCAGGAGATGACCCACTCTGTCTTCCTCAGTCATCCGAGCATCAACTATTCTGCGCAACTTGAGGACTTCTTTGATGCATGTTGTGCAGGTCTCCCCCGGTACTTGCGCTCGTAGAGCCAGAGTCTGTTTGGCGCCCTTTTTTCGGGTATCGGCATCGCCAAATCCCGCTCTCATTTCTTCTATGTAGCGATCCAAGGTGGTAAGGGATGCTTCATGATTGTCAAACCATGTTAGCGCAGTTTCTTCAAGAAAAATACATCATTCGCCAACTTTGTATTCGCATCCCAGCGGTTGTATTTGCTCACCCGATTGTGGTGGGTGAGCCAGTCATCCACGTCTTCCCCCGGCTTGCCATACAAGTGCCGGGGTTCTCGATAAGGCTGTGCGGTGGTCGGTTGAGCTGCTGGCGTGGGCTGCGTTGAACCATCTGCTTGCGCCATCTCCGTCCGTAGGGAGGGGTAGCCCAGCAATTCTTCTACTTCGGCGAAGTAGGAGAGGTTCCGTGGTGATCTGTACCCCGCACCTCCACTACACTTGTTACGACGTTTATTTACACAGATGTTAGGATGCGCTGGAGATTTGCACACCACAGCGGAAAGACCCAGCTTCCACGTCCTCTTCTGCTTATTCCGCCAAATCTCATCTTCCTTCAATAAGGACCGCGGGAAGTGCGTGACAATATATATATATATATATATATATATATATATATATATATATATATTGTCACGTGGTGGTGACAAGGTTGATGACACAAATGAAGAGTCGTTGGTTGCACTGAAGAAACTCTTCATTGCGCTGACTTGCACCCGCAAAAGCACTAAGCAACTCGGCGGCGGCGATAGCAACAAACGTGCTCGTCGATCGTCGAGCAAAAAATGCCCGTCGCACTCGTCAACGCTCGATTTAAAGGCTGATCAGAAAAATCTAGATAACGTCGCAGACTGCCCTTAGCACAACCTGGAAAATTACAGAAACATACGCGAGTGATGGGAATCTTCGAGACAGATCTCGGCGCATCGTTGGCGACAAAGAAAATGATAACGCGTCGTATCGCGACAACGAGCATGAACAAACACGGGATACAGAATTGATAAGCTTGCCAGAATCACAATGATAAGGCCTTATGCCAGCGGCTCTCGAACAGCAAATAAAGATTTAAACAGTTCGCACCATTACCCCCCCTTAAAAAAACACCGCCTCGATGTTTCAAAGGAAACATAAACATTACAAAGCAAAAATTGAATAGCCCTTAGCGCGCATATTATGGCTTAAAGCGTACAACATGCACAATTTCTAGATACAGTCGGCGCCGCTGCGATCCTGCTGCACCGTCGGGAATGACCTCGTAGTTCAATTGTCCTAGTCGGCGAAGCACCTTGTACGGCCGAAGTATCGGTGGGAAAACTTTTCGCTCTGTCCGCTGCGGCAAATCGGCGTCTAATCTCAGACTTGATCTCCTGGTTTGTACTCAGCATCGCGTCGTCGTAAGTTGTATCGTCGGGCGTCGGTTCGTTGCTATTTTTAATGCGCATTTGGGCGAGTATTCGGGCTTCCTCTGCACGTTAAAGGTAGGCGGCGACGTCCAGGTTCTCATGGGTTACGTGCGGCAGCACTGCGTTAAGCGTCGTCGTGGGCTCCTTGCCGTACACACGGCTTTCCTTCCGAACGACACTTGCAAATGCAGTCAAAAAATGTTTTCTTGAGAATATCCTAGCTCTTCAAAGCTGCCTCATGATTTTCGAACCATATGCGGGCACAGCCTTGAAGAGCAAAATAGACTTACCGTACCTTCGCTTCGTTGTTCGAGCAATTGAATTCTGCAACACGGTCGAAAAGGTCCATCCAGTCTTTTGCATCTTCAGAGGGCAGCCCTTTGAAGATAGAGGGCTCCCGGAGCTGCACAAAGACAACGGGTGCTATTGAGTGGGCTATTTTTAAAGTTGATATCTTTCGGTGTCTAACTGGGTCACGCAGCAGACCGTGTTCGAGTTGGAGCCCTTGAAGTCGGCGGCTGGCTCGGTGACCTGAAGGCTGGTCCCCCAGGGCGACAAGAACAAGGCTGGGGTGTTCGCTTGAATGATCAAAGGCAGCACCTCCACCAGATGTCACGTGGTAGTTACAAAGTCGCTGACAAAAATGAAGAGTCGTTGATTGCACTGTAGAAACTCTTTATTGGGCTGACTTGCGCCCTCAAAAGAAATAATCTACTCGGCGGAAGCGATAGCAACAAACGTGCTCGTCGATCGCCGAACAAAGAATGCCCGTCGCACTCTTCAACACTCAATTTAAAGGCTGCTCAGAACAATCTAGATAACGTCGCACACTGCCACTAGCAGAACAAGAAACATTGTAGAAACATACACAAGTGATCGGAATCTTTGAAACCAATCTCGGCGCATCGTTCGCGACAAACCAAATGATATCGCGTCGTATCGCGACAACGAGCATGAACAAGCACGGGATACATAATTGATAAGCGTGCCAGAATCGCAATGATAAGGCCATATGCCAGCGGCTGTCTAACAGGAACAAATAAAGATTTAAACAGTACGCGGCAATATATATATATATATATATATATATAGAACGAAAGGAAGAAGATGGTTTGCACGGTATAAAAAAGAAGAACCGAATAAGGGTAAATAGGGTACGCCTCAGGTCGCAGATGAGCCAACGTTTCGACAAGTGGACTTGTCTTCTGGACATAGCGATCATCACTGGCAGGGGTTTAAATACGCTTTTGGTTCCGAAGAAGAAAAGCTGGGGAGGGGGAAAGTGGGTGCGAAAGAGTGGGGAGGAGAGGATGGGTGAGAAGAAAGTGGGTCATGAAGTAGAAAAAAAAAGAAAAAAAAAGTCTTGAGTATGTACTTATCAGCCATGGAACCAGGGATTCTGTAGCCTGCAAAAGACGTAAAAAGCGGCAGTACCAGGAAGAAAAAAAAAAGAAAAAAAGGGACTACTATGCCGGTTAGGTGATCAGTCACCACTAAAGACGGTTTGGTGAAGATACACCTTACAAAGGGAGGCTATGCAAAGGGCCCTGATAAGGCATATATCTAGGGGGACAATTCTTAAAAGGAGGGGGTAGGGCGGGGAGTACATGGAGTATGGGGAGTACATCTTAACAAAACCGTTTTTAGTGGTGACTAATCACCTAACCGGCATAGTAGTTCCTTTTTTTTCTTTTTTTTTCTTCCTGGTACTGCCGCTTTTTACTTGTTTTGGAGGCTACAGAATCCCTGGTTCCATGGCTGATAAGTACATACTCAAGACTTTTTTTTTTCTTTTTTTTTCTACTTCATGACCCACTTTCTTCTCACCCATCCTCTCCTCCCCACTCTTTCGCACCCACTTTCCCCCCTCCCCAGCTTTTTTTCTTCGGAAGCAAAAGCGTATTTAAACCCCTGCCAGTGATGATCGCTATGCCCAGACGAAGACAAGTCCACTTGTCGAAACGTTGGCTCATCTGCGACCTGAGGCGTACCCTATTTACCCTTGTTCGGTTCTTCTTTATATATATATATATTGTAAGCACTGTGAGTGACCTTCATCTTCATCTCAGCGTAATCATCATCGGTCTTCGGGTCGTGCGAAGAAGACGAAGTGTTGCTAAGCTGTGGCTAGTCGGTAGCTGCTGCTTCGGTCTACCTGAAGTAAAAAGGTGAATTTGCTGGTGCGTTCTTCTGCCTCACAAGTGGTGGAAGTGACTCCTGATCCCAGCGTCCTCAACGCGGCACCCCCTGGAGCTCCGTTCCGGTCGTGTTCTTGGCGGCACATCAACCGCCATGGCGCAGTCACATCCCCCTGCTCTCACCGTTCCGGCGCCTGTAGCTACCGATGGGCATCCCACGGCTGCCCATGCCACCTCTGCACCACTGACGTCCCAAGGTGCACTTGCTCAGCACCATTTGACCCACCCAACTTGGTCAGTTACCTCACGTCAGCGCGACCCTCCGGTTTTCGCCGGTCTCCGCGGTGACGACGTCGAAGACTGGCTACAGCAGTACGATCGGGTGAGCGCTTTTAACGGTTGGGACGCTTCTATGAAGCTACTCAACGTCTCATTCTACCTGAGTGACGTGGCTAAGACGTGGTTCCTCAACCATGAGGACGCCATTCCTGACTGGCCTCAATTCACGACACAGATCCGCCAGATATTTGGAACTGTTGGTGCTGGTCCGGCCTCTTTTCAAAAGAAGCTAGAGACCCGTGTGCAGCTTCCAGGAGAGACATACACATCCTACATTGAGGACGTACTCGCCCTTTGCCGGCGAGTTAACAATGGCATGGTCGAGGCTGAACGTGTCGGACATATTTTAAAAGGAATTGGCTCTTTTGCCTACGCAGCTCTAGCTGCCCAAAATCCCGTCACGGTGGCAGACATTCGTGCCACTTGCCAGCGACTTGACTATCTACAGTCGCGCCGCCTCAACAACACCTGGGATCCGAGCCAAATTCCCGAAACTGATCTGCGCACCATCATACGATCTATAATACGGGAAGAGCTCCACAATGATATTCCGTCGGTTCCTGCCTTCTCACGCCCACCTGCTCAATCTACTGGGTTGCGTGGCATTATCAAGGAGGAGCTTACTTCACTCAATCGTCCCATGGCTACAGAACCACCAGCTCCGACGTATGCTCCGAACGTTCCGACGTATGCTGAAGTCACTGCGGCTCCTCCTCCTTGTCCTCCTGTCCATCACGCGCCTGTCCCACCCAGCCTCGCCGCCCTGTCCCCGCGACCACCGGTGTATGGTAATTGGCGGCCTCTCCCACCTCGTCCAGTATGTTTCTACTGCGGAATCCGCGGCCATGTAACACGCGTTTGTCGCCGACGACTGCGAGATGAGCGTGCGAGCTATGGGTACGTTCGACGTGACGACCCCTACCAGCTTCCTCCTCGCCAGTACTACACCGATAATGACCTCCGTCCCTCTTCCTCCCCGTCGACTTCTCCTGACCGGTCTAGGACAGCACGGCCATCGCGTCGTCGCTCCCCGTCACCCTTTCGCCGGACTTCGTCGCCCCTTCGCCCTCCATCTTCAGCTTCTGCCCGCCAAACGGAAAACTAACCTGTGCAGTTTCCGGAGGTAAAACTGCACCGCCTGTCGTCGCTCCAATTCCTCCTCTGCTCCCATCAAACATGTTGACTGTATTCCTTGAGGGACATGAACTGGAAGCTTTAATTGATACCGGCGCCGCTATTTCTATTATGAAACTTGACTTGTGTTTAAAACTGCGAAAAGTGCGCACACCTTATACCGGTCCTCCTTTACGTGCTGCAAATGGACAGAATATTAACCCTTGTGGAGCGTGTACAGCCCGAGTCACCATTGATGGCATCTTGCACTTCATTGAGTTTGCTGTCCTATCCTCCTGTGTCCATCAACTCATCTTCGGCTGGGATTTCCTCCAAAACGCCTCAGCAGTCATTACGTGTTCCCCTCCCACTATTGAAGTCACTGAATGCAACATTCTTGCCGATAGAGAACCACTTTCTTCCCGTGTAGTTATGCTTGCCGATCACGTCCTCTATCCGGGCAACGAAGATATTCTATCTGTGACTTCTGACGCCGTCACCGATGGCGACGTCCTGATTACACCCAGCCCTCGTCTCCTGTCAAGAGGTATTATCATCATCGTGTCCCTTCTTCGCTTCTCCAGCGGTTCTTCTCTTCTCGCCGCATTCAACACCACATCAGAGCCCATTCTTCTGCGACGCGACTCTACTGTTGCATCAATTGCTTCCGCCCAGCCTGTCACACTTCTTCCCATTTCCACCTCCGATCGCTCTGATTCATCCCCTGCCTCGCTCAGTGCAGCACTTCGCCACACGATCAGCACCGACCTGACAACAGACCAGACAGACGCATTGCTCGCTGTATTGAACAAGCACGCAGACTCGTTCGACGTCAATTCCGGCACACTGGGTCAAACCGCTGCAGCAACGCATCGCATACTCACCGACGGATCAAGCATAGTTAGACGCCGGCCTTATCGTGTTTCTCCAACCGAGCGCAAAGTTATTCAGGAAAATGTTGCTGACATGCTTGCACGCAACATCATACGCCCATCGTCTAGTTCCTGGTCATCGCCTGTTGTGCTAGTGCAAAAAAAAGACGGTTCGGTTCGTTTTTGTGTAGATTACCGTGCTCTAAACAGAATAACTCGTAAGGATGTGTATCCCCTCCCTCGAATTGACGACGCCCTCGATTGTTTGCAAGGTGCCCAATTTTTCTCCAGCCTTGACTTAAGATCAGGCTACTGGCAGATCCCCATGAATGAAGATGATAAAGAGAAGACCGCCTTTGCAACACCGGACGGTTTATACGAATTCAATGTAATGCCTTTTGGACTCTGCAACGCTCCTGCTACATTCGAGCGTATGATTGACACAGTTCTCCGCGGCCTCAAATGGAAAACATGTCTCTGTTACTTAGATGACATCGTCATTTTTTCTTCGTCATTTCCTGATCACCTTACTCGTCTCGATGAAGTTTTGACAGCACTTTCCAGCGCTGGCCTACAGCTAAACACGAAGAAATGCCGTTTTGCATCAAAATCCATTAAAGTTCTTGGCCATCTCGTAAGCAGCGAAGGAATTAAGCCTGACCCTGAAAAAATCGCTGCTGCGCTGCACTTTCCCCGTCCAACTCGGGTCAAAGATCTCCGCAGTTTCCTCGGCTTGGCATCATACTTCCGCAGATTCATCCGCAATTTCGCCTCTATTGCCTCACCTTTACATGCGCTTCTTCACAACGACACGCCTTTCATCTGGTCTCCTGCTTGCGAAGAAGCATTTGAAACTCTGAAGCGTGCTCTGACTTCGGGTCCCGTCCTCTGCCATTTTGATGATAAAGCACCGACAATTTTGCACACCGACGCCAGTAGCCATGGCATTGGCGCTGTCCTTCTGCAACGCCAAAACACCTCTACAGAAAATGTTGTTGCCTATGCGAGCCGAACTCTGACTTCTGCGGAACAAAACTACACTATTACCGAACAAGAATGTCTCGCCGTCGTCTGGGCTGTTCAGAAGTTTCGTCCTTACCTGTACGGCCGTCACTTCACAGTCGTCACTGACCACCACGCCCTATGCTGGTTATCCACTTTGAAAAATCTGTCCGGTCGTCTCGGGCGGTGGATCCTCCGCCTTCAAGAGTACGACTTTACTGTCACTTACAAATCGGGCAAGAAGCACAAGGACGCCGACGCTCTCTCTCGTTGCCCTATTGCTTTGCCGTCGCAACCCATGTCCTCGCATTCCTCTCCTGTCCCAACGGAGTCAAGCCATTTAAACCCTACAGTTATGCAGTCTTTGAGCGCCGCCTCTATTGCTCCCATGCCAGATATACACTGCAATCTTGCTCACCACCAGAGTGCTGACCCTTACTGTCAAAAGCTGATTGATAGTCTCAGCGGTGTTATTAGACCTCCAAATGCCCGTCTCCGTCGTCGGCTCAAAAATTTCAAGTTACAGGATGGCACATTATTTTGGCACAACTACAGCCCACTGGGCCACACATGGGTTCCCGTAATTCCTTCTTCCCTGCGTCCTCAAGTTCTACAAGCCTTTCACGACGACCCCACCGCAGGTCACCTTGGGTACCACAAAACCTACGACCGCATCAAACGTCGTTTCTTCTGGCCTGGCCTTTCAACCTCAGTATTAAAATACGTAGCGTCTTGCATCCCTTGTCAACGACGCAAGCGGTCTACGTCGCCTCCTGCCGGTCTCTTGCAACCTCTCCCATGTCCTTCCACACCTTTCGAAGTCGTCGGAATCGACTTGTATGGACCCCTGCCCTTGACTCCAGCTGGCAACCGCTGGGTCGTTACTGCCGTTGACCACCTCACCCGATACGCTGAAACCGCAGCACTTCCTTCCGGCTCCGCTTCCGAAATCGCCAACTTCTTCCTCCACACCATACTTCTTCGCCACGGCGCCCCTCGCCTCCTCCTTAGCGATCGTGGCAAGTCGTTCCTCTCCACCGTCCTCGCCGCAGTGCTTCATGCTTCAGGCACGGTGCATAAAACTACATCTCCTTACCACCCTCAGACCAATGGCCTCACGGAACGCTTTCATCGCACCCTTTCTGATATGCTATCCACCTACATTCACCCTCAGCACAACAACTGGGACTCTTTACTCCCCTTTGTAACCTTCGCCTACAACACTGCCGTTCAACGAACCACCACCTACTCTCCGTTTTTTCTTGTTTATGCCCGCCATCCTACCTTCTCCCTCGAAGCATCTTTCTTCACAGCTTCTACTCCTTCTGCCGCGCCTTCCCACGAACAGTTCGTGTCTCGTATCGCCCACTGCCGTGATCGTGCCCGCCTTCAAACTGAAGCCACTCAAGCTTCCAGGAAAAGCACGTATGATGCGACTCATCGCTCAGTGTCTTTCCGCCCTGGAGACGAAGTGCTACTCTGGACACCTACTCGCATCCCCGGCCTGTGTGAAAAGTTTCTGAGCCGTTTTATAGGCCCGTACACGGTTCTGGAACAAACTTCCCCTGTAAACTATCTCATCACACCTGCATCGCCTGTTCGCGATCGTCGGTGTCGCGGCACCGAGATTGTGCACGTGTCGCGCTTGAAACCATTTAACCGCCGACCTTAAGATTTAATTTGCGACCAGGATGGTCGCTTTCGTTCGGGAGGGGGAATGTTGTAAGCACTGTGAGTGACCTTCATCTTCATCTCAGCGTAATCATCATCGGTCTTCGGGTCGTGCGAAGAAGACGAAGTGTTGCTAAGCTGTGGCTAGTCGGTAGCTGCTGCTTCGGTCTACCTGAAGTAAAAAGGTGAATTTGCTGGTGCGTTCTTCTGCCTCACAATATATATATATATATATATATATATATATATATATATATATACACTTATACAGACGTAGACGCGCTACGTGCCTCGCCCGTAGCTATCATTTAACACTAGATTTAACCGAAGCTAATTCACAGTTAACTGTTTGCATGGCGTTGGTAAAGCACATGTTGGCTATTGCCTTATTGACAATGTTCGTGTGGCATGAAGAGTATAAAAAGAGTGGTTTGTTAGCCCTAGGGTGGTAGCACCAGCTCAATGGGTAGGCGATAATAATAAATATAAATATGAAAACTGCAATTTGTGGCCCAAAGGTAATTTGTAAGGTACCTCACGTGGATGAATATACCCTGAAAATGTTTAAAATGTGGCTAAGGTGTCATCCAACACTCACTGGGCTATTGTCAACAACCAGCAAAAATCAACGTAACGAAAGACCTTTTAAATCTTATACTGCTGTAGTGGGTGGTTATCATCCTCTCACAAAGGGCTCAAAACAGGTCGCCTATATTAAGCGGTAAGCAGCACCCTATGCAGACGCCCTGTTTCAGTAAATACACCCGGTTTTTCTACTCAGCATAGTTTGAGATCAGGTCAAATAAACATTCAATCGTTCCATGAACCCTGCAACCGGTACGCCAGCAGCATTATTAAACTCCACAAAGCGACAACAGTCAATTCTCCCTTAAGATGGAGGGGACAATAGATCTTTCATGTCGACATACATTACATTCATGCATTTGATGGAAACTGTTTGCCAAAGTTTCTACTACGCTCTCAGTATTCCGAACTAAAAATGGATCGCTCATTTAAAAATGGTTCAGCTTCTCTTGCTGAAAAATAGCAACCACTTTCTGCGAATATTCTATTCATAAATGATCATCCTTATAGCACCTTGTGAGATTTAGCTGAGAACAGAACCTGCAAACTCTTGATTTGATTTTACCTGCAGGCCAGTTTACCAGCAAGCGTGGGACGTTATTACGCGCCTGTTCAATCTACAACGAATTATCAAGTGGTATAGAATCCAGACGAAAGCGAGAAATTTGTGCCAGCTAGATTGAACCTTGAGCATGCCTGCAAAACATGCAGAAAAAATCGAAGGAACAGTTAGCAGGTTAAGTAAGCTGTTGTTCTTTCTTTCTCCCACCTGGGTACTCGTTTTTGACGCTAGCCACATCACGAATCACATTCAACCCTCCCAACTTTCCTCCTTATACCTGCATATTTATTCTACAACAGGCTCGGTTGCGTGCTTTAACTGCCACTTCTCCAGTTCAGCCTCGTTTCCAAAAAGAGCTTGTGTTGTGTCTCCACCTCGCTCCCCGTTTTAGGCCGCAACTCCATCATGAACCGGATTCAACTTGCCCAACTTTCCACCGCACTAGTTTGAGTCTGGTTTTATGTCGTCTGAACATGGGGGCGTGCCTTGAACATGTGTGCCCCCCTAATTAATTTGTGGGGGTCCCATTTCGTGATAGAAGCACATCACTATAATTTAGAAAGGCCGAATATCTGCTGTACGAATTCATGCTAGATACTTGTCCAACATCTACGTTGAATAAACGGAAATGCTGCCGCCTGTAACATGTTCCTAAAAACAAATATCTGTCAAATTTTGACAATCATTCATTGAAAAAGGAATCAGACATTGGCACAATATGCCCGCTGAAGAGATATAAATGATGCCGCATGTAACATGTTTCACGAAGCAAATATCTTTCACTTGATGCCAATTATTCATTGACACATCTATCATATTAACCTTTCGTGCACCCTTCCCGTTGAATAACCAGCAATGCTGCCAGCTGTAACACGTTTCTAGAAATAAACATTTGTCAAACTCTTCCAATCATTCATTGACACAGGAATCAAGATATTCGGGCAACATTCTCGCTTAATAAATGGAAGCGCTGCCGTCTGTAACACGTTGCTACATACAAATATCTGTCAATTTCTGCCAATCATTCATTGACAAGGGAATGGTAAATTTGTTTTTGTAGAATTTTTTACGCATCTAAGTGATGTTTTTGTGGCTACTTAATGCCCAGCAGGTTGTTTAAGCGGACAGCTTTTCCGAGGCGATTAAAACCCGAGCTTCTGGGTAAGCGAATAGATTTAACGTCTCTACAATCGTTCTTCCACACTTCTCAGGCCGTGCCTTTTTGCAGCCATTTATAAAATTGTGAATTTCCCTGGGGAAGTTTTAGTAAACGGCTTTACGATCAAGCATTTATTTTACTGGCGCGACATATTTACCAAAAATGAATTGCGACCGTTTAAAATAATTAATGTTACTTTTCTTCATTCACTGGGATACCTGACCTGAATTCCCGTGAACACAATTGGAAAACAGTGTTGTTGCAGACGAAGATGCTATTTTCGGATAGTAGCTTAAAAGCCTGCGTGTAAAGCAAGGCTTGGGGAAAATAAATAATTTACGTCACCTGGTGACTTTCCTTTTCTTATCTGTGGCGGAACAACAACCATTGACACAACACAGCCAGCCATCACCCGCAATAACCATTGCAGTGGGTGACCACTGTTTCCAGCGGGCGTTGTTTATTCAGTGTAAAGATGCACTATTTTTCTTTGTTGTTTTAAAGCGCTTATTAAAGAATAAAGTTTATTAATGCACAAGCATTATAAAGATATATGCTGGCAGTAATATATCAGTAAATCGTTTTTTACCAGTAAATCGCGCTGGTAAAAAACGTCGGTGCATGTGGGTTATTAGAGAACTAATTATAGCCAATTGAGTCATTAAAAAATTGAAATAGCCGGGAGGAGTAATGGCAACGTTCAAATGAAGTCGCATGGTACTCGACTTTGTGTGACTTAACCAAATTTTCGTAGGAGGCAAATTTCAAATGTTTGAACGTGAACGAGCGGGAAAGCGCACAATTTGAGTGCAAAAATCGGTGCAAATGCTTAGAAAGTGTAAAGAGGTGTAACAAACCATCCACACTTTAAAAAATTCCGGAAGCACTGCAGAATCTGCAGCGTAGAAATTTGAAAGTTTGAGCATTGCTGCTGCACATGGTACATCACGTGCCCCTTGTCGAACACAACCAGTGTTGTGTTGAAGTAATCACAGTTCACCGGCGTTATATTGTTGTGAAGAAGATCGGCAGTGGCGCGAGAGGAGCCCTCGCGCTAGGCCAGACAATAAATCATCGTTCATCCTGTCGCCATGTTGAGCTGTCTTCTTTGCTTGTCACCACGTAACAATATTATTGGTTTAAATGAAAATAAGGCGAATTATCTGTCCCTCACGAAATTAGTTTCACAAATCTCGTGAACATCACAGCAACGCTCAGGCTTACGAAGATCTCCAGTGCCGAATCTGCAGTGTTATAGGAAATATTTAATTTCTACTGTACACCTCAGCAGTCCTTTAACAGTACTGTTAAAGCGGGATCGAATCCCGGCCTCGGCGGCAGCTTTTCGGTGGAGGCGAAATGCAAGGCGCCCGTGTGCTGTGCGATGTCAGTGCACGTTAAAGAACCCCAGGTGGTCGAAATTACCGGAGTCCTCCACTACGGCGTCTCTCATAGCCTGAGTTGCTTTGGGACGTTAAACCCCACAAACCAACCAACCAACCTTTAACAGTACCGCACGACCGTTGAATGTCCAGTGCTGCAGCGCCGGAAGATGCAAGAAAAGACATTGGAAGCGAGGACATGAGCACGCTCAGAATGCCTGCTGCTGCAGCTAGATAATTATGCAAAACGAGTGAAGCAGCCTTGCCCCAATGGCGTGCATATGCGGCCCATCAAACAGCTAGTGCTTACATTTATTCGCTGCATATAGCCCGGATAATATCTGCAAAAACACGCAAAAACACATCTGCATGCCTAACGACTTCGTAATCGTTTCTTTCAGAACAAATAATTGCAAATGAAGTAATTATCAGCGAATTATTATGCGAAAACTTATCCAGCTCATTCGGCTGAAAAGCTGTCGGCCTCGTAGTAGCTGTAGCTGTTGCTAACGCGTGTCAAAATAATCGGGCGTTGCGGAAAAAATTGTATCATAATTTGTAGGTCTAGCGATTGATGACTGATGAGTAAGTAATAAGCGATGACTATATTTATTATAATCGTGGCAGATATCGGATAAAAAAAAGAATGAAGGAAATTAAATAATTGCAAAAAGGGTTTCAAATTGGTCTAAAATCTCAGAATAAACATCAATAATTGATGATGTCAATCAAAACGTCTACAGGGTGTATTTGATGAATTCGCTAATTGAACAAAAATTGAAAAGAGAAGCTGCAAAGGGGTTAAATTCTTCATAAAAAATGGCAGTGGCTTAGCTTGGTCAAGCTTGGTAATTGCGAAAGCAATAGCCATGGCTACGCCTAGGTTCAGCTGGTGGTGTAGTTGGTTATGCTTATGGTTATGCAGTGATTCACTCTGGCCACGGCGTATGGTTAAACTATTGTTTATTGCGGGGTGCTACCTGGTTATTCTATGTATAACTAGCAGCGAGGCAAGGAGTGCCGTAGCTGCAACGATATACTTGGTTGTGGGTGAGGTTAAGGCAGAATATACAACTGCGGCTACGGCAGCGGCTACAACGGCATTGTTCACGCCAGCAGAAATGAAAGCATCCCTGGAGACTGCGTTGGTTCCACCTGCCGCTAAGCCAGCTGCTATAGTATCCAACGTTGCACCCCCGGCGGTAGCTGCGGCTGCAGCCTCGTAATTCTTCTTAGTTTTAGGACCATGTGGCACAACTGCTGCTCCGTCCGGACGTAGATGAACGCTGGGCTTAACTCTCGGTGTGTAAGGGCGTAACCGAATCGGCGCTCCAAACGTCGTTCTAAACTGTCTCACAACAGTCTCAGGGATGACGTGTTTCCAGCTGTAGCGCTCCCTCACGGAGGTAGCGGGAGTTAGGCTGGTAGCTACCGCCTCGCGAGCCGACGGCGCGAGTTGGGGCCGCTGTTTTTGCGGCAGATGGGATGACGTCACTCCGGCTGTAGCGCCTCTTGTGGAAGGAGCGGGAGTTAGGCCGCGGTTGGTAGCTACCGCCTCGCGAGTTGACGGCGCGAGTTGAGGCCCCTGGTTTTTCGCAGCTTTGCTTGGCGGCGCGCCAAATGTCACGCTAAAGGTCAATTGTAGCTACCGCCTCGCTACGCAAAGGGCTGAAAAGTGAAAGTAGCATTGCTTTCGCAATAAAACTCAGTGATATATATTCCTAATCAAGAATATGTGCAGAGTGCAATTGATCAATTATTTCAAAATGAAATAATGAAAAATGGGCGTTCAATGTTGTAAACATGCCAACAATGAAAAGACAATGCTTGAGAATACAAAGCAGTCAAAATGCTCAGAATCAAATGCAAAAGTTGGCGGATGCTCAAAAAATAAAGTTTAAACGTGCAGGAGTGAAAACAAATATAACGTTAACTTTGTTTTGAAGTGCTCTTCAATCATACCCTAAAGGTGATGCCCCCCGGCGTCAAATCGAAACCAAATAGTACGCTCCGCTTAACGCGCGATGATACACATCAAGTTTCAATAACCGTCATCCGAGCTTAACGTTGACGTCATCGCCCTACAGGCTATGAGAAAAACACACACAACAAGTAGAAAGTTTCTAATGTGAGGATGTTTGCAATAGGAGCATTTGCTATTGCGTCTTCTCTAGAAAGGCGAACCTGACGTGTTACCTTCATCTTTTAATTTCAAGAATCCTCCTTGAGGTAGCAAAACCGGGGATAAGTTGGGTACACAGAACGTTACAAGTCGGCGTCAATCGAAATGACAAGCACACAGCAGATAGAAAAAAGGCTCTAAGCACTCAGACACAAAACGTCATTCGAGGGGGTCATTGCTACCAACGGAACGGAAGAGCCAAGTAGACAACATATCATCGAGCAGCACGATTCTGGCCCAATGGAGGTTTCCTATCCCGATTTCCGCTTTGCCTCAGGCTCGATGCCACTCCACCGACCAGTCGACGGTCGCGCGGTACTGGTAAAGAATTTGCCAGTTGTGCGCTGTCTTATAGTTTCTTACCTATACCCGAAAGCCCCTTAACATGCTTTTTCTCATGGGGACACATCTATGAAAATCTTGCATCGGGAGCCAATAATATGAATCCATAGTTGCTAAAAGAACTAAATGAAAAATACTGATACCAGCATAATCAAAATCGTTCCAGAATGGTACTTCCTCTGGTTGTGTGCTCAACCTTGATTTCTTCTTGCGATCGTTATTTAAAGGTTGAAGGATGATCGTAAGAACAAATGTTCTCACGATTATTTTTAAATCACTTACTGAAGGCATTTATTAATTGCACAAAATCATATTTTTCTTAATAAAATTCACTTTTAAAGAAAGGCGCATGAATATGCCCTAGGGGTCTTTTGCTGACATGGAATCCAAGGCCTCCGGATATAATTACATTCTCATTCTAAATTCCTTTACGACACAAATCACTTATAAGATCATCGTACATGTTCTTTTCGATGGATTTCATTCACTTCAGATAGATTGTTCATCTAACGCTGTTTACTTTAGTTCCACCTTATAACCACTATTTGAGTAATTTGTTGACTCGTCCGCTGTTCAAGGCTTCATAATTATGAGGTGGGGCTTTATGTATAATATGCAGAACAATTATTTCTAAATAGAATGAATGTCTGAATATATGATTTGAAATTGAAATGTGAAGTGAAAAATACGACCTTCTCAATAAAATGCAGTGTTTTGTTAAAAAGAAAACATCATATGATGTGCGCAGCCCAGCGCTGCACCTGAAGTTGTAGTAGCGCTCTGAGTAGCGCAATACGTGCTGTGAATAACCATAAGCCTAACAAGTGACTTTAGGGCACAAATGAAGCAAAAGTACTGCGATTTATGGGGCGCCCTTTTCATTTCATTTCATTTCATTTATTAATACTGTCAGCCACCATAAGGGGCTGTAACAGGAGGGGAAAATACAAAACGAAAAATGACCAATATAGAACACGATGAAAATCAATAGTCAATCAAAAATTGTCTCTGAATGCACACACACACAAACAAAACAAAAATGAATTACACAGAAATCGGAACAACAGCCATTCTACACAACAGCAATAGAACCTCATCACCCTGTGGTAGTGCCATAGATGAAATTTTCTAAATGGCGTACAAATTCAGATAATGATGATGATCGAACAGCAGAATCTGGAAGAGAGTTCGAGTCCTTACAAGTTCGCGGGAAATAACTAAACTTGAAGCAATTATTTTTTATAGCCGGCAATGGAATGAACCTACTATGACGATGCCTTGATGTCTCATTAGTTTTGATCTCAAAGTAGTCTGATTTATTATTTTTAGATAATTATTGATAATGAGGTAAAGAGTTTTTAGTCTTTCATACCTGGTTCTGTTTTCTAACATTGGTAGTTGGGCTTGTTGGCTGAGGTCTATTGAAGAATGGTTACGGCGGTATTTATTATATATATACCTTCCAGCGAGCTGCTGAATCCTATCTAGCTTGTGAATGTTAGTTGTTGTGTGAGGATCGTACTACTTTGGCATATTCAATAATTGGTCTGACTGGGGTTTTGTAAGCCAGGCACTTTACATCCGGGGTAGCACGGTGCATTGTGCGCCGCAGGTACCATAGTGTTTTAAAAGCTTTGGAGATGATATTTTCAATGTGGGTATTCCATCGTAGGTCTGATGTAAAAGTTAAGCCTAGGTATTTATACTGATCAACTCTTTCGAACATGTAACCATTTATTTGATAATTGAAATTAAGAACATTCTTTTTCCTAGTTACTGACATGAACACAGACTTTTTAAGTTTAACTCCGTCTGCCAGTCGTTGCACCAATTGACTATTCTTTGTAGGTTTAAACTTATTTTAATAAATAAATAAATAAATTTTATTTCTGCCTCAAAGATATATGGACAGAGGAGCTGTAGAAAAAGCTGTAAAAATACAGCTTGACAAAGCCGCAGTATTTACGCTACTGTACATCACTCGTATTTACGATACTGCACATCACGCAGTCGTCAGCAAACAGTCTTATTGAAACATCAATGCTACTTTGCAAATCATTAATGAAGATGAGAAAGAGGAGTGGGCCTAAAACGGTACCCTGCGGCCCACCAGAAGCAACAGGAAGAGTGCTAGATTCACAACCTCTAACAAATACGTACTGTTCACGAGAGGATATATACGCGGAAAACCACTGTGTGAGTGTTTGATTTTTAAAGACCGCATTAACCTTATATAACAATTTTTGGTGTGAAACCTTATCAAATGCTTTCGCAAAGTCAAGGTATATAATGTCTGTTTGACCACGTGAATTTATTGTTTCTGCGAGGTCATGAACTATTTCTATCAGTTGGGTAGTTGTGGACAGTCCCTTTCGGAAGCCATGCTGGCGATAATAAAGGATATCATGCTGGTCGAGGTAGTTTAGCAGGTGTTTAGATATGATATGTTCAAGCAACTTCGAAATTCGTTCGGCTGCAGGAGGTAGTCAGTTCGAAACCCGCCGCCGGACACCCCCCGGTAAAATTGGGTACAAGCGTCCCCCGGCCTGGCGCCCGGCTCTTTCAGGGGTGTGCGTTTGGAAGAGGCTCTGCTAACCCTGCTGCTGTGCTCCCTCGGGGGCTTAGTTTCGAACAACCAAAAAAAAAAAGCAAAAACTTTCATATGTGACTGGTTTCCTTCCTCACTTGCAGAAACCCACTAGTAATATTATTTTAGAGATAAACTAAGTGGGTATAAAAGCAAGCTCCCTGTTTAGGTTTACCTCTGCAATTCCCTTGAGAATATCAATCAGAAATAACGATAAATACAGGCTAGAAATATGATTTTGCCTTCCGGCGAAACCTATACCTAATCCAGAAGATTGTCTTCAGAACAATGCAGGGAATATAAAGTAACTTAAATCCAATCCTTAGCAACTGTTATTGTGTTATACTTCAAGACATACCACAGCTCATGCTCGCTATAAGCTGCTTTTGGTAAAGAGCATTCATGGGGTTTAAAATTACCACGCGTAATCCTAAATTAATTCGAAACTACCGGAGACATATTGTAATCCTCTTACGAGGCGTTTTCAACCTTTTTCACAAACCTAATACTATTACTAATAACATTTGGACCACAAGATTTAGATAAGAGTTTAGTAAATTTCTGTCATGTATCATTAGTAATTTCACACCTATAGATGCCACAAAGGCAAGAGCTGCATTGCTGCGCTTATAGAGTAGCGAGATATATGCGGTGGCGTAGAGTAACAGCGGTAACAGTAACAGTAACAATAAGTAACAGCGGTGGCGTAGAGGTAGAACATCAGCCCCGCATGCAAGATGACCGCGGTTCAATTACCGGTGCTGCACAATCTCTGGCTCCCTGGGACAGGCCGCTATTGGAAGTTGGCAACAATAATGCTAAAAACCAAGCATGAGGCTTGTTCAGCAGTGATGTTGAGGAACTAGAGGTTGTGAAATGAGATATAGGGCTTAGTGATTTTAGGAGGCCGAATGAGGCATATACTGTACTGAAGGACGGGCATTTACTGTGTTATTGAGGTTTGCCGGAGAGATGAGATCTAAGAGTAGGTGTCCTTGCAAAGAACGATATAGTTGGTAGTACAGCTGAATTGTATAGCAATAATGAGAGTGTGGCAGGCATTGTAATTAATCTTGACAGGTGATATAAACTGAAGGTTGTACAGGCCTACGCACCTACATGTAGTCATGATGAGCAGGCAGTTGAAAGCTTCTACGAAGATGTAGAATCGACAATGCGGAAACCGAAGACGCAGTGTACTCTACTAATGGGCGACTTCAATGCCAAGGTGGGGGAAAAGCAGGAAGGAGACCGGAGAGGGAGTGACTACGGCATTGGTTCTAGGAACATCAGGGGGAGTTACTAGTTGAGTTTACAAAGCTCAGTAACTTAAGAATCAGGCATTGCTTGTTCAGCAATCGGAAAAACAGATGACGACATGGAAAAGCCCCAACGGGGAGACGAAAAAGGAAAGGGATTTCATACTGTGTTTTAACCCCACATTATGCAGGTTGTTGAGGTAATCGGGGAAAGTGAGATGCAGTAACCACAGGTTGGTAAAATATCAAATTAGCATAAATCTGAAGAGGGAATGAAACATATTGTAAGAAAGAATCCATTAACAAATTTGCGGTTAGGGCGACGGCAGAAGAGTTCATTATTTAGCTACAGAAGAGATATTCAGCTCTTACTGAAGATGACAGCATTAGCCTAGAACCAATAAAAATAATTTCTGAGATATTATTACCGAGTGCGCTATAGAGGTAGGCGGTAGAAGATTCAGACAGGATACTGGCAAGGTGTCTAATGAGACGAAATATTTCAATAAGAAACGCCAATTTATAAAAGCGTCCAACGGAAAAGAGTAGATAGAAATGGCAGAGATATCAAAGTTGATCAATAAGCTTAAAGTTGATGATATAGGAAGTATACTGGGAGAAAATTGAACACGCGTTAGAGAACGATAGAAACCTTAAAGCGGTGAAGAAGAAATTGGGCATAGATAAAAGTCAAATGTATGCGCTAAGGGACAAGGCGGCGAACGTCATCATGAATATGGACAAGATAGTCAAAGTAGCCGAGGAATTCTATGCTAATCTGTACAATAACTAAATTAGTCAAGACAATAATGAGATTTGCTGCAGGAGAAAGCAGTCAGGAGTTCCGCAAGTAAAGAAGGACGAGCTTAAGCAAGTTTTAGAAATTGTAAAAAGAGAGAAAGCAGCTGGAGAGGATCAGGTGACTGCAGATTTGCTGAAGGACGAGGGAATATCGTGCCAGGAAAAATGGCCTTCCTGCATACGCAATGCTTGTTGTCATCGACGGCACCGAACGCCTCAATGAATGCAAACATTACCTTAATTCATAACAAAGGAGGCACTAAGGACATGGAAAATTGCCGACCAAACAGCACAGCTTACTATCTAATACGTCTAAACTCTTTACTAATGCAATCACAAATAGAATTAGGACAAAATTAGACCTCTATTAAGCATAAGATTAAGAAGGATTTTGGAAACGGTACTCTACTAACGATCATATCCATACCATTAACCAGGTAATAGAATAATTCTCGGAATATAACCAGCCCTTATACATAGCATTCCTTGATTAGTAGAAACTCAGCGGTAATGCAGGCATTGCGAAATCAGGGGGTAGACGAGCTGTACGTGAAAGTGCTGGAAGATATATATAGTGGCTGCACCACAACCATAGCTCTACTTCAATAAAGTAACAAAATGCCTACAAAGAAAGGTGTCACGCAAGGAGACACAATCTCCCCAGTAATATTCAAAGCTTGCTTAGAGGAAGTATTCAGAGATTTGGAATGGGAGCCGTTAGGGATAAGGGACGATGAGGAATACCTCAGTAATATGCGATTCGCTGTAATTGCCTTCCTATGTAATTCAGGGGATGAACTGCAAATAATGATTGATGACCAGGACAGGAAAAGCAGAAAAGTAAACTTGAAAATCAATATGTCCAAGATAATGTTCAACAGCCTCGGAAAGGAACAACAGTTTATGTTAGCTAGCGAAGCACTGGATCTAGTACCCGAATGTGTACTTAGGTCAGGCAGTAACCGCAGGTCCGGACTATGAAAAGGAAATAACAAAGAGAATAAGAATGGGATGGAGAGCATTTGGCAAGTACTTGCATATTTTGAGTAGCAGCTTACAGGTATCGCTCCGTGGAAAGTTTACAACAGTTGTATCTTACCTCTACTCACCTGTGGGTCTGAAAGGTGTAGGATTACGAAATAGGTTTTACTTCAGTTGAGGACAACGCAGATTGCTATGGTACGAAAAATGGCAGGGGTAACGTTAGGATATAGCAAATGTGAAGAGTTGGTCCGAAAAATACCGCAAGTTACTGAAATTCTGGTGGAAATAAAGACATGGACATTAGCAGGACATGCGAGTTGAAGAGAGGATGACCGAAAGGCGCTAAGGGTAACAAACTGGATTCCAAGAGAAACAAAGTGTGACAGGGGGCGGTAGAAAGTTACTTGGGCGGATGAGGTTAAGAAGTTCGCAGGGGTCAAGGAGATGCAGCTAGCACACAAGCAGGTTAATTGAAGGAATATGGGAGAGGCCTTCTTCCTGCAGTGGGTATAGCCTGGCTAATAACGATGATGATGAATAATGAGGCATTTTAGCTCGACCTTGCCGGGAGCGACACGCTAGCATCAACGAGTTCAGCGCGGCTCATCTTGGAGATTCTCTTTAGCCGGTTTTCACTTTGGCCTACTCAGGACAACTAATATCTTCAGCGTAACGTTTGGAAGCGCTGAGGCAAACAAGGACGGGAGAGGTGGAAGGGACAGACGCTACTTGCAACTGTGTTTATTTGAACCTTTCTATCCGGTGACCAGACTTCCTGCGCATACGCAACCGCATTGACTAGCGCAACGTAATCAACGAAGATAAAACAGGCGACATCCAAACAAGGGGTAGATGTCAAATGTCATCATCATCATCATCATCAGCCTGACTATACCCACTGCAGGGCGAAGGCCTCTCCCATATTTCTCCACTTAACCCAGTTCTGTGCTAGCTGCATCCACTTGACCCCTGCGAGCTTCTTAACCTCATCCACCCACCTATCTTTCTGCCGCCCCCTGCTACGCTTTCCTTCCCTTGGAATCCAGTTTGTAACCCTAAGCGAACATCGGTTATCCTCTCTTCGCCCCTACATGTCCTGCCCATGCCCATTTCTTCTTCTTAATTTCCACTAGAATGTCGGTAACCTGAGTTATTTCTCTGACCCTCTCTGCAAGCTTCCTATCTCTTAATGTTACCCTTACCATTTTTCGTTCCATAGCCCTCTGGGTTGCCCTCAAATTAAGTAGAACTCTCTTGGTTAGCCTCCACGTTTCAGCCCCCATAGGTGAATACAGGTAAGATGCAACTGTTATATACTTTCCTCGTTAGCGATACCGGTAAGCTGCTAGTCATAATGCGTCAATGTCAAGTGTCAATGTCAATGTCATAATGTCAAATGTGCGTGCCGCTAAATAGGCAATGAGCAGAATGTCTCAACAGCTGTCTTTACACACAACTATTTCTGTAGCAATGTCACTAACATATCGATGACGCACTTTTCACCCAAGGCATCACAAAACGAGGCTTTCAATATTTGTCTTTCGATCTGTACTTTTTTACCTCTTCCCACGATAGTAGTTCCGTGCAGTGCAGGGGAGCAACCTTAGCACTTTTTACGGTGGAGGGGCAAGTTCGAACCATGCTCCATGAGGCGTTCATTAATATGTATACTCTCCCGCAGTTGAGTGGCACCTAGTAGACGACACCCGTACGGCAGAGAACACACGCACACACACACACACACACACACACACACACATATATATATATATATATATATATATATATATATATATATATATATATATATATATATATATATATATATATATATATATATATATATATATATATTGTAAAGAAGACAAGGAACGGAAAACGCTGCGGCATCGCCATCACCATCGCTTGGCTCCGGCGCCCATCTCTCGTGCTTGAAGCTGTGCCCTGCGGCTGGCAATTCGACCCTGCTGTGCCCGAATTACTGGCAGCGCTAGACGTTAACGAACTATTAAATCCAGATTTCCCTTGGTGGAGGTCAATCTGAGGTTCCCTGTACCAATCTCGCCCTGGAACTTCGCAGCAGAACGTTGACTACACCAATGACGGAGCCGACTTCATTGCACCTACCTCCGCCCGTCACCTGCACAGGTGCGATTCGCCAACGGGACCCCGCTACCTTCAGTGGAAGCAGCGATGACGACGTCGACGATTGGCTTACCACTTACGAACGGGTCAGCCGTCACAATAACTGGGACGACAACCGTAAGCTCAACAATGTCATCTTTTACTTGAGCGACGTCGCTAATCTGTGGTTTCGAAACCACGAGTCGGACTTTACTACCTGGGCGAGTTTCAAGACGAAATTTTTTGATGTCTTTGGCCTCCCCGCCGTCCGAAAACTCCGCGCGGAACAGCGTCTTCGGTCGCGACTGCAGCTGCCCGGTGAAACGTTCACCAGTTACATTGAGGACATTGTTGATATGTGTCGTCGCGTTGACCCGACCATGACCGAGGCCGTTAAGATCCGTCATGTCCTCATAGGAATTGATGACGGCGCTTTCAACATGCTCGTCGCCAAAGGCCCCACGACAGTCAAGGAAATCTATGACCTCTGCCAAAGCTACGACGAACTTCGCAAGGAGCGTGTTTTGATTCGCCAGCCTCAAGCATCACTTGCTGGACTAGCCACGGAGAGGGAGTCATCTAGCCTCTCTGAAGACATCAAGGCTTTTGTACGTCAGGAGGTCGCGCGACAACTGTCCCTGCAGCCATATGTTAAGGAGTCGTCACCAACTGGCCTTGTTCCGGAGCTTCGCCGTGCAATCCAGCAGCATGTATCTGAAGTCCTTCCTAATTCTGTTCCTCAATCAGCTCCGGTCGCACCCTCAATGCCGTTCCCCACGACCACAATTTCATCGTCCGGCGTTGCGCTACTGAGCTACGCTCCAGAATTCGCGCCGGCTCCTCCTCATGTATTGCGTCGCACGTATGCCGAAGTTACTTCAAGTCCACCTCCTGAGCCAGCATATGCCTATGCTTCGCCCCCTGTGCGTTCGGCACCAACAGCGTTTGCTCCCCCCTTGCGTCAGACACCATCTCCATGGCGCACTGCAGACAACAGGCCTATTTGCTACCACTGCGGCATCCCTGGGCACACTACACGCTACTGCTGGCGCCGAATAAATATGGCCTTTGCTGCGCGGCCTGCGCCACCGTATTTGGCCCCCCAGTTCCCCGTCCCGTCGGGTCCTCAAACAGCACCCCCTGACTCTCCGGACTTCCTGCCTCGTCGTTCGCCATCACCACGTCGCCGCTCCATTTCGCCAATGCGCCGACGACCCGCTACTCAGCCGGAAAACTAACCGCCGCAGTTCGTGAGGCACGAACTGCGTATTCGACAGAATTTCATAGTCCTCGTCTTAATCCCGCGAATGTTACTGCTGTCATCGTTGAAGGTGTTCATACTCTTGCGCTCGTCGACACCGGTGCCGCTGTATCAGTTATCAGCCAAAAACTCTGCCGCTCCCTCCGAAAAGTGACTACGCCTCTTGAGGGACTATCGCTTCGTACCGCATCCGCTCACAGTATACAGCCGACAACTATCTGCACTGCTCGCGTCATCATTGCTGCAGCCTTGTACATCATCGAATTTGTCGTTCTCCCCACATGTTCTCATGACGTCATTCTCGGCTGGGATTTCCTGTCCCAGCATCATGCTATCATTGACTGCGCCAGTCCTCAAGTAGAGCTCATTGAATCGAGTGATGCACCGTCTGATGCCCTGCTCCACGAGCCGTGTCCTCGTTTTGCGACCAAACTCCTCGTAGCTCATGACACAACCATCCCACCCGTTAGTGCTGTTCTGGTTCCCCTCACTGCCTCTTTTACCACCGCCGCGACAGTCCTCTTTGTGCCCTCTGACGTTGTCTGCCGCCGCCGCCACTTACCGCTGCCGTTTGCCGTCATTGACATGAACAACGGCGCTAGCACACTTCTGGTAGCCAATCCTCTTGCGTCTCCCACTATGTTGATCGAAGGGGAGTGCCTTGGCCGCATCGAGCCCGTGGACCTTCTGTTCGCCTTTGATGATGAGTCATTCCCTGCTTGCCAAGTTGACGCCTTGACCCCAACTCGTGTGGCTTTCGATCCGCTACAACGGGACCTTTTTGACCATTCTGTGGACAGCGCTCTAGAGCCGCGCCCCCGCGAGCAACTTCTTGACCTTATACACCAATTCCGCTCCTCCTTCGACATCCCGCAATCTTCCTTGGGCCGCACGACGACCATTTCCCACCTCATCGACACTGGCGCTCATCCACCTCTCCATCAGCGGCCGTATCGTGTGTCCCCGACTGAGCGCCGTGTTATTGCCCAACAAGTCGACGACATGCTCCAACGCGGAGTAATTAGAGAATCCTGTAGCCCATGGTCGTCTCCTGTGGTCCTAGTTAAAAAGAAGGATGGCTCCATACGATTTTGTGTTGATTATCGCCGTCTGAACAAAATCACTCGTCGTGATGTGTACCCCCTCCCACGAATCGACGATGCCCTAGATTGCTTGCAAGGCGCAGAATTCTTTTCCTCACTCGATTTACGCTCTGGGTACTGGCAGGTGCCCATGGCAGAGGCGGATCGTCCTAAGACCGCCTTTATTACTCCAGACGGACTATACGAATTTAATGTTATGCCATTCGGACTCTGTAACGCCCCAGCCACATTTGAAAGAATGATGGACACTGTACTGCGCGGCCTGAAATGGAACATCTGTTTATGCTACCTTGATGATATCGTCGTCTTTTCAACCGACTTCCCGACCCATCTTACTCGGCTTCGCCAGGTCTTCACCTGCCTAACCCGCGCCGGTCTTCAACTGAACCTCAAAAAGTGCCGCTTTGGTGCCCGCCAGCTCACAATACTCGGACATGTTGTGTGTAAAGATGGAGTTCTGCCTGATCCTGAGAAGCTGCGCGCCGTCGCTGACTTTCCGAAACCGACCACTTTGAAACAACTGCGAAGCTTCGTGGGCCTCTGCTCGTACTTTCGTCGTTTTGTTCGGAATTTTGCAACCATCATAGCCCCCCTTACACAGCTCTTGAAAGGCGCCCCTAACCTCTCCTCTTGGTCGCCAGCCTGCGATGATGCATTCGCGACACTGCGCAATGTTCTGACGTCACCGCCAATCCTTCGCCATTACGACCCTACTGCACCTACAGAGCTTCACACCGATGCCAATTGTGTCGGCCTCGGCGCCGTCCTCGCCCAGCGCAAGCCTGGCTTCTCCGAATACGTTGTCGCCTACGCCAGCCGTGCTCTCACCAAAGCCGAGTCCAACTACTCCGTTACCGAAAAGGAGTGCCTAGCAATCGTGTGGGCTGTAACGAAGTTCCGCCCTTACTTATACGGCCACTCCTTCGAGGTAGTTACAGATCATCACGCTCTCTGCTGGCTCGCGTCTCTCAAGGATCCGTCTGGCCGTCTCGGGCGCTGGGCTCTCAGGCTTCAGGAATACGACATCCGTGTAGTGTACCGCTCTGGCCGCAAGCACTCTGACGCCGACGCTCTTTCTCGGTCACCGGTGTGCTCGCCTAACTCATCGTCCCCTCCTCAAGCATCCTTGTCAGCACTCACCACTGAGGATATGCCTTTCGAGCAACGACAAGATCCTTGGGTTTCTAGCCTGCTAGATATCCTTGGCACTACTTCCGCGGCTACGCATCCTCGGGCACTCCGCCGACAGGCCTCCCATTTCGCCATTCGGGACGGCCTTCTCTACCGAAGGAACTACAACTCAGACGGCAGAACGTGGCTTCTTGTCATTCCGCGCCACCTCCGCTCCGAGGTTTGTGCCAACCATCACAGTGACCCGCAAAGCGCTCATGCCGGCGTCCTCAAAGCCTATGATCGAATTCGTCAAAGGTACTACTGGCGGGGAATGTACAATTTCGTACGTCGCTACATTCGCTCTTGTACCGCCTGTCAACAACGCAAGATTTCTCGCCACCCTGCTGGCCCTCTTCAGCCTTTACCGTGTCCAGCTCGCCCATTTGATCGCGTGGGAATCGACCTTTATGGTCCGCTACCATGCAGTGCCGCTGGTAATCGATGGGTCATCGTCGCCGTCGACCACCTGACCCGTTACGCCGAGACTGCTGCACTTCCCGCGGCGACAGCCCGAGAGGTAGCCCATTTTCTTCTGCACCACTTCATTCTTCGACACGGCGCCCCCCGCGAGCTACTGAGTGATAGAGGTCGTGTCTTTCTTTCCGAAGTAGTCCAAGAGCTCCTGTCGTCTTGTAAATCGATACATCGAGCTACAACTGCGTACCACCCGCAAACAAACGGCCTCACGGAGCGCTTCAACCGTACGCTTGGGGACGTGCTCGCAATGTATGTTACATCTGAATCTGGAAGCTCCAACTGGGACCAAGTACTGCCATTCGTAACGTTCGCGTACAACACTGCCACCCAAGCAACAACTGGTTTTTCGCCCTTCTTTCTCTTATACGGCCGTGAACAATCTTGTACTCTGGACACAATTTTGCCATACCATCCAGATGCCTCTGAGTACAGTGCTTTGTCAGACATTGTACAGAAGGCCAAGGAATTCCGTCAGCTAGCTCGCACGTTTACCTCCAACACTCAAGGCTATCGCAAAGATCAGCATGATACCGATACCCCTGCTCCCACGTTCCAGGCCGACAGCTTCGTTTGGCTATGCGTTCCTGCCACCAACAAACTAGACACCAAATACCACGGACCTTATCGAGTCTTGGAACGCACATCCCCTGTGAACTACGTCATCGAGCCAGTCACCCCTTCTTCCGACCACCGCCGTCGCGGCCGCGAGATTGTCCACGTTAGCCGCCTCAAGCCATATTACAACCCTCTGGTCGTCTCTTCTCCCTGAGTCGCCAGGATGGCGACTGCTTCACGTGGGGGAAATGTAAAGAAGGCAAGGAACGGAAAACGCTGCGGCGTCGCCATCACCATCGCTTGGCTCCGGCGCCCATCTCTCGTGCTTGAAGCTGTGCCCTGCGGCTGACAATTCGACCCTGCTGTGCCCGAATTACTGGCAGCGCTAGACGTTAACGAACTATTAAATCCACATTTCAATATATATATATATATATATATATATATATATATATATATATATATATATATATTACTTTTTGTTCTTTTCTGGTTGGTGTTCCTATGCGCAATAATTGGAATTAGGGCACTTGGTCTTTAAAACTTATTCCGCCAACGCGTGCTACAGAGCCTTCGGGTAGCCGGAGTTGCTCAGTTGGCACTCAGGTATAGAAACTGGGCGATGCTTTGAACTTGCCACTCCACTTTAAAATGTGCTTAGGCTGCTTCCCTACATTGCACAAAACTACTATCCTGGGATGAGGAAACCACCGCTCGAAAGAAACATAATGGAAACCTCAATCGCTTATTGATGACTGGTGAAAGGTGCGTCAGAGATATTGCTGGAAAAAGAGATGTTGTTTATGTGCTATGAAAGTTAGCGGTTAAGAAACGGTCCTCATTGTGTATTTAGCGGCAAGCACACGTGGCATCTACTTCTTGAATAAATGCTGGTTGTTTTATTTTTGTGGATTTTGTTGCGCGCGACGATGCTGTTGCGTCTTTGCAGGGACTGGTCATCGAATAGGATTGTTCAAATAAACACATTTACAAGTAGCGTTCATCCCGTCCAGTTGTCTTGTCCTTGTCGGCCTCATCGCTTCCAAATATTATAATGTTAAACCAACTAGCCTAGAAAATAACATTGTTCATCAATATCATTATATGTGTCCCTACTATCGGCCAGATTCTAATCAGCGCCCAGACTTATGTTACGTAGTAATTAAACTGAATACAATACCCGCTTTTGGGATAAAAATAATTGTGCATTTTATAATTATGGGCTTTGGCTGGGGAATAAATTAATAATAATCTGACGTAAGGAAAATAAAAAGATGTAAGAAAATGAAAAGTGCAAACTATGAGCAAATATGTTGCAAATGGACTTTGTTGATGTTTATTTAAAAGGGCATGTGTATTATTGATGACATTCGCACCAAACAGTTCACAAATGTCAAATGTCAACATATCCGATGCCCTCCCTGGATCATATAAAAGCAAACTGGTTTCGCAAAGTTGTAGCGACTTCATCGACGGCAGCAATCAAGACGATGCAAAGTTCAATATTTTCAGCCACCCTTTTTTCCCTGTTCTTTGCTTCTGCATCACCGCACAGGACTACAACTGTACCTGGTCTGCATTTCGACATATTAGATATGTCGGAGGTAATGACTGCTTTTGTAATTATTACAGCTGTACCTTGTTCAATTTCTCTTTCTAATGCGGTGAAAGTGATATTAATGTAGGTAACGTTTGATGTGATGTCCCCCTGTTTTTGAGGCCGATAGAATAAAAAACTGATTTTGTTGAAATCTCGGCCCCGCCATTTTCAATCTCAGCTGCTCTGCTGCTTGTAAAAAATTCCCATAAATTGCATAATTTATTTTCTCATAAATGAGATAATAATCTTATAAAAAGCTGAGAAACTCGGTGAGGGTCATGATAAGCAGAATTCGGCAAGATGAAATGTCAATGATCGTTTAAGCTTTCTGGCACGTATTACTTATTAACAGGTGGTTGGGATCGGTACCAAAATTACAGTTATAATAACTTAAACAATTAAATTTGTATACAGATAAAAATTCAAAAAGTGAAAAGGTGTATTTTAAATTCATTATTGCTTACGCCATTAAGGCTAAGCCTAAACCCATAATAATTTAATTAGTATCGAATTTAAAATTTGCGGGAAAAAAATTTGAAATTTTCAAGTCACAGCTATGAGCTCGGGGGCAAAAATTTGAGTCTCTACAAGAATATTACCTTTTTTTAAATTTGAAGCAGAGCTCTATGTTAATGGTAACTAATGCTTTTCGTCTCCTTAACATTTAGTATATATTTCAATCTAATCGGTTATGGCTCTAAAATGGAACTAAATATAGGAAGCCCTTTATAATTTGCGTCACTATTACAATTTTGAGTTACATATGTAAGAGAAATGTGCTAGAAATTCCTTCAACCTATGAATCCTACGTGGAAAACTAATGCTATAATGTTGTTTGACTGAGGGAAGGCATAATATTATATTCTCTCAATTATACTGGTATTTGTATCCAATTTGTTGTGCGTTATTTCTGGAAATCAGTTCGCCTAACTTGGAAAAGGTGCTAATTCTTTCGTTCGACTGAAATTGAAAATAAACGTTTTTATTTTGTTTAATGATACCCCACGTTCAAAACCGTCAAATGCTGATCTCTAATCCACAGTGTCGCCTAACACGTTTTCTCATATCCCAAAATCTTTTTCTTGGCAGCACACTGCTGGCCTCTCACTCTGCTGGACTGTTTAATTGTGTAATATAAAGCATTATATTTGACCTGTACGGCAGGCAGTTGAGCTAAGCCCTCCCGCTAGTTCCTTGCATACGGCTTGATTCTTCCGTGAGCTCGAGGCCTGAATATTTGGATACAGACTTGCGGTTTACTCGAAGTGTTTTAATCGCAACCAAATGAAGGGAAATGTGTCTAAATGAGAATGTTGAGTTAAGGCTATTCACAGGAGGTAATTTTTGGAATTATTTACGGCAAACTATGTGAGCATCGGTGCTGCTCGCTGTCCGTTTGACCACACTCTGAACAGATTATCCGCCGTGCCTAAATACTTGATTTCTTTTGCTTTCCTTCAACTGTTGTCTATTAATTTCTTATTCTGAATACTTTCTTAGTGCATTTTACAATAATGGAATACACAGGTGTTGCCGCAGGCAAATGCTAGTAAGAGAAGTTTACTATTAAAGAATGCTTCACTGGATTCATCGGTGTATTTTCTCACTAGGTAATGCAGGGAACTTCCGTAAGTTATTTTGGCAGCGTCGGTTGCGTATTCAAACTATACCCACCTCACCATGAAGCCTGTTCCCAAATGTAATAATCGTATTACCTAGCAATATATATGCATTAATTTTAATTTATCGTATACACCCAATATTTTCTAAATTACTATGGGCCTGAAAGGAAAACTTAGAAATTATCCTATTAAAAATGAAACTAGATTTCTGATGCATGTTTACAAAGCTCTTATACGCGGATTAGTTTGTGCGTCAGCGCATTTCGTGTGCCTAAACTCTCGCTTTGCAGTGACAAGAATAGCCAGGCATTCGTACATCAGAAGTGTGATATTCACCACAGATGATGCGCGCAGTAACTTTAGTTTAGCAGATTATATTCAACATCGCTACAATCGTTATACTGCTATAAGAAGATATTAGAAGACCCATTTAGCATGACGCGTTCACTCAGCTGCCATTAAGCTTTCCCCGCGGTTTTCTTAAATTCATCATACCATCTGACACTGTAATTACTTGCATACCAGAGTGCTATAAAAGCATAGTGATACCACAGCCATGGTAGGACGTTTAAGCGAGGAAATATATTGTCGATACCATTTACCTTCATCTTTTATTTTATCTTATATCAGAATCATCCTACGTATACAATTAGGGGCCGAATTTGTGCACTGTTTAGTGCGAATGAGATTTTGACCACTAGTGTAGATGTGTTTCCAGCAACAGCTCATGCTCTATATTTCCGTTGATATCTGATATAAAAAGATAGTGATAGGAATCCTGAAACAATCAAACATATCCCCACTTGTGTCATTACCAACCGAAATCATAGCTGCACAATGCCAATATCCCAGGAAGCATTCAACAAATAAATCGAAATTTAAGCCTCACAGAGAAAAACCTGTTCCTTCATTGACTTGCCTAAATGAATTATTGGACAATTTTCCTCGTTTATAATACTGGCGAGTGCGGTAAGCCAAATCAGTTTTTATATAAAAAAAAACATCACAGATGCTTGTTTCTAGATAATAACTCATATAAAAAAGCGATGGATTTTTTACTTGGCCTAAAAGCTGAGTGATGCACACGGCATTTATACTCTGACCCACACTTCGTCTCGAGAGGGAAGCGGCACTTATTGAAATTAGGTATGATTATGGCTATACATATATTGAGGCTCTACTCACACTATTTGCGTATTCTATAAATAGGCCGTTCTCTCAGTGCATGATTTATTTTGAAAGTGTTTCTTCTTTTCAGTTTGTCGGATCACCAAAACCAATATGGACATACAAGTCGAGTTCAGTTCCGCAAGTCGAATGCCAAGTTGATTTGATGGTCAACATGTCTAGAAATCACATTATTTTTAACAGAACGCGGAACTACGAAGATCAAAGGTAAAATCTCATACTTACACAGTATGTTCGCAAATAATCAGTCTATTTCTTGATTCACAGGCTGACTACTCTCATGGAAGGAAAATTTCAGGAGCAGCCACTTGACACCATGATGGTCGGTGGCTATGGTATGTGAACTATTTGAACAAATCTCTGTCTCATTCTTTACACATGAATAAGCCCACTGAGCATATTTGGCAACATCCGAAACTTCAGCAACCACAGAACAAAACTCCAATTAGGAATGTATTATTTGCGAGATTATATTTATTTTTTGAGTTTTTATTCAACCAGGAAAGGAACAGGTTCCTATAAGACTAGATTATACCGAACTGTATACAACAGTAAAGAAGAAATCCCGTTTATTTCGAGTGTTATCTTAATTCAATAACATTAAGTAGTCGGTATCAAACAAGCGGAGCGCTCGCTGTGAAAAGAATTGGAAATAAATGGCGAGTTGTGACGTCATCAAGGCGATGTGACATGCAAACATCATATGCAGACGCCAAATATCCAACTTCGGGAAGCACCTCAAACAAACATATGAACCTCCGAGTGTTGACTGTTGGGTCACCCTTCCAAAAAAAGCTCACCGCCTCCAAAATATTAACAATCGTTTCACTGAAAGGTGCAAACACTGCCACGGACAAATGTAACACTGTAAAGAAGACATGTAGCCAAGGCCGACTAAAAACAAAGCTTTAACAAAGAAAAAACACACACATATAGTGTTCGGTGAGAAAAGGTTAATAAATGGGAAGAAATGCTTCACAATGACCGATGATCAGAAGCAGTCGCGTTAGAGCATACAAATGCAGACAAAAATACGATCACTAAAGTCTAGTGGTGCAAAGGGCCGCATGAGTAGAGGGACGAAAACCAGAAAAATGAGGCGTCAGAAACATTTACAGAAATTTATTATAATAAGGGCACCCTAAAGCAGAAACTCCCCTTCATGGATCACTGCCTTGTCGTGGCGGAGGGGCTTGCGAAACTCGATGAGGTCGTGAGCTCTGCTGTGTAGGGCCACCCAAGATAGACAGGTCACGGCAGAGAGTTCTGAAAAATGTGATTCACTGGCGAAGGTAATGGCAACCCACTCCAGTATTTCCTGCCAAGAAAACCCTATGGGCAATCACAATAGCATTAATGATATGGCGCCGAAAGGTGAGCCGCCCAGGTTGGAAGACGTCCCACATGTTACTGGGGATGAAAAAAGGACGATTCCTAGTAGCTTCAGGACGAATGAAGCGGCTGGGCTAAAGCCAAAAGGACGCTCAGTTGTGGATGTGTCGGGAAGCGAGCGGAAAGTCCGATGTTGCAAGGAGATATATCATATAGCAGCATAGAATGTAAGATCTATGACGCAAGGTAAACTGGATGTCGTCAAGTGAGAAATGGGCAGAATGATCATTAATATCTTGCGTATCAGCGAGCTCAAGTGGACCAGAATGGGAGAAGTGGTTAGAGCGCCCGTCTCGTCTGCGAGAGGTGGTTAGTTCGAAACCCATGGCCGGACACCCACCGTTAAAAAAGGGTACAAGTGTCCCCCGGCATGGCGCTCGGCTTTTCTAGGGGTGTGCGCTTGGGAGCAGCTCCGTAAACCCCGCTGCGCGCCCCTCCTCCGCAGTGGACTCAAACCCAGTTTCGAACCTCGCAGCCTACAAAGGTGGTTCTGTTTGTCTTGCAAAGGTACTTCCTTTGAGCCTCACCTGAAGTGCTCCCTTAGAGCCTCAGCTGCAGCAGTCTTCGGCGGCCATCATGTCTTTTATTGTGGGCACGAATCCAAGAGAAGGAACGGGGTCGCTCTCATAGTAAACAGAAGACTGGGCAAAGTAGTGCTAGGGTACAACCCCAAAACGACCGACTGATTTCACTTCGGATCCAAGGCCAACCTTTCAACATAACAGTTATCCAAGTCTATGCACAAAACACTACAGCTGAAGAAGCTGACGTTGATAGATTTTATGCGGACCATTTTATTGACCATGTCACGCCACGCTTTCCGGTCTCTCACTATCTTCCTAACATCACATACCTTAATCTGCAGTGCCTCGAGGATGCCATCTAACCATCGCGTTCGCTGCCTACCCCTTCTCCGGCGACCCTCAACCTTTCCCAACATCAAATCTTTCTCCAGCGACTCCTCTTTTCTCATCAGATGACCAAAGTAGCTGAGCTTTACCTTTAGAATTTGACCCTCCAATGAGCAGTCAGGGTTTATGGTCGACAATATTGACCGATTTGATCTTCTGGCAGTCCAAGGAGCTCTCAAGAGTCTTCGCCAGCACCACAATTCAAACGCGTCATTTCTTCGGCGGTCAGCCTTTTTCACAGTCCAACTCTTGCATCCATACATCACAGCTGGAAAGACCATAGCACGAGTTATACGGATCTTGGTTGCCAGACTAATGTCTCTGTTCTTTATTAGGCCGTCAAGGCTAACCATTGCTCTCTTTCCCAGAAGCAGGCGTCTCCTAATTTCATGGCTGAAGTCTTCTTCCGAGGTAATCTTGGAGCAAGAAGAGAAAATCTGTCACAGCTTCCACTTCTTGGCCCTTGATGCTCCAGGACTTGATAGGGCAAGACGCCATGATCTTTGCCTTTTTAATGTTCAGTTTAAGCCCAAACTTCCCACTCTCTTCTTGTACGCGCATCAGAAGTCCCTTGAGCTCCACATTAATTTCTGCCATTAAGGTGGTATCATCCGCATATCTAAGGTTGTTGATACGTTTTCCAGCAATCTTCACTCCAGCTGAAGACTCGTCGCCTTGCTCATGATGCACTCTGCATATAGGTTAAATAGGCAGGGCGACAGTATGCCGCCTTGCCTCACTCCTTCCTCAATCGCAAATTATTCAGTGAGACCATGCCCAGTTCTGACCGTGGTCGCTTGCCCTTCATAAAGGTTCCTGAGGAGACAGATGAGGTGAGTTGGAACTCCCATCTCTTGGAGAGCTTGCTACAATCTGCTGTGATCTACGCAGTCAAACGCTTTCGCATATTCAATAAAGCAGAAGTAGATGGGTTTCTGGAACTCTCTTGCTTTTTCCATGATCCTGCGAGGGTTGGCAACTTGGTCTCTAGTTCCTCTGCCCTTGCGAACCCCAGCTTGCACGTCCGGAAGCTCCCGATCCACATACTGCTGCAGCCTACCTTGGAGGATTTTCAACATCACCGTGCTAGCATGCGAAATAAGCACGATCGTGCGGTAGTTGGAACAATTTTGGCACTGCCTATCTTTGGAATGGGGATGTAAACTGACCTCCAACAATCCTGTGGCCACTGCAGGGTTATCCAAATCTTCTGACAAAATGTATGTAGAATGTTAACAGCGTCATGGTTGAGGTTTTGAAGCAACTCAGCTGGAATGCCATCAATTCCGCTAGCTTTGTTCTTAGCAAGGCTGGCTAAGGCCCATTCAACTTCACTCTTCAGGATGCCCGGCTCGAGATCAGCGATCACAACCGTCTTATTTTGGGTTTGCACATTCGGGTCCTTTTTGTACAGTTCTTCTGTGTATTCCTGCCACCTCTTCTTTATCTCTGTGGCTTCAGTGAGGTCCTTGCCTCGTTTGTCCTTTACCACGCCCAGCTTAGCACAGAAGCTTCCTTTGATATCTTCGATTGTCTTATACAGAGTTCTTGTGTTCCTTTAATTGGCTGTTGTCCTCAACTGCTTGGCACTGTATGTTCAGGAAGGCATTCTTATCTCTCCTTGCTATTTTCTGAAAATCCGCATTGAGAACCTTGTATCTTTCTCTTTCCCCCATAACTTTTGCCATCCTCCTTTCCTCAGCTATTTGCAAAGCCTCTTCAGATAACCAGTTTGCATTCTTGCATTTCTTTTGCTTTGGAACTACCTTAGTAGCAACTTCTTGTATTATATCACGAGCATCTGTCCACATCTCTTCGGGCTCTCTGTCTTCTAGATCTAATTCTTGAAATCGATTCCTCACTTCCACAGCATATTTTAATGGAATTTGATCCATATCATACCTGAAAGGCCTTCTAGATTTCTGCGTTTTCCTCAATCGAAGCCTAATTTTGGCAACAAGAAGCTGACGATCGGTGCCACAATCGGCTCCAGGCCTTGTTTTTACTGCTTGTATAGCGCTTCTCCATCTCTGCCGGCAAAGAATAAAATGGATCTGATTACTGTACAGACCGTCCGGTGAAGTCCATGTGTACAGGCGCCTCTTGTGCTGTTGAAAATGGGTATTCGCCATGGTCAGATTGTTTTCTTGACAAAACTCTACTAGCCTCTGCCCAGCTTCATTTGGCTCACCAAGACCGAACTTGCCTTTAATTCCGGATATTTCTTCACTCCCGACCTTAGCATTCCAGTCTCCTATGAGAAAAACGACGTCTGATGATGGGGTGCGGTCTAAAAGGCATTGTAGGTCCGCATAAAATCTCTCAACGTCAGCTTCTTCAGCAGTAGTGGTCGGTGCATAGACTTGGATAACTGTTATGTGGAAAGGGTGACCTTGGATCCAAAGTGAAATCATTCGGTGGTTTTCGGGGTTGTACCCTAGCACTGCTTTGCCCATTCTTCTGTTTACTATGAGAGCGACCCCATTCCTTCTCTTGGATTCATGCCCCCAATAAAAGACATAATGGTCGCCGGAGTTAAATTCTCCCATTGCGGTCCCCTTGAGCTTGCTGATACCCAAGATATCAATGTTCAATCTGTCCATTTCTCGCTTGACGACATCCAGTGTACCTTGCGGCATAGATCTTACATTCCATGTTGCTATGTGATACATCTCCTTGCAACGTCGGACTTTCCGGTCGCTTCCCGACACATCCACAACTGAGCGTCCTTTTAGCTTTAGCCCAGCCGCTTCATTCGTCCTGGAGCTACGAGGAATCGCCCTTTGTTCATCCCCAGTAACATGTGGGCCGCCTTCGAACCTGGGGGGCTCATCTTCCGGCGCCATATCTTTAATGGTATTGTGACTGGCCATAGGGTTTTCTTGGCAGGAAATACTGAAGTAGGTTGCCATTATCTTCTCCTGTGAATCACATTTTGTCAGAACTCTCTGCCGTGACTTGTGTACCTTGGGTGGCCCTACACAGCAGAGCTCACGACTTCATCGAGTTTCGCTAGCCCCTCCGCCACGACAAGGCAGTGATCCATGAAGGGGGTCCTGTAAAGAGTACCACAAATTTTCCTTCCTCCGAAGGGCGTAATATCAGTTTTTTTACCGTTTACCTGTCATTAACCTTGTGGTCCACCATGATGAGGGTGTCCACGGTATCTACGTCGTCCATCCTGCAACATCTAGGGGAAGCATAAAATTGTGCTCTATTATATGCTTTCTATTTATTGACAGTTATAAAAAACGAAATAGCTGAGGTGGTAGTTTTTTGCACCACTGCATTTAGTTTTCGTATCCCTTTCTTCATTTGCAATATTTTAAGTGTCGCGAATTCTTCTGAACATATGCCACTATACTGTCTTGTGTTGTTAGCGCCTCTCTTCTCTCTCATTCAAGTATATATGTGTCCTCTTACCCCCTACTAAAGTTTAGTTAGCATTGTACACGCATCCCATTCGTTGCTTAGTGTGGAATTCTCGGCAGTAGGTAATACGTACGGAACCAACATCTAGCTCAGAAAAAAGTCCTCGATTCATGTAGGATGACTCACAATTTAACAATTTAAGGGGTAGATTAGACATTTTATAACGAAAATGCTTAGATGTTCGCACAAATGTTGGGAATATCTGTGTAGACCTCTGATTTGCCGCTACTTGGCGGCCGAGTGATGAGTGAAATCGACTCGTAGGTGCTAGCGGCCCATTTACGCAGAATCAAATCTCGGCCGCGGCGAGAGCTTTTGAGTGAAGGTGAAAGGCACTTCTACTACATAACATTAGAGTCCATGCCAAAGAACTTCAGATGCCTTGTGACAAAGCTTGCTACTGAAGCTGGATCTAGCTTCAAAAACAAGAAAAAATATATTTTGACCCTACCGGCCGCGACAGAAAGCTCTGCATGTTTCTGGCAGCTTGTCTGAGACTCCGACTAAAAGAAATTTCACAGACTAATCGGTTGTAATAGTCAGGCCAGATGAACATTTCGAGACATAGACAAAATAATGGGTGGATGCGACGACAAGAGGACGGCAGTGTCATATCGGCCATGTTACACATATGGAAGGAACTTGCTACAAAGGAAACACAGGTGCATGCCAATATGTCATTTCATTATTTCTTCAAAGCATCGCACAAGAAAAGCCGCAAGTTATCTATTTAAAGTGTGTCGTGGAAGCTTAAGCGCAAAAAACGAACCCACATTTTCAAAGAAAAAAAAAATCCCTGCTTTACACACTGAGGTAGCATCGTGAACAGGTATTCAAGATTCCTCTAATAAAGTTCGTGCTTACGCTAAGGAAACAGGTCACATCTAAGAAACAGCTACGACTCGACATGTGTTTTTGTTTGCTGCGCCTCCTCTTCCTCGCGTAATTCCGTACCATACTAGAAACTAACCAACTCGAAGCAGAAGTATTAAAATATTCCTTGAAATCTTATACGACAAGTTGAAATGCGAAGTGAAATAATTGAAGATATATGAAAATTACTATCTCCTGCAATGGGCCTAAGTATGCTTTCGGTGATTATTATAAACTGTGTCTTTTTGGTAGTTACTCCTGCTGCATAAGGTATATGCTACTACACATTTGATATTTGGTGGGAAAGGCTACCCCTTCATGGATCACTGCCTTGTCGTGGCGGAGGGGCTTGCGAAACTCGATGAAGTCGTGAGCTCTGCTGTGTAGGGCCACCCAAGATAGACAGGTCACGGCAGAGAGTTCTGACAAAATGTGATTCACTGGAGAAGGTAATGGCAACCCACTCCAGTATTTCCTGCCAAGAAAACCCTATGGCCAGTCACAATACCATCATTGATATGGCGCCGGAAGATGAGCCCCCCAGGTTGGAAGGCGTCCCACATGTTACTGGGGATGAACAAAGGGCGATTCCTAGTAGCTCCAGGACGAATGAAGCGGCTGGGCTAAAGCCAAAAGGACGCTCAGTTGTGGATGTGTCGGGAAGCGACCGGAAAGTCCGATGTTGTAAGGAAATATATCACATAGCAACATGGAATGTAAGATCTATGACGCAAGGTAAACTGGATATCGTCAAGCGAGAAATGGACAGATTGAACATTGATATCTTGGGTATCAGCGAGCTCAAGTGGACCGGAATGGGAGAATTTAACTCCGGCGACCATTATGTCTTTTTTTGTGGGCACGAATCCGAGAGAAGGAATGGGGTCGCTCTCATAGTAAACTGAAGAATGGGCAAAGCAGTGCTAGGGTACAACCCCCAAAACGACCGAATGATTTCACTTCGGATCCAAGGTCAGCCTTTCAACATAACAGTTATCCAAGTCTATGCACCGACCACTACTGCTGAGGAAGCTGACGTTGAGAGATTTTATGCGGACCTACAATGCCTTTTAGACCGCACCCCATCATCAGACGTCGTTTTTATTATAGGAGACTGGAATGCTAAGGTCGGGAGTGAAGAAATATCCGGAATTACAGGCAAGTTCGGTCTTGGCGAGCCAAATGAAGCTGGGCAGAGGCTAGTAGAGTTTTGTCAAGAAAACAACCTGACCATAGCGAATACTCATTTTCAACAGCACAAGAGGCGCCTGTACACATGAATTTCACCGGACGGTCTGTACAGGAATCAGATCGATTATATTATTTGCCGGCAGAGATGGAGAAGCGCTATACAAGCAGTAAAAACAAGGCCTGGAGCCGATTGTGGCACCGATCGTCAGCTTCTTGTTGCCAAAATTAGGCTTCGATTGAGGAAAACGCAGAAATCTAGAAGGCCTTTCAGGTATGATATGGATCAAATTTTATTAGAATATGCTGTGGAATTGAGGAATCGATTTCAAGAATTAGATCTAGAAGACAAAGAGCCCGAAGAGATGTGGACTGATGTTCGTGATATAATACAAGAAGTTGCTACTAAGGTAGTTCCAAAGCAAAAGAAATGCAAAAAAGCAAACTGGTTATCTGAAGAGGCTTTGCAAATAGCTGAGGAAAGGAGGATGGCAAAAGTTATGGGGGAAAGAGAAAGATACAAGGTTCTCAATGCGGATTTTCAGAAAATAGCAAGGAGAGATAAGAATGCCTTCCTGAACATACAGTGCCAAGCAGTTGAGGACAACAGCCAATTAAGGAACACAAGAGTTCTGTATAAGACAATCAAAGATATCAAAGGAAGCTTCTGTGCTAAGCTGGGCGTGATAAAGGACAAACGAGGCAAGGACCTCACTGAAGCCTCAGAGATAAAGAAGAGGTGGCAGGAATACACAGAAGAACTGTACAAGAAGGACCCGGCTGTGCAAACCCAACATATGACGGTTGTCATTACTGATCTCGAGCCGGGCATCCTGAAGAGTGAAGTTGAAGGGGCCTTAGCCAGCCTTGCTAAGAACAAAGCTAGCGGAATTGATGGTATTCCAGCTGAGTTGCTTCAAAACCTCAACCACGACGCTGTTAACACTCTGCATACATTATGTCAGAAGATTTGGACAACCCTGCAGTGGCCACAGGATTGGAGGAGGTCAGTTTACATCTTCATTCCAAAGAAAGGCAGTGCCAAAGATTGTTCCAACTACCGCACGATCGCGCTTATTTCACATGCTAGCAAGGTGATGTTGAAAATCCTCCAAGGTAGGCTGCAGCAGTATGTGGATCGGGAGCTTCCGGACGTGCAAGCTGGGTTTCGCAAGGGCAGAGGAACTAGAGACCAAATTGGTAACCTTCGCTGGATCATGGAAAAAGCAAGAGAGTTCCAGAAACCCATTTACTTCTGCTTTATTGATTATGCGAAAGCGTTTGACTGCGTAGATCACAGCAGATTGTGGCAAGCTCTCCAAGAGATGGGAGTTCCAATTCACCTCATCTGTCTCCTCAGGAACTTGTATGAAGGGCAAGAGGCCACAGTCAGAACTGGGCATGGTCTTACTGATTGGTTTCCGATTGAGAAAGGGGTGAGGCAAGGCTGCATACTGTCGCCCTGCCTATTTAACCTATATGCAGAGTGCATCATGAGGAAGGCCGGTCTGGACGAGTCTTCAGCTGGAGTGAAGATTGCTGGAAAACGTATCAACAACCTTAGATATGCGGATGATACCACTTTAATGGCAGAAAGTGAAGTGGAACTCAAGAGACTTCTGATGCGCGTACAAGAAGAGAGTGAGAAATTTGGGCTTAAACTGAACATAAAAAGACAAAGATCATGGCGTCTTGCCCTATCAAGTCCTGGAGCATCAATGGACAAGAAGTGGAAGCTGTGACAGATTTTCTGTTCTTGGGCTCCAAGATTACCTCGGAAGGAGACTGCAGCCATGAAATTAGGAGAGGCTTGCTTCTGGGAAAGAGAGGTTAGCCTTGACCGCCTAGTAAAGAGCAGATACATTAGTCTGCCAAGCAAGATCCGTATAACTCGTGCTATGGTCTTTCCAGTTGTGATGTATGGATGCGAGAGTTGGACTGTGAAAAAGGCTGACCACCGAAGAATTGACGCGTTTGAATTGTGGTGCTGGCGAAGACTCTTGAGAGTTCCTTGGACTGCCAGAAGATCAAATCAGTCGATATTGTCGACCATAAACCCTGACTGCTCATTGGAGGGTCAAATTCTAAAGTTAAAGCTCGCGCTACTTTGGTCATCTGATGAGAAGAGAGGACTCGCTGGAGAAAGATTTGATGTTGGGAAAGGTTGAGGGTCACCGGAGAAGGGGTAGGCAGCGAACGCGATGGTTAGATGGCATCCTAGAGGCACTGCAGATGAAGTTATGTGATGTTAAGAAGATAGTGAGAGACCGGAAAGCGTGGCGTGACATGGTCCATAGGGTCACGAAGAGTCGGACACGACTGAACGCCTGAACTGGGAAAGACTATATGCGAGTAGAAAGAATAGCCGGCTGAACTTCGTGTTGGCTGGTTTAATTTATGGCTGTCTTGAAGCACTGCGGTGACAGGTACAGAAAGACGATCTTTCCCTTAGTTTGATTATTTCAAAAAATCATTATATTATATCAGTTGCACTCTAAAGTTACCTGGAAATATAGGTCATGTTGATACAGGACTATGTATATTTTCTCGCAGCATCAGCTGGGTACGTGCTGTGCTCTGAAAAAAAGAAAAAAAAAACGATAATCAGATTCCTAGAAAATGCTGCGAAAGGAAAGGTGATTGAGTTCTCAAGTCACGCCGACAGCTTTTTCTCAAGTGCAGGATGCGTTTGTAGAGAAATGACGCGTAGCGCAGCTGCGTTTCTCTAGACACCTCAGCTGTTTTCTCTTTCGATGCAATGTAGCCATTTTGTATATGAGACTGACTTCATTGAGACTCCCGTTCTTGCATGAAAGAAGCAACATTTAAAAATGTAGTATCATGCCCAGGCGCATTGACTTGAGTTTATTAGAAATATCGTACATAGTATTTGGCTTCCAGTATATGATAGGCCAGCGGCTTTTGCAGAATATGATTCTCACAAACTCTAGACCGCGAACATATTAATATTTCTATGTAGGGTTCACTTACTAACGAGAGTAGAGTACTCTGTATTATTAATTTTGAGACAGAAATAGATTTCTGCCTACTTATCACTCGAGGATTAGTTTTCTCGACGTAGAGATCTCTGTAGGCAGTAACTACCTCCCGAGTACCCTATACAAAAAGCCTATGGATAGACAGCAGTATCTCCATTTCCACAGCAGCCATTCGAAACACTGAAAAACGAATACCCCCTATTCCCTGATGAGCAGATAACGAAGGATATGCTCGAATACAGAGGAATTTGACAAACATGCACAGGCTCTGAAAGCCACCTTGTGACGTCACAAATACCAGGCAGAAACAGTTGAGGGTGCGATTGAGCGCGCCCGCAACCTGTAACGTGCCTCTTTCCTACGAGATAAAGCACTGAAGGAGGACGGCAGCAGAACAACAAACCTAATCCTAACCTACTCCTTAACGCCCCCCCCCCCCGCCCCGCACATACATACATAGAAGAGCGTATCCGGACAGCCGATATGGGCCGCCCTCTCTTTGGCTGCGGCTGCTTTGTGTGCTGCGCTCAAGGTTTCTACCCCCCCCCCCCGCCCCCCACCTCCACTCTCGATATTTTTGTCCTAACCATCCCGCTCTTTATTTTACTCTCTTTCCCTTTTTCTTCCTTTTCCGTGACTCTGCAAACCCCTTTTTTGTCTTGTTCCGCTTCCGCCATTGCAATGTTCGCTCTTAATGTCTTTCTTTTTTTGGTGCAGCGGCGTCTTTTGAGTGCAGCATGCCATTCGGTCTATCCCTCCCTCTAGAGTAAGGTGCGTTGGCGAAATAACACCTCCCCATTGCTCTTCAAGCCGATGACTACGAAACCACGTTATTTTGTGTCAGAGAGAAATTTAATGAGGAGAAAGGTGGAGAGGTCGGCCGGTGGTAAAGAGAGCCGGGCCTGCTACTACACATCGGGGAAGGCGGAAGAGCGAGTTAAAGGAGAGTTAGGAAGGAGAGTGAATGAAGGGTGATCATGGCACAGTACAGTTAGGTTGCACTTGTGGTCTGAGGTATTGAGGAGCCCATGCACACACTTGCCGAACTCGTGAAACATGCCGCACATGTCTGGACACACACCACTTGTCATTAAACAAACACCGCCACAATTGCAAAAAACTCTGCACTCTCATAAATCTTCGACACTAACCACTTGTCACTGAACACACATGCAGACACAAACGCGGAAGCACGCATACGAGGCACTTCAGCAGAAAAAGCTCTAAGTGCGCTGACCCATGTTTCTGCACAAGCGCGTATGCACGTGTGATACTCACTCCCCTCACAGCACACGCAAATGTCACAGGCGGGAATCTAAGCCCTTTTCACTGAAAAAATCGAACAGGACTTGACGAAGGGGATGCCATTCCCGAAACTGTCGACAAAATAAACTTTGAAAACGAACTGTCGCGTTTGTCCTAGCGTGTTCTACTGTAAAAAAATGTCTATATATACATGTGTGTGTATGCGTGTGTGAGTTTGTGAGTTTAGAATTCACGATGATTCTACGTCCATGTCGGAAATTCACTATCTACGCATATATTGAACCCATCTGCGCGAAGAATTATGGCACACTGGTCAATGCTCAGTTCAGTATTTGTTGTTGCAGCTAGTGTGATATAATTTATCTGTAGTGTTTTGTTTAAAATGCTCCTTCTCAAATTACGAACTTTCATTTTGCAATTTCAAGCGGATATTCGTGCAATGAATTTGAATTGTCGCTTGCATTTTTATCATTGTGTGCATCAAAAGTAAGCATTTATTAACTACGGCCAGTTACCCTTTTGGTAGGTATTTTGATAGGTATATAGAAATGCTACTAATGAATCGGCAAATATTTTGGATGAAACATGCCCCATACCATACGAAACAAAAACGCGGAAAACTGCATTTGTAAAGTACCATAATGCCGACAAAATTGAACACTTTCGAAATATTTCTACTTTTTATTGCGCAAAACTGAAATACTCATACATTCCTTTTTCGTCTTTTACAGGTTATCTGGTACAACAAAGAGAGCAGCTGATGTATGTTAGTTCAGATTACCTCTGCGCTGTGATCCGTGTTACACCACAAGGCGCCGGTAAGTACATTTTATTACTAACTCTATCGTATGAACTTATTATCAGTACACATAAAATTATTTACTATCAGCAAATCTGCTGTACGGACAATATCCCTCCTACGCGCGATTTAGGTTAACAATTAAGCAGAACTATGTTTTCATCATGATGAACTTCAAAATCAAGGCTTGATATATATATATATATATATATATATATATATATATATATATTGTCACGTAGTGGTGACGAGGTCGACGACACAAATGAAGGGTCGATGATTGCACTGAAGAAACTCTTTATTTGGGCTGACTTGCGCCCGCAAAAGAACTAAGCAACTCGGCGGCGGCGATAGCAACAAACGCGCTCGTCGGTCGTCGGACAAAGAATGCCCGTCACACTCGTCAACGCTCAATTTAAAGGGTGCACAGAACAATCTAGATAACGTCGCAAACAGCTACCAGCACGGGCTGGAACATTGTGGAAAGACACCCGAGTGGCCGGAACCTTCGAGACAGATCTCGGTGCATCTTGCGCTACAACGAAACTGATAAAGGTGTGACTCGCGACATCGAGCAATAAGAAACAAAGAATACAGAACTGATACGCGATCCGGAATCAGAGTGATAAGCCTGTATGCCGGCGGCTGTTAAAAAACAACAAATACTGTTTGAAGGTTTCGCGGCATTACTCCCCCCTTAAAAAAAAACATCGCCTCGATGTTCCAAAACAAAGAAACAAACATAAACACTACCACGGATTTTTTAACGCGCGTAATATGGCTTCAGTCGTACAACATGTACAATTTCTGGGCGTGCGCGTCGCCTTTGTGATGCTGACGTTCCGTCGGGAATGAATTCATAGTCCAGTGGTCCGACGCGGCGAATGATTTTGTATGGCCCAAAGTATCGACGCAACAACTTTTCACTTAATCCGCGACGGCGAATTGGTGTCCAAACCCACACTTGGTCTTCTGGATTGTACTCTGCGTGGCGTCGTCGTAAATTGTATCGTCGTCTGTCGGTGCGCTGTTGGTCTTTAATACGCAGCCGTGCGAGTCGTCGGGCTTCCTCCGCACGCTGCAAGTAGGCGGCGACGTCAAGGTTGTCTTCGCTGGTTACGTGCGGCAGCATTGCGTCGAGCGTCGTCGTGGGCTCCCTGCCGTACACAAGCTTAAACGGGGTCGCTCTGGTGGTCTCCTGGACTGCCGTGTTATACGCGAAGATCACGTACGGCAAGATGGTGTCCCAGGTCTTGTGTTCAGCGTCGACGTACATAGCGATCATGTCCGCGATCGTTTTGTTCAGGCGCTCCGTGAGGCCATTGGTCTGGGGATGGTACACAGTTGTTCGTCGATGGCTTGTGTGACTGTATTCCACAATGGCTTGTGTCAACTCTGCCGTAAACGCCGTTCCCCTGTCCGTGATGAGCACTTCTGGGGCGCCGTGTCGCAAGAGAATTTGTTCGACAAAAAATTTGGCGACTTCTGCCGCGGTATCATTTGGTAGTGCTCTTGCTTCGGCGTAACGGGTAAGGTAGTCAGTGGCCACGATGATCCACTTGTTACCCATAGACGAAGATGGAAATGGGCCGAGGAGATCCATCCCAATTTGCTGAAAGGGCAGGATTGGGGGCGGAATCGGGTTTAGTAGTCCTGCTGGTCTGATCGGTGGCGTCTTGCGTCGTTGGCACTCACGACACGTCTTCACGTAGTGGGCAACTTCGGCAGGCAGTCGCGGCCAGTAATACTTCTCTTGGATTCGACGCAACGTGCGCGCAAATCCGAGGTGGCCTGCTGTGGGCTCATCGTGCAACGCCTGCAGAATTTCTTGCCGAAGGGTTTTAGGCACTACGAGAAGCTGCGCGGTCTTGTTGGGTGCGAAATTCTTCTTCACGAGGAGGATGATAAATGTCGCCTGAACACACCAGGAGGGGAAGCGGTCTTTCCTTCCAAGTAATCGGCTAGCGCTTTCAGCTCAGGGTCTGATCGCTGTTGTTCTGCGAAACTGCTGGCGCTTACCGGTCCCAAAAAGGCGTCGTCGTCATCGTCCTTCGGGGGAGCATCGACGGGAGCGCGGGATAAGCAGTCTGCGTCGGAATGCTTTCGGCCCGACTTATAGACTACAGTCATGTCAAATTCTTGAAGTCGTAGGCTCCATCTGGCAAGGCGGCCGGAGGGATCTTTCAAATTAGCCAGCCAGCAGAGCGCGTGATGGTCGCTTACCACCTTGATTGGTCGGCCGTATAGGTATGGACGAAACTTAGAAGTGGCCCAGATGATTGCAAGGCACTCCTTCTCGGTCGTCGAGTAATTGACTTCGGCTTTTGTGAGTGACCTGCTAGCGTAGGCGATTACTTTCTCCTGTCCGGCACTCTTCTGGACGAGAACGGCTCCTAGGCCCACACTGCTCGCGTCGGTGTGAATTTCGGTCTCGGCGTTTTCATCAAAGTGTCCAAGTACAGGAGGGCATTGCAGGCGGCGCTTAAGTTGGTCGAAGGCTTCTCCTTGCGGCTTTTCCCATTTAAAAGGTACGTCAGCCTTTGTCAGCTGCGTCAACGGTTCGGCGATCCGCCAAAAGTTTCTGACAAATCGTCGATAATAAGCGCACAGCCCAAGGAATCGGCGCACAGCTTTCTTGTCGGCAGGCGGTGGGAATTGTGCAATTGCAGCTGTTTTCCCCGGGTCTGGGCGAATACCGTCCTTGCTAACTATGTGACCTAGGAACCGGAGTTCTTCGTAGGCGAAGTGACACTTCTTTGCTTTTAGCGTTAGTCCCGAGGACTTGATGGCTTCCAACACTGTCTGTAATCGTTCTAGGTGGTCTTCAAAGTTTGACGAGAAGACAACAACGTCGTCCAAATATACCAAACAAATTTGCCACTTCAACCCTGCCAGGACTGTGTCCATTACTCGTTGAAACGTGGCTGGTGAGGAGCAGAGGCCAAATGGCATCACCTTGAACTCATAAAGGCCGTCCGGTGTGATGAATGCGGTCTTCTCGCGATCTCTTTCGTCGACCTCAATTTGCCAATATCCGCTCTTCAGGTCCATCGATGAGAAGTACCTTGCATTGCAGAGTCGGTCGAGAGTGTCGTCGATGCGGGGAAGCGGGTAGACATCCTTCTTCGTTATGCTATTCAAGCGGCGGTAATCAACGCAGAAGCGAAGTGTGCTGTCTTTCTTCTTGACCAAAACGACTGGTGCCGCCCAGAGGCTGTTCGATGGCTGGATTACGTCATCACGCAGTATTTCCTCAACTTGATCGCGAATGGCCTGCCGTTCTCGGGGCGATACACGATAAGGGCTTTGGCGCAGAGGTCGGGCGTGTTCGTCCGTTATAATGCGGTGCTTGGCCAGTGGTGTTTGTCGTACCTTCGATTACGACGAGAAGCACTCCCCGTAGCTTCGAAGAAGACTGAGAATCAGGTCTTTCCTGCTGTGGGTCAATGCCGGGTTGATGTCAAATTTGGGCTGACGGAATTGGTCCGGTGCGTCTTCCAGCGTTTGGTCGTGGAGGGCGAATACATCGTTGAGGTCGGCTAATTCGTCGAGAAAAGCGATCGTCGTGCCCTTGTTGAGATGCCGGTATTCTTCGGTGAAGTTTGTTACCAGCACATGAGCTTGACCTCTCCGGAATTTCGCGATGCCTCTTGCGATGCCGACACCTCGTTCTAAGAGCAATTGGATATTTCCTTCGACGATGCCTTCAGCGGTTTCGATGTTTGCGCTACCTACGCAGACTGCGATGCTTGATCGGGGCGGGACGGTCAATTCTTCATCGAGGACGTTTAGAGCGATGTGTTGCATCGACGTCGTCGTAGCAGGAATGGCTTTGTCTGCAGAGAGCTTGATGAGCTTGGATCGCAGGTCGATGATAGCCCTATGTTCATTTAGGAAGTCTATACCTAAAATCACGTCGCGGGAGCACTGCTGCAAGACCACAAAGCTGGTGGAGTAAGTACACCCATTTACGGTTATTCTTACAGTGCATCGTCCCGATGGTGTAATCAGGTTGCCACCTGCGGTGCGAATCAGCGGGCCATCCCAAGCGGTGGTAACTTTTCTGAGCTGAGTGGCTAACGGTCCACTAATGACTGAATAGTCAGCTCCGGTGTCTACTAGGGCAGTGACTCTGCGACCGTCGATATCAACTTCAAGGTCACTTGTTCGCGTCCTCGGATTGCACGTGGGCCTTAGTGTCCGATCTCGGCTCCGTCGTTTCTTCAGGTCATGGCCGGGGCATACCGTTGTTACTTCGCTGGGCGGCGGTGTCTGCTTGCAGTCTGGTCGTGTTGTCGTCGATGACGTAGTGTGGAGCGGCAGTGAAATGTCTGCGTCCTCGTTAGTGGTCGTCGGCGGCGGAAGATGTTCGTCTTTTCGCCGTTGAGCAACCTCACCTCCAAAGGTTGCTCTGTTTAGTTTCCCCTGCGCGGTCTTGGGGACCTTCCGCGCATACTCTCATCATAGGTACGGCCTGGCGACACAAAGCGGGCCCTGTACGGCGATGGAGATCTGAACCGACGGCTTGGTGGCGCAATCTCACCGCTACGCAGGTAGTTGTCAATTTCTTGTGGTCGTTCACCTGGGCATGGTCGTGGAGCGTCGACTGCAAATCCGCGGAGACCGATTCGTCGGTACGGGCAGTGGCGCAGAATTTGGCCGGCCTCACCGCAGTGGAAGCATAATGGCCGGTTGTTTGCAGTCCTCCAGGCGTCGCACTTCCTGGGGTTTGGGGGTCGTTGGTAGGCTTGGCGGGCGGGGACCAAGGGGCGGTTTTCAGGAACAGGACGGTAGCGGCGAGGGCTGGGAAAGTCATCATGTCGGGGCGGAGGGCGACGTAATGCACCAGCGTAGTTCATCGCTGTTGCTTCTTGTGCTGGAACAGTCGCAGCCGTCGCTTCAGGAACGCCCAGCGCCTGCTGAACTTCTTCACAGATGACGTCCGTGAGCGTCGCCACCTGGGGTTGTTGCGATGATGGCAGCATTCGGCGGAGCTCCTCTCGCACGATCTCCCGGTTTAGGTCCCGAAGGTTCTCTCCGCTTGCAGATGTGCTGGGGTAGTGGCATGAGTAGTTTGGTTGAAGTGGTCGCTCGTAGTGGCGCATCCGGGTATCCAACGTCTTCTCGATGGTCGATGCTTCACTCTCAAATTCTTCCACAGTTTTCGGCGGGTTCCGGACAAGCCCCGCAAAAAGCGACTCTTTAATGCCTCGCATTAAGAATTTCCCTCTGTCATTTTCGGTCATGTTAGGGTCGGCGCGGCGAAACAGGCGTTTCATCTCCTCTACGTAGGCCAGGACGGGCTCGTTTGGTAGTTGAATTCTTGATTGGAGGAGGGCCTGAGCTCTTTCTTTTCTGACAGAACTTATAAAGGCCATCAAGAACTGTGCTTTGAATATCTCCCAATCCTTGAAAGAAGTCTCGTGATTTTCAAACCAAACTCGGGCATGTCCTTGAAGAACAAAGTAGACCTGCCTGAGTTTCGCAGCGTCGTTCCAACCGTTGAATTCTGCCACACGGTCGAAAAGGTCCATCCAGTCACCCGCATCTTCATCCGATCGTCCATGGAAGCAGGGGGGCTCACGAGGTTGGACGAAAACAACCGGTGCTGTAGGCTGGGCCATTGTCAGCGTCGATGCCTTCCGAGATCGAATGGAGTCAGGCAGCAGGCCGTGTTCGGGTTGTAGGCCTTGAAGTCGGCGGCTGGCTCGGTGACCTGTAGGCTGGTCTTCCAGGGCGTCAGGAACACGGCTTGGGTCTTCGCTTGAAGGATCAAAGGCAGCACCTCCACCAGATGTCACGTAGTGGTGACGAGGTCGACGACACAAATGAAGGGTCGATGATTGCACTGAAGAAACTCTTTATTTGGGCTGACTTGCGCCCGCAAAAAAACTAAGCAACTCGGCGGCGGCGATAGCAACAAACGCGCTCGTCGGTCGTCGGACAAAGAATGCCCGTCACACTCGTCAACGCTCAATTTAAAGGGTGCGCAGAACAATTTAGATAACGTCGCAAACAGCTACCGGCACGGGCTGGAACATTGTGGAAAGACACCCGAGTGGCCGGAACCTTCGAGACAGATCTCGGTGCATCTTGCGCTACAACGAAACTGATAAAGGTGTGACTCGCGACATCGAGCAATAAGAAACAAAGAATACAGAACTGATACGCGATCCGGAATCAGAGTGATAAGCCTGTATACCGGCGGCTGTTAAAAAACAACAAATACTGTTTGAAGGTTTCGCGGCAATATATATATATATATATATATCCTGGGACTTACCCGTGATATCTGTTTACTTCCAATTACATCCCAATTCACAGCTTTACTAGCACGTAAGGAAGGCTTGCGGAAAAAAGATTTATTAGAATAATAAAACCGCACGAAAAGTTCACCCAATTGGATTTCGGCGTATTTGGAATCACTTGACTTCGTCGATGGAGCTTTGGTAGCTGGCGGAGCAGCTTTGAATTATTTATGCACAGCATTAACTTGTTTACAATTTTCCTACCACGCTTACAAAGATCATAAGATGAGGCAATTAAAAATATAGAAACACCTGTATGTGAGTGAGTAAAACATTTATTTAGTGTACGGCAGGTTTATCGTGAGCGGTCCTAGGTCTGCCATGTGTGAAACGTCGAGCTCTAGCCTCTTCGCTTCCCCGAGGCCCTGCTAGATAGCCCAGACATGCTCGTTGAGGCTGGAGCTACGCAGAGTGAATGCCCATCTCATCTAGAGGAATTGTTATTAACACTTTTGCTTACATTCTTACATTTTGCTTTTGAGACTGACTACTTTGGTCTTGCTTACGTTGCACTTGTTTGGATTATGCATTTCGGGATAAATCTCATTATTCTGCAGCGAGTTTGAGTAGGTGTTTTGCATCTACAGAGCTTTAAAAGCGGTTCTGGTTAAAACATTATCGTGATGCGAAACTTGACAATTAACTTCTAATTCCTCAATGAGCATTCATGCAAATGATTGATGACTGACGCTTTGTCATGCTAGTTTTACATTCTGTGTTGTAAAGGCTGGTGATGAGGTCCTAAGAACCAGCCGACTGAGACATCTTTTCGTTTCATGGTTTGTGAACCGCGCCACCACCTGACGAGATAAATGCCACAATAATGGAACAGAAACACAGGTTTCTTTCCGGGAAGCGGAAACGATCAGACATTCACTGCTCTGAAACTCCGCCTTACTGGGCTGTTAAGATCGCCGCCATGCACAGAAGTATTTATTCACCAATTTATCTTCCTCGCTGAACAATGACAGGCTGCAGTCGACACGGCCATGTAACCCATATATCGCCTCATAGCACTTCTCGAGGCTTGCAGCCATACACCTTTGCAGCTGGACATAGGGGGATGGTGATGCTCACCAGCGCGGTGAAGGAATGTCACGAAGGCCAGGGACGCGGCGCCGTAGTTATGATGTCCACCAAAGGCGTGATAATATTGCAGCGATGCTCCAGGACTGCTTCACTGGGGGGTGACTTTGGCTGTCCTTATCTAGCGTCATCGCTGCTGAAATTAAATGTCGCACTCCTCGTTGTGCACTTCGTCAGTGCCTTCGAAGTTTCCGCGAAATATGGTTTGTTAAGCGGGGATCGATGGTGGTGTCGATGGGACCCAGAGCCATACATGAGCACCAGGAGAGAATTGATGCACAGGGTGGCTGCTGTCGCTGTGCGCTTTCTTCTGGGCTTGCTCGTCCGAAGTAAGCGTGCGAGCCAGCTTGCGACATTCTTCAGCGTGCCTGGCAGCTGCTGAAAGTGATGTGTACTCTGACATATCAGGACGGTAGGGGAGGATGGTGTCGAGTGGAGACGAAGGTTCACACCCGTACAGTAGAAAAAATGGTGAGAATCCGGTAGTTGCTTGAACGGCGGTGTTATAGGCATAGGTTACAAATGGGAGAATCTTGTCCCAATCGGAGTGGTCGGAGGCGATGTACTTGGACATCATGTCACCCAGCGTGCGGTTGAAGCGCTCTGTGAGGCCATTGGTTTGAGGGTGGTACGCGCTGGCTGTCCGGTGGATGGTCTGACATTTGCGCAGGAGCGCTTCGACAACCTCGGATAGGAAAGACTTTCCTCGATCACTTAGAAGTTCACGAGGGGCCCCGTGCCGCAGAATAAAATGATGAAGAAGAAAGGACGCGATAGTGGGTCCGGTGGCATCCTGAAGTGCTGCTGTCTCCGCATAGCGAGTAAGGTGATCGACGGCCACGATGATCCAACGATTCCCTGCAGGTGTATATGGCAGGGGTCCATACAAATCGATGCCAACACGATCGAATGGTCGATACGGGCACGGAAGATGCTGTAGCGGAGCCGGCTGATGGAGAGGAGAAGGCTTGCGACGCTGGCAGTCGATGCATGAACGCACATACTTGTTGACGAAGGTGTACATACCGCGCCAGTAAAACCGCTGTCGCAACCGTTCATAAGTCTTAAATACACCCAAATGACCACACTGCGGATCTGTATGGTAAGATGCGCATATATCACTACGGAGGTGGCGAGGTACGACGAGCAGCCACTTACGGCCATCTGGCATATAACTGCGTCGATAGAGAAGACCGTCACGAAGGGCAAAATGCTGCGCTTGACGACGAAGGGCGCGAGGAGCCGGTGAAAGTGAAGAGTTCGTAAGAAGATCGATTAGTGATGTAAGCCACGGATCCTTGCGCTGTTCTGATGGCATGTCGTCGATGGACAGTGAAGACAAGGCGATGCTGGAGGCAGGGGACAACGGAGCGTCAGGCTGCACCGGCGAGCGAGATAAAGCGTCTGCGTCGGAGTGCTTACGCCCTGTACGATGGATAACTCGGATAGCATACTCTTGCAGTCTAAGCGACCAGCGGGCGAGACGGCCGGTGGGGTCTTTTAGTGAAGACAACCAACACAAAGCGTGGTGGTCTGTAACATCGAATGGGCGCCCATACAAGTATGGCCGAAATTTCCGAAGCGCCCAAACAATGGCTAAGCATTCCTTTTCTGTCACCGAGTAGTTGGTCTCGGCTTTGGTCAAAGCTCGACTTGCGTACGCCACAACGTATTCATCAACACCGGGTTTTCGTTGGGCAAGAACAGCGCCGAGGCCGACGTCGCTGGCATCGGTGTGCACTTCAGTAGGAGCAGCCGGGTCAAAATGGCGCAATACGGGGGGTGAGGTAAGTATCGTGCGCAATTTCGTAAAAGCAGCATCGCAAGCCGGCGACCAGGCAGAAAGATCTTTGTGAGCGCTGAGAAGTCGCGTCAGAGGGGCAATGATGGTCGCAAAGTTCCGAACGAAACGCCTAAAATAGGAGCATAAGCCTATAAAGCTGCGTAATTGCTTGATAGATGTTGGCTTCGGGAACTCAGCGACAGCGCGAAGTTTAGATGGATCTGGAAGGATGCCATCTTTGGACACTAAATGCCCTAAAATAGTGAGTTGGCGAGCGGCGAAATGGCACTTTTTCAGATTGAGCTGTAGACCGGCGTTGCTAAGGCATTGCAAGACAGTTTCAAGGCGAGTTAGGTGGGTCGTGCAGTCGGATGAAAATACAACAATATCATCCAAGTAGCAGAGACATGTGTGCCACTTCAAACCGCGGAGAATATTGTCCATCATGCGTTCAAATGTGGCGGGCGCATTACACAGGCCAAATGGCATGACGTTGAACTCATAGAGCCCGTCGGGGGTGACAAAAGCTGTCTTGGGACGATCGTCCTCAGCCATCGGAACTTGCCAGTAGCCAGAACGTAAATCGATTGAAGAGAAAAATTTCGCTCCATGCAAAGTGTCCAGCGCGTCGTCTATGCGTGGTAGCGGATAAACGTCCTTTCGTGTGATCGCATTAAGGCGTCGGTAGTCCACACAGAACCGAATAGACTCGTCTTTCTTCTTGACTAAAACGACCGGGGACGCCCAAGGGCTACTGGAAGGCTGAATTACACCCCTACTGAGCATCTCGTCGACTTGCTCATCAATAATGCGGCGCTCGGAGGCTGATACACGATAAGGGCGTTGGCGTAATGGGGCGTGCGTACCAGTATAGATGTGGTGGGAAACAGTTGACGTACGACCCAATGATAGCTGCTGGATGTCAAAGGAAGCTCGGAATCGGTTCAGCAAGTCGAGGAGCTTGGCGCATTGATCTGGAGCGAGAGCGCTGTCGATGGCTTTGTCGAAATTAGCCAGAGGCGGTGAAGGAGACGAGGAACGAGGTTGGCTAAGGGCACTGACGTTGTGGGATATTGTGTCGGCACAGGTGGAGAAAACCGGTGGGACGGTCAGAAAATTTTCTGACCGAACAGGCTCAGCATGCCCAACGCACTCGCCACGTTGTAACGTGAGTGGATAGAACGAATCGTTAGTAATGGCTAGTTCGGTGCGTCCGCTTCTTACACTAAGGACGGCGCAGGGCAGGGGAAGACAGCGTCGCGAGACGAAGAGGGAAGATGGGGTGAAGAGCACTGTACAGTCTTGAAGAGAGGGACAGTTTATAGGCACAATCGCAGCAGATGAAGGCGGGATATCAGTAGCATCCGCAACGTGGCATTTGGCTTCTCCAAGAACGGTAGCGGCAGTCGGTGCGGTGCGCAGAGGAAAAAACTCTACTTCGGCACGAGCGCAATGAATTACGGCATGATTGCGACACAAGAAGTCCCATCCTAAAATAATGTCATGAGAGCAGTCACGGAGAACGATAAAACTGATGACTTAGAGAACGTTCTGAATGGTGACTCGAGCCGTGCAGGTACCGATCGGTTCGATGTGCTGAGCAGTGGCGGTGTGCAATGAAACCCCAGAATATGGCAGAACAACTTTTCGTAACAAGCGGCACAGTCTAACGTCAATAACCGACACAGCAGCACCAGTATCTACAAGCGCAAAAGTACCAACATTTGCAATGGTAACTTCTATTAAATTGTTCGGTGGCGAAGCAGGACTTTCACTGTTCGACGAATGCGCAGTTCTTGCCTGCGGAACTGCGTCTAGTGGTTTTCCGGCTTTGGCGAGGTAGAACGGCGGCGCATCGGCGACGGAGAGCGACGGCGCGGAGAGGTTGAGCGGTTGTCATAGGTTGAGCGGTTGTCATGCGAGAAGTGGTCAAAGTAAGAGGAGGGGTGAGGGGGCGCGCGGAGAGGGGACGGCGGCTGCGCGTAGTTAACCGGGCTCTGTTCGAAAGCGTACGGTCCCGAGCGACGGCGGCACATGCGTGCAACATGGCCAGGGAGGCCACATGCAAAGCAAATCGGCCGATTGTCAGCTGTGCGCCAAGGGCGTAGAATAGGTGGCGCACGACGCTGAGTGAAAAATGCCCGCTGAGGCGAACCGTACGATGGAAAAGGCGCAGGAGGGGGTGGTCTTGCGGTAACCTCAGCATAAGACAGTGGACTGGGCCCGGGCGTCGGGACAGCGTCGGCATGAATGAGCGGAGCTGTCAGTGGAGCGGCATGAATAGGTGGTTGTAGAGGGGGCGGAAGTGCTTCGGCAACTTATTCCTGAATAACCTGGCATATGTTCGAAGCGAGGTGTGAGCTGGATTGCGGAACGTTTGAAATTAATGATAATTGCCGGGCAACTTCTTCCCGTACGAAGTCTTTGATTTCCTGGATAAGTGCAGAGCTGACAGCGCCATCAGACATAGCCGCGATCGTGCCTTCCGGTTGTCGAGGGACGATGCGTTGGCGACGAAGTTCGTCGTAGCTTTGACACATCGTGACATCACTTACAGTGCGGGGCTCTTTGGCCATGAGGATGTTGAACACGCCTTCATGGATGCCCATCATGATGTGGCGAATCTTCTGAGCTTCTGTCATCGATGCATTTACACGATGGCACAAATCTAAAACGTCTTCGATGTAACTTGTGAAGGTTTCGCCTGTCTGCTGCACCCGTTACCCGCGATACATTAGTGGTGCGGGGAGTCTACTCCAATTAGACTCAACTACACTCTGTCTGCTGCACCCGCTCGCGCAAACGGTGTTCAGCGCGAAGCTTGCGGACCGCAGGGCGACCGAAGACATCCACAAAGCGAGATTTGAACGAGGCCTAAGTTGGAATGTCAGCCTCGCGATTTGTGAACCACAGCTTTGCGACTTGCGTAAGGTAGAAGATAACGTTGTTAAGTTTCAAGACGTCGTCCCACTTATTGTGGGTGCTTACACGCTCATACGACGAAAGCCAGTCCTCCACGTCCTGATCGTCGGTACCGCTGAAGAACGGCGGGTCCCGCTGTCGAAGCACCCCGGAGCATGGAATTGAAGAGGCCGAAGAGGCCGAGGTAGCGGGGCCGGTGGTGTTGGTGCTGAAGTCAGTCATTGCGGTTGGAATTCGGCGGCTGCGGAGCTCCAGGGCGAGAAAGTAGAAGAGAAATCCCGCGACCTCCACCAAGTGTTAAGCGGGGATCCAGGCACTGGTAGTGGGCACTGGTAGCGAGTAAGACCGGAGCGGGGATGGCTCAGCTTGTAGACAGCTTGTCCGCAAAAGGCACTTCCTCTTTCTCGGCGTACTGTCCACCTGATTGGAACTTCCTCTTTACAGGTTAATTATCTTCACCGCCTTGGCCCTACAGTTCAGTATGTAAAACCTTTTTAAGAGGTTTAGAATCCAGTGAGTCTGTTTGTAAGGCATAAAGTAGTGCTCCTTTACCTTCACGGAAGTCCTGCCAATTCCAGAGGGTAGGACAAAGGTCTGCTAGAAAATTGAAGCAATAGGAATACGATGCAAGCCATACGATATGGCTAAGAAATAAATGCCTCGGGTTAATAATGAACTTTTGACAAATAGTAGTTTGGTGTAGTTTATGCAGCTTAACGCCCCTAAACCACTCAGTATACTAGAGAAACCGAGACACCGCAGTGGACAGCTCCGGAAGTTTGGACCACCTGGCGTTCACCCACGCGGACTGACACTGCACACACACGGGTGCTTATCATTTCGCCTCCATCGAAAAGCGGCTGCCACCGCAGGAGTTTGATTCTGCCTCCTTGCACTCAGTAGTAAATTTAGGTTAAAACTGTAACAGCTGCTGTAATAATGCGTTGTAATGGCCGGCCGCAATATGGATGCATAAGACTGAAAAAGTACTAATTTGAGACAATAGGTGGATATCTGAAAAGAAAAGCAGATACAGTCAGTACATCGTAAATACGTGCAGAAACAATGACCAGCTTTAGTGTTGAGCCGTAGTCATTTTCTTCCGTGCTCCTTTCCTTTACATTCATATCTCCTTGAAACAATAACATAAGAAAACCTCACTGAATGAGATAGTCCCCAATCGCTTCGACTGCTTAAAAGATAGCGAGGATCACTTGTCCTTTGGCGAAAGCACGTTTCATGTTTACAAGAACGCTACATCATTGACATGTGGCTTTCAAGCACTGAATGATCCAGGTAAAGCTGCGGATTTAACATTATTAAGTAACACAGCATTACTATAGTCTGTGAAAAAATTTTCATGATGACCGTGAATTGAATGCTGGATCGAATAAACGGATGTGAAGACAGTATGGTCAAATCAAAACGGGATAGTCACTGGCAAGGAAAGTTTATATGAATGCTTTCACATCTTACCTACCATTATGCTAGTGCATTTCGTTGACTAGGTTATTCAAAATAATTGCGGTGTATGCGCTTCTTTTTCTTTCTCAACTTCAATCAACTGCCGATCAGTACGATCTGATTCAAGCTCATTAGCAGACAATAGATTACGGCTCTTCACTGCCACACTGTTAAAGACTTCTTTGCACAGAACACCCGCCATCTGCATTACCTTTGTAGACATTGGGAGCGAAAAACTACTGCCACGCCTCTGGAATCTCGTAGCTGGCAGATAACGAGGCAGAGTAATAGTTGGCTGGCTAGTTGTGTGACATCGCGAAATTACATTACTTCAAGACTGCAAACGATGCCAACTCGGCAGCTGCTTCAATATATTAAAGGGGTCATGACAGCTAACATTTCAGCATAAACTGATTATCGCATTGAATTTCACTCCTCCCAAGTTAATATAATAATCCTCAAAATGTAAGCTCATTCTGTGCAGTAGATAGTTTTAAAATAATTTTTTATTATAATGTCAAAATCAGCTTTCTGGTGTGGTAACCATAGGCCGCTGACATCACAGCGGGAACGGTGACGTCTTTATGTCATCTGCTATTCGCGCTGCCGGGTGCATTCTTGTTTGCACGTCGTTGATAGTGGCCACTGAGTTTTTTTTTCTTCAGCAAAAATATTTTAATCATATGTTCTCTTTTCTTTGAGAAGCCTTCACTATAATATGCGACCTTAGAGATCCGCGGATTTGTTTTAGGCTTCGTCTAGAGATTGCCGAGGAGGCAGAAATCCACGGGCTCATGCTATATAATTTAGGCATGCAATCAAAAGCGTATTATTGATACGTTATGAGAGTTAGCTTGTTTTAGCAACAAGAGCTCCAGCATTAAAAAGCCACTTGTCCAACGTTTCCTTCCGTCCTGTGCATGTGCCGCTAAAGTGGGGAGGGTATAGCGTTATGTTCCTGATTGTTGCGAAATTGCCGTCGTTCTTTGGCTCCAAAAGCTAAGAGCAAATCTCAAACAAGCATACATTGACGCGAAAGCATAACTTGCGACATTAGAGGAGCAGCCAAAACTTTTAAACGGATCTCTACCTTGTGATTGGCTGTTATGCGCGTGTTAGTCAGACCTAGTTATTTTCGGCTGGCAAAGCATTTTTGCAAAATTATATATATTCAGTCTGCAGACCACGGCCAGAGCACGAAAGAACGTGCCGCCGCGGCCGCTTCAGTGATCGCAAAATCCAACGTGATTTCATTGCTCTTCACTGCATGCCCGCACCGAAGAAGAGCCTCCCAGTCGCCGCCGTCTCGCCTTCACTGCAACCGCGCGCGCGATTGCGATGGACTCACAAGCCTCCCCTTCCGCTTTTTAACCGCTTCTCCAGCAAATGACTCGTGAGTGATTCAACGTAAGCATACGCCATTTAGTATTTAGAATGAGCACTCAACTCCCACAGGAATGCACCGATTAGCGGATCACGACTGCGCCCCACAGTGTTTGTTTACATAGCTTTTGCAATGACTGGATGTATGCTGCTCATTCACACGGCATAAAATGCAAGCTGAGCTAGCAATACCAAAACTATCTACTTTTTTTCGCACCTGTTGCACCTTTATTTGTTCACAAACTACAACTGCGCTACAAGAAGCGCCGCGGATGCTACGTCCCCTGCCTGCACCGGGTATACACACAAGCGGTGCTGGCAGCTACTGGCTACGTTCTCTAGACGTTTGCTACACGTTATAACTCAGAATCATCTCCTATTTTAAAAATAGTTTTTTACATCGTATTTTTGAGCCTTTCTGTATGAATTATTTGTACGTTTACATGCACGCACGCATGCACGCTCGCTCGTTTTAAAAGAAAAATTTTGGCCATCTTCTCAGCATAAAAGAAAGGAGAGGAATATTTGTCTTTGGCTTTGTGAAGAAGAAAACAAAACAAGAAAGCAACAGGCACTTCATAAAACTCAATCTAGAGATAATGAAAACTCATTCTACCTCCATTAGCTCCGCCAATCATTAATAAAGCGCGTCCACCAGCTCTATGTCCGTTTCTATAAGCTGCCACTCTTCTTGAATGACAACCAAGAGCAGACCTAAACGTCTGGAAAGCCATGCTTTCATCATGCCTTATACATTTTCGTTGATCTTGAGGTCGCGACTGCTGCTAGGCCACTGCACCTACATTACAGCATTATTGCCTATACAAGTTTGCGCTTTTAAGCCGCAAGTATTGTCAAATTCTAAACTTAAAGCTCAGCTACTTTGGTCATCTAATGAGAAGAGAGGAGTCGCTGGAGAAAGATTTGATGTTCGGAAAGGTTCAGGGTCACCGCAGAAGGGGTAGGCAGCGAACGCGATGGTGAGATGGCATCCTCGAGGCGCTGCAGATGAAGTTATGTGATGTTAGGAAGATAGTGAGATACCGGAAAGCGTGGCTTGATATGGTCCATAGGGTCACGAAGAGTCGGACACGACTGAACGACTGAACTGAACTGATAGGAGCCCAATCGCGCTGATACCAGAAGCCTTTCAGAAACGGCCCATATCCAACGTATATGGCATCGAAACATTCTCCAAGATCTCGATGTATGGCTCCCCTGTCATGTTGCCTTGAATCTTGTGGGTGGGTTTCAAGTCCTGGTAGCACACAACACCATAGACGTTCACTCAGGTGCGCCCGGTCGACCATACGTCAAAGATATACCGTTTCTTAATCGTACCAGATATAAGGAAAGCAAGCATTTTTTCCCACTCAACTAATATAAAAGGACGCAACAAAAACAGACAGGTAGTTTTCATGACACCGAACTCTCTGGCGTTTGTCCCATTGTGTTCAAAATGTTGATTCATCGCTGAACACGACGCAGCACCAGTACTCTGGCGTCCATTCTTCGTGGGGGTCTGTGAACTCCACCAGCTGGCGGCCGTGTGGCGGGCAAAGTCGCAGCTTCGTCGAGGCTGCCCCGCTTTTGAATTCCAGCATCATACAGCCTTCTGAGTATGGTTTTCTTACTAACGCGTAAGCCGAGCTCGTCGCGAATTACTCGCGCCATGCGGAATATATTATGAACTGAAGCCACGACAATCTGAAAATCTTCGGGAGTTGCTATGTGTTCCAGAGCTCCAGGCGGAGCGTCTTCCAATCTCCCTTCGTACCTAAACGCCTGAATAATGGGGTTAACCGTAGAAACGGACCTTCCAATTCTTGCGGCTATTTTACTTTGGGCCATCGCCTGATTTAGACGTTTGCACTATGGCAGCACTCTCATCTGTGGGCACTCCTCGAGGCATTCTCAAAAAAATGATCCTGAAACCCATGGTTTGGCACTATACTTAAGGTCAGAAGTCGTCCGCTAACGTTGTTTTCATTGCCTGTTACCCTGCATATAGTGGTAGTATCGCTCACAGTGCTACGCTGGGTATTTTCGCTAGTATTTTTAAATAGCGAATAAGATCTTGTGCTTTTATGACCGTTTCACGCTCCCTCGCTGTCAGTGTCGAGGTTGTTTAATGTGGGATGCTGAGGATCTGAACTCTTGCTTTTCTCCCGCGACGAATTCCATACGCGTGCAGTGTCGTTACAAGGCGTTTTTCCTTCTCACACGTGCTTTGCGCGACTGCAGCTCTCGTTTGCGAACCCTGGTTAGCCTATCGTAGTCCAGAGGCTGTAAATCCTAAACAGCCTTTTCTAAAGTGCAATAGCAGCTAGCATAGAGTAATAGACTCCTTCGGAATTTATCCCTACACTTTAAACGGATAGCAAATGTGCGCCTAGTCAGCCTAAACAGTATCCTTATCTATTTTTTCAGTCCCAAGTTTGGGCTTTTCTCCGTTACGGCATCGTATTACTATTGGACATTATGTGTATCCGCATGTTTTCATGCTCAGGGAACGCGCAACCCTTTTGCAATCCCTTGCCTGAAAGTATGATATCCAGAGTGGAATAGAAAAAGCACGACACTAAGGTAGATAAATTGTTCTGCAAAAGTTAACCTACGCGCTATTTGAAGAGCGGGGAAATTAAGAATAATTGACATAATTTCATGCGGCAGATTTATTCCCTGCTACACCTTACCGGCTACGCTAGATACTTTTTGCCCTAATGCTTATTTTAACGTCCTTGTTACGACAGAATACCAGTGACCTTATGTAGAAACAATTTTAAGTGCATCGCACTTCTAAAATAAATGTTTTTACATCCGCAGGATTCGCTCCAAACTAGCAAGGGGAGAGAACCGCGGCAACTTAAAGTGCTATTTCTAATTCCTCCGATAAGAAAACAGAAACGAGCGTTGCCGGGCATAGGAGGACGCATCGATGAGCAAGAAGGGCAAAGAAACGCCCCCGTGACGAGCACGCTGTCCACGCATCGGTCAGGCACATGCAAATAAAGCAGTCAAAGCGATCTGCGCACCAGCTATCTTGAGCCGCAGTAAGCATATCGAGAGCATTATCTCGAACCCGATGATATCGCTTCGCGGCGCTGACTGCAGTGCTGGTCACGCGTTCCGTCATTCGTTTTAAGTCTGTGGGCGGCTGTATACGTGTCAAAGCGACTTAAGATACGAGAGAAGCACTAGTGGAGGAGTGCAAAAATGAAGACCAAACGGTGTTTTTAACTCCTATCGGGAGCCCACGGTACTTTTTGTTTACGCAAGCTTGCCATAAGGCATATTATAGAAACTCATGTAAATTATTTTTCGTCAGGAACTGGAACAGAATTCAGAAAAGTCCTCTTCCCTTTGCTTTTCTCACGTATTATAAACCGGCCTCAGCGGCAACGTTATCTAGCGTCCTTGATTACGTTGTCAAGCAACGTAGCAACGCACTATCTCAATGGTATGCTTTCGCCGTCCGTTGGCGCAAACCGAACACTATGTTCCTGGAATTTTTTTAACCCTTAAGCGGTGCCAGCCCAGAAACTCCTGGGGCGCTCAGTGAGGGATTTTTTTGTTTTCCTGCTCATAGATTACCGTATGACAGCGGATAGTGTAAACTGATCCTCTTGAAATTTCCCAAATTAGCTGTTGTCTACGTAGTTGAAGGGCTAATGAAGCGCGAATTAACCACACTGGCGGTTTTCGTACCGCAGGTGAAGTCAAACGGGTAAAGAACTATGCGTCTGCAGTAACGCGGCTGCAATAACAAAAAGAAAGCCGATGTTTTTCCCAATATTAAGGCGATTCCGCTGTTGTTACCATCAAAGTTGTTACGGCTTTCATGATTACTGTTTATCTTTGCATATTTATGCTATTTCAACTGATCGCAATTATTGCCTCTCCTGAAGGAATTGCATTCTGCCGATAGAACTCGCCCCTGGGTTCTTCATTCGCCCAGTCTTGCCAGCCGAGGCTTCTACGAAAATGAATATCCACTCGGCCTTCAATTTATTTCGCATTTTGAAAATTTATAATAGCGTCAGGATGATTTGTACATTATGCCAAAGAGCCTTACTAATCAGTAACTTTGAAACACTGATGACAAAAAATAATTATTTTTAGGCGAGTAGCGAAGTGCATGCGTAAGAGAAAGGATCCATTTTGAACTTCGCGATCGAGAGCCATATTGCTATGGACTTATACTAGAGCAGGATCTGAAGCGCCATCTAAAGCGCGCGGCTGGAGTCAGAACCGCAACTGCGCACGCGTCAAACAACAGGAGCGCCACGCGTAACGTCACAGTTGCGCCCCCAGCGTTGTCACCGCAGACTTCGCAGCGTCGTTGCGACGAACAATGTGCCGCTAAGCCACCGCCGGTTCTACAGCCTCACTTCCCGCGTTGCGCATGCGTAGTAGGTGCAGATTCGACGTGCGAGACGTCAGAGTTGCGCCGCCCCATACTCCACAGGCTCTCTGTGCGCGTCGAGAATGCGCAGTATCTGCAGATGACGTCATTACTCCGCCACTTATAAAAAATGGATGAGAAGCGTTCGTTCTTCAGATGCGCGCTGGACAGCAATAATGAGCTTTACTACGCATAACCGTGCGTACAAGCCTTCGCGACACATTAGGCTTAATTGTTACAAAACCGACTAGAGCAAGTGCTTTGCAACTTTACACGCTGAAAGTCGTTTGAAGGAGCGCATAGCTTATATGATATTTCCATGCCATTGGCAATTATAATTCTGCTCTAGTGGGAAATACAACTTAGGTTTGTATTTCTTACACCACTTTGCTAGAGGCTGCAGAAAATGATGACGCTTAATACAGCTTCACGGTATCGGAATTTTCGAGGTAACTCCTTAATAGCACCACTATTACCATAACCAAATGGACAATTTCGGCATGTAAGAAATTGAATACGTGATTTCTTCGCGATAAGATGAAACTCAAGCTTTTTTGACGAACGCTACATTCATACGCAAGATAATAAAAGCTTTCAATATTTTTGGACTGGCTAAATCAGAGCACTCTTGAAGATATGACGCATTTTATTCAATAATAGGCGCGCTTTCAAGAACTTCACTGGCGAGCATCGCGTTATCACTTTGAGCCAGTGGTGTGTTCGGACGACATATGTTCTTCATGTAGTGCAGTACTGTTTCACCACGTCTGTTTAAGATTCGAGAAACTCCCCTTACTTCTCCCTTCAAAATTGTCATCAGTTCGCAAATGAATAATGGGTGTTTCGCGCTTCTGGTAGTCAACCAGCTTGGAGCCTATAAAACAGTTCGCCTTTCTTCACAATTCCTTCAGCTTACATATTGCTTCAGAAAACGGCGTAGTTCATCTATTTGAGCGAAAAATGCAACCTAAATGTGGAGGGCGACGGGGTTGTTACGTTGAAGAAGAGGTTTCGTTCACCGACTTCCCATTATTTTCAGTTCTATCACTGGGGTGCAGTGAACAACACAAAAAAATGAGGGAATGATTCTTGATCACGTGAAACTTTCTCCTTGCACGTAGATTCGCAACATATGATATTTGTGGAGGGCATATTAAGCAGTATAGCTGTTGACTTTCATGTTGTGCACGAATTAAGAACCGAGAGATCTGCTTGCAAGACTCCAGATTAGTTCATTGCTTGGAGAGACCTAATATAATCTGTAGTCTTGTCCGGAGCGCATTGGTAAATTGCTTTGCCAGTTAGAACGAAAAACAGTAAGTTAAAAAAAAAACTCAAGAAACGTGAGCAGTCGGGGGCCCTTTGCCTTTAGCGGAATACTCAAAACTGTGATGCACTGGCGCGCCCGCAAAGAACGTTTTGAACGCTAAGAGTTATTCGTGCGACTGCCTATCACCGTGCGCCTACACTATATTGCTCAGCATAGCAGCTAGACCAATGCCGTACTGCTGAAGCCTACACATTATGCATAAAGTGAATATTTGGGCTTGAAAGCTGTGCACTTAAGGCACCTTGATAGGTATTTGAGGACCCTGCGAATGTTGGTGCCCGACAGACCACAAATGTTGTTTCTCTATTGGCGCAAATTATTTACCACAAATTAAAAATTGATAATAATTGGTGCTCTTGATTTACGCAATGTTTTCCTTCTTCCTTTTGGCCATGCTTTGTTCACATGCATTTATGAACCCCCCTTTTGAATGTGCCTGTCCAATTTAAAAAAAAAAAAAGCACTTGTTCGTACCTTTTCTGCGGTGCAGTATACTTGAAATGTATTACCAATCCGTGTGGTCTGCCTAAAGTCTGGATATAAGCTAACCGTCATTTAAAAAAGCACGAATACTGGCATAAAATCACGCGTGAAACCTTCTATGATATTTACGTGCGATTTCTCAATTTTGCAGGTCAGTGGTGGTGCGACCTTCGAGTGCGAAATGCCTCAATAACACAAGGCCCTAGCCAGGAATGCCAGCAGCACTTTAGTAGCTGCACTAGTAGCGGTACTCTCCGCTATAAGGAGGAGTGCCAAAGTATATTGCAACCAGAAAGCGCCAAATACCAATTTGTATAGTTACTCACAAGCTGAGTGCTAGTAAGGCACGACTTGGAATGAAGCTAATGACATCATTGTTTTCCGTACAGAAAGCGACTTCAAGGCTCTGTGTGTGTCGTCTTTGCAGGGACATGTGCGTAACAAATTTCTGGAATAAAACATTCGTCCAGAGAAAAGAAGAGATGGATAACATTTGTTTACTTGCCCTTATGCCTTGTTTCGTGTTTGAAGCTGATGGCGAATTTTTAGCTTGAACATATTCGTCAGCAAGCGTAGTTACGTAATCAGGTGCTTTTTGAATATGATGAACAAAATACACATTTCGAACGTATATTACCCGAAATATGGCAACCACAATGATTGAACAAAACATGCGCCTATTTACTGTAGTCGGGTACTCATTCATACCACGGAATGAACCCCAAAACAGTCTTACTAGGTAGGCGCTCAATGGAGTACGTGGGGCATAGCAGCGGTGAATTCAAGGCTGCGTTTTTGTACCAGTAACCATAATTATTAGCCGGCCTATACCCATTGCAAGGAAAATACTCCTCCCATATTCCTCCAATAATCCCGGTCCGGTGATACCTGCACCCACTAGACCACTGCAAAATTCTTAACGTCCTCCGCCCACCTACCCTTCAGGTGCCCCTTGCTACGCTTTCCTTTCCCTGTATTCCAATTAGTTACCCTAAGCGGCTATCTTCTCTTTGCTTTGCATTAGAGATGGACAAGACGGCTAAATTTAGTGAGCGGCTCGGAGCGGCTCCGCTCACTAAAGTTAGCCGGCCCAATTGGACGGCTCACTTACATCTGTAGAAGTGAGTGCGCATATATATATCAGTTCAGTTCAGTCGTTCAGTCGTATCCGACTCTTCGTGACCCTATGGACCATGTCACGCCACGCTTTCCGGTCTCTTACTATCTCCTTAACATCAGATACCTTCATCTACAGCGCCTCGAGGATGCCATCTAACCATCGCGTTCGCTGCCTACCACTTCTCCGGTAACCCTCAACCTTTTCCAACATCAAATCTTTCTCCAGCGACTCCTCTCTTTGCATCAGATGACCAAAGTCATCATCATCATCATCATCATCAGCCTGACCATACCCACTGCAAGGCGAAGGCCTAGCTCTCTCATATTTCTCCACTTAACCCGGTTCTGTGCTAGCTGCATCCACTTGACCCCTGCGAACTTCTTAACCTCATCCACCCACCTAACTTTCTGCCGCCCCCTGCTACGCTTTCCTTCCCTTGGAATCCAGTTTGTTACCCTAACACGGAAAGTTGAGCTAGTTGGTACATATTTTTAAGGAATAACAGCGCGGAGACGAAGGACAAGGAAGAAGACAACACCTGCGCTGCCCTAAGCGACCATCAGTTATCCTCTCTTCGCACTACACGTCTTGCCCATGTCCATTTCTTCTTCTTAATTTCCACTAGAATGTCGGTAACTTGAGTTATTTCTCTTACCCACTCTGCACGCTTCCTATCTCTTAATGTCACCCCTACCATTTTTCGTTCCATAGACCTCTGGGTTGTCCTCAACGTAAGTAGAACTCTCTTGGTTAGCCTCCACGTTAACCTCTCATGACCAAAGTAGCTGAGCTTTAACTTTAGAATTTGACCCTCCAATAAGCAGTCAGGATTTATGGCCGACAATATCGACTAATTTGATCTTCTGGCCATCCAAGGAACTCTCGAGATTCTCCACCAGCACCACAATTCAAACGCGTCAATTCTTCGGCGGTTAGCCTTCTTCACAGTCCAACTCTCACATGCATACATGACAACTGGAAAGACCATCGCACAAGTTATACGGATCTTGGTTGGCAGTGTAATGTCTCTGCTCTTTACTAGGCGGTCAAGGCTAGCCATGGCTCTCTTTTTCAGAAAAAGGCATCTCCTAATTTCATGGCTGCAGTCTCCTTCCGGGGTAATCTTGGTGCCCGAGAAGAGAAAAGGTGTCACAGCTTCCAGTTCTTGTTCCTTGATGCTCCAGGACTGATGGGGCAAGACGCCATACTCTTTGCATTTTAATGTTCAGTTTAAGCCCAAACTTCTCACTCTCATCTTGTACGCGCGTCAGAAGTCTCTTGAGTTCCACTTCACTTTCTGCCACTAAATCCGCATATCTAAGTTTGTTGATACATTTCCCAGCAATCTTAACTCCAGCTGAAGACTCGTCCAGACCGGCCTTCCTCATGATGCACTCAGAATATAGGTTAAATAGGCAGGGCGACAGTATGCAGCCTTGTCGCACTCCTTTCTCAAACGCAAACCTATCAGTAAGACCATGCCCAGTTCTGACTGTGGCCTCTTGCCCTTCATACAGTTTCCTGAGTAGACGTATATATATATATATATATATATATATAGTCCTGAAAAGTAAAATCAATTTTGGCTCGCACGGGACACAGCAATCGGTGGCATTTAGAATCAGTTTCTGCCTGCGGTTGGAATTGCAGTTGCCTGTTGGGACAACTGTAGGTGCTACGAAAGAAGGGGGACATTCGGACCACTTCGCTCTGCTTTCCTCCACATGGCTTTGTCTTCAAATGGTGTTGTTGCACCAGCGAACTATGCACGAACGACGTCTCACTATACTCATCGGTTCGAACAGCAGCATTGCAATGAACGGTGGCATTCCTTGCCAATTAAGGCTTCTTTACTCCTCCCTTCAGCGGCATCGAGTGTCGCACTATATTACGCATACAGAACCAAAGGGATTGCAGCAGACTTTACACCGCAAACGAGTACAAGTACTGGTCCCCACTCGTCGGCATGGAACGGAAACACTAAACTGCAACACAAAAAAACGTGTGGGCACCAGCAGCAGTGCGCCTGCGGCACCCGCGGGAAGATTCGAAGGCAATGGGTTTGTTGTGACACTGACAAGGAACGGCGGTGTAGCAGATTATTCGCTTTGCGTTTTGAAAAATCTCACCACGGCTCCGACAGACAAGGTTCACTGCTTTTAAAAAGAGCAGCCGTTCCAGCCATCTAGCAAATCTCCATACATAGAACAAAAGCACAAGAAACACCTCACTCCCTCTCCAAAAGAATGGCGCACTCCGCTCAGAAGACAGCCGGGGGCGAGGACATTATTGCGAATTTTACAAGAAAGGGCAGGAGTTTGCTCTCTCGCATCGCATATATATATATATATATATATATATATATATATATGAAGGATAGAAGCCAACAGTCGGCGAGGCCAAGGAAAGCGTAGGGGATGTTACTTTGTCTTTTTTTTTAATATATGCTTGAATAATCACAGAAATTAGTAAGGTAATCTTGTTTAGGTTAAAGATAATTAAACACAAAGTAGCAGAAAAAACAACGCGCCGATGGTGGGATCCGAACCCACGACCTCCGAATATCGCGTCCGGTGCTCTTCCAACTGAGCTACTCTGGCAGCCTTGAAGCCATAGGTAGCGTAAGAGGGTTCTAGCACAGCTTTCGCCCTCGCTCTTGATCACGTTCTACGTGACGCTGGCGGTAACAAAGGGACGTTCTACGTCCGCCGCTATGGTTGAGGGTGGCGCTGGTGAACACTCTCAAGGTTCGTATACAGACAACATAAATACCCAAGCAAGTAGCAGGGGGGACAGCGGCCGATGTAGCTCAGTTGGAAGAGCACCGGACGCGATATTCGGAGGTCGTGGGTTCGGATCCCACCATCGGCGCGTTGTTTTTTCTGCTACCTTGTGTTTAATTATCTTTAACCTAAACAAGATTACCTTACTAATTTCTGTGATTATTCAAGCATATATTAAAAAAAAAAAAGACAAAGTAACATCCCCTACGCTTTCCTTCGCCTCGCCGACTGTTGGCTTCTATCCTTCATGTATTATAACGAGCACCCTCATTTCCCCTTAATTGATCTGCTTGTAGCTTACGGGGGTCTCGGCTCTGGCAGCCTTGAAGCCATAGGTAGCGTAAGAGGGTTCTAGCACAGCTTTCGCCCTCGCTCTTGATCACGTTCTACGTGACGCTGGCGGTAACAAAGGGACGTTCTACGTCCGCCGCTATGGTTGAGGGTGGCGCTGGTGAACACTCTCAAGGTTCGTATACACACAACATAAATACCCAAGCAAGTAGCAGGGGGGACAGCGGCCGATGTAGCTCAGTTGGAAGAGCACCGGACGCGATATTCGGAGGTCGTGGGTTCGGATCCCACCATCGGCGCGTTGTTTTTTCTGCTACTTTGTGTTTAATTATCTTTAACCTAAACAAGATTACCTTACTAATTTCTGTGATTATTCAAGCATATATTAAAAAAAAGACAAAGTAACATCCCCTACGCTTTCCTTGGCCTCGCCGACTGTTGGCTTCTATTCTTCATGTATTATAACGAGCACCCTCATTTCCCCTTAATTGATCTGCTTGTAGCTTACGGGGGTCTCGGCTCTGGCAGCCTTGAAGCCATAGGTAGCGTAAGAGGGTTCTAGCACAGCTTTCGCCCTCGCTCTTGATCACGTTCTACGTGACGCTGGCGGTAACAAAGGGACGTTCTACGTCCGCCGCTATGGTTGAGGGTGGCGCTGGTGAACACTCTCAAGGTTCGTATACAGACAACATAAATACCCAAGCAAGTAGCAGGGGGGACAGCGGCCGATGTAGCTCAGTTGGAAGAGCACCGGACGCAATATTCGGAGGTCGTGGGTTCGGATCCCACCATCGGCGCGTTGTTTTTTCTGCTACTTTGTGTTTAATTATCTTTAACCTAAACAAGATTACCTTACTAATTTCTGTGATTATTCAAGCATATATTAAAAAAAAGACAAAGTAACATCCCCTACGCTTTCCTTGGCCTCGCCGACTGTTGGCTTCTATCCTTCATGTATTATAACGAGCACTCTCATTTCCCCTTAATTGATCTGCTTGTAGCTTACGGGGGTCTCGGCTCTGGCAGCCTTGAAGCCATAGGTAGCGTAAGAGGGTTCTAGCACAGCTTTCGCCCTCGCTCTTGATCACGTTCTACGTGACGCTGGCGGTAACAAAGGGACGTTCTACGTCCGCCGCTATGGTTGAGGGTGACGCTGGTGAACACTCTCAAGGTTCGTATACAGACAACATAAATACCCAAGCAAGTAGCAGGGGGGACAGCGGCCGATGTAGCTCAGTTGGAAGAGCACCGGACGCGAAATTCAGAGGTCGTGGGTCCGGATCCCACCATCGGCGCGTTGTTGTTTCTGCTACTTTGTGTTTAATTATCTTTAACCTAAACAAGATTACCTTACTAATTTCTGTGATTATTCAAGCATATATTAAAAAAAAGACAAAGTAACATCCCCTACGCTTTCCTTGGCCTCGCCGACTGTTGGCTTCTATCCTTCATGTATTATAACAAGCACCCTCATTTCCCCTTAATTGATCTGCTTGTAGCTTACGGGGTCTCGGCTCTGGCAGCCTTGAAGCCATAGGTAGCGTAAGAGGGTTCTAGCACAGCTTTCGCCCTCGCTCTTGATCACGTTCTACGTGACGCTGGCGGTAACAAAGGGACGTTCTACGTCCGCCGCTATGGTTGAGGGTGGCGCTGGTGAACACTCTCAAGGTTCGTATACAGACAACATAAATACCCAAGCAAGTAGCAGGGGGGACAGCGGCCGATATAGCTCAGTTGGAAGAGCACCGGACGCGATATTCGGAGGTCGTGGGTTCGGATCCCACCATCGGCGCGTTGTTTTTTCTGCTACTTTGTGTTTAATTATCTTTAACCTAAACAAGATTACCTTACTAATTTCTGTGATTATTCAAGCATATATTAAAAAAAAAGACAAAGTAACATCCCCTACGCTTTCCTTGGCCTCGCCGACTGTTGGCTTCTATCCTTCATGTATTATAACGAGCACCCTCATTTCCCCTTAATTGATCTGCTTGTAGCTTACGGGGGTCTCGGCTCTGGCAGCCTTGAAGCCATAGGTAGCGTAAGAGGGTTCTAGCACAGCTTTCGCCCTCGCTCTTGATCACGTTCTACGTGACGCTGGCGGTAACAAAGGGACGTTCTACGTCCGCCGCTATGGTTGAGGGTGGCGCTGGTGAACACTCTCAAGGTTCGTATACAGACAACATAAATACCCAAGCAAGTAGCAGGGGGGACAGCGGCCGATGTAGCTCAGTTGGAAGAGCACCGGACGCGATATTCGGAGGTTGTGGGTTCGGATCCCACCATTGGCGCGTTGTTTTTTCTGCTACTTTGTGTTTAATTATCTTTAACCTAAACAAGATTACCTTACTAATTTCTGTGATTATTCAAGCATATATTAAAAAAAAAGACAAAGTAACATCCCCTACGCTTTCCTTGGCCTCGCCGACTGTTGGCTTCTATCCTTCATCTATTATAACGAGCACCCTCATTTCCCCTTAATTGATCTGCTTGTAGCTTACGGGGGTCTCGGCTCTGGCAGCCTTGAAGCCATAGGTAGCGTAAGAGGCTTCTAGCACAGCTTTCGCCCTCGCTCTTGATCACGTTCTACTTGACGCTGGCGGTAACAAAGGGACGTTCTACGTCCGCCGCTATGGTTGAGGGTGGCGCTGGTGAACACTCTCAAGGTTCGTATACAGACAACATAAATACCCAAGCAAGTAGCAGGGGGGACAGCGGCCGATGTAGCTCAGTTGGAAGAGCACCGGACGCGATATTCGGAGGTCGTGGGTTCGGATCCCACCATCGGCGCGTTGTTTTTTCTGCTACTTTGTGTTTAATTATCTTTAACCTAAACAAGATTACCTTACTAATTTCTGTGATTATTCAAGCATATATTAAAAAAAAAGACAAAGTAACATCCCCTACGCTTTCCTTGGCCTCGCCGACTGTTGGCTTCTATCCTTCATGTATTATAACGAGCACCCTCATCATCCCCCCTATATATATATATATATATATATATATATATATATATATATATATATATATATATATATATATATATATGTATATATATATATATATATATATATATATATATATATATATATATATATATATATATATATATATATATATATAGATATATATAGATGATGCGGAATTCGCACCCGCCCGACAGGAAAGGTGCACTGAACGAGAGAACAAGCAACCAGCTCCCCGAAAGATCCGATGGCTCCGGCCGTTTCGATGGCTCCGACCGCTCCGGCTCCGACCACTCCGGCTCCGGCGGATCCGGCTCTGACTTTTCGAAGCCAAATGGCTCACCCGCTCTTTGAAAGGAGCGGCTCCGAAGATCCGGCTCACTCCGGAGCGACCCATCCCTACTATGCATTCTCTGCCCATGCCCATTTCTCCTTGATTTCATCTAGACTGTCATTAACTCGTATTATGTCTCTGATCAACTCTGCACGCTTTCTCTTTCTTAACGTTACGCTACCATTTTTGCTTCCATAGCCCTCCGCGTTGTCGTCAACTTAAGTACAAGTTTTTTCATTAGCCTCCATTTCAGCCCCATACGTGAGTACACTTAAGATGGCACTGGTGTATACTTTGCTCTTAAGCGATGCCGTAAGTATCTAGCCACAATATGTGAGAACTTGAAATTGCGGTCCTTCCCAATATTATTGCCACAGTTATTTCCCTTTAATGGCCCAAATCTGCAGTTACTGCCTGTCCTAAAGAGGCATGTTCGCCTACCACTTCCAGTGCTTCGCTATCTATTTTAAACTGCAGTTACTTGACCATTATCAAAGAATTCTGCATTTTGATTTTCAAGGCTACATTTCTGCTCTTCCTGTTTAGGTCATCAATCATCCTTTGAAGTTAATTGTCAGAGTTACTGAGCAAGGCAATAAGGGCGCCGACTAGCAGATTATTGAGGTATTCTCAATCAACCCTTATCCCTACCTGCTGCCAGTTTAAGCCTGAGTACTTCCCCTAAGTGAGCTCTGAATAGTGCAGTTAGATCATGTCTGTTTGGCTTACACGTTTCTTTATGGGAATTCGTTACTTTCGTTATGCAGAAGTATGGTTCCTGTGCAGACACTGAATTATACCCGCAATGCAGGAACAAAATATTTGAGCGCAAATGAACGTGTACAAGGGCCCGCAAGTTCAGTCAGTAAACCCGCGCCATTGTCTAATGAGCGGCACAACTATAAGAGTACAGGTTAATTGTCTGTGTCAATTTTTTTTCAATAAGCAAAACAACTGCGTATCACTTCTGGTCAAAGTATATAAATTGTGAAATGACTTTTAGAGTGTTAACATCTGCTTCAACATAATTTAGTGATCCCCGCACCATCTGGCGTGGAGCTGAAAGGTTATTACAATATTTTCAACTTACTAAACTCGTTCGGTTAAGCCACAATATGTGAACCTTATGTAAGCTCTTTGTATATGTGTTAAAATAAAGTAGATGTGAAAATTATGTTTGTGCGTTCTTTTACCTTTCTGCAACTCCAAATTCTGTCTTCTTCCTTATTGATGAAGTTAAGCATCACTTAGTGACGCCAGCATAAAGCCCCTACTATTTATTAAGATACAGCATTATAAATAACAATTGCTCGCGTGGATCATCCAATCATTCAACTAACACACCACGAATGAAGGTGTAATTTGCAAAAATGTGGTGCCATACTCGACTACATAACATGCAGGCCAGCACGCCATCCAGCCCCCATGGGCTGGGGACCTAATGGGGCTTCACATTCTGTGCTACCTGGGTTACTTGAGAAACTGAAACGCTAAGGAATAAGGGGTCTCTCATATAAACTCTCAAAATCTTATCTACCGGCCAGGCACAGTTTGTTGGAATAAACGGTGTAAATTGCCAGGTAATGAAAATAGCTTCAGATGCCTCGAAAGAAAGCATTGTTAGCCCGCTTCTCTTTAGCCATACGTTTAAGATGTTGTCTTCATTCAAAAACATGTGAAATTCAAAATGTATACGGATGATGTAAGTATAATTATTCCGTATGCTTCTCCAAACGACCTAATTAGTAAGGCCGTTTATATTGACCAACCAGTCAAAAGAAAACAGATCAAAAGTAAATGTTAAGAAAACAAAATATATAATTTTCCGGACTACAGGTACGCGACCACCTTCAAATATATTCGTAATATTTACCTCTACTGATATAAAAATCTTAAATAGCTTTAAGACACTGGCAGTTTGTCTACAACGCACTTTAGTGAGATAATCATGTGAATTTGTTTCTTCGAAAACTTAGTCGTATAGTGGGACTCATTAACCGGAAGAGTTAATCGTCAGTAAAGTTATAACTATACTGCATTTTTCACTTCCCACATGAATTACTATTATTTAGTGTGGGGCATAACAACACATTCGAACCTGATTAGGATATTATTGCAAAAAGAGGCTATGTGTGTTATTGAAAATGCATTATACACAGAACACAGCACAGAATTTTTCCAGAACCATAACGTTATACGAGCTCAAGATATGTACAGATATAACTTGCGCGGATAGTTTTGTTATGGCAATGAAAAAAATAGCACAGCATGAACTTGCATTGTAAATCTACACAAAATAGTGCCTTCGCGTTCCACACGGTACACGGAATTCTTGAAAATACCTAGGCCTAGAAAAAACTATGGGCTCCAAGTGCTTCGCCACGACTTGTCAACACTCCTAAATTGTCTCGAAAACTAAGGCATAATTATTCTTAACTTAACCTTACAAAATTCGAATACTTTCTACACTCTGACCTTTAAAATAAGCTTGTGTAAGAAATGCCTATTCCATGCTTTTTCACTCTGTATTAATTTCTTTCTTTTGTGGAGAAATGCTCTGCAATGTTTGCATACAAAAACCACTGCAATTCAACAACCTTTCTTCATTTCGTGCTATGTGCTGTGATTTTGAATTATGTATTATTTTACTCTTTGTCTATGTTTGGTTTATTTATCAGCTAACAAACGTTTTCAACGCCTTCGAAGATCGTACATGCATCGCTGCTGCGCTGCTGCTTTCAAGGTCAAGGGCCACTAAAGCTGCTTCCGTTCAGCTTTGTTACTTGACCTTCTCTATATATTTTGTGAAAATAAGTCATTGAATTGACTTACTATTTTAGAAAATGGCGCAGAAACCGCGTGGCATGCCGACCTGCTGAAGTGACTCTTATAAACGTTGCGCGACAGGAGACCTCCGCATGAAAAAGTAACTGAGCGCTTCTTCACGGGACTACCTTTCTCTTTATGAACGCACAAAATGAAAGGCAAAACTGAACACAAAAAAGCTAAATAAATGTCCGACCATAGCATATGAATTAAAACTTTGAAGTTGGAATGTCGCTTTTTGTGTACAACAGTTTTAGGCAAAAACTTTAGTTTCCCAAAAAGAAACTCGTGTTTAAGAAAGCACTCCCCAAGAATTATACTTTAGAGGCATTGCCTTATTTTATCTGACATTAGGCTTAAACTTTTCATAGGTAGATTTCAACTTGGACAAAAGATTCAAAAATCTTAACCGCTGTTATGAATTCCGGTTTAAAACATGCAATAGTTTGAGTGCAGAGGCGGTCTGCATTCATGTCGAAGATGAGATGCCCAGCCTCTTTTAACGAAGACAATTTAAACGTTGCATGCCACAAAGGCTTTAACGATATGCTCAACTTCCTATCGTGTCTCTAGTGCAGGTGAGATCCAAAGCCTGTTTTACTAAGCGAAATTAAACGTTGCATGGCTGGCGGGCTCTAGCGATATTCGTCGACGCGTAGAGGGCTGTCGGTGGGACAAATAGCTTGACACGTTACTGCCCTGTGAAAAATTAAATGAAAGTTTGGAGCCGACGTTTGCCTTCATCCGGGCTTTTGATACTAACTCTTAAATAATACTATTTGAAGAAGGATGACACTACATAGTATCATACATGTCAAGATGTTCACGCTGATTTTCAATATGTAGGCTGTAAATATCGATGTTCTTTTTGTTGAAGAGCATGCTATGATCTAGCATTCATTTCTCACATGTGCCTCTGCAAAGACATAAATAAAAAGTGGTTCGTAGCAGTTCATACACCAGGCTCTCTACCAGGCTTATCATAAACGGAATTTGCAATGGCGCATCGAGATTTTTCTCTTTCTCTAAGTGACCGCCTACCACAACTTCGGAGTCTTCTGAGGCTAACACTCGTCATCCATGTGTTTTTCTTACTGCTCACAGTCGTTTTAGCGGTGAGTTGTTTACCAGGACATATTTGCGTTTTTGCATCACCTTAAAGCGCCCACGCGCTGCAAGTGCAAAATATGGACTTATGCGAGGACAGTTGGTTGTTTGCACAGATTCATAGTGTACCATATTGTTTTCATGTAAACAGGATCAACATAATCGACGACTTTTCTAAGAATTTCATAAAGGCGATTTGTAAGCCGAATTTATTCGGCTTGCCATTTGAAATTGGCCTAACGAACTGCGCGCCTTAAACATGTTAGTACTGTAACACCTTCCCTCGCAGTGCAGTGACAACGTCAACATCGTTACGTTCTGTTTACGCATCTCTCTCATTTAATCTAGGCGAGTACGTCATACACCTAAGCCATCTTGTTGAGTGCGAGTGCGGGCACAGTACCTAGGGTAGTGTCGTGAAGGTCACAATGCGACTCATCAAAACTCGTAATACTTTCCCATCTTCGCAGCTAAAAAGAGAAGTTCACCCTTAAAAAGTCTCAGCAACAAAATCACTGAGTCTTATGCGTCGTCAAATAATATCGCGTGTGGAGTCTTATTACATGTATTAGCTCTATTGCCTTAACCGTCTGTGAAAAGAGCTTACAGCAACACATGTTCTCCCAGTGGAACCAGTTCTGGTTCAGAGCGGAGGCTTTTCGTCCTTGATATCTTAGCTTGTTTCAAGCCGTCGTGATTAGTCCGTTTGAACCACCTCTGCATACATGTATACATCAGGCCTTAATTTTATGCCCAGCAAATACTCATGGTAGCAGGAGGTTTTGCAGCAGTTCAAATTAGGAAGATGACCGAATGTCTCTCTCTTTGTGGAATTCATTTGTGTATAAGTCACTTTTCTCACCCTGGACCACATGAAGGGCTCAATTTGATTTGTCACTACCAGAAAACATGGTAAAGAAAATAGAAATGCCGGACAATGCTTTTTCCTCGAATGCTTTAAAGCCGTGATGAGCTGCTTCATGTGGAAAATTGATGTTTGTTTATGGAATCTAGCCCAATTTGGTTGCTGATTTGGGCGGGAATGTACGAGTGGTTTTGTTTCTCTAAACTATATTTTAGGTGAAGTGTGGTCTATTGTCAAAGCTAATACACAATCATTTCTACCGATCACTCTGCCGTTCAGGGACAAATTTGTTTACGGTGGTTTGTGTAGAGTGTGTTCAATACCACATATATTTAAAATTTTATTTCTTTTATTGGCCATTCCATTGTGTCAGGACCCACCGAGGGAGACCTGGGGAGTATGTTCAAGTGTGAGCGTTGCTACGGAAGGGTAATTTATTAGGGTGAACTTGATTCTCCCCTCGTTTTGAAATATAGTGGCAGCCCCGAGTCTTTGTGGTGCGTTAAAAGGCCTACACACTGGTAGAGACGCGAAAAATATTTGTCTGCCGAATTTGTGTTACCTCTCCGATATTACATTTTTTGTCAGGGGTGAGCAGACTCTAATAAATATACTGGTGCTTTATTTGAAGTGTGTGAGTGAAGTAAGAAATTCGTGGTTTTGTTCTCGGAATATTCAGTTTTAAAAATTCCAGGTGTTTCCGTCGAAGATCTTACTCGCTTATCAGGGTTGGAAGGTCACCACTACCTAAAGTTTGTGTTCGTCTCTGTAAAGACGACTATTGCGCAAAAGCATGTTAGCCTGAAGTTGAGGCCGTACATATGGCACTATCTGGTAACCACCGCGCAACCGGCAGCTCTTATATAACGGAGCGCTTGATCGCAGTGCCACGGGTTCGTGGCGCTATCTATGCACCCGCGTGCAAAAAATAGCGTTTGTTTCAACTTACGTAAACCTGGATTTCATGACTGGAAACTGCATGCGGTGGTTCAATCGTTAAGGTTCTCATCTACGCAAACTCGCTAGCTAGATTCAAATCCGAAATGGTTCCGATCCGTCCGACGCCCTGGGCTCCAGCATTCTCCCTGCTGCCTGATATGCTAGAAATACATGTCGGAGAGACTAAGACGTTGGTGCATCCCCGCTATGAGATTCTCGGTTGCGGCGAGTATGGCAGCTGTATCCTCCTGAGTCTGAATTTACGGCTCGTGGACATGTATATGTGATCTGACGAAACATCTTAACCGATAAGAGGGACGCCACAAGAAACATCGGAACCGATACCTGATCGGTGTGGGTGAGCGAATGAGTTCATTTGCACTGATACCCCGAATGATTATATAAAATGTGTTCTACTCCTTATAAGGTATTCCGAGGAGTTCAGCTTGCCCTGTGACAACCTTCATCGACATCTCCGTACTTTATTCGATAGTTCCGTGATGATAGTTCCGTACAGTTCTGTGATATTGAACCTCATCATTTTTCCAGCCCTATACTAAGATTATTTCACCAGATTGAATGCTTTTTGGTAGTTTCGCGACGGTTTCTAGTGGCGGCATTCATACTGAAGTGCTACCAAACTCTTTACAGTATTCACTTGATAAGTTAGTGTTGCTGAATGCAGGAATGTTTACGGGGTTATCTAAACAAGTAGATAACGTGAAATGCAGAGCGCTACATGCTTTGCAGCTTAAAATGCGGTGCAGCAAGCAGCGACAATGGGTACAACATCCCGTACTCGCTTCCGACAAAGAAACACTGGTGGCAAATGCATTACCTACGACATTTTGTTTCCCTGAGTGCAGGCCACGCACCGCAGTAAAACACTGCGGCTACGGAACCTAGTTGGAGGCAGAAACCAATATTCTTGCTATGAATAGGACGGCCAGATGAGAGCATTGACACTATAAATGTGTATTTGCTTTTTGTTTGATAGCATTTCGCTCATTGATTAGCATTGGAACTCAGAGTAAAATGATGAATGAATGCCGCCATTTTTTCATACACAAATGTTGCTGTTCTGTGCAGGGCGTGGATGCTAGGATTAACCCACCAGGTGAGTAAGGGCTATCAATATGCTTCAGGGCAGTGTGTTATGCTTTGACAAATTTATGAAAGAATATACGCGCTAACTTGTCTGCTGTGGAGGCTGAAATATTCCTAGCAAAAAATTTCAAGATGTGCTTCTAGATAAAGAAAAGCAGTTTCGTTTAAACTAAAAGTTTTTAAAGGAGAATGTAATTGGGCACTTTCATCCGCGAGAGGTGTTTCCTATACCTATGCAACTAATGAACGACAGTTCAGTGCGATCGCTGCCTTCTCTAACCAACATATATCTTGAGGAAAGGAGTATCCACACATTAAATGACCATGGCACATTAACAACTCGAATTAGCGAAAGAAAAAACTGGCGTTCTAAACCACGCTCAGTTCAGTTCAGTTCAGGCGTTCAGTCGTGTCCGACTCTTCGTGACCCTATGGACCATGTCACGCCACGCTTTCCGGTCTCTCACTATCTTCTTAACATCACATAGCTTCATCTGCAATGCCTCGAGAATGCCATCTAACCATCGCGTTCGCTGCCTACCCTTTCTCCGGCGACCCTCAACCTTTCCCAACATCAAATCTTTCTCCAGCGACTCCTCTCTTCTCATCAGATGACCAAAGTAGCTGAGCTTTAACTTTAGAATTTGACCCTCCAATGAGCAGTCAGGGTTTATGGTCGACAATATCGACTGATTTGATCTTCTGGCAGTCCAAGGAACTCTTAAGAGTCTTCGCCAGCACCACAATTCAAACGCGCCAATTCTTCGGCGATCAGCCTTTTTCACAGTCCAACTCTCGCATCCATACATCACAACTGGAAAGACCATAGCACGGGTTATACGGATCTTGGTTGGCAGACTAATGTCTCTGCTCTTTACTAGGCGGTCAAGGCTAACCATTGCTCTCTTTCCCAGAAGCAGGCGTCTCCTAATTTCATGGCTGCAGTCTCCTTCCGAGGTAATCTTGGCGCCCAAGAACAGAAAATCTGTCACAGCTTCCACTTCTTGTCCATTGATGCTCCAGGACTTGATAGGGCAAGACGCCATGATCTTCGTCTTCTTAATGTTCACTTTAAGCCCAAACTTCTCACTCTCTTCTTGTACGCGCATCAGAAGTCTCTTGAGTTCCACTTCACTTTCTGCCATTAAAGTGGTATCATCCGCATATCTAAGGTTGTTGATACGTTTTCCAGCAATCTTCACTCCAGCTGAAGACTCGTCCAGACCGGCCTTCCTCATGATGCACTCTGCATATAGGTTAAATAGGCAGGGCGACAGTATGCAGCCTTGCCTCACCCCTTTCTCAATCGGAAACCAATCAGTAAGACCATGCCCAGTTCTGACTGTGGCCTCTTGCCCTTCATAAAGGTTCCTGAGGAGACAGATGAGGTGAATTGGAACTCCCATCTCTTGGAGAGCTTGCCACAATCTGCTGTGATCTACGCAGTCAAACGCTTTCGCATAATCAATAAAGCAGAAGTAAATGGGTTTCCGGAACTCTCTTGCTTTTTCCATGATCCAGCGAAGGTTGGCAATTTGGTCTCTAGTTCCTCTGCCCTTGCGAAACCCAGCTTGCACGTCCGGAAGCTCCCGATCCACATACTGCTGCAGCCTACCTTGCAGGATTTTTAACATCACCTTGCTAGCATGCGAAATAAGCGCGATCGTGCGGTAGTTGGAACAATCTTTGGCACTGCCTTTCTTTGGAATGGGGATGTAAACTGACCTCCTCCAATCCTGTGGCCACTGCAGGGTTGTCCAAATCTTTTGACATAATGTATGCAGTGTGTTAACAGCGTCGTGGTTGAGGTTTTGAAGCAACTCAGCTGGAATACCATCAATTCCGCTAGCTTTGTTCTTAGCAAGGCTGGCTAAGGCCCATTCAACTTCACTCTTCAGGATGCCCGCCTCGAGATCAGTAATCACAAACGTCCTATGTTGGGTTTGCACATCCGGGTCCTTCTTGTACAGTTCTTCTGTGTATTCCTGCCACCTCTTCTTTATCTCTGAGGCTTCAGTGAGGTCCTTGCCTCGTTTGTCCTTTATCACGCCCAGCTTAGCACACAAGCTTCCTTTGATATCTTTGATTGTCTTATACAGAGCTCTTGTGTTCCTTAATTGGCTGTTGTCCACAACTGCTTGACACTGTACGTTCAAGAAGGCATTCTTATCTCTCCTTGCTATTTTCTGAAAATCCGCATTGAGAACCTTGTATCTTTCTCTTTCCCCCATACCTTTTGCCATTCTCCTTTCCTCAGCTATTTGCAAAGCCTCTTCAGATAACCAGTTTGCTTTTTTGCATTTCTTTTGCTTTGGAACTACCTTAGTAGCAACTTGTTGTATTATATCACGAACATCAGTCCACATCTCTTCGGGCTCTTTGTCTTCTAGATCTAATTCTTGAAATCGATTGCTCACTTCCACAGCATATTCTAATGGAATCTGATCCAGATCATACCTGAAAGGCCTTCTAGTTTTCTGCGTTTTCCTCAATCGAAGCTTAATTTTGGCAACAAGAAGCTGATGATCGGTGCCACAATCGGCCCCAGGCCTTGTTTTTACTGCTTGTATAGCGCTTCTCCATCTCTGCCGGCAAATAATATAATCGATCTGATTCCTGTACAGACCGTCCGGTGAAATCCATGTGTACAGGCGCCTCTTGTGCTGTTGAAAATGAGTATTCGCTATGGTCAGGTTGTTTTCTTGACAGAACTCTACTAGCCTCTGCCCAGCTTCATTTGGTCTGAGTCGCTTTGATACGTTAAAGCCCACAAATCAAACCTAAGAAGTACAAGATGCACTTCAGGTAATGGCTTGAAGTTCGTTATTAATAATAACTTAAGCTTCAACATAACAAAACCACGCTACGCCTGTAATATTCCCCTGAAGGGATATATGCGAGCTGGCTCCTGTGTTGGCATAAACAAAACACGAATTTTGAGCAACGTTTGTTTAATTACGCGTAGCGACGAGTTATAATAAAGTAACACATACACTTCAACCTTAATATACTGGCGTGTAGTGCAAATACCTAACCAGTGCAAGTATAAGAGGCGTCTCTCATAGGCTGAGTCGCTTTGATACGTTAAAGCCCACAAATCAAACCTAAGAAGTACAAGATGCACTTCAGGTAATGGCTTGAAGTTCGTTATTAATAATAACTTAAGCTCATTGTGGCTTAGCAAAATAGGTGACATATGGTGGCGGGACATTCAAGGAAAAAAAAGCCGTTCAAGCTCGAACAGCTAATTTACAGAGTAAAGAGCTACTTTTCAGACAAATTCCGCCACCTGGTGCCATTAACACGTCATTCATTCTTTCCTTCATAAAAATTTATTCATGAGGCTGAACTGAGGCCTAGAGGTGAAGGGGGTAGGTTAAGTGAGGTTGAGGGGGTCAGACTCCGACATGAAGTCTAGCAGGGCAGTAAGCATACGCTAGGCGTTGGTATTGGGGGCTGGCTAGTCTTCGTAAATCTGAATGTGGTGAGCATTTATGCAGAGGGCGCGGAGGCTAGCCGTGCCAGGGGAGGTCCAGATCAAGTGCTGCAGGTCAACGGATTCAGTAGGGCAGTTGGGGCAGCTGATCTTGGTTCAACGCAATTGACTCAGGATGTCCGGTGTGTACGCTGCACCCGCTCCCGCCTTGTAAGTTAGAACTTGGGCAGGATGATAGAGGACGGAAGGGATCAGAGGAGTAATATCGGGACAAGGTCCCGCAACAAACCCCTCCGCTTATGTTTAAGCCGCGTGGTGAAAGAGTCCGGTATGATGAAGGAGACAGGAGAACAGTAAGGGTGGTCGAGTTGGGCGGGCCCACATCAAGGCTATGCTGGCGGTCTTCCTCTAACTGCACGCCAGCGGCCTCGTGGACTGTCCTCTTCGTGGTTCCTTGCGCGTGATGTCAAGGTGTCCAATGAATTCGTACCGAGACTTGTGAGGTCTCTCGCAGGTAGCGGCAGCGCTGTTTACTGAGGTCTTGTAAGGACGGGCTTGCAGGGTTTTTATACCCTCTTGACTGTCGGTGTAGATGTGGATGCAACGATCTGTTCCTTTGGTGCAGTGTTGAAGGGCCTCGTCGATGGCCGTTAAGTCGAGCTCAGTTGCGGACCAGTACCTGCGACCACTGTGGCTAGTAGCCTGCAGCTGTGAACCCTCCCCGTAGTAAGCGGTGGTTGCAGACGTGATGCCGGTGTCATAGTCATGTTATAGGGCGGTGTCAGTATAAATGTGGAGACCGATGTGCTGGTCTTGTGTATCAATTATGTGGTGTTGTCGGTGATCTCTTCCTGGCACTTTGGTGTTGTTTGGAGGGGCTTTTCGATCCGTTATCAATGTTTCTATACGTGGTTCTGTTAGGTGGTCAATTATGGCAAGTGAAGGTTAGTTTTGTCAAAGATTCGAGTAAGGAGGTGGTGCTCGTTGGGTGTGTGTCGCAGGCGAGTTTCATGAATGGCTCAATGCGTAGCAGTAAGTGCATCCACTGGAGGGAGTTGATCGAATCTCTGAAGCTCCGTGACACGTGTGTGTACGGGTAGACCAGGTATAACCCTCAAGGCACAGTTATAAAATAAGTCAAGTGTTTTGCAATTGACTGCGGTCAAGTCTAAGTAAAGGGCATCGTAGCGGAGCTTAGCAAGCAAAATAGCGACGTTGAGGCGACGCGCTAACTACGTGCCTGCGCCCCCACTCTTGCTACAAGACTGTTTGATTATGTGGAGCGTTGGCTTCCGTTGAGATTTTAGCTGTTGGATCCAATCCTTAGCAGTACCATGTTGATTGATGGGAACGCCAAGTATCCAGAGATAACCTTCCGGAGGTCGTTCAAGGCTTTGACCGCCGAAGTGCAGGCTGACGTCTACGCCGCTAGGCCCTGGATGTGTGACAAAAAATTATGTTGTTCAGGGAATGGACGCATGCTTGTAGGATGAGGTTTATTGTCGATTGTATCTAGCGCTATTTGCAGCGTCTTTGCTTGTTCCAGAGCCGTATTACGGTACGTGGTGCAGAGCGTGATGTCGTCCGCCTATATTGTGAACCATAGGCCATCGATATTATCTATTTGACATGCGATGTTTGTCATAATGATGTTAAATAAGGTGGGCGAAATGAATGAGCCTTGAGGCGCACCCGTGTGGTTTGTAAAACGTTGTGCCGTGTGGTTGGTATCGATTCCAATTTCATAGGTTATGTTACTCAGGAAGGATTTCACAAAGTTGATGACGCGGGCTTCAAATTCAGTGTGAATGAGCGCGTCCACAATGGCTTGATGGCTGATGGTGTTGAACGCCTTGTGTAAATCGACAGCTACTGTAAGTCGGGATGGCCTTTGCACCATCGGCGTGCTTTGTTCAGGCTAATTTGGAGAAGATAAAGGTTATCGTGTGTGCCTAGCTGAAGGCTAGAGCCAGTCTGGAACGGGTAAAAATAATTTTAGGTCTCAAGGTAATGTGTAAGGCGATTGGTGACCATGCGTTCCATTAGCTTACAGACGGTTGAGGTTAGAGAGATCGGTCCAAGTTGGCAAGTTGTGTGGGGTGTTTTCAGGCTTGGGAATGGACGACTACCGAGTGCTTCCAATGTGGTGGTAGGCAGCCCGTATCCCAGTGCCGGTTGGTGAGGTCTAGCAGGTTTTTTTCTTAGTAGGCGTGCTGGAGTTCCGGAGCTTGCTCCAAGTGATGCCGCCTTTGCCAGGAGCACTGTTCCCTTTAACTTGTGAAAGAGCATACTCGAATTTAAACGTTAATGCCAGTAGAGTCTGTGGATGGAATAGGGGCATAGAAATCAGATAGGTGTGGTGAGATGGGTTGCGGAAAGAAAGTGCGGGCTGCTTCCTGCTCAAGCTCGGTAGAAGTCTGACTAGTGCGGAGGAGAAGAGTTTCGCCTCTATTTGCTGTTTTTCTCTTGCCGTTCATGGCCAGTAATATTCTCCACAGCTTCAAACACGATTCAATGAAAGCTTTGGTGTACGTTAGGTGCGCAAGATGGCACCACTGGTCCAAAAAAATGGCATCAAATGCGCTGTGGCATAATTCCTTGGCGTCGGCCTACAAGGTAACAATCTTGTACCTTGCCTAATCGTTATTGGTGGCAGTAAATTAAAACGACCAATAATATTTAGTACTCCTTCACGTGACATAATCGTGAAGTAAAATTTACTAAATAAACTACAGAGAATACCTGAAAGTACTCTCATAGCAACCGTTCCATGTTGGGATGCCTATCTGTCATGGTCGACGGAGCCGTGACGGACGAGTGGAGCTGGAAATATAGGCGTTAAATGCGTTCTTGCATTAACAGTCGAATTACCAACGCCCCTTCGCTATGTCAGCAAAGATAAGAAGGTTAGTTTATTTTTTGTTCTGTGTTGTTAGATAATGAAGTACAAACTAATTACACGCATTTTAATAAATAACTTCGTGAAGTAGACAAAGTAGTTCGAAAATTGCATACCTATTCAAAAATAGGCGATTACAATATTTTTTGCAAAGCACCATTCATGCAGCCATATTTAATCAGAATAAAACACGTGCGGTGGTTGAGTGGTTAAAGCGCTTGACTGCTTAACCCCAAGGCACTGATTCTATCTCAGCCGCAGAGACCGGTTTTAAATGCCGGTTAAAGTCACGCTGCGTCTCTATTTATTGATATTTGAACACATTACAACACCAAGTTGTGACAATTTTTAGACCATTTCACTGAGCGCCTTTAGAAGTTTGGGAGTTCTCAGACGTGAAATTTTCTACACGGTAAAAACCTCGAAAGAAAGCTTTCATTTTGCTAGGTACTTATATATATATATATATATATATATATATATATATATGCATATCTCGTCATGTGAATATAATTAGCACAATTGTATAGAGCGCCCAATAAAAGAGCGATGCAGTACACTCCTTGAAACATTAAAGCAGCAGCGCCAGGTCGTTGAAGTTTTTTTTATATCTGTGCTTCATATATTTAGAGCAGGCAAATTAACTGTTTTGTGTAAATGATGCAGTAATGGAGCTGCTTTGTCAGCTTCATTTCGCCAGTTCCTCAACCTTTGTATATTCGCTTTCTTTTGAAGGCGGAAATGAAAAAGTTCAAAAGTTGTGAAAAAAATATGTAACAATGGGGAGAAAAAACAGAACTGAGCAGACCATGACACTGTTTGTATCCTTCACTCCGCTTCAATGAGAAATGATTATCCCCCTTTTTAAAGATTGATTCCGTTTAAGAATATATCAGACATAAACGTACGTATATAAGAAAGCGTCAAATAGACGTCTAAATCAGTACACGTATAGCGTATTTTATTTGGAGCATATTTGATGTCAAACAATATTGATATCATTCTCGAACTGAATGATAATTATTTACTACCTAGAAAAACGTTTATTCCGAAAGTGAAATAAAACATAGGAACCCTGTATTTTGTGCACGCTGGCCTTTTACATTAGCTACGGCAGCATGCAACCACTAATTTTCTTCCATATGTATTTCTGCTGCATGCGATGTATTCTTGAGAGTGTTCACTAGAACCGCACCAGTCCATATCGGCGGACGTAGTATTTCCTGCATTAATGTGAGCGTCATGTGGAACACTAACTTCCTATGATAGGGAGAGTTGAACGAGCAGAATTGTGAGAGACGCCATTGCTGTGTACGAAAAAAACTGCAGGAGGAAGATAGAGGGAACACCACAAGTTACTGTCTTGAACACCGGTTTATTTCACGAAGAAGCGTTTATGTAGCACAAAGCGGGCGCAAGGACATAAAAGTGTTCCGCTACCAGGTAACGATCTCGAAAACATGCACAGAAGGTACGAGTACAACTTCAATAACTTTTATGACATCAGCGCATCTTCTTTCGCCTTCGTGGCTGAACCAACACGTTTCCTTTGAGACAGTCTTGTGTAGCGCCACAGAAGGCCTGCTGACGCAGTTCTCCTTTTGCAGCTCTAAAAGCTTCCTGTTAGAGCGAGAATTAAGTCTCAAATTATGCTATATTTTCTGCCAGGTTGTGGAAAGGCGGAGCCAATGGGACGAGTATTCGGTGGCAGCCCCGTACGGAAAAGGCAGCAGATGCCATGGATTGTAAGTGCTGTCTTCTCAGTTTTCGACCATTGGGTTCCCACCGAACTACCGTCCGCATATATATATATATATATATATATATATATATATATATATATATATATATATATATATATATATATATATATATATATATATATATATATATATATATACGCGGACGGTGGGAACCAAGCAGACGACCTCGGATTATAGTGTCTGGTGCTCCTTCCAACTGAGCTACACGACGGCGGTTGAACCTTCTAATTTCTTGCGTATTAGTGTTGACATTCCTTTTAACATTTAGATATGAGCATATACTTCAAGAAATAGAAATGAAAGATACCAGGCTGCCGACGTGCTTCCTGCTCTTTAATTCGCAGTTGAATAACATGATGTAAAGCGAATTCGACTTCAAACGCCGCATTAACGTGCGTGTACCTCTGTTAGCTGCACCTATGCTGCACTGCCACAGATGTGAAGGATGAATCACTAAGCGCCTCCTTTGCGTCTGCGCTGGTTCCGGTACGAAACATTGTAGCCCTCTTCGGTGCACGCATCAAATTAACTGAAATGCACAAGATACGTTGCCGCAACAGCTGAGCATGCATCAACAAGTACCTTTACTCAGAGTTCGTAATATCCCCCTTCTATTCAACGACTCAGTGTACCTCTCAAATGAGCTGTCGGTACGATACCAAAAGTAGACTGATACTGCGCCTTTCTTTCCTGTGAACCAACTTATTATTTGATAATAGTCTCTCAAAACAGATAAACCACAATCTTTCTTTTCACAATACGCCCTCCCCCCCCCCCAAATCACTCTCTCTTTCTCTTCTTTTTAAACAAGGTCAAACATTTTCTCAACCAATTTAAACCCTCTGTTTGCCTCCTAAGCTAAGACATTCTAACGTTCGCAAACGTTTGCAAAACATTATCTCCTACGAAGCAGCGGTGTTCCTGTGTACTTGAAATTCGCTCGGTAATCATAGATCCGAATGCACTGGACACAAATGAGCTCGGCACTATCAAATAGTTTCTCAGGCTGTAATTTTTGTTCCCGCAGGCAGTGATTGTGTGCGGGTGACAGTGAGACATAATGTACGAAACCTGCATGGCACGAACGCCGTCGCCAGCAAATCATGAATTTTCAGAAAGCGAAAGTAGAATATAGTTTCGAGGCTCAGGTGACTAATTCGGTCTGGGAGCCCGAAGACGTAACATGTGATGCTTGAACACTCACTCCCAAGCTCAAGCGAAAAGACCTAGTCCCTTATGTTGTGCGTCCGCAACGTTGGAGTGCCGCCCTCTGGGCCCTGCCCAACCATCCTGCCAACGGGGGGTCACGTCTGTTAGTGAAAACTGTGGATGCCTCCCTGGTACACAATACACGTAGTTTTTATTGCGCACACTCCAGTCCTATGCGCCTTGAAGAGTGCTAAGCTGGCCTAGATAGTGAATGCTAATCTTATGAATGAGGCAGCTTCTCTAAAAAGAGAGAAAAGAAAAAAACTGGGCATGCACAGTCCCATCTGTGCGGATGCTGTCAGCTTTTTCAGGTGTCGGTGTATGTTTGCTGTTTGTTTCCGTGTTTATGCTACACATGCGCCAACACAGCCCACAAAACCAGGTTGGCTCTGTGAGCAATTATACGAACATACCGTTGCTGTGACAGCAGCAATTAGAAACGTATTTGCCCCGCACTGTGTACTTATCCAACCCCTCCTCCAGACCATCGTCATCGTCAGTTGGCTGCTTCGCATTGCGCCGTTGCAAGTAATTACTGCCACCCTGGTAAGTTGCGCGGTCCTCGACGGGAAACTGAAGAAAGAAACCTTTGAATGTGCGGACTGTGCACGGTTTTATAGCGACCTTTACGGGTCCTGATCAAAGGGCTAGGCCGCACGTAATTTTAAAATGTCGCTGAATATTACTACGCAGAATGACGCGTCGCTCTATTCAGGCTCCAACACCTGCTAATAAAGCCCCAGATGTTTAGCTCGAAGACGGTGTAGTCGGAAGAACTCTATGCATTATTATTAGACAGAGGCAAGTGTAGAGCTATAGCGTAAGGTGCCGAGGCGAACTAGTTTGATAGGTTTCTTAGAGTAGTGCTATGTGTTTGGCCTAGGGCAGTATAGAGTCACAATTCATTGGATAGACATAAATTAGATGGGCCTGCAGGGGAGTTTAAAGGAACCGAACTGCAAGAGGAGTTAGCCAAGAAGAAAAAGTTTCGAGAAAAGACTGAGAAGGAAAAAGGGAGGCAAGGATAAGAAATGAGTATTCTAAAGAGGCAGTATAACTCATCTGAAGTACTTGTCTTAGGATGGGCATTTAGTAGACGTCACTAAGCCTGAAGAGATAACTATTCTTGCCTATATAATGTGGGAGAGTGTATTGTCTGATTCGCTGACAGCCACAGGAGAGTTCTATACTTGGTTCAAATGTGAGATTGCAGTTTTGGAAAAGGCCATTTCTACAACTGAAATTTACGGCAGTGAAACCCTGCCTGAAGTTGGCTGTTCACAAAAAAAAACATGAGCTTGCATGCCTGTTTTCGGTGAAACTGCAAAAATGTCGCTCGAACAATGAGGTCAACGCAAGACCGCTTTACCTGTAGATAGAGGAATGCCAGTAATCAAGCACCATTGCAGTATCCAACTTCTCTGAGTGGATGTGTGATCGAGACAGGATATTTAAATAACAGCGAGCACGAAAGCCCGCATGTGATTGAATCTGAGGAGAATACTCTGGTTGATATTCCATAGCCTCCAAGGAGAAAAAAAATTGCCTTTGAGAAAGATGGAGTAGAATAAACTGAATCACATGGAAAAGAAGGAAAGCAACTAAGGCACTGCGACTGAAAAGCTGAATTAAACGTTTGACGATGGGTAGGCAAGTGTATTTAAGCAGAATGAATCTCCAATCAGTAATAAGGGCTCCTCTGACGAGATACGTATAATCGTCATGAAAAGGAACAACAATAAACGGTCTGAATAAGAATTTATTCAGCTGAACGCTTCACAGAGAGAGAGAGAGATACTAAAATGGATGTCATCCAAATTGCAGCCAGCAAGTCACGGAGACCTAACAATAAGAGAATGAGAAGAGAATGTAAACTTGCAAAGAAGGGGAAGTCGATGGGGAAACGTTCTGCAGAAATACGAGGGATATGCCGAAAGAGTGTCAACATGGCTAATGAATTTCGTCCTTGTACCTGCCATGAGCACTAGCCCATCCCCCTTGTAAGTATGTGCCAAATGTGCACAGGAAAAAAGACTAGCATCCCGAAGGCTTAAACCTTAGCACGGTCCGAAGGATGACTTGCCTTGCTATCTTGGCTCGCGCTAACAGCACAGGTCGGATCTTCAAACAATTGGGTCGTTGCTCCCCTCATTGTTTTGTACCGAGGACTACAATACGCTTGTCAGATAAGAGCTTCACGGGTTCAGACAGAGCCAGAACTGCGCATAAGCAGTTGCCATGGCAACCAGATGCACCGCTATGCGCGGTTGTTCCGCCCGTCGCTTCGCCGCGCTAGTCTCCACAGCTATATGCCGACGCCCGATATCCCACCTCACCGCTGAGCATCCACCGTTGCCATTCCAAGCATCTGCTCTGTTCCACAAGTGCTTCACAGCACCGCCTGGCGGCAGAGCTTGACGTATAAAGAGCCATGAGCGTACGCGCTTTGGTAGTTAGAGGTTCCAGAAGTGAAGAAGTAGACTGTGAGCGCGTGACATCTTCGGCAACTGTGAGAAGCTGCTTCGGACGATACCGAAATCGTTGCTTGGTGGGACCAGGCCTTTTACCGTAAGAGGGCTACGTGTGCGTCGGAGATGCCTGAACAGCGGGCAGAACGTCTCGCCAAGAGGCGACGTCAAGACTTTGAACGACAGATACGTCGAATAGACACCGAGCCCTTACGGGAACAATATGAACGTCGGGAGGAACCCAAGACGCGAATACGTGCCGGAGGGCTTAACACGCCATTCGGCTTGTGCCCTGCACACCGTTAAATACCGGTGTCTTTAATTTTTTGGTACGTGTAACTTACGGGTGTGTTGTGTTTCTATTCACGTTTTTGTGTTGATTGCGGAGCATATTATTAGTTATGTCAGCAAGCGTCACGCTAGCAGTATGATAACTACGGTCGAACTTCAGATCCCATTCAGAGAATGAGAACGAGAAGAAAGAGAAAAAAGCGCAAATAAGCTTTTTTTTCGAAAAAAAAGTAAAAAAACACCCGACAGGTAGAAAAGCCAATGTTCCTTTAGAAAAAAAAACTGACTTACCAGAAAGTTCGAGAGGAACAAATTTGTTCCTAACCTGAGGCGCTATCTGTGTATGGAAATGTAGCAGAAATTATGTCTTCAATTAGTGTGGATGTTTGTAAAAGTCTTTTTCTGTGTTGCTGAGTTGTGAGATGTTTTGAAATATGTTGACAGTAGATTTATGTTTTGCATTTCAACATTTTGCCATTGCTGTGCGTTTTTTTATTTACATTTGCCTTCCAAATAGACAAGCTCTTGGTGCTAATGTGCTTTATTATAACTTGCTATGACAATTTCAGAAGAGTATCTTCCTCATGTGTGCCTTTTTTCCTTCAAGTTCTGGAGCTCAGGCATGTGCTTAATATTCCTGTGCTTTGTCCCTAAGTTAGCGCACTGTTATATGCCGGCGCGGCTCAAAGGAAGCGCTAGTGTGACGGCCGGTTAGAGGCTTCGAGTACATGAAATATTTCCTTCCAGCGTGCAACCTTGGGCAAAGGGGCGTCACTCTCTCTGTAACACTCAGAAGCGGTGACAGCCCCGCCAGGAGGAAAAACAGCTGGAACTTGTAAGGCATTTGTGTGCGCCTTACCAATGACGACAGATGTATAGGCAGGAGAGGGAGGGTACGATTGTGCTAACAATCCCATTTATACGTGCTCGGCTACGAACAGGCGTGGTGTGCCCTATAGATCAAGGTTGCCTGCAACGGCAATCAGCTAGCATTGCAGTTGACTGATCAAGTGCTTCTTCCTGGTTCCCGGGGATAAACCTTATGTGCTTTATACGACCCATCTCCAAGGCGGCAGTGCCAGTCTTTAAACAGCCGCAGCGTGACTCTTCAAGCATCGGTCTGCACCAGCGACCAGTGAAGAACATTCTGTGTACTTCTCTCTTCATTGTGTATTTTAGCGAAACCTGTGATATAACAGAGCCTCTTTAGCTTGCGCGCTTTAGACAGCTTATTGTGAACCATGTGTGATTTGAAATGTAAGCTTAGTTCCTGTGCATCACCTCAGCCGTCCAACAACTGCCGTGTCGTTAACCCACCTATACATATTGGGTGGCATTAGGGAAGACTGAAACGCAAAATGCGGGAACGTATATTCTCCATTCAAGTAATGATCACTCTTCCTGTAGAAGTTTATTACATTAGAAACTATTTTCTCCCTCAAATTTTCATACCGTCTTTTTTATACCGAGCATGGTCAATGCTGGTAGAAAAATTTAGATTTACTAAATATACCGAAATTCCTCTCATTCAGTTCATTCAGCATCATTAAAAGTCGCACTATACCTCCTGCAGGGCAAATACCTCTCCCTTATTCCTCATTTAACCCGGTCCTGTGCGAACTGCATCCACTTGACCCCTGCAAACTTATTGCCCTTGTCCACCCACCGAACTTTCTTGCGGCCCTTGCTACACTTCACTGCCTTGGAATAGTTTGTTACCCTATAAGCTACCTTCGGTTATCCTCTCTTCGCACTAAATGTCCAGCCCATGCTCATAATTTCATGATTTCAAAAGTAATGTCCATAACTTCAGTTGATTCTTTGCCCACTCGGCATGCTTACTTTCGCTTAACATTCCCCTACAATTCTTGGTTCCATAATCCTCTGCATAGTTCTCAATTTAAGTAGAACCCTTTTCGTTAGCCTCCCCGTTTGAGCCCTATAAGTGAGTACAGGTAAGATGCAACTATTGTATAGTTTCCTCTTGAGCAATGCCGGGAAGCTTCTAGTTATATTCCGCGAGTACTTCTCAAAAACTCTCCATCCCAATCTTATTCTCCTTGTTATTTCCTCTACATGGTCCGGATTAGCCGTTACTACCGGTCATAAGTACACATATTCGCCTACTACTTCAAGTACATCGTTACCTAATGTAAACTGCTGTTGCTTCTCGAGGCTGTTGAACATTACCTTAGTCTTCTGCATATTGATTTTCAAGCCTACCTTTCTACTTTTCCTGTCTAGGTCATCAATCATTATTTGCAGTTCATCCCCCGAGTTGCTTAGCAAGGCAATGTCGTCCACAAATCACAGATTAGTGAGGTATTCTCCATCTACCCTTATCCTTAACTGCTCCCATTCCAAGTCTCTGAATAGTTCCTCTAAGCAAGCTGTGAATAGTACTGGGGAGATTGCGTCTCTTTGCCTAACACCTTTCTTTATGCAGAAATATGTTTGCTGCAGCCACTATATATATATATCCACCAGTACTTTCACTTGCGGCTCGTCTACACCCTGATTTCACAATGCCTGCATCGCCGATTTTTCTTCCTGGTCGAATGCTTTTTCGTTACCAATGAAGTCTACATTACGGGCTGTCTGCAGTCCGAGCATTTTTCTATTACCTCGTTTATGGTGTGGATATGCTCTATTGTAGAGAGTACTCTTTCCGAAAACCTACGTGATGTTTTGCTTGACAGGAGTCTAAGGTTGTCCCGATTTTACAGCCATTGCCTTAGTATGTACCTTACACCTGCCAGATACTAAGCTGAGGGGACTGTAAGCTTTCAAGTCATAAGCGACGCCCTTATGAATAAGGAAATGTGTTTGTGCTTCCAGGTTACGGTAGAGCCAATGACAAGCGGCGTTCCGTATACAGGGTGTCCAGTGTAAAGTATTGCAGTGCTCCAAATATTTCAGCACACTACGAATCAAATTTATATATATATATATATATATATATATATATATATATATATATATATATATATATATATATATATATATATATATATATATATGTCCAGTTGAAGTTTCAATGGGCCAGGTTATTGTAGAAAGTAAAACGTTACGACATACGCGACAGTTTTGTTTTTGCAATGTTTATTAGGGCAGCTGTATCTGCAGCTTCTGACAGCTTTGCCAGGGCACAAGTAATGTAAAGCTGCACTGACGAAGAAAATACCATTCCCGCAGCTGCCGGCGAACTGAATATTGAAAACGAACAGCCGCATTTGTCGCAACGTTTATATATACGTATCTATATATATTGCCATATTAATTGAACCCATTTACACTTCAAGATTTTTGAAAATGGCCATTTTAGGACTACCAGAGCGCGCCTCAAGGTAAGGTTATTTTTTATTCAAAGAACAAGAATCACGTGGTGGAAAAAAATTCGAGATTACAATTTTGGTTAAAAATATAATTTTGGCGCTTACTTCACGTCTTTATCTTAGGTTTATAAACCCACTTGACCTACTGCGCTTTTAAACCATTTGCGTTTGGCTATAATATGAACGCAGCTACTACACGGCTCAGGCTATGACAGCCTGAAGGTTATTTACATCGTTGTTTGGTCACCTATGAGCAAAATCTCTTGAAAATGTATATTTCGGCCCTTAGCAGCGCTTCACAGTAAAATTGTCTTTCATTACAGGTACTAATCAGGGGATATGTAGGTGACGATACCTTTGGGTGTGGCGGAAGCATCATAACTAGAAATGTAATATTGACAGCGGCTCACTGTCTAGTCAAAATGTGAGTACTAAACAGAGCTTATATTCACTTTAAGATTATTTCATTGGATGCAACTGAGCATAGTTATACTTATGACTGCTTTTAGAAGACTTTCCGTTAATCTACGGAAAGAAGTTCCTTCATTTGGTTAGCTGTTAACTGGACACAAGCCACAATGTGGCCTGTTATTTTACGCCAATATACACATTCTGCTGTTTTCAGGCCTAGTGGTCGGCATGATAATCATAAGAGCGAAACCGCAGTGTTGGTCGCTAAGCTCAGAAAATGCGGCAGCTGCATTTCAGAGCTAGCATTTGTCCGCCTTCTTTGCAATTACGTGTCATCCATACTCTATCGCAGCTAACATTATAGCCTTTGCGCATTCGACACTCGAAGTTTCCTAATCTAGAAGTATAGTAAGCTCAGTATGGTCAAGTATCGTGAACATATTTTTGAGCAATTTCAATACTACAGATCAGTCAAAATGATGACAGAGGAACCTGCAGCCTGCTGCGTGTACTGAATTGCGCGAGAATAGTGGGGCGTAGTAAGCATTTAATCTCACTCGGATTATTTTCGGGGACCAACCCTTCTTGATCTAGAAGTGCACACCGCTTGATGGAGCAGTCATGAGAAGGGTGGAAGGGGAGCGGCTCTGCTGGAGACGCGTTTCTTCTCATAGTGCAGAAAATTGCGTTAAAGCACATCAAGCTTATAAGTTGCTCGTCGGTGGTACTTTTGTGTTTTTTGAAAGTCGAAGAAGCAATCAGGTTCGTGCACGTGTGATGTAAACATGGAATTGAGGGGCAGGTTCATAAAAAGTAACATATGTCATTATTATAGAAGAAAAAATGATGTGCAGCGTATTGTGTTTCCGATAGTTATGCTGTCTCTGACCTAGGATTAATGCTGGAACCATTTCCACTATTATATATAGAATGTTCATCGGCCATTGTATCAAAGACACGCAGACCTATAGTTATCACGAATATTGAACATTTTCAACCAACTCAATCACTCCAGTTGGTAGTTGCAGTCCTCGCAAGAGCTCAGATCCTGTACTGCATAGCGTTCGAAGGAATGCTTTAACCCACAGTTCGTGCTGTGGCTATTTTTACCGCCTTGACAGCGGTAGGAATATGATTCTAAATATGTTCGGTGCGTTGTACAATGATTAAGGTGGGCCACATCAGTTTCGAAACAATATTCCAACTTGTGGGGACCTTTACAAAACACGTAATGGTGCTATCCATGAGTTCTTTGCATCAAAATGTAGTACACTATATGTAATTCTATTACAGATCCTGACTGCGCCTCAAATGTTCTGGACACACTGCCAGCATCATTGTCGCTTTTGCATCAGTTTAAATCAATGGGGCTAGCGCTAAATGACAATCCCCGCACCAGGAGTTCCGAACACACAATCCCAGCCATGTGGCAGAAATCGCTGTTATTTGTCACTTCTGTACAGCAACAAAGAAACATAAGTCAGCTCAAGTAATGTTGGCTGCTTAGCCGGGAGCACAGGAAGGGTCTTTGGAGGACGCTGTGACAAAAGGTTATGTTGTAGATATTAACAGCGGTCAGCTTTGCTGCTATTGAAGGGAGTCTTTTACCTGCATCGTGAGGGCCGAGAATAAAAGAAGATATTAAGAGGTGTAAGGCCGCGGTGGTCTTTGTACAGCACTCTAGGCGCACCCAAGTAACAAAAATAGGCTTCGCAAAAGAAGTGCGCCGAATTGGCGCTTTCGACCCTGGCTCCGCATCTCCGCGCCCCATCGACAGGGGCATCATTATCTGTGAAGACGGAGCACAGCTCAAGCCACGAGGATTTCGAGGACCATTTATAAGGATGGGGACGGGGAGTTGAATGTCACGTGTGCTGCAAGCTTGCGCTCTTTCTCGCACACCTCTCAGTTCTTGAAAAGTGAAATATGTTTTTTTTTTTTTTTTTAAGAGCGCGTTGCTATGCGACTTTGGCTTCGAGGTGAGACATCAACGTTTAAAAGAGTTGTGAGGGTCCGTTTCGTTTTTGTGCTAGTTTGTGCGGCTGTCCTTAGAACACATTCGGCTTTGATTGTAGAAGAGCAGTGGCCCCTCTCTGATAAATAGTTTTTGTATTTGCGCTACTAGCGCTTAAGAAGTTTTGTCTATTTTACTAAGTTTATTAACTTTCGTATTTCCGTGTCAATTATACGTCGGCCGCCACATCAACGGGACTCTCATAGATTCGAGTTGCAAGAGAAGTGAGAAAGAATGCAGGGGAAAAGATGAAAGTTGATTTTATTTGCAGGTAATTAATTTCACCAATTTCACTTGACTGCACTACAGAATGATGGTTTTTCAGACTTGAGTAATATTTGGTGAATTTATGCCACCATTTGTTTTCAGGAGTGTTTGCCACGCACTATATAGATAACACCAGAGAATAGTTTTTGCAATGTAAGTGCCGGCACAAGTGTCAAAAAAAGTAATTACGACTGCGTGTATAAGCCAATAATAGTCCCAAGGTCTGCGCGATGCAGAGCCATTCTTTGTAGTCTGGCTTCGAATGGCATCGACAAGTCCTACCGCTTAGTACTTCTTGGTGTTTGATTATTCAAAATTTTTCTAACTGCTATGCATAAATATAATTGAACAAAAGGACATCCACTGGAAAGCCCTCAGAAAAGTTTAGCAAAACGGCTGCGGTGTTTACAGTATAGGTGAGCAGTATGTATCAGCAGCCGTTTCCCGGCCTCTGTTCTCACACCGAGATAAAAAATCCACCCTAGCTTAGGAGGCTTTTCTGAGCAATCATAGGTGCCTGAAGCCGTGAAATAAAACTGAAATAATATGCAGCAGTCAAAATTACGTTTTCAAAATTTTCACTAGCGTCATCGTGGTATGTAACTGCATTGCACAATCTTAAAGTCAGAATCGCAGTTCTCATCTAAAACGTTTTGTGATTATTTTTGTCAACAGCCCACCTAGAGTTGGCAGGGGTACCGTTTCAACATTATGGCGCGAAGTAGATACCTCTAGAAAGGCACAATGAATTCCCTGAAGCGGTGCAGAAAGTTGGAATTTTGGCGCTCCCATAACTACGCCCTTGCGTGATATTTAAACCCACCTTTACCAGTCATTCATATACCACAGTCGCGTTTTTGTTTTCAGAAAAGGTTCGACCAAAAATGCAGAAAAGTTGCTTGTGTACTACAACACAACAGAACACTCGAAAGGTCCGACACTTTATGCCAAGAGGATGATCGCTCATCCTAAATACACTCCTTTCAGGCTGTTCGACGTTGGGCTTCTGAAAGTGAGTATCTCCTGCACATGGCGTTGCTTATGATTAACACTGTACTAGCTATGCACCCTTTTGGCATTGTGGCTGTTCTAATTAGCGATAAATAAATATCTGCGGCAAAACAAGCAGACATCAGACAATTAAAAACATCAGTAAAAACTATATTGAGCGTGCAGAAATATTTTTTTAAGCTTAGTACCGTTCAAAAGGTGCATGGAAATAAAACATCTTTGGCATCTCTGCATATCGTCCCCTTTTCACACTGTCATTATGTTTTGATTAAAGGTAATTATCTCAATATGGTTGCTCAGTATAAATAAAGGATTACTCACAAAAGATTTTTGAGTGTTGATAAAGAAGTGCTTTTGAAAAGCTGCCCAAGTCAAACACTAAGCACAAATTCGTTGGAGACACAGATCTCTCTGAATAGCGGTAAAATTTCCCTTTGTCTGTTCAGATTTATTTGCCGCTTTTCACTCATTTGCCATTTCCTTTTTATTCATTTTTTCTTTCTCAGCCTTATTGCAATCTTTTTTTTTTCTTTTTACACTTTGTACGTTTTCTGTATTTTTTCGCTGTTTTTTCTCTTTGTGTTACTTTTTCCTCCTTTACTCTTGATTGAGAGTGAGAATTAAAGAAATGACAAGGCCCGACAATGAAGCTTCGTAACGTTTTTGCACATTTTTGCGAAATTTTACGAATTGTTCAGAACTTCAATCTTCGAGGCTGTTCTGACGTCTGCACACTTCACAACACCCACGGCTATTTTGATGTCAAGCTTACTTTTTGGCTCTAATTATGTAGTTAGAACTATCTAATTGGGTAGATCAAAGAATTATTTATTTATTCTACATCATAAAAATTTTGCCCAGCCAGACATTTTTTGTCACCCTCTACAACGTAAAACCATTTTTTTACTGAAATTGCATCATTCTTGGGCAGCGACGGTGTGACAAGTTTTGCGGACGCACTTTCTACGCACATCCACGATTTATAATGGCTTTGTATTTAATAGAATTGGTTGTATTCAATAGAATTGGCTATCACTTTGTAAGTTAATTCTGACGAAGTGGACCGTGTTTCATAACGACGTTCATTGGAGGCCGCGTGAACGGTACAAGTCGTGAACTGGACAAATCGTGAACGCCAGAGCAGGTGCGAGGTGTAAAGTAGGCTTAGCGCTCGTATGAATATATGAAAACAAATATGTTCAAACCGGTTTTTTAATTTAACAGGTCGCTTATGATGTCGTCTTTTGGTGCAGCGTAGCAATGAGCATCCTAGAGCAGATAGACAACTTCATTATCACCATCAGCAGCAGCCTGACTATACCCACTACAGGGTACAGGCCTCTCTCATATTTCTCCAATTTACCCGGTCCTGTGCTAGCTGCATCCACCTGATCCCTGGGAACTTCTTAACCTCTAAGAGAACTTGTTCCTGGGCGAGTTGGTAGCATTCTATTCTTAAGAGTGTAAATACAGCAGCGAAATATGTTGTTATTATCTCGCGAGTTCGCCACTCTTGCGCATCGATGCCGCTTGCATCTGCGCGTAGCGCCGTTGACACAACAGCAGGTCGTCAGGATGTGCGCTAAGGTTTCTGGTCTTGTGTTCACTTGTCGGGGATCCTTAACCACTCGTGAAACACAAAGTGAAATTTTACGAACGAGGATCCTACGTAAACCCGATCCCCACCACCAAATATTCCTCGCTTGCCACTCTACACTTCTTGCTCGCAGTCTATATAATACACGTGCCCTTCATTTGCAGTTAGTGAAACACGAGTACATAGAATAAAACGAGCACCAGTAGAATACAATAAGTGCCGCCAGGGTGGAATGAAATAGTACAGCTTCAGTTCTAGTCTTGGGTTGGATTAGGCGCAACTTTGTGAACAAGTCGCTAGAGTCGCGGTAGCCATTGTAATGGGCATCAAATATTATTCATCAACGCGTCAAGCTAAGAGCAAAAAACTTGAAATACTGCCAAATTGACGCCTTCTGACCAACTTGTCTTGGTGTGAAAAGGCGCGAGAATTCGGCTTTCGATGGCGTGACTCACTTGTAAAACAGCAGCTTTGGCACTCGCTGCTGCACTTTAGTCAGCACGATTTAATTACCGGTCCCAGCTTTGCTAAATCTGTGACACATAAAAAAGAACACAGAGTTGATTTTTCTCCATGCAGTTTTGGGGAAGGCTTATCTACAAAGCGCTAGAAGCAATCAGCAGGAATCTTCTGAACGTATTCTACTTGTCGCAGGATTTTTTGTTGATGTCGTTGAAGCCTTCAATAGTTAATATAAATAGACGGCAACTGCTAACACGCGAAAAATACGATAAAGAATTTTTATTACGGAAAAGGAAAAAGGCACGGAAACGAAAAAAGAGAGTTGCTCGCAAAACGCCGATAGCCGCGAAATGTGGCTCCAACCCTTTCACGCAGTCAACGTTTAAGCAACGCCTGAAGCATTTCAAGACAAATTTTCAGCCTGCTGTACTAAATTTCTTCCCTGTAATTTTACTAAGTATAAACAATCTCTTACAACCTACATATCTTTTAATATTATGGTCTGTTCTGTATTGCGTAATGACAGTTCTTTCAATAGCTTTAACTGTGTATTGATTTGGTTACTGGCAACAGCAGTGCTAATTATTAGAGACTGGTGAATGTCTAACGAATAGTGTGAAATATGACTGCTTGTAAACAAGTCGTGTGTTCACCTCAGTTGTCAACATGCAGCGCTGTGCATGCAATATTTTAATGACAGTGACTATTACAACAGCTACTGTTACAGGATTGAAAGTGTTCCGTGTGTCTACCTAGTCATTCTTTTCATTTTATTAATCCATGTTTTTTGTGAGCAAGTGCTTCAGTTGCATGGTGAAAAAGAGGCTCCAAATATATTCAGTACACATTCCCACAATGCCTCATCCTAGCAGTAATGTTTTTAATGATAAGGACTTGTTCATCTGACATCCTTTTCTGTCAGCGTTGGCTGTGACGCATCCAATGCTAAATTCAGTACACATTCCCACAATGCCTCATCATAGCAGTAATGTTTTTGATAATAAGGACATATGTTCATCTGACATCCTTTTCTGTCAGCGTTGGCTATGACGCATCCAATGCTAACGCTTTTTGTTTATCGTCAGCTTGAAAAACCACTTAGGTTTGACAAATTCGTCAAACCGGTATGCCTACCTATGCGCAAGATTTCAGTCGGAGGAAAGAAGCTTCTCGCTGCTGGATGGGGCATAACGCATAATGGTAAGAGCTTGACCTTATCATTGATTGGTGATTTAATTACTGACAGCGTGGTTTAGGGAGCAAAGCAGGCAAAAATAGGTTTACATTTTTGTACATAAATGTCTGAATCAAAGCTATCAGCCTTGTGTTCTACCCTTCTCAATGCGCTTGCACGTGCGGTGGTCTGCCATGTAATTACGTCACTGAACACAATATAATTAAACCAGGAATTTTGCAAGCAACGGATGCAGATATATGCTGTCGCAATCCACGAGAGCCCCTTTGTTGCTTGCCTTCCAACGTGACTGCAAATATCTCTTTAAGATGAAAGCCGAACTGCACGCTGTGCTGCAAAGGGCGAAAAGAATGATATGCATGGTGTTAATATTGTTCCTCACGTTAATATTCATGTCAGTTTGCATGTCCTGAGAACTCACTATTGTGCTCTTAGCCTATGCTGCTTTGTAGCTGAGCATGACCTCGTTTCCTATTTGATGGACAAAATGCGCTGAAAATATAGGGTCGTATTTAGACAGCTGATACCTCACACGGTGAGTTAAAGTGGCATTATTGAGGCCGACCCAGTACACAAAAGAAAAAGAACACAGCATGACGTTTCGGCCCCCGTATTGGAGCCTTGTTCCCAATGCTAGATTTTGAACAGATTGTGAACAGATTGTGATTATATTGTGAGAAAGGCTCCCGTATGGGAGCCTAAACATCATGTTGTGTTTTTTTTTCCTTTTGTGTATTTCATCAGCGCCAACAATGTCATGTTTAACAGTCCATCCCAACTAGACGAGTTTTCGTCAAACTGTTGATTGCATTACACTCTGAGTTGTTCGCAATGTTGTGCGCCAGGATTGTAGCAAATATCTACACAGCTGAAGAAGGTTGCAACATAATGGAGATTTTTGTCGACATTATGCGAGCCACTTAGGAGGCCATTTTTCCTAATTAAGAGAGTTGTAAGTTCAACGCAATGAGTTTTTACCTTCTTGCTCTCGTCATTGTGCTCTTGCGCTGTTGCATACGCATGACTAGCATGGTCAATCAGTCACTAAATTTGCATAATACTGAACAACAGGCTGAGGTGCGTGAAACGAGGCAGCATCGTCTCGGCGCCTTTGGCCGCTTTCGGTACACAATGAGCTGTGATTTTCTCAACAAAGAAAGCACGACTCGCTTCACTCCTGTAGCAAATCAGTCACTAAATTTGCATATTACTGAACAACAGGCTGAGGTGCGTGAAACGAGGCAACATCGTCTCGGCGCCTTTGGCCGCTTTCGGTACACAATGAGCTGTGATTTTCTCAACAAAGAAAGCACGACTCGCTTCACTCCTGTAGCAAATCAGTTACTAAATTTGCATATTACTGAACAACAGGCTGAGGTGCGTGAAACGAGGCAACATCGTCTCGGCGCCTTTGGCCGCTTTCGGTACACAATGAGCTGTGATTTTCTCAACAAAGAAAGCACGACTCGCTTCACTCCTGTAGCAGAGTCTTCGTGCCTGCTTCACCTTGCTTCGATGTGCGGCCGCGCCGGAAAAGCTGATGCTCAGCGCAGCGAGGCCACGCTGCGCCGCGTTCCAACCTAATTTGGATGTCCCTGTATGTACACGGTACAGCGAAACCCTTCAAGCCCATCTTGAGGCTGTATGTTCAATGCTCCTCAAACAGTGCTCCGTGTTAAATTAAAATGATTGATTGAGATTGGGCCTCGCCCGACTGAGCCAAACATGTTCCCCTGTGCACTCCTGTGAACAATCAACTTTTCTTTGTTTACATAGCATTATTTTGTATTCATTCTAGCTTCCAGCGTGAGTGAAAAGCTTCTTTTTACAAATCTGCTCGGCTTGAAGGATAAACGTTGTGAAGAACTCGTCCAAAAAGTCAAGGTGAAGACGACCCGTGTGATACTTGGTCCAGCAATTTGTACACAACAATGGGGGAAGAGCCTTTGTCGGGTGAGTACTATCAATATTAAGCGGAATCCATAAAATAGCACTTTACATATATTGTGCGGTGAAATTCTAAAATTGCAGCTTAAAAATAAATGTCATCAAATATAAGAATCTTTGCGAAGACATCATGAGACGTACCGCTGTGAAGGAGAATAAACGTTTACTTTGCCATTTTGTGCATCAGTTTTGAGTTGATGAGGTGCAATTTCCAGCAACATAAAGCAAGAATATTTTCTAAATGAACGAACGATCAAATATGCTGTACCCTTTCAGACAAATTATTATATATTGACAGCTATTTGAATTGCCCGATATAAACTCGGATCCTTCTAGTGCAAAATCGCTAAGCCATCCCGGCATTCCGCCTAAGTTTGCCGCTTCTCATCACGACTATACAGCTGCCAGATGGAAGCTGGATCGGCAATGATTAATTGCTAATTTGTCTCTCATCCAAAGAACAATTAAGGCAGCTTTTCATAGATGGGAGTCCACCACACCGCGACTCAGAATAAAGCAGACTAACAACTTTTGGGCCTAGTTGGGGCATCATATTAGGGAAAAGGCGCTGAAAAAGACAACACAAAGAGAGACCACACTACCGGTTCAAAATACCAACTAATAAAGCGAACACCAATACCAAAACGTCCTCTTCCATACCCAAGCACTCGGCTTTTAACAATCACGTACACCTATTATAGCCCGCGAATAAGTGCTAAAAAAAATAGGTTTTCCCCTACGAAAATAAGCAGCAGATGTGTTTTTCAAGGCAGTGTAGGAGCAAACCAAGAAAGAGTTAAGCCCATTCAGCGGCCAACCAAACAAGACAAAACAGAGTTAAACACACACACATCATATGCAGTCACACAATGAGGCCAAAAACGCTTCCAAACACCACTACTCCAGCGCACAGCCAAACAAAAAGGCAATACCCCTCACAACACATCTAGCATCTCATGAAAATTCATGAAAAAAATTATTTCTTCACGCTAAAAAAGAATCTTTATTTAAATAATTGTTACCTTTACTTTTATCCTATACGCCGGTAACGTTACATGGGCTACCGATCCCGACTCCTGCATAGCATTCATGTAACGTTCAGCATAAGCTCAGGCTGGCATACTTGCCAATAAGGTAGCGAATTTCACCCCTTCTATTTTTCAGTAACTTGTCAATCTTCCTTGACATTTCGTTAATGCACCACCCAGCCTGTCCTATACAACATTTCCGCATGTCACTGGCATTTTGTACAGAGCTCCAAACTCACTGTTCACAAAATGCCTGTCTTTATGCCGTGATCTTTGTCATCTTGCCTGATTTGTGCTCAATAACAGCTTATGGTTCTGGCGCAGGCAAGCCTACTATTGCATCATACCTGCACATGGAGTGTGCATGCCAAAATTTAAACACGTGACCGCATCTGCTCAGGCAGCCGGGTCACGGTGCAGGTGAAAATAATATTTAGAGCTACTTTATATCCTTGTTGTCCAATAAGTAGGGTAATGTAGCAAAGCCGCCAGTCGTATGAGCTCGAGTCCTCTTTTAGTAGCTGTGGACCATTCCACATGTTAGGGATGATGCGCCAAGGTTCTCTACTTAGGCCTGCCATTATTTATTAAATCTGCAATATTGATGCCAGTGTGAAGAGGTCAATGATTAGGAGAAGAAAGCGCCGAAGTACCCATCTCGGGCAAAGACCGGATGCCCCTGGACTACGCCGACACCGGCTCTCTGTGTCACCGGCTCTGCGGCATTCACACGTCTTTTTGCCAACGTGACATCTGGTGGAGACTTACTGAGTAGATTTTTCATGTACCGGACGCCCCCTTCAGGCCGCGACTAAAGCTAGGGACGAACTCCCAGGGTAGATATGCCTGTTCGCCAGGGCAGCCGGCGACTACGTGGCATATCTCCTGAATTCGGCCCGTTTTCTGACCTACGGTCTACAAGCACACCACTGTCACTATGAACACCCAAGCGGTAGCTGAAAATGTACGGCTTCACGAGTGAGACCCCCTTGTTTTCATGGTATTCACCATGAAGACGCCGAGGACTGGCTGAGCCAGTTCCACCGGGTGGCCACCTTGAATGTCTAAGACACTAACGCGAAGATGCACCTTATGTACTTTGGCCAGGAGAACTCGACGAGGACCTTGTACGTCAACCATGAATTTCGCCCGCAAACATGGGACCTGTTCAAAACAGAATTTCAGCAGGCATTTACAAGTACATTCTGGAAAGAAATGGCCGATCTTCTGCAGAATCGCATCCAGCATCCAGACGAATGTGTGATGTACGCGGGGGAGATTAAGCTACTGTTACCTCGCGCAGATTCAAACATGTTGGAAAACAAAAAAAAAGTGGTTACTGATGAGGGGTGTGAAGGAACAGTTCTTCTCCGGCCTGGTTCGTAGCCCGCCAGTGACCGTGGATGCTTTTGTCAAGGAATCAACTTCCATCGAGAGAGCGCATGACGTGCGTGCCTGGCAGTACGAGTGTACGACTGTGTCAGTGCTGTGCACCTTTAATGAGGGAACCACCATGTCATCAAGAGACATAGTGTGCAAAATCTTGGACCATTGAGCGTGAAGAGCTGGCAAAACTTGCCTGTGCTGACACAGTTTTAAGTTGCATCGATCACTGGTGATGTTCCCGAAGACGTGCCACATGCATTGGGCACTTTGCCGCTACTCGCAACCCCCCCAGGGTCACCTACAATGAGTTAAGCTGCCGTCGCAAGCCATTTTCTGCCGCCTCCAACACCTCGTTATAAAGCACTTGTGCCGGCCGCTTCCCAAATGAAACCTTTCCATTTTATTTTCGTCCGGTGACCAAGCGCCGCCGAACTGGCATCTAGAACACCGCAGAGTACAGACCGCTGTGCTACCTTTGTGCGAAGCTGGGCATGTCTGGCGTTGCTGTGCGTATAAAAAGACGTGGCTTCGCGAGTTACACTTCGGTGCTCGCTGTTCGCTGCAGGGAGAGCGCCCACTGGAGATTGCAGTTTATCTTTTAACCTGGATTCAATCAAGCGCCACCGAATACCTTTGCCCTACCGCTACTATTCCTCACAGCTGCGGGACCAGTCTGGAAATCATCGCCGGGTGAACTAGGCAAAGCATCCTCTGGAGGTATGGCTGCTCAGTGATGGAAACTACACTACCCTCACCAATGCAACCCACTTAACCGACGGCGAACACAGAGACAATCATGGCGATTCCCGAGCCGCACAAAGTTACAGCATGCCGACAACCCGACTAACTTATTCGTAGCCCGACTACCCGACTACAACAACAACTCACCACTTGGACGCATCACATCCGAGGCCGGACCCCTCGACATTACCTCAGCGTGATGCCACCGCCAGCCGATATAGAACTTTCAGTTTATGGCATCGCCGTAACCGCTTTGGTGGATACTGGGAACTATTATTCTATACTTAGCGGATCATTTGTCGCGGCACTCAGGTTACAACAGCTGGACGTACCTGGACTACACCAACAACGGCTCTGTGTGTTACTGGATCTGCGGCCTTCATACGTCTTTTTGCCAACGGGACAATATTATATTTGCTTCTTTGCCATCACCTCTAAATATCATTAAGAAGTGGGTTAACACCTTCTAGGTAATCCGATAAGAAGTCTGGTTTCGCTTCAGCTCACATGGAGGGCCCCCAATGAAAACCAGGAAAGAATGACGCAGTTACAAATCACAGAATCGAGAATCAACAGCTCCAAATCATATTGCATTCCGAACATATACTCTATTTTGATGTTCTTATGAATTCAGTCATTCAAGAGCTTAATGTACCATTGTTTTGGTTTTCTGTGCTAAGATGGAGCAGTAATTGGTACCGCAGCTAGTTGAGTAGCATGTCTTCGGCTGAACGGACCATCACAAAAAAAAAGGGGCTATGCATATGGCCGTGCCTTATGAAGCGAAAGCTTCACTACACCATGTAAAGCCATAGCCACTGTCCGAAGCGCATGCCACAGCATCGCTTGAGCCCCGTGTTCTTTCCTGTATCTGTCGTCTTCTTCTTCTTGGCTACTTTCAAATTTTCTTGCTTCCCGCCTTGTTCTTCTTGGCATTTTCCGAATCTTCTTGGTACATTTGACCGGTTTCGTCTTCTCCAAATAAAGAACTTTACCACGTGTAACCATTAGTCGCTAATCTATCGTTTACCGACTAAGTTAAATCAAGCTAAACCATCGGCTTTTTTTTCGACCTCTGCCTCAATTTGCGAATGGAAGTCATGCGTTTCGTTCGTTCTGTCATCTCGGTGAAGCCTGCCGCTACGAGCTTGCAGAAGTACCTTGCACTTTCAAAGTCACCTGCGTCACTTAGGATCCCTTGAGAACGATAAGGCGAAATAATTTCCGCAGCCTTCCCCAGCGATGGCGCGCTCTTGGCGTGCGGATTGGTCTTCATATCCGCCCGCAGTGGCGTGCGGCGATGTTCAACGTTCGGCTGCCGCCGATCACGGTCTCTCTTGAGAACAGGGTAAATTCGTCATCGCCGCGCACCTACGCTGCCACGGAGAGCCCCCGACAGGAAAACTATACAAATAGAAGCAATTTACGTTTCAAGCGTGCCAGGCGTTTGTTAGCGCATTCAATTGGTGATCAGGTCAGTAGGAGCTAAAGTTACAGTGAAGATCTATTTATTCTTAAATGTTAAATTCTTGTCAACCTTGTTATGTGGCTCGTGTTGGCTTGGCTTTGCACGTGTCTCGTTCGACACACCCCTGCGTACACCACTCATGAGACAAGTGAAGAGCTGTCTCTTAAAGGCCAGTAAATTCAGGACGAAAAGGGTCGAAAGCGCCAATAAGAGCTAAAACACGAATCCAGGAATCTGAAACATTAAAGATTCTAAATTAGTAAAGGACGATTTATTCACTCCAAATTACTAATTACACAATCTTCTCGTATATTTAAATGGTGGGCGGCTTCAATGATTTTGCGTCTGATATGTAGCGCATTTCTTGCGATAACAGTACAGTCGTGAAGAAAGGGATCAGAGGTGCACGAGAGGTATTTTAGGCTGTGAACTCTCGCCAAACACACTGCCCGAATCCTAGGAATCCAGAACAGCTTCTAGGCGGACAGTCTGAAGCTTCTAATGTATCTACTGAATATTATAATTTATACCATCACTTACACATTATGAAGCGAAAACTTCACTGGGCTAGCTGCTGAATGTTTCATGTGTGCCGTAGTTTGCCCTTCAGCCGACCTTCTGCCGCGTTTCTCGCGGCGCGCAGCATGCTCGCCGTCCGTTTCTTCTTCGCACGTGAGGTGCACGGAACGGATGACGCTCCGTTCTGCTGCTGTTTCGCTCCTTCTACATCGCACACCTGATTCTACTTCACACGTCAGGCAAAATTCAGTCGTACCAGTAGATATCACTGGTCGCCACAGAGCACCGCGCGCAGTGATCACTTGACTATGCGCCCCGCTACGGATGCGCTGTTCTCGTCAACTGCGCTGCAGCGCTGGATATAAGGGGTATACATACCCTGACAAAAGCTGTAGTCTGTTAGTCTGTCAATGTCTATAGTGCTGTGTTATGAATGAGGTAGCAAGGCTTTGCGCGATCGCTCGCTATGCCCGCCTACAAGCCGACTCTACTTATCACTTCGACATCGGTCGCCGTGGAAAAGCGGCACATAGAAACATTAAGCTGAGAGAGCTAAACGAGGGATCGGAAGTCCCGAAGAGTGAGAACAGAGATATGCAAAGCGATGACGCAAGACGGCGAAGAAGAAGGTGCGAGAAAAACAACAGAGAAACGATTCGATCTCACCCACGAATAATACTGCTTTAGCATTTTGACATCTTGGCATTGCTGAGTTAAGCCACTGCCAATTTTTTCTTTGCTAAACTACTTTCATCATTGATCGAGCAGTTGTCATTACGGCGAAAAGCTGCATTCATGTGCACCGTTAGGAAACCTTTAAACAACAATGTAATGAAGGACATTTTATTGAAAGAACTCATAACAGTTATCTCCGCGCACTTGCAGGGTGACTCTGGTGGGCCGGTGTCTCTCCGGGGCGGCAACAGAAAGTCCATACAAGTCGGGGTGATAACGGGTGCATCTTCTTGCGTAGAAGGCAAACAAGCAACACAACTGTTTGCTCGGGTCTCTTCATACGTGCCTTGGATCAAAAGAGCCCTCTCTCGTCCAAAAAAATGGAGGAAACTGCGTACAGGTAACATACAGACTCAGTGTCACTGCTTGCTTGCATTATAAGCTCACTGTAATAATAAACCTTACGTGCCTCATAAGGCCCATTCATGTGGTCATACACATAGTGTTCAACCAACGTTAAATAACGTAACAGATTATTAAATGTAGCGTGGTGGGAAGTATTTATGAACTCCGACTACGAAAGAAAAGGGATACGTGTCTTCAGGGAGTTTTGAATCGAAGGTTCAGACCGCGTAATGCTACTGGTTTAGCGCTTTTTGTCCTGAAGTAATCTAGTAATAAGGATTTGAACTTCTTAAAATGATTTGAGTGTTTACCTTGAGACATTGCGCTCCTGAAACTTTAATCATACGACAGTGTAAGTTAAAAGGAGGCGTATTAAAGGAAATCGTTACTCGACCTGTACAAGCACCAAAAACCAACACAAAGGATCCACAACCACCAAAGTCGAACAGCGCGAAAGGAAGCTAAGTATACAAAGGACATCTCCTGAAACGGAGCATGCCCTCAATAAAGCATTCGCGTCAGCAAGCGCATTTCGGGATCTAGTGAAAAGCAACCAAAGGAGGGTAGCGCTTTAGGTGTTCAACGTTTCCTGATTAAGGAACCTTCTTTTGCAAATGCAGGGGCACCTATGTATGCGGCGTGACTCGAACGACGTTGTTGAAGACGTTTGGGCGCATCATTTCTTCATGCCCGCTCTGATTTATCTTGCTGACTACTACAATAAAAATGTACAAGCCTCTCTCAGCCATTATTTTATTCTCGGTCAATACTGCATGAAATGCCGAGTAATAAAGTTTCCATTTATTTTTGAAAGAGTTACGCAAAAGGGGGAACCATCCGCCTATATGCATGGCGGTAACTGACTAACCATTGGCTTCACCGTTACTCTGATTTGGAGGGCGATCTTGGTCCTACCTCGTGAAAGAAATCGAAGCCACAGCTCGTGAAAAGGCTTTTGGTGGTAACTGACCTTCAGGCTTAGCTGCCTGCAAGAGAGCGGAAAAACCTATGCTTCTCCAAATGACATCGTTTGTGGTCAAGAAATACAACATATTAGAAAAGAATTTAAACTGCATTCGTAACATGTCACTCAACAACCTAGCAAATTTACTAAAAAAAATCGCACTGCGGCATTTTCATATGCCGATCAAAGTTGCAACAAGCGGTGTAGCGACAAAGTTAAACGCAGTATATAAAGTCACCCTTCCCTGACCTTAAACTATAAGTTGCTTACGAAATCATCAGCATCAGCGATAAAAATAAGGCATCATCACAAGATATGTCTGTGAAGACATGAAATATCTTTTGCTCTTGCCAAGCGACGACACTTATAGGCATAGTTTCTACAACTTCGAAGATCTTTTCAATTCTACTTAACCAAAAACAGGACAAACTTTTCTCTTAATCAGAGCATCAAAATGAATACATGCAATGGCATATATGGTTAACAACTAAACGGCAATGAAAATATTGTTACGTGGAAGGTCTACAGTCCGAAAGCTCTCGGAGCAGCTAACGTTGATGAGGGCACTGATTTCGCAACACTCAGCGTCGTCGTCTTCTCGGAGTCTGTTGCACTTCATCCTCATCACGAACAGCGAATACAGCTAAGTAACACGACCCCCCCCCCCCCCCCCCCGCGGGAAAAGCACAGTCCCGGTGCGGTCTATGTTAGCGAAATAGAACGTTGATGATAGGGCTGTAGACGGGAGACATCCACTATTTCGGAGGTTGGAGCTGTGGACGGGGACTTCGGAATCACAGATTCCACTTCGTAGGTGACGTCGGTCACGGGGCGCAAAACACGGTAAGGGTCAGTGTAACGGGGCAAAAGTTTTTCACACAAGCCCATTTGACGGCACGGGAGCCACAGCAAAACGAGAGATCCAGGAGTGTAGTGGACATAATGGTGGCAGCTGTCGTACCGGATCTTTTGAGAGCCTTGGGATGCAGAGAGCCTGGCATGAGCTATCCGGCGGGCATCATGAGCGCGGGTGACGGCATCACTGGTGTAAGTACTGGTGCCGTCTGCTGCGGCTAGGGAGGTGTCGAAGGGTAGTAACGGGTGTCGGCCAAATAATAAATAAAATGGGGAGTATCCAGCGGTAGAATGGACAGATGAATTGTAGGCGAGTGTGACAAAGGGGAGATGAACGTCCCAACCTCGATGGTCGACAGACACATACATGGCCAGCATGTCTGTGTGGGTACGGTTTAGACGTTCCGTGAGGCCGTTGGTCTGGGCGTGATATGCGGCGGTGAATTTGTGGCGGACGAAGCACGAACGGAGAATTTCGTCCACCACTCGCGACAGGAAACAGCGGCCACGGTCAGTTAGTAGTTCACGAGGAGCACCATGATGAAGAATTACGTTTTCTAGAAGGAAGTCAGCGACGTCTGTGGCGCAGTTGATCGGGATGGCTCGGGTAATAGCGTACCGAGTAGCGTAATCGGTGGCGACGGCGATCCATTTGTTCCCCGAGGCGGAAACTGGAAAGGGGCCAAGGAGGTCAACGCCTATACGAGAAAACGGGTAAGTTGGTATGGGTATTGGCTGCATATGACCTGAAGGCAAAATTGTGGGCTTCGTCCGACGCTGACACAGTTCACATGCGGCAATGTACTGCTGGACAGGCTGGTAGAGCCCCGGCCAGTAGAAACGTCGGCGCAAGTTGTCGTATGTGCGAGAGACACTGAAGTGGCCAGCCGTGGGAGCATCATGGATCTGTTCAAGCATGGTGGAAAGCAGGCGTTGAGGGAACAACGAGCAAAAGGTCTGTGCCATCTGGTCGCATATTACGTCGGTATAAAGTGTTCTCGTGGAGCACAAATAAGGCGAGAGATGGGTCAGGGAGGTCGGAGGTAAGACGGAGGATAATAGAATGCAGAGAAGAATCTAAGTAGCAATGTTGGCAATGTTAGCAAAGGCGGAGACAGACAAGACACATGCATCATCGTCAGAGTCTGTAGGACTAGGGGAATCGACGGGATGACGTGACAAACAGTCTGCATCTTGGTGAAGCCGGCCGGACTTATAGACGACGGAAAAGGTGTATTCTTGCATTCGTAGCGCCCAGCGCCCCAAACAGCCAGTAGGATCTTTGAGAGAGGAAAGCCAGCACGAGGCATGATTATCTATTATCACAGTAAAATGGCGGCCAAACAAATAAATGCGGAATTTCGTAATAGCCCAGACAAGCGCCAGGCACTCTCGCTCTGTAATAGAATAATTTTGTTCGGGTGTTGAGAGCAGGCGGCTGGCATACGCAATCAACCTTGTACGGCCGTGTTGTCGCTGAGCGAGTATAGCTAGTATTCCATGGCCACTTGCGTCGGTACGGAGTTCAGTATTGGCGGAAAAGTTGAAGTGGGCCACGACTGGTGGAGTAGTTAGAGCAGCAATAAGCTCTGAGAAAGCTGCAACTTGTTCAGGTGCCCAATACAATGAAACGTCTTTCTTGAGGAGTTGGGTGAGCGGACTAGCATGGACTGCGAAGTTCGGGACGAATCGTCGGAAATAGGAACATAGGCCAATAAAGCTTCGGACATCACTGGATCAACGCGGAGTGGGAAAATCTCTGACGGCACGTATCTTGTCAGGGTCAGGCTGAACACCGGATGCATTAACCAAGTGACCAAGCACTTTGATTTCCCGATCGCCGAAACTGCATTTCTTTGAGTTGAGTTGAAGGCCGGCGCGGCGGAATAGCTCGAGAATGGTAGAAAGGCGAGAGAGGTGGCTGTCAAAAGTGGACAAGAAAACAATGACGTCGTCTAACTAACAAAGACAACTCGTCCACTTGAAGCCGCGCAGCAATGAGTCCATCATCCGTTAGAAAGTTGCAGGGGCGTTACATAGGCCAAAAGGCATGACTTTAAATTGATAGAGGCCGTCAGGGGTGATGAACGCTGTTTTTTCACGGTCTCTCTCATCGACAGAAATCTGCCAGTAGCCGGAACGAAGGTCGATGGATGAAAAGCAGCTGGCTCCGTGCAAACTATCAAGCGCGTCGTCGATGCGCTGAAGAAGATATACATCTTTTTTGGTTATCTTATTCAAATGATGGCAGTCAACGCAGAATCTCCAACTGTTATCCTTCTTCTTGACCAACGCAACAGGGGATGCCCAGAGGATACTGGAAGGCTCGATTATGTCATTTGTTAACATCTTTTCGACCACCGTTTGAATGACGCGTCGCTCGGCAAGCGAAACACGATAGGGCCGCGTGTGCATAGGACTGGCGTCTACGGTGTCAATGCGGTGCGTGACAACTGTCGTTTGACCCAATGGTCGGGTGCCGAAGTCAAAAAGGTCACTGTAGGCAAACAAAAGCTTGTGTAACTCAGCGGCGAATTCAGGTTGCAGATCAGCTGATATCATGCTGTTAAGCGGATCAGGGTGCGATGTGGACGAAGAGGGGGTGTTGGCAGGGACGGCAATTGTATGATCTGAAATGGCACAATCCGTCATCGGGGACAGCGCAGCTAATGAAATTCCCTCGGGCAGAACTTGAGTTGAAAAGCTGAAGTTAAGGACAAGGAGAGTGGTGCGGTTCTGGGAGATGTGCACAATTAGATGACGAAGGATTACGTACCGCTGCAGCATGACATCAGTAATGGGAGAAGCGAGATAGTCGCCATCTGGGATGGGTGGAAATGACGACATAGGGATGTAAACGGCAGTTTCAGGAGGAAGGCGGCTAAACTGTGCTGATCGAAGGCGGGGTGAGCAGGAAGGGTCTTCAGAGCAGAGCCAAATGTCCAAGCGAAGTAGGCCGCTAGAGCAGTCAGTAAGGGCCGAGTGGGCTGTTAAAAAGTCAATTCCAAGGATAACGTCGTGGGGGCATTCATGTAGGGCGGTGAACAACACTGGGGCATGACGGTGAGCAATTGTACCTCGCGCCGTACACATGCCAACCACGGCAGCAGGGCTGCAATTGGCGACGCGAACTGTGGACGAGACGGATGACGTAAGGACTTTCTTGAGGCGACGGCGAAATGAGGAACTGAGAACGGACAGCTGGGCGCCTGTATCAAAGTAAAGCAGAAACGGGAACTCCATCCACAAGGACGTCGATACAGTTATTTTGTAGGGCAGGGCTCAACAGAGGTTTTTCGGTCCGGGTCATAAATGCAGCGTCACCTCCGGGAGCTGCATTGGCTAGTTTTCTGCTAAGTGGCGAGAATAGGACGGTGTCGAACTGCGGCGAGGAAGAGAAGAACGCGAACGTCGTGCTTGCGGGGATGGTGAACGGTTGGCAGGACGGACAGTGGAACCAGGGTCAGCACGGGTCTGGTCGGAGCGAGGTGAGGAATAGCGAGGGGCATAGTTTCCGCGGCGGTCGACGTAGGTGAACTGACGAGATGGCGTATACCAGCGGCTACGGCAGTGACGGGAAATGTGGCCAATGCGAGAACAAGTAAAACAGATGGGGCGATTGTCATGGGTACGCCATTCATTTGGGTGGCGGTACCGATATAGGGGCGAGAAACCGGCGCTGGATGAAGTAGTAGCAATCACTGAAGTGGCAGGTCCTGAATCCACGATGTAGGTGGCGCTGGCAGAAGGGAGGCCCATATTCGCATCTTCTTGGCGAACAACAGTCTTATTAAGTGATATAGTAGCCAGGGTATTGTCGGGTGTATGCGACAGTGAGGCCGCGGGAGTCAGTGCCTCAAGCTCTTGGCGGCCAATGCGTGCCAAAGTGTTGTCGTTAGCAGATGGTCGAGGGGTCGGGAGATCGATACAGAAGGGCGCGCAGCCGTGTTCGGCAGCCGGTCGAAACGGTGAGATGTGCGCCTCTGTTTCGCCTGCTCGAAACGTCGGCACACCTGCGGCACAGAATCCATGGTGGAGCAATCCCTGCACAACAGGAGGTTGAAGGCATCGTCCGCAATGCCTTTTACTACATGGTCGACTTTATTCTCCTCAGGCATGCCTTGGTCGACTTTGCGGCATAGAGACAGGACGTATTGATTGTAAGTGAGATAAGACTCCGTAGACGTTTGGGCGCGAGAGGCGAGCGCTTTCTTGGCGGCGATGTGGCGGCGAATAGGCTTTCCGAACAGGTCGTGTTGCTTCTGTTTGCAGATATCCGAAGATGTTAGGTTGTCTTCGTGTGTTTCAAACCACACCAGTGCGGTCCCAGCCAAGTAGAAGATTACATTCGCGAGCATGAGTGTGGGATCCCACCGGTTGTGCTTGCTCACGCGCTCCTTTAGGGCTAGCCAGTCGTCTACGTCGACGTCGTCGGTCCCGCAGAAGGTTCCTTGGTCACGGGGGTGGGCCATGACAACAGCAGGTGCGGCGGCTGTAGAGGTGGAGGTGTCTGTAGTCATTGTAGTGGTTCCGACGTGGCGGCCGCTGCGGAGATCCAGCTTGTGATAGGGGATCGAATAGATTCATCTCCACCAAGAGATGTTACGTGGAAGGTCTACAGTCCGAAAGCTCTCCGCACAGCTAACGTTGATGAGGGCACTGTTTTCACAACACTCAAGCGTCGTCGTCTTTACGGAGTCTATTGGACTTCTTCATCCTCATCACGAACAGCGAATATGATGAAAGGCAATATGATGAACGGCAGTCAACCATGACCCCATAATAAAATTGTTTGATAATCTCCCCAATATGGCGAAATCTTTCGTGGAACCGACACATTATTACACCGAATATTTTGTGCTTACTCGAGTCGGTCGGTTAATCCACGATATGCAAAATTATATCGAGGCTCCCTTTCTCCATCTTAACGCACACTACAAAAGAATTTGTATCCGGTCGCTTTCCAACCTGCAACAATCAGTCTTAACTTATTTCAGACTTCTTACGGTAAAGATCACTTATGAAGGCCAGCACAAAGCCCCCTGTTATAATGAAGGTACAGAATTATACACAACAATTGCTCACTTGGGTCGTTTAATCGTAAGTATACAAATGAACATAAGAGCGAATGATGACGTTGTGATTCGCTTAAACTCATGGTATCACACGCGACTACACAACAAATAATACAATGGCGAAGTATTGTGTGTGTAAATTCATCTAAATATCATCTCTTCTCCTGAAGCAGCAGGGCTCAAAGTTAATATGAGTAATGCTTCAATAGGCCCAAGATACAAAAAACTTCAAAACAATAAACAATTGCTGGGTAAACTCGAGCATTTCGTTGACTCTTTCATATGTAATGCGTAAACAACTACTATGGACAAGCACTTTTCAATTCCGTTCATGGATGTGAAAATCTACATTAGTGTGGCTACTCACTGATTCGGAGTGAGGCAAGGATCGATATTTCCTATTTGAATAATTAAGCAAATTTATTCTTCGGCAGCAGTTTCCCCCAACTGTGATGTGAGTAGAAACCACTTATTCATTTCAGTATAGAACTGTAATAAAGTTATCCGTAATTTTAATGCTTCCATGGCCTAATTACCATAACAAAATTATTAGCTATCAAGAAATGGAAAACTTTATTACCCTTTTCGACGGCCACTTTAACACAAGGTAACACTGAACACTTCCTCTGCGAACTTTCGCCGGTGTATAACAAAAGCAATGTTAATGAGCTATGGCAGTATAACCTTCCTCCGTAAATATTAATAACGCGAATATTAATAAATCACGATAATTCATAAAAAACTGCTTAAAATAAAATGTCGCCACTTTGTAAATGCTTTGTGGCCTTATATAAACTTTATAAAATACCAAATAATAAGATGCCTTTTTAGACAGGTATATATGACTATTCCTACAGAAATGCGTAGAGCAATATGTGAGGACACTGCTAAGAAAGCGTATTCTAAATTCATCCTATTTGCTTGCAAATGTAGATGTAACAATACTGGAAGACCGGGAACGTCAGAAACAAATCTGGAATCATGATTAACCGTAAGTTTTGCGTCAGTGGCAAGCCAGCTGTAAACGAAATCGAGGAACCTATAATGAACTTCATTTCACGCTACTTTTCTTATATCACCTCATCGCAAACATTATCTGTTAGCACAGACCGTCGAATATTACGAGGGCTGCAAATGTTTTGAACTGGGGAAAGACGAAGAAAAGCGAGCTATGTTTTTACGTGTCACTCTATATGAGGGCCAACAGAAAATTGCGCTATTATATCCCCACACAACAATATTCTCAAGATACGGGAAAGCGGTTGCTCATGGCTGCAATCATTGGGTATAAATCTGATTGTATCATGGTTAATATATACACTGATTAATTTAAACAAAATAGGGCAGAAACAGCGCCTCAAGCAGACACTTCTGAAGCGACTACTATAAATGTTGTGAGCCACCAGATCTCAGCTTGAACAAGGAACTATGCTAATTGTTGCTAGATTCAGTTCAGTTCAGTCCTTCAGCCATGTCCGACTCTTCGTGACCAAATGGACCATATCACGCCGCGCTTTCTGGTCTCTCACTATCTTTCTAGCATCCCATAACTTCATCTGCAGCGCCTCGAGGATGCCATCTAACCATCGCGTTCGCTGCCTACCCCTTCTCCGGTGACCCTTCACCTTTCCCAACATCAAATCTTTCTCCAGCGACTCCTCTCTTCACATCAGATAACCAAAGTAGTTGAGCGTTCACTTTAGAATTTGACCCTCCAATGAGCAGTCAGGGTTTATGGTCGACAATATCGACTGATTTGATCTTCTGGCAGTCAAGGAACTCTCAAGAGTCTCCGCCAGCCCCACATTCAAACGCGTCAATTCTTTGGCGGCCAGCCTCCTTCACACTCCAACTCTGCTGGATTACCTGTCTCTTTAAAACGAATAAAAGAAATGTCAAAACTGAACATAATATGATGGTGTTCGCATCAAGGCTCTTACTGGCTTATTAGGGTTCTAAAGGCACTGCTACCAATATTTGTTTGGGTTTATGGTCTGTAAGGCGACTATTGTGCTCAAGCAAGTTAACCTGCAGTTGAGGCTTTACGTTTAGTACTATCTGGTACCCACAGGATGAAATGGTAGAAGGGTCACCGGGGCATCTAAAAGTGGCTGCTATGTTGCGCATGATCTCAGAGCCACAGGTCCTTGATGTTATCGCGCTGCTACGCATTAAATGGAGTTTTTCGTGCCCGACTTTAACCTGGATATAATGACTGAAAGCCCCCCCCTCCCCCCCCCCCACCTTCCCTTCGGTGGTTCAGTGTTTAATATTATAAGCCACAACCCATGTAGCTTTGTTTGGGCACGACAGTTCCAATTCGTGCCAATTTTTTTATTTTTTTGCAAGTGAAGCGTAACAAGAATTCATGATCAGCCGTTATTCAGTCCCAGGCGCCCGCACGCTTTCTGTTGGGTGACAAATTATAAAGAATTGTCGGCAATATTCGCGCGTTGGAGCGTCACCACTAATAAGTTCCCGGTTGGGACAGCTGAAACCGCTATACACGTCTTACTTTGAATTTTCCACGCGTGATCACGTTGTTTTGACCAAACAGAACAACTAATCCAATTAGAGTGATGGTACAGCAAGATAGGAAAAGATTATGAATCAGTGAAGGCGAGTTAAGGCTTTATTTTCACTAATTCATCCCATTGCTGTACACAAGCAGTTTAACTTCTTATCTGTACGGTTTGCATTGTCGAATGTTTTACCGACTTCTCCCAATTTTTCTTTTGTGATATCGCTCTACAGTTCCGTGATATTCAGCCTTAACAATTTTTCTTAGCCTGTCTAAAAGGTTTTTCTGGTTTTAATGCTTTGGACAAGTTTCTGGCGGTTTCTAGTGTAGGCTTTCGTACTGGGCCGCTAACGAACTTGCCGCATTCACAAAATTAGTCCGGCTTCTGCATAGCTGTATGTTTGGTTAGTTCTCTCAGTAAGTAGACAATGTGAAATGCAAATCACGAGAATGCTGTGCAGCTTAACACGCAGGGTAACAGGCTGCGACGATGGTTGAGGCATGCCGTACTCTTCAGGCGAATAAATATTCGTAGCGAATGCGCTGTCTTGCGATATTTCGTTTTCTGGGTGCACGTCACGCACGGCAGAAAAACACTGTTACTATGGCGTCTAGGAGGAGTCACAAACCAATTTCCTCGTCTGCAGCAGGACAGCTGGATGATTGCATCATATATAGTATTTTTTTTTATTTTTCTTTTTTGCATAGACATTTCGATATGCGAATCTAGCGTAAAATGAAAAATATATGTTTATATTTTCATTTACTCAAATTTTGTTGCTCTCTTTAGGGTGCGGATGCTAAGATCAACCCACCGGGTGAGTTAAGGCTCTTAATACGCTTCTGGGTAGTGCGCCTCAAGGTGTTAACTTTTTGAAACAAAGTGTGGACCAAATAGCCTTTTGTTTAAAATTAAACTAACCTCAGCAAAACAGCATTACAAAGAGCCCATAAAGGGAGAAACGCGTCTCGTTGAGATGCAAAAATTTGTAAAAGGGAATCGCGTTGGTCAATTTAAGTCGCGAGCATTGTTTCCTATATCTCTGCCACTGATCAGCGACCGTTCAGTGCGGCCGCTGCCTACTCTAACCAGCTGATATTATACAGCAAAAAGATGCCCTAGACTAAATTACCACGACAAATTAACCACATTAGCCAAATAACCACGTTAAATGAACGCGGCACATAAGCACTAGAAACATTTAGCGTTTAAATCCGTGCTACAACCATAGTATTTAACTGCAAGAATGCGCGTGTGCAAGGTCATGTTTTGTTGATATAAATATGGGACTGGCTGTTAGGAAACATATTTTTAGTTACGCCTGCTCTCCTATGCGGTTGCCCAGGACCGCGAGTAGCGACATGTGATGAAGTAACACATACATTTCAGCCTGGAGATATTGACGCGTAGTGAAGAGATGTAATTAGTACAAGCTGACCTTCTAGTAGTAGATTCAAGCTGCTTATTGAAATTAAGATTAGCTCATAGCGTCTTCGTAACACAAGTGGCATTTGACGGGTGCGATATGCGAAAAGAAAACAATGGTTGTTCAAGCACGGAGACCTATTAGCTAAGTAAACGACTACGTTTTGGACAAGTGGCTCCATCTCCACTGCTAATAAATTAATGCTGCAATTTACATTATTCGCGCCGAATGGCGCCACAGGTCCAATAGGTGGCGTCAAATGCGCTGTCGCTTGAAGCGTTGTCGCCGGGCGAGAAGTCAAAATCTTGCAGCTTTGCACATAGCGCATTGAGAAAGGCAGTATATTGAAAATATTATTTACAGTCATTACTTTTGAGCTCACTATATTTTGAAAAACAATAGCTACGAGAACACGGGAAAGTTTTGAAAATCCTCTGATAGTAACCGTTCCCCGTCTGGGTGCCCATCCTGCGTAGTGGATGGATTCGCGATAGCCAAGAGGAGGTGGAAATAGCCCTTAAATGCATTCCTGCTTCCTAGCTGTGTGAGCAACAATAAGTGACAATAAGACTTCAATGTTCTGCCTAGTACTGAAAATTAGCCCTAGTGACGAGCTCCTATTAGCAAGTAAAAAAAATTGCTAACAAGGCAAAACGTAATGCCAAATCATCAATTTTATTAGGTGCTGGAGAAGTCGCTAAGTTTGTTTTTGTGCTCTTTGTTGTTAAATAATGAGTATAAACTTATTATCTTTACTTGTATGAACGAATTGGGGAGCGAAGTGTTATTCGAATATTTGTATACCTATTTCAAGAACAACTTACTGAAATATCTGCCTCAAGGCATCAAATATGCAGCTATTTTTCCAAACATACACTCTCGATCACTTAGCTTAGTGGTTAAGGAGTTTCGTAGCTTAAACGCAGAGTAGGGGTTGTATACCGGCCGCAGAGACCGACTTTCGATGCAGAATAAAATGACGATGCAACCATACTGACAGATATCAGAACAGGTTAAAGTCTGAGATTCCGGGAAAATTTATAGGATTCCACTGTGCGCTTCAAAAGCCTGGTGTATTTTGCAACGTTAAACTGTGCAGACTGAAAGAACCTGAAAAAAAAAGCTTCCTGTTGGCTAGCTGCCAGCATATATCTCTCTGTTGATAAAGCTTTTGATAAAGTCTCACATGAATTACTTCTCTTTAAACTAAGCAGATTGAACTTAGATGCTAACGTGCTTTCATGGCTTCGTTCATTTCTTGCAAATCAATCTCAGTTCGTAACAGCAAATAATACTGACTCTAAGTTTTCTCCAGTTGGTTCCGGTGTGCCACAAGGTTCAGTCTTAGGACCCCTGCTTTTCTTCATATGCATAAATGACTTGCCGGCAAACCTTACTTCATCAATTTGTTTCTTTGCGGATGATTGTGTCATCTATGGTAAAATTAACAATGATCATGACATTTCTATATTGCAATCCGATATTAACAGCATTTCTGAATGGTGTCAGCGTTGGAATATGAAGCTTGACACTAACAAGTGTAAACATAGCGTGTCACTCGCGTTAGCAGCTCCTTCGTACTACCTCAACACTGCTCCTTTTGAATCTGTCTCTTCCTACAAATATTTAGGTGTTCACATAACTAATAACTTGTCTAGGAAATTGCATGTTCATCACGTAGTTAATCATGCTAACCAAACTCTTGGCTACCTCAGAAGAAAATTTTCACATTGACCTTTACAAAACTTTGGTTCGTCCAAAACTGGAGTATACAACTTCTGTCTGGGACCCAGGCGTCGTTTTACTCCTTACTGAACTAGAAAGTGTGCAGAATCGCGCCTCTCGCTTTATATTGTCTAGCTATTATCGCACTTCTAGCGTGACTGCCATTAAATCTTCCCTGTCATTGCCTCTTCTAACGGAACGCAGAAAAGTATTTCGGCTAAGTTTGTTTCATAAGATTTTCACTATAATACATATCTCAGACAGAAACTTCTAACGCAACCGTCCTACACTTCATCACGCATTAATCACCGTCACAATGTAGAAATTCTGTTATGTCGCACCAAATACTGCCATGACTTCTTTATTCCAAACATTTCTAACAGTTGGAATTGCCTTCCTCGTGTCATTGCTGAAATCACAGATGCCATTGCTTTTCGTACAGCTGTTACGAACCTTTTTTGCTCCAATGTTTAATATACTTTGCTGTCGTTTTTCGTACTTTTGTTTGTTCAACATCTACTGCTTAGTTTTGTTGCTGCTGATTTTGTATTTTTATATCTTGTTGCGTAGTCGTTATTATTTACTGTATAAATACCATTTACTTTTGTGGTATGTTTTTGCTGTATTGTGTTTTACTTTCTTTAATTCACCCCCACTCCCCTTTGTAATGCCCTTGGGCTCTGAGGGTAAATAAATAAACAAACCTTATACCACTTTTGAATACAGCATTCAAGAAATTGCCCCGCCGGGGTGGTGCAGTGGTAAGACGCCCGACTACTGTGCCGGAGTTCCCGGGTTCGAACCCGACCACGGCGGCTGCGTTTCGATGGAGGCGAAACGAAGAGGCGTCGTGTGCTGTGCGATGTCAGCGCACGTTAAAGATCCCCAGGTGGTCGAAATTACTCCGTAGCCCTCCACTACGGCTCCTCTTTCTCTCTTTCCACTTTCATTCCCACCTTCCTCCCTTCCCTTACGGCGCGGTTCGGGTGTCCACAGAGCAAGTGTGACAGTTACTGCGCCTTTCCCTTCCTGTGAACCAATTTTTATTTATTCAAGAAATGAGCAATCCAGTAGTTTCAGACATGTCTTGCAACGCTGGAGCAGCAGATCGGAGATGTGGACGGATTTTAACACTTTGCCTGTTGTCATTTAGAGTAGCTACATCAACTGCTACAAGAAGAGAATGCCCTTCTGCACCGGTTTGGTCCACTGTGTCTCGCGAGTTCTACAACCAATGTATAAAATGTTTCTTATTGAAGGCATTAGAATTTAAACATTGTACTCAAAATATAACAATGGGGAGAGAAAAACACCTTTAAACAGAGCACGACACTATATACTTCACTAAGTTTCACTGAGCAAGGATGACCGAAGTTTTTAAATTGTGTTTCCGTATTTAAGAATGCACTCGGCATAAATGTAGTAATATATGCGAAGCGTTTAAAGACATGTAAATGAATGCAAGCATAGTGTAATTATTATTTACAGCTCATATAATGTCAAATATTATAGCAATCGTTCTCGAACTCAAGAACAATTGCTTAGTAACTGACAGAAACAGTACATTAAGAAGATGACACTACAAACTTATGATGATTCAATTTTGGCAATCTAAATGAGCTACGGCAGCATGTAATCATTAATTCACATCCGCGTGTATTTGTGTAGCAAGCAATGTAATTATGAGAGTGTTGTCCACCGCCGCATCGATTCATAGCTGCACGCATTGCTTCCTGCATTAGTGTTAACGTCATGTAGAACTGTCTCTAACGGCTACGCACACAAAAACACACGGATGAACGAAGATAGAGGAGACACATACTTCAGTGGAGGTTTGTTCCACAAACATGCGGTTATGTACAAAGGGAGGCCCACGGACATAAATGTATTCCGCGACCAGGTAACAATTTCGGAAAAATACACCGCAGGCGCGAGTACCATTCCACTCCCATTTACCACATCAGTGCACCTTTCATCGTCTACTGCTCTGAACCAACTCGCCTGCACTGAGGTTATCTATTTTCCTATTGCGTAGGCCACAGAAGGGCCGCTGACACATTTCTCATTTTTGTTTTAAATATAGTAAATGATTGAAACATTTTTCGGCTCGTTGAGTCTTAATCCTGCGCACTACACGTGTCATATTCAAAGACGCTCTGCATACTCGCTTGTATGAGTAATGCGAAGGTGGTCACCCAGATAAAATACGCCAGTTTAGAAATGAGCTCTCCATCGATGCTCGATGAAGCTCTCGTTAAGGCAGCGCCCCATCTACACGATGTACCGTCTGTCACAGGCGATGGGATCCTGTAAACCGCTTCAACCTCACATTTATCGGGAGGTTTGCTGTGCTGAAAGTTGTTCATAGGCGTCTTCATGGCTTTATATATCATGCGGAACATGCGTTCCAATGTTTCCGGGGCTGAAGATAAAACACGCAATCCGCACTTGTCGCCAACCATCTTGAAACGGTGTGATACCTCATACTATAGGGCACAACGGCAGGTCGCTGTTCTCAACGGACGTCTTATTCTAGTTTGTACTGCCAACCAGAATTCATGTCGCCAGTCAGGCTTTCCCCCACGGAAGACACAGTTTCTGTTGGGAAACTAGCCTTCTTTAGTCGCTTTATCTGGGCATGGACGCTGTCAGGCACATGATGCTCGCATGACTTGGCAAGGACAAACTGTGGGCAATTTTTCGCTTGAGCGCTTTTCACTTTCTTGGGATGGGCAGATGGGTAGTTAATAATTTGTCTCTCCCAGACTGTTCTCATACTGAAGCTTAAGACTCAAAAGAACAGGAAAATGTGCGAAGCTTTTAGTGCATATAATAAAAAGAGAAAATCCTCAGTGGCGTTACACCAAAATGAAATAGATTTCCTAAAGGCAAACATGTGTTTTAAGCCAGGTAGACGATGGAAGGGGCTCTTATGTGCTAAGTGTGAGTGGCAAGGAATTTGTGTCTGCTGTGCGTGTTTCCGACATAGTTATCTTGTCGCGGCATCTTGTCCTGCGCCTTCTTCGTGCATAAACGCCTGATTGTGGAATAAACCTCAGTTGAGGTCCGGCGCTTGTGGTGCCTCCTCTATGTCCGTCCGTGTTTTGTTTCATGCGGTGGAATAATGTCTAAACTGTACTAGGAACCAAGTAATCCAGCTTATAACTGCGCTTAGCGAAGTACGTGAAGCCACTTATGTCTCCTCTTACAATAAAACGCCCAGAATCTGGGAGCAATTTCAGCTTGCTGGTAGAGCTTGAATAAAGCCCCAAACTATATGCTTTCCTTTCTGACAGGGTGTGGCAAGGCGGAGCCAACAGGACGAATAATTGGTGGCAACCCCATACGAAAAAGGCAGCAGCTACCATGGATTGTAAGTGCTGCTGTCTAATCTTACGAGGGTTGTTGAGAATGCCGGATGTCATGTGCGAGCGTATACTTTATTATATAGAAAGAAATTTTTGTTTTTAAACTAAGTAAATGCGATGATTTTTCCATCCTTTAGTGATATGTCTAAGATTATATGGGAGCGTTCAGAAAAGAACGGTAATTGAGATTCCATGACAATTTTTTGTTTTCAATAAAAATTTTTATGTGCAAAGAAAATGTCTCCGCACAAAGGAATAAATCTTAGTGTTGCCACACAAAGGAATAAATATTTGTTTTGCCAGATACGGAGTAGGTTTCTCGAAAAAAAAAAAAGCGTGTATCATAACAGGTGGAAAACGTCGTTTTGACATTTCAAAAAAGTTGAAGTTTGGAGGCCTACTGCTTCTGTCCTAAAAAAATGTCATCCATTATTTTACTCGCTAATTTTGCAAGTTTTACGTTTAAAAGCTATTACAAACCCGTTTTCTTGTTGCAGTTGATTTAGTAATAAATTGCTGACTTTGCTTCAGGAGCGACGGGCTGCAAAAATCTTAATTTCAAGCCTTACATAATGGCAGGATGCCTAAAATTGTTCGCACTAAAATTTTTCTATTTATCATGCGGGGACGTTATCAGCTTCACACGAAATTTGCAGCTCAAGGTTAGAAGGTATGTTTCACAAGGCATCAAAGTCGCCAGAAATTACAATAAAAAATACAAAATACAAATAGAAAAAAAAATACAAAAAAGGGCCAACTCTCAATTCAATTGCAAAAAACCAAGCGATTTTTATTAAAATCCCTCTTAAGAATCTTCAGTACCTCAGCAATATTACAGATTATAAAAGTGTTACATAATATTGTTTAAAGTGTAAAAATAAATATATGACTGAATGCTGTCCTTAAAGTTGCCAAAATTCAGACCTGCATTCTGGTATGACTCAACAAAGTGTTGACACTAAAACTATTTGTCTATAGTATACAGCCTTGTATATATTTCTGACAACTTCTGAAGATACATCGTTTTCCGTACTTTCTACATATTATTTTTAATCCGGTTAATATTCAAAAATGTCAAGAAATGAAAAAAAAAATTATTTCGAATTAAATATCTACCCAAACTTTGACATTTATCGGAATCTCCTTATAGCAATTCTAAGTATTTTATATTACTAGGCACTAAAAAGTATTGAATTTTCTAAAACAAGTTATCTAATAAATATAAAACTTAATGCATGTTTTAATTCTATAAAAGTGCTTATGGCTTCCCGCTTATAAAATAGCCGTCAAAAATTCGAATTAATATTGGCTGGATATAGATACATTTTCTCCTATGCAATATCCAAACTATTTATGCTGCTGAAGTCTCTTTTTGCTTGTTGGCAGTGTTTAAGATAGCTTAAAATCGAATAAATTCGCTATTTCTGGTAATTTCATGGCGGAACCTAAGGGACAGTTAAACTTTTTCTCTATTCTAAAATCTCTTTTCTTGCGGGGGGCAGTGCTATACAATTCAGTTCTTAATATTTTTGTTTCATTGCTCGATTATAAAAAAATAACCATACTATATTATTGAAGATTATTTTTTTCTAATATGGACAAATATACAATTATAAGAAATCGCTATGCAGCGTGACAGCATTGTTGGAACTTTAAATTTTTTCATGGCAACAGAAGCACAAATGGCCCGAGATTATGAGTATGTCGATAGAGCTATCAATCATGGTAACCCTATAACACAGCTGTGCTGTCGTATGCCGCCCTGAAAACTCGAATGCAGTGTCCCGGTCTTGTACGTATTCCCGTCTGCGCATTGTTTAGAGGAGGAGAAGAAGGAATCAATGCAAGATTTCTTGAGGTTGTGCCGCCGCATCAGCATGATGGGAAGGATGTTTCTCGATAAGCCATTGCAAAAGCATCGCCTTAGTTTGAGCAGCCCGATCGCATTATAATTTGGAGCGCCATACTTGGGTACAGCGATGTGTATATTTTTACCGTCATTCAAAATATCGGGGTGGCGCAGTGGTTACGACGCTCGACTACTGTTCCCAAGGACGCGGGATCGAATCCCGGCCTCGGCGGCAGCTTTTCGATGGAGGTGAAAAGCAAGGCGTCCGTGTGCTGTACGGTGTCAGTGCACGTTAAAGAACCCCAGCTGGTCGAAATTTCCGGAGTCCTCCACTACGGCGTCTCTCATAGCCTGAGTTGCTTTGGGGACGTTAAACCGCACAAACCAACCAAAATATCTTTATTCAATCTAAACTTCGCCCGTGCCACGTACCCGTCACCACATCACACGCTTTCTCACATCGACAGCACGTACTGGCGACAACCCTTATAAAAATGGGAACATCCTTTGAGTTCAATGTGAACTCAAAAAAGTCAGAACGAAGCAACTTCCTCTGAACTGAGAATTGGCTACTGATTTTGAATTCACAGTGAATTAACTTTCTCTGACCATCCTGTGAATTTCCTTTGAGCTCCCAGTGAACAGACCGTTGTCAGTTTGAGTTGAGTTCACAGGCAGTGGCCAATTATTGGTTCAAAGGAAGTTCGAAGGAATGATGACTAGGGGATATTTGGTGGATGTTCGAAGGAAGTATGTTCAGACTGAAACATTTGTTTGTATGAGCTTATATTTATTTGAATAGATGTACTTCCTCTGTTTAGGCCTTGCAATTAGGCCTGCTTTCGAAGACCCTGGGACAAAAAATCGGATCACTGCCCACAATCCCAGTGCAAACATGCGCAACTGCCGGTGGCCACCTTGGCCAGTACTCCATTGAGCAAGCAGGTGTAGGCTGCAAAAAGGAAAAAAAAAACATTAGAAGCATGACTGCAATTAACAAGCTAGAGTCCATCCAGCCTTCCTTAGCTTTTGTAAATTAAATATACAGAGCACGGACAGTGTGAGCTCCATGCAGGCACCACAGCACTATGCATTAAGGCAAGCATTATGGCCCTGACCATCACTGAAAAGTCAGCTGTTTGGACAATATTTCAGAATGCTCTTGCATCACATGCACAGGCTATGAGCTCAAGGACTTACAGATAACAGCATCCAATTTTTGGCAGTTCAGTGCCTTTTTTGGAGCTTCTTCCTTGCGGGCATTGCAGACACGGCCATAGAGTGAGCTTTCTTCCAGTTCTTCGGGTGAGAACACAACCCGCACCAAGTTACACGCAAACTTTGTTGCTTGATTGCCCGCACTGAGTTTCATACGGTCAATCAACTGGTGATCTACCATAATATTGCTGCCAATGTGCACCTGCAAGAACAAAAAGCAAATATTAGTACTATGACCAGTATTGTAACATAAAACAATATTCCTTGATATGCAATAAGAAAATGAAGGGCTTTACAAACAACAAAAAACTTATACCAGCTTCAGAACATTCAAAGAAACCCCAAAACGCATAATTAAGGTCATTTGTTGGCAAGTAAAAATACACATTCAAGAAGCCGTACTTTAACATGTACAACAATGAAGGCATATGAAAACTATTGGATGTTTTTGACACCTACCCGAGCGGTGTTTTGAGGTAATTTTGAATGATGCCAAACATCTTTTAACATTTTTATTAGCGTAACCTGACAATTCTGTACTATGTATTTAAGGTAACTAGCCAAAAAGAGGGCACATAATGCCCCGCAAAGGATTGAACGCTAATAGTGCATTGCTATAACAGAAGAAAAAACAAGAAATAAGAGATTTTTTAATGACCTAATTTATGCTTGCATTTCAACAAGAAAAAAAAACAGATTTTAAGTCAGAAAATAAAGGGATTTACTTATCATTAACATTGCAAAGACCATTAAAAGCCAGTTTAGACAGAGCACAGTGCCCACACTGTCACCTCCTGTTTAAAAATACTAACATCCTTTTCGTACATCAGAAGCTCAACCAATTAAAAACACTGCCAATGAATGTTTACTAAAAGCATTCACTCTCTGCTCTGTATGTGCTACTTTGAGGCAACATTTAGTTTCCAGCTTGCACAGGTAGCTTTCATAATTTAACCTCTCAAGCGCTTTGGACAAGCAGCTCGTCCTTGTAAAGCTGCCCTCAAGCCATTTTGGACGAGTGTAGCTTGTCCTAGCAGGATAGATCCTCACCCTGAAAGTTTTAGGCGAGCACAACGCTCCTGTGTGGCTTAGGTGATGTGCCATTTGACAGGTGGCACCACTGACCCGTTAACTGCTTTTTGTTCTACCGCTTCAAAGCCTTTTAAGCAGCCTTAATGAGAAAAATAGTGCCTGGTAGAGGCAACGCATGCACTGTTGGCCCCTCATCGCGGGAAAGAAGCTTTTCTTCGTTGCCATCCTCGCCATCCGAAGATGGCTCAGACACCAATTTTTGCATTGTTATGGGAAGCGAAGACTACAGTGATGACATGAGTAGTTCTGACGAAGATGATGACAGCTCAGACGATACTATTGCGAGTTCTGTGTCAGTGGATGAAAATTGACAACATTCCGATGAAACCCCCTGGCTTCCATTCTTGGTCGTCCCTTGTAAAACATTTCCAGTTACCTCGCTATATGTTACTCGACTAGATTGCTGCTTATTGGCGGGCAGTTGATTTTTTACTTAATGAGCAATAAACTTCACTGCGCTCATTTGACTTAGTTTCTGGTTCAAATATTTTTGTCTCGGATACCTCCTTTTTTATTACACTACCAATAGAAACCAGCAGTAAAAATAAAATCTAAAGGGACACTTAAGCTCCGCCTTTAAGGGTATGATGCGACCAGTGTAGGCTACCACCCAACATATAAAGCCCTGCTTTAACCAAGCTGTATCAACATGTCTGCAAAGCCTAGGTGTAGCAAGCCTGACTCAGCATTGAAGAGCACTGGAATGTTGATTCGTATTTCACCTTCCCACCTCAAATGAACGACCAGAGTTAGCAGCTCCTCCTAACTTTTGGATATCATGTGGTCTCGTTAAGCCACACAAATCATCGAAGAATGTGTGTTCGGCCATGCCACTTGCCAGCGCCATGCTCTTGATGTTTCACTCACACCACAGACAACAAATTTTCATGGAATGGGGCCTTTAACGATATCGTAATTTTAAGCAATTTTAGCTAGAAATCTCGAAATAATAGTGCTCAAGGGGTTAAAGTGAAATTGAACTATTGTTGGATCAGCTTAAGAAGCCACAACTCCTTCTCAAAGGAGACCCTCCTGGCAATACCATGGTGGTTAATTGCCTTTGACTTGCCAGAGTGACATTGCAGGTGGCTGTCAGGTGCAAGTGGATTATCTGCACATTATCTTGAATACCATGATGACTGGCCCAAGTCGCTAAAATGACTGATTAGAGGAGCACCAGCTGCGTCATTCGAGTTGTAGTGCAAAAAGATGGCCTTCCGAGATCGATAACCTAAGAAATTGCTGAATATTAAACAAGCTAATGGAAATCTCTTTTCTGATGAAAAGGGCTTTGCTATAGCCCAAGCGAAGTATGCTCAACAGAAAGCGTAAACGAAAGTAACCTTGCACTTCCGAGCACTAGAGCTTTCACAAAAACTCTTCCAAATCAAAGTACACACGAATGAAGTAACAGTCACTAAAATGAAAGGAAGCAGCTGGGATTTTTTTCATGGTTGTTTTGATGAATTTAGGAAAATAGCACTGTCTGTCTTTTGTCGTTTCTATTAAATTGACATTCATTGAAAATATCATTATGCTACTAATTATGCAGTCTGTGAGCCCAGCCTCATAAAGAGCATCCCGGCCACGGCAGCCGCTTTTCAGTGGAGGCGAAACGCAAGGTGCCCGTGTGCTCTGTGTTGTCGGTGCACGTTAAAGAACCCCAGGTGGTCGAAATTTCCAGAGCCTTGCACTACAGTATCTCTCATAGCCTGAGTCGCCTTGGACATTAAACCCTAATAGCCAACCAATCATAAAGAGCATTGCTTCTTGCCTATCTATGAATTCAGTGACTGCTGACTTCATTCACATGGATAATGAGCTCCTCGTTTCCCTATCCCTGCACACTTCTCAATGGAAGTGCATGACTAGTGGCAGTGCTATCATAAAGCTAGAACCAAGTTCTTGTGTGACCCTTAAAAAAGGTTCATCGAGAAAGGCAGTAATGAGGACAACCATGCAGACACTAGACTAAAGCAACTAACCTGAGCCTCGGCTGGCGGCACAACTGCTTGCGTTGTACACGCAGCATTATTAACGGATTCCGTCAGCTGATTGACCAGCTCAGCAACATCTGAAAAAAAAAGGAAAGCTTAAACAAAACATACTATTTCATCACTAGCAGCAGCAGCCCACGTAACATTCACCACAGGAAAAAAGCCTTTTCTTTGCCCTTGACTGCATGACCAACCCCTTTCTGTCACCAAATGCGCCATTCAAAATTTAGCTGCTAGACACTGGCATCACTCACGCACTCAAGGCGCCCTATCAGCGGTACATAATCTAGGGGATGCTGATAGCAATTGATGAAGCCAATGCTGACATCCCACTTCTGATCTCTTTGTTCGCTGTGGAAATGCCTGGATTGAATTAACTGCGGAGGACGTTGTAACTACAGTGCAACTGACGGGAGCTGCTATTGCTTAGAATGAACTCATGGGTGCGGATGATGATGCCGAGATAGCTGTGAGCGCTTTGACAGAAGTTAGTCAGATCACATCCCTGAAACAGTCTGTCGGTAGCAAGGGCCTTGAAGAGGTCAGCATGCAATATACATACGCGATACATAGGACAGCAATACGCCATACATTTGGACAAAGGCTGACACTCAAGTGTGTAGCTGATACTCGATAGCCCATGCTTCACCTATCTCGTGTCTGTCTTTCGTGTCGACATTTGCTAACATGGTGTAGTGACCGAGTTAAGTTAGGCAGATTGCTGAGCCAGGTGCCGAGCTTGCACAAGCATAAATTTCCTGTTGTGAAAAAAAAACACCACCTAAGTGACCAAAATAGCACAGGAAAATGAAGCGCATGTCATAAGGACTCCAAGGTCCAAGACAGGACGAGGCCACATATGATAATTTCATACAAATTTAGATTTTTTGGTGTCCCTCCTGCGCTCATCCTAGATGCACTTCATCATTTGCAGGAGACTCTGTGGTTAAAATCTGAGGGAATCAAGGGTTCCATTCAGATACCCCGTCCACAGTAATGCAAGAGCACCACAGACCTGCCGCAGCCGTCTGGCTACAACTTATACCCCGTGAATGTGTTTGAACCTAATGCAGCTCTCCGGGTTCACTGGAGCGTTGTTGTCACCGACCGCTCCAAAACAGAAAGGAACCCGATCCCGCGCCTGCTTTTCGGCCTCGGCTTGAGCAGCACAAACCAGCACAGGTGCTCACCTTGAGTGGCATTTGTTTACCATGCATTTTCATGCAGCTATCACATACGACAACAGGCTCAATCTCAGATGCATGCGGATCCCAAGCAATGACATGTGACACGCAAGTCACTGTAACACAAACAAAGCATGCTTGCAGAGCAGGGGTGGCAGCAGTTCATCTGCTACGTGCACTGCAAGCATGGTGGTTGGTGGCGTCATGCAGCAGCGCCACGGTGTAGCTGAGCACTACTGTACACCACCTATAATGTGTTGCAAAGACAACTACAGGAAGAACACCGATCCTAATCCTCAATGTAGGGGGAACCTTATTGCAGCAACATAATCTTACTGGTGCTTTTATTAGGACATGCTACGGACCAAGAGGTCTTATTCATTTAAGAGTTAGCACTTGAATTTGTTATGCTTTACATAGCATCTGGTGACACAGCAAATAATTTCAGTCTCGTAGCAATGGAGATCAGCATCCCAATGGCTTCAGAAAAAAGCGATCACATACCAAGCATCTGACGTGCTTCATCTCTTGCGGCCTTATATTTCTTCATTCTTTTTTTTTTGCAGACTCCACTTCATCCTCAAGCTTCAGGACTCTCTTTTAAATTGGTTCACAGGAAGGGAAAGGCGCAGTAACTGTCACACTTGCTCTGTGGACACCCGAACCGCGCCGTAAGGGAAGGGAGGAAGGTGGGAATGAAAGTGGAAAGAGAGAAAGAGGAGCCGTAGTGGAGGGCTACGGAGTAATTTCGACCACCTGGGGATCTTTAACGTGCGCTGACAACGCACAGCACACGACTTCAGGACTCTCTTATTTGCATTTGTTGGCTTAGACATTTTGTCACAGCTGCAGTTTTCCTGCAAAACGACATGTGGCAAGGTCTATTCACTAAATTGTATTTGCACTCAAATGCATCATACAAAAATTATTCAGTATAACGCATTGTGCAGATATCTGGTTCCACACATGAGATTAGCAAAGTAGTGACCAAATGAAGACCACTGACAAGATAAACGTAGCATGGACACTGTTAAGGGTTCAAAGCAACACTTCTTAAGGAGGAACATTAGCCCTTGAGCAAACCTTGGCACATAAAAGGACACGGTAATGTTTAACTGCGAGCTGACAACATCCAGCATCACTACTGCTCAAGTGGGCAGAATGCCCACTTGAGCAGTAGTGGACAAAACAAAGGATGCATTTCCAGAAAAACAGTTTGAGCTCCCACGCATACCGTAAAACATAGTCACTCTGCTTTATGGTAGGTTCATGGTGTTTTATGTCCCAAAGCGACTTAAGCTATAGCTATGAGGGATGCCGTAGTGGTGGGCTCACCTGGGGTTTTTTAATGTGCAAATGACATCATACAGTACACAGTCAACTTGCATTTCACCTCCACTGAAATGCGGCCATGAATGCTGGGATTGTACCCATGTACAGTCGTGAGCTTTATGAAAGGGAGCACGCGATCCCGTGGCAGACAACCTCGTCCTGAACTAGTGGCAAAGCGCAACGGCAGATTTGAAAATAAAGTGGAGAGAGCGGTGCTCTTCCACCTGTTGGCCGTACCCTGTGCACTGGGAGCAACTTTTAGATCGGCAGCTAAAAATCATTGCAGCATTATGCTTTGAAGTAGGATGGACAGTTGGGCGAGTTGGTACAATTGCATAGTCGATGGAACAGCGCGAAAAGACGAAACACACTCTCTTCTTGTGTGCTTCGTCTTTTCGTGCTGTTCCACCCACTAAGCATTATGCTGTTGGTAACTGATATCACTGCTTGCCTTGCTACGCTCTGACCTAGCGACCCAGCGTAGTCTGGTAACTCAGGCAAAAGCGGCAGCCCACTGCGGTCTTGGAATGGCGACTCTATGCACTGCACCCCCCCCCCCACACACACACACACACATACACTTCTTTTGTTTTCCTCTTTTTTTAAATAAAGTTTTCTCTCTCTGCGCGAAATCTGGAGACAGGCTGGTAGCGAAGAAAGGAAGCATGTTTGCTGCTTCAATAAAAAGAAACAGAGAAATGAACATGGAAATAAATGAATGCGACAAAACGTTGGGCGCTTTTATCTGCTTAAACTTCAGTCGCCTGCAGCTGTGAAAGCGTCCGTTTCGCTGCTACACTACCAGTTGTCTCAGAATGAGCACCCTGGGCATCTTTAAAACTTGTTCTAAATCCGCTTCAATAATCAAGGAGCTGCCATTCTCTATGCCGCACCGTACCGAGACAACGGTGAGAACAAGATCATTTTTTTTTTTTTTACGGAGCCCAAATTGGAAGCCTACTCCTGTTATCACGAAACACCGAGAAATGCCATTTGCTGTGTAAACAGGGAAAATCAGGTCCACGTAACGACAGCTGGCGCGTTTATTCTACTTCTCCTTTCCGCAAATTCTGTTCATTAGGCTTTTTTTTATTATTATTTCACGTAATTCCCGGAATCAACTGTGTCTACCCCGTGCACCATATGCACTACTGTCACCTGCCGGTTAACACAATGCGGTCGTAATGCGGGCATGTAAACGACTTCGCGACACGACTCACCGCGAGTAGCAAAGGAAGGTGTTTTCACCGGTGAACATTATTACGAAAACGAAAAGAGACAAGAGACGTTTGACTACTTACCCACTCCGAGGCTGAACGCAGGAGAGTACGACCCCTCCTTCCATTGGACATGTAGTACTCCTTGGTTCACAATAATCTTCCAGTATTTTGGATTATCGACCAGTTTCGCCTGCAGTTCTTTTGATTGTAGGTTTCTTACGGGGTATACGTCACAACTTCTGAGCGGTCGCCCATTTAACCAAGACGTGATAAATTGGTTAAATTGGTTCACAGGAAGGGAAAGGCGCAGTAACTGTCACACTTGCTCTGTGGACACCCGAACCGCGCCGTAAGGGAAGGGAGGAGGGTGGGAATGAAAGTGGAAAGAGAGAAAGAGGAGCCGTAGTGGAGGGCTACGGAGTAATTTCGACCACCTGGGGATCTTTAACGTGCGCTGACATCGCACAGCACACGACGCCTCTTCGTTTCGCCTCCATCGAAACGCAGCCGCCGCGGTCGGGTTCGAACCCGGGAACTCCGGCACAGTAGTCGGGCGTCTTACCACTGCACCACCCCGGCGGGGCAGACGTGATCGGCCATTTGCACTACTCACGCTGTGAAAACACGACGAACACAACGAACGCGGACAATCAACTTCCTACAGTCATGAAATACATAGTGAAGTATGCCGCCGGCTGTTCTCACGAAAACGATAGCGCTAGAGTCTCAAGCGCCATTTCGAACGAATCAAAATTTTAAATTCACTTTTGAAAATTTAAAAAAACTTTTAAAATAAAAATTGTGATTGAAAAACAACCTTAAGAGTTTGTTTTTTTACTAATAATATGTGGACGCGTAACAAACGCAAATAATTTAAGCAAATTATTGTCACTAGCAACAGCAGCGCTCTTTTTTTTGAAGCGGAATTCTTGTGGTGCGTGTCAATCTTCATTGGCTTTACTCAACGTGAGAAGGTTTGTTTTACTGGCAGTACTTGGTAACCTCGGCTGCGTGGGCTTCTTGTGCATGATGGTACCGACGTCGCCGATGTATTAATTGCGGGTCTTTAAACTGTGATAGGAGGTAAACGAGCTTGACTTTCGTGAATAGTGTGACATCCGGCACTAGGCACATCGTGAAGTGCATTTAACCGCAGGCTTTTGAAGCCGTTATCGATGGTGCTGCGATAACCGTCTACCCGTCGCCTACCTGTCGCACGCACTGGAAATGCCACCACGGTAAAAGCGTACTTGCGCGACGTCAACGTCGCGCCGTACAGAGGTGCACTAAATCACGACGGAAGCAGGCCGCGCATGCTAACAGCGTCGCTGCGAGCCAAGCGTTGCCAGGCTGCAGTGCCGACCCAAATACTGAAGAACCCTGCCAGCCCTACGCCGAGCTTCGTTGCGTACCGTGTCAGAGTGCTGAAGCAGCGGTCACAGATGTAGACGCCGTCTCGCGCATGCATCGCCATCGAAGCAGCAGGCTGCGAAAGCGATGAATTTGAACCACCTGGCATTCTTTAACATGTATGCAAATTCTTGAATGTGTTATATTTTATGTAAAAAAAAATTCAGAGGGGCAAGACATAGACCAAGTAATACCGCACACACAAAAATAAGCACATGAAATGCTTGAAAAGAAAGTTATCTTTACACTTAAAGACAAAGGGAGGAAGGGGTGAAAATTCTTGGTTCTTGTGTGGTGACTAAGAAGAAACTCGCGCTAAAAATAAGATCTAGCGCATGAAAAAAAAAATAGCATGGATTCAAAATAAAATGAAAATGATGTTTACTTGCACAGCAAAAAAAAAAACGAATGCGATTGTGTATATTTTGATAAATGTATGATTGGTTTATTCTAAAAAGTTCAGAAGTTAAAATAGTGCAAGGGATACTCATGAAAGAAAAAAACGAGAAGTAGAGCTGAAAAGAATGAGCTTCGTATGTTTTCACTTAAGAACAAAAAAAAAGAAGGTTATGATGCATAAAGAGTAAAGGGAACTTACTTCCTCTTTACTTGAGGACAAGCAAAGGAAGGTCATTATTGGTATTGCCAAAGAGAGCCAGTTTAAAAATGAGCTTCCTTCTGTCAAAAGAAAGAAAAGTCTCAACAAGGTGCGTTCAAAGGAAACTTCCTTTAGTCAAAAGAAAGGAAAAGTCTATAGGAAGGCTGTTCAGGAAGCAAAAAGGAAAAACAAAGGAAGTAAAAAGGCAAATTCCATTTTCATAAGGAACTCCAAACAAATTCGTTTCCATCTCCTCAATTTGCCCACATATTTCACCCCCCGAACTTCCCACCATACTGCACAACATGCAACGCCACCCCATTCACCCTCTACCATTACTTGTGGGAATGCCCACATCCCATCCGCGTTCCTCCCGTCAAACACCCCACCCCCTCCTCCTGGGAGGCTGCCCTTCTAGCCATGCAACCTGCAGATCAGTTACGGCTGGTTGAGCGGGCTAAGCTAGAAGGAACAGCCAGAGGACTCCTGGACTAAGAGGTCCTCCTGGGAGTCTTTACATTTTTTTTTGATAAGTTTTTTCCTCCTCCTCCTCCTTCGTCCTTGCTGATATTTAAGTCTCTTGGCTACATATCCCAGTGTTCATCTTCTGCGTGCGTTATGAGTTTTTTGTTTACATTTCGGTGACACATCTTTTTATTTATTTCTCTTAATTTCCCAGGAATGATTTTATTTTGGACATGCCAATATACACCAAGAAAAATTGTCTGCATCCCAGTCCTAGACTATCACTGATGTGGGTATATGCAACATCTGTTACGAGGATTACAAGTACATAAGCGTTTAGCGCTAAGCGAGACGCACAGACCGAGAAGAGATGATATGGCACACAGAAGGCGCTACTGCGCATTCTAATATTTTGTCAGCAACGTCACGCTAGCAAAATGATAGTGAAGGGCTAAGTTTCAGACCGCAAATCAGAGACTACGAACGAGAAGCAAGAACAAATGCGAATGAGAAGCCGCCGTAGAACAGAAAGCGTGCCGAACGCACGACAGGCAGAAGAGCCAGTGTTTCTTTAGAGTGAAAATTGCCGTACTGGAAATGCGAGAGGAACTGATCACTAACATCAGCCGTTAGCTGCGTTTGTAAATGTAGGAGAAGATCTGTCTTGCGTCTGTGTGAGGTTTGGGAAATTATGTACTGTACTGCTTATTTGTGACATGTTTTGAAGTCTGTTTAGAATATTCATATTGTCACGTGCTTCGGGGCGTCAGGAAAGGAAGAAGAGGCTGGAGAGAAGAAGAATGAACAGAAGCCACAGTGGTGTGTGCTGGTGTTCCTTGGATGACTCGCAGCGCTTTAGACGACAAATAAACACTCCCGTTACGTACTGAGTACGTGACAGTTGTGGTGGAGGTGCTAGGTAGATCAACACGGATCCCCGTTGTCTTCGACGAAGCCGCCGACTCGCTGGTGTGTCACCCCTACAATATAACATGGCTCAGAACGGTGACGCTGATCGAACAACACCTGCGGTGAGCAACTGGCAGTACTACCGCGAGCCGCGCAAATTTGGTGGAAAATCTGACGAGGACGTCGACGAGTGGCTAACCAACTACGAGCGGGTGAGCCGGTACAATCGTTGGGGTGCGACCGTGAAACTAGCGAACGGAGTGTTCTTCTTGGAAGACACTGCCCTAGTGTGGGCTGATAATCATGAAGACTCGCTCACCAGCTGGGATTGTTTCACAGAAGAGATAAAGGACTGCTTTGTCGACGGATCCGCGAAGAAGAAACGCGCAGGACAAATGTTGATGCAGCGGGCTCAAATACCTGGCGAGACTTGCACCGCATTATCGAGGACATTGTGAAATTGTGCAAGATTGTAAACCCTCGAATGTCCGAGGAAGATAAAGTGGGGCACTTGCTCAAAGGTATCGCTGTAGATGCCTATAATTTTTTATCAGCAAGGACAATTTGAACTCTACAGCTGACTTCATCAGGCACTGCCGCACTTTCGAAACCCTGAAAATCAACATTCCCAATACCTCTGCCTGTGTTTATGTTATAGAAGAAACTCGAAGTATTCATTAACGGCATCCACACCGTGGCACTAATTGACACTGGAGCAACAGTCTCTGTTATGAATCGATAAGGACATGAAGTGATGTTTAGCGTGAATCAAGCTGTAGTATTCCGTGGTGTTGGCGGTGAATTATTGGTGCCTTTGGGTGTGAGCTATGCGAAAGTTGTGATTGGTGGCCAAGCGTTTCGAACCGAATTCACAGTGTTGCCTCTTTCCACGCATAAAGTAATTCTATGCATAGACTTTTTGCAACATTGTGGTGCAACGTTACACTGCCGTAGTGGACAGATCTCTTAATGTCGGCTCTTGTATAAACATCGTCGCTCGATTTAGGAGCGTTTTTTATGTCTGAAGAGGGGGGGGGGGCAATTGTACCTACGATGTCCGGAGAATTCATTCAAGTTATTTCTACTATGAATTTGCGCAAGGTTTTCGACGCCATAGTGGAACCTACAACACTGACTTGTGCAAAGAAGAGTGTCTTGGTGCCTCGTTGCATAGTTTCAGTCACCAGAGGCCACACCTTGCTGTGGATTGTAAACATTCAGACGAGCCAGCCGTGTTGCCTCGTAGCATGAGCCTCGCTCATTACAAGGAAGGCGGGTCGAATAACGTGGCGGCACTAACTAACCATGCTCCTGAAGAGAAAACATCCCATTTTGCAGAGTCTCGAATCCAGGCAATGATAAACACATCTTTGGGAGCACAGGAGCGCCGAATTTTGACAGACCTGCTTTCCAAGCATGTTTCAGTTTTCAACTTCGCCAGAGATCATCAGCCACAGATTCCAAATTCACGCATCCATCATTCGATTGATATTGGAATCTCTCGCCCGATCAGACAGAAGCCCTATCGTGTGTCTCCCACCGAACGTGAGCTTATTGAGGAACGAGTTCATGACATGCTCCAACATGATATTATCCAGGAATTTTCAAGTCCTTGGGTGGCTCCAGTTATTCTCGTTAAAACGAGAGACAACACATGGTGTTTCTGTGTGGACTATCGTCGCCTTAACGCCGTCACCAAAAAAGATGTATATCCGTTTCCACGTATTGACGATGCAATCGACTGTCTTCATTCGGCGTCATAATTCTCCTCGTTAGACATGAGATCGGGGTCCTGGCAGATACCGATGAACCCAAGCTACAAAGAAAAGACGGTATTTGGGACATCCGATGGTCTCTATGAGTTCAACGTAATGTCCTTTGGATTGTGCAATGTGCCTGCCACGTTCGTACGACTCATGGACATCATTCTGCACGGATTCAAGTGGAAAATCTGTTTGTGCTATTTGGACGACGTTGTGATCTTCGGCAAGACCTTTCAGGAAAACAATAGCCACCTCGCCATCGTTCTTGATTGCAATGAAAGAGCAGGCCTCGTCCTCAACTCTAAGGAGTGCCACTTTGGCAAAAGCCAAACAATTTTTCTTGGTCACGTGGTCGATAAGGATGATGTTCAGCCAGATCCTCAGAAGATTGCGGCTGTAACTACTTTTACAGCACCGAAATCAGTGAAGCAGCTTCGGAGCCTTTTAGGACTGTGTTCCTAATTTCGTCGTTTAGTGCCCAGATTTACTGACATCGCATACCCGCTCCCGTGCCTTTTAAACAAAGATGAACCGTTCAATTGGACTACTGACTGCGACTCTGCCTTCCGCCACCTCAAATTACTTCTGACATCAGGACCTATCCTACGTCACTTCTGTCCTTCTGCCCCCATCGGAGTTCACACCGACGCTAGTGGCGTGGGCGTTGGCGCTGTGCTCATCAAGCGTCGTGGCAGCGATCAGCACGTGATAGCTTATACTAGTCGTTCGTTGAGCAAGGTGGAGCGTAACTACACCGTTACTGAACAAGAGTGCCTCGCAGGGGTTTTTTCGGTGCAACGATTTCGTTCCTACCTTTATGGCAATGTGTTTACCATCGTCAATGACCACCATTCGCTCTGCTGGCTCGTAAATCTTCGTGACCCTTGCGGCCGGCTCGCTCGATGGGCATTGCGGTTGCAAGAGTTTAACTTCACTGTGGCATACAAAAGCGGCCGCCAACATGCTGACGCTGACTATCTGTCACGCTTGCCGCTTTCATCAACTGGTAGCGATGATGACAACTTTGATGACTACCTGGCGCCTATCTCGGAAACGTTTCCTGACCCTCAGCTTTTTTAGACAGAACAACGCAACGATCAGACTTTGAAACTGCCCATCTCTGCCGCTCATGATTCAAGAGATGCGCGTTTCTGCGTTCGTGCCGGGCTGCTTTACAAGAAGAATTTCAACCCCAGAGGTGCACGCTTTCTTCTTTTCGTGCCGGAAAACCTCCGTTTCCTGTTCTTGAAATGATGCAAGACGATACCACGTCGGGCCACTTGGGTGTCGACCGAACCCTTCATCGCACACAAGAACGCTTTTACTGGTCGACAATTCGTCAAGCCATTCAGCCGTGTTATCTCCTGTACAGTCCGTTTTATCTCCTGTAAGCTCGAGTTCCCCGCAGCAGTCTTGATACCATCCTTCCTTTCTCCTTCCATAACGAGCCTTCTATCGCCACCACTTTATGTCGAGCCGAAGGAGCTCGCCGCGTTGCCCGCCTCCGGATCCTTTTCTCACAGGAACCTTCGAAGGAGAGTTATGATAACCGACTCCCACATGTCTCTATGTGCTCGGTGATTTATATGTTGTTGTGGACGCCGCTGCGCAAGAACAGTTTAGCCCAGAAGCTATTGTTTCGCTATAGCGGCCCTTTTGTCGTTTTGGAGCGACTGAGTGACGTGAACTATGTAATTTCACGCCGAACCGAAAGTGGCCGATGCTCACGCCGGAACCAGGAGGTGCATGTGGCTCGGCTAAAAAGGTTCCATCGCACCTTCCTTAAACTGCTTGCCCTGGGGCTTCGTCTGCGAGGGGGGAAGTGTCACGTGCTTCGGGGCGTCAGAAAGGAAGAAGAAGCTGGGGAGAAGAAGACGAAGAAAGAGAATCCACAGTGGTGTGTGCTGGTGTTCCTTGGGGGACTCGCAGCGCTTTAGACGACAAATAAACACCCCCGTTACGTACTGAGTACGTCACAATATCTTTTGCACGTGAACATCATGGTATTCGTGTGTTTTAGTTTCACCTTTTTCCTTTAAATTTGGAGCTCATGCCGATGATGCGCCTATATAGCCCTTGGCGTCAGATATTCAGAAAAGCATCTAATTCAGCCGCATATTTTTCCTTCGATTTAGAGAAAAATGGCATTCTTGCGCAGTGTCCGGAACTCAGCGTACAAATATATGATCCCTGCGCTGCTCCAGGGAAGTGCACGCGCTACAGCAGGCTAAAAGCTTCGAGAAACATGGTGTTTCTTTTTTAGGTGTGGGAAGAAAGCAACATTGGAACATTTGGCGCCACTTTCTGTATGCGCCTTTTATATTGCGGCGACAGCCGCGCGGCAGAGAGACAGGTGACATTTGTTCTGAGAGATTTATGCCATGCCTTGCCATATCGAGAGTAGAGGGAGGGGACAATTGTGTTACTCATCCTATGTGTATGTGTGCTCCTGCGAACATGTATGGCGCGCAGGGCGCCTTATAAAATCAGGGCTGCGTGGCGTCGGCCATGAGCTCGCGTTCCATTTGACTGATCAAGTGCTTCTGCCCGGTTTTTTGGAAAATCCCTCTGTGCTTCATACGATTGGTTTTCATGGCCGTGATACTAGCCTCAAGAAGGCCACAGTGTTACTGTCCATGTTTTGGTTTGCGCGAGTTTTCAGTGAACACCCTGCTGCGTGTTTCTCTCTCTCTCTCTCTCTCTTGTGTATTTTATATTGTAGCTACAGTTGTGATATATTAGGGCCTCTTTAGCTTGCATGTTTTGATAGGCGTTTTGTGAACCCTGTCGGATTCTTTGAGTTGTAAGCATGAGTTCCTTTGCATCGCCTTCCTTTGCTCGCTTAAAGTTTGTTTCCTGATAATTCTGGCACGCCACAGGCACCCTCTTTCTTTACTATACGTAGGTGGCTTCAGGCTGAGCTTATCACGCAAGTCGAGAGCATCAGCGACGAGATATGGACGACTCTCGTTTACCTTCCCCATGCGCCCGCCGAAGAGCGGCGCATCGTTAGATAGAGATGCACATATCTGTTGCATGAATCATACATTCAACTAAAAGTCGTTTTCCCTGCAGAATTTTGATAAAAATTAGAAACTACTTTCTCCATCTAAAATATTCATCCCGTCCTTTCTACCCCGAGGATAGCCGAGTGTGGTAGACAAACTCTATATTAAGATTACCAGAGTGCTTCATAAAGTATAGCCTTAAAGAGCGCACATTAAATACGCGGCGGACAATAAACTGTTATTATTTTTTTTGAATATGTATTTCTGGCACTAACTACTGCTCTTAAGTGTAAACTTCTCACATCACCTAATGTACATAGAATTCATTTGCGTTTTGATTCTTATGAACGATCACACGGTTCAAGCGACCATAACATGAAGTTTACTTAAAATGCTGTTTTTGTCACTTGTGACCAGAAACAATTATAAATTGATGTTTCGACTCTTAGGAACGCTACGCCATAAATTGTCTTTTGTTTTCAGCTGGGAATCATAGGATTTGTAAGTCGCGGTAACTATGCGTGTGGCGGAAGCATCATAACCAGAAATGTAATATTGACTGCGGCTCACTGTCTAATGAAAATGTGAGTACAAACCTGAGTTTAAATTCCTTTTAGGTCTTTGTATTGGATTTCACTGATAATATTTATGTTTAATGCTTGTCTTCAAAAACTTTTCAGCTAATCCACACAAAGAAGTTCCATTATTTTGTGTGGACATTTTCAACTCTTCTGGGCGTTTAAACAACTTGCAGTATGGTATGCTATTGATGCATTCACGACCCGGACTGAAAAACCTCTTTTGACCTTTACTCCACAATCTAACCTCATCGACGTCTTTGTGGATCGTGTTCCTGTCTCTGCCCTTATTGACACTGGTGCCCAACTCTCTCTTCTCATTTCCTCGTTTCGTCGCCGCCTGAAGAAAGTCCTGACCCCAGCAGTTTCGGCCACCATTCGTGTCGCCAATAGCAGCCCTACTGCCAAGCTTGGCATGTGCACAGCCCGCGTAACCATAGCTGGTCGTCACACTCCAGTCTTATTCACTGGGTATCAGAAGTACCCCCATGACCTGATCCTTGGCCTTGACTTCTTGACCGCTCACTCAGTCATTATTGACTGCTCAACCTGCATTTTACGCCTGGACCTCCCCTCAGCTTTGAAGACCTCTCCACGCCACCTCACCTCCGCTCAGCAAAATAATGCCGCCTTCTTCCTGAAGCTGTTGTTTACATTCCTATGCGCCCTTTCCCGCCCGTGCCCGACGGAGACAACCTGGCGAGCCCAATCACAGACGTCGTCCTGCAGCGTCACATCATCCTCCCACACATCATCTCAGAATCACACCACTCTTCCAGTCCTCAACTTCAGTTTGTAGACCCAAGTCGTCTACGACGGAATTTTAGCTGAACTTTCCCCGCTGACCGACTGTGAAGTTTCAGACCTGATTAACGATCCTCTCTCTGCACCTTGCACAGCCCCTGCCGCTCGTATGTCGTCTCCTTTCTACCGTGATCTTGTTTCCAGCATGATTGCGGCCGACCTGCAACCCGATTCTGTCGACACACTCTACTAGCTGTTGCTTTCATATAGCGACATTTTTTAGTTTGGGGCGAGACCTCTTGGCCAAACGTCTGTTGTAGCCGACCGCACCGACACTGATGATGCTGCTCCTGTTCACAAGCGACAGTACCTTGTCTCACTTTTCGAGTGCCAGGTGATCCAATGTGAAGTCGACAAGATGCTGGCCGACGACATCATTGAACCTTCAAACAGTCCCTTGGCGTCACCTGTTGTGCTAGTCCGGAAGAAAGCTGGAAGCTGGAGATTCTGCGTCGGCTATCGCCACCTCAACAAGTTGACCAGAAAAGATGTCTATTCTGTTCCGCGCATCCACGATGCACTTGATTGCTTACATGAAGCCAGATACTTTTCCTCCATCGACCTTCGCTCTGGCTACTAGCAAATCTCCGTCGATGATCGAAACCGTAAGAAAACGGCATTTATAACTCCTGACGGCCTCTACTAATTTAAAGTCATGCCTTTTGACCTATGTAATGCACGGCAACTTTCGAATGGATGATGGACTCGTTGCTGCGCGGTTTAAAGTAGACGACTTGTCTTTGTTACTTAGACGATGTCATTGTTTTCTCGTCCACTTTTGACAGGCACCTCTCTCGCCTTTCTACCATTCTCGAGCTATTCCGCCGCGCCGGCCTTCAACTCACCTCCAAGAAAAACAGTTTCGGCAATCGGGAAATCAAAGTTCTTGGCCACTTGCTGAATGCTGCTGGTTTTCAGCCTGACCCGATAAGATTCGCGCCGTTCGTACTTTTCCCACGCCACGTTCATCTAGTGATTTCGAAGTTTTCTCGGCTTGTGTTAATAGTTTTCGTCGTTTCGTCCAAAAATTCGTAACCCTTGCTCGCCCTCTCACCACCCTACTGAAAAAAGATGCATCTTGTTCTTGAGGCCCTAACCAAGCGGCAGCGTCCTCCGTACTTAGCGCCGCTCTTACCAATCTACCCACCTTGACCCATTTCAACCCTTCGGTCCTTACCGATTTCCGCACTGACGCAAGTGGTCCCGGCATTGGATCTATACTCGCTCAGTAATACCACAACCACACCAGAGTCATTGCGTATGCCAGCCGCTTACTATCTAAGACAGAACAAAATTACTCTATCACAGAGACGGAGTGCCTAGCTCTTGTTTGGGCTATTAAGAAATTCCGCCGTTATTTGTTTGGCTGACTCTTTACTGTTATCACGGACCACCATTCCTTTTGCTGGTTATCTTCACTCAAAGACCCTACTGGATGTTTGGGACGCTAGGCGTTAAGATTGCAAGAATACACCTTTTCCGTGGTCTACAAATCTGGTCGGCTTCACCAAGATGCAGACTGCTTGTCCCTCTACCCTGTCGAATCTCCCAGCTCTACGACCTGTAATATTGACGCATGCTTCTTGTATTTATCGGCCTTTGCCCACATAGCCGACGAACAGAGCTTGGAATCCGCGCTCCGGTCTATTATCGACCGTCTGACTACCGGCCAGTCTCATCCTACCCTCGCCATGTTCGTACTCCAAAGGGACGCACTATACCGCAGTAATATGCGACCTGATAGCGCTGAGCTCTTGCTCGTCGTTGCGAACCATCTGCGCTTCACCATCCTGAAACAATGTCATGATGCTCCAACCGCCGGACATCTTGGCGTGTCCCGCACGTATGACAGCGTATGCCGACGTCTTAACTGCCGGGTCTCTATTGCTCAGTTCAGCACAATGTTGCCGCATGTGAGCTATGCCAGCGTCGGAAAAAAACCATCCGTATTGCCACCAGGACACCCGCAGCCAACCTCCATCCCGACTGACGCGTTTTTCCGTGTTGGTGTTGATCTGCTTGGACCCTTCCCGGTCTCTCTCTCAGGCAACAAATGGAATGGATCGCAATAGCGACTGATTATGCTACGCGTTACGCCATTACCCGCACGATCCCGACAAGCTGCGCTACCGACGTCGCTGAGTTCCACCTCCACGACGTGGTACTACAACACGGTGCACCTCGTGAACAACTCAGGGATCGTGGTCGCTGCTTTCTCTCCAGAGTGGTTGACGAGCTACTTCATGTGCGCACCGTCCGCCACAAATTTACCACCGCCTATCATCCTTAGACCAACGGCCTCATTGAACGCCTCAACCGTACGCTCGCAGATATGTTATCAATGTATGTCTCCGACGACCACCGGGATTGGGACATTAATCTACCCTTTTGGAACATTCGCCTGTAATTCTCGTCATGATACCGCTGGCTACTCTCCGTTTTATCTGCTCTCTGGCCGACACCCATTACTCCCCTCTGACACATCGCTACCCACTACTGACGCCGCCACTAGTACTTAAGCTCGTGATGCCATATCCTGCGCTAATGATGCTCGCCACGTTGCTCGCTACAGGCAATTTGCCTCCCAAGGCTCCCAGCAATCCCGTTATAACAGTCGCTACCGCAATGTGCACTACACCCCTGGCTCTCTCGTTCTGCTCTGGCTCCCATCCAGCCGGGGGGGCTTGTGCGAAAAACTTCTACGACGCTGCACAAGCCCCTACCGTATCTTGCACTGAGTCGAACTTTTGAACCCGAAGTCTTCTGCCCTACGAGCTTCCGACATTATGCATGTGACTAGACTCACGCCGTATTATTCACGCCGTGCTACGTTTATCTCGAAAGCACCGGGACTGCAATTCTGCCGCGCGGGTAATTTTATATGGTGTACCATCCAGCAAGTGAAGAAAGAAGTGTCCGTGTGTGTGTGGACGAAGACGATGCTGAGTGTTGTGTTGGGTGGTTAAGCGATGCCCATCAAATACAGAATGGTGTTGCCCATCAGTGCGTGATTTCAACTCGTAACAATATTTTAAGGTATTATACACAATCTACTCTTTGCAGCCCTTGGTGGTTAGTGGTACGCATGGTAATCATAGGAGCTATCGTTTTGGTCGCTCACCGCCGAAAACGCGTCAGCTACACTTAAGACGCCCGCTTTCATCCGCAGTGAGTACCATTTCAACATTATGGCACAAAGTAGATACACCTTGGATGGCACGGTAAATTCATTGAAACGGATCAGAACGCAGGAGTTTTGTCGCCCGCATACCTAGGCCCTTGCAGGATATTTAAAAACCTCTTTAGCAGTCACGCATGTTCTGCATTCTCGTTTCATTTCAGAAAAGATACTAATGAAAATGCAGAAAAGGTGTTGGTGTTCTACAACACAACAGAGCACTGGAAAGGTCCCGCCATTTACGCCAAGAGGATGATCGCTCACCCCAAATACACTCCCTCCAGGCTGTTCGACGTTGGGCTCCTGAGAGTGAGTACCTCCAGCGCATTGTGTTGCTTAGGATCAATACTGCACTAACGATGCTCCCATTCAACATTTCGACTGTACTAACTCGAATCCGCGGCGGAATATGCAGACGTCAGAAATCTGAAATCTTAGGCGAAATCGCCTTGAATGGGCAGAAATACGTTTCCTGAAAAAGTAGCTTTGAAAGTACAATGAAATAAAACATCTAAGCCACCTTTTCCTATCGTCCCCTCTTCCCTCTCTCGATACGTCTTGTTTAAAGCCAACCCTTTCAATATGGTTACTCAGTAAAAACAAACGATTAGCCACAAATTAATTTGTCAGTGTTGCTAAAGAAGTGCTATTAGAAAATCTATCCCTGTCATACAATAAACAAGAAATTGTTGGAGGCATTTAGATCTGCGTCAATAATGCAAACACGGGGGCCAGTTGGTTGATCATTCTGTGGAATACTGCGCTACTTGATATACAGAGACAAATGGACGACGACACACGAATGAAGCGCAAACTTACAACTATTTATTTTTATCGACAAAACATATATACAAAAGGCATCCTTGTCAAATCACAGACACATCATTCATGCATCATTTCGACCACAACTCCGCATCTGCACAGCTATCATATCTAGCTCCTCTTTTGTGAGAGCCACAGAAGATGTACTAACGCACGTATCTTTTTCTGCTGACTCGATTAAGAAGGCTTCTACTATTTCTCTTTCAATTCTTTCCTTTTGTTTACCTACAATTTCAGTCCTATGACTGTGGGAAAATCAGCCACCCTGGAAATCTTGCGCAACATTGCTTGCGATGCGTAAATGGCTGCAAACCATTATTCCATAGGACTGAAATTGTAGGTAAACAAAAGGAAAGAATTGAAAGAGAAATAGTAGAAGCCTTCTTAATCGAGTCAGCAGAAAAAGATACGTGCGTTAGTACATCTTCTGTGGCTCTCACAAAAGAGGAGCTAGATATGATAGCTGTGCAGATGCGGAGTTGTGGTCGAAATGATAACGTGCGTGATCACATGCATGAATGATGTGTCTCTGATTTGACAAGGATGCCTTTTGTATATATGTACGTGTTTTGTCGATAAAAATAAATAGTTGTAAGTTTGCGCTTCATTCGTGTGTCGTCGTCCATTTGTCTCTGTATATCAAGTAGCGCAGTACTCCACAGAATAGATCTGCGTCTGTTTGCATTCATTTGCCACTTCTCGCTCATTTTCTCCCCTTTTTTGGTTTTGCTTTTTTTCCTTTTTAAGCTCTTTTTTTTACTTTTACTCTTTTCTGGCCTATTGTGTGCATGTGTATAGGCATGGTTTGATTCCAAAACACTGATAGCTGCGAACGTTACCAACCCTTTTACGCACCCAATAACCTTCGCAATGCTTAAGCCATTTCGAAACAAAATCTCAGCCAGCTGTACTACGTTCCTTCCCTGTAAGATTACTAAGTATAAGCAATTTCTTAAAACCTACATCTATGTTAGGCCCAAGTTCTCTTCTGTATTCCATAATCACACCTCGTTCATGTAGTTTTATTCGTGTATGGATTTGGTTACTGGTAACAGCAACGTTGACTGTTGTAATATGTTGAATGCCTAATATAAAATGTGAAATATTACTGCTTCTGAAAAAATTGGGTGCTAGCCTCGGATGTCTGCATGCAACGCAGTGCACGAGATATTTCCTGGACAGCGACTATTAAAACAGTTACAGGGCAACAAGTGAGCCACGGTCTATCTAGGCATCCTTTTTAAATAAATAAATTCATTCATTTTGCGACCATTAAAACTGCACGACTGAAAAGAAGCAGCATTGGTAATCGGTACAAACTGTCACATTCTATATGATAGCAGAGATATAGTTGAAGATAAGGACATTGTTATCCGACGTCAATTTTGGCCAGCGTCGGCTACGTCTTACGCTAAAGACGTAGCCGACGCTGGCCACGCGTCGGCTACGTCGCGTCTGTACGCTCGGTTACGCGTCTGTACGCTAAAGAAAGTACACAAGCTTTTTATAGCTTGTGTACTTTCTTTATCGACAGCTTCAAAAACCACTTAGGTTTGACGCATTCGTCAAACCTGTATGCTTACCTATGCGCAAGATTTCAGTCGGAGGCAAGACGCTTCTCGCTGCTGGATGGGGCATAATGCATAATGGTAAGACTTTGAACTTATCATATATTTCTGTTTTAACTATTGACAGCGCGATGTAGGGAATAAAACGTTCAAATAGAAATTTACTATTTTCGTCCATAAATGTCTGGATAAAAGCTATCAGCCTTCTTAACTGCCCTTCTGGATGCGGTTGCACGCGCGGTGGTCTGCCATATCATAAATTCATCGCACAAGATATCATTCAGGCTAGGACTACCGTAAGCAACCGTTGCACATATGACGACGTCGGAGTCCCAGACTGTCTATATGTTGCTTGCTTTTCAATGTGGCTGGAAGTGCCTGTAATAAACGAAAGCTGAACTTCGCTCTGTGTTGCAAAAGGCGAAATGAATTTCTTCCTTGTTTTAATATTCTTTTGAGCTTGCTAGACATGAGACCTCAGTATTGTTCGCTGAGCAAATACCGCTTCGTAGCGGAGCGCGACCTCTTTTATTCTTGACGGACAAAATTTCCTGAAAATATAGTCATATTTAAACAGCGCATATTACTCTACATGGTGAATTGTTCACAATGTTGAAACATCCACAGCTTAGCGCCTGAAGCTGTATTTGTTGTTGGAATTGGCAAATGGTATGGAACTATTTCTTGCTTCACAAAAACCCCCTCAAACCACACTGTGAAGGTCTCAGGGCAAAACTGCGCATCTTGTGGCGGCCCTGGCCTAGGGTGCAACAAGTACGATCTTGTGTTGCTAGCGTCTTTCAAAGTGTACCATGGAGGAAAAGCCGCTACTTGCTTTTTGGTGTTGGTAAAAATAGTACAAGAATAGAGGTTGTCAGCATAGAAACAAACACCTATATATATGTAATTGTGATTATACCAGAACGCTACAGAGTATTTTATTGTCATTTTTGCTGAATGTTCCGTCTTTTGGAGCTCACCGATCGTCCCAGCTGCTTCTATAACGTGTGTGTCATGTCAGAAAAATTCCCTACACTTTCCCTATCCTGCTCTAGTGGGCCGAACAGGACGTAGCCGTTTTACAATGACACAGACATATTTCGCACCAGGTCGCTGAAGCGAAGTATTCGCCGGCTTCGCCCTATGAAGCGGGCGAATACCTACGAAATTTGAATCACTAGCTTTTTCATGGCCATATATTTTGACGTCTTGAATGTATCACTGACAAGGCGTTGTGCGAGGTCCCCGCCACGACTATTAAATTTCTTTGTAAATACAGCTTGCTAAAAATGAAATTCTCTTATAATAGCAACATGAAGTAACCTCAAAGCCCAGCGCCCGTTCCACTGAGCCTTTTCAGCGGGCAAAAGTATAGGGATTTTCACGTTGTTGACAAATGTGCATGCTGATCGGTTAGTGCGATAGCACGCCCTGATTGTGAAAGGTTTATTTTGCTTGTTTGATAAAAATGTTAGTAGGCTGCGAACTGCTTAACACAGGAAAAACAGAACATGATCGATGCCAATTAGAGATTACTTTTATTCAATGTAAGCGGGCATAGTGAGAATGCGCCTGGCAATGCCACCGCACGCTTCTTCTTCGTCTCTGTCCACCGATTGATCATACCAATCAAGGACAAGGAAGAACGTCGTAATAGATCTGATGCAAAACATTACAGTTGGTTTGAATGGGCAAATTGTGACTGAGGAGAGTATGTTAGTTACTTCCTAATGCTATGATGACCGGATGAAGCCTGGTCAAAGAAGCTTCCTGGCTGCAGGATGTCATGATTCGATGGCGGATGTCCAGGCATGCGTCACACGGCATGCGCAAGATTATCCTCACAGTTGGCGGCGTCTTCGAAGCATGGAGGTAGTTTGCGAATATGACTAGTTAGGAATGGTAGTCACGGCAGATCCTGATATCAAAGAAAACAGATAGAAGAATAAGATTAGGAAGGAGGACAATTGGCAACCGCTCACTAATTATGTCTATTAGTCTATATCGGTAGCGCTCAAGAGGAAACTATATACCAGTTGCATATTACCAGTACGTGCACCTATGGGGCTGAAACGTGGAAGTTAACGAAAAGAGTTGTAGCTAATCTGAGGACATCGCAGAGAACTATACGGAAAATTGTAGATGTTACGTTAAGAGAGGAAGCGTACACAGTGGGTCAGAGAAAAACCTCAAGGTATTGATATTCTAGTAGAAATAAAGAAGAAATGAGCACGGTCAAGACATTTAGTACGACGAGATGATAGCCGATGGTCTCTAGAAAGTAACTAATTGAATTCCAATAGTAGGAAATCGCAACAGAAAGAGACAGAAATTTAGATAGGATTATGAGTTTGTTGTTCGCAGTGGAAAAATGGATGCAGCTATCACAAGACCGGGTGATTTGGGAGAAATTAGAGAGGCCTTTACTCTGCACAGTGGTAAAAGTCCAGCTGGTGATGACGATGATTTCCATTATTTCGATAGGCATCGTGCACAATGTTACCCCCTACAAAATTGGTCACTGAACTCTCCAAGCCAACCTCAACTCCAACAATGTTAAAATTAAATAGATTATTTAATGATTGAGCACCTCCAAAAAGATCTACAACTTTTATCTATGCACTACTTAAACTTAGCTTTTCTTTGTATACATAGGTTTATTTCGCACTCATTCCAGCATCGACCATCAGTGAGAGGCTCCTATACGTAAAACTTGTCGGTTTGAAAGACAAACGTTGCAAAAACTTCGTCCAGAAAGCTGTCCTTAAACAGAGTCAGCGTCGTCCAATGTTTGGTCCAGTAATTTGTTCACAACAACGAGGAAAGGGCACTTGTCGGGTGAGTACTATCTACACTAAAGGCACAGCACAAAATTGCTCTTTAAAACATTGCATATATTAGCTTAGTGTGCGATGATATTCGTGCATTACCGCTTGGAAACCGCATCCCGGTATGAGAAGGCTCGCGAAGACATCGTGAAAAGCACCCTTGTGAGGGGAGATAAAATTTATTAGTCATAGTGTGTACCACACTTTTGAGTCAATACAAGTGTATTTTCCAGCAACATAATAATGGCATATTTTCCGAATGAAACGAGTGGTTGAATCTGCTTTACTCAACTAAATATGTCAGTTTATTTTAAGAGATAAAACAAATCAGCCAATATCTATTGCAATTTCTCTAGTACACTATCGCTAACATACTCAAGTATTCCGCCTATCTTTTTCTGAGCTCCTCACGAGTGTGCGGCTAGAAGATGCAAGCTAGCTCGGCACTGATTAGATGGCAGTCAATTTCTCATCACATGAACAATTAGGGCAAATCTTCTTAAAGTGGACTCAGCCACACCGGGACTCAGAATAATACATGAGACCAACAGAATCACGCATGAAATGTGGGGATAGTTGGTAAGGAGAAGTGGCGCAAAAAAGACAACGCAAATAGAGAACGCAAGGCAGGCACACAATACCAATAGTTAATTTGAACACCAACACGAAACCTAACACTCATACCCAAGCGGGTTGTCTACAACAAGTTCCTACACTCCCCTTTAGCCGGGGAATAAGTCTGTAAAGTAATGTAACTTTTTTTACCTCAACATTTAGCGAGAGTGTTATTGAATGCATGGTCCAAGCAAAAACAAAACAAGCAAGAGTTGTACACACTAAGCGACAAAACAACGAACCCCATTCAGAGTTAAACACACACTTTTAAAGTAGTCACAAGCAGAGATTAAAAACGCTCACAAACTGCATGAATCAAACACAAAGCAAAAAACAAATTTCATGACAGCCGATATTGTTGGCAAACATTTTGGCATAAAAGAAAATTAACTTTTTAAGAAAATATACGGATTGCTGAAGAATTTGTTACCATTCATTTTATGAAATAAGCCGCTCATATTAAACGAGCTACCTGGTACCAACTCTTGCATATCATCATAATACTGCTCATCATGGCACGCATTTGCGTTCATGGCAGTCAGGAGGAACACTTTATACCGCTGTCCTTTTGATAATGACTTTCCATATTTGCTATTTAATAAATGTCCCACCTGGCCTATGAGAGGTTTTTACATGTCTATGGGATTCATACATCGAGCCAACACTGCTCTCTACAAAAGATCTGTCCTACCTTCTGGTCCGACTAATCTTAATTTCCTAATTAGTTCTCACAAACCGCTCAGTGTTTTGGCACAGGAAACAATGCTGGTACATCGCACCTGCCTGCCACATTGTTCAGGCAAGGGTCACTTGCAGTATGCGTTAGACTCTTTGGCGTCGCCAATTCTCCCTTTCAGCTTCAACACATTTTCCCCTTCATTTTTGAAGAACGGTCTCTGGCGCACTGACAGCAACAGACAAACCAGTCATCTAAAACCTTATATCACACGCGTTAAGTTATCCCATTACTGCGCTGTGCGTCACCGTATTTACCAACTTCTATTAGTGCATAAAGCCGGCCCAAAGGAAGACCATGCAGGCGCTCGCAAGTTAATGACAAAACCTAAATGCCTTTATGCGGCTGAATGGTCAGTCTTACCACATTAAAGGCGGTAATGAATTTGCAGACTACTCTATGTCTTTGTTGTGGAAATTAGCAAAGAAAGATAGCAAAACCAGGTGCACGATCCCCAACCTGCATTCGTAATTTTAGAGCACTGCACGCATTTAGGCATCACCTCCTGATAAGTGCATGCTGACTGATGCACCAGGCCTCGATTATTAGCTTAGAAATTTTTTTATTAATGTATAGCTTTCATTTGCAGGCGCATGGCCGCATTTGGGTGGATTTCAATTAGTAATTACTCCCTTAATAAAAAATATCTCAATTATGTAAATATATTACAGCCCACTATCGGACGAAAAGCGCTAAAAATTCGCGTAGCGGATTTAGTTAGCAAAATACACAACTGCGCATATTAAACGTAAGGCCAACGAGGGTAAATAAAGCTAATTGCTTTTATTTTCTGATCTGTATATTCCCTTTTGATCCTGCTTCTCCTTCCTTATTGATTTTAATAAACATGGAATCTATCAGCAAAAACGATCAGTTCAGTCCATCTTTATTTTTCTCATTTCACAATGTTGAGGGACTCACTGAAAACAATCGGCAAGAACAGTTTGCAGTTACTGAGCGGGAGAGTCACCAATGATAGGCAACCTACAACCGCCAGGCTGCGCCATGGCATAATGCAGTCAACTCCAGCAACAACGGTGTCGTTTACCTTCGTGTGGTTGGCAGTAACTGGTAGTTTTCAATCAGCGCGCCGGGGAGTCGAGAACTGCGCTTTTGATGTCGTCATTTATCATTTGAAGGTCATTTACATAATGTTCCGCAGTTTAGCCTACAGCTATTGCGTCAGTGACAGCGCCTTTTTTATATTATTTCATACCTGCAAAACGTGAACGGCAAAAAGCGGCACGTCGAGCTATTTCAGCAAACCATTTAGCATGTCTAAGACTCTAGATGCCACAGAGCACTTTATTTGCCAAACATTCAGCAGCATTATTTAAGCTTTTAACGTCAGTTGAACAATACAGGTCATGTTTGCCTTGGAAAACATTGAAAACATGGTACATGACGGATATGATTCGCGCCTGGTTCTCTGCTCAGGCGCATTTAATGTTTCCTTGGAGCTTACATTTTTTGTTTCACATAATTGTGAAATTTAGATCCAGTGCGCGTGCTCGTGCGCCACACAGAGCCACTTAACCAGGGCCACGGTTTTTCTCGGCTGCATTGAAGATTTTCGTCGCAGCTTAGACTCAGTCTGCTTCATTACTAAAGACAAGCGGAATGATTCACTCCCTGCGGGACTTGGTTTTTGATAAAAACCTTCCACTGCACTATATGTAGCATTTGGATGCCCCGCAGAAATATGTCGGTCAGATTACCGTGCAATAGACAACCATTACGGATTACGAGTTTCTTACCGTTACGAAATGAAAAGTGTAAGCTACCTCGTCCTCATTAAATGTGTAGTTTACATTGATTCTTTCTTTTTGCCTGACCTGGTTTTAACAATTATCGATTAAAACATTGATATTACCTACGTAACTTACGGCACGTATATAGCGCTTGACCGCTGCAGTGAGCTTAGGCCAATAATATTTTTGGCGTATGCGTGCCAACGTTCGGTAAAAACCCGGGCTACCAGAAGAACGGTCGTCGTCGGACGTCTGCAGGACCATCGTGAAAATATTTAAGTATGACGATAAGGTAAACAGCTTCCGTCGGCCTGTAGTTCTTCTTGTAGAGGATGATATCTCGTGAACAGAACGATGACAATCCGCGCGAGAAGATTAGGGGCGGAGTCGGATTATTTCTTTTCAGATACTCAATGAGAGGCCGTAGTTTGAGGTCGTCTCTTTGTTGTTGAGCCAAAGTGTGCGTGGAGATAGCGTCAAGAAAAAGAGAATCGTCTGCGAATTTGGTGCTGTTAAGCTGAAGAGGTACGCAGGACAAACAGTCTGCATCACTGTGCTTCTTGCCTTATTCATTATTGCGATAGCTCTACTGCGCCAGGTTCCGAGCCATTGCGTGGTCTGGCGGCGGTCCTGCTTGACCTTGGACAGCCGAGGAGGAGGAGCAGCAGAAGCAGAAGACTGGTAACTTACGCTATCACGTTATACTCTTGAAGGATGAGGCATAATGTAGGACCTTACACTGATAGGGCGTGACAGGGGAATGATGTAGCAGCAAAAGTTTCCGCCGTTGCTATCGCAATTCAACTAGGGTTAACCAGAGTTAAAGCACAACTAATTTTTTTGACCATGGTCACATTAAATTCTTGAAATCAAAGGCTTCAGAGGGCTAGCCTTCCCGAATGACCTTTGAGGAATGCCAACCAACAGTGTGATAGGTAATTGCTCACTACTCGGAAAGGCTTGCTATAGAACTAGAAGAGTAATTTGGTAACTTTCCAAACAATAGCTATACATTCCTTTTCTGTAGTGGAGTAGTTCACCTGGGGCCGGGATAATGTGCGGCTTGCGTATGCAATTACGCGTTCAAGACCATTCTGCCATGTACAAGGACCGCTCCAATGCCGGCGCTACTTGTGGCTGTGCGCAGTTCTGTGGCGGATTCCTAGCCGAAGTGACCACATTGTAGGTCAGTGCGTAGTGTTCCGACCGTGCATCATCCGCACTTGCGCGCTCTATTGTTCGCCTGTGGGCATGGATAAGTGCTGTGGATATGTGCTGTTGGTACAAGGGCGCTAAGGGAGCCTGTTTCCAGGAATCCTTTTGTGTAAGCCTGTTTTGCTTTGTGGAGACCCTGCAAATGCCAAATTGGCCCTGTCAAGGGAACGTCTAGAAAAATACAAAGAAATGTCCCCCTGCGGGAAATAGCCGGAAGTGCTTTCGTTCAATTGTTCACCCTTCCCGTCGAGAAGTGCTATCGCCCAGTGAGGAATGCCTACTGTCCAAAGGAGACTACAAAGTGACACGTCCGCTGACGTACAGGACAAGAAAGGAGCAAGGTGATTACGGCCATTAGAGGATTTCCCGGGAATGCAGGAAAGATTTGCAATTGTTGGAAAGGGACAATGCTGGGAGCAGTATGCGGCGCGCACGTGCACTTGGGTTTCTGAGAAGGAAATCCACTTACCGGAACCAGCATATCGAATCTTTGCTGAAGAATAGAAATGTACCTCCTCGCCGTTCCCAAGCTCTTCCCGCCAACAAGTGACCACGCCCAACGAAACAATGCCGGACCAGTCAGTGCATCAGACCATCAGTGCAGTGATGTGCTCGATTGGATGCCGATATCTGAGTGGCGTGCCCTGGAACTGGTTGGTCAGCATCTTCAGAGAGGGGCTGGACATAGGGGGTTTTAAGGACGCTGCAGAGCACGAAATGACGCTCTGAGCCCTGGGTAAACGGCTCATCCAGATGCTTCTCGCTATGAACTCTTTACGCTTGCCATTTTGTTAATATACCCTTCTTTTTCATGTAAATAATCATGTAAATAAGTTTTCCCAAAGTGCCATTAAACCGGCTTGTATATATTTTACCAACTTCGAAGATTCAATCCTTCATCAACCCCGAGTCTCTGCACGCTACCAAGTGAAGGCCGGGTCGACTTAGTCCCAGCGTCACGACAACGACTCAGTCCCAGCGTTGGGATCTGAATCTACAAGCCACAACATCTGGTGATTGGAGGTGGGATCTGGATCTACAAGCTACAACATCTGGTGATCGGAGGTGGATCTGAAGCTACAAGCCACAACATCTTGTGATCGGAGGTGGCATCCCAAGCAACAAGCAGGAGCAGCAATCGGCCAACAAGAGAGCAGCTCGGAACATCGATCGCATGTGTGGGTGAGTGCTTGGCTTTTCTTCTGATGTGGACCAGGTTCTAGAACAGGGTTAGATTTTAGAACTGGTAAAAAGTGTTGAAACGCCTTTAGGTTTGGTAGTTTGCACTGTTGTTTTGGAAGTAGCCGACACTCGGAGCGATCATGGACCTACAAAAGCTGCAGAAACCGGAACTGTTGCAATTGTGTGAGGAATTGGGAATTGATACAAGTGGTTTGGCACGAAAACCCTTGATTATAAAGGCAATCACTGATTTGGAAACCGATGATGAGGAGCTCAGTGAAGCATGGAACCTCATCGGACAAAAAAAGGAGGAGCAGCTCAGACGGCAGAAAGAGCGGGAAAAAGAAGAAAAGAGGCAGGAGCGTGAACTTGAGAGGGAAAAAGAGGAAAAGAAGCGTGAAATTGAAGGAGAAGCAAAAAGGCTGGAGCTAGAAATTGAGCTCCGGAAATAAGAAGTAGAATTGAGCAAGAGGTCGGGCAATTGTCCCCAGCTAGCGGTACCTCTTCTCAACAAGGAGACAGATTTCAAGATGTCAAAGTACATGCAGCCATATGTGATATCAGGGGATATCGGTCTGTATCTGGCTAACTTTGAGCGAACTTGCGAAAAACTGTCCTTCCAGCGAGACACTTGGTCTCAGAGATTATTGACGGTTCTGCCCTGCGAGGCAGCGGAGGTTGTCGCGCGGCTAAGCAAGGAGGACGCGGACAACTACGAGAAGGTCAAAGCCTGCCTTCTGAGAAAGTATAGGCTTAGCGCCGAGGCGTTCAGACAACGTTTTCGGAACGCTGCTAAGTCGAGGGACGAGAGTTACCCTGAATTCCTGTACAATTTAAGAGTCAATTTGGGCGAGTGGCTAAAGAGCACAGATTCCTACAGTGATCGGGACGCTGTAGTCGAGCGAATTCTTTTGGAGCAGTTTTATAACTGCCTCCCAGAAAAGGAAAGGAATTGGTTACAGGACCGAGGCGAAATTAAGTCGGCAACTGAAGCTGCCGAACTCATTGAGGAGTATGCTTCGCGCCGACAATTCAGCAACCCAGCAGTGGATAGGCCCCGCAATCCCAAGTTCAGCGTGAATAACCGTCAAAAAAGGCACTTTGCAAGATTTGCAAACGAAGAAAGGAAGGTTTCTTCAGGCAACCGCCCTAGAAAGGACGGCAGTGAGAAAAGTGGGGAAGTGACCAACGCGCAGAACACAAAGAATAAACTTGAGGCTAGGAAGCCGCTCACATATTTTAGGTGTAATGAGCAGGGTCACATTGCCGTCAACTGCCGGAAAGAAAAGATTGCTTTCTCGTATGTCAGTGACTGCGATGAAAATATGCAGCTTTTGGAACCTTACATGCATGACCTAGTAGTAAACGGGAAGCCTTGCAAGGTACTGCGCGATTCGGCCGCAACGATGGATGTTGTCCATCCGGCGTATGTGTCGCCTTCCGACTATACAGGACAGTGTGCATGGATCCGCCAGGTAGTGGAGGAACAGAGTGTGTGCTTGCCAATCGCGAACGTGGTCATCGAGGGCCCTTTCGGCAAGTTAACAACCGAGGCTGCCGTTTCAGGAAAGCTTCCTAAGTGCTATCCGTATTTGTTCTCCAACAAATCGGACATGCTACTGCGAAAGAGGGGCATCCTTTTCGGAGACAGAGTTGTGCAAGCCTTAACACGTTCAGCGGCGCGAGAACTAGCTACACTGCTCATTCCAGAAAAATCCACAGCGGAGGAAACGGCAGTTAAAACAGTGGTCGATGCGGAAGATAGCGGGTCAGAAAACTTTGAGAGCGAGGCATCTCAGATAAGTCAACTTGAAAGTGAGCTTGATGAGACGCGGAATGAGGACGTTCTTGGGAGTAACCTCTTGCCGCCAGTGTCTAGTAATCTCACGAGACTTTTAAGTGGAACCCGAGAGGACTTAGCTATGGAGCAAGCCAATGATCCCAAGATACAGGAGATAAGCGAGCGCCACCGCACCACTAAGACAGCAAAGAATATTTCTTTTGAGATGAGAAAGGTAGTGCTGTATCGCTTATTTAAGGATAAGCGCGGAGTAGAGCGGGGCCAATTAGTCGTTCCCCAAAAGTACCGCGAAGACTTACTGCGACTTTCCCATGGCAGCTTGTGGTCATGTCACCTTGGAATAAGGAAAACAAAGCAGAGACTGTTGCAAGAATACTATTGGCCTGGATGTTTTATGGACACGGAAAATTTTGTACGGTCATGCGACACGTGCCAGCGGGTTGGAAAGGCGCAAGATAAGTGGAAAGCTCCGATGGTGTTAGTACCAATCATTACCGAGCTGTTTCACCGGTTAGTAATAGATGTAGTTGGGGCACTTCCTGTGACAGAGTCAGGGTACCGTTATATCCTCACTATGTTATGCCCAGCCACAAAGTTTCCAGAAGCTGTTCCGCTGCTCGAGGTGACGTCCGAGAGTGTAGTGGATTCGCTGCTGTCAGTGTTTGCACGAGTTGGATTCCCTTCCGAGGTCCAAAGTGATCAGGGTAGCGTTTTCACAAGTGTCCTCACCATCTCATTTCTCGAGCGATGCGGCATTAAGGTAGTGCATAGCTCGATCCACCATCCGCAGAGCAACAGCGTAGAAAGATGGCATTCTGTTCTCAAACGAGTCCTGAGGGGACTGTGCTATGAAAACAAGCGCGAATGGGATACCTGCCTGCCTGCAGCACTTTTCGCTTTGCGCTCAGTGCCGCACGAATCCACTGGATTTAGCCCAGCCGAGGTGGTGTACGGAAGGTCACTGCGCTCACCTTTGCGGATGGTGCGCGAAGCCTGGGAGGGGCGCGGAGAAGACCCAACAGTAGTAGAATTCATTCTGAACCTCTTGAATCGCTTACATAACACTAAGGAACTCGTTGAGGCCAGCATGAAGTCAGCCCACGCTCGTTCCAAAGTGTACCATGATAAGTCAGCCCGTCAAAGGACGTTTCGTATCGGGCACAAGGTGATGTTACTGAGAGGTTCAAGGCAGAATAAGCTCGAAGTACAGTGGGAAGGACCGGCTGAAGTCGTTGCAAAGCTTTCTAACACTAACTATGCAGTGAAAACCCCCTTTAGGCGTAAAGAAGTGCGCATTTATCATTGCAATCTTATGAAGCCTTATGTGCAGAGGGAAGCCGTGGTAAATCTAACGTTAAACCTTCCCGAGGAGATGGGGGACAACTTTATTTGCCTCAGCGGAAAAGGAAGCAATGCTCAGGAGCTTCTCAAAAAGACGGAGCAGAGAGGAGAACTAAAGAAATCCCAGCTGTCCGATCTGGGCGAGATAATAACAGAGTATGAGGCCTGCTTCGTGGACAGGCCAGGAAGGACTGATTTGACTGAGCACGATATTGAGCTGACTTCAGACGTGCCAGTGCGATCAAGGTGCTACCGATTCTCTCCAAGGCAAAGAGAAATTCTGGATAGGGAAGTAACTCGCATGCTGGAATTGGGAGTAATAAAACCCTCGGAAAGCGATTATGCTTCGCCTATGATCTTAGTAGAAGCTCCAGGTAAAGACCCTAGTCCTGTGGTAGACTACCGAAAGCTAAATTCTCTCACCAGGGATCAAGTGCATCCTATTCCGAATATTGAGGAGAGAGTTGAACAGGTCAGTAGAGCGGCATATGTGACTACGCTGGACCTTACTCGAGGATACTGGCAAGTACCGCTCACTGAACGCGCCAGCAGATACGCGGCTTTCGTCACTCCGACGGGCAGCTACCAGCCAACAATGATGAGTTTCGGGCTCAAAAACGCTCCATTTTGTTTTTCCCGACTCATGGATAGGGTTTTAAAGGGGTGTGAAACATTCGCGGTGCCTTATTTAGATGACATTGCGGTTTTTTCCGACTCATGGGTGGACCATATGGTACATCTAAGAGCGGTACTGAGCCTTTTGCGTCAAGCTGGAGTAACCGTAAAGGCCGAGAAATGTTGCCTGGCAAGGGCGACCGTGGACTACTTGGGTCACAATGTAGGTCAAGGTTTCAGGAAACCCAGCGAGATTAAGATTTCTGCGGTAGCAGACTACCCGCGGCCGAGCACGAAGACGGAAATTCGAGCATTCCTGGGTCTGACTGGATACTACAATCACTACATCCCTAACTATTCAGCTTTGGCCAGCCCTCTGACCGACGCTCTCCGCAAGACAGAACCGACAAATGTAGTCTGGGGCGAACAAAAGGAAGCCTCTTTCGTAAACCTGAAGGCTGTGCTGATTACCCGTCCGGTATTGCGAAGCTCAAGACTATGACCGATGAATTCACGGTCCAGTGTGATGCCAGTGATCGAGGGCTAGGTGCTGTTCTCTGCCAGAGAGATGACGACGGTAATGAGCACCCCGTGCTCTACCTGAGCAAAAAACTGAGTTCTAGAGAGAGGGTTTATTGCGCGTCAGAGAAAGAGTGCGCTTGCATTGTATGGGCCATTCAAAAATTTCAGTGCTATCTTGGAGGGGCCAAATTCACCATAGAGACGGACCATTGTCCCCTGGCTTGGCTGCAAACTGCGACATCGAAGAACAGTCGCCTTCTGAGGTGGAGCTTGATTTTACAGCAGTACAATTTTGAAATAAGATACAAAAAGGGGAAGTTAAATGGGAATGCGGACGCGCTTAGCCGCTGTTTCTGAGCGGTCCGAGGTGTTCCTCACCATGTATCCAAATTGATAATCAGGTTTTTTTTTCCGTACGCTTGTATATGTGTGACTATGTAAAGCAGCACGTTTCGTTTTTCTAGGCATACGTGGGTCCTGAACGTCTTGAGTGTGGGCTTTTCTCGAACAACGATGGCAGTTTTCTTTTAACCTGGTCTCTTCAGACGGGAGCCGAGTGCTTGCTTAGACATGTGGTTGAGTTTCAGACAGCTCAAGCAATTTGGCCTACGACAATCAAGACAACGCGACAAGCAACAGCGAGCTTCAAGCGTTCATGTGCAGGCCATTAAGTCGTCTCTTCATGCAGCAGCTGCGACTGCTGCACTCCGAGACTCTTCTGGCGGGGGAGGAGGCTGTTACGACCGTGCATCATCCGCACTTGCGCGCTCTATTGTTCGCCTGTGGGCATGGATAAGTGCTGTGGATATGTGCTGTTGGTACAAGGGCGCTAAGTGAGCCTGTTTCCAGGAATCCTTTTGTGTAAGCCTGTTTTGCTTTGTGGAGACCCTGCAAATGCCAAATTGGCCCTGTCAAGGGAACGTCTAGAAAAATACAAAGAAATGTCCCCCTGCGGGAAATAGCCGGAAGTGCTTTCGTTCAATTGTTCACCCCTCCCGTCGAGAAGCGCTATCGCCCAGTGAGGAATGCCTACTGTCCAAAGGAGACGACAAAGTGACACGTCCGCTGACGTACAGGACAAGAAAGGAGCAAGGTGATTACGGCCATTAGAGGATTTCCCGGGAATGCAGGAAAGATTTGCAATTGTTGGAAAGGGACAATGCTGGGAGCAGTATGCGGCGCGCACGTGCACTTGGGTTTCTGAGAAGGAAATCCACTTACCGGAACCAGCATATCGAATCTTTGCTGAAGAATAGAAATGTACCTCCTCGCCGTTCCCAAGCTCTTCCCGCCAACAAGTGACCACGCCCAACGAAACAATGCCGGACCAGTCAGTGCATCAGACCATCAGTGCAGTGATGTGTTCGATTGGATGCCGATATCTGAGGGGCGTGCCCTGGAACTGGTTGGTCAGCATCTTCAGAGAGGGGCTGGACATAGGGGGTTTTAAGGACGCTGCAGAGCACAAAATGACGCTCTAAGCCCTGGGTAAACGGCTCATCCAGATGCTTCTCGCTATGAACTCTTTACGCTTGCGATTTTGTTAATATACCCTTCTTTTTCATGATAATAATCACGTAAATAAGTTTTCTCAAAGTGCCATTAAACCTGCTTGTATATTGTCACGTAGTGGTGACGAGGTCGACGACACAAATGAAGGGGTCGATGATTGCACTAAAGAAACTCTTTATTTGGGCTGACTTGCGCCCGCAAAAGAACTAAGCAACTCGGCGGCGGCGATAGCAACAAGCGTGGTCGTCGGTCGTCGGACAAAGAATGCTCGTCACACTCGGCAACGCTCAATTTAAAGGCTGCACAGAACAATCTAGATAACGTCGCAAACAGCTACCAGCACGGGCTGGAACATTGTGGAAAGACACCCGAGTGGCCGGAACCTTCGAGACAGATCTCGGTGCATCTTGTGCTACAACAAAACTGATAAAGGTGTGAATCGCGACATCGATCATTAAAAAACAGATTACGGAACTGATACGCGGTCCAGAATCAGAGTGATAAGCCTGTATGCCGGCGGCCGTTAAAAAACAACAAATACTGTTTTGAAGGTTTCGCGGCATTACTCCCCCCTTAAAAAAAACATCGCCTCGATGTTCCAAAACAAACTTAAACATAAACACTGCAAAGTTTAAACACCACAGATTATTTAACGCGCGTAATATGGCTTCAGTCGTACAACATGTACAATCTCTGGGCGTGTGCGTCGCCGTTGTGATGCTGACGTTCCGTCGGGAATGACTTCATAGTCCAGTGGTCCGACGCGGCGAAGGATTTTGTATGGCCCAAAGTATCGACGCAACAACTTTTCAGTTAATCCGCGACGGCGAATTGGTGTCCAAACCCACGCTTGGTCTCCTGGATTGTACTCTGCGTGGCGTCGTCGGAAATTGTATCGTCGGCTGTCGGTGCGCTGCTGGTCTTTAGTACGCAACCGTGCGAGTCGTCGGGCTTCCTCTGCACGCTGCAGGTAGGCTGCGACGTCAAGGTTGTCCTCGCTAGTTACTTGGGCCTTGGTGTCCGATCTCGGCTCCGTCGTTTCTTCAGGTCATGGCCGGGGCATACCATTGTTACTACGCTGGACGGCGGTGTCTGTTTGCGCTCTGGTCGTGTTGTCGTCGATGTCGTCGTGTGGAGCAGCGATGAAATGGCTGCGTCGTCGTTAGTGGTCGTCGTCGGCGGAGGATCTTCGTCTTTTCGCCGTTGAGCAACCTCACCTCCAAAGGTTGCTCTGTTTAGTTTCCCCTGCGCGGGCTTGGGGACCTTCCGTGCATACTCTCATCATAGGTACGGCCTGGCGACGCAAAGCGGGCCCTGTACGGCGATGGAGATCTGAACCGATGGCTTGGTGTCGCAATCTCGCCGCTACGCAGGTAGTTGTCAATTTCTTGTGGTCGTTCACCTGGGCGTGGTCGTGGAGCGTCGACTGCAAATCCGCGGAGACCGATTCGTCGGTACGGGCAGTGGCGCAGAATGTGGCCGGCCTCACCGCAGTGGAAGCATAATGGCCGGTTGTTTGCAGTCCTCCAGGCGTCGCACTTCCTGGGGCTTGGGGGTCGTTGGTAGACTTGGCGGGCGGGGGCCAAGGGGCGGTTTTCAGGAGCAGGACGGCAGCGCCGAGGGCTCGGAAAGTCATCACGTCGGGGCGCAGGGCGACGAAATGCACCAGCGTAGTTCATCGCTGTTGCCTCCTGTGCTGGAACAGTCGCAGCCGTCGCGTCAGGAACGCCCAGCGCCTGCTGGACTTCTTCACGGACGACGTCCGCGAGCGTCGCCACCTGCGGTTGTTGGGATGATGGCATCAGTCGGCGGAGCTCCTCTCGCACGATCTCCCGGATGAGGTCCCGAAGATTCTCTCCGCATGTAGATCCGCTGGGGTAATGGATTGAGCAGTCCGGCTGAAGTGGTCGCTCGTAGTGGCGCATCCGGGTGTACAACGTCTTCTCGATGGCAGACGCTTCCGTTTCAAATTCCGCCACGGTTTTTGGCGGATTTCGGACAAGACTTGCAAAAAGCGATTCTTTAACGCCTCGCATTAAAAATTTGACTCTCTCACTTTCGGTCATGTTCGGGTCGGCGCGGCGAAAGAGGCGCTTCATCTCAACGTACGCCAGGACAGGCTCGTTAGGAAGTTGCAGTCTTGACTGAAGGAGGGCCTGGGCTCTTTCCTTTCGGACGACGCTTGAAAAGACAGTCAGAAACGCTTCCTTGAAAGTCTCCCAATCCTTCATAGTTGCCTCATGATTTTCGAACCAAACTCGGGCATGTCCTTGAAGAACAAAGTAGAGCTGCCTAAGTTTCGCGGCGTCGTTCCAGCCGTTGAATTCTGCCACACGATCGAAAAGGTCCATCCAGTCTCCCGCATCTTCATCCGGTCGTCCATGGAAGCAAGGGGGCTCACGGGGCTGGACGAAAACAACCGGTGCTGTAGGCTGGGCCATTGTCAGCGCCGATGCCTTCCTAGATGGTATGGGATCAGGCAGCAGACCGTGTTCGGGTTGTAGGCCTTGAAGTCGGCGGCTGGCTCGGTGACCTGTAGGTTGGTCTTCCAGGGCGACAGGAACACAGCTTGGGTCTTCGCTTGAAGGATCAAAGGCAGCACCTCCACCAGATGTCACGTAGTGGTGACGAGGTCGACGACACAAATGAAGGGGTCGATGATTGCACTAAAGAAACTCTTTATTTGGGCTGACTTGCGCCCGCAAAAGAACTAAGCAACTCGGCGGCGGCGATAGCAACAAGCGTGGTCGTCGGTCGTCGGACAAAGAATGCTCGTCACACTCGGCAACGCTCAATTTAAAGGCTGCACAGAACAATCTAGATAACGTCGCAAACAGCTACCAGCACGGGCTGGAACATTGTGGAAAGACACCCGAGTGGCCGGAACCTTCGAGACAGATCTCGGTGCATCTTGCGCTACAATAAAACTGATAAAGGTGTGACTAGCGACATCGAGCATTAACAAACAAAGATTACGGAACTGATACGCGGTCCAGAATCAGAGTGATAAGCCTGTATGCCGGCGGCCGTTAAAAAACAACAAATACTGTTTTGAAGGTTTCGCGGCAATATATTTTACCAACTTCGAAGATTCAATCCTTCATCAACCCCGAGTCTCTGCACGCTACCAAGTGAAGGCCGGGTCGACTTAGTCCCAGCGTCACGACAGTAGTTTCTCAAAGTACTGTTGCTGTTCGCCTCCTCAAAGGACTGTTGTTGCTGTTAGCTTCAGTAGAACGGTTCGTTGTCTTTTGTGAGGCGAGTTAGGGGCTCAGATATCCGCAAGTTCTTCACAAAACGTCAGTAGTAAGCACAAAGACAGAGAAATCGACGTACGCATCACTTCTCAGTTGCAATGGGGAAAGCGGCGAAGGCAGTTGTCTTGTCGGGGTCTGGGCTAAAGCCCTTGGCACTCACAATGTGGCCCACAAACGTCAGCTGTTGGAAAGCAAAATGGCATTTTTCTGGCTTAAGGGACATACCGGTTGAACGAAATGCTTCGTAAACAGCCGGCAGGTGCCTCAGGAGTTCTTTGAAAGTATCGAAGAAAATGAAAACGTAATCCAGGCACACCAGGCAGGGCTGCCATTTCAGGTCAGAACGTCCAGTGTCCATCATCCCTTGGAAGGTCGTAGAAGCCGAGCATAGGCCGAAAGGGTGCACCCTGAACTCGTACAAACCGTCCGGGGTAATAAAGGCGGTCTTTTCTTGGTCGTGTTCGTCCACCTCTATCTGCCTATAACCATCTGGCGTGGAGCAGATGGTCTACGGTTTCAGAGACACGTCTTTTTTGGTAAATGTGTTTAAATGTCGGTAATCAATGTAGAATTGTAGGGTCCTATATTTCTTCCCCACTAGGATAACAGGCGATTCCCATGGGCTCGTCGACGGCTGGATCACGTCATCCTGGAGCATTTCCGGAACTTGCCTGCAAATTGCATCCCACTCCTTTGGAGAGACCCGATAAAGCTACTGACATAACATGGTCTCTGGCCTTCGACGTCCATAATTCGACACTTTGTGAGTGGTATCTGCCTAACCCTGGAGTTCGATGCAAAACAGTCCCGGAAAGAGTCGATAATGATCTCTAGGCAGCGTTTTTGATTACGCAGGAGGTCTGGGTTTAAATCTGGTTTAAGCGGAGTAGTCGACTTTTCTAATGACTTTGAAATTTGGGACAACGCGTACTGTCATGCGCATACCGCGAATTCTTCAAAATAGGCAATCGTTGTGCTGCTCGCCAAGCAATGCGGTTCACAACTGAAGTTCATAACCAAAAGTTCGGTTCGCCAGCCCTTCTTTTCAATAAGCCCTCGAGCTACACAGACTTGCTGACCCAGAAGCAGCTACGAGTTCTGGTGCTACTATCGCACTCTAGAGCCACAAACATGCTGGCTCTTGACGCTATAACGTCATCGTCACACACAGACTCGCAGCTTCGGCATGTGTTGGTTGGGTTCGGCGTCAAGAGTGCAGTGGGCGGCAAACGACACGATCAGTTCCTTAAAGTCGATCAGTGAGCCATGCTCCCGTAGGAAATGCGAACCGAGTATCAGGTTTTTGGCGCACTTAAGGTTTACAGTGAAGAAGCCGGGGAAGCTTACGCTGCGGATCTGTATTCGCCAGGTAGAGACACAAATAGGTGTCACCATATGGCCGCCAGTTGCTTGAATCTGTGGCCCAGTCCAAGGCGTGAAAACCTTTCAGAGATTTGTGGCTATCCGGCTGCTAATTACCGAAAAAATCAGTGCCGGTGTTAAGGAGTGCATTCGAGGTACCGTTGTCGGTGAGTACTATATTTTCTGCAGGAAACTAATTTTTCCCAGCTCGTCGGGACGAGTCGCCGTCGGTCAGCACGTCGCGGTGAATTGCTGGATGGAGGCTTTTGATTCTATACAGCTGCGGCGGCCCTACCGCCGGTGGAAGCTGTCTTTATTTTTCCCGCCTAGGAGATGTGCCTCAAAACCGGCCACAGTTAGAGGGGCGGCTGGCAGAATAGACTCTTGGAGATTGGGATCGCGACTGGTGTCGTTGTGCGGTCGCGGCTTGCACGTTAGCGGCCAAGTACTACTCAATCTCCTGCTGTCGCTCACCGTAGCCTGGTCGAGGTGGGTCGGGATAAAACCCCCTGAGACTCATTTGGCAGTAGGAGCAGTTGAACAGAATGTGGCCGGGCTCCCTGCAGTGGTAGACAGTGGCCGGTTGTTTCGCGTTCGCCACACGTGCACTTTTCGGATGGCGGACATAAATACCTTCTGTGGAACGGGCACAGCTGGCACGTAATACTGCACATGAGGTAAAGTAGCAATAGGACGAAAGGGTTGTGACACTGACGCAGCGTTTCATAGTACGTCACTGCAAGTCATTATGTAGGGCTCCGGCTGCGGGTTTACTGGAAGTGGCTGCACCACTCGCCGCACTTCATTCCTGATCGCGTTCGCTACTGCAGCGACGCTTTCCCGTGGAGCTTTAAAGCGTAGTTTCTGGTGCCATTCATACACAATGTTCCGCACGAACTATCGAAGTTCCTTAGCGGGAAGGGACGTATTTGGGCAGTGAGGGCGGTTGCTACAAGATAAAGTCGGCCGTACTCCACGCCCCGCTCTTGCAAGGAGCTCTCCATCCCCGTTGCCTCTTTTGTAAATTCCGTCACAGTTCTCAGAGTGTTGCTGACATGTCCAGCAAAAAACTGCTCCTTTACACCTCCGATTGGGGGGCGCTCCTTCATTACCTCGGGCATAGCTGGATAACCTCGACTGAAGAAACGCGTCATGCCTGCTATGAACATGGCAACATTTTCATTTGGCTTCTGCGATCTTGCGTGCAGGGCAAGTTCGTCTTTCTCTTTTCCCTCGTCGATAGAAGTTGCCGTCAGCAACTCTCTCCGAAAAGCTTCCCAAGTGGTATAAGAAGTTTTGTGATTCTAGTACCCATTTTGGCTGAATCCAGCGATGAAAAGTAGACATTTTGTAGCTTCTGCTTCCCGTCGCACTGGTTGAAGCCCGCCACTCGATCTAAACTGGCCACTATGTCTTCAATGTCCCAGAATATACCACTGTGGAGCGACGCTGGTCACTGAGGTGTGTGATGGACAAACGGCGGCACCGCTTCAGTCTGCTGAGGAGTGTGGCTGCCCGAGATAAAAGAAACTCAAGCTGTAGGCCTCGCAGGCGACGGGTCGCCTTGTGGACAGGTGTATCCACGCACTGGGAACTGGCTTCGAATGTGCCTTCGAAGTCAGCGTACATGGGAAGATATCCTGCACCTCCTCCAAATGCCACCATCAAATAGCCAGTGCTGCCAACGTAGGTCAGAAGGTAGGTTTAATAACGGCGATGTGGCACTGGGACTTGGATAGACTGCCGAGAGCTCGAAAGAGGAAGACGAAGAACGCTGGGATGACTATGTGGCTAAGGCCAGCTAAACGTCCTGTAATGCAGTCCTGTCGCATGACGGCGCCACAAGAGTGATTAAGAATGCAGCAATATTTCCATGGCACTTCAATATTGCAGTCGCTAAACCTACCTTCTCTTCCCCGTAGTTATTCTGTAGCAACCTTCCTAGACGTAGCCATCAATACAAGGAGGATGTCTTAGGCATCTGAAATGTGTATCACATAGTGTACACAATTATTTAGTCTTCCTTTCTTTACTGCTAAATTTTTAACAATTTCGTTCTCTTCCTCTTTCCGTGCAGTTTTACGCAGAAATGATCCCGGTCTACAATTTTCTTTTTATACTTTCCTTACGGTACCTCTTCGCTGATTTATTCGGTGGAGGCACCAGTATTACGCGTTCTTCTGCTTTACTGCCCACTACTCTCGCGCTCGGAACTTTCGCAGATCTTGTAATTAAAGCAACTGCCCGGCCTGCCAGGCGCCAGCTGATTTCCGCTCTCACCCAATTAATGAAATGATACTGGATGCCATGTGCACTAGCTTTGGTACTTTCCTGATATCGTAAACTCCCTGACGTAAATTCTCTGGTACTTGTACAACGTCACCCTTGAGGATATTACTCAAGCTCTCTGCTACCATCATTAGGTTGCGTCCTGCGAATTCTTCGGCAGTCTGCTCTTAGTTTCTTGTGCCACCTCGTTCATTGTGCCAGCTGGGAAGGTTCGGACTAATATTTGCTTATCACCCTTTACACGTTCTAATATAGCTCGCCTTCGACTGCTCATGTTAGAAACCGTGATGGTAAGCAACTCGGCACTTTCTCGTTTGCCTCCCGACTACTGGTTGCTGATTGCTGTTTTCTGTGTGCTGTTCTCCCGGAACGTTCGTTCCTTACCTCTTCCGCCTTCGCAGTCCTCTTACCTTCTTACCTTCTACACCTATTTGGCTCCCTGCTCTTTCCCTACCTGACTTACATTGCCTTCTCTGTCCTTGCCAGTGCCTGGCCTTGCCAAGTGTACCAAACCGAAAAGTCCGCCATGGTTGCCGCAGTGTCGGAATGTGCCATTTTTTCTTCTATTTGAGAAAGGCGTCTATTCAGTTCCGATGTTTTCGCTTTTAGTGCCTCAAAGTCTTTCTCTAAAGCTGCTAAACGCGACACTAGGTTGGGGTCCTCTTGCTCAAACCTCATATGGCACACACTTAACAGGCAACACCGTCATAATCATCCACATTTTCCGCCTCCTCTATTTCTCCTTCGACGTTTCCTTCAAGTTAACAAGCCACTAATACTCCTTGCACTTACCTCCTTTTTCGCTTGAACATCTAAGGCCTTTTTTTCCACTTGAATATATCTGCAGTGAACTGCTTAAAGTTTTACATACTCAAAAAAAAAAAGAAAATTGACAAGCACTTGTTCAGATCAATTCTTTAATGATTATCACATAAAAAAGATTGACTATCTAAACATTTAACACACTAATAAAATACTTATCTTACGATTGAGATACCGGAAATCCCAGCTTGAAGCACAAAAACAAGGCTGCTAGTCCTGGCACAAGAAGCTAAAATCTATTCTACATAGTGGGTGGAGCAGCGCGAAAAGACGAAACACACAAGAAGAGAAGCACTTTTCTTCTTGTGTGTTTCGTCTCTTCGAGCTGTTCCACCCACTACGCAATTGTACCAACTCGCCTAACTGTCCATCCTACTTCAATCTATTTTACAGCCTGCATTTAACCTAATTAATTATACCATAAAGACAAAATAATAAAGGGAAACAAGAAATTAATTTAACGCTTCTACATATGTCCCGCACTGGTCGGTCTGTCTGTTTCCGATCGCCACATGCAATTCAATCAAAAAACGCTCCATCACCTGAAGGGGGGCGCCATCTAGACGGAAGAATAGCAACTGAGGATACCTGACTGACCACAGTCTCGCGCCAAGACGACAAGCTACAAATACTTGCAAAGAAAAACAAGAAAATACAAAAAGGTAAAGAAACTCTAGGAATAAAATATATCGTTACAAAATAAACTGTTTACTATGAGCATACAAAAAATACAAGTAGCATAAAATACAAGTGAGCCTATAAAATACAAGTAGTAAAGATGACGGTCGATTTATGAGACCTAGTATCACCATATGGTGCTGAAAAAACGGCTTTGTTGGTGGATATACATAGGATACAACGCTTGCGCAAAAGAACTTCTTTTCTAGACATCGAAGTACCACTTCTGAGTAATTCTCCATGCAGTGCAAATAAGGAGGCAAACAAGGCGAGTGTAGACGTTGGCATTTTCCACAGGGTAGTTGTTAGGCACCCGTTCCTGTCGTCTGTGACATTTGCATAACTAGGAGGCAACTTGTAGTTCTGCCAGGGGCCAGCCGGTTGCTGCTTGTACTGACCCACCTGAGGTGCATGGTTTTACTCCGCCTCCAGCAGCCACCATGGTCATCCAAGCAGAGGCGTCTTGGATACTCTGGTGAATGCCATTGTTGAGATCCTGAGGGACCCAGTAATGCAGTTGCCTCTTACATATAAAAAGCGAAGCTCAAATGCATGCGAATGACATAGCCCAGTCGAAAAAAAAAACTACAGAACTCTGTCAAAAATACGACAAAATATCCTGTAGTTCTGTCATAACCATCAGATTTTTCTGTAGTTCTGTAGTACTTTTCTGTACTTCTGTAGTTTTTCTGTGGTATATATTTGTTGTCTGTAGTTCTGTAGCACTTTTTTGTTGTAACTACAGAAATGACTGATGCTACGACAGAATGTTCTGTTGTCACAACAGGTTTCCCGTCAAAAACCGCGCCGAAATTCTGTCGTAACATCAGAAAATTTTCTGTAGTTTTTTCCGACTGGGAGGCGTCCCTAATTGCCTTTACTCTGCCTCGCCGACTTGTAAAATGGGAAGTTTTAAATCTGGACGCCAAAAGAGCGCGATGGGCAAGGAGTTTATTAATTGCTTATAGTTGTGAAAAATGAGGGGCGCATCTAGTAGGGGGCAGGAGCCAGTGTCCGGCTGGCCTCTGGCCGACAATAGGACGGTGTGACCCCATATGACCGCGTGGCGCTACCAAATTGACATAAGCTGCTAACGGGGCGCCTCGTTTGTCATCACACGCTGAGGAGTATCAAACAGAATATATCAAGTCGTTTTCATTTTTTATGACCTCGACCTACATACCGAACCAAAGCCATTCGAATCCACTAGCTAAAAAAAGAACGCGTACAGAACTTGGTCGTTATACTTTGAAATGCGGATAAGAACGACGACATGATGGCGCAGGGTTAGTTAGAACGGTGAGCGCCGGCATGCATGATCAGATGTCCTTCCACGTTATAGTGTCCCTTATCTATGCCATATTGCTCAAGAGCGGTGGCGCATTAAAGAGAGCAATGCAAAGCTACAATACTACGCTCTATAACAACTGTTTATTTTCTACAGAAAGTACAATACAAATGGGCAACAAAGTGGTGAACGCGCGTGTTGCATAATTGCTCTGAACCTAAGATAGAAACATGGTAAGATAACATCAAAACATTAGCTGATCACCTATGCCATAATAGAACTCTCTTCGCTTAATCGCAGCGTGACAAAGTCTTCCAGCGAGAAATTGCTGTAGTAATTATGGCTGTGGGCCCAGCTATTCAAGATTAAATTTATCATTGTTTGAGTAGAAGGTGTCTCCGTGAAGAATAAATCTTCATGATCACCATGGACAATGTAATGAGCAAAAACGAACAGGTAATGGTTTTCTCTGCGCACTTGCAGGGCAACTCTGGTGGACCGGTGTCGCTAATGGGTGCCAAAGAACAGTCCATAAAAATCGGAGTGGTTACGGCTGGTAACGAGTGCATAGAACATAAGGTAATGATGAAGACGTTTGCTCGGGTCTCCGGATACAGGCCTTGGATCAAAAGAGCCCTCTCTAGTCCAAATAAATGGAGGAAACTGCGCACAGGTAACCGACCGGACATGGTCTAACTTCCTGCCGGTGTTATTAGCTTTCTGATTAACAAAACTTAAATGAATTGTATGGCCCCTCCATGTCGGCATGCAAATGCGTAGAGCCATATTAAAATATTTTAACAGAGATGATTATTATTAGGGCAAAAGGAGCAAGATAATGAACTGCTGTTGCAAAATTGACGCAATATTGTGACTGCAGGCAGCTTTTAAACTGCACTTTGAGAACGCATACTTCTACTAATTAGTTGTTTACCACTTTCAGTCGAGAATAGTGTATCAGTGAGCGTTTTGAGCTTTTAACGTGTTAGTATTTACCTTGAGACATTGCTTTTCAAGGTCATTATGCGTTGGACAGTTTCAGTTAAAATGAGGCGCATTAGTGAGGGTCTTATTCGACTAGTGCAAGTACCAAAACGTTTACATAAAGGCTCCCATTTGAGGTGAATAGCGAGACAGCAGTATAAAATGGAAACAACCCGAACCTAAAGGAGTCTTCAAGGAAGCATTCCCAATAATCATCGTACTAGGGTGGGTTTACTGCAAAACATCCGATGCAGATCAACATATTCTGTGTTAAACGTTCACTAACTAAACAATGGTTTTCTTTTTTTTTCAAATGCAGGGGCATCCGTACGCGGCGGGATTGGAACGACGTAGGAGATGTTTCGGCGCATCGTTTCTACTTCATGCACACAAATGCTTTTTTCTGGCTACCTAAAAGAATTAAAAAAGGTCGCAATCTCTCACAGCGGGCTTTTTATTTTCGCCGGTTGCGGCATAGGTGCCGTCTATTAATGGGTCTAATTATTTTCAAAGGCTGTGTAAAAGTGGGAACCATTCCTTTAGTTACTATCGTAAACAATTCTAGGTGAACTTCCATATAAATGAAGTCGCATAGAGGCAGGCAAACTTTAATAAAATGTGCGCATTTGAGGAGGATATTTCGGGTGCCTTATAACAAACACTCTTTGAACTGCTTTTTTCTATCTCTGTTATATCTTTATGTCTCCAAAATTTGAGAAAATATACAACTGGAGCCGTTCATGATTATCCTCTAAAACTCACGCGCAATGCTACATATCCAAAATTCATTCTTACCAGAAATCCGTCTCATGCAACAAGCAGTCATTGACGTGGCGAAATTCAAACCTACAGTGAACCTTGATTACCGAACCTTTCCTCAGCTAAGAAATGAAATAAATAGCTAGGTGAGGCCTTCAGGCAGCACAAGTTATACCTACGAACATCTTTCTGTGCAAAAAATAACATATTATGTGAACGGAGAGCTGGCATAATACGCACAATAATTACATTTTTAGGAATGACACAAAGTACATCCATAACTACAGCGTAAACGACAGGACAGAGATGAAGGAGGGACAACACACAGCGCTGACTCACAACTAAATTTTTATTGGATGCCAGCAGGTATAAACAGCTCCCTGGCGGCCAGAAAAAATACAGTCCACACTTACATGCGTGAATGACATACTAGTATACCAGGCACGTACCACCATGCAAATCACATGCGAGTGAATACAACATAATCAGTGAGCAGGCACTTGTCAATATTCGCAATCAAGGTTCCGTCTTTCCTTTTCTGACAACGCGACAGATGAAGCCCTGATGCATTCTTCCGAGATCCTTCATATTAAGTAGCTTCTATTATCTCCCTTGCTAACGAGTCACGTTCTTTCCTAACACTGTACATTCCATACAGTTTGGCGCACAGACGTTGGTATCATCGTCATTTCATTGTCATTGCAGTGCCTGCAGTATTTCGCCACGTGGCCAGTGATAGCAACACGTGAGATATTATACTCATGCTCTTTGAGTCTTTCATTTATACAGCGGCAAGTTTGGCTGATGTATCGCTTACCACAAGACAGGGGCAGCGAATATCCCTAGCAAAAAAACCGTATGAGTCCCAATTACCTCATACAAATTTCTCATACTGAACTCATACTAAACTCATACAAATCTCATACAATGTCATATATTTCTCATATGCTGAATGATATTTGTATGAAATGATATGAGATTGCTACGAGATTAGTATGAGTTTAGGATGAGACGTTTGTATGAGGTTATTGTGACTCATAGGGTTTTTTCACTAGGGATGCCACCCCTTTATGGCAAGGCACGAATTGTTTTGCATGCTTTATCGGGATATGAAACAGTACATGGAACAGTGGCCAGCCATTTCCGGAACAAATCGCAAAGAAACACCAATAAATGTCATTGGGGAGCAAGAACTTGTAATAACGAACCGGAGAAAAGCAGTATTAGTCTATGTAGTGTTAATGTTGGAGTACTTCACTAAAATGAACATAATATTGTAGGGCAAGATATTGTACATTTTTAACAGTGAGGAATTGGAGAATAAATCACTTTCTCTGTCTAATATTTGTAAAATGTTAATTTCGCTTCAAAGGACAAAATATTCGTATAAATGACCGACAGCAGGCGAAGAGAGGAGATGGAAGCTCAAGACGTCAGTATGCATGCACATGGTTTATGTAAAGAATAATGTAACTCTCAAAAGCGTGGTGGAAGATCAGAAGTTTAGAAATATATTTGACAAATCAATTTTTAACAAAAACGAAGGTTTTATTTAAATTTTTTTCGCTTTGGCAAATACACCAATCTGAGAAGCCAACAAAGCCGTATTAAAATTTAGTTTTACTTCGCTTGGAGAAACGTACGATTGAGCGATATTACAGGCTTTAACGACGAAATCTCATTTTACATTTTCAGCACGCAACTATCAACTCGCATATGAGGGGACTGTAACATCTAATGTTGCATTTTCCTCAAGATTCTTTAATTCGCCTCGGTGAGTGAGTGAGTGGACTTTATTAACTGCTCGGGGATCTTTTTCTTCGCCTCTTCAACCGAGGCTGACGAGCGGTTGGCGCCCCCAGTCCAGGGCACCACTGGCTTTCGCCAGTTTGCGAGCTCTTGTGACCGGGTCAGAGCTGGCCAGCAAAGCCTCCCACTGTCTTTCATTTGGGTTTTCAATTTTTTTTCAGTTGATGTGAGCTGCATTCCCATGTTATGTGGTACAGGGTAGGGGTCTTCCCGCACCACGGGCACTTGTCTCTGAATGTCGTGGGATGCATCATGTGTAATATGTGTAAATTAATGAAGGTGCCCGTCTGTAGCCGCCTCAGATCTATGGCCTCCTCGTTGCTGAGCATTTTATGCGGCTCCGGATATACTTTCCGCAAGCCTCTGTAGTGTTGTAGTATTGTGGTGTAGTCAGATCAAGCGGAATCAGGTCCTCTGTCGCGAGACTGTTGGGCGCACGGTAGGTTGCATGTCCTCGGTCAACCCTGTCTGCGTACAAATTCCCCGTGATCCCTGCATGCCCCGGAATGCACCCTAGTGCTTGAGTGTATTGTTTTGTTGGCTCGCTTGTGGAAATAAGGATTTGGTGCGATACCTTAGATAATTTACCCCGTTGAAACTTTCTGCACGCGGATTGAGAGTCCGACAGTGTCGTCAGACTTTCTCCCGTTTTTCTTCCTTGCCTAATGGCCAGTGCGATAGCCACTTCCTCTGCCTCCGTCACTATACAGTTTTGGATCGAGGCGCTAACTACCTCCCGGCCTTCGCAGGCTGTGACCGTGGCTATCGCCCTCTTCGCGTTGGTTTCGTATAAGGCTGCGTCGGTGAACCTTGACGTGTCTTGTTGGCCGAATGTTTTTTCATAATAATCTGCCCTTGCCTGCCTCCTTCCCGGGTGTAGGTGAGGGTCCACGTTTCTTGGTATGGGCCGAACTCGGTACCAATTTCTGAATTCCCGCGATACCTCTCTTGTCTTGTTATAAGCCTGTAGGTGTGTGATATATCCCAGTCTTTCCAACACCCGTCTTCCCGTCCTCGTTTGTAGAAGTCTGTTTAGCTGTGACTTGATTTGGGCTTCTGCTAATTTTTGTATTGTATTGTGCAGACCCAGAGCTGCTACCTTGTGGTTCGGTGTGTTCTTGGGGAGCTTGAGTGCGGTCTTGATCGCCATTTTGATGATGGCGTCCGCTCTGAGTTCCTCTCCTTTAGTCATATTGAAGTAGGGTAGAGCATACGCTACTCTGCTAATAACGAGGCTCCGGACAAGTTTGAGTGTGTCGGGCACCTTCATCCCCATCTTTTTTCTGGTCACCCGTGCTATCATTCGGGTGACCTGCTGGGTCGAGGTCTTGAGCAGATTAAGTGTGTGTTGACACCTTTGATTCGATTGGAGCCACATCCCCAGAATCCTCACGGTTGTCTTTTCGGGTACTGTTTCCCCTTGCAGCCGGATCTCGAGCTTGTGGCCTTGATCTGTGGGAGCAGAGCGGTTGCCCTTCCCTCGCCAGAATCTGATCGGTTCTGATTTTCTTGATGACCACATCAAGCCCCTATGCTTTAGATATTCTTCGAAGACAGATGCTGCTTCTTGCAATTTCGCTTCCCTCTTCTCGAGTGAACTTGTGGTCGTCCAGATGGGGACGTCATCAGCATACATAGCGTGCTGTATGCCCTCCACCTTCTCGAGGCGCCTGGCCAGGCCAATCATTGCCGCGTTGAACAGCGTGGGCGAAATGACTGCTCCTTGAGGTGTCCCGTTGTTGGGCGGGGATAAGGTCTCTGTTTCTATATTACCAATCTTGATTTCGGTCGTCCGGTTACTCAGGAAGCTCCTAACGTACTCGTAGACTCTGGTTCTACAATTCGTGTCTGCCAGACCATCTAAGATCGCCTTGTGACTAACATTATCAAATGCACCTTTAATGTCCACTGCCAAAACTACGTGTTCTGCCGAGCGTGGGATACCCGTCAATACCTCTTCTTTGATCTGCAGGAGAACGTCCTGGGCTGAAAGCTTTTCTCTGAAGCCAAACATGGTGCCCGGCACCTGAGCGCTATCCTCTAAGTAATTTTGCAGTCTATTATTGACAACCCTCTCGAAAATCTTTCCCAAGCACGAAGTTGAAGAAATGGGCCGCAAATTCTCTATTGCCAATTTTTTCCCGGGTTTCTGGATTATGATGACCACCGAGTGTTTCCACTGCGCTAGCACCGTTCCTGCTTCCCAATGCTTGTTCATGAAATGCGCCAGTGCCTTGATATTGCTGTTGCTCAGGTTCCGAATTATGCCATTAGTGATCTTGTCGTCACCAGCCGCTGTGTCGAGTATGTAAATTTGACTGCATCATTGGAGCCCACTATTGTAATACAAGAAGATCAGATATGTAGCGAGAACTACATTGGTCGCAGTCTCGCCATTTCGCCGTTCCTGTCTAAGCTTGTCCGAAGAAGAAGAAGGAGGAGAAGAAAAAACAGAAGAAGAAGACAAAGAAGAAGAAGAATCAGAAGAAGAAGAAGAATACCGATAACTTGGTTGTTGGTAGAGACTACAGCGAGTTGCTAAGACAGAAGCTTCGTTCGAATTTTGTGACGTCCGCGTGCACCCGAGTTGACACGATGTCACACCACTAGAAGACTTCTACACCCGAATGAGAATGGTCAACAACGAGAGGAAAGGGCGCTCATACGTGAAGTGGTTCCCCTATGGGACGAATAAAGATGAAGCCATAGTGTAAACAACTACATGCAAAAGCTATATTTTACGTTCAAGCCGAAACTAAGCGTAGCCATGCAGATTGCTCTCGCCTAACTCTAGGTTTAGCCACAAGCTAAACCACAGCTAATTTTTTAATCCTAGACTGCCTGAATTTCACGAATGATCTAGGCTTGAAGTATTTGATCAGATTTAATTGCTAACCTAAAAGCGTCAGAAGTCTGAAGCAGCCATCATTACATGCAATGAATTAGACCTTTTGGCCAAAGGCCACGCCATCGTAAAAATAAATACTTTCATGCCAAGCAGTCGCCCTTGCGTGAAGTTGTTTATATATCGAAATGGTTGCGATGTACGATTGTTATTGCACATGCTGTAACGGATCTTCAATTAAGTCTTCAAAATAGTACAATGTTTACCTAAAAATACATTTATGGCAATTTTTGAGGTGAATTGTTACGATGTAAAGAGCCAAAATCCTTGCTAAAATCCTTGTGCAGATCATGTCTTCACCAATATATATTCCAGCACATTCAGTAGATGTTCTCTTTCTAAAACTGTTCAGTCCATCATAATGAATACCTATCAGGCTGTGCAATTTTGATTGTAGGCGAGAAGGCGGGCAGGCCAGATATGGAGCGATGATTTGTGGGCGCATCTATATCGCTATTTTTATGAGAAACCGACAATCCAGATATTTGCTCCTGGTTGGGAATTCACCAACGTTCATTGCGAGTTAGGAGACATACGTAGGGACGTGGTTAATTATTTCAATTTATTCCGAAAAATTTCCAACTGTCTGTGTTTTTTGAGTTTTATAATTTAGGAAAAGAAAAAAGTCAGTTCTTACTTTTAATGATTTTAGCGGAATCTGAGGTTCACCAGGTGATATGAGTCATTTTTGTCATTTTATCGATTTGCTCCAAAGGTACTCATTAGAATTTGAAAAAAAAAAAATTTAAGGAAAGCCGGATGTGCTACATTGGCATTGGGTATTATTCGGACAATTTACGAATAATAAATGCTAACGTTACGTCTCAACGCAATATCTGCAGCATACGCCACAGATTGCGTTGTCACCCATCTTCTGCACAATTCCTGGCATGTTCTAGAGGATAATAAGATTTTAAATCGAGGTAACGGTTTAATGGTCACTTGTATTTAATGTAGTTAATATGGAGTCTGATTTCAGTCCGGAGTTTGTAAAATAAAGATGCAGAATTCGTGATATTGTTATTATAACCCGAGTAACAGTAGTAACTGGATTTATGAGTATAAAGATCGGTCTTTGGCCGTGAGGTCCAAAGTTAGTGATGCATTTTGAAGACTTCTAATATTGGAACCTCCCACGCATATCCGTCTAAGCTGCTGGTGCAAGTGTAATCCAAAATACTTTGAAATTTTCTTCACGAATGGCAGGTTGCCATTAGGGGCAGATTGTCTTTGCAGCTACACATTGAGAGTTCATTATTTTGCTTTTAAACATTATTTTTATTCACCACTAATGAAGTGAACAAAAAATTGTTCCGCCTATAGCCGAAGCTAATGTAGGCCCATATTGTACACACGGATATGCGCAGCAGTGATCAAGACAGAGATGTGCAATCGTGAACTGGTTACAATCACAGAATATAAACATTTATGCTAGAATAACATAATATAACAAGAAAACAACAGCCACATGCAGGCAGTACAACATACCTAACTGATTTGTGAATGATGAAATCATTATGGAGAACACGTAGTTATTTGTAGTCTTCAATTCTATTGGTATGGTGTTCCATATCATACCATGAAACTGAATTACTCGTTTACCGTATGTGTTCCGGGTAACTGGTAAGTTAAAGTTTATGTTAGGGGCGTTTCTAGTGGCATATGTAGGAATAGCAAGCATATTAAGTATAATGAATATTTGTAACCTAATTTATTATTTATTAAACGGTGACTTTCATTTTGGAAGATAACGTGAAAGGAGATGCAACATTAACCAATGCTGGATTCGTATGCACCTGTAAACGTGAATATGCGCATCGCTCTCTTCTGTGGTTGTAAAATTGGATTCAGATAGGTTTTAAGTGTGGAAGACAATAATTCGCAAGTGTATGTGATATTGTTACGGAGAAGAAGAAGTGTTCAAAAAAGTCAGGAAAATGAAGAAAGAAGAGGAGTTCTAGGTGTGGGCGCTTTGTTGTACAATGGCTGGTGGTGCGTGCTTCACTGTCCACTGGCTGTGTGAACCTCGCTAGCCAAACTCTTAATAAAGTCTCTGTGGTCAAGTTACGGGTTTGACATTGCGGTAGAGATGCTGGGTAAATATTAGAGGCTCTACACTCAACGCTGTTAGAACTGGAGAATCGTAGGAGTCGCCGCCTTGCGAGCCTTGAACCACTGACCAGCACCATGCAACCTGCCGATGATCCGCCAACAGTCAACAGTGACGCTGAAATCCAGGTTGGAGACCGAACTGCCGGCTCTGGAGCTGGTTCGGAGCAACACTATTGGAAGCCTCGGACTTTCTCAGGAGCGGCGAACGAGGACGTTGACGAGTGGCTGACCCACTACATACGGATGAGCCGCTACAACCGATGGGGTGCCGCCACTAAGATAGCCAACGTTGTTTTCTTCCTAACAAACACCGCGTTAGTCTGGTTCAAAAACCATGAGGACTCAGACAACCTGGGAGCATTTTGTCACCGGAATGCGTCTGTGATTTGGTGGTTCCTTACGTGGAAAAAACGCGCTGAACATCTGCTCGCACACAGGGCTAAGTTACTGGGAGAAACTTGCCCGACCTATATAGAGGAGGTCTTGAAGCACTGAATGCTGAGATGGCCAAAGAAGATAAAGTAGGACATTCGCTGAAAGGCATAGATGCAGATGTTTACAATTTCTTAATAGCAAAAGATGACCTGTAGGCCGTTTCTGATCTCATTCGCAACGTCCGCACTTTTGAGACATTAAAGACTCGTCGTATAACGCCAATATTTGAGCGGCTAGCCAACGTTCGAACTGTGGCTACCATTCAAAACATCCTCACCTACTTTTCCTGGATGATTCAGCACAGTTAGCGGGGAACTACAGCGGTTCGAGCCGTCTGCGCGATGTCCACCATTCGTGTCTGCTGATTTTACCGTTCCCCGAGAGGCTCCCTTGATGCCCTTCACGCCCGGGTCTCGCTACAACTCTCGTACGGCTCACTACTCGCAGCAATACAAGCCGCGTTATGAGTTCTGTTTGTCACCGCCACCTGCCCGCTCTTCCCGGCGTCCCGCCTGAAGACCTGCGTATACATTCGATTATCAAATGACCTTTGCCTCCTTGGAGCCTTCCAGGAAACAAGGTTCTTGCCGCAGAGCCCCCGTCTGCCACCGTTGTGCCATTGAGTGGAACATCGCTCGTTACTGCCGCAGTCGCCCACTAAACCGCTACGATTTCCCCATCAACCAAGTTCAGCCACATAACCGTTTCTATGGTTCTCCTTGTCAATGACTTCCATCTTCATGTGATTTTCCACAGACGGTTGGACCATGCAGTCACTCTCCTGTTTCCGACTGCAGCTTCTCACCACCGTCTGCGTCTTCTGCGCGCCGCTTTTCGTCACCATGGCAATGACGGCGGTCTATATCACCTGTGCCGGAAAACTAGTCAGCGTGGCGGCTTGAGGTGGGTCCGGTGGAGATTGTGCGCTGCCTGTGAAAATTCCTTCATTTGTTATAATGTTAAAGAACACTGTTTCTGTTCATGTCGACAAAGTGGAGACAATGCTTGAGTTGATACGTGTGTATCCATTTATATTATGCGTTTACCGTCTATTAAGCACTTAGGTCGCAAAGCTTTGTTTGTATGGGACAGAAAGGTGGAATTTCATGATGCAGGTGGTGAGATGTGCCCTTTGAGAATGTACAATTGCTACGGTGTGCCTTGGCGAAACGATATTCACAGCGGAGTTTGCAGTGCTTTCGCGATGTACGAATGACGGGATTCTAAGTACTAATTTTTGCGAATGTGTGGTGCTACCGTGGAGCTTAACTCCGGATAGCTCTACATGATAGCTCTACATTGACAGTTCCCTTCCCCAGAGCAGGAGGATGTGTTTTGTGTGTATCAGGATATCAATGTGCCAGCCCTTTTATGGTGTGCGTCCCAGTTTTGCGCCCCAGTCGTGCTTCCGACACCTTCGTTGCTACAGTGCCGCTGCTCCATTACAACTATGCCAAGAAACCCATTGTTGTTCCTCACTACCTGCGGGGGGGGGGGGGGGGGGGGTCAAGGGTAGCTCATGCCTGTGGGCAAATAATTGCCTTTCGCAACCGTTTATTTTGCCCGTGAATATGAAGACTGGCACACGTAGCCAAGATTATGCTGCTACTTCAGTGGATTTCATTAAAGACGCGCCTACCAGTGTTGCTTCTGCTCTTGCGCCTGAATCACAACTGCTCCGAATGATCAGAAAATTTCAAACCAGCGAACATGCGGGAGACGTTGTAAACTTCACTCTTCAAGTAATCCTCCATTGGTGGCTTTTTTGAGAGAAGTGGTTCACGGTACATTCTCCTGGCACGTACTCGACATCGCATTGAAACAGGTTACTCACACCCAGGTCGACAGAAGCCGTGTAGAGGGTCGCCGACAGAAGGTCTCGTGATCAGTGAACAAGTTGGGGATACGTTGGAAAAATATATTATTCAAGAGTCATGCAGCCCTAGGGCTACTCCAGTCATTCTGGTCAAGAAAAAAGATTGTGCATGGCGCTTTTACGCGGACTATAACCGTCTAGTTTTGTTACCAAGAAATACGTTTATCCTCTTCCGCGGATCAATGACGTCTTGATTACCTGTTCGCCGGGTCATACTTTTGATCTATTGATGTGCGGTCGGGATAGTGAAAGATACTTATGCACCTTCAGGACAGGGAGAAGACCGCTTTTAGCACGCCCGACGGCCTGTTTGAATTTATTGTAATGCAGTTCGGAGTGTGCAATGCTCCTGCAACCTTCGAGATATTTATGGCAGCCGCCCTAAGTGGCTTAAATTGGCATATATATATATGCTGCCTCGATGATTTCATTTTTGGCCGGACATTCCATGAACATTTAAAATGAAAGTCTTGCGCTTGTATAGGACTGCGTGTAAAAACGATGGTCACGTACGGAATGCGAAGATGTGTCACTTCGGTGAACGGCAACTTTGGTTCTTCACCTTTTGATCGTGAGGGCGTCCGACCTGACCCACAGAAGACCACGGTAGTTGCGTCATTTCCAACACCTCAGAATGTAAAGGAACTCCAAATTATCTTCTGACTTTGCTCATATTTTCGTCGCTTCATTCCCTGCATTTCTGATATTGCTCACCAACATACGTGCCTTCTCTGCAAAGACGCCCTTTACGATTGGACAACCGACTGTGACTTCTTTTCACCAACTAAAGTTACTACTAACATCGCATCCAATTCTTCGGCATTTTATCCCTTCTGCTCCCCCCCCCCCCCCCCCCCCCCACCCGGAAGTGCATACTGACGCCAGTGGTATTGGCATTCGTGCTGTGCTGATCCAGCGTTATGATGACATTTTATCCCTTCTGCCCACACGGAAGTGCATACTGACACCAGTGGTATTGGCATTGGTGCTGTGCTGATCCAGCGTTATGATGACATGGAACACAGTATTGCTTACGCCAGTCGCTCCTTAAGCAAACCTGACCACAATCACACAATTACTGAACAAGAGTGCCTCGCCATAATCTTCGCCGTTCAGTAGTTCCGCTGTTATTTGTACGGACGTCTCTTCGCAGTGGTTACTGACCATCATTCCCTTGGCTGATCAACCTCGGGGACTCGTCTGGCTGCCTTGCGAGGTTGGCAATCCGTTTGTGAGAATTTAATTATACGGTGTCTACAAGAGTGGGCATTGGCACGCTGGCACAGACTGTCTTCCACTTTTGGCGGTTCGAAGACAGAATGTGACGCTGGCAGTTTTGACGACTACATTGCCGCGGATTATCTCTGTTCCCTGACACCCGCACGTTACGCACTGGGCAGAGGCAGGACGAGAAATTGAAGCTTTTCTTTACCGCTTCACATGACTACGCACCTTCCCCTTACTTTGTGTGTACGTGTTGGACTTTGTATACAAAGGAGTGTCGTGGCACTGGCCTACGCTACCTTCTGGTGGTACCTACCAGCCTACAATTCTCTGTTTTGCGCGTTATGGTTAATGATCGCGCATCGGCACACATGAGATACGCGAGGACAATTTAACGCATTCAAGGACGTTTCTACTGGCCACGTTGTGTGGGAAACCACTGATAAGTATGTGGCGAGCTGTGATTAGTGTTCAGTCACAAACGTCCCACTGGAGCTCTGCCTGGTCTCCTACACCTTTGATGCCGCTGAAATCTCATAACTGTAACCGCTGGATCGTTATCTGCACCGATTATCACACGCGTTATTGTGAAATGGCAGCTCTTCCGTCGGCTACAGCACACCAGGTCACCCTCTTCCTTTTACACGTCGTAATACTTCGCTATTGGCAACTACGAGTGTAGATCAGCACCGAAGTCCCCAGTTTACCGCAGATGATGTGGAAGAACTCTTCACTTGTGCGCGACGCATTTTCGACACACTACACCTTATCATCCTCAAACAAATCGACTGTCCGAGAGAACCAACTGGACAATCACCAACACGCTTTCAATGTACATCACAGCTGACCACAAGAATTGGGACTCTACTACCATTCATATCATACCCATACATACCACTCCGCAGCAAACAACACGTTACAGTCCTTTTTTTTCGTCTGTATGCTCGGTATTCTCGACATCACCTCTACAGTATCCTTCCATTCTTCAAAGACGCCGAACCTAGGCTTGTAGAAATAATTTGCCGGGCTGAAGCAGCTCTCCGGATAGCCAGCTAGATAGCCCGCCTGAGAAGGCTCGCCTTCTTCATACAACACTCGAAATCCCGCTACGACACCTATCATGGCCGCGTCGCCTATCTCCCTGGGGAGTTGGTCTGGCTTTGGCGCCAAGCACAGAAGCGAAGTTTAAGCCAGAAAATGCTCGCCCACTATGCCGGTCCCTACGGGATCTTGGATAAAACTAGTGACCTTACCTATAGGATTGCGCACCTCACCACAAGTGGCCGATGTTCGGCACGTACTGAGATCACTAACGTGGCGAGACTCAAACCATGCCATTGTGATCGTGACACAAAAGACTCTCCCGGAGGGCTTCGTCTGCGACGAGGGAAGTGTTAGAGAAAAGTGTTAAGAAAAACCAGGCAAAGGAAGAAAGAAGAGGAATTTCAAGTGTGCGCTCTTCGTTGGACATTAAGTAGTGGTACCTGCGTCACTTTCCGCTGGCTGTGCGAACCTCAGCCTGTCAAACTTTTCAGAAGGTCTCCCTGGTCAAGTTACGGGCGTGACAATATTAGAATGTAAAATAGAGAAGCGAGAAATTTAATACCGAAATATTGGAGCATTTTCTGGCCTTTAAGACCCCATAACATGCTGACGCGGGTTTTTAGCACAGGAAAAAAGGAAGCCCCGTTTGACAATTTGGTAGGGTGTGCTGTGCTTTGCCTCCTCAAAGTCGGGCTCACTTGATTCTCGTGAGGATAAACAACTATGATGCTTGGCATATGATACATTGCAGAAACTGCATGTTTTTCATATTCAGCCCTAATCACTCACACAGAAATGCGCAGCCGTGGGCGTCGGATTAAGAGATAAATGAAAAATGCTACAGTTCATATCGTCCATGATTTTCAACTGTTGAGAACTTCGCCCGCAGAAAATTCTTACAGACCTAGACCCACAACCGGAGATTTCTCACCACCAAACCCCTCTGATACCTTGTGGGTACTGTAGTTCTTGTGTTTACACTGTGAATGTTCATAGAGTAATTCCATTTTCAAACCTCAGAACGTGCAAAGAGAAATTTCAAAAATAGTATTACACCAGGTGTTATCTAGACACCTAAATGACAAGTGGAACGGAAGCATTCACAAACAGGTGCTCATCGCCTAGGGTCGTTAAAGAGGGACAATAGGAACCTTCTGCTCCTTCTCTCCTCCCTCCTACACAGCCACAGAGTGCGCAATTTGCTTGTGCACCATAGCTGCGTGACCGCCAAGTGGCGATAGTCTTCTCAACATTCGTGTCAAATTTATTACACGACAGATCGAATTTCGCCATGGTGGAAGAAGTCTTGGAACTTTTTATTGAGTCTCATCTGCTTGTAGAATTTAGGTGTGGCTGCCAACTGTCTTTTATCCTGACTACATATAAGCTGGTGATTTTCTGCCACATGCATTTCTGCTACCTGGAATGGGGAAATGCGGAACCCTGAGCGTTGTTGCGGTAGCCACACTAGACTGGTCACTTTCTAGCTATTTTACATTTTTAAATGGTTTGGTGTTTTTATGGTTGTGTTCAATGTTGCTTTTGGATGGTATCCAATGATTATTATTTGGTCGTTTTTCTGCATGTCCTCAAGTGTCCTCGCGATCAGCAACCAGAATTATTTGGTTTCAATGGAATCCGGCGTACAGTCGCGGTTAGGTCACCCGGCAGCGGCACACAAGGCAGGTGGCCTCATTCCTGGCATGGACGTAATATTTGTCTTAGGAGTGAGTTCATGGGGCGCACTATTACCAAGCTTTCGTGACACGTACTAATGACAGCTTTGATGACGCCACGCATGACTTCAGAAATGCATTCGCATTAAAGTTGGGAAAGAGGAAGCTGAACAGTTCCGTAACAGTTGCTATTTTAATGCCTGACTTCATGTAATAGCTTCGGCTGTGTTCTTTATAATATTCCACTAACCACCCAGAATCTCCACACAACCATACGTCATGCATCGTTTCGGATGATTACGTTAAACAGATGAAAAGGATCTTGGCACTCGAAAGTGCCTTGCGCCATTGTCGCACATAATTGATCAACCGATCGTCGTCCTTAAACCCACCTGGTAACTCCCTACCTGTGAGCTGAGGCTGGGGGAGCTTTTGTGTTCAAGGTGAGAAAGCTACCCGATCACAGGGGCTGTTGTGTGCTGACATGGGCGAGTGCATCTAACCAGAAGAAAGAATATATGACTTCTGTGGCAAGCAGCCAAAAGGTTGGCCGGACCTTCATCGCACATGGGAAGCCACGATGGGAAATCATTTCCTTATTATCAGCTCACAAAACAACACCAACAGGTTTCCACCGGATACCGAGCAAACCACAGGCTGCTGGCACTTTGGGTTCGCTCGCCTCTTCTCACCAATAGTCGCCTTAGCAATTACGGGAAGAACGAGACGTTCTTTCGCACTTTCGCAAGCGGCTTCAAGAAGGACCGGGAAACTCCTGTGGTATACATTCGCGCAACGTGTTAGCCATCCACAATGTCGTATGACCCTTCGTCGCACTTAGGATATGTGTTCAGTCATGTTGCACGCAAGCTGGAGAGAGCTTTTCCAACTTACTGGATATGTACGTAAGCGGTATTCATTTCGCTGTCTTCAATTTAACAATTGGGACTTGATCGCTCGTCTTAAAGGACCCTGCGTTAGGCCATACATTTTGTCCTTGCACATAGCTTGAGGCTTCTTTTTAAGCTAGTTGTTTGCTCGAAATAGGGATTTAAAATGACGACATATATATTCACAATGAGGCCCCATGAGTTGTCTTTAAAAGGAGGCAAGCTACCTTGAGTCAGCTCCTGAAATTTTTTTTACCTAACTCAGCAAAATTGATAAACATATACATATGAAAGACTTAGATATGTTATTCCGGACGCTTCACACTTCTATTATCATATCGTAGAGGTTCAAACGGTCTATTTCTTGCCTTGATTGTTTTGTTGTTAAATCTTTACTTTTGACTTTCTAGCTTTTTCCACGCACTGCTGTTTTTTTGTTAACAGGTAAATGATTTTGTAGAATAATCACTTACTTTTGCATGGAGACCACAGTGTCGAATCAGAACTGGAACTGAACAGAAACCCGAAAACAAACCCGAATTTTTTCCCGGAACCAAACCGAACCCGGATTTTGTTCCACCATCTTGGATCTCAGCCCCAACTGGAAAACATCGGAGGAACAGTTCCGAACTGATTGGTGGTACGGTTCTGACTCATGCTTGCTCACAACTTAACCTATAATTTTTTTTATTTTATCGCTGGTGCCATAGCGCTCTTGATTATTTCCAAAGCGTCATTGGACATCGCAAACATCGCCACCATATAAATAAATCATCCTTTGTAACAAGATGACAAGGACGCAGAAAAATATTCTGCCACATGCATGGCATCAATGTTTGGTGTAATGCTAAGGTTTCTTCCCGAACACGGGAGGCCACTGCATTGCGCAGTGGCGCCGCCCATGGAGAAAGTTGTCCCATTCAGCAGCTTTCCTAGGCAGAGAACTAATAGCATATATTTCGTAAGATGATATGCATGTTTAGATAAATAAATATATAACTATATACATATCAAAACCGAAATAATGAATATGCTAAACAATTTCACTAAAGTCTTTTTATTTTCCTGTCGTTCGACGATGTGGAAATGCATCACATGGCAAGTGCATTGGAGCCGTATGCGCTCTGACGCCGTATGAAATTTGATTGATCGAGATTTCAAAGTGATGAGCCGACGCTGATTGTGGAAGGGCCGCTTTGGGCAGTAATTTACCGGTCTCTTCTTGAGTTTTATCGGAAATTAGCACAAAAAGTATTTCATAAGTCGATTTCCCCTGTTCTCTTCTTTTTGGACCTAGTGATGTTGCTTGTTTTATTTTTAGCGGAAAATTGAACTATATCAGGATAGAATCTCCGGTGTTAATATTATGCGACTAAGCATATCACTCAAGCCTGAAGGTTGGTTTACAGAAGAAGGCATGCAGCGCGCCTTTGCACGGCACCATGATGAGCCACAAAACAGCGGTCGCACTGCGTCGAGGCCCCAGGAACACGAAAATTAATCCGCTTTACCGGTAAACGCGATGACTCCAACCTGAAAACGCCGCAGAGGATACTTTTGTCAGTGCCTTCCAGGCAACAACAGAGGGTTGTTTTTCCTTTTCACCTCCATAGAAACTGGCAATGCAAAGGCGTCCGCATGCTGTGCATTATACTATATTCAAGCATGTGGTATAAACACGGTTATTCTTAGAGTGTGCTCTTGGTGTTAAGTTGATCTGATTTCGTAAAATTTGAGTGGGCGGCAGACGAAACATTGTTTTACAGGTATTATTAAAGGTTTCGCTCTGAGTTAAAATTCATGTGAAATTATTTGTACTTGGAAAGCGCAGCAGGGAGCAACATTTTTTTCACCTTCTTTCGGCGCGTGACAGCTTTAGTTGGCACATGCCAATCAAAATAACTATTATTTTAGCCCTATCTTGCTCTAATCGTCAGTTATTATTAAAGTTTTTTTTTCTGAGGATTGCACAACCAAGTGGACTCTGTCACATCTCATGACAAAAACCGCACATGAACTGTTATGTGAAGTTCCAGCTTCTGTTATGTACTTGAACGGGAAAGAAACTCGCAATAAAAAAGGATGTAAAAATAAACCCGACGTATTCGTTTTGTGCACTCGCTTTAACCAGTTCGGGCATTGTCGAAATGGTTCGAGCCGAAACGGAATGTGTCTCAGGAGCCAAAATCAAACTCGAACCCGAACCGAGCCCAAAAAATATTCCGACTAGACGCCCTAGTAGGGAACACGATCACATCGTGAGAGCTGCGAGAAAAGTGCGAATAAAGAAGTAACCGAACCACCACGGTAGACAAATGCGAGCATGAACAATAAGATGGAATGCGCCCCTATAGTACTTACTGAATATTGTTACGAAGCGGCAAGCTGATGAAGACAGGAGACAGAACATGACCGATGACGATGGTAGATGACGTTTATTGAATGTTCGCAGGCCTAGCGCGAGCGCTCCTTCCCGCGCCACTGCCCGCTTCTTCTTCCTTGTCGTCCGTAACATGACCCGGGGCCACCGAGCGATCGTCCCGATCGTGGACGAGGAAGTTTAGCGATGTTAATGATTTTATGGCATGATGATGGGCGGGTTGGATGCAGCAGGAGCGAGCACTTCCAATTCACAATGCACGATGCGTGTCACATTTTCAGTGTTGGAAGGTTGCCTTAGGGTCGGCAGATCCTCGCACGTGGAGGTAGGGGCAGTGTTGGGGAGCCGATCGAAGCGATGTGCAATGCGTCTGTGTTTGGCCTGCTCGAAATGTCGACAAACCTGCAAAACGGAGTCAACCGTAGCACAGTCCCGACAGAGTAGAAGACTGAAGGCATCGTCGGCTATGCCTTTGAGGATGTGCCCCACCTTATCAGGTTCTGGCATGTCTTTATCAACTTTTCGGCAGAGGGCCAGAACGTCTTGTATATACGTAATATAAGGCTCGGTAGATGTCTGGGCACGTTTGGCGAGGTCCCTCTTGGTGGCGAGTTAACGGCCAACCGGTTTTCCGAACAGGTCACGGAGTTTTTGTTTGCAAATATTTCAGGAGGGTATTTCTGCTTCATGCGCTTCGAACCACACGCGTGCCGTGCCAGTAAGGTAGAAGATGACATTGGCCAGCATCAGCGTGGCGTCCCACCTGTTGTGCTGGCTAACACGCTCATAAAGCGAAAGCCAGTCCTCGACATCGACCTCATCTGTACCGCAGAATGGGCCAGGGTCACGGGGGTGGGCTACGACGACAGTTGGAGTTGCGGAGGTAGATGGAGCCGCGTCGGTTGTCATCGTGACGGTTCCGAGGTGACGGCCACTGCGGAGATCCAGCGTCAGATTGTGTCGAACCCGCGACCTCCACTAAGACGTAACAATATCATCAATAGCGCCTTCACCTATCCCTGGTGCGCTGCTCAGTGAACTGGAGCTGAGACGCGAATGCAGTGACTGTGCTCGCGACGGGGTAGTTAGTGATGACCACACTCGGTTGGACTGCACCGAAATGGCCTCTTCATCACAGCCCGGGGCTGCTTACGCGATGGCCCTAAATTAACTACGAGAAAGGTACCCGAATCCATGTTTTGGAATGATAACAAGCAGCAGACGAATTGGTTAAGATGGTCAAGTTTTAATTTTGCGTGCCAGCACATCGAGCTTGATTCTGATTTTATTTCGAAGATTAGGCTTCAGGATCAACCTTCTGACAAAGAGCGTGAAAACCGATGACTGGATAGCTCGCTATAGAAAACTCTAGGACCGCCTACCATAACTTAAGAACTAACACGATAGCGGTGTGATAAATTCTTCCGGCAGTGCAAACATATGCCACGGTAGCAGTCATTTTGATGTGCGTGAAACACGGGAAAGGCGACAGACGTGCCTAATCAGCTTATTGTTATCTGTTGCAACTTTCACTGCTAAAGTTGAACTCTACACCATAAAATAGCGCTCTTCGCGTCACTTCAATACCTCCCATGGCAAGTTGTGGGCGGGTTGAAAGCAGTAGAGACTGTGACGTGCAGTGCACAGCGGGACACGGTATTAATACACATACTTGAGTAATGTGCGGCAGCAACACATAAGGTTCGCGGAATAAAGATGGCTTTCACAAGAAAAAATCCTGCGTTAGTATCTACGTCGACGGATCTTTTTTTTTATATTTCCTGGCATAGCAAAAGGCCAAAGCTTTGCATTTGCGTCGCAGGTTTCAGATATACGTTGTGAAGCAGGGCCTTCACATCGGAAAATACCGCTGTAGCCCGACGGCTGACATAGCAGTCATGTGTGCCTGTGAAATCACAGAGCTGTGGTAGAATGCGCTCCAGCTTTTCTCTTGCATGCAGTTATCTCTCTCCGCCACCGAACTTTCTGCGCCCGTTTCGTACGTTCCTTTCTTTGTAGTCCAATTTGTTACCCGAAGCGACAAACCGTCGGTAATAATTATCACCAAATTATTAAACATAGACTGCCGGCATTACAGAAATAAATATAAAAAAAAACCTTTATGCCTGAAATTTGAACCATTTCAACCCATGGCTAATTATATTTTTAACATCGCTGCTATGAATACTAAATGATAAAAAATCTCTTTTGTATGAAATTTTCACTACGCCTTTCATGGTTGCCTATGGCTGCTATATGACATTCGTAGAAACATCAGCGTGGCTGCGTTTGTCTGCATTAGCCTAATACAGACATGGCGTCATGTAACCGTTTAGGAATTGGGAAACTAGCAAATTAGGCATTTTTCGGCAGTTTTGTACTGTCCTTTACAGTGATATCCCGACTTGTCGAAAAACATAAACTCGCCAAGGATGCAAAAAACAAAAGCAAAAAAGAAGTTGACGAGTTGAAATCCCACATCATGCAGCAGTGATTTTAGGAACAAGGATTTCCCGTCCTGAAGCGCCTGGCCTTCTTTGCTTATTAATGTGCACGAAGGCTACTTATTTGTGGTGACCACAATAGGTTTATGAGAGATCCCAGGTTCATACAGATCAATTCATTTTCGAATTCTGCCATTTTGAAAGCATCCGTATGGCTAGGCCACTAATATCCCAAAATTGCGCCCACCAGGTGGACGCTATAACCACTGATTCGGCGCCACCTTAAGGTGACCAAGCAGTTTAATTCTTACGCGCCTTCAATAATGCCCTATAAGTACCGAGAGTGCGCTGAAAACAACGACAATCAGAAACAGGCCACGAGGATGATAATTGGTAACGAAGAAAGGAGGAGGCGGGCCAACTGCGTGTCGCAGAAGAAAGAGCGCTTTTTTGCGTGCCTAACATTTCTCTGCGGTTCATGCCTTTCTAGCTATTCGTATATGAGCCCCTCTTTTCATGCTGCTATAATAGGCAAAATAACAAAGCCCGTGCTCATGTATGAAAATAAAAAACTGATTTTTAAAAGACGAAACTTCGCAGGGGATAAGGCTTAGAAAAAAAAGACAGAACGGGAATCTTCTTTTCTGTGTCTGTTCTACTGCGTAGTTTTATCCTTCTAAAATTGCCTCTTACCACCCAGCCCTTCATCGCTCACTCGTCAGAATGAAGAGCATTTTTTCGCGCTTCAGTACCGGGGCGTTCCCGAGGAAGCCGGTTGTTACAAGTAGAATAGAAAGCAAATCTTTCACAAAAAAAACCTTCATAATCTTTTATTCTTCTTCAGATGAAATAAAGCTGGTTGGGCATGGCTCCAATGTTTTCTGGCACCACGAAAAATATTCCTGGTATCTTGGTGCTCTCATTTCTTTAAATATACGCGCAGTCCTTTGAAAGATTTGTTGTTACTGAAATATTTCCTACTTGCAGTTCGTACAACTCTGGTTCTATAAATAAATATGAAGAAGATATTTTGGTTCTCACAAATCAACAATGATTCATTTCAACCGTTTCTGTGTTTCAGCCGCCACGTTTCATTTCCACCGCCCTTAACAGCTTTGCAGCTTGCCCCACACGCTCGCTTCGGACAGCGTGATGAATGTGATTCGGCACACTGCATTGATGCAAGCGCCCTTGCGTCCACGCCACGAACGAATAACGCGAACACTGCACCACTGCACTTAGTGTCCCACAAACAGCTCGACATTTACTCCATCCCTCACCGTTGGGAAAAGCTCTACGACAGGCTCTCTCATCAGTGGAAGTTCTAAAGCAGCATTACTACAACTGAATCGCCGAGTGGAACATCAGACCTTCCGCTCGGAAAAAGCAGCCATGCCTGCCGCTACTAGGTAATAGCCCTAGATAGTAGAGTACATGCATGAATGCATGGGATGCCCTCGTCTCGTATTGTTCAGCCATGGCCTTTCATCAACAAGGCTAGAATTCTTCACGTGGGTGGCCGTCTACAAAAACTATCACGCCCCACAAAGATCAGGTGTCCACCATCTTACACAGGAGCAACAACCTAACGAGGCTTCTCATTCACCGCACTCATGAGCGAATCCAGCACTCTGTCTTAGAAGCCACTCTGACGAAGATTCTTGACAGAGTTGCTGATAGGACGGCAGTCAGTGAAGAGCGCCCTGAGTTCCTGCCTTTGTTTCCGGCGGCGACTAACTCCAGGAACGCCCTGTCACCCCTACTCCCTGACGGCAGTGTAACCCAATCGAGTTCAGCTGAAATAGTTTGCGTTAACTTATGTGGTCATGTGTATTGTCATTCATAAAAACCATGATCTTATAAAGATCATATCACAATGTTTTATGCCCTGACAGACGGGTTATCCATCTAGAGTTGACAAAAAACATCTCTTCCTCCGAGTTCTTTACGACGTTTGGGGCTTACATGGCGTCTATTTTGGCAGATAAAAGGAAGTCATGGAAGTTCCTTAAGGAGCAGTTCTCTCACATGTGCATTTCAATATACTACTCAGCTCAATTGCAATCAATCATGATGTCCGCACGTATGTATATGCAGTTGATATATCTCGTTTTTTTGCGACAAAATAAGATCATCAGTCCCTTTATGTCCACTTCCAAACGTACACTGAACTCTACTGAGAATTGGTTGTGTGGCTTGTGACTCGCAATAAATACGAACAAGAGCGTTGTCCTTGTTTCAATGTATATTATATCGTGCCATCAGGATATTATACCCTCTCTCACATCGACAAAACGTACTGGCAACAACTCCAAACACATTCGTTCCCATTTCCTCAATTTGCCCAGATCTTTTACCCCACGGACTTCTCACCATACTGCACCACTTGCAACGCCACTCCACCCATCATCTACCATTACTTATGGGAATGCCCACATCCCATCCGCGTTACTCCCATCAAAACCCCCCACCCTCCTCTTGGGAGGCTGCCCATCTAGCCACGCAACCCGCAGATCTGTTCAAGCTGGTCGAACGGTCTAAGCTAGATGGAACAGCCAGAGGGCTCCTGGACTAAGGGTTCTCTTGGGAGTGTTTACAGTATTATATTGAAATGCAGTTTATTCCTCCTCCTTTTTCTTGCGTGAGTGAGACTCGTCGCACCCTTTGCTGCGCAGGGGGCGGGTGTAAAGTCATGAGATGTGTGCGTGTCTTTGGCATTTGAAACATTGCGTTGCTGGACAAGAGCCTTCAATTACAGGGTAACTGCAGAAGCCCAGTGTAAACCGTTTAGGCAGTGGGGAGTCTGACGAATTTTAAGATTACAGTACGACGACGTATTTCTTTAATGTTATCGCCGTAATCTCGAATGTAAGCAGTGAGTCTCGTTCCTGAGACAACACCTTGGTCACGGAGGTAGTCTCAAAATTTTTCGTTTCAGTAATTTATTGTTACTCCTCAATTTTCTCGTAGCTTACTGTTTATGAGTATGGGACGCGGGCTTATACTGCCCCTCAAGCCAGTTCTGTCACTAAAAGCAGAAGGTTCGCGGCGGGCAGCCACGGTACCGTAACCATCAAGCTTCCGTCCGTGTTGAGACACTGTCTAAGCAGTTTTTATTAGGCTAACATCCCAACCACTGTAGCCAGAACGTTGGGGTTGGCTTTTCAAAGATCTCCTGTTTTATTTCTACCTCTGCATATGACAGGGAATCCATCAGAATGCTTTTTTTATTGTAAGCAATGCCCGCAATCGCGATCCGCTCCATGGCATCTGCATTTCCCCCTGAAGGGTGACGGGTTTCATGGTCTTCTGCGTGATGATAGTCCACACCTGCGGCAGCAGGATCCACTACCTCTGCTTTCACTGGTGGTGTGGCCATTGAGTTTCCATTTATCCCATCTCTTTGAGTGCAGCATCAGGTGTGTCAGATGACAGACCGAGCGTAGAGCGCTGAGGATGAGGCCTAACGCGCTTTTTGCAGTGGCCCGAGACCCCCAAGTCGTTTCACAATGGATGCACAGCAGGGACAAAGACGTCTAAGGACCCAAATCTCCTCCAAAAAAAAAAAAAGAACTGAGATTAGGACGCTGCTCGCAGGGAAAAACTGCTGATCATCCTCCATGTAATGTATGTCCGTCTAATTGTATAGTTGGAGACAATGTTGTTTTCTGGTTCCCCGGTTAATACAATTCGCCTTCTTGTTCTATAAGAGCAGGAAGCGCTTCGTTTTTGCTTTGAGCTTCCTAATTTTGTGGCCAAGAACGCGCTTTACCTCGTAGCCCAAATTTCACCTATTCTATGTAGATTACAGTTCTCAACTGTTCAGGCATACCAGGGATATACGAATCAGCTTTGAATGATTCATTCCCGTTTTTTTTTTTCTGCCAACCGAGCTCTTTTTCCGGTATCCACTGGTCTGTCTCACACCGCGCAGGTAATTTTGGTCCAAAATTTGCTAAACTTTTCAAATGTTAGTTTTCGTAAGTCTTCTTTTGAAATAGTCTTTTAGAATCTTTTTCGGAATAATGCTAAATAATTATCATCCTTTATTCTAAACAAATTATTAGATTACTAAGATTGATTTCTACTTTTCTAACGGTAGAAACCTGCGAATCTCAGTATAATAAAAATGTGGGCATCGGTATATACACTGTAAAAATTTTCAGAGCACTGGAATCTACACTGCAGTAGTGCGAAAGCTAGCGCATTGCTGCTGAGCACGGTGCATCATGTTTCCTTTAGTTATCAGTACTTTCAGTAGATATTTAGTTTTATTTAATTATTTTTCTGTATTCTTAAGTTTTTGGCACTTTTCTGATTTAAATACCAAACATTTTTGTGTTAGTAGAGAAATTTTGTGTCATAACATATTTATTTTAAACACAGCCACATAAATTCTGTCCCGCCAATGGATACTTTTCTCGAGTTTACATCATCAGATAGTCGCTTTCGTAACCATGTACAATCTTTTTCGGAATAATGCTAAATAATTATCATCCTTTATTTTAAACAAATTATTAGATTACTAAGATTGATTTCTACTTTTCTAACAGTATAATGAAAATGTGGGCATCGGTATATACACTGTAAAAATTTTCAGAGCAAGTTCGAATACTGATCTGTAAAATGGAAGCTCTGAAATAGAATTGCTGGTTGATGAAACTACTCCTAACCACTTTTGAAACCAAAACTATCTTCAGCAAGTGCCGTGCAGCGCTTCTAAACAGCGAACCTCATGAGTCGATCTGGGGAAACGATGGTAGTGATGACAATAATCATGAGAACTTCTAAGGCATACATAGATCTGGCCACCAAGCGTTATGATACAAGGTGTTTATCTCGACTTATGGTGAGCAGAAACATTCATTTTTCGCGCATAATAATGCCGAGATACTTATCAGTAGGCCACAATAAGCTTCCTTCTTTATTGACCTGTGGGTACTGAGCAGAAATGGAGGTCGAATCTCGCATCTCCGACAGACGACAAGCCGACTTATGCTCATATCATTAGGGCCTCGCTGTGGTTAGTAATAAATGGTATTCTTACAGTTAACAAGCAACTTCGCCCAAGTTCTTGCTAACAATGACATGGCCAATACGGTTCCGCGTCTTGATAGGCGCAACTACTTAGGACACCCGGCATCTAAATATGGCATCATCAATCACCCACGACCAATGGGTACCCAGTGGGTCATGGTTAGCATAGAACTTTTAAGTAGGAATCCTGCATTGCTGTTGAGATCGCAGTGCTAGTAGATGCAAGTGTAATAGCCTTGGAGGGATTCAAACGCTTGCTAAAGATGCATGTTTTCAAGTGGACACTATGTTCGAAATTTTGTTAGAAGGGAGACTGCAGCTGTAACCTCGCGGCTGTGATGATGCTATGATTGATATGCAGGGGGTAAGCACAAATATAGCTTCATGCCCCAATAACACCGCTGCAAATCCTTGAAAAAAAAAAACGAAACCCACCGAGGTGGTCGAAATGAGAATGAATAAAGTCGCCAAGGCAAGGTTCATTTTAATTTTGTCCGCAACAGAAATGATTGCTCTCTGCGGTTATTTTCTTTCCGTGGAATGGACATCCGGACTGTTTACTCGTCTCTTTGATGCATGTATGCGAGTCGTGTTTTGTGAAGTATCTCTTGGACACAGTGTTCTAGGTTTGCTGATCAAAACTGTCGCATAGGTAAAGCAGAATTTGTTTTGCAAGGTAAGATCTCCTGGCAATGTCAATGTGGCATAGAAATCTGTAAGTAATAGGCGTGCAGGCAAAACAATAAAACACGATAAAGGGAAGGTCAGATTTAATACAAAGTGGAGCATGTTACTATGTCGCGCTGAAAAAAGAAAAAACGGGAGCTACTTTAAGTCAACGTGTCAGTATGCAAGCGTGTTGGAAGCGCTAGAAGTATATGGAGTAACAAAATTACGAAATAAACAAGTGTGTGCGGACATAAATGGCAGAATTCTAGTTTAGTTCCAAGAGAGACTGAAACTCACTGCTGAGTCTTTCAATTTTCCCCCATGACTATGGAATTAATATGCGTTCGAGGGCAGTGCACTTAAGCTAGTTATGTGGCAGGCCAACCAAACTAAGAACAGGGGATGTTATTCTGAACGTGTGTTGTGAAATTAAACTTACAAATCGCCCTTTTGCATAGGGTTCGTGCAAGCGCGCCATTCTTGACTAACACCAATTATTGGAACTAGACTACAGTGCCCATGGATGTGGGTTCTAATCTGGCCTCTGCGGACGCTTTTGGTGACGGCGAAAACTAAGGCGCCCGTGCGATGTGCGATGTTAGTGGAAGTTTGGGAACCCAAGGGGGTCGACGTTTTAGTTCTCCACTTCGGGGTCTGTAATAGTAGCAGACTCGTTTATGATTTTAAACCCCACAAACCAAACCATAATATATATATATATATATATATATATATATATATATATATATATATATATATATATATATATATATATATATAGGTGTGTGTGTGTGTGTGTGTGTGTGTGTGTGTGTGTGTACAGCGACAATTGTTTTACAGGAAAAATGCAGTTATTACTAATCCTGAGATATATTATGTGCAAATATATTTTGTTTTGCCTTTTTGTGGCCCCACCGCATCGGGGTCTGTAATAGTAGCAGACTCGTTTATGATTTTAAACCCCACAAACCAAACCATAATATATATATATATATATATATATATATATATATATATATATATATATATATATATATATATATATATATATATATATATATATATATATATATATATATATATATATATATATATATATAGGTGTGTGTGTGTGTGTGTGTGTGTGTACAGCGACAATTGTTTTACAGGAAAAATGCAGTTATTACTAATCCTGAGATATATTATGTGCAAATATATTTTGTTTTGCCTTTTTGTGGCCCCACCGCATTTCGGGTGTGCCCAACATTTTAGGCAAATCAACCAATCCGACAATACGCGGGAAAAGCTCACACATATCATAAATGCATTAGTCAAGTCGTCATCGTCACCGAGTCGAGTTCTGTGAACATCTGGATTTCTGCTTGTACTAGTGTGAACATAACCTGTCAATACTTTAAGCAGAAGAAAAAAATGAGCTTCACACTTTCTTAAAGGCAGGAATGCAAGCAACCCCGCAAGTTCAAGTTCTTGGAAGAACATCCATAAAATAAGTGAGAGTTAGGGTATTGTTATCTCAATAATGTTTAACGGATCGTCTAAAGAACCCGTATTCAAGCCAACGTTCGAAGACCAAATGCATTAATCTTATACTTTCTCTTTCTAAACTATTCTCAAGTATATCTCGGTCGGGTATCAGCTACTGTCGCGATTTGTTGACCTTTAGTAGCGAAGAAAACGAATCCACATATTTTAAACACTAAGGTTAGAATGAGTAATTCGCCCTCTGCGATGCGACGTCTGGTTGGGAGTATAGTTCGTGTCCTCAGTCCGCCCATTTTCGATGGTCATAATCATTCATTTAGATTTTGGAATATTCAAAACGCTCATTGTGATTTCGGAAATTCAGAGCCATGCGGCACACGGTGTAGCTGCGAATAGAGAAAGTATCCTTAAGGAAGACTCAGAAGGCACCACTTATTTATGTGCCACGAATCCCTGTCCTAAGTAATCGCAAAGGAAATCGGCTACGCCCAAAGTTATTTTCCTAAAATATAGTTGCAACAACATAACTTCCATATTTATCTTTTACAATATCTCATATGCGTAAGATATTTTTTTCAGTCTGGGCGTCCGGTATTTAAATTGGGTTATTGAATATGAAACCTGCAAAAATCAATAAAAATAAGCTAAAATGGGCAGAAAATTTTGATCATAAGCACTGATAGTTTGCAACAATTTTTCATCAGGGTGTCACGTCACATTGTTCGCAGTAAAATAACAAAAACGTAATTTAAGGAACGCATTTAAGAATTATATTTTCAGCCCCTACTGTCCGTCGCGGTTCTATCCACCAACACGAATTGGCGTCCAGATGTAGGTGGGATATAATCAAATAATATTTAGAAATATAATGCGATGCTCGCTCCAAATATGAAGAAATGCCCTGTCCCAGCACGCACCCTAATGTAAGCATTCTCTCAACTTCAGGCTGCTTGTGTCTTGGAAACCAGCGCACACAAGCACTCGCCCTAGAACTTACAGGCCGGGCATGAGGTGATGGGCGGCTAGACTAACGACAGAGCACTAACATGCCAGCACATCCTTAAATAGTACAAATGTTGACGAAGAACGCTTCCACCTTCCCACTGCCTGCTCCATAGAGTGGCTAGCTCCAAGCTAAAGCTGAACCCTAAGCATACTTTCTTTCATTAAAAACACCTCTCGCGTCACCCCGCAACACAAGAGTGGCCTATGCAAGTTCTACTACTGCGTGCGGGAGTGCCTAAATGTCTGTCCGCCCGCCAAATCTGCCCCATCCCGCTAACTCATTACCACTTTCCAGTCTTCATTTAACTATGTTGTCAGGAACGGCTGATTGCGAGGGCCGCACCAGGCCGGTGTGAAATGCTTTCGGAGGCCTGAACTGAGGACTCAGGACACGAGCACCAGCTCACATGTCAGCTTTCGTTCTTTTAATTAAAAGTGTCCTTCGCCCTCAACACAAGCTTCGCCTAATCTGCCGATCAGCACTGAGCATTAGACGTACATAAATACCAATGAAGTTGCGCTGGAATGATATTCTCAATGAATGCTATTGGAAGAGCAACAAAAATGTTTATTTTAGTTGCTTCCCTCGGAACACATCTATGCCAGCAGGGTTTTGAAAACGAGTGCCTTGCCATACGAAACAAAATTCGAAAATACAGTCAGCCTCTGAACTTCCAGGGCAGGGGAGCGAGAACCTACGAAGAGGTCGCAACTAGTGATGTCCTTGTCGCAGTGCCAAGACCTATTTTTTACAACACAGCAATTTTGGTGCACTTCAGAGAAAATAGATATGTTAACCCGACTTCACTTAAGTTCCCATCAGGCCTACCCATATTTCTCAAAAAGAAGAATGACACAATTGACACTCAAGCAACGTCACATGCTGCAGGGTGACAATGCAATGCATCCGCACTCGTGCGTACTTTCCGCCCAAGTTTACTAGTCTGGTGGTGCACCGCACAGATATATTGGTTATCATGACCCACCAACGTTACTATTATGTACTTTTTGTTCGTGGAATAAAATATGGCCGTTATTGAAGTTGCCTCGATGTCCACCCTTCCATATATTAGTTTCTTGTAATGGTGTACTTGGTGACAAAAAAGTGGAACTATTCCAATGCCGTTCTGAGCAGGAATTCCGACAGTTTCATGGTGGTCGTCCCTTTATGCGAACTCGTTTTTGTAATTCGTTTATTTCACCGGCTCAAGCTAATGTACGTTTTGATGAATACACAAAGGAGCACATGGTAGAAGGCACGACAATACCTGGAGATGTAAGCATACCAATGCACGAATAAATCGGTTCTAGGAAAGACTGAAAATAACGTCGAGTGGTGCGTATGAACTCAAACGTCATACACAGTGTAATAACAATTTTCTCGAAAGGGCTCAGAATCCATTCGAAAATGAAGGTAAGGAACTCCCGTCAAGTAGTGCACCGGCCGTGTGATCTAAGGCTGACGTGCACTGGTTAGGCCCAGTCTAGAGTCATGACGTAGGCTTAGTTCAGTCTATATTGTTCCAGGACAATTTAGAACATTTGATGGATCATGGCGAAGGTGCCTACGCACGGCACATGACATGAAGATCATTGTCTACAGCGAAGCGCTATTTCGCGAACCCAAAATTCTTGTTCTTCGAGTCAGTCAGTAAACAATAAAATCTGAAACAACGTCAGCAAGCTCAAAGTAATGATCGCTTACAGTTACTTCTTACCATTGCTTTGTTATTAAGAAGAAATTCTCAAAGGTAGCGATACGACGTATCTGGAAGGTAATTTAAGTGCAAAAACGCAAGACAGGCCCCAAAGTAAATTCATAGTTTAGAATATGCAGTTACCCTGAACGAAATAAAATAAAGAAAAGCATTTTGTCAAAGAATAACTCGCGTTCGGTTTGTGCTATGTCATGCGAAGCCATGGTGCATTCGCTTGTACTGCACGTGTTATTGTTTGTGAAACATATATTTGTTTCGCGCTGGGGAAAGCGCAGCTAGTGTTTATGTGAAAGTTATGTGTCTTCGGAGATAATTCGATTTAATTAGACACGCACGTGAAGTCCCGCGATAGTCGCAAAATTCCAAATAAATTTTTGCTGCCATATATACTTCCCTTCAGAAGCTGGCTCTAGTTAGCCGCATTACCTATAGAACACATTTAAACGAATCAAGTTATGTAGACAAATATGGGATACGGCCACTTAGTATTATTTGCGGTTTTAGTCTAGGTTGAAGCATTGCCTAACCAGGTTTAGTGAATATGAAGGCCTGGACGATTTTCTCGATCGTACCTTAGAATATGAAATAAAATAAAAATGAGATTAACTATAGCCCCAGTACATTAATCAGAGCTTTGGTTTGATGTCACATCACCTTGGGATAGAACTCATTTAAAACAAAAAGTAGAGGTTTTAATAATTCATCGGTAGTTTTCATTCGGAATAAAGAGATGCATTAAAACCATTCTTATTAAAACACTCGCCATCTTTTGCGTTCTTTTTATCTAGCCTGCTCCCTAATTCAGATTTTCAGCACATTAGCAACGAACTTTGTATCCTGATCTCCAGCAGCGAACACCGAAGAACTCAATGGAGATGTATTAGACATGATGCTCTGGAAAACTTGATCGTCCCGAGAATGTATGTCATAATTTGGCGGTTATCATGGTCAGGTATGGTTCGTACTCACCTGCAAAATGTTACTTAAAATCTTACCTGTATTGATATATATCTATGACTCTTATAAAAGTGGTAAATTTTATTTATCATTCGAGAGACCCGAGGTATTTTGAGCGCAAAAACCAGGCCTGCTTGTGGGAGTGCTAAATAGACTTGAAGCCTTTATCTATAATTCTTTGACGTACTGTGTCCTAGTTTTTCATAAACAAAACATTGTGAAAACTATTCTGAAAAACCGCAAAGATGGCCTAATTATGCCACGGAAATCATTGTTCTGATAAAGCGGTTGGGGATACGACAAAGCTCACATTTATATCGTGCAATGTCATCCGCACTTCGGATGAACATTGCGAGCAGGAGGTTGCTATCGTTTAATCGCCATTGTATCCGATATTGCCAGAAAACAAACAATGTCGCACAGGAACTGAATCTGTAGGCTGCACATTTGCTTCAATATTTAGGTACGTCCGACGCAGAGGTGCTCTGAAGAGTGCAACCACCTCTTCGCGTGTTCACCTTAGGCGTAGACGGCGTAGTACATGATAGTGAGATGTAGTTTCTGATAAAATATGCGATATAAGCATCTCGTAGTGCTTTCAGTCACTGCCTATGGCGGCTATGCGAGCGTCATTCCATGATATTGTAGCAAGCGGAGAATGTATCAATTATAAAGAGTTAAAAGTGTCAAAAGCACCAGGTACATAACGATTGTTATTTGACGCGTGACCTTATCATCAAGACACCCAAAATTAAAGGGGAGGGGGTTAAGCGCATGGCTTCAACCTAGTGCTGAAGCGAAAGCTGTGACTATTGCATAATATTTCGGCGGACGCTTCGATTTAATGTTCCGCCGTCGCAACGTTTGAACGATCCTTCTAACAAGTCGCGGTTGTCGTTCGCCTCTACCAATTACCGAGTTATCCGTCTTCTTCTTCTCCTGTCAGAGCACGTTAAAGATCCCCAGGTGGTGGTAATTTCCAATGTCCTCCACTACGGCGTCTCTCATAGTCTGAGTCGCTTTGGAAAGTTAAACCCCACATACCAAACCGAACTTTCTCCTACTACTTCTTCTTTTGCTTCTTTTCCTTCTTTTTCCTATTTTCTTCTTGCTCTTTTACAACTTCCTACAACTTCCAAACATACAACTTTTTCATTCAACTTCCAAGTCTATACCACGTGACAGTTGCTAGGCAACTGTCACATGGCATGGTACCACGGTGCCACGCCGACGGCTTGAAAAGCTAGCACATTGTAACTTTCGCTACAAAAAGGAAAAAGCCCCCTTTCTGCTAAGGTCTCAATTATTGATCACCGTTGACCTTGAACCTATGAAACAACAAAATATTGCCCCTGATTTTATAACATGTATTAAGATTTTCTTCCTGCGTGTCCTGGAATTCATAAAAATATTTTCTCTGGACTGCAAATATGGACTCCACTTCCACAGCCTGAACAAACCTGCTGATTTTGCGGTAGGTTTCTGTCGCCTATTCCGAAACTAGAGGATCACATGAAATTTCTTGCAACAGCTGCTGTCGAAGTACTGAAATATTCATTATTGAATATTCATGCTCGCTGTTGTTTTCGACGTACACATTTTTTCAACATTGGCAAAGCATTTGTGCCAGCCAATGGCTCTCCCCACTTATACTGAATGCCTTCTTAATATACCATAAGCCATGGTCATCGGTACTTCTCATTACATATCAGTATTACATATTAGCAGTGCAATCATTTTGGTTAAACCAGCCGTGGTGGCTAAGTGGTTAGAGCGTTTGACTGTTGAAACCAAGGACCCGTGTTCAGTCCTGGCCGCGGCGGCCTCTATTTAATGGAGGCGGAAAACAAGGCCTTTGCGCAGTGTGCGATAATAGTGCATGTCTAAAAGCCCTAGCTGGCTGAATTTATACGGAGTTCTCATATACGGTACTTCTGGTATCATGAATCGCCTTTTGCTCTAAACCCCATAAAAACCAAACCACCAATTTATGGCACTCTTAGTAAAAGGTAAACTGAAGAGATTCTCATAGACAGTAGCATAGCATAAATTCCGTGCGTGTCAATACTATTCTAGCTACAACGGAAGACAAAAACAGGATTAAGCAAGAAATTAAAGCCGAAGCTTTGTTGTCAATTTATTGCAAACGTCAGCATAAGTCGTAGTGGTGTACTTGTGGATATAGCCAGCGGTTTCAATACCGTGGATTATTTTTTATGTTTCCTATTCCGAAGTGTATCACTTATATCGTGCGAACTGTGAACTGAACTTAAGGCTTACAACAAATTCTTTGCTTAATTTAAGAGTAGTGTTGATAGTGAACTCCAAAGTATTTCATTATCATAAAGAACTGGATAATGTTTTTTATGTTTCCTAGTCTATAGTGTATCACTTATATCGTGAGGAAGTGGCAACTAAACTTCAGGCTTACTACAAATCCTTTGTTTAATTTAAGGATACTACCGATAGTCAACTCCGAAGTATTTCATTATTATAAACAACTGAGATGAAAAGACCTTGATCTCGTAAATAAAATTAATTTTTGGTTGAACCGTGCCTGAGAAAAAAGTTTTATTTTTAAAATTCTATCTTTAGTCTGCTCTAATGTTGTTCATTGTGCAGCCGGCATTTTTTCTGACCTGGCTTGATTTAGCCTTTCTAGAAAAAGAAGGTGCAAAGGCAGCACCAATGATTTTTGTATTATATAAGCGAGCATGTAGAGTACTTCACAACGCGGCGCAGATAAAACCAAGATGTGCTTTAATAAATGACAATGTCTTGAAAATGTTCAGGCTATTCGCATCTAGGTTTCTAAAGATTATCATCACAATTAGGTTTCACTATGCTACAGCCTAAACAAAGCAATAAAATGCAATGCCCACTTATGCTTGGGAGTGGTCATGGGATGAATTATGCATAGTTGACAGAATGGTGCTTTTCACATTTATAGTAGATACGACGAAGCGAGTTCGCTAAAAGCTGCATTTTTTTTTTTTGCATGCGTGGCTTCTAACACAATTATATTACAGTACATTGATGCCCAGGTGCAACGTTGCCGTATGGAAACTACTCAGTCAATTGCAGTCCAGCCATTTTTCTGAGTGTGCTGCAGTTAATTTTCTCTTGACGGCTGCATCTGGTTTAGCTGATTTTATATGGGCATTTGGAATAAATATTGATACAGAACCTGCTTTCAAGAACCTGCCAAATGCAGAATTACGAATCACTAAATCTCTGGGATGTACTCAGTGTTCATAGCACTATGAAGCAAAGTATTAGCACATGCGGATTTTTTGCATAGTTCTGGAGTGGCGGACAGCAATTTAGCTTTGCTGTTGGGAAGATTATCTTCTCTAGAAAAGTTATAGCAGTTAGACATTAGACATTTGTACACCTCAGAGCCAGCAACAGTTCCCATGAGGCTTCACTGTGGCGCATCCATTGTTGTAGACAGAGAGGCTACGTTGCTCCCGATCGCGTTCGAACACCGCGCTATTGGTGAGCTCCGTTCCTATGGGTGAGCTCCATTCCTATGGGTGAACTCCATTCTCCATTTCGGTAACTGTGGCGTTCCGCCACCTCCTAATCAGGTAGGTCGGAGAAAGGTAATGTAGACTGAGCTCTGCCACCAAAGGGTCGGGATTGCCGTGAGAGCTATCTAGACCACGTTCGAGTTTTATGTCACATAAGCAGGCAAACTAGCCCGCGTTATTGTTCCCTTTAAACAACTGGGTAGAATAAAGCGAAGATCCAGAAGTACGATTTCAATTATCTACATATCACATGAATTGACAATGCACTACGTAAGAAATACAACGAATGAGGTGAGTCCCTTTGTTTCGATATCTCTTTATAGGGAACATTTTTCGGTAACATAAATCAGAGTAGAACCCGGTGCTCAAGCTGCAGAGAATCAGGCCACGCGATCAAACATTACTCCCTGACGATTGGTTGGACAAAGGGTGGTGGAACGAAAACATCCTTCCTAGTGCAGAGAGTAGCAGTACGCTCGATTGAATGGCGAAAAATGAACCGTATTTCATCAGTGAAAACCTGGATCGGAAGACAGTAAAAGAGTACAGCGACATAGGATGACAGTGCGCACGGATTCCAGAAAGTGAGGCAGAAAGTTTGCAACTTTTCTATTAATCACTGAGCAATCCCATTATTCAACTGGTTTGCTTAATATCTATCTAATGCCACTTTAGTTCTGTTTGCAAAAAGGGTTTACACCCAGAAGAAAATTTGCATAGGTTCTTGCGTGGCTCTGGTTTTGGGCAGCATCTTCCTCAGGGCAATTGATGGCTCCTGGACAGGAATTAAGAAAAAAAGAATTATGAAGGTTTCTTAGCGATCTTACACAAACAGGGCCCATCGACTACCCGACAAACTGTGCTTAAAATTTTGGAAGTATTTGGGAACATAGCTATTTGTTATAGTATACCTGTGAGCTACCAGCCTTTTTCTGCACCCGCGGAACTTCTGGACCTAGAGCTGTGGTTGGGATGAGAATGCAGGCGCTGGATGTACCACCTCCGAGATCAAAAAGCGCTTCTGTCATACGAATCGACACGTTCGAAAAGAATAAAACGAGCGAAAGCCATAGCAGTGTTAGAAACACGTATTAAGAAGTCATGTGAGCATTGCATGCAATGTAGCTCTCAAAACCAGATTGCACGGTTACGAAACGCAGGCTTTCCTCAAACTCTGCTATCAGTGTTTCCAAGACCTTGATTTAGCACATAAAAGCTAAACAGACTATCAAAGCTCAAGAGGAGCCCAGAAGGGTTAAAATTAGTTGTGGTTTAACTCTGGTTACCCCTGGTGGAATTGAGATAGAAACGGCGGAAGCTTCTTTTGCCTGCTACATTATTCTCCTATTACGTCCTATCAGTGTTAGGTGCTACATTATTGGGGCCACTTAAGCTCATCCTTTAAGACTATGACGCGAAAGCGTAAGTTACCAGTCTTCTCCTGCTTCTGCTGCTCCTTCTCCTTCTCCTCGGCTGTTCAAGGTCAAGCGTGGCTTCCACCGGGACCACGCGACGGCTCGAAATCTGGCGCTGTATTACTATCGCTATTAAAGCCTCTTGTCGTTCCATAGTCCCACCGTGTTGCACATAACCTGAAGGAAGCCGCATACAAGTTTAAAGTTCCGATGGTCTTTTTCCGACCCTTGCAAGCTGGCTTCCTTGTGGCACCAAATTAATAATATTGCTACATTAGGCGGTGCATGCACTGGTATCTGCATAAGGACGAAAGAAGAAGAAGCTCGTGAGTTTTGGTGAAGACGACGTGCGAGCAGTGTCGGTTGGCGCCCGTTTAACGCAGCTGTGTTTCTGTGTGCTTTGTACGGAGTCATCTTGGACTAAGAGCAAAATAGCACAGAAAAGCTGGATTTGGGCAGTGGCTGCCCCCTATCTGGGCTCACAACGATGTCAGCAACGACCACTATGACCTCCGAGGCAGCCCCTACCATGACAGCAACATCGACTAAGCCAGTGGTACTCACGATCCGCCACCTTCCATCTATAATGGCGAAGACAGCCGGACGTCGACGACTGGCTAGATGAGTACGAGCACTGCAGCAGAAACAACCACTGGGACGCGACCATTATGCTGGCGAACGTAATCTTCTATTTGGCGGGAACAGCGCGGACGTGGTTCCAAAATCACGAGGAAGAGCTAGTGACCTGGGAAAGCTTTAAACAAAAGCTACAGGACCTGTTCGGAAAGCCGATTGGGCGAGCTCGCGCAGCAAAAACAGAACTTTCCACTCGCACCCAATCCCCGACGGAGTCCTACCTTGCCTATATTCAAGACGTCCTTTCGTTGTGCCGCAAGGTGAACAGCTCCATACCCGAAAGTGAAAAGATAGGGCATATCCTCAAGGGTATAGCGGATGATGCGTTCAAAATCCTCTTCTGTACGGATTGCGCTACCGTCGACTCGGTACTTCAAGTCTGTCGAAAATTCGAGCAGGACAAACAACGCCGTATAGTACATCGCTCTGACCGCCTTCCAAACACGGCGGCTACATCATCCTGCGCTGACCTGCCGCCTTTGAAACAGCCTTCTCATCCAGCGAACATCACTCGGTTCATCCGGAGAGAACTCGAGGCCTTGGCTCCTGCACCACTCACGTCTCCGCTCCCCGACACTATGTCCATGATACAGGCCGTTATGCGTCAAGAACTCGTCAACGTCGGCATCTCCTCCAGCCCTGTGTCGCCACCGTCAACAACGCACCCTGTTCCTGTAGTGGCTGCTGCTACCGTGAGCCAGGCTTCCCCACGGCGCTACCTTAGGCGCAAACTTGCAGAGTGGCGCACCTCAAACGACAGGCCAATTTGCTTCATTTGCTGTCGCGCCGGCCATACATCTCGTTATTGCCGTAGCCGTACCTTATTCGCCCCTCGCTCTTATTACAACGCCGACCTTCGATACTACAATGGACCTCGACGCTTCCATGCCCAACCACAGGAGCCCCGCCCCGCCTATGACGGACCTGGACATTATCTTCCTCAAACAGATCAGCCTCGCAACGAAACCGTCCCCACTGCCCGCCCCATCAGCCAATCTCCATCCCCACTGGCTCGTCGATCCCGCTCACCGGTCCCTCCTCGCAGCTCCTCCCCATCATACTCCGGTGCCTACTCGGGAAACTAGCGAGTGCAGCGCGTGGGAGTGACGCTGCATTACCGACCCGGACTGTCAACTCGGAACCGACCTCCGCACCCAGACGTAACCTTATTGACATTCTTGTGGACGGAGTGTCCTTTTCTGCCCTTATTGACACTGGACCAACATTTCAGTCCTTAGTTCGTCGTTCCGCCAGCGCCTCAAAAAAGTTCTTACGCCCGCTAACACCTCTACAATTCGTGTTGCCAATGGAAACACTGCTACCATCATCGGAATGTGCACTGCGCGCGTCAGCATCGCCGGCCATCACGTCCTTGTGCTCTTTGCTCTCCTTACTATTTGTCCTCAAGACGTGATTTTAGGCCTAGACTTTTTAAGAGCCCATTCCGCTATCATTGACTGTGTCTCCGGACGTCTGCGCCTAGCCCTGCCCCATTGTGTTCACGACCTAGCGCTGACCAATCCCAGCCTCGCCTCCACTCCAGTACATTTACTCGCCTACCTCCCGAGGTGGCAGTATACGTGCCCATGTCACCTTTTCCCTCCCTTCCTGACGGCGACTACGTTGTCAACACCATAACCGACGTCACTCTACAGCGCAACATCGTCCTACCTCATAACATTGTACACGTCGAGAATAACCTCCCCTACATTCCCGTACTCAACTTCAGCATGTCTTCGCAAGTTCTCTCGGAGGGCATTTTCCTTGCCGAGCTGTCACCTTTGTCCAGCTTTACTATTTCTGCAGTGCTGTCCGACCATCACTCCGAGGCACCTGCACAACCTGTCCCGTCACATAGTCCGGAGGACCACATCTCAGCCATGGATGCCTCTAACCTGTGTCCCGAATATGCAAGCGCCCTTTCCGGCCTTTTGCGGTCATACAGCGACATTTTTGATTTCGGTCACGGATTTCTGGGCCAAACTTCCGTCGTCACACATCACATTGATACTGGAGATGCCCGTCCTATTCACAGACAGCCTTACAGAGTTGCTCTTTCCGAACGCCGGGTCATTCAGGAAAAAGTGGAGAAAATGTTGGCCAGCAACACTATTGAGCCGTCCGGCAGCCCCTGGGCGTCTCCGGTAGTACTCGTTAAAAAGAAAGACAACAGGTGGAGGTTTTGCGTAGATTATCGACACCTAAATAAGATAACCAAGAAAGACGTGTACCCTCTTCTAAGGATCGATGACGCCCTCGACTGCCTGCATGGTGCCAACTACTTCTCCTCCATCGATCTCCGTTCTGGATAATGGCAGATCTCTGTTGACGAAAGAGATCGTGAAAAGACAGCTTTTGTCACCCCAGACGGCTTCTACTAATTCAAGGTTATGCCTTTCGGCTTATGTAATGCCCTTGCGACCTTCGAGTACATGATGGACTCTTACTACGCGGGTTCAAATGGACCACATGTCTGTGCTACCTCGATGACGTCGTCGTATTTTCATCAACCTTTGAGGGCCACCTTCATCACGTTTCGGCTATTCTTGGCATCTTCCGACGAGCTGGCCTGCAGTTGAACTCCACGAAGTGTAGCTTTGGTCGCCGGGAACTTAAGGTCCTAGGACACTTGGTCAACACCCATGGCATCCAGCCGGACCCCGACAAAATTCGCGCTGTGATTTTCCTCTACCGAAGTCTAGCAGCGACGTGCGTAGCTTCCTCGTACTTTGCTCATATTTCCGGCGATTTGTACCAAACCTCGCGGAAATCACCCGTCCACTCACGCAGCTTCTGAAAAAAGGGGTCTTCTTTTCCTGGGGCCACAAACAATCGACCGTCTTCGTCGCTCTTATTGACCACCACACCGCTCCGCCAGTGTTGGCTCACTTCAATCCGTCAGCGCCCACAGAAGTAAGCACCGACGCAAGTGGTCATGGAATTGGTGCCGTTCTCGCACAACGTCAGCTCGGTTCCCCTTGCGTCATCGCCTATGCCAGCCGACTCCTCTCTGCTGCCGAACAGAATTATTACATCACTAAAACGTGCGTGCTTAGCCCTAGTTTGGGCCATTACGAAGTTCCGCCCTTACTTGTATGGGCTGCAATTCACAGTAGTCACTGACCACCACACATTGTTTGCTTTCCACACTCAAAGACCCTACTGGCCGCCTTGGACGTTGGGCATTGCGCCTTCAGGAGTACAATTTTTCAGTAGTTTATAAGTTTGGCCAGTTGCATCGAGACGCCGATTGCCTGTCCCGTCATCCAGTTGAACCGCCAAGCCAACTTGAATGTGACAATGACGCTTGCGTGCTCTCTATCTCTGACTTTTCCAACATTCGCCGGGAGCAACGCCAGGACCCTCAGCTTCGCGAAATTATAAATCGCCTCAGCGTCGATCGCCAGGACCCTTCCCTTCGTTTGTTTGTGCTCCACGATGGCACCTTATACTGTCACAATATGCGAACTGATGGCCCCGACCTTCTACTAGTAGTCCCTCAGCCCCTACGCACAGCCTTCCTTGAGCAGCTTCATGATGTTCCCACAGCAGGTCATCTAGGAGTCTCTCGCACATACGACAGTGTGTGCCGTCGGTTCTTTTGGTCAGGCCTATACTGCGCAGTGCGCCGCTACGTGGCTGCATGTGACCGCTGTCAACGCCGGAAAAAGGCACCAGTTTTACCAGCTGGACTACTGCAGCCTATCGACCTCCCCATAGACCAATTTTCTTGAGTGGGTCTGGATCTTCTAGAGCCTTTTCCTCTGTCCGCATCGTGGAACAAATGGATTGCGGTGGCCACTAATTACACCACACGCTACGCGGTCACACGAGCAATACCAACCAGTTGTGCAACAGATGTCGCTGGTTTCCTCCTCAACGACGTTATACTCGTCCACGGAGCTCCCCGCCAACTGCTCACCGACCGTGGCCATTGCTTTCCTGCGCGTACAGTCGACGAGATCCTACAATTGTGCAACGTTCGTCATTCTTTCACGACTGCCTACCATCCACAGACGAATGGGCTTACTGAACGCCTTAACCGGACATTAACTGACATGCTGTCTATGTACGTTTCTGATAACCACTGCGACTGGAACATAACGCTGCCATTTGTGACATTCGCATACAATTCGTCGCGTCATGACACTACCGGCTACTCCCCTTTCTATCTTCCATACGGCAGTGAACCTCTGCTTGCTTTTGACAGCCTCCTCCCTTTGGCCGACACTGCCAGCTCATATGCTCGTGACGCCATAGCACGACCTGATGCTGCCCCCGTTGTTGCTCGCAACCGACTGGCAGCCTCCTAGCACTCCCAGAAACGTCGCTATGATTCCTGCCACCGCAACACATAGTATTCTTGCGGCTCTCTCGTGCTGCTTTGGACCCCAGCTCGCCGCATTGGCCTCTCGGAAAAAACTTTTGCCCCGTTATACAGGACCCTACCGCATTCTATGACAAGTGACTCCAGTGACATATGAAATTGAGCCTTCGCACCCCGCCACGCATACCTCTACACCACGCACCGAGACGGTCCATGTGGCACGCCTCAAGCCCTACTACACGGACCCTGGTTTGGATGCTAGTACGCACCGGGATGGTGCTTTTCAGCCGGAGGGGAGTGCTACATTAGGCGGTGCATGCACTGGTATCTGCATAAGGACGAAAGAAGAAGCTCGTGAGTTTTGGTGAAGACGACGTGCGATCAGTGTCGGTTGGTGCCCGTTTAACGCTGCTGTGTTTCTGTGTGCTTTGTGCGGAGTCTTCTTGAACTAATCTCTTGGCCTTACATTGCCACGTATCAATATTAAATCAGAAAAAAGACTTGTGGAACTAATCACGCCCAGAAGTTTGTTAGGTGCAAGGAGGGGGTATTGTACCAGATTCCACACACGAGCGGTAAGGTTTATATCGGCCAAATGGGGAGATGTGTGAACGAGCGTCTGAGGGAGCATGAGCGATCACTTGGGACCGGCCCAGTGTATAACCTACCGCTGCATTGTAAAACTTGTAAATGCATGCCTTGCCTAGTAAAACGATTATCTTAGAGCTCAAGATAGCATAGCCAGAGAATAGAAAGAAGCCTACTTTATTAAAAAAAAAGGTTTTAAGATGACAGTGAATTTTCGAAAATGTTGCATGATAGTGAGATGCCTTTTTTGATAACCACTGTTAATAAAAAAATTGCGTGATTAGAAACACAAAGGGGATGGCATATATACATTTATTTTTGTTTCTTATGGCCACCTATACCGTGACAAAGTTCACTTTTTATCTGTTGTTTTGTTTAGTTTTTTTTTTACCTTTCATATCTCACCTTCCATATACTGTATTACATGTTTTTATCGCCTTTAAGGCCATCTACACCATGTGAAGTTTTTTCTGCCCCTGGTGACCAATGCCACACCGTGCGTATGTATTTTACATGTCTTTTTTAAAGAAGACTCAGTTGTTAGTAAGCGCTTGTCAAGGTCGCTTGTGCTCGTTCATTGTTAGTGCTACATTATTTTTTATACCGTCCCACAGAGATATGTAGGCGCGCTCCGTGTTGCACGAGCTGCACACCTTATGCACCGGGAGTTATCTTGAAAAACAAAATAAAAGAGATGGTGGTGAGAAACACACGACATTAATAAAACCGAGAGCCGGCAACAAGCCGCGAAGAGCGCCGAGTCATCAACCTGGAGACTTGCTGCTGCTCCAAAAGAAGGCAGTTGCAGGGTTGTCACGCATTCCAAAAGTTGAAGTGACTATACCGTGCTGTTAAATTGCTTTATTCCAGTGTCTGCCATATTGCAATTATGAAGAGCTCATACCATGTGTCAACGGATTCACTCTTTATCATTGTGGCACCTCTATTGAAGCTTAGCATGATATGAAACTGCTTGCCGACTCTTTGTCGATTGCAAGATTTGGGTTTTTATGTATGCACCTATGATTGGACATAACAGCCGCTATTGAAGTCTTGGGACACCTGTCCAATATCTTGCTGCAGAAATGAAAAACAATATCAGAGGTTTAGCATAGTTAAACATCGTATTAGGCGATAGCGTCACAACAGGTTTAACTTGTTCTACTCGGTCTTGGCTTGGACTTTCAGTCTGGCTAAGCGCAAAGTACAGCCTTTGTGAAACGTATAAAGCCCAAGGCATCTGTTCCTTTAGTACAGCTTTAGTGAAGGTCCTTATTGGAGACGGTAGGACAAAAATCACTATAACATCAAGAGATTCGGAACAGTAGAAATGTATGGCAAGCCATCGGCAGTAGTTTAGAGCAGACCCCCTGGGCTTGGCACTTTTGACAAAGACTGTACATAGCTTTATGCCCAGAAAAATAGTGAACCATTGTTTCGCTTGGCTAACGATGATGTTAGAATGCATTGTGTCTTTTGTGAAAAACAAATCTATACAGGATCCCAATTATGTGCTTGAGCTAAAATGTTTAGCACACATGAAGTTAAAATGAAATCTTGGATTAGTAGCAAGCGCTAAATGTCATCGCTGGAAACGCTAAGCGCACTGCCGTCTCTCCTCTCTGCCATGGCTGACTTTAAGTTAAGGTGCGATTTCTCCGCGCAGATATTCCAAAGCCGCCTCTACGTCATGGCTGTTTCCATCACGCAACGCCGCGGTGTGATATCAAACACGTGGCCTACACAAAACTCTTCCTCATTCATTGCTGTCTCAAACCATATTTGAAAGGCCACCTGAAGGTGAATGTGGTCATTCAAAGGTCAAAGGGCCGAGTTTATGACCTCGTGGGGTGAGAATAGTTGGACATCTTAACCGCTGTGCGCTACCTAGCTGGGACATATATTGCTATATTCTAGAATTTGGGGAAAGACGTTGGGTGGATACCTACTGTTAATGCAGTGAAGGTCACACCACCGTTTTTAATGCCAAACGATCGGACGTTTTGGGGAAATGAAGGTACACTATAGTTATAGCCACACTTTGTCCTGTCGCTCCTTGAAGGAGAATAGCTAGCCGACACTGACATTGTGTGTAGTTTTATGAGAAACGATAGGGATTTTGCGTTTTCGGCAGCCGCTACAAGCAGTCACCTTTATTTGGACACTCGCCCAAATGAGTCTTCCCGGTAATGGGGAGGCTCCCTCCCTGGCTTAAGGACTCACTATCTAGGCTCGGGAGAAACTACCTTCCTCAGATGCCGGGAATTGCCTGCTGTCGTTTTGTGACATTCTTAACGACTACAGTGAAAATAGGAGGACTTACACACTACCTGCCCCGACTCTCATAATAGAGCTGTTTGCTTAGCGTGATCCGCGATCCGCTACCGTGCTCCGTCACCGCGTGTTCCACTGCGCATGCCAAAATGCCCTTGACGCCGATAGATGGCGATGCATACTTGATGTCACCACATAGACCTGCTGCGTCGGGACAAATCAGCTTGTGCGCCCCGCCCACGCGCAGTAGATCGGGGATCGCGGATCACGGAAAGCTAAATCTCTTCAATAACACAATATGCCCGTTGGCGCAAGCTGCAAATGCGCCAAGGTCCCTACTATATCCTTCTTCATGCCCACATTCCTGATCAGTTTCTTTCTTACTGCCAGCTCTGTGGCACACCTGGTGACTTCCTAAAGACAATACGCACCTACTCCTCATTCCTACATTTTTCTTCACCAGAGGTGACCCTAGATTACTAAGAGCACCAACTCACTAGTACCTCATATCGGGACCAGCGCAAGATTAATACTAGCGCTCTCGCTAGGATAGCTCTCAAAGGCTGTCCATTGCTTTGTGAGAGGGCCTTTCGTACATGGAGGGGGCTCTCAAAAGCTAGGTTGGTGCCATCACCCCACCCATTGTAATATTGGCAATAAATGTTTCTACCTCTACCTGTACCTGTTACAATTTTCTGTGGTCACCAGAATGGCATAGCAAAAGTTCTTCCTTCTGCTCCTTGAAGGTCAAATGAAGGTCAAATTATCGGGCGCTCGAATCGTGGCTCTACCTAGCGTAGTAAGTCTTTCGCTTCAATACTCTACATACAGATCTCAAATAACTCAAACAGCGCCAATTCAGGAGTGTGTCTTTATTTATGCGCATTTTGTGTTAACCTCGTAAAGAAAAGATGATAGCACCTAAACAGGAAATTTTCCTTCCTGGCCTTCTCCATACCACCGCATACAAGAGCCCGGAAGAATGCAATGAGTGAGGTTGGCCCAATAGTGCCACATGGCGAATTTATGTTGCATCGAATGTTTGATAAAGAAGACCAAGAATCTTCCGAATGGTCGATCTCCCCGTCACCTCATTTCCTCTTCTTTTTAGAAGCATCTTCCAGAAAGATCCATATCCGGCCCAGTACTCATGGCACTGCTAATAAATGCTCACACTACTAATATTAGGTAATGACCTACCATCGGCGGCTCGGTTACATTTGGCGGACCGAAGTATTCGTTTCAAAAGACAGCACCGGTGTTGTGGTGCACGTGCTTCTGAGGAACCAGAGCCGGTCTATGAGATTTTAGTTTGCAGTGTTGTAATAACTTCGGTATATTTTCGTGGCACCCTGAGTCGGCTAATAGAATCGAAAAGTTTTCAGGATAGTTCAATTAGCTGAGTCCCCGAGTTCGACGCGAATTTGTTTATGGGCTCTAATTTAGACAGTTTATCTCTTATTGCATCCTAGTGAGCTGCATAGCGGCTACAAATCAAGCAGCATATCTTATAAATGTTTTCTGATGGTGCTTGTTATTTATTTACTCTCAAGGCCGATACTTTACAGAGAGCAGTAGGACTTAAACGCGCCAATATAAGCTCATAAACATATTAAGAATAAAATCAGAAATGAGGAATGCAATACATTATACAATATTAACAATGCAGTGCATTGAACGTTATTGGGAAGGGTTCCTTGGAAGAGAATGGTGTCAATAATGGGACTGAGGGAGGCAGAAAGATTGTTTCAGTCAGAACCAATCTTGGAATGCAAGAACGAAAATGTTGTTTTGTCTGGCAGTTGATTATGGCAACCTTGAACTTGTGATCTGTGCGAAATGGAATATATGATGGTGTCTGAAACAAAGAGGATCTAAGAGTGGAATTAAAATGATAAAGCTTATGAAATAAGCAGAGGCATCATAATTTTCGGCGAAGAGACACATCGGATATATTAATGTTAGAGTTCATCATGCAGACCCCGGCACTAGGCTGAGAGTTGGATAGTATTTAAGGTGCAGAACGATTTTGGAGAGCTTCAACGTGAGGGTATTGAAATGCGGATCCCGGATTGATGACGCATACTCGAGTTTCGGTCGGACTAGGGTTTTAGAAACCATCAACTGTAGATTAGTAAGGGCAGGAGAAAAATTACAGTCTTTACGTACGCCGTTAATATTTTTACGTAGTCGATGTGAGTTTCGTTTTTCATGAAAGGCCATCAGAATGTGCGCGCAGATATATATATATATCATCATCATCATCATCATCAGCCTGATTATACCCACTGCAGGGCGAAGGCCTCTCCCATATTTCTCCACTTAACCCGGTTCTGTGCTAGCTGCATCCACTTGACCCCTGCGAACTTCTTAATCTCATCCGCCCACCTAACTTTCTGCCGCCCCCTGCTACGCTTTCCTTCCCTTGGAATCCAGTTTGTTACCCTCAGCGACCATCGGTTATCCTCTCTTCGCCCTACATGTCCTGCCCATGTCCATTTCTTCTTCTTAATTTCCACTAGAATGATATATATATATAGATATATATATATATATATATATATATATATATATATATATATATATATATATATATATATATATATATATATGTACATACACGAAGGTGATCCCAAAAGTAAGGTCTCCAAAGAGCTGCGGCCGCAGGAGGGAAACTATTTGCGTGGCTGCTAGCCATACGGCTGTGTTCATTGTTCCCAGTCTTCCAAGCAAGCCTTGACTCACCGTGAAAGGTACTGTCACTCTTAGCATGGCAGCCATTTGAAATGGAGCTCCCGTTTTTCGCTACCGCCAGGTGCGAAGTTCGCGCAGTTATTCGATTTTTGAATGCACAAGGAGTTCAAGAATTGAATTCCATGTACAATTTATGGAAGTGCATGGAGAGTCGGGAATGGATGATACAAACGTCCGCGAGTGGTGTAGGGTGTTCGCCGCTGGTTGCACTGAAATTCACGGCGAAGAAAAAAGCGGTATTCTGTCAATTTCTGATGAGGTAGTCGCGAAGGTCAATGAAATGCTGCGGCAAGATCAGAGGATCACACTCGACGAATAATGCGTATTGGTTCCTGGCGTTCCTAGCAGAACTATACTCATAGGATTTTAACAGCAAAGTTGAAATATCGCCAGGTGTGCGCAAGATCGGTTCCACGAATGCTCTCAGACGACTAACAACGGCAACGCATTGAATCCTCCCGCGAATTTCTTCCGTGTTATGGAGATTGAAAGAACACCTTTTTAGATTGCAATTGTTACGGGTGAAGAAACCTGGGCGTTCCACATCACACCCGAGACCAAGAATAACGTGAGTGGCGGTATTCTTCTTCACCCAAGCCGCGAAAATGCAAGCGAACACAGTCGGCGGCAAAGTCATGGCAACTGTGTTTTGGGATGCATGGCGGTGAGCTTGTATGACATGAGCAAACAAAAACATCCCAGCGTCTGCAAAAATACATAGACTGCAAAGGCGATTACGTGGAAAAGTAGAAGAATGATCTGCCTTTTAAGTGATTTGTGAATTGCTCAAAATAATCATACTGTTACATTCATAAAAGAACTGGAGACCTTAATTTTGTGAGGACCCTCGTATAAATATATATATATATATATATATATATATATATATATATTATTGAAACGGAAATAAGGGGCACGTTATTACATAGTTTTAAAGGAGCTGACAGTGTACGAGTCTGAAGCAAACGTTGGGGTTTTTTTGGTGGTTGGTACTTGACAAGAATTACTCTTATGGTGACTACCGGGATAAAGAATTCTGAATGAAAAGTGGAAGGAAAAACAACGCGCCGATGGTGGGAGTTGAATCCGATAATCCAAATAATACTAATTCTTGTCAAATACCAACAACAAAAAAAATCCCCAACGTTTGCTTTAGACTCGTAGACTGTCAGCTCCGTTAAAACTATATATATATATATATATATATATATATATATATATATATATATATATATATATATATATATATATATATATAATAGTAGTAGAAGACCTTATTGAAGCGCAACACTTAGTCGCCTAATGCATCGATGGCCTGCCGCACGATCAGGCGCTGTTCTTCGCCCTCAGCACCAAGCCAGTCCACCCAGGCCCAAATAATATAGGAGGAGGTGGGAAAGAATCCCGATTGCAATGCAACCGGGCATAAAAATAGGCAGTGGGAAAGGTTGGCATAAGAGGAAGGGCAGTTGGGGCATGATGGATCACAACGGAATTTGTAGAGACATAGCCGTGCAGGGGTTATGAGTGTATTCAGCTGTATCTGCCGAAGGATATGAGCTTCCCGAACGGAGAGATTAGGATGAGGGTCGGGGTAGAGCTTGTGGTCTAAGCAAGCAGCATTGTAATATTTGCTGATGGTGGCGCGAAGAGAGAGTCTCTCCCCGCCTTCCAAGGATCTATGCCAGGGGATGAACGGTGCCCGGTTACGACTTTCACAGGCGAGCTGGTTCGCCAGCTTATTGCCGTCAATCTCCGAGTGTCCAGGGATCCATCGGAGGAAGACGGGGCAGGGCTGCAGAACAACAAGTGTAGCCTCGAGCTCCGTGGACAGATGATGTGTTAGACTTTTAGATTGAATGGCACGGATAGCAGCCTGGGAGTCAGTGTATGTACTCTACTGAGGCACAGGTGGGAGAGAATAGAAACTTTGAATGGCATGAATGATGGAATGATCGAGAGGACATCAAGCGAGATAATATCCGGAGGGTGGAGAAAGGGGCCGCCAGTATGTATGAGAGGGGTAGATAGACGATGATGAAAGACGACCTGGCTTCCGGACCCGCGAGGAGCCACATAGGAGGCATCCGTGTAAGCGACTCCATGGGTATTGAAGGGCTGATTGCGACGAGAGGCATGTCTGCGGCTAGCATGCAGGACCAGCGACATATTGGCTGGAAGAGGAAGTAAACGAAGGTTAGTGGCCTCCGGAGGGAAAGAAGTTGGCAGAGGGACTGACTGTATGGGAGAAATGTCAGCCTGGCTGAGAAGGCAGCGTCCATCAACTTTGCCGGAGAGGCGAGCTATATGTCGGTCGCGGTGAAGGGTTATATATATATATATATATATATATATATATATATATATATATATATATATATATATATATATAATATATACGTTTCAACTTTGGTTAGATGGCACTATTAAGCCTATAATCGCAGGTTATGTAGTTAGTAAGATACGTGTAACTCGCAGTGTTGCATTCATTATGGTTTAGTTATATTAGCCAAGTGTCACATCAAGCAGAAATAATATCTAGATCAGATTGAAAGTCAAAATGATCGGTAGGATTAAGGATTTCGCGATACATCGTAGTCAGCAAACAGCCTTATTGAAGTATTTATGTTCTCAGGTTAGTCTTTGTGGTATATTAGAAACAGCAAAGGTCCTAAGACAGATCCTTGTGGTACGCCAGACTTACAGGGAATGAGGCTAAATTTCAATCATTAGCTGCTACGAATTCCGTGCGGTTGGGAAGAAAGCATTCTATACATTTCAGAACGTTTGGATTGAAGTTAAGTGCCCTTAGCTTAAGCATTAGTAATATGTGAAACACGCTGTGGAAAGCTTAAGTCAGTAAATAAGCAGACGATAGTGGATCAACGGCCAATAACCGAAGATAAGTCAGTGCGAAAGCAAAATATTTCAGGTTCACAAGAATTGGTTCACATGAATAGGAGCATTTACTGAATAATTATTTGGACTTGAGGAAGGTTGCAATTGGTCAGTAAATGACATGCACTAAATTTTGCATGGTACACATGTTAACGAGATGTGCCTGTAATTTTGTAAACAATGAGGGTTACCTAATTTGTGAAAAAGAACTACTTTCCCCATATGACTGCAAAAACTTGTTAGTATCAGTGAAAAGTTTATAAAAGTATTTCTTAAGTATTTCTGGTTTATTGCATGCTCACCGGGAGGAGAAAGCCTAATCTTTTCGATTAATTTGTTTGTACGAACTCATTCAATTACAATCGGGTCCATCACTGAACAACTGCTAACAGGTAAGGTAAGAAATAGTAATGGCACAATGGCAATAAATGATAACAAAAATATAGATTTTTGAAGAGAGTACAACAATAATTTTTTGAAAGGGGCAGATCATCCTCAAATGTGATGTCAGCTGGATTTTTCCGTTCGCATTAGCAGCATTCCAAAGCCTGCGGGGGCTATTTCTTAACAAGGATCGGGTGTTTCAATGCAAAAAGAGTTTTTGGAGACAGATAATGCATGTGCACATTCATCTGCCGCACAGTGATGAGCGGCTTTTCTTTCCTGGCCCATTGTAAGCCTGCCACACCTAACAATACGCTTCTGTTCGTTCAACAGACGTTTCAGTGTACCACTGTACTGTAGGTGGGGCCGAGCTGAACGACCAGGTTCGTGGGACTGGCGACCGTAGCGAGGCAGGCCCACGTCAGTCTGAAGACGTTCTGCAGATTCTTCAGCGCAGATAGGGACCGTTACTAATGTGAAGACAGGAAGGCACGAGGTGATGACTGTAGCCTAGGCGAATAAGCAGAAAAGGTTTTGAGCGATCATTGTCACCGCTACCATGCCAACTATGCCATCCCATGCCATTTGCATCCACCCCGAATCAGATGAGATTTTCTTGAATGATGACGGTTCGTGCTCGGATTCATGCTTGCGAGCACGACGAACAACGCCGATGAAAAAAATAGATAAGAAAATTCAGTTCTGTAATAAAATTACCTTTATATACCCTATAATGGAGTTTAACTAAGAACATGCTTTAGGTAGAATACACATGGTAGCTTGTGCATATGAAGTTACCCCCAAAAGTGTGCTTTCATAATTAATTTTTATACTTTCGCCTGGGAACGCCGTATATTTCACTTTGTCACCACCTCGTACCTCGGTCGCTGCACGTGTCTTGCCTGTTGGAGCTGTTTATACATATAAGGTAAACATTAAGTTACGCTTTGGCGCAGTTTTGGAAGCTGAACATTGCTTCTTTACTGTATGCCTGTTGCAGTTAAGCTTGTAATTGCCACTTTGGCAGGTACGTGGATTGGAAAGAAAAAAAAAAGCGGTTTTGGCGGAGACATAAACACTCTTAACCACAAAGGGTTCATTCGTTTCAACCGCTCACTTCTTTGCGCTCGAATTTTGTCGATATGCGGCGTACGTGATGTACAACGCACCGTCTAATAATTTCCATTTCAGGTTTGGTGAATGTGGTCAGTTCGGTCACAATTAGAACTCTGCTCGTCGCCTGCATTGCCCGCTGTCGAACTTGTTTGGTGTATAGGTGCCATGCACGGCACCCATGTGGCGCCAACTATGCCGCCAGCCATTTCTGTTCTTAGTCACAGTTTGTATTCTTAGCTTTTTCCTGTAGTGTCATTTTTGTTGTTTGGAGTGTGTTTTGTTTTTTTCAAAGATGCAGTGTCATTGCTAATTGGTTTGTGTTCAATGTGCTTCATAATTTTGACATTTGTGCATTTATTCTATATTACCGGTCCAACACTTAGGCGTTTTGACGAGACGGAGGCATGCGTCGCAAATGCCACCAGTTTGCAGGCGATCCGGACCTGAGCGGCGCCGCTCGGCGGCGTACCATTACAACGTCAACAAGTGCATGAACTACGCAACTAACGTTGATTGAAAAATGCACCGTCAGTGTACTACTTGAGTGGGGTGTATATTGCAGCACTCATCTGCAATATATCATATTATACTCCTGTTGATTTTGCAGTGAAACATATGTGCAAAAACATAAAGTATGAATTCATTGCTATAGCTAAAACTAAATTTAACGAAGTTGAGGGGAGCCGCAAAATATTTTGTTAAATCGAGGCAGACATTTCTTATCACTAATTTCTATGCATTCGATCATTATATGGTGTCGCGGCATCAAGGAAGTACCGCGGAGTCATATTTGCGAAGCGTAAATGCGCTTAGAATGAAATTGTGTTTTGAAAGGACTTAGTTACAGCCAGCCTAATTGATGGAACAGGGAAGCAGCTCTGTTAACGGTACCTTTAAGTGCTATACCAACCTGTCCACTAAGCTATATAGCTACAGCGAAACTGCGGCCCGTGCAACCACCGACAGCGATAGCTTCGATTGAAAGTAGCAACAACATTTTTACCTTGCAAGAAGGGTCCCAGTGGATTAAATTTTTTTTCCAGTAAAGACGCCGCTTATCTTGCTTGGCTGCGGTTTGTAAGCAATACCTGCCCGGATTTGCGCATTTGTGCGTTCTTCCGTCGCGTGTTCCGGCAAACTGTCACAGACTATTGTGACACCCAGAAATAGAGACAAGAGAAGGTGAGGTCGACAAAAAAGCGGCTTGTACTGGGACTAGTTTTATGGAACGAAATAGGAACTCACACATTTCTCAGTCATTAGGTTCAGTAGTGTTGTCTCCACAGGAGGCAAATGACGAGTTGGAACAAATTGCACAAAGGCTAGTATTACGTCTCCAGGAGCAGTGCAGAGTTCCTTTGCACGCTCCCATTTCCTGCTCAGACTATGTTGAGGTTGAAAGGTCAAAACTCCTACCTGTGATTTCTTCCATGCAAACCTCGGCTCCAGATTGGGACGGAGTTATAGTAGGTATGCTCGAAATTTTAGCAAATGAGTTCACTCAGGATCTCCTGGATCTGGTCAACGAATCATTAGAATTTGCATAACTGCCGCACATCTGGAAAGTGGCGAAAATTATATTGCTCTTGAAAACATACGGCCGATAGCTTTGACTTCGATTCTAGTAAAATTAACAGAAAGAATTGTGCATGGCCGCCTCTCAAAGCATATTTCAGAGGTTAATGCTTTGAGTTCTGCCCAGATTGGTTTCCGCAATTGATGCTCATAATTGTCTGCACATGTAGATTTAGAAAGCAGGATTCGCCTTGCAATGTGCAACAAGGAGGTATCAGCGTTAGTGACGCTCTATATTGCTAAGGCCTATGACAGCATCGAACATTCCATTCTACTAAACAAGTTGTCATTATTACGTCCTAGGTTCTACATTTATGCGTTGATCGGGGAACTTTTGAAGGAACGAGAATTCTTTTGAACTGATGGCTCATTAATCTAAGATACCTATGCACAGACAAGAGGGGTGCCCCGGGGCTCTCTGCTCTCACCGCTCCTTTTCAATATATTACTGTGCGATATTCCGGTTCATCCTGATGTCACTGTATTGTACATGCAGATGACAGCATTCTTCGCCTCTGAAAAAGATATACATGACCTCTATTTTTCACTACAGGCTAAATTAAATCCACTTGAGGTAAGTCTGGTTGGACAAAATTAAATTGGTTTTAAATGTGTGCGAATGTAGTATGCTAGTTTTTAAAACCAAAATCCCCGTATATGTTTTGTTGAACCAACGCTCAGACGTCATACCTCAAGTGGAATCTGTGCGGTATTTAGGTATTACGTATTACGCTAATATGAACTGGAGGCCTCACATTAAGCCTAATGTTCGGAAACGTGAGCGTGCCCTTAGTAGGCTCATACGGATAAGTGATAGGAAATTTGGTATGCGTTGAGATACTCCTCAACTTTTGTACAAAGCCTATGTGAGACCGATTCTGGAATTTGGCTGCATCCTTTTTCTTGGTATCAAAAATATAAGCTGCATCCTTTGCTGCTTTTAGAGAGACGTGCGTTGTGCCTCTGCCTAGGGCTTCCACAGTCAGTCTCTACCACTGTTCAGTACTTGGAGGCCCGCATTCCGGACCTTAACTCCCGTTTCCACTTCTGTTAGATCATTCTTGCGGTCATTTGAGGCTACTGCCGGTGTGGCTATACCTATTTTTGTGTCAAACCTAGCCCTCTTTCTCACTCACCAGTGGCCAAGGTCTGCATGCCCCGAGTTGTTTTTGCGCAGAGCATTTTAGCTAACATTGGTGTGGGTCTCGGTTCTATATGTCCTATTGGTTGGTCAACGTCTTTAGTGGATATCAATTATGATTCTATGTTTCCATCTAATGTGAAGCACTTACCTTCAAGTCTAATATCCACTCTCCTATGTGATCACCTTGAAAAGATTCCTGATCACACTGTAATTGCCACTGATGCGTCTGTGACTGCGCAGAAAGCTGCGATTGAAATTTTTTCTGAGTCTCTTTCCTGGAGTGTTTTGGTGCGTGTCCCGGATTGCACATCGGTATTATTAGCAGAGTTTATGGAAATTGGGCTAGAACTACTAAAAGTTCCCTGCAGTCAATCAAAAATAATTTTTTCTATCAGACTCTCTTTCTGTGTTGTTGTCACTGGAGTCAGCACGGGATGCTCTTTTGAGCCACTCACTAAAGTATTTCATACCGGGGTGGGTGAAAGAAATGCGCTTCATCTGGATCCCCGGTCACTGCAGTATTTTCCAAAACGAAGCGGCAGACTTCCTGGCTAAATCAGCTCTTGATGCATCTCTTTCATTTACCATCCCTAATATCACCATTTTTGGAATGTCGCGTTTTCAGCGTTATCAATACCCAGCTGCTTCATGCAATGATCTCTTGCTATCTACAGTCGAATACCAACATCTCATATACTCATGGAAAGTTCGTTCATGTAAATCACGGCAGTGGGAGGTAACGATGACTATCATGAGATGCAGGATTCCTCGCCTAAATCTTTATGTATGTAGATGCGGGATCAGCCCCACGAACCTTTGTGAGGCTTGCGGTGAGATTAAAACTATTGATCACTTCCTTCTCGCTTGCCGAAGGTTTTCATATCAGAGGAGGGGACATTTAGAACTTCCAATTGCACGCTTGGAATTTGCGTTGTCGGTCCCGCTTCTACTCTCCTTTGAAGCGAGTGCGAACAAATTTGCATTGCCTCAAATTAATCAGTACTTACCTACATTACAGCTACGGACAGGTTTCCTTGCTAATTGTATTACAATTATACAAACATCCATATTTTTTGCTTGTTATATTTTTCCTTTCAATCAATTGTGTGACCTTAAATTTTAAGTTTTTGATTAGTTGACAATTTCTTTAATGCACTAACTCACTATGTGTAGGACATTTGGCAGTCCACACTGAACCCTGGCCAATCCCCTTCGTGGGTATGCGCCATATATCAAGGCAGAAGAAGTGGACACAGCTGGGTCTTCGACATTCGTCCAGCGTCATTTGAAGCTTCGCTAGTAACATTCTAGTGACAGACGCTGAGTAGATGGTCACCAGAAACCCCAAAGACGGATTCCCAGCTTGAACTGCGCCGAAGTCGCCGTCTGGCTGGCCTGCCGCCTTCTGTGCCTACGATGTCTGTTGACATCTACGCGCCAAGATTCCTGCCTTGCAGCTCATGACAGCATCACCAGGAGCCGCTTTCGTTCACGGGCTCATCCAGCAAGACGCAGATGATTGGCGCACTCACTACCATCGGGTGAGCCGTTACAGTAAGCGTGACACTTCCGCCCAGCTAGCTAACATTGTGTTCGCGCTTGACGACACAGCCCTAACAATGTATGAAAACCACGCCGGCACTTTCACCACCTGGGATCGCTTTGTAGAAGAGATGAGAAAGTGTTTTGGAGATCCTCACGCGAAGAAGAAGCGAGCTGAACAAGCACTCTCTTAAAGAGCTCAGCTTCCTGGGAAAACGTGCCCCAAATATATCGGGGAAGTTTTGAAGCTGTGCAAGCTTGTCTCTGGTCGCATGACTGAAGATGACAAAGTTGACCATCTATTTAAAGGGTTTGCTGAAGAGATCTGCAATTTTCTTATCGGCAAATCAAGTCTTGATTCAGTGGCTGACGTGATTCAGCATTGCCGTACGTTCGAGACGCTGATAAGGCGTCGGATAACACCCAAGCTCGGACGTTTGGCTGGTATTACGTCGGCGAACGCTGTTCACGCTTCTGACGTAACATCGTCTGGTGATCTGGCCTCCACGATCCATCAGATCGTTCGCTAAGTGAGCCGGTCTTATTTCCTTCTGTCCTTCGTGTACTTTCGCGCTATTTTCCATTATGAATGTTAACCAACTCGCCCAACTTTCGGCATTAACTAGCTTGGGGCTCCTCAGCGCTGCCCCCGTCGCATCCGCCGCGCCCGCCTCCTACAACCGCCTTTAATGTAGCGGGCTTCATTAATTCAGTGGACTTCGATGAATACCGGAGATCGCAACAGCTTCGGCAGAGCAACATACCGAGAGCCCCCAAAGGCAACGAACCCGCCACTACCAGCAGACACATAACCGGTATGACAACAGTTAATTAACGCGACGTTCTCAGTGGCGACTACTTGCTTGCGCCATCTTTTCGCAGTCCTCCTGTGTGCTCTCGCTGCGGCCAATCTGGCCACCACTCAAGATCATGTTCTCGCTGTCAAGCATCGCGTTACAGCTACGACTTCATGAACTACCCTGACCAACAAGGTTACAATCCTCGCTCTTTTCGTCGTTCGCGCTACCCCCCTAATTCCGTGGACCCATGGTAAGCATCTTTGAGGGATATTTCACCAGCATCGAACAGAAGTATGACACCACTCCATCTTCTTGCGCGCGCCGTTCTCCATCGCACCGGCGCACTCACCACCGCCGGAACACTAGTCGACGGAACCGATGGGGGTGCGGTCACTGGACGTTCGCTGCTACAAAGAGATACTTCCGCCTGTGCTGATGTTATGGAAACAAAATCCACGTTTTAGTTGGTGGTGTTCCTGTGATGACTTTAGTTGATACTGGGGCCACCACATCCGAAATTAGTGCTGCATTTAAGCGTCGCCTTGGAAGAAAAGTGTTATTTAGGTGGAATAAAAGTGTTCAGTTTTGTGGTGTGAGCGGCGAAACATTGCTTGCTGTTGGAGTGTGCACTGGTAAAGCTTCTTTAGATGGTGAAGTGTTCCGTGCTGAAATGGCAGTGGTCACCCGATCAACGCACAACATCCTCCTTGGGCTCAAATTTTTGAAGAGGTGTAGCGCTAATGTCGACTGCCAAAATGGTGAGCTTAGCGTCGGCAAATGTGTTACCTCTGGTTGGATGGAAGGCTCGTGTAGTGATGTGATTGCGTTTTGTGTTTCTGAAGATACAGTTGTGCCTCCATCGTCGGCTGTATGTGTGCAGGTTTCCTGCCGCGACGCCACCCTCGACATGTCTGAAGCAACTTTAGAACCAGTGCACTTCACCTACATCAAGAAAAATGTTTTGATTCCTCATGCCATGGTGTCTGCTGCCAAAGGTCACACTGCACTCCGGGCAGTGCATTGCGCTACGGAACCTGTCGTTCTTCCCAGAGGTTAGAAACTTGCATCCTGCAGTAATGACCCACCAATATATGTTGCCTGCCTTGTTTACTGACGCCATACACAAAGCAATGATTGATAATCAAGATGAATCACGATTGCTTCGTATGATTGACCTCTCGCTCTCAACGGAGAAGCGCCGCGCACTGCTGGCCATTCTAGGGCGACACTCCTCCTTGTTTGACTTTTCTCAACCTAGTGGCCCATCTTTAAATTTCTCCTTCACGTATCCAACACAGGATCGACGCTGGCGCCTCGCATCCGATTTGACTAAAACTCTATCGAGTGTCACCGTCTGAATGAGAGGTCATAAATTAAGAAGGAGATATTAACGAAGGGTGTTATCACAGTCGTCGAGTAGTTGGGCGGCCCCAATAGTTCTTATCAGGAAGAAGGATGATGGGCATTTATCGTTTACTACGGTCGTCTAAAACCAGTCACTAGGAAAGACGTGTACCCTCTTCCCCGTGCAGATGGCGTCATTGACTTGTTTTTTCTGCCTCCTACTTTTCCACCGGGGACCTGAGATCGGGCTATTGGCACATACTTGTCCACTCGGCGGACGGAGAAAAGTTGTATTTATCACACCCAATGGGCCGTTACGAATTCACTGTGATGCAATTAGGCCTCTGTAATGCATCCGCCATCTTCGAACAATTCATTGATATGATAGTCCGCGGATTAAATTGGGAAGTGTGTATGTGTTACTTGGACAATATCGTGATTTTCGGGAAGACGCACAGCGAGCACAATGACCGTTTAGCCCTTGTGCTGGGCTGTATGCGCAAAGCTGGCCTCATGCTGAACTTGAAGAAGTGTCGTTTTAGAGCATGCCAAGCGCTAGTTCTCGGACATCTCGTCGATAAAGACGGCGACAGACCTGATCCCGCAGACAGCATCGGTTGCCTCTTTCAAGTCACCCAGTCCACCAAAGACCTACGGAGTTTCCTGGGTTTGTGTTCATATTTTCGCCATTTTATTCACCGCTTTACTGATATCGCACACCCCCTGACAAGCCTCCTTCATAAAGGTGTAGCTTTCGAGTGGACACCTGAGTGCGACTCCGCCTACCCCAACTTGAAATTTCGCCTCACATCGCAACCTGTGCTCTACCAGTTCAATCCTTCAGCGCCCACAGAAGTGCACACCGACGAAAGTGGTGCTGGAATTAGTACGGTTGTTGTCCAGCGCTGCGACAGCAAGGAGCACGTCGTGGCGTACGCGAGCCGCTCCCTTATTAACCCGGAGTGCAATTATAATGTCGCGGAACAGGAATTCCTCGCTGTCGTTTTCGCCACACAACGCTTTCGCTCGTATCTTTATGGACGCCCCTTTCCCGCTGTCACCGATCACCATGCCCTCTGCTGGTTTGTTATTCTCAAGGACCTGTGTGGCCGCCTTGCACGATGGGCCGTACGGTTACAAGAGTATGATTTACAGTCACATACAAAACTGGCCGTAAGCGCCCTGACGCAGACCATCTTTCGCGCCTTCTTCCTACGGCAGAGTCCGACGCCGATGATTTAGAGAACTGCTTCGCATCGGTAAAACCGGCTTTTCAGGAAACACGTTTATAGAAGAATAAAAAAGGTGTCACACCTTGGAACCTCTCTTCGCAGCGGCTCAAGATCGGTCAGGTGGACATCGATTTAGTATGCGTGATCGCCTGCTCGGGAAGAAAAACTATTCATCATCAGGTCCCCGCTTCCTTCTGGTTGTTGCGAGGAGCCTATACCATCCTATATTATAGGCGATGCACGACGACCCTAGGTCCGGTCATCTTGTAGCTTCAATAATGCTCCACCGCACCTAGCACCGCTTCTATTGACCAAAAATGCCATCAACTACTGAGCTGTACGTCGCCAGCTGCACCCTTATCAGCGCTACAAACGTCCCACAAGCGTACAGCGGGCCGACTTCACACCATCACTTCATACCGTGCACCATTTGAGCATGTGGGCGTTGATCTCTTTAGCCCCTTTCCGCTACCCCATAATGGGAAAATTTAGATCATTGTTTACGTGGACTACCTCCCTCGATACTATGAGATGGCAGCCATACTCGCGGCCAACGCCTATGAAGTCTTTTGCTTTATGTTGCGGGTGGTAGTTCTTCGTCACGGACCACCACGAGTTATTATCAGCGACCGTGGCTGCCAATTTAGCGCCGACGTCGTGAAGGAGATGCTCCATCTATGTGCCTGTCATCTTCGCCATTCATTGCCTTATCATCCGCAAACCAAAGGTTTAACTGAATGCACAAACCGCACGTCAACTAACATGTCTATGTAAGTCGATGCAGATCAAAAGAATTGGGTTAGTGTACTACCGTTCATTACCTACGCTTTTAGCACCGCCCGACATGAAACCATTTGCTTTAGTACATTCTTCCTGGTCTATTCTCGCCACCCACGATATACCCTGGAAACCTTCCTCCCGTTTTCAGCCACTAGTGATGAAGATACCTCGGTAGCCTAGACAATCTGCTTTGCCGAAAAATCTCACCTGCTTTCCCGCCTTCGCTAATTAACCTCCCAGGATCGCTCGAAAGCATGGTACGATGCCCACCACCATTATGTTATTTACCAGCCTGGAGATTTGGTCTTTCTGTGGCGTCTTATCAGGAAGCGGGGTCTATCACAAAAGCTATTGTGCCACTACAATGGACCCTTTGTCGTTCTTGCCCAACTTAGAGAGCATAATTATCGTATCGCTCGCATCACCAAGAACGGCCCTCGCTCTGCAAAACGTTACGTTGCCCACGTCTTTCGTTTAAAGTCTTATCGATCATGCGACGCTGTTTAAGTCGCTCAGCGGGCTTCAGCTGCGTCGGGGGAAGTGTGAGGCCCAGAAATGGAGATAAGGGGACGAGGTCGACGAAAAGCGGTTCGTGCTGGGGCTCAGCAACACTAACTCCTAATTATTAGGTTATCTATCATACAGTCAAATCGACATTGTCAAATATATTATGTCACCTACAACAAATTCTGGCTTCTGGCCAATCACCCACTGTGGGTATGTGCCATTATAACGAGGGAAAAGAAGAAGTGGACACAGCTGGGTCTTAGACGTTCGCCTGTGTCAATTTAAACGTCACTCGCAACAACATTAAGGCCAACCATCATTTGTTCTGGCGTTGGAATGTGTTACCGCTGCCGACACCAGGTCCACTGATGGCGTTCTACCGCTGGCCAAATCTTGTGAAATAAAATCAACATAACTCGCGTTTCGCACAGCGCAGTTTGGCAAAAGCGGGATGCAGCAGCTGCACTATGTTACTTATTATCTCGCAGTCAATACATTTTGAGCAGTTTGCGCAAAATAGCCGTAAAAAGACTTCTTCATTTTTCAGCAAATAGTTTGTTAAATCGGGACGGATAGCGAAATAAGTTTTGTTATTTCGAGTAACTGAAAGGGTTGGACCTAATGAGCGTCTAAGGAGGAATCTGCATATCTCCATTACATCGGCACTTTAGTTAAATCGGGTTTCGTTAAATCTAGTTTTGACTAATTTATTGCAGATATACTTGTAAAACTACACAAGGCAATTATACCATTCATTGATGTAGACTTGCAACAAGCTAGGAAGGGGCTAGATTACACAATGACCAACTTGATTGGCGTACAATAAAACTGCTTAGATTCTACATGGTGTCTACATATAGGTGTTATCATGGTCTACGATCTTTCTTTTGATTGTCCATGCTTTGCCTTCCTGATCATGGCCAATGGTAGGCTTGTCCCTGCATCCAAGCACACGATTTGATTGATTATGAAATTAATGGCCATTTATGATTTACCATGCTTGGTGCAATAAAATTCTGGTACTTGGGTAGCTAAACTGGGGGATGTGTTAATGACCATCCTGGCGAACATAGTCACGATTTAAATAACCACACTGATCCTTTTTTTCGACATCCATCTAGAGACTGTACAGAAAAATGAAGAAAATGTGTCCAGAGCAACTAAGCGGCAACTCGTTTCAGTGGCAACTCAGTCTGCTTGTTTGCCGAGAACTAGTAATTGCTGATACGAAAATCCCTGGCCGAGAACAAAGAAGAAGTGTCTTCCTGCTAAGGTGGCTTCATCGCTCCTGTGAAAATTCTTGCCGTCCTTGTAAGCACCTGTCCTGTCTCCAAAGAAGGGGATCTTCTATTTCCGAGGAAGCTACAGACGTCCTCTCCGCGTCAGGTTGCGAGACCTCCGGCGCATGCTACTCATGCATGAGTGCAGCTCAGGTCGGCACGGAGGCTAGGCCTAGTGCTGCCGCTGCCACGCTGGCAGAGGCAGCTTCGCCGGAGTTGCTCGCTGCAACTCCTGCCCTGCCGTCGACACCTCTACCTGACCATCGGCCTCAGGTCCAGCTTGGTGTTCCCGGTTCTTCAGCCCCAGCGCCCATTCAGACTTCCCAAAGTGGACAACAGCCCGTAAGTGAACTGTTCTCTGGGCGGAGCACGGCTATGGCCACTCAGCTAACACGACGAGATGCACATCCAACAGTGCGACCTGAGGAGACAAGCTCTTCAATGGACCTATCGGCTCCACCATCCGTATCAATGAGCACCCGTGCCCCTCACAAGCGTGCTTCGGAAGATAATCAACCGAATTCGCCCTCGGCAAGTGGTGGCTATCAAGGAAAGCGCTCCTGTTTAACTATCGAAAACCAGGTTGCACCTACACCGGGATCGTCATCTTATAAAGTGGCGATTAAATCTCTAGCCAACAAAAGCCTCACCGATATACCAAACAGAATCATCCAGGCCAACTTGGACGCGTGTCTCGGAACCAGAGGTTTTCGGGGCTTCACGGCAAGGAAGAAGTCAAACACTATAGCTGTGTGGCTCCCGACACTTACTGCAGTGGAACGTGGCCAAACGCTTAGTTATATTTCAGTCACAAGTGAGATCTCAGTGCCTGTGCAAGTGTATCTAGTTGAAGGCTCCGACTTGCAGCGTTGCGTCGTTTACAACTTCGACATAAACGAAGATCAAACCACCCTTCAACGTGAGCTGTACTGCCCAACGCACCGAGTTATACAGGCCCGACACATAGGAAAGGGGCGTTCCTGCATGATCACCTTGCAAGGCCCTCCGACACTCCCAGCCTGTCTGTACTACTACGGCTGCATATTAAGGCCACGGCCGTATAAACCGAGTGTGGTTTACTGTTATAACTGTTTTCGGGCAGGGCACATGCGCAAATCTTGCCCCTTTGCTACTGCCGATGAAGGTGCGTCTGAAGGAAAAGTTACGTACCGATGCGGCCTCTGCAAATTGGACGACCACGAGATAACATCTCCAAGTTGTCCGACAAAGAAAAAGGCAACGCAGAAGGCTCGTTTTCGGAACACTAAGCGTTGGCCAATAGAGGACATGACACCGGTGCAGACATCCAATCGCTTTGCAGCTCTTCAGTGGAATGATGACGAGTGGCCAGAGCTTCCTGGGCCCGCTTCGAATGCACCTCCAGCTAAGACAAAGTCTAATGATACGGTGCTCAAGAAACACCGTCGTCAACAGCCAATACAGCAGTGTACTGATCTACCAGACGACGATATGGCTGTAGTGGATGAGCAAATCAATCGTCTATTAGCAGAGGTCTCTAAGCTCCGACAACACCGCGAAATGCTTGCTCGACGTCGGCGAGCTGCAGAAGTAACCGCCAAATCTAGTAATTGCCCACCACAACCGCCTTCATCCCGCGCAACAGGGCCATTTGCTGCATCTTCGCAGAGTACCACAACGCCCAATGATAACTCTGCAACATCGCTGCTCCGCTATATGGTCAACCAGTTGCCCAACCTGACATCTGTGATACTACAGCACTTGGACTAGCACACAAAAATGGCGAAATCCGGTCGTCCTGGTGTACTACAGTGGAACTGTAGAGGCATTTCCACGAAGGTGGCCGAGCTCAGGAACCGACTGCGATTTAACAAGCTTCGGGTGTGGGCTATGTTACTTCAGGAAACGAACGCCTTGCCATCTATTCCTGGCTTCAGCGGCTACGTGTCTCCTTCAATGACCGACCGTCGCGTGCAGACTGCTTCTCCCCCGGGAAAGGCAGCTGTATATGTTGAAACGCGTATTCCTCATGTACGCCTTTCTCTCGAAAACTGGTGCACATCATACCAAGAGGTAGTAGCAGTTGCTGCGAAATTTCTGAAAGGAACCGTTGTTCTCGTTTCTTATTACGTTCGACCAGCTGGAGGCGCCTCTTCCCGTATTAATCTTGGCTGGTTATTAAGTGTTCGTCGGCAATACCCCGGGTGTCATATTTTAGTCGGAGGCGACTTTAACGCCCCTCACCCAGATTGGGGGTATCCGACTGCAAGTCCTCGTGGTAGGCGTGTGCGGGACGCCTTCACTGATGCCCTGTTTGTTCTGCTTAATCACCCTGGGACAGCAACACGGCCTGTGCGTCACATACGTAGTGCTTCCTATGCTCCAGACTTGACGTGGTGGTTGGGCGCAGGAACTCCCTCATGGCACATGGAGCCAGACTGCTGGGGAAGTGATCACCACCCTATCCTCATCGGTCTCCATCACTCCCGTCTCCGCCCTTTACGCCGCAAATGTTCTGTGATAAACTGGGACAGCTTTCGCTCATGTCTCGACAGTATGTCTTCAGATTCGCCGTCACTCCTTGTTGACCGTATACAGAGAGCACTAAACAGCGCTACGACTACTACCTGGATTGATGTAGGTCGACCGGCACCAGATCTCGGCCTACTTAACCTGTGGGCAGCCCGCCGTCAAGCTGAGCTGGCTGCTACACGAGACCCTACTTCGGGGCAGGCACGTACACGACTGAATTATCTTACCGCGAAGGCTCGCAGATATGAACGCGATCTCTCGCGACGCCAGTTGCATGGATGGTGTGAACAATTTTCTGATAAATCATCGAATGCCTCACTATGGCGAACGTTTCGTGCAATGGAACATGGTCGTCGTTCTACTGACGCAGCAGCAACAGCATGCTTTGCGGCTAATCTGTCGCCGGGTGATTTCGCCAAAGAAGCTGCTCGAAAATTTTTCCCAAAATACGATATACGGCCTCCTTCAGCTGTAAACCTTAATTTGACAGGTATCCCTGCAGACGCATGGAAACTACCATCTGCTGACGACGCAGGTGAAATTGCGAGCCCCTTTTCGATGTGCGAGCTGCTGGCTGCAATTGACGATGCGAAACGGAAAACAGCGCCCGGCCTGGACAAAATTCAGTATGAGGTTTACAAGAACCTCAGTACTGCTGCACTTCCTCAACTACTAGACACCATAAACAAAGTGTGGCTTGATGTTGTCGTACCCGAGAGCTGGAAAACCGCTGTCGTGATCCCTATTCCCAAACCTGGGAAGCCTCCAACGGACCTCGCCAACTTAAGACCAATCTCTAACATCAACGCTGTGCAAGCTCGCAGAGAAAATGCTAGCCACACGACTTTCTTGGTGGCTTGAACAGCACGGTTTTTATTACCCTGCTCAAATTGGATTTCGTCCATACATAGGTACAGAGGATGGGTTGGCTGTCTTGGCATCAGCAGTTCTGTCATCTACCCGCAGCCGCAATGTACGTACCATATTAGCAATGGATGTTGAAAAGGCATATGACAACATCAGTCATGCTGCAATCCTGAATGCCATTGACATGCTTCATCTCCCTCCGAGAGTACGCACTTTTGTCGAATCATTTTTGGACGGAAGAAAATTTGCAATACGCCTCAGCGGTGACACTGTTGGTTCATTCGTTTCACTACGTGGCGTGCCCCAGGGATCAGTATTGTCTCCGACGTTATTCAATATTACTTTCATACCATTGGCGTGGCGCTTTCATGATATCCCTGAAATCAAGTTTTTGCAGTACGCAGATGATATCACGGTATGGAGCACTCACCATGATCTTCTCACTCAAGAGGCCGCCCTTCAGTCAGCATTAGACGTAACCTCTGATTACGCATCCTCCATTGGCCGTCAACTTTCTGTGTGTAAAACTTCATACACGTCAGTCGCCAACCGCTGGGGACGCCGTAAACTTGCCTCAAATACAATTCGTCTCTCTCTATCAGGCACCCCAATACAAGAAAGTTCGAGCCTGAAAATTCTGGGCTTAACAATTCGCCAATCAGGATCAGCGACTGCTTGGCTCTCTCAGGCAAAAAAGCAAGCACTTCAAACTATAAGTTTAATAAGAAGAATTGCCCCTAAAACGGGTGGCGCTGGCTCGTCTGTTGCACGCCAGTTAGTGAGGGCGGTTCTGCAGCCCCGTATTGTTTATCAGGCCCAGTTCCAACATCTTACAAGGGCACAATTGGATCGCCTTGAAGCCGTAAATCGAGAAGCTATGAGGACCATAACATGCCTTCCACGAATCACACCGGTCGTAGCGTTACAGGAGAATGCGCAGCTCAACACCATCGATGAACTGGTGCAGCAGCGCCGAGATGCTCGCAGACTCAAGGCCACTTTGTCACATTCCACGCAAGCACTGAGGGCGTATGCAACGTCACACATTATTCTTCAGCCACCTGCGCCAGTTCTCCCTCCCTGGAAATTTATACAGTTAGGAGACAACAAGCCAACTGACATCCGCAGACCGACGTCTGCCAACTCTGCATCGTTGCTACGCCAGAGATTTGAAGAGCAAGATACTAACCTGCCTCAAGATTCCATAGTAGTTTACGTAGATGGAAGCCTGCAAGGCTGTGAAGCCAAAACGGCAATCCACTGTCCACGGAGACCTGGCCTGAATCAGACAACTACGTTTCAGCTTTCGGAACCACTTAAATCTTTCTGCGCTGAGCTTGTGGCAGTTAAGGAGGCACTCTGCTCCGTGACTTCTATAACCATGCTCCCTACAGCCCACATTGTCATCCGCACTGACGCACTTCAAGCAGTACGTCTGCTCCGACGTGTCAGCCGCTGCCCTAAAATTTGCCAGGACATCCACCAGCTTGCGGCGCGCATCCCACAATCAATACGCATTGAGTGGGTCCCACGGGATCTGCTGCCTGCCCAAAGTCAAGCTGATTTTGCAACCCGCCTTGTGAACCAAGACGCATCAATCACACGGCTTCTCGAAGTCGACGACGCTACCCTCCTTTTGTCAAGAAAGGAGCACCTCCGGCGCCGCACACGTGCACTTATCCCTCCGTGTGCGATATCCCTTCCCCGCGGTCTCACCCGTGCAGAGGAGGTTGCGCTTAGGAGGATCCGGGTCGGTGTTGCCCTTACACCAGCTGTAACTAGGACGTGGTCATACTTCAAACACTTATACCCTCGCCCAGGATGCCCGATCTGTAAAAACGAAGATGTCGAGGCCGACATCCACCACTTGCTGTGGGACTGCCCAGCACTCAAGCCAACACGAATCCGGCACCTGAGAATAGCTGGCCTTTCAGCAACCAATCCTGCCTCATACGTCACTTGGACGCAGGGACCTCATCATCGCTGACTTCTGAACTTCATAAAATCAGCCAACCTTTTTCCATTCATTTAATCATTTATTCATCCTTCATCTCATAACCTACTGATGCCCTGAGGAAATAACTATCGACTAAAAAAGAAAAAGAACAACTAGTAATTGCTTTTTATCTGCGCGGGCATAAGAATCCAAAAAGGAAGAACCTGATATCGATCTCCAATACGATGGTACTTTCATCCCGACAGAAGATGGGTGGAGGCCCTGGGCCTCTACATTATGTACAAATGACCAGTGACCCTTATTGTGTAGGTGCTTCAGAAATAATTGAACTTCTTTGTCAGTTCATAAGGTCACCGCTGCGCTTGCGCGGATGTCTGTCAAACATAGAAGAGTAATTATAGTCACACTTCTGTTTAAAAACCTATCACAAATAGAGATGCTTGCAAATGTTTACAAATACAACCTTTTAAACTATTTCCTCAAAAACGTTTCTAGTTCCATGTAAATGTGAACGATCAGAACAACGCGACAAGAAGAGAAGCAGCTCTTTGCGACAACACTCTCACCATTGTGGTTAAAATTTGTTGCGTTCACGACAAGGGCCATGTAATGTGCGTTTGAATAACGTGCACCTTGAAAGAGGCGGTGAAAAGGACGAGAACAATATGTCTGTATTTCTCTATGTCCTGTGCTATTGAGCGATTTAAGAATATAATGAAGTGATCCGCAAAAAAAAAAATCGTGTAATTTACAGGTGAACAAAACTTGAAATTCTTAACAACGTAGCTATTTTTAAGAATATACCCATCGACACGAGGTAGCAATTTTGTTATATCCTTTTCGCCTATATCCTTTTTGCTGGGTGGCCAGAAACAGAAAAGGCATGCGGGAAGAACACACGATCCGTCTGGTGCAGGCGCTGATCATCAATCGACTCTCCTATGGACTACCTTACCTTACCCTGTTCCGAAGAGATATCAACAAAGTAAATGCAATAATACGTGCAGCTTACAAGAACGCTTTAGGCCTCCCACCATACACATCCGACGTCAAATTGGAAGCTCTTGGACTCCACAACACATTTGAAGAGATTCAAGAGACTGTCCTCCTGTCCCAGAGGGAACGCCTTCTGTCAACTGAGACTAGCCGGCTCATTCTCGAGCGCGTTGGCTATCCTTCGGACCTACAAGCGCATCCAGTCAAAGACTAACAATCCTTTTTCGTACCGGGCAAGAGTACATGTGGCCCAGCTCCCAAAGAACATGTCTCCAGTCCACAACGAAGGCAGAAGACACGCCCGAGTGAATTATCTTAAGCGTGCAGTGGAACGCAGTCCGAAAACTTTCTATGTGAATGCCGCTGTATACGAGCATACATCGAACGCAGCAGCAGCCGTGGTGGTGGGCTCTTCTTACACAGAAGTCTCCAGCATGTCCATCCCGCACAGTACTATCACAGAAGCGGAAGTGGCGGTGATCGTGCTGGCCATTACCTACGGAGACGCGACCAATCGAGAGCTTCACGGAATCACTGACTCACAAGTGGCATGTCGGCTCCTTCTTGCAGGTAGAATACCTAAAAGAATTAGCTCGCTTCACAACTAACCCATTGGCTACAAATTCAATGCTCAAACATCAGATCAGTTCGGTTCCGGAGCACTCCGGATAGGAAGGTAATGATGTCGCGGATAGGCTTGCTCGAGGTCACACAAACCGAGCGGCCACCAATCCCGATCTCACAACTAGCATTCCTCTCTCCGCGGCTTACGGCGCGCGACTTAAGTACTTACGAGAACAACGTAGGATTTATCCCCCTCCACACAAGTGACTAAATGCACAGGAAATGCGGGAATGGAGACAGCACATGCCCCAACCTACATCAATACAGCATAATTTTCCCAGAACACTACACAGACATATGCCCTTGGTACAATGACCAGCCCGCCGCCTACCACGTCAAATGAGTGTGCACAGGCCCCAAACCTGCACACATACACATGCACCATTCGGAGGAGCATTGGGAGGCTACTCTGCTATTGCTCTGATCTAGAAACCCAGCTTAGTCTGCTAACTCAGGCAAGAGCGGCAGCCCAGGCCACTGTCGTCTTGAAATGAAGACTCCACTCACTACACCCCCCCCCCCCGCCTTTTTTCTTTTTCTTTTTGAAATAAAGGTTCGTTTCTCTCTCTCTCTAGCTGGGGTCCAGGCGCGACGTTTTATGACCATGAGAGCACTTCTTTTCTTAATACGAAGGAAAATCTTTAGGAAAAGTTGGTAATAGGCTCGAACCTCATTTTTGTTAATCCAATGCTAAAAATGTAAAAGCGTAAGTTTATTTGTCGATGCTGCTTGTGTTGATAAAGATAACAAAATAAAGGCAAACTTTATATCAACCTATACCTTTGGAAGGCTTATAAAGTAAGCGACTCAGTTACTGTGAAAACCAGTAAGAGCTAGTGATAGGTCTGTCCACAGCTGACGCGGTTAAAAATCGCAGTTTGAAATGTCTTGTGGACGCTAAACATCAGGCTTGAATCCCGCCCATTTCTTATCAGAATTTAAAATGATACGCTAATGAACTTTGGCTTTCAAAGTAGTAGCAAGCTAAGAGTCGTCCAGAACGGTCTAGATATGAACGCCATTTGAAAGGCCTATAGAAAGGCGAAGTTGAAACACGATATCAAACTGGATAGTTATGTCCAGCTGTTCTAGGCTATGGGAGACGACAATATCGTATCTAGATGTTTACAAAAATAAGAATTGCAAATTTCATTTTCATATTACCACGGATTTGCGTGAGAAACGTAGAGTATTCTACTGTTTCTTACAGTATTCCTTACTTATTTTTTTCGTGAGTTGAGGGGGGGGGGGGGGGTTCGTTGCTTTGAGAGTTAAATGTGCCGCCGACATAAAGTTAACTGCGCATGCAATGTCAGCATGACGAAGTAAAAAAGAAAGCGGCAAGTGCACGACATTTGTTATACACCAGATACGTAGCTCCTCGCAGAAGTGATTGATAGCGAAACTCTATGACGTGTAGCAAACTGCCTACAATCCCTTTGCACAGAGGTTTAGGATAAGTATAAATGTGCCGTGCTAACAGTTGCTCAGCTATAGTGCAGTTGATTTCAGCTGCTGGAAAGCTCTTAACAAAGATGCGCCACTTTAGTGCTGCTTTCGTTCTTGTGGTTGCATTTTCTTACCGGTCGTATGGCGGCCCTGCCGGCACTGCCGACGCTACCAACACTGCCGATAGCGCAGGCGCTGTTACCACTGGAAGCGCTATAACGAAGGAAAAATTTCTTGAGGTGAGCTTCATTCTTTAAAGGTCGGGAAACATACTAGACGTTTTTGAGAAACTTTAATTCACTTACTGGGCATTTCAGTTCCAAAAGTGCCAAATACTTTCATTTAAGGGAACAAGGAGGATACCAACTGACTTTAAGGACGTAAAATTTCCTAGTTTTGTTTTCAAAAGAGCGCAGAAAGAGTTAAATTACATGCATGTGAATAACGAGCACATTTTTGAATGAGAGTTTAAGCCAAGTACATTAATCCAATTTCTTAATTTTAGTTGACATTGAAAAAAGGAGCGCTGGATGTTTAGGTCGGAACAAAAGTTCTTGCTTGAATGCTTGCGGCAAAAAGAAAAAAAAAATGAACTGAACGGTGGCTTTTTGAATACCTTGATGAATTTATATTTATGAAGCTGGAATAGGGAGACCAAGAAAACAGGTTGTTATATTTACGAAGTTTATGAAGATTCTTAGAGTAAGGGGGTCCTATCGCTAAGGGGAATAAGGGAACAGCGGTGCTCGGGTGCGCATGCCTAGAATGAAGGCCGCACCTCCCGTCCTGCAGTTATTATATGTGCGGTGTATTTGCCTACCATATCGAGTGCTTCGCAACCAATTGTAAACTGATGTTCTTTCTTGAGGTTTTTGGATAGTTTTTTGCTGCATAATAATTGCTTGGAATAGCTTTCTGCTTTGCCTGTCTAGGCCACCGATCCTTCACTGCTGTTTGTCTCCTGAGTTACATAGCAAGAGAAATCCATCAAATCAGTATTGTAGTGCTGGTTTAGAATGTAGTTTTATGCCGCAACACATCATCAATGTATGGACTCTCCAATACAGCATAACGAAAAATTTTGACGCGCCTTGTCAAAAGCTTTTACCAGATCAGTCTAATTAATGGTCACTTGAATGATGTCACCTGACACTGTGTCTAACACGGATCGTGCGATATAAATGTGGTTTTAGATAGTACGGCTTGGTCCCTGAGCACGTGGCGCGACCTTAATAAATGTAATGCTACAAGCCGCAGACGAGAAGAGATAACCTTCGCAAATATTATAATCCACGTTGCATAAAGACATCGAATAATATCATTCGGCAAAAACGTTTCAACCCCTCTGCGTTGTGATTGGGGGCTAGTATGGTGTGGTCATTGTAGAACGTTTAAGAAAAAGGCTGATATCATAAGCTGCCCTGAAAATGACCAAAGGGTAGCTGCTAAGATAACCATAACTGCTTCATGCAATTAATTGTTTAGACTATCCGGCGAGGGGACATCTGACCCTTTAGGAAAGAAATGACCAAGTTGACCTCATCTAAGGTTTTAGACACCTAAATTATTGCTCGCAGCGCATGTTCAAGACGAAGATTTCCTTTTTTTAAATGACTGAAATTCGACACACTGATCGTGTTACTGCTACCATTAAATAGCAGCAAATAATAGAAGGCATCAAGTATGCCTGGCGTGTCCGTGTACCTATCAATTACCAAACATCATTTATAGAACCTCTTTTTAAAGGGCAGCCTGCTTTTGATCATTATATGTGCGGCGAGATCGTTATTCCTAAACGAACCCCCGCTTTCTATCAATTACCAAACAACATTTATAGAACCTCCTTTTAAAGAGCAGCCTGCTTTTCATCATTATATGCGCGGTGAGATTGTTATTCATTAACCAACTCCCGCTTTCTGGAACCAACCAATGAAGATATCCTGATATTTTTGTGAACTAAACTGTTGCAACTTCGCTGGAATTAACAATATAGGCTCCATCGAGAAATTATTTCCAAATCATGCATTTGGTTCAAGGTACGCTTCAGTTTACGAAGCATGCCACTGTCATTTCCTGTGAACACAGTTTTTAGTTATTTGTCTAGCGTAAGTGCAAAATAGGGCACTGAGGAGAGGGACAACAGCGACTTTAAGAAAAAAGATAAAATTGAGCAAATATTTAACAATCCTCTCCTAGGCATAGAGGGCAACTAAATCGTTTTCAAATTGCTCATGCACGATAGAAAAGAAAACAAAGACAATGAATCTCCCGTTAAATCTATGCGTTACGTCAGCAGACGAGATTAACGCAATATACCACAGCACAGCAGTTTCCTGTGGCAGGGAGCAGCAAATGGACGTCTGAAAGTAAGGCTTTATTATTTGAGTCTCTTAAACAGTCTTGAGAGCAATCCTATAAATGTTTGGGATAGGTTTCTCTGATATTTGGATACGCTGGCGGAGAGCATAAGTTGATAGTATAAAGCGTTAAGATGCATTTCATGTTAAAGCTGGTGAAACTGAAAACAGATATTTCACATAATCCGAAACTGTACATAGATAGCACACATTGAAATCTCACTATAAAGCATATCATTACTTTGTGGTGACAAAGCTCAGCAAGCAGGCAGAAAGTAGAATCGCTTCAAAAATAAAAATTTCCTAGCCTGATTGAAGGTAAAAAAAAAAATTGTTCAACTTGGAAGCGGTCAAAGCAACTAATATGCTTGGTCGTCATCAAAAGACAGTATGCTGATTTCGACCTCGCTCAATTTGAAGCTGACAAGGAACCTCGCAATTGAAACAAAAAAAGCAACTGCGAGAATATTGCAAACTAGTAAAAACAGTCTCACTTGGCTGCAATCTTTTCAAATGAATCTCGTGCGCCTTAAACGTCGTTATTTATACTCATGCTGTCTGAGGCCAGCATGAGCAAACAGGCGTTACCGATTCGTGACAGCGTAAAATGCGGTGTAGTTTTATAGTAAACCAAGAAAACGGGCTTATAGTAAACTTTGTATATCATACTATCGTCATATATTAGGACATTGCAAGGTAAGAAATGAAAAATTTACATTCATACTTTTGCTCTTTAAAGGAACAAAAAAAAAAACAGTGTATTTTTAGAGGCGGCAACGTTTTTGTACCTTACGTAATTCCGTCTCTAACTGTATTACCTGAATCATCTTTTTCTACGTGTCTCAGTAAATTGCAAATTTATGTATTATATTTCCTTAGAAAATGCAAAGCAGCGGGCCCTACTGGACATTGATGACATCCTATCAGGATCCAAAGCAAACACAGAAAAGGACGTGCATTTCGACTGAAAAGGTACCAGCGTCTAGTGCCGATGCAGATACTGTATTTCTTCAAAAATACAAATTCAAAGGTTGCACGTAAGTATACTCTCGATATTTGCATATCAAAAGTTGTCCTCTAGAATAACAACTGTAGTATGGTTTGCCGCAAGTTTTATCGGGGCCTAGTGAGGGAGAAGAATACTTAGGACGGCGCTGTTGGTACCACACATCAGTTATATCCACGCGACGAGGAAACAAAGAATTCGAGGCGTGCACTTATGTCTGATTAGGTGCATTAATGAGAGAGCATTGCGAGTTGTGTTAAGGCACCTGGTAGTTTTGCCCGACACCGCGCTACCGAACCTCGTCGTACTCGGCCAGATGACTTATGTGTGTGAGGTAATCACATAGGTTAAATATAGGAGCAGCGCTGATTGAAAACCATGAACACAGGGATGTTGACTGTATAGCGCGAGACTGTGTTGCAAAAAGAAGTTAACTAAGGTTACCATGTTTACTGCACAGCGCTAGTGTGGGTTGCTGTGGCTCTCGCGCTTGGGCCAGGAAACCTGATCTATTCGTTATGGCAGGGTTTCGAAATCTAGTGGCGGCATGTTTTTTTAATTACTGGCTGATCTTGCGGACATGCTATATCCACAAATCCTGCCCCCAGATTTTGTCCGCATATTCTGTCCAGCTCTCGATAGTGACAGCTGGTGTAGTTGCCTTTTGTGATCAATTGGGAGCTCGACGCAGATTGGCGCGACTGGTTGAAGTCAGACTGAGGACACGATTTGCATGGAGCCATACTCTCGATGCCAGCCACCCGCCATTCCTTTTCATCTCCCACCTTTTCACGTGCTCCTATTTCGCTTTTTTGCCCATTTCCAGGTTTTACTTGTGTAAGAGTCGCGGCTGCGTGGGCAAACAGCACATGGATGCTGGGCCCCTTCATTTTTGTGTACACGTGCTTTGCGGTGTAGACAATTTCTCTTCGTCATTTATCGTTTCATAGGTGGCAACACCTGTCTGAGCCCAAGTAGCACACATTAAGTGGCCCACCTAGGGCCCGTATGGGCAAGTTGGGCTTAGGCAACCACGATAACACCCATGAGGGCCCCCTGTAGGGACCAAGCGGGCAACTCCAATTTGGGCTTGCCCCTGTTTTTTCTATCTGGGCATCATTAGTCGTGGAAGGGCTAACTGAGTACATATTCCCACATATCTGGCCCTCAAGGGTCCCGCTTGGGGAATTGTAGGGCCGATGCAAAGAAAATTTGGGCTTTGTGTAGGAAAAGCCTGGGCTAATCTAATTGAGGCTGCTCACTCAAAGCGCAATAGGTCCCGCATGGGCCGCGGTGGGGCTAAATACGGGTATGCCCGCGCATTGCCTACATGGGACCCCTGAGGGGTATTCTAGAGACGGTCAAACGGAAATGTAGGCTTCATGTAGAAATTTCCTGGGCTGCCCACCAAAAACCTAGATAATTTTCGCATGGCCTGTAGCGGGACAGGAAAGTGCTCCTTCCCGCTTCTGCCCCCATCTACCCGCACTTTAGGGCACATCCGATGCAAATTTGGGCCTAAAGCGAATAGTAGACGGGCTAGCCCAAATGGGGCTGCCCACTGAAAAACTGAATAGGTCCCTCATGGTTTGCATCCGGGCTGAAAAGCGGGCATGCCTCCATGCTGCCCACACGGGTATTTCTTGGGTTATTTGTTGGCACATGCAACATACATCCGTACTCCATGCGGTAAAAATAAGAGAAGCCCAATTTATGCTGCCCATTAAAGGCCACAGTGAGCCCACAATTGGCTATAGGCGGGCTTACCACTCTGAAACGCCTTCACCCTATCTTTCAGGCACCATTTTATTAATTCAATTCATCTTATACCGGCCGCTGATAGCATCTTCTGCATTTTTCACATAACTATTTTATGCACGTCCATGCCATAAATAAAGACTATCTAATTTCACTCTAAAAACTACGTTAATTTTGCAGTATTGGCAGAAAATATGCAGCAGTAACTGTTCCGCTTTACGAGTATGTACTGAACTACCTCAAAATGTTTCCTGCGCCAGTATTATTCTGCACACACCACAGAAATAAATATTCAGACCAACATTTCGGGGAAATGTCGGCCAGCCCATATTGTTGTAGTGCTGGGAATGAATTTCTCTTAATTTAGTTAGTATCGATTACAAGGTAAATAAATATTGCTCAATAATATTTCGCACTTGATGATTAATGGAACTTGGGCAGCTCCGAAATGCCAGATTCAACCCATGAGCGCAGCACGTGGGCCAGCTCGAAGCGGAGCGGTCTCCGCAAAGCGCGCCGGTACAATTAAGGTATTGGAGGGTTTAATCTACTTAAAAATTAAAACCATGATCAATAGGGTGGCACTGCCTTTACAAACGTCGGACTCAATAATTTTTCTGTTATGCTGCCCACATTTGGCTACCTGGGCTGAATGCGGGCAGCACCGTTTGGGCTGCCCACACGGATGCAGATTGGGACCAATCGCGGCAAAATTGGGCAGCCCACGCGGGGCACTTCTGGGTACGTATTACAAATCCCGCATAGGAACCGTATGGGCTGCCCCCACGTGCCAACGCGGGCCCCCATGCCATAGCCCACTTTGTGCTACCTGGGAGCTGGCAAGTTGTTTTCAGGGCTTACTGGTTCATATAACGCAGACCTTGCCAGCGGTGAGTGCAATTAACTCCACTGTGAACAATGGTCGTCATTCCTTATGTATTAGATACACTCGGGCAATACATGAGCAGAAAATTAGGACTATGTAAACGCATACGTGCACTCTGGCGCGCGTCTTTTCTATTACTCTCACCCAGCTGGTTTAATCAAAGCCATATATTGTGAATGAAAAGGCAAAACTGGCGGGTTCAGTGTCATTGTGTACGCTTACACATTGTTCACATTCGAAATTTCCTGAGTCCTCCACTATGGCGTCTCTCATAGCTGAGTCGCTTTGGGACGTTAAACCCCACAAACCAACCAACCAACATTCTTACAGCCTTTTGTCAAAAGCCCAAATTCCCTGACACGCGCTGATGTGCGAGCAGATCTTTTTGTCTTTTGCACTCAGATGGAGGTGGCGATACGTGGGCAAGCTAATATTAAAGGAAATAAGATCTCTCCATCGATTATCCTCTTTGCACAGTGGTATACTCGCCTTCTTTCTTCAGATACCCTCCAACGTCACTGCATATTCTTGCTATATTTTTTACCTCAAGACCACCCACCCCAGCAAACTACCCGTATTATTCAAAATTCCCGGCAACGGATGCCGCATTGCCATAGAGGCGAAATAAAAGATAGCGTATTCTGGTATCCCGCTGGTTGCTGAATATATTCCGGAGAGCCTTCCTACACTGACTCTTTCCTTTACTTCTTGCTTTATTACTCATTTTCTTCATGGCACTTTTGAGCTGTCCGACGAGAAGGAAGAATATTCCTATCTATATCAGTTCAGTTCAGTCGTTCAGTCGTGTCCGACTCTTCGCACCCTATGGACCATGTCACGCCACGCTTTCCGGTCTCTCACTATCTTCCTAACATCACACAACTTCATCTGCAGTGCCTCGAGGATGCCATCTATCCACCACGTTCGCTGCCTTGCCCTTCTCCGGCGACCCCCAACCTTTCCCAACATCAAATCTTTCATTCTAAAACCGCGCAAAAGAACAGGGACGATAGAACAAAACGTACAACACGAGCGCTGACTTACAATGTATACATACCAACTCGCCCAGGCTTCTATTTTGGCAGATATCAAATCTTTCTCCAGCGACTCCTCTCTTCTCATCCGATGACCAAAGTAGCTGAGCTTTAACTTTAGAATTTGACCCTCCAATGAGCAGTCAGGGTTTATGGTCGACAATATCGACTGATTTGATCTTCTGCCAGTCCAAGGAACTTTCAAGAGTCTCCGCCAGCACCACATTTCAAATGCGTCAGTTCTTCGGCGGTCAGCCTTTTTCACAGTCCGACTCTCGCATCCATACATCACAACTGGAAGTACCATAGCACGAGTTATACGGATCTTGGCTGGCAGACTAATGTATATGCTCTTTACTAGGCGCTCAAGGCTAACCATTGCTCTCTTTCCCAGAAGCAGGCGTCTCCTAATTTCATGGCTGCAGTCTCCTTCGGAGGTAATCTTGGAGCCCAAGAAGAGAAAATCTGTCACAGTTTCCACTTCTTGTCCATTGATGCTCCAGGACTTGATAGGGCAAGACGCCATGATCTTTGTCTTTTTAATGTTCAGTTTAAGCCCAAACTTCTCACTTTCTTCTTGTACGCGCATCAGAAGTCTCTTGAGTTCCGCTTGACTTTCTGCCATTAAAGTGGTATCATCCGCATATCTAAGGTTGTTGATACGTTTTCCAGCAATATTCACTCCAGCTGAAGACTCGTCCAGACCGGCCTTCCTCATGATGCACTCTGCATATAGGTTAAATAGGCAGGGCGACAGTATGCAGCCTTGTCTCTCTACTTTCTCGATCGGAAACCAATCAGTAAGACCATGCCCAGTTCTGACTGTGGCCTCTTGCCCTTCATACAGGTTCCTGAGGAGACAGATTAGGTGAATTGGAACTCCAATCTCTCGGAGAGCTTGCCACAATCTGCTGTGATCTACGCTGTCAAACGCTTTCGCATAATCAATAAAGCAGAAGTAGATGGGTTTCCGGAACTCTCTTGCTTTTTCCATGATCCAGCGAAGGTTGGCAATTTGGTCTTTAGTTCCTCTGCCCTTGCGAAACCCAGCTTGTACGTCCGGAAGCTCCCGATCCACATACTGCCGCAGCCTACCTTGCAGGATTTTCAACATCACCTTGCTAGCATGCGAAATAAGCGCGATCGTGCGGTAGTTCGAACAATCTTTGGCACTGCCTTTCTTTGGAATGGGGATGTAAACTGACCTCCTCCAATCCTGTGGCCACACGCAGGGTTGTCCAAATCTTCTGACATTACTGTATGCAGAATGTTAACAGCGTCATGGTTGCGGTTTTGAAGCAACTCAGCCGGAATGCCATCAATTCCGCTAGCTTTGTTCTTAGCAAGGCTGGCTAAGGCCTATTCAACTTCACTCTTCAGGAGGCCCGGCTCGAGATCAGTAATCACAACCGTCTTATGTTGGGTTTGCACATCCGGGTCCTTCTTGTACAGTTCTTCTGTGTATTCCTGCCACCTCTTATTTATCTCTGAGGCTTCAGTGAGGTCCTTGCCTCGTTTGTCCTTTATCACGCCCAGCTTAGCAGAGAAGATTCCTTTGATATCTTTGATTGTGTTATACATTGCTCTTGTGTTCCTTAATTAGCTGTTGTCCTCAACTGCTTGGCACTGTATGTTCAGGAAGGCATTCTTATCTCTCCTTGCTATTTTCTGAAAATCCGCATTGAGAACCTTGTATGTTTTTCTTTCGCTCATAGCTTTTGCCAACCTCCTTTCCTCAGCTATTTGCAAAGCCTCTTCAGATAACCAGTTTGCTTTCTTGCATTTCTTTTGATTTGGAACTACTTTAGTAGCAACTTCTTGTATTATATCACGAACATCAGTCCACATCTCTTCGGGCTCTCTGTCTTCTAGATCTAAATTCTTGAAATCGATTCCTCACTTCCACAGCATATTCTAATGAAATTTGATCCAGATCATAAATGAAAGGCATAGTTTTCTGCTTTTTCCTCAATCGACGCTTAATTTTGGCAGCAAGAAGCTGATGATCGGTGCCACAATCGGCCCCAGGCCTTGTTTTTACTTCTTGTATAGCGCTTCTCCATCTCTGCCGGCAAAGAATATAATCGATCTGATTCCTCTACAGACCGTTCGGTGAAGTCCATGTGTACAGGCGCCTCTTGTGCTGGTGAAAATGAGTATTCGCTATGGTCAGGTTGTTTTCTTCACAAAACTCTACTAGCCTTTGCCCAGCTTCATTTGGCTCGCCAAGACCGAATTTGCCTATAATTCCGGATATTTCTTCGCTCCCGACCTTAGCATTCCAGTCTCCTATGAGAAAAACGACGTCTGATGATGGGGTGCGGTCTAAAAGGCAGTGTAGGTCCGCATAAAATCTCTCAACGTCAGCTTATTCAGCAGTAGTGGTCGGTGCATAGACTTGGATAACTGTTATGTTGAAAGGGTGACCTTGGATCCGAAGTCAAATCATTCGGTCGTTTTTGGGGTTGTGCCCTAGCACTGCTTTGCCCATTATTTTGTTTACTATGAGAGCGACCCCAGTCCTTCTCTTGGATTCGTGCCACAATAAAAGACATAAAGGTCGCCGGAACAACATTCTGTTGCAGCAACATTGGAATGTTGTTGCAACATTCCATGTTGCTTTTATAGTCAACCACACGTTTTTCAGTAGATTTGTTTTTTTGTAGGAAACTGTGTCCTGTCTATATAGTTTCCTACAAAAAAAAATCTGCTGCAAAACGTGTGGTTGACTTCCGCTTTAAAATTTTCTATTTCTTATTCTCGTTGAAGTAGTAAGTAGCGAATTCACACAAGCTGAGCCTGCTGACAAGTTAACAGCAATGTAATGACATCTGACACCCTAACCTTTCAACATTGCTACTGTACACGGTAAACTATTGATTACAGCATTCACGCCTGTTAAACAGAGTGGTCCTGCAGGGGTTAGGAGACACGACTGCGACTTCTACAATTACACATGAAAGGGAAGGCGCTTCACAACAATCGACTCTAGCGGGAAGTTATGGTAACGCCGACATAACGATAACAAGCATTTTCAGTGTTTCTGGCGAGTTGTATATTGTTTTCCTGAATAAGGAGTGAGATATCGTAAAACGAAAAAGTGCTTAATTTTGTGTATTGCCCACTTTCCTCGAAATCTTTCGTATATGATAAAATTTAGTAAGAAAACATGTACAGGTAAAAAAACGTGCAAACGACGCTCCCGTTTAAATTAGCGTAGAAAAGAAATAAATGCGAAGGCAGACTTTCAAGGTTTTGTCTTGAGGCGTCGCCTTGATGACCAAAATCACTACATCTATTTTGCTTTATGCATGCGCAGTTCTGGAGCCGCAGACAACATGGAGCGTTTGTGTACAGTGCCCTTATTTTTTATAGGCATTCAAAATTATAAGATAGAAGAAATTTGAAGGAATTGAAATTTCAACGTTATTCGCATTTAGAGCTAATAACGTTCTCTCCTATGGTAATAGCTTTAACGATAGAACGTGTGGCACTTCCAACAAATTAATACGATGGAGAATTGCTTTCATGGTTTTTCAAGGAAGACCAAAATAAAAAAAGGCGATATTAGTAGGATGAAGCTTCGATGGCAAGAATTTTGAATATCCAAATCTTGTCATAGTCTTTTGGTCAAACATTTGTTTCGAGCATGGCTTCCGCCGTTGTGGTCATAAATGAAATGGCACAGCTTAGGTGTAGTTAGTGCTTTAAGTGGAGCTAAATGTTTTACATTCCATCTATGCACTGCGCGCATGAAGAAGGAAACGAACGTATGGCAACAAGATTTAATTTGCTTATTTTATTTCTTGTTGGGAAGCGCTGAATTGCCTAGAAAAACCACTGAAGGAAAGTTGATGATATATGCTGATTTTCAAAGGCGCTGCTTACCGAACAATTAAAGTTCAAAGCAACCTTATAATAATAAACCCCGGTCAACAAACCAACGGGTTGACTGCTTAATATTATTGGCCCAGTATGTGTCTGTGAATATGGAATGATGTCGACTAAATACTGCCCCTAAAGAGCCGTTTAAATAAAGTTATCGATAACTTCGCTGATCTCGCTGAACCGCTGACTCGGCTCACCCTGGGAGACACCACTTTTGTTTGGACGCACGAGCAAAAAGCTGCTTTTGCCGAGCTGCGTCTCCGTCTCCAAGCGCCGCCTGTTCTAGCCCGTTTCGGGAGACAGAAATACACACCAACGCCAGTAACATTGGCCTTGGGGCGGTTCTGCGGTTCTCGAGCAACGTTAAGAGGGTGTCGAACGAGTCATCGCCTATGCGAGCCGTACTTTATCCCGCACCGAGACGAACTATTCAACTACTGAAAAGGAATGCCTCGCCATTATTTGGGCTGCTGCGAAATTTCTCCCCTACCTTTATGGTCGCCCATTTAAAGTGGTCACTGGCCACCATTCTTTGTGTTTTCTGGCCAACCTGCATGACCCATGCGACCGCCTGGCGCGATGGAGCCTTCGCCTACAGGAGTTCGATCTCTCTATCGTCTATACGTCCGGACATAAGCATTAAGATGCTGACACGCTCTCCCGTGCGCCTGTCGAGCTCGCTTCACCAGACACGGATGACGCTGGCAGTTTCCTCGGAGCTGTTGATGCTTCAGATATGTCACATCAGCAGCGTGCCGATCCAGAGTTACGAGCATTGATTGATTATTTAGAAGGTCAGCCAGCCACCATACCTAAGTGCTTTTCTCGTAGCGTTTCAACTTTCTGCCTGAGAGGTGATGTGCTTTATAAGCAAAACTCTAGATCCGAGTCGAGAACCTACCTCCTGGTGGTACCCACAGCTCTGAGAGAGGAAATCTTTTCTGCGTGCCACGATGAACCAACTTCTGGCCACTTGGGCTATTCTCGCACACTTGCTACAATACGACAGACATTCTACTGACCCAACCTTGCCACTGTTATTAAGCGCTATGTCAAGAGCTGACGGCAATGTCAGCGTCGGAAGGTTCCGCAATCAAAGCCTGCAGGCCTCCTCATGCCCATAATACCACCACGAGCACCGTTTGATCACGTCGGCATGGATATTCTCGGTCTTTTCCAGCGGTCCTCCGGTGGCAACCGTTGGATAATCATAGCCACAGACTATCTGACTCGCTATGCCGAGACCAAAGCGTTACCTAGTGGTACAGCGTCTGAAGTTACCCATTTCTTTGTACACCAAATCATACTGCGGCACGGTGCTTCTCCCTGTATTATTACTGATAGAAGGACTGCTTTACTTCACAAATGATGACCGAAGTCTTTCATCTCAGTGGTACGGCGCATTGAAAAGCTGCTGCTTACCATCCGCAGACCAATGGGCTGACGGAAAGGCTAATAAGACCATCGCGGATATGCTGGCGATGTATGTCGACACCCAGCACAAGACTTGGGATGCAATCGTACGATATGTGACATTCGCATATAATACGGCAGTCCAAGAGACTACATGTTTCTCGCCGTTTCACCTCGTTTATTGCAGGGAGGTTCGGACGATGCTGGACGCAATGCTCCCTTGCTAAACAGATACCGAACTTTGTTCTGACGCCGAACAGTTTGCCCAAGATGCTGAGCAAGCACGCCAACCAGCACACGTCCACATCACCGAGCAACAGGACAGGGATTCACGCCGGTACAACCTTCTCCACAGACAAGCTTCCTACAACACCGGGGACCAGGTGTGGGTGTGGACTCCTGTTCGACGCCGCGGCCTGTCAGACCAGCTAATTTGCCGCTACTTCGCACCATGTAAAATTGTGCGGCGCATTAGCAACGTCAATTACGAGGTGCTCCCGGATGGATCATACCACACAGGCCGTCGGCTACCTCGTCCAGAGACAGTTCATGGCTTGCGATTGAAGCCGTACTTTGCGTGGTGACTGACAAACTACATCTGCAAACTTTTTTGGGGGGTTGCTTTTGTCCGTTTTTGTGCATGTGTGACTGTGCGTTACGCCTAAGGAGGGAGGAATGTATGGAAGCGCTCAGAGTGAAAACTACGTTGAAGTGAATCGGCTCCGGACTCGCAGGACGTACCTAATACTCGGACCGTGCAATTCCACCTGTATCGGCTCTGTTAACCTAGCCCCAGTCGCCAACATCGTGACAATATAAAGCGCAGCATTTTTTGTTTATCCTCAACCAAAGTTATCTATTTCACAAATATTAGCCAAAACATTATTGCCTTAAGCGTAAAATGTGAAGAATAGAAATTTATCACACTATAACTACTAATTATCAGACATATAAAGTTGCAGGTCTGCTATAATTGTAGCAGCTCGGAGACACCGTATCCTCATACGTGGATACAACTGCACGGAAAACTTAAAACGTCTGAAGATGTTTAAGACTTTCCTTACAATGATGTGGAGATGGGGTCGCAACTGTCCGAAAACCAAAATGATGAGAGCACTACAGGAGAGGACTTTTGGTTCTGTCACCTTATTCAGCATTGTGACGCGTCTACTGCTATTACTGCGAGAAGTATTTTTTTTATTGCTGACAAAATAATTAGTGCCTTGAGGGTTTTATGCTAGCAACAGATGGTAACAGTTAAAGAAAAAAATTATTTTCCGCTAGCAGCACCGTAGGGGTTTAGGCACCAGATCAAAGCACCGGACTTCAAAGGGCCAGTAGAATGGAAAATTTAAGTGTTCAAATGGCAGGTTCACCTTTTAGGTCTTGTCATTGAATTACTTGGAGGATCAATAGACATGTTTTTGGATTATCGTGGTGAACACAATTATGAGTAAGTGCGTTTGTAGTGCTGCACCCATTGCGTCCGTTAGTGGTTCGGCACTTAAGTATCATCCTTTCGACCTATACTACTCAGTCAATTTCTTTAACATCAATACTTTCCTGCTTCCCTGCGCAAAAGCTGAGGTTTTGAAGGACCATCATGGTTTGTTGTGGTAGCTGTCACCAGACAGCTTGTTGAACGGGAGTAGAGTTATGCATAACGGCTTTCCTTAGTTTGCTCAGTGAAACCACTCCTCGCAGCGTTTCAACCTTTAAGAACAAAAACAACAGATAGAAAAATAGTCAAAATTTCCAGATGTTGCTGGAGTCAAGAAAATGCAGCAGTCTACGAAAATAAAAAGGTTGAAAAAAGCAATTTTATGCATTTTGTTTCTTCCTTTTTTTGCAGCTGGTTTACTTATACGCATAATGCATACTACAACGTCACGTTTCAAGACGCCTCAAGCCCTACTGATGACCTCAAAATGCATTGGGTGCCCATACCACATGGTGAGAGGGCCATATCGTTTTACTGGCAGTCATTATTTGCTACTACCACTACGAATCCTTTTTGCGGTTTTCCTTAAACACAGATTTTTGTGGCTTTAAAAAGCAGGCAGTATGGGAACTTTATCTCATCGGTCATCTGGAAAAATCAATCTGTACAATTAAATACAGTCTATACTAGTTTATAAACGAAAACACGCCATAATGAATTGAAGATGTCCAAAAAATAGAAAGAAAGTACCAATTTATTAAATAGGAATTTCACACAGTAGGCTAGCGCCCAAGATCAAAACAAGTTGTCACTGTATAAACATACATCAGCCGGTGACACTACACGATAAGGCAGTTTTCAGCGTCATTAAATATAACAACGATGCCTGTACAAAATATTAAGACCATGAGCACATATACAGCCTCCAGAAAGAATGAGCACATCATCGGATTGAATTGTAGACAGTTGGTAGCTTTGCAAATTACGTGGAAAGACAAGAGAGATTGCCAGCACTCTCATTATTGCCAGCATGCAAGGTATTGAATTTGGATATTAAGCACGACTCGCAAGCTTCCCTGTCATAATGTGTATGGAAGCCTTACTGTAGTGGCGTCACCATGGAGGAGTCAAACGAATGCCCTTTTGTGCTTATATATCTCGAGGTAGGAAGACTTGCCAGTGATCGTATATGTGCCCAGTGGTTATTAATTCTTCACCGTAAACACATTTTTGTTTGTCCAAATATTGCTCCTGGCACTCGCCGCACTCAAGAAGGTAGACCACATTACTCGTGTCACAGTTAAAAAAAAAAGGTGTAAAGCGGTGTAACGTTTTCACAAGTCCGTAGTTTCTTTCCAAGTAACAGCAGTTACCGACAAGTGCTATCTTAGGTCGGTCTCGCCCATACAGCTCTGGTCAGCACGGCCGGCCTCAGCATCTTGCTTCTTGGCTGGCTTTGAGAACTCGATGCCTGTGTGCACAAGATAGGCATGCCTTCGTGCTTTTTTAAATGCTGTCAGTAGTGATCAAGACAGGGGCAATGTCAAGCTTTTCTAGAGCTGCATGTATGAGCATTTGTCTAAGGGGTTTATAGAGAGCAGTGAGAGGTATACGTCTCTTTCAGCAGTTAATTCTCCCATTTCGTAAAACTATGCTTTATTGTCCAAGTTCCGCGCCCACAACGGTGTTTTCGCGTTTAATACTGCTACTACAGGAAGTGAAAAATAAGCGTACAGAAACCACACGGAATTAGGAAACGTAATGTTTATTTTTTCATTCCGTGTGCGCTTGTTTTTCCCCTTCCAAAGCTCTGTACATCTAACCCAGATATAAGTTTTGTTAACTTACTGCTACTACTAGAGTGCAAGCTACCTTCCGTTATACGTTCCCAGGTAGCAGCCGTAGCAAAATCTGTTTTGCGTATAAGAAATCCGTTCGGTGTTTCTTTTCTCCGAGTGGGAGCGCACTTTCTCCGAGTCTTGTGCAATATGGTTGCCTTTCATTTGAAGGTACGAATGTGAGCAACAACCGCAGGTAGGTTTGAAATATTGTGAAAGAAGGCTAGGTTAGACGGCAAGGTCGTGACGGCAAGGCCAGCGATGCCTTGTCTAGCGTTTTAATCCGATGACAAAACCCTGGCGCGTGCCGGAGCCGGCGCCGCGGGACGATGATGATGGTATGTACAAATGAAAGAGGAAGATCATGGCATGTACAAATTAAAGAACATCCACGGAAAGCTCACACAATCTGCCCGGGGGGTCGGAAGCGGCCAGCCTGGCCGCTCCTAACTAAGTGATGCATCGCGGCGCACAAACGGCTTCAGGCGAGAGACATGAACAATTTCAGTTCCACGGTGGCGTCGATCAGCTGGGGGATAAACAGGCGTCACTTTGTAGTTCACTGGGGAAGTTTGGCTTATGATCTCATAGGGACCTACGTAGCGGTGGTGGAATTTGTCACTAAGACCAGAGATGCGAAATGGTGTGTAAAGCAGTACTTCGTCACCAGGACGAAAAGAGACCACTCGATGTGTAGAATCATAGCGAGTCTTGCGGACTTCCTGGCACGCTGCCGTGTTGAGTCGGGCAAGCTGACGGCATCTGGCCACACGAGATAAAAAATGGGTAGGTACTGATGTGGAGTAGTCGGGCGTAGAGAAGAAGGAAGCGTCAAAAATTGTAGTGGGTGGACGGCCATAAACAAGGAAAAATGGAGAGTAACCGGTAGTTCGCTGTACTGCTGTATTATAGGCGAATGTGACGAATGGTAGAATAGTGTCCCAATTTCGATGATCTGGTGTGATGTACATTGATATCATGTCCGACAAGGTGCGATGAAAGCGCTCAGTCAGACCGTTAGTCTGGGGATGGTAGCTTGAGGTTGTCTTATGAAGGGTGGATGAGGCGTGAAGAACTTCGGCAACGACTTTCGATAAGAAGGCTGTACGGCGGTCACTTAGGAGCACCCGAGGAGCGCCATGTCGTAATACAATTGATCGCAAAAAGAAATTTGCTACTTCTTCAGCGGAACCAGTCGGTACAGGTGCTGTCTCAGCGTAACGTGTGAGGTGGTCGACAGCTGTTATAATCCAATGGTTACCCCCATAGGAGAGAGGTAGGGGACCATATAAGTCGATGCCGACTACGTCGAATGGCGTGGTGGGACAAGGAAGAGGTTGTAGAAGGCCAGCGGGCGAAGAAGTCAGCCGTTTGCGACGTTGGCACAGAGGGCAGGATGCGACGTATTTGGCAACGGTGGAAGATAAGCCAGGCCAAAAGAATCGTTTTCTCACGCGGTCGTAGGTTTTGTCAAAACGAAGGTGACCTGCAGTAGCGTCATCGTGGAGAGCCGCCAGTATACGTGGGCAAAGCACACGCGGCGCGACTGGGATCCAGCGACTTCCATCAGGGCAATACACGTAGCGGAGTAGGATGCCATCTTCGAGCTTGAAATTGCGAAGCTGTCGGCGAAGCCTAGCATTGGGCGGGTCCGAAGCGCCGATAAGACGGTCGATGATAGGACGGCAGTAGGCATCGGCTAATTGCTGTGAGCGGAGAGCGTGCTTGTTCTCAGAGTCGTCAAAACAAACGGTTGTGATATACGTCGGGCAAAGAGATGGTCGGCTCTGGTCAGAGGTGGAAATTAATTGTGAAGAAAAGCAGCAAGCGGATTCCGAAAGGGGACAGCGAGAGAGAGCGTCGGCGTCTTGGTGTTGGCGACCAGATTTATAAGTGACGTCGAAATAGTATTCTTGCAGGCGTAGAATCCAGCGGCCAAGTCGGCCTGTCAAATTTTTGAGTGAAGACAACCAGCAAAGAGCATGGTGGTCGGTTACAACTGTGAAGTGCCGACCGTATAGGTAAGGGCGAAATTTTTGGACAGCCCAGACGACAGCAAGACACTCCTGCTCGGTAATGGTGTAGTTTTTCTCAGCTGGAGTGAGAGTCCGACTGGCAAAGGCAATCACTTTCTCACGCGATGTTGCATCACGCTGCAGAAGTACAGCGCCAAGACCGTGACCACTGGCGTCGGTGTGCAGGATAGTTGGAGCGCTGTCACTGAAGTGGCCAAGAACAGGATCTGATGTGAGGGAGTGCTTGAGGTCATAAAAGCAGTTTCGCACTGCTCAGTCCACACGAAACGGCTGCGTGCTTTAAGTAGCTCATGAAGTGGTGCAGCAATAGTTGCAAAATGCCTTATAAAACGCCGGAAGTAGGACGCGAGGCCGAGGAAACTGCGCAAATCTGTAATCCGTTGTGGACGAGCAAAGTTCAAGACCGCGATTATTTTTTCAGGATCTGGGCGAATGCCGTCATGGCTGACCAGATGTCCCAATATTCTTATTTCCTTCTGTGCAAAGTGGCACTTCTTGGTGTTGAGCTGAAGGCCTGCCGAAGCGAGACAGGTGAGGACTTCATTCAGGCGCGTGAGATGGTCATTAAAGGTTGCCGAAAAGATAACAATGTCGTCCAAGTAACACAAACAGGTTCTCCATTTGAGGCCACGAAGTAAAGTGTGTATCATTCTTTCAAATGTCGCTGGTGCGTTACAAAGTCCGAAAGGCATAACATTAAATTCGTAAAGGCCATCGGGTGTTGCGAAAGCGGTTTTTTCTTTGTCGTCTTCGTGCATAGGTATTTGCCAATACCCTGAGCGAAGGTCCAAGGTCGAGAAATATTCGGAGCCTTGGAGGGAGTCAAGGGCGTCATCAATTCGCGGCATCGGATATACATCTTTGCGGGTAATTTTGTTGAGTGCGCGGTAATCAACACAAAAGCGTACCGAGCCGTCCTTTTTTTTAACTAGCACTACTGGGGAGGACCATGGGCTTGTTGAAGGACGAATTATATTGCGATGAAGCATGTCATTTACATTTTCTTCAATTACTTTTCGTTCAGAGAGGGAAACCCGATAAGGCCGTCGTCGAACGATAGAGTTACCTTCAGTAATGATGCGATGGTGTGCAACACTAGTCCGTCCCAGTGGTGTGGAAGTGACATCAAAAATAGCTTGGTGGTGTCGAAGCACTGTCAGCAGTTCTTGGCGTTGGTTCGGCGGAGGTCGAATTCGATCCCCTTGCTGCCTCTCACTGGAGCTACGTTCCGGTCGTCGTTTGGCAACTACCACCATAATCATGTCCACCGAGAGCAATCCCGACCCGGCCGGACCCTCTACCTCAGCTGCACCGACGCCTCCGACTCTACCCAGCACCTCCACCACTTGTGAAAGAAGGCTAGGTTAGACGGCAAGGTCGTGACGGCAAGGCCAGCGATGCCTTGTCTAGCGTTTTAATCCGATGACAAAACCCTGGCGCGTGCCGGAGCCGGCGCCGCGGGACGATGATGATGGTATGTACAAATGAAAGAGGAAGATCATGGCATGTACAAATTAAAGAACATCCACGGAAGGCTCACACAATACATGATTCATCATATGTTGGTCAGTCTGAAAATGGTATGCCGGTGAGTGAGCAAAATGCGAATTATTTTGTATAGAAAAACAGAACACTATGTAGGTGCCCACTGCATAAATTGGAATCCTGTACGTTTGGATTGTCATCTCGTCTCAAAAATTTAGTTTACTTCCAATTTTATGAATGCCTCGATAGGCTTGATATCCCATCCACACGGCATTAACATGTTGTCAAGCTACAAACCTCCTGTGGCAAGGTTATCGCAAAAGATATGACAGAACAATGCTGGAAAACCTTGTAGCGGAAAAAAAAGTATGTTCATATAAGTGCGTTTGCGCCAATCCTAGCTCTACATTTGTCTGTATAAATAATGTCGCCTACGAAGAGCTGAAATGCTGTTTCTATGATTGTGCCGTTTATAGTGAATAGCTAGGAGTCTTCAAAAAGCGAGCGTGTGCACGAGAAAAAAAGAATAAAGGTATTCGAAACAAGGGCTGCATACTCTACAACTTGTTTCGCGTCCCGTACAACGAATGTGCTAACCGTAGCTTGTATTTCAGGATATGGAAGGGCTTGCGGGCATCATGAGCGTTACTGTGACCTGATTTAGCGCTTCGCAAAGCGAAGGTCAAAAGGAAGTTTTAGAGATATTTTCTTACAGCGCCAGAAATAAAAACAGGCCGAATATGATAGACAAAAAAACAGGCGTGAATGGTCGGCCTGTAGTCTTTATCGCATGATTTAAAAGGTTACACTACATTTAGGAGTGATACCTTTCTGCATGAGATAAAAACACAAAGTAACACAAGCCATCCGTTGCTAGGTTACTTGACCTACAAACGAAATTCGCACCAGAATGAGCAACAGAAGTATTTGGTGCGTCGGTTTTTCTGCTACGTAAGTTGTTCTACAGACGCTGGGTTAGGCTTCACTGCGGTGGAACGTATATTTATGTAGTGACTTCAACAATAAATTGCAGACTTTATGTCGCAGAACTTAATAAGAGCCTTAAGTACGCAGCCGACATATATCTTTCAAAAGCCAGAGCCTTAATGCGTTCTACATGCTAGTGCGTGATCGGCAATGATCATTTAGATGCTCTGTATCTTCTTATTTCTCTGAAGATATGCGAGTTCTCAGTCCAAATTGGAGACACAATGTATATATGCGTGCCTTGAACTGCAGCAAAGGATCAAACAGGGTTTCGGAAACGGTACTCTACTATCGATCATATCCATACCATCAATCAGGTGATAGAAAAATGCTCGGAATATAACCAGCCCTTATACATAGCATTCATTGATTACGAAAAATCATTTGACTCAGTTGAAACCTCGGCGGTGATGCAGGCATTGCGAAATCAGGGTGTAGACGAGCCGTACGTGAAAGTGCTGGAAGATATATATAGTGGCTGCACAGCAACCATAGTTCTGCATAAAGTAACAAAATTCCCATAAAGAAAGGTGTTAGGCAAGGAGACACAATCTCCCCAGTACTATTCACAGCTTGTTTAGAGGAAGTATTCAGAGACTTGGAATGGGAGCAGTTAGGGACCAGGGTAGATGGAGAATACCTCAGTGATCTGCGATTTGCTGATGACATTGCCTTGCTAAGCAACTCGGGGGATGAACTGCAAATAATGATTGATGACTTAGACAGGAAAAGTAGAAAGGTGGGCTTCAAAATCAATATGCAGAAGACTAAGGTAAAGTTCAACAGCCTCGGGAAGGAACAGCAGTTTACATTAGTTAGCGAGGTACTGGAAATAGTAGGCGAATATGTCTATTAGGACAGGTAGTAACCGCAGATCCGGACCATGAAAAGGAAATAACAAGAAGAATAAGATTGGGATGGAGCGCATTTGGCAAGCACTCGCAGATTATGAGTAGCAGCTTACCGGTATCGCTCAAGAGGAAATTACACAACAGTTGCATCTTGCCAGTACTCACCTATGGGGCTGAAATGTGGAGGCTAACCAAGAGAGTTCTACTTAAGTTGAGGACAAACCAGAGGGCTATGGACGAAAAACGATAGGGATAACATTAAGAGGTCGAAAGCGTGCAGAGTGGGTCAGAGAAATAATTCAAGTTGCCGACATTCTAGTGGAAATTAAGACGAAGAAATGGACATGGGCAGGACATGTAGTGCGAAGAGAGGATAACCGATGGTCGCTGAGGGTAACAAACTCGATTCCAAGGGAAGGAAAGCGTAGCAGGGGGCGGCATAAAGTTAGGTGGGCGGATGAGATCAGGAAGTTCACAGGGGTTAAGTGGATGCAGCTAGCACAGAACCGGATTAAGTGGAGAAATATGGGAGAGGCCTTCGCCCTGCAGTGGGTATAATCAAGCTGATGATGATGATGATGAACTGCAGCCATATCAAATCTTATTAGCGCTCACATGTTTCGTATGTATGTGTGTGGTTGTCATGAACGGAAACAGACAAAATATTTCACATGATCAGGTCAAGCGCGAAATCGTTAGGTTAGCACTCTGGTTTTAACTAAAGCTGTTTCGGGAGTTTATGAATGTCAAGAACATTTCAGACAAAGGTGGACAAAACAACGAGAGTGGTTGCCTGTGTAGTGGCACATTATAAAGTTATAGGCCCGCTTTAACACACCTCATCTGAGAAACGCGATAGCAAAGTGTTCTCGATAGATTTCGCACTGGTGAAATTTTATCAAGACGACATGTAAATCACAGCATGAGAAACTGGGACTTAAACAAGCAATTTTTGCGGCAGCGGCAGCATTGCGGAATAGCCTAGTGCAGTCATTACCAAAGCAGGTCTTTTGGCACCATAAAATGTTTTCAATGTGATAACGATAAAGCCATTGTTCTGCAGAGAACCGGTGTTGAGCGCGAATCATCACGAGGAAGCTTCGGCCAGATGGCGTCGCAAGATACAAATTGGTCGGGAAACCATATCGCTTTGATTTGGCATGCTTGCTAACTGGAGTAGCTTTTTTGGGAGGTTGTGATGGGAATGGAACCCACCGGGATCTCTGAATACCGAGTCAGGCGATCTTAAGTCGCGAAGGTATCTTTACAAGGCTTGGTTGAAGCGGGGGCTAGTATCTATTTTGGGTGGCTTTTTTCATAAATTAGTAGTAAACCTATGTATGACGATGTGTATGTGCGAGATAGGAGAGGCGGAAATTAAATGAAATCAAGGGGAAAGCCACAAGCAAAGCTCACGTACGCACTCGAAAGGATGCAGATGGTAGACGTTAAGGCTGCTGGGTCCTGCGCTTAAACGCGAAGGTTAAGGGACCTTTATAATTTTTGGTTAACTTTATTTTAAGGGGAGTTGACTGATGGATGAATGATAGAGATGACTGAAAAACGTGCTTTCGTGCAGTGTCAAGGCACCCTCTAGGTGGTATATTGATTATGCTTAATGTGAAGGAATAAAAACGGAAAATAAAAATAAAGAATCTAAATTTTATCCAGGGACCATGGTGTAGTTATCATTTTTGCCCACCTCACATTATAGGTTTTAAACAATGATAGGTTCTGTTGACCTTGTGTTAGGGCTTATCCTCCGAGCAAGGCCGGACAAACTAATTATTATGGGGAAACATGACATTTTCAAAGATTGTTAAGAGAGGTTGAAAAGTGGGCCGTGTAGCAAGGGAAATACGTCTGATTTGAAACCACCATCTTGGCGGTAATTGATTGGAATTAAGTCGTACCAAAGATCCATGTTCTTATGCGACCGCACCTAAAATAGTTTTCACTTAGTTGAGCGGAGCAAGGAAACTGCCAGAAGTTAAGTACGAAAATATTACTGGATGCATTAAGAACCTAAAGGGAATGGATACTTATTTTTTAAGAAAGTACCATGGTTTTAAATCAAACTGAATTTCTGTAATTGAAAATTCTTCCAGATTGATGCAACACAAGTTTACAGAAATGAAAACGTGTAAGCGGCATAACGTTGCCAGGCAACTGGAGTACGCGTTTCTTTTCGTTTAGGAAATGTACTTTATTCTATCAAAAACAAGTCGCAAAAAGGCAGCTGATTTTATAACCTGAAGTAATTATCCTCACTTAGTGCAACCGCGCTTTTGTGAATAAATGAAGTACTCAATAATTTTAATGATCTTGGCTACAGTTATAAGTTTATTGTAAAACGAAATGCTCAATAGCAGACTACAGAGGGCTGGTATTTCGTGCTGCAGTCATATCAGCGTCTGTTTATTTGTGACAAGTATACGAAAACTTCGCTATTGATTATTTTGTCCTAAGACATATGATAAATGAAGTACTCTCACCTTGATTTCAATTCATCACATTCTTATTGCTCAGCGCAGCGATATCGGATTAGGTTTAGTGGGGTCCTCCAGAGTATATACTGTTTTCCTGTTTCTTTCTTTTCTAGCCTTCTATGCGTCAAGGAAACGTTTTTTTTTTTTGGGCTAAGGTTGTTCCTTTTTGTAACGCTCCCATTACTAGGCGTAGTTCATGGGAGCAATATGTGCTTGAAAAAAAAAAAAAAAAAAACGTCCGAGCGTTTCATATAATAATAACCAAAACATAGCGGGCGGTTTCGCAGGGTGTAACAATTTTACTGAGCGTGTCACTGTGGTACGTCATTACTTGCTTTTTGAAGGAAAATTTTTTTGATCTTCATACAATAAACATTTATGAACCTGTCCTAAAATTAAATTGTAATATTTTACTTTTCAGCCCAGCAGCGCAGCAATCCCGACGCAAAAGTCTATGGCACGGAAAGAGATTACACCTTTAGCTATTGGAACGAGAAAGAAGAGTGTTTTGTTTTAACGTTTAACAGTGAAACAGGTACAGTTACTTCCTCAAAAGAGCGCTTTTTTATCACTCTCTCTCGTAAAATGTCTGATAATTAGAAACATAGAAGAATGTGCGCAATTATGGCAGCTTCCAGCATATAAGGCAATGATAGTAAGTGCGCGTATTTAAAATTGATGTGAGGTGCAAAGAGTAGCGATGCCTACACGACACCTAAACAGCTACATAGCCTAATCCTCAGCACCTCCTACAGTTATTGCATTTGCTTTTCTTTTATTTTCATTTTTTTTGTTTCAATAGTTTATATACTTTTGCCTTCTATAAAAGCATTTCAGGTCTTAGCCTCGTAATCCATGCTCTTCTTCTTACCCACTCTTCAGAGAAGTGTATCTCTTCCCTATTGTCAGAGAACATAACTTCAAATTTCACTAATGCATCAGAAGCCTTGCCTAAAAAAAAATTCATCAATCAACCAAACTATTACTATGTAATTCATACCAGCTTTTATGATCTCGAGAAAACTTGGTTTGAGAACCTGAGTCTAAACTCGTAATTTTCGCGACCATCTTCCATGGAGCTGAAATTTCAACCGAGCCGCGAACTAATACTGCTGTGTGAGTTCATTAAAACTGCGTTTATTAAAACGGTTTGTTTTTAACATGGGTAGAGCGATATTGCCTTAAATATATTAGCTATATAAGGCAACAGTCGTTGAAGCTACTCAGTGACTAGGTCGGTAAATAGTGTGGGGGCCCCTTGTGCAAATTTGGCGCGATAGCAGTGAGCCAGTACATACTAATTAGTTTGTAGCAATTAGTGCTGAGTAATGAAGTCATGTAAGTATCACCTAAAAACTGCACTTATAAGGCACTTAAGATGTAGGTGTTAGACATACGGAGTCTAACAGAATAAAAATATTTTGAGGTATGAGTAATGAACGGCCAGATAAACCATGAACAGCGCGCAAAAAATATAATCAAGGCAACATGACGAAGAGATTCCGTGATTGTGATGCATAGAGCATTTGGGTGCGTAGCTATTATGCATCGCATAGATGTATTTGAAAAGGAATAAAAAAAAATTGGGAGCACTGCAGAGATCTGCATTGGAGAAATGTGAAAACATGGGCATTGGCTTCTTTCTAGCAGATTCTAAAGTGTAATGACAGAGCACTTGTTAGTGTCATTACTTAGCATTTTGAGTCATGAATTGACACTTGCCACAGTCAAGACTTCGACGTACACAAAGAATGGACTCCACAATCATGCACATTGAACCTCCGATCTCACTGATTCATGGCAGTTGACTATGATTCATGGCTAATCTGTAATGACTGACTAGTCATAGTATTTGTATACAACTCGTCATTAAATACACATTCAAGCCTTCCAGTCTTGTCTTAACATATCGTCTTATCACACATTTCATTTTGCTTCCATATTTTGCTTCTACGTTTTGCGGAGATGTTTTTACAAACTTAGCCAAGTGAGTCTGTCACCATATTATTGTGAGAGCTTACTTTCTGAAGTTCCGTTTCTTTACACTGTCTAAGGCCATAAGTTCAGTATAGGCTAGAAATAAATCATAGTGCTATGGGCAGGTTAACGTTATGTTTCCACCGCAAAACCAACATAGTTGGCAGACTAGGAGGTCATGGGCTCAGCCAAAGTACAGGAGACTCAGAATAAAGTATAATGTGAACCCTGAGGAAATGGAAGCAAAAAAGGGAAACTGTGGTACTTAAATTGTTGGCCATGAAGAGCGCTCACTTAAAGCGGCAGACTGAGTAAAAAGCTAACCTAAAATGTGCGACAGACAAGAAGGAAAAGGAAAGAGCTTCATAAAACAGGTAAAAAAAACGTAAAAAACCATGAATTAAAATACTTAGGCAGGAAAAAAGGCACCTAATTTCACCACAGGGCTCCTTAACAAGGTCGCGCCGTGCTATTCATCCTGAGCCCTATGCTCAAAGGGGTCCTTTGGATCACGTTTACGCGGACAACGACAGGTTTGTTGCCACTACATGCTGCTTTTCAACTCAGTCGAATGAAATTTCCTCGATGGCGCTGGGATGGCGTGTCTGAGTCACTATTGCAGATCAGGGGTTTGAGTACGCCACTCGATTATGCACATTTTTTAAGAAACAACGTCACTTTGTGCAACTGCATGGCTACGCCACGACTTAATTAACTTGAACAATCTAGATTTTCAGTTCCATCGACGCCGGGTTTTCGCCAAACCGAACAATTAACGCTGTTGGATTGAAGACCTACATAAAAAATTGGAAAGAAAAATCAGGAAGAAATGAATCTCTAATAACAGGAACTCAGCGCCCTGCTCTCCTGAGTGATATTAGATAGTCAGCTCGTCAATCATCGTGTGTGTTTTCTTCTGTCCCCGTCCAAGTATTAGCTCTAATTTCTTCTTAAATATGCAGAACCAACTATTCTAACAACACGCACTCCTGAACAGAGAGAACGTTGTCCAAGAAGATGGAACTTGTACAATGCTACTTCGCGAGACTGCAACAGCCCCCCCCCCCCTTGCGTCTGCTACGTTGGAGTGCCACCCTCTGGCCCTGCCCAACCATCCTGCCAACTGGGGGTCACGTCGGTTAGTGAAAACCATGGAAGCCTCTCTGGAACACCATACACGTAGTTTTTATTGCGCACAAGCCACTCCCTTGCGCCTAGAAGAGTGCTAAGCTGACCTAGATAGTGAATGCTAATTTTATCAAGCAGGCAGCTTCGCTAAACAGAGAGAAAAGAAAAAAACTAGGCATACGCAGTCCCATCTGTGCGGATTTTGTCAGCTTTTTCAGGTTTCTGTGTCTGTTTGCCGTTTGTCTACATATTTATGCAATACATATGTGCCAACACAGCCCATAGAAACAGGTTTGCTCTGTGACCAATTATACGAACATACGCACCATGACCCTTTCATGGATCACTGCCTTGTCGCGGCGGAGGGGCTTGCGAAACTCGATGAAGTCGTGAGCTCTGCTGTGTAGGGCCACCCAATATAGACAGGTCACGGTAGAGAGTTCTGACAAAATATGATTCACTGGAGAAGGTAATGGACCCACTTCAGTATTTCCTGCCAAGAAAACCCTATGGCCAGTCCCACTACCATTAATGATATGGCACCGGAAGATGAGCTCCCCAGGTTGGAAGGCGTCCCATATGTTACTAGGGATGAACAAAGGGCGATTCCTAGTAGCTCCAGGACGAATGAAGCGGCTGGGCTAAAGCAAAAAGGACGCTCAGTTGTGGATGTGTCGGAATGGACCGGAAAGTTCGATGTTGCAAGGAGATATATCACATATCAACATGGAATGTAAGATCTATGACGCAGGGTAAACTGGATGTCGTCAAGCGAGAAATCTACAGATTGAACATTGATATCTTGGGTATCAGCGAGCTCAAGTGGACCGGAATGGGAGAATTTAACTCCGGCGACCATTATATCTTTTATTGTGGGCACGAATACAAGAGAAGGAATGGGGTCGCTCACATAGTAAACAGAAGAATGGGCAAAGCAGTGCTAGGGTACAACCCCAAAAATGACCGAATGATTTCACTTCGGATTCAAGGTCACCCTTTCAACATAACAGTTATTCAAGTCCATGCACCGACCACTACTGCTGAAGCTGACGTTGAGAGATTTTATGCGGACCTACAATGCCTTTTAGACCGCACCCCATCATCAGACGTCAGTCAGGAACATCAGCAGTACTGAAGGCACAGAATATTTCGCCAATTGCATGAACGTGGGAGGAAAACAATTTTGTTTCTATTGTAGTGCAGTAAGCACTAGAGATGTGCAAGACGGCTCACTTTAGAGACCGGATCGGAGCGGCACCGCTCACTAAAGTGAGTCGGCGCACTTGAAAGGCTCACTGGCTCACTTACATCTGTAGAGGTAAGTGGACCGCTCAGAAGGTACCGGATCTTATATATATATATATATATATATATATATATATATATATATATATATATATATATATATATATATATATATATATATATAATGTAACACTCTTGTCTGTATGTAACACAACCTTTCTGAGCCCAAGATATGGTGCACACGAAACAGGCGGCACTTCCACACCCACTCTCTTCTTCGTCCAACTATCCCAGAGTTCCTTATCTTCATTTATAATATGGATTGTAACATTTGCCTCCCTTTCGCAATCAAAGCCTCCAGGCGAGTCAGGTGTTGTCACGAGAGTAGCATTTCTTCAAACGGGCGACATGTGTAACTTCAGTTTTTGCCGAACGTCTTCCACTGGCCGTAAGGCGTGCAATCCGGTAGTTAAGCTTGCCGACTCGTTCTATGTTCACGTATGGTCCAGTGTAGCGTGCCAAAATTTTCTGATGTAAGCCGCGCTTTCTCATTGGTTTCCAAAGCCAGACTCGGTAAGCGGGGAAGTAGATGATCTGGCGGTGGTGGTCGTCATAGCAAGCTTTCTATTGCTCTTGTGTTGCCATAGTCCTCAGTCGGGCTATTCGCCGCACTTCTTCGACCAAGCAAAGGGTTTCGGCTATGGACGGGTCGTCTTCAGTAGAAAATAGGAGGATGGTCTCGAGGGTGTGTCGAGGGCAGCGGGCGTACAGGAGGAAGAATGAGCTGCATCCTGTGGTCTCATGCCTGGCAGTGTTGAAGGCGTATGTGATGAACGGAAGAACACAGTCCGAGTTTTTATGATCCGATGCGACGTACATTGAAAGCCTATTTGTGAGAGTTCTGTTCGTGCGTTCAGTTAAACCAATTGTCTGAGGATGATAAGGGGTCGAATGTCTGAAATCAGATGCACATAAACGGAAAAGTTCTTCAATTACATCTGCAGTAAACTGGCGATTTTTATCACTAATTACACCTCTCGGTTGAACATGTCACAAGGTCACTGAATGCAGCATAAACAGGGAAGCTTTGTATGCTGTAGCGGCGGGGAGAGCGGCTGTCTCATAATAGCGAGTAAGATGGTCCACACATACAGCAATCCAACGATTGCCCCTTGCGACTTTGGAAAGGGACCCAAAAGGTAGACTCCGACTTTCTCAAAAGGAGCCTTGGGCGGTGCTATAGGGGGAAGCATTCCGAGTGCAACACCAGTAGGACCTTTGTGACTCTGGCACTGAGGACAGCCGGCAACATACTGGTCAATCATTTGGCCGTCCGCGGCCAGTAAAATCACTCCTGAGTGCGGTGCTAATTTCTCGAAGATCCCAGGTGTCCCGAAGCTGGATCGTTATGCATGACGTGTAAAATAGAAAGACGGAGGCTTTCAAGTACTACCAAAAGAAACCGATGGCCAGTGTCTGAGTAAACATTCTTGTATAGCAGCCCATCACGGAGACAAAACTGGCTGTTCGAGGCTGGTTCTTGAACAGCCTTCAAAAACGGCTCCAGGTGCTGATCGTTGTGTTACTCTGTTCGAAATGTGCGAGTATCAGAAAATTTCGAACATAAAGTAGCGACATAGTGGTCGACGGCGTCCGCGTCCCATTCCGTCGTGGCAAGTGGCAACCGGGAGAGCCAATCCGCATCTGCGTGCCGTCGGCCACTTTTGTATGAAATGCGTAGTCTATTCTTGCAAGCGAAGTGCCCAGCGGGCCAGGCGACCAGACGGGTCACGGAGATTGAGTAGCCAGCATAGGGAATGGTGGTCGGGTACTACTACGAAAGGCCGTCCGTACAGGTTGCAGCGAAACCGCCGCACGGCGAAAACCACCGCCAGACATTCCTGCTCGGTGATGGTGTAGTTGCGCTCCGTCTTGCTGAGAGTCCGACTGGCGTAAGCAATCACATGTTCACGGTCGTTATAGCGCTGAACGAGGACAGCACCGAGGCCTATGCCACTTGCGTCCGTATGTACTTCAGTTGGAGCAGAAGGGTTGAAGTGCCATAAGATAGGGTGCGATGTTAGGAGCAACTTCAGTTGTCGGAAAGATGAGTCGCATTCAGATGTCCACTGGAATGGAGCGTATTTGTACTAGGCACGTGATCGGTTAGGCGATTTTTGGACAAGGAGGGATGAAGCGTCGGAAATACGAGCTAAGTCCAAGAAACCTGTAGAGCTCTTTCACATTCCGAGGTTGCTGAAACGCGGAAACGGCTACGGTCTTCTGAGGATCAGGCCGGACGCCGTCACCACTGACGAGGTGACCCAGCACCAACGCCTGTCGTTCACCAAAACGGCACTTCTTTGAGTTGAGAACAAGTCCAGCTTGGCGCAAGCAGTCCAGCACGAGGACTAGGCGGTCATTATGCCCTTTGAATGTCCGGCCAAAGATGACTACGTCGTCCAGATAGCACATACAGACCTGCCATTTCAGACCACGTAGTATAGAAATCACGAATCTTTCAAATGTTGCGAGCGCATTACACAAGCCGAAAGGCATAACATTAAATTCAAACAGTCCATCGTGAGTGATGAAAGCAGTCTTCTCCTTGTCTGCTGGGTGCATTGGGATTTGCCAGTATCATGACCGCATGTCGACAGATGAAAAGTATGCTGCAGAATACAAGCAGTCAATGGTGTCATCAATGCGAAGAGGGTAGACATCCTTCTTAGTGACTGAATTCAAGCGGCGGTAATCTACACAAAATCGGCATGTGCCATCTTTCTTGCGCACAATAATTGCTGGAGCCGCCAGGGACTGCACAATTCTTGAATGACACCTTGGTCCAACATTTCACGTACTTGCTCATAGATGACCATGCGCTCGGACGGCACCACACGGTACAGTTTTTGGCAAATTGGATGTGCATACCCGGTGTCAATTTTGTGACCTGTGTGAAACCCAGGAAAAGTCCGTGAACTGATTGGTTTCGAGAAGTCAAAAACGGATGAATACTTCGACAGCAGATCTTCCAAAGCATCACGTTCTGTGGCGTTCAGAGAATTACTAATCATACCACGCAGTTGAGCATTCACTTGGGACGGTGCGACACTCCGCTGAGGTGCATCCGTAACCAAAGCTAATAATATTGGCATGTCTGAACTGCAAGAAGCAAGCTTCATTCCGGCTGCTAAAAGAACTGGAAAGAACTGGAGAAAATAATAGTCCACAATCGCGTGCAGCCTTTGGTTACCGACATCAAACAATTGGGAACTAGGAGAGATTTCTTCGCGCATTTCGAATAGTTAGGGGTCACGGTCGCATCAAACGTTTCAATCGCACGACGAGAATACAAAACCGGAATGTACTGCATAGACATCGGAGGCACAACAGTATCGTCGCACACGTACAGCACATCTTCACAAACAGGAGGCTCCTCGAAGAACTCAGGCGGTAGGCAGCCCTCAACACCGATCTCGCCCGTGCGGCAGTCTATGGTTGGCCACACATGCGCAGAAAATCTATACCAAGAATTACATCATGTGTGGAGTGAGGTAGCACGGCGAATTCCGCATAAAATACGGTTTCTCCAAGAGACACTTTGACACTGCACACTCCCATGCGATACAACAAATCGCCAATAACGCTGTGAAAATTTGCATTTCTGTCCCAAGGAAACATAACTTTTGGTCCCAATAAGTTTTTAAATGTTAAATTCATAATCGATATTGTCGCACCAGTGTCCACTAATGCCATTGTAGAAGTACCGTCAACACACACACAAATCCTATTTTTGAGCATAGTCACGGAAGGAGGTATTTCTGCGATTAGTGAGCTTTCACCGGCGGCCTCACCTCCACCGGCCGCGGCGCCTAGTTTTCCGAAGGAGGGGACTGGGAACGACGCCGTGGGAATGGCGAGCGTCGGGCACGAAAAACGGGCGGTGGAGTCAGACTCCGGTCGGAAGTCGGGGAGTGGTTGTGTACGTCACCGCGCTGAAACTGGCCGTGCGGAGGAGACGACCAGTACCGACTAGAATCAGCTGGGGGATCGCTGGTCGGGTCTGGACACGTTGTCAGGTCATACCGCGATGGTTGACGATGACGGCATTGTCGTGAAATATGGCCCGGGGTACCACACCGGTAAAAGACAGGAGTAGGCCGAAGAAGGAGTTGGTTCTGAAAGGATTCGATGTGATGCTGTCGATAAAAGCCAGGATCGCGTTGATCTATGAACCGCGGTGCTCGCCCAGGGCTTCGCGGCCGAAGGTCGTTAGGCTGATCAAGATGTCTAGAAGAAACAGGGCTTGCGAAATGTTGCCGCGAGCATTCTTTGAAAGAGGCAGGGTGTGCTGAGTGAACAGAAGAAAACTCAGGCGGCGATTGAAGATTGTAGCTGTTCACACGGAAAAGATGGGCGGTGGGACACTGGTGACCTGTTCCGACAGCGGGAATCGAGCCGGAGTAACTCTTCGCGAATGATCTGCCGAATAGTTGAATTAAAGTCCGGAGGAACATGCTCGTCAACTCCGGCGACTGTTGTCACATTGGTAAGTTTTCCAAACTTAGGAGTTACTCGACGGGTCTTTAGTGCTTCGAATGTGCGGATGTGACGGAGGACTGCCAAGACAGTCGAGATATCATCATTGGCGATGAGGAAGCTGTAGACATTAGCTGCGATGCCCTTCAAAAGATGGCCAAGTTCGTCCTCCTCGGACATGCGAGAATCGATGGTTCTGCACAATTTGAGGACCGCTTCGGAATAGGTAGTGCAAGTCTCGCCAGGTAGTTGGGCAGGATTGGCTAGCGTCTGCTCGGCCTGCTTCTTGCGCGATGACGAATCGCCGAAACACGGTTTAAGTTAAGTGACAAGCTATCCCATGTCGTCAGCGTGTCCTCATGGTTTTCAAACCAGACAAGGGCGGTGTCGGTCAGGAAGAAAACGACGTTGTCGAGCTGAGTGGGCAAGTCCCAGCGGTTGTAACGGCTTACCCGTTGGTAGTGGCGGAGCCAGTCGTCAACGCCCCCCCCCCCCCCCCCCCCCCGCTACGCTAGCGAAAGGCCGGAGCCCGCCTGATTTGATGTGGCAAGAAGCACTGGGCTAGGCTCAGTCGGCGGTGGCATTGTAACGATCAGTGGCGGGAGTCCAGCAAGGCGGCGGCTACGACAAGGCTCCAGGGGTGCGTCGATTGCGAAATAACGTGGGATCAAAAGCGTACTCTTCACCAATAACGTAACACTCTTTTCTCTATGTAACACGACCTTTCTGAGCCCAAGATATGGTGCACACGAAACAGGTGGCACTTCCACACTCCCTCTCTTCTCGGTCCAACTGCCCCCGAGTTCCTCATCTTCATTTATCATATGAACAGTAACAATGTATATATATATATATATATATATATATATATATATATATATAGTATTATAAGTAATAAAAATTAAAATCAATTTTCATCACAGGTTGCCGGGTATTCTGTTGCTCATGATGGTGACATGGTGTCCAGTCCCTTCTTTGTGTTTGGCGCGAACGGCAGTTGTGCGACGAGTGCAGCGGGCATAGGGTCGTTATTTCCCACTGAATCTCGGCCTCGGCGGCTGCGTTTCCATGGAGGCGAAACCGAGTGGCGTCTGTGGGCTGTGCGATGTTAGCGCACGGTAAAGAACCCCAGGTGGTCGAACATTTTGGAGTCCGACACTACGGCGTTTCTCACAAACTGAGTCGCTTTGGGACGATAAACCCAGAAACCAATCCAATCTTCTTACCTAAATTGAATTCTTTCACTTTTCTTCCGATCAGATGTATATTCGTTGTAGTCAGTGCTCTCTGCGTCCTCTTCTATATTCGTCCTCTTCCTACGCGCCATTTCATCAAAAGAGTAAACTGCACGTTCGATTGTCTTTTGAGACACAAAAGACTTCGTCTTCAAATGGTGCTGTTGCACTAGCCAACAATGCATGACCGATGAGTGTCGTGAGACATCGTTCAAACAGCAGCATGGCAATGCGGCGCCATTTTTTGCCATTTAAGGCTTCTTTACTCCCCCTTTCAGAGGCATCGGGTGTCGCACATATTACGCATACAGAAAAAAAGGGATTGCCGCGGACCACTTTACACAGCAGACGAGTACGTGTACCGGTCCCCACTCGTCGGCATGGAACGAAACCAGAAAACTGCAAGACAAAACAAAAGTGGGGGCACCAGCAGCAGTGCGCCCGCGGTACCCGCAGGAGGATCCGAAGGTAATGGGTTGGTTGTGACACTGACAAGGAAGGGCGGTATAGTTGCTTTTTCGCTTTGCGTTTTGAAAAATCTCGCCCGGCTCTGACAGAAAAGGCTCATTGAACGAGAGACAACCGGTTTTACAAAAAAAAAAAAACGCCGTTCCAACCAACTAGCAGATCTCCATTTATAGAGAAAAAGCAAAGGAACCACCTCCCTCGCTCTCCAAAAGAACGGCGCACTCCGCTCAAAAGATAGTCGAGAGCGAAGACATTATTGCGAATCCTGCAAGAAAAGGCAGGAGGTTGCTTTCTCGCATCGCTATTAGATGGCGCGGGAGTCGCACCCGCCTTTGACAAGGTTCACTGAACGAGAGAACCAGCAACCAGCTCTCCTAGAGATCCGACGGCTCCGACCGTTCCGATGCTCTGACCGCTCCTGCCGCTCCGGCTCTGACCTCCCCGGATCCGACGGCTCTGGCGAATCCAGCTCTGACTTTGCGGAGCCAAATGGCTCACCCGCTCTTTGAATGGAGCGGCTCCGAAGATCCGGCTCTCTTCGGAGCGACCCATTCCTACTAAACACATACTTATATAATGCATTTTTAGTCCCTTTCAATAAACCGTTCGCATACATGGCACTCGCACCGAACGGATTGCAGCTACAGCCTCTCATCGGCACTCCCCACCTTTTGAACCATTCCATATGTCTCGGCATAGAAAAAGAAACTTTTGGTTCCTTCTTCGTTGAATCGTAACCAGATTTTCAGAATGGTGTGTCTTTTTGATGCCTTTTTCGCGATAACTCCTCAGAGGAAGTGCAGCACCTGCTTCACTGCGGCGCTTGCTTAAGAACTAAGACAGAGGGCAAGCAGACGGCAAATATGGTAACTGTCGTTTGTTTATTGTTTCAATGCCAAACTGCAAATCCTCAGTTTGAAATAATATTTCGTGTGACTGGGCCTGCAATAAATATTTTTATTATTTAACAAAACTGCGGTTAGCATAACGCACGACGTAATTACGACAAGTAGCAGATGATTCGCCGGCGACTACCGGGTCATTGCAACACTGTGTTTATGCTGACACTGCATGCTCTACAAAAACTAAACCACATTGTAAGTTGAGACGTATAATGGGGACTGTAAATAATTCACTGCAATTATTTAGTTTGCCAGTAAACAGTTAGGAACATCAATCGCTCGATGTTTGCTATGTAACAAGTTTGTCCTGGAAAGGCAGTTTGTCAATTCGTGTAAACGGCAACAGCAGAAGGGCTGTATCAGAATATTTCATAAGGTCTGATGTCTCAATATAAAGCGGTCGATTATGTGTTATGCATGCTCAGTGAGTTTAATTACACTCGGGGATTTTTTTTTTCAGACAAAAAGGAATGCGAACTCCTCGTATGGAAGCCAGACGTCACAGCGAAGGAAGGAACACAAGTAAGAACGGAAGCACGAACCGAAGAACGAACGGAGACGGTAGTAGAAGGACGTTTTAAGGAGTGCGAGAACCACTACAAAGCTCAATGCCCTGGAGCTTCAGAAGAGATCTTATTTGATCAGTACTGCAAAATTACCGACGCGGAGTTTATGAAACTAATAACCAGCAACTCCAAACAAATTGACACTTCTGCTTGTAGGGAGCAATCGCAATAGATATTATGGGCAATCAAAACCCCTCCTCTATGGTTCTTTTTGTTTTCGTTTACTGGTGCAAGTCAGAACGATTTAAATGAGCGTAATTAGAAAGATGCAAATATTTGATAATGTTATTTCTATTTTGAGCGTTACTGAATCACTAATAGCTCATTTAGCAGTGTAGAGTCCTTGCGTTGTGCATGTTCTTAAGGCCTCTCTTTCGACAATAAAATTTTTTGTCAATATTTTTCGCAGCCGGTACATTGTCTACGGGGGCCATATGTGCATTTCTCACATAACAATTGATCCGAAAAAACTAAATGGTATTTCCCCAATCTTCGAATCAAAAAGAGGATGCATTTCTAGAAGAAAATATTTTCCATTATTGCAGCAAACAAGTTTCAGAGCAAGATATTAGCCATATAAAATATGAAGGGAAAACAAAACTTCAAACAGAGGTCGGAGCTATAGGAAAGGCAATTTTAGCGCATGCTCCGTCTTTACTATACCTCTGCATACGGTCCATGTGGCGCTCATATTCTACACAGTGCCCATCGTATCGAATAGCATTGTTGTTAGGCTCTCCACTGTTTTAGTTTTAGTTAAAGTATCACTTTCCAGGATTTGAACAGGGTTCACTATCTATGTTTTCGCTATCAATCATATGCATTGGTTCCTGCGGATTCTTGTCTTTTATCAGACTGAGGTGCGGCTAGAGTTACTAATCTCGTGTGTCCCCACTCAAGAACTTGATGGCGAACAAAAAAGCCTTTTATACATGGTACTAAAAGTAAAAATGCTTTGTCGGCGCCTATAAATGTACACAGATTTACACAGCTTCCGAATATACACAGGCTACAAATCTACACCCAAATTTTTTTATTATTTTGAATTAAATGCAAAGGCAATCCTAGCGTGTCGTGTGAAAGAGATGTTTAGAAGTCTTGACTATGCGCTTCGCACTTGCAAGGGTCACAAGCCCGTTTACTTTATTATTTTATTCGGCAGCTGTGAGCTGAGGCTCCCACAAGGTTATAGCGCTTTTGAAGGGTAGGATAGGCTGAATATGGCATAGGTAAGATTAACGTTTAGTGGTGGTCACCCTACTTAAGCAATCGTCTTACTATATACGAGCTTCAGAAACCGAGCTTATGGAATTGGTCAAATCGTCTCAAATTTAATTGGAATACGCCTTTTTCGATTTGGAATATGTATAAGCTAGAATTTACCTTTATAAACCCGGTATCTATATCAGTTTGAAACACGTTTGAAACAGTTTGGAACGACCTGTATCAGGAGGAGCGAGCTTTCTCACGAGGGATTGAAGTGTTCCATCGGGACTCGTTAAGGCACAAAATAAGAACTGGTGCTGTGCGTTTTCCACATTTCATGTTTTTTTTTCATCGGCAAAGCAGTGCTCCAGCCAGTTTAATTTCTAGACATAAATGGCACTGATACGTATCACAGCAAAACATGTTACTACTGTGGTTGGCACTGTCATTGTTCACGTGAACAGAAGGGAGCGTAGGGGTGAGATAGTTATCGCCAAATTAATCGCGATTGCAATGATGAACTCAATATTTTATATCCGGCAAGTGACTGTTTAGCAATTTGCATCCTTTATGTCCTAATTTTGCCGAGATCGAAGCATATTTACGTTTTTCTTAGCTCTTTAGAACTGCCGCTGGCTAAACATATGGACGCAGCGCTACGATTACCAGTGTTTAGGCCCTTTGTTACAAAACTCTCACGATGTAAAAGAACAAATAAATGTCAAAACATTTAGCACCGCACTAGAGGCTGTCGCAGGCAAAACCGAATAAAAATAATAAAACAAGCAGTCACCAAAGAATAATTTAAGACAAAACAATTTAAAAAAACTCAAAATGGTGCAAATAACAGGTGGAAAATTTTCCTTAAAAGGCAGAGAGGAAGAAGAAATGTTAATCCTTAGCAAAAAGAAAAGAGAGGAAAAAATGATGGGACACATTGTGCAAAGAAGCTTGACATTTCGCAGGCGGCCACGGGAAGGAAAGGTACATAGAAATGTGGCATGAAAAAGGGGTCGCAAAAAGGAGTCGTGCGAAATAACAACAAGAGGGGGAAGATACATGGGGTGAAGAACGCATAACGTATTATAAAAAAATGTGGATTATAGTAAAGTAAACCACAAAAAATAAAATTAGCGACAGGGTACATATTGCGTACCCAGTCAAACAAAAGAAATTTTAGAAATGTATCATTTCAGAAGCAAAAGATAACAAGGACAAAAAAAAAACACGAGAAAAACTGTCCTAACAACTATTAGCAGCAAATGTATAAGGAACAAGAATTAAATGAACAAAAAAGAAAAAAAAAGAAAATACTAGCGCACACAAGGCGAGCCAGCAGTAAAGCATCATGTCCCCATGTCAGGGGTAGGGTGGCGGCACACCGAGCATTGGCACATAGTGCCTCCGACCACTTAAGACATGTAGCAGACTGGTGCATACGAACCATCGGTACCATGTTGTAGGTGATTGAAAGATAGGAGTAAAGATAAAACGCAAGCAGGAATGCGAATATTCAGTGCACGAGAACAAAGGGACCAGAGTAGAAGAAAGACTTGAGGGAAAACAAGCATGGCTAACCAGGAAGCCACTCTGCTATATCCGTGGTGAGAGGGTAGACGCTTAGGTAAACGAGGACCTCCCGCACAGCGTCACCGAGTGAACAGGAAGAAGAAGATCGAAGAGCGAAACAATGGAAGTATAAGAAAAGCAGCCGTTGGTTGTTAGGAGAAAACAAAGAGAGCAGGCTGGAGAGAAACAGAGATGGAGACGAAACATGGAGGGAAAAATCAGACGAGAGGACGTCAGAGTTATTTGCTGTCCAGGTAGACGCCCAGAGCCTGAGGAGAAATTTGCGCACTGCGGTGCTCCCAAACAAGGACGATCTCCACGACGACCTCAGGATGGTGCGCGTCAACGCCACAGAGGTGGCCTTGTCGTCTAGATCGTTGCTCAAGCATCGCAATGGACAGGCGCATGTTATAAGAAAACAGAACGGGGAAGCGAGGTGGCGGCAATGTGGCGCTTGATGTCTCGGAGGTTGATGTCTTTCGTAATGAGAAAGACATTCAAGATATACGTGCAAGGACAGAAAGAGAGATCTCGCTGAGCAGAACAACAAGCCTCATGAAACGCAATAGCCTGTGCAAAAAAGGTGCTGGAGGCTGTCTCAAGGAAACGAGTTATGTTTGGAACATGCCGCATTACGACAATGCAACGTACGCAGTACCCGCAGATCACGATGTATATATAGGGGCAAGCCAATCACCGTCATAGACGTGGCTTCTCTGGCGGGCCAAAGTCTCGCGGACGTGCTGAAGCAACCATTAGCCCACGTAAACATTGCCAGCAACTCCAATCTACAAGTTCTCTTTGACTAAGCCACCAATTATGAGAAACCGATCCTTTCCTGCTTGGCTGCACTGCAGAAAACCACTAACAGACCCCGATGTGACGGCCCCGGAAAGTAACTTGAGGACTCCTGCCGAGATCCGGAGTGGAGCGTCTGGCATGCAAAATAGGTGAGGTGTCGAACCATCCAGATGCAACGCCAAATCCTTAAGAAAGGAGGCTCCTACTTGCGACGGATGGGACTCCAGTTACCCATCTTACTCCATTCGCGCTAAACCTAACCTTCTTCTAACAATGTACAAATTAGACCAGTTTTAATATGCAGAAATTCGCCCTAGTCTAAAAGCTAATTCGATCATCACCACGCACACACACGGAAATTGTCTGCGTAAACCTATGATGGTCGAACTGTACTCTCTCCGCGCAATATATACAACATGCAGTGAAGGAAAATCTTGAAGTTTTGCCAAGCATATTGAGCAACAATTTTCTTGTCTAAACTCGATATGAGGAAGCCGAAGACCTTGACAGACACATCAGACAGCAGCAACACCGCAGTCGTCCCATTTCACGAAGAAACCTTACCACAGATTATTCGCTATCAGCTGCAACTTGTCAGTGTGACACCTTATTGCCAAAGCATATGGATTTCTGCCACTGCCACCAGGATGGTTGCATGTTTCGACACATACCCCATACAATTAACGATGTGCCACAGCTGCGGCATATAACAAAGCCCAAACCATGACGGCTGCGACCTGGAATGCCACTGTGTTTGCTGCCGTGTCTGTGGTCACTTGGCTGCAGCATAATGTTGTCTTAGGCGGAAACGGAATTAAGCAAACCTGAGGCCACAAATACGAAACCTAGAAATACAGATCCCCGTCGTCCTGCTGACCACGCAGATCAGCAGCAGATCGCCGTCACAGCTCTACCAACAGACTTCCTAACTCATGCGCGGAGTCCAGCTACATCCTGAAGAACGCTAATGAAGATTTCTTTTGGTAGATTGGGGTTGCAAACACGAAACCGAACCGAGCAACCTAAACACCAGGGAGTGAATGAGCCTTAGAAAATGAGAGAAACAACCAGAGTGCACGAGGAAAGTTATACTGAACTAATTCCTGAAGTTCAAATCTATTGCAGAGGCAAAATTCGTTGCGTTTGGTAAATAGGCAGCGGCGCGGCGCTCTTCATGGTGTTTCCGTGTGCTTTTGACGCTGGAGGTGTTTTTCGATTAAAGCACTTCAACATACGCGCGCGCAAAAGAACGGCGGTGTCCAGTATCCTCTCATAATACTTCCGAAACAACTGAAACAGCCTAATGATCCCGCAACCTCCGGATGTTTTTGACTATCAGAGAAAGAAGGCTATAGCAGACAATGAATAACCAACTCGCCCAGCAACAAACCCCGTTTTCGACTAGTCGTCCGCCGAGATCTTGCCCGGGTCGGCAGATTGAGATAGAGCGCTTTAAGTTGCTGCAAATGCGAAGAAGAAGACGAGCAACATACCCTGGTCGACCACTGGAAATATATGCGGTTCTTTTAATGTTACATAAAAAAGAGCCATGTACAATACTACTGGTATTCGATTTCATCATCCCGGAGCTAGAACAATGGCTTCGACATGACTAGTGGAAATCACCATTTGGGTAATTCTATGCGAAACACCACAGCTCGAAATTGACTACGCTGTAAACTGAAAAGAACCCAGAGAGGCATAAATGGCCCGCGGCCTATCGCACTCTAGAAAATGTGCCTTTTTACTCCGCAGAAAATAAGTATTCGCTGGCGAATACTTATTTGGTGCTGGCGAAGACTCTTGAGAGTTCCTTGGACTGCCAGAAGATCAAATCAGTCGATATTGTCGACCATAAACCCTGACTGCTCATTGGAGGGTCAAATTCTAAAGTTAAAGCTCAGCTACTTTGGTCATCTGATGAGAAGAGAGGAGTCGCTGGAGAAAGATTTGATGTTGGGAAAGGTTGAGGGTCGCCGGAGAAGGGGTAGGCAGCGAACGCGATGGTTAGATGGCATCCTCGAGGCACTGCAGATGAAGTTATGTGATGTTAGGAAGATAGTGAGAGACCGGAAAGCGTGGCGTGACATGGTCCATAGGGTCACAAAGAGTCGGACAGGACTGAACGACTGAACTGTCTGCTAATATTGCCTGCGAAGAGATACTTAAGGTGTTCAAATGAGTAAAAATTTTCGTCTATCGGGACAGGGGTTCTTTTTGGAGTACATGTCAGCTCACTAAGGGGTTGTCGTGGCATTTATTAGGACTTTTAAATACTACTTTGTGGCTTATTTCAGCTCCTTCCTTTGAAGTAATTTAAACAAGTAAATTTAGGAGTAATTTTTACTGCTAAAATATGGTATTCCGGACGTTAAAGGAATATTATTCACTTCATTATGGAGCTCAATATAAGTGCAGCACTTCCACTCAAGCTTAATAGTAAAGCTTTTTGTTGCAGAATGAAAGCATCAATGAAATAAAAAAACACTTATTTCAATAAATATTTTTATTGCCAACGAGAATTTCAGCCCAGGAATTCGCAGATGGCTTTAAAACTTTGCAGAGAACCAAAAGATAATGACTTGGCGTGCACGCTTCTTAGGCATTCAGTCTGAAATTAATGAAAAGGACCACGGCGGCTGAGTTTCAATAAAGGCGAAACGAAGTGGCGCCCGTGTGCTGTGCGATGTCAGAGCACGTTAAAGAACCCCGGTGGTCAAAATTACACCGTAGCCCTCCACTACTGCTCCCTTTCAGAATTTCCACTTTAACTCCCACCTTCCTTCCTCCCCTTCCGGCGTGGGTCAGGTGTCCACAGAACAAGTGTGACAGATACTACACCTTTCCCTTCCTGTGAACCAATTAATAATGAAAAGGAAATGCAGAGGTGACAACTGCGGAGGACACCTTTTGAGTCACTTCTTTTCAACATTCAGGCATCTCTTGTTATTGCTGCTAGATGAGATGATGTCAAAGGATGCTCCTTCTGCAAGAAAGAAAGAAGAAATATAAACGCTGAAACGGTTGCGCACATATAACATTTCATAATATTGGACGGTTCATGTTCAGCTTCAGTTTCAGTCCAGTGGGAATAAACCAATTAAGAATATATTTTTAGTGAAACCGCTCCTGTTTGAATTACTTTTTTACGATGTGCGATTAGCGCCAGTAATACAAACGTGTATAAATAACTAATCTACGGACTACCCGATCCTAGTTTGCTGGAAGCTGCTGAACATAATTTTCGGGGATATTTGAAGCTGTACAGTCTCCTTCATGGTCATTGATGCGATGCTGCGAATTAAAACCTGATACTTGTGGAGAAATCAAACAAAAAACAGGTTACAGACGCATTGGTACTTTCGCAATGCTTTTGGTTGTTTTTGCACTGCAGGTAATTCCAAATGATGTCCCTGGCATTCGCGGCCGGAGTGTGTCCACTTGTTTTTGTTTTCCTCGGTCGACATCTAGGTATTGGCAATTTGAAAAGCAGCACGAAAGATATCGCGAATCGAAAACTAAAAAGCGAGGTTAGTTTTTGAACTTTTTCGATGCAATAGCTTACAACACTCAAAGCTGACAATTTTTGAACAGGACGCAAAACCAATGAAACGATAGCGCACAATGTTTTCCACTTCATGTCCTCTGACGAAAATCCACGCTGCGTATCGATACCACCAAACAGGAGGGTACATTTTCCTAGTCCGAGATTCAAATGTTACACTTCATTAGAAGATTCCCATTTACCATGCCACGAATACAAAGAATAAACACTACATTATACATATGCATGCCTCGCTATGTCTTTTTAAAACAGGGAGGAACCACGCATTAATAAAGATAATACAATCCTTGTCGCCGTTCAAACCTTTATCCAAAAAAATAACAAGGCCTTATAGGTTCCTGAATTTTCACCGGGACAAAGACAGCATGTCAGTAGGACCTAAATAACAATGAGGACATTTGCTTCTCAGGAGAACTGTTAATACTTACAGCCGGACATAACTCAACGAGCTACGACTGCACTGCTATGGCATTTATTTTACGGAAAGTACAAATAAATTTTCAAGGTACTTCTTAAGTGACCGCTGGATACGTTTTCTCAATGAGGCGACAACTAAACTGTTGTGAAATCGGCACCATAACATTTCTTGCGGAGATCCTTGTCTGTCGCTGGACTACGAATAAGGACTGGCCTAACTGCACATGCATCAATGGCCTAATAAGAATTAGGAGCATTCTCAATCAGTTTTCTTTCAGTGAAAATGCTGGTCATGCTAGATATCTCGGCCGCTGCACGTAAAGTAGCGGCGAACGAGCGAGGGGCCGCTAACACCGAGGAAACAATTTAAACCCGTCGAAACGGCAGCAGCACACATTTTTCTGCGCCTTTCCCTTCCTATGAACCAACCAACCAAGGTACGCAGACTATTATCTTAAGGCGTTGCTTCAACACAAGTTTCTTGGAACACTATGCTGCACAGAACGATGTAATACAGTATGTGTATGATACCAAGCGCTCACAAAAAAAAAGAAGAAAAAACGGGCGAAGGACAGGCGTTGGCAGGTATCATGAATACCGATGCGTAGCACATCGCCATGTTAATTCTGCGAACCTAGGATTGGCTAGGCCTCTCGCGGGCCGGCGGCGCCGGAGAAGCAGTACGAAGCGTTCCGTGAACTTTCTGGCGTCTTTCGAGGCGGTGCTTGCGGTGTCTTGTATGACGGTAAGCACGCGTGAATAAACACAAGCAGATGTGACAAACGAGACCGCAGCGATAAGGATGTTGTCACCTGCTAGTGCGGTCAAGAGTGAGCTGCCGCCAGGCGGCGGCCGAGCGACAAGAGGCCTAGGAAGGTTTTAAAACCTTTTACGTTCTGGAGGAGTATTCATGTCGAGAAACTCCTGCTTGTAGAAGGAGCATAACCATGTCAAGACACAACTTTACGGCTTAAATTTGTGACAGTAGTAAAAAGAGAATGTCCACATCATTATTCTTATGAGGAGTTTTATAATTTCCTACAAAGAAGTATAAAAGGTGACGTCAACCCTTTACGCTTATGTTTTGGGCTTGTTTACATTTACAGTGTACCAACAAATATTCTTAAAGCAATTGGAGGTGCTTGAAATTGTGGAAAAAACCTTTCATCGAAATACATTTGTGCAGATAAATATTTGCTGATGTAAGCACTATTTAAAGATTTTTGGAAGTAGCAAAAGCAGGTCAAAGAAAATATTTTTCAGGGGAGCACTTAAGTCACCTTACGGGCATCAAGGAGAAAGTATTTTGGCCGCTTTGCTGCGATCTATGGAACACCGCTGATTCCCAGAGACAGAGAGAGAGAGAGGATTAGTCTCTCTCTTTCTGCCGCTGCAAAACGCTGTTAAAGGAAAGGTAAGGCGTAGTTTTGCGGAAGGTTGTTGCAAACGACTTAAGATGGCGTCACCAGTGCCATCATTGCGACAGCGGCTTTACTTACTCTGCCACCGCCGCATACGATGCAAACAGCCAAATATCCTGAACAAATTTCGTACTAATAAATAGCGGTGATCATATGCTCTTTCTGTGCGAAATTTGAGCAGCAGGGTTTCAGGCACATAGTATAGGAAAGCATTCTGCAGCACGCGTGCAATAGTGCATTGCGCTGTACAAGAGCTGCTACAGAGTGAGGAAAACCGTTATTAAGAAAAAATGGCGAGGAGTGCGGATTACTCCTTAATTCATAACAGGACACAGATCTCACAACGCAGCTTTTCTCGCCACCATCATCGTGGAATAGGCAGAACTGTAGTGATCGGAGCATATTGCCCAACCCAAACAATAATCCTCCTCCTCCTCCTCCTCCTCCTCCTCCTCCTACTACTACTACTACTACTACTACTACTGCTACTACTACTACAACTACTACTACTACTACTGCTACTACTACTACTACTAATAATAATAAGAAGAACAATGTATGTGTTTGGCGCATGATAGCCTTAGATGCTTATGCGCCATAAAACACAACACACAACAAGAACAATGTAATAAGTCTGAGAGTGAAAACTACAATATACGGATAATTTTGCAGAAAAAAGTGCTTAGAATATTTAAGCGCTATTATGGACCACCAGACCGACTGCGAACAAAGCCACTGCGAAACATCAAATGTTGAAAGCCAATCAAGTTTATTATTTAAAATTTCTACAGCATATTAGGAAAGATCAACTTCAATACAACGCACATACCTCGAATGTGAATACTCCTTACACATTCCTTAAAAAATACCTCCGATCACCAAAAGCAAGAACACGTTATGGACGACAGCATACTGAATATCAGATACCTCCTCTTTTAAATCAACTACGATAATTATTCGACTTCAGTGTAAATGGCTCCAAAATATTTTCAAGCAATTTTGATTGAAAATAACATAGCATTACCTTAGCTTGTTCATACTTGTGTAATAGTGTATTGTGGGTCTTTATTATCTCTTCGGTACCTTGTATTACATATTGTTTTATATTGTTATTGCTTCTCACATACAGTTTGATAATTATAATGCGACTGCAAGTTTTGCATTGATGATGTGTCTTTCGTGCTATTGTCGGTTCTTGAGCGCTGTTTCACATCCACTGATAATCACTCTTCTGGAAGCTGGTAATGGGAAATAATTTGTTATCTGTTCAATGACTGTCGTGCCAAACTTTGTATGGGGCAAAATACCTTGTCAGACATTATTCTGCCTTTTGCTCTTGCTCCTCTTTCTTTCTGCTAAATAAGTAAATAAATAAACAAGTATATCAATCTTTATATTTATATAATTTTTATATCATTTCTTCCGTACAGGGATAAAAAGAAAAGAAAGCGAAATATGACTGTAGAAATCGTGATGCGGAGCTAAGGCAGCGCGCCGTGAGTGCGTATTCCTTACTGTCGAAACGTTAACAAGCAAATCAATAAAGGAATGTTATTTTCTGGCTGCATTAAAGAAGGAATCAACTCAAATTGTGAATCAACAACATGTGATTAGAGCATATAGTCATAAAGTGCTAGGGAGTACTTTTTTGTTTGTGAAGATTAAGCAGACGGTCAGTCTGCATGCATATTGAAGCAAAAATTTACGTCAAACACATCAGACGTGGCAAGCAAACATCTGACATGTACATGGCACAGACTCATTTATTTAAATAGAAGCTGACAGTATTTTTCCTTGCTTCTCCCCTCCCCCCATCGTAGGACGGCTGTTCAACTCGTTAACATCGCAGTGACGGTGCATTGCGCTACTAAAAAAAAGGCAGCTTTTAGGGCCGCCGTCGAAGGCATATTTACTGATTCCTAGCTGCCTGTAGCGCGAGGTCCTTGCCCAGCAGTGATAGCCGCGCAAACCATCAGCTGTCGCCTCCTCTTCACCCTCCTCCGGTTCTACTCTGCCCCAGTGGGACCCGTCCGTGCACTACGGAAATGAGGACCAGATGGCGTCAAGTCAAACTAGTGGCCAGCACTTCCGCCATTACATTCTCCTGAGGCACGAGGACGTAAGCTCCCAACATCGTGCTTATCCACAACTATGGACGGCCTCCCGGAGCAAATTCGCCATTGCCTTTGATCTTAAGGACGGTGGTCAACGCCATACGACTTCTACTACAGGCTCTGAAATCCACAACTGCTCGAAGTGGGGATATGGTCCAGCACTCCAGGATCTTTAACCTACAATGGCTGGCAAACTCCCCACGTTTCGTAAGGACCTCAAAGGCGCTGTGCTGGTCCGGTAGAACACAATAGGCCTGAAGCCGCGAATTTCAAGCTTTCGGCAATACGTCTTCACCAACTACTTCCCGATATTGGTCATATGCGAGCCTAACTTAACTAAACCAGTCAGGCTCTCCGGATACAAATCTTTTTTGCTCCTACATGCCGAGAGCGCAGCAAAGTCCTGGTGTACATCCGCACTGATATGACGTACTTCTGTTTCCCAGTAGCACTTCACAATGAAAACCAGTGCGCATATTTGTTAGTGCAGAGAAAAACGTTACAAATTGCCCTGGTTGCAGCATACATGTGTTGAATATAATGCATACCGCTTGCCTGTGCAATGAAGTATTTGAACAGAGCAGCCGCTGCATAAATAAAAGGTGAAGTGAGTGTGCGAGGAACTGTACTTTTAGCATGCATAAAAATAACAAATTGGTCATTCATTGGCATCGCTGCAAAAAATGCATGGCATTTGTGAAACGAACCCGAGGCATATCGCTTTCAAACGTAAAACAGAAAGAGAGATCACAAACGAGAAAGAGATCTGTTAAGAAATAAGTCCTTCTGATGCTCAAAAATGCATCCACAACCTGTGATTTTCTCAGAAAGAAATCAAACTCGTCTGCAAAACGTTATTGCATATCATCATGCACTACTTACTAAGCCTAATCTTTCCAATTCTATCATTTATTTTGAACACGCCAGTGACACACCTACATGCTACACATCAGTGTTGGGACCGGAAGGAAATTAGTAGTTCATTGGCAATGTTTCAGAATGAGCTCAGTGCTATTTGAATTTAGTAAAACAAAGTGATTTTCAACAAGGTCCTGGCCAAGGTGAGAAGTTTACGATCTCAAGTAAAGGGCAGCGTGCATGCACAGACACAAACTAGATTCTGTATATATATTTATTATTTTATATTTATTCATACAGCCAGCACAGGCCAAGGCAGGAGTTGCATTTTGTGAGTACAGATATTATCAAATATTTGAACGTATTATACAACGAAAATAGACAAATGTCAAAAACTCTTTAAACATGAACGAAATTGACACGTAACAGATGGCACATGATTCAACAAGCTATAGTGAGAGACAAGTAAAAAGTGCTGAAATCATCAGTCACAGAAAAACATAAAAAAAGTGCATGACAGAAAGCAGGTCCCACTGATAAACTTTAAGGATAGAAAACAGGGAAGCAATGCAGATATAAACAGACAATAACAAGGCAGGTGTACAAATCGCATCTTCATGAAATCCTGAAATGCTCTCGCAGGGCAGTTTCAAAGCTCTTAACCTCGGATTTTAAAACAATTACCTTGGGTAGTTTGTTCCAGTCATCAATTTCCTCACGAGAAAAGAATACCGAAAAGAGTCCGTCCTGTAAATCAGTGGTCTGATATGTTTGATGTGTTTTATCCTTGACTGGGGGGGGGGGGGGGTGGAAAGCTAAAATGTGTCTTCGGAGGTTTACTTTGTAATAGCCATGCAATATATACGGTAGAAGAGAAGAATCCTATAGTGGTCCATTTTTTTTTAACAGTCGTTAGCGCAGCTTTTTTCCTAAGTTTTGAAACTAACTGCATTCTGGAATAAGCACTCTAAATGAACCTAAGGGCCTTGCTCTGCGCACGTTCACATTTCAAGATATTTTGCTCAGCGTATGGCTCCCAAACAGGACTTGCGTAGGTAAGTAATGGTAGAACTGTCATTTTATATGACATCAACTTCACTACAGGCATGGCGTCAGAAAGCTTCTTACGCAGTGTCCAAAGCTTTCCAATTGCCTTGTAATAACAAACTTGATCTACGTGAGATCAGTTGAAGTGGCAATACAAAAACAAATTCAGGATTAGGTGACGGGTCATGACGTTTCAAAGGTTTACGTTGTACCTGCTGCACTGTGCGTGCACTGTGCGCGCAAGCGTAAAGACTTTTATTTTGGAACAACCTCTGTATGATGCGGGGTGTTTACCATCGTAGTTTGTACATTTGGGCTGCGCTCTCGATGTATAATCCCTGTGTTAGTGAGAGCCGCCGGACACTTTGCAGCGCAAGGGGCCGGTGCAATGTCTAGAGATGTGTGCTTGTCTCTGGCATTTGAAACATTGCGTTACTGGACAAGAGTATTCAGTTACAGGGTAACTGCAGAAGCCCAGTGTAACCCGTATAGGCAGCGGACTGTCTGGGAAATTCTAGGATTACAATGTGACGACATAATATTTAAGGTTACCGCCGTCTTCTCGAATATAAGCATGGAGTCTCGTTGCTGAGACAACGCCTTCGTCACGGAGGTACTCCTTCAGGTTTTCGTTTCGGTAATTTAAAGTTACGTCTTCAATTTCCCATGTACAAGTATGGGACCCGGTCCTATACAGCCTCTCCAACCAGTTTTGTCACTGATAGACGATGGTTCGCTGTGGGCAGCGATGATACCGTATCCATCAAGCTTCCGTCCTTGTTGAAAAAAATGTCTTAAGCAGCTTTTCTTGAGCTGACATCACAACCACCGTAGCCACAACGTTTGGGTGGCTTTCCATAGACCTCCTTTTTCTTTTACAGGTCTGAAGACGACAGGGACTCCTGCAGAAAGATTTGTTTGTAATTGCGATCCCGTCACAACATTGGCATTTTTGCCGATACGTCTCTGGTTGCACGGTCTTCTGCATGACCATGATCCGAAGCCGTAGCTGCAGGGTCTGCTGCCCTTGCTGTCACGGTTGCTGTGGACGCTGGGTTGCCATTATCCCATCTGCCATGAGTGCAGCGTCAGGTGTGGCTGGTGACAAACTGAGCGAAGAGCGCTGAGGAAAACTCCTGACGCGCTTGTTGCAGCGGGCCGAGACCCCCAAGTCGTTTCACGATGGATGAAAAACAGTGATTAACATGTCCAAAGCACAATAGCACAAATAAATTGAAATTATGGCTCTGCTCATAGGGACAGCTACTAATCACTCTCGATGTAATTTATGTCCATCCAATTGTATAGTTTGGGACAGTGTTGTTTTCTGGTTCGCCAGTTTTTATCTTGCTCTACTGGTGCGGGAAGCACTCCGTTTGTATTTTGAGCTTCCTAAATGTGTGGCCAATAACGTGTTTTAACTCATAGCCCGAATTTCACCTTTTTTATGAAGAATACAGTTCCTAGCTGTTCAGACATACATAGGGATATACAAATCAGTTTTGATCGATCTCCTTCTGTTTTTTAGTGCCAACCGACCTCCTTTTCCGATATCCATTGGCATACATTTTCCACCCCACAGGTAATTTCGGTCCAGAGTTTGCTACATCCTTCATATGTTTATTTTCCTAGCAGGTTTCCTTTGCAAACCAGCGGGAGTTCTTTTGAAATAGTCTTTGATGACATTTCCCCGAATAATGCTAAATAATTATCATCCTTTTTTTAAACGAATTATTAGATCATAAAATGCCTTTCTACGATTTTAACAATAGCAACCTGCGGATCCTAGTATATTGAAAAGGTAGGCATGGGTAAATACACTGAAAATTCTGAGAGCACTGTGTAATCTACACGCAGAAATGGAAACGCCGAGCATTGCTGCTGCATACGGTGCATCACGTTGGCTCTAATTATCAGTACTTTTAGTAGATTATTAGTTTTTATTAGTTAATTTCCGCATTCCTTAGTTTTTTGTACTTTTTATATTTAAATATCAAAAATATTTCTGCTACTAGTGAACTTTCTTTGCCGCAACAAATTCATGTTCAACAAGCCAACATAAATTCTCTCTGACCAGCTGTTACTTTTCTCAAGTTTATACCATCAGAAAGTCGCTTTCGTCACCATTCACAATTCAAGTTCAAATACTTAACTATAAAACTGAATGAGGACAATGAGTCTTTGTAGGGCATGGATTGGTCTGACCACCAAGCGTGATGATACAAGGTCTTTATCTCGAGTCATAGTGAGGTGAAAGATCAATTTTTTCACGCTTTTCATTTGCAGTGGTACTTACGGCAGGCCAAAAAAGCTTGCATTTTTATTGGCCAATGGGTACTCAACAGCAATGGAGGTTGAATCCCGCATATCCGGCTGACGTCGAGCTGAATTCGTTCTAAGAGCGACTGAGACTGTGTTGAGTCTTTCAATTTTTCTTTATCACTTGAAAAGAAATAAGCGTTCGAGGGCAGTGCAGTTGCGTTAGCCTTGTGGTAGGCCAACCAAACAGCGGGCAAAGAACGTTATTCTGCGCCTGTGTTGTGCACAACCTTACAAATCGCCCTTTTCATAGGATTCAGTGCTTGCCAGCGAGTATCACCTAACATTATGTTTTGGCAGCCGATTATTGTTTCCAGAGATACGGAATGAAATTCCGGCCTCAGTGAAAGGTTGTTTGTGGCGGCGAATAGCAAGGCGCTGTGTGCTGCGCGATGTAAATGGAAATGTGGGAATCCTAGGTGATCCAAAATTGAGTTCCCCACTGTGGCGTCAGCTATAGTAACTGAGTCGATTTGGGGCGTTACCCCCCATCAGAAAATATTATATATATATATATATATATATATATATATATATATAAAGGACGTCCCACGTCCGCCGCTATGGCTGAGGGCGGCGCTGGTGAACACTCTCAAGGTTCGTATACAGACAACATTAATACCCAAGAAAGTAGCAGGGGGGACAGCGGCCGATGTAGCTCAGTTGGTAGAGCACCGGACGCGTTATTCGGAGGTCGTGGGTCCGGATCCCACCATCGGCACGTTGTTTTTTCTTCTACTTTGTGTCTAATTATCTTTCCCCTAAACAGGTTACATTACTAATTTCTGTGGTTATCGAAGTAAACATTAAAAAAAAAGATGACATAAACATACCATCCCCAACGCTTTCCTTGGCCTCGCCGACTGTTGGCTTCTTTCCTTCATGCATTATAACGAGCACCCTCATTTCCCCTTGATTGATCTGCTTGTAGCTTACGGGGGTCTCGGTTCTGGCAGTCTTGAAGCCATAGGTAGCGTAAGAGGGTTCTAGCACAGCTTTCGCCCTCGCTCTTGATCACGTTCTACGTGACGCTGGCGGTAACAAAGGACGTCCCACGTCCGCCGCTATGGCTGAGGGCGGCGCTGGTGAACACTCTCAAGGTTCGTATACAGACAACATTAATACCCAAGAAAGTAGCAGGGGGGACAGCGGCCGATGTAGCTCAGTTGGTAGAGCACCGGACGCGTTATTCGGAGGTCGTGGGTTCGGATCCCACCATCGGCACGTTGTTTTTTCTTCTACTTTGTGTCTAATTATCTTTCCCCTAAACAGATTACATTACTAATTTCTGTGGTTATCGAAGTAAACATTAAAAAAAATGACATAAACATACCATCCCCAACGCTTTCCTTGGCCTCGCCGACTGTTGGCTTCTTTCCTTCATGTATTATAACGAGCACCCTCATTTCCCCTTGATTGATCTGCTTGTAGCTTACGGGGGTCTCGGTTCTGGCAGTCTTGAAGCCATAGGTAGCGTAAGAGGGTTCTAGCACAGCTTTCGCCCTCGCTCTTGATCACGTTCTACGTGACGCTGGCGGTAACAAAGGACGTCCCACGTCCGCCGCTATGGCTGAGGGCGGCGCTGGTGAACACTCTCAAGGTTCGTATACAGACAACATTAATACCCAAGAAAGTAGCAGGGGGGACAGCGGCCGATGTAGCTCAGTTGGTAGAGCACCGGACGCGTTATTCGGAGGTCGTGGGTTCGGATCCCACCATCGGCACGTTGTTTTTTCTTCTACTTTGTGTCTAATTATCTTTCCCCTAAACAGATTACATTACTAATTTCTGTGGTTATCGAAGTAAACATTAAAAAAAAAAATGACATAAACATACCATCCCCAACGCTTTCCTTGGCCTCGCCGACTGTTGGCTTCTTTCCTTCATGTATTATAACGAGCACCCTCATTTCCCCTTGATTGATCTGCTTGTAGCTTACGGGGGTCTCGGTTCTGGCAGTCTTGAAGCCATAGGTAGCGTAAGAGGGTTCTAGCACAGCTTTCGCCCTCGCTCTTGATCACGTTCTACGTGATGCTGGCGGTAACAAAGGACGTCCCACGTCCGCCGCTATGGCTGAGGGCGGCGCTGGTGAACACTCTCAAGGTTCGTATACAGACAACATTAATACCCAAGAAAGTAGCAGGGGGGACAGCGGCCGATGTAGCTCAGTTCGTAGAGCACCGGACGCGTTATTCGGAGGTCGTGGGTTCGGATCCCACCATCGGCACGTTGTTTTTTCTTCTACTTTGTGTCTAATTATCTTTCCCCTAAACAGATTACATTACTAATTTCTGTGGTTATCGAAGTAAACATTAAAAAAAAAAATGACATAAACATACCATGCCCAACGCTTTCCTTGGCCTCGCCGACTGTTGGCTTCTTTCCTTCACATATATATATATATATATATATATATATATATATATATATATACCCGATCAAAATTCGCGACAGAATTTTGTGTCGTGAATAAGTCGCGCGACACATATTTTTATCGCTCGACGAGCGTCTCAGTCGTGCTTTTGCCGTGCGACAGAGACTTGTGTCGCGGGCTCTGTCGCACGACAAGTGTTGCCTGTAGTGGGTTCTGTCGCAAAAAAGGCTTCTCTTTTGTCTTTTGTCTTGCGACAAAGGTGTCAGTAGTGGTTGTGTCGTGCGACAAATCATTGTTCTTTTCCTTTGTCGTGCAACAAAGATGCCTGTCGCGGGTTGTGTCGCACGGAAGAAATATTTGTCGCGGGTTCTGTCTTGCAACAGATGTCTGCGTGGAATGTGTCGCATGACTAATTTCTGTCGCGGAATGTATGTCGCGCGACGCCTTTCTTTCGAGAGATGTGTGTCGCGGGACGCATTTTTTTCGCTGATAATATGTGTCGCGCAAGAGATTTGTTTCACAAAAACATTTATCTAAGTGTCTCTGAACAGGTGCTGTCGGACTCGGACGGTCATTATACATTCAAAACTAATTTACCGCAGTGCACCCAGGATAACATAACCATTACATTTACCGCCGTTCCCAAACTCGGAGGAGAAAACTTTATTGAGGAGAATTTGGTGTGTTTTTTCTTCGTGAGAAGACGCTTCCCCTCAAGCCGCCTAGGGGGTGGTCGTCGTTCGATGGGTCTCGGCGACCTCCTTAGCCCATGCGGTGATGGCGTGTTGCCGGCCTGGATCAGAGCTAAGCAATGCAGCCTCCCACTGTTCCGAATCGGTAATATGCAGGCCCTCCGGGGGTTTCAAGGTGTCACATTTAAACAAAATGTGCTATAAGTCTGCCCTGTGATCTCCGGAAAAGGGAATATGATGGGCAGTACTCGCCAGGGTACCATTGTGCTAATTTATGCGGACAAAGGCACACATACCGCAACAATCCACAATTTCAAACTTCGCGCGGAAGGGCTGCAAATGGTTACCATTGGTTAAAAATTAAAGAAAACGAAAGCTTTACTTTGGCTCTTAAAAACCTTCCAAAACCTTTTTTAATTTTTGTTTTAATATTAAAATAGCCTCAAATAATTATTGGCGCGTTTGTATTTATATATATAGTCTGCGCCTTCTCACGAGTCGCTGCTCCACAGTTACCGTACAATGCAGCTGTTTGCAAATCGCCGTTTGCTTGGTTGAATCTTGGTGGGCTAGTTCGCGCTTTGTGTTCTCTGCCGTTATTTACTTCTATCTGCGTGTCAAGTCGGCATCAGCTTCTTTCCTAGTCCCAGCGAGCGTTGTTAACTAACAGCGGTGGATCCGTCGTCGTCTCGAGTGTTTCTGTGTCGTCTCGGTGTGCGGTCGGAGGCAGGGGTGAGTACATCGACAGGTTAGTCTTTCTCCACTTCTGTATGCATTCAAGCGGCTCTTATTTAGACACGCCACCATTGTGAAATCAGTTATTTATATTTGAGGTTTGAAAATTAGTACAAGTAAATATGCAGACACATATTCCACGACTTGCGCGGACAAAAAAGTTTCATTAGTTCCTTACAGGACATAGTGTGCAATATAAACACCGCGGACCCCAAGGGTCCATCAAGAGATTTGCGGGGTTTGTTCGCGCGATAGTTGTAAAAAAACGATCATGCGTAACTACGGCACAAAGTATGCAATATAAACACTGCGGACCCCAAGGGTCCATCAAGAGATTTGTGGGGCCCGTTCGCGCGATATATTTGAAAAACAAAAAAACATCGTGGGCAACTACGGGACAAATAGTGCGCAATATAAACCAACCCCCCCCCCCCCCCCTTTCGTGAAAAACAAATCATGAGACAAAGCGCGCAATATCAGCACCGCGGATCCCAGGCAAGGGTCTACCAAGCTATTTGCGGAGTCCGCGACCCTCCCCCCCCCCCCCCCTCTTTACACACAAAGGGTTACGCGATAGCTGTGGTCCGGCTAGACGCAGTTCTACTGGGTTTTGCAGTGAGTTTCATAGCCTACTTTAGTTTCACAAAGTCCAATAACCGCAAGTGGAGTGTAGAAGCAGGGAGTGCACGCAAGAGAGAGGAAAGATCGCCCTACACCCTATAGAAGCACGAGCTCTGGCTGCACTGTCTCACGGGGCTGCAGTGCAAATCGTCGTGGTGCTCCGACGAGCGTGCGGCGAGCTTTTGGAGGTAGTCGAATCCCTGTAGCGGCACGCATACCAGCGCCGACGCGAAACGATTCTTTCATTAATTTTTTTCTTATCAATTGACTGGTTTTTCGCCTGACAACAATTCTTTTCAAAACACAATTCTTTCATTATTCTTTTTTAGCAACTGACTAGCCTTTTGCCTGACAATGATGTTTTCATTAATTTTTTTTTAGCAATTGACTGGCCTTTTGCCTGACAACGATGCTTTCTTATTTTTTTAGCAATTGACTGGTCTTTTGCCTGACAACAATGCTTTCATACGATTATTAGGGCAACTAATTAATCTGCAGAAACCAAGCTAACTGCTAAGCAGCAGAGAAGTGCCCCTGCTTTACTTGCTTTAACAAGGTTCAGAGGGGCAAACTGAATTCTTTTCTTGAATTGCCACTCTACTGTCCTAATATTTCAATAGCTGTTTCCCACTGACATTGTTAAAGTTGTTCCTTGAGAGCTGTCATATTTATGTCATTCATGACCGCTTTGAGAAATGCGCCTCTAATGGTGCCGCAGGTTTTTGCTTTAATACAAATATCTTGGTTATAAAAGCAAATATTTGGTACAGAGCAAATTTGCTGTCATCTGATGTATGGCAATCAGTGCAAGCTAACTCACCATTTCCTTTCAGTGCCCTTTTCAATTTAGTTTTCAGTCCCTCTAAGGTGCCCGCTTACTTTGGAGGAGTGTAAAATTGTCCCAGTGGTTTTCAAAAATTGCAAGTACTCAAGCCATGGGAATTAAAAAGCAAATGTGAGAATCCAAATAGCATACACCTAAGTTGCGAAAGAGTGAATATTTTAGAATGCTGTGTCAGAGGTAGTTGCTGGAAATGAAACCATCTTATGTGCTCCTTTCACTTTCAGTCCCAAGCCAGCTAAGCTGATACAAGCCATAGCTCCCCCAGCAGCAATGCACTGGTCATACTTCCACTGTAGCCACCAGGTGTGAGTTTTTGCTTTTACAGATATTCTCATGTTCTTCAGAAATATGCATAACGTTCGTAGAGTACCTTCCTGCTGTAAATCTGAGGATTCAAATGCATGAACCGACTGCATGCTAAACAGGGTGGTACGTACTATAAACTGTAAATGAAAGTAAATGAATAACCACTCAGACTAGCGTAGTGGCTTTAGGGCCATGCTAGTGTAGCCTGACTTTTCAGTGTCCTTTAAAATTCATTTGTCAGTGTCTCTGAAGTGTCCTCCTACAGAGGTGGAGGGTAAAATAGTACCAGTGGTCTTCAGAAATAAAAAAACCTTAAGATGAGATAAATGTTTTACTTCCTCCCCGCTTAAGTTGCAAAAACCTAAGTTGTAGTAGATTACAAAATTTTGAAAGTGCCAGAGATATCTGTTAGCAATGAAACATTCCGCTGTATTTCTTTACCTTTCAGTCCCAAACCAGCCGTCAGCTACTACAAACCATAGGTCCCACAACAGTACTGCACCACTTCTACCTCTGCCACAGCCTACAGGTAGGAAATATTTATGCTTTTCAGAATTTGCATGTTCTCACAGGCACAGAATTTATATGAATCTTGCTAAAATCATAACAACATAAATGCTTGAGCCTTGTACATTCTATGTAGTATATGGCATGTATTATCAGCTGAAAACTAAACTTGTCACCACTCATTGCCACAGAGAATCAGTAGGGCTACACTGTTGTTTAGTGCCGCTTGCTTGTGGCCAAAGTGCATGAGTTATGAAAAATTTCGCTCTCATTCTTGCGTGGGAGATTGCCAGAGATAAATTTCTAGTGTGGCATTCGGCAGCTCTGCTGTTCATGGTTGTAATGAAGAGGAGCGTACATTGCACCGTGGCAAAGCAGTTGGACGGCCGTGTTCAATCTGCGGAAAGAACGAGGTACTGCGGCCAGGTATGCTGAAAAACTACCCGAGATGCAGCATCGGTGGCTACTTTAATGTGCACTTCAACCCTGTACAGTAAGAGATGGCGTGCTTAGCTGCAGTGCTACTTCTTTTTGCCTTTTGCAGTGCCTCTGCAGTTCTGAATGGGCTTGATATCCTGTTCAGTGAGTCCTCTTAGCACTGTTTAAATCAGGTGTCGTGGCATATTTTTAGGAGCATGTGGATCTCATATGGTAAGTTATTCAAGTTTTTGGATGAAATCAGATGAAGAATCTTATCGGTTATCATAAGAGTGCCCTCAGTCCACTAAGAAGTTACCGTCGGATTTGATGCCGAGTCTACTGAAACAAGTCATAATTTTTGATAGAAGCATATTGTCCCGCTAAGTAAACTCTTATGCCTGGTTCACACTACGTAAACATTTGGTCAACCTTTGTCTGGTAGCAGCACATTTCCATAGCTTTGGCAATCATCTCGCCACTTCAATAATAACTGTCCGGAAATATGTACCTGTCACCCAGCTATACAGTGGAAATTTCTACGGGAGCACTTGGCGAGCTCCTTGTCTCACTGAAAAAAAAACTTTTGGCATTGCTCCTTCACTGCTCCTCAAGCATAGCCACTCGTATGATCCCATACTTCCTGCGTGCTCATTTCTGTGGTCAAATACTGTGCATGGAGGAGAAGGGAAACGTGGCACCAGCACCGCTGGTTTTATTGGCAGCCTGTCTGACGGCTTGCAAGGTACCGTACTACGGTATGCAACAGAGCGATGAAGAGTTTTTTGAAGTGCTGTCTTGATACATGGAAGCTGTTAAAAAACGGCCAACTACCTTTCTGCCTTTATTTTTCATTGCCCGAGGCAGCACCCAGACAACGTGCCTTGTTTCTTAGCTCTTTGGAAAGAAGTTTGTTGTGCAACAATTTCTAGCTTGCTGGCAAATGTGTTTCGTTCGTGCTGCTGTTGTGTTCCTCCAGTGTGAACTGGGTTTTTGGTAGCAGATGCTATTATCACCTTTCATTTTTCATTATAAAGGATTATGTTTGTGATTCGTATTCTTAACAATCTCCTCATGACATTTGCATAAGGGACAATGTATCAAGCCATTAAACTAAAGCTGTTGTCAGGAGACTCACTGAAAAAAAATGTAAAACCCATTGCAGAAACAATGCTGAAAGATTATTAAAGAACAAGCAATGCCCGTGGCACTTTGTTTACTTCAATTACTTATTGCTCTAGAGTAAAAAGTGAGCATCATGTTAATGGCTGATGCAATGCCTTAAGTCGTGTTGCCCAAACTGGCAGGATGAGATGTGACTGACAATAACTTCAAGGTATTAAAAAAACACAAAAAAACATCACTTAATTTCGGCCGTCCAATGGCTCTGCGACAGCACAATGCACTTTCTCACTGCTGGGGTGCGCTCTTCTTTATCATGGCCATCAACATCAGGACAGCTGGATAGCACACTAGAAATTTATCAAGCTTGGCAGGCGGCCTTGAGAGGGAAGGTGAAGTTTGCCATCACTCCTTTTCTTTTCTTTTTTTTATGAAACCTTGCCAAGACATATTATAGAAACTCATGTAAATTATTTTCCGTAAGGAACTGGAGCAGGCTCCCGCTCTCATCGTTGTCGGTGAACCATTTAGAGAAGTCCTCTTTCCTTGTGGTTAGTCCCACTTCCCGCAGAATCTGTGTCCTTGAAGCCTTTGTCCCTGCACAAGTCCACAGCAGGTGGCGAACGCCTACTTCTTCAGCTGGTGTGGAACACTTCGGGCATGTGGTTGGTCCGATGTCTGCTTGAGATTCCCATACGCATGTTACCGACGGGGTAAAGGCTGCCCCAGCTCTTATCCTTCTAAGAGAAACCTCTTCCAATCTCATTAAGTTATGAGAGAGGGGGAATGAGGGCACATGTACTTTTTCTTAAAGAGGATGCTAAGATAAGGACTTGAGTACACTGGCGCAAGCCAGTGGTGCGATGTGATAGTGTCGAGTTGCAGTCTCACTGCTTTGAGCAATAGTTCTCTACTTATCTGGCTGTTGCTATTGTTTCACCAATACACTGTCATGAATTTGTTCAGGACAGCTGTTCTGGACATGGTATACTAAAACAAATGAATTTTCCATAAAACGATTGAAGAGTTTTCAAAATATTCTCAAATAAAAGGTACATTTTACAGGAATTCATTTGTTACTTTTAGCACTCGCGTCTCTAGGATCACCCGCACCCGGTGCAATGGAGTGGCACCCCCTTCCCCCTACGCATGTTTTAAGCACCAAATTGTAACTTCCTCCTCTGTCCTCATGGTTTCCAGTTATGGTTTTCTGTGTGGTTTTTATCCTGTGACTTTGTACTTCTCCCCCCCACACACACTCATACACCTTTGCAGAAAGTTTTAAGAATTGTCCCCCTTGGATATATGCCTTATCAGGGCTCTTTGTAAAGCCTGTCCCTTTGTGAGGTGTATCTGCACCAAACCAGCTTAAGTGGTGACTAATCATCTACCGGGTATTGTAGTTTTTCCTGGTACTGCTGCTTTTACTTTTTTGCAGGCAACAGAATTCCTGATTCCAGCCTTAGAAATACATACTGAAGAATTTCTTTTACTTCATGGACCTAAATTCTTCTCACCCACTTTCCCCTCCCAAGCTTTTCTTTTTTCGGAAGCAAAAGGGTATTTAAACCCCTGCCAGTCATGATCACTTTGCCCAGACGAAGAGAAGTCCAGTTGTCGAATCGTTGGCTCGACCTGCGAACTGAGGCGTACCCCATTTACCCTTGTGCAGTGTTTCTTCATTCCGTGTAAACCATTTTCTTCCTCTCGTTCCACCTGCTGAGAGGTAGTGTGATAGTGCTGTGGTCAGCCTTTCCAGTTCCACATTCTGTCTTCAAGGCTAGCTCTCTGGGCAGTCAATATAGTTCTCTACTGCACTGTGCAGCTGTCTCATTGACATTTATTTTACATATTTATTGTCATTTGTCAAAATAGTCCATCATATACATGCACCTTTGTCATCATAATCAGCCTGACTACACCCACAGCAGGGCAAAGGCATCTCCCTTATTCCTCCAATTAACACTGTCCTATGCTAGATGCATCCATTTGACCTCTGCGAGCTTCTTAACCTCATCTGCCCACCTAGCTTTCTGCTGCCCCTGCTAAGCTTTCCTTCCCTTGGAATTCAGTTTGTTATGCTAAGTGTCCATTGGGTATTCTCTCCTCACACTACATGTCCTGCCCATGCTGATTTCTTCTTCTGGGCACTTTGCTATTTGCTAAATCACTAATTTTTTAATTTTGCCTCTATCATCTGGAACATATGCATCAGCATGCAGCAGTAAGCTCCTGCATTTTGTGAAAACACAAGACACAGATGTAATGCCCTTTTTACCATTCCCTGCAAATTACTGTGTTTAGGGGTGGCAGCTCTGATGCCACTCTGATCCAAGGGTCAATTTGATGGGTTGATTGCGATCTCACACTCCCATTCCAAATGAGGTACTCTAGGTTGCAGAAGTGCTTGGCTGGTCTAATTTGTTCACTAGTAGCAGTTCTTGATTCTCATCATTTGTTCAATTATTTTTGCTGTTAAACATTTCTCAATTTCTGTAGTAAGAAGCCAGTAACAGGAACACTAGCTACTGCAGTGCAGTCAGCAAAGTATGTGCCTGTAGGTAGGAACAAACTCCCAGCACCTCTCGTCTATCCTTTGCACCTGAGTTGCCGGGCATTCCACCACTAAAAACTAAATTTTATGAATGCCCAAGGCTGTATTGACTGGTGTGGAACTAAATGTCTCTATTGAACCCCATTGAGCTATATACACTTTTGCTAGAAACGTGCAGAGTCCAAGTTGACTGAATTTCTGAGTTAACATGATCAGTATAAAAGAGAGCTCACTACCTGACCTCAAGGAAGTGTGGTGCAACAAAGACACACTATGAATGAAACACAACACAGATGCACACTACCAACTGTATTACTAAACAGAATACAAACTTTGTCTTTAATGCCCAAGCACAACTTCCTTCTCTACACCCAAGTACTTCACATTTGTGCACCTCTTCTTTCCTAAGTAGATATGTCTGGCCAACAGTAAATGTTTGCAACCCTCACATCCGAGGTAGCGTCTAAGCAGCAAGACCAAGTCTATCACTCACATCATCCAAACAAAACTGCCATAACTTCCACCACTTAAACACAAACTAAAAAAACCACCACACATCTGGAGCTGCCACAAATTGCGTTCACTCACAATACATCTAAAAGGCAAATCCATTTTGTGAGTCACAACATGGAAAAAATGCATCAGGCAACCTTTGCAATCACTGATCACCTTAGCCAATCTGGTCAGCTGCAGTTCATTACATACTGTGATGGCTTGCCACTGCAAAGCCCCCAGTGTTGCGTGGTTCATGAGGGGAATATTGGATGGGCTGGATGGTACCCAAAGGACTTCTTGAAAGATGGATCTAGAAACATACTCTAAAAGTCATAATATGTAATGTTTTTAGAGGATAACCTACATCTTCTTTATATGAAAAAAGGCGGCTTCACAGTGGTTCTGGCTGGCCTATATGAAGAGAAGGCGACCCTGAAGAATTTAGGAAGAGTTAAGAATTTTGTGCTTGCGCAGAAGAATGCTAGTAGAGCAAATATCATAACGTTATGTAATGAACTGCAGCTGAGCAGATTGGCCAAAGTGATGAGCGACTGCAAGAAGAGTTGCCTTGATGTGCTTTTTCCTCTTAAGACTCATGAACTGAACTCTCCTTTTAGATGTATTATGAGCGAACATCATTCATGGCAGCTGCAAATGTGTGATCTCTTAATTTGCGTCTAAGCGGCGGAAGTTGTAACTGCCTTGTCCGGACGATGTGAGGGGTGGATTTTTTGTTATTTTGCAAACTTTTTTCAAAAGTCATGTAGAGCATTTTCTACAGTATGCCTTATGGCAAGTCTGGGAAATAAAAAAGTCCACCCCTCACCTTATATGGGAGGGTTACTAACATCTATTGTTGGCCAGGGATATGTGCTTGGGAAAGAAGAGTTGTTTTTGTGTGATGGTACTTGGGTGCGAAAGTGAAAGCTGTGGTTCCGTTTTTTGTTATAATTAGTAGTGTGTGCTTGTTTAGTGTTTTTGTCTCCGTGTTTGTCTTCATTGCACCACTGTTCTGGGTATAATGCACCAATTTGCCCCACAAGCTGTTGAAGGAAGTGTATATTGTTTATAACAAATGGTGCAGTCTTCTTCATAACTGAACATTAGAGCAGTACAGTGCATTCGAAATGTGTTCTGTTTTAGAGTAAACAGATGGCTCCCTAATTTTGCAGGGGTCTTCAGAGCCAGATGACATTTGCTCACACTTTTGATACTATATAGACAAGCATCAGCCAGTGACGTCAGTGGAGATGCGGTGGCACTGAAGACAGCAGTGACATTCGGGGTGTAGGCAAAAACTCGAACCATCTATTCTGTTTTCAAGCATAGTTCTGGATATTCATGCAAACTGTGGTACGGTTGGTTATACCACGAGGCACAAGAAGATGGCACCTGCTTTCATATATTTCTTACGGTCAGATAAAGATGAGAGCAAAGGGCAGCATGAGCGCTACAAGTAGACCCTTCAGCGACTGATTGCCTTTGCGGCTAACGTATATTGCACATCTGCCCTGCAACTTGATCAGGTAGTTCACAACTCTTAAATGTCTCACCTGCTTTTTGGCCGCACAACGAAGAGCGCAATAGCAAACACCTTCAGCTTGTGGAAACTTTGTTTTATATACTTTCAAGTCATAAGAAGTTTAATCTTAATCGAAGACAGCAAAACTGCTTGTGACAACCCATTCACTTGCAGTGCCCATGTGTTCGTACAGAAAAGGACATAAAAGCTGCTGTGAAGGTAACTGCAGTTATCTTGAGCAGTCACTCCAGCCCGATATTGCCAAAACAGGCCCGGTCTTCTGAAGTAGCTTTTCTGTTTTCACTTTCATGAGTTTCAAAGAGTGACTTCATAACCAGTTCTACAAAGCGAGGGTACATTGTTAGTATCCCGGCGCAGTTATGCAGTGTTATTTCTCAGATCAGTGAATTTTCTTTTGAAGATCATCAGGAACCAGCAGAACGAAATAAATATTCACGTAAAACCTAGCTCTGATCGAGCCGTATATTTAAGTATGGTACATATGGTATATGGAATTTAATGCCCCAAAGTGGATTTGGCTATGAGGGCTGCAAAATAAGCAGTACAAGATGATGTGCATTTGAATAAAAATGTTCCAAGTATAATAAAAAAAAAGCAGATTGCTCAAATTTCACTGCAAGGGCTCATAGAGAACATTGCAGTTGTGCTCATGCACCTCTCCTATAGAGCGAAGCGAACAAAATTAGAGTACTCCTAAATGCCTTCATGTGTATATTAACCTGTGAATGACATTGATGCATCTATACGAGGAAACAGCTGTGAAACTTTTTTATCGACCAGGATGAAAGTTTGGCAGCGCACTATAAGCAAATGTTACAGAGAACTATATGATGAAATTGTCTCTTAAGTTGCAAGTACATAGTGCTAGAAATATGATTTCTAGTTCCCTATAGTTGCCGGTAATTTTTCTTTAGAGTGGGTTGGGGCTTGGAGCAGCGGAAAGTGTATCAAAAAGTGTATTCATATAAAAAAAAACACTTTCAGTCATTCATGTCGTCCTCCTTTCATGCGCTTGCAATAGACCCAGGAGTTTACCAGTGCTGACCTTTTTCTTATGCATTGAGCTTTTTCATATTCATTTTACTTAATCAGTTACTACAGCCGCTCATGTACCGTAGCCACGCACTTTTGAAGCCACGGCGAAGGATGCCAATGCAGCTCTTTGTCGGGTAATTCCAGCATAAACCAAACCCCTTCTAAGCACTAGTGGCGGTCGGTGCTTTGGAACTGAGCGACGCTTTCGTAACTGGTCTACTCATGAAACTACCTTTGTGAATCCTAATCTGCCATAGTAAAAGAATGATATGGTACTTTGGCGAATCATTAATCGCAGAGCTAGTACAAACAGGGCGGTTGAGTCCAATTGGCACCGGCGGCAGCTGGCTTGGCTTGAGCAGAAACTTGCTTGTCGCGGTGATCTGCTCGGTATTTCAGACACCAACAAATTTCGCTCGATTTATTGCTGACATTGACACTAGCGATAGACTGTTTAGTTCGCATAGAGTTTGCGGGAGGAGGGGCCATCGCGGTGATGTTTACAGCGATCGAGGAGGTGCTGCCATCGTGCGGTGCTTGACCACGCTGCTGACGCCTTGTCGGACGACACTCCGGGACCATTTATAAATAGGATATTTGTAAATGCAGCTTCATACCGCCAATCACTGCGTCTCTTCGGCTATTGTACTTAATTGGCAATAGCTGCTGCAACCGAGAACGGCGGTGAGCTGTGTAACAGCAGCGAACCACGATTGGCGGTTAACCATGGTTAAGTTCAGTAACCGTGGTCAAGCGAGCCGAGTAACTAAGGTATAAGAGAAACTTATGGTCAGTTTGAGTAGCGGATCAGTTTCAGAGAGGAGGAAATTCTAAGCTGTGAATAGAAAAGAATTTGGTAGAGAGATAAGGTTAATATGCTTGAAGCAGGGCATATGCCTGCAGCTAGAGTTAAACAGTGATAATTGAAAATCAGTAGGGCAGTACTTTGTACTACAGTGGAAGTAACTAGCCTTATGATGTCTATAATTGATGCAAACTTACCTTGCAACCCATATTGCACTAGGTTCTGTAGTATATAGTGCAAGCAGTGTCACAATTTCTAATTGCATTACATTTTTTGTCATCTACATGGTTATAATTCCCCATCCCCTTACAGTAATTGTGCAAATAGTTGAGTTGTATCGGTCATTGATGCTGCATGCATTCTTGTTGCTTTCATTTTGTTTCTATATTGCTTTGCAGGTTGTATCCTAACTGTAGTATTATGGATGGGTGTTTGTAGCTTTGTACCAAGTCAGATTGTATTATTGATATTTAACTACGCTGATATTACCTATTATCTAAGTTTGCAAATTCCTTGTGGCGCTACTTCAAGACGAAGGCCTGCCCTGCCGATGAGCTGCAGAAGCGCCGCAAAAAGGTGGCAAGGTACCTGGCAAGAAGGGCTGTGACCTGCAGAGGTAAATATCTTCTCATTGTCACATTTGTTTCTTCTGTCCAGTTTAGGCAAATTTAAGTGGTTGGCTGTTATAATTTGTTCAGCATCACAGTAGCAGGTAATGATTGTCATCATGGGTGTGGTGATTGTCTTCCTTGTCGAGTTCTTCTGATATGTTGCCAGTAAGACGTGAGCAAAAAGAACATTGCCTTCTGCAATGCAGTCAGCAAACTACAAGCCAGTAGGCAGGAAAAAATCCTAATGCCTCTCATCCATTTCGTGCACCACTGATCTGCCGAGCATTGCATAGCTTAAATGTAGGAGTTGCGAATGCCTGAGGTCTGTATTAATTGGTGCACAAATACGGGCCTCCGACCAACAAGCATTGGACACCATTGGAGCTATACGCACTTTTGCTTGGACCGTACAGAGTTCAAGTTGACCAAATTGCCAAGTTAAAAAAATCAGGATAGGTGAGAGTTCACTACCTGTTATCAAGGAAGCATTTTGTGCTTATAAAAATGGTGTAGTTTTCTTCATAACTGATCATTTGAGCAATGCAGTGCATGTGAAATATGTCGCAGTCAACAGATGTCTGCCAAATTCTGCAGTGTTCTGCACAGCTAGGTGACATTTTGTTAACACGTTGCATACTTATGAGTTCTTCAAAGTTTACGTGTATTTCTTATGGGCATGCAGCATCACAGTCTTTCTCTTTTTCTTCAGCTGGGCGTGCTGAACTTGCACAAGCAGAAGAAAAAGGAACGTCATCAGCCGGGAGTATTGTACTAATAAATTGTTTTGCCCCAAGTAAGGTGTTTTTGATGTGCATGGCCATACTTAAGAATGCATGGAATACAGAGCTGGACTGCTCTGCATTCCATGCATTCTTGGAATGCATTCCATTGGAATTAACATACATGTTAATCTATCAATAGCAACTACTTGACGAGGCAGACTACAGAAATGCACCGCACTACACAAATACTACACGCCAGGAGACAGACTACAGAAGGACAACACTACAAAAGACAGACTACAGAAATACTACACAAGAGAGACAACGCAATGATGACATGCCGAAAATACGACAAACTACAGGTATTTTTTCTGTAGTATTTCTGTAGTACGTTTTGACTGGGATATATATATGTATTGCTGCGATATATGACTGAATGTAGATATATAGATATATTTATGTGCATCGACATTTATTATACAATATATATAAAGTTATTACTAATAATTATTTATATTATTCACAAAAATCTTTTGTTGAGCCTTTTTGCTGGATTCAGGTCAGCGCTGGTGTTCAGAATATTTTAAGCCAATCAATCAGTCAAATCCGACAAATGGCTGGATATGCTCGCACATGTGTTAAAGGCAATTGTCAAGCAGACGTCACCGAGTCGAATTCTCTGAACGTCTGGATTTCTGCTTGTACTAGAGTGAACTTGACTTGCAAATGTTTTGAACAGAGAACAAAAGTGAGCTTCACAGTTTCCTGAGAGGAGAAATTCAAGCAACCCCGCAAGCTTAAGGCCTTGTTAAAACATCCACTTAATCTTTCGTTAACTCAACAATGGTTAGCGTATCTTTTAAGAACCCGCCCTATAGCCAACTTTCGAAGTTCTATTCCATTCATATAATACTTCCTTTTTTTTAAACTACACTCAAGTATATCTCGGTCGCGTATTAGCAAATGACGTGATTTGTTGACCTTTAGTAACGAAGGAAATCAATTCACATATTTAAAACACGAACTTGCAGGTTATAATGACTTATACGTCCCCTTCGATGCGACATCTGATTGGGAGTATGGCTCGTGTCCTCAGTTCGCCTGTTTGTGATGTAATTAGCATTTTTTTAAATATTCGAATATTCGAAATCCTCATTGTGATTTCGGGTATTCAGCGCCATGCGGCACACGGTGGAATCTGTGAATACAGCAAGAATTCCTGACTAAGAATCAGGAAGCACCGCCCAATTTCGTACTGCGTTTCTCTGTCGTGACTAATAGCTAGGGGAAGCGGCTGAGCCCAAAGTTTCTTTCCAAATTATAGTTGCAACAACATAACTTCCATATTTTATCTGTCACATCACATCGTTATTTGTAACATACTTTTCTGTCAGGACGTCCTTCACATAAATTGGGTTATTGAATATGAAACCTGCAAAATCAATAAAATCAACTAAAATGTGCCAAAAAGTTTGATCTTAATCATTGATACTTTGTCACACGTTTTCAGTGCTGACTGTCAGGTCACATTGGCCTCAAGAATATAACAAGAAAACATCTTACTGTAAGAATGTATTTAAGGCCTACATTTTCAGCCCATATTGCATGGTTTCACTCTCCAAGTCAGAGTTACGTCTCAAGCTAGGCGGGATACTATCAAAGGATATTTAGATATTAGAGGGGGAACTCTCGAGAAATCGAAACTTGTGATGGCCTTGACGCAAGTACATGACCTATTTTCATTTCGATAATAAAGCAATTTCGTTGCGCTTAAGAGAAGATGAATGATTTAACTCGAGTTCATTAAATCTCCTGCCTAGCTTAAAAGCATGTCTGCGGGGTTTGAGGGAATCTTACTAGTACACTGGGGGCAGGTGACTTGTGCGGGCAACAATATGTTGGCGAGCAATGTCACGTCACGAGACGGAATGACATTACGGCGTAAGTAAGAGCTACTAGCTCGGGTGGGCTTAGTAAGATAAGATGATAAAACCTGTTAACTCGTTCCAACGGCCTTCTAAAGAACAGGCAGTCGGTTATTCGATTACTCAATTCCATTTTTCTCAAAAAAGAAGAATGACATGATTGATACTCTAGCAACACCACATGCTGAAGGGTTCCGAGACAATGCATATAGATTCGCGCGTACTTTCCGCCCACGTTGACTATTTTGGTGGTGCACCGCACGGACATAGTGATTATCATGTCCCACGCATGTTACCATCGTGTACTTTTTATTCCGTGGAATGAAACATGGCCGTTACTGAGGTTGCCTCGATGTCCACCCTTCCTTGTATTAGTTTCTTGTGATGCTCTATTTGATGCCAAAGAACTGACTATTCCAATGCCTTTATGTGCAGGAATCCCGGCAGGTGGTCGTAAAATGTCTCCTCATGCTAACTTGTTTTTGTAATTTGTTTAATTCCAGTGGCTCAAGCTATTGCATGTTTTGATTACACAAAGGAGCAGATGGTAGCAGGCACGGAAATACCTGGAAATGTAAGCGTACTAATGTAGGAATGAAATGGTTCTCAGAAAGACTGAAATGACGCCGAGTGGTGCGCATGAACTCGAAATTCATGCGCAGTCTAAAAACAATTTTCTAGAAGGCCACAGAAGCCATGCGACAATGAGGCTAAAGAACTCCCGTCAACTGGTGTACCAAACGTGTCAACTAAGGCTGACATGCAAAGATTAGGCTCATGCTAGAGTCATGGTGCAGGCCTAGTTCAGTCTGCATTGTTGTAGTGCAATTAGAACACTTGATGGATCATGGCGAAGGTGCTTATACATGGGACATAGCATGAAGCATTGTCTATAGCGAAGCCCTATTCCCTGAACGCAAAATTCTTGTTGCTTGCGTAAGTAAGCAAACAATAATGCCAGAAATAACGTCATTAAACTCAAAATAATGTATCGGTTACAGTTGTTTTTTATTATTGCGAAAAAAGTATTACAGGTTGTGATACTAAATATCTGGACGTTAACTTGAATGCAAGAAAGCAAGATAGACACCGAAGCTAACTAATAGTTTAGGATATGTGCACTTACTCTGAACAAAATAAACTAAAGTAAAGCTTTTGGTCAAAACAATTGAGTCGCGTTTGGTTTGTGATATATCAAGCTAGGCCATGGTACTTTCGCTTGTACTTCACGTGTTATTGTTTGTGAAACATATATCTCTGTCGCGAAGGGAAAAGCTTAGCTAGTGGTTGCGCGAAAGTTCTGTCTTCGGAGTTGATTCGGTAAACTAAAGAGCACGCGAAGTCCCGCGACAGTCGCGAAATTCTAAATAAATATATGCAGCCATATATACTTCGCTTCAGAAGCTGGCTCCAATTTTACGCATTAGTAATATATCACATTTACGCGAATCAAGTTGTTTAGACAAATATGGGATACGGACACTTACTATCCAATGCGGACGTAATCTAGTTTTAAGCATTGCCTAACCGAATTTAGTGAATGTGAAGGGTTGGACACTTTTTTTCGATAATACCTTGGAAGCATTTGAAAACAATTGCATGAACTATAGCACTAGTACATTAATTAGAGCTTTGGTTAATGTCACATTAGCTTGGACTGCTATAAAACTCGTTTAGAACAAAACGAAAAAGTCAGTTTTTATTAATTCAATAGTAGCTATCATTTGGAATGAGGAGATGCATTGAAGCCCTTCTTTAGTAAAATACGGCCCGTCTTATGCGTTCTTTTTATCTAAATTGATCAATAATTGAGACTTTCAGCACATTAGCAACGGATTTCATGTACTGACCTCCAGCTGCAAACGCCGACGAACTCAATGGAGATGTATTAGACATGATTATACGGAAACCTAGATTGAGTAAAATATTCGATAATTTGGCGGTTATCATGGTCAGTTATACTTCCTCGTCGCTGCAAAATCTTACATAATAAATGGTACCTGTATTGATATCTATTTGCGAGTTTTGTAAAAAGTGGTACGTTGTACCGATAATTTGAAAGACATAAGGTGTTTTTGAGCGCGAAAACCAGGCCTACACGTAACAGAGCTATATAGACTTGAAGTCTTAATTCATAATTATTTGGTGCACTGTGCTGTACTTTGACAGAAGTAAAAATATTGTGAAAACTATTCTGAAAAACGACAAAGGTATCTTAACTATGCCACGGGAATCAGTGTTCTCATAAAAAGCTAGGGGATACGACAAAGCCCATTATTAGATTGTGCAATGCCATCCGCTGTTAGGGTGAACACTACGAGCAGGCGATTGCTACCTTTTAATCGGTATTATATTAGACATTACCAGAGTGAGAACAAAGTGGCAGAGAAACTGAAGGACTTGAGTGGAGCGTTCTGCAAGGCTGCAAATTCACTTCGATATTTAGGCACGTCCGAAGCAGAGGTGCTCCGAAGAGAGCAACCACTTTTCGCGTGCTCACCTTAGGCCTAGACAATTCTGTATATAATAGTGAGATGTAATTTCTAATAAATTATGCTATATAAGCACCTCGTTGTGCTATGAGGCACTTCCCGTCGCTGCTTTCTGAACATCATTGTGTGATATTTTAGCAAACGGCAAAGTTATCAGGTATAAAGCGTTACAATTGCCAAAAGCAGCAGGTACGTACGTAACGGGCGTTATTTGACGCGTGGCCTTATTATCAAGACCAAAAAAATTGTGGGGATTCAAGCATGGCTTGAACCTAGTGATGACGCGAAAGATGTGACTATTGCAGCGAAGTTTCTTTCGAACACCTTGATTTATTGTGCCGTCGTCACGACGTTCGAATGAATCTTCAGTTCTAGCAACTCGCAGTCGTCGTTCGCCTCTATTAATTATCGAGTTATCCGTCTTCTTCTTCTTCCTGCTCTTTTTCATTTCCTTCCTTTATTTCTTCTGGTTATTTTTTGCTTCTTTTTTCTTCTTTTTATTTTCTTCTCCTTCTTCTCTTCTGTATTTCCTTCTCCAACTCCTTTCCCAGCCTATACCCCGTCACAGTTGCTAGGCAACGGTCACGTGCCACAGTGCCACACCGACAGCTTGAAAACCTAGCGCAAAAAGAAATACGTCGTCCCCGTTCTCTAAAAGGTCTCCATTATTGAACAACACCCTATTGCAAAAATCTATAATATGGGACCTATTCATATCGCTTTATTGCACTTGGGAGTTGTGGGACTGGTAGGAGTGGCAGGTTATGTAGGTTATAGAATGTGGTCAGCAGCCCTGGTTTTCGGAAAATGCGGATCCAGGCTAAAAAAAGGTTCAGATGTATGAAATACGTAGGTAAATTAAAAAAAAACAAAAAATTAGCTAAGGCTTAGTTTTAGGTAAGCGCGGTAGGTTGCGAGACAGTATTAGCATGGCTACGCTATAGTTAAACTGGTAGTGTAGCCAATTGAGGCGTACCATGTTGACCGTACTTTACCATATATATAGCACACACACCAACACGCTCCTTTTAAAGCCGTCGTTGCCATTCGTTTTTTGTTTCCTGAACGCGTCGTTGCCGCCTAGTTGCTTTCCTACCTTTTAACTCCTGAGTGAACACGTCGACAACAAGTCTTCACTGTTCAAAGCGTCCGTTACATTCCATTCAGAGACGTCATCGGTTGAGGATGATTCAAGAGAAGTGCGCTCGTCAACCTGCATCTTGAGCGCGCCGTCGAGCGAGACGCTGTTTCCGTTCTTCATCTATCTCTGCAGCCCGCTGTCTTTTCCTGGCTTCACCGAGACGGCGTAACTTTACTTTCTGTTTATCAGTATTCATTGCGAGTGCCTCAGCTGAGCAAGCACGAGCATTTATATAGCCATCGGTTTCCTCCTCCTCCTTTCAACTACGAGAGAACAGGTGACAGCAACGCCTTCACTCGGTACCTGCGTGGCTCCAGCTGCAGCGCACCGTGCCTACCGACCGCTGCCACCCGACGACTCTACTTGGGAGCCCATCTCCCGCAGCTGGTATGACGTCACAGCCATCTGTGGCCATTAAATATCAAACGTGCCTGCCGACCGTGGCTACGCGAAGGGCTGAAATGGGAGTAGTAGTGCTTTCGCAATAAAAAAAAAACAGTGGCACCGAACCATGATGTCACGTATCCGAACGCACATCAACCCAGTACGCTAACCACTATACTACGGCGACTTTTTCTCTCTATTGCCAGGCAACAAAGTACATGCAGGCATAAAAATTACTAGCCTACCTTTGACTTGAGCGATGTATTAAAACGCTGTCATTTTGATCAATCCGTCAATCACATCCATCCACTAAGGCTGCTCAGGCTGACTGCGGAGAGCACCTTTGAGAAATGTGACACTTTCAATGAAGTTGTCGTTGCCCGATCGTACATTTTCTTCAGCCTGCCTAAATGCCGTCAGCGTTTTCCAAGTACTGTGGAGGCCCAGCACCATAATCATGTTTTATGGCACCTTGTCACTTTGTGTGGGTAGAAACCAGATGCCCTAAGGATTAATGGGAGTTCTTTTTTTTAAGTACTTAGTAATATATCCCAGTGAAAAACGAGATCCCAGCAATGTATAAAAACATGATCGACGGTCTCTGTTTTTTTACAGATTGTGCAGTTGAGGGTCTAAGGTACAAGAATATCTTTATCATTAAGCCACGTGTTTACGGCAAGGGTGCCAGAGTGAAGCTTGAAGAAATACGATTTGACAGTCGGTTTAACCGGCATCTTCCTAACTCTGTTTAGGACATCTTGGCTTGGGCCTCGACAATATATGTATCTTTATAGGAGTGCGGGTGCAAACAGGTTGAGAAATTCCTTATACAATTTTTTTTCCTGGATACAGTACTAAGCTACTCAACTGAAAAATGGCCACCCAAAACCTGTAAGGCAAAACCAACCTCTCTTAAAAATTTAGTGACAGAGACACAACAAAGTCCGGCATCACGTTACCTAAGCGCATTTGCATTATTGTGTTATTATTGATAACATAATGAACGTGTTTACGGGTTCTCTCTCCAGTCAACGCACGTAAAAGTACTAGCTTACGCGGATGATAAAGCAGTTTTTTGCTCCGATGGGGAAAGTTTTGAAGAAGTCGTCCGCGTTGCGTGTGATTACGGTAAAAAGACAGGGTGCGAAATCAATTGGGAAAAAAGAATTCGTAGTTGGCACGGTGAATGGGATAATACACCGTCAATGTTTGCTACATGCGCTGGATGACTGTTCCAGCGAAGTACTTGGGTGTACTATTAGAGCATTATACGAGCATCAGAGAGTTATGAAATTACACAACTCGATGCACTAAGAAAAACGTGGAGGGTTGGAAAGGGCGCGACCTCTCAGTGCTCGCAGGTGCAAGTGTCTCTAATTTTTTTTATTACTAAAATTTGGTATATGCAGCAATTGTTATGCATCTCCCGCTTGAATGTGCAGAAACTGCATACAGTATTTGCAGTTTTTATTTGGAGCTCAAATTGGGAGCGAACTAGCCGCACTAATTTGCATCTTCCCATGAAGAAGGATGGCCTTGGTCTTTAAAACTTGTTTCTGAGAAAATTTATATCACGATTTAGTTTTTGTTTTGCAGGATAAAACAGATGCTTTGTTACGCACAATGATGCAGGCGCGCTTAGGTATACTATGGCGAGAGATGGTTGTTGTGGTTATGTTCGTCCTTTCAGCGTTACGTTGCTGTTTCGCACTTGGTATCTTTTCCTCGGGTGCGGTAGTCCTTCGAGATTGGCCTGTAAACACGCCAAACGTTAATTTTTCTATCACCAGGGTTAGCCAATGTCATCCATCATTCAAACGTACAAGTGTTTTGCAGGTCAGTAAATCTCAAAATATCCGAATATGTTATCTGCTGGCTATTGTTTCATTGTATAATTAGAGCGCGTTTTTCTTTCTACTACAAAGATATTTCATACGCACCGCATACCGTAGTACATTTTTAAGTTCATATGTTGCCAGCGGAGCCGCGGCGGCAGTATTTCACTTCCCGTTACGCCTTTTGCATATGCCAACTCTTAAATAAGCATCGCTGTTGAAATGCAGCTATCGATGAATAGTTCCGTGTGCGGCGATGTGGTTTGAGTTACGCTCGAGCAAACTTGCTATGTTCCTGCGAAAAGGAAAATTTATCCCCCTGCACTTCCGAATTTCAGACTCGTCATCACTTGCAGATACGAACGTGCGACATAAGGTCGTAACCCTTGTGAAAAATTCCGTATCGCGACAAACGGGTTTGAACCGGTCCTATATTAACCCGCGTAAATTTGATACTGGTGTGACCAGTCCTGTATGAAGCTTAAACGGGTTTATATCGGCAGGTCATGTCCTGTATGAATCTCAATCCGGACGGTCCAGTCCGGTATAGAGTTAATATAGGGCAGACCATTTCCAGTATGCAACTTATACATGACATTCCAGTCCGGTATGGATATGAAACAGGGCGAACCAGTCCTGTATGAAGCTTAAACGGATTTATATCGGACAGGTCATGTCCGATATGAATCTCAATCCGGACGATCCAGTCCGGTATCGAGTTAATACAGAACGGACCATTTCAAATATGCAACTTATACATGACACGCCAGTCCAGTATGGATATGAAACAGGGCTGACCAGTCCTGTATTGAGCTCATTCAGAACAGGTCATGTCCGGTTTAACAGAAACCGGGCAAATCCGATATGAATGAAACTGATACGGGACAGAGTATTTCCGCTTCTCAGTACAACTTGGCGGATCGGGAAGCTCAGCCAGGATGACCACGTCGGAACATGCCTTCACGCTAAATAAGCATGAAACCATACATAATATACGTTAAAACGTTTCTGTATATGTGGAGTACGCGTTGTTTCGTACATACCTAGAAGATATGAAGCCGTGGATGTGCGCGCTAGCAAGTACATACATGCATCGCGTTTTGTTTTTGCGTCTGCAACAGTCGCTGCAGCTTGTATGATCTTGCGGTGCATCTTCATAATCTGCGACTGAAGATCTGCCACCGTCCACGCGAAAGTGCAAGCAAGAACATTAGCGTTTCGTTAGCGCGGATAAAATACGGTCGAGAATAAATGAAACATCGCTGACCATCGAAATATGCACAGGTCAGCCGGACATCGGGAGTCGCTTCCTCGAGTGTTTACGCATGCAAAACACTTGGTCAGAAGTAAATTCATTGACATCGCGGCTCCGCTGGCAGCAGGTGAAGCTAAAACAAGCAGTATTACAAGTGTTGGTGTACCGCGTATATCTATATGTAGCAAAAATTGCATGCGCTCGAAGACAATGACAAAACACATCAGCACTAGTAAATTGGGACATTCGGAGGTTTGTCTGCAAGAAAGCGATACATTGTAAAGATGCGGGACACGGATAACCCTTCGTGATAGCCAGGAAAAAGATTCAGCGTGTTTAAAGGGCGATCGTTCGATTACGACCACAAAATCTACACCCTACAAAAGAGCAATCTCGACTACATAAGCAGATATATAACCATCATCACCGTGTCCTGCCGTGGTGTAGGGGTTAAAGTGCGTGCTTGCTGGCTGAAAAGACTGGATTTCGAATCACATGTGCATTTTGTTTCTTTTTCTATTTTCTTTTTGTTTTTCCTTTTTTTCTTTTCTTTTTTTTTTCTTTTTCAAATGTAGTGGTGTTATGTAGTGTTCAGCCTGTATCAATTAATCAGAAACCGGATGAACGCGTCATTTCTGGAACTGATACCGGGCAGAGTATTCCGCTTCTGAACAGAAGCCGGGCCGATCGACGATGCTCAACCAGAATGACCATGCCGGACACGCCAGCGCACTAAATAAGCATGATAGCAAACATATTATACAACTGTTCTGTATATAAAGGACCTTTCGTTTCCCAAATGCCTCGAAAATGCGAAGCCGTCGAAGTGTGCGCTAGCAAGCATATACGCGCGTCGCGTCGCTTTTGCTCGTACAACAGTCGCTGCAGCTCGTACGATCTAGCGGTGCGTCTTCATATCTGCGACTGAAGATCTGCCGCCTACAACAAGAAAGTAGAAGCACGAACGTATCATTTAGCTAGCGATGACAAAAAACTGTTCGAGAAAAAATAAACAAACATCGCTGACCATCGAAAGATGCGCAGATAGCCGCACACCGGGCGACGCGTTCTCGAATGTTTACATATTGAAACCGCTCAGTCGGAAGTGTATTCATTGACATCGATGCTCCGCTGGTAGCACGTGAAGCTAAAATGCCCAGTATTACAAGTAGTAGTGCACCGGATATCTCTGTATGTAGGAAAACTTACAAGCGTTCGTAGACGATGAAAAACACATCAGCACTAGTAAATTATGATATCTTGAGGTTTTTCTTTAATAAAGCGACGCATTACGGCACATTTGTGAACCCTCATGATAGCCTGCAAAGATATTCAGCATGTTTAAAGGGCGATCGGTGAATTACGGCCACAAATTCTACTGCCAAGGAAAATACAGAAGTACGAAAGAGCAAAAGTAGCTACATATACTCAATAATAACCAGTGTAGCCATACTCCGCCGTAGAGTAGTGGTTAAGGTGCCCGTCTAAAGGCCGTAAGGACAGAGGTTCGGTTCCACATTCGGTAAATTTTTTTTTATTTTATTTATTATTTTAAATGTAGTTTTATTTTATATTGTTGCATGCTTTTTTCACCCTGGTGATGCGTTTCTTTCCGGAAACGAGGGCCATCAGCCATACAGGCCATTCCGGTATCAGAGCTCCGCGCGGTTTCATTCCGGACTTTCCCGGGCAGTACAGGAATTTGCTGAAATAGCTCCCAATCCTGTATCCCAGATCCTGTACAGTAAACCTGTATACGATTTCCTGTACGAATTTTGTACAGGATTTTTTAGTAGGGAAGACGTGCAGCGATTGTTGATTGTAATTACCGCATACGCCCACGGGATCACATGCAGAGATCGATAATGAAAAATATACTTTCAATAATGTTCATTCACATTTGTATAATGCTTTCTTATTTTTAAATATTAGTTTATTTAGCTGAGACAACGCATGCGTATATAAATATTTCCCTTTGCAACCTTGCAAAAACAAATCCTGATGTAGGCGCACATCCAACTCATGTATTATGGTACACAACACCTATTCACAAGTCCGATAGATCCTAATTTATATCCTACATGCGATATACATGAGTTAAAGGAGTCTGTAAAGAAACATGACATATATGCACATTCTGTGCGTCCTCCTACAAGTCCTGAATTCTTTACGGGTCATTTATGTCCACCATCGGCTCCTGCACACTCCCATATTATTTCATAAGGACCAATTAGAATCGCCTATAGGATTTTCAATAGGGCTTCCGATCCTAAACCATTAAAACAACTTTATAATTCCTCCTCATTTTATACAATGCATTACTATTTTCATCCTACGTCTCCCGGAATTCATGAAAGATTTTCGCTGGGCTCAAAGCATGGAATCCTCTTCCACGACTTAAAGAAATCTGCTGACTTTGCGGTACCTTTCTATCGTCCATTCCGAAACTAGAGGATTACTGAAATTTAGTAGCAACAGCTGCTATTGAAGTACCGAAATATTCATTATTGAATATTCATGATCGCAATTGTTTTCAACGTAGACACTGCTTCAACATTTGGAAATCATTTGTGCCAGCCAAGAGATCTCTCCGTTTATACACAACGCCTTCTTAGCATACCATAAGCCAAGGTTATCCGTACTTTTCCTTACAGATCCGTATTATCTATTAGTGGCGCAATTAATTCGGCCAAACCAGCCGTTGGGGCTAAGTGGTTAGAGCGTTCGAAAGTTCAACCCCAAAGACTAGAGCTCAAGCTTGGCCGCAGCGGCAGTTATTCCAAGGAGGCGGAAAGCGAGGCATTCGCGCACTCTGCGATATCAGTGCATGTAGAAGAGCCCCAAGTGTCTGAATTAATTCGGATTCCTCCTATACGGTGGTCCTCATAGCCACCGTCTTATGGCTTAAATCCCGCAAAAACAAGCCACCAATTTTTTCAATGTCAATGCTATGTCAATGCTATTCTAGTGGTACGTAACACAAAAATCTGGATTACACAAGAAAATAAAACCGAAGTATTGTTTTCTATTTATTACAAACGTCAGCATAAGTCATGGTGGTTTACTTGTGGATATAGCCAGTGGTGATAGTACCGTGGTTAATTTTTTAATGTTTGCTAGCCTCTAGTGTACCAATTATATATTGACGAAGTGGCAACTCAGCCTAAAGCGCACTTCAAATTCTTTGTTTATTTAAAATTATTACTGATAGTCACCTCTAAAGTATTTCAATATTATAAAGAACTGGGATAAATAGAGCTTGCACAATCGTAATTAAAATAAACTGTTGGCTGAACAGTGCCAGAGAAAAAAGATTTAATGTTTAAAATTCTACCTTTAGTCTGCTCTAATGTTCGTTATTGTACAGAGGGCCATCTCTCTTACCTGGCTGGGTTTAGCCTTTCTAGAAAAAGAAGATAGCAAGGCAACATCAATGATATTTGTGTTATTAAGCACGAATGTAGAGTACTTTACAACACGATTCAGATAAAACCAACCTGTGCTTTATTAAATGACAGTGTCTTGAATAGGATCACGCTATTCGCATTTCGCTTTTTAACATTATCCACATTATTAGGTTTCACGGTGCTACAGCATAAACAAAGCAATTAATATGCAATGCCCACAATTCTTGGGAGTGGTAATGAACTGAATTATGCATAGTTGACAAAATTTTGCTTTGCACATTTATAGCAGACACGACGAAGCGAGTTCGGTAAAAGCTGCACTGTTTTCCATGTATGCCTTCTAACACAATTAGTATTACATTACATTATTGCTTAGGTGCGACGTTGCCGCATGGCAACTGCTCAGTCAACTGCATTCCAGCCATTTTTCTGAGTTTGCTGCAGTTCATTTTCTCTTGACGGCTGCATCTGGTTTAGCTGACTTTATATGGGCATTTGGAATGAACATTGATATAGAACCTGCATTCAAGCACCTGCCAAGTGCAGAATTACAAATCACTAAATTTCTTGGAAATACTCAGTCCTCATAGCACTATAGTGCAAAGTATTAGCACATGTGCATTTTTTGCGTAGTGTCGGCGTGGCGGACAGTAATTTAGCTAGTTGTCGAGAAGATTATTGTCTCTAGAAAGTTTCTAGCAGTTGAAGCCCAGTGTTGGCGCTCACGTATTTGTACACCTGAGAGTCAGAAAAGGTTCTGATGAGGCTTCACTCGGGCGCATCCATTGTTGACGACAGAGATTCTACGTTGCTCTCGATCGCGTGCGAATACTGCGCTATGAATCAGCTCCATTCCCCATTTTGGTAACTCTGGCGTTCCGCCACCTTCTCATCAGGTGGGAGTAGGGTAATGTAGACTGACCTCTGTTAATAAAAGGTCGGGATTTCCGAGTGCCCTATCCAGACCACGTTCGAGTTTCGTGTCACAAAAGCAGGCAAACTGGCCCGCGTTATTGTTTTCTTTAAAAGACTGGGTTGAATAAAGCTAAGGATTCATAAGTTCGATTTCAATTAACTAATTTGGCATGAATCGTCAATGCACTACATAAGAAATAGAACGAGTAAGATGAGTCAGTTTGTTTCAATTTCTGCTTATAGGGACATTTTTCGGTAACATAACTCTGAGTAGAACCCGGTGCTCAAGCTGCAGAAAATCGGGCCACGCGATCAAATCCCTGAAAATTGGTTGGACAAAGGATGGTGGAACAAATACAGCCTTCCTAGTGCAGAGAGTAGCAGTACGCTCGGCAGAATGGCAAAAAATGAAAAGCATTTTACCAGTGAGAACCTGATTTGGAAGCCTCTCAAAGAGTAAAGCGACATAGGATGGCAGTGCATAACGATGCCAGAAAGTGAAGCAGAAATTTTGCTCTCTTTCCTATTAATCGCTGAGAAATCCCATTAGAATCAACTCCTTTGCTTGATATCTATCTTAATGCCCCGTTAATCCTGTTTGAAGAAAGGGTAAATACACAGATGAAGGGAAATGACATAGCTTTTTCGTGGCTCCGGTGTTGGACAGCACCTTCCTTAAGGCAATTGATGGCTCTCTGGACAGGAATGAGGAAAAAGAGAGTTATTAAGGTTTAACGGTATGTAAATGATTTCTTAGTGATCATAAATAAACAAAGCCCATTGACTAGCCGACATACTGTGAATGAAATCATAAAGTATTTGTTCCTTTGCTTTGTAAGAGGGCCTTTCGTACATGGAGGGGGTTTTCAAATGCTAGGATTTAGTATGCGCCCCCCCCCCCCTCCCTTTGTAATATTGGCAATAAATGTTTCTACCACCTCCAGTATCTGTTACATTTTTCTATGGACGTCAGAATCGCATAGCAGCAGTTCTTCCTTCAGCTCCATGAAGTTTGAATAAAGGCCAAATTATCGAGCACTCAAGCGTGGCTCTACCTACGGTAGTAAATCTTTCGCTTGAATACTCTACATAGAGTTATGAAATAACTAAAATAGGGCTAATTAAAGAATGTGAATTCATGTAGATGTCTTTTATGTTAACATCATAAAGAAAAGATGGTGGCGCTGAAACAGGAAATTTTCCTTTTAGCCTTCTCCGTGCCGCAGTATAAAATAGCCTGGAAGGATATAATGGGGGAGGTTAGCCGACTAGCGTTATATGGGGAATTCAGGGTAAGCAATTTTTGATAAAAACACACAAGAATTATGTCCTTCCCCTCTTTTTAAGAACAACTTCCCGGAAGGATCCGTATCCGGCCCTGCACTCAAGCCACTGCTAATAAATGCTCAAACTGCTGATATTATGGCATAATCTACCATCGGCGGCTCGGTTTCATTTGGTGCACCGAAGTGTTCGTTTCAGCAGACAGCAACGGTTTAGTTTTGCATGTGTTTCTGAAGAACCAGAGCCGATCTGTGAGATTTTAGTTGGCAGTGCTGTGAGAATTTTGGTATATTTTCCTGTACCGGGAGTTGGCTAATAGTATGGAATGGTTTTCATGGCAGTTCCATTAGCAGAGTCCCAGAGTTTGACAGCATTTTCTTTATGGGCTCTTCCACTTGTTCTCGTGAACTCGTTATTTTATCTAGAAAGTTTATATTTTAGTGCATCCTAGTAAGTTGCATAGTAGCTACAAATCAAACAGCATATTTTGTAAATATTTTCTGAGGACGTTTGTTATTTATTTACTCTCAAAGCCGAGGCCTTACAGAGAGAGTAGGGTTTAAACACGATAATATATCTCATATAGACATTAAGAACAAAATCAAGAATGAAGATTTCAATACATTATACAATTTTAACAAAGGTTTTCTTCTAGTGCATCCTAGTGAACAGCATAGCAGCTACAAATCAAACAGCATATCTTGTAAATATTTTCTGAGGACGTGTATTATTTATTTATTTACTGTGAAGCTCATAAACACATTGAGAACAAAATCAGGAATGGGGAAAATATATTAGCAATGTAATGAAATAAACGCTAATGGTAAGGCTTGTTTTGAAGAGACTGGTGGCAATAATGGCAGCGAGGGAGGCAGGAAGATTCTTCCAGTCAGAATAAATCTTGGAAGAAAAGAATGAAAATGTAAATTCGTCCGGCAGTTTAGCACGCCAGCCTTGATGTTGTGATCTATGCGGAATGAAATGTATGATGGCGGCTGAAACAAAGAGGTTTTAAGAGTGGTATTAAAATGATATATCATATGAAACATCACAGGCTTCATATTTTTAGACGAAAAGACAGATCAGATATATTATGGTTAGACTTCATCATGGAGACACCGGCAGTAGGCTTATAGTTTGATAGTGTGAAAGGGTCCGACAATTTTCGATGGCTGCAACATCATTGATGAGGGTACAGATATGCGGATCCGAGTTTGACAAAGAATACTCCAGTTTCGGTCGGGCCAGACTTTTATAAATCATCAAGTGTATATCAATAAGGAAAAAAAAAATTCCGACGTAACCTATTATGTGATTTGCATTTTTTGTTACGTAGTCAGAGTGAGTTTTCCATGAAAAGTCATCAGAATGTGCATGCCGAGATATATGCACCGTTAAACTTTGGTTATATGGGCAACATTAGGCACCATTTACCCTGTAATCACCAGGTATGTAGTTAGTAAGATTACGTGTAACTCGCATTGTGTTGCATTTATTATGGTTTAGTTTCATTAGCCAAGTGTCACACTAATAAACAATAATATCAAAATCATATTGAATGTCAAAATTATCGGCAGAAATAAGGATTTCGCGATAAATTCCACAATCATCAGCAAACAGCCTTTTTAAAGAAGAAACGTTCTCAGATAAGTCATTAATGTATATTAGAAACATGTCTCTAAGACAGGTCATTGTGGTTCATCAGACTTTCAGGCAATGCAGCTGAATTGAAATAATTAGCTGTTACGAATTGCGTGCGGTTAGAAAAAAAAGGATTCTATTCATTTAAGAACGTTTGGATTGAAGTTAAGTTCGCATAGCTTGAGCATTAGTAATCTGTAGCACACGGTGTTGAAAGCTTAAGCGAAGTCAATATCAGACGATAGAAGACTCACGATCAATAACAGAAGATAAGTGAGTGGTAAAACAAAACAGTACAGTTTCACAGGAATTCTTTCACACCAATAGGAATAATGATTGAAAAATGAATTGGACTTGAGGAAGGTTACAATGTGTCAGTAAAGTAAGTGGCCTAAGATTTCGCCTGATACACATGTTAACGAAATGGGCCTGTAATTTTGTGGACAATGAGAATTACCTGATCTGTTCAAAAGAACCGCCTTCCCCATAAAGACTAGGAAAATATGTTAGTATCACTGAAAGATTTATAGCAGTATTTCTTCAGAATCTCAGGTTTAATACATGTTCACCAGGAGAAGAAAGCTTTATCTTTTGGAGTAATTTGCTAATACGAACCAATTCAACTACAATAGGGTCCATCCCTGAAAAGCTGCTAACAGGTAAGGTAGGAAATGAATATGGGAAAATGGCAATAAACGATAACGAAAACATAGAGTTTTAAAGAGTACAACTGATGATTTTTTTGAAGAGGCAGATCATCATTAATATTGATGTCGTTGGGTTTTTCTGTGCCCATTAACAGCATTCCAAAACCTGCGGGGGCTGTTTCTTAACAAGGAACGAGGTGTTTCAACGAAAAAAGAGTGTTTGGCGACAGATAATGCATGTGCGTATTCATCTGCCACACATTGATAAAGGGCTTTTCAGTGCTTCGCCTGCATTGTCCGCTATCAAACTTGTTTTGCGTGACCGATATTGCAGACTGAACACAAGGATTTATAGTCAGTTCTGATGGAATTAAGAGAGTACATGATGTGAGAGTGAGATTGAAAATTATAAAGTTGGTCGCCATCTGTGCGCCAAATTTCGGGCGAATAAACGAGCAGTTCAACCGATGTATGTATGCCTTGTGCGGTTTGCATTTGGCATGGCAGCTTTCGACCGGTAATTGCTTGCAGGCCGAGGGTAATTTTATATAAAAAAAGCCTTAGATAAAAGTTACGTGTGCTCCTATTTGTATAGGCGCTATGCACGGAGCCCACGTGGCGCCCAACATGCCGCCGGCCATTTTTGCTCGTAGTCGCAGTTTGCGTTCTTAGCTTCTTCCTTTAGTTTCATGTTTTGTAGTTTGGAGTGTGTTTATTTTAAAAGATGCAGTGTCACTGCTAATTGGTTTGTGTTCAAAGTGCTTCATATCTTTTATAATTGTGCATGTGATCCGTTTTGCGGTGAAATGCTTAGGCTTATAGGCAAGATAGAGTCATGCGTCGCAGAAGCGATCAAGAGGTGACATGTTTGCAGGCGATTAGGACGGGATCTGCTCTGCTAAGCGTCGTACCATTACAGCGTCAAAAAGTGCATGAAATATTCAACTAACGCTGATTGAAAAAATGCAGTCGGTGTACCACTTGAGTGGTGTGCATATTGCAGCACTCATCTCTGGAATAATAAACAATATTCCTGTTGATTTTGCATATAGAGATATGTGCGAGAACATACGAAATTAGGTTTGTTATTTCGAGTTACTGAAAACATTTGACCTAATAAGCGTCCGAGGGGTAATCGGCATATCTTCGTTAAACCGCGACTTTATTTAAATCGGGTTTCTTTAAATCGAGTTTTTACTAGTTTATTGCATATATTCAATCTATGACTTGTAAAACTACTCAAGACAGTCAGGCGTCTCATTCATGCAGACTTTCAGCAAGCTAGGAAGGCGCTAAAATACGCATTGGCCAGCATGATTGGAATAGAGTGAAACTGCTTGGATTCAACATGATGTTTGGGTTTAGGTGTTATGGTCGATGACCTTTCTTATAATTTCCCATGCTTTGCCTTCCTTAGCAAAGCCAATGGTAGGCTTGTCACCACATACAAGCACAAATTTTGATTTATTATGAAATTAATGGCCAGATATTTCACCATGCTTGGTCCAATAAAATTCTGCTACTTGGGTAGCTAAATTGGGTGATGTGTTATTGACCAACCTGGCGACAATAATCACGATTTAGGCAACGACACTGGTTCTTTCTTTACACATTCATGTAGAGTCTGTACAGGAAAATAAAAAGAGTGTCGCTCCGAGGTCAACATTGCTAGCATCAGTGTTGACATGAGTCTCTGCATAGTCGTCAAAATCAGCTAGTATTGGTGGACTTTGAAGGCGGCGGCGAAGTTCCTCAGGCTTTGTCTTAGGCACTTCCCCATACAGAGGCTGTGTCATCTCGAATCAGGGCTGTCAATGGCTCAGTTAGGCGAGACAAATATTTAACAAAGCGGCAGTAATACGAGCAGAGGCTCTAAAAAGTCGTAGGGCCCTCTTGTCGGTTGGGCTTGGGAAAATGGAGACGGCGGAAGGCTTGTCGGGATCTGGGAGAACACCTTGTGGCCTGAAAACATGTCCCAAGAACCGGTACTCCTCGAAGGCAAAATTACATTTATCTGGCTTGATAGTTGTGCAGACTGGAGAGCTTGAAGAACCATGCGTAATCACTGCAAGTGTTGTTCGAAGCTAGAATAAAAGATGATCGACTATGCTCTCCAGGTACACAAGGCACGACTAAAAACAGTTTCTATCATGCGTTGAAACGTGGCCAGCGCAGAGCGAAGCCCAAACGGGAGCACATTAAATTCGTAGACAGTTGGGTATCACGAAAACCGTTTTCTCGCGGTCACGCTCGTCCAACTCGATCTGCCAACATCCGCTTTTCCGATCTAATGAAGAAAAGAACCCGGCGTCTCGGAGTTGGTCGAGCGCATCATCTATCCTGGCGAATGGGTATGCCTCCTTTTTAATAACATATTCAGTTTCCTGTAATCAACACAGAATCGCGACGTGTTGCCTTTCTTTTTCACCAGGACCACCGGGGAAGCCCACGCACTTGTGGAAGATTGCATAACATTGTGTGCAAGCATTTAATCGACTTTTGTTCTAATAGTCTCCCGCTCTTTAGCGAAACATGGCATGTACCCCGAAAAACTGGTGGTATGGCCGAACAGGTGTCGATGCGATGCTTGGCTACCGGCGTACGTCCGATCTTGGAGCTCGTCGCGAAGCAATCTTTAAAATTAAGTAGCAGGGACGAGAGAAGGTTCGTCTGATGAGATGACAACCCCGGGTTGATTTTAACCTTCTAAAGGGCGTTACGTGGTGCGGCATCGTCGCTAAGATTCATCTCCACGATGCACAGATTCGGTAACCCATCCCCGTCGTGGAGGAAGGCGACAGCCGTTCCCTTGGCTACGTGCTGAATTTCATTGACGAAAGTCGTCAGGAAAACAGTCCCATAGCAGTAATTCTGTTCTAAAAGACCGCGCGTGATAGCCGCTTCCTTCTCGAGCAACAGCGAAGGGTGACTCTTCTCAATACTTTTGTAGTCGTGAAACCAGTCGTTTCGCACTAACACCAGTACACTGGATCGTGGTGGCAGCATTACGTCGTCTGCGACAATACGCAGAGCGTTGACTCCTGGGTTTTCTTTGTCACTCTGCGCCACGGCTTGCTTTGTCGAAAATGCGACTCGCGCCTCGTGTAGGTCGGTCACCGCACCTTTTGCCTGCAGAAAGTTGAGGCCCAGGATCAAATCTCTCGAACACTCGCGCAAGATGACGAATTCACCGACGTAGACGAAACCGCGGAAGCCGATTCTGGCTGCGCATCTTCCGGCCGGGCTAATGAGGTGACCTCGATAGGTGCGAATGCTAGGGCCCAACTATGGCGTCAAAAAACTTTGTTAAATTCCTGAGCGAGGGCATGGCTCATCGCTGAATAGTCTGTGCCATTATCAAGTAAAGAGATCGCGTCATTTCCGTCAGTTTTCACGCACAAATGAGAAGTAGCGCAACGGATGCTGTCGCTAATTCTGCCCCTTTCAAGCTTGTTACAGCAGCGTCGTCATGATGGTGGATGGTGGTCTCCTTACTAAAGAATTTGGGTGCAGTACGCGGTGGACTGCGCACAAGACCGACAAAAAGCTCCTGCCTGCCCCCCCCCCCCCCCCCCCCCCCATAAGGTGCCGAAGCTTCTACTCCACCATAAATGGATCAGCACGCTTGAATAGGCGCGTCATCTCCTCCACATACATGTGGACACTTTCGTTAGTCCGCTGGATACGGGAGTGATGCGTAGCTTCAGCATTCTCTGGGCGATCTCTTTCGGCGAAATGTTTCCAAGGTGGACAGGGTGTTTTCAAAGTTATCGAACCGAGCCCTCGAGTACAAAATACACGTTATGGAGCTTAGGCTCTTCGCTCCAGCCATTGTAGCGGGCGACCCGCTCGAAGCCAGTCTTCCACATCTTCGTACACGTCGCCGTGAAAATTTGGCCGTATTCGCGGCGTGTGGTTGAAGATGGGCACCGGGGACCTATTACCTGTGGCCATTTCTTGTGGAACCGTAGGTTGAGGCTGCGTCGTCCTCTTCGAGGTGGCAAAAGTCCCGAATTCCGGTCACTGGCGTCCTGGCTTGGGTGGTCATAGACTAGTGTGACATTCCTGTTTGTATCTTGTAAGCGTACACAGGTCGGGAAGCGCATCCAGCACCTCCACCAGATATCTAGCAGTTGTTAGACTAAAGAACTACTGCAGCCGCTGAACGAGGGCGCCGAGAGAGCTGAGCCAGGAACGCGGGCAATGGGAATGAGGCTACTCTTCAACGTCCTCTCTTTCTACTGATTGCGCTCCTTCTTTTCTACATCTAATGCATCATCAATATGTCAAGAGTGACTAAGCGGCAACTCGTTTCAGCGACAGCTCAGCCTTCTTGTTTTTCGAGAATTAGTAACTGCTCTTTATCCGCACGGGCTTGAGGATCCCAAAAGCAGAACACGATATCGATCTCCATTACGATGGTACTTTCATCCCTACAGTAGATGGGCGGGGGACCCTGGGCCTCTACACAGAGTCCAAAGGACCAGTGACCCTTACTTTGTAGGTGCTTCTGAAATAATTAAAATCTTTGTCAGTTCGTAAGGTAAACGCTGCTATTAAGCCGACGTCTGTCAAATATAGAAGAGCAATTTCAGTCGTTCTGTTTAAAAAAACTTAACAAAAATAAAGATGCTTGCAAATGTTCACAAAAATAATCTTTTAAATTATTACATGAAAAACTTCTCTAGTTCCATGTAAATTTGAACGATCAGGACAACTCCGCAATAATAGAAGCAGCTCTTTGCCATAACACTCCCAACAATGTAGTTAAAATTTTTGAACGTTAAAGACGAGGACCATGTAATTTGCGTTTGGAGAAACGTGCTCCTTGACAGAGGCGATGAGAAGGACGAGAACAACATGTCTGTTTTTCTCTATATCCTGTGCTATTGAGCGATTTCAGAAGTAACTGCTCCGCACAATAGATCGCGCAATTTTCAGGTGAAAAAAACTTAGAATTCTTAACAAAGTACCTATATTTAAGTCTATATACCCATCGACATGAGGTGACAATTTCCTTATTTCGTTTTCGAAAAGAGATTTATTTTACATACATGCAAGCTTCGAGCTGGGGTCCAGGCGCACTGCGCAGCCCCTTGTACATGACGCTTTAGGGACCATGAGAGTACTTCCTTTCTTAATACAAAGGAAAATTTTTACGAAACGTCGATAATAATTTCAAACTTGATAGATGTTATTTTAATGCTAAAAACATGTTATCTGAATGCTAACAGTAATTAAGAACGGTCGGAAAATGAGCGCCATTTGAAAGGCTTATGGCAAGGCAAAGTTGAAACACGATATAAAAAGCGATATAACAATATTGCACCAAACAATTTACAGAAATAAGAAACTGAAATTTCATCTTCATATTATCATGAACTTGCGTCAGAATCTTAGGGTGTTTCACCATTTATTTCAGTATTCATTACTTAAATTTTTTCGTGAGTTGAATTGGTTCGTTGCTGTGAGAGTTCAATGTGCCGACATAAAGTGAACTCCGATGTGCATGGTAGCATAACGAAGTAAAAAACAAAGCGGCAAGTTCACGACAATTTGTTAAGCATCAGATACGTAGCTCCTCGCAGAAGTGATTGATAACGAAACTTTATAACATGTAGCAAACTGCCAACAATCCTTTTGCACAACAGGTTTAGAATAAGTATAAAAGTGCCTTGCTAGCAGTTGTTCAGCTATAGTGCAGTTGTGCGCAGCTGCTGGAAAGCTCCCAGCAAGGATGCGCCACTTGATTGCGACTTTAGTTCTTGTGGTTGCGTTTTTTGATCTTTCGCATGGTGGCCCTGACGCCCCTCCCGACCCTACCGATTCTGCCGAGGCTGCCGACGCTTCCGACGCTGACGACGATGCCAATACTGATAGCAGTGAAGAGAATGTTACCACTTTGAGCGCTACAATCTTGGAAAGTTTTCTTGAGGTCAGTTTGATTTTTTAAAGGTCGGGAAATATATAAGACGCTTGTTTGGATATTACGGATATTACGGTAAGACGTGGCTTTGGATATTACGGCCTTTGATCTCACACACGTAATGCCGGCTTAATAAATGTATTACCACGAACTGCAGTCGCGAAGAGATAACATTTGCTAATATCTTATACTCCACGCTGCATAAAGATATTGTGCAATACCATCCGGCAAAATCACTTCAACTCATCTGAGCCATACTTTTCGGATTGGCATGGTGTGAGCAGAGTAGAACCTATAAGACAGTTAAAGCCCATGCCCTAAGCTATAATGAAAATGTTGATAAAGTCAGCTTCTACGGTAGCCATAAACGCTTTATAGAGCTTCATAACGAAATAATAAAACCTGACCCTTTAGTGAAGAAATGAACGAGTTGGGAGGGAGGGGGGGGGGGGGGACCCTTCTAAAGTTTAGGACCCTAAATGATCGGTCGCTGCTATTCTTTTAGGTGACGGAAATCCAACCCACTGTTCGTGTTACTGCTACCAATAAAGAGCCGCAAATAATGGATAAAGAAGCATCAAGTATACCTAGCTTATCAGTGCACGTATCACTTACCCAATTAATTTTTTAACCTCTTTGTAAAGAACCGCCTGCCTATCATCACTAAACGCACGGCGAGATTGTTATTCATTTTTAAAGGAGCAGTGCAAGAGACGCGACACACACGCACAAGGAAGCACAAACACTGTGTCCCGTCTCTTGTGCTGTGTCTCTGTGTCCCGTCCATTGCGCTGTTCCTTCACCATGCAAAACCAACTAGCCGGCCAACTCGCTCTTATTCATTATCAATTCCTGTTTTCCCGACCCGTTGAAGGCACCCTAATATTTTTCTGAGCTAAATTGTTGTAACGTGCTTTAATATCCTAACGTATGATACCGGAACATTTACTTCCAACTCATGCAGTTGTTTCAAGGTACGCTACACTTCGGAAGCTGAAGACGCGTCAATAATGTGATCTATGACGACTTCACGCCGATAGCCTACGAACGTGTTTTTAATTTGCTTGTCAAGCTTAAGGAAGCCAAAGGGCGCTAAGGGAACGTACAACAGCGACTGTACGAAACGAGATAAAATGGAACAAAAATTTAGCAATTCATTCCTAGTCATAGGAGTAATGAATCTCCCGTCAAACGAACGCATTGCGCTATATGCGAGATTAACGGAATACGCCACAGCACACTAGTCGCCTGTGGCAGGAAGCAGCAATTGGCATAAGAATAGAAGGCCTTCGCATTTTAACCTGTTCAACACTGTTAGGAACAATTCTAACAAAATTTCGAGACGTTTTTTTTAATTTTTGATTAAGCTGACGGGAAGCCATTTTCGATCGACCGAGTTTATACGCTTCGCATAAAACATAACGCAAGTACTATCATACAAAGCGTTCAGATGCATGTCACCGAATATTTTTCCATAATCTCATCTTGTGGGTAGACCTCACTCATTAACAACTCCCTTTAACTAATAATTTGACTTGGTGGTGACAAAGCGCAGCAATCAGGCACACAGCAGAATACTTTCAGAAAAAAATTTCCTAGCCTGATTGGCGCTTGAAAATATCGTAGAATTTGGAAGCCACGAAACGAAAAAATATGCTTGGTGGTCGCTGAAGGACAGAGCTGCTTTCGGCCGCTCTCAATTTGAAGGTGACAAGGAAATTTAGTTTAAAGTCAAAAGCTAACTGAGAAAATATTGGAAAAAGTCCGATAACAATGTTAAATCTACACTGCAGAAATGCGAAAACCTATGTATTGCTGGTGTACACGATGCATCACGTTTGTTGTCATTATCATTATCAACTACCCGGAACGTCATTATCATCGCTAATATCATCATTGCCATTATCCGTAATTGCAGTGTCAGTGTCGTCACTACTATCATTCTCAGGGTAGACAAGGAGAATTAGGATGCGAGTTTCACGATCTTGAGAAGGCACTTGATCGTGCCCGGCATTCGTTTCTGTTTCCTCTTTTTGAGCGTGCCAATGATGAATCAAGTGTACTTAAAGGGGTGCAAATTTGTTACTACAACTGTTCTACTCATTTGATTCTAATGGTCACCTCTTAGAGTCTGTCTGTGTCCTATGTCACCGCTGTCCTATGTCACCGCTACTCTTTGTCCTCTACCTAGAGCCGCTTTGTTTGACTGCACTGCGAAACATCAATATCCGTGGTTATGTTGGCTATAGTAGGGAAGTCAAAGTGCTTGCGTACACCGATGATCTATCATTTTTCTGCACTGATAAACCCAGCGCTGAGAAAATTATAACCACTATTGAACACTTTGTCATTGTATCTGCTGCTGAAATGAATAGGTCTAAAAGTTCGGGTCTGTGGTTTGGATCATGGAGAGCAATGCCGACTCATCAAGCTGGAGTTGAATGGTCTCGTATTCCCCCTCCTACATTCGAGTTCCCCTTCATGTATTCAAGTCTAGTGGGCGCTATTGGAAAGAGCGGGCCCCGGAACTCCAAAGCTATGCTGAGACTTTTGTTCTGCACCGCCTATCAATTTTTGGTCGAGCACAGGCCTGTAACATGTTTCTGGCCACAAATATCTGATATGTTTTGCAGGCACTCCTTTGCACGAGGCATTACATCCAAAGCTTTCACTGAACTTTTCTGACGTTCATATTGACCTCCAGTTTTGAGCTAGTGCTGCGCGAGAACCTATTCAAGCTCGTTTCTGCTGGCGGACTAGGTTTGACATATCTCTATTTTAGACAGCTAGTTGCTGGTTTCTTCTTTTTGCGCAAGAGCTGCCATCCAATTATCAAAGAGCCCCTGCACACTGATTTTGTAAACCTACTTCCCAACTTAGCAGTGTCTTCAATTTTACCGATCGGCAGTGATTTTTTGGTTTTATGAAAGATATTTACGATTCAGTGCGCTTTCCGGCAGTTCGCTTTTCTTATGAGTACTTATTCTCTGTTGGACGGAAAAGTGTATACAAAGGATTATTAGTTATGTTGTTCCCGCTTCCTTTACATTGTTGACTCCACTGTAATCGTATGGAGCATAGTGTGTTAAGAAGAGTACGCAAAATGCCGATCTCGCCTTCTACTAAAACGTTTTTCTTTAAACTTGATGCCTAAGTTGTACCTGTCAAAGTATGGCTTAAAATAATATATAATTTTGTTTTCTATGGTAATTGTCGGCTTTGTGATACACCTGAAACCATCGAACACTGTTTTACTGTCTGAAAAGATGCAATTTATTTTGGGACGCTCTACAAAGAACAATGACGAAAGACTTCATTTTCATTTTCCGGAGTGCGCGTTACTTAATGGCCACCCAAAATAACCATGAACACTTTGACATCATTCTCTTCCTTGGACTGCACAGCCTGTAGAAAATGCCTATCTTGGACTCGAATGTCGAGCCTCACGTTTCTCCCAGTACTCATTTCAGCCAGATGGTGCACCAGCTTAGAAACACTTACACGGAGATAGTGGCTACCAACTGAACTGGCTGCCATTGTTGATACGTTGTCTTTCATTGCCACTGTTTTAGTGAAGTGGCGCTAAATCGTATTTTAGTTATATGGTGATTTGTTTTATGTTTCTATTGGAGTTTCCGGCTACAGTCTGATTACTTTATAATTAATATATAGGTTTTTCCTGCATTTCAAAACATGCAATAAATATTATGCTGAAAAAAGAAATCACGGGTGTGGCACAGCTGCCTAAAGCGTTCTGCTGGAGATCCAAGGGATGATGGTTCAATTCCCGGTGTAGACAATTTATTTGTATATTTCTATCTTCTTCAAGGTAGATAAGGATAATTGTGATGTGCGTTTCATGACCGGGGAGTGGCATCGAAGTGATGACAAGATTTTTATGATGGCGTCACATGACGCATTCAATTGACAGATAAGCGTGACCGAACGAAAAAACGGCATTAGTAGGAGGCATTAAAGACTTTCGCTTTAAAATGTAAAAATACTTCCACTTGGCTGCAATCATTAGAAATAAATTTCGTGCGCCGAAAACGACGTAAAACACACTCTTTCCGGCAGCTTAGAGCATGATCAAATGGGCGTTATCGATTAAGCACAATTTAAAATAGGGTGACCGCAAATGAAATCTTATGGTAAATTTTGTGTATCATAATATCTTTATATATTACGATCCGTAAGGTAATAACTGCTAATATAAACATTGATAACTTTGATCTTTAAGGGCAGCAAGAAAAAAAGAAAACTTGTTATAAAGGTGGCAATTTTTTTACATATGTATCCCCACCTCTCATAAGGTTACTTGAAATATGTATTACACAGTAAAAAGTAATGGAGTAAGTGAAAAATATATTTACTATATTTCCTTAGAAAATGGAAACCAGTGGACGTTACTGGACGTTGATGACGTCCTATCAGGATCCGACGCAAATTCAGAAAAGGATGTGCATTTCGACTGAAGAAACCGAAGAGTCTGGTGTCGATGAAGACACTGTATTTGTCCAAAAATACAAATTGGAAGGTTGCCTGTAAGTATAGTCATAATCTTTGCAGAGCAATAGTTATCCTCTTGATTAATACATGGTATATGGTTTGCTGCAAGTGTCTGCTGGGCCTAGTGTGGCAGAAGGCATTAACTAGGAAGAAGTCGTTGGTAAGACACACCAGTTACATCCACGCAAAAAATAAACAAATAATTTGAGGTAGGCGCTGAAGTATACTTAGATGCAGCAATGCAAAAGCAAGCGAGGTTTGTTTCCCTACGTGGTGAATTTGCCCGACACCATGCTACCGAACCTTGTAGCACTCGGCAAGATGGAGTATAGTTATTGGGTATTTACATTGGTTAAATAGAGGAGCAGCACAGACTGAAGTTGTTCATGAACACGGTGATGTTGACTATGCAGAGCGAGTGCGTTGCAATGAGGACTTGATGCAGGTGACAAGGTTTACTGTACAGAGCTACAGTGCGTTAGTTTTACACGAAGTGTGCTCGTCAGCTGCTCTCGTGTATGGGCCTAGGAAGCTTATCTGTTCGTTCTGACAGAATTTTGAAACATACTGACAGCAATTTGTTTATGTATTGACAGCTCGTACGGACACGCTCTGTCCACAAATCGTGTCTCCATATTCTGTCCACACCACTCATTATGCAAGAAACGCTTTCGCATTACATTAAAATCAGTAATACGATTCTTGATAATAGTCAATCGGGGCTCTAAAGGATGTGGCTGCGATGTCTGCCGTGCCGGCTGCATCCTAATAGGGGCAAAACGCAAGGCGTCCGTATGCAGTACGATGTCAGTGTATTGTAGAGGCCCTCGGATGTTCTAAACTGTTTCGGTGCGCTCGGGGCTACCCAATAACACGAGGCGCTTCCGGGAGGTAAACACAATGTAACATTCGCCATACTATACTCGATTTAACGACTGGACAGCGCCACACAGTGCTGCTCTGTCGCCACCGAGAAGTTGAACAAAGGCTGATGCACTACACCATTTCCAAGCAGACTTCTTAAGAGCTAGGGGGTGGGAGGTTAAGGATCACCAAATGAAAGAACGTGAACAGTTATTAGTCTAGTGCAAGTTGGCATCCCGTCACTCAACATACACCAGTGGTAGCAGCCTTATTGTGACTATTCACGGCTCAAACCCGCAGATTTGACATCGGTAAAGGGGCGACAAGTCCTTAGTGCTGACTGCTTGTTGACAGCTGTGATGTAGTTACCTTTGGTGACCAATTGCGAGCACGACGCACACTGGCAGGACTGGTTAAGATCAGAACCTGAGGCACCATTTGCGCAACACCATACACTCGATGCGAGTCTCTCTCTTTCGCGTTTCATCGTCTTCCGTTTCACTTGCTTCATTTAGAGCTTTTACTATGTAACAGCCGCGACGTAGTATTCAAAAAGCTGTAAAGAAGAGGCTCCGATTAAGGGGGCAGATCACCGAGAAGGAGAAAGAGAAAGTGATTTTGCGGACCAGCTGACTGCAAGTTAGGCCACCCCTGCTCCGGTCCTGCTCGCTACCAGTGCCCGCTACCAGTGCCTGGATCCCCGCTTAACACTTGGTGAAGGTCGCGGGATTTCTCTTCCATTTCCTCGCCCTGGAGCTCCGCAGCCGCCGAATTCCTACCTCAATGACAGACTCCAGCACTAACACCACCGGCCCCGCTACTCGGCCCCTTCTATTCCATGCTCCGGGGTGCTTCGCCAGCGGGACCCGCCAGTCTTCAGCGGTACCGATGATCAGGACGTCGAGGACTGGCTTTCTTCGTATGAACGTGTAAGCACCCACAATAAGTGGGATAACATCCTAAAACGTAACAACGTGAACTTCTACCTGACCTAAGTAGCAAAGTTATGGTTCACAAATCACGAGGCTGACATTCAAACTTGGGCCTCACTCAAATCCCGGTTTGTAGATGTCTTCGGTCGACCTGCGGTCCGCAAGCTTCGCGCCGAACACCGTTTGCGCGAGCGGATGCTGCAGACAGGAGAAACCTTTACCAGCTATATCGAAGACGTTTTAGATTTGTGTCATCGTGTAAACGCATCAATGACTGAAGCCGAGAAGATTCGCCGCATCATGATGGGCATCCACGAAGGCGTATTCAACATTCTGATTGCAAAAGAGCCCCGCACTGTAAGTGAGGTTGTCACGATGTGTCAAAGCTACGACGACTTTCGTCGGAAACACATCGTCCCTCGACAACCTGAAGCCATGATCGCGGTTATGTCTGACGCCCCTGTCAGCTCCACACTAATTCGAGAAATTAAAGACTTCGTACGGGAAGAAGTTGCACGGCAATTATCGCTAATTTCAAGCGTTCCGCATTCCAGCTCACACCTGGCTCCGACCATACGCCAGGTTATTCAGGAACAAGTTGCCGACGCACTTCCGCCCCCTCGACAACCTACTCTTCATTCTGCACCACTGATAGCTCCGCTCATTCATGCCGACGATGTTCCGATGTTCGGAGCCACTCCACTGTCTTATGCTGAGGTTGCCGCAGGACCACCCTCTCCTACGCCTTTGCCATCGTATGGTCCGCCTCAGCTCGCATTTTTCACTCAGCGTCGTGCACCACCTATTCTACGCCCTTGCCGCACATCTGACAACCGGCTAATTTGCTTTGCATGTGGTCTCCCTGGCCATGTTGCACGCCTGTGTCGCCCTCGCCCGACACCGTACGCTTTCGATCAGAGCCCGGCTGCCTACGCACAGCCGCCGTCCCCACCCCGTGCGCCACCTCAGCCCTCGTCTCACTTTGACCACTTCTCGCCCGACCACCGCTCAACCTCTCCGCGTCGTCGCTCGCCGTCACCGATGCGTCGTCGCTCTACCGCGTCAATGCCGGAACACCACTGGACGCAGTTCCGCAGACGAGAACTGCGCTTTCGTCGACAAGTGAAAGTCCTGCTTCGTCACCTAATAATTTAATCGAACTTACCATTGAAAATGTTTGTACTCTTGCGTTTGCAAATACTGGTGCTGCTGTGTCGGTTATTAACGTTAGACTGTGCCGCTTGTTACGAAAAGTTGTTTTGCCGTATTCTGGGAATTCTTTGCGCACCGCCACTGCTCAGCACATCGCACCGCTCGGTACCTGCACGGCTCGAGTCACCATTCAGGACGTTCTCTATGTCATCAGTTTTATCGTTCTCCGTAACTGCTCCCATGACATTATTTTAGGGTGGGACTTCTTGTGTCGCAATCGCGCCGTAATTGCGCTCGTGCCGAGGTAGAGCTTTCTCCGCTGAGCACCGCACCGAACACCGTTAACGTTCTCGGGGAAGCCAAATGCCACGGTGCTGATGCTACTAATAACCCGCTTTATCTGCCGCTATTGTTCCTATAAACTGTGCCTCTCTTCATGACAGTGCAGTGCTCTTCCCCCCATCCTCCCTTTTCGTCTCGCGACGCTGTCTTCCCCTACCTTGCGCCGTCCTTAGTGCACGAAGCGGCCGCACCGAACTAGCCATTACTAAAGATTCGTTCTATCCACTCACGCTGCAATGTGGCGAGTGCGTTGGGCATGCCGACCCTGTTCGATCAGAAAATTTTGTTACCGTCCCGCCGCTTCTCTCCGCCTGTGCCGACACATTCTCCGACAGAATAAGTGCCCTTAGCCCACCTCGTTTCTCGTCTTCATCATCGCCTCTTGCTGCCTTTGACAAAGCCATCGACAGTGCTCTCGCTCTAGATCAACGCGCCAAGCTCTTCGATTTGCTGAACCGATTCCGAAATTTCTTTGACATTCAGCAGCCATTCTTTGGTCGGACATTAACTGTTGCCCACCACATCTATACTGGTACCCATGCCCCCATTACGCCAACGTCCTTATCGTGTATCAGCCTCAGAGCGCCGCATTATTGATGGGCAAGTCAATGAGATGCTAAGTAGAGGTGTTATTCAGCCCTCCAGTAGCCCTTGGGCGTCCCCGGGCGTTTTAGTCAAGAAGAAAGACGGGTCTATTCGATTCTGTGTGGACAACCGCTGCCTTAATGCAATCACACGAAATGACGTCTATCCGTTCCCACGCATAGACGACGCGCTGGATACTTTGCATGGAGCAGAATTTTTCTCTTCAATCGATTTACGATCTGGCTACTGGCAAGTTCCAATGGCTGAAGACGATCGCCCCAAGACAGCTTTTGTCACCCCCGACGGGCTCTATGAGTTCAACGTCATGCCGTTTGGACTGTGTAACGCGCCGGCCAGCTTTGAACGCATGATGGACAATATTCTCCGCGGTTTGAAGTGGCACACATGCCTCTGCTACTTGGATGACATCGTCGTAATTTCATCCGACTTCGCGACCCACCTAACTCGCCTTGAAACTGTCTCGCAATGTCTTAGTGACGCTGGTCTGCAGCTCAATCTGAAAAAGTGCCATTTCGCCGCTCGCCAACTTACTATTTTAGGGAATTCAGTGTCCAAGGATGCCATCCTTCCTGATCCATCTAAACTCCGCGCTGTCGCTGAGTTCCCGAAGCCAACATATATCAAGGAACTACGCAGTTTCATAGGCTTCTGCTCCTATTTTAGGTGTTTCGTACGGAACTTTTCGACCATCATTGCTCCTCTGACGCGTCTTCTCAGCGCCCACAAATATCTTTCTGCCTGGTCGCCGGCTTGCGATACTGCTTTTTCGAAAATGTGCACGATACTTAGCTCACCCCCGTATTGCGCCATTTTGACCCGGCTGCTCCTACAGAAGTGCACCCCGTTGCCAGCGACGCCGGCCTCGGCGCTGTTCTTGCCCAACGAAAACCCGGTGTTGATGAATACGTGGTGGAGTACGCAAGTCGAACGCTGACCAAGGCCGAGACCAACTACTCGGTGACAGAAAAGGAATGCTTGGCAATTGTTTGGGTGCTTCAGAAATTTCGGCCACACTTGTATGGGCGCCCATTTGATGTTGTTACGGACCACCACGCTTTATGCTGGTTCTCTTCACTAAAAGACCCCACCGACCGTCTCGCCTGCTGGTCGCTTAGAATACAAGAATATGATATCCGAGTTATCTATCGTACAGGGCGTAAGCACTCCGACGCAGACGCTTTATCTCTTCGCCAGTGTCGCCTGACACTCCGTTATCCCCTGCCTCCAGCTCCGCCTTGTCTTCCTTGTCCATCGACGACATGTCATCAGAACAGCGCAAGGATCCATGGCTTACATCACTAATCGATCTTCTTACAAACTAGTCACATTCACCGGCTCCTCGTGCTCTTTGTCGTCAAGAGCAGCATTTCGCCCTTCGTGACCGTCTTCTCTATCGACGCAACTATATGCCAGATGGCCGTAAGGGGCGGCTCGGCGTACCTCGCCATCTCCGAAGTGATATCTGCGCATCTTACCATAACGATCCGCAGTGTGGCCATGTGGTTGTATTTAAGACTTATGAACGGTTGCGACAGCACTTTTACTGGAGCGGTATGTATACCTTCGTCAGTAAGTATGTGCGTTCGTGCATCGATTGCCAACGTCGCAAGCCGCCTCCTCTCCATCAGCCGGCTCCACTACAGCACCTTCCGTGCCCATACCGACCATTCGATCTTGTTGGCATCGATTTGTATGGACCTCTGCCGTACACACCTACAGGAAATCGTTGGATAATAGCGGCCGTCGATCACCTTACTCGCTATGCGGAGACAGCAGCACTTCAGGATGCCACGGGACCCACTATCGCGTCCTTTCTTCTTCATCATTTCATTCTGCGGCCCCCGAGAACTTCTAAGTGATCGAGGCAAATCTTTCCTATCCGAGGTTGTCGAAGCGCTCCTTCGCGAATGTCAAACCATCCACCGGAAAGCCGCGCGTACCACCCTCAAACCAACGAACTGACAGAGCGCTTCAATCGCACAATAGGTGACATGATGTCCAAGTACATCGCCTCCGATCACTGCGATTGGGACAAGATTCTCCCATTTATAACCTACGCCTATAACACCGCCGTTCAAGCAACTACCGGATTCTCTCCATTTTTTTCTGCTGTACGGGCGTGAACCTTCGTCTCCACTCGACACCATCCTTCCCTACCGTCCTGATATCTCAGAGTATACATCGCTTTCAGCAGCTTCCAGGCGCGCTGAAGAATGTCGCCAACTGACTCGCTCACTTACTTCGGACGAGCAAGCCCAGAAACAAGCGCACAGCGACAGCCGTCACTGTGTCCACCAATTTTCTCCCGGTTGTTACGCGTGGCTCTGGGTCCCATCGACACCATCCGGCCTGACCAGCAAGTTTATTTCCAAGTACCACGGACCCTACCTAGTGCTGCAACAGACTTCTCCCGTGAAATACCTAGTTGAACTGCTAGCCGCATCCACCGACCTTCGCCGCCGTGGGCGTGAGATTCTTCACGTCGGACGTTTGAAGCCTTACTACGATCCCGCATTCCTTTCGTCTCCTTGAGTCGCCAGGATGGCTCCTCTTTTCTGCGGGGGCCAGATTGTAAAGAAGAGGTTCCGATTAAGTGGGCAGATCACCGAGAAGTCGGAAGAGAAAGTGATTTTGCGGACCAGCTGACTGCAAGTTAGGCCACCCCTGCTCCGGTCCTGCTCGCTACCAGTGCCCGCTACCAGTGCCTGGAACCCCGCTTAACATAGCACATAGATTCTCGACCCCTTGATTTTATTGTCGAAGTGCTTTGCTGTACTGATAATGTTTTTAGCACTTCTCGTTTCATAGCCACAAGACCTATCACAACTGAAACATTGTTTTCTTGGATAATAAGTTCATATAGCGCAAGACCGGTCAACAGTGAGAGTTCCTACCTCCACTATCATCATCAGTCGTCATTCCGCATGTTTTAGAGATGTTCGGGAAATACAGTGGTAAAAAAACTTGGATACGTAGGCGATTCTGTGCCTTCTGTTGAATGCACGTCTCTTCTATTTCTCTCATCATAACGATTTAGCCTTAGCCATACATCAATCATGGAAAAGCCAAAATGGCCAGTTGAATGCCAGTCTACACGTTTACGAATTGTTCTTCTCATTCGTCCAGCCTCCTGGCAAAAGCGCCTTTATCCCCAGTGTGAGCTAGTGTGTGTACTAATATCTTCGTCTTCTGCCGCCGGCTATACGCGGCCGAGACTTATCTTGCAAGTTAGAAGGGCGCTCTATCGATCATCTTTTTCAACAGTGCCGTCGTCGTTTTCTTCCGTGAGACCGCGCCAACATCATTAACTTTCAGATAAAAACTAAGCACAAACTACTGCCACCTTAACTAATTACTAATAACATTCTCAATTCCTAGCCATGGATGCCGCTTTACCTTACAGGCGAAATGCAAGAGGCATTCTTGCACTATGCAATGTCAGTGCTCTTTCTGGTATACCGCCGGTTGCTGAAGTTAATCCCGAGAGCCTTCCTGCGTAACCTGTTTCCTTTGCTTCTTGCTTATTTCGCACATTATTTCCTTTCTGTACGCTGTTGAATTGTCCGTCGACAAGTGCATTGTGGTGCATTTAGGTTGCTCACAAAAAACAAGAACAGTTAAGAAACACGCGTTTGACAGGCTTTTTAAAATTTAGTAGTCCATACTCTCGCTGAGTATGTCGCGGACTCAGGCGAGTTGAGCCTGTTGGCCTAGCAGATCTTTTTATATTTCCGCGCCGCGACATCTGACATCGTGACCGCTCAACATTGCTACTATACATGCGAAAGTACTGAGTACAGGCCTGTTAAACAGAGGGCTCCTGCAGGGGTTAGAAGAGACACGATAGGAAATTCTTCAATTACATATGAGCAAGAAGGCGCCTCACAACGGTCAACGCTAGCAGAAAGTTATAGTAATGCCGAGAGTGCGATAACAAGCATATTGAGTGGTTCGGGTAGGTGGGATTGTGTTTTTTTGAAGAACCAGCTAGTGAGTCTTCGAAAACCGAAAAATCGCTTAATCTTCAAATATTGCCATCTTCGCTCGAAATTTTTCGTTTATGATAATATTTATTATGGAAAATTCACAGGTAAAGAAATGTACAAACTGCGCTCCCATTCAATTGATGTAGAAGAGAATTCAATCCGCAAGCAGTCTTTCAAGGTTTTGTGCGGGCACGATGCCTATATGCCCAAAATCTGTTCGCCGATTTTGAAACAATATTGCGCTTTTTTGAGGACGCAGAAAAGAGGCGACTTTTGTGTACAAAAAGCCCTAATTACTCATGGGAGCTTGCAATATGAAATAAAAATAAATATAAAGAATGTGACATTTGAAATGTTCGCCTTCAGCGCTAAAACAGCTGTCTGCGATGATGGCTGTTTCGTCGATGGAACGTGTGGGAATTCTAGCAAATTCTACAGCGAAAGAGAATCAGTTGCATGATTATTCAAGAAAGGTGAAAACAAAAAATAAAAGAGATTAGTAGGGTAAAAATTCGAAGGCAAGATTCCAAAAAATGAAAACCTTGCCGCAGCCTTCTGGTCAAAATACTATTGCGAACATGGCTTCAGCCGTCGTGGTCATAGGTGGAACTGGTAAAGCTTAAAGGTGCATTGAGTGCTTAAAGTTCAGCTAAAACATTTACAGTCCATGTACCCATTGCGCACACGAGCAAGGAAATGATGGCATAGCAACATGATTTCACTTGCTGATATTATTTCTTGTTGGGAAGCGCTGAAATGTCTAAGAAACCGGCAAAGGAAAGTTAAGCTATACTTTGATTTTTGAAAGCGCAGTTGACCGAACGTTTAAAGCATAAAGTAGCCTTACAATACTAAACCTTGTCCGATAAAGAAATAGGCTATAGTGGATAAGTTTAATTGGCCCAGGTTGTGTTGTAAATGGGGAATGGTGTTGACCCGCCAAAGTGTGGTTTCAGTAAATAAATGTACAATATTTTTATTGTATCCTAAAAAAACTAGAGGAACTAGAGAGAGAGAGAGGAACTAGAGACCAAATTGCCAACCTTCGCTGAATCATGGAAAAAGCAAGAGAGTTCCAGAAACCCATTTACTTCTGCTTTATTGATTATGCGAAAGCGTTTGACTGCGTAGATCACAGCAGATTGTGGCAAGCCCTCCAAGAGATGGGAGTTCCAATTCACCTCATCTGTCTCCTCAGGAACCTTTATGAAGGGCAAGAGGCCACAGTCAGAACTGGGCATGGTCTTACTGATTGGTTTCCAATTGAGAAAGGGGTGAGGCAAGGCTGCATACTGTCGCCCTGCCTATTTAACCTATATGCGGAGTGCATCATGAGGAAGGCCGGTCTGGACGAGTCTTCAGCTGGAGTGAAGATTGCTGGAAAACGTATCAACAACCTTAGATATGCGGATGATACCACTTTAATGGCAGAAAGTGAAGTGGAACTCAAGAGACTTCTGATGCGCGTACAAGAAGAGAGTGAGAAGTTTGGGCTTAAACTGAAAATTAAAAAGACGAAGATCATGGCGTCTTGCCCTATCAAGTCCTGGATCATCAATGGACAAGTGGAAGCTGTGACAGATTTTCTGTTCTTGGGCGCCAAGATTACCTCGGAAGGAGACTGCAGCCATGAAATTAGGAGACGCCTGCTTCTGGGAAAGAGAGCAATGGTTAGCCTTGGCCGCCTAGTAAAGAGCAGAGACATTAGTCTGCCAACCAAGATCCGTATAACGCGTGCTATGGTCTTTCCAGTTGTGAAGTATGGATGCGAGAGTTGGACTGTGAAAAAGGCTGACCGCCGAAGAATTGACGCGTTTGAATTGTGGTGCTGGCGAAGACTCTTAAGAGTTCCTTGGACTGCCAGAAGATCAAATCAGTCGATATTGTCGACCATAAACCCTGACTGCTCATTGGAGGGTCAAATTCTAAAGTTAAAACTCAGCTACTTTAGTCATCTGATGAGAAGAGAGGAGTCGCTGGAGAAAGATTTGATGTTGGGAAAGGTTGAGGGTCGCCGGAGAAGGGGTAGGCAGCGAACGCGATGGTTAGATGGCACTCTCGAGGCATTGCAGATGAAGCTATGTGATGTTAAGAAGATAGTGAGAGACCGGAAAGCGTGGCGTGACATGGTCCGTAGGGTCACGAAGAGGCGGACACGACTGAACGCCTGAACTGAACTGAACTGAAAAAACGGTATTTAATCCGCATATATTCCCCTAATATATATTGGTATAGGCATATTTTGTGACCACAAGAGATTTATCAACCTATAACTCTAAATTAGAAAAGAAAAATAATGTTGTAGTGCTGCTATTTTTTAGTAGCTTTGGAGGAAACATTCGGTCCTAGGACCGTGTTATTGAGAACCATACGTGACAGGACTTTGTTTTCTGTAGTATTAGGATGGTGATGAGGTCTACTGCTATTGGGATATGCGAGGAGTAATTGTTTTTCTTTGTGCCGAAGTAATTGGTGACTGGAGGGTTTAAGCCTAGCAGCAGAAGATAAATTTAAAATTTTAAATTTAAAATTTCACGTTCGCCTTTTTCATGGGTCTTATCACTGAATTACTTAGAAGATCAATGAGCATGTTCTCTGATCATGATGACACACAAACGTGCGCGTAAGTGCACTGGTATTGCTTCATCCAATTAAGTTTTTAGTGGTTCAGCACGTAGGTCTCTCTCCATCTGTACCATTTAGTCGATTTCTTTAACGTCACGCTTTCCTACTTCTCCGCGCAAAGCTGATTTGCATGATTTGTTGCGATAGCCGTCACCAGCACACGTTATTTAACGGGTGGACAGTTATGCAAAACGTTTTTCTTTAGTCTGCTCAGCGAAACCACTCCTACCAGTGTTTGAGTGCGTAACAAGGAAATCAATAAACAGATAAATTATTAGTCAACATTTTCAAAAAGTCAAGAAAAGGTAGCAGTCTACGAAAAGATTAATGTTCAAAAATGCAGTTTCATGAATTTCATTTCTGACGTTTTTTTTTTTTGCAGCTTGTCTTCTAATACGCATGATGCATACTACAATGTGACATTTATAGAAAGCTCAAACCCTACTGATGACCTCGAAATGCAATGGGTACCCATACCACACGGTGAGAGGGACACATCATTTACCGACAATTACGATCTGCGATTGGCACTGCGATTTCTTCTTACAGCACCCTGTAACACGGATTTGGGGGTATATATATATATATATATATATATATATATATATATATATATATATATATATATATATATATATATATATATATATATATATATATCGGTATTCTAAGGCGCACATTCCGTAGAAAAGGTGTTAGACGGTGTAAAGTTTTCACAAGACCGTAGTTTCTTTCCATGGTACAGTATTTACCGGGAACGGACCGTCACAGGCGTAACGATGTCGGGCCGTTTACGTCCACATGGATCTGGTCAGCATGACCGGCATCGGCATCTTGCTTCTTGGCTGGCTTTGAGGACTCGCTGCCGTGGTGCATGCCTTCCTGATTTTTTTCAAGGTCGTTAATTGTGATCAAGACAGAGGCAATATCAAGATTGTCTGGTGCTTCATTTATGAGTATTTGTTCAGGGCTTTTATAGAGAGCATTGAGAGCGACGTCTGTTTCCGCAGTTAATTCTCCCACTCCATGAAACTATGCTTTACTATGCAAGTTCGGCACCCACACCAGATTTTTTCTGTCCAATACTTCTACTACGGAAAGTAAAAAACAAGCTCACTGAAACCACACGGAATGGCAAAACGTAGCGTTTATTTCTTCATTTCATGTGCGCTTGTTTTTCCCCTTTCAAATCTATGCTCGTCTAGACCAAATACAAGTTTCGTTAAGTTGCTGATACTAGTAGAGCGCAAGCTGCCGTCCGTTACATGTACCAATACAGCTACTGCAGCGGAATCTATTTTGAGTTTGTGTGACTGACAGCTTGACGATACAAATTCTGTTCGGTGTTTCTTTTCGCTGAGTGGGAGGGCACTTTCTCTAGCCCTTGTTAAACATGGTTGCCTTCTGTTTGGAGGTACGAATGTGTGCAACAACCACAGGTTGGTATAAAAGGTACATGTTTCGTCCTATGTTGGTCAGTCTGCAAATGGTGTACTGGTGAGTCTGCAAATAGGCAAACAGGCAGAAAAACAGGCACTTTAGAGTAAGCCAGTGCATAACTCGGAATCCCTTATGTTTGGGCTGTGATCTCGTCTCAAACAACTATTTTATTTCCAGTTTTCCGAAGGCCTCCATAGGCTTGATTTTCCATACTACATGACATTACCAAGTTTCCATAATAACAATTTCAGGTGTCAAGGTTATCGGAAAAGATATCAAAGGATAATGCTGGAAAACCTTGTAGCGGCGAAAAAGTTGCATATTCATATAAGGGCGTTTGCGCCAATCCTAGCTCTACATTCTTCTTTATAGATAATGTCGTTTGGTGATAGCTAAAATACTAATTTTTCCGTGCTTTTGTCGCTGATAATGAATAGCTAGGATTGTTCAAAAAGTGAACGTGTGCCCCAGGAAGAATAAATAAAGGCTTTTCAACAAAGGAATCATACCGTACAACCTGTTTCGCGTCCCGCACAATGAAAGTGCTAATCGTGGCTTGTATTTGACGATATGGAACTGCGTGTGGGCATCATGTGCTTTAATTTGAACTAATTCCTCGCTTCGCAAAGTGAAGGTCAAAAGACGCTTCCCAGATATTTTTTTACACCGCCAGAATAAAACTGGGCCGAATATGAAACAAAAATTGGGCGTTAATTGTCGGCCTGTACTCCTTTTGCATGATAAAAAAGGTTACAGTATATTTAGGAGCATTACCTCTTTTCATAAGCAAAAACCCAAAGTAACACAAGCACTTTGTTGCGAAGGCACTTCACGTAAGAACAAAATTCGCACCAGAATGAGCAATGTAAGTTTCTGGTGCACCAGTTTTTCTGGTGCGTTTTTCTAGAGACGATGACTTATAGGCTTCACGGCGTACGAATGTAAATTTACATGGGGACTTCAACAATAAATTCCAGACTATATTTCGTAGAATTTAATAACAATCTAGAATATGATGCAGGTATATCTTTCAGAAGTCGGGGCCTTAATGCGTTCTCCCGCCAGGGTGGGATCGGCAATGTTAAATAAGGGGTCTGTGTGAAGAACTTCCCAGCTATACTCATTTAAAAGATCTATACCTTTTTTCTTTTTCTGAAGATCCGAGAGTTGTCAGTCCAAGTTAAAGACACAATGTATTTATGCGCACCTTGAACTGTAGCTATCTCTAAGCATATCAGTGCTCATATGTTTCATGTGTGTGTTGTGAGGTTGTCATGAACGGAAACAGGCGGAAGATTTAACATGATCAGGCAAAGTGCGAATTAGTTAGGCTATCACTTTAGTTTTACCTTAAGTTGTTTCGGGACTTTTTTGATGTCAAGCAGTTAGACAACGATGGCCAAATCATGGGAGTGCTGCCTCAGTAATGGCACATTATATAATTGTAGGAACACTTTACAACATCTCACGAGGGAAACGCGATATCAATGTGTTATCGAGAGATTTCGCACGGTTGAAGTTTTATGAAGACAGCATGCAAATCCCAGCGTGATAAACTGTTACTTAAACAAGCAAGGTGCGCGGCGGCGGCGATGTTGCAGAATAGCCTAGTTCAGTAGTCAGCAAAGCCGGTCTCTTGGCGCCATAAAGTGTTCTAAATGCGATAGCAATAAAGGAGCTGTTCTGCAGAAAACCCGGCGTTTTGAGCGCAACATCCCGAAGAAGCTTCGGCCAAGTGGCGCGACAAGATACGGGTTGGTGATGAAACATTACCGCATTTATTTGGCGTTCTTGTTAACTAGAGTAGATTTTTTGGTAGGTTGAGATGCAAATGGAACCCAACCGGATCTCTCTATCCAGTTAGAAACTCTTAGGCTTTGTTGTATCTGTGGTCTGTATTTAATTTTGGCGACATTTCTCACGCTTTCATAGAGTAAGACTCTATGCTGATTGATATGCGCGAGATAGACGAGGCAGAAATTAAAGGAACAAGGGTGGAGTAAGTAGCAAAGTTGCCGTACGCTCTTGAGGGGCCGCAGACGGCAGTCATAAGGCTGTTGCACCACACCCGTAAACGTGAACGTAACTGACCTTCATAATTTTAGTTCATTTTATTTCAAGAGTAAGTAAGAACAGACTATTGAAGAAATATCAACGAAATGATGGATTACGAGTTTTCGTGATGGAACGCTGAAGAAGCCTGGATAGTAGTTGTGTAGTGGTGGAGCTGCAAACGTTTTCACTGTGTAAAAAAGACAGACAATATACCCGAAAATTATATCCACCGTAATTTTCACATTTTGTCAAACTTTCACGAAGCTTAGCAATAGCAATAAGATGATAATCCAGAAAGCCGTTGGTGAGCTACTGTCCTCCGGGGTATATTGTCGCTGGCAAATCACGGTGAAGGCGCCGTTTCTGATACACAAAGCAATGAAACTACATTTCTAAGAATAAATATTTGAAACGTAAATAAAATCAATAGAAGTCATAATGGGCACTAATTATTGTTATATTTAAATGGAATTTGGGAAAGAAAAATATTTTGGCATAGTTTTGTTTATGCATCTTCAATAATGCTTGATGCTTTAGCATCACGAAAACGGCCATTTATTTGGAGGAAATTCTCTTTGGAATTCAACCAAAGTAAGGCCATGAATGCGCATTGGGCACGAATACCGCAAGGTGTGAAAACTGGTCATCGAACATCAAACACCAGCTCAGTCCGTATAAGACGCCGTTTCAAGGCATTCATCATTTTGCAATCGCTTAAAAGCTCTGCAGAATGACATTTAGAGGTCTAGATATATACATTGATAGGCAGCTGCGCCAGGTATAGGACGGAAGCTGCCACGTCCGGCAGTATGAAGATTGTATAGGCCAGTTTAGCTTGTGGCACCTCATTAGTAGATCATGTTTGATGAGGTGTACCGACAAGCAAGTTATATTCAGAAGTACGGCTTATTTGTTGTTTAGAATAGATATCACTTCGGCACCATTACGATTAGAAGACTCGCATCTGTGCTGCTGACAAACAGTCGCGGGGTGGGCTATGTTTTAGGCTAAATATAAAAAAAATATTGACGGAAACAAAACATAAAATATGTAAAGGATATCCAAACACCATCGTGTAGTGATTATCTTCTCATGTATCATAGCACCCGGTTTTGCTAATGATGGATTCTTTTGCTTTTTACCCTGTGTTAGGGCTAGTCCTCCGAGCAAGGCCAAGGGAACTAATTATTACAGGGAAACAGGAGAGTATTTGTTTGCAAAGACGTTAGGAGAGGCTGAAGCGTAGGCATTACAGCAAGTAAATTGCGCTGAACTTGACAGCAGCAGCATTTCATTCATCCTTCAGCACCATCTCGTATGAAGTCCCTTGTTTTTAACACCCGCGCCTAAACATGGTTTTCATTCAATTGAACACAGAAACGATGCTGCAAGAGGTTGAGTAAAAATATATGAGTGGATACATTAGAGCACCGAGCAAACTAATGTTTATTCTTTAATCCAGTACTGTGTTTCAAATCAACCTTCATTTGTGTAATTTAAACTTCTCCCAGTTAGAGACTACAAATGTTTATAGAAAGGAACTTGTAGAAGCTGCATAACGTTTTCAGCCAACCTGGGGCAGGTTTCTTTCAGCAAATACTTTTTTCCATTAAAATGGCAGCAGCAAATGAATGGCATCCCGTTTTAGAAGCTTAATATTTTTCTTCACCTGTTGTGGCCGTGGTTTTATGCATGATATAACTGCTCAATAAATTTAGTTGTCTTGGCTACAGTTAAAAGTGTAACGTAAAACGAAATTCAAGATAAAAGGATGCAGAAGGTTGGTATAGTGCAGCATTCACATTAGCTTCTCTTACTGAGTGAGAAATAGGCATGACAAACTTGACTAATGATTATTGTTTCTCTGACCCATATCCTAAATGAAGTGGTTTTCGTCTTTTTTTCTTGCCAACCTACCATACTCTTAGTGGTGAGCGGAACGATATCTGACTAGGCTTAGTGAGGTCCTCTGGGCTGGGCACTGTTTGCCTGTTGCTATTTTCCAGCGTTCTATGCCTCCAGAAAGCGTTTTTTTTTTTGCTAAGTTTATTATTTATGTAACGCTCGCATTACTACGCCTAGTGCATTTATGCATTATGTGCTCGAATGAAAAATGTCCGAGCCTGTGGTATAATAATAACCAAAACATAGCAGGAGCGGAGGGTGTAAGTAATAAGCGTTTCACCATCGGAATTTATTTTTCGCGTTTTACATGTGCAGTTTTCGATCTTCATATATCGGGCGTTTATATCCTATACTCATTTTATATTTGCTGTCGTTTTCGTTTTCAGCCAAGCAGCGCACCAAGACCGACGTGAAAGTGTATGGCAGGCCGAGAGATTACACATTTAAGTATTGGAACGACAAAGAAGAGTGTTTTGTTTTGACATTTGACAGCACAGCAGGTACATTTCTTTGCTGAAAAGAGCGCTTTTTGCATGAGCTTGCCTGGTAAACTTCTTAAAGTCGGTCGACATCAGCTACAAATAGCAGCGGTACCTTCATGACACATATACAACTACATAATCGACACCATCTGCTACCCCTATTTCTGAAGGTTTTCTTTTATTTTGATTTTTTTTCTGGTTCCTGTGTTTTAGATACTTTTGCCTTCCGTAAAATAGAGCTTAGCCCCGTATCCTAAGATTCTTTTTCTACCTTACTATTCAGAGGTGTATCAAATTCTCATCTATCAGGCAACACAATTTTGCATTTCACTAAATCATCAAAAATCATGCCGGAATAATTTTATCACTCGACAAAAAAAAATATAAATATGCAAGGCATAGCCGCCTTTCCGTTCACGTAAGAACTTCGTTTTAAAGCCTCAATCTAATCCCATTATCTTTCAGACCATCTTTTTTTTGTGATGAAATGTTTTCGGCCGAGCCACAAACCAATACAGCTTTCTCAGTTCAGTTAAACAGCTTTTATAAGAACCGTTTGTTTCTTCCGTGTATGGAGCGATATTACCTTGTAATTGACATAAAGGTAATATTGAGCAACGTGAGTTTATAATGGTTCAGAGAAATGTCCATAAAACAACGTTATTCTTGTTTTACTGATTGGTTTTCAACAGTGGAGAGATTGCGTATTGCTACATTTCACAAGCCTAGAAATTGGCTCGATGTAAATGAAGGCAAGGGTGGTTGAAGCTACGTTGTGGCTTGTTCAATGAATATTATGCGGTTCCGCTCTTGTCCAAATTTAGCTTGGTAGCGGACGGGCCAGGGTTGACTAAATAGATCGGAGTAATTAGTGAACAGTAGTTAGGTCAGGCAAATAATATTTAAAAACTCCACTGATGAGGCACTTACAATGTATGCGTAACACATAATGCAACTATACTGAAGATATTTGAGGTATGGGTAGAAAACGGCCAGATACACTTAAACAGCGCAAAAAAGCAATAAAGGCAACATGGCAAACAGGTTCGGCGATAGTGATGCATAGAGCATTTGGGTGTGTACCTAACATGCATCACTAACAGGTATTTGGAAAGGAATAAAAAAATGGGAGCACTGCAAAGATCTGCACTGGAGAATTGCGAAAGCATGTGCGTTGGCTGCTCTTTAGTAGCTGCTAAAGTTTCGTGACACTTACTAGCGGTGGTCATGATTTTTATTGACTAGCACAAGTCATAGAGTTTATAGTCATACACAATGGATATCTGATTTGACTGACGCATGACAGTTGACTATGACGCATGGCTAAACTATAACGACTGATTTGTCACATTCACACATCATTTGATTTTAAATACAGATTCATGCGTATCAGTCTCGTCTTTATGTGACGCCATATCATACGTTACATTATAGTTCCATGGTTAGTTTGAAACTGCCGCCGGAATTTCATCGGTATATGTGGGTACAAGCTTCCCCGGCCTGGCAGTCGGCTCTCATAGGGGTGTGAGCTTGGATGAGACTTCCCAAACCTCGCTGTGCTCCTTCCGCCGCGGGGGACTATTTTGCCCCGCTGCGGAAGCAAAAGAGTTTCAGACTTCTGCCTCCAAAGCTGTTTTGTGTTACCGTGGTTCACAGGATTCCAAACTGATAACAGGTCGTGTACTGGAAACCTGAAAACACAGAAAGAGCCTTGAAATTTTAAGGACGAATATGGTCTAACTGGCGTGTCGAAACACGTAAATGCTCACTTTCGCTGATGAAGTTCACTTCTCAGAGAATCCCTGCAGTCCGGGGCAAGTCCGGATTTCCGGTTGTCTGACTGCGAGAAAAAAAAAAGGGGGTGTCATAATTGGCTTCTGCCGCCCGAGGCAGACTTATAGTTTTCTGATGGCGGAATGAATCACTGGCCCATCGGCGCAATGTTTTGGTCCATGACCCATTTTAAAAGCATTTTGCCCCAAAGAGCGGAGCACCAGGCCGGAGGAAGCTTGTACCGATTAAAAATCGTTGGGTGCTCGGTGCACCAGGGGTCGTTCCTGGTAGCTCCCGAATGCGAGGCGGCTGCTTTAACTTAAGGCCACCGTTGCTTCCACTTTTTGCTTCGACGCAGTGCGGACACGCTTTAGCAAACATATTCAACAGAGGCTGTCGCCTTAATAATGCCAGACTTTGCTTTTTGAAATGCACTTTCTGTAGACTATCTAAGGCCAGAAGTTCAGTAAGGGTTAGAAATAAATCATAGATCTATTGGTAGGTTAACACAAAGTGACCACTGTAACAACGTATTAGGCAGACCAGCGGATATGGCCTGCATGGCTATCAACCGAAGCACAGAAGGCTGAAGGGAAATATAAATTATAATATAAATAACGCCTTAGAAATAAGACCATAAGATGAGGTAAACTACGGTACTTCATTTCTTGGCCAGAAAGAGCGCTTACTCAGAGTGGCAGAAAGTGGCTAGAAAGCTAACCTAAAATATTCATAAAGACAAAAGGGAAGGAACCAAAAAGTCATGACAACCGGCGCTTTCATCAAATCTCGTAAAGAGCGAAAAATACCGTAAATAGACTCGGGTTATCATGTGAACACTTGTGTTGCTAGGCGCCTGTCGCGGGTTAACGAGTCTCTGTCGCATGACCGCCATTATATTCCAGTGTGAATGCGCCTTTACGCCGTAGGTCTGATTCTGTGCCCCTTGATACGATCTGGCCATACGAGTATATTCCTAGGGCCTTCTAACATGACGTCCAGGTATCGAAATAGTTGATCGCGTGACAAAACTTCCCCTTTTACAGCATATGACAGCGTCCCGACGAAACCCAAAGTTCAAGGCACATATTTTGCACTGATGTGTAGAAATTAGTATGAAGGAGTTGAGTTTATTTTATCAGTTTTAATGTCTCAAGGCTACTCAGGCTACTAAGGAGGGCTCGGGATAATTTAGACAACCTACTGTTATTTAACGTGACCAGAGAAGGAAGTCTCCTGATAGTTGAAAAAAGAAAAGAAAAAAGAAGTACGTCTTTAAGAATAAACAAGCCTTGCACCTTTGCGTATTTTATTTATTTAGCCAGCTGTCATCGAGAGGAGGCTGGCACTCCGTCCTCGCTGACACTAAGTATACAAATCGGCAGTCCGTGCATGAAGATCCGCACTGATCTGTCATGATAAAAGAAGCGTGAAAATGAGACGAAATAGTGCTCCAACAGCTTTTGCCGCTCGTAGAGTGAGCGTCGTCTAGCAGGCGGCTCAAGCTCTATGCGAACGAGTCTTCTTTCATAAATTGCTATTGCTCAGCATAAGAAAAGCACCTCCAATAAGTTGATTGTATCCTTTGTAGGTACTGTCGGCGACGCATTAAGAAATCTACAGTTGGGACTATTTATGCATGTAGTGAAGCAGCATTTTTCAATCGTCATAAGAACATATTGTGCAACCCTAGTATAAGACGTATAAAACAAACGCGTGTGAATTACTGTCTATAAGGGTCTAGAGTATTGTTAAAAAGAAGTTTAAAGAATGGCTATCCAATGCCTGTATTTCGTAGAGCAAGCGCCACTGAGTATGAGCTCTGTGTGCATGCTCTCAAAAGGTAGAAGGCAATTTGGAAACAACTTTTCAAAATGAGCTTCTTTTAGCCTAGTGGCGGCTTCCAACCTTATGTTCCGTGCAAAGTCTTCTTTTGAACGTGACAAGGCAAGAGTCAGGGCAGCAGGAAGGTGCTATAACTAGCCCTCCAATAACTTCATGTATTGCAGGTGACAGCGGCGCGTCTCGATTTCCGCTCTCTCTAGCACTACTACCCAGTTGTGATTTGGAGCGAACGGGTGAAAACAACCAAGCCGCTAGTCATGATGATGCATTTGGGAGCCGAGAATGGTACCAATCCGCAATTTTTATCGTTTCTAGCTTTTAATCACCGGCCTTTAATCACTAACAAAGCTTTTAATGACCGGTATATGTCATCCTAGATAGGTTAATATGTGTTAGAGCAAGCCATCCAATATCTATCTGTATCTTAGAAATTCATCAGGCTGCTAGAACCATTTCAGTGCATCTTAAATTGGGTTTAAGTGATAAAGGATTCTGTTTTATATGTCTTGCGCTATAGAATCAGAGGTGGAGTCAAGAACGTATCGCAATGATATGTTTATGGCTGGCTCTGCATGAACTCCAAACGCTAAATGTAAATGTAAGTTGAGATGTAGTGGACACTAAATAATTCCTCTAGCTCTTTGGTGTCTCACTAAACTGTTAGCGACATCAATGGCTTGATGTCTGCCGTGCAACAATTCTCTCCTGGAAAGGTACTTTGTCAATTCATATATTCGTGAACAGCAGAAAGGCTGTGTCAAAATATTTTATACCTATCGGTCGTGCACTTTTTTCCTTTTTCTCAATTGCTACATGTGATGTCTCATATAAGTTTGTCGATTATGTTTTACGCATGGTCAGTGCATTTTAATTACAATCGGTGAATCTTTTACAGACAAAAAGGAATGCGAACTGCTCGTATGGAATCCAGAAGTGGCAGCGAAGCCACGAACACAATTGACAGCTGAAGCAAGGACCGAAGACAAAACGGAAACGACAGTAGAAGGAACATTTATGGAGTGCCTGAAACAATACAAAACTGAGTGCCCTAAAGCTTCAGAAGAGATATTATTCGATAGCTACTGCAAAAGTAACGAAGCGAAGTTTCGAAAGCTAATAACTGAAAACCCCGAAAAAATTGACACTTCTCTGTGTAGTGAGCAGTCGCAATAGATATCATGGGCAATAAAAAAAACATGATCTATGGTTGTTTTTTTTTTTGTTTTGTTTTAGTTCTACTGAGAAGAATGTCTTAACGCAGTGGAATTGGAAAGTTGCATGAATTTAACATCATGGTCTCCATTTTGGCATTACAATCTTTTGCCAATATTTTTCGCAACCTGTACATTGTCTTTAGGGGCCACGTGTGCACTTCTCACGTTACAAATGATTCGAAACGCTGAACAGTATCACCAAGATCCTCACTTCAGGAATAGCGCTGTTACTTCTAGCCAGAGCTGATTTACCTATATTGCAGAAATAAACGTGTTTCCCAGCGAGGTAATGACCGTCTAGAAGATGAAGGGACAAGAAACAGCAAACAGAGATTGGAGCGATTAGACATGCGAACTGAGGTGCTTGGGACGCTTCATCTTCTACAGAAGGTACTGGAGGTATCTACACAAGGTACTACTCAAGGTGCTGAATAACATTGTTGTTAGGCTCTTCATTCTACCCAAGGTCCACAATGCGTCTTCAGCTGAGGTATCAGCTTCCAGTATTTGAACAGGGATTGCCATCTAGGTTTTTGCAGAACCACGTATTTTTACTCAGATAGCGTCTAGTGCTACTAAGCTCGTGTTGCACTGCTAAAAAGCTTAATCGAGACAGAAAAAGCGATTTATAATTGGTACCAAGTATAAAAATGCTTTGTCGGCTCCTAAAGATGTACGCAAATATACACAGCCTTTGAATATGCACAGGCCGGACATCAACACTGGAAATTTAAATATTTTGAATATAATTCTGAAGTAATCGTACTGTATCATGTGAATTACATACTTAGAAGCCTTGAATATGCATTAGGTACTTTCAAGGGTCCCGTTCCCATAATGTCTTTTAATTTTACTTGGCTGGTGCGATCAGAAGCTTCTGTAAGGTTGGACCTCTTTGAAGATTAGTGTGGGCTGTTTGCTGTACCGGAAAGAATAAGTTTTAGTGGCGGACACGTTACCAAAAAATTCCTCCTGATATGTACGAATTTCAGAACCCAACATTCTGAAGTGGGACAAATCGTCTCATATTTATTCCTGATAAGTCTGTTTCGATTCAAATATCTGTCAGCTAGGGGTTCCTTAACTAAGGTTTCTCTATTTCTAGACAACCTGCAACAATGGAACAGCCTGTATCAGGAAGAGCAACGTGTATCACTTGGAATTTAATTGTGCCCTCGGGACTCGCGTAGGATCAAAACAAGCAATCTTACTTTGCAGTTTCCACATTACATGCTTCTTTTCATCAGCACAACGGCACTCAACCCACTTTATTTTCTAGCCATATATGAGATATAATGTGTTATGGCCGCAAATCATATAACTACTGTGAATGGCACTGTGATTGTTGAAGCGGACAGAAGAAACAATGAGCTTTGGAGAGCGGTCTCCAAATTAATCGCTTTTGCAATGTTGAAAATGACTCCTTAAGCAAACTGTATCCTTTGTGTCTGATTTGGTCCTGACAAAAGCATTCTTAGAGCTTTCTGGTGTCGTTTGGAGCCGCTTCTGCGCGAACCTATAGATACAGCGTTATGCTTAGCAATGCTTAAGCTCTTTATACTAAAATCTCAAAACGCAAAATCACAACAAAAATGTCAGAAAAAGCCAGCACCGAAACAGGCGTCATTGCAGGTAAAACCAATTGAATATAAAGCGAAAGCGTCGAGTACGAGTGATACTTTAAAAGAAACCAAAAAGATGAAAATAATAAAAGTGTTACAAATGATAGCGGTAAAAGTTATTTGAAGGGCAGAGAGGCGGCAAAAACGTTAATACGAAAAAAACACAACAGAAGAACGGTGCAGTACATCGTGCCCATATGCTTGACATCGGGTCAAAGGTGGACACGAAGAGGGAAGATCATCCTTAGAAACAAATGTGGGCCAGAGAAACGTAAACCAGAAAAAAATAAAAGTTGTGACAGGGGACATGATGCGTACCAAGTAAAACAAAAGATATAATCTTAAAGTTGTCAATGCAGAAGCAAAAAATATGAAAGAGAAATAAACACGAAAGAAAATTGTATATCTAACAACTATTTCGGCAAATGTATTACGAACAAAAAAAATGGAATCGACAAAAAAGAAAAAACCAAATTAGGGTACACAAAGTGCGACCAAACATTAAGCCGCCATGCCTACATGTCAGGGCTGCCCTGCAACAAGATTGGTCGCATGGTGCCACCGACCATATACGACATGTAGCAGACAGGCACGTAGGCCTAAAAATCATCGGGGCTTCGTTGTAAGCGATCGACATATGAGAGCAAAGATGAAACGCGAAAGGCGATGCGAATATTCAGCTCACGAGAATGAGGAGACGAAGGTAAAGAACGGGTGTCTTGAGAGGAAACAAGTATCGAAAGCCGGGAAGCCGCTCTGCTATCTCCGTGGGGAAACGACAGACGCTTAGGCAAAGGAGGACGTTCCGCACAGCCTCACCGCATGTACAGTGAGGTGAACAGCGAAACAATTGACGCATGAGGGAAAGTGGACGTGGCCTGTTAGGAGAGGAGCAAGAGAACTCGGTGTAGGCAGAGATAGAGACGGATAACGGAGAAGGAAAAACGGAGAAGAGGGTTTCAGAATGATCCGCGGTCCAGGTTGATGCCCAGAGCCTTAGAACAGTTGTAAATAAGGGGCTTGCACATACGATCGCAACCGCCAGGATGGCCGCAGGAAACCGCGCGTCGAAGACAGAGAGGCGGCCCGGCCGTGGTATAAGACAGGACGGGGAAGAGACAGGGCGGCAAGGGTACGATTGATGTCTCGTACGCGGATTTCTTTGGGTAGAGAAAAAGGCATTCCGAATTTATATGTAAGGGCAAAGTAGAAAGGTCAAGCTACGAATAACAAGCCTCATGAAGCACAATAGCCTCTGTACAAAAGACGCTGAATATATATCTAAAATATCCGGGCTACGTTCCACACCACACCACATGACGAAAGTGCAATGTAAGCAGCGCCCGCAGAACAGGATATATATATATATATATATATATATATATATATATATATATATATATATATATATATATATATATATATATAGCAAGCCCATCGCTTTCTTTGACGTAGCATCCCTCACCGGCCCACGCCTAGCGGAGATTTTAAAGAAAGCGATCGTCACCTAAGCATTGCCAGCAACTCCGGTCATCTACAAAATGTCTTGGACTAAGCCACCAATGGTCAGCAACTGACCCATCCCTGCTCAGCTGGCCTCCATGAAAGCAGTAACGAACCCCATAGTCATGACACCAGAAGGCGACTTGATGACTTCCACGGAGAAGCTGACTGGAGAGTCTGGCATGAGATACAGAAGACGTGTCGCAGCATCCAGATGCAACACGAACTCCTTTAGAGGCGGAGACTCCTACGTGCGACTGAAAAAAAAACCCGTTGGGGCAAATTACTGAATTCGCACTAAAGATATATTTCGCCTAAAAACAATTCACCACAGTCTAAAAGCCAATTCATCACCATACTCACACACACGAAAGTTTTCATCGTCTGCAGAAAACTATTCCGGTCGAACCTACACTGATCTCTATTAACAAATGAACTAAAAGAAGATATTCAATTGTCTTCAGGGACATTGAGCCACAATTGTTTTGTCTAAACAAGATGTGAGAAAGTTGGAGACCTCGGCAGGAGACGTCTAGCCAACAGCAACACCGCAGTCATCACATTTCAGTGCGAAACTCTTCTACCGATTCTTGGCTACCATCTGCAACCTCTCAACGTGACACAGTATTGCTGAAGCATATGGATTTGCTGCCACTGCCAGCAGGATTGCGACTTGCTTCGACACTACCACAACCAATTAACAATGTGCCATAGCTGCGGAAACCAACACGACTCAAAATATGACGACTGTGAATTGCAGTGCCCTGTGTTTTCTGCTGTGTCTGTGGTCATCTCGGCGCAGATTATTCTTGTCTTGGGCAGAAAATAAACTACGAAATTATAAGAAAATAAATTCGGAACCACAGAATCACAGATTCCAGTCATCGAGCTGACAGCTCTACAAGCAGACTACCAAACTCAGCCACTCAATCCGACTCTATTTGAACGCTTCTAATGAAGGTTTCATTTGTCGATTGAAGTTCCATGCCTGAATCGGAACAAGGCGACCTATGCCGCCAGAGGGCGACTCAGACTTTGTCAACGCGCCGAACACGCAGAGCGAATGGCGAAAGTAATGCTCAACTAATTATGGACGCTCAAATCTAACATACAGTCAACATGTGTTTCGATTCGCTAATAGTCAGCAGTACAGCGCTCTGCAACTTGTTTTTGCGCGCTTTTAACGCTGTAGATGTTTTTGATCGACGCACTCCGATATAAGCGCGTGAAAAAAACAAACGGCGGTGCTTGATGTCCTCTCAATATATTTCTAAAAAAAAAAAATAATCCAAAGATCCCGTAACCTCAGGACCTCTTCGACTAGAACTTCGGTAGAGACCCGACCCTGGTCAGCAGATCAAGCTAGAGCGCTCCTAGTTGCTGCGAGCAATAAGCAGAATACGTGCTACCTACCATGTTACACAAGGGTCATTGCATACGGTTCTTTTATTGTTACGTGAAAAACAAAAAACGAGCACGTATAATTTCACTGGCATTCGAACTCCTCATCCCGGAGCAGAGAAACATGGTTTCTGCACAACTAGCGGAAATCGCCATTTGGGTTATTTCATGAGAAACGTCCCAGCTGGAATATCGATAACCGACAATTATTTTTACAGAAATTTTAAGGGCTGGGGATTGTGTGAAAGCCCTTTAGTGACAGTAATTTTGTGCAGAATAAACTTTGCTCATGTAAGCGCTGTTTGATTATTCTTGGAAGAAAAAGCAGGTCAAAGACAATAAATTTCAGAGGAGCACTTAAGTAACCTCACGGCCAGCAAGGCGAAAGCCTTTTGGCCGCTTGTCTGCGATCCATGAAACACCGCGGCATCCCAAAGACAAAGAGAGAAAGAGAGAGGAATAGTACTCTCCCTCTCTGTTGATAGACCCTGTTGCAGAAAAGGAGAGGCGTAGTTTTGTGGAAGGTTGTTGCAAACAGCATAACATGGCGCAAACCAGGACCACCATTGGAGCAGCGGTTTGTCTTGCTTTGCCCCAACGAATACAATTGAAACATTTCACTTGTTGTGACGGAACTTGGCAAGTGTCCTATAGAATTTTCGTAATAAAATATACTGATGACCAAAATTCCTTTTTGTGCGCAATTTGAGCTGCAAGGTTTCTGGGCCATAGCTGAAAGAAGCATTCTGCGTCATGCATGCAATAGTGCAAAGCGCAATACAGGAGCTGCTACACAGTGAGGAACCACGATATCTATAAAAGATGGTCGGGAAGTGCAGAATGCGTTTCAAGCACCTGCGTATCAAGAAACAGAACTCACAACGCAGAATTTCTCATCGCCACAATCCTGAAAAATGCCGAACCACCGAGATCGGAAAACATTGTCCCAAACTGAAACATTGTTAATCAAATAAATCAGTCTTTATTTTCATATACGCCGGAAGCACCGTATGGTCTTGGTACTGAAATAAAAAAGGCAACACAAGGTTTACACACAGAGATATAAGACAATAGGAGGAACAAATAACGCATTAATTGGACTTTAGATAAATTCAGTGACGTAGAGAATGAAAACAAGCAGAATAATGTCGTGTAAAACAACACAAAACGCATCCAACCGGGGATAGTACAACATACAGTAAAATACTATACATACAATCACTGAAAGCGATATAAATGATAAGATACAAATGCACAGCCTCTAAGTGAGCATATAAATAAACAGGCTAAAGACAATATTGATCCCTAAGACAAATATAAGTAGGAGGAAAAGCTGAAGTGAAGTAAATACAAATGGCTTGAAAGAGGAAGTAATATGTGATAAAAAAGCCGTTCGGAATAGGACGCTGCGAATTTGCAATATAAGAGAAGAAAACGAGTTGCTGAAGACATCATCATGAGGACAGAGTGAAGTAAACAGCCTCTGAAATTCTGTCCAGACAGCAATAAAAATGCAGAGCAGGCGAAACTTGAAATTGTCTTAGTTCCTTCATGCTCTTCAGTCGAATTCACAGCAAGATGCACTCTAGAATCTTAGAGCACATAATGTGACAATGAAGGAGCTTGTACAAGGAAATGTTATCTACCCTGATTTCACGGCAGTTAAGAGAAAGAATATGTGGTGAGTTACTCCGTGTGGGGTGTGTGGTAGAAGCTTGGCCGGAGAAACAGTTTTAAAAAAAGGCGTAAAAAATTTGCTGTACTCTGTAGACATCGTGGCTTTCAAATTGAAAGCGCAGTTATAAACAACAGACACATATTCCAAGTGTGGAAAACATACCTACAAGCACATCTTTAAGAAACGCAGTGGAGTAAGAAACTGTCGCGAAATCATACAGAAGAATTCAAGTATGCGCAGGGAATAAAATATTTAAAAAAAATTTATTAGGCCTTGCTTTCTGCCCTCCTTTTTGAGCTTGCAAGTGAGGTGTTCAGCTATATTTTAAAACATTTGTACAAGATAGCATTCAGGCTAGCAGTTTTCTAAGCAACGGTGGCATGCACGACAGCTTGGGAGTCCGTTGGAATCCTTTGTTGCTTGCTTTCAGAGGGCCTTGAATTACCTCTAACAAATTAAAGCTGAACTTCGCATATTGCCGGGAAGGGCGAAAGGAATTATAAATGGTGTTCAAATTATTTCTCGTTTTAACATTCATGTGAGCTTCCATGACCTGAGAACTCAATATTGTTCGCTTAGCCTATGCCACTTCATAGATGAGCCCGACTTGTTTTTTGTTTGTTTGATTAAAGAAACGCGCAGAAAATATAATGTTACATTTAGACAACTGATAATACTGCACTTGGGTGGCTTGTTCACAATATTGTCAGCCAATATTCGTCTACTGCACTAAACAAAGTTGAGACATAACGTTATGCGAGCTACTCTGACCAGAAAATACATGGACCTTATATGCTTCTAATTTAGATGAATATTGTGCTCATGAATATTGAATGAATGAATAATGAATGAATATTGTGCTAATGTGCTAAGATGAATATCGGAAAATGCAAATTTTCCCTACATATAAATGTCCTCAAAAGGTGCCTCAAGCTGTCGTTCCGAGTTGTGAAATGTATGGAACGATTATACAAAAAGCACCTGAAACCACATTGAGAAGATTTCAGAGCGAAATCGCGCATTCCGTTGTGACCCTAGGCGAAGATCTAGCAAGAACGGTCTTTGTGTTACAAGCGTCGTTCAGAGTGAAGAATGGCGTCAAAGCCGCGACTTTCATAGTGGTGTTGGCGAGAAGCGTAGAGAAGACAAGTTGCCCCAGAGGAGCATATACGCATCTATACACTTTTCACTATTCCATTGAGCAACGGAGTGTTATAATTTATCATCGACCATTCGGTTTTTTGGCATCAGGCGGATTGCTCCGACCTTTTTGCTCGCTTTTATGACGTTTACTTCGCAGAAATTGCCTACACTTCCACTTTCCTGTACTAGTGCGCGGAACAGGACGCCGTCGCTCTTTAATAACCGAAACGTTTTTCGCACCAACTCATTGAAAGGAACTGCCTGCCTTCAAAGCCTGTGAACACCTACAAAATGAAAATCGCTATAGTATTTTCATTGGTATATATAAAACCGCCTTTCGGGCATCGCTGATAATTCCCTCTAAATTACCCGCCACCATTATAAACGTCTTCGTACCTACTACCTGCTCAAATGAAAGCAACATGATGTAACGTTAAAAGATAGCCCCCGTGCCAGTAAGCCACTGCAGAGTGCGGAAGTTGCTGATTGTAACGTTGTTCGCGAATTTTTGTACTGCTCGGATAGCATGGCCACATGCACTCATTGTGAGGGATTATTTTGTTTGCACGATAATATATTTGCCAGTTGGCAGGCTGATGAATGCAGGAAAACGCAATATAGATGCCGATGAGAGATAGCTATTACTCATTGTCTGTGGGCATAGGATGAGCGTGCCAGTCGATGCCAAAGCCAGCCTCTTCCTCGTTTGTACCACTACCCCGAGCTACTGATATATCGTCCGAATCCAGGTCAGGGAATAATGTAGTGGCTCTGATGCATGACGTTATCATGGGTTTGAATGGGTGACTTGCGACTGAAGAGAAGAAAGTTACCATGAGCCAAAAAATCTACTACATGCACTGATTGGAATGAGATTTGCTTTGTTTACATCCATATTGCAAACCCAAGCGTCGCTGGGTCCCAGCGCTCCAGCGCCCCGTATGACGCTGCAGACTGGGCGTACTGAGACGCGGCATACTGGCACATTACGCACTGGTGGCACTGGTCGCCCGGAAAAAAAAGCCTTCGCATAAAAAGTAAAACTAAAACGTAACGAAGCACCTCAATTACATTAAAAAAGGCTTAAAATGGAACAAAAATTAGCTACAAGAAAAAAAAGAAACAACAGCACGGGCGCGACTAGAACTCACTACCCGCTGCTCCGTAACTTTCTACGCTCTTCTCTCGGCCACGCCGAGAACTGGGAAGCGTAGAAATATTTTTGCATGTTATATCATGACTGAATTCATAATGCTTGGGCTCCATGTTTCGAAGTGTGCAGGCTATTGCTGCTGCTCTAACAATTGCAAATTCTTTACCATTGGAGCTTACTGCCTCCTCTCACGACTTGGAACTAATGTTCTGAATGCCTGTGAGTACTATATTGTGCACTGGAACCGTTTTACCACGCGGAGTTTCACATCGCTGACCCATTTATTAGCGTCGGCTCCTCAGTCATGTTCTGCTACCGTGAACGTAATTTTGGCTGAACACGAAGCTGCAACACAAACTTTCAAGGAAAAAAGTGCGACAAAGCTTCAAACCATCAAGAATAGCAGCGACGACACTATTTGGCGGGTAACTAAATCTTCCTTGAATGTAAACATTTCAGGAAACATAGCGATTACAGAAGACTCGGCTGATTTGTACGGAGATCAAGAAGGAGAGAAGTGCTAAAGCTTGAGAAACACGCAAAATAGCATGCATTACAAGCGCTGTCTGTTTCTTTTTTTCTCTCATGATCCCATCGCTCGACAACTACTCTCTTCCCGGTTTTATTTTTTTCTGCTGTTTATACTCAGCCGCGGTGCAGGCGACGCTCGCTAATGCGTAGGACCTGTTTCGTGCTGCGATTGAACGCGCATTGGACATTTTGGCAGTAATCGTGTTAGAGTGCCCTCAAGGACAGCTGTAAAGATTGTTATAAATGGTAGCACACATTGTTCAATTCTAGTTCTAGTTGTACGTTAATCGTCAGTGTGTTATGAGTTCATCAGAGCCGCACCGGTCGTAGTATTTTTGAAACGCTCGAAACGACATATCAAAATGTGGAAACTTTAGAAAAAAGATACTGCCTTTGTTTTCCTACAGGTGCGCAACGACTTCGACGCAAAAAGCGCTTACTTGAACCAAATTTTTTATATACAGATCATTTCTTGTCCGGACTTCTATTTCCAAAACAATACTGGGACCAGTGCGGCCCCAGGCTACACACAGCACTCAGTGCATCGCGAATGCCAGCGACGCACCCAGCGTCAGAAAGCTAATTCCAGCGTTTTTGTACCTTCATACCAGTGTCTTCCCGTCACTATCCTAGTGAATGTCGCGGACATCCAGCGTCCCCAGCAGATCCAGCGCGAAACCAGAGCGATAACCTTACTGGTTTCCACTGGAAGACGCTGGAATACTCTGGTTTTTGCAATAGGGATAGGTTTGTTTCGTACTAATTCCAGCAACTAGCATTAATAAAAGGCTCCTATAGGTAGCACGTTTTGGCTTGAAAGACAAACGTTGGAAAAAACTCGTCTATGGAGCTATCCTTAATGAGCGTGGTCCAGTGTTTGGTCTAGTAATTTGTAAACAACAACGAGGAATGACCATTTGTTACGTCAACACTGGATACATAACACGCACTGCACAAAATCGCTGATTAACACTTTAAACATATTATCTTAGTGTGCGGTGATATTCTGGCATTGCTGCTTCAAAGCCGCGTCATGAAATATTAGAAGGCTCACGATTGCACCTGAGACCCTTGAGTGCCCTTCTGAGTGTACCGCAGTTTTGAATCTATACACGTGCATTTCCCAGTAACTCAATCAAGGAAAATTTGCTCAGTGCAACGACTGGTGGAATTGGTTTACTCAAGTACGACAAATCAGTACATTTTCAGAGCGAAAGGAATAAGCAAGTATCCACACAAATATTTCCAGTGCACTTTGGCTACCATATTTAAGCATTCGCCCAAGTTTTTCCTGTTCTCCTCACAGATATGCTGCTAAAGGTTGGGAGTGGGCTCGACATTGACTAGATGGCAATCCTCTCATCACGAGAATAATTAGAGCAGCGCTTATAAGAATGAATTCAACCACACCGGGACTGAGAATAACACGTAGAATGGTGGGGCTAGTTGTCTATAATATTAAGGAAAGCGACACAAAAAGAGAACAAAAGGAGAGCACGCGACAGGCGCACATTACCAATATTAATGCGAACAGCAAGACCAAAACTTCCCCTTTTATAGCCACACACCTGGCCTACAAAACATTTCGTACACCCCACTATATCCCTTCATTAAGTCTGTTAAGGAATGTAACTTTTTCCGTTCCCGAAGAATCAGCAAACGCTTTAGCAAAGGCAATGTGCAAGGAAAAAACAAATCGGAGTTTATCACATTAAGCATTGAACCGATGATACCAATCTAGAGTTAAACACACGCTTTTAAAGTAGTTACACAGAGCAAATAAATACACTTGTAAATTCCATGAATTAAACACAATGCCAAATAAAAAATATCTCCCATTCCATAAACAAATTGAGCTGTTGATAAAAGGGTCTGTAGAAGACATTCTCATTTCTTCTTAAGAACATGCATGCTCTGCTGACAATTATTACCTTTTATTCTATCAAATGAGCCTGAAACACTAGACGAGCTACCTGATCCAAACACCAGCATAACATCCTTATACTGCTCATCATTGGTACACATTTGAGTTCGCGGCAGCGAGGAGGACAATTTTTCTGCTGTCCATTTTATAATGACTTTTCATATTTGGTATCTAATTATTGTACTACCGATACTAGTATATGTATACGTTTTCACATGTCTCTGGGTTTCATACACTGCGTAAATACCGCTCTCGACAGAACATGTCCTGTCCACTCTGGCCCGACTTTATTATTTTCCAAATAGTTCTCAGAAATAGCTGAATATTTGGGTGCAGGGAAAACTGCTCGTGCATCGTTCCTGTCTGCAGCTTCTGGAAAAGGACCACTTCGTGTATGTAATAGTGATCGCCTATTTTCTCTTGTCATTTCAATTCTTTTTCCGATTCTTTTCTGAAAAGGGTCTCTGCCATCCTGCAAATGACAGCAACCGGGAAACCAGTCACTTGCGACCTTATATTGCACGTGCAAAAGTGTCTCTTCTCACGCTGTGCATCACCGTATTCGTCAAATTCTAAAACTACATGAAGTCTGTCCCATAGAAAGGCCACTTAAGCTCTTGTAAATTCATGCCAAACCTAAACTCGTTCCTGCATCCGCATGGTCAGCCATGCGAAGTTGCAGGCTTTAATAAATTTTCTGACTACTCTATTTCATTGGTGTAGGAATAAGCACAGAAAGATAGAAAAGCCAGCAGCACAATCTTATATCCTGAATTTGTAGTTTTATCCCACTCCACACATTTAGGCACGATATTTTATTATTTTCTTGAAAGAGACGCGTTCTGTCTCGTCGAGTAAAGAAATCGCGGACCAATCAGAACGTTCAGTTGAAGCTGAAGACCATACGTCTTGCAAAAGAAATGCTCACTAAGACAGTGCGACAGCTGCTTAGAGAATGAGTCACCTTCTGCCTCGCGAAGTGAGGTATTTAAAAATTTTATATCCCCTTTAAAATTGAACGGCTTCACCGAGCGGACAAGAGTAGACAGGGATGTGATAGCAGCTGAAGAGGCAAGCGATGACACTCTCTGAGGTCTGAGGCATCCAGCCACTGGAGGAATGAAGAGAAACAAAATTGCGCCGGAGAAACCTACCAGCCAACAAGCGGAACCACACCGCGTTGCTGCATGTGAAAGGGAAGTACGACGAGGCAGGCTGCGATCCCGAAGGACACGCTTAAAAGTAAGCACTTGGACATAGCAGAGGGGAAGCATGTCACCTGTGTTTCACATTCAGGATAGTGCTTTGCTATGTTGCGGAATAGCGGACGAGAAAGCTAGTTTACCATTTTTTTAGTATTAGGACCTGATGTTTAGTTTAATTGCATAGCTTAGGTGGAAGGTAGTGCCCTTGCCTTGCCGAGATGGGGCTATTAGCAGACTTGATCATTGATGCCCTACCGGTGACCCGCAGTTTGCAGACATCTCCCTTGTGAACAGGACCGGTAACCAGTCAAGCTGATACCGTTTCTTCAGGGGACACCATGATGTGACTCCTTTCGAGATATCTTCTGCCGCGGATGAGCTGTTATGATCGAGCTTCTAGAGGCGGTTCCAGAGGCTCCTGCAGCGGTCGACGACTGGAGCCGAGAGGGTGCGGGCGAACACCTGATTTCCCTTACAAGCCAAGGTGTTGAGCCGCATGACTTCGGCGCATTGATAAGAAGCCTAGGCTCCGGCCAAGTCTGAGCATGCTGGTCAGACTCCTGGGCATCTCAACCCCCTCGCTGACGCCGTAGAGGTGCGCTGTCCTCTCACCCTCTCGATGCGGAAGATACGCGGCGGGAGACGAGCGCGCTTGCTATTGGGCCTTTTGGGTCGCCGCTGGCTGCTGCCTCCAGATTGGATAGTTCAAATGCCAACGGTTTCCTGACCTAAAAATGTCGATGCCACGTGTTGGGAGAGACCGTCGTGAGCATCGTTTAGTGCAGTGCTGCTCGCCTGGGGAGCGGACGGGGCGGTGTCCCCCTGGCCGTCGCTGTGCGAAGACAGTCGCGAGTAGCTAGTAGCTTTGCCCCCTCCCCCCCCCCCCCCCCAGGCCGATGTTGTTTCAGCTTCTGCCATGACTGTATATTTATATAAATTCACCGTTTGTCCATTTTATTTTGAAGAATAGTAGCCTTGATACCCGGACACGGACTAAAATCGTGACACTGTCAAATGTTAGGAAACAAACGTATTCCACCTCTTTCTTGGCATATGATGACGTTTGCTGTCTGTGGGCCATTATTCTGTTGAAAGCACAATGCGAATTAAAGATTTAGCTAGAGAGCTATTCAGTAGGGTCCGCATTTTTTTATAGAGGAAAATCAATCTCAAGCGAGGGGTCAATAATTCTCCTGAAAACGTTTTCTAGTGATTGGTCGCTAGACAACACGAGCAATAAAATATTATTAGATATTAGGAAGTATATTGATCCAGCAATCACTATTTAATTTATCTGCACCAGAAACAGTTGAACTGCAATGGAATTTCCCTGGTTTATTGCCGGGCATGTCAACAGTATGTTTTATCAATTTAACGTATGGTGCGCGGCCATACTCATGCCTCGGGATGGCGGACGTCACAATTTATTGCTAATATAGAAGATTTTCAATATAATTTATAGGGCAGAACATGAGAAAAAAGATGAATGCATAATATGAAAGAGGTCCGAACCTAGGGCTGAGGCGGAGCCTCCATTCGCAAGCCAACCCAGCGTTTCGACAAGGGGTATTCGTCTGGGTAAAAACAAGTACATTAGTTATGTCATGCAAAACACACAAAACGATTTCTTCTTAATACTTATTATATTTCCTATATTCCTTAATAGTTAGTGCTCATTATTGCAACGGCATGGGTTACAAGGTTTAACCTCCCAAAGCTACTTCAGCTATGAGGGACACTTTAGTGGAGGGCGACCTAACAACAACCTGGGGTCTTTCACATGCTCTGATGTCTAACAGCACACGGAGGCGATGCTTTTCGGCTGCACTGAAAAGTAGCCTTCGCGGCCCTCATTCGATCTCGCATCCTTCGGTGGAACTCTGCCCTAACCGCTGTAACACCGCTGCGGGGTCCTCAGAAAACACCATATGCAAGAAGCAAGGAGAAGATCTCTCCAATTACTACGTAGTAAAAAACATGTCAGCCTTTTCTCTTAAGCACAGAATCGAATTGAATGCAAGGGGTGACATGGTTACAACTAAACGGTAATGAAAATATGATGCACGGCAGCCAACCATCAGCTCATGGTAACATTCTTTGATGATCTCCGCCGTATCGTGAAATCTATCGTGAAATTTAAACATTATTGCACCAAATATTTTGAGCTTACTGTGCTCGTGCGGTTAGGCCACGGATTGCCAACATCAAATAAACTCTGTCTCCATATTAAAATAAAGCACTCTGAATAGATTTTTAGGCGTTCTATTACCTATTACCTTTCAACCACGACTTCTTTCATGCTGCTTAGGTTAAACGTCGCGTATGAAGATTTCAAGATACAGCATCAGGAATAATCATTTGTCACATGGGTGTTACAGTCATTCGACTAACGTAAACACGAATGAAAACGCCACCATTTGACTAATAAATGTGGCGCCGTACTCGCTACACAACTAATCACAGTTGTAGCGGTGTGATGTGTGGGTTCATTATTCTAAATATCATCTATCTCACTGAAGCAACCCTAAAATATATAATTAGGAAAATACTTGACTGGGCCTGAGATATAAATTATACCATAAAACGCATGTTGAGCAAATTCGGGCATACTTTGGCTCCTTCACAATTACTACTAATGCAATTATAACAGGCAACTATTTCCCGATTCCTATTCACCCATCTTGAAACTTCAGTTTGTCTAGCTACTTGCTATTTTCAGTGTGACGCAATTGTACTTATTTGTACTTATGTACTGTGTACTCAATTTATCTGATGTTATTTGTGGCAGTAGTTTGCAAAAACTGAGAGGTTGCCGAGACCCCTTACTCCTTTTCACTATGGGGAACCCTGTTACAAGCATGCGTAATTTCAGCGTATACGGGGCTTCATTGCTCAGGAAAAAATTGTCAGCTCGAAAGCATTACAGAACTTTAGTAATGTCTCCGACACCTACCTATTTTGTTCATCTGAACAGCTTCGTTGGAAACTGTCGGTAGTATATAGTAAAAAAAGAATGTTTTATAAGATAGGCTAGTGATCTTTACTCGCACAACAATTAATAATTGCATTTTATGACCAGTCAAGAAAAAACTGCTTCAAAACAAAATGTCGTTACATTGCGTTTACTTCGTGGCCTTATATAAGCTTCATAAATTACCAAGGAACAAGAGGTATTTTTGAAGCTAAAGCTGCATGAATATTCAAACAGAAATGTATATAGCAATATTTGCAGGCATTGTTAAAAAAGGGTATTTTAAATGCATGCTGTATGTTTACTAAAATAGGTGCAGTAATATAGGGTGCTTGAATACCACAAGGAAGGCTGCAACTACGAGTGAGTTTTGAGTAGGAAACAAGCCAGATGCATCGCAGTTAAGAAATGTAACAGAAAAATCATTTAAAGCCACTTTTCATAGCGTATTGCCAAACCATATCCCGTAGGCGCACTGTGGCGCTCTCAGCTATGTTAAACGGCGATTGCTGCTGAAAGATATATCTGAAGGCAACCTAAAGGTAGCATACACTCACTGTAAACTGCGATTGTCGCTGAAAGCGGTTTCTGAACGCAACATAAAGGTAGCATACACTTACTGCCACTGAACGCATGAAATGATTACCGTGAAGGTAATTGGTTACTGTAACCGTTGTCATTCCGATTGTTACTGAAAGGCGCAACCTAAAGGTAATATACAATCACTGAAGGTAGGAAATGATTACGGTGACTGTAATTGCTTAGTGTAACCATTGCCATACCGTCACCTCCTGGCTCTGTGGATGGCTGGTTTGTGTTATATTAATAAACAAAAACATCATATAATGCAGCCTAAATGGAAAATCGCCGTTAAAGTTGTTGGTAACTAATTCAACATCGTGAAATAAAAAACATATTCCGAAAAACATTGCTGCACAGGATTCGAACAGACGTTTTAGTGGCATCAGTGCGGGGAGGAGTAATGTTCACCAATTGCGCCACAAAACCGACGGCAGCAGTGGTGTTTAAAGCGCCTTCTTATTTGTTTAGACAATAATTCCACTATTTGTCGCCAGGTGACGCTGCTCAGAGGAATCGCGCGCCAGAACGTCGTCTCCTCGAGTGCTCCTACGGGATATGGTTTGGCAATACCCCTTTTCATACCTTAGAAATTTAATCTGCCAGCTCAGATGGTAGCATGCCACAAAGGCTACAAGTGTTCGAATGTCGAAAAAAGTCAAGAAAGGTGAGGAATATCGCGAGGATGCACCTCATATAAAGACCGAGAAGAACTTTCGCTGTAATGTCTCCAAACAACAACCATCTCAAGGACTGTAAAAGCAGCTTCGCATGGTTTCAATCTTTCTATATAAATCTGATCGTATCTTGTCTCAGAAACACTGCTATTAATCGGTGACAAACTAGCGCAGACAAAGCGTGGCATCTCCATCTGCCTACTAATATGTTGCGCGAAAGGAAATCTCAGTACGATCAAACAACACCGCGCATATTAGTGGGATTATCTGTCTTTCAAAAACGATCAAAATGAAATACCAGAACTGAACATTAAAATGAAACTAAAATTTTGAAATGAGCGCATCAATTACAGTTTTCAAGATGGAATGCCCTTTTGTGTACAATATTTTTCAACAAAAATTTAGTTGCGAAAAAACGACAAAAAAAATGCCACATGTGTGTGTTTTATGAAGCTCTCTTCAAGTACTGTACATAAGAGGCATTCCCTTATTTCAACTTAAGGTAGACACGACTTTAAGTATTGATTTCGCATAGGTCGTGTAGCTTGAATGAAAGAGCTTAAAAGCTGGTATATATATCCCGTTTTCAAGCATGCAACTGTCCGACTGCGGGTGGGTTCCCCATCGTATTTCTAGTGCAGATGAGATGAGATCTCTAGCCTCTTTTAACGAAGCGAAATTAAACGTTCTACGACACACAGGTTGTAACGATTTCCTTTGACGTGCAAACATCTGTGTGTGGGACAAAGCGCTTGACAACTTACTGCCGTGCGACGCATTCAATGGATGTTCGGGCCTGACTATTCGCCTTCAACCCAGCTTTTGAATCTAAGTCCTAAATAACACTAGCTGATGAAGACTGAAACTACGGTGTAGCAACAGCCACGTTGGTTTTCATTGGGCAGACAGTAAATATCTGTGCTCTTTTTTATTGAAGGTCATGCTTCGATTTAGCCTTCATCTCTAGTCTAAACCAAACTTCTGATGCATCTTGCGTTCTAATGTATTTCGCTGATTCGTTGCCTTCACAAATACATTAGTAGAAAGTGGTTCGTAGAACTCTGCGCCGCAAACCCCCTACCAGGAACATCATAAAGCGATATTGGCATGGCTCTATGAGGTTTTTCTCGCTCTCGAAGTGACCGCTTGCCACAGATCCAGAGTTCTATGGAGCTAAGGCTAGCCACTCAAGTGTTTTCCTTACTACTCACAGTCGTTTTAACGGTGAGTTAATTAACAGGGTCATAACTGCTTTTTGCGTCAGATTAATTACAGCTGCCATGCTGTGCGATAATAGGATATGACCTTCCGCTGTGAGTGTATTTTAGTTGCACGGATTTATTGTATGAACTATTTTTTTCATGTGAACGCGGTATGATAACCGAGACCGGTTATAAGCATTTCATAAAGGCGAGTTCTAAGGCGAATTTATCTGGCTAGTCACTCAAAATTAGCCGAAACGAACAGCGCACGTTAACATTGTTCCAATTGCAAAATAATCCTACGCAGTGTAGTTTAGTCATCGTATTCATAAATATTTATGTGCGCCGCTCTTTTATTTAATTCAGGTAACTACGCCATACACATGCGCTACCTGCCTAATCGCGGGCATGGTGCGCCAGAGCAGCGTCCGGCGAGTCCATCTGGTGGCGTATGCAAACTCGTATTGTTTTCACGTCGCAGCACGTAAAAACAAAGGTTCTCCCCTCTACTTTCTCAGCAGCATATATACTGAGTCATTTGCACTGTCAAGTAATATCACGTGGAGCATGTTATTATATGGATTATTTATATTGCCACAGCCGTGTGTGAAAATAGCTATCAGGCGAAACTTGTACTTCTTCACCCAGCGCAGCAAGTACTGTCGCTTAGCGGAACTCCATATGAGCCCATTTCGTCATTATTATGTTTGCTTTGTCTCAAGCCACTGCGATGAATCCTTCTAAGCCATCTCTTTAGTGAGTTTAAAATGAAGGTGTTATTTGCATACACCTCAATGGCCATCGTAGTGCCAGGTTTTTCAGCAGTTGGAATGAATACGCTGAGCGAATGTTTCTCGGCTTGCGGAATTTTTCGGTTTATACTTCATGTTGCTTGCCCCGAACACCACGAAGGGTATCTTCTTTTGGGTCCCGAAGGTTTTTTACAGAATGTAGTAATGCCTATCATGCTTTTTATTCAAATTTTTTAGGGCGGCGGTCAGCTTCCTTGTGAGAAACGGCTTTATTTTCCTTCTTGGGGGGTTGGGGGGAGGGGAGTATCTGACACAACTTCTGATTGCGATTGGGCGGGAAACGGCTCATGGTTAGGCTAGAATATGACAACTGCCTGATTGCGAATTTTTCACAAAGATATTTGAAATAAAGCCGTATACCGTCCGCAGCACCTTTCTTCTGGCGCATTTCACAGCCTCTGAGACTTCTTCAGACCCCTCTCTCCCTCTCTTGTCCGAGCTTGTACTCAAACATTTCTACCATCAGTCTGTCGTTCAGGGACAAATTGGCTCACGGCGGATTGTGTATAGCGCTGTCAATACCACATATATTTGCTCTATCAGGACCGAACAAATGTGATGTGGAGAGTGTGTTCGAATATAATGCTGCTAAAGTTTGAGTATTTAACAGGGCAACAGACTTTCTGTTAAACAGTGTGAGTTGAGACATTTTTGAGGTTATATTGGCATTCTCAAGGTGTTGAGCAGTGTTAAAGAGCGCGCCCATTTGCACAAGTGGGAGGAGGTATGTCAGGAATTTGTTTTTGTTTTGCTTTGTCATGAGTAAACTACCGCTATTATTAAAGAGGGTTTATTAAGGCCAGGAGTAGAGCAACAAGTTCCTGATGACTTTTCGTAGCAATAAATCTGTATTATATATACGCTCTTCCCCCTCTTCCTGGCGTTTCCTTCGTTGATCGTACTCGCTTAAAAGGGATGGAAGGGCACTGCTACTAGAAGTGTTTGAGTTTGCTTCTGTTAAGCCGACTATGGTGCGCAAGCACGAAGCTTGCACTGGAGGCTGTACATGTGGTACTACGTGGTATCCACGGCGTGAAATTGTGAAATGAAAGTGCCACCGTGGTCTCCAAGTTGAGCTCTTTTATAATGGTGCCACTGATAGCGGAGCCACGAGTCCGTGACATCAGCTTGTGCCTCGCGTAAATTAGCCATTGTTTCGCCTTACTTAAACCTGAATTTTCCGATTGAAAGCTCCACGCAGTCGTTCTGTGGTTAAGAGGCTCAGCTACGCAACCCGAGTAGCTTGGTTCGAAGCTGACAGGATTCCAATACTTTGCGATGCCTGTTTTAGAATCAAAGTGCAACAAGTGCAATTAATTGTCCCCAGTCCTAGACTCTTTCTCCTTGGTGACAAATTTGAAATACCGGTCGTTGACACTTGTGCATTGAAGCGTCATCACTACGAAGCTCTCGATTGTGACGACTGGGGTCGCTATACCCGTCTCAGTCTTAATTTCTAGCGCATGGCCACTTGGTTGTGACCTCAAGAAAGCACTTAGCCAATCAGAATGAAGACACAAAGAAGATGGGAAAAGGTTATTGATCAGTGTGGGTAGCCGAATGAGTTTGCTTGCAATAATACTTATCATTATTCTATACAACGGGTTCTGCATTCTACAAGGAATTCTCAGGTGTACAACTGGCCCTGTGATATACTTCGACTTCCGCTAGCTTTATTCGATAGCACTATACAGTTCCGTTATATTCGTCCCTAGCACAATTCTCAAGGTTCTGCTGATTTGAAGTTTTTTGTGCCAGTTTCGTGACGGGTCCTATTAACAGCTTTTGTACTGGAGTGTTAACGGACTCTTTGCCGTATTCACCAAAGTAGTTCTGCTGCTGCATGCCTGCAAGTTTATTTAAGCAAGTAAACAACGTAAACTGCACAGCGCAACAATGCTTTGTAGCTTAAAAACGCGGTAACAAGCTGCGACAATTCTTATGACATCCGGTACTCGCCCCGACGAAGAGATACTGGTAGCGAATGCACTGCCCTGCGAAAGTTTTTTTCTTGGAGGCACGTCACGCACAGCTTAACAAGACTGTGGCTACGCAGTCTAGGCGGATGCACAGACCGATATCCTCGCTCGAGCAGGGCGACCGTACCAGAGAATTCGCACGCAAGTGTGACATTGGTCTATTTGTGCACAGATATGTCGCTCTATGAATAGAATAGGAATCAAGAGTAAAATGAGAGATGAATGTTCGTATTTTTTCTTACACAAACTTTGTTATTCTCTGCAGGGCGGGAATGCTAAGATTAATCCATCGGGTAAGTAAGGGGTCTAAAGTTCTTAGGGGCGGTACGGACTGCGTTTTTAGAAACTTGTGTTTACAATACGCGCGTCAAATGGTCTGCCGTTTGAGATTGAAGCAACCCTGGCAAAACAGCATTACAAAGAGTCTCTAAAGAAATGCATTTGTTGGCATGCCAAATTCGTAAAAGAGAATCGAATGTGGCATCTTTATTGGGTAGAGAAGTTTCCTATATCATGCCTCTGATCAGCGATCACTGCCTCCTCGAACCAGCCCATATCTAGGAGCAGAGAGGAGACACACACAAAATGATCACAGTACATTAATAACTCGAATTGGCACTAGGAAAACATTGGCGGTATATTCCGAACTACGTCTAATTATTCCACTGCAGGAACGTAAGCATTGTTGGGTCATGTTCTGCTTGCATAACAAAACATAGATTGTGAAGAAACGTAGTTTTAATTATGTCTGTGATCTTGGTTCTGTCGCCCAATATAGCGTGTAGCGACTTGTGGTAAAAAAAGTAATACATATATTTCATACTGCCTAAATCGAAGTGCAGAGCATAGATGTAAACAGCACATTACGCACCTCTGCCAGTGGCTTGAAATTTATTAATATTGTTAAGGACGACAAGGAAGAAGAAGCGGGCAGTGGCGCGGGCAGGAGCGCTCGCGCTAGGCCCGCGAACATTCATTAAACGTCATCTATCATCGTCATCGGTCATGTTCTGTCGCCTGTCTTCATTGGCTTGCCGTATCGTAACATTTGGTTAAAGGTGCGGCGTACGACATCCCCATCCTCGCCTTGGAGCATCGAGGCCATCTTCAAGCCGGGACCATCACCGAGGGCCCAGGGACATCGCCGAGCAGCTTCGCCCCAGCCCTTCAAGCCCAGACCTGAACAACTACCACCGTCCAACCCCCAGCCCGGACCTGAAGACAAGGAGAACAGACATACGGATCAGAACCGAGACGAAGGACCCGAAAGACCCGAATGACCCGAAGGAACCGATGGATACGAACACGCAACCCCCGCCGAAGCTGCCCGAACTGACCTCGAGCCATCGGTCTCATGGACTCTGGTGACGGATGGTTGACAGCTCCAAGGGAGGCGGATCACCTACGCATCAGACATCGTACCGGCAAGCCGTTCTATTCTTCCTTCTTCCTCTTCTTCTTCAAGCATCCAGACACGCCCATCATCATGCCATAAAATCATTAACATCGCTAAACTTCCTCGTCCACGATCGGGATGATCGCTAGGTTGCCCCGTGTCATGTTACGGACGACAAGGAAGAAGAAGCGGGCAGTGGCGCGGGCAGGAGCGCTCGCGCTAGGCCCACGAACATTCATTAAACGTCATCTATCATCGTCATCGGTCATGTTCTGTCTCCTGTCTTCATCGGCTTGCCGTATCGTAACAATATCGACAACCGTAGTTCACAGTGCCTTAGCAGCATCGGTGGCAGTTGACAAGTGTGATGTCTAAATTGAAAGCAAAACTGCTCCCTCAAGCACTATAGCCTGATTAGCAGAGTACTTCGCTATTTTTGGACAAGATGGGCCATCTGATGCTTTTAACGATATTCAGTCAAAGTTACTGGAAATGTTAGCGGCGCCAAATGGCGCCACTGGTTTATCCTTGGTATTGGGCTAGAAGTTAACATCCTTCTACATTAGCAATATAATTATTGAAGGTAATTAGGTAAATAGACTATTCAGAGTCAATATTTCATCGCCTGAAACAATTTTGATGTATTGGTTTGTACAAAATGCAGAATTTCAGAAAATGCTATGATAATAACCGTTCAACGTCGAAATGTCCATCTTCCTTTACCTTGCTAGCCGAAACCCTGACGGACATTATAAGTAGGAAATTTACCCGGTAAATGCATTCCTGCACTAAGGGATTTCAGAAGTGCCAACACTTCCTAGCTATATCGGCAAAGATAAGTTACAGTATGAATTCAGTCTTCTGCCTAGTACTGCAAACTAGCTCTGAGGAAGAGTCTTTCTTTGAAGCTGATAATATGCTTATCAATGCATATGGCAGTGTCATGTCTTAAATATTAAAATCTGCTGGTGCTACTAGGATTATCTGTACTTGTTGTGGTAATGAGTTAAGCTAATTCTCTGAATTTTAATAAATTGCTTAAAGAGCTAAGTGTCAATTCGAAAGTGGCGTACCCATTTAAATGACAGCTGAATGAAACCTTGCCCAAAAATACCATTCATACAAATATTTTTACCAACATATATATATATATATTGTTGCGAAGAAGAAGATGGGCAGTGGCGTGAGAGGAGCGAGGGCCAGAAATTATCATCATTGATCCTGTCGCAATGTTGTGCCGTCGTCTTTGCTTGTGATCACGTAACATTTTGGTGGAGGTGCGGGGTTGAGGGGGAATGATATGGCTTTAGGCGGGCCACATGCAGTATTTCTGAAGTGGGTGTAGCGGACGGTGACTTTGGGCGGAGCGGCGTAATCTCATATGTTGCGTCAGTCACTAAGCGTAATACACAATACGGACCTGTGTAGTGGAGCAGACGTTTTTAGCCCAGCCCCACACGGCGGGTCGGGAGTCAGAGCAATACCAGAGATCCGGAAGGATAATGAACATCACGGTGGTGAGCGTCGTAGCGGAGGTTTTGAGCTGCTTGGGAGGCAGAGAGCTTGTGATGAGCAATCTGCCGAACGGCATCGGCTCGGGCGATGGTATCGCGGGCATATGTAGTGACGGGTCCAGTTGTGAGAAGCAAAGTGTCGAAGGGCAGTAAAGCGTCTCTTCCATAGAGAAAGTAGAATGGAGAGTACCCAGCAGTACAATGGCGCGAAGAGTTGTATGCGAAGGTTACAAATGGCAAGCTAAAGTCCCAATCGCGGTGACCCTCGGAGACATACATGACGAGCATGTCGGTGAGTGTGCGGTTAAGACATTACGTAAGGGCGTTCGTCTGAGGGTGATATGTACGAACGAGCACGAACTAAGTATTTTGTCAACAACTTGGGAAAGGAAGCAGCGGCAAGGGTCAGTAAGTAGTTGATGGGGAGTGCCATGGTGAAGTATGACGTCGTGCAGAAGGAAGTAAGCAAACATTTGTGGCGCAGCTGGTTGGAAAAGCACGAGTGATCACGTACCGCGTAGCATAATCAGTGGCCACAGCGATCCATTTGTTTCCTAACGAGGACTCCGCGAAGGGCCCTAGTAGGTCAAGGCCAACACGAGAAAACAGCTCGGTCGGGATGGCAATCGGCTGCAGGTGTCCAGGAGGCAGAACAGGGGTTTCTTCCGGTGTTTACAGAGATTGCAAACGGGTGCATAACGTTGGACGGATCGATAGAGGCCAGGCGAAAAGAAACGCCGGCGCACGCGGTCGTATGTGCGTGAGAAGCCAAGATGACCGGCGGTAGGAACATCATGCATTTGTTCGAGATCACCAGAGCGTAGGTGTTGGGGGACGACCAGCACGTGCAGAGCGCCATCAGGTCGCTTGTTGCGGCGGTACAGCGTGTTTTCATGCAGCAAAAACATGGCAACGGAAGCGTCTTTGCCGTCTTTGCGGAGGCGGTTGATACAGCGGAGGTTTGGGTCCAAGCGCTGTATTTCGGTGATGTGGGAGAAGTCGGATGTAGAAAAGGCACAGGTGTCCGTCTCATGGGCCGTAGAGGAAGGGGGATTGACGGGATAACGTGACAGGCAGTCTGCATCCTGGTGAAGCAGACCGTATTTGTTCACAATGAAAAAGGTATACTCTAGCAAGCATAGTGCCCAGCGGCCGAGGTGGCCAGCAGGACCTTTGAGAGAAGATAGCGAACACAAGGCGTGGTGGTCGATAATAACTTTGAAGGGTCGGCCAAACAAGTAGGGTCGGAATTTTAGAATGGCCCAGACGAGAGCCAGGCACTCCAGTCCCGTAATAGTTCTGCTCCGCTGCGAAAGGATACGGCTGGCCTACGCAATCACGCAGCGTTGGCTGTGTGGTCGGGGTGCAAGAATAGCACCAATCTCGTGGCCGCTTGCGCCGGCGCGTTGTTCCGTCGGTGCAGGCGGGTGAAATGGGCCAATACAGAGGATAGGTGAGAACAGCGATGAGGCGGGAGAATGCGCTAACCTTCTCTGGTCCCCAAGTAAAAAGAATGCCTTTCTTCAGCATGTTTGTGAGAGGGCGAGAGACAGCTGCAAAGTTCGTGATGAACCAGCAAAAATATGAACACAGTCCGAAAAAACTGTGGACATAACGGGGTGAACTGGGAAAAGGAAAAGCCAGAACAGCGTGAACTTTGTCGGGATCGGTTTGCACGCCGCTGGCATTCACCAAATGACCAAGCACTTTAGGTTCACGCCGACCAAAATTACACTTCTTTCAGTTCAGTTGAAGTACTGCGGAAAAGTGCCAAGTTGGATGAAAGGCAGCGGAGGTGCTTTCAAACGAGGGCGAGCAAACAATCACGTCATCCAAATAACATAATCAAGTCGTCCGTGTGAAACCGCAGAGTATGGAGTCCATCATCCGTTCAAACGTTGCAGGGGCATTACAAAGTCCAAACTGCATGACCTTAAATTGACAAAGTCCATCTGCGTGACGAACGCTGTCTTCTCGCGGTCTTGTTGATCTACAGATATTTGCTAGTAGCCGCTAGGAAGGTAGATGGAGGAAAAGTAGCGGGCACCATGTAAACAATCCAAGGCGCCGTCTATTCGCGGAAGCGGTAGTCGTTAGTCGGTAGTTGGTATGCCGGTAGTCGACGCAAAAGCGCCAACTGCCGTCGTTTTAGCGAGCATGACAGGAGATTCCCAGGGGCTGTTCGAAGGTTCGATGATATCGTTGGCCAACATCTTGTCGACCTCCCGCTGGATGACTTGGCGCTCAGAAAGGGACACACGCTAAGGCCTCCAATATACATGTCTGGCATCGCTGGCTCAATTCGGTGAGTAACAACTAATGTTTGACCCAGAGGACCGGTGGCAAAGTCAAAAACATTGGTGAAGGACAACAAAAAGTTGTGAAGGCCCTGAGCGTTCTCGGGGCTGAGGTCGAAGGCCATCATCGCGGTAATAGGGTCTGTAATGCTGGTGGACAATGCGGGTGTTTGAAGAGCGCTTGAAGGTGGGCCAGGCGTGAGAGCAGAGATGATGCAGTCTTTGAAAGGGGACAAGGTAGCAATGAATATTCCTTCGGGGAGAACTTGAGGCAACAGACTGCAGTTCAGGACAGGAAGGTAGGCTCTATTCTGGGTTACGCGGGCGTTGAGGTGGGGAAGAACGACAGTGCGGTGGAGAAAGACCTCGGTGATGGGGCAAGCAGCATAGTCACCATCAGGCACAGGAAGAGGATTACTCCACTTCTATATATATTGCTAAATATATAGAAGTGCAGCGGCGGCGTAGAGGTGGAAAATCCGCCTCGCAGGCAAAAGGACAATTGTTCGAATCCCGGTGTTACGCAATTCTTTACTGCATAACAAAAAAGAAATCTGAGAAGGGTTCAATTCTGCTGAACCGAATATGAAGCGAAAGCATTAGCTGCCGATGACCCAGCGGTTTTATTCTTCTTCTTCTGGCGGGGGAGTCCACGGACCACGCGATGAGCGGCTAGATCTGGCGTAGTATTGCCTACGCAATAAAAAAAAACCGCGTGCCGATGGAGCTGAATGAACCGATTGGGAGTGCGACCTGATGCTGGTGAACACCTCTGGCAAGCACTCCCTCAACAGAACAGAAGTTGGCCACCCTGTTGCAGTAATTGGCCGCAAACTTCCATTATTAGTCCTATAAAACTCCGGCTCTCACTTACCAGCGGCTGCGGAGCAATTGACCCCGGCGGCGGTCTGATTTTGTAACGCAGCGGGGGGCGCTAAGAATATTTGGCTGCGCTGGACAGGGCGTCATTGGAAACTGACCCTGACGTGGTGAAGCTAGTTTAGCAGTGTTGTTAGAGGTACTAGAGGGTATGAACTGGAATGTCATGGGGCTCAGTGAGGTAAGGAGGCTAAATGAGGTATATACTATACTGAAGGACGGGCATGTATTGTGCAATCGAGGCTTACTGAAGAAGCGAGAACTGGGAGTAGATTTCCTTGTCGCTAAGTACACAACTAGCAATATACATGAATTCTATAGCATTATTGAGAGGCTTGCAGGCCTCGTAAGTAACCTTAATAGGCAGTATAAACTGAAGGTTGTACAGGCCTACGCACCTACATGTAGTCATGAGGACCAGGTTCTGAAAGCGTCAACGAAGTTGTAGAATTGGCAATGCGGAAAGGAAAGATGCAGTATACTTTACTGATGAATGACTTCAAGGACGAGGAAGGAAAAAAGCAGGCAGGAGACCAGGCAGTGGCTGACTCATAGATTGGTTCTAGGAATAACAAAGGGGAGTTACTAGTTGAGTTTGCACAGCGCAATAACGTACGAATCTTCTTCAGCGAAAGGAAGAACCGGAAGCGGACAGGGAAAAGTCTTAACGGGCTGACAAAGAATGAAATTTACTTCATAATGTGGCTCTCACCCGCCATTGAGCAGTATGTAGATGTCATCAGGAAAGTGCGCTGCAGTGACCACTGGATGGCAAGGGCTCGAATTAGACTAAATCTGAAGAGGGAACGAAACAGATTACTTAGAAGGAAGTCCATCCACGATTTAGCGGGGAGGGGGAGGGCAGAATAGTTTAGGATCTCGCTACAGAATACATATTCAGCTCTAACCTAATATGAAGACATTAGCCTAGAACCAATGAACAATAATTTCAGAGATATTTTTGCTGAGTGCGCTGTAGAACGGTAGGATAGTTAGAGAGAATACCGGTAAACTGTCTAAGCAGACGAAAGATTTGACTAAGAAACGACAAAATATGACGTCTTAAAATCAGAAAGACCCGAGAGAATCAGCACAGATATCAAAACTAATCAATAAGCGCAAATTTGCCGATATATGGAAGTATAAAATGGAGAAATTTGAGCATGCTGTAAAGAACGGGAGAAGCCTTAAAGCGATGGAGAAGAAATTGGGCATAGGCAGAAATTAGATGCATGCGCTAAGGGACAAGCGGGCAATTTCATCACGAATATAAACAAGATAGTCAAAATAGCCAAGATATTGGCTATTTTTAGTTCGCATCTCTACTGTAGCCAAAGATGTCAGGACAATGTAAACTGGATTACAAGGAAAGGAATGCGTAGCAGGGAGCGGCAGGAAGTTAGGTGGGGGGATGAGGAAACGCAGTTTGCTGGGGATGCACCTAGCACAGGACCGGGTCAATTGAAGGAATATGGGAGCGGCCTTCAGCCTGCAGTGCGCATAGTCAGGCTGACGATGATGATGATGATACATCCTGGCAATTTGGCTCAGTGGATACGGCCCTCGATTGCTGAGTCCCACGTCGCGGGTTCCATATCGGCTGCGAGATAGATTTTTGATGCAGGCGAAACTGAAGCCGCTTCTGTATTGATTGATATCAAAACGAGGCAATTTATCAGGTTGTGGGAATTTTCGGATCATTCCACCTCAGAGTGTAAAAGCATTACGGGTTTGGGGAAGGCCAGCACACTCTCTATATACTTCACTAATTTTCACTGCGGAAAGATAATCCGAATTTTAAAGCGTGCTAACATTTCCCAAGTAGCACTCAATACGTGGCCCACCTAAGTACCTGATGGGCAAGTTCAGCGGGGCAACCACATAAACACCCATGAGATCCCGTTTAGTGATAAAGCGGGCAAGCACAACTTGGGCTTGTCTCTGCTTTTTTCATCCGGGCGTCATATAGGTATTTAAAGGGCTAACGTGGTACATATTCCCGAATGTGGCCCTCAAGTGCTCCGCTCGGGGAAGTTTAGGGCCGATTCCAAGCAAATTTTGGCTTTGTGTAGAAAGCGCCTGGGCTAATCTAAATGGTGCTGCCCTCGCAAACCCCCCTCCCCCCAAACAAAGACCCGCATAGGTCACACCGGGGCTAAATACAGGTATGCTTGTACGTTACCTACATGGGACCCTTGAGGGCTACTCGAGGGAAGATCAGACAGAAATGGGGGATTCATGAAGAAATTTCTTGGGCTGCCCCAAATGGGGCTGCCCACCAAAAACCTAGATAATTTCTGCATCGCCTGTAGCAGGGCTGGAAAGCGCCTCCTTCCCGCTTCTGCCCGAATCGGTCTCCTGCGGGACATTTTAGGGCAAATCTGATGCAAATGTGGGCCTTGAGTAAATAGAAGACGAGCTAGCACGAATGGGGCTGCCCACTCAAAAACCGAATAGGTCCCGCATTGTTTGCAGGTGGGCTGAAAAGTGGGCCTGGCCCCACTGTGCCCATGCGGGTATTTCTTGGGATACTTGCGGGAAAATGAAGCATCTATTTGTTGTCCATGCAATAAAAATAAGGTCAGCCCAATTAGTGCGGCCCATGGAAGGCCGCAGAGGGCCCCAAATTGACCCCAGACGGGCTTACCGCTCTGAAACATCTCCATCCTATATTTAAGGCACCATTTTATTGATGTACTTCATGTTATACCGGCAGCTAACTGCCTCTTCTGGAGGTTTCAGATACCTGTCCTATGCATATCCATGCCAAAAATAAACACTGCCTATTTTTACTCTAAGCACAACGGTAATTATAATGTATGGGCAGAAAATATGCAACAGTAACTGTTCCGCTTTACGAGTACGTACTGAACTACATCCAAATGTGGCGGTTCCTAGCCTGTCCGCACGAGGCAGCGGATGTGGCTCAGCAACAGATTCAGTAGCAGGCTTGTGCACTTTCTTTTCCTTCTTTCTACAGTCGCAACAATTCCTAGCCCTACGGGGCTGGGACGGGTTGATCAAAGCCGCTTGCGGCGGGGGACAGCCTGTCACTGAATGTTTATCTGTTGTATGACATCATTCCCCCCCCCCCCCCCCCGCTTATGTGGTGAACGACAGCTTTTACGGCGCGCTTTCTCTCGCTCTTCTTTGTCTTTCTTCTCTATATATTCGCTTTTGTCCGCAAGAGGCAGCGGAGGTGGCTCAGCTACAGAGTTAGTACCAGGCCTGTGCATTTTCTTTTCATTCTTCCTACAGTCGCAACAACATAATTATTCTACACACACACCGAAATAAATGTTCAGACCAACGTTTTGGGGTCATGGGGGCCAGCCCATATTATTGTAGTGTTGTGAATAAATTTCTAATGTTACGGAGTATCTATTACAAGGTAAAGGCATAGTGCTCAATGTCTCATACATGATTATTACTGAAACTTAGGCTGTCCCTAAAATGCCAGATTCAATCCATGAGCGCAGCACGTGGGCCAGCCCGAAACGGAATGGTCTCTGCAAATCCCGCGCCTTTACCATTCGGGTATTGGAGGGATTTATTGACATAGAAATAAAACCTTGATCAATAGGGCGGCACTGCCTGTACAGATCTACGACCCATTAGTGATTCTGGTATGCTGCCCACATTAGGCTATCTGGGCTGAATGTGGGAAGCCCTATTTGGGCTACCCACACAGATACAGATTAGGACCGATCGCCGCAAAATAGGGCAGCCCACGAGGGGCCCCTCTGGGCACGCGTTTCAAATCCCGCATGGAGCCCGTATGGGCTATCGCCACGGGCAGAACGCGGGCCACACGTCATAGCCCACTTTGTGCTATTCGGGTTAAGATGACAACTGGAATAAACGTACATATTTAGGAAGCGTTCACAAGACGTCGAAATCAATCCAAGCGTGGGTAATCTTTATATGCGGGTTATGTGATAAGAAATAATGTAGTAATTGTTCTGGAATTGAACAATCGTGTAGCAACTGACAGAAAAAGTACATACCGAAAATATGAACACAAACACACGAACCTCGAATGTTTCCATTTTGCATCGTGGCGATTAAATGAGCGGCAGCAGCATGCCGTCTCTTCCATGGGTATTTGTGTTGCATGCGAGGTAATCTTTGGCTTCACTAGCACGGCATCGATCCATAGGTGCCTCGCGCTGCAATTTCGGGTAGGGCGGTGCCGCCTCGTGGCGGCTAAGGAAAACATGACTGGGTAGTACAACGGCGGCTCCGTCTATGCTGCAGCGCGTATCTCGCAGGCTTTCTACATCGACTCGACCTTCTTTCTGCCCCTTGGTGACCATGACAAGGCTCGTAATGCATCATGGACATCATTGTGAACCGACAGTAACCTAACAATTAAAAAAAGTCTCTGCGGCTGCCTTGTGGCGAATTGTTCAAAACATGGGGCTTCGATCTTGCCGTGTACCCTTCCGCCTCGAAACATCGTCACCGCTGGCATATTGCCGTTTGCGTCGTAGAGTGCCACGGACAATTTAAATCGACTGTACTGATCTGTTTTTTTTTTATAAGGCATGGGCTATCAGGTGAATGTATGCTCTGGTTCATGAGAAGCGCCTTTCGGCCTACCGACGCTGGCCGCTCTGCCGATTCAAGCTGAAATATATAGAGTACAGCCAGCTCTGTGCGCGTTTATTTATGATCGCGATAGAAACCGTACGTTATGATAGTTTTTGGCAGCTGAACAAGTATAAAAACTGCACGCATTTCAAGCAACGAAAGGTGAGGGCGGCAAATTAGAGCTCACCTAAATGATCGCTATCTTAATTAAAGCAGCCATTCATTTCATGAGGAAATTTTCAGCAATAGACGGCATTTAGCGCATGTTTATAATTGCTAAGCTGCCGACAATAACATTTCAATCATTATGCACCGCGTGTTCAGCTAGCTGGCATTGCGATAATGTGCGATATCCTCACTGCGCCAACAAGGAAAAGCTCTGCCTCGAGAGCTGCAGGCGCATAAGTTAAAGGTGATTGGCAGTCGAGCAGTGGAACGAGGTCAGCGTGCCTTCACTGATATATTTACCTAACGGCGAACGCCGAAACTCCTGCCGCGGCAAAATTCGAACGTTTCTGTTGTACCAGCTTAAGTGTTTTGTGTGACTTTCGGTACGTGGACTCTGTATGTCTAGACATTACGAGCGCGACTAATCGTATAAACGGGGCATAAAAAGCAAAAGCCAGCGCATAATATACTTACAAGTTCAGGGACAAGCATGCATTGAGTGGAATCCCCAACGACCTGTGCATAACCCGCTAGAAGGTGCCTATCGAAAAGGCGGTGCTTCAGAACGGTTATTTAAGCTGCCTATCCCTCTTGTGGTTTCGTATATTCACGTACTAAAGTTTAGTTGCATTTAAAACTTTCGGAGTGCTCCACGAATTCGTGCGACACCCGTCTAGCTATATCGACTGGCAGTGCGCCGAGACTTCGTCTCCGATTTCTGCACGTCGTATAACGCCTGACATTGGTTTATGTATTGTCCTTATCACATTTTGACAACCGTGAAAGCATTTTCAGCGTCATAACTTCTTTGGAATTCGAACATAACACGAATTAAAGCAGTGAATCCATACGGACTGCATGCATTGGGATTCAGACGCCGGGGATTTGTACTACACAGCAGGTGCCTAGAGGGCGCTGTTTAGCACCGCTTTTGTGGCGCCTCCTGGGAAGCGCACGTCTCCTATGGCGTCGTACGCTGTACTTCCTGCATATTTTTCAGCGTCATGTAGAACACCATATAGTGATGAAAGGGGCGCTGTATGAGAACCTCCTTATATTTTTCCTCAGAACGATAGACCCAGTATCTCGGCCCTCTTTTTTGGCTTCCTAGTAAAGCAAGAATAAAGCCAGAAAATATGCTTTCCTTTCGGACAGGTTGTGGCAAGGCGGAGCCAATGTTCCCGCCTAAGGAGCCAACGGGACGAATATCCGATGCCACCCCGATACCAAAACGGCAGAAGCTACCATGGGTTGTAAGTGCTGTCGTCTGAGCTTTCGATGGTGGCCGAGAACGAATGACATCGACGTCGAGCGCATGCGTTGTTATATCGAAACAAATTTCTGTTCTTCAACTAAGCAATTACCGCGGCGTTTTGGTATTCTGTAGTATGCAGAAGAACCTGCATATATACACAGGGTGTTTGACGTAACTTGAACCAAAAATATGAAGAGCGAGGAGCTTGTAGCTGGCTAGGATGAACGACATATTGCTTTTCGTAATGTAGTGTTTCTAAATGTATATTTATAATCCGCTAAATCCTATAATTAGCTAATGGGACTTATGTGAAATCTTTATAATTTTCTTGAGGGCAAAGTGCACTCCATTACGTTTTGGAGGGGTTGAGATACATCCGGCTCAGTTTTTTTCTGTTAACGTACCTTTTTTCCAACATTTAAAAAAGCAGCGAATATACATCGTGACTGCTCTCTTGCGCTACAATATTACAGCACTGCTGAACACATCTTGAATTAAGGAACAGTGTACGCTACCCGTATTGAAATGAGCGACCGACGGACAACACTATAAGAAGTCTCAAAACTTCATCAGTGCTACTGCCGAAGCACGGAAAGCCCGAGCCACGATCGGCGATGAACAGGACCCACCGACAGCGAGCTCAGACAAATATTTTTTCAAGCTATCACACTAATAAAAAAGACAGGAAGAACAAGCGCTCAATTCGCTCATTTAAAGACTGGCTCACTTTTTATGTGCCAAGGTGCAACCCGTAAAATGAGCGGAGGCAGCTCACTTCTGCACGGTAACCGTGTGTGTTTGATTAGCAAGGCACATTTACCGTGTTTGCCGAAAGTGACCGAGCAGCCCAGGCAGCCGGCAGGGCCGCTGTTGGCCGCTGGTCCCCGGTTGCGAGTGGAAGCCAAGGTAGACCGCATGGTCATAGAGAAAGAGATTGGTAAAGAGCGGACACTCCCATAGGGCCCAGCTGCCCATTTGACTAAGCGGCAGGCGGCCTCTACTTCTGGTCTAGGTGGAAGATGCGATGTGATTGCTGCCATGCGCTACGCCATTACCACCTGTTCAGGGGCAGGATGGATGCGCTTTGCCGCCGGCGCCAGTTTCAGGTTCCTGTTCCACGCGCGCACATTTTATTGCTAGCATGCACTGCGCATGCCATTTTGGCGCATTAGTTTGGTTTTATATGGTGTGGTCGTGTGCGCATTTATGTTCAGCCTGTATAACAACATGATATATAGGTTCGCAGTGTTCTAAACTGGTCATCAACGTAAATGCTCTACGACCTTTGCGAAACAGTATTGCAGAAAAGATGCTAAGTGCTTTGTGAAACGAACATTTATTTTGCTGCATATAAAACACACAAGAGATGCAACAGATGTATACGGAGACATTGACAAAATTTGGCACAGATTAGCGGAAGTGCACATTAAAGAAAAATAAAGATACAGAAGGCGAGAAACAACACTTATGTAGAGACAAAAAATAGCATGACGCAGATTTCGGAATTATGGCAAAAGATATTAACAAAACAGGCATTATACATAGAGTACGCATTCACAGTCGCGGCTACCTTAGATAGAATAACTTGTACTGATCAGAGCAGAAAGCAGTAGTGATGCTTGGGGGAAAGCCACACCGTTCACTCGACGCATCTACCGTGCTTCGGCTGTAGTCCATGGGTTCATTCAGCGATGTTTGGAAAAGGAATAAACATGATGGAAGAAGGTTCCAATAAACTGTAAGGCCACTGCACCGCGCACTCATCTTTGCATTTGGATGCGTACTGAAGCTTGGTGAGCAGCAGTTTTAGTTCAGAACAGGAAATGTACCATTCGTAAAATTGCTCCAAAAATCACTTGCAGCGTACAAGTCAGGAAGTGTAGTCTAACTTAACCTACCCGAAGATGCATTTCTACAAACAGCGAAAAAAACAGCCACTAAACTAACAATGTTCCTCAAAAGCACTGAACAGCTGTAGCAATGAAGCTTTTAGCGCAATAAAACATATATCACCTTAACGTTGTTCCGTTAAATGCAACGCGACAACACGGAAAACTAGCCGTTCGCGAAAACGCGTCAGGCCTGGCCACCGAGGCCTGGCCTCACCGCGGCCAGGTTCGATCCCTGAAGTACCAGGCTCGACACCTGGTGCCGCCGGGTACCCACCGGCTTTTCAATGGGTACAAACTTTCCCCCGGCCTGGCGCTCTTCTCTTAGGGGATAAAATGTTTGGGAAAGGGGTCAAAAGCCTTAAAAAAGGGGCCACATAATGGGCTTTTGCCGCACAAGGCGGACTTATTGTTGTCTGAGGGCGGAACTGATCACTGCCACATCGGAGAGCATTTGTCTCGCATTCGGGAGGTACCGGGTTCGATCCCTGGTGCCGCCGGGCACCCACCGGTCTTGAATCGGTACAAGCTTTCACCCGGCCTGGTGCTCGGCTTTTCTGGGATAAAATGCTTGGGAAAAGAGGTCATGGCCCAAATAGTTGCGCCGATGGGACAATGATTCGTTCCGCAATCGGACAACCATAAACCCGCCTCGCGCGGGAGCAGTCCATATGCGGCCCTTTTTACCGAAGTGGTTGCCTTGTGGTAGAGCATCCGCCTCGCATTCGGGAGGTACCGGGTTCGATTCCTGGTGCCGCCGGTTACCCACCGGTTTTTCAATCGGTGCAAGCTTTCCCCCGGGATCGGCTCTACTAGGGTGAAATGCTTGGGAAAAGGTATTCGAAAATATTCTGCTTTTTTTTGTCACCCGGCCTTTGCAGGCCATTAGTTGTTCGAAACTTTAAGCACTCGAAGGAGCACAGCAGGGTTAGCAGAGCCTTTTCCAAACGCACACCCCTGAAAGAGCCGGGCGCCGGGCCGGGGTACACTTGTACCCAATTTTACCGGTGGGTGTCCGGCGGCGGGTTTCGAACTGACCACCTCCCGCAGCCTAGACGGGCGCCCAAACCACTCGGCCACGTAATGAGGAGAATCCGCCAATGTCGCATTTATCGTCGCATGCTAACGCACAGAAATACGTAACGATTTTTGCGATTGTAGTGCCAAAGTGAATGCCGGCAAAGATGGCCCGAAATTGCAACTGCCTGAAAATATTTGGCATAGCGAATGAGGGATATAAATTTTCCCTAGCATAGGATCCGCCAAAAAGTCTTGCTGTTACGAAGGGTGCCTAGGACGTTTTCCTTCAACACACATTGAAACTACCGGCCAGGGAGTTCAGGAAGAGCGGGATTCTCAGCTTGTATAATTTGATCTTGCGTTTCACTTGGTTCTATTCTAGCATATTATTTACCAAGTTACTGACTCCATCATGCTGCCAGCGGGAACGGAACTCGCAATCCTGTGGTTAAGTAATAACGCGTAACGCAAAAATATTTGGCAATTCAAATGCCGTGGGCCAGGTTTTCTCTGACCATGTACACAACATAATAATGGTAGGTTTCTCACAAAGTGTCTCTAAAAAAAAATATTGTCGAATCCATTACGTTCACTTAGAAAATGGGCGACGTCTAAAGTGTGAGAATAAAGTGTTGGAACGTTTTAGGCAGTTCCCTCATAAAACGAAGAGGCGAGCCGGATATTAACACGTGAACTTAATACCCAAGGCGAAAAGTATTACGTAGTTTCTGTGCGCCACTAAATAGCGCGAAATCCGGTATGTAGCACGAGGAGCACTTATGTTTTCTCTCCCGGAGCTTAACCAAGGTCCATCGCTTAACGAAGAATCACAACCAATATGTTCAATGTCACATCCGACGATAGGAACCGCACGGGAAAGTGCGTCGAGTTTACGAAATCCATTGCGATCTTTACTTTCCCGACAATTCGAATGAGAATAACAGCATGCATTGGACCGTTCGTTGCATTAAGGGAGCACTGTCCTGACATTAAGCGCTTAGGAATTCTAACGATGAGCGCACCTTCACGGCGCCAGCCAAAAATACTGTGAATCGAGTGATGCTATGCGAGCACCCTTCTAGCACAGTGTTGCTAAGGCGCCAAATCAGACACCGCATATGACACTCGCTTATTTTTTATCATCGCAAGAAGGAGAGCGAGGCAGCATGCTTATGTCAGTCAGCTTACACTCGCTGCCGGAGAGCAGCGTCCAGCGACGTTGCTGGTAGCGCCGCAGCTCGGCTCCCTGCTTGTTCCGCCTGCCGGGCGGGACTTCACGGTTATTTTCCCGGTGCCGTCTTTGCCAAATGTAACCAGGCTGCATGTTTTGCTTCTCTCTTGCATTGTAAATCAAATAAGGTTTCCCAGAGGATCGCAATTTTTTAAAAAGTGAGTACATGATCTCGGCTTTACTTTGCACATACTTCCAGTTTCACAAGTAGTGCAAATTCTTATACCCAACTGCGAAACAAAACACGCAGCCTGTTTACATTTGGCAAGGACGGTACACTGGTAACGAAAGCTCAATAGACGCCCATTGTTTGGAAAAATTGCGGCTCATGGACACTACAACGCCTCTTCAAAACTGGGAGGGAGGAGGGGCAACTAACGTTAGTGACTATGGTATACGTCAGGACAACGCATAACGTTGGCGCGAATTACGAAGTATCATATATTTCTAGATGCACCCTGCCATACTGCAGAAGCCATCATTTTGAAGGGGAAATCTCAGCGCTAGTCAAATTTTGTCATTCTACTGGGCTCGAATTCCAAGATGTGAGTGCAGTTGGCAGTCGAGCTCCAAAAATTAGAAGACGGCGCAGGAAGGTAGTAAACCAGCCCCTCTTCCAAATGGATAGGATCAGCATACATTTACAGCATGGCCTGTAAAGTGCTGCACTAAGCGCACAAACGTAAATATTGTGCCAAGCGAGTATAGCTTGAAAATATTCGTTGTTTATTATATTAAGCGACCAAATACAATAATAAAGTGTACTAGCAAAATGCAGTAAGGCCACCTCTGATCAACATAAGTTGCCAGTGAGCACACATAAGGCAGACTACACATACGGACGAGAGCTCACGCGTGAAAATCCAGCGGAAAAAAATGTAGCGTAACACCGACGGTAGGCAGTCCTCGATGTTGCACGATTCGTCCTTCCTTCGCGTGCTGCGGGCTCAGTTTTGCACAAGCCAAGCGTTTTGAAGGAATTTAAAGCATGCGACAACGGCGCAACACGACTTAGCGCTAGCCACAAAAACTTCTTACCAGGCATATATTTAGACAAGCGAGCTAACTTCCTACCATTAATGAGAGCACCAACGCAGACAGTGTGACGGCAGCAATAAGAAGCTGGTTCATGGCCTTCTTAACAAGCACCCATCAAGGCCTTCAGTATATCAATACTGAATATGCAACAGTCAAAGGGGGCACAACAAGAGCGTTGGAAAATAAAACATAAAACGAACATTTCTTCAATATAACGTGCTTCTTCATAAAAAAAAGGATAAAAATATTTATCCTTGCATTGGTGCATAGTTCCTTAATTTGCAGTTTTATAATTTATTTCTTCGAGTGTTTGTACACTCAGTCTGTGGTTTTGCTGCAGCCGCGCTAAACCGCTTTTCAGCCCAGCCTTCGCCATGAAACCTGTTGAAACCGACTTGGCACCTGAAAATACATATTTTGCAAAATTTGTCTTCGTTATTTAACTATATGGACAGAATGTGAGAACAGTCTGAATAGCGCTACATGTCGAAATATGATATGCTTTTGGTTTCACCATGCACACCTGGACCATCTTATGTATTCCCTGATTTATTCTATGGGAACACCAACACCCTATATATATATAGCAAGCAAAGAGGAGTGATGGCCCTGTTATGACACATTGAAAGGAGCTAATAGTCTGCGCGTACAAGGTAAACAAAGAGGATATCTTTTTTTATGTTGTAGTAGTTGATATAGACGGTTATTATTCATGTAACAACTTTACAGAAAAATATTATTAAATGCCAAGTGGAAGGCACAACAACGCGCCTATGGTGGGGATCGAACCTACGACGTCCGAATGTCGCGTCCAATACACTTCCAACAAAGCTACATTGACGGCTGTCCAACCTTCCGCTACCTTGGGTATTTATATTGACTGTAACTGTAACCTTGGAGTGTTTACCAGGGCCACCTTCACCCATTGCGGCGGGTTTGGAACATCCTGTTATAGCGCGAGTGTCAGGCGGCACGTGATCATTAGGAAGAGTCGAAGCTGTGCGTGAACCCACTTAAGCCCCCTTTTGCACTCAAGAGTGCCAGAACCGTGACCCCCACAAGCATTTATGCCGAAAACTGATGGGGAAATGACGCCCTCGTTATGATACAATGAAAGTAGCCAACAGTAAACGAGTCCAAGGTAAACGTGGCAGATATCGTTTCATCGCTATGTATTTATGTTTTTGCAGTTTATATTGACTTCACTGCAATTGTAAGAGGGAGAAAGATAATTGAATACAGGTCAGACGAAAAAAATGTGCCGACTCTGTGACCGGAACACACGAAGTCAGAGTATTTCATCTGGTGCTCATACCAGCTGAGCTACACGACAGCCCCTCACAACAAAAAAGAAATATGTTCAACCCTTTTTGCTTTTCCTATGTAAGTGCCATGAAATTGAATGAAGTATTGAGGAGGCTTTGGATGTTGCACAATTTAATATCTAAATAGTCAGCAGGTACTAAATCGAACGTTTGACTTCTACCCTTAAGGCGACTACATAGGCACTCTTATAGAGTGAATCTGAGTTCAGTTTTATAATTATTTTTATATATTTAGTTTGTGTACCGCAATAGCTTTAGTGCTTGATAATTATGCCGACCCCTTCATGGATCACTGCCTTGTCGTGGCGGAGGAGCTTGCGAAACTCGATGAAGTCGTGAGCTCTGTTGTGTAGGGCCACCCAAGATAGACAGGTCACGGCAGAGAGTTCTGACAAAATGTGATTCACTGGAGAAGGTAAGGGCAACCCACTCCAGTATTTCCTGGCAAGAAAATCCTATGGCCAGTCACAATACCATTAAAGATATGGCGCCGGAAGATGAGCCCCCCAGGTTGGAAGGCGTCCCACATGTTACTGGGGATGAACAAAGGGCGATTCGTAGTAGCTCCAGGACGAATGAAGCGGCTGGGCTAAAGCCAAAAGGACGCTCAGTTGTGGATGTGTCGGGAAGCGACCGGAAAATCCGATGTTGCAAGGAGATATATCAAATAGCAACATGGAATGTAATTGATCTATGACGCAAGGTAAACTGGATGTCGTCAAGAGAGAAATGGACAGATTGAACATTGATATCTTGGGTATCAGCGAGCTCAAGTGGACCGGAATGGGAGAATTTAACTCCGGCGACCATTATGTCTTTTATTGTGGGCACGAATCCAAGAGAAGGAATGGGGTCGCTCTCATAGTAAACAGAAGAATGGGCAAAGCAGTGCTAGGGTACAGCCCCAAAAACGACCGAATGATTTCACTTCGGATCCAAAGTCACCCTTTCAACATAACAGTCTATGCACCGACCACTACTGCTGAAGAAGCTGACGTTGAGAGATTTTAAGCGGACCTACAATGCCTTTTAGACCGCACCCCATCATCAGACGTCGTTTTTCTCATATGAGACTGGAATGCTAATGTCGGGAGTGAAGAAATATCCGGAATTATAGGCAAGTTCGGTCTTGGCGAGCCAAATGAAGCTGGGCAGAAGCTAGTAGAGTTTTCTCAAGAAAACAACCTGACCATAGCGAATACTCATTTTCAACAGCACAAGAGGCGCCTGTACACATGGACTTCACCGGACGGTCTGTACAGGAATCAGATTGATTATATTCTTTGCCGGCAGAGATGGAGAAGCGCTATACAAGCAGTAAAAACAAGGCATGGGGCCGATTGTGGCACCGATCACCAGCTTCTTGTTGCCAAAATTAAGCTTCGATTAAGGAAAACGCAGAAAACTAGAAGGCCTTTCAGGTATGATCTGGATCAAATTCCATTAGAATATGCTGTGGAAGTGAGAAATCGATTACCCTAATTAGATCTAGAAAACAGAGAGCCCGAAGAGATGTGGACCGATGTTCGTGATATAAAACAAGAAGTTGCTACTAAGGTAGTTCCAAAGCAAAAGTAATGCAAGAAAGCAAACTGGTTATCTGAAGAGGCTTTGCTAATAGCTAAGGAAAGGAGGATGGCAATCGTTATGGGGGAAAGAGAAAGATACAAGGTTCTCAATGTGCATTTTCAGAAAATAGCAAAGAGAGGTAAGAATGCCTTCCTGAACATACAGTACCAAACAGTTGAGGACAACAGCCTATTAAGGAACACAAGAGCTCTGTATAAGACAATCAAAGATATCAAAGGAAGCTTCTGTGCTAAGCTGTGCGTGATAAAGGACAAACGAGGCAAGGACCTTACTGAAGGCTCAGAGATAAAGAGGAGGTGGCAGAAAAACACAGAACTGTACAAGAAGGACCCGAATGTACAAACCCAACATAAGACAGTTGTGATTACTGGTCTCGTGCCGGGCATCCTGAAGAGTGAAGTTGAATGGGTCTTAGCCAGCCTTGCTAAAAACAAAGCTAGCGGAATTGATGGCATTCCAGCTGAGTTGCTTCAAAACCTCAACCATGACGCTGTTAACATTCTGCATACATTATGTCAGAAGATTTGGACAACCCTGCAGTGGCCACAGGATTGGAGGAGGTCAGTTTACATCCCCATTCCAAAGAAATGCAGTGCCAAAGATTGTTTCAACTACCGCACGATCGCGCTTATTTCGCATGCTAGAAAGGTGATCTTGAAAATTTTCCAAGGAAGGCTGCAGCAGTATGTGGATCGGGAGCTTCCGGACGTGCAAGCTGCGTTTCGCAAGGGCAGAGGAACTAGAGACCAAATTGCCAACCTTCGCTGGATCATGGAAAAAGCAAGAGTTCCAGAAACCCATCTGCTTCTGCTGTATTGATTATGCGAAAGCGTTTGACTGCGTAGATCACAGCAGATAGTGGCAAGCTCTCCAAGAGATTGGGAGTTCCAATTCACCTCATTTGTCTCCTCAGGAACCTTTATGAAGGGCAAGAGGCCACAGTCAGAACTGGGCATGGTCTTACTGATTGGTTTCCGATTGAGAAAGGGGTGAGGCAAGGCTGCATACTGTCGCCCTGCCTATTTAACCTATATGCAGAGTGCATCATGAGGAAGGCCGGTCTGGACGAGTCTTCAGCTGGAGTGAAGATTGCTGGAAAACGTATCAACAACCTTAGATATGCGGATGATACCACTTTAATGGCAGAAAGTGAAGTGGAACTCAAGAGACTTCTGATGCGCGTACAAGAAGAGAGTGAGAAGTTTGGGCTTAAACTGAACATTAAAAAGACAAAGATCATGGCGTCTTGCCCTATCAAGTCCTGGAGCATCAATGGACAAGAAGTGGAAGCTGTGACAGATTTTCTCTTCTTGGGCTTCAAGATTACCTCGGAAGGAGACTGCAGCCATGAAATTAGGAGACGCCTGCTTCTGGGAAAGAGAGCAATGGTTAGCCTTGACCGCCTAGTAAAGAGCAGAGACATTAGTCTGCCAACCAAGATCTGTATAACTCGTGCTATGGTCTTTCCAGTTGTGATGTATGGATGCGAGAGTTGGACTGTGAAAAAGGCTGACCGCCGAAGAATTGACGCATTTGAATTGTGGTGCTGGCGAAGACTCTTGAGAGTTCCTTGGACTACCAGAAGATCAAATCAGTCGATATTGTCGACCATAAACCCTGACTGCTCATTGGAGGGTCAATTTATAAAGTTAAAGCTCAGCTACTTTGGTCATCTGATGAGAAGAGAGGAGTCGCTGGAGAAAGATTTGATGTTGGGAAAGGTTGAGGGTAGCCGGAGAAGGGGTAGGCAGCGAACGCGATGGTTAGATGGCATCATCGAGGCACTGCAGATGAAGTTATGTGATGTTAGGAAGATAGTGAGAGACCGGAAAGCGTGGCGTGACATGGTCCGTAGGGTCACGAAGAGTCGGACATGACTGAACGACTGAACTGTACTAATTATGCCGACAGTCTTCTGTCACGCATCTGATTACTCTCAAAAACTTCAGCAACACACACACACACACACACACACACACACACACACACACACACACACACACACACACACACACACACACACACACACACACACACACACACACACACACACACACACACACACACACACACACACACACACACACACACACACACACACACACACACACACACACACACACACACACACACACACATATATATATATATATATATATATATATATATATATAGTCAACCTATCTATACCTCGCTTTTTGTGCAAGATCTAAATAGTAAGTTTAGCAGAATGCCTAATAGGGTGAGAATGCGGTATCGAATAGTGCGAGTTAGGTACACAGCAGGTCATAATTGGCGATTACATTTTTTGTAGAAAAATATAGTTTTCAAACTAACTAGTCTTATGTAACGTAGCCTTCTAAACTCACTTCAGCTAACGCAATTCAACCCATTTTCGTTTGACATTAATATGAGCACAGACAAGTCACAGGCTGAGGCGATGACTGCCTGAATTATATTTGAAAAGTTGTTGTGACACCAGACAGTATTAATTATTCTTAATTTCCTTTACGCCTCTTAGGAATGCTCCGTAAAAACATTGCTTTTACTGCAGGTCGAACTCAGAATATTTGCACTTGGCACTAGCTATGCCTGCGACGGGAGCATCATAACGAGATATGTAATATTGACTGCGGCCAGCTGCCTAACGAAAATGTAAGTACAAGCTGAGCTTATATTAACATTGAGGTCTTTGAACAGCATCCTACTCAGCATATTTATACTTATGCATGCATTCAGAAGGTGTTCCGCGTATTCGCACAAAGATATTTTATCATTTGCCCCAAAGATTTGAACTCTCCGGCGGGTTGGACATAACCCACACTGTGGTTTCTTCTTCTTCGGCAATATGTACATATGTACATACATCTCTTTGCGGCCCTTAGTGGTTGGCGTTATAATTATAAGAGGAAAGCCGCCGTGTTGGTTGCTAAGCGTGAAAAACGTGCCAGCTTCTTTTTACGCGCCAGCTTTCATTCGCCCTCTTTGCAATCCCGTGTGATCGACTACTATCGCGATCGCCCTTTCTGGCCACTGCGTGTGAGACACTCGAAGATTCCTAATCCAGAAGTAGAGTGCGCTCAGGATAGTCAAGTAGTCTGACAACACTTTTTGACCGATTTCAATACTGAAAAATGAGTCAGAATGATGATAAAAACTAAGCCTACTTTGTTTACTGTATCTCCGGAAAGTTGGGGGCGTACTTTGTATAACTTCTGCCGCATTATTCTCGGTGGTCAATTCTGCTGGAAATAGGAGTGCATAAGCCATGATGAAGTAGTTATTAGCAGGGTACGAGGAACCGCCGGAAATATGTTTTTCCTCAATTTCCCGTAAATTGGGGTAATATGCATCCTATTTTCAACAATTCGTCAGTTAAACGTCCGAGATCATTGAAGCATAGAAGTACGGAATTCAAAAAAAGAGCACAGCGGGATGCATAATGGTTACATCACTGAAGGAAATGAAATTAAGCTGGATATTTTATGAAAATAAATATTTATGGCCATGCCAATAAACTTTCACGAGAGCTCGAACCGCCATAGCGTACGCATTGGATGCCATTAAAATTTGTGCAAGCTTATGCATACAAATCTTGTTTTTCTAATGTAATAAAATTTAAACATACGTATGCATAATTATAAAGAAAGCACTGCTTTGAGGAATGCTGAAATGTAGGCAATTCTCATGGCTCTTTGAATGCTTTCAATGCTATGGAGTTCAGCAATGATCTCTCTTGAAATTTCGAGCCTCTCTATAAAATCAGGCACCGCACTCTCCACTGCATCACAACTATGCAATATTTTATGTTAAATTTACCAATATCCTATTTCAGAAGAAATATTTCCAACACACACCTTTGATAAAAGCCTATAAAGATGAAAGAGAAAGGAAATATTTTCAAACTGTGAAGTGTTCCTATGCTAAACGTCAACTGAACAAGGTGCAAAGAACAGTATTCATATTGGTATGCAGAGAAAAAAGCCATGAAAATGTAAGAAAGCATGTGCACCTTCTAGAAGTCATGGTTTTCTGACATATATCAATACCCTATAAGCAGAAGCCTTTAAAACAAGGAGCAATACCCTGCCCAATAACATTTGCAGCTAAAGAAAAATTATTTTCTGTCCCATGAAAGTGTTTGGTCCTTCTGTGCTCTCCCATAGTGAGCGCTGTTTTTCGTTTCCTTCCTCGCTTTTGCGTCCATATTTCAGGGTTGCTCAGTTAGAGCCCTCGTCCTGTTTGAAAACAACGTTTTTCAACTTTCTCATTACAGTAGGTTGAATACAGACTGCTACCCTGAATACCAGGTTGCAGACAGTAGCGGCATGCTAACAAGGAATGGAAAGGGTACATATTGAAGAAGAAAATGATTCACCTGCAAAAATATACCATCGCAGCAGTACGAAGACAAAGGGACGTGATTTCCCCAAGAGCTAAAGTGAACTGTCACAATGATTTAAAGCAGTAATATTGTTTGCAAACAATATTGATATTGATTGCAAAAAGCAACAAAGACACAGTTCAGTATGACTTGTGGCAAGCTTGAAGCGAAATGCAGAAATATTTCAAAGCAGTGATCGAGACACTGCTATTTGTTAATCACATAACATGACGATCTTGTCGCGGTTTGAAAGCTGATGGAGCTAAAATGTAAGCGCTGTTAGATACCCGAAAGCCCAGTGCCCCGGAGTCATACATACCCCATCGACCCATCATTCAACTCCTCCGGTAACACCGTAGCTGGGGGAGCTGTTGTGCTCAAGGTGAGAGCCCTACCCGGGCCTTGGGCTGTCGTGCGGTGACACGCCCAAGGCAGCTGCACAAATCACAGAAACAGCCATAGTCGCCAATTGTCAAGCCAGCAGGGTGACCGGACATTGATTGCACCTAGAGTGCCTCGATGGGCGACAAATTCCTCATCTACCATCATATGAAATGCAGAGAGAGCAGACCACCAGAAACCGGAAAAACCACAAGCGGCTGACATCCAGTGGTCGAGAGCCTCTTCTCACCATGGAGACGCTTTAAACGTTCCAGGGAGAGCCTGTGTTCTTTTAGCACATGCTACATAAAACGGATAATGAAACAGTTTTGAAGAAATTCTATTTGAATTTTTTTCTGTAAAGTGAATATATTAATGGTGGTTCACAAGCCTATTTTACTTTTCAATCGATACTTATTGCTTCACTCCAAAACGTGTGAAAACTGCGCATGGTACGCAGTCTATCCTGCACTCCTAGACAGGGTCGTCGGCTTGATCTAAAATTTTGTAGCGAAATCTGTAATACGCTGTCAGAGGCGCGTTTTGAGTAAGCGTCGTTAGTCACTAATGCGCATGCACCGTATGCATAGAAACTGGATGCTGCGAGCCACAGAAGGAGGGAAGAAGCAGAAGGGAATAGGGGAACACATAAAATTGGGAGGAGGAGAAGCCGGCGAAAGGTAAAAAGAAGAGAGGGAAGACACCATGGAGCGCCATAAGGTGTGCAGCCAGTGCATCGGAGGCGAAAATGTTCCAGCGGGACTTTATAAACAACCCATTTTGTAGCTTTAACCACGCATATCCTGGCTTAAAGGAGGCTTAACCAAGTTTTTCTTTTTTTTTCTACCATTCGGTACAAGGACAAGCAGCTATACATACTGTGGGAAATAACTATTGCCAATAATTTATTTTATGATGATGACTGAGTAATCGTGGAAAACGGGCGATACAGAGATAATTTCCAAGAATACGTCACCAGCTGCATTGAACTATCAGAAAATTGATAAGAGCTCAACTAACTGAAGCAACAACGCTCATTCGTATATAGTAAACGACAAAACAACATGCACGGAATAATTTTAGGCCAAGGAAAAATTAGCAGACTAACTGCTTGGCATGAATATAACTGAACAAAAGGACCACCAGCGGAAGACGTTCAGCAAAGCTCACAAAACTAACTGCAGTTTTAGCGTGGAGAAGAACAATAAATAACAACAGCTGTTTCCCAACCTCTGTTATCACAGTGACGATATAAGAAAAAGATCAGCCCTGGCTTAGGAGGAGCGAATGATAGGTGCAGGAAACAGTGAAATAGAGTTAAACATAATCGGCAGTCAGAATATAGTTTTGAAAATGTTTTACTAGGACCATTGTGGTATGTAATTGCGTTCCACAAGGTTTAAATAAAAAGTTCATGCACACGTATTATGTTTTCTCATTCTTTTTACCAACTGGCTGCCTAACTCGGTAGCGCGTTTTGTTCTAACATTATCACACAATTTAGATATGTCACGGAAGGCTTGGTGGAATAAATGAAACAGTCCAGAACGAAGGAATTTTGGCGCTGGCATACCTTCGTCCTTGCATGATATTTAAACGCAGCTATACCAGTCATGCATCTACCACAGTCTCGTTTATTTTTTTTTTTTCAGAAAAGGTACTAAAGAAAATGCAGAAAAGGTGTTGGTGTACTACAACACGACAGATTACTTCAGAGGTCCGAGCCTTTGGGCCAAGAAAATGATCGTCCACCCCAAATATACTCCTTTAAGGCTGTTCGACATCGCACTCGTAAAAGTGAGTACCTGCAGCATTTTGCGTTTTTTAGGATCAATACCCTACCAACTATGAGCCCATTTGGCAAATGGCTGTTCTAAATCAAAAAATAAATATTCGCCGCAAAACAAGGAAATATAAAAAAAAAACTTAAATTTTCAGCGAAAACTAGATTGAGTTTGCAGAAATACCAGTTCTTAAGCTTAGTACCGTTCGAGATCGCTTCAGAATAAAACACCTAAGACACATCCACTCATCGTCCCCTTATCACTTTGTCAGCATTTTTTGTTTAAAGCCAACCCTCTGAATGTGTTAGCTCAGTAAAAACAAAGCATTATCCACTAATGCTTTTGTCGGTGTTGCTAAAGAAGCACATTTTGCAAAACTATCCCAGCCAAAAGCTAAAGAAACACTATTGGAATTTCGAACACACTAAAAGATAGATAATATCAAATTTCTGATCCTTTTCTGAAGACGTGCAGCGCGCTCCATAAGGACCTTCATTTAGGCCCTGTGCTCCGCCTATAGAAGAACAACGTGTTTACAGAAGGAGCGCTCGCGAACGCAGCAACAAGCAGTAGGGGAAAAGTGCGCTTATCGCTCTTAGGAATACATAGAATCGAATGTTTTCAAAGCAGCTGTTAAATTTTACAGGGCACCTATGATGTACAGGGTAATCCACTTCTAGCGATAACACGGTCACTGGTTTCAAAGCAATATTGAGCCCGACGCAGGCACATATTGTTGCAAAGCAATGCAAGCACAGAAGGGACCGGGCGTGTTGCTTCACATGGCCTGCCACTAAGCTCTATTGCGGGGCGCGTAGGACGCAATGACGCTTTGGAAGCAGTGACCGTGTTATAGATAGAAGTGGACGAGGCTGTACATTGGTGCAGCTCTATCATAAGCATCTTAGAACAGATTGAGAATGTGTGAAATGCCGTTTTAAAAAGGAAATGTACAAAAAAGCAGCGAGAAAAGCATGAAGGTACGATCCCAGTAAACTAATGATTTCTAGATATACATGTAAGTAAGATTTAACGTAATATTTTGCCTCATTTGCGAGAGTACTTGTCCTGGATTCCGGTTGTGAAATGGTGGCGAGTACTTTGAAGAAATGTTTGACAAAGTTTGCTGCACCATTTCGAAGGTAAATTAGTTTTATTTCGCCAATAAAAGGATGTCTTTAGATGCTATGCATACTTCCGGCAGGCAAGCTATTTGCAAGGTATTCCTCCGAATCACGCTAGTTTCCTATTTCGCCAGATATGCTGCCACATGCACTCAATTTTCTTAGTAATACCTTCGTTCAAAGTATGCAGTCTAGGGAAAATTATCCTCAAAATAAACTTCTGAAATGTCATGATGAGGGAACGAGAGAGAGCGGCCCACTGACAGATGGTGGTGGAGACGACAAGGTCATCCGCGAATGGACGAGAGGCTACAAACATACACAGAAATCTTAGAACACTACAGACTAAGCGGAGGGTCCCTGCCACCGCACGACCGAAAGCTAAATAACAAGGAGGCCTTCGCTTGTCGTCGTCTAAAAGCTGGGAATTTTCCAAATTCCGTCTGGCTTTTCCACAATCAAGTGCCGGAAACAGCGGTCGATAAATGCGAAACTTGCAGAGAAAGGGGTACTCTGGATCACATATTCTGGCAACGCCTTGTGTCCCCTGGCGCCAAGAAAAACATAAATAGTAGAGAAGCCGGGAAAGTGCTGCGGCGGAGCGAGTCCCCCGCCAACCTACCGCAAGCTATTCGCCTGGCGGCTGAAGCCGCGAAGAAACACCATTGCTCCGCCTCTCTTTAGTCGCGGAGGCCCCGGCCTCCGTCCCATAGGCCTGCGTGCTGGGGGCGGGGAGTAGGGGGCCTCCTACCTCCTACATCAGTGGAAAAATAAAGTTCTGAACAACACCAAATGCATGGGCCAGCAAAAGGGGGGGGGGGGGGGGGGGGGTTAGTCGTCTATTGCTTCGCGCTGTTCATTTCTCATGCGGAAAAGGGGCTGCCTAAAGCTTAAAGGTCCGTCTCATTTGAGCGGCAGTATTTAGGAGGATTCCAAGGGAAGGAAAGCGCAGCAGGGGGCGGCAGAAAGTTAGGTGGGCGGATGAGATTAAGAAGTTCGCAGGGGTCAAGTGGATGCAGCTAGCACAGAACCGGGTTAAGTGGAGAAATATGGGAGAGGCCTTCGCCCTGCAGTGGGTATAGTCAGGCTGATGATGATGATGATGATGATGATTTAGGAGGAAATTCTGCTTGCAAGGCACCGCGTAGGACAACAAGAAAAGCTGTAGGTTTTGCGATAATCAACGGGCAGATAATAAGCTTTTTCGAGGTATGGCCGTGTTTACCATACTCATCTACAGGGACATTTTTTTAAAAGTTCTCTAGCATGCCTTTGTTACTTTTTCTTCAAAACAGACGCCAGCTTTTATTCGGCGACCGCGTTTATTCGCGACCAGAATATTAATGTGATAAGATTTTTTTTACCTCCGTATATTTTGCAGTGTTTTAAAAGCACTGCCCTATTGTATTGAAATTTCATACTTTCACACTCTATTCCCAGTCGACAGAAACAGCCGAAAAATGGCAAAAATACGACAGAATATTCCGTACTTCTCACGTTATTACAAAATTTCTTTCTTAACCCTCAGATTTTTTTGAAGTCTGTAGTACCCAACACTAGGGCTGGAGACTTTATCTGCAGTACTCCACAGTATTCTTTAGTTCTGTAATACTTTTGTATTGTAATTACACAAAATTTTTAGGTTACTACATAAATTCTGTTGTGACAACAGACCGTTTTCTGTATTTTTATCTGCCTGGGTTCTAAGACGTTCAAGTTACTCTGCAACGAATGAAGCCAACATAGACACTCTGCGAAATCAGACAGCCGCTTTGCGTTGCTTTTGCTCCATTTATTTTTATGAGCGCCAAGCGTCTCTTCCCCCTGCAACGCTACCACGACTTGCTAATGCCAAAAATTGGTGTTGGTTTATACTGGCGCTACTGGAAGCGTCTTGGCAGTCATTTTCGACTGTCCTTCAAAAATAATTGTTACCATTGCTCATCCGCTGCTGCATGAAGTGTGGTCGTTCGCGGATGCGACTATTCTTCTTGTAGCGAAAGCTACACAAGATTAGCTAAAGACGCATTTTCTGTTAAGCGTCGTTAAACATTACATTGCATGTACCGTAAATATGGCAACGAGTTGCTCCGAGCCAGATAGAAAAGGAAGAAGAAGGGAACAATGATTAGACTATAGCAAATAAGTAGTAACAGCGGTAACGCACCCAACTACAAAAGATAGACGACCGACGAGACACAAGCCTTCGTCGGTCGACAAAGGGAGGAGGTGAAGCAGCCGGTCAGATAAAGCAATAATTGATTCGAAAGACAGAGGAGAAGAAGAGGACCGAAATTGAGGGAAGAGGGAGGATGAGAAGAAGCCGGTCAAATTGAGTAAGAAGATGTGCAAGACGCCAAGCATAAGAAGAAGAAATTGACGAGAAGATAGAGAAGTACAAGAAGCTGGTTAAGAGGAACAAGAAGGTTCGGAAGGCACTAAAAGAGCATGCCGATTAGCCGATCACAAAATACAGTTTGCAGCCAGTGCATTGAAGAAAAGAACGTTCCAGACTTACTTTGACCAATCCGCTTGGCAGCTTTCGCTACACATTATTAACCTTAACCGAGTTCAACCGACACAATTTTTTTTCTTCAGCTGTTTTCATCTACGGTGGCTTGAAGCCCACAATTAATGCACCCCTTTGTGTAGAAGCGAAAACATTGATGATGCTGTAGCCATCGGGAAGGCGTAGTACCGATCACTCAACGGTGTGGTCCCGAAACTTTTTCCTCCTCGCTTGTGTTTAGCGAGTAAACGGTGGTTGCGGCTCAGATGTGTATTGTAACACAGCCTAAAAGGTAATACACAGCCACGGAAGTCGAGCAAGGTTTATGGTGTAGGTAATTGCATTGTGTGAGTGCCTTTTGCGCGTTATGTGAGGCGAAAAGCTAAAACGGGAGGGGCTTGGCGAAAACTCAGTTCGTGAGGGACACCGTTAACGCCGTGTGGCCTTAGCAAACCACCCCTCGTCTCTTCACATACGTTTTCTAAAGACAAGCCTCCGTGGATGCATTGAACGCTGCCTTCCTTCAAAAACGTGTTATGAATTCTGGAAACCAGAGAAGGTGAAGATGGAATTGAAACCCCTATAACCAAGTGAGCAGCTGCGCGCAGTCGACGCATGGGTAGGGGACAGGAAATACACACAATCCGAGAACCTGCCAGTTCGAATGTAAATATCATCGCAACACTGTAAAAATACAACTGGAAATAATACAACACACACCGTTACCTTGTTTTGCTATGTTTCGCTGATACTTGCCATGGAACACAATTTCCTTGTTCAAAAAGCTGCTATGTCGGTCGTCCCAGAGCGTAGAATTCAAGAAGACTTTCCTACAGCGTTTTCCTTTCGTTTTTTGCCAAAAAAGGCATCTTTATGTTTGTACTCACGGCTGAACTTCCGCCCCACAATGCTACTGTTCACTCCAAACTACGTACTTCATTATACTGTTAAAAACATCGTCGTGGGTTTTGCATGGATCTCGTGTTCTTTCCTACACAACGCACGTACTGTGGCGAAAGTACACTTTGAGAACAGGCTGATGAGAACAGAATACGGCCCAAAACTGCGAGACGGGAAGCCCAGCATCAAAGGAGACCACGATTCCACCATTGTCACGAACAGCTGACACCGGCCGGCTGGTAACCCGTGATTCCAGGGACTAAACAGTCATTAAATGAGAACAGCAATACGAAGAAAAAGACTGGGCACGGACAGCAGGCGGTCCATGACAAGGTTTGTGTCATCGCTCTTCATGCGGCTGGCAGCACAATGGCTTATTGCGGGCTGCGTTGCCATGAAACAACGCACAAGCAACGCTGTTTTTTGCGACAACTTTGCACATGAATTCACTTATGCTCACAAGGGATACCAACGAGCAGAGACAAAAACTAACGGGCACACTCAAATGCTGGATTTAGAAAGATGTGGAAGCTGCGGTGAAGCCTCCCTGTCGGCAACACCCCTTCATTATTCGCTCTCATTTTCACAAAGTTAACTGAAACTTCATGGGAGTTTGTAGATGTTTATGGAAGTTCTTTGAAAATCGGCACTCCCTGCGGAAAGCTTTCTCCGCTGATAAGGCCCATAAATCTGAGAGTCACCTGCGAGGTATCGTGTCAGCGAACGGATGATCTCGAGTAATTCAGTATCTACAATGATCTCTGAAACATCTTAATGTGGATCACCCTCTTCTTAATAAGAACTCTGACTCTATTATCTCTGAAATAGAAGCTGGACTGGACAATGTTTCATGTGCGTTCTCAAATGATGTAGAAAACCTGCATTACTCTGTTCCTTGCGATGGTCTCTTTGTAGCCGTTTGTAAAAGCCTTGAGGATTTTTATGAAGCTGACTTTCAGAACGCCATTGCGAAACCCAGTGATCATTTCACATCCCTGCTTGAGTTTTATCTTCATTCCACTGTCAGCAATTTTAAGCGTATTGTTACGGGCTTAGTAAACAAGCGTGGTTTATTTACAGGGATCGAACGAATCAGCACCACAGCGAAGCGTACAAATCTCCTTCTGCCCTTGCTCTTCTTCTTCCTCTTCCGATTCATCCGACCGATCATCTTCTTCCGTCGATGTTCAGGAAAGCTCGTGGCATTGTTTTATTTGTAAACAGCTGCTATCTGCATCGGTTCGGCTATCGTCCCTATTTTGATGGTAACTTCTCTTCTTACATTGACAGGCGCATATGAGCGCAGTTAAAACACTTGTCAGGCGCTTTTTTTTCGCTTTGCTGATAATTTTTGAAGGTACCACATCTTTATATTCGATGCAATGGTTTCTGTTGTTCTTAGAATTTCTAAAGATATTTCTCAAGACCTTACCTTCACTAGGGAACAGCTTAAAAGGGAGCAAAATACATTTTCTGTGAGTTTAGTTCGACTTGTTCAGTAAGGATCGTATGGGCTGGGTGTACAAACCAAGGCCCAGAAAAAGCTTCATGCCTTTCAGCAGTGCCCATTTAATACTGGCGAATCAAAGCATCGCCATGACCGGCCTACACTGCGCTCTGCCAAGATAAATCCTGCAAACACCGCATGCAGGCTGACTTTTGCAGCCAGCTTCATATAGTGAACAGCACTGGCCACCCGGGCCACTTGGTAACAACTGTGTGGCAGTCTTTGCTGTACAAATTTAAACTTACTTCCAGTGAGCTGAGGTGCAGTTCCGTATATGCACAAATTAGTGAACTTCAGGAAGGCAGGCGGGCGATTTGAAGTGAACGTGGTGTTTCTTTTTGCTGTTACAATCTTGTTTCTTTTTCTTGTTACAACGTTCTGTACCTGATGTACATCAGCGTTTAAAAAGTGATGTCTTCCGCAATATACACAGTTAGTAGCAGGCGCTCCTTCTATTCCTTTTCTTTAATGTGATCGTGTCCTTGCACGGTTCCAATCAATAAAACGCACAAACTAGAGCCATTACTCCAACAACGCATTTCCATGAAGCTTCACTTTAGCTCATGTAGTTGTCAGGGAAAACAGTACTTAATATAAAATTTAGCTCCATTTATTTGGCATATCAGCAATTGTACACTTACAGACTAGCCAGTGCACAATCTAGCAGAGACAGACTGCCGAAGGAGCAAGAGATAAATTATATCTTCACTTAAATTGCAGAGCAGCACTTAAAATCTTCTGGACCTGCCAGTGCACAATCTAGCACGGACAGGCTGTAATTCAATTTCAAGCAGAAAAACCTATAGAGAGGAATTTTTCAATATAGCATTTTATAAAAATCTACTCCATCCCATCGAATAAACTTCCCATGTAATGCCACCGGATATTTTTCTTGGAGACCAGCCCTGTCTTCATACTGCGGTCGTCGCGTGATGATCCGGTCTGTGAACTTTTATTCAACAACACAGACGATTGTTTAGCGACGCGCCGAATATAGGCACGGACCAAAGTTGCGGCTCTCCCAATAGCTTATAAGCTTCCACGCGAAGCAATGCAAATAACATGCATACCGTTCCGCCGATGAGCGGTTTTGCGAAAGCCACAGTTTTCAACACAGTTTACCACACGGTCACAGAAGTTTCCTTCCTCTCTCAAACGCGGCATCTGAACTATTCGTCCGCATGTAGATCGCATCTCGGATATTGCGGTATTTTCCGTCTCCGCTGGAGTTGAATACAAAGTTGACATCGCAGGCTACTCAATCACAATTATAGAAAAAAATATTTGGTATTCTTTATATTAGGTGAGCAGTATGTTTTGTTTATTCGTTTCATAAAAATGAAGAAAATTATGACACCCCGGAAATTGATCGCCCGTGTGCACAAAAAACGGCTTGCAAGCTCAACACTGTAACGTTGTCTGTCGCATTTATGGGGCTTGTGGGGATTTCAACTTCAGCAGCAGTGATAATTCGTACACACCAAGAGCTTTAGAAAATGCTACCATGAATCCGGTTAAAATATCCTGGATCTTGACGGCCTCTTCAGCCAGTCAAACCGCTAGTAGCTGGTGTTCCGGCATTGAGATTTCCAGCAAAGCCTCTCAGGCTTCTCTACTATCAAGTAATATCAAGTTTCCCTGCCTGGGGAATGCAAACACTCCCATATTATGTGGTTCAGGGTGCCCCTTTGCCCGCAAATCCTGCAGCCCTCGTCTTCAAAATCTGGGAATATATATTTATTTGACACCGGATTTTGATGAAAATCTGCTTGCAGACGCCTCCGGGCGCCTCTCCTCTAGAGGGGAGAACCTGGGGTAGAAAAGAGACTTTTCGGTCGGACAATAAAGTTGACGCACTCGCTCACTCACTCATGAATCAGGTTACTTTGCTCAAAAGATCACAGACACTTGAGGGTTTGCAAACCATTGCATTCATCTGAAAGCTACATGGTTCGAGATGATTTGTCTTTCGCGCATTGTCTCTTTGGAACGCAATTCAGCAATTTAGCAACCATATCTCTGATATGTGTCCATCAGTTCAGTCGGGGAAGCAACTTACTTTTATGCATATGCGTGAGCTCCGTTGCTTGGGCTGAGCAGCTCTTGAGTATGTATGGAGCACTTCATAGCCAGGAACAATTCTGGTAATGCGCTTGTCTATTATGTTTACACCTACTCAGCATCAACGCTTCGCGAGCACTGATATAGAAATCTTCTAGCAGCTCACATATTTCGCGTTATTGGCTATTGAGCTGGCCTCTCTTGCGCATCGACAGAATACCCTTCATATCTGCGCGATGCGCCATGTACCCGATACCAGAAAATAAAGCTTGTCATTATATTTTCTGCACATGCTTTAACTTCTCGGTAATTCATTTCCTAGTCGCGGAACGCATGAAGTTAACGAGTGAAGGTCTCACGTAAACGCTATCCCCATTGCCAAATCATCCTGACTTGCAGCTCCTTCATGCATGACTTGCCGCTTCCTCCTCTCTAAAATGCTGCCATCTGTCAGACTTCCGCACGGCTTTCTTTTGGGTTTTTTTTTTGATGTCTTTCAAACCGGAGAATGTAGACTAAAATGATCACCAGTAGATAAAAAATAAGCGCTGCCACGATGAACTTAAATGGTAGGGCTTGAAATCATGTCTTGTTCGTTTAGGTACAAATTTTTCAGCAAGGCAGTAGCGTCGCAGTACCGATTGCAATGGCAAGGCAAGGTTATTGTCCCACTCGTTCAGATAAACAGAGCGAAAGAGATGAGACAACCAATTTTAATACCTCATGAGAAACTAGTCTTGGTGGAAAAGGCCGCGAGCATTTAATATTCGATGACATGACTCGGTTGAAAAACAGCAGTTTTAGGCCGCACAGTTACTTTCTTTTCGGTACGCTTTAATTACAGGTCCTTGCTCTTTCATATCAAAAACAGACAAACAAGAATGTAAAGTGCCTTGGTTTCGCACAGCACTTCCTGGACGACACTGAAAAGTTTCTTTCCTACACAGCGCCAGCAGTAATCGTCTTACCGTATTCACCGTAAACGCCGGACAACCTCTCGCTGCGTTTTACGTCAATGTTGTTAAAACCTTCAATACTTGAATATACAAAATTGCGACTAATAGCCCATAAAAAATACGAAACAACGTTTTATTAAGCCAACCAAGCAGTCACGAAGCAGGAAAAAAGAGGGTTTCACTGTTCGCTGATTCTTCTTTAGATAGTGTTTGGAATGTCTACAGGGATGGGTCGAGACCAAGGCGCCGATAGCCGCGAAACTCAAAAACCCTTTTACGTGTCTAACATTTCAGTATTGCCTGGATGATTTCAAGACAAACTTTCAGCCTTACTCAGTGTAAACAATTTCTTACAACGTATATCTCTGCTGAGCTTAAGGTCACTTCTTTGTTGGGTCAACGAAGTTCATTTTAATAGTTTCAAATGAGCCTGAATTTGTTACTGGTGAGAGAAGCGTTGTCTATAAAACATTATGGGATGCGCAAAATGAAGTGTGTATTATTACTGCCAGTAGATAAATCAGGTGCTAGCCTCAGATGTATGCATGCAGGGCAGCGCATGCGATAGGTTCAGAAATTTGACCAATGTAAATGGCTGTAATTGTTGTCAAACAGATAGAAAATTTTATTAATGTTTTCTTCAAGACGGCCGTGCCCCGGCCTACAGGGTCGCTATGCAGAGCACAAGGATTACAAGTTTTCCACTGGTCTGCTGAGTCATCCATTTATATTTACCCATTCTTACTTTTTCTGGGCAAGTGTTTCAATCGCACGATTCAAAAGATGTAGCAGTAATATTCAGTACAAATTGCGCCATTACTACATTATAACAGCGATATTATTTAGAAGCAGGACGTGTTCATGCGACGTCCTTTTCTTCCAGCGTTCGTTATGTCTCATCCAAACTGTATACTTTTTGTCGTTGACAGCTTCAAACCCCGCTTAGGTTTGACAGCTTTGTCAAACCTGTATGTCTACCTAAGCGAAAGTTTTCAGTCGGGGGCAAGCCTCTTCGCGCTGCGGGATGGGGAAGACCACGTAAAGGTAAGATCTCGGTCTTATGAAAACTTGATTGCTGATCTAACTCTTCACCCCCAGTGCACTATCGGGCACAAAACATTTCACAAAAATAAATGTAGTATTTTCGTCCCTGGCGGATCTTCCCTGTAACAAAGTTAACATTTTATCCCATTTATTAGCTCGAGTAACCTTCCCGAGCAGCCAGTCACCCGGTACGGAGCATTCACTCAGACATAAAGTAAAAATATTTATGAAGAACTCAGACACCCATTCGCAAAAGCACCTGAGATATCCATTAGGTATCAGATTCGGACCAGCTGACTTTTTCGGGGTTGTTTTAATAACAAAGACAACGCTCCTTGTTTCCAGATAGCAATTTTTGGGTCCATATTACAAACAGTTCTGGCATTGTACATTTTCTACAGTTGTGCTATCATCAGGCCTTATGACAAAGACAGAAATGAAGAAGCTGTTGTACGCGTTAGCAATTATGGATGGAATAATGCAGATATTTCTATTCACCTCATCACCGTTCAATTCACATATAAAGCCGTATATGTATCGCTTTGCAAATGTGCTCGTAATGTGGTAAAAACGTATTAACTTCTAGCTTTGTGTAAGTCTGCTCGCACTTGCGTACTAAGCATAGCAGTATGAGCCGAGGTTCGGGGAAATTTTATAGTAGACTGTAGACTGTGAGTAGACTGCGAGTCGTAATGAGTAGACTGGGCCTTCCTACTCATCTAATCTTGGGTAACCACTGAAACATACAATTGCGAAAAACAGTTTTAAATTATGTCCATAAAGTATCTGCATGGCTGGTTAAAATACATGGCCGGTTAAAATAGCCAGGGTAAAGAGTGGTTAGAATATAAACTGTTTAGGTTTTGTGCAGATTACGTTATTATCCAACCAATTGTTCACTAGAAAAGCTTTATGATCAGAAATTATGTCTTTTATAGTTACTTCGTACTGGAGGATACTAACAGGCAGTAAAAGTAAACCAAGTATTCTGCTGCTCTGCCCCTGCACTCGAGTTGCTTGATTAACCACCGTACTTAGCTATTATTTCTAACATGTAGTCGACATGCAATTTTTCTACAGTTCCTAGAATACTAGATTTCCAGTCTAAACCAGGCAGGCTTAAGTCACTCGACAGTACAATTCTGCAACGCTTATTAGCAACATTTGCAATATAGTTCATCCTCTGAAAAAATTTGACAGAGCTACCAGGGTGCCTGTACAAAACGCCAATTATCAGTGCGGTATCCATAAAAAATAACTTGTACAATATATTTCCTCGTTAATCTATTGGACGAAGATTTTAATCAGTTAAATTTTCCTAATTAATAAGGTGACGCCACCACCTGTTGTTCTTGGCCTTTCTTCAAAACATTGTAACATTCAACCAGGTTTCGATGACAGCAATTAGGTGGGGTTCGTGCAAAATTGACAAGAATTCCAGACCTTCAAGCTTATTAACAATACTGCGAGCATTAAAATTTAGCAGTTTAAGTTGATTATTTTATATTTGTCTTTATCGGATGAGCTGCCGCAAGTGACGCTCAGCTCAGCACGACTGCTAGTCTCCAGGCTGCAGGTATAGCCTACATCATTTATTGTCAGTTTTCCCCGGAAAAGTTTAACTTTTTCCTCTGTGTCTCTATAGCCCTTTGCTGATTACCACAATAACCTTCTTTTCGAAAGGGTTTCTGGTGAGTCATTCGTGACGCTTATATTTGATCCCTTCAGGTTGCTACAGTGTTTGAGAACAGCCACTTTTTCATCTTAAACGCTCAGCTTCATGATAAGCTATCGATATCCGTCACTTTTTGTTTGACCGATTCTAAGAATATATTTCAATAGAAATCACCTTTACGCCAAGTTTATTGGCAAAGTTATCCTGTGCCACTTTTTTCAATACCGGCTCTCGTTTCATTTGAGTCTTCTTTAAGACTGAATACTATAATGTTGTGCCTGGCCATGTTCTCAAGATCTGTCATTTTTTCTTCTTGGCAATTTATTGTGAGTTCTAGCTTAAGCACGAGTAATTTAGCACAGTGTTCGGTGAATGGTGCCAGTTGCCCTTCAGTGCCGGTTAGCCTGACTTCAATATTTGTCATTCTAGTATGTGCTCCAGAATTTTATTTGTAGTAGGACCTGGATTTTGCATATCACCAGACAGTACCAGTTTAAGGTGGAAACATAAATGACTAAGTAACGCACACACTTCACTGGGAGCGCAAGCACAACAACACAAAGATCCTAAGAGCGGAAACTTGACACATGAGCTTACTAGAGAACCTGCAAGACGAGCCATACGTGGTTAAGCGAGATATAGTCGTCACGTTGCTGCCGCTGCCACTGAAGACAGGGGCGCTTAGGCCTGGATTTATATCCTGTCATGTAGCCGGATGCGTTAAAGTGATCCCGCTTGGAAGTTTCTAGTAGCCGGCTGTGATGATATCACCGCAAGCAGTGATGAGTTCAGAAGAATTCTAGGCGCCGACGTGTTGGTAAACAGCGGCAAAATCTGCAAAACGAGCCTTACGTCGTTTAGCTACATGGTCGCAGCATTGCTACCGCGCCCACGTTTGGTTGAGAAAATGCGCTTAATATAGAGGTTCACATTTAAATAACTCATAATACTGCACATAAATGAGTTGGTCACATTGCTGTGCGCCAGGTCTTGGACATAGACGATATCTACACAGCGGACGAAGGTTGCTACATAACGGGTATTTTCGTGGACGTTATGCGAGCTACTCTAATGAGAGAATACATGCAGGTTATGTGTTTCTAATTAAACTTAACATTTTGCTAATAGGTGGGTGGTTCTGGTGCATATAATACAAATTTGCCATACTTTGAAAGAACCTAAAATGAATGCATGAGTTCTTCCTTAAATTGCACCCTATGTACTGTTAAAATCAACTTTTTTTTGAAGATAAGGATTGATTTCGTACTCATTCCAGGAAAGAGCTTCAGTAAAAAGCTTCTCTACGAATCACTTTTTGGCGCGAAGGAAAAACGTTGCAAAGAACTCATCCGGGAATCCTTCAGGGGTAAGCGCCGTCGGATATTTGGTCCAGTAATTTGTACAGAAGAGCCAGTGAAGGCCACTTGTCAGGTGAGTACTATCTACATCAAACGCAGCGCAGAAATTAAAAATCTTTACACATATAAGCTTTATTGCGATGATATTTTTGCATGGCCGCTTCAAAAGACGTGTCATGAAATATGAGAATGCTCGCGAAGACATCATGAGACGTACCCCTCTGAGGAGAGACAAAATTGAAAAGTGCCTTCGTGTATCTCGCTTTTGAGTTGATACACGAGCAGTTTCCAGTAACTAAATCTAAAAGGATTATATTGTCACGTAGTACTGACGAGGTCGACGACACAAATGAAGGGGGTCGATAATTGCACTAAAGAAACTCTTTATTTGGGCTGACTTGCGCCCGCAAAAGAACTAAGCAACTCGGCGGCGGCGATAGAAACAAACGTGCTCGTCGATCGTCGAACAAAGAATGCCCGTCACACTCGGCAACGCTCAATTTAAAGGCTGCACAGAACAATCTAGATAACGTCGCAAACAGCTACCAGCACGGGCTGGAACATTGTGGAAAGACACCCGAGTGGCCGGAACCTTCCAGACAGATCTCGGTGCGTCTTGCGCTACGACAAAACTGATAAAGGTGTGACTCGCGACATCGAGCAGTAACAAACAAAGATTACAGAACTGATACGCGGTCCAGAATCAGAGTGATAAGCCTGTATGCCGGCGGCTGTTAAAAAACAACAAATACTGTTTTGCAGGTTTCGCGGCAATATGAATGAAAGGAGTGGTAGAACCTGCTGCACTCAGAAGAGACAAATCAGTATATTCCAGGGCTAGACAACTGAGCCAATATGAACTCGAATTCTTCTAGTGCACTATCGTAAAGGCACCCAGACATTCCGCCCAAGATTTCCCGATGCTCCTTAAGAATATGCCGCTGGCATATGGAAGCTGGCGATCGGGCCTGATTAGTTGGAGCTTTTTCTCGGATTACAATAATAATGAAGGCAGTGCCTTCTAGATTGAAGTAGACAACACCGGAACTCAGAATAACAGGGAGTAGCAGATTGTTGGGCTAGTCAGTGAATGATAGTGCCGAAATGCGGCGCCAACGACACAACACAAAGTAAAAGCACATGAGGGGCGCTCACTACCAACCCGATGACAAAGCGAGCACCAATACTTCCACTTTCATATAGACCACACGGCCAACAACAATGTCGTACACCCATCTATAGCCCGTGAATAAATCTCTAAAGCAATGAAACTTTTTTTCTTTCCGAAATAATTGTACAACGTGCTATTCAAGACCATGCCCAAGACACGCTGAGCAACCAATCAATGAACCCAGATCAGAGTTAAACACACGCACTAAAAGCAATCACACACATAGATCAAAAATACTCCCATACATCACGACTCAAAAACAAAGGAAACAAACAAAACTACCATACATTTATCACAATAAATCTGCCATTTCTTAAAAACGTTTTCAAGAAAAATGAATTCATCGCTCCTTAAGAAATTGCAACCATCGCTGACAGAATAGTTGTCTATTTTTATCAGATAGACATCTCATATTACACGAGCTACCTCATACAGAATCCAGCATAGCATCCTATTACTGGTCAGCGTACCCTGACACTGCGTTTATAGCAGTGAGGAGGCAAATTCAACCCTTTTCATTTACCAATGACTTTTCATTATTTTTTGTTATTTCATAATGCACCACCCACACTCTTCTGTGTGTACGCTTGCACACGTCAGTGGGATTCATATACAGCGCAGATCCTACGGTCTACAAAACATACCGTGCGCCTTTTAGATCTGACCTTTCTTATCTTCCCCTATTTGTGCTCTTGATCCACTATATGTTCTAACACAAAGAACACTACTGGTACATCGAACCTTATGCCATTTTCGTCCGGTGAGGGCCACTTTATGAATGTAGGGGACAACTTGTGGCCGCTTATTAATCTTGTTAGATTCAATCTTTTTTCGCCCTCTATTTTTGAGGAAGGGTCTCTGCCAAAGTGCAAACGACAGAAACAAGGAAATAACCGATCTGCAACCTTATATCGCACACCGTAAACAATCACTTTCTCGTGCTGTGCGTTACACTCTTCTCCAACGGCTACTAGTGCACGCATAAAGTAGGTCCCAAAGCAAGACCGTGCATGCGCTGACACCAGCATTCCTAACCCTAAACACATTCCTGCATTTTCACGGTCAGCCATGCCATTCTGCAGGCATTGTTGAATTTTTGGGCTTCTTCGTTGTTGCTGTGGGAATAAGCAGGGAAAGATAGCAAAGGCAGCCTTAAGACCTACCGTCGCAAATTCGTAGTTTTAGGTTACTCCACACATTTAGGTGCGAAATCCTGATAAGCCCAAGCTGAGTGATGCAGCGGGCTTAGATGCTTAGCAGTGCTAATTGTTTTTATTAAATCATTTATATCACATTTTTGCCATGCTTCTCCTTCGTGTTTGCTGTTGTAACACCTGAATATCCCCCGCCAAAAAAAAAAAACAAATGTTCAGGTCAGTTCGTGCTTACTTTCTCTGTTTCCCAATATTGATGGAATAAATTTGCTGTCACAGAGTGGGAGAAGCAACAATGCTGGCAACCTGCAACGGCCAGGTGGCGCCATTGCATAATGCGCAAAGCTTCAAGCAATGCCGGCGCCTTTTTCTTGGAGCAGTCGTGCAGCGCATTGGGAAGTCGAGCAATGATTTTCTGAGATTGTTTTTATAATTTCAAGGTGATTAAGCTAATTTTCTGGTGTTTAGGATATAGCTATTGCGTAGGTGACAGCGCCTATTTATATATGGCATCTTGCCTGATAAACGTGAATGGCAAAACGTTGCAAGCCAAGTTATACAGCAAGAACTTCAGCGTGCGCAAAACCTTTAACGTCACAAAGCATTTATCTGCAACTATTTTTGTGTACTATTTATGCTTGTAGCGTTAGTTGAATAATGCATGACAGTTTGTCTCAGAAAACATTGAAGACAAGACTACACATGAAGAGGATAACAATCGCTCTCCCGTTTATAGCCGCATTTAAATTTTCCTCATGGTTTACCACTGTTATTTCACATAATGGCCTACTTTTGTGTCTTGCTCTCGTGCTCGTGAGAACGCCACACAAGCAGAGCTTGCTAAGCGGGCACACCTGCTGGCTCGGCTGCCTTGATGATTTTCATAACAGTTTGGGCTTAGTTGGCTTCGTTAATAACGACAAGTAGCCGCCATAATTCGACCAGCATCGAGTAAGCTTGGGGACCGCCATAATTCGACCAGCATCGAGTAAGCTTGGGGACCCAACAGGCAAGCGCTCAACGTATAGCTTTATTCGGAAGGCACTTTGAAGATATCATTCTGCTGGATTAGCGATGTGATGTGCTACCTTATTCCCCCAAGGTACTCGCATCCTATCTGCCATTAGACGATGGTCTGGAGCATTCATTGCATCGTTTTCTTTCTTCATTGCATCTCCGTGGGCATGTTTTGTGATAAATATCTTCATATCTAACTTATATCGCACTTTATAAATATTTTTGCCAAACGTGGCATATAACTAAAGTGCAAACTGAAAACGTCATGCAGGAACGTGAGCGCCACATAACACATTAAACAGTGTTCTGTATTATTGCCTATTGGCCAGCCATTACTGACTTTTATTTGGCTTCAAACCATACAAGGCTATTCGTCCCACAAGAAATCTAGACGAACGACATCAGATCCCGTAACGAACAAAAGTAAGGGTGTTAAAGTTCCCTTCACAGCTGTGTTCAAGGCCAAGGTAATGAGTGAATGAGCTTTTATAGCAAAGTAGCTCATGTATATCCACAGTTGATGCAAAAGGGACATAGAGGCGGTTTCGAAATGTGCTAATGCTCTACAGATTAAGTACATTATATATTGATTAGATCTGTATGGTATATTTTTGATTATGCACAAGACACCAGTACAATCGCCGACCGAGAACGCGATTTTCAAATCTCCCGTGCCCGTGAGAGTGCTGCCGAGGAGAAATGTAGGGACTGAAAGCTTGCTCCAGCCGTTCATTATAACGTTAATTTAGGGAGCCGGAGGCATTCAGAGCCATCCGAGGGAGCTTTTTGCATCCGCTGTTCTTCGCGTTGGGTGTGTTGTAAACGTAGAAAACATGTTAACTTACTGTTGTGCACCCTATAGAATACTGATCTGCATGCATTCGGGTGAACACGCACAGGTGACAGCACTGATGTCTTCTTGGATGAGTTGTTTCTCGCAACGCCAAAAGCTCGCCACGCAGTGGGACGTTGCTGGGAAGAGATAAAAAAATAAAACCGACCATAAGAAACTTTCTTCTCGAAGCATTTTCGTGAATTTGGCTGCGTAGAGAGCCTGTTCTTAATGCGATTTTTATAGGGTTTTGTCAAATAGGCACGGCTGAAGAATAAAGCTTCTCCTTCCATATTCTCGGACTAATAGTTATGTCAGTCACCCTTCCAAAGAACCGCGTTTGCGAAAGGGGGAAAAGGGAGGTAAGATCTTGTACTTATGACTGCAAATTCATTACTTTCTGACTGTACATGAATCCGATTCGTTAACGTTGATTGCGATCATTTCATGATGTGCAGTCTCGCGATTTTAAGGGTTGACGGCCTCAGCGCGTAGTTATACTTGCGTGCCTGCTTTTATTGCGCAAGAAAGCAGGCTACTGCTTCTGTTATAAACATCTCACAACTCATCATCTGCACCCGACCATGATTCTTTACGAATACGCATATAATCAAGAGCACACTTTGTGTCTAAGCTTCGTGAGATTGTCTAAGCTTCGTGGGATATGCCTGACATGCTGGTGGGAACCACTGTGGGAAAGTTATCGGAAGTACAGACGTTTACTGCGTAGCTGTCTAAGGGCGCGGCCTAGTCTGGAACGCGCTAAGCGAGGTTTGGTTCGATGCGGGCATTCAAGTGATAATCGAAGTTGTTCATATATGTGACTTTGTGATTTTACATCCGTTTCTATCTCGCCCTGAATAATAGTGACCCGATTCACAAAGAAAATACTTCGCGCCGTTCTGACGTGTTTGAAAATCCAGACTATTTGAGAAATGAAACCAACGAGGGAGCATCAGAGTACGAAGCGCACTGCTCGGTTGTGCACCCTTTCCTCCTACAAGTTGTTTTTTCTTAGTGTTACGGTCCCGCATATCGGCAGTGAACTGGAGATAAAACCAAAGGATAAACTCATACGGTAATTTTGGCACGAGGCTTTTTTGGCCTCTAAACTTATTCTTTCAAACTTCAGCTTCTTTTTACTGCAGGTGAGATTATATAAAATGTGATCTCTACAGACTAGCTTTTCTTTAATAATAACGCGTAAAGAAACATGTTTTACATTTGTCACAGGTATATGTTGAGGGCTTAAGTAAACTTCAGATGCATCTTATTTTTTGTAATACGCATAGATACTGTTTTTTCAACGGTAGGTGACATTCGCTATATGTTTCACCAAGAAACAATATCATTAAAGTTCTTGAAATAACATTAATCATCAGAAAAATGGTTAACTTTATTAGCCACAAAACAAGATTTGGGTAACGAAACCAAATCAAGGACCCAACACTCTCCTTATAGTGGATATAGAATGTAGGTGGGAACAGAATCTACCCGTCTCTGCATACTCCGTTCAGTGCTTTAAGTAAGCACAGATGTAGTTTCTGCGCGGTGCGGGTATTCGCTTTATCTTTAGCTTCAGAAGTAGTTTACTGTGCGGAACACTATGGAAAGAGTTGTGGAAGTGTGTATATAGAGGGGAATTTTCTGGTGTCTATAATTTTACTAGAGGTGTGAAGGGCCGCAATATAACTGCATAATAGCTCAACATTTAGTTCGGCGCAGCCATGATGACAGGAGGTTAGAGCTCACATTGTTTTTAGAACCTAGATCGCATAATTTTCTATCTTATTTTCAATCAACTTGCAGGATTTGGGATTTAACGAGGTTGCCCGGTAGTTCTCCACCATTAGGTTGTCTGTGTTTTTGTAAATAGGTGCAACTGTTTCTGTGCGCAACAAGCAACAATGACTCATGCAATATTTTCACAAGAAAATGACTGCGAAAAGAGCATTAAAATGGTGTTGTATTATCAAGAGCAGAAGAACAATTGGGATCAAGTCCCATGAGCATCTCCAAAAAAATTCTGAGGAGAGAACAACAGAATAAATTTGCTTGAAGAATGCAAGAAATTTATCAAATTATTTACATGTTTATCACAGTTACTTGAAAAGAGTGAATGTAAATAAAAAGTGTACCACACTGTTTGAGGAAATTTGATGCCGTTGTCGTGCACAACTATTTGCTAGACAGGTTCCCTTGAATACTGGACGTGTTTTCAAAATTTTCCTCGATTTTTGCATGCACCATGGGAGCATTTCAGCGACGTAACTTTGTATGGTGAACCGGAACCTTCTTTCGTTTGTTTGGATGGGGGTGTAACGTTCTGAAGCGACTCAGGCTATGCGAGTTGCCCTAGTGGAGGGCACAGAAAAATTAGACCACTCCTGGTTCTTATTGGAAATGTCATCGCACAGCACAAGGGTTCCAACATCGCTTTTCGCCTCCAGCATTTCGCCTGTCTGAAAGCTACCACCACGGTACGGATTCCATACGACATCTTCCGGCACAGCATTCGAGCCCCTAGAGACTGTACCACCAGTGCTCGGCGCTTGATCGGATGCTAGAACTTCAGCATTGGTGTTTCTAGGGCACTAGAGTCTGGAGGCTTAGTCTTTTTTAGGTGCTTGAATCTTCCTCAGATAATATGTCGGGCGATCCATTGGAGTACCTTCTTGAAGCCTATTTTCAATCTGATGCTGGCAAATGTTCTCAAAGTTTGCTAGTAATTGGGGGACATTTTTTTTTCTGAGACGTAGTTTGAAGTTTGAAACGCTATATTGAAGTAATCGATGTCGACTCCTCCCTTTCACTTGTATAAGCTTTTGTGATTTTGTGTTTAGTAGCGTTCGTTTGACAAAACCTCGATAGATGGGAAGATATAAAGGCTATGTTATGGTAAGATATTTCATGTGCCTTTTTTAAGTACTAAAATGAAATTGTTTATCAACACGATATCTAAAACTGATCTGAGAAACACACGCTCCCTATTTTGGTTAGTTTGGGTTTTGGGGCTTAACTTCCCAAAGCGACTTCAGCTATAAGAGACATGTTCTCTAGTTTGCTGCGTTAAGGTTTGTTTAAGATACTATGCGCTAATATTGCATTGAAAGCATGTCGAAGCCATTTTTGTACCAAAACCTTTCCTGGTGCGAATAACGCCAGGCATATTGAAATCAATGGCGAAAAATATCTAATATTGCCAAACATAAACAGACGTCCGTGCAGCTTCCGCAAGTAATCGGGGTGAAAGCGTTGAGACTTCTATAAGAGGCATGTTACAAATATGTGCCATGGTAAGGTATCTTGAGAAGGAGGCTTAAGTAAATTTCGGGATTGTTTAGATGTGTGCCCGTAAAGTTTCGTTCCCTTACTACTGAGATACGTCGCCTTCGTAAGCAGGGGTGCCGTCTGAAATCCAAGTGCAATTGAAGAAAGAAGCCGTTAAACTATTATTCTTGTACAGCCAAGTCTCAGTTATGAAAGTCACTTGCAGACTGTGCTTAAGTAAAGCTGCTAAAAGTGCTTCAGTTTCGTTAGCTTGGAGGGGGGGGGGGGGGGGGATGTTTCGCGGATTCGCATTTAGAATAATGAAGTGAAATGTACGGTGATCATTCGAGTTAATGCGCCAGTCTGAGATGTCAGTGGCCGGTAAGGATGTGAAATAAGCTCAATCCGTTCGCTGTGGCACCATTTCGTTATTATCACCACTCAGAAGGCATTGAAATTTCGTGAGGTCTCAATTGCAGCCTCCCTCAAAGCCTGAGTCGCTTTGGAAAGATACAGACTATATAGAAACCAAATCAAAGCCATTTCAACCCGCTTCCTAAGGAAGAACCCGTCATAGCGTCATAATCTGCAAATGGCGAAAAGGAACGATGACATAAAAGCGCATGGCTAGTTAGAACGCCGAACATTCGCAGAACGCACGATCAGGCGCCATACGACCTTGTAGTGCCCATAATCGACGCCATTTTGCCGAAGAACGGCGCCGCTTTAAGGACAAAAAAGCAAAACTGGAACGCATGCTGATTGTAACTATTCTTTATTTTCTACGAAAAAGGCTACTAATAGGTAGCAGGCCGAGGGATGTAACATATTGCCAAATTGCTCTGAACGCAAGAGGGCAACATGACAACATAACGTCACCATGGAAACTGATTCACAGTGTCATAATGGAGCACTGGTACTTTCTCGCAACTGGGCTAATTTTGCCTGCACAAAGCAGTTTGTAATTAATACGAATGTGGGCATAGTTATTTAAGATTAATTTTATCGTTGCCTAGATTATACGCTTTCTTGTGGATAATAAAACTTTTTGTATGGGCACCGTGACGCTACCTTTGCACGACAAGCTAAAGACCAAAAACGAAGCTGTTAACTATTTTCTCGAATAAAAAACTTGTGGAATAAAAAAGAACTATTTTCTCTTCGCACTTGTAGGGTGACTCTGGTGGACCGGTGTCGTTCCTGGGGGCCAATGGACAGTCTATACAAGTCGGAATCGTTACGGCTGCTATGCCATGCATAGAAAGTAAAGTAGTAGGGAAGATGTTTGTTCGGGTCTCTGGATACATGCATTGGATCAAAAGAGCCATCTCTAGACCTCATAAATGGAGGAAACTGTGCTCTGGTAATGCACTGGACTTGGGGTAACTGCTCGCCGACATTTTTAGCCTTCTGGAATAAAAAACCTATAGGTGTTACGTGTTCCACCGATGAAACCATGCGAAAGCGTTGATCCAACGCTAAAATATTGTAAAATGATGAATAAAATAAGGGGACATAGTTCATCGTCATACAGCTGGACTAGTGTGGTACTCATTCCCAAACGCTCACTCGCAATGTTGCACATCCTGGGTTTCTTGGTGCCAGAAATCGGCATCTTGCAACGCATGGTCAACTATGTGGCAAAGTTCACAATGACAATGAACTTATTTGCCAGACATTTTGTTAGTTAAGAGATGAAATGGGGAGACAGCTTAACGGGGCCTTCAGTCAGCAGAAGCAAGAAATAGGAACAAGGAAAATGCAAAGTGTTCAACAGAATAAATAGCGCAAAATAAGATTTAACAAGCGGCATAATACCTACAATAATTGGATTTTTTTCTGGATGGCACATTGTGCATATAACGGTCGCAAACATATTATAGGAAAACTTTCACACAAACGCCAAGAAAGCACACGCGTATCAAGAATTCTACATCACAAGCAGGAGAAAATCAGTATCAGTCTAATCAGTGTGGATGTGTGGTACTTCTTCAAAATGTAGGGAAAATGCGACGCTACGACTGCAGCTTCCAAGCAGTGCAAAACTGGGGAATAAATTACTTTTCGTGTCATGATGTCTTTCAAGTGTTAGTTTACTTAGGGCACCAATAATTTCTACACCTGATCTGAAGTTGGCGGAAACAAATGATTTAAGCTCAAAAGATTAGTATTCAAGTATGTGCTTAATGCGAACAAAATTATGCATCTTTTAATAATGGTACGAGATCAGCAATCTACAAACATATAGGTGAAAATGCCTTTTTCTCTCAAACTTCAGTTTAGTTTGCATTTTGTTTGGATCTTGTCGATTACACCAACATGTGATAACTATTTTGTGAGACAAAAAATAGTATATGAATGACGATTTATTTCGCTGGAAGAAGCACAAAATGACGCGATATCGAATGACTTAACGATCAATGTTTCTTTCATATTTAGCAGCACAGAACCGCAATTTAAATTTGAGGAAAAGGCCAAAATTTATATTGTGCATTAAGCTTCTACTTCCTCTATATTGAATATGCAAATATTTGAGGAGCCTACTGTGAATATACTGTTACAATCAAGGAAAACATAATATTAGCTTTGTTATTATTCCTAGACTGTTTAATATTGAACAATGGCTTAATTTTCAGGCATTTCATTACATCTGATTGCTAAGCAATACGGGTCAGAACCTAAACAAAGTATGGAGAAGTCATCAATACATTTAATGAATTCAACCCTTATAATCATCATCATCATCATCAGCAGCAGCAGCAGCAGCCTAACTATACCCACTGCAGGGCGAAGGCCTCTCCCATATTCCTCCACTTAACCCAGTTCTGTGCTAGCTGCATCCACTTGACCCCTGCGAACTTCTTAACCTCATCCGCCCATCGGTTATCCTCTCTTCGCACTACATGTCCTGCCCATGCTCATTTCTTCTTCTTCATCTTTCTCTTCAACGCAATAGGGAATCGCCAACGTCGACAGCAAAGTAGAAAGCACACGTATGAACTTGTGCGATTCTTTCAACAACGTTTGTTTCCATGACGGGCAAATCATTCATATGTAATGGTAATATTTTTCTAGTTCCAGGCAACTACACTCACCCTGCTAGTACGTCAGAATTTATAATTTGCTCCGTACATGGGTTTACACAATAATTTTATCCAATAAAATGTCGGACTTGCTTTTTTCCTAATAGTTACAAGTTGCTTCAATTATCTCGAACTTCTGGACAAGGAATATTTGGTTTCTGGACTTTGTGTATTTAGACCCAGCGTAATGTTCTTTCTCTTTTCTTAGTAAATTATATAAAACATTCTAGGCCGCCTCACAGTAATTTTTGTAGATTTTTAAAAAATGCTTTTTCGGGATATGTTCTCTCGGCAGTCTGAAGTTTAGAATTTAGCTAATTCCGAAAACCTTAGGACTCCCTTATTGTTGTTTGAGTTCTATAACTAAGGAAAACAAAACATCTGCTTTTGTTCAAATAATTTGAGCGTATTTTCGCCGTTAATCAGATTTTACACACTTTTCCGCCTTGTAATTTTGCTACAAAAATATCCTTTATATATTTTCAAAATACCTTAAGGTGTTCCTGACATACGTTTTTGACACTGGGTATATTTCGGAGAAATAATATACGCCCATGTTACGCCTCAACGCCGACTCTGGCAGCATACATCACGCATTAGACTATAACACCTCATCTGCACAATTATTTACAACTTCCACAGTGTAATAAAACGTACGGCATCAGAGATGTCAGCAGCAGAGATAATGAAGGAAAGATCAAGAGCTCGGTACATTGTTAATGTAACCCGTGTAAGGTTAGTGACTGCCTTTATGAAACCTGATTGACGGAGTTTGCAATAAAGTCCGAAGTAAATGATTGATTCTGAAAAAAAAAAAGGTGTTGTTAACCACCACCCCCCAGTACTAGATAAGTCGAAAGTGTTGGTGGTAGCCTGGTTCAAGGTATTTCGAAAAATTCAGGACAAAAGGCAAGTTGCCATTTGGCGATTTGTACTCAACAGATACAATTTTCGATTCAAAATCCAATTTCTCTAACGAGATTGTATAAACAGCATTAAAAAAAAGAACAGTTATTCGCAATCGTGATCAGTTTTTAAATAAATAACGAAGCTATGCCCTCACCCTCTCGGCGTCCCGTGTGCTTTACGTAAAATTCGTATCCTTTTGTGTTCTGCTAACGTCGCATTCATTAGAATGCCATATCGCAGCATTATTAATGGGCTTTTATAGTGGTGGAAGAAAAAAAAAACACTCCATATTTTTTTTTGAGCAACCCCGAATGACGTTTTGATATAAAACGGAATGCAATGCATAGGATGGGAGAGAAAGTTTTCCTTACGTCTGAAACTGATTGCTTCTCTAAATGGCTCACCGACAACAACGAGAGTGGAAGCCTGCTCCGGTCCCTTACCAAAAATAATTTACACGAGTAAAATTTTCATGCTAATATGCCTTATGGCAAACTTGCTTAAAAAAAAAGAGGTGAAACATGGAAGAATGTGCTGTTTCCTTAATTTGTTTTTAAGTTCGTGCTTATGATTTACCTGAACAGTGCTCGAAACACCGTATTGCTTTGCGAGTATTTTCCGCTCTAGGTACACTGACCCTGTTTTACAGCTGCCTGTGTTCTACGTCCATGCGAATCAACAAATAAAGCCATGGATGTAGAGGCAGGTATTAATAGGAGGTGCAAGGTTAAGATGCACTAAAGGTGCTTAGCGGGTTAGAGAAAAAACTCTGTTAATCACGTTCTATTCAAGATAATTAAACAAAAAATGGTCCTGGACCAGACATCTCATTCCAAAGAAGGATGACCGGGTCCATTCTATAATTGCAGCTTTCGGCTAATATAGACCTATTTTCTGTGCCTTTAAGGCGAATTAGCGACAGCGTCCTGTAGTCAGCAGCGCTATGACTGCTTCAACCGGTTTCACAATGTCATTCTAGTTGGAATACACCAGTATAAAAGCTCCTGTGAAAAAATTGCGCTGGTGTTTTCAGTTTGGTACACACATGCGTGCAAGTCGATTTTTTCTTTTTCGCAAATACACTGCGGGATTCTGAAATAAACAAGACACGGAATGCTTGCTGTTTCTATAGATTGATACAATTTTTTAGTTATTCAGTGTTTACTGTACACTACTGCTGCCAAAGGGACCGTAGAGTACGGATAAAACTTAGGATACAAGACAAGAAGGAATCACTAGCACGAAGTCGTTCAAAATGCTATAAACATTATAGGCTTACACTACAATGTGAAGCGGGCTAAGCGCGGCGAGTTTATCTCCGTTCGAACAGAAAGACAGAGGAAGAGAAACGTGCGTGTGTGTGTGTGGGGGGGGGGGGGGGGGGGCAGGTGGCTGCTGAAGCTATCCAAAGGCATCTGTCAAACGCAGTTAAAAGAACTGTCCCCACAGGAGTTGTGATGAGGCCTTGATGGTTTATAGATATTAATTATTCAGACTTGTAGGGTCGGAGAGGTGTGCTTCTGTGGCAGGTTATTTTAGAGGAAAGTTTATTTTTTAATTTTTATTTTAGAGACCACAGTAAAGGTAGGCCTGTAGTTGCTGTCGAGCAGAAACGAAAACGGAAAGAAGAGAACGAGGTTCGCTCTGCGCAGCCCCACTTCTCCGTCGATCAGTATTTGTCATTAGCGTATTTTGCTGCAATCCTCCTGTATACCATAAATTTTATTTATACAATAAAATGGTAAAAACAAGTCCTTTGCGACATACTTGCATCTGAACAGAGTGCTGTTCTCCCAGTGCACGTTTTGCAGCAAAAGGCTTGTTTTGTTTCCGCGATTCAGTGGTTAGATTTATTTCAATGTTTTTGCCTTCAAATTTTAATTGCCCATGAGTTTAGAGAGCGCGAAGCTTTCTCTCTCGTCTAAAAAAAAAAGAAAAGACAACGTACCGAGGTACGTAGTCTTTTTTTTTTCATTTCATTTTCAGCGCTAGAGACACATTTATTTCATTTTCAGCGCTAGAGACAAAAATAGAACGAAAAAAAATGCGTCACCTAAATAAAAGCCTGGGGTACGTTAAACAGAAATGGGCCAATAAGCATGTCTAACTGTGAGCCAACATAAGCTCTCCACACACGGAATTTGGGAGGAAACGTACTACACAGGAAAAAGGGATTTAGGATCCCACCATATGACATAATGCTCTTCGCTGGTTCTCTTTCGCATCATCCGTTACAATATTTTTCATATTCATGCTGCATGTTTGAAGTTTATTCTCCTTGTTAACGAGTTCCTAAGCAGTGAAAAAAAAACAAACATCTTTCTGCGCAAACCTGCAAGCTTGAGTCTAGTATGCATTTGAAAGGTCGGTGGTTCTGGGCTCGAAGAACCGACCAGAAACATTCCACCATTATATGCCATATCTTTCAGCTAGAGGAATCCATCGAAACAGTGGAAGAAAATGTATCGCTAATTTATGGAATTGTCTTTATTCACTGGTTGTAGAAGCTAATTTATAAAAAAAGAGTATGTTGTACAATAACATATATGTTCGACTGGCCTTTTTGTAGTTGCCCCTTAACGTTATTGTTAGTTGGTTTATCTATTCAGCACACGGCCCTTCTATTTTAATACAAGATCTTGGAGTACCCCCCAGAGCATTCCCTAAGTATCATGCCTAACGACTGCCTTTTAGTTGTGTGACACATTACTTCAACTTTCTGTCCTATTTTCCTTTCTCAATATCAGCATAAAAAGTAATGAAATTTTCATAAATATAGGTGTTACGCGATGATTCATGATTTACAAAGTACCATGAAAAGCTTGCCTAGAGGATGTATTCATAGATTCAAAATGGAAACTGTTAAGGATAAGGGATCGTGGAGAATACCTCAGTAATCTGCGCTTAGTTGATGGTATTGTCTTTCTAAGTAACTCAGTAACTGAAAATAGTCATTGATGTCCTAGACAGGAAAAGGAGAAAGGTCGGCCTAAAAATAAATATGCAGAAGAATAAGAAAATTTTCAAGAGCCTCTAAAAGGAACAGAAGTTTACTATAGGTAGGGAAGCGCGTGTTAGTGAATATATCAACTTAAAACAAATAATAACTGCACATTCAGACCACGAAAGAGAAACAGCTAGGAGAATAAGATTGGGATGGAGCACATTTGGCAAGCACTCGAAAATGATTACTATTAGCTTAGCGGCATTTCCCAAGAAGAAATTTGAGCTGAAACGGGGCGGCTAACCAAAAAGTGTTGTACATAAGTTCAAGACAACGCAAAAACCTATGGGACGGAAAATGGTATGTGTAACGTTAAGAGATAGGAACTGTACAGAGTGGTGAAAGAAATATCTCTCGCGTTAATGGTATACTTGTGGAAATTGAGAACTGTGTATGAGAAGGGCCTTTAGTACGGAGCGAGCATAACCGATGGTTGAAAATGACAACAAATTGGCAGCTGGGGGAAGCACAAAGTCAGTTTGGCGGATGTGGTTAATAAATTCACAGCTAGCACAGGATCGGGTTGGTTGCAGGAATATGAATGTGAGAGAGCCCAGCGCCCTGCAGTAGGTACGTCCGGCTGCTGCTGACGATAAAGATTACAATGTTTGAATGCCCCTACGGCACGTAAAGGTGACTTTCGGCGGCGTTAGCCTGCGTACAGTCTTCACGTTTTCCTAAATATCCAAGCTGCATTGGACGCTTTTCAGTGGAGACAAAAAGGAGATGCTCTTGTACTGACAGATGCGATTGCACATTAAAAGAACCCCAGGCGATCAAAATACGTAGACTTGTGCGGTCACCCTCGCCGCCTGGGTTGTTTCCTTACATTGAACAATATGAACCAAATTTAACAAAACCAATCCATTTAATACAGATCAATCCTTCTCTGTAGAATCAAAAATATTGATTCCTTTTGGCGCGTTCGAAGGCAATGAAAGGAAAGAATGCTTTTTATTTGTCTAGTCATTGAAATACTAAAGCAACTGCTCCTAAGATGCCCGCTTGAAATAGATCAAGGCAATAAGGCACTTTTAATGAGGAATATGAATTCATGTTGACCAATGTTTAAACGGTTTTCGAGATATTATGTCAAACAGCATTATGAGCAAAGACAATATCATATGAGGCGTTTATGACTATGAATGATAAAAATCATTCAAAATATTATTTAAACGAACCAATATTTAAAACCAATTTTCCGGTAAGCCGAAGTGCTGTTATCGGGTGCTGTAGCTTCAGTAATTAAACCAGAATATAATGGCTGTTCCGGGACAGCTAACAGCATGATTTAGTCTATCAGGCACCAGGACACAAGACTACACATCTGAATTGTAGTTCGAGCAGCAGCTGCACGCTTCACTATAGAAATCGTCCCAATCGCCTTCTGAGCTTCACCGGGTTTAAAAAAGAACGGCGCCAACTGCTGTGTACTCTGGACATAGAAATGACTACACGCGCATTTTACGGGAATACTTGTATTATGTAAGGTGACTAGAGTATGATAAATCTGAGCAGCAAAAACTACTAAAAAAGCTTTTTTTTACAGAAGTATTGAAGTCAAAACATACATAGGTGATCTAAGTGACTTTGCGGAAGCTTTTGAATTCTTATTTCAGATTAAGAAAAACCGCAGTTAATATGGCTGAGCTTCTGCAGGCATGTGTACTGCTTCTCAGGTTCTAAGAGTGCCTTTAGGAGCGTAGGTCATTTCTATACAACACGTGAAGGACGTTGTGGCTTTCCTGCATGGCATAGATGCCAGCGCCGGTATTATCGATGGACAGGCAGAAGAAAACAACATATGGTGCGTGGCACGCGCGACGCCCATTAAGAGAAAAGAAGGATGGGTAGTTCATCGTTTTCCTTGTTTCCTTTCTGAGCAGTCACGGAATGTTGAAACAAACAAAGCACAGAAGGCCAACAACTCTCGTGGCCTCGCCACAATTGTGCAACAACGTGGCAAGCCTGTCTCATTCCGTTTACTGTTCACAAGGTCCCATGAGACCCTCAACGCTATCCTGTGTCAATCATCTGACATGTCAAGATCTGGTGCTCTGTTTTATTCTATGTTATTCATCATGAGCCAACAAACTCCAAAAGAAAGTATATATTATTTTCTTCCGTCCTAATATCCTTAATATGCAGGGTTTAAATAAAGTCTCGTTAAAAAACACAGTTTTCTTGCAAAATGGAAGCGTATTTGAAACTTCCGTAGACTTCTCACTAGATTGCCAAAAGAGATTTTGAACAAAAGTATTTTACACCTGTTTACCGTTTCTCCGCGGCTACCACTGTATTAAAGGGCAGACGCCTTCTGTTGTCCTACTGCTCTAATTACCTGAGCTTAAAACGTGAAAGAAAAAACTGTTTGGCAGCTATTTTTTAGTGTTAAGCCTCATGTCCAGCGGGTGTGCGGGAAACCTGACACTTCTTCCCTCAAAGTGTGACAATGATTTAGGTCAATTATGTTGCCTTTATGTTGTGTTTTAGAGAAAGCGATTAGTGAAAATAATGCTTTAGTCATGGTCGAACTCCTGGGCATATGCATGCAGAATGTATGCAAGCCGACTAGAAAGTACAAAGAAATACCGTGGTGCGAATATAGCATGATCGTCTATTACTTAAAAACACAATTGAAGAAATATATTTCTGTCACTGAGATAAAGGACTGTAACTGAGGTTTAGGGCTTCATATTTGCCTCCTTGTACACAATTTTCTACCTTTCAAACCAGTTATCCTTCCGCTTGCTGAGAAATTATAACTTTTGTAGCTTACGATGCAGGTATGCTACACTAGCTATCAGGCAGTCTGTAGGGGGAGACTCAGAGTAATTTTGCACCAAAGTGTGCTTTTGTTAACATTAACTTTTTGAACTTTTATCTGGGAGTAACTACCACTATCCTAAGTAGTGTTCATTAAACAGGCATGTGAACGGGATGGTCATAATGACCGCCTTCTTGGGTCTATAGGGGTTATACAAAAAGGCCCGCCATCTAAGAGAACAAACAGGAACCGCCACGCGGCATCTTGTCAGGGGCTTCGTAAACAATCTTGATGGCGGCTCCGTGCTGTTTACTTAAGCGGGCGCAGTTCTCCTTTACGAAAACAATGCAGAGAACACTTGTATACGAAATCCTTTGTACGTACCCATGGGCAAGCACTCATGTATTAAAACTGGCCTTATTATTCTATGTAAAGTTCCTCTTTGATGGAGCTTGACCTAAAATGTAATCGCCGTTTTAACAGCAAAATTTTTAGTCTAATAAACGTACGTGAATAATGCTTGTATTAGTGTTTTACCGAATCGAACACTTATCAGGGGCGTAATTTTATGGATCCGCACTGCCATCTTTAAAGGTGAGCTCCGTATCACCAACGAGCTGAAGACTATCATGTGCCCCCTTGCCATATGAATTGGCAGCCAGAGATCCTAACACGAGGAATGAGCTGGCACGCAAGTAAGCGCGCACGGAAGTTTCTTTTTTTTTTATCCTATCTCTCAGGCAGCATAAATGATCCCCTCACCTGCCAAAATGGGGTGAGCCTTCGAGATATATATGTGGCAGAGGGTAAAATGATCCTGCCTGTATTACGACAGGATCATCATAGGTACAGGCTCTCTTCTCCCGAAGGAAGGCATTCGGAGTCAGAGTGCCTCACGCTTTTGTACATAAACGGCGTCATCTGTAGGTACGCTACACTGGCTCGAAACTGCAGTGCGCTTTTTAGTTGCGGGCGCCAACGAACATTGGTAAGTAAAGTTTTCAGTTTTATAGTGTACTATACGGAGATCTTATTTAAGCAATTGTGAATTACATACACTTTTCTTCAGCGTAGAGATCTCTGTTCTAGCAGGTCAATGGGGGTAATCAGAGAGGAAAGATCAGCTGCAGTTGCAGAGTTGCTTCACAATACTGAAACAGCAAATCTTGATTAAAGCATCAAATTTTAAGCATGAATGGCTAGCGAAAAATGACTATCATGCGAACCCTCTGTATACAGAAATATATGTTAGTTGTGGATATTTTTTATTGGTACCCTCATATTTGCAACCGCGCATTGGGTATGGAAAAGTAAGGAGTGGAATCTATTAAGGGATGGTGGCAGTTATTTAGATCACTTGCTAGAAACGTACTAGAGTATTCGCTGAGGCTTAGTGGACGGAGCATTGAGGATAGGAATAAAATAAATACCAAATTTGCACCGTTCACTAATTATTATGACGTTGTTCTAACCGAAACATGCGAATGTGAGCTGCCAGTAGCTCTTGCTCGGACATAAAATTTAATATCAAAAATATTGATGATTGTGTGATGCACTATTGATTATAATCCTTGTGGTTGTTTCATAGATATTTGTCGTTTTAAATCATTTCACATTCTTTACACATATATGACTACAAATTACAAATAAAAATTTCAAATAAATCGATTCTCGGTATATAGGTACTCGCCAATATGATGTAAGGGGTCGAAATAAAAATCACAGGGTATTTAGAACTGTATACCTCTGACGTAGAAGATGGAGACTTGTTTTATTTTATTAGTTTTTTTATACATTTAGGTGTTTCAAACCATGAGCCAAACTTGAGCACTGTGTATTTATAAGACACCTACTAGCTACCCCAATTTTCGTCTCTTCTTTTCCAGACATAATTATCTGCATTTTCGGCATCATGAAGTGGACAGCGACCACAGTCTTCCTACTGCTGGGATGTCAAACAGTTCTGGCGGCTCCAGAGTTCAACACGTCAAAAGGTATCAACACGGTAAAAACAAGTAACTTAGTGCCGAAATGTGAAAGGGGACAGTAGGTACTCATTTATATGTTACGCTGTTCTTGCGTCTAAGAGACAAGGTAGGTGATATGGGGTGCCATCTTCGTGGTCTGGATATATAGTGTTGGACTACTGAAATAGAATCGTAGATGGAGTGTTTCTTTTGCCTACTTGTTTTTCTTATGCTTTTGAAGTATTGAAAATGTTAGAATAAAAAAATGTGCATCAAGCCTTATCAAAAGTACCCGCGATTAGCAAGACCGGAATCTTTTGCAACGCCTATGAGTGCTCGTAGCATATTGCGGCCCTGGTGTAACGCCCTTGAGTACTGACTGCTCGCACCCTCTTATAGGTGCATCGCAGTGCCACACCATATGAAGGCGGGGTTAGCACCTCATCAAGAGGCTCAGTATAGACCTCTCCCAGCCTACGTCACGAATGACGTTTCGGAAGAGGGGCGAAGGGGACGACCGCCCCTTGGTGGGCAAAACAATCCGCTGCTCGTGGCATGGTGCGGAGGATTTGGTCTCGTCTGGTGAAAACTTGCTGTGTTTTTCGCAACGCCGTCAAGCTCTCGTGTGGTGGGTGATACAATATTCGATCGCAGATGACCAACCACATGTTTCTTCAATTCTATACGTGGTCCAAATGTGTTTTTCTGCTGTGCAAAGAGCCAAGCGACAAACGTCGTGCGCCGGCAGGCCTCGACATTGTTCTCGATTGTAAGCGCAGTTTTCTGGTATACAAGTGCGTTCGCGTAAATCTGGGAAAAAGAACAAGCACTTATTAGTTTGCTTTATTGCCCTTCCGAACGAAACGTGCTGAATGCTGGCAAATCGCACTCTAAAAGGCCCGGGTGGTATGCGATCAATTGCAGCGCTTTTAGAGATTCTTGCTCAGCATTGAATTTATTCCAGTTCAGTAGGCCATGTTGAAGGAGGTAGCCCTCTCACCAAACGGCTCCCAAGGTCATGCCAGCGGGATGATGGCAGAAGTACAACAGCATCCCTTGACGGAATCGTTATATAGCGCTTAAAAAGCTATCGTGTCCCAAGCGAAAAGTGTTTTTACTGAAATCCTTCAAGCGCCTTTATGAATATTTGTGCGCCTCGCATGAATAGTATATTGAGGCACAAATCGCACTTTGTTACTTTCCATACCACGGGACTCATTCGCGTGTTATTGCTAGCTTCCTTGTAACACAGTTTTGGTGACAGTACTACACGACTAGGCGGAATTTTTTTCTTTGTCCAGGCCGAACATAACAAAAACTAAAAATGTCTGTATTTGGGATGGAAATTATCCAGCCAAACACGAAGCTCGCGCTTGAGCTGCTGTTTTCGCTCATAACTGCCTACGCTTCGAGGGGCTCATAGTCGGTTTTGTGAAGATAAAAAAAAAAAGAGAATAGAAAATGATGCGTGCAATATGCCTGTATTGACCCGTTTTCCAGCATGCTTACGTCCTATGAGTATCAAGCGTTTGGTAGGGCTTCTGGTCTTCCGCAATCGGCCCTGCTAGTTCTTTGAACAAAAAGAATTGCATGCATGCTTGCCGAGACTGTCTTCTTTTTCAAGATAAAAATTGCTAATGGGTGCGTGTACTAAGGAGTGCCCATATTATGCCGGATGCGAATATGGCTATAGCAAGATTTGAAGCAAAATTTGCACAACAGCGGGCAGCTTCCCGCCGCACCATGCAGCAAGGAGACCTCCATGGCTGAAAGGAGCGCTTTTGTCCATCAAACCGGGTTGTCACGTGCCTCCCTGGCGTCACATTGTTTGCAAACAGGGAGAGGTCTATTGTTTTCGCCCCACTATAGTTTCAAAATATCTAGCGCTGCAGCAGAGCCAGTACGTCATTTTCAAACATCAAAATCCTGTATAAATAGTACATACCGCTGCTCTCCTTCCCTCTCAATAACTGAAAGCCCCAACTGTAACAATTAAAATATAACTACGGATTATTAGCTAAACAGGGTGCCTGAAACACATGTTTGCTTTATTTTTATCCAAAAATCTACGTGAGGGGAACTGCTGAAGACAGACTTGTTATGAACAAAAATTCAATATTTTTAATATTGCAGAAATGCTGTTAAAGCTCTCTGGTCACGTATGTACTAAACATTTTACCAGTAGCGTAAAATGCGGGCATAGTTAGAACGTCATCACGAGGACGGAAGTTGTGAAGTCTGGGCGAACAGTTGATGCGTCAAAGAACTCAACTGATCGTAATGAAGTAAAAAAGAGTTACCTGATGTCCATAGGCGTAGCAGGAGTTAAAAGGTTTGAATTAAGCTACTAACAGTTACCTTCTCAAATGTCGCTTTTTGATCCATACTCTTTTACGTGGCTGTGGTCTCGAGTAGAAAACATTTGCGTTATAGCCCTTTCCAACCCTTAAAACTTGTGCCACTTTTATTTTAGCTGTGTGGTCACCTATTAATTGTTTTTACACTCGCTGAAAAAACACAGGTGATGCTCATAGGAAGGAGAGTTCCAAACTGCTCATCATTCATTTTAACATCCAATTTTCCTTACCCTCTCTCCTGTCTGCTCTGGCACCGTGTTTCTAGATGTTCAACAGGTCTGCTTTCGGAAGTTTTCTTTTATGTGTTTTACCTCCTGCAGTGACCCAGGCTATAAGGGATGCCGTATTGGACGGATTTGCGCACTTTGGCCAAGTAGATATCTGAAAAATTGACATCATTGACATGCGGCTGCCCCGGCCTGTATTGAGTAGGCGTCACTGAGTCAATCAGTCTAGCTTCCTAACCACTGAGCTACCGCGGCAGGGTTTTCTCTAGTAGAGAGGGGTAAAAATGAGGGCTGATAGCGATCGTTGGTCTTATAAACCTGGCCGCAATATCGTAAATATTAAATGCAAGTTTGGTAGCGTTAGCGATCCCAAATATCTGCGCGCTATGCGATATCCGTTGCGGCCCGGTTGGTCATTGCGATGTGGTTAATATGTAAGTAATTATAAAATATGCTGCCTGTGGTTAATGTTTTTCATTACAGTCGTGATCACATCATCATCAGTCCTCTGCAGGAAAATTTTCCCCACTGCGTGCTAATAACCCAGTGCTGAAAGAGCCCAGGCTCCACTTCCAAGACTCATTATATCTATAGCCCCAGCTGACAGAATTGAAAACCATCAAAATTTTTTCCGGAAAGCACCATCTTTTATATTCGTGCCAATAGTTTATATTTTTTTCTCCTCTGTCTGAACTTCCATACGACTCACGGTATCTGGTCCACCGTGCTTACCTATAATCTCTGAATGTTTATTTTTATTTTTCTCTCCATATCTCACAATGGTGTGGCTAGTTCAAGTCTAAGCCACTTGACTTGTGCGTACAGATGGGGTCTATTTCGTTCTAAAAAAAGGGAAAATAACCTATGTAAGTATTACTTGAGCGAGCATTAGGTTGGAGCAACAAATACCCTAAAATATCAGCACTTTACCTACTAACAAGGCATTCCTTCTTGAAAGAAAAGCTACATTGATCTGCAGTGCGCACGATAATGATCGTGAGCGGTATTTCAGTGACAGTATCCTGCGCATTTTGTCACTGACAAATGTAACCATTCTAGAATAAAATTTCTCGTGAATAATCAAAATATAATTTATTTTACTGCATTTATTTTAAAACCAGCTTCTGCTACAAGCTATGCTTGATGAAGTAAAATCTTTTTATTGCCCATTTACTATGTACGAAGTTGCGAATAAGCATTGCATAAGTTGTTTGACCCTCAGCGTATATGAAAGCAAGAAGCCGCGCATCCGGCAGACGATCTTGGCAGAGCGCAATATTTCGCCTTCATGGGCTGCATGTTCCACAGACGCTTTCCCTGGTTGTTTTTTAGACGCGCAAGACGGTATTTTCCGGCGAGCGGAAGTAATGATGGTGAACGTATAACGAAACATACAAAAGCGCTATGTTTGTCGAGCCGGTCAATCGGAGGCACGGGACGGAAAAGTCGCCCTGCATGCACGCTCTCTAGACAATAACAAGTCCGCAAAAAGTCGTAGGAAAATCGTTGGGGGCGGTTTCTCTCCTTGAATGACGCCATTGCGAGGTCGTGCAATGTACGCAAAAGGGTGAGGGCGTGCGGTTTGTGGAACCTAACAAAAGGAACAGTGCGATTTGTTGAGGCGCAGGAAAAACTATGTGCTTGTTGCCAGTTTTTTAGTATTGAGTGTGTGCCTTTCTTATTTCTTATGCAACGTTTTGCTAGGTTACCACGGCGGTATATCCTACCGGCGATAGAGATATTAGTCATATATTCTTTCATCTGTATTTGTGGTAGTCTTTATGTAAGAAAAAAAAAAGGCTGCGGCATTAGCCAAGTTGTTTAAACTCTCAAAAATTGCACTTCCTTAGTGGATAATGCCAGTAATACTGTCTGTAGGGCTGGAAGTTTTATTTTCTGTCGTGTCTGTTTTCCAAAAATGTTTCCAAATTTAGAGATATACTCCTTTTTATGTTCCTCTTCAATTTTTGGTAAGTGAAAGCATATATTTGTGAGTTTTCACCAAGAATTTATGTTTGTATGCATTAGCGGATAAAACAACTTCTTGAAAAAGGCATCGTAGGGTGCGGCTTCGAATATTCAGGCATTACGGGGTTTCAGAATTTCGAGAGAGAACGGCGTCAATAAATCTTATAAGTTCTATTGCGAACACAAAAAGTGGCCTATCTGAAACCGGAAGCGCTTTTTTGAATCAGCACCTTTCCAGGGTTTGCTGTGTGTTTAAAAAATCGCTAGGCCCATTTATACATACTTTGACAGAATAAAACGAGCGGAAGAACGCAGGCACAAAAAGGGACTCAAGCCGACACGTTGAGATTTTTGGTTAAAAGATTTATTAAGCTCTATGTCCATATATCTCTAAAGTTACTTCCATGAATATTTTTTGAGCACGCGCTGTTCTTGACTCCCTGCGTTTCACTTTGTTTTAATCTTTATGGGATAAAATTTCATCGTGTAAACTAAATGGCGTAACAAAATGCATTTCTCAAATGTTAATTCGAAAACAAATGTTTATTTCGAAAATCAAGTGCAGGAATTCAAACTTTTGTGTTGGCTGCATTTTGCGGCAACAGAGAAGAACTTCAGCTGTGCAATAGGAAGGATTTTGTATTACAAACTAGACGAATTCAGAGATACTGATGGACAGACGAGGGTTTGAGGCTTTTAAGTGTTTAGGGGCCTCAGGTTATCTACACGATATAACAAGTTGCTAAAGAGTTTCATTTCCAAAGTTTTATTTTTTATAATAATCGTCTACTATATTTCTCAGGTGGAGATTCTTGCGACTTTTTCGACATGGACCTCGACATAATGGTCGACTCCGTGGTAAAGCAACTGCCAAGAGAGTTCGTGAACCCAAGTTTAAAGCTTGGGAAAGTGATACCAGGCCTCACCTTCGGCAACATGACCTACACTGGCCTCGACAAACTGAAGCCCTACGGTCCCGTGCTGCCCTACTGCCGTGACGGATTAAGGCTGGTGCAAGTGGACTTGGCCAACACTGATGAAGAGTTGGTGGTCAACATGCCTTGGGAGTATTGCGGCGGGCAGAAGGGAGAACTTGGATCGCGTGCGAAAGGCCGAATTACCGTCACTTTTAGGGTAATGTGGTGATTTCTTCAACTTTTTTCAGTGTCGAACTCTCCTCACTTACCTTCTTGACACCTGTTTAGACGTCAGTGGTTCAATATTTTGTGTAGGTTGCACTGTGAATTGTTAAAGAAGAAACAAAACGCGGCGAATAAATAAGAAAAAATTACCCCGGATTGTAAGCTTTTGGTTAGAAACGACTAGATTGAAATGCAGGCGATCTTATAAGGCCTGTGTGCCTCAACCTATAGGCTTGCCTCCTGGTAGCAAGAACTGTTTAGCTACCAAGCTACGAATGCAGAGCCGCATGCCCAGAATATGTCTGTTCTCCAACCTGCGCCATTTGTTATGCAGTTAATTGACTGCCAAAAATAGTTACGTTTAATCTCATATAACTTGATATTGTCACGTAGTGGTGATGAGGTCGACGACACAAATGAAGGGGGTCGATGATTGCACTAAAGAAACCCTTTATTTGGGCTGACTTGCGCCCGAAAAAGAACTAAGCAACTCGGCGGCGGCGATAGAAACAAACGTGCTCGTCGGTCGTCGGACAAAGAATGCCCGTCACACTCGGCAACGCTCAATTTAAAGGCTGCACAGAACAATCTAGATAACGTCGCAAACAGCTACCAGCACAGGCTGGAACATTGTGGAAAGACCCCCGAGTGGCCGGAACCTTCGAGACAGATCTCGGTGCATCTTTCGCTACAACAAAACTGATAAAGGTGTGACTCGCGACATCGAGCATTAACAAGCAAAGATTGCGGAACTAATACGCGGTCCAGAATCGGAGTGATAAGCCTGTATGCCGGCGGCTGTTAAAAAACAACAAATACTGTCCTGAAGGTTTCGCGGCAATATGGTGTTCCAGAGCGTAATCTATAAGCAGTCTCAGAGAACCTAAAATTGCAATGATAGGAATTGTGCTTAAGTTTGAGTAGTTTGAAGGATGGACCACTAAACCACAAAGAGTCATAGTATTTCATTGGGCTAATAACTATGCGCCAATTCTGTAGAAAACAAAAAGCTTAATATCACGCATTTATCGACACTTTTATCCTCTATATGCATGCGTTTTACGTGAAAGATACCTGATTATGTAAGTAAGTTTGCAGTTTACTCCTATGGAGTTTGTGCACCCTAAAGTTGTGTAAGGAGGCTTAAAACCGTTCATATTCGAGCGTAGGATTGTGAGCGTTCACTTTTCAACATTGTGCGCACTCGGGAAGTACAGCCTCACATCTCTGATAGTAGTATTCCCGCTGAGTCAAATGAAGACCATTTTGAAACTGTAAGAAAAGAGAACTGAAATTCGGCAATGTAATACGAAAACGACGAAGCGTCATGCAAATGATGTGGTATGAAATTTTAAAATCGGTATTAAATGTGTTTGCGTTTCCCCACGCTTTATGTAGTGTGCTGCGCTTGCCCCTAGCACAATACGATATCTAAAAGGATGTGTTGCACGAGAAAAAGATATCTGTTACAAAAACATTGGTTTGAATTTCTATAAAATTAGGAATGAAATTTTTAACAGTTGATCGTGGATATAACGAACACGAAGAGGATCTCAAAATAGTTGGATATGCCGATAATGTGATATAGAAATTATGGCAACAGATGAGCTCTTCTCTTAACTAGAAGCGTGAATACGGTGTAGCCACGTTAGAGGCCCCCTATCCGCAGAGATATGCCGCCCCATTTTCGAAGCACACGCGCGCGCGCCAGGCATGAAAGGGAGGTGTACACTGAGCGCACCTCTACGTCAAACCAGTGAGTGTGAGCGCGTCTTTCATATATATGTATGGTAAGCTCAGACAGTTATGACGATCACCGCGCTGCTCACATTTTACAGTTGCGGGTCACGCCATATTGTACATGTGCCATTCGGATTAAGGTCCACATAAGCGGAGCGCTGCTACAAACAGCGTGTTTTGCAATGCCAAGCTGATCAATACAGGTCTAATTGTGTTACGGCACCCTAAAGATTCAATAATACCTCAGTTAAAAGAATGTGCTACTGGTTTCTTTATCGCCTTCGACAGCGAAACAGGCCACGCGTGAGCCCGCGTCAAGCCTTCGTTTAGCCCGGCTGCCTTCACAGAGACCCAAGCACCAGCTGCCTCGCATTACATCAAAATCGCATTGAAAACAAGCACGCAAGGCAGGCCACTCTCAAGCGTACATGACGCTCGTCTAGCCAATCGTTTTTCACAGAAATAGTGTTGCCAGCCCGTGCACAAGGCTGCGCCTCCGATGCATCTTACAGCGAAACAAATGAACATGAGGGCGCCATCAGGAGGCAAACACCATACCGCGTCATGACACGCAGTTCGATATATCACAATTTACACAGTGCGAGGGTTCGATAAACTCGCACACCAGTCCTATACATTTGATTGCTATTCGATTGAGATAACTTGAAACAATTTTATTGGAGATATAAACAGCGCATCCATGAATAGGCTATTATGTACATTTTCTACAGTTCGATATATAAGGGACTGACTGCAATTATCTGACTGGTCAGGAATAGAAAGCTGAGGGACCTTGCTGAACTAGATCCCCTAGGTTTTCTTAACTAAGCGTGTAGTTTGGAGAGAAAAGGGGAATTTTTTTTTTACATAATCACGCAAGGAGTTTGGATAATGTAGTATATTTTTTAGATTTTTAGAAGCAGTGTAATTTGATGTTGTTGTGCTTACTAGCTCGCATAATATAAATGCTATTTCTGTCGTATACCTGCAATACAAGTGATTATAACTGATCGCATATGTAACATCCGGGCAAGGCCGTTTTCTCCTACTTTTGAGCAGTGCACAGTATCTGTTTCATTAGATAAATTATTATACGACATTTTAAATAGAGGGGTCGGTGAAGTTGCGAACTCAAAAAAAGCACTGGAGTATTTGACGATCAGGGAATTTGCCAATGGACGTGGCACTTCGAAGTATCTCTACATGCATGTACATTAACGTACTTTCTTAGTTCCCATGCCTCAAATATTTACTACGCCAGCTAGCAGCGACAAACGTAAGTTGTGCAATTGTCTGCAAACATGGTTGTCTGAAAGTTGAAAAATAAACGTTGAATCCTAGATATGCGGACAAATACACTTAATGTGCACAGCTCACACCGTATGCTGCGTGGCTCAATATGCTGAAATTCTTTGCTTGATTTTAAAATTTTTTTGCGCTCTATTGCCTACCTGAGGCAATTGATTGCAGTTGATCTGAGTGCAGGAAGTACTTTACAGGCCAGAATTAGTGCCTTAAAGTTTCAGTCGGCGTTTATGAATTCTATGTTCGCGAAATGTGTATACGGCTGTGGGTGGCTCGAGATGAGAAGCTTATAATAGGCTGCTTGTATTGCTTGGAACTCACTGCTAGACGTGCATAGATGGAGCAAGTAATGTGTTTCGTGAATCTGAACAAGTGCTTTACAAGAAGGCCGCTTTGGATTACGCTGAAACCTAGTCAGGGAAAGTTGGAAAATGCCAGAGTGCTTCTCACCCGCTGACCGTCGTACACCTCCGCAAATCCATAAACCTACGCAAATTGGTTAAGCGCTGTAAAAAAAAAAAAGGTTGCAATGAAAGAAACCTTGATTTCTGCAGCAACCTGTGCCGTAGTAAGGGTAAATGCTGTTTCGCTTGCTTCAGTGAGGCCCTTGATTTTTTTCTCACAGGTGCCCAATTCCAGTAGCAGTGATGGACCGAAGCTCGTGTATCGCAGCGGTCCAACCCTCGTGGCCATGGAGAAAATGTCCATGTATCTCTATGGTGCAGGAGATGTTGCGGGCAGTGTATTCGCGACCTCTAGAGTATTGTTTCCGGAGGTGCCCAAATCATTCTGGCAGGACTTGCTCACACACCGTTTGGGTGTCATTCTGAAGGAAATGTCATGATTCGCCCTACATACAGGCTTTTCTGAGATGCGCTTACGGTCTCCGTGATCCATTTTCACTTGTGGACTTGGAAATTGTCATAACAACTATTCACGTAAAACGACAAGCGCAAAGAACGAGCGGGAACAATGTAACACAAAGCGATAGGATGAGCGCTGCGTTTGTGTTCATTTATCCCCATTTATTGCGCTGGCCATTGTATGTGCTAAGTATGAACCAACTGGCCAAAACAGCTATTGTGATCTACCAAGCAAATCGGCTACAAAATAATGTGTTGTAGAAAAAATGTGGGGACGGAGTTGAAACAGGCGGCTTCGAAACATTTGGTGGTTTTATTCTTAGTCTTGGTATTCGATGGTTGTTTATTGCAAATAAAATCTTTTATTTCACACCGCTTTGTAGTTTCCCTTCATTCTACCGTCATGAAAAGTTACTTTCGTTTAAATAATTTACAACGAGCCAGGTTAGGCTTATTCTTGTTTTTGTAGGGCCGCCCACATGCGCTGCATTTGTTGTTAACGCTACGGACAACCGGTTGGTAAAATTAGAGTTTGTAACTTTGCACAACATTTTCTACGGTGCTTGATATTATAAATCATGGCTCTCGCTTCTTAGTTACGAAATTGCCCCGTTACCGCAAATCAGACCGAACATAGAACGACGAATATTCTGATTATGATAATTGCTGATTTTGCCTTCGATGAGTTGTATTCGGTTTGATGCCAGAAGTTATGACAATTATCTGTGTACGCGCTAAGCTAGCCTGCTCTTAGACGCCGGTATCCGTGCTATCATTCCACGGTGCGTGAAACTTTGCCCGCAATATGCGACCGCCTGAATGGCTCTTAACAGACTCGCGCATATTGTAGCGTGTGCAACAGCAGCCGCTGGGCGGCTGCTAATTGCGAATCTCGTGCGCTAACTTTAAGAAGCAGTGGCCCCGTGACTTTCGATGCGAAGAGGCTTAAGCTTGGTGCTTACCGTCTCTCGGTGCTCTGGACATGTTCTCCTGTGACTTTTGAATGAACCCCCATTAATACCAACCTTCTGGTTACGGGCCTAAACGGCTACGTGACAATATATACCCATACACGCTGCCAGTCAAATATATTGGCATGCACATTGCGGCAGTATAGTACGGCGTATTGGAGGCATGTGTGCCAGCGCGAATACCGTTTCCAGAATGTAAGGCGTGAGTAACAGTGCATACAAGAAGTAATAAATTTGTACCGCAGAATATGAAATGTTTCAAAGTTCAGGTCATCTTGAGGACACAAGACACTGCAGTATATTTTACGAAACGTTAATCTCTTTTTAATATAATATAATCAAAAGCGCAGACGTCATCACTTGCTGTAAAACCAAGAAGAAAACATTAAACGCATAAAGTACATCTTGTATAAAACAAAATTCTTCGCTGCCAGTTGCTTACTACTGATACATTTTTTTTTTCATTTCGATAATTTGATGCTGTCGTTTTTCCGCGCGGAACCATATTAACATATTTTTAAGCGTAGCAAACTTTTACGCGCGTGTAAAGATAGTAAAGATAAATATAGTAAAGAATAAAGGTGGAGATAGCAGCGCCATTTACCTCCGCGGTGATTGTGCGAGGACGGAATGTGCTGCTTTGGTGCGACGGACGTGAACATGGAAGTACAGTACATGAGGCGAAAAAGCCGCGGCCTCCACACGCACTGCTTGCAACGAACAAAAATGTCATTTAGGAGCTGCGAATACGCCATAGCTTCAAGCTGTGTCATAGAAGCGGCAATCACGTTTCTGTAAACCTATAATGCTGTTAATTCGAACACCCACCAACGAGTGCTTGCGCCCGAGCAAATGATGTTTATGCTCGAAATAATGACAGTACGTAGATTGCGAGCAACTGCCCTAACACGGATAGGAGGGGAAGTGGTGAATGGCGGCTGTTCCTGGCCCTACGGGGCTGGGACGGAGGTCAACGCCGCTTGCGGCGGGTGCTAGCCAGCCACCGAATTTTTTTTCTGTTGTAGGCCGTCATTGCACCCGCCACCACTTAAGTGGTGGACGAAGGCTGTTGCGGCGCGCGTCTTTCTCTCCTTCTTCATTTTCTTTCTTCTCTATTTTCTATCTTCTGTCCGCACGAGGCAGTGGTGGTGGCTCAGCTACAGAGCCAGTAGCAGGCCCGTACAATTTCTTTTCCTTCTTCCTAAAACCACAACAACAATAACGACAACAACAACAACAAAGATAGGAGTGCCGCAGTAGCATTCGAGACCTTTTACAGCAGCAGGGAGGGAGCACAACCTTTGTGTTGTGACATAGGTGCTCACCACCCAGAAACAGAAAAAATGTTTATTACGCTTCAGGAAGTAATCAAACCAAGAGAGCAACTTTCATGCATCACTGGGCTCGCTTCAAAAGTCGCTCTGATCTCACGCTACGCTGTTCTTCAATAGACGCATTTACCGGAGCTGGAACGCGCAAGCCCAAACGTAAATTATTTTATTAGATGTCGGCTGCGTACGCTTGTTTTACATTACACTGCTTAACTGGGCACCTGTATTAGTTCGCTGGCCGCAGAGTTGTCAGGCCAAGTGGCATAAAATTTATCTTTAGGGCATCTCCACTACGCTGTATATCTAATACAAATACTCAGCTCAGCGAAGACGAACTGCCGCGGATATATACCTATTCACCGTACGGCTCGCGAGTATGTGCAGTTGCAAAGCAGCACATGGTATTGCCAATGGGTGCACTCAAGAGGCATCCTGCGCTCTGATAAACGTCAAAGCAGCTACTTATCGCAATTATAAATATTTGTCTTACGTTGTTGGTCTGAGTGTTATTAAGGGTCGTTTTTCTAATACGAAAGAGTTTCATCTTTTATAAGGGGCCTCTGCAATGTTCGTTGAGTGAGTCGACAGAGCTTGTCCGCACAAACTGCCAGTCAATCAATAATGTGAAACAAAATTGTGCCTAAGCCGGGAACCAAATCCCGGCACTTTCGTACCTCAAGCTGAGCGAGCACGTCACTATTCTGCGCCCAATTTCTGCTAACGTGTACGTAATTTACCTCACCTAGCCTAAGGACGCTAGAGGGCGTGTTTGAAATGAAGAAAACAAATAAATAACAAAATTCAAAACAAAATAAGAAGGCGAGCTCAAATAAAAACGCGAATTAAAATACGAGAAAATTACCACACTTCTCTAGTTGAAAGCAATTGCTAGTAAGCAGCACAAATTTTAGTAAGTCACATACACAAAAAGGGATAACTAGGTGACCGAATAAAACCCTCGGTGCCAACTCAACGTTGAAGCCTACGCATTGCTTGTCAGCCTCCCATGCGGGGGTTCTGTTGCGATCGCCAATGGCGTGAAACTTATGTTATTAAAATTTCCCGGAATATTCCTGGGTAACACTTCTGAATTCTGCGGCAGAGTGACGGTTTTCCGAGCTAACGAGACCTATACGGTGTAAATAGAATATCAATGGCAGTCTTAGGCACGCAGCATAGTCACTCCTCACGGCGTTTCGCACTATGAAATATCTAAAATGTTAAGAGAAAACAAGTACTAGAAATGCATCAGCTTTTCATAGTGTATTTCGTGAATATTTTCAGGTGCTTTGTCCTTCGCCGGAAAGATGTTTACCGTGAATCTAAAAAATACATTCATTTTTCTGCACTCACTCCATTCGCTCTTGCTACAACGAAAGATCTTTGGTATTTTCATGAGTGAATATTTATTTAGTTTGGGCCATCGCTCTCTGCCGACCACATCTCCCACGCATCCATTTTATTCCATTTATGCAAAGAAAATGAATGGTAATATAGGGAAAAGCTGTGCTGAAAGGGCATCCCATGTTTTTTTCTTCTTTGTTGAAATTCATTACGCTCGTCTCCCGAATGGCAAGTTACCTGCTTTTGGTTCGTAGACCCTTACAACGTTCGGCATGGTAATTTACAAATGCTATCTCTATCATCCCTGGGTGAAGTGTTGTATCCAGAGAGTTGTTTAGATATTTTGCGTCGAATTTTATAGTAGCGAATAAATGGCGTCATTTGAGATACATTTCTTTTTTGACTTTAGAGACTCTCTTGTGATGACACTCCTGCGTCAGCGTTATTGACATCGCCGATGTGAGCGAAAACTCACTAGCGGGGACAAAAATTCGGGGGCCACTCAAAATGCAATCAAAGCACATAGCTTTCATATCGGCCAGTAGATTCGGACCATACCTGTTGGTGTGATAGTTGGACTTAGTTCTTTAATGCTTGCTATAGAAATAAACTGATAATTCGTTTACATCATTACTATAGTCCGAAATCGCCTGACGGCGATCCATAGAGTTTTATCCCCGATAGCACATGGCTTTGACCAGTGATATTTGTCAGGTGACATTTTTCTGGAACGGTTGTGGGACGTCTAAAATTGCATGACATGACCGAATTTTCTGAGGCTGGCAGCAAGGGCCTCTCATCTGAAACGTAAGGCGCACATGAAAATGAAACATAACGAAACCCTTCAATCGTGAGTCGGACATACTACTCCTATAGGCTACGCAGAAACATTCGCACTGAAGAGTATAAGCGGAGAATTATGTCTACGTCACATGAACCCTCAAATAATATTGAAGGTCAGTATTTCGCTGGACCCTAGAAGGCCAGAAAAACAATTTTTGTGTTCGCAAAATAAACACCGACATAAAAAGGTGCTGCGATAGTTCTGACCTATCTAGCCACAGTTGTGCATGGTTAGTAGCACGAAGATTAAAAGCCGTCTTTCGTTTTTCTAAATAACACAAGCTCGAGATGACTGCGCGCGCGAAAGCGGGAGAGAGAGAGAAAGAGAACGTCTAGGATATTTTATAGTTCTTGCTTTGGTGAAACACGTGGCTTGGCTCCATTGCTGGACGGGGCTGCAATGAAAAGTATCTGCTTGGTCCAACAACGCGAAAGACACGGTATCAAGAGGAGTCGAACTCCTCCTTGCGGCAAGTATACCGGCGACGGATTGTAGCCTCTTCCCCACGTCGTCGGGGGCCGTGGCGTGCTGGCTTATCAAATCGCATTATTTAGAGCAAATCTCAGCCCTGAGTCAATCCCGATTCTGCGATCTGCTACCGGAACTGCAGCAGCAGTCCGCACAAGCTCGCAAGCGAAAGGTCGGGCCCCTCCTCCTCCCGGTCTCATAGAGCCACCCTCCATTTCCGCTGGTTTATAGTGTACCCGACAGAGCCTTTTCTTTTGTTTCGCAAACTACCCTACGCAGTGGAACACCACTGGTCATTATAAGTTCGCTGTTACTGTAGTTGGGGGGTTTTGCCATTTTTCTGTTGCTCCAAGCCTTATGCACCGAAAAAAAAAAGGTGTTCGTTAAGTGCAGTTCTTAAAAGTCTTGTTATAAGTACAGCCTATACCAGCATGCTTTCAAACTCAGCTGATTCATCTCTTGAAGGAAGCGTCTTATTACAAAATCTTACGGAGCTAAAATGAAAATTCTTATCTTTATTAACTCTTAAAATAAAAAGACGGATGTATTCCGATATGTATATTCAGCCATAGAATAACATTGAACGCTCACGCATGGTAAATATTGGTTTTAATGCATGAGTAACGTAAACCGACTCGAAATTATAGTTACAACTGAACCGCTATGTTCACTCTAATTCCTTTACTTTCCAAAGGATGCGCATTAATACAAATACCGCACAGTTTTGACTGAAATACTACGTTCCACATTGAAAAACCTTTTTTTTTTACCTCCCAGAGATTGAATGTAATGATGGAAAACGATAAAACCGAACACGAACAGGTGAGAATTAGAACAAGGGTGCCATTTTGGACACACTATATTCGACAAGCGCACATGTATTTCCGCTATTGACTGCAGTTTAGAAGAATTTTTCACACGTGGACACCAGAAAAGGTTTGCCACACAATTTTTATTTTGAATCGAAAGAGTTTTCGAGGCAAAATGCTATTGCGACCAATAACCTTGTATTCAATTTGCTCTTTTTAAAATACATATGAATATACTTCTGTCAACATCCCTTGCAAAGAGTGTAGGGTCTAAATTTACAGCGCTTTATTTATCTTACTATTCAAGGGTAAGTTCTACTTACGCTCTGCTACGCGCATTCCCTACTTTAAAAAATAAATCTGCTGTTCAATTTTTGTGATGTCTTTTCATTTATACAAGAATGGTTTAATATGTTTTGTCAATTGTTTCATCGTTTTCCCTTAAAATATTATAACCTTGAAATTTTTCTTTTCAATCGGCTGAAAGAAACAAACTTTTGCTTGGCCGTGTTTTTTCTTTTTTGCTTCTGTCTACTATACAAAACAAATGAAAACGTGAGGAACGCGAACTGACCGGCAGAGAAATAGCTTAACGTAAACTTCACATGTTCTGAAAGGATCCAGTCCAGTGGGCCACTAGTTTGCTGCGAAGAAGTAACTAAATGGACACGCACAAATCCCCGAAGAACCATATACAGCCTACTTTTGAGACATGTTGAGCTTATCGATGACGTGGACAACGGCTTGTCATTTTGCAGCTGTTCTCAAAGCTGGTGCCGCGAGCTCCCAGTGGAATTCAGCACCCCCCCCCCCCCCCCCCTCCCTTTCCTATCGGCCACTATACCAACGACTGCAATGCTAGCAGCCGAGAAACAGTTTGGTTGATTGCGACTCATTTCAGAGCACTAGATTTTGTTATATGCCATATCGGGCTCCAGTCTTGCGCCGTCAGCGTAGGCCTCGTTCGCATCACGGAGCTTGAGGGGCTGGGTTCAGTGGCGCGTATTGATGGCTGTTGGGGTTTCTTGGGCAAATACATTTGCGCATCTTTGTCATAGAATTATCAATTTCTAATCGTCACTAAAGGCATCGCCAAAGATGGCTTTGATTCGCTGTGCAAAGAGGTAGGGCCCTCGCACCACATCCAGCGATCCGAAAATTTGATCAGTAGCGTCAGTCGAATCTCGAAGCTTCGATTTAGGCAGTCCACTTAAACCGTCTCGTTTCCACCGCCAGACCTTTGGCTGTTTCACGTGCCTCCCATCCGGCCCCGCATGTGAATATATCGTTTCTCCGCGTATTGTAATTCTTGCTGAATATGCTGCTCTGGCAGATACCGTCGTTGGGGTCACAGGCACATACAGGTGCCTTCTGGTTATCAACATCGCGGCTGCTGTCCATACTGCGTACCACAGAATGCCAATGGCAAACGCTTCCAACTAGACTTCGTATCTTATGTTACCTAGGAAGGCATCCTCATTCTGCAGACCTGCTAGCCCATGTTGCAAAGTAATAGGTCCGGTACTATGCGTGGCCTATAAGTATTTGCATGATGCTTCTTAGAAGTCTTTGCTTAAAGTCTTCAAATGTATTCATCCAACTCCAGATCACTTTTTAAATATCAGGATGCTGCCATTGTTCTTCAATGGCCATACATATTATTACACTGGCCGGAAGGCCATTCATTACGAAGTTGTCAAATTTTTACGGATATCGTGTGACCGCGGACTGCCGAAGATCATGTTGCCTGAAAGAAAGGATGACTGTGGGCCCTTTTCTTTCAATTAACGTTCCCTCTACAAATAACGAATATCTCGATATATATTTATGCATGTCCTCGAATTGAGGATGTGCTAGACAGTCTTAGGACAAAACAATTTCTCTGTGAGTCTCCCTGTAGGTGTTTGGTTGGGAAATTGTTTTGAAAAGTTTGGACTTTGAGAAGACATTTTATGAACCTTGGCAGTCATAATCTATAAATGAGGGGCCAGCTAGAATATATACGCACCCGCCAATGTCATTTCAAGAAGGTGAACACCCTTTATAGAAGTTTCAAGTTGACATTATTCCTTTGCTTTTTCGGTAGCGTCCTGGCCATTTTATTCATACTTACTGCACAGGTAAACAAACCTGCTGCTCTGCTTGTTTTGTGCCAAAGCTGTCTTTAGTTCAACAATGTAAAGTGGCGATTAGGCATGCAGGGGCTCACAACCTACCCACACCACCGACGCCATATTCCTTCATCTAGGCACCTGGAAACTTCCTTCTGCCAAGGAAATTCCTATAGCCCAGTGTCTAAAAGACGTCTGTGGCTCAGCAGGAATGGGTTTCAATTTCCGACAGTTTCTCGACATCACTAGTCCGCGTAAATACTAATAACGTATGATACCCTATTCACAAGCGTCTCTGTCGCATTCACTTAATTTTAAATAAATATCACAGCCTCAACTCCGCTTCCTGCTTAACCCATTTCAGACCATTATTACCTACTGATGTCTACACTAAAGCCAGGCAAGACAAAATTGGTGCTGAGGGTGAGGTCGCTTTGAGCTGCTTATGGACTTAGCCTTGATGAATCTTCCGGCAAGTGCTCTGCCGCAGCCATGTTTATATTTCAGTCCACAAGTCAGGCATGCACCTGCGACTTGCCACATACGGCTGGACAGGGGCACATGTAAATACTTTGTAGTCACTCCTGCTGTCATCGCATGTAGCCCAGCTCGAGTCCTGCAGGAATATCAAAACAAGATTGAAATCCTTCTTCCTACTTACCCCTTACGGGCTGGTACAATCTCGGATAGCGGTAGCACAATCAGAATCACGTCATACCTTACTCTATATGCTTTATTTCCCACCACAATGGTCCACAAAGGAATGGAACACAATAGACGAGATGGCTCTTGAGTCCGATCAGCAGAAACATTTTTTGTTTTTCTACTTAAGATACAATCGTTCAAACTTTAAGTTAGCTTCACAGTGCAGCTCTGTTCAATTGGTTTGTATACCGAGAGATTTCTTGAAATTAACGCAGATTGTTGACATTATTTCTTAATGTTGTTTCCGTGCTGTAGGTTTCCTTGTGTAGTTAAATGCATCTGCGACCAGACTACAAAGACAATGTTCAGCCAATCTCTTGCAGAAGTTACGATTGCGAATCTAATTGTGGTGCAAAATAATAATCGAATGTCTGTCACAACGTGAAAGCAAAATCAAGGCAATGGCGTTTAATCTTTCCAGAGTGGTAACAGCAGGTAGGGTTTAGATATCCGCCACATTATTTGGGCTTTTTGCGATGGCGTAATATTTTTGGCGAAACGGGCATGTTTTTGTCCGTTCCAAACGTTTCCGGTAATATTTTACTACGATGACACGGCTACAAAATACTGATCACACATTGCAATGAAAATTATAAACGAACGCCTTGCCTTGGTTCTAAACGTGCAATGAAAAATATTCGTGTGGTCGTTACTACCGCCTATTTAAGAAGAAGAAGAAGAAGAAAAAGAAGAAGAAGAAGAAGAAGAAGAAGAAGAAGAAGAAGAAACTTTGTTTATTCATGAAAACAGGTATTACATAAATAATACAGAAGGAGGTCCCAGAGCTCAAGGCTGTATCGGGACCTCCTATGGATGGATGTATAAACTTATGAAAAATATTATTGGTACAGCAAAAGCAGTCAAAAGAGGCAAAACCGGCGAACACAATATGGTAAAAACAAAAAAGTAGGAATTCAATACAAGCTCGAAAATTTCATGCGCGGCCGGTATTGTTAAAATAAAGTATTTGAAAATATTATACAAAGTGATACATCTTCCCAACGGGCATATGAAAACACTCATGAATTGAATGTGAAGAAAGCGGTATGTATATAAAGAAAAAACTTGTTCGAAAGTTACGTGATACTATTGTGATAATATGAATAACAGTTGTTGTTTAAAACCAGACAGAGATGGGGATTGCTTGACATGAGAAGGGAGGTTATTCCAAATTTGTAAAGAAGCAAAAAGAGCCGTGTGCTTGCCGTAGTTTGTTCGAACGGTTGGTAATGGAAAATTGTTGTCCTTAGCAAATCTTGTATGATTATTATTGGTGAGGGCATCCCTGTTGATTACAATTGAGGGTATGATGTTGTGCACAGCTTTATAAAGTAGGATTGCGAGACTAGAGGTAATCAGTAAAGCGATCGGTAAAATACTGTGGTCGTGAAGAAGTGATAGCGCTTCGCTGCGGTATGAACTGTAGGTTAGTATACGTATGGCCTGATTTTGAAGATGTTGCAGTTGATATATATGTGATGGGTAAGTAACCCCTGAACCTTGATATTCCATTGTAAGGCATATCATGCCACTTATCACAATTAGCAATTCATTTTTATGGCCAAGATAAATCTATGCAGACACTATGGGTTCTTGACTGCTGATGACATTAAAATATCAAGCAAGACTACAAATGTTTCATCGGTAAAGGTCTAATTTACTTCGTTTATCAGTTTTTATTAACCACTGTTAGAACTACTATGTTTAAAGGAGTATAGCGATTAAATTGTGAGGCGTTGGCAGGAGTACGGTAGCTTATCTGGTTACACAGATATGCTCCCCAAGTAATACAAATCTCTCAAGTTGCCGCGAAAATATTTTAATTTCATTTTAAATACAAGCCAGGCAAAGTCTCCTTTCTTCAAAACTATCGACAATGAGATCTCTCTGACTAAAACGTGTATATAAGTAAACAGCATGACGTCATTAAACAACTTTGACGTGGAGTCTGTAGAAAACAGAGCTCTGACATCACTGGAAAACTCACCCTGTCTACCTATAGTGTGTATCGACTGGGCACACCCCAGCGAAAGCTCTGCTCTTCTCCCTTGAATCGGTAGCTTTTCAAACTCTATTCGTTGCTGCATGTTAAAATTATTTCACGTGGCTTCGATTCCGCGCTCGGCGTGTTTTTAAGGCACAATGCTTGGGCGCGAGCGCCATCACTGGAGCAAACGACCCTAGTGCCGACCTAGTGGAGCAAGTGGGATCACGTGATTACGTTTACTGCGACTGGAGAATACGCTCGATTGAATTTCTGCGTTTTAAAAGTGAATAGTCGCATTTATTTCTGTAGTTGTGTTTGATAACGAGTGAGTGCGAAAACTGCACTTCTTGACCTTGCATCGTTGCCGAGGCTGCTGAAGTTTATCTAAGCTGTTGCTACGGTCCGTTGGGGCTCTGTACCTGGACAAAAGTGACAGGGCCCGACGCAAGCTCCCATTGGTACCTGAAAAATAGCTCACAGAAGCTTCCCTAGGGGAAAGAAGCGAGTAATGATTGTTTGTGCGGAGAAGACATTTCAATGGGCTAGATTTCGTCCTTGGAGTTGGCACTAAACAGTTTAATGGGCATCAGAAGCAACGCTGCACGCGTTTAAATTTGCGCTCATCATTTGCAAGCTAACAATCCTACTGCTGGAAAGATAGAAACGTTGCTGGCTTCTTCACGGAGCAGTACCCTCCCAGAAAAGCGAAGGATGGTGCGAAATCCAGATCTGAAATTGTTCACAGTGAAAGTGTTAACACGGAGGTTTCAATGAAATGAACTAGAAGAGCTTGCCGCGACGGGCAGTGGTTTGCATGCTTAGTTGTCGCAGACCCCATCTCTAGTAGTGTAGTGATTTCAGACAACAGAGTACCAGAATAAATGAAATATAGAGCATAACATGCATGCTGTAATAGGCTGAGGTATGCGGAAAAAAAAACAAATACCTGCTCAAATAAAGAGTGCTAACGACGGTAGTCAGTGCACAAAATTCGCTTCGTGGAACACACTTCTTCACACTTGCCATAAAAATTATTCCAAGGTTCCCTAGTGGCCAACTTGTCTGCTCTATTAGGTTCAGGAAAGCAGGCGAACTGCCGCTTTTGCCGGCGCTCTTCGAAAGCGCTCAGCAGCTGTCAGGTACCTGACAGGTCTGCTGCTATTGCGGAGGAATCCCATTACCTGTTGAGTGACCGCTTACATCTGACTGGTTGTGTGGCAGATTTAGTTTTTTATTACCGTAAGAGCAACAGCAATGCTGCAGGAGGTGCACGTCGTCTTCGCAGTAGTTAAAGTTCGCCAACCTCGGTACCTCTGTCTTAGTCATGTGCTTTCTTGTCGAATAAGTGGGGCTACTACCTCAAATAAGCTTATACAATCCAGACCGAAGTGTATATTAAATAAATGAATGCAATACTAAAGCGCAAGTAAACTGCCCAGGAAAGCGTCCTACAGCAGTAGTTCAACGCGCGTTATCCTAATCAGTTCGTCACGCGGGCGCTTTCGAGAGGTGCCCCCCCCCCCCCCCCCCGGTATGTCTTCGCGCCCAACACTTTGCGCGTGCGCACGGACAACCAGATAGGACTCCGAATAGGGGAAGCACAATTGCTTTACTCGTTGTACAACTTGAACCTGGAATGCTAATGGAGCGCCGCGTAGCTGCACAATTTCATGGTCTTACAATGAGGCTTCTGCGGCTCTGCTCTCAGACCTAAACAACACGCCGCAAGCTCTGGACCCGTCCGTGGCAGGAACGACTGACACTTCGAGACATAGCTAAGCTATTAGTAATTAGCAATGTCCAGTCGTTGCAGCATCCGTGCGCTCTGACGTCTGATCTTCGTTTCTCCCTGCGCTGCCGAGGCTGCCCTATGAGACGAAACAGGAGGGAAAGGAACGGCCACCCGCCACGCTGGTCCAGTTGGCCTCACCCGCCGACTTTTCTGCAAAAGCATGGCGGGAAAGAGGCCAGGAGGGGAAGTACGCTCCTCTCAAAAGAAAAAGTGCAGGGGGTTTGCCGCGTCGTGCAGGCAAGAGGAAGGTAGAATCTTCAACACATATTTCCAAAGTGCATACTCTTTGAATGATTCTTGGATTGGGTTTCGTTTGGTGTATATCGTCCCACAGCCACTCCGGCTATTAGAGACGCCATAGTGACGGACTGAGGAAATTTCCGCCACGTGAGGTTCTTTAACGTGCTACATAACACAGCATACGGGCGCCTTGCTTTCCGTCTACATTGAAAAGCAGGCACCGCGGCCGGGAATCAATCCCACATCCAACGGCACTGCAGTTACTCGCTGCACATGCGCAGAACAGGTGCTTGTGCATTACAGCGTGGACAGATAAATAAACTATAACGACGAAGAAAAATGACAGAACTAATAGACCCTTCTTATTAACAGGTTTACAGTAGCGCCAGGTTACCTGTAGTGTTCGTTCCCTATAGCGGCGAAGGCTATGAGCTAGAAGGTGCGTGCTGGAGCAGTGCTATCTGTGCAGGTCTGTATTTCAGTCGGTCTTGAGATTTAGCCATGGCAAAAGCACGGCGTAAAACTGGTGATTGTATTGAGAGTTAGATAGGCTTCACGTATTGCAATCATTGCGCAGTGGTTAGAGCGTTTGACTACTGTGCCCAAGGACGCGTGATTGAATCCCGGCCTCGGCGGCCGCTTTTCGGAGGCGAAAAGCTAGGCGCCCGTGTGCGGTGCGACGTCAGTGCACGGTAAAGAGGTGCTCTCCACTACGGCGTCTTCCATAGCCTGACTTGCTTTCGGACTTTAAACCACCAAAAAAAAACCAAACACACCATTGCATTATTGTTAGGCGAAGGTTAGAAGTAGTAACTATTTTGGTAGAAACCCAATTAACAAGATATTTTCGACCAATTTTTCCCATGGCAATAATAGTATGCCTTTAATGCTGGTTTGCTGATTGCGAAAATTTTAATGGCTTGTGGTGCATCATCTCTGGCAGAAGTTTCTCACATCATCTGTGGTAGGATGCAGATCTTATATATTCTTAGGGTTTCAGACAATTAGGTGCGTACATAGTCGACACAGTGCTTGTCAGCACAACAAACAACCAGTGTTAAAGCTTGTCATATCAGAGCCGCTTCTACATTGCGCATGCTTTTCACTCCTCTGTAAACATTATCGTTTTGTGGCACTCCTTTTTCCTCTTTACCTAGAATGAGATGCAAACAATATTCCTTCTTTTTTTGTAAATAAATATCGCAAGGATATTGCCTTGTGAAGTAGTAGAAAGTGTACTAAAATATTTCTCCCTTTCTATTTCCAGGTAGCATGGTGAGCAAAGAAATCTTCTTTAGAATGGCATTTCCATTTGTTTCATCCTCTTAATAGATTTTGCTACTAGTAATATGAATTCAGTGTTTTATGTCAATGTACAGAAGGCAAAAGCAACTGCATATTAGCAAAATGTTTTTTCCGACCACTTGTGGACTTGCCTCATCTTAGATAAAAAACGGTAATCTATATCGAATAATATAGAATGTTCGTTTTTGCAGACAGCATAAAATTTACAGCACGCAAGAGAAACTATTCAGGAAACGAGTCTATACAACCCTTGTACACAAAGGGGCTAAAACATGCCCCCAATGGGCCCGATGTGTACGATGCGGTTGCGATCGGGTGAGCTGAAAGACATTTATACACCTCGGCCGGCGTAGATGAGAAGTAGACTGCCTATAAAAGTCCCAATAGGTTCCACATGGGACCGATACACATGGCCCTTGTAGGGCAACATTCATTCTTTCGTTCTTGCCAAATGTGCATGTCCCGTCAAATTTCTCCCGATTGGTCCTACTTTGATCAAGTTGGACAGCCGCTCTTCGGTGATCAGATTTGATTTCGTTTAGTCCGTGTCATAGCGGCTTGGGACAGATTCGGCTTCGGCAGCGGTGAGCCCCCTCCGGACTCGCCAATATTCTTCCCACAGGATTCCAATGTAGGTAATTTATGAAGAGCCCTAGTCAAAGTGTTCACACTGAACCATTATGGTCATTATCACGCAAGAATGTTTTACATGACAAGTTTTTTTTAGCAGACTGCCAACAAATGTACCATAATTTCGTATGACCATTGTAGTCTGAGACCCTTTATGTTCCACATAGTTCAAACAATTAAGTTGTGTTCTGAATTGCATGGAGGGTTACTGGATGTAAAGGGCGAAATGCTAAAAAGCGACAAGTACGCGCGTGTGTGGTCCAGTCATTAGAGCGCCATTTAGGTTAGCGCGAGTACCAAAGCAATGATTGTTTTTTCTATCTGAATAAACACGGTTGGAATTCTTATGCATATCAAATATAACACTAATTTAGGAGAACATTTAATAAAATACAGTTTGTAAATATGCGTGCAAAATATTATGCATACGCTCCTGTGTGTTCATTTCCATTTTGGACAATTATTACCTATAGTGGCGTCAACGCAGCCGCCCCACTCACTCTGCCGCTATGTTTTTGGAATATCTGCCCGCCTTTAGGCTGCGTCAACCTTTATTACTAACCATTCGGACATAGACTATTAAGACATAGACGCGCTAGTAGCATACCCGTGAAGGACGATATGCAATATTCATCACTTAATGTAAGCAGCTCAATTGAGCTAGGTGTTTTTCGCCCCTGTACCCCATGGTGCTGTTTTACGTGCCTTAGAATTCCCAACAATGAACCGATTTGGGTAACAATGCATCTGTGTGCATCTTCAGCAGCAAAGAAATTGATAAAGCTGTGGCCAGCGGGTTTCGTCGTGCACGAGCGCACAAGCCAAAAAGTTATCTTCATTTCGTCGACAATTTTAAGCTTTACAAGCATAAGCAATGGCTGCTCGCCTGGAGGTGCAAGGAGCCACAGGTATTCATTGCGATAGTACGCGACATTATTGTGATTTATAAGATGGGCGGAGGCACCGAGAAATGACTTCTTTAGTTTAATTCACCACTTCTTCACACAACGTACTGAGAGACGTGCTGGAAAGAGTGAAGAATATAACTTTCGGTTGTTTTCTCTTGTCCCCTGCGAATCGCTGATTTCATATGTTCGCTGTGAAAATCAGGTGAAAGGTTATAATGGTTTGAGCGCAACTTAGGCACAATTATGATTGGGTAAATATTATGACTCGTATGAAGAAATATTCAACTATGTTAGAAGGAAACAGCAGGTTATAAGGGTAAGCCTTGGGAAGAGCTCTAGCAGCATATTATATGTTGTGCTTGTGTGGATCAGATTCTAAGCATGGTGGCTGAAAACGCAACAAGGATATGGCCGAGGCAAGAGTAAAGAAACTTTTGAAACAGACTCACTGGTCAGATAAGGCAGTTTACCAGTATCAGTGAGGAGTAAATAAACATTACGTGTATTTTAAGAGTGCTTGACTAACGGCAGGTTATAAAGCGAAAAGATACCGAGCCCACCTCAACGGAGCAATAGGATGGTCTTACAAAAGCGCATTATACGCATTGCATGTAAAGTGGCATATTTCTTCCACACTGCAAGCCTTTTCCATCAACACAACGTTATACAAATGAAGTCCATGTATCACTATAGGCTGTGCTATAAATATAAACTCGCCATAATGAAAAAGGATGACTTCTTACATTTGCTGGGTTAGAGCAAAGCAGAACTATGTATGATACCCGCACAGCAGAACCTTGGCATGTTAAGAAATGCCGCACAAACTATGGCAAACAAATGTTGCAGCGTACCTTACCGACCCTTCTGAACCAGTTGTACTGCTCCAAAAATATAGATTTAAGCAATATTTCTTTGAAAGAATTGCCCCAAATGTTCATGTAGTTTTGTACTGTACAAGTACAATGCACTGCGTACTGAAAGTACGTCTCTTTCTTTGTGCCGACGATGTTTTTTTTTCCCTCACATCTTGTTTGATGTATTGTACTCCGCCGCCGTCAATGCTGCTCTGTAAGAGGAAGCCAGGACCTCTCAAGCTGTCTATACAGCTTTTTCTCTGGCTGTCCTCGCAACACCAGTTGCGGAAATAAACCTTCAACCTTCAACCTAAATGAATACGATAAATGTAATGATGAAAACATGAAACAAAACAAAATGAACAAAAAGATAACCGTGAGTTACGGGCATTCTATTTGCATCATTGAACATAAATCGATATATAAAGACAAATCAGCATTAATGACTTAGGCCTGTATTTTGAAGCGAAGGAAAATTGGAAGTCGCTTGTGTTTCCACTTAGATGCCGCAGTCAAAAAGCAAAAATAATCTACAACTCTGGCATATATTTTGAAGAGAACGAAAATTGCGCGCCACTACGTTCACAATAAGACCCCGACATCACAGAAACAAGCTGTCCTGTCGCTTGAAAGTCTCCTGGCGCAACCTTCTGCTGCTGACGCCATGTTGGACTACATCAAATACTCTTTTTTACCAAGACGAAGAAAAGTGATTCGGAGGCGAAATGTAGCATGTATAATTCGAGAACGATGTTTTATAGATTTTACAACTCATCTTTTACTTCAGTTAGTCTTTTTGCTTCATTATGCCTAATAACGTTACCGGAGTGTTATGACCACCTTTATGAGAAGTTATAAGTTGGTTACATATTGAAACAAAATATTGGAACTTAATACCTCAGAATTTTTTAGTCACACCAAAAGCTGGTTTTGAGACAACTACGCTTTTAACGATGTTTCTTTGAATCAGACGGTCGTTATTGTCTATAGAGGGAAACGAATAGGAGCCTAGCGATTCAGATGAGGAAGAAATGGCTTACTAGTTCAAATCAGGGGATGGAAGTAATTTTATATGGAATGCTGAAGGCACCTTTCATAGCAATCATAGCAATCAGCGAGCACTTTGGTCCTCACTCTTTGTTTGAGCCATTCGATGAGACTCGTCTGGTTGGCCGGGATAGCGAATAGCAATGTGCTCTCTAAGAAAAGCTGGACGGGGAAGAAATAGCATTCAGTCCGCATTGTGGCGGGTAGGCCCACATGTACTGTAATGTAAGTGCTGCGGAGAAATGATAAGTATTGCAGTACGGTGTACGCAACGTGGAATGTAGTTTTGTTCCGCCGCTGCTGATATATATGAATTTTGAAAATATATAGGAATTCTGGCAACTGGCAATCGTGCTATGGAATCATCGACGCATCGAGCAGGGCGTTATTCTTTTTTTCTCGCACGTGGTAACGCCCTGCAAGTTGTGCAGTCCAGATCCGATGGTTGCGTTCTAGAGACTACTTTCAGGTCTGGAGAGAAGCTTCTGAGGAGTAGGCAATATTTCTTACTCTATCGGGGACAATATCGTGTCTTGGATACTACGCGATGTATTGGATATAAGGCTATGGACGTGATGGTATGCTATTACCTACTCGAACAGTAAGTCCAGCCTCATAGGAAGTCTGTATGTTATCCGGCAGTTTGTGCGTAGGGGTGTGCTGGCGTTTTCAGCCTAGGCGGAGCAGCGATTCCCAGACAGTAGAAATACTGTCAAATTCTACGGGGCTCTTGTTGCAAACGACAGCTGTTACCTAGTAGGATATTTTCCCTGAACCTGTGCGTTGCAAAAGTTGGCCTGTTGTGTAGTATTTGTCGTCTATTTTCCTGCTGTCGAGTGAGGTTTCCTGAAAGGCCGCGTTTATGTTCTACATTAAGTTTGCGGTGTATGTTTCAGCACAGTAAACAAAAACGGAGGTTGTCATGAATCGTGCACATATGGACAGATTGCCGCATCTGGCTTCTACCACGTCTTTTTCTCTATTTTTCAGAACCTAAAATGGTCTGGTTCAGTTACGTCGTAGTAGTCACGTCTGAGCGGAGGCAAATAAAAGGCGTCTGCACGCTGTGCAAAATATTATTGCGAATTAAATATTCTCTGACGACAAAACTTTTGGTAACGTGCTCTGTGACGCCCCAGTAAAGGTAATTGATTTGTGGCATTAAATATTTAAAATCAAACCGAACGGAGGCATGTAAAAAGCGCTCTGGTGTCCCGCTTGTAGCTGCAAAAAAAATGTTCAATGGCAGGTCGCCGGGTGAAGACAAAGTTGTGATTTTGCATCAATGATCAGGTTTCTTATTTTTCTTTATTATCCACATCATCCTGCTTTGTAGGCCTGAGTACACTAAGATCTCTCTGCCTTCTCGTAAGAGCACTCTGAAACTTTTCTACGTTGTACAGTCACTGCTTGAATCTGCCCGTCACACAAAGTTCGGTGCAAAAATACCGTCACAAATTCGCGACTGAAAAAACAAATGGAAGCATTGGTTTCCGTATTCGTGTAAATTGTGCACTATATTCAAATTGTTGCTGGGAGTAGCTGTGCGGCTATATCAGGACAGATGAGTGCATTATTGCTTCCAAATTATGCACACTATATATGATCTATATCAAACATCAAAAGACAAGTGAGAGCTGTCTTCATAGTGGCCTTATTGTTACAGTTCGTTCCTTAAAAATGCAGTTGTTATTCGTAGATTGGTCATGTTAAACATTTTGTACATCACGGAGGTTCCTCAAGATGGAGTGATTCGATGTGGCGACGCGCTTGCTGCTGTTACTTGTCAAGCCAAAGATTCCGGTTACTTTTTTGCCGGATAATGCGCATTTTAATACTGCTAGACAAATAGCCAAAAAAATTATTATGACGAAGACAGATCTTACCAGAGCAACCTACTAGTTCTAGCTTTGGAAGCCAAAAATTATTGCGATCGGGGCGACACACCCCGAGTGCGAACCTCACCACTAGCGTATGTGCGGCTGCTGGCGTGGCCGCTCATTGGACGCTCGTGGATGAGGCGTGGTGGTGCGCCAACGCAACTTGTTTTTTTTTTTTTTCATTTTTTCTTGTACACCCATGTGGAGGGCAAGAGGATGATCATGATTTTCCATCGCCGAGGGGTTCGGTGCCAATTAAGCTTGCTTAAACATTCCTGCACTGCAATTACGATGAATGGTATACCTATTCCTTGGACATGTTTTATTATTTTAGCAACTAGCTTTTCATGGGGGCCCTTAAAACTTAGATGCATTATATTCAAGATATGTCTCACAAAAGGGGCTAAATTCACAGCACGCTTACTTAAATGTTGGTTGGAAATGAAAGCAACAAAACATGGCAACAAAACGTGGGCAGTAAAGAATATTTGTTTTGAAACACAATTTTTGCAAGAAGCTCTTCGCGGCCAATTTATTGGTTCATATTAAGCTCTTCAAAACATATTTTTATGAAACGAACATATCCATTACATATATCCAGCGCAATGTCGTAATAGTTTTGTTGACATAAAGTCGAATAGTTAACTTATTGACCTTGATTACTATACATTTTCTCTCATTCAGTCGTCTTAAAAACAGCAATACTACAAGCGTCACTGAAACATTCCAAAATGATGACGGGGGTAGTGAAGCCGCAGTGCGAAAAAGCAGTTGCAGGCATTGACCTTTAGTAGAGAAATCGTCAAACATCTCGTTGTAAATTATGCAGCTTTGGAGGTATAAATAACGAAGTACGTTGCAGTGACTAACATTGGCGCTGAGATGGCGAAGAATGTGTCGGCAAAGTTTGTCATTCTTTCGTTGCTAATAGCATTTACTGCGGCGGTGCGGCCACAGAAATCTAAACAGGGCATTCATCTTCCAGATTATAGTGTGAAAATGGTAATGTATTGTTTTGAATATTTGAACATGCCATATACTATTCTGTCTAATATTAACAGAACCGAGTCGTATGGTAGGCAGGAAAGCTCAAATGGTCGTGAAAGCAAGCAAATTATTGTTCGCATATCTAGCAACTGTAGACCGTATCATTATCGAAGATACGAGAAGTTGGTTAAATAAACAAACACCACAGTATAGTAATTGAAACCTATAATAACACTCTGGTGATGAATTTTACGAACGTAAAAGAGACACCCCTTTAATCACAAATATTGAACTTCTTTCTGACTAAAATGTTCAAAGGCGTATAATATTTTCAATACAAATACGCTAATAGCATATCCGCAGAAATTTTTTGGGGGCGTTTAGTTTTTGCTGAAATGATTAAAAAATACTCCTTATCGTTTATGGTAGCCATGATTACTCGATAGCAGTGCAGGGTAATAATCATAAGCAAAATTGTTCAACGCGCCAAACACGTGGACTATTGCAGTGAAGTATTTATAAAATTATATGTTCTCGTAATTTAAAAACCTCAATATTATATAAATGGGCTCATTGGTCCTCTAAATATGGAGGTCATGGAGACCGAATTGAGAGCGCAGAAATTTAGAAAGAACAATTTGTCGCCTATTAAAAGTTTAGGCCTTTAGTTTAGGCTATTCTACAATATTTCGCCCTGTCTCACGATTCCTTTTCAAAGAGAACAAAAAATAATTTTTGTCATATTTGTACTACAGGCTAGCGTAAGGGGATTGTGAAAAGCAAATTTATGCCACTTTAGAGAACCTTATACATTGCCAATAGTATTTAATACGCCTGCGGCGGTCGACCTCATTTTTGTTCGATCCTTTTTCTTCGGCTTGTTCAAGCTGTCGCCCCGTGCGCCATGTGTAACGTTTTGTTTGCGCGGCTACATTATGCATACTAATGTGAGTCCGCTTCGTAATCTCGTATGCTGTCTAACAATTATTAAGAGCATCAGCATCCAGGAATATATAAAGGGAATGCTGCGATTGCATTTTAGAGTGCAGCTCATTGGCGTCCGTTCCTGGGTTTTGCGTCGGCGTCGTCGTCAGCCTCGTAACCAGCTCAGCCTCCGTTTCGACCCCCCAGCTCAGCACCCCTCTTCCTGTGTGGCGCCGACCACATGTGTTATCTGATTGCTGCGCGCGCTCCCCAGCCGCTGCTTATACCTCCTCTTCCCTCTTCCTGAGTGGCGGCGAGACTGGTCTCCGGTTGCCGACACACCGGCTCGCTATCAGTGGATCACGGAGCGTGCATCCCAAGGCGAAACGCCGAGTCGCGTTCTCTTCAATTGCTAGCGGCGTCTGCGACATCAGTCAGTCGTTGCTATATGTTCGTCGCGCAACGTGCCTATGGGCCCACGCGCTGCCTCCCGCAACATCCCGATAAGTTGCTCTGTTCAGTTATACGACCACAAAGCTTCTTTCATGACAGCCAAGAACTGTTAGTGGAGTTCTTGAAGGAATACGTGTCAAAATTAAAACAAAAGATGTCTTTAATTGAGCGTACGTGTCTTGCTCGAAATCTTTGACTCAATCTATAAAATTATAAAACAGCTGATGCGCTGCGCTCAAATTTTGCATTAGGAAGTAGCGTAATTTTCGGCAATGGTTTTATCACGCAATTAGACTCCATATTTTCCTTTTATGCAACTGCGTCAGAGCCTCAGTTACATAGAAGCTTCCTTTTGCGCCGCCGTTGGTTTTCTGCCTTAAAAAGTGCGACCAATAAAGGAAGTCATGGAATTATGGCCTCGTTACTTCGGCAACTATATAAAAAAGGTCAACTATGCTCTCGTCAACACTGACAGCAGGTGCGGAAAGTGAGTGGTAAAATAATGCACATAATGAAGTCGAATTCTCGCCGCGTATTCCAAACAGACAATATGCAAAGTGCGATGCGCCATCTATTAGCGTACCGAGAACTGTACCTGCCTTTCTTGCTTGGCCAAAATAAAAAAATAAATGAAACCGCTGCGCGGGCTTGGCCAGCACATCCGGGCTTCGTGTGAAAAATGAAGTGCGGGTGGTATTTGCAATGCACAAAGCACTTTGTGAGTATTCTGCGATGCATGTGGACACGATGCAAGTATGAAGTCTTCGTTAATTCTTTTACTGAACTGGAACGTTCAACAAACGTTTTGCGAGCTATAGCGTTAAACACGCCGTCAAACTCAGAGTGTTTAGTTCCTGCGCTAAGTATCCACAAAATTTTGTCGAAATAAATAAATAATTTATATATATATATTCCCGTTAAAAATGCGATACAGCCCAGTCGGAAAAAACTACAAAGTATTGTCTGATGTTACGACAGAATTTCTGTGCGGTTTTTGACGGGAAACCTGTTGTGACAACAGAACATTCTGTAGTAACATCAAAAATGTCTGTAGTTACAGCAGAAAAGTGCTAGAGAACTACTGACAGCAAATATATACTACAGAAAAGTACTACAGAACTGCAGAAAAAATTTGATGGTTACGACAGAACTACAGGATATGTTGTATTTTTGACACAATTCTGTAGTTTTTTTCGACTGAGGGTGCTTATTTGTCATCTCTAAACAAAACAGGAGCCACTTGGAAAGATGGGAATAAAAGGAGCCAAGGGAGAAACAGGAGCCAAGGGAGAAAGATGGGAATAAAAGAGAGAGATAGAGGCGCCATAGTGAAGGGCTACGATCCACCGCGCTGTAATGGATTTCGCCTCATCACAGTTTAGTCGTCCAAAGTGCTCTCTAGAATTTTTTTCCAAGTGCACGAGATGGCCAGCTGTCGAACAACCTTTTTTAAATCCACATTGACGTGTGTCAAGCAAGATGTAAGGTTAAAGTACAAGCATAAGCCTAATATTCAGAACAGTGAAAGGTTTTAACGAGACACATCTTCAGAGCTTTGGGACTATACCTGCTTGGAGATATTGCGGGCTTCCCATACTCCTGTAAAGGAAGGATATGAAATTCTTCCAAGCCTGTGGTATTTCTCCTGACGAGATTTTAATAAAAGTTTCAAGAATGCATCAAGTGCACATTCGAAAAATGAACTAGCATTTGATAGTATGCTGCCTCTGGGCCTGGTGCTGTCTGTTTGCTGGAAGAAAGGTTTATGTTTTTAATTGTAGTGAAAAGTGACTGCTGTATGCCTTGTGAACATCACAAGTTGTAGGCGATTTTTGCCTTTTTGCTTGTCTTTTATACAATAAAAATGACTAAAAGTTTTGATGAGCTAAATACCATGAAATAATGTTCCCCTATAATGTCTGCTTGCTCTTTAATGCTTGCCTGGACATTTCGGTTGTTAAGAAGAGGAACTGTAAGAAGGTGGTACTCGTCATTTATTTATTTACTTGCTCTCACATGTTTTTGGATGTTATCTGACTGTATTTTATATGACGTGGTGCTGGCGAAGACTCTTGAGAGTTCCTTGGACTGCCAGAAGATCAAATCAGTCAATATTGTCGACCATAAACCCTGACTGCTCATTGGAGGGTCAAATTCTAAAGTTAAAGCTCAGCTACTTTGGTCATCTGATGAGAAGAGAGGAGTCGCTGGAGAAAGATTTGATGTTGGGAAAGGTTGAGGGTTGCCGGAGAAGGGGTAGGCAGCGAACGCGATGGTTAGATGGCATCCTCGAGGCACTGCAGAATAAGTTATGTGATGTTAGGAAGATAGTGAGAGACCAGAAAGCGTGGCGTGACATGGTCAATAGGGTCACGAAGAGTCGGACACGACTGAACGACTGAACTGAACTGAACTGAACTGAATGTTTCTATGCCGCTTTTGGAGCAATATGCGACTCCCACATACCATATTTTACCCTTGGCTTTTTTTAAAATGATAAGACTTTTCTCTGTAGGTGCCTCCAAAATATATATCATGTCTTGTTTCGTTTTTTCTTTACCTCCCAGAAATCTAGCGTTCACCAAACGTTATACTTCTATCGCAACTACTGGTTAATGAGGCATAGCTTGGAGTGCGGCAGCTAATATAGAAGATATAAAACTTTCATTCAGTTCGTGAACATTAGTATCTCCTGAAAAACGTTTTTTTAAATTACCTTTTTCTTTTCAATTTTAGTCAGCTAAATGCAGGTTCCAACAGCGCGGTTTAGTTTGAATGATAGATGTAGAGGTTGTTAAGCTGATAGTTGTAGGAAGGTGATCACTCCCATGTAAATTATCTGGGACACTTGATATAAATTCGTTAAAAGATGGAGAACTGAAACATAAATCAACAGAGCTCATACGTAGTCACAAAGGAACTGCTAAGTAGCAACTAACCAAATGCTTCTGGAAGCTCTACGAATTATGCTCTCCTGTAGCTCTCAGTAGTGCGGTGTTGTAGCAGGGATAAAAGGTCTAAAAATGATGTCCAGAATTCTTGCTGAACGTTTTGGCCAGGGCAGGCTCCGTACTCGCGATTCCAAATTATAACATGTATAACACAAATCAATATAGCAATGTAGGTGACGCCGTTTTTAAAAACCTGAAACCGGCCATATTTGAAAAATTGAAACATGGCTAAGATATAGGAGAAACACAGAAACATAAAGAGACTATACCTGGTTGTGGTCTAGCTTGGGCTGTATCAATTATTAATGAATATAGGTTGGTACAATATGCTCCTGAGCACGTGAGGATTTGTGAAAACCGCCTTAGATTGGGCTTCCTTTTATCGCTTGATACTTGGTTCCTGGAGTCCAGAATGCCTCTAACATCTAATATATCATCACCAAGAAAACTAGATCCGCGCGCTTTTCACAGTTACACCATTTGAGGCTCTCATATTGTTTTCCTCAACTGTGGCGTTTACAATGTAGCACAAAATCACAAATATTTGTTGTTGCTTTAACATGCTTGCGATGCACACGGAAATGGAATTGGTTGGTTAAAATATCGTCAGTAGTGATGTTTTTACCTGAATTCTTGGAGATTATTTTCGTGAAAATTGTTTCCTCAGGTAAGTATGGCGAAACTTCATGTCAAGATAACCTGGAGAAGACAGTCACATCAGTAATGAGACCTTAGCTATGCTTTCAGGTTTATTACGTCTTTCGGATCACTCAATGTTGGTGCCTGACCCTTAAGAGCGTTTTTCCGCGATTGTAGTCTCGTGCAATACGGTTATAGGTCAATGAGCGCATCGGTTGTGTATTTCACACAGTTGACAAATACAGAGAACATATAACGCAGCGCCCCAAATTAGGTATGTTTAGTTGCTGTCGAAAATAATGACCAGTAGTCGTCTGAAATGCCAATTATACAACCACGGACAGTTTTCGGTGGTGTGATACCAAGGAGCGGCTTCTTAATAGAGAAAGCATACAGCGCAGAATGGGCCTCTGATGCGCACTGTGATGTGACGGATGCCACCGTCCTCGGATTCTACAGCCGAGCACTGTGCCGCTCTCGAACAACCACCAGTTGTTCGAGAGCGGCCGGAATTTGTTGCTTGCGCAGAAAGCGGTATGAAACTTCTACCTATAGAATGACATGTACAAATAGTAAAGCGGCATATATTAGCTTCCGAGTGTTTTATTGCTCACAAAGGTCTCGAAATATAGCTCGCGTGCCAAAAGAATAATTAAAACACCAATAGAATGAGCAGAAATAAATGAATCCTGAGCACGCGGAGGCACTCTCTTGCAGGCACTCTGAGCGGCTGCTCGATTGCTACGATACGGCGCATGAACGGATCACTTCACTTTATTTCGGAGTGATCACAACGAAACGTCGAAGCACAACTTGTGTTTCCAGGAATTGTGTACATGAATGCGATCTTAAAGAGAGACAATTAAAAGCAAATGCGATTCTTCCCAACGTCTCAAACAAATCTATTGCAATATAGCGCAGTTCCCATTTTTAAATCGAAAGCTTTACAGGTCTCGTCGAGCCAAGCTCATCTACCTCGCAGATTGACCTATGGTTCAGCGCTAGGAGCACGCGCCGCGCTACTTCTTTCCACGTGCACCGCGCACAGCCGGCGGTGCTCGCGTTCTGTTCGGCTGCCTCGCTTTCTTAGTTTCGCAATCTGGAACAACTACGGCTTTTCGACACATCTGGGAATCTTTATACGTACCGGTACATATATCAACAGATATATAACATTGCCTGACAAATACCACAACCTTCCGATCATCAGCCCATCCTTTCCCTCCACCAACACCGCTGCCAATCCTCCTCGCCTCATTGGACGTCCACTTTCAAAATGCCCTCTTGGTCTTCGCGTCAATATTCTGTTTGTTTCTTTTTGAAGTTCGCAGATAGCCAAGGAGGAGTCGCGCTCCGGAATCAGTGTTTCGGCTGCGTTTCCTTGATGTTCGTAGTGAGCCATTTAGAAGCTAAACCACAAGAAACCGTGTCTGATCAAGCCTGAGGGAGCTTCTTATTTATAAAAAATGCAATCAAAGATTATAATTTCCCTTAGCAATAGAGCGTGACCAAGCATAGCAACGCTCTGGCTTGCATGACCGGACATAACCGAGCTTGTTGCACACCAATTTTCCTTTTATATTTTACTCATATATAGCACATTTATTGTATATACATCTCTTCCATAATGTTCACATGTATTATTTATTTTCGAAGCGAAGTATAGTCGCAGAACGTCAGTATGAGTTCCGGCAGCCAAAGTGCCCACAAACACCTAAAGAGGTTATAGCAAAGATTCCCCTTCTATATTTATGTTGATTAGAGATACATACAGCGCCAGTTGGGCATTATTGTTGGGAGGAAATTAAATCGCATAAGTTTCAGAATGAAAGAGCCAAATAATAATAATAATAATAAAAATAATTGGTTCACAGGGAGGGAAAGGCGCAGTATCTGTCACACTTGTGTCTGTGGACACCTGAGACGCGCCGTAAGGGAATTGAGGAAGGTGGGAGTGAAAGAGTATAGAGAGAAAGAGGGTAGCAAATTAGTTACACCGCTAAAACACAGGAACCTCGTATCCTAATTAAGGGAGATATCAATGCATTTATTAGAAAGCGTCAAGTATCTACTGAAAAAAATATGCTGCGGATGCATTTATTAGTACACCGGAATTATCATGTAAAAATTGAATGTATATTCTGTAATGGCAGGCGGAAAATTGGACGCATACACTATATTATCCGGGAGTAAATTCAATTCGGAATTAGTTAATGTGTACAAGCTTTAACCACGATATTTTCCTGCTTCTGGAGAGCAACTTCTATCTATCTTTTCGCAATTTCTGAACCTCTTTTCTTGTAGTTGGAGGCGCCCGTGACAAATCACAGAGCCATTTTTGAACAAAGTCTCGCTTATCTAGAAGCACGTTTCTGAAAAGGCCCCACACTGCTCTTGTGTATTCTAAAACCGGCTGTGTGTAAGTAATATGCAAATTTTATTTCAGACTTCTGGGTGCACACTTGAAGTTTCTCTGAAAAAGGTGCAAAAGGCGACATGCTTTACCGCTTGTTATGTCAGTATTTGTTTTCCAGTCCTAAGTGGCAGGAACGTAATTCCCGTGCAGTTTACTCCGTCCACACATTATACTGGATAATGTTTATAAAGCACGTAATAAAGATCTTGTCCGTAAACTACGCATGGGGGATAGAATTTTGATACGTTCAAATCATTCTTCTATTTTTCAGACCAAGAATAATTTCTTCCAAATCAGACTTTAAAACGCTTATCTCATCTTCTCATGAGACGGGATGGTATCAAACATATTTATTCATATGCGATCTCATATTTGAAGCAAGGACATGAGTTAACTCATTGATAAAAATGAAGATTAGGGCTGATCCTTGTACCAACCACTGGGTCCTTGTTCTGACAAGACATTAACCACTCACGACATGACACCATTAAGAACCACCTTCAGTTGCCGTTCGTGCAAATAATTGGTGAGCCAACTGTACTATGAATCACGAAGAATAAAAGATTGAAATTTATACAAAAGCAAATCATTCTGGACCGCATTGAACACCTTCCAAAAATCAATAAAAACGGAATGTGTGTAATAATAAAGCCGTATCCAATATCACAAAAGGAATTCCATAAGTTGTGTAGTACAGAATATGTTCGAGCGAAATCCATGCTGGGTCGAGATAATAAGGGGCGTTTGGTGGTTTTGGGGGTTTAACGTCCCAAAACAACTGAGTGTTTGAAATACATTGTAGTGGAGGACTCTGGAAATTTCCAATCACCTGGGGTTTTTTAGCCGGCACTGACATCGCAGAGTACACGGGCGCCTTGCTTTTCACCTCCATCGAAAAGCGTTCCGCCGAGGCCAGGATTAGATCCCCCTCCTTTCGAACAGTAGTCGAGCGCAGCAACCACCGCTCCCTCTCGGCGGGTCGGTCGAGACGAAGAAGGTGAAAGTTCATGAAGGTTATTAATAAGACCAGAATAAACTATCTGTACCATTCAGTTTTGTTTTGTGGGATTTAACGCGTCAAAGCTACTCAGGGTATGACAAGCGAGCGCCGTAGTGAAAGGCTCCGCTCTTTAACATGCACTGACTTTGTAGAGCACTTGGAAGCCTTGATATTCGCCTTCGTGAAGGAGCGGTTGCCGCAACCTGGATTCGATCCCTGAGAACAGCACCATTCAGTTTGGCTTGTGGTGTTTAACGAGTCATAGCAACTTAGGGTATGACAAGCGCCGTAGTGAAGGGCTCCGTAAAGTTTCAATCACCTAATGCTCTTTAAAGTCGCCTTGCTTTTCGCCTTCATCGAAAAGCTGTCACCGTGCCCGGGATTCGATCCTTGGGCAGAGTACCATTTAGTTTGGCTTGTGGGGTTTAACAAGCCATAGCTACTCAGGGTATGGCAAGCACCGTAGTTGAGGGCTCCAGAAGTTCAAACCCCTGGTGCTCCTAAACGCGCACTGACATGAACACGTCGGCGTTGTCATCCACCTAAGTAAAACCATTTTCATTAGTCTCCACGTTTCAACCCCGTATGTGAGTGCCGGTAAAATGAGAGTCGCTGTCAGGACATATCGGCTATCACTGCTTTAAATGCTCAGCCTGCTCATTTTTCGCTAAACCTGCAACGCCGGATTTCCTGAAGAATAAAACCTTTCATATTCTCGCCCTAATATAATGGAAGAATACGAGACATTGGGGCATGTACCTTGCGGCCCGCCAGAAGAAAATGATACGCACTTTCGCACTTTGTAACACGGGTGCGTTAAGGCCTAATTTACGATATTTTGTGAGTTAAAACGCCAAGATATAGCTCCCACAGGTGCAAGTTCGGAGGGGACAGGACCGAGCAATTTTTCGTCAATGAACTTTGTGGCGCAATGACGCCACATAATATAGAAAAGTTGGGGGGAGCGCCCTACTTGTATCGCTCACCTCCACTTGGCGATTGGTATTCGATTTACCCCTTAAGGCAGTTGTATACATGAAAAGTTTCAAATAACGAAACATGCTGCTGCAACGTTTCACCGCACGTTTTCATGTTTGCGCATGCTTTCAGACTCCATTTTCAATTTTTGGATGCTCATTATTTTAATTATGTGTACGGATTGTATGGCTTTGCAGGCGGGCTTTGCGTTATCATGACCTTGTCGGCGATGTAAAGTAGACATAAATTAGTATATCAGAAAATAGTTTGCACCATCGAATACAGCGTCTAGGAAAGTCATGCAAGTGATAAAATGGTTAATGTAAGCTATTTAGATAAACTTTTCCAAGATCACTACAGAATCTGCACTGAAGAACTGCGTAAGCAATACCGTGCTGCTCTGTTCGCAAGATGCGTCAGCGGAAATCTGCGAGTGACAGATACTGAGCCCTGGCTTTCGTGTAAATCAATTATAGAACGCCGGTGAAATTTGATGCTTTCAACGGAACACTAGTTGTGTTCAACGATGGGTGCGCGATGTACCATGTTCAGCAGCAATGGTCAGGCGTTCGTATTTCTGCACTGCATATTCTGCAGTGTTCTCGGAATTTTTCGGACTGCAGTTGGTTGATTAACTATATTTACACACTTTCTAACAATTCTCACTCATTTGTGCACGCAAATTACAGCCTTTCCCGCTCGTTCGCGTTTAAACATTTCAAAATTGCCACCACCGAAATGTAGGCCTGTCACCGCAAGTCGAGTACCACGTGAGCCCCTTTGAACGGCTATTACGAGTTCACCAGTCCAGTGCAAGGGTTTAATGGGTAACTTTTCCTCTAGTGTCAGTCAATTAAGTCTATAAAACAGAGTTACGAATCCGGGTTATTAGAAAATACATCCATAATCTGTGATTCGCAGATGAGAATGTCTCGCCGAGTAGCTCAGGTGGCGAATCGCAAAAAATCTCTAAAGACTTAGTAAAAAAAAAAAAAAGGTATGGCCAACGTCAATATGGCAAGACAAAATGACATTTTTCATTTGTATATCCTCTAGGGCCCCTAAAGAGGGACGACTTTCTCCTGAGTAACGTCATGTCCGTGAAGGCTGCGACAGCAGTCAAGCGATGCCTCGTAATAGCGAAGGAATCGGACAGCGGACACATAAATAAAAAAAAGTGACATCTTCAACTCAGGCTAAAAGCTGATTGCCGGAATAAATATCCGTGAGGCCTAACAAACGTAAAATGTTGAAACATGCTACTTTTTATCATGGGGGTTTTGGGCCTGTTTCGAGTATTTAAGAAAAGCCCATAAAAGTTCTCCTTTGTTGTACTCTTCACGGTGTGGGGGCTTCTTAAGCTAGATACGCATGGGTCTCTTCTCACTTACCGGAAGAATATCGCAAATATATCTAGAGAATGCGAGAATGTTATAGCCTGTTGGAGAAAAGCAAGCGCGTCTAAAATACTGTCGCAGCAGAAATTTCCATGCATACTCGAAACGCAGACGTTGCGAAGGTAAAACATAGGCTGTGAAATGGTAGACTGCTGACCAGGCATGGATAAACAACCGTACAACGAGTATCGCCGACCTGACAAGGATGCGGCCGTGGTTGAGCCATGCGTAGCTAAGCAATGGTCCATGCATGACCCAACTGCGGAAGTAGGCTGGCCAAGTCAACCTTACTTTTTTGTCCGAGGTCGACTGCCGATAATTAACCATTCTATGGCAATTATGAATCCCCGACCATGGGCTCGGTCCGATGAGTTTTACAAGGACCGAGCGTGGACCGACCTTAGCTTGCTGCTTGGGATAGAGAAAAATGTTCCGGTGTGACAAAAAATGCAGTAAAATCTATGCCAGAAAAGGACATTGATGCATGGTGACGTGCAATATGTCCGGTTGAGATACGGCAGGCGTGCATTCAGGGCTTGCAAAAGCTGAAGAACAGGGCAATCAGACCGAGGCTGACAAGAATAAGCTGCTTGTGCAGCTTGCTTACATGTTCAATAGAATGGAATCGATTGAACAGAAATGAGCAATTACAGTTTAAGACAGAATGACGTCTATGAATAGGTACAGGAGGAAACGAAAGCAGTTACCACCATAGAAGAAACGATGAAGACCTTATCAGGGCAGCATGATGACGTCGAGAAAGAAACTGCTGGAAATGAAAAAAACATCGCAGAACTTCGTCAACAGTTGCACGAACTTCACGAAGAAATGAAAAAAGGTACTAGGGCACGAAACAGGTCAAGATAGCTGTAAATGTTGTAAAGAATACATGTGGGGCAAGATGCGAATCCATGGTCTCCCTTTCAAAGCAAACTAAAATGTTATAGCTTCGTTTACCGACATCATATTCTGAAAGCTCGCAATTTATGAGCCGTATAGAGGGCTGGGCTGAATTCGAGAAACATTTACATCAATCACAACCTTACTCGATATGTTCAGGATATTACGTGGGCTACAAAACAAAAACCGAGTGAAAACGATTTCAAATCGACATGGACAAGAAACGGTAAGGTATTCTTGGGAAAAAAAGGAGACAAAGTCAGTCGAATTCAGTCATTAGATGACTCAGCCAAGCCCTCATTGGTACAAAACCTTTCTCGGACTTGTACAGATGCATGTAGATAAAAACACTTTGCGTTGAAAGAAGGGTATGCGAAACGCATTGATTTTTTTCCACACCGACACAAGCAGTATTCGGATGAATTGGAGTGAATTTGCTTCGAATTTAGCACGGAAGCCGGAGCAAACAGACATAAAAGCTTTAACAATTTAAAGTGGATGATTCTATGAGTGAAACATATCAGTTGCCAGGTTATGTCATATTACTTTTGCCGTGAAAGAGACCGGGGAGGAGGCATCTGTACGTTAAAGACAGATGTACCACTGAAGAAATCGTAATACTTACCGAACACTTAAAAGCAGTAGTTGTAATCTTAACTTTTGATGAACACACTTTTGTCGTTTGTGCTGTTTGCCGCCCTGCCAGCGTACTGATAGGCGAGTTCTTGTTAGATTTTGAAACGGTTCTCGGTAAACATGGACATATAAGTAATTTAATACTGGCAAGGGATTGCATCATAGATAGCCTGTGCTTGAAGAAGTTTGAAGTATGCGACTACCTGGATACCTTAGCGAATTACAATATAGAAGTAGCGAACTCTGGTGTTACGCGCGAAGAATATGTCAAGGAAAAACTTACCAGATCGTGTATTGATTATATCGTGTTTAGAAGTTATACATCGACACCACTGCCGGTTATTCTGAGTAAAAAACTTTTCCTTTCATTTCCACGTCACCCTAGTGGTTTTTAAAGACGCGGTAGGTGCAGATGCCAACATATATATAATATAACATATATGAAATATATTAAAATAAAGGTGCCGGCTCAGTCACCACGTAGTCGTCGCAGACCGGTTGCCGACAAAACTACCTATGCAGAAAAAAACTTCAGCGCAAATGTAATAGCCCAAAGGCGAAAAGAAGAGGGATAGAAAAGACCACCGACTTAACAAAGGGCTTCTGAAAAGGCACGTTTGCTCTCATAGAGTGTTTTAGACGCTTCACTCACACACGCTGAGCCTTTTTGGTTTATAAAGAAAGCTTTATTTAGTTCACGGCCTGCGCTGTCTCGACGTCTGTCCAGAATCACGGTTTCTAGTAATCGAGGAATAAAACGTCAAGGGTTCTTCTTGTTCTTCAAATCTTCCGCACCTCTCCAAGGTGCTCCTCGATTCGGCGGGCGACGTGCAGTTCACACACAAACACACAATGAGACATAGGACGACGAACTTGCAGTAACAAAACGAAAATTAAGTTTATACGACACAAACACAAGATACGTAAAACTTATTCACACGAGACAAAGAGGCGACCCACTTTACAAACGAGGCTGAGCGAATAACTAACAGCAAAACGAGCGCATCACTCTTTTGACGACTTCTGAGTCGGGGCCTGCTTGCTACACTGTCTTCTCTGAGCGAGAATCGAACCAGAGCCAGAACCGTCGATGGCTGCGCGGCGCGACGCGGAGGAGGAACGGAAAACAGCTTAGCGCTGCCAAAGCTATTCCTCCCTCCCTCGGCCCTCTGGAGAGGCCTCGAATTTACTCGAACGTGGTCAGCACGCGCGGCCCTCCCGCGCGAAGCGTGGAGGAGGGCAGGGACCGTGCGGGGGAATGCACGCGTGACTCCGCGCATGACAACGAGGGCGAGGAGGCGCAGCGCGGTGGCCGAGATTACCTAATCGGTCGCGTCGCTTTCTCGTAGCTTGGAGAACATCCCATCGCCGTTTTTTGCGGCGCGCGCGCCGAAATATTAAAGAAAGGGCCACCGCGGCCTTACACGAGGCATGCATTTACATTTGCTGCAGTAAACCGAAAGATTGGACCCAATTCGTTTTCCGAGCAGGCGTTCGTGTTTCTTCAAACGTTCATTCAGACATCTCGTTTGTCCTCGTGTGTCCGCATGGCCACATGTTAAATGAATCTGGTAGATAACACTTTCTCTACAACCGCCAAACATATGAGCCTGATATACACCACAGGTTCGCTTTTTTGGGAGTTCCTTGTTGTTCCTGGAACACAATTCGGCCAGCTTACGAAGGGCGGAAAACAAAACAGGCACCTTGAAATTATTAGCGACTTTCTTCAAAATATGTGCTGCACAGTGCGTGTACGGAATAACAACTTGTCTCACACTCCTGTTCTATTATTGAGCATTTATTTTCTTGCCCTTGACCTTCTGAAGCAGGGATTCAGCCACTGCCAACCCTGCTTGTTGCAATCGCGAAACCTTCAACTGCAAACTTTTCTGCATGTTGCGCGACCAGGATTTCTTTATTGCCGAATCTAATCCCAATGTGGCTATGGCCCGTTTAACTGTTTTAGAATGGAACGGTTCTTAGAATAGAAGTTCTGTCTGGCTTCGAGGTTTGTAGATCGAACCGATCATTTCTTTCTCCAAGAGGAGTTCCAGGCCTAGAAACCGTAGCCTATTATCTTTTGCGAATTCACAGGTATATTCCAAAACATAACTAAAGTCTAAAACCAGCTAAAATGTCCTCAAAAGTGAACTGGTAAATAGCTGTATCTTGTTTGCTTAACAGTATTAAAAATCGTCGACATACCTGAAAACTTTCAACACCTTGCTTTTGTCGAACCTTCTATCTAGATTCTTATTAACGGCCGCAAAAAAAAAAAAAAAAAATGTTGCTTAGCACTGGCGCAGACACAGGCGCACCAGTGCTTTCGGGCTTCGGGCTATTTCATTTGAACTGACGTTTTTTCAAATCGTTATGGACCAACTAGCCCAACAAAAAGTTTTACCTATGCGGGAATCATTATTGAAGTATAATAAGTTGCAACGCGAAAATTGAGCACCTCCTTAGGCTAGCGATCAGGCAGTATACAAAATTCTCGAATCGTGCGCAGTCCAAGATTAAACTCAGTGTTGCTAGACGAAAGATGCCTACTAAACGCGGCGAATTCTGCCGATCGCCATAGACTGCTGCCTTGAATGCATTTGACGGTGATGTTCTTATCAGAACAAGCTTTCAATACGCTGTGACGAAACTGTCAAAGCTAGGAGTTATATTTCTTTACTCGTGGGCCGATTGATCCACGCAAGGCGAGAAGTTGAGCTACATGCCAGGTATTATTTTTTACACGTACTTATCCGTTGGCGTTTTTTATCATAGTTACGTTAGCTGGAGGCAGCGGATGCCAGAAAAGAAATCGTACAACAAAACTGACTATACTAGATGTAAATTATCAACGACATTTTCATCGCTTTCCGCAGAGATTGGAACCACATCGATTCCCCTATATAGGTCGCTACAGCAAGGAGGAAATATAGGCAACAATTTGTCGCTGTGCTAAAACGCGTAGGGATACGCTGGAAATAGGTTTTCGGTTTGTTTGTTTTTTGCCGAAGAGCTACGCGCTTTGATAGCGGGTTTACATAACGCGAGCAAAGCGCTCCTCCAACTTGGACCCCTTCAGGGTTTTTTCATAGCTTCGCTGACAGGTGCCGCATGGATTGCTGCAATCGTCAATACTGTTGTTATCCTTGATTGCACTGGCTCGGTCTTGTTCCTTGAACTTAGCATGCTGTTTCAATTGCCAGTTTAAAGGAACGCTTAAGTGTTCTTTCCGCCTCTAGAATTTTTACTTGTCATTTCCAACTCTTCTATTTGTTTTTTGAACACATTATTTTAACTGTCAGCACCTATAAACTTTATATTCAAGTTTCACATGTTCCTGCTAAATTTGTTACTACTGTTAAACTGGTAAACTGTTCATATAAATGTTAACTGTAAAATACTGCGTTAAACTGTGTGCATGTAAACAAAACTGCAAAACTGTTAAAAAGTGCATAAAGTGAAGGATATTGGAAAATCATAACGTGTTTTGTTCAAATCTGTACGCATTGCTGAATTGTCTAATAACATGCACCCTGTATAAATGCGAATGGCTTAAGCTTTAAAACTTTGTAGATATATTTCGTATTTGTCAATCCAATTCCCATGTTATACATCAAAGAAAACGCAATTATTGTAAATACAGTTTGTAAGTAGAGCTGTACTACCTTTGTGAATGATATGACAGTGGCCTCGTCGCGAGCTGGACACAGTTAAAATCAACAAGCTTGACAACAGAGCTTTTGAAGTCACAGTAGTTGTTGATACATTCAAAAAAGTAGCGCTTTTCATCAGAATGCCGTGGTGCAGTTGAACGTAGACTTATATATCACACGACATTTTTAAGGCGGTTATAAGAAGTCATACTTAAGCACATCAAAAATAGCTGTTGTAACCTCTCGAACAACTATGCCTATATACTTTCGAGTATTCGAACACATCTCGCCAAGTTCATAATCACAGGTCCTAAAGGCTTCAGCAGACTCTCGTTCGGGTCATTGTTTTTCTAGTTTTGTCTCATCTGCGGCGATAACATTGTTGTCCAGGTCCATAACGAGTCGCCGTACCTGTAACAGGTTTCCTCAGAGCCATGCAAAAATCTCAGGCGATGTCACTGTTTTGCAAAAGCCAACAAAAATGGCGATGTCCCGTTTCAGCCCTAAGGACATGTTACTATAGCCGCAGTCGCAAACGCATCGACTAAAACTATAGATTATTTTCGGGCTGTGCAGTAAACGTCGTCTTCGTGAGGTTTACAGTGGAACACTGTCGTTTTGTGCAGTCGTCATAGTCCTCTTCATGAAGTTCAAATTGTGTGACTCCTTCATTTAAAAGGAGCAAATACGCAATACATAGGCCGCCTAGCCAATTGCGCCCGATGTACGCTAGCGTAATGTTCGGCGAACCTACCGAGCCGCATGACACAACTCGCAACGCTTTCGCATTAGTACACCCGAGCAGACGTAAGTGCACCTCTGCATTTTTTTTAGATTATTCCCATTATTACTACCACCGGGATTAGCTTAGCAAAAACACGTTGGCATTTTTTTTCTTGTTCTTCCTTCAAATTACTACCTGCTTGGGAGCACAAAAAGACGGCTCTGGAGGCAAGTGACTATAGATGGGGAAGACGTGCCCCGTCCCCGCCAAAAAATAAGTTTATAATCAGCTTGCAACACTCAAAATGTGAACATAAGTATTTTAACCTATGTTTATTTTTCAAGTATGAAGCGGGTACTCCAGTGTAAGGCTCAATCGGTATTTAAAGAGGGTCCATCACCTTTATTTTAGAAACAAATAAAGCAAAAGTTCTATTTAGCCACACAGGGAGTTCTTTGTGGCAGTAATACTCAGTAATACAATAGTCATCAAAAGTGCGGCAAGGACAACATCGTGACCTCAGTTATCTCGGTCTTTCCCGTCTTCTTCCTGCGGTAGCTCCAATTTTTTGTCAGCTCTGTCACTTTGTTTCGGTTCACGATTCGGTGGTGATTTGCATCCCGTGGTGCTGAAACTTTGACGTGTTACCGTATTACAAAGGTCATTAAAACGCTTTTCGCAATCTTCACTTGGTTCGTTTGAATCACCTTTCACCCAAAGCATGCAGTCAAGCTTATTTTTTGTGCCCTCTGAGTTGGAGTCTCGTGCTTGAGGCTGAGGTACTTCTGCAAGAAAAGATGCGACATCGGAATTCAAGATATTGTTAAGATAACCTATCCCGTAACAGAGGGTTAGGAAACAAAGGTGTTCACTACTACGCGACTTCTTTATCTTTACAGCCCAGCATTTCTGCGACATCTCACGAGAAGTCAGGCGCGTAGACGAAAGCCAGTTATGATGGATCACGTTAAGAGAACCAATCTGCATAGCAGTAGAAATTTGTAGCACTCGCTCTGCACGAGCAGCTGCACGCGCGAAAACATGCCAATTCTTCCTCGATCCGACTGCAATAGCTGCGAACATTAGGCGATCTTTGTTGACAAAAAGCAAAACATGGAGTACAGCATATTAGGTGAAAATATTTGTAATATTTATCCGCCGAAAAGCAGTGGTGTGGCTATAGAGTGCAGCAATACTGCTTCACAATATTAAATACAAGTTTGTCCTGGTTCGAGAATCAGATACGGACACCTACCATGCTTATGACAGGGGGTCTAGGAATTCCTAAAACTAGAACAGTGAGCAAATAAATGTTAGATGTTTATTAAATCAATCGGTAACTAAGTATTGTGTTTTTCATATCTCGAATAATTCCTCTTTTGTGCTAGATTTGCGCAGAAGTAGGAATTGGTCAGAAGGTGCAGAGCTTTCTCAGAAACTTGATGCTATTCTTGTGTTAGAATGAGGGATAACCGTGTGTTTGAAACCTTGAAACGGCACATATCCTTGTTCGTATACTACTAGGGATGCCCATGCCCAGCATCAGATTTGCATGTGCAGTTGGTCTGATTGGCTGAGCTGATTTATGACGCCATAGTACATTCATGCTACGCTCCAATGGTGGCGCTCCAAGAGCCACAGCCCAGAGATGAGAGATATTGGTGTGAGATGGATGACCATCCGCCCAACTGACATAGCAGGTCGTCGTAAAAGTATAGTTTGCCGTGAAATACCACGTCTGAACCAAACGCAGACATGGCCATTATTAATTTTCCTGATCTTGCAATAACAGCTGATCAGACATTAAGCAAGTGTCATGTCAATTACTGCTAACAAACAGCTAACAAGACTGGAAGGTATGCCAAATATACACTGTTCAGCGCACGGCTACAAGCGGAGCAGCAGTAACACTCTTTACAGCTGCATATCTGTGTTGAATCCTTGCAACTGAACAATGTAATTCTGATAAGTAGCCTCAGCAATACTGCGAAGCAAGAACATTCTTCCCGGTATAGCACAACTGCAATCGCAATATTCTTTACTTACCATTGTGTGCTTCATACTAACACAATTACGATCACTTTGCTTCCCGGAAGAAGTGCGTTCGAACACCTGGGTAATTAAGCTGTGTACATGCTATAGTATACACGCAGGTGACTGATTGCCGCACACTACCCCCAGTCAGATGCGCAAAATGAACAGATGAGAGTACCGCGAAAGTAATTCCTAAGTTGTTTTTCAACGCCTTACTTCACAGCATTATGCAAGACTATGTTGCATCACCTGCAAGCATTTGATTTCACCTAAATTCATTGCTAGATTATAATGTAGGTGAGAACAGGCTCCAAGAAAAAGTGTCTATTGTGCTTTATTAAGCGCACGGATGACTTCATGATGCGGTAGAAGGGAACACACGCAGCGTGCAGTCTTTGTGAAAAGTGTAGAACCCAGGGGGTCTACTTCTGATCCACTTCGTGCAGCTTGTAATGCCTTTCTAGCGCTGAAAATCTCTTGATGGTAAAATGCATTTTTGTCCTACCCTCTCCAGGTTGAAGGACCTCCAATAATGCTAAAGCGCCACCATGCGACTCAGAAATAGACCCCCTTGAGCTCTGCACTTTTGACAAAGGTTGTATTTGCGATATGCTAGCAATGTCTAACTTAAGGCGGCAATTCGGCACCAGGCACCAGTTAGGTTCTTTTAAAACTAGCCATGTTATATTGCTTAGTGCAGCTGAGATTAGATCATCGTTTCTCTTGGACATTATAGATGGGCCAACTTCTTTCATTTAATACCCATTTTTTATTTTTTTTACATATTACTTAATTCCCTTGATAAATAAGCAACATCATAAAAAGTACAGGAATAAATTATATCCCAAGGAAGCAGGCAATTAATATTCATAGTGTCAGAATTGTACGGATAGAAATAAGGTAAATAGACTGCAAGCCTGAGGAGCGAAGGAATTAGACAACTGAAACCTCGGCTTAAACTGAAGAGCCAGCAAGGCGCCACATCGAGGCGTCGTCTTTTCATCTGCCGTGTTCGGCGGCTGGCCGCTCTTATAGCGCACCCAGGAGGAATCGGTCAGGACCACCCGCCTACACTAGAAGTTCAAAATGAAGGCGGCGTCGCAAGGCGGCAACGAGGAGTCAGAGATTGCGAACAGAGGTTTGCCGGGTTCAGGAAGAATATAGAGGCTTAAGGGTCAAAACTGGCCGTAGTTTTGCAGCTTATCTGTACCAAGGTGCCAGTTATGAATAATGCCTAACGAGCTGTCGTATACTGGGTTTACTGTAACCGAAATGCGTCATTGCCAACGAAAATATTTACGGAATTGGCGATGTCAGGATGAGACAATATCTAGCCCTAACATAAAATATCATTTTTTTTTATTTGCAAGCAATAATTTACTTAAGCTCTAGAACATTGAAATCTATATACAATTGAATACCTTTAATTCAATGCGGATAATTGAAAAGAAAATAACAGACACATTTGTTCGAACCAAAGTATCTGCATTCCTCTAAACCTAAACATTATTCTCAATAATAGTGAAGTTGACATTGTAGACAACTTTCAATACCTGTGTGCGGTATTTTAATTCAGTATGCAGTGAGAATACCATCTCAGTCATATTCGTCAAACGCCTGCTACGGTGCTGTAATTATGCGGTCATTCGACCTCCTATAGGTGCCGCGCGGGATTCACGATATGTCGGACGGGCAGGTGATAGCGCTACAACTATATAGCGGAAGTTTTTACAAATGGTGCTGCTTCGTGAGGACGCGTCATTTTTCGCGTGATATTTTACATTTGAATAGGCAGCTGTAACTTGTTATCAGAGTTAAATAAGAGTACATTCTAGATTTTGGCTGGAATAAAAGCTGAAAATAAATGTTCATTAATGTGGGCTTTCTTGGAATCGGTCTTTTCCTCAGTATTCGAATTCGGGGTATGGGGGAGGGGGAGTGTATAAATGTCTATAGAGGGGCATGGATGGTAGAGGAAACACAGTAGTCAATTTAATTCATTTTTGCTGTTAATTTTTCACGCAAGCAAGCAGCGTTTACGACTCCGGCTCTCAGAATAATGATTAAAACAATAAATAATTTACTTTAACCAAGGGTAGACGGTATTAATTAGGAGGACAAGAAAAAAATAAGGATCAATTGGACTAGATAACAATTGGTCGCGAAGGTATGCGGTAGTTCAAGCTACTAGGAACAAACCTTATAACCAAAACGGCATTTTCAACAGCACTCGCAATACGCAGACGTTGGAAACTGTACAGCACGCGCATATATGCATCATACTACAACAGGTTAACACAATAATTGGGAACACATCAAGAATATTAATCTGTGTTCTGCACTGTACTCACATCTAAAAGGCGTATATCTCGCATCTTTCATGTCAGCCACAGAAATTTACATGACGCTGACAGATGTAGGTATTACTTTATAGCTGATACACACGAGAATTGTTTCAATATGTGCAGACAAGAGCTTTGGATATCCCCATAATTTACCCAAGAACTAAAATAATCTAAACTAATCTTAGTTTAGAATACTTCGTTTATATTCTTAGTTTAGCAACAAAGTAAATTAAGAATCCAAACCAATACGTGACAAACTATGTACTCCTTAACCGATGTTGGTTGGTTCATAGGAAGGGAAAGGCGCAGTATCTGCCACACTTGCTCTGTGGACACCTGAACCGCGCCGTAAGGGAAGGGATGAGGGTGGGAGTGAAAGGGGATAGAGAGAAAGAGGAGCCGTAGTGGAAGGCTACGGAGTAATTTCGACCACCTGGGGATCTTTAACGTGCGCTGACATCGCACAGCACACGGACGCCACTTCGTTTCGCCTCCATCGAAACGCAGCCGCCGTGGTCGGGTTCGAACCCGGGAACTCCGGCACAGTAGTCGGGCGTCTTACCACTGCACCACCCCGGCGGGGCACTCCTTAACCGATATTTACGAATTAAGGGGGTGCTTTGAGAGATGTAATGGAGAGTGTAGGGCCACAATGGACTGTGACATGTCTGTGCACGTTAAAGATACCTAGGTGGTCGAAATTACTCCTGAGCCCTGCGCTACAGCACCTCTCACTGTGCGATGTCAGTGCACGTTAAATATCCCCAGGTTGTCCAAATTATTCCGTAGCCCTCCACTACGGTCCTCCTTTCTCTCGTTCCTCTTTCACTTCCACCTACTTGCCCTTACGGCACGGTTCACAGCATGTAATCACTAGTTCGCTTGTTCGATTAACTTTTCATTCACTTGACGCATGTAACTCCGCAGCAAATCTCAACAAACCCTCAATACAAGGTTTTCGGAGATTATATTTTTGCTTCCTGTATCGGCGCGGTAATTTTAAATCTTGATCGCTGCTCATATATCAAGCATACAGATGCTAGTTGTGTGTAGCATGCTTTTACTGACATACGACCCAGTTGAAGTCTTAATGTAGACAATGAATTGCAGTTTGTACTACAAAACTCTTGGGTTGGGCGCTCAATGTGTGTATTCCGCTAACAAAATCAAATCGGCTTATTGTTTGAAGAGATAAAATTTGTCAAGAAATGTGTGCGTTTATACAGACCAAAAGAACGCGAATACAGGCTGGTTGGTACATGTTGAAGAATCGAGTAACACCGCGCTAGGCAAGACAGGACACGTGAAGGACAGACACATGCGCCGTCCTTCATGCGTCCCGTCTTGCCTAGCGCTGTTTTACTCAATTATTGAGACTCGTTGCCCACGAAGGCTGAAATATGATAATACAGCGGTGAAATTTATCCACATCATTTCGCAATATCGTAGACAGGGTATCACTAGATTGCCTCCTTTACAATTATTGTATAAATTGTTTTGTTATTTGAATTTAGTATTTGACAAAAAACTAAATATACTAATGTTGAAAGACTGCTGTAAGAGTTAGCTACGTGCAGAGAAATGTAGACTGGCATAAAACGCACTGTTCTTTCATATCCACTTCAGATATAACGTACCAGATTTTTGTTTAACCTCTGCATATTTTTGATCTACTGCTGTGGCATATTATTCAGCTGGTATATTGTGACCCTCAATCATGACTGCATACAGAAAAGAGAGAATGGCGTCACCAAACAGTGCAGGTAAAAGCGGTTATCGGGTCAAATCGTCTTACGAATTGCTTCAGTGAATGTAATCACTGATTTTGCACATTGTTTTGGCAGTAGAAGCATACTTTTTTTTCGAGCAAATCATGCATTCGCACATTACATTACACCCCAAAAAATTATAGTTTTTTTTTTAATATCACCTTCGTGCTTCACACCACTGCGGCCACCAGCGCCGCAAGCAACGATCACCGACTCGCTGCTTCTAAAAGACGCTGTGCGGTACCGCCACCATATTCCTTGAACGACCGAATAGGTAGCATGCTAGACCTGCTCTCTACAGAGGTGAAACTAGTGATATACACCGCTCTGTTGTGTTTCTATCTTGATTATCGCCACTTATTTTGTGAGATGCGCCCCGTTCAACCATACAGACGATTTACCTATTGCAAATACACATGTCGTATTTACAACTCCCCTTATGCAGCTTCCAGTGCGTATCTTTCTCTAAATTCTATATTAATGAAAATTGTCAAATCCTGAAAAATAACTGTTAAGACTGAGAGATAAAATAAAATAGAAACCCTAACGAAGACGTGTATACAACAAGTATACTCAAGTACATACATTCTGGCGATCCCATAGGATCAGTGAAATGCAAAATTGAGAGTACAAGCCAAAAACAATACATGAAGAGAACTGGCTCGTGCCTACTCTCCGTGTAAGTTTGATAATAGGAAGGGTCAAGTAACTACGTCTATCTTCATTAAAAGAGTATCAATTGTACTGAGCCTTTATTTTTGTGTAAATGCAAGGTACTTCGTCCTCCCTACGAAGACATATCTAACGGATTATGTCAACTTTGGCACCTGCTAACTGTACAAGTACTATAATATATCAATGAGTGCCGTAAACGTGGATCTCTTTTTGGATTATCAGATCTATTAATGTTTTGCTGTTAGCATGAGTGTGTGTGGCAGCGTGTCTGTCCTTTTTCTCTAACTTATTATATTATTTATGATTGCGTCCAATGAATTCTTTGATTCTGACTGAAATTACTATATTGTAATAATGTATTGAGTTGTCCTTCGTACACGTGCAATTCTGCTTGTAACAGATTCTGCCACTGACGGAAAATGGGCGCTGCGGGCCGGTTAACCTGCCCGTCTGGAGCTTTTCTTGCAGCTTCCTTCTGCCTGAAATTTTCTGTGGGAAACAAACTGATTTCATTTGATATGAAACTGTATTACGCTAATATGCATTCTACCAAATCCATTTTTTTGGTAACAAAGTTAGGCGAGTGCCATACCTAAGAGGTAATTTAATTTCACTTTTATGTTCGGAGCAGTGAATTCTCCTAATCTCTCTGTGCCAGAAATGCTTTAAGCACCGGACAATCACGAAAGAATGTATTCGAAAGCGCTGTAAGGCTGTTACACTTACCTTTTTTGGTATCTTGAACATCTAAATATGTAATGACAGTGCAGTTTTCTTCCGCCCACAGAAATTGGTAAGATGCAGGAGGTACAGCTGGGAATCAAAAAAACGAGGAAATGGTTTTCTTGTGTCAATAGAAAAACCTGCGAATACAATTACGCCAGTGCAATGGTGCATAAAAAGCCTAAATTCCTAACTTTTAAATGATAAAAACCTTGATATGTTTACACTTACACCCACCCTCTCTGTATTTCAGTAGCAAAAAAAGGGAAAGAAAAAAACCGAAAGAAAAAATACATGTACTGACGCAGAACTATTGCCCACATTTACCGTTCTTCCTGTGCTGGAAGCTGTTCTTCCTACACATGCAAATAGTAACGGCCAATCCCGTTTCCCAACGGGCTGGCAGTAAGCTCAGACAGCTATACTTATGGGACCTTGATTTAGATTTGTTTTCTTTTTCCTGTGAGTGATTATTCATCAGCCATTTTATTTAACGAAAATACTGTGCTATAGAGCTGATACGTCTTCTGCCCTGTGTAACATTGAAGCAGCGGTAGGATTGGAGGAAAACGAAGCGAGAGTGTTATCTAGGGATCTGTCTGCTACGCTGACGGCATGTCGCTGACGTGAAGTGACGGCAGGAAATTGTCGAATGGTGAAAGGCTCACGACTTCAAATGAAAAGGGGCCATGGATAAGGGCATCGGCATCTGGATTCTTGTGGGCGGGGTGGTAACGTACGCGAATATCAAATTCCTGAAGGCGATAAGCCCGTCTTGCCAGTCTGCCGGACGTGTCGCTTTGGCGAGTAAATCCAGAAACTCACATGGTGGTGTGTCACTAGTTCAAATCAGTGCCCGTGTAGCTAAGGTCGAATTTTGATCAAGCCAACTAAAGAATAAACGCTCATTTTTAGTAAGAGAGTAATTAGCGTCAGCCTTCGTGAGCGGACGGCTAGCTCAGGCAACCGGGTATTCAGCGCAGCCAGATTTACTCTGAGCGAGCACAGCGCTGAGACAAACCCCACTGGCGTCCATGCGGACCGTGGTAGGTACTTTAGGGTCGAAGTAACGATGCGGCGCAAAGTATTCAAGGCAAGCACGCAGCTTTGCGAACACAGCGAAATGTCGCAACTGCCGGACTGATGTTCTGTCAATGGAGCAGTGACAATCAGCAAAATTTGTAATGAGCAAAATTTGTAATGAAATGAAAAATGTTAGAGCACTGACAGAGGAAGCTACTCCCACCTGTTTAAATACCCCCTTACATTTGACGCCGCCGCAGAGTATGAGCCTCGATTCTGGACCTCCGTAGCCTTGCCCTACTGACACCCACGATAACTGAGGATGTTACACCAAGCCGTGCAAGCTGGCCCACAGTCACCGGTTTAGGCTCCCTTCGCCAGCGGAACGTGGCCATTTCAGCTTGGCCTGTGTGCATGATGTAGAAGAATGAGACCCCGCCTACGAACGAGTCAGCCTATACGACGAAACGAGGGCGCAGGCTTCGATAAGTTGAGGTACCGAAACCATGATATCGACGCGTTCTCAAACGTGTTCAGCCGCCCGGAATGGTGAAAACATCGCACTAAACAGCGCATGCGTATACAGTCGCACCAGAGGGCGAAAGGTTTACAGGTTATTTCATTTTGGATGTAAAAACAGCGCAAAGAGACGAAGGACAAGGTAACAGAAACGGCCTTTCATCCATTTTGGCTGTTTTTCCATCCAAAATAAATTACAACCAACTCGCCCAACTCAGTATTTTAAAGGCTACATAGATGTCGTTGACATATGCAAACTACTCAGCCCTAACATGTCGAAAGCTAACAAGTGGAAAGCACATCTTGAAACGTATGGACGGCGATGTCTTTTAGGTGTCGTTAGTTTTTAGCCTATGACTTGCGCGTCATTGTCGAAGTGTTGATGGTCTGCCACAGTTTCCAGCACCTAAACAAGCAAAGGTGACTGATTCACCACCAGCCAGCTCAAATGAAATCGCTTGCCGTACTGACGCCAACAATAGGCTGCTCCTAGTGCTGCAGCCGAGAAAAATATTTTGTTCGTGAAGAGGGGGCTCTCAGCTTACACTGCTATCTAGCCCTTATGAACAATCACTGTATCTGAGCCCCGCGCCCAGTCAAGTCTTTCAAGAGCTGGTTGCTCAGCCTCCCCGTCCCCTCATCTGCCAACACCAGTCGCCGCTCCCATGACTGGTGTCGTTTTCTGGCGTCTTGTTACTGCTCTTATGACCTTCGTCAACGTGACGGAAAAACCTAGCGCCGGTCCACGGAAATATGCTGCCATCTTCGCATGAACAGGGCCCGTATTTCGAGTTTGCATCGTTATCGAAGTGTCGCTACCTCACGGGACTTCGAGTCATCTTAATGGTCGAAACGCCGGAACCGGATGTCACCACTATGGAACCGGAAGAGGTGGCAACGTCATGTTCGAGCGTTTTCACCAATCGGATGGCTCGAGGTCACGTGAGATAGCCACACTTCGATAACGACGCAAACTCTGAATACGGACCCTGGACAGCTTGCCTATCCCGCGACGTCCGCGCCTCTACAAGCGGCGGCATCATCATATTTTGGATCGGCTCCACGAGCAAGCAATTCATCGCGCACTTATAATAACTGCATATTGACTGCTATTACGGATTGCCTGGCAATATTGCCTGCTATTGGCGTCGCTGTTACCCAGCATCTTTTCAACTGTAAGAGGAGGGTTTAATACAAGGTATTAATACCCGAAGAGCCGCGGTAAATACAGTAGTGTTGACAGTATGTCGACCACGCAGCGATAGCAACGCCACTGACCAGAATGATCAACATCTAATTCTTTCTCTTCATAGTTACTCATATTGAGCCCGGCGACTAGAAGACGAGGCAGGCACAGGCATGGCATGCAATGCGAAGGCAGAAACAAATGTTCATCGGATTGAATAGAACGGATCAGAAAGGAAGGCGTTGCGTGAGGGGGGGGGGGTCTAAAAGTTTCTTATGTGCATCAGGTTAGGATGTTTGTGGAAATGAAGAAGGTGTAGCTGTCACAGGACCGAGATAAATTGTGGAATAGAAAATAATCTTTTGTATAGCATTCGGTGGAATCATAGTAAAAATGGTAATGAAGTCGCGTATCAGTAATATGAAGTTTTTCATCACCTGATAATGTTTTCATAGCAATATAGAAGACTATTTATTTCTATTTCTTAGGCATTCACAATGCTTCTTTTGATGGACGTTTTCCTTGTTTCTTAAAGTTGTACGGTCAGTTTTTATATTAGTGTCTTTTGTAAGGGGCTTATTCAGGGTTTAATATACGGTAGCTGGCACTGAGCTATGTTATGCGGTGCAATAAAAGCGCGGTCATACCCCTAAACAAAGACGTTAAATTTTGTTTAGAGCATAGATGTGATAGGGGCCGAAGTAGTTGCCTCACTTCTAATGGTGCGTATCTAGCATTCCTCTTCGCTTACACCATCAAACTCTCCGATATCGAGCGTCCTGCTCCGTTGTTAAGCGGCCATCTTATGAACTCTCCCTGGTCAAGGGGTTCCCCCGCAACGAGAATGCACACGCACAGAGGAATCCCCCATACAGTTACACGCATCTGGCAGAATGTCAGTCGAGGTGCGTGCTCTAGTACCTGCCACAAGTTCTACCACACCTGTTCAATCTCAACCACACACTCACGAGATCATGCGCGTATAAAATGATGACTTTATGATTGATATGCCAATCGCTCCTCACTGATCTATAAATCAACAAATCACACGAACATCTAATGCCAATAAGGCAATAAAGTCTGCATATATTATGTGCCCTGCTAAAGCGTCTACCGTGTTTCTAGCAAGTTGTTCGACTCGGCTTTGAATGAAATGCTGATATGGCAGTAGAGCCAGGCGGTGCCTTCTTTGTTGACACAAGTGAATAGGCCAACTAGTGCTGTGGCTGCCGCATCCGACGTCATGTTTTTGAACACCACTTTTCGAATTCGTTCTTAAAAGCTGTGTTTCAAACTGCGGTAGGGCAGCGACGACGGATTTTCGGCACAATGTCTCCAACATATTTCACATAAAACACATTCATGTCATGAAGCTGACCTTTCTTGTGACAGTTTTTTTCATCTGCTAAACTCAGACTCATTTGCAGCTAGGGAGAGTGTTTCATGTTTCATTTGGCTATAGACCCCTTTCATAAATGTTAAGTTAGCTTCACCTCTATGCTGCATTCCCCTCTAATGGAGGAACAGCAATGTATTGAAACATTATATTATGGCCATAATTCATATCATTTATGCATCAGAACATATTCGCATAATTGCTCTATTACCACTACATGCATCTGTGTAGAAACAACATGCGATTTCAGGTCTATATCGCCGTTTTTCTGGCGGCCAGTGACGCCATGTTTGGGGAAAGACGCAGCGTGGGAAAGCCTAATTAACGATTTTTGCAAGGCGTCCATTGCGCATTGTTTTAGAACATCTCGCGTTTGATATATTTTTATGTATGCGAGTATAATTCTTACCTACAGAATACAATATTTGTCACCAGTAAATGGTCTTAAAAGATGATCAGCTACATAATAGTCTAACACTCCATGAAAATACACTGACTTTACGAAGGGTTACGTACGATGATCTGTGCGGGACAATGGTACTTAACAAGCGCGCTGAGGAAACAAGTCGTTTATCTAAATTTAAATTCTTCTTTCTAACTCTTTGCATGCTGACGCCAGGCATGTTGCTCCCATTATTGACCCCGTTACTAGTTATCAAAGAGACGCGGAACAGCAACAAAAAAAAAACAATTAAAGACGGCGATTTTTTGCTTTGGATGTGCCTCATGAACAATAATTGTCACTTGTGCTTCTTTTTGTATGACGGACACTATACTGTTTATGTATCGCAGCACAAAGTATGGTCATTGTATAAAATATAACTTATATATATATATAAAGTACCTTATAGCTTTATATACTTAAAACCCATTTTTAAAGCTGATCACCCAAATAGGTGAAGGCTCAGCTTTCTAGAAATAGAAACTACTGTAGAGCACAAGCAGAAGTAGGGCTTCAAAATTTACATGTCGTACTACCTATTAGTCACTACTCTGTGAGGATAAAATCATGAAGTGCAATAAAATGTTTTCTTACTGCTGTTTTCAATGCTCTCCATTCTGTCGTATCCCCCAGTTCCACAAAAAAATTGGAAGCGTTGTCTAAATGACTGCCTAGAAAAGAAACAGAATCACAAAGTTTACTGCTGCATGCAATAGCCTCGTGAATAATCGTTCAAACAAAATTAGTAACCTTTGGTTGCAACCAATGCATATAAGGCAGTTGTATATTAGCAGCCGAGTAATTGTAAAGCAGACGCCTCAAGATCAGCCTCTATCGTTTATCCTAGCAAACCGTAATAATCGCATACCAGAGGGAATTCAAAGACAGGTAGTGCTGGATGGCGATAAATTTTGCACGATAGTGACGCCGCACATAAGGGAATGTTGATTGCGTGATTGGGCGTAATAAGGAATTTGACCGTGCGCCATGCATCATTGCATGTGAAGGAAAGCCATCGGTTCGGCAATGATCAGGAGTAGCCTAATATAAAGCCCCCTTAAGCCTCTTCATGTGACTGCTGCCACTGTCACGAAGCGCCATGTGAATGACCAGATTCTACTTTCTAGACTCTCATTTTCCATCCTCTGCTATGCACTCCGCCCTGTATTCGTTCGAATGAAGAAGGCAGGTAGGTTCCGCATGTAGACAGGACGGTACCGACTACGTATGCGAATAACAGGAGCGCAGCGCTAAGATACAATGTAAAATACATTGCTGTGATTCCTCATTGAAACAAAGATTATGCAGACGGGCACGGAGGATAGTTGTATTGTGAAGCAGATCGGAATAAAAGCAAACAGCCTTTCTACATATGTGAGCCAGGCGCCATGTTTTTCAATTATTAATTTTTGTATTCAATTCATTCCTCCTTTTCTTAGGGTGCTGCTTCTAGTAACACTGCTCGATTTTAGGTTAACTCCGTACTCACCAAAGCAGGCTACTTCCGACGCTGTTTTCTTACTCGCGCACCTCATCGATCGATGTCACTGTAGTATGCCGTTTGCACATCATAGTTACGTCAAAAAGACATGGGAAGGTTCTTCGCAATTTGCAAGCATCCGTTACGAAGCTAACTGCGGCAGTTAGGAAGTGGCTAGCAGTTGTGTTACGAGGACATATGTAGCCCCTGTAACCTGTTAATCAGTCCTTTTTTTTTTTCAGATTTCCTTTTTCAAATTGCCTCGTCGGGGAAAGAAATATGACTAAACTTTTCTGCCGTAGGTTTGTGGCAATTGGCAGTGACAGGTATTGGAACGGTGCAGTTTGGACTGTTCCTAAAGCAAACTCCATATGAATTTCGCATAAAATAAAAGTTTACACTTCTTTCTTTTTGTAATTGTGTTACCCAGCAAAACACTATTTGTTCTCAGTTTATTGGGCGTGCGGTGTCTATAATACAGACCATTTGCATCGTTGCAAAAATAACGTCGATTACAGAATTCCACAATTTCTTCGACATTATATAAAAACACATGGTACACCGGGGTAACCTTTCTGACATGGCCAATTATTCTGAAATCTTGAGAAAATAGAACTGTGCATAGTAGCGCCTTCTGCAAAATAGCGAGGGCAGCAGTCTTGAAACTTTGCGTGACGAAGAGATTGCTGAAGCAAATGCGTCGTGCTCCATGCAAGAAACTGCTCGGCTATTTTTGTTGCTGTTTGTTTTACGCTTTACGTAATTTTTGACTCGATTAATAACCTGGTATGCGACTGCATGCAAAATAATACATTTGTTCTAACGTGGTTAGCTCCGCTACAAGGCGAAAATCACAAAAGATAAACTAGGCGATCAATATAATGTGGGTTCCCGACTGCAACTACATTATTATTCATCTTTATGCCACATACACGCGACGAGACATTTTTGTTGTACACATCACAAAGCAAGAAACTACAATTCCTTTTATAACGCACATAACTGCACACAGTTTATTCCTTACACACGTGACAACTATGCTGCACACCATGCACGTTACCACTTCGATTAAGATCTCCGGCAACCTTACCCTAGGATCTGCCGGCATCTTTGTTGCCGCTATTCACCATTCGTTTTGCCCCGGGAAGGATTCAATTCCCATTTGTGTCACCCGCATGTGTGTCCAATGTTTAGCGGAAAATTTGATTACATTTAACAATCTTGCTTTCCTCTTCAATGCTGTCGTTCCTCGATTTCACAGTTTTCATTTCATGATGGACTGTAGCCGTCAAACGAAAGCGCAGAATCTGCTGCACTGCCATTGCTTCAAGGCGCACTCGTATAGTCAAGGCCATTTTAGGTTAACGTTCTTCGTCCAGAGCAGTCCACCTAGCAACACCATCCATATTTTTTTCATGCAGTAACATGCAAACTCCAGCTGGAGCCCCTATGATGAGCGCCAGTTGTGTCAGGATGATTGCTATAATGATGGTTGCTTCCAAGTTCCTCTTTCCTCTTGGGTCATCTTGCAGTCGATAAAGCCATTGAAATTTTTAACTATAGCACCCTAGCCCAAATGGCTGCATGATTTGGCATCTTCTCATTATAGAAAACCTATGAAGGCTTATTAAGAGAGTATTATTGTTTTGTATGCTCAGTTCAGCTCGAAGTATAACCGGCGGTGTAATACTTCATATTTTTGGAGTAAGAAACCGTCCGAGCAACAAAGTCTTACAGTACATGTTGGTGGCACTGATGAAATAGACATAACATCTTTCGGTCGCCTACTGTATTAAGTGCGGCAGTATTCAGCTCTATGAGGTCGCATCATCATCATCAGCGACAGCAGTACTATACAAACCGCAGGGCAAAGGTCTCTCCCGTATTTCTCCTATTCACCCGGTCTTATCCTAGCTGCATCGACACGACCCTTGTGTATTTCTTAGCATCATCCGTCCATCTGACTTTGTCCCGCCCCATGCGGCGCTTTTCTTTCCTTGGAATCCAATTACTTACCATAAGCGATCAACTGCTAACCTTTCTTCGCCATTCCTGCCCACGCAAACTTCTTTTTCTTGGTTTCCACTACAAAGTCAATATTTCGAGTTATTTCCATGAGCCGCTCATCACGCTTCCCATATCTTAACGTTTCAAACGCCATTTTTGTTCCATAGCCCTCTTTGTTGTTCACAACTTAATTAGAAATCTTTCTGCTAGCCTTCAAGCACCATGGGTGAGTACAGGCAAGATGCAACTGTTGTATTTTACCTATTCAGCAATGCCGGTAAGCTGCTAGTCATAATCTGCGAGTGCTTTCCAAATGCGCTCCATCCCAATATTATTATCCTAGCTATTTCCTTTTCATGGTCCAAATCTGCAGTTACTACCTTTCTTAAGCATACAAATTCGTCTACTACTTCCAGTGCTTCGCTCCTTATTCTAAACTGCTGTTATTTCCAGACGTTATTAAGCGTTGGTTTAGTCTTTTGCATGTTAACTTTCAGGAATACCTTTCTCAATTTAGTGTCTAGGTCAGCAATCGTTATTTGCAGTTCATTCCCTGGGTCCCTTAGCAAGATATTGTCTAAGCAGAATGTTCATTTGGGCTAGTTGGTAAACATTCTTAATTGTAAAACCGTCCACAGAGCAAGTGTGACCGAGACTGCGCCTTTCCCTTCCCGTGAACCAATTATTGTTATTATTATTATTACTAAAACCGTGCGAGCGATTGTGGAAAACGAATTACCAAAGAGTGCTTGGCGAAAGCCTCGTGGTCAGTCCGATGCATATACCATGCTGTACATGGCGCCCTTGTGGAATGGGCACAGTGTTCGCTGATATGGCTTTGAAAAAGCCAGAGGTGCATGTAGTAAACGAGGGACTGTCTATACATGTTCTGCCGTTTGGTGTTGGGCTACGGGGTTAACTGAGTTGTTGGCGTCTTCGGTTGTAACACGAGCTAGTAGCGAGCCACAGCCTAGTTGGATTGCTGAATGACGCAAAGTCAGGAGGCTGTCGGCAAAGCCGAACCGGCTTTTTTGGATTCCTCGTGTTTCTTTCAATTTTTGTCATAAATAAACTCTATGCGCTGCTTAAAACAATACACCTTCATGCCTCTTTAAACAGAAATATTCAGGCCAAATCCTTTTGTGAACAACATATTCAAGTTTGTGGAATGAAGACAATGCTCCTAAGTATGGAATATTCTATTGCGGGTGTATGCCTATAGTAAAGGTGAGGACGAATACATGCCTTTGAAACAATTGTGGAAGGAGTTACCATCGTTGCTCGAAATTGCTTTAAACTACAGGGTTTAATGAAAAAAATCCAAATAGTAGGCCAACCCACCATTTGTCGTCTGGCATCGTTTGGTACCAAACTTCTTCGGTAAGTTGATGATTCCTGTCATCTTTGTTTCTCGTTGTGGCAGTGACACAACGAAGGTTAGTGCTGCTCAGAGTTGCAAAAGTTGTTTTGGCCAAACGAAACCTAGCATCCTCTTTTAAAATCTGCAAAAAAATAAAATTTAAGGCGAATTAGTTTCTCATATTTTGAGAGGTTTCAGCTATCCAGAGAAATTTTTGCTGTTTGTTTGTGCAATATGTCATCGTGGTCAATATATGTTCTGGAACGTCACCCTCGGGCTTCCACCGTGTTCTTTGAACACTGAAAAAGACGCTTAAACACATTATCTTCCATGATATATTACAGAACTTCACTACAAGAAGCAGCTGCAGTTTTTATTTTAACGTAATGCAATGCCCTTTCTGCAATATGATATAAGAAAAATCTCTGGGATATTCAGTCCAATGGGGAAGAATTCGGCTGTATAGATAGCTGCTTTTCGCAGCAGTGCCAAAAGAGAAAGTAATTTTCTTTCTTGAGTGTAGATATCACCCAGCAGGTTAACAGATTCGAGTTGGGCAAAAGAGAACGCATCGCTGTCAGCAGGGCGTGCAAATTGTCTGCTCGTGGCATGAAGCTTTATCTTATGCTTCATGATCTGCGGCACTTAATAGGATTAAACAATGATGAAGGAGAATGTGCTCTCCTTCGCAACATAGAGCACGGATAATCTACTTTTTTTCTCCTGCTATTACAAGTACATTCACGTTCAATGACTACACAAAACATGCTCCATGTTCAAAAATTTTTCCGCAGAACTTCATAAAAACCCTATTCCCTTGCAGCAAATTTTTGGGTCTGAGCGAAAAGCAACCTTTTAGGTGTAGAAACTTTCTGCAATAAAGTTCTTATTTTACCCAATTGAATGTTGTGCGAAACATTCGTAGTTATATAACAGAAAAATTCATGACCATAAAAAAGCAAATATAATACAGATGATAAATAACAAAAATTCGTGCGAAAATTCACTGCTGCAAATAATAGTTTATCACTAAAAGAGCATCGTAAAAATTTTAAAATCTAGTATTAAAGTACAAATGTATCAAGAAGTAACAGCTGTAGCAAAAAATTTGAAGGAACGAAAACTGTGGCAGGTATGTGCAATTATTGAAGAAGGCGCAGCAAGAGGTGAATGTGCATGGGTTGGTTTGGACATTGTGTGCTTTGTGTCCACATTCCATGCTACCTCAAAATCCTGAAAATAGATGCCCCCTCTTAACTTATAACTGGATGATGGGCGTAGTATTTAAAATTGCAGCAACAACCTAAAACTTCGCACTAGTAAGTTGCCAGCGCCAGGACACTATGATATGGCCACGCCAGAACAACTTTCAGTTGCCTGAGTGCCTTTAAACAGAGCCCGTAAGCCAGCGTGATTGTCGTCTACTAAAAAAAAAAGCACCGAAGATCTGAATTCTGTAGCCTGAATTCTATCCTACGTGCGGTGATGGAACGAAGTGCCAAACTCAATGTTTTTTTTTTTAATTTGACCTACCTAACAAGATTTCGTGCTCAAATTAGGAAGTGGGCCTACCTGACCAGAAAACTAGGAAGACAGGTTTCACGGATGCATTCAGTCGCTACGCAGTGAGTACCTATAAGATATATTGAAAATCTAGTTTACCTTTGTAACATTTATATGAATCAAATCCCGAGAACTAGAATTCCACAGTGCCCCCCCCCCCCCGCATTAGGAGCACTGAAAATAAATGCGCGGGGGGAATGCATGTTTTTAGAAACAGTGAGGACGGAATTATCGGGCCCCACTTCCTTACTATTAAGCTGTTAAGAAGCACCTCGGCTTTGCCTTTTCTGCTGCCTGTTTTTGAAGCGCATTGCCTGCAGGATTTTCGTCGCGGATGACAATCCTCAACGCACAAGTTTCTGGTGCTTCAGATTCTGTGCGTTTCTTTTTTTTCCTTACCGTCTTAACAATAACGGTTCCGTAAATCACGCGATAACGCTCGTCTTTAAAGGGACACTAAATAGAGAAAGGAAGTGGGTTTGCATCGATAGAATGCCAGTTCCTGATTACAAAAAGACCACTCTTACTGAAAACAGAGCTGTTATAAGGTAGTAAAGAAGAATAACAGAAATACAGGTATCGCCACCACAGCCAAACGGCCGAGGCTCGCAACTACAAATCACGTGACGCGCTAGGGATCCCGGAGGCTGACAAATGCTAATTACGTTGCATGTTTGAATGCGGTAGTACTTTTTTCTCAAACATAATAACACGCTTTTATCATACGTAAACGACTGCGAAAAGACAACGTAAACGTTGCAAGGCAAATACAAAAATATACTTGGAGGCGCCACAGGCGCCCACTTCAGTTTTGGTTATGTTTCGGCTCAGGCATTTCGTGCGCACTCGGATAGTTTTTTTGAACCTGCAGCGCCTGAATTACGAGCTTGGAGCAGCAGATGCGTCTTGATGGTTCCCATTTGAGCATTCGGAGGCACGAGCGAGCGAATGCCGCTACCGCCGACACACTCCTTCGTTCACACTTCTGCGCCAACATATCGCCGCCGTTGCCGCTTCGACTGCGACTTGACCGCTTGACTGCAGCTACGTACGCCAAGAGAAGCATACATATGCTAAGTACCGAAAGAAAAACGCATTATCATTCAATTGTTCACTAAATCATGGCACATCTGACCAACATATACTGCGTCAACAAGACCTTCAACGTGCTATTTGCAGGCGTCGTAAACAAAAGGGGCATACTTGCCGCTTATACCAAGGAGAGCGTCGATATATTGCGCTCGTCGCCCGGCGAAAAAAAGGGCCTCGGGTAAAAAGTAAAAACTAAAAATAACGAAGCACCAGAAATACATTACAAAAGGTTAAAAAAAATCGATTTGTAAAAAAAAAAAAAAAAACCGCCAGAAGCGGTCACACTCGAACTCGCTATTGCTTGCTCCGTAAGGTTCGGCGCTAACCGCTCGACTACGCCGCGCCACAAAAGTGGTCGAAATATTTCTAGTATTTATGTCATGGCCCCATTTACAATAAAGTTTCTGCTGCCGGTCTAAAAATTACAGCTTCTTGATCATCGGCGCATGCTGCCTGCTCTCACGTCTTGCAACTAATGTTCTGGATGCCTATGCGCACTATATTGTGCACTGGATCCATTTTAACATGTGGAATTTCACAGCGCTGGCAAATGTAGTGGCGCCGGCACTTCGGTCATGTTCTGCTACCGTGGACGTAATTTTCGCTGAACACGGAGCTGTAGCACAAACCTTGAAGGAAAAAAGTGCGACGAAGCTTCAAAACTGACAAGCGCAGCAGCGAGGACACTATTTTGCTGGTAACTAAATCTTATTTGTATGTAAACGTGTCAGGAAGCGTTGCGATGACCGAGGGCTCGGTTTGTTTATACACAGTGCAAGAAGGAGCGCAAAAACTTGAGAAACATGTAAAGTATTGTGCATTACAAGCGCTCTATGTTTTTTTTTCTTCATTTATGGGCCCATCGCTCGGTAAATTACTCTCTTCATCGTTTTATTTATTTCAGCTGAGGTCGTCATTGCGAGTACGCTGTTGCCAAGTTGGCCCTTGAGGGATGCGACGCCGCGGGCCGCGCCGGCTCGCTAGCTATCACGGAGTCTCCGCTTACGTCATAGTGTGCGTCACTCAACTCCAACTACGTAGTTGGAGGCCACAGTTTGAATTCGACCGGCGGGAACAAGAAAAAACCTCAACTTCTTATCGCAATATCTCAGCAATTATTCGATTTTTTGCTGCCGGATACGCGGCGACAGTGTCACCAAATGTAGTTTATTAGATTTTCATAGCATCTTTGGCTGTCTTTAGTGTCCCTTTAACATAGCCTACCCTCGATGTTCAGATTTCAATCTTACAACACATCACCTAAAAGATTGCGCATTGGAGAAGGCCATAAAAACACCCCAACACGTAAAACGCAGTGCGAAACCACGCAAAAGCAACCACTAGGCAAACCAAGCTAAGCACGTAAGGTGTGGTGTCGCTCTTATCTAACTGCGCATTAACAGGCGAGCCCTTGTTGCGCCATTACCGAGCATATATTGGCCTTCCCTTCACAACCGCGCCAGCCAGATTGCTGAGCTAAACTGCTTAAAATGCAGCCTAGTTTGCAAACAGAAAACATTTCGCACCTTGCCTTTGTTGGAAGCTGCAGGGTTGTCACTTACTGGCCGACCCATGACGTGAGCACCGGCGCCTGCTCAGGAGCTACGCTATTCAAGAAAGCGGCCAGCGCGGTCAGCATAAACGATTGGAGATGCAAGTTTTAAGCCAAAATAACGTTCCTCATCTTGCAGGCCGGACAAACTGCAGTAGATCCACTTCGAAGGCCAACAAAGCCGCAAACTACGCGGTCTGTCCTCACGAACAAACAGGCAGCCCGCGTAGATGGCCCTGCCCTTCCAGAGTCTGCTTTTGTCTGCGCCGGCGGCACCCGCGCGCGCGGCGCGACTAATGCTGGTGGCGTCATCCATTTCGTGGTGCCGGGCGCTGTTACGAACGTTTTCAGTCATGCGTTGTTTCCTGAGGCCAGATTTCGCCGAATGTCCGCTCTTTACCCAATCCTTTCTCTATAGGGAACCTGCACTGCATAGGTAGCGCTGAGATTGTCCCGTAGCGTGCCTCAAAAATGCTGCTGTTAGCCGCTTGGTTCGCGATAAACAACCGAGCATATTTGACAGCATTATAGATGCGCGTGTGACAGATAACGTTCTTGCCCGGCCGCTCTCGGTGTAGCCCAGTTATCTTACACACACTACTCAAAGCTTCGACAGAGCATAATCTGATCCCTGTAAGGTCATGCAGATGGCGTGAAAACGACTTGAAAAGCCGCCTCAGAATACTTGCTCTTGTCGCTAGGCTATGTGTTACGGCGCGGCGATCGACACTTTATTGCAGGTTGCCTATACTAAGACTACCGGTTTCACTCATCAGTGCTCGATATAAAGGCTCCAAAAAAGATCGAGATAAAACTCCAAATTGAGCTGGGTGCTTCCTTCGACGCCGATTTAGATGTCGGTATGGCCCCCACAGGCGACGATGCTACTTGGAGCGGTAAGGTAAAGTCTTCGTCGAGGATGTTTAGAGCAATGTGATGCGTAGACGTCGTGGAAGGTGGGACCTTGTCTGTCGAGAGTTTGACGAGTTTTGAGCGAAGGTCGGTTATTATCTGATGTTCGTTCTGAAAATTTATACCAAGAATCACGTCGCCAGAACATGGGTGCAGGACCACAAAGCTGATGGTATACGTCCGTCCGTTCACTGTTACTCTTGCGGTGCATCTCCCTGACGGCGTAATAAGGTTGCTGCTGTGGGCCACAGCAGTTGTTTCTGTGTAACCACTGTTACAATATTCTCAGAAAACCGAACAGTGAGCAAATGGAATGTGTCTTCAGCTTCTTTATAAGGACGCCACAAAGGAACCTCATTCCTATAATCAATGGGCACGAATGGAATATGTTATTGGACTCTTAATCATTTGTGAAACACAACTAGGAATTAAGAATGGCTTGCTGTTTAAAAAAAAAAAAAAACTATACGAGTTGATGAGCAATGACATTTTGAAAGCGTGCGCTACAAGTCTCTATAGGCAGAAATAAATTTTATTGACATACAGGCTCCCGTTGAGATCACCACACAATTGTAGCAGACATACAGTGCATTGCCTGTACTTTTTCCTTGCTCAATTTAACCATAAGATAGATGAGCCTAGAAACCATAAACCACAGTAAAATTGCGCTCGTGCAATAGAAACAGCTGCGTACCCAACAATCCTGTGTTCGCACTAACTTACGAGATCTGCGAATCCCAGTGACGCCGCTATTGCAACACCGTAGTAAGGCAAGGCAACCTTGAAATATAACTCGTTAGAGTGCCATCTGAAGCTCCCCAAAAAAGGTTGGTTTTGATCCCCGGAGACCTAGCCAAAAGAACACATCTAATTTATTGGATAAGAGAAGCACCCGAGCTATGCCAAACCTTGCTAGCTGACACACAAAACCTTATTCAGATTCTTTTTATCAGAACAAAAAAGGACGATGTCATCAGCATAAGCAGATGATTTAAACGGAATATATTTAGGAAAGTGTTAATTAACAATAGTTTCTGTAGTGGCCTCTTTAAAACAGATTGGTGACATTATGAAATCAAAAACCCTATTTTTGGCAGTCTCGAATAAAGCATATAAATATGACGCACCTCATCAAAAACTTTTACCAGATCAAGTGTGAATAAGGGCCATTTTTCCCCTGCTTTGGAAGCCCAGGGAATAGATGAGCTTAATAATCTTTGCATTAGGGGATAGCTGATTTGGACGGATTATCAATGCGATGCGTTTTGTAAAATGGTGTATGAAAGGTGTTATTGTGTCGTTGGAGTGGTTATATAGTTTGTGGAATAGGGTTAGTCGACAAGCTTTTAGTCCTGAAGCTAATGGCGGACGACTCAGACTTTTTTTATTTCCTGGTTGGCACTTTTGATCAGATCCAGATCAGCATACATGAATGCTGTAAACTTATTTAATGCTTTGGGGAGGTCATTTATGTTTATGGAGAATAGAAAACATTACAGATCGCATTTCGCATAATCCTACTTAGCCCGCCATGCTGCGCATTTGTATCATATAGGCCTGATGGCTCTAAATTCACCTCTTGCAGACGCGTTTTTACAGTATTTACGTTTACATGATTGTAAACACGATTTTGGTTATTATAATTCTACCATTAGAGGGAAAAAGAAAGCCAATCGGAAAATGATGTTTTACAGGATAGTCATATATGCACAAATCCAGCCTGAAGTTAGAGAGTATATGATCAATTATTGATCAATAATGACGACGTCAGGGTTACTCTTGTTGGTACTCTTGCTGCTATTATCGTAATTCTTGTTACTCTAGTCAGTAATTTACTGGAACCCATCGGTTTCCAGTAAATTAAAGTATTCTGTAGTACTCTCCTTCAATGCATCAATGTTAGTAGCATAAGCAAGATAGTAGCATAAGCAAGCTCTCAAAATAAGGAGGAATATATGCCTGGTCCTGTTGCTGCAGCGATATAAATAAAGGTGATAACATATCTGAAAGCTTTATAACGAGTATGTTAAATTCATCATTCAAGGTATAAGAAAGTTCGGGTACTACGAGAGCATGTAAAGATGTCTTGACAAATAAAGCAAAACCGCCACCTCTTGTGTTACGTGCCCTCGGCACATGGAAGAAAAAGTATCCTGGAAGGCTGTGAAATTCCCTGCCGTGCAGCCATGTCTTAGTGAAAGCAAAGAAATCAAACATAAATCAATGTTGCGCTACCAAGAAACAAATACAGTCACTGTTTTGTGTGAATGCTGCGGATATTGCAGTGCATAAGAGAGTGGGTTGGGTAGCGTAAGGCACAATCACAAGCCGACTTGATAGTAGCAGACCACATCTCGGAGATAAGAAAAATAGCTTACCAGACATAAGCGAGATTGCATTCCTTAGAAATATGAATGACAGTCGCATTTTCTGCTTTTCCACAAGAATTCGACCATTCACAACCCATAGAACCCATATTCTTTTTTTCTTGCTTCCTTGTATTTGCTTTACCCAAACAAAATCTTGTTTTCCGGGCACATGGGTTGATTATTCTACACTCTGTCCTCCCCTTCATATCGAAATTCTTTTCTCGTCGAAATGCTGATGAAAAAATGTTTTTCAACAGCATTGAACAGCAAGTTGCGCGCCCTACGTCATGTAAAATCTACAATGACGATATGCCTTTTTTTTTCTTTGCAGGGAACCCGATGTACCCCGTCAATGTCCGTGGGACGCACAAAAGCATTTCGCTTTTCAGAAGTTTTGATTACCGCTTCGACAAGGTCTTCATGTGCTTTGGAGGGAAGCCCTCTAATATCCACGTTCTGTGAAAGAGAATACTATTTTAGCTGAATGATTAAATTTTTTTGCTGACTGTAAGGCGTTTCGCAGTTCATTCTTTTCTTTTTTCAGCTTTCGGTACTACAGCTGCATGCTATCTATTGTCTGCTTGAAAATGAGGATTCATGAGTTCAGGGGACACGATAGCTGTGTTTAAAATGAGTGTTCCGGTGGGCTCGGTACCTGTGACAAAGCGCAGACTACTAATTCTTTCGTCTTCGTAATGCAGGCGTTTATAGTCACCGTTAACTTGTTGATCGTTGCTGTGCTGCATGCTTCACCTGGATCTCCGTCACAAATGGCCACTCGGCACCATGAACACGCAACTTTCCTGCCTGTTATGTGACCTGCCCCAGACGTGCACGCGCCGCCGCCAGATTACCTCATCCTGTATCGTATATGGCCTTCCCCTTCGAGACAACCATCATCGACTGAACCAGCTATAAATGTGTAACTTCTGTCGCCGCCGCTCTGTGGGCTCAGTAGCTGCACTAATTCCCCGACAACAAATCCGTTTGTCTTCGTAATGCAGGCGTTTACAGCCACTGTTAACCTGCTGCTCGTTACCCTGCTGCGTGCTTCACCTGGATCTCCATCCCGCGTGGCCACTCGCCAACGTAAAAACACAGCGTTCCAGCCTGCTATGTCACAACACCAGACCTGCTTGCGCCGCCTCTGCATTACTAATTCTGGATCTTGCCTCCCTTCCCAATCTAGAGAGCCATCATTGACGGAACCAGCTGTAAATGTGTCAACGCTGTCGCTGCCACTCTGTGGGCTCGGTAACTGTGCGAATGCGCTCATTACTAATCCGTTTTTCTTCGTACTGCAGGCGTTTACAGTCGCTGTTTATCTGCTGTTCGTTGCCCTGCTGCATGCTTCACCTGCATCTCCATCCCGCGTGGCCACTCACCAACCTAAAAACGCAGCTTTCCTGCCTGCTATGTCACCACGCCAGACCTGCATGCGCCGCCTCACATTACTAATTCTGGACCTTGCATTCCTTCCCAATCGAGACAGCCATAATCGACGGAACCAGCTATAATTGTGTCGCGTCTGTTGCCGCCGCTCTTTGGGCTCGGTAGCTGTGCGAATCCACCGAATACTAATCCGTCTGTCTTCGTAACGCAAGCGTTTACTGTCGCTGTTCACCTGCTGCATGTTTCACCTGGATCTCCATCCCGCGCGGCCACTCGCCACCATGAAATCGCAGCCTTCCTGCTTGCTATGTCACCGCACCAGACTTACATGCGCCGCCTCCAGATTACTCATCCTGGATTTGTAACCCCTTCCCAATCGAGACAGCCATAATCGACGGAACCAGCTATAATGGAGTCGCGTCTGTTGCCGCCACTCTTTGGGCTCGGTAGCTGTGCGAGTCCGCCGAATACTAATCCGTCTGTCTTCGTAACGCAAGCGTTTACTGTCGCTGTTCACCTGCTGCATGTTGACCTGCTGCATGTTTCACCTGGATCTCCATCCCGCGTGGCCACTCGCCACCATGAAATCGCAGCTTTCCTGCTTGCTATGTCACCGCACCAGACTTACATGCGCCGCCTCCAGATTACTCATCCTGGACCTTGAACCCCTTCAAATCGAGACAGCCATAATCGACGGAACCAGCTATAATTGTGTCGCGTCTGTTGCCACCACTCTTTGGGCTCGGTAGCTGTGAATCCGCCGAATACTAATCCGTCTGTCTTCGTAACGCAAGCGTTTACTGTCACTGTTCACCCGCTGCATGTTGACCTGCTGCATGTTTCACCTGCATCTCCATCCCGCGTGGCCACTCGCCACCATGAAATCGCAGCTTTCCTGCTTGCTATGTCACCACACCAGACCTGCATGCGCCGCCTCCAGATTACTCATCCTGGATCTTGAATTCCTTCCCAATCGAGACAGACATAATCGACGGAACCAGCTATAATTGTGTCGCGTCTGTTGCCGCTACTCTTTGGGCTCGGTAGCTGTGATTCCGCCGAATACTAATCCGTCTGTCTTCGTAACGCAAGCGTTTACTGTCACTGTTCACCCGCTGCATGTTGACCTGCTGCATGTTTCACCTGCATCTCCATCCCGCGTGGCCACTCGCCACCATGAAATCGCAGCTTTCCTGCTTGCTATGTCACCACATCAGACCTGCATGCGCCGCCTCCAGATTACTCATCCTGGATCTTGAATTCCTTCCCAATCGAGACAGACATAATCGACGGAACCAGCTATAATTGTGTCGCGTCTGTTGCCGCTACTCTTTGGGCTCGGTAGCTGTGAATCCGCCGAATACTAATCCGTCTGTCTTCGTAACGCAAGCGTTTACTGTCGCTGTTCACCTGCTGCATGTTGACCTGCTGCATGTTTCACCTGGATCTCCATCCCGCGTGGCCACTCGCCACCATGAAATCGCAGCTTTCCTGCTTGCTATGTCACCGCACCAGACTTACATGCGCCGCCTCCAGATTACTCATCCTGGACCTTGAACCCCTTCAAATCGAGACAGCCATAATCGACGGAACCAGCTATAATTGTGTCGCGTCTGTTGCCGCCACTCTTTGGGCTCGGTAGCTGTGAATCCGCCGAATACTAATCCGTCTGTCTTCGCAACGCAAGCGTTTACTGTCACTGTTCACCTGCTTCATGTTGACCTGCTGCATGTTTCACCTGGATCTCTATCCCGCGTGGCCACTCGCCACCATGAAATCGCAGCTTTCCTGCTTGCTATGTCACCGCACCAGACTTACATGCGCCGCCTCCAGATTACTCATCCTGGATCTTGAACCCCTTCCCAATCGAGACAGCCGTCATCGAAGGAACCAGCTATAAATCTGTCGCATCTGTTGCAGCCGCTATGTGGGCTTGGTATCTCTGCGAAAGCGCATACAACTATTTACTAAGGTATTTACTAAGGTAATCTCTAATAGAATCAGGACAACTTTAGACTGCAATCAAGCAAAGGATCAAGCAGGTTTTCGGAAACGGTACTCTACTATCGATCATATCCATACCGTCAATCAGGTGATCGAAAAATGCTCGGAATATAACCAGCCTTTATACATAGCATTCATTGATTACGAAAAAGCATTTGACTCAGTTGAAACCTTACATAGCATTCATTGATTACGACTTACAGACAGACTTCGCGCCTTCCATTTTCTTTTTGAGTCAAACTTTAAGCAAAGAAGTTTATGACAAATAGTCACTATTCAAAAGGAAAATTGAAAAATTGGTTCAAACTTTCATTCTTAAAATGACTGCACGAAACAACCAGCAAAACCCACGGTTCACCAATACATTAAAACATTTGGAAAACAACAATAAATGCCTTTACCACTCAGCTAAAAAACCACACACTGACAACTCATGGAATAAGTATTACGAGGCCGAGAAAGCATACTTAAAGAAAATTTGTGAAGTAACTCAAACCGCGGGTCTGATTTCTGTCATTTAAAAAAATTTTCTTGTCTTGAGGATACGCAGGGGCAACCATTGAGGGATCTATTACTTTGGATGAGGTCCAATTTGGCCATTTCTTCACTACAGAGCCAGAAGTCTTTTGGACCGAATGGTCTAAGGGATAGAGGTTCTTATCTAGAGGGAAAGTTGTGCCACCATCTATGGGAGTTTCCATGGAGCTTCCTGGTGACCAGTTCAGCCCCCATAGGCACCCGGATAACTATCATGGGCCGTATAACTACCGAGTGGAGAACTACAACTTTTTCCAGAACTAATGTAAACATAGACGTTGTTCTACCATAAACAATGCTCTAATATTCAATATTGTGACTATAAATTGCAAAAAAAGAGATAGAAACAGCATGTCAGTGTGAAATTTATTCAATATAAGTGGTGGCTCTTTGTCCCTTTGGCTTAGTTTTGAGCAGCACAGATATCGGACTTACTAGGCACACTTTGAAAGAAAAAAAACGTTTGGAAATATTTATGGTTGCTTAGTAACTTTATGAAGATTTTAGTAGAATTTCGGGAGACAGAAACCTTTTATTCGCATCGTCTGCTTTTGCGCCTTCGCTAATGTGGATTTTGTGGTCTATGTACGCACCCCGAGATAATGACGATGATAAAAAAAGATATCGTAGTAACGCCACTCCGTGTACCCGAGAATAACCGACTATCCTGTACCAAGTATGAGACCAGCTCATGAATCTTAGGGCGCCCATGGTGGCTGAGGTGCAGCGCCCTCAGCTTTCACTCTAGTTAAGGGTGTAAGCAACTGTGTGGTTTAAGTAATAAATTCTATAAAACGTTTATGCCTACCTTAGCACAGGAATTATTGGAAGATTTCAGTGCAGCGTATGACATAGGCTTTTTGCATCCCACGTTCTGTGCTGGTCACTCCATACTAATCCCGAAAACCACAGACGCATGTCGGTTGAAAACTGTTGAAGGGTACCTTCCAATATCCTTATCCAACGTGGATTATACAATATTTGCGAAGGTTTTTTTCTTCTCGTCTGCAGCTTCTGGCATTAGATTTATTGAGGCCGCTCCAGGTGTGTGGGGTCAAAGGCCTTAGTATGAAAACCATATCCAGTATCACGTTCTGTGATAGGAACAGTGTCATATGAGGTCGACTAAGTGGTCCTTATTGAGATTGATCTGGCAAAAGCTTTTGATAAGGTGTATCATAAATTTTGTATTGCTATATTGGAGAGTGCAAACATTCGTGATGTCTTCCTTAAAGGCAATAATATAAAGCTGACCCTACAAAACTGATGTTAATCAAAAATTTAACCAAACCTATTTCGCTTAAATCATCAGTTCGATAGGGCTGTCCGCTATCGCCTTTGTTATTCACGTTATAACTTGAATCATATTGTCGTAGTATCATAAAAAAAACAGAGGAGTTACTGGCTACTCACAATCGGAATGTGAAATTAAGCATTTGGCGTATGCTAATAACATTGCCCTTTTCTGTACTGATAAAAAGAGTGTGACCAAGCATTTTGGCGTCACTGAGCGTTTTTGCTTGATAAATAAAAGCAGTTATGGTTAGGTCACTAGGGTACAAAGCCAAATTTTTTAACGGCATGAGGTTGTACTCCAAAGACTTACAGTATTGGGTGGTTACTTTGCATCAATATAGCAATAGTGGGCCTGACTGGAATATTCAGATCTTCACATGCGACAAATCCAGGCTTGGATGGATAGGGGGCTGTCTCTATTTGAACGAGCACCAGTTAAAATGTCTTCTTCATTTCGCAGCTTATCTATGTATTGCAGGTGTTGCATTGTGCAAGAAACAAGGTGCAGTCTATGCATAGGAGTTTTGCTATTGTTGGGTGGAGCTCTCAATGGGAGCCTATGCGTCGAGAAAATTTGTTTCTCCCTCTGGAGGCTGGTCGAGTTGGCCTTCAGCATTAGTTGTTGAGATGCTGCATTCTGTTTTTCTTTTTTTTTTTAACAGCAAGCCATCCCTTCCTCTTAGCTGAGTTTAATGAACAATTAATGCGCATTTGCCTAATTTGCTTGCTCCCACTGGTCTTAGAAGTGAGGTCGTTAGTGAGATTTTGTCAAGAAAGTTGCCGACACATTTCATTTCCTCACCGTATAGTGTTATTTGGAATACCTATAGAGACAATCCAGAAGACAGACGACAAAACATCTTATTGAGACATTATTTCCTGTACCGATATATTGGCAGCCTTACCTCCCATTTCTAGACAATAGTGTATTAAAGTGTGTTCAACAGATGTATATGCAATCAGCAACAAAGACTTTCTTTTTTAAACTTCATACATCTACCTTACCATTCAAGACGTGGCTTCGTGCAAAAGGGACATTTGTACATTGGGCAGTGTATTGTCGCTGTGTCAGCAGCCAAACACTGTAGTTCACTTCTTTGTGTATTGCTGTGATGCAGTGTTTTTTTTTTTCGTGATTCTTGAAAGGACTGTCAAAAAATGCAATAATATTATGCCCGATACTGTAAAATATTGGCCTACAATGGAAGCTTCTGAGGCGCCATGTGACCTTTTTGTGCTCATGGTACTTTTTAGCTGTGGAAAAGCCGCATGACAGTTCGCTACGCAGAGCTACCACGTTCATCGAAGTCTGTGTCCTGAGAATAGTGTGCTATGGTGCGGGTGGTATATGCTGAGCAGGATCGGCCTCCTGCCTGATAACCTTTACTGGATGCATGCATATGTCTCCCGGAATTTGCATCTGTGGCCAAAGCGAAAGCTCGATGCTATTGTAACTATGTATCATAGTTGCGGGATGTGACCTGGTTAAATTGGCTTGAACTACTTCCATTTATTCAAGAAAAAAATCGGGGACGTGGTGCAGTTGGTAAAGCGCTGGGCTGGGGATCCAAGGAATGGAGGTTCGTTTCCCGGTGGAGACAACGATTATTAATTTATTTTTAACGCTAGCTCTAGAAAGCGTGACACCTATGCTGACAGCCTTCTGCCGACAACGATGAGGCATTAAAGGCTCTCGCCTTAAAATCATTGAACTTGAGGTTCCTGGCAATGTCGCAATTTCTTCTTACCATTCCTGTATGGGTTAAATGAAGTACTTATATCCGTTTTTCACGCACATATTTCTTGTGCATTACCACCTGTAACTAATCCCACTTTCCAATGGAATCTATCCCTATAGATGTTGCCAGTATGCAGAAGATAATTCTAAACCTAAAAAATCATTCTCTTCAAGATATGATGCTATCAATTAGAAAATGCTAAACGTTTGTGAACCACATTCTTCTATTATTCTTGCAATGATTTTCCCCAACTTTAAAGGTGACGATTATTTCCAAGCGATTTGAGGATTGAAAAGGTTATTCCGTCCCGAAGGTCAGGTAACACTTCCCCCCTCCCCCACCGCTAATTATTGCCCTATTTTTGTCACGAATATACCATGTAAAATATTACAGCATATATATTATCACCTAATTGATTTGTTAGAGACACACTCATTTTTCTCGGCTGAACAACCTGGTTTCAGGAAAACGTATTCTTGTGAAACAGCTAATATGCTTCACTAACGTCTTATTTTCTCTTGCTTACCTGAGTATAGATTAAAAATGTGTATTCTTCGACTTCGTGGGAGCATTCGACAATGTCTTACAAGATCTACTAAGTGTGAAGCATAGCATGCCTAATATTGACCTGGCTGTTCTCAGTTGGATAAAAAGCTTTCTATCTTATCAAACACATTGTGTCACTGTAAATATTATTTCATTCACTTGCACTTCTGTAACATCGGGTGTACCACAGGAATCCCTATTGGGACCTCTCCTCTTCCAGTATAACAAAAACGACCTTCCTAGCTGTGCTTCCTAATTAGGATTATTTGAGACTACTATGCATTTCGTTTTAAAATATCTAACTCCGAGGGCTCTGTAAAGCTTCCAGCCCACTTATGAGCATTCATAACTGGTTTGGTTTGGTTTGGTTTGCGGGGTTTACCGTCCCAAAGCAACTCGGGCTATGTGAGACGCCGTAGTGGAGGACTCCAGAAATTTCGACCACCTGCTGTTCTTTAACGTGCACTGACATCGCACAACACGCGGGCGCCTTGCTTTTCGCCTGCATCGAAAAGCTGCCGCCGAGGCCGGGATTCGATCCCGCGTCCTTGGGAACAGTAGTCGAGCGCCGTAACCACTGCGCCACCCCGGCGGGGTATTCACAACTCCATGGCGGTCTGAAAAGATGTCGACGCCTGGATCGACCGGTTCGAGCGAGTGGCGCAATTCAATAAGTGGAGCCCTGCTCAGAAGCTGCGCAATGTCTATTTCGAACTTGAGGACTGCGCTAAAACGTGGTATGAGAATAGGGAGGCCAGTCTTCAAAGCTGGGATTCATTTTGCCAACAGCTGAGGGATACTTTGGCCAGCCACGACTGCCATGATCTCTCAAGCCGCTTCCTAGAAGCTCGTGTGCAACTACCTAACGAGAGCGTGGCCATGTTCGCTGAGGACGTGGTCCGTCTTTGCCGGCGGGCTGATCCCGACATGACGATATAAGCGAAGTTGCGCCATATAATGCACGGCGTTTTTCTTATGTAGGGCGTAAAAACCCCTCTTGGCAGATATGGTTCGCAGCCCATCACAAACCATCGCGGCCTTCATCAATGAAGCTACCCTCATTTAGCGAACCCTGCAGCAACGATGCCGGACCACAGAGTCTGCCTGTGGTCAGCCCTTCAACAGTGTAGCCACATGTACGAGTCCAATGAACATCACTCTCTGCGTGAGAAGATCCGCAAGGTAGTTCGCGAGGAGCTCTTTAATCTTGGATCGCCTAATCCGACTGCCGCTGCTGTCACCGAAGTCGTGCGTGACAAAATCCGTGAAACATTTACACTGCCTGAGTCGCTGTCGGAGCCACGTTCTATGACCTATGCAGTGGCTCTTCGTCGGCATGCAGTGCCTCCTGCGCAACAGCTTCGTTTCGAATCACAGCCGCAGCTCGCTCAGAAGCCATCGTTATACCAACCTTCCTACCAGCCGCCATCCCAGCAGAGCCCCATCATGCAGCGGCCCGCTCCTCAGCCACTATTCTATCAGCCTTCCTATCAGCCGCCATCCCAGCAGAGCCCCGGCATGCAGCCACAGGTTCGGAAGGCAGACGTCTGGCGCATTCCTCGCCAACGGCCGCTGTGCTACCACTGCGGAGAGCTCGACCACTGGTACTATCGTTGTCAGTACCGTGAACTCGGTCTTCGGGGTTTTTCTCTTGGTTCCCCGGGTCGGCGTACGCCATCCAGACATCGAATATCTAGCAACCCGTGCAACCTCTTCGGTTCACCGTACACAGCCGTCTTCTCCCCTGCGCTACTCGTCACCCAGCCGCCGTGATTTTACTAATGAACCGATGCGCCGGTCGCCAAGCCCATGCCGGGGAAACAGAAGGCGGGGACTTCAGGGTGGCAGGTTTCTGACGAACGGAATTGATGTCCCGAAGACCCCCCGTGACTACTCAGCCCAGTGCTGTGACTACATGCCGCCGCCGCTTCAACCAAAAACTTCGAATCCACCTCATGCCGATCATGTTGTTAGCGCCGACCTTACCGTTCTTGTCTACGGGCACCCAGTGGCCGCTTTGTTCGACACCGGAGCACACTTTTCGATTATAAGCAAGACTCTTGCGGATCTGCTCTCCAAGGTGATAACAGAATGGCTGGGGATGCAAATTCGTACTGCTGGCGGTCACCTTATGACGCCGACCAGACGGCGCACTTGCCGAGTAACTATCGCCAATTGAGCCTTTGTAGGCGTTTTTGTTAACCTGTGGCACTGCTGCAAGGACCTCACACTCGGCATGGACTTTTTACGTGAGCATGGGGCCATTATTAATGTTCCTCGGCTTACTGTCTCGTTAGCGACCTCTGCAACGACGACCGCTGACTCCGAACGACGCCACGTACCTTTACGCATCGTTGACGCGGATGTATCCATGCCGCCACGTTCGTCTGCTCTCGTCACAGTCAGGTGCGACTACCAGTCCTGTGCTGCCGGTGTTGCCGAACAGAACACAGAGCTTCTCTTACATCATGGAGTCTGTGTTCCACGCAGTATAGTTCATCTCACCAATGGCCTAGCGCACGTGCTGATTACGAACTTTGGGAACGAACGCCAACGCATCGCTAAAGGCACCGCGGTAGCCTACGTTGAAGGTGTCGCCGACCAGCTCACGACTGCTTTGTTCTTGAGACCAACTCGTCTGCCAGCCAAACGCCCAACTTCAACCTTGATGTGAATCCCGCTCTATCACCGGTAGAGAAGGACAGACTCGTCGGGTTATTCTTTTAGTTTTAAGACTGCTTCTCGTCCGCCTCCGCTGTTAAACAGATGCCCCTGACCAAACACCGCATAATAACCAACGACCGCACTCGACCAGTCCGACAGAACCCCTAACGAGCGTCACCGCGGGAACGCGAAGTCATTGCTCAACAGGTAGACAAGATGTAAATTACGGTGTCATACAGCCATCGAGGAGTCCGTGGGCTTCACCAGTGGTCCCCGTTAAGAAAAAAGACGAAAATTTAATGTTCTGTGTGTGGACTACAGTAAGCCCAAATAGGTAACAAAAAAAGACGTTGCCCGCTGTCACGCATTGATGATTTATTAGAGCGGCTGCGCCTCGCACGCTATTTTCCATCGTTTGATCTCAAAGAGCGGTTCCTGCCAGATTGAAGTCGATGAACGTGATCGTGAGAAGACAGCGTTTGTCACGCCGATAGACGTTATGAATTCAAAGTCCTACCGTTCGGATTGTGCTGCGCCCCAGCGACATTTCAGCGAATGATAGATGCAGTTCTATCTGGTCCTAAATGGCAGATCTTTCTAGTCTACCTGGTCTACGTTGTGTGTTCTCCAACGTTCGAGGACACCTCCAACGTCTCTCCGCTATGCTACGGGCTATCAGATCTGTCGCCCTCACGTTAAAACTCCAAAAGTGTCACTTTGGTTATGAAAAGCTCCTGTTCTTGAGCCACGTCGTCAGCCATTGAGATGTTCGGCCCGATCCCGCTAAGCCATCATCCGTCACCAAATTCGCTACTCTGTGTGACAAATAGACATTTCGCCGTTTCTTGTGCCTCTGCGTCTATTACCGCAGGTTTATTGAAAACTTTTCGCGCGGTGCCGCTCCGTTGAACCGTCTCACCCGGGATAATGTCACCTTCACCTGCACGGACGAACAACAAAAGGCCTTCGACGAGTTACGCATCGCTTGCAGACAGCACCTGTGCTTGCCCGTTTCGATGCCAGTGCCGAGACTCTGGACCACACAGATGCCAGCAACGTGAGTCTATGTGCTGTACTCGTCCAGTGGCAAGACGGTGCCGAGCGAGTTATTGCATTCGCCAGCCAGACTCTGTCCCGTGCCAAATCGAACTATTCCACCAACGAAAAAGAGTGTCTGGCTGTTGTATGGGCGGTGATGAAATTTCGACCCTATCTTTATTGCCGGCACTTTCGGGTTGTGAGCGACCTACCTTTTCTGTACTTTTTAACTAACTTGCGAGGTCCCTCCGGCCGCCTTGCACGATGAAGTTTACGGCTACAGGAGTTCGACATGACCATCGCGTATAAGTCTGGACGTCAGCACAACGACGCCGACTGCTTGTCACGTTCGCGTGTCGAGGCCGAGCGGGAAGACGAAGAACCAGACTTCCACCATATCGCAGCCGTCGATGCACTCACTGTTTCGCAGCAGCAACGTGACGACCCGGCTTTCGCACCACTTATCATTTTTCGCCAGAGCGCAGTCATCGTTTTCCATGCGAAACAATGTTTTTTACAAGATGAAATTCGCTCCGACGGGAAGAGATTATCTCCTCGTCGTACCAGAGTTTCTTCGCGAAGACGAGCCCACCGCGGGTCCATGGGGTATGCTCGAACTCTAGTCCGAATTAAGAAGAATTATTACTGGCCAAACCTTGCGTCTGCAGTGCGACATTACGTGCGAACGTACCATGATTGCCAGCGACGGAAAACACCGCCTGTGAAATCAGCAGGTTTACTGCATCCTGTTCAAGTGCCAAGATACCCATTTGAACAAGATGGCATTGATCTGTTGGGCCTTTTCCAAATTCTGATTGGAGCAACAGGTGAATAATTGTCGCTACAGATTACCTCACGCGTTACAGTGAAACAAATGCCCTCCAGCACGGCACGGCAATCAAGGCAGCGAAATTTTTAATCGAACGTATCATCCTGAGGCACGGCGTCCCGACAGTTATATAACGGACCGAGGCACTGTTTTCACAGCCAAGCTTCTGGAATCTGTCATGGAGCTGAGCGGCGCTACCCATTGCAGGTCAACCGCCTACCATCCACAAACTAATGGCTTGACAGAAGGTCCGAACAAAACTCGCCGACATGATGCCCATGTACTTGAATGTTGAACATCGGTCTTGGGATGACGTCCTGCCGTACGTCACGTTTGCGTATAACACGGTGCAGCAGGAAACAACACAAATGACGCTGTTCACCCTGTTGTAGGGCCGCGAAGTTTCGACAATGCTGGAAGCCATGTTGCCCCATTACGGCCGTGTCCTCGAAGTTGGCGCCGAGGAGTTTGCTCAACGCGGAAAGAAGTGCGACCGCTGGTGAGGGCACGAATCCGGAACCAGTAGGTAGAGACGCCCAGCGTTACGATCACCGCCACCGTGTAGTGACTTTCGAACCGGGCGACAGAGTGTGGCTCTGGACTCCGATTGAGCGTCGTGGACTATCCGAGAAACTTGTGAAGCAGTACTTTGGCCTCTACAGAGTGCTCCGTCAACTGAGAGAGGTCACATACCACGTGCTTCCGGGCGACTTTTATACTACGCGTCTCCAGCAGAAACCCGAGGTTGTTCAAGTCGTGCGCATGAAGCCGTACTTACCGCGAAAAAAATAGCGCACCGCCTACCGCATGTTTTTTGCTTCATTTTTTTCTCTTTGCTTTCGAATTCATCAAGTTGACGTTGATTTTATTTTTTTAGAGGGGGGTAATGTAGCGTGTGCAACAGCAGTCGCTAGGCGGCTGCTCATGGCGAGTATCGTGCGTGGACTTGAAGAAGTGGCCCCGTGGCGTTTGATTAGATGCGGCTGAAGTTGGCTGCTGTCTCTCGGGGCTCTGGACCTGATCTCCTGTGCCTGTTAGATCAACCCCCCATTAAAAACAAACGTTCTGGTTAAGGGCCTAAATGGCTACGTGACAATATTTATCTTGCTATAAAAATCTAGTGTGTAGCTCGCCGCATGGAGCCCACAGCTGAGGATATGTCGAGGTTACTACCAAGATGCAAAGAAGATGCTAGTTCTTTGGATTTTAGATTGGCAGGTTCTAAGCGCGGTAGGCTTGTTTCAGGTCATAGGAAGTAGTTACGAAACCAAAACTATTACATCAATAGGCAATTGCTCTTCCGACTATAAAAATGCGCAAAGTATAACTCTTACTTAATATCACATAGTTTTGTTGCCATTTTTTTATACCTAGGACCTGTTATACATGGCAACAAGCACGTGTCCTCAAATAGCGACATTATGCATGAAAAGCGTAGCCCCACTTATAGCGCCACATAACGAAAACTCTTCTGTGGAATTTCAGGCCCGTGCTCAAAATGCCTGGATTTTTCCGCGCTTTCAATGCGCGGTGCAAGCTGTCTTGGCAGGAATTTGGTTGTGTGTAAGAGCTGCGCTTCTATAGACCGCGGAAAAAAAAAAAACTATTTTCTAAAACGTTTACAAAGCAGGGATGGTCCAAAGCGAAAACCGATGCTCTTTTAGACATCTGAACTAGCTCTGTTCCCGGTTTTTATTCGTGTGATTTGGTGAGAGATCTTGACACTTCGAGAAACTGGAAAGAGGAGGAGCGAGCCTCTACATGATAGCGCCGATACAGAATATGGTGGCCTAAGAACATGCTCGAGGGTGTCTACTACGAGAAAAGAGCACACATTGTGGATCGCTACTAAAGGCATCAGCTATAGTGGACGGCATTTCCTAAATAAGAGCAACCAGAAATAAGCCAACTGCGTTAGAAGTCGTGCCTTCCATAGCAAGACAATGTACCTCATCGGTCGCTGCAACACCCGTATCTGTACCGAATGCTCGGAGTCCTTCCACAAGACATTAGCGGAGTGAGCAAGGCCAACCATCCAAGTGTTACATTGAATTGTTGTTTGAGATGTGTTTCGGACATGAGTGCTTTGTAGTTTTGTGGGTATTGCTATTTTCTTTTTCTTTTAATGCTTTGTTTACCGTAGTTGGGTTCTAGGTCTTTCAGAAAATAGGGTTACCATACGTAAAAAATATTTAATTTTTCTAGAAGGATGGGTATTGCAGAAAGATATGAAAGCCTGCTTGATTTTAAATAAAGTGTAAACCGCCAAATTCAAATTCTAGAAATGAAACAAATTTCGAACATGAAAGGTTTCAAAAAGATTTGCGTCACCAGTTGAGCTTGCATACAAAGCACGTAGGACTTTTTTCTGAAGTTAAAATAAATTATGAAAATCGGTTTTATTGCATCTCCTCATACTAGATTACAATACACAGGATGGCAGTGAACAAAAGCAAAATATATTGGTTGTCTAAGCTTTTGTGGAAGCAGGTGCCTAATATTATATATCACACAAATAGGTCTGGCCGATTTCATTCTAATCAATTTACGTGATCTATCCACCCAGATCACTGCGGAAATACACACCAAGAAACCGACAGCTATGCACTTGTTCGATTGTTATACTTTTCAATTCTTATGTAATGAGATAACTACTGGCTTGTTTTTTGGATGCAAAAACATAAACTTTGTTTTTAACGTTTAACGCAGGTTTCTTTACAGAGATCCAAATTATTAACTCGTCAAGCCAGTCTTGAGATTGCTGCTCAAGTGCTTGAAGATTAGAACCTGACAAAAATTTATTAGTAATCGAATTGAAAACCTGTGCAATACTCATGACTCTGTCATTGATATTGCAGTAGGATGTACTAGTGTTTCTGTCTTTAGAAAAATTGAAGATACTTTTCCTTCCTGTATAATTTTCTGCTAATTGTGTATTCTGTCCGTTGTGCTGCTACTGTTCGTGATTGTAATAATTTTCTTTTACGTGCATGTGATTTTTCTAATCTTATGTGCCTATCATGGAAAGTGTTTTCTATTTATTTCTAAATGATTCCTTAGTTCGTTCGTTCATTTTTATAATTTTTTTTTATATAACAGACTATTGTGTTATTATTAGTGTATCGTCTTGTAAACACGTTTGCTGTGAATTTGCTTTTGTCTGTTGGTAACCCATCGCCACGATGTGTAATACGGAGTGTGGGCCTCGTCAGAGGTTGCTTTGTCTACCTCCTTTAGCCTCACCTCGGGGGATATTTGTAAAATATGGCCAAATAAAAATACTACTACTACTACTGCTACTTAAGCCATTCTCTTGGGCCACCTTACTGCATGTTGTCCTCATAAGGGGACACATTGACATAATATTAAGGATGCTACGTTCTTTGTTTTTTTTTTTCACAACAGTTATGTAAGGTTTTATTTCGCCGCTCCACGTGTAATGTCGAACCTTTCCAAGCAGTTGTAATTTTTCTCACTTTTTCGCCGCAGAATAAAGTTCATAAAGTCTGTCGCATATATTGGTTTGTCTGCAGAATAAACACGATCTGTATAAATTATATTTTTGGCACGTAAAATGCTGAGATTACTTTACACTGAATATCAGGAGGTAAAACTCAGTGTACATGATCTAAAAAGCATTGCATGTTGAGAAACAACCATAACAAATTATTCACATGAAACGCTCAGTATGATATATGCGAATTCAGGGCTGTCAACGGTGTGCCTTCCAAAATTGTGAAAATTTAAATCAGAAGACAGTGCTTACCTTGTAGCCATCTATGCGGTCTTTAGCGTTTTCGTCCGTTACGCAGGTAGTGGAACTTTCGGCTCCAAGCATTTTGACTGCATGCGTGAACAATATCAGCCCTACAAAGGCAGCCATTGTGGTGTACGGTTTTGAAGGGATTTCCACACTCGCATCGGGACATTCCGTTAAATAGGCAACGCGCAGCCCATACAGAGGTTCGAAAAAAGCAAAACGTATTGTCTTATATTTTCGACACCTTGGTTCAAAATAAATGAGTTCTCAAATAATGCGTAGCTGCACTAGAAGATTCAGAAGAAGCGCAAAAGAATCACTAAGGTATTTATCTAAATAACAATGAAAGGGGTACAAAAATGTATGTACGGTTCTTTGGACGTTGACTCTGTAGACAAGCTCTGCAGGAGTGAACAAGAAGAAAATATTAAACTCCATAATTATGAACCCTCTACAATTCATCTGGAGCCTTTCATAACAACCCACTGAGAACGTATGAGATAATGAACAATATAAACAAGCTCAAAAATGTCAACGAGGCAAATAGATCTTTCGGAACATCTAATTATCAATTCTTTGTATAAACAGAATTGTTGGCTTTGAAAAACGAAGAATGCTTTCAGAAGTACCAATTAGCCGCAGAAAATCTTCACAGTGGTTTGATGTATGGGTGTTAGAGTCCTCAGGCTTCGAGAGACGCGGTAGTGGAGGCCACCGGAAAGTTCCACCACCCCGAATTCATTACCCTACCTTGATATCGCAGAGAACTAGAGAGTCTAGTTTCTTACCTCCACAGAAAACCTACCGCCATGGCTTGGTTCGATCCCGCCTCCTTGCATACAGCTGCTGAGCGCCCAACTGCTGCTGTGGCGCAGTCAACTCATCAAAAATATACTGCGTACCACATTTGAAGTGTGCTATCCTTTGAGCAAATAAAAAGCACATATTTGTTCTAGCACTCTACGAGTATGAGCTAGCATGACATGATTGGGGATTATGCCTTCCCCTCCGAGTTCGACTGTCGGTTCGCGTTTTTGCAGCCGCCCTCAAAGCAGGTTGCGTTTGAACCATCCGTTCTTAGCAGAAAGTAATTTTCAAAATATAAATGACAGCTCATCGTAACATTTTTCTATTCGAATCGGCGGAAATGTATAAAACCCAACTGCTTGTACAACTCTGTATTTGAAAACTCTCAAAGTTGCTTGTATTTGTTTCTGCTAAAAAGTAATTATAACTGCTCCCAATATCCACCAAACACAGCGAATTTGATTTGCAATTAGCGTTGGACGCCTTTGACGAATTTGTAAAATTTGAGTACGTTTTTATGATAAGGAGTTCGAACACAGAAGCCCCACATTTAAGGAAAGTTGCTCCATTAGCTGCATTAATAGGTACTGTGTTGTGGCATTTTTTATATTTCAAAAACTATGCCAGGTTTAGATCTTGCAGTCGACAGTTATTGCGTATAGCATAAGCTTTCAATCAGTAGCAGAAGTCTGCTTTCAAAGTTTTACCTGCACTCTATTTCGACACTCGAAAATGTAGCAGTTAAACAATAGGCTGCGTTTATAAAAATACGAGGCCGGTTTGCAGCATTTTTAATATCGGTGTGAACATGCTGATCGATTTGCCTAAGTTGCCAATGACCAGCAGAAATTCACTTGCGAAATTCCTTATGCGCTCTAAACACTATTTTCTGCAAATCAACGGGTTTATTTTTGCCAATTAACAGGCGAAAAACTGCAAGAGGGCCGAAGGATGGTGTTTTCTTATATCTTCATATGACATGTGATAACCTGAAGTTCATGAAAACATTTACAGAAATTCTCGAAATTTTCTGACTATTGCAAGCGGGCAACAGGTCACAGCGGTAGTTTAGATTCAGTTGACCTTGCAATCGAAATGGCAGCTGTTTATCTTTTACAGTCGGTTCAAAGTAAAACATGTTACTCTGAATTATTATTAAGAATCGGACACTGCCTGATCGACAGAGAACCTCCTCTAACTGAATTAACCAGGCGACAGGAAATGAATACATAGTTATAAGCGAGACTTAAAGTAGTACGATCTTTGCGCCATTAGGATTAATAATCTGACAGATGTAGTGAAGCGTTTATTCGGGGAGCCCAGATGAACTGACATACTCAGGATAATCTTGCAGCGGAGCGCTATGCGTAGAAAGCCACCGTTACAGCCATCAACTTTCTCTTCGCGCACACCAACACTGCCGTGCGTGTTATTGGCTGAAGCGATGATGATTGGCACAGTACAGCTTCCCCCTTATAGAAAACGAGCCATCCTAGCTACTTACGGAGCGGGAGGCGCAGAGGGTTTGAAGTAAGGCTTCAGTAGGTTGACAATGGCTTTTTCTCGGCCTCGGCGAGGCACAACCGCAGCAGGTGCCACGGATTCAACTATGTAAATGATGGCAAATGTTTGCTGAATGAACCAAAGTGGATCGTGATACTAAGCAAGCAGCTTCTCTGACAGGTCAGCTGTTGTAGAAGGCACACAGAGTCACTTCAGAGTTAAAGAGAGATGATGAAGTCTCGCCGGTGTCAGGGTGCAGCTTTTGTTGGCACTGATTTTTCGTCGTTAGGGAGCGGACAAGCTGACCACATTCGTCTGCGTACATGGCGGCTCGGAGAGTGGCGCTGAATCGGAAAAAGCAGTGCAGTGTCCATGGGGCAGGTTGGTTCGCAGCCGTAAAGGAGCGAGAAGTGAAAGAATCCAGCGGTGGTTTCCATCCCGGTGTGCACTTAACGAAAACAAGAACCTGGTCCCAGTTGCCCGATCCCACCAACCAATCTGCGCATGGGCCGGTTTTTGTGGAAGTGAGGGTTCCACGATTTTAGTCTTAGTCGACTCGTTATTGAGCACATGTAACTGTACTACTGAAATCTCCGCTCCACACTCCCTCACCGCGCAGTTCTGGTACTAAGCCGCCGAGATAAATTCGTCATGTCTTTATTTTACAAAGTTACATTCGCTGTTACATGTCACGCAAACGTTTTGAGGGTCTTTCGGGTCTGTTATTCGATGGCTTATGCAGCTCGTTAGGATAAAAAGCTGTTGCCGTGGTTGGCATAGCGTATAGGAAATAATCGATTGCTACGAAAAAAGTCGTATAAGTGTAATTTACGTCTACTGATTGATTATTTGTGCGTGACAGGCGATGACGAAGTAAAGGAGTTGTTAATAATTGATGGATCGAAATAGTGGAAATGGAAGTCAGAAAAACATGGTTCAAAGGTGTCACAATGCTGAAAATGTAAAGCTAGTGCGCGATGATGCCATAAAGGCTTACAGTGCGTATCGATCAACTCATTAATTGAAAAATAAAAATAAGCCAGAACTGAGCTCAGAGGTCTGAAAATGCGCGGAATTAAAAACCGATAGTCGATGATGCCATTTAGAAAAATTTCATTATTGTGTAGAATTGATCAATTATTAAGAAATATCTGAAAAATAAAGATCGAAAAGTGGGTTCAGATGTGTCAAAATGCTAAGTATGACAAGACAATGCTTGATGATGCTAATTATGAAAATTAAGAGTGTGTAATTGATCAATCATTTGAAATAATTGAAAAAATCGTAAAAGGGAGAGCTCGAACCTATCAGAACGTGTGGACACAAAAGTAAGGGCTTGACGATGCCAATTAAAAGCTTCGAGTGCCTAATAATCAATTAACAATATTTTAAAAAGGAAAATGCATTCAAAGCTGTCAAACTGCATAGAGTGAAACTAAAGGCAATATTTCTTGATGCTATCAGTGAAAAATAAAATAAAGAGAAAATTGTGAATAATATAGAAATAAAAGTGTCAGTGTGTGTGAAACACTTCTCGCGTATAACCTAAATGACGGCACTTAGATGTCTCTGTACTTTTTATTTTCATTAGTAAAGACTTATCCGCTGTATCGTATGATTTCCATGATCTATGAATGCATTTCGACGCACAATGGTTGTTTGAGTAGCTATTTTAGCACGCATGCTTTGTGATTCGTGTAAAGTTATGTAAGCTAAAGTAACGAGCATTTTAAGATTCAACGGATGTTGGAAACCATTTTAAAATGCGGCGCCGAGTCGTTCGCGTGCCAGTAGTACTTACCAGGATTTAACATAGCTAATTTTTTATAACAGACCTTGGCTGACAGTGATATCTGCCGAATCTTAAGTACACTAGGTTACGTCTTTTATCTGTGTTCGCGGAACATCGCCTAAGAGTGAGATTTCCGAGATAATCCTAATCGCGAGGATGGTTCGTGAACGTTTATCTGATCTTGGATAACGCCCTCACCCCCCCCCCCCATGTTATGTCTATAAAAATATTTATGTCTAAAAAGTTATCAGTGTCTTGATGTGTCATTGTGATAAAAAATGCGAAAACTGCGATCTACACACTGTTCGCATTTTTTATCGCCCCGGAGTTGTCTACCACGCATATACACGAATGCATAAGTGAGTGTTTTTTACCTGGGTTGTAGATTAAATATCTTAAGCACTTATATACTCGTGGAGGCTTTTAGTGGTGCAGTGCACACGCAAAATATGCAAACTTATAATAAATATCAGGTGGGGATAAGAAAATTTCTGATGTGGAAAAACGGTCGGCTAACATAATCCGGAAATATAGTACACGAAGGCAAATGTGCTCTGAAATAATGTTCTTTGCATGTTCAAATAATTTTACAAGAAGCTGCGGCAATACGCATAATTCGTTTAGAAATTGCTGTATGCATTGTAAAAAATAGTTGCGGTCTGCATGGCCCTGCAAATCCATTGAAGCGACTACTGTCATAGTTCTTGTTCTTTAAAAAAATAATTAAGCTGACACTAAATCTCTGCATTAAGGCTATGACGCGTAGCATTCCACAGACACAATTTTTTCAGCTTTTTACTTCTAACTTTCTATTTTTCAACTTTTTTTATAAAACAATATTTAACATCTGCAAACACTGGCTTCCAGTTCGGAGCACTTTGAACCTTTGAATGGATTTTTCAATTTTCAGCAATTTTGAAACTATTAATTCATTATTTACTCTGTCCAAAGTTTCTTAATTAACATGCCCAAGCATGGCTTTTCATAGGGCGCATTTTGACAGATTTCAATCCTATTTTTTTCCCTTGTTCATTTTTCAATTATCTGCATTAACTAATTCATCATCTACACACTCGAAACTTTCTTAAATAGCAGCATCAATCATTCGCATTTCGTTCTTACTATTTTGACACCATTAAAACCCTTTTTTGTAGTTTGAGTTTCTTAATTTCATTCATTATTTACAATGAATAATAAGTGATCTTTACTTACCACACACCAATCAATCGTCAACCACTGGAAACACAAATTGCCATAATACGATGTTTTACACAGCCCCAATTATTTCCGACATCCGCTGCCAAATATTACTACTGCTATAATGGCAACGCCGAAGGCATCTCGACCGAACTAGCGTCGAAGCTATTTTTATTACATAACAAGAGATATTTGGTTCTTGCTGTTGTTATAGCACCTAGGAACGTAACAGGTGAATTTTTTTAATGCACTCTGGCGTTCACACGAGCAAAAAAGTGTTCGCAAACGCAGCGCGCAGGCCAAGCAGGAAGCTGGAGCGACTGGATGACTATCAGCATAGACCGTGACAGCGGTAGCATCGTGAAAGCGGCCTGTGGGATTGAGCTATTGGAATAGTTGGCGCTCCCGTGCATAACAGCATGTCAGTGAGAGTACTGTAAAATGTACTGACGTTCCATTCATCTCTAGGTGGTAAGAGGTAGCGGAGTGGAGCGAAGTCGGAAAGCGGAGTGTCATCTTGAGATGTCGACGGCGGAGTGCTTCACTGATGACGGAGAAGGCTGCACCCGTGTCGACAATAGCGATAAATGCAGCGCCTTTTACAAGCACTTCTATAATATAAGCGGGATGACGCGATGGAGTTGAAGAATTCGAAAAAAGCTAAATTCTTTCAAACGTAACTGCGACTCTTAGTTTTCCTCAGCAGCGTCAGTAACACGTCGCAGTATGAGAGAAGACGTTGACGACGAGGAGAATGTGATCGGCTATTGGCACAGAATTGATATCTTGAGATACAAAGTGAAGATCCGGTCGAGTCGTCTGGGAGCCTAGATCAACATCCTTAGGTAGGATCGCAGATCAGGCTAGATGTTGCCGGCAAAGGCGTTCAACATGGCCCAGCCGACCGCAGGTGTAGCAAATAGGACAGTTAGTTGTACGACGAAGGCTGTTAGGGTGTGGAAGGATTCTTGAGGGAGGGACTTGGAACGAAGGCTCAGCCTTAGGCGGTGTATGGAAGGCAGGGGTGCACGTAGGAACCAGTTGTAGATGCGAGTGGAGATCTCGCCCTTACCAGGAACTACGTCAGAGGTGCTGTCACAGATGGCAGCACATATTTGGACGGCAGGAAATCAGTGGCGTGTTCTTGAACTACAAGGTGTATAGTAGTAGCCAAAGACGGAGCCAGTTCAGAAACGAGGCGGCCAGAATTTTGAAAATGGGAATGGGAAATGAGTGACAGTTATTGTGTGACTTTTTCGCAAACAAATGCGTTGATCTCTTGAGTCTACAGAGTGTCGTCATAAGTAGAACGTCCCAGGGCCAATGCGGATAGGGTCCCGTCACATACACAGGAGAGCCGCGTAGAATCGCGTTGCTTGAGGAGCTTGTCGTAGTTCTGGTAAAACTTGTCGACTTCACTTAAGGTCGTGGATTTTTCGCTAGCAGCAAGTGAAATGTGTCGTCAGCAATGTCCTTGATTGTTTAATCGATGTTTTCTTCCTGCGTTACGGGCTTTACTTCTCTAAAAAGGCCAGTGATATCCTGACTGTAACTTGGGAAGGTCTCGTCGGCGCGCTGAGTGCGAATACGTGAGGATTGCTCGGCATGAAGCTTGTGAACAACCGGTCGGCCGAACACGTACGTCCGCAAAATTCCTAAATTGAGACCAAGGTGATAGGGCCACTACATCTGTCAGATAGAATATTAGGTTGCTGAGCTTGTAAGAGTCGTAACAATTGTTGTAGCTGCTTACTTTTTTATATGACAGCTATATATCAACATCTTGGTCGGCCGTGCCACTCAAAAAGGCAAGGCTCGCGCTCCCGTAAAACACCAGAACAAACATTCTTTGGTGGAGCTGCCGGCAATATAGAAGTATTCTCGTCTCGTAATGCGGACGCAGGGGGCGGTGTACGGCTTCGGATTTGTAGTGTGCATGGGCACGTACCCGCACCTGCATAAATTGTAGTGCTGCCTTTATGCGGGAAGCAAAGATGGATTGCGCTGCTTAGAAGAATCTTGCAGCGGAGTACCAGGCATAGCCTACCATCAAGACACATGCCAACTTCTTCGTCTTCGGGCGCACCAGCACGCCTGCGCATGTCGCTGGCTGAAGCGGTGACGATTAGCACAGTACACACAGATAAAGTTGAAATTCACCTCCTTTTCACTACCACTTTCCGAAAACTGCATGATATTTAGGGATTTCTGATATATTTATATCATTTCACTATGTTTCTGTGCAAATTTTCAGCACAAAAGTTGGGATGGGCGGCCTTTGGTAACATTTTCTGCGGGGCCTTTAAAAAAATTGCAATACAATAAACTGTACAAGGCCCCACACATGTATTTTTACCGTGTGCTTAAATCAATGAAAGATAAAAGAAAATTTACCTAAAATCTTGCGATGCACAAGAAGTTAAAGTGCTCATTACGCCACATTCTTGTGGACCATTTCAGCACATGTCTCAAGCCAGTATTTCTTTTCGAATTCCTTCGAGTGCTCATAGTATCTTGCGAATGTTGTCTATTCTAGCTCGTATTTCTGTTGCTATTAGGTCCCTTTGTTCCGCCTTCTCTGGGCTACATTTCTTTGCTGGAACGAGTAACCTAGATTACCTCTTATATCTGGGGCTCTTATGACGTGTTGCACACAAATCCAGCAGCGCAGGTACTGGCCGCATCGTAATACACATTGTTACGCTCTACCTTCCACGCTCTAGATTTTTTGTGCTGATCAGTTCATTTCCTAAGCCCCATTTTATTTTTATCATTTTTACTTTAGGTTTTGCGTAAAATTTATGTTTTTCTCGTCCTTGAGCAAGCGTGTTGGGATTTAGTTCATTCTTTTCTGGTACCGCCCGGCAAGAATCTGGGATCTGATGCCTGTGTGGGCTACAGCGACCTTGCTCGTAGACCCTACACTTTACACCTTTTTCCCCAGTAGAGGCAGGCAAATCTGTTTCTTTTTACGGTTAACCTTCCTACCTTTCTGCATCCTATTCCTGCTCACTGCAGTAAGAACAGTTTTTCTACAAGTCTTGGCTTTTATCTAAAATGCCGCTATTTTACGTTTATTCTTGATTACTTTATGCTAACACAAATATGTATGGATGCAGGTTTTGCGCAGTTTAAATGTTGTGTGTAATTGTCATTTGTCTCGGTGGTCCTGCCGGCCCTGATACATAAGTAGTCCATACCCAGGTAGCCCATGCGATCGGCCCAATGTTTAACATTCATTTGCGATGCCTGGTCTGACAGTGCTCTCGTGTTGCCCGTGCGCTTCCAATAATGGTGTAAGCCATGCGATAACAGTGACCACTCTTGGCAAAGTGGAATACATTATCCCCCATATAGGTAATCAGCCGGCTAACAATGGGCAATAATGACTTTGCATATAGAATTGCTCATCAGTATTGTATACACAGTGATATATGCTTGTCAATATTGCCCGGCCACCTGATATGTGTTTACAATATTCCGCAGATCATGGCATACATGGGTAATCTTGTCCTCTCCATAAAGATGGCTTGTCAACTTTGAATATATATTGGCTTGCATTGGTCAATATCATCCCGCCAGTCTTAGTGGCTTACCAATATTGTATATATCTTCGGTTCTAGTGGTCGATATTGCCCAATGAGAGGTGGCGACTGGCCAACATTGCATGCATTCTGGCATACATTGGTCTATATTTTCTTGCCGCTATTGGTGGCTTGTCAGCATTGAATACATCTTGGCATACATTTGTCTATATTCTGCCGCCAGTCATGATAGCTCACCAGCATTGTGTATAATTGCAATTACAGTGGTCGATGTTGCCGATGAACTGTGGTGGATGAACGACATTACATATTGTTACCGACGCCGAACGCAATTATTCGATTATTGAGCGCGAATGTATCGCCCTTGTATGGATTGTCGCTAAATTCCGGCCTTAATTATTCAGCCGGTCTTTCTCAGTTGTAACGGTGTTGGTTGTAATCTTTGAGAGATCCCTCCGGCCGCCTCGCTCGCTGGGCACTGCGCCTTCAAGAATATTCGTGCAACGTGGTGTACAAGTCGGGGCGCCTTCATGAAGATGCTGACTGCTTGTCTCGATATCTTTTAGAGCTCCCTGATCTTGATGACACAGAGGCCATCCCCTTCATATTCACCCTCTCCAAACTCGCCAACATAGGAGATGAACAGCGCATCGACCCATCTTTAAGACCAATCAATTAAGGCCTGACATCTAGATGATCGGATTCTTGTCTCCAGCTTTTTGTTGTAAAGGATGGGATCCTCCACCGCCGCATAACTTTCACAACGAAGGTTCTCCATTTGTGATTCCCAAACAGCTCCGCTCCTCGGTTATTGAAGAACTTCACGACCTGCCCACAGCTGGCCACCTCGGTGCGTCTCGGACTTACAATCGCGTACAGCGTTGTTTTGTTTTTTGGCCTGGACAATACCGCAGCATCAGGCGCTACATCGCAGCCTGTGACACGTGTCAGTTAGAAAAAAAAAGCCATCGAGGCCACCAGCTGGCCTTCTCCAACCTATTGACATGCCCCTGGAATTGTTTTATCGTGTTGGGCTCGATCTTCTTGGACCATTCCCGACGTCAAGGTCAGGTCATAAATGGATCGCAGAGGCAAGCGATTATGCGATACACTACGCCATCACACAAGCTTTACCCACGAGCTGTGCTACGGATGTCGCTGACTTTCTTGTACACAGCGTCATTCTCCATCATGGTGCTCCTCGCCAATTAATCACCGACCGCGGTCGCTACTTTTTTGTCCTGAGTTATCGAAGAAATCCTCCGTTCATGTTCTGCGAAGCATAAGCTCGCGACCGCCTACCATCTACAAACCAGCGGCCTTGCCGAGCGTATCAACCGGACACGCACTGACGTGTTAACTATGTATGTCTCGCCTGATCACCACGACAGCGACCTCGCGCTGCCACATGTGACCTTTGCCTATGATTCTTACCAAGCACGACACGATGGGTTATTCACCCTTCTTCCTGCTTTTTGGCAGGAATTTCGCCTTACCTTTGGACACGCTTATCCCGTCTGCTGGCCGCCCCATAACCACCTATGCACGAGACGCCATTGCTCAAGCCACTGAAGCGCGCCAAATAGCCCGTCGTCGGCTCCTCGCCTTTCAGACTCCTTAAACGTCTGCCTACGATATGCGACATCACCGCGTATCTTACGACCCTGGGTCATTAGTTCTTCTATGGTCTGCTCGCAGCGTTGCCCTCTCGGAAAAACTTTGTCCCCCTACAGTGGCCCCAATCGTGTGGTGCGCCAATTCACCAGTGTGATGTACGAACTTGCATCTCTTCTGTCTGCATCCTCCTCGTCTCGCCCCGCTACTGACATTGCACATGTTTCACGGCTTAAGCCATACCAACTTATCCATTCTTTCGCAGTTTAACGCCGGCACGGCGCTTACACCGCCGGGGGTCATGTTACGGGAAGACAAAGACGAACTGTTTTCCCCCCCTTGCCTCGCGGCACGATAGATGATGAAGTGGGACTGTTTTGCTGTGGCGCTGCTCGCTGCTATGCCAGTTGTAATTTTGTAAATATACTGTAAATAGATTGAGTCTTCAAGTAACAATATCATGGCATACATTGGTAAATATTGTCCGACCAGTAAGAGGACTTACCAACATAGTATAGATCTATGCATGCAGAGGTCACCATCAGCCCGCAAGTCGAAGTGGCTTTCCACCATTGTATACATCTTGGGATATACTGCCCGATGTTGCCCAACGAGCTGTACTTGCTAGCCGAAATTCCACAAATTGAGGCCTAGGTTTGTCAATATACTCCTGCCATCATCGATGATCTGTCCTACGATGCTCAATATTTTACAACTAGTGGAGACGGCTTTTCAATATTGTATCCATAATTTCTTATAGCGTTCGATATTGTACGAGTAGCTGTGATGGCTTGCCAACAATGTACTCACCATAATATGCATTGATAAATATGGTCCTGATAGTATAGCTTGCTTGTCAACATTGAATATTATTGATACATTGATCGATACTGTCCCGCTTCTTTCAGGGGCTTTCCAAAACGTATATTCTTTTGGTTTGCACTGGTGCAAGTTGTATGATGAATTTCGACAACTGGACAACACTTTACACATCGCAACATGTGTTCGCCAGTACTAGCTTGAAAATATTAACAGATCAATATATCAAGGTATATAATTATAACTTCTCGATCAATACTCTCCTCACATTTGCAGTGGCGTTTGGATATTGTATGTGTCAACACCGATATTATAATGCTAGTACGGAAGATTTATTCAAGAGAAATGACTTAGGCTGTATGGGTGGGGCTGGTAGAGTCCTCACCCATAGCTCTAATATCTAAACCCCAGCAGAGGTATGGCTTGATTTTCTTTTCAAGTCCATACCCAAGTCCATGCTATTAGATATAAGCCGATATTGTAGATCAAAAACTAAAAATGAATACTAATTCGGGGTTGGGCGGGGGTAGGGTTGGGGGGAAGTATTGCATGTGCTCGCAGGGCATGCCTCGTGCAATGTGCCACTTATTCCGTCTATGAAGAGAATAGAAATGCTTGACTGTTGTACTGTTCTCAACTGTGGAGGAGAAATTAGTACTAATGGATCACGTAGCCGTTAGATAAACTACCTTTCTTTCAATACGCCTTTAGCGTGATGCGTGGAGCCACTCCTACATCAAAGGTTTTAGTACACTTCGTTGCCCTCTTCGATAAAACCGGAAGAAAACATGCATGGGATTTGTTTTCAAGCTGACAACACTCGCTCTCTAGGTATATTAAACAATTACAGCGCAGAAGCATATATTTTTACAATCTACCACGGGGCAGTTGAATGAAGTAGCGCTTCTAGACCATATATACTATAGGCTGGAAGTGCGGCTTAATTCGGAGCGCGGAGTTTATAATCGCCATCCTGCAAACTTTTGTCATGGCTGCAAACACACACTTAAATATTTCTATGCAATATTTTATTTGCGTGGAGGAAGGAAATTCAATATTATTCAGAGCTATAAAACAGCGGTCGAGGAGATTGCGCTAAAGAAAGAATATCATGCACCGTTTCGCAATGGGTCCTATCTGGCTGAGCCACTAAGCACAGACAGTATTACATCTCAACACTAGCTGGTCTTATAGCCCCAGAAGTTGGTCTAGTCTACTTGAAGAATATTTTATTGTAATATCCACAAAGCATAAACTTGCACTTGATTCAGACATGCCGGTGCGCTCTGTATTCTGCGCTTCAGCAATGAACTAATGATGAACGAACTATTTTGGCAATTTCTGCAGCATAGCTCATCGTGACTGTCTTATGTGTCTCGTCTTGTGTTCGTTACAATTATTGCGGTAACTTCATGTACATTATTGCAATATCTTTTTGTAATTTCGTGTACAGAACAAAATATACGGAACACTTTCTATAAGTTCTCTACCTTCTGAGAGGTATATAAACCTAATTTTAACTGTCGGATGTTTCGGAGTGAAGTGTTTTTAATTCCATGAGATTGTAACTGTGAAACAATTTACTAGGTTGTGTACATATAGTGGTAGCTGTTTAGCTATTTCGGACGCAATAACTGAAGGTAAAAAGTTTAAGAAGAGAAAAGATTGAAAACACTGAAACATAACAACCCCGCTATTAGGAACTGGAAAAACGCGGTAAATAATTTTTCTTACAAAAAAATGCGATGTAATTAATGCGTTGCTCAGGTGACCATCAAAAGATTTGTCGTAAATGTATCTGGTCATGGTGCTCTTCAAGGACTTTATGAATTTATTTTTGTCCAATAACTGTATAAAGGTGTGTACGATTACCTTGCATGGACAGCCTTCGAAAATATGAAATCTCAAGAGTTTAAAAGCGTGTTCCTATGCATTGTCTGGAGAAGTTACTCCACGTTGTTAAGGGAATATTTTTATTGAATATTGCGATCAGAGCGGGCGTATTCCTATCAAGAAAAATACGGGCCTTCCCCCTACCAGTGTTGGACAGGCGGCTATTTGTGGTCCAGTGCGCCAGCGATAGCCGGAACAGCATAGGCGTGCTTCGATCCCACACCTTAGATTCCGTGATGTGAACGCTAATGGAATTTGAACTTAAGGTGTCATTTGAAACCATGCACACAGCGCCTGCCCGCTCGTGCGACTGGTGCCCCATTTGCTTTTGCCTTCTTCTCTATAGCAGCGTTGGTGCGCGCTAAGCGGGTTGCCTGCCGCAACTCAGCTTTTGGCGTAGATTCGACTACACCTAATGTGAGTACCCCTGGTCGTTTGTGTTAAGATATATGTTCATCACTGAGCTGCTCTTGCAAGCATTTGTTTCTTTATTTGTCTAATGGTTTTTTGCAGCTACTTGAAGGAGAAAATACAGATCACTGGGATGGACTTCTGCGTGCCAATTTCCTTCTGAGCTCCTGCGCTTGACTGCGCTTGCAACGTGATTCCCTGGATGCCAATGATGCGAAGCCAGTAGAGAAGCTAGGGTGGGCTATGTTGCGTAGTCGGTGAGCCTAGTTGGGGACCACTTGTTAGACGCCAGTGACTAAGCTTGGTCGCAAGTATTCGATGGCCAGTGATAGTGGCTGCATGCCCGTTGTATTACAGCCAGTGGGTATGCTTGGGCGTAAGATATTCGGTAGCCGGTGAGTGAGGCCAATAAATAAGCTAACATGGCAATAATGGTCATTGTAGGAAAAGCAGTCTAGTAGATTGGCTATAATTTTTTCTCAAGTAACACCACAATGAAACATCGCTATTTGCCCATAACCGGTGCTACTTTTCTCTATATTGGGATTGTGGCGGCCCATTGACGGCGTGCTGATTATGAACTGTTTTGCTTCAATCCAGCGTTTAGGCCTATAAATACTTCTCGAGCCTCTGTAACATACTGAAGATATTGAAAAACATTTTTTCGCGTTACCAAGTGGCTTCTTGCTGAAAATGGAAACTATCCTAACTAATGTAAATGCTATACAATTCACAGTATGTTTGTATATGAGCAGTCCTATTTGCTTCACCACTGGCCTAACATTGTTCTAGCTTGTAACTGTGTTATAATATGCTGCTGGAGCCATGATACTGCTTTTTCGATACTTCTGTGTTATAATTTGCTGTTAGAGCCAAGATACTTTTTTTCGAGGCAACTGCAGAGCCACGTAACTTAACCAGCATGGTGATCAGCAAACACCTGATCACAATGCTGGTTAATTTATGTGGCGCCGCAGTTGCCTCGAAAAAACAGTATCATGGCTCGAACAATCAACGATCGAAAACAACATTTGCAACAATAAAGTGCCAGTGAACGCGGAATATGTTTTGGTCTAATCTTAACAGTTCAGATTGAAAGGTTTGTAGAGCGTATATGCACCCACACAAATGTATTTCACTTTGCGGCAATCTCGTGGGTGCTTTGGGAACGCAGGTGGTGGTTAGAATAAAAGGTCAATTAGCTCAAGGCTTAAAGTGTGATCCCATGTTCGTCATGCAATATTTGGAAAGTTTCTACGAAAACGTTCTCGAACGTTACTTTATCATATTGTTACGAGTATAAATCACGCACCATTGGGCGACTCCACTCTGAAATCGATGGGCACCACATAACCGCACACCTCAACGCTACACGTCGTCTTCATCCACAGAGAGACACTTCGTTTTCACTTGCTGTATACCAGCATGGTCAACCACGTTACATTACCCCCGCCGCAGAAGCAAAGTGCCGGTGCGTTCGATGTAATCTAAGCAGGGCGTGAATAATATTGCTTCCGTCGTTTCACGTGGACAATGTCGGAAGCTCGTGGTGCAGAAGACTTCGAGTTTCGAGGTTCGATTTCGTATCTGACGTCGGTGACGACGAAAATTTGGGCAGGGACCTATGTAGCGGCGTAGACGTTTTTCAAACAAGCCCACCTGGCGGGATGGGAGCCACAGCTGAACGACAGAGCAAAGGTCAACAAAGGTTTTTCAGTCCGGGTGGCGCATGCAACGTCAACTTCGGGGGCTGCATCGTCTAGTTTTCCAAGAAGCGACCGTCATAGGAGGCTGAAGAATTGCGACGAGGAAGAGGAGAGCGGGAACGTCGGGTTTGCAGGGAAAGCGACCGGCTGGAAACACGAACAAGTAGAACAAGATCAGCAAGGGGCGGGTCAGGTTGGGGCGAGTAGTGGCGCGGTGCTGAGACTTCACTGCAACTCACATTGTGGAATGGTCGTGACGGCAAATACCAGCGGTTGCTGCAGGGACGTAAGATGTGACCAACACGGGAACAAGCGAAGCAGACTGAGCGATTGTCAGCGGTGCGCCAGTCATTACAATTGCGGTAGCGGTATCGATGTATAAAGCTGGGGTTAGAGGCAGCAGCAATCACAGGAGGGGCTTAGTTGGAGTCGAAAGTTTTTGAGACGTGGCTAGTAGACATGCCAATATTAGCAACCACCTGGCGCACAACAGCCTGAATATAGGATACCGGAGGCAGGGCGTTGTTTGTCCTCTGCGATGAGGAAATTGCGGAAGCCATGGCCTCGAGTTCGCGGCATACAATACTGGAAAGTTAGTCTGGTTGGATGGCTGACGGAGAGTAGGCAGGTCAGTACAGGACGAGCTGTGTTTGGTATGCGGTCAAAGCGGTGGCATATGTGTTTTAAGCCTGCTTGAAGCGTCGGCCCACCTGAAGATCAGAGTCGACAGTAGAACATTCTTTACACAAGAGGAGGTAGGAAGCAGCCCAATCGATCTTCCTCTGTAATGGCCGAGTCGAGTTTTCGGCACAGGGATAGGACGTCTTGTTAGTTGGAAATGTAGGTATTGGACGAAGGACAGCAAGGTGGCGCCCAAAGGTTTTGCCGAAGAGGCCGTGAAGCTTTTGTTTCCATACGTCCCAAGATAGCTCGTCTTCGTAGGTTTCAAAGCAGACGCGCGCGGTTCTGGTAAAGTGAAATATGACGTCTGCCAGCATGAGTGTTGCATCCAAGCGATTGTGCTTGATTACTCGCTATTAGAGGGCAACCAGTCGTCCACACTAACCTCACCAGTCTGGCAGAAGGTGCCCAGGTTCCGGGGTTGAGCCATGATGACAGCTACGGCGGCTGCCGTAGAGGGAGGGGCGTCTTTGGGCATGGCGATGGTACCGACGGGGCGTAAAATGCGGATGTGCAGCCTGTTTTACGGGATCGATTATTTCACTTTCACGAAAGATGTTACGAGTGGAAATCAGGCATCAGTGGGTAACACCACTCTGGAATCGATAGGCAGCGCATAACTGCACAACTCAAAACTTAACGTCATGACATCATGACATTGTAGAACTTGTCACTTTTCTATGGCTTCCTCTCTCCTTAGAATAGATGGTTCGAAAGCCAATTGCTTCGAACGCCTGTACTTGACTATAAACGCTAGTGTCAGACTGAAGCTGTTTTCGCTCAAACATGTCTTGTTGACGGACGCCAAAAATGCCGCAAAACTTGCCTTTATACAGGTTGAAAGTCGACGAATTCAATAGAAATTTCCTGCCGGAGGTTTCTAGGCACTACAAGACGTTGCGCAGTCCTGGTGGGTGCGAAGTTCTTCTTCACGAGGAGGCCATTGCTTAACGCCAACGAAGATAAATGTCGTCTGAACACACCAGAAGGGGAAGCGGTCTTTCATTCTAAGTAATCGGCTAGCGCTTTCAGCACAGGGTCTGATCGCTGTTCTGCGAAACTGCTGGCGCTTACCGGTCCCAAAAAGGCATCGTCGTCATCGTCCTTCGGGGGGGGGGGGGGGGCGTCGACGGGAGCGCGTGATAAGCAGTCGCCGTCGAAAAGCTTCCGGACCGACTTATAGACTACAGTCAAGTCGAATAAGTCGTAGGCTCCATATCTGGAAAGGCGGCAGGAGAGATCTTTCAAATTAGCCAGCCAGCCAAACGCGTGATGGTCGCTTACCACCTTGAATGGGCGGCCTTATAGGTATGGACGAAACTTAGAAGTGGTTCAGATGATCGCGAGGCACTCCTTCTCGGTCGTTGAGTAATTGACTTCGGCTTTTGTGAGGGACCTGCTCGCGTATGCGATTGCTTTCTCCTGTCCGGCACTCTTCTGGACGAGAACGGCTCCTAGACCCACACTGCTCGCGTCAGTGTGAATTTCGGTCTCGGCGTTTTCATCAAAGTGGCTAAGTACAGGAGGGCATCGCAGGCGGCGCTTAAGTTCGTCGAAGGCTTCTCCTTGCGGCGCTTCCAATTTAAAAGGTACATCAGCCTTTGTAAGCTGCGTCAACGGTTCGGCGATGCGCGAAAAGTTTCTGACAAATCGTCGATAATAAGTGCACAACCCAAGGAATCGGCGCACAGCTTTCTTGTCGACAGGCAGTGGGAATTGTGCGATTGCAGCTGTTTTCTCTGGATCTGGGCGAAGACCCTCTTTACTAACGATGTGACCTAGGAAACGCAGTTCTTCGTAGGCGAAGTGACACTTCTCTGCTTTTAGCCTTAGTCCCGATGACTTGATGGCTTCCAGCACTGTCTGCAGTCATTTTAGGCGATCTTCAAAGTCTGACGAGAAGACAACAACGTCGTCCAATTATACCAAAGAAATTTGCCACTTCAAGCATGCCAGGACTGTGTCCATTACTCTGAAATGTGGATGGTGCGGAGCAGAGGCCAAATGGCTACACCTTGAGCTCAAAAAGGCCGTCCGGTGTGATGAATGCGGTCTTCTCGCGATCCCTTTTGTAGACTTCAATTTGCCAATATCCGCTCTTCAGGTCCATCAATGAGAAGTACCTTGCATTGCAGAGCCGGTCGAGAGTGTCTTCGATGCGAGGAAGCGGTTAGACATCCTTCTTAGTAATGCTATTTAAGCGGTGGTAATCAACGCAGAAGCGAAGTGTGCCGTCTTTCTTCTTCACCAAATCGACTGGTGCCGCCCAACGCTCTTCGATGGCTGGATTACGTTATCACGCAGCATTTCCTCAAGTTCGTCGCGTATGGCCTGGCGTTCTCGCGGCGATACACGATAGGGGCTTCGGTGCTTGAGGTCGGGCGTGTTCTTCCGTTATAATGCCAGTGGTGTTTGTCGTACCTTCGATGATGACGAGAAGCACTCCCCGTAGCTTCGAAGAAGACTGAGAATCTGATCTTTTCTGCTGTGGGTCAATGCCGTTTTGATGTCAAATGTGGGCTGACGGAATTGGTCTGGTGCGTCTTCCAGCGTTTGGTCGTGGAAGGTGAATACATCTTTGAGGTCCGCTAATTCGTCGAGAAAAGCGATCGTCGTGCCTTTGTTGAGATGCCGGCATTCGTCGGTGAAGTTGGTTACCAGCACCTGAGCTTGACCTCTCCGAAATTTCGCGATGCCTCTTGCGATGCCGACACCTCATTCTAAGAGCAATTGGATATTTCCTTCGACGATGCCTTCAGCGGTTTCGATATTTGCGCTACCTACACTGACAGCGACGCTTGATCGGGGCGGCACGGTCAATTCTCCATCGAGGACGTTTAGAGCGATGTGTTGCGTCGAAGTCGTCGTAGCAGGAATGGCTTTGTCTGCGGAGAGCTTGATGAGTTTGGATCGCAGGTCGATGATAGCCGTATGTTCATTTAGGACATCCATGTCTAAAATCACGTCGCGGGAGCACTGCTGCAAGACCACAAAGCTGGTGGGGTAAGTACTCCCATTTACGGTTATTCTTGCAGTGCATCGTCCCGATGGAGTAATCAGGTTGCCACCTGCGGTGCGAATCAGCGGGCCATCCCAAGTGGTGGTAACTTTCCTGAGCTGAAAAGGCTAACGGTCCACTGATGACTGAATAGTCAGCTCCGGTTTCTACTAGCGCAGTGACTGGGCGGCCGTCGAAATCAACTTCAAGGTCACTTGTTCGCGTCCTCGCATTGCACATGGGCCTTAGTGTCCGATCTCGGCTGCGTCGTTTCTTCAGGTCATGGCCGGGGCATACTGATGTTACTACGCTGGGCGACGGTGTGGGCTTGCACTCTGGTAGTGTTGTCGTCGATGTCGTGAGGACCGGCGGTGAAATGGCTGCGTCCTTCTTAGTGATTGTCGGCGGTGGAGGATGTTCGTCTTTTTGCCGTCGAGCAACCTCACATCCAGAGGTAGCTCTATTTAGTTTCCCCTGCGCGGGCTTGGAGATCTTCTGCGCACACTTTCATCGTAGTTACGGCCTGGCGACGCAAAGCAGGCCCCTTACGGCGATGGGAACCTGAACCGACGGCTTGGTGGCACAATCTCACCGCTAAGCAGATAGTTGTCGATCTCTTGCGGTCGTTCACCTGGGCGTAGTCGTGGAGCGTCGACTGCAAATCCGCGGAGACCGATTCGTCGGTATGGGCAGTGGCGCAGAATGTGTCCGGCATCATTGCAGTGGAAGCATAATGGCCGGTTGTTTGCTGTTCTCCAGGCGTCGCTCTTCCTGGGGCTTGGGGGTCGTTCGTAGGCTTGGAGGCGGGGGCCAAGGGGCGGCTTTCAAGAACAGGACGGTAGCAGCAAGGGCTTGGAAGTCATCACGTTGGGGCGAAGGGCTACGTAATGCAGCAGCGTAGTTCGTCGCTGTTGCCTCTTGTGCTGGAACTGCCGCAGCCATCGCTTTAGGAAAGCCCAGCGCCTGCTGGACTTCTTCACGGACGACGTCCGCGAGCGTCGCCACCTGGGATTGTTGCGATGATGGCATCAATCGGCGGAGCTCCTCTCGCACGATCTCCCGGATGAGGTCCCGAAGGTTCTCTTCGCTTGTAGATTCGCTGGGGTAGTGGCTTGAGTAGTCTGGCTGAAGTGGTCGTTCGTAGTGGTGCATCCGGATGTCTAAAGTCTTCTCGATGGCAGACGCTTCCGTTTCAAATTCCGCCGCGGGTATTGGCGGATTTCGGACAAGATTTGCAAAAAGCGATTGTTTAACACCTCGCATTAAAAATTTGACTCTCTCACCTTCAGTCATGTTAGGGTCGGCGCGGCGAAAGAGGCGCATCATCTCAACGTACGCCAGGACAGGCTCGTTAAGAAGTTGAAGTCTTGACTGAAGGAGGGCCTGGGCTCTTTCTTTTCAAACGATGCTTGAAAAGGCAGTCGAAAACGCTTCCTTGAAAATCTCCCAATCCTTCATAGCTGCCTCATAATTTCCGAACCAAACTCGGGCATGTCCTTGAAGAACAAAATAGACCTGCCTGAGTTTCGCAGCGTCGTTCCAGCCGTTGAATTCTGCCACACTGTCGAAAAGGTCCATCCAGTCTCCAGCATCTTCATCCGGTCGCCCATGGAAGCATGGGGGTTCACGGGGTTGGACGAAAACAACCGTTGCTGTAGGATGGACCATTGTCAGTGTCGATGCCTTCCGAAATCGAATGGGGCCATGCGGCAAGCCGTGTTCGGGTTGTAGGCCTTGAAGTCGGCGGCTGCCTCGGTGACCTGTAAGCTGGTCTTCCAGGGCGACCAGGACACGGATTGGGTCTTCGCTTGAAGGATCAAAGGCAGCACCTCCACCAGATGTTACGTACACTGTAAAAAATATTCGTCACTTTGACGGTCTCCCTCTACTCAGTTTTGATGGAGCGCTGACGCCAACAGAATAAAGTGCCGCCGAGTAGTCAATTAGCGGGAGAGAGTGAAGAGACCAGGAGTCCTAAAAAACAAACACAATGCGCGCAGATCGTTCGCCGCCATTTGGTTTACGTCACACAAACCGTGATCCGCATTTGGCCTATCGCAACGTTTTGTTCGGTGTCGGGCGAGACTGAGCCTGCCGTTGCGTTGACTGCGTGCGAGGTCGACGTCTCCTGCACCGTTTTCGCCGGCTTCTCGTGTTCCTTCTTCCTTTGTGTGTGTTGCGCCATTTTGTATTGCACTTTGCAAAAGGACGGCGTGGTTCGGAGTCAGCCCCGCACACGAAGTTGCAGTCTCCGACCAAGTCCGCCTGATTACGGTAAGTGTACTGCGTGTTTTTTATTTACTTGAAGACTTTGTGGAGCTTGTGGTGTAGGATACAAGCGCGTGCGCCGAGCTTATGCGAAACAGGCATCTGAAGGCAACCGGCGTGCGCTCGTATTGTGCTCCACATAACGACAGAAGGCTGTCCTCTAGCATTCGTTAAGGGAAAGTTGTAGGCGCGATATATTTGTATAGAGAACGTGAATTTTTCACGGGAATTGTGCAAAGTGTGTCCATGGTTTGGTTTGTGCGGCTTAACGTCCCAAATTGAAAGGTTACGTATAGAGACCGGGCGACCGTTGTATGGCGCCACCGTCGCCTCGATGGAACAGCGCCGCCCGCGGCGGAGTGCCGAAACAGCGGAATGCTGAGGCAGCTGAGCGGAGCAGTCGTTTCCGTTCTGCGAGGCGTTTTTGAGCCTGTCCCTACCCGTCGTTTTGCGGTGTGGCTTTGAGAGCTTTGACTGCTTTGAGTAATCTCAAGGAGTATTTTTTGACCGGGAAATCTTGAAAAGGAAAAGGGCCGTTCTCGGCAGGCTGTGAGTGTTTTTCTTTTTTTTTTTGAAACCACCCGGCGCATGGTATTTCTGTTATATACTCGAAAATGCCGCGCGCGTGATTTCACCATGCGCTAGGAACACCGTCGTTAGGCACTTGGTAAGGCAACTTCGAAGACGGGAATTGCGCCTGCACTGCGCGTCTATCTTATGTTAGGTCTAGTCGATACCTGCCTGAAGATCAAATACCGCCAAGCCGTGTAGCCGTGGGGCCGCAGTAGTGGTAGTTGTAATGGTCAGCTTTCATGTAAAATGAAAAACATGCTGAACTTGTATTTTTTGGTAATAGCTAAGCTCAAACGATTCAGAGTAGGATAATAGCAAATGACATTCCAGTTTCAAGCTTGCAACAAGAGCTGTAAAAGGAGAAAAATAAACAAGCAAGACAAAAGTAGGATCCCATTTATGGTTGGAATAGCAAACACGCATTTACTTCCAGGACTTCCTGGAATATTACGCTACAATAGCTCACTGAACCCGGCCTTGAGACTATCAAGCTTAATAATAATATAAGCCAAATGAGTAATACCACCTCAGCATCATTTTTACATATACGGCAATGCTCTTGTTGAATACGTCGGAGCTGCTACATATAATTGACTTAGAAAATATTGTTACGCCCTTAGCGCCGCGACAGAGACGTTCTAGTCGGCTCAGTACGCTAGGTACACACGGCTAGCGGGAACGACACAAGTGCCACAACACAAAGGTCGAACGGGCGCGCACACTTCTTCTTCCTCTTCCTTCTTTCTTCCTCCGTGCTCTGTTTGAGGACAAGTCCGCAACAATATTATACTATACATACCTTTCTCCCGACATGCTGCGGAGGTTGTGAAAAGAAAAAAAAATTAAATTTCCTGCTAGCGTTCTCTCAGCGCAGGAAGTTCAATGCGATTGACCGCACCTGCCTTGAACATCTGAAGGCAATAGTCAAATACTGTCAAACTGTTAAATACAATCGAAAAAAAAAACACACACAGTGTGATGTGTTGTAAGATAAGCCACCAACAACTAAGAGAGCGTTCTATTGTTAAATGAATCCCTCTGATGGCTCGTTCGCTAAGGTGGTCTACTTTCTCAGCGTACCACGAACTTGTGGGGCCGATACCTAGCTGACCTCGATACCTGATTAGTGTGAGGGGACACGACCATGTATGTAGTTTTCTATCTGCACGTAAAGGAATCCGGATAACTGAAAGACATTCCTTTTAAATCTTTGTCACTGCAGCTTGCCGGACTGCTGCTAAATCTGTTTACATTGGCCGTAGAAGCAATTTCTGAGAGAGGTAAAACGGTCTTGTCATACTACGCCACAATCAGGAAATCTCACGTTCACTAAAACGCCGATGAGAAACACATGTATTTAGGCGGGCCAGGAAATGGACGCTGCTGAGAAAATACGTAAAGCCGTGTCAGGTGAAACGTGAATGCGAAAAAAAAAAATGCTACACGGCCTTCGAAATTAAAAAAAAAATGCTACGTTTATGCTTGTTTCCACAAATTAAATTGTATTTTTTTTTATTGTTCGACTTTTATATGAAGCCGATAGCAGATTTCGTGACCATGCGGTATTGATTGAGCTGAGAAATGACTGATTTTATTATGCAAAATGGACATGCCACAAACAAATGTTAACAAATTCTAAGAGTATCAACGCAGAGCTCTCAGCACATTTTCATTGGTTGACAAACGAAAGAGGAAAAATGTCAAGATCATTGTAATAGGAATTGTTCATGTCTTTCACTGCTTTCTGTTAAGAGAAAAAAGTAAATTATCTTTGACTATGTAAGCGAAAGTATCTGCACAAACATTGTCTCTGCCCATCACTGAAGATCGTAACGCAGCCCGAACGACGATGGTGGAGCTGCCTTTTTTTTTTCCGTGCTGAGGTTTTCGTGTACACAGGCGGGGGAAATGCTAGCGTTGTAACTTACGTTGTTGGGTTACTTCGTTTTCCAATTGTCAATAAAGTGACTACAGATGAAGGAGTGCGGCTTCGACTCCGAGACTCGTACCGTCACTCCTGGGGAACAGAAGGCACAGAGCATCCGGTAGCAAGCGGAATTTTAAAAATTCGGCACTTTCCATGACCACACAGTAACCAAATACGTAGATTCGTGTCTTTGCCTTTCAAAGAACCATGCTTAGGTCACCTGCCACTCATGCTTCTGTGGAAACTCGTAGAAATGAATCGACTTAAAAACGTCCTACGAGTTTGCGTAGCTGCCAGTGGAGTCAACAACGCACCACGCTTCGCCAGCCTTGTTTGGCCAGACTTCATTTCACTGGACATATTCACACAACTAGCCCAACTTTCTGTTCTTTTGAGGCTATATTCACGCACAACGTCATCTAAACCTTAGGATTTCCAATTTCCACACAAACCAACGACAAACAGTACGCTCCAATGCGCTGCCAATTCGTCGGCCCCGGCCGGCGCATTCCAGCGTTTGAGTGATTCGCCGAGAGGCGGCGCCACCCGTTCAGTTGTCTGGTCCCTATAAGAGGTGATTAGGAAAGAGTTGCTGTGGAGATGGGGTTGCTGAATATATGTGATAATGGCACGGCTCACGGCCAGGGTGCTCACGGCGCATTGTGCAAGTAATTTTTAAAGCGCGCATGGACCGCACGTTGGGCGTGACACAGTGCATAAGTTAAATGGTACCTTGTTCTCGGTGATTGAAGAGCAGCAGTCAGAGAGGGCTCTCGCGTGTTCAAAAGCACGAAACCCAGCAGCGGGTTGAAATATTGTGGTTTTGACCGGAGTGATGTCACGAGGCCCATATTTTAAACTTGTGCATTCGCCTAATAAAAGCACAGGACAATGCTGGCTGATTTTTTTTATGTGCTGTTTTCTGTATATCAAAAGGCACGGATCAATTTTGAGTGTTTTGCTACTTTTGGTGACTGCAGACATTGAAAGGATTAACATCCGATGCCTGGCGAGCTGCCGTCTGTTTGAAGATTGTTTTATCTTTGACGCCTAGCCGCCAGGGCAGGGTATGTGGCGTGCGCGGAAAATGGCGTCTTGCTGGCTCATAGTCGATTTGCTCAAGCGGCGGGGCCTAGCGCCCGCTTGAACACCTGCGTCCTTCGGCGCTGCTCTTGGGAGCTATCATATAACTTGTCGCTGCGGGCCACAGTGCGGCCATGGTGCCCCAGCTTGTCTTTCGTCTACCGCGTGACCACCTGCAGTCCGCAGAAAAAGGTGTTTGATAACAATACCTTCTGTCTCTTTTTGCTTTTTGCTGGGACGATGTTCGCTGAAAGCCTCAGCCAGCTATTCTCTGTACTTAAATAGGCGAACGTACGCGCGGAAAAAACCGCGTACCAAGCGTTACACGACTCCAGTCAGCATCACAGTAGAGCAGCCCGCTGCTGCGTTTTGCCCAGAGAGCCGTCTGCGTGGCAGCCCCGCCACCATGGTCGCATGCGCAGAGAAAGGTGTTTGATAACAAGATTTTTTCTTCGGCCGCAGGGCATCTTCTCTTGACCTAAAACAAAGTAAAATATAGTATGAGTTCGCAGTGCTATTATTTTTAAATAATTTTGTTTCTAGAATTATGAGATATTGTAAGCATTTTTTTTATTTAGATGGGCAAAGTTGTAGCTGTAATCCTTATGGTCTGTCAGTAGTCATTTTTCCATCGAGTCTATTTTGTGTACATATATTATTATATTTTCTTGCTAATAGATAGCCTCATTTTGTAGAAGCAGTGCTCTTGCTAGAAAAACTTGTTCTAAATCAAGAAAGGCGGGTTGCACCATGCTGAGAGTTTTTGCTCATCTTACAACTGGACAGTTTATATCAATATAGAAACAATAGTCCTCTATGTTATTATTCTTGAGATTCATTTCATATTTGTCTGTGTACTTGTGCAAAGTATGTTGCAAATCATAATTGTTTTGTGTACCCATGATGAAGTTTTATGTGAAGTAATGTGATTTTCACATGCAGGCTCAGGCATGGGGCACATCCATCGAGTTGTGCCGGCAGTAGATGAAGAAGAGTGCTTTAGCATTGCAAGCATAGAGAAAACGTCCTTTGTGGATATAAATTATGATTCTATATTTACATCTAATGTGAAGCACTTGCCCTCAAGTCTAGTATCCAGTCTCCTATGTGAACACCTTGAAAAGTTCCCTGATCACACTGTAATTGCCACTGATGCGTCTCTGATTGCGCACAAAGCTGCGATTGGAATTTTTTTGGAGTCTCTTTCCTGGAGTTTTTCGGTGCGTGTCCCGGATTACACACCGATATTTCTACTAGAGTTTATGGCAATTGGGCTAGCGCTACTAAAAGTTCCCTGCAGTCAATCAAAAATAATTTTTCTATCAGACTCTCTTTCTGTTTTGTTGTCACTGGAGTCAGCACGGGATGCTCTGTTGAGCCGCTCACTAAAGTATTTCATACCGGGGTGGGTGAAAGAAATACGCTTCATCTGGGTCCCCGGACACAGCGGTATTTTCCACAACGAAGCGGCAGATTTCCTGGCTAAATCAGCTCTTGAGGCACCTGTTCCATATATCATCCCTTATATCATCATTTTTGGAATGTTCCGTTTCCAGCGATATCAATACCTAGCCGCTACATGCAATGAATCTTTGCTATCTACAGCCGGATACCAGCATCTCATATACTCGTGGAAAGTTCGAGCATGTAAATCACGGCAGTGTGAGGTTACGATGACTCTCCTGAGATGCAGGATTCCTCGCTTAAATCTTTATTTATGTAGATGCGGGATCAGCCCCACAAACCTTTGTGAGGCTTGCGGTAGATTGAAAATATTGATCACTTCCTTCTCGCTTGCCGAAGGTTTTCACATCAGAGGATGGTGCATTTAGAAAATCCAATTGCACGCTTGGGATTTGCGTTATCGGTCCCGCTTCTACTCTCTTTCGGTGCGAGTGCGAAAGGATTTGCGTTGCCTCAAATTTGTCAGTACTTACATAACTACATCACAGCTACGGACAGATTCCTTTGCTAATTGCATTCCAAATTTACAAAACTCAAAATTTTTGCTTCATATTTTTTCATTCAATAACTTTTGTGATCTTAAATCTTTTGTTTTTGTTTAGTTGTCAAATATTTTATTACACTAATTCAGTTTGTGTAGGATATTTGGCAGTCCACACTGAACCCTGGCCAATCCCCCTTCGTGGGTATGTGCCAAATATCAAGGAAGAAGAAGAAGAAGAAGAAGAAGAAGAAGAAGAAGAAGAAGAAAACAATGGCACTACTACTTGGAGCGTTCTTTGTGTTCAATATCTCTTATCCACCTGGCGCCCTCTTACTATGGTGTTTTTGCAGAGGTAAATGAGTTTCAAATGATGGAAAAAAATCTTTTCATCAGGTGTTGTAATTTCTGTACTGGTTACATATTTAAGACATAAGTGTTACTATAAGGATAAAGCCCTTTAGTTGCTAGGAAATAAATAGAATTTCATCTGTAGTTTTTGAGCAATTTAATCATTGCTGAGGCTTTGTATATATTGGGTTCCATAGAGCAACTTGCACAATTGGTATTTTTTTATTTTGATGACTAGGAAAGGTGAATAAACACTCTACACTTGGATCAACCATGCCATCATGAAACTTTTGATGGCAATTGATGAAGAGACTTGTAGAGCAATTGCTGGTTCATTCTTTAGTTGTGCCTGACTATCATGCGTAAAAAAAATTACTTAGCAGGTATTTAGCATGGCAAGTTGGCAGCCTTAAATAATTTACACTAGTAAACATCATGCATAATATTAATGCATTTTATATTACGTGCTTAATACATTTCTGACTTGCATAAAAATTTCTGAAAATGTACTGTCGCACTTAATATGCACTACAACGCACAAGATGCAGTAGGAGCTGTGTTCTTGGCATACACTGACTATAGCCTTGCTCACAATTTATTCATTTAGTTGAAGAAATGGATAACAGAGTTCATTTATTATTTTTACAAGTTGCATGCTCTCCCTAAATGCTCACTAATTTATTGTTGCATGGATGCCAGAATTGATTCACTCGTGATGCATTGCAACTCGTATTGAGCATGACAGTACATTCTATTTACTTTGTTGAATAGGAAGCAACCAATTTGTTAATGAGATCTAATAGCCTCCTTTACTGAACTCCAGGTGATGTCCATGTAACTACTTGAAGGTTTTGAGTTCGCGTCCTGTGTTTTGGGCTGATATTTAAGGCTTTCACGGTAATAATGTGAAAATGTTGTTTCATTGCTGTCGCTCATCGTCATATGTAGAGGCTGCTTCGATTTATTTAGCTGCATCTCGAAGTAAGTTAAGTCTTTTGCCCTAACTGCAACCTACTACTATTGAAGTTTACCCTCTTTTCCTCTTGAATCATGTATAGTCGGAAATGATTCTGTATAGTTGAGCATATTAAGAGTGTGAACATGTCTGCCATCAGGACGTTCCAAACATGTTTCTCTTCACCACTTCAGCATACTCAGCCTCAAGGAAGATTATGCACTATAAACATTCAAGGCATTCTAGACAACTATATGCCAAAATATATGAGTCACATTATATATGACATAGAAATGAATTTTGAGTATGTCAAAAATGATTTTCCTTGCCCCCTCCTTTCTAATTACTCTTGCTTCGTTAGTGTTGCAAAAATGAAATAATTGTTAAACTTAGCTTGCCATTATTTTACAGGTATATCATGGGCACATCTTTTATATATTGTTATAAACTGAAGCAAACTCCCATAAGTTTTTTTCACCTTTCCCACGATTTTTTAGTAGCCTGTATCTATGCGTAATCAAACATTAAACACTATGCTGCTCAACAAAAATATTGATTTATTTATACCACGCATTACTTTTGATTAGGATAGCATATGTTACCTCAAATATCTTCATCACTGGCCTTGGTAGATCGAGAGAAAGAATAGGGTTTAGAGGGTATGATGGAGAACTGAACAAGGGTAAAGGGGTACGCCTCAGTTCGCTGGTAGAGCCAACGTTTCCACAAGTGGACTTGTCTTCATCTAAGAACAAGGGTAAAGGGGGTAGAACTTAGTTTGCAGGTAGAGCCAACATATCGAAAAGTGGACTTGTCTTCGTCTAAGCCCAGACGAAGACAAGTTCACTTGTCGAAACGTTGGCTCTACCTGCGAACTGAGGCTAACCCTTTTTACCCTTGCTCAGTGCTCCATCATACCGTGTAAACCATCTTCTTCCTCTCGTTCTACCAAGGCCGGTGATGGAGATATTTGAGGTAACGTGCTATCCTAATCAAAAGCAATGCGTGGTATAAATAAATCAATATTTTTGTTGACCATTATAGTGTTTGATGTTCGATTACGCATAGATACAGGCTACTAAAAAGTCGTGGGAAAGGTGAAAAAGATTATGGGAATTTGCCTCATTTTATAAGAATAAATGGGAGATGTGCCCATGATATTACTGCAAAATAATGTCAAGCTAGGTTTAACAATTATTTGACTTTTACAGCACTAACGAAGCAAAGTAATTAGAAAAGAGGAGGCAGGGAAAATTTTTCTTGACATACTCAAAATTCATTCCCATGTCATATTTCCATGTCATGCCAGACGAAGACAAGTCTACTTATCGAAACATTGGCTCGACTTGCGAACTGAGGCGTGCCCTCTTTATACTCGTTCAGTGCTACTTCATACCATCACTGGCCTTGCCATTTTTAAACAAATTATTGAGTATATGCTGGAACTACTCCATGCATATCTTTACTTTCTTGTTTCTCCCACCCCTCTGCTTTTTAATGAACCATTGTTAGCAGCGGCGCTCACCAAATCAATCTAATTTATTTTACTCTTCATATTTTACAGGTACTTTGGAAAAATAAACCTTTTCAAGGGCCAAGGAACAGGGCCAGCCAGCGGTATTTCACTGAGGTCGTTGAGCCTGCTACGGGTGTTTTTACACTGGTGAGTTGACCTTTGAATTGATCACTGTCACTGTTATGTGGCTTGTGCTACTGTGATAGCTTATAGCAGTGTCTAGAGTTAATGCACATCTGAACAATGCATTAGGATTTCCTTCACTCCTCTTAGTTCAAGGAACCTCATTCCTACCTGAAAGGCTTTTTAAAGAAAGTGTTGTTCAGTGTGACTTGATTGATGCACCATTAGACATGAAAGACTAAGTTGCAAATTGTGTAGTGCATTAAGATAGAATTCATTTGTATTATAAATTCGTCTGAGAATAAGGCGAGGAAATATTCGGCGGCAGCTGGTAGTTGCTGTGGTAGTTAAAGTAAATGGCAAAAAACGCTTTACGGTGATTATTTCTTGCAGCTCTAAAAAATTTGAATATCTGTAGTAGCTGAGATTTGAAGCAGGCAATGTGCAAAACGACCAACTATGTAGCAGTCAAAGGCAAAATTTCTGACCTGTGAGTTTTCCGACTCTCGATTATTTCGACATTTTCATGGAACCACAGCAGTAGTCATAGAACCAATGTTCTAAGTTTTTCAAACCTTTTATATTCGCCGCAGTGCTGGTGCAAAGAGCCGAACCACTATAAAATATGCAGAGTGGAATGTCAATAATTCAGAATTCAAGGGGGCCGAAAATGTGATCAGACAAAAAATTTAATCCAGAAAGGAGCCTAATAAATCAAGTTTATTATCATCAGTGGGTTCATGCAGTACATACGAATGGCTGCAAGCTCTTACTGTTCTGAGATATCGTCCACTGCCAAAGCTTGCACTGCTCAAAGTTCGCAGAGCTCACATGTGCTTGCTTTCTTCGCAAATACAACAATCTTGATTAACTCATCATTAAGAGATGAGGTAAATGCTCATAATTTTTGAATAACCCTATGAAACTGACAAGAACTGCCAAGAACATACAGCATCACAGTACTTTTGCCTAATGAACGCTCTGAATATTATTCAAAACCATGCGCCAAAGACCATTTTTTGCCATTTAATCTAGTGTTCTGATTTTGCACACATTCTTGGAAATGTTCAAGAAATGATTCAGAATTTTGAGTGCCTTCGCACACATTTCTGCAGTGCAACGCAGTAGCAGTGGTGGCTTTTCACAGCTATAACTGCCATGTTTTGAAAATGGTTAGCCACATGAACTACAAGACTATGCAGGGAAGTGTCCCAAAAAAGTGGTCGTTCAGTGAGCTCAAAGAAAAAATATGTAGCGCAAAAAGACATGGACACAAGTAGGAGAGACACGCAGTGCAACAAATGTTTATTTTAGTAAAGAAATGTTTTTATACCTTCATATCACAGTGGACCATCAAGCATGCACTAGCAAAGCGTATCTGACAGATACACAAGTTCTCTTGACAACAGTGCGACCGAAGGGTTGCTTGCATAATTTTCTTTCGAAAGGGACGATCCACTGGGCTTCACTTATTTCACGTGCTAACCTGTTTTTATGCACTTTTATAATCACACGTTTTCTGAGATGGGGAATGCATTCACACACATGAAATTGGGTTGATAAACCTTTACTGCACATGCTCTTAATGCCAATGGTCCCAAAGCTTATCACTCAAGCATCTGCCCACTTGTGCTACATATTGTTTGCCACAGCCCATAGGAGAGGTAAATTGGATAGACAACATTTTCAGTGCAATAAATGGCTTTTTCTTCAAGCCTCATTGTGCAGCTAACTGCCTTATTGAGTTTTAAAAACGTTTTCGTGCACAGATGACTCAACTTATAAGGAGCCGAAAAATAGAACTCTGCCACTGTGTTGTTGCTGGGCTCAAAAGAAAATAGCGCAGTGATCTAGCAGCAGAGCGGGTTTTTCGGCTCCTAACAAGTTGAGTGGTCTGTGCACAAAAACTTTTTCAGAGCTCAATAAGCCGGTTGGCTGCTGCACAAGTAAGCTTGGGGAAAATTTTGTTTATTGCTCCGAGAATGTTCCCTACCAAATTGCTCTCCCATGTGGCAAACAATATGTAGGAGAAATGGGCAGATGCCTGAATGATAAGCATCGGGACCATGGGCTGGATGTAGAAGAGCATGTGCGGGAAAAGTTTGTCTACTCACTGCCATGTGTGTGAATGCATTTACCATCTCAGAAAGCCTGTGGTTTTAAAAGTGCATAAAAACAGGTTAACAAGTAAATTAATTGAAGCCCAGTGATTGTCCCTTTTCAAAGAAAATTATGCAAGCAGCCCTTTGGTCGCACTTTGTCAAGGTAACTTGTGTATCTGTCAGAAATACTTTGCTAGTGCATGCCTGATGGCCCACTGTAATATGAAGGTATAAAAACTTTTCTTTACTAAAATAAACATTTGTTGGAAGTTCGCACTGTGTGTCTTGACCGTGTGTCCATGTCTTTTTCTGCTCTACCAACCAACAAGCCCAAGCATCTACCCTTGAGTGAACTCACAGTGGCAGGTTTATTTTGAGTCTAAACTTCGTCTAAGACCATGTTTGCCCTAGGCTTGAAGAACCACTACAGCCATTGTCATCGATTACTGCTTGTCGTCTATGTAAACAATGGGCTGAGACAGTCAAGCATCAGAACAGAAAAAAAATTGCGAATCTCTTGCTCCACCATGTTGGCAATTGGAAGTTTATGTAAAGTCATGTTTTTGTACAAAATTTGATTTTTCTAACCCTCCTGCAGCCCTAGTGAATCTGAAAAGTTTTTTTGTCCGTCTTCTGGCGGTTGCAAATGTGCCTTGCGGGAGGGACAATTTGTTTCTCGGAGCTAGCCAGTTGAGTGAGATGGTACTGATGCATTCAACTAAGACTGTGCCTAAATTGCAGCATATGAAGTGCCCCATAAGTGAAAGTTTGGTCTTGAGAAATTTTAAGCGTTTGTGTTCTTTAACTGAGAGAATCAGGCAAAGGAAGAAAATTGACCAATATAGTTGCCTTCACATGGGAAACATAAAAGTAATTGCATGAATATAATCTCAGTGGCTCAGAGATGAAATGGTAATGAAGTGAGAAAATGAAGCCATTCCTTCCGACAGTATAAAATGTTTACCTGAACTACGGTACTATAAAGAATTTGACTGTCATGTCAACTTTTGGGGTTCATCTCTGTTCAAATTGTTTATTTTCTAAGGCTTTGGGAAATAACAGCTGGGATAAGTGGACTTGGAAACTGGAATGCCGGGCTAGCTTGGCAAAATCACAATCTCTCGCAGAATCAGGGAAGAGGCTGGACAAAATGACTCAAAGTTTATAAATACGAATTGGATAGATTTCTGTTGTCTCATTTTACAGAAATTACTGGAATGCAATGATGGTAACAGAAGTTGCCCACGTGTTGAATGTTTGTATTTTTTATATCCGAAGTTAGTTTCAGCATATGTTGGATGCTTTTCTTATGGCCCCATAATGTTTTATTTAAATACCCTTAATATGATCATGTATCTAATATGAGTATACGTCATGTTCTGTTTTCTAGATACAGCATGCATGATTTTGGGAAGAATCTGCGGGCAGCAAGCTGCAAGCTCAAAGTGTATTTTTACATTACATTTTAGCGCATTTATAGCAATAAAGGTTGTTTTGAAAGTACTAATTTTTGTGTCTTCTTTAACGATATTCTGCGAGTCAGTCTGCAGCTTGACAGCAGCAGCAGTGGAAGTCCTTGATTAAAAATAAAAAGGAACAGATCCAAATGATAAAGAGAAGCAGTTGAACTTTGCATGCTCTTGAGGCTCGATTTCAGAGCGGCACAAAGTTTAACTTAAATTTTGCTCAGCTTCTTACAACCGAGGCTATAGAAAATGCAAAATAAATGTGTTTTAGATTCAAATCGCTGAAATGATATTGATGGATTCTTCTTACAACCGAGGCTATAGGAAATTCTAAATAAATGTGTTTTAGATTCAAATCGCTGAAATGATATTGATGGATTCTTATAGGTTTATATTGATGGCTTAAATACGCTTTATGTTGAACGATAAAAAATGTTGAACTGATGCTGTACTGTACAAAAAAGTGCTTAATGTCATTGGACCGTGAAGTGAAAACATGTCAAGTTGTCATATTGACGATTTAAATGTATTTCAAACTGACACAGCAACCGTCAATATGACGGCCCAATGTACAATGGCACATTGATGACTCCGTTGTATTCCTGGTTCACAAGCAGTTCGTCAAAATGATTAACAACACCATCATTTGGGAATGACAGCCAGCCATCATACTGACGGCATAAGTGTATTATACCAAATGATGAAATGAACCGTCATTTGAGAATGACGATCAACTGTCACATTTACAACTTAAGTACATTATATCAAAATGAAGAAATGCACAGTTATTTAGAAATTATGGTCAATTGTCATATTGACGGTTTAAATGTATTCCAGTTTGACAAGTAAACATCAAAATGACTAAAAGCACCATAAGTAGAAATGACGGATAATGCTTGGAAATAGAGCTGCCAAGAACTTTCCGTCATTTTGACCAATTTCTTTTTACAGTGTAGTAGTGACAAGGCCATACACTCCAAAAGAAAACACGGGCGTGATGGTACTGAAATAACACTTTAATGGGGCTGACTTGCGCCCGCAAAAGAACGAAGCAACTCGGCAGTGGCGATAGCAACAAACGTGCTCGTCAGTCGTCGCGACGCGTCAGTCAGTCTGGACGCGATCTCTTAGTCGAGAAAGAGGACAGTGATACCACCATGCGGGTGCAGCATATGTAATCGATGGGAGAATGACTTGGGGATAAACTGGACGCAAATGAGAAGGTGAAACGCGAGAGTGTACATTAAACCAATTAAGGAGCTTAATGGTAGATGACAAAGTTTTAGTTTGCAAGTGATTTACATAGGGAATAAAGGTAAGGTATGAATCAAAAACTACCCCTAATAGTTTGACAGTTGGCTCGCACATAAGGCTGTGAGATCCAAGACGGACGGTGGGTTTACGCTTATGCAATGCTGGTAGTCCATTATGAAATGAAACATAAAAACATTTTTGTGTGTTTAACTGAACACGAGTTTCGGTGCACCACTGCTGGGCTAAAGTTGGGAAGCTGGTTGCTCTTGTAGATAACTCGTGACTTGTCTTACCAGGTACAAGGATAATGGTCTCGTCGGCATATGCCTGAATGTGAATTGGGGAAGGGAGAGACATATTTAGGAAGTCATAAAGGACAATGTTCCAAAGTAAAGGGGACAGAGACGAACCTTGTAGGCTACTAAGTGAAGAAGGAGCCGAAATAGACAAGAAGGAGATTGATAGTTAAATGCCGGTCATCTAAGACGGAAGCGAGAAGGGAATATACATTTTTTAAACATCGATGCTGCCTTAGGAAACACAAAATTAAAGGGTGCCAAACACTATCAAATGCACCTTTAAAGTCCAGATAACTTAAAACCACAGGGTGCTTCTGTTGTTTGTAATCCTGTATTAATTCATGTAATTTATAAAGGGCGTGGACAGAATTCCGGCCGTGAGTGAAACAATACTGATTCCTGTTAATCAAGTTATTTTTTATAAAAAGTAGTACAGTCGACCATAAAGCAAGTGCTCGAGTACATTACCAAATGAAGAATTAATACAAATCACGCGGTATGAACTCGAAAGGTCAGGTGGTCTGTGGGGTTTGGGAACAAACATAACTCTGCCTATTTTCTGTGGTTGAGGAAAATTACCCAAAACAGAGATGAATTGAAAACAGAGGAAAAGAAGGAGGGATCAGCATTAAACAACGAAACGACAACACGAGGAGAGATGAGATCAGGGCCAGCAGAAGACGTTAAATCTATTGAAGTTATAACAGCCTCAATTTCTTCAAGAGTGAAAGGTGGCTCCTGGATTGAGTTATTATGAGGCTGTTTAATATTGTCACGACTGAAGTCAGAGGGTGCCGTGAAAGTACCACGTAGCCAAGGACCCGAGAATGAGGTCGGCTTGTCGTTTCGAACACAGAGTCACAGCGTCCAGCACCAGCGCGCCGCTCGTGCCAACCACCGCTTCGTTGTCGTCGGCACCAAACATGGCTGTCGCGCGGCGCTAGGCACGTGGCAATATTATCCCTAACGTGAATATGTAAAGATAGATCTAAAGACGAATCGTCCACTGCGACATGCGTATTCAGCAGAAGCTTTATAGTGTCTTGAAACGTCTCTGTATAGGTACCGTCAGGGTAAGGGTATTTCAGCATAGGAATTATTGAGGGAATCCTGAGCTTTACAAAAGCATACTTGTATGGCTTTCCAAAAAGGAATTTCCTCTTAGTATTTGAGCAAAGTTCTTTTTTATATTTGTCATCTGCGCGCCTGATGTTAGCTCTATAGACAGCAAGAGCTTTATAATAAATTGACGGGTGGTAAATTCTCTGTGTAGGATCGGAAATACGTTAAAAACGACGTCGAAGAGCCCGAACACGTGAGCTCTGTATGCGCTAATCAACCGACCGCCAACCAGACCCCTCAGAAAAACATAAGTTTTCGTTGTCGAGTTTGATCAAGATCTGATTAAATTTTGAAAGGACGCTATCAAGGGCAGGCGCTGAATAGATCTGATAGTTGCAAAAATGCTGAAGCCAATTCAGAGACGCTAACTGGGAAATTAAGCGACATGAACTGCCTCTAGTAAGCCTCTCAAACTGTGATGAATATTGAGAAATGAAAGAAAAAGAAATAAGTCTGTGCTCAGAAAGGGATGCATCCGGCATAACTTCCCAAAAATAAGCCTCGTTAAGTAAGTTTGGGGAAGCCAATGGGATGTCAATCCAACTTGAAGCGTACGGAGTTTCATATGTTGGCAAGGAATTTGGATTATTAATAACAACCAAGTGATTGGATGCGGAAAATGCTTGAACGGGAGTTCCTCTTCGGTCCGTAACACTTCTACCCCCAAAAAATGTTTTTCGCGTTAAAGTCGCCACAAATGATAATATTCTCTAGGTGAAGTCTACACAAGTTGCCAGCAAAGCAAGAAAGCTTTCGATATCTGCGCGAGGTGGTATATATACGGCTATGAAAAGAAATTCTGACCACCGCACGTTGCAAACTGTTCCGCACAATTCTTCGGGCAAACATCCCGTTTCTTTTCCGACACCCACTCCACAAGAACGCGAGTCATGGTCAAGTTACCAAAAAGCAGCAAACACGCGACCACGCTGACAACGGTATTGAAACAAAGAAGCAACGAGAGTCATCACGCACGCCCGCTTCACACCACCGCCTGGAAACGAAGAGAAGTGCAGCGTGCAAAACGTGGGGCACGCTACGTGACAGCTGGACAGATTGTTCTGCTTTGTAGCCGACTCACGTCAAGGGAAATGATAATGATGATATTGGCGTGGCTATTCATCTAGTTTACATTGAAGTGAAGAGATAAGTGAAGGGAAGTGGAGCGAAGAAGGAAGTAGGTCGCGCCCCCTGTAAGCTTCGTTTTTTTTGTCGTTTTGGCCTATTCATGCTTTCGTATTCACCTCTCTTTTGCGATATGAAACATAACATTGACTGACATTTTACGTAACTGCCAGGGACCGAGCCAGGTTATCTATAATGTAGTAGCGTAAGGTGCAGAGAGCAGAAGTAAAGCGAAATTTTTGTCGGACATAATTTTTGTTGCAATATATAACTGATAAAAATCGATGAACGCGATAGTCGAGCTTTGCAGCTTCGTACACTTTCTTATAATTCTCAATTGAAGGCAAGAACAGAGAGAGTAATGCATGAAGTAGTGGTTAAAAGAGCAGAAGCACTAAAACAAGGATGGAGCCCGCATGTAAAGACACTATTTAGGTGAAAGGCGAGAGATGTCACGCACTCGCAAAACAAGCGCTTGTGTGTGTATTTTCAGCTTGTCTGCGTAGTTAGTTCACAATTCGATACAAGGAGAGGTGCCAGCACGAACAACGGTCGCTTATCACCATAGTGTGAGCTTTTCTCTCCCGCGACACCGACCGAACTGATCAACGGAAGGTCGCCCGTTATATTTTGGTCTGATCGGAGGCCGAGCGAGAACTTGACACCCGATGTGTTCAACGGCATGAACAGCTGCGCCTGTCTGCAGCTTAACCATGTAGAGAACGGAATTCAAGCAACTACACTTTATATGATCCCCCTTCTCATCAGCAATCACCTTGGCTAGAAATGGTAGTCGGTGCCGAACTGCCAGCCCGTTCCGCGACGAGTATAGGCCTAGCGCGAATATACGGGGGGCTTGGGTGTAGAGTTTCGGCGAAAACAGAGCGCGCATTTAAAAGCTTCGAGAGTAGTTCTGGCTGTAGTGGGGCCCCAAATCAACAACTGCTTGAATCACAAAGCGATTGCCCATTGAGAGGGAAGCGTCAATGTGACCTGGGTCCGCTTGCATGAAACGATCTTAAGACTGTCTTAGCTAAATCCAGACTTATCTGAGTCTAAAGGATAAGCCGCTGGCTCTGCTACTTAAGACTGGAGTCGGGACTAGGCTTCAGTCCTGACTTGACTAAGTCGCTAGCACGATTACCACTCTAGTGCCGTCTTAGTAAAGACACAAAGACGCCAGGTACCTAATTAGAGAAATTAGGGAAACACGGGGATGCGCTAGCGGTGTCCCCGCTGTAATATGTAAACATTCCGTTAGCCTTGCGCAGCGTAAAATCCGCGTCATTGCTTTTTGCGGCTTAAGATTGTCTTACGGGTAAACTGCCCCAAGTGGTTGCTGAGGACGTTCAGGGAAGCCATTCTGGTAAACACAAACCGAAGCGTTCGGAACCCGAGCCGTCTTAAAGAAGTCTGGTCTTACTAAAGACTACGCTTAAGTCAGAACTTAGCTCGAACTTTATCGTGCAAGTTGGCCTTGGTCTGGCGATAAGAACTGGTGGGCGAGTCGGTCTGACATATCTAGATCTAGTGAAGAAGCGCGACGGCACAAGGCCAGAGGAAGAAAGGAACGAACACAGCGCTGAACTGATAACAAATGTTTATTCTGGATGCTAAGCATAAATATATATACTTTAGCACAATCGAAAAAACAATGAAACAGAGAGGAGCGAAAAGGATTAACCCAGTCACTGTGCGCATGCAACCGCTTCGCGTGTACAACGATTATACGATATCAAATAGTTATGCTCTTTAAACGAGATAGCTATGGAAGGAGTGCTGATACAGTTATCACCCAGCTTCATGATTTCAGATGCTTCAATAATCTCTCGTGTAAGTTTATCCTTGTGCTTGGTAACTACTTGGCTGTTTTTGAATACTGGGAAACATGAACAATCACTACAGTGAATACCTATGTGGCGGGCCGCGTTCTTAACGTTGTTTCCATGCTCCCTAAGTCTATCATTATTACAACGGCCAGTTTGGCCAATGTATGAACCACCACACGTCAACGGGACTGAATACAGCACGTTTCCTTGACATGACACATACTTCATCTGGTGGTTTTCTTGCATTCATGACCAGATTCTGTCTTTTATCTGGGCCATTTACCCTAGCACACAAGCTATTCAGTCTTACGGACGCCGAAAAAACATCAACTCCAGCCTTTTTACCTATTCGCTTCAAATTGTGGGATACAACCTGCACATTGGGTATTACTGCCAGATTTCGTTTGAGATGAGGGACATCGTTGCCCTCCCCCCCCCCCCCCCCCCCATTTTTATATTTTTCATAATCCCTTTTGCTACTGACGCCGGAATATGAAGGGGGTATTTTGCGTCTGCTAGTCTATCAACCTGATTAGAGAAACTATAATCAATCTTCTGTGGACAGGATTTTTTCATGGCACTATGAAAGCATGACGCCACAATGCCTCTTTTTTACGAGCTTCGAAAGTGCTGAGCTATAGGGAAGTAAAGGTTGTTTACTCCTAGGTTCAAAAGCCCAGCATACATGGAAGTCTGAAAAATATAAGGTTAGATCAAGGAACTTAATGCGATCATTCACAGCCACTTCATGCGTAATTTCCAGCGGCGAAAGCACGTCAGAAAATATTAGGACCGTTGAAGGAAGATGGCAGGATGTGCATAGATTCAAAATTGCGGACATGTGCGGTATCATTATGGATGAACAAACTACTGAAACTGTTAAATATTTCATGGGTCTCTTAAAAAACACACCTTGCTTTACTTTAAGACATGAATCTGCTGTGACAAGAATTCTAGGGCGAAATAAAAGGAAGCTGAATATGCTCCTCCTAGGTTCAAAAGCCCAGCATACATGGAAGTCTGAAAAATATAAGGTTAGATCAAGGAACTTAATGCGATCGTTCACAGCCACTTCGTGCGTAATTTCCAGCGGCGAAAGCACGTCAGAAAATATTAGGACCATTGAAGGAAGATGGCAGGATGTGCATTTTCAGCAAAACGGGAAAAAGGTGGGCAGCCCCACAAAGGCTGCCTGCACCGGTCTAAATGGGGCCCATCGGGGATTTTTCGACAGCCCCCTAAGCCTAGCTCGGCCCCCGTTGCCGCAACCACATTGAGCCTACTGGGGTTGTTCTGCATTACCTACATCGTACACACGTCCCTTCATAACACACATTGTGCTACCTGGGATAGTTAACTTGTGCAAATTACATATCATCTCATACACATATCATTCAACGTATGAGAAATCAATGAGATTGTGTCAGATTTTTATGAGTTTATTATGAGAAAATCTTTGTGAGGTTATTAGGGTTTTTCACTAGGGTATCCGTATGCTAATATAAATATTGCAGCAAGTTTTCGAAATAACAAATACTTCGGAGGGATGCTTTCAAGACTTTATAGATGTTTTTTTTTAACTAAAGTATTTTGAAAATATATTACTCTAATTACTTTCATTTCAAAAATTGAGTGTTGTGGTAACACTTGTCACTCAAACACACTGCCCAATTATTACTAACCGCATTTCGCAAGTATGCGATTTGAGAAAGAAAACTGTTTAGAGTTGCCGATAACCATTTGCTGACTCCATTCGTGAAGCCCTTGATGACCTGTAATGATAGCTGTAAGAACGTTTTCGCTAACGGGCTGTCGTAAGCCGCAGAACAACTAATCAATCGGTGGCGGTGATAGCAACAATCATTGTCATAAATCGCTGATCTACGAACGTCTGTTGCGCCCATCAATGCTTACTTTAAAGGCGTCGAAGAAACAGCTAAGTAACAACGCAGACTATAGCTAGCATAGCCTGAGGCATTGTAAAACACAAGCGGGTGGCTCAAATCTCCAAAATACATCTCGCAGCAGCATCTTGCGTGACAAAGACAATGATGCGAAAATGAGCATGAACACACCCTGAATACAGAATCAATTTGTTTGCTGGAATCACAGTAATAAACTCGCATCCTGGTGGCTGTTGAAAAAAGATAAAGTTTTGAATGGATCCAAGCAGTATGATATGGAGCCTACAGGGGCGAACGTTTTTATTCACTCCGCATACATTTCTGAAATGTTAGCACCCTTAATTTGAACATATTTTAGAGCATGAGCTTCACTCTTCTGACTGCATCCCCTGAGATAATTCCCTAGCGCTTTTGAATCCGCGAAGCTGGATCGGAACTCCAGTCAGTGACGTAGCGCACCTGCAGCTCTCACTTCGAGGCCCTCCGCTGTGATATCGCGCGATTACAGATTTACAGTTTTTTCGGCACAGGCTGGCCTAGAGCGTCAAAGTTATGGCACAGTTGTCAGGCTGATATGTTGCCATGTTTGAAAGAGCTTACGGTCATAACTAGGTTTAAGTGGAAGAAACATCTTGATTTTCTCGATGGTATTTCTCAACAAAAAGAGTATGGTTAGAGAACAGGTATGAAGAGAGTTCGTGAAAATACCGTTCCTTGCTAATAAATAATTCTAACTGCAAACATGCATGGTTTTCATTGTCGCGATGCTACATTCACAATATCTTTAGGAAATAGCTCCGTGTATATATTTTGTATTTGCCAACTGTGTGCATTTGAGTCAATACAGTAAGATGTGTTGTCAAAGAAATGACCATCGATATACCAGATGCCCTTGCTAATTTCGCCAAGGGGTAAAAATAAATATTTCAGATATGCTAGGCAAACTATTTCCATATAGCTACCAGCTGTCTCGCGCACGTCGAACTATTTCTTATTTAGCATATAAAATATTGTTCAGTGAAGTTATTCTCTGCTTTTATTAATACTGACTTGCCTTTAGACAATATATATGATGCGCAATGTTAGAGAACGTAAATAAGACTACCCATTATATTTCTTTGCGTTAATGAAAGTCGCATGTGTATCTTATTTTCGAGCTGCAATGAAATCCCGCGAATTATAACAAAACTCACGTGACTTGCTCATTCGTGCTTCTATAATGCTCTTATTTCAGCAATGGCTTGCGTGAACGAAATCAACTGTTGTTTTAGCTGTATGGCAGCGCTTATAGCAAAATGACGATCTCTATACTGGTTTCCTCACGCGCGTGATAGGATATGAACATCGGTTGTAGCATACAGCTGTCAGCCACCCCTGCGCACCATATAATAATAACTATTTCACATGAAAGAAAAGATATAATGTCGGTCATACTTGTTGTACGGACACTTGACTTACGCCGTAAGGGAAGCGAGGAAGATGGGAGTGAAAGCGGAGAAAAAAAAAAAGAGATGCCGTAGTGGAGGGCTGCAGAGTAATATCGACCCCCTAGAGATAATTAACGTGCACTGACGGCGCGCAGAACAGGATGCCTCTACGTTTCACCTGCATCGAAAAGCAGCTGCCGGCGGTCCTGGGCACCACAGGCGAAGTTTTGCTTTGCAATCACTTATTTAATTGCGTTAGTTTTTTTTTTCTAATCGATTGAATATTGACTTTAGACGATAAATGTGCTTTGAATAGTTTGAAGGCACATTCATGAGCCCCTATTCTGCTATTTTCAAAAAAGAAGTCCTCACGTGTATGTTCTTCCCAATATTAAAGAAAGGCCACTAAATGCCAATAAATCACGTCACTAGCTCTTTCGAGCGCTTTGATTTAGGGGCTCACAGTTGTGGCTGGATTGAAAAAGAAATCAGTTGCGGCCGTGTCTCCCCGGGCACGTTGCAGCGGCAGGCCTTGTCGGAAGCTGTACCAACAGTTAAAAAGAGCAAGCTTGATACAGTGTTCGCTGTTACAGTACTTGCTGAGACTGAAAAAGGTCAGTCTGAGTTGTTTTGGGACGGTCAAACCAACAAACCAAACCAAACCAAAAAGGTCGCGCTTTGCATCGGAATGAAATTGCTCAGTACTAAGTAGACGCATATTAATGGCCGTTCTGAGGAGAATGGTAAGTCAAACAGGTAAGCAAACTGTAGATATATGTCATGACTGCCATAACAACCGTGGCTAAGCCTTTCCGAACAATGGAACACATCTCGCCGAGGTCCTAAATGCCGGGCTAATATATTAATATGTGATAGACTGTGTAGACTGTGTATAATGTGTGTGTGTGCGCTGTCATCGGTGTGTTTCAAGAGAACATGCGCCAGGCTGTTGTGCCTGTTTTTGCTATCACCAGATAGCGTTCGGCGTAGCTATTAAGCAGCGGCATTCTTCCAATAAACGCTTGTTCATTCCGTGCAGCTCGACTCGGTGTCCGTTAATTAGAATGGCGACGAGGATGGGATCCGAACAGACGCGGGCAAAGCCCAATGGATTCTGTGTCCCGGGTCACAGACCAGATCTACCCCTCATGCACTCTGCCGGATATATCAAACCCCGTCCAGGGACCTCCTCAAACAGAGACGTCGCAGCCGCGCTGGCTTTCCACTCGCCAACGTCGTCCAGTGCGACGGTACGGCATCGATGACTAAGAGGGAAGGGATGTGATAGTTTGTGTAGACTGTGTGTGTGTGTGTGTGTGTGTGTGTGTGTGTGTGTGTGTGTGTGTGTGTGTGTGTGTGTGTGTGTGTGTGTGTGTGTGTGTGTGTGTGTGTGTGTGTGTGTGTGTGTGTGTGTGTGTGTGTGTGTGTGTGTGTGTGTGTGTGTGTGTGTGTGTGTGTGTGTGTGTGTGTGTGTGTGTGTGTGTGTGTGTGTGTGTGTGTGTGTGTGTGTGTGTGTGTGTGTGTGTGTGTGTGTGTGTGTGTGTGTGTGTGTGTGTGTGTGTGTGTGTGTGTGTGTGTGTGTGTGTGTGTGTGTGTGTGTGTGTGTGTGTGTGTGTGTGTGTGTGTGTGTGTGTGTGTGTGTGTGTGTGTGTGTGTGTGTGTGTGTGTGTGTGTGTGTGTGTGTGTGTGTGTGTGTGTGTGTGTGTGTGTGTGTGTGTGTGTGTGTGTGTGTGTGTGTGTGTGTGTGTGTGTGTGTGTGTGTGTGTGTGTGTGTGTGTGTGTGTGTGTGTGTGTGTGTGTGTGTGTGTGTGTGTGTGTGTGTGTGTGTGTGTGTGTGTGTGTGTGTGTGTGTGTGTGTGTGTGTGTGTGTGTGTGTGTGTGTGTGTGTGTGTGTGTGTGTGTGTGTGTGTGTGTGTGTGTGTGTGTGTGTGTGTGTGTGTGTGTGTGTGTGTGTGTGTGTGTGTGTGTGTGTGTGTGTGTGTGTGTGTGTGTGTGTGTGTGTGTGTGTGTGTGTGTGTGTGTGTGTGTGTGTGTGTGTGTGTGTGTGTGTGTGTGTGTGTGTGTGTGTGTGTGTGTGTGTGTGTGTGTGTGTGTGTGTGTGTGTGTGTGTGTGTGTGTGTGTGTGTGTGTGTGTGTGTGTGTGTGTGTGTGTGTGTGTGTGTGTGTGTGTGTGTGTGTGTGTGTGTGTGTGTGTGTGTGTGTGTGTGTGTGTGTGTGTGTGTGTGTGTGTGTGTGTGTGTGTGTGTGTGTGTGTGTGTGTGTGTGTGTGTGTGTGTGTGTGTGTGTGTGTGTGTGTGTGTGTGTGTGTGTGTGTGTGTGTGTGTGTGTGTGTGTGTGTGTGTGTGTGTGTGTGTGTGTGTGTGTGTGTGTGTGTGTGTGTGTGCGCGCGCGCGCGCGCGCGCTGTGTCATCGGTGTGTTTCAAGAGAACATGCGCCAGGTTTTTGCGCCTGTGTTTGTTAATAGCAAATAGCGTTCGCCGTAGCTATTTAAGCAGCGGCATTCTTCCTATAACGCTTGTTGATTCCATGGAGCTCGACTCCGCGTTCGTTCATTACAGAATGTTACCGCGTAGTGAAACGCCATATATTTTCGTTCCGGTAATTGTTTCCTACTTCGGTTTCCAGCACCGGACTGAAATCAAGGTCTTGACCAATAACCTGTGTTCACAACTGCAGCGGCTTTTCAAAGATGCTAACCCCCTCACGTTGATCGTTCCTGCTCAAAACAATTTCTGAAGCGATGTCATTGCTTACCGAAAACCAACCAAACGCGTGGTGCTTCATCTGAGCTGAGCCTAGTGGTTCGCCTATTATTGCGGCATCCTCTAACACTAGCGTGGTGTGCAGCAAGCATCGTTGTCTTGATTAGAACAACAACACACACTTGCACTGTGCGTCAACATGGTCGTTTCATGGTGCAATCTGGGCCGCGCTTTATTTAACCTAGGTAATTACGTCATACATAAACGCTGTTTCTCTTAGTGCACTCAATTTATATTAGCTTACTGTTGGCGAATGTACCAAGCGGAGCGGCAGCCCTCGCAATGCTTCCGTATGAGTGTACCCAAGCAGACCTAAGTGCACCTCTGAAATTTGTTTTCAGTGACTATCCCCCTTATTGCTGGCAAAAGAACAGCTTGAACAATGTTTTCTTTGTATTGCTCTTTGCGTTATTTTTTTAATGTTTCTACCGTCAAAGACGCTGAAATGGCACTGGACTTAGGATGGACGAGGGAAAGATATCAGTTTTCTCTAACAACCTTTATAACCTGCTGGCAGCACTTAAAACGTAAACAAATATATTTGGAGAAATCGTTATTCTTGCAATTATGAGTTTATCAATTCTCCCGTTTAATTGGTAATGGTTTCCGCAAATGATCCATCATCGTTATATTAGCAATGTAAGCTGGTAGGTTTATTTCTACAATGCTTGAGAACTGAGAAGGCGTAACAGCAGTCACCTATTGGAGAGACCGGCAATGCGCGCGAACGAGGAAAAGACAACACGGCTCGAACGCAGGTCCGTCTTCTTTATTACGGATCGGGGCACTAAATCATCTAACCTGGCTTCTTAACGGGCAGACAAGGCCACAAGTTTGTGGCGTTGGAAATACAATCCCTCTTGCGGTTGCGGTGACTCACATCGGCAGATGGCGTAAGGGGGCTCGATTAAGTAATTTGCAGCTTATGTGCGCTTCAGGACACGGTAGTGACCATAATATTTTGCGTGGAGTTTTCTAAGAAACAAAGAATAGTAAATCGATTCGAAGGCCGAAATCACAGTGGTAAGGCCGCATGCGCCGGATGTCGAAAAAGAACAAAGATTAGAATGTTTCGTGGCAGTATGATACGGAGCCTACAAGGAGAACGTTTTCGTTGACTCCGCATTCATTTCTGAATTGTGAGCGCCCTAGAGAACGAGCTCCACTTTCCTCCTTGCATATCTTGAGGTCATTCCTTGCTCTTTTGACTCCGAGCCGCTGTAGTGAAAGTGCGGTCAGTGATGTCACTCCATTGAACCCGATTCGGAGAGGCGCAGCTGCGGCTCTCACTCCGAGGCGCACCGCCATGATAACACGTGATTAGGGAGGCACTAAAGCTTTGCTGACAGGTGGTTGCTCATTCTCACTACAAAGAAGCGTGTAGGTCCGGCCCGAGTACGTCAACGTTATGCACAGTTGTCAGGCTACTGTATTGCCGTTTTAAAGAGCTTGCGCTCATAACTATGTTTAACGGGATGTAACGTCTGGAATTTATCGATCGTATTTCTCAAAGTAAGAAGTGAGGTTTGAAAGCAGGTAAGCAAGGGGTTTTGCGATATTATATCTCCCTGCTGTTAAGTAATCGTAACTGTGAACCTGCATTGTTTTGTAGTTACAATGCTGCACTCACAAGAGCTGGAGGAGATAATTACGTGTATATTTTTTCAGTCGCCCACTGTGCACCTTTGGGTGAATACAGTAAGATGTGTTGTCAAAGAAATGACCGTCATTATACCAAATGTCCCGGCTAATTTCGCTAACGTTTAAAAGTATAAATATTTCATATACGCCACGGAACCCTTTTCCACATACCTGCCAACTGCCTCGCACACGTCGAACAGTTTCGCAATTCAGATATATTTATATAGTTCGATTAGGTTACATTTAAAATTGATTATTTACTTATTTAATGAAAATGTGAATTATTCAATGTGATCTGCAATGTTGGACAGCACCTTTGAAAACCCCCATTAAATTTATTTGCGAAAATGAAAGTCGCACCCGCATCTCATTTTCGAGCTGCAAAGAAATCCCACGAATTGCAACAAGAATTGCTAGACTCGCTCAATTGTGCTTCACGATTGTGCTATTTTCCACAATTGCTTAACTGAACGAAATCAGCTGCTTCTGTAGCTGCATGACAGCGCCCTGACATCGCACAGTCCGCGGATACCTCTACAATTCGCTTCCGTATAAATGCAGCCGCCATCTGTTCTGCACACCACAGGCAAAGTTTTGCTCTGCTCATTTAGCTAATCATGATCAATTTTCTAATTAACTGAATATTAACTCTATACTATAATTGCGATTCCGAAAGTTGGAAAGCACCTTCAGCGGGATCCCCTGTTCCGATATTTTCGACGAAAAAGCCCTCACGTCAAGATTTTCCCTACCTCAAAAGGAAGCCCACGAAATGGATTTAACATCACGTCACTAGCGACTTTGCGCGCCACGATTTAGTTGTTCTTAGTTGTGGCTGGATTGAAAAAAAGCAGGTGCGGCTGTGCCTCCCTGACAACTTTCCAGCGGCAGGCTTCGTCACGAGCCGCACGAAGACAGTTCATATCTGCAAGCTTCATACAGTAATCGCAGATCCAGTAATTGCTGGGACAGAAAAAAAGTCGTAATTTTCGTCACAATGAAGCTATGCAGTACTGCGTTGGCTAACATTACACGCCGTTCTAAGACGAATGGGAAGTCAAACAGGAAAACATACGCAAAATCAGTGTTGTAACCTCCGTAACAACCATGCTTACATATTTCCAAACAATAGAACGCATCCCACCGAGGTTCTAAAACCGGACTATTATATGCATCTTACAACGCAATAAAACGCTGAATCATACTTTCGTTCCTGTCATCGTTTTGTACTTTTGTCTCCTGCACCGCAGCAAAATGGAGATTCTCATCCGTAACGTGTACCCACAACTGTGGCTGCTTTCCTCAATGCTAAAACCTTCGCACTGATCGTTCCTGCTCGAAAGGATATCTCTAGCAATGTCATTGATTAGCAGAAACTAAACTAAATCACGATGCCTCATTTGTGCAGACCCTAGTGGTCCGCCTGCTATCGCCGCAGGCTCTCACACTCTCGCACTCTGCAGCAAGCATCGCTGTCCTCATCACGTATTCCCAGCAACACACGCGTGCACTATGCGTCAACATGTTTGTCTTCACGCTGTTCAATCTGCGCCGCCCTTTATTTTTAGCCTAGGTAAATACATCATGCACAAAAGCTGTTTTGTCGCTTGGTCTCGATATACACTAGCTTAAGGTTGGGCGAATGCGCCAAGTGGCGTGACATACCTCACAATATTTTTGAATTAGAGTTCCCTAGCAGACTGAAGTGTACCTCTGGAATTTTTTTTTAGTGAATATCCCTGATAGTGCTGGCAGAGAAACAGTTTGAGAAGAAACAATTTTTTGAATTGCCTCTCCGATGTCCGTTTCAAATTTGCCTCCGTCAGGCATGCTGAAACGGCTCTGGGAGCAAGTGAGTAGGATGGGGGAGACGTACCATTCTTCTCTAGAATAATCCTTGTAATCTCTTTGCAACACTCAAGACGTGAATTTAAACATTTTAGCCAATGTTTATTTGTGTTGTCATGGGTATTCCAGTTTGAAGGTTAATCAGTATTCGAACACGCTCTATCACATTTGTTTTAGCAAATAAATTTATTCAATATTTCTTTTTGCCAATTCAAACCGGTGTTTTCACGGAAACGATTATAGTCATGAAGCCTGCGCGGCAAGAACATTTTTCTTAATTATCTGTGGCACTCATGTCTTCTCCCGTTGGCGGCTCTAGGTTTTCTCCAGCATTGTTTCCTTGTTGTGATTCAGGAGTTGGCGGGGTGCATTCTGTTGTGCTGAAACTTTGGCGTGTTGGCTGATGACAAAGTTGATTGAAATGGGTTTTGCAATCATCACTTGGTTCGTTTGAGGCGCCTTTCACCCACAGCATGCAGTCATGCTTATGTTGCTGCTGTTGTGCGCCATCTGCCTCAGAGTTTCGTGCTTCAGGCTGAGGTTTTTCTGAAAAAAGAGGAGTCGACATCCGGATTAAAGATAATGGTAATAAATATTAGATATTCGATATTAGAGAGGTGAAAAACACATGGTGTTCACGACCACATAATGTTTTGATCTTTACACTCCAAAATTTCTGCAACATGCCACGACAGTTCACGTGTGTAAACGAAAGCGGAATTTCATGACTGCGAAAGGGACACAAACAACATTACAGTAAAAGACCATTGCACTTGCTATGCGCAAGAAAGCTGCGCTTGCTAACGAACAGCGGATTCGTCCTCAAATCAACTGCAATTGCTGGACGCCATTCAGGTTATATATATATCAGTAAAAAGCGAAATTTGCCCTGCAGGATATTAGGGCATACTTACCTCTAACACAAAAAGCATCTAATTCTGTGCTGTCGTGCGGCTACATAGAAAAGCTATACAGCTTCTCAAACTTAATCAAAAGTTCCTCCTGATTCGTGGTAACAATACTGACCACTGTCTACACATGGCCGGCTGTCCACGCTACTAGTTAATCAGCCCAGTGAACAGATCAGATGGTAGGCTGGTGTCAAATTGGTCCGTAATACGTATTTTGTATTTCTATATTTTCTCCAATTCACCTTATTGCACTAGATTTGCACTTCAGTAGCACTTGTTCAAACGGTGTAAAAATGTATTACAAACAGGGCTTTGGTGCCGGTTTAGAAAAACGGATGACGCCTGTTTTATATTATTGGGTATCGACTACTAGGGTTACCTATGCCGAACGGCAGAATTACATAAATGGCAAAGATGATTAGTTGAGTTCTTTTATGTTGTCGCAGTTCTTTCATACAATGCTGTGATGGTGGCGCTTCCAGCGCCGCAGCACAGACAGAAAGGGAAGGCGGGGCTGCTAGGTGGACGGTATCAGTGTAGTGACGCTCTTCAGGGAGCAATGGGGGAGAAATATCTTAGCGATACTAGCCGCTCCGGTCGTTTCGGCGGTAAACAATCGGATGGCTAAAACAAATTTGAAATGCATTAGAGAGCAGAAGATAATTAATGCATTAGGTTGGTATATTTTGCCATTATTAGCACTGATAAAATCATTAGCAATGTGTACGATCTGTAAAAACCTAGGAATTTAAAATGACAAGCATTGATATTGACTTCAATTCTACGCCAGCTACTCTTGCCGCAACAAGCCAACTCAATCCATTGTGGCGCTGGCACATTTAGAGCGCATAGCGTACGTGTACCTCTGCTGCCCGTTTTTTGATCTCGTTTTGTAGCGTGCTGCTCGCACCTAGCGCTTCCGGATAATTTGTTGTGAACCCATATCTCGTGCGTATCGGCTCTTCTCTTGTAGCACCTCAGGCGCATTAGTAAACCTTGCAACATGCGCCTTGGCGTGCAGCCCGCCCCCGTTAGTGGTTGCGCACTAGCCAAGGAGCAACGAAAAATGTTCGGCATGAATTGCATACTTAATTCAGACAAGACTTCATTCTCGACAAGCACGAACGAAAACTGCGCGCTTGTACATCACTATCATGACAGCAGTGACTGTACTTATGTGAATTCACCACGAAGAGACCTTACCTGAAGACAAAATAGCATGACCACCGTTTCACTGTAAGCACGTCATCAAATTCATTAAGAGAAGCATACAAAACACCTCACGTAACAAAATCGCAATAAAAATTTTTGAATGTTCCGTCATAGCGGCTTCAAATAGCAACTGTTACGGGCCTAATATAGCTAATGGTTTCAATATCGCTTGTAAGGGTTTTGCTAGCAGTTATGAACTGCGAAAAACACCTTTGGTAAGCAGGGGCAGTATATACACACAAAATCATTAGTAGCCGGTACTAAGAAAATACTCCTTTACCTAATACTAGGGAATCAAGATGCTTTTTCTTTCCTTTTCACTTTCAAAAAATTCTAACAGCACGCGGTAGCTTGCGTTAGCAGCCCGTGCTTGCCGCCACGGCCTGCCTGGGCAGATAATGTTTTCACAACTAAATGTTTTCAACAACGTTTTTCTCACTTCGAATTTCACCTGCGAACATAAATGTGTTGTGCGCAGGGCTTCTGTAGTTTAGAAAATAATATTTGTATTAGGCCCAGAGCAACTTGATTTTTCTTCCCCGCCGGTGCGCTGGCGTCGTTCCGACGGTGTCGGCTCCTAAAGCGCGAATGAACAACTCACTACATGCCACCCCCAGCACGGTCCGGTGCCGGACTGCAACAGCAAATCGGCGAAAAAAAAATAGTTTACTCTCAAATACCACGCCGGAACGTAAAGCAGATGTGCCAGAAATTGCAATAAATGGTGGTTAGAAGCTAAGCAACAACATGAAGGCAAGCCAAACATGAATTTTTCAGACGACGGCGGCAGGAGGAACAGTGGTGAGACTGCTCATTTTTATAAGGTTATGAGAAAACACCGAAACAGGTAGAGACATCATTTGTAGCTGTTTATCTTTACTTGCGTAATTGGAAATGAGTTATGCGATGCTTGTGAGTCGGTTCAGCTACATTGCGAAGTAAGAAATGTCTTGCTTTTGCAGCCCACGGGAATTGAGTCTTAATCCATCATGATGTCATTCGTCATGATGTATTTAAGGTCTCTTTCCTTCCTGGAGGAACTACGTTCAAATATCTTGTTGCTTACGTGAATGCAGATTCTGCGCTCAGGTCAATGAAACCCGCTTACACCCAATACAAATAGACTAACCGAACAAATACGACAAAAGCCTTAGGAATGCTCATGTTTTTTTCACAACTACTTTCACAGCATAATGTACGGCTACCTTTCGTCATCTGCATTTATTTTATTTATTTCCAATAGATTCTTTAATTCCCAATAGATTCTTTAATTCTCATGTACGTATGACCACATTCAAAGAAAAACTATCAATATTGATTCGGCATTCTATTTGACGCTTTCATGATTCTGTAGCAAGCAACACACGCAGACTACTTAGACGCATGCGATCAATTAAAAATTTATATATTTATTTATTTGTACATAATGCAGCTCCATCTGGAGCTATTGCAGGAGTGGGGTTAAGGAGTGCATTTTGTAAGAAATGACGAAAGGAAACAAAACTATTTAAGGTAATCATAAAGTACAATATCAATAAACAATCGAGCGAACATTCAAACAAACGCAGAAACAAACTAATAATTGAATTCAGGTTATAAAGACAGTGAATACAGTGGCTGATTGTCCTAGCAAATTCATGCAATGGGAGGGAACGATGTGATCGAGGTATTCTGTTCTATGCCTCCATCGTACAAGTGAAAAAACTGTGTTTAAATGTATTGATTCTGGTAAAATAGGTGCTAAGGTTTAGTTCATGATAATTTCTTGTGGATGTCGATGCGCTGGGGACTGGTAGACGAGAGTCGATAACGACCATGTACGATGCAGTAAGGAAATTTCGAGGATTCAGCTTGTCGGCGACTTGATAATGATAAGCCGACAAGAATTCTGGAGCGCACCATTTGGTCCTTCGCTAAAACATTCATTTTAAGTGCTTGGACGCAGGGGCTACATCATCGCTACCTCACAGACTACAAATTCGCCCAATTTTTTTTTAAATTCATGTTTTCTTTATTTATTTATCTCTCTCTATTTTTTGTATATCACTTTATGCACCGAAGGAACAGAGAACGTTATAGAAAAGCGTAGGACTAAATTGTACCACAAAGAAACAGGAAAGTGATTACACATTGTCCGAAATTCACGAATAGAAATATGTTAAATAGACAGTAGTCCTAAAGCCCCAGGGGAGAAGGAATTAGACAACCGACTTCGATATGGTCTAACCCTAGCAGCCAGCCGTGGCTCTATTCGCCAAAGTGAGGTGCTGTCGTTTCTTTCTCGAGGGCCTATGCGCTATTGCAATTTGGTCGCCGCCAGAGAAATGCGCTCAGGACCTTCGGCCAGACTGGACGTCAGACTCGCTCTGATGGTCGGCATCGCGGGGCGGCACTGGGAGCAACGGGAAGTGGGAGTGCGAACAAAAGTTTTAAAATCAATATCAGGCGGAAGAGTGAAGAACTCGACCGTTGTCTCAGATAGACCGGCTATAGACCGTCCAAACTGGCCGTTTCTTCACTGCCTTTCGGCCACAATGTCGCAAGATTTGTGATGCTGCGAATGATGCAAAATCGCCTGTTTCAGGCCGGTGGTTAGCGTTGGCAAAACAGCATCACGGTGAACGAAGCAAATTGTGGAAGTGGCGAGATTGGGGTGAAGAAACATGTTTTCGAGGCGAGGCGAGGGCGAGGCGGAATAAGACTAAGGTTTTGGCAAGAATCCACAAGAAGCTGAAAGTACTCTCGCTGCTGGGTTTGTAGCTGGCGATATGGCTCCAGGAAGATGCAGGAACATTATGTACGCGATCTTTGTTGCATCACTGTAAGGATTCTGTAAGCAGGACAGCTTGCTTACAGCACAAATTCAGAGACATGGAATGGGAGCAGTTCGGGATTAGGGCAGACGGACAATAACCCAGCAATCGGCGATTCCCTAATGCTATTGCCTTGCTAAGTAACTTGGAGAAACAGTTACAAATAAATATTACCTAAAGAAGAAAACAGAAAGATAAGCCTAAAATTTATTTTGAAGACTAAGGTAATGTTGAAGAGGCCGGGAAAGGAATAACCATTTCAAAATGGTAGAAAAGCACTTTAAATGTCTACAAGTAATAAATGCAGATCAAGGCCAGGAAAGGGGAATAACTAAGAGAATAAGGTTGGGATGGAGCGGATTTAAAATGTAATCGCACATTATGACAAGGTATGAGAAGCAGCGTACCGGTATCGCTCGCGATAAAAAGTACATAAGAGTTGAATGTTACCAGCAATCACTAAGGTGCTTAAATGTGGAAGCTAATGCAAATGAACTTACTTATGTTGAGGACAAAGCAGAGAGCTCAGGAACAGAGAATGGCAGTTATAATGCTAATAAAAAGGAAGTGTGAAGAAGTAATGGAGAGAAATAACTCAAGTTACTGATATTATAGTCGAAATCGTGCATACGAAATTAACATAACCGGTACATATAGTGCAGAGAGAGAATAAACATTGCTCGTTCAAAGTAACCAATTGATTCTGTTGGTAAAAACCGGATTAAGAGCCGGCAGAAAATTAGCTGGATGAATGAGGTTAACAAGTTCGCAGGGTTCAAGCGGATACAGCTAGCCCAGGACCGGGTTAGTTGGAGAAATTGGGAGAGGCTTTCGAACTCCAGTGGGGCGATCCGGCTAACGATAATGATTACTGTAGGTACGCTCGATTTACGGTCATTAAACTAAGAAGCAAAAGGGGCAGAGAGCCAGCCCTGTATGCGCAAATAAGCCTGATAACTGGGGAGGCCTTCAGTTTGCGCTGAAAGCAATGCCCCATGCCGTCCTTGCAAACGTGGCACGTAGTGGTTTGGCTATTCTTGGCGCCGAGAATGCGTTTGAGGGAAGCAGACAGGATGGACTCGCTTTGGCGTCTGCGGTCGGCTGTCACAATGCCAGGACAACCAAAGTATGACACCCACGTAAGAATCAAAATGCGGGAAATATTATCAGGATAGCGCCAAATCGGACGACACTCAGAAAGAAACAAACTGCGCCAACTAATCCCCAAGCAAGAGTTATTCCCAGGGTCATATTGCCGATGGAAGCATATTCTGTCCAGCATTTGAAACGGTCGACTATGATGAGTGTGGAACATACAGGTAAAGCTACCGAAATGAATATGTTCAAACTGACAGCCAGGGGGTCGGAAAACCTCATGTTGTATTTTGGTATCAATGAAGATTATTGTCACTAGGCAGGGGAGAAGCATGCGAGCCGCGCGCATATCACAGTGAGAGAGGGCCAGATGTAGCGCGAAGATAGGAGGCGCTGATTAGCCCGAAACCCTGTCTGATAAATGCCATGCAGGGAGTGGAAAATTGTACGCTCTAATAGAGCTGAAAAAATGCTGGGACGTTTTCATGAGAGGTCGTTCCACAAGGCTTCAGGCGAGCAAGAATGGGGCCTAAGCCACAGACGGAGAGAACGGAGGGTATCCTGAAAAAAAAAAACACATTTGTATGTTTTTTTTTAGAAAACGTGGATTGTTAGCACAACCACACTGCCGAAGAACGAAAAAAATGGGGCCAGAAATGCTGGATCAACGGATTTAATTTACACAAAACCCGCATATTTTACAGGAAAACAACGCTTGACCAGCAAGCGTTTTAACTGAATAGCATGCTCAACGGTACCCTCTGCTTCAGGAAGACAACTTTTTGCTGAAAACAATAGGTAAGTTCTATAGCGTTATAGGATTAAGGCCATGATACGACAAACGTAAGGTTAAAACGTTTGTAAACACAAAGTTAAAACTTTTGTATTGGTAAAATAGTCTGATATTCATAGTTTGTGTAAAATGGTAGCTTTTTGAGGAACCTAAAATACGGCATAGAATAAAAAAATTAGGTGTGGTTTAACACTGGTGAACTGCATTTTAATTGCAATAGCTGCGGTGGAAGCTTCTTTCGTCTGCTACATTATTCTCCTATCACACTCTCTCAGTGTACGTTGCTATATTATTGCGGACACCTAAGCTTATCTTTAAGGATGATGCGAGAGCGTAAGTTGCCATTCTTTTTCTTCTTCTTCTGCTGCTTCTCCTCGGCTGTTCAAGGACAAGTGTGGTCTCCGCGGAGACAACACGTTGGCTCGAAACGTGACGCAGTATTGCTACCGCTTAATATGTGCTTATCAGCTTAAAATTGAATTGCTGGAATGGGATGTATTCTTTGTAAAATATATCAATTTCTTAGTAGTTCAAACTCTATACACGAAATTATCAACTTCTAGTTCATCATCGCATCTTTCGCCGAGCTGTTTGTCTTGTTTTGTCAGAAAATCTCGAGTGACATTGGTACTTCAAATGATTAGGTGATATAAGATTACTTCTTTAACATGTCACTGATGTCTTCATGACTTTCATTCTCCTATTAAGGTTTTTACACAATTTAATTTGGTATTCACTATCAAGTTCCATGTACCTCTCAATTGTCTGTTTAGCAGCTTTATATAATCCGTGCGTGGCATGCTCACTTGTCTCATTTGACCTAATTGCATTTGCACTGCGCATGCATCCACTTTGTCTTTGACCCTAATGTTTTCTTGAGATTCCTTTAGAACAATAAGGGCTCAGGTTGTGGTCACTTTGAGATTGCTTTTATAGGGTAGAAACGCAGGGTTTTTGTCATATGCAGAGGAAAGAAGAAGTGAAGGTTTCCGAACGTCTGAAGTTAGCGCTCTTCATTTTTTCTGGATTTTCTATCGCTGTGAGCTATTTGTGATCTCGTCATCCTTCGAGATGGCGGGCGCACGACCCCTGCACCCACCCGCCACCATCGAACATGCTGCGGCGTACTCAACGGCTCACCTCAACGTCGCGGACGTGGAGCTTCCAGACTCGGCAGATGACTCCACAGTGACTGAGATGGATTCTGACAGCAGCTACACGCCTGTACAGTCGCTCCGCCTGAAAAGGAAGCTGCGCCGAACAGCAGTAATGAGTGAGACACTAAAGAAGAATGCTGAAAAGCAAGGGATCTTTTCCGTAGCGTTCGTACCAACAACGGCAACGGCGAATATGAATGTTATAAACAGACAGCACCTGACCCAGCTTTTTGACCAGCTGGTTCCCGGTGAAGTTGGCTAAGTCAGAATTAATTCCTGGAAGAATGTCCTGACCGTGGACGTCAAATCCCAGGCTACAGTGGACAAGCTGAAAGGAATTGGTGCGCTTGGCAACATGCCGGTCCGTTCCTTTCTTGCACATGGGAAAAAGACTGCTGCAGGTGTAATCACCGACGTTGAGCCCGAGATAAGTGAAAGCGATCTCTGCACGCTGATCAAATCTACGGCGCGCATTGGGGATGTTCATCGTTTCGGCCGCTCAAATGAGTTAAATTAGTCTTTGAAACTGAATCCCTCCCATCCCACGTTAAAGTGGGCTATGCGAGATACCCAGTTCGGATGTATGTTCCAAGACTTGTTCAGTGCCACAAATGCCACAAGATCGGACATGTGAGTGCCGTTTGTCGGAACGAGGTATCCTACCGTCGATGCGGCGGTACGCATCCTCATGACACATGCCAGACGGAGGCTATCGAGTGTCTGCGAACTGCTCGGGTGCCCATGAAGCGACGGCTAAGGACTGTCCTAAAATTAGGAACGAAAGACGTATACTAAAGAAGATGGTGCGAGACAACTCAACTTATCAAGAAGCGACTGCGTCTATTCCTCGTCGCATGCACCGTTCCCGACGCCGGCACAAGGAATCGGAAGGCAAGCCTAGCCTGGATAAGTCAACTTCGAAGTTAACGTCATCTCAGGTACCACTACAGATTGAGTCTAATCCCGTTAAGGATACTCTTGCAGTAATGTCACAGGCAATGTCACAGTCCAAGGATTAGACAGAAGCTGTTGTATTACCTGCCGCCTCTGATGTTGAGTGGCCTGCTCTGCCATCAAAGGCCATCGCCAGGCCTCATCCCAGTTTAGTTGCCACACGTGCTGAAAATTCCCACAACCCCGACAGCCAGCAGGTGAAAGAAATGCTGAAACCGCTGGTTCGTTCAATGCGGGTGCTGCTCTCATGCATCAACACGCAAACAGCAAAGTTTGCTGTTCAGTTTTTGGACGCATTTGAGCCGCTCTTGGCGGCATTGCAATAATTCACAATGGCGCAACAAACTAACGCCACCTCTGTGACGATGCACTTGCGCCGCAGTGTAGTAATGCAATGGAATGCCCGAGGCCTGTGTGGTCGGCTGAGTGACTTCCGACAGCGGGTACAGAAGTACCGCTTTCCCGTGATTGTGATCTGTGAGCTCAACAGGCCGGCTGCTTTCCGCCTTTCTGGATATGTTCTGCTGTGGTCTCGAGAAGCAGACGAAACAAGCAAAGTCCTTGTGTGTATACGTCAAGACATGGCGCACGTCCGCCATGCTCTACAGCACCACAGCACGAACCACTACATTTTTTGACATAAACCCTGAAAGGACGAGTATGTTCTGTAATTGGCGCCTATATTCCACCGAGAGATGGCTTCGACAAGTCATATCTATTTTCAACAATCCAGTGTTGTACAGCTCCTCGTATATTTGTGGGGGGACTTTAATACTCACCATCCTTAGTGGGGTAGTGCCATAATTAGCAATCGAGGAAGAGACCTGGCAGACGTTATGCATACGAAAGATCTCGTCAATATAAACGACGGCTCACCGACGTTTCTATGCGGAACAACCTACAGCAGCTGCTTGGATGGGGCGTTTGTTTCCAGAAGCCTCCATCCCTGTGTTTCTTGGTGTAGTGATGTGGAAACACATGGGAGTGATCACATACCAACGTGCGTATGCATCAAGTGGTTTGCACCTGCCACTTCGCCTCGTGTGCAATACACAGACTGGCCCGCCTTTAGGGCATCGGTGGAGATTGCCAGCGTGGGCCTCCAGTCACCATCTCAAATAGAGGGCCTTATTACTTCCTCTTTATGTGAGAACACTCGCTATGTTTGTGTGCCGATGTCAGTGTCCAGCATCGACGTGTAATTCCAGCGGCTTCGCGTAATCCGTCGGCAAGCTGAAAGGAAGTACAGAAGAACGAAATCCGCGCAATATCTCGCGCTTTCTCGCCAACCTCTACAGGGGGCGCTTTCTACGCCCCCTGTAGGGGTTTGGACGACAACGTTAGCGGCAGTTCTGCTTATCACTGGATCCCCGTAAGCCCCTGTCACGTATCTGGCATGTTGCGAGAAGCTTGCGCTCAACTCCGCGAGAAAGGCACCCATTTCGTGCCCTGGCCTTTTATCAACACCGCAATGAAGTTGACGTAGCTGAAGATTTTTGTAAAATGGTTGTGGGCACAAACCAGGCACAGTTACCAATTTCAGAGGTTTTTGCGCCACCTTCGCCGAATGATCAATACGACGTACCCTTTACAATTGCTGAATTAGACGCCGCTCTTGCTTCTTGTCGGCATTCATCTGCACCTGGTCCTGACGGGATTACTTATACAACCTTATCAAACCTAGGCAAGGATGATAGAACTGCACTACTTATTCATTTCAGTGATATATGGGCTTCCAGTACTGTTCCTGAACACTGGAAGAATAGCGGCCTGGTCCCTCTTTTGAAGCCTGTAAAGTCTCCTCTCAAACTTACCTCATACCTGCCAGTTGCCCTAGTTGGAAAGGTTATGAAGCGAATGGTGCTGACAAGACTGGAGTGGTATCTAGAGAGTAATGATCTTTATCCGAATATAATGACTGGATTTCGCCGCGAACGCTCTTCCATTGACAGCGTCATCGACCTTGTGGCGACAGTAGAACACGAATAGCGTCAACGTCGACTAGTAGCGGCTGTCGTTTTTAGATATAAATGGAGCTTACGACAACATACGTCATGATGCTATTCTTGATGCACTTGACGACGTGGGAGTTGGTGGCCGGCTGTACTTGTAGATTTTAAGCTATCTCAGTGGCCGCTCTGTTTACATGACTACACCTGAAGGATATACAACCCGCTTTCAGGTCGGTCATGGAGTTCCACAGGGAGGAGTCCTCAGCCCAACTTTATTTAATGTTGCCTCACTCGCCAGGCCTAATTGGCCTGGTGAGTGAACTGCCAACTTACATCCACATAAGTGCATATGCTGACGACATCTGCATCTGGGCCTCTGGTTCGACGCGCCCACAACTACATGCGAGATTGCAACGAGCTGTGTCATCAACATCGACGTACTTACGGCGTCAAGGTTTATTCTTATTGGCAGAAAAGTGTGCAGTGATTGTGTTTACGGGAAAATGTGTCATCCGCTACCCGATTACCCTTCATGGAGTCGTAATACCATACGTCTCCAGGCACAGATTCTTGGGAGTATCATTGACCACCGAGTATTTTGGTCGAAACATATTACTATGGTGAAGAGAAGGCTAATTAATTTTTGCCATGAACTTCGTTACATAGCTGGCATCAAATGGAGTCCAACTGAGCGCTCCTTAATACGGCTTTACGGGACTGTTTGTTGGATACATCCGGTACAGTCTTCCTGTTGTCTCTATGAACATTTTATGCTTGCGAACTTTAGAGAGCGTACAATCGCAGGCACTGAAAATATGCTTTGGACTGCCTAGATGCACCTCTAACAAAGGCACAATTGAAGAGGCATATGCTCGCCCAATATCCATATACTTGTCACACGAACCACTTCGTGTATATTTACGAGCACTTACAAGACACAGTTTTCACCTACTCATCAAGATTCTGGATGGGAGGCCGGACCGCAGTTTTACAAGTGCACTCCGCTCCCTTCAATCGCCAGTACCGACAGTATATGCCCTCCCATATCGTCCCGCCCAACCACCATGGACGATGGATAAACCTTTGGTGCACCTTCGTGTTACCGGGATACTAAAGAAATCAGTGGTGCCAATTAGTGGACTCAAACAACGTACTCTGGCGCACATCTAGTTAGAATATCCTAATTATATTCACGTATACACCGATGGATCTGTGTCAGCGCATTCATCCGCTGCTGCTGTGGTCATACCAACTCAGAAAACGACTCTCATTTCCTTTTGGGACATACCTCTACATCAACCGCTGCTGAACGTGTTGCCATTCGGGAATCTATTCGCTACATATGTGGGGAACAACCTTGAAAATGGTGTATATTCGCGGACTCAAAGACTGCATTACAAATTTTGGAAAACTTCTTACGCCCTACTGCCTATCAGTCCCTGGCACTAAACATTATGGAGCTCTTCCCATCTGCCCAGCGGCAAGGCCACAGGATAATGTTTCAATGGATCCCTGCCCAATTCGGGCTCCATGGGAATGAACAGGCCGATGTTGAAGCGAAAAGTGCACTCATCAATAGCCCCCAAAGAGCTGTGCCTTTTTCAAGAGCAGACACTACGTGCCTTCTTACGAGTTGTAGACGAATGCTACAGCAGCTAACCTGGCCCAGCCAGACGCCCGACACATGCGTCTAAGAAGGCTCGATCAAACATTAAAATTTTATGTTCAGCGTGATATTCCGCGCCATCAGGCATGCTTACTACATAGACTTCGTTTAAACATGTCTTTCACGCACAAGTACTTATATTTAATTGGACAGATGGACTCGCCGGAATGTTCAACTTGTGGCACCCCAGAGACAGTGGACCGTATAATATTGGTGTGCCCAGCGTATGCGCACGAAATAAGTGTGCTAGTCGCTTCCATGAAGCGTTTAGACAAGAGGCCTCTGTCGGAGGAACTGCTGCTGGGCGCTTGGCGGACCAAGGGGAAGGGTGTCCAGGCAGTGCGTGCTCTTTGCCATTTTGTGCGCCAGCGGACTTGATTCGCGCTTGTAAAACAAGCTACTGTGTCTATATATGTATTTACTATGCCTTGATACATCAAAAGGTTATGATATAATTTTCCAGTGGCTACCTGGACATTGCGGTATTGAGGGAAACCACCAGGCAGACCAAGTTGCCCGTTCTGCACACAACGACGGAACTACAGTGAACATTCCTATATCTAGAGTTGACGCAGCTTGTCGACTTCGTTCCTTAGCGGCGGAGCTAACGCTTTCAGCCTGGAACAAAGGAGAATTTTCCAATCGACGCCTCAGGGAACTAGACCCTGGGCTGCGCCTTCGTGTTCCCCCTAACAAAGGGCGGCGCGAAACAACACTGATGTGCCGTATGTGGCTCGGTGTTGCATTCACCAAAAAATACGCTTATGTGATGAGAATGGCGGATAGCCCTAACTGTGAAAGATGCGGCTGCGAAGAGACCACACAGCATCTCCTTTGCGAGTGCCCTGCATTTCAAGCGAAACGTATGCGCTGCGTTCGGCTCTGGACCATCTTGACAGCCGTCCTTTCACAGAGGAGAAAATCCTCGGCCCATGGCCACAGAAGGCGTCTAACGGCAAAGCCTTCAAAGCACTTATGTGTTTTATGAGATACACAAGCTTGATTGAGAAACTATGACTGTGCTCCTCGCCGCCTTACCTTTCCTACCATTCTCTTCTATCTTTCTCCTTTAAACTCCTCACTCCCCTTCCCCAGTGCAGGGTAGCAAACCGGAAGCTTTCCTGGTTAACCTCTCTGCCTTCTCTCTCTTTCTCTCTCATATGCCTTCTCCTACATCGTCACCCATCATGACATTCTTTCTTCTCTCCTTCCCCTTCCCCAGTGCAGAGTAGCAGGCGAGATTTGAATTATTCCGGCCAATCTCTGTGCCTTTTCCTTTCAATAAATCCATCTATATACTATTTTGTCATATGCAAAACTTTATTATTTGTAGTGTTTCACTGGCAGCGTGATGTGATGCAGGCGTAGCGTAGGATCGATCTGTAGACTTAGTTTTATTGAGGAAGTTACAGGTATTGCATTTTCAAGGGAAAATCTAAATCCACTCAGGTCTGCACACTCAGCCAGTTTATATACTGTCATCTGTAGTGTCATCTGTCTGTGATGTGTAGATGTGCTGGAGGAAGTGCATGCTATCAGTTGGTCATCTATAATGCCAACTGGTTTACCAACTGGCAGGAAAAGAGGCTCGCGCCCTTGGATTCTACTACAGGTGTCCAAAGAGGCTCAATTGTGCTACCTCTAATCGAATATTTGTGATATATTCGGTAGAGTGGCTCTCCTTCCCCCGTTCTCTCCTTCAGCGGGTAAGTCCTCACCCATGCTCACCTGAGGCCTCATGATGCTATCTCAGGAAAACGTTAACGGCCTTTTTTGCAGCAAATTAATTGCACAATTTTTCACTTTCTATATGGAATCTATCACTAAGGCATTACAGCGACATAGCGCCTCTTAACCAAGTGCTACCTCTCCTCCTGTCTTAACGGTGATGTGCGCGGTCCTCGCAGTGCATCTTTCCTGCCAAGTGACAATGATCTCCTTTGATGCCAAGGCTGGTGCGGACATGTTCCTCTTGACAACCTAGATAGTTTAGCTGTGTGTTACAGACGCAACATGATCAACCATTTCACATGCCGGACAGAGGCTACTGTTATCGGTGATATGATCCTGAGACTTTCTGGCGTTTTGCTTTCGGCGTGAGTGTCATAATTTGGTTGTCTTGGCATTGTGACTGCCGACCACGGACGTCAAAGTGAGTCCATCTTGCCTGCTTTCCTCTACCACATTCTCGGCAGCAAGCATTGCCAAACCACTACGTGCTATTTTTTTGAAGGACGTCATATAGGATTGCTTTCAGGGAAATCTGAAGGCTGCGAGGCTATTAGACTCACTTGCCCCTGCAGGGTTGGCACGCACCCTTGCGCTCGTGTGTTTAAGTGCACTCCGTCGGGTGTACCTACAGTCATCATTATCATTAGTCGGAATATACCCCCTCCAGCGCAAAAGCTCCTCACAATTTCTCCAATTAAATCGGTCTAAAGCTAGCTGCGTCCACTTGAAACCTGCGCACTTCTTAAACTCATTCATTCACCTAATGTTCTGCCGCTCCTTGCTACGGTTTCCTTCTATTGGAATCAAATTGGCTACTCTGAATGATCCGGTAGCCTCTCCCCGCACTACATGTTCTGGTCATGTTCATTTATTATTCACGACTTCGACTGGAATATCAATAACCTAATTTATTTCTCTAACCCACTCTGTACGCTTCCTATGGCTTAACATTACAACTGCCATTTTCTGATCCTGGGGTCTCTGCATCGTTCTCAACCTAATTCAATCCCTTTTCGTTAGCCTCCACGTTTCAGTCCTGTAGATGCTAGCCCTTTTCACATTTAACTGCTATGTACTTTTCTCTGGAGAAATACCGGTAATGTGCTAGTCATAATGTGCAAATACATTGGAAATGCACTCGACCCAAACTTTGTTTTCTGAGTTCTTTCCTATCATGATCCTGATCTGCCTTACTTCCGATTCTAGACACTTTCAATGCTTCGCTACCTGTTTCAAACAGTTGCTCATTTCCAAGGCTGTTCAACATTACCTTATACTTCTAAGCTACTTAGTACGGAGATTTCATTAGGGAATCACCAATTTCTGCGATATTCTCCATCTACAATGATCCCATTCCATGTCTCAGATATCCTACAAGCAAGCTGTCCTTCCCGCAAACTGCTTGCAATGCTGCAAGAAGGATGGTCTACAAAACTCCCCTGTATCTTCCCGGAGCCATCCCCAGCTATCAACCAAGCCGCGATAGTACTTAAAGCCTCGTGTGGACTGCCATCAACATTCGGCCTTTTCAACCTCGCCCATGCTGCCGCGAAAGATATTGGTTCAGCCCAATCACGCCACTTAACCCCTGCTTGCCTATCCCGGCCTGCGATCGCTGATTTTACAGCAATAGAGCACCCCGAAAACTCCGATATTGTTGCCGAATGGTCATGAGAGATGGCTAGTTTGGACCATCTTTAGCTGGTGTATTTGGGACCACAGTCGAGTGCTGCGATCTTCTGCCTGATACTGGCAACAAAACTTGTTCGTACTCTGAGGCTCTCCGTGGCGCCCGCCCCCCCGTGATGCTGGCCTTCAGTTGAAGCTGCACTACCAGTCTGGGCGGAAGGCCGTGAGCGCATTCTTCCGGCGGCCAAATGGCGCCAACCTGTTGCCCCTCGAGGAAAAAAAGACAGCACCTCGCTTTGGCGAACAAATGCATGGCTGGCTGTGCCGTTTCGGCCTATATGACGGTCGACTGTAATTCTTTTGCTCCTGGAGACTTAGCTCTACTGCCTATTTACCATATTTCCATTCGTAAAACTCTAATGATGTGTAACCACTTGCTTGTTTCTTTGTGGTATATTTTATTCCTACTCTTTTCTGTCACTTTCCTTGTTTCCTCAGTGCTTAATGTATTATGTGAAAAAACTAAATCGATTCAAAATAAAGGTAAAGAATAAATAAGGAAAGGTAGGGCGAACTCATAGTCTATGAGGGAGCGATGATGATCTCAGAGGTTGCACGAATTCACAGCATCTGGAGAATCAGCCATATCATTTGGTGCTGGGACGCCACCTGATTCATCAAGCAGTATGTACCGGGCTACTTCTGGCAATTGGATGCTCCTGATTATAAATAGAACACCGAAATGTCTTGAAAATAACTCCTCGTATATCACAGTGTAGTAAGGTATCTACTGCTGCAAAATAGTAATAATAATAATAACAACAACAACAACAATAATAATAATATAATTGGTTCACAGCAAGGGAAAGGCCAAGTATCTGTCCCACTTGTTTCTGTGTACACCTCAACTGCGCCGTAAGAGAAGGGAGAAAGGGGGAAGTGAAAGTGGAAAGAAAGTGGAGCCGCAGTGGACCACCTGGGGATCTTTAATCTGCAAAATGTCATAAATACTGACAATGTTTCTGTTTATTCAGGGTTATATTCGCATGAAATAATTAATGTACGTAGCCCTACACTGACATCATCATATTACTGAATAACAGATAATTCCATGCAGAACATGAAAAGAAAACAGGCACAATTTTCGAGAAACCTATGTATATTCCATCAAATGGAAAGATTGTTTTCAATAGCCATGTAGCGGAAATTGTAGACTGTTTTCAACGTTTATGGAGAGTATTTTAATTTAGTTTCTCATGAGATGAAGAAGTCAGTCATGTGCCACAAAAGGTAGCTAAGTTTACCGGAATTATTCGTTCTTTCAGTCTCCTATCGGTGGCACGGCGGCCTCCCGACATGGTGAGAAGACAATAATAGCGTCGCTGCTATATAGCGTACGTCTTTAAAGCGGGGCTGCTTCTGATGTCGATGCATGTTTTGCGGGAAATTTTCCGGTTTTAAAAGCAGCTGTGTCTCGTTCTCTGTTATAAATAATGGTCCAATGTTGAGGTTTGTTGCATTACAGGTTCGAAATAAATGTTTATTGGTAAGCATACATGGAATCTAGAGTTTCTGCTGGATTTGACTATCTGGGAGAATTGTAGAAATGCCTAGCGAGGAACATGAATTACCTATAGAGCAGACAGTTTAGGCATTTTTATTGTTTATGTTGTGGTTGATTTTCATTTAGGACTAGCAGCCTGTAGTACTCTGTAGCGTGAATGTGGTAGCGTGTAGGAACGTCATCAGTTGCTTACATTCATTATTATAACTGCAAGCAATTCATTACTTTCCTTCAAAGAAGCACAAAATGTAATATTCATGACCAGAAAAAACTTTAAGAGCAAGCATTAGATCAGGTTTGTCGTGAAACTAAGCTCCAGTTAGGGCTACTAGGATTGCACTTTATAAACAAAACCTGCTGTTCGTTACTAGTCACATGCTTGGGAAACCATGTAGAACACGTGCAACACTGTACCGTATTACATGAGATGAACAGGAGAACTGAGCACATACCAGGAATTGGAAATCATGTTCAACGCTTTACACACATGTGGAAGGCATATCTCGAAACTTTGATACCATGACGCTGACATAGCTTTACAAGAGTTTATAGCTACTACACACAAGAATTGTTCGAACGTGTTCAAGCACATGCACTTTGCACTTGGCCACCAATAACTGAACAACTAAATAAATATAGACTCAAACCCAAGACATGATAATTGATGTACTTCCTAAAACAACATTCGTTACGAAACAAGGGAGTGTCTTCAGAAACAAAAATTGCAATGACACTTTTGACTACTAAAGTTGCGATGAATCGAGAAGCGTCTATTGCGAAGTAGTCCGAAGACTTCTACTGCGGCACCTCTTTCCTTTTCACTGACACCTTCCCCCTTTCCTCTACAGCTCGGTTAATGTGTCCGCGGAATATTGTGGCAGATACTAACCTTTTCATTGCTGTAAACCAATTTGAAATGCCTCTGGTGTCTGTTGTACAGCGTCTATTTCTGTATGTTCTGTTGTGCGGGGTTCGAGAATAAGCGCCAAATGAAAGAGCCGCACGGACGCCCGGATTGAACGCCCGGCTGAGTTAGCTTCCTATATACGTGATGTGATGTGAAAAAAAAATTTATCCTTCCACCAGATAAGGACGGCCCCTATTCCCCGCCCCCGGCACGCAGGCCTAACGGACGGGAACCAGGACCTCCACAATCAGAAGCAGGCAAAGAGGTCTTGGTTCTTCGCGTATTCTTCCGCCAGGCGAATGGATTGTTGTTGTGGAGCGTGAACCTCGCTCCGCAACAGGTCTTCCCAGGCTTCTCTACAATCGATATTGGCTTTAGCACCTGAGAAGCCAACGCATTCCCAGTGCTTGCATTTATCATTTTTTCTGTCGTTCATCTGGACAAAATATGCTCAGACTGGGTTTATGAAATTCCCAGCTCGCAGGCGTCGACAAGCGACTGCTACCCTATTGTCTACACGTTTATCCAGTTGGTGGCACGAGTCGCCTGCAAACCTGTATTTTCGAGAATCACCGTATCAGTTCTCAGACGCTCGTCCATATTCCGGGCGGCTCCACAGTTACCCGGAAGTAGACAGCTCGGGCTAACTCTTTGGGCGCTTCGTTGCCTGCAACGGACGCGTGTGCAGGGGTCCAAATTAGGCTGATGTTTCGGTTTAGTCGTCTACTGGCCAGAATCCTTGCTGCTTCCGGCGAGACCCTACCCTTTACAAAATTTCAGACATCCGTTTCGCGATCGCTAATTATGAATAGGCTTGCGTTCTGAGGCAAGCGAGCGCTATTGCAATTTGTTCAGCCTTTTCCGTGTTGCGGATTCTAATAGTGGCGGCCGATACCGGCGCTCCACAGCCGTCGTCCACCGAGGCGACCGCCGACCCGACTTTTCACTTGCCGCTTCCACGTACGCAACCAACTTGCTGTCTATCGAATCGAAGCATCGGATTAGTGTATCTGTCCTGTATGTATGTATGTATGTATGTATGTATGTATGTATGTATGTATGTATGTATGTATGTATGTATGTATGTATGTATGTATGTATGTATGTATGTATGTATGTATGTATGTATGTATGTATGTATGTATGTATGTATGTATGTATGTATGTATGTATGTATGTATGTATGTATGTATGTATGTATGTATGTATGTATGTATGTATGTATGTATGTATGTATGTTACGAGAGAACGGAGAATGATTATAGTTTCTGGACAGTCCGGCGGGACGCTTGATTTTTCTCGTAGTTTCCTATTTGGATGCAGGTCTACCGTTTCGAATATAGTTCTGCCCGCAGTCGTTAGACTTAATCTTTCCAGCTGCGAAATTTTTATAGCCTCTGCTCATTCTTTGCAGGTATTGTGCTCTCCCATCAAAAGCATATTCACAGCAGGTGTGGTAATTGGTAAGCCCTTGGCCCTATTTATGCTCCGTCGAATTAAAGATTCTAATCTCCTCTCCTCCTCCGACCTGATATTTAAGAACGACGTGGCATAGTTCACGCGGCTTATTACGTATGCTTCTGTTAGTTAAGCAAGCTTCGTTACTTCAGTCCCCGCCTTTTCATCGCGACCCTTATAAATCTCCCAATGGCTTGGGTGGCGAATCCCTCTAGTTTTTTGACTGCCCCATCATTATAACCATTCTCCTGAATGAAAAGTCCTAAGTTTCTGAATTGATCTACAATTGGAACTCATTTCCGTTCTACTTTAATGTCAAGATCACAGCTGTGCTTGCATCGGAGTGACTTTGGTTTATAGATGAATACTTCAGATTTTTGCGCGATCGTAATAGAACCCTACTGGCAGAATAGTCCGCGACAGTATCCGGCGTCGCCTGAAGGCGCTTCTCAATGATCGCATCGCTATCCTTGTTATGCAAGAGATTAATGTCATCCCCGTATACACTAAAATTTAGCCCCTTTATGCTCCTCAAAGCTTCTGGGAGGCCCCTCATCACCACATTGAAAAGCAACGGGGAGAGAACCAAGCCTTGCGGCATGCCCCACCTCCCTAACTTCACTCTGGGGCACTAAATGTCTTGAAACATCATGCAGGCAGTTCTGTCTAACAAAAGTTCCTTGATGTCCTCGTATGTTAGTTAACCTGCCCCGATTTTTGAGACCGCGGATAATCATTTCGTGTTTAACTTTCATCATCATCATCGTCATCATCATCAGCCTGATTATACCCACTGCAGGGAGAAGGCCTCTCCCATATTTCTCCACTTAACCCGGTTCTGTGCTAGCTGCATCCACTTGACCCCTGCGAACTTCTTAATCTCATCCGCCCACCTAACTTTCTGCCTCCCCCTGCTACGCTTTCCTTCCCTTGGAATCCAGTTTGTTACCCCAAGCGACCATCGGTTATCCTCTCTTCGCACTACATGTCCTGCCCATGTCCATTTCTTCTTAACTTTATCAAACACTTTTGTCGAATCCAGGCCGAGAATAACTTTGGCGTCTCTAGAACGTGAGTTGATTATGTCGTGTTTGAGCCGGAGCATCTCGTCCTGCGTGCACAAGCCCGGTCAGAAGCCAACCATTTCGTACAGCCACAGGTCGTTTTTATTCATAAATCACTTCAGTCTGGTTTGAACTACGTGCTCCATCAGTTTTCCCGTGCATGAGGTTATAAAATATATCTTAGACTTTCCAGTTTTCGGGGTCTGCCTGGATTTGGGATTAGAATTACGTTTGGCGACTTCCACAGCTGAGGCAGGTAACCTTTAGTCAAATTCCTTGCATATTATCAGTAAGAGCACTGATGGAGTAATCATCTAGGTTTCATAAACCTTTGTTAGTGATCCCGTCAGGAGCCTGGACGGATATTGTTTTTAGTCCCAATATATTTGCCTTGATCTCCGCCTCAGTTATGGGTGCGTCGAGCTCTTCGTTGGGAGCTCCGTCGTACTCTAGGAGCGGGTACTATGAGTATGCCCAATATATGTACATGTTGATTAGTGTGTCCGTAAATTCCGCGTCTGTACGCTTAAACGCGCGCCTTTCTTTTGATAGTCTAATTCCCGATTGAGATTTTGAGTTCGTAGGATCTAATAGGTGTCTCAGCAGACCGCATGTTCTGGAAGGATTTCGCCCCCTTCCATCTCGTCGCATTTGCGGCACAAAGTCAGTTCGCAGAATTTGACATCATAATTTTCAATTTCTTTGTTATGTGTACCTATACTTCTTCTAAGATTACGGTTCCATTTTTGCTTCTTTAGTCTGCACTCCATGCCATGTTTTGCCTCCCACACGTGAAACTGTTTGCTATCAACTATCTCAGGGGCATCGTTCCCTTGAAGAGACTTCTTTGCCTCACCAACGTGACGAATCAGGGCCTCCGTCAATTTTTTTATGTACGTAATCCTCTGTGTGGCAGCTTTCTATCGCTTCTCCCAAAATAGTTCCCATTGCTTAACCCTCGGTTGAAACATATGGCGAGTATTTACTCCCTTTTTAGGAGTAAGGATCAGGACTAGCGTTAACGTCACCAGGCGATTCACGCATATACGAGAATTCCTCCGCCGACTTCGCACATAGCGGATGTGAGTTCGATGGGATCCATCGACTACGACCGCTCGAGAGAAAGTTGGATTAGACGGATTTTGGATTTTTGTTGAAGTCAACAGCATTCGACAAACGGACACCGATTATATCAATTCTTCTAAGGTGGACTCGCGTTTTTGTTACGAGTTTTGGGACTTTGAACTGTTCAACGAGCCACGCCGTGAGCTAAGCCTGAGCTTAGGCCTAGCGGCGAGACGCCACCGGCGACGGAGGCTCCGTTCGGAGACTGACTTAGTCATGACAGATACCGTAGAATGTACGGAGATCGATCAATAAGATTCGAACATGCCGGGACAGTGGTACGTTAGCAAGATGAAAGGGAAAGCGGCCCCCACTAGTTAACAACGCGGCACATAATATAGAACGACAGCGAGCTGCCGAAAAGCTCTCAGGGAGGAAGATGGCGAGAAAGTCGGTGGAAGGGCAATTTGCCCGAATTACAGATTGCGCCAAAGAAATTCATGAGGCCGTGTGGCGGTCTCGTACGCTTGATGAAATAGGGAAGTCCGTATTTGGCTGAAGTAATAATTATGGCGGCTAGCGTTAGCCCAGGCGCTACCGGAGAGGATGTAATCTCATTCAATTGGAAGCAACATTCCATTGTTGTCGCCACCGTCCGCGCAGAGAGGAAGAAAAAATATGCCGACCTGAATCTCCTCGTGTTTGAAAGGGAAAAATCGAAATGACTATTTATGTACATCGCTATGTCTAAGGACTATGGGAAAGTCTAGTCTTCTCGGATGACGGTATTTTGAAAACACTACAAATCTATGGGAATCCTCCAGTATTAGAGGTGCGAAGATTTGGAAGCAACTCGCTGACAGTTTTAATACTGTTCGAAGACAAAGATGTGCCGCGGTGGGTTAGACTCACGCCCGTGGTGCAGCGCTCTTCTCTACCGCAAGACATTTGTAGTTTTCAACGCCTATGGCCGACTGCGACAGCGCGAAGACGTCTGTCCGGACCTCGAAAATATGAAATGCCTTGACTGTGACATGAAGCAACCACCAAAAAAACGTCTATGTGAGTGCAAGTGCAAGCTGTGCGGGAAAAGAAAGACACCCGCTCGGTAACGAAAATATTGAGAACTGTAGCGCGTTTTTCACGACGTGAAGAAGAGGCAGTGGGAACGAAATATCAACATGTAGCAGCAGGAATTTCAGAAGCAGCATCTAAGTCGGAGCGACCGTCGAGGAGAATCACCGTGGGCGTTCCAAGGTCAAATGTGAAAGCAAGGATTTTCGCTCCAGTCGAATTCCCGAGGCTGGAGAACACCACCGAAGGGTGACAGCAGCGCGGCCTGTTGAACTCCCGCCCCAGGAGGCGCTCCGGATCCAGACACAGCGGGAGATCGAGTTCCAGGGACCCGGAAAACCCGGAGCCTAAGAAGCTGAGCCCAAGCAGGGAACGTGAAATTGTAAGCTTTTGGAGTGGGGTGTCCCAGTCAAACAATAACAAGGACGAGGAGATCTATAAATTAAGAAACCAAGATGGGGAGCTTAAATATATCATTAATAAGCTCACTCAAGAGTTGCATAGACCAAAAGGGCAAGTGAGTCCCCCTCCCCTCTATGGAACGCCACCGAAATTAGTATCGAAACCAATCGCCCTGGCCCCTAGGGCTGCGACTTGCACGCAGCCTTCGGCGACGGAGGAGGAAAAGATTACAGAATCGGCTAGACCGCCACCAATGAAATGCAAAGAGGAAGACGCTGCTCTATTGGTGGCACTAGAAAAGATTAGAAGTCAAAATCGAAGGTAAATTATAATATTTTATGACCAAAATTCTAGGAGCAATAATTCAAATTCAAAGCCAGATCCAAGCCCTTAAAATTGCCTCGCGATATCGTCCCTATTCCTGACGTAATTACCGGATGTGACACCATTAGCACTTCCGGTTATTAGACATGTCCGGATTTGACGTCATAATGATGTTATATCCGGTAATGACGTCGCGGTCGCTGACGTCACCAGTTGATGACTTCATAGTCAGTCATCTGTCATTACTCATGACTACTTAGTCATAAGCAATAACTAATCAGAGCTAGTTAGTTCAGTCGTTCAGTCGTGTCCGACTCTTCGTGAGTGATTAGTTATTTATTATTAGTACATGTTAGTGACTAGGTGTGACAAAATTGTTGTGCTTGGTTCATCATCATCATCATCACCATCATAAGCCTGACTATACGCACTGCAGGGCGAAGGCCTCTTCCATATTTCTCCACTTAACCCGGTTCTGTGCTAGCTGCATCCACTTGACCCTGCGAACTTCTTAACCTCATCCGCCCACCTAACTTTCTGCCGCCCCTTGCTACGCTTTCCTTCCCTTGAAATCCAGTTTGTTACCCTAAGCGACCATCGGTTATCCTCTCTTCGCACTACATGTACTGCCCATGCCCATTTCTTCTTAAATTCCACTAGAATGTCGGTAACCTGAGTTATTTCTCTGACCCACTCTGCACGCTTCCTATCTCTTAATGTTACCCCTACCATTTTTCGTTCCATAGCCCTCTGGGTTGTCCTCAACTTAAGTAGAACTCTCTCGGTTAGCCTCCACGTTTCAGCCCCATAGGTAAGTACAGGTAAGATGCAACTGTTATATAATTTCCTCTTTAGCGATACCGGTAAGCACTTAGTCATAATCTGTGAGTGCTGTGAGTGCTTGGTTCAGCTTACCCATAAACTGGAAAGTCTGACAGCCTCTGGCGATAGCCTCTCCCGGCCACGATGAGAGCTAGCTTGAAGGCTTTCGGCGTTATAGAGAGTCGTTAGCGAAATCACTGCTTGGAATCGCCAGTTCTCATGCGCTCCCAACTCCATCAATATTGAAGCATGTATCAAACATTCCGCAATAAAGCGCAACAAACACTTGCAACCTGTTTTCCGGTTATTTGACTTTTTTGTGGCATGAACGTGAGTGGTCATTATGGACAGATATTTCTCGCTGCTCATATAGCGAGTAGATAGCAGTTAGCTGCACAAGCATGTTGACGTATGATGCCGTTGAAGAGGCAATGTGTGCTATGGTTTGCGATTTGATTAATAAAAAACAACTTTTAGAATCGGTGCTCAATGTGTGTCAATAGCAAATGAATGCACCTTATCAAGTGAAGAGAGAGAGAAACTTTTATTGCCAGAAGAGTAATCATTAAGGCATCTTGGCGTTGGCATGACCCCCAAGCGAGGGCGACGCTTTGGGTCCACGAGACAAGCGCCAGCTGCGTCTTCTTGTCTGAGCATGTAAGAAGTTGGTCTCAGCTCTCCTCGGAGGGAGCTGCCGTAAAGTGTGAGCGGGTAGTCTTTCCCTACATCCCCAAAGTGTGTGTGCCAATGTAGCCGTTACTGCACAGTCGCAACTGGGGCAAATAGGGTCGCAGTCCCCGTCCGTAATCAGTGCCAATCTCGAATAACTGAGAATAGAATTTGTTTGAAGCTTAGGCAGCATTGTGGCCTGCCCTCTGGCAAGGTCAGGTGGTGGTGGTAGAAAACATTTATTTAGGACAAATACAGGAGGTTATGCGTGAGCTGACCCTGAAGGGGCCAACCCTCGCAAACACTAGGTGGAGGTCCCTAGTTCGGGACCCCAGTGGCGTCTGCTGCCGCTCGGGCTCGCCCGACAAAGGCCCGTTGGGCCTTCAGGTCGGAGCAGCCGAGCAGGGTCACCTCCCAGTCCTCCCGGCTTGGGTTGGGGTGAGGGGGGATAGCCGGATTTGAGGGGCAGGCCCACACCATGTGGTAGATGTCCGAAGACACCACCCCAGAGTGCGGGCAGCTGCCAGAGAAAGCAGGGTCGAAGTGTTTTAGAGCTTCCGGGCACAGCAGTGTGTTGGTATAGAGGCGGAGTAAGAGCCGCTCATCCGCCTCTGAAAGGCCTTTACATGGGCGGGGGTAAAGGCTGTGGCTAGATTGGTAGTAATTTACGATATCTTTGAATGTATAAGCCGGATTAGGATAAGCGTCTTGGTCGGAGAGGGAGGAGGAGGAAACTTCCCGGAAAGAGAGTGCGCGGGCTGCGGCGTCTGCAGCCTCGTCTCTAGCCAGCCCCTGATGAGCAGGAGCCCAAACAATATATCGGGTAGCGGGGTCCCCAATGTAGGAGCTATGTTGAAGTATTCGGTAGGCTAGATAAGATGTCCAGCCCTGTTCGACATTCCGACAGGCCCCTCGCGAGTCGGAAATTATATATTTCGAGTCAGAGTGGGAAGCAGCCAATGCTTTGGCGACCTCCTCCGCATGAGTTATGTTGCGGGCCCTGAAGCTAAGACCGTTGACTGTTTTCGCCTCGTGGACGACTGCGGCCGTGTACCACCCCCCCCCCTGGTGCGGGCCAGAGGCGTCCACATAAAAAACGCCGGGTTTAGAACCATAATGGCGTGCCAGGGCTTCCGCCCGCGCCAGGCGTCTGGCATCATGGTCTTGGCGTGCCATTTTGGCGGGAAGAGGGCGTACGCGGAGGGCGCATCTCCACGGCGCTGGAATGCGTGCCCGTTCTTTCATAAGTGTCGTATGTTTGATGTGGAGCCGGGAAAGAAGGCGGCGGCCCGACTGCGTCTGCGACAAACGCGTATATTGATTTGTGAGGTGCGCTTCCCTCAATTCCCTGAAGGTGTTCACCATTCCCAGCGCCATGAGGCGCTGGTTTGAGGTATTCACCGGATTATCGAGGGCCCGCTTAATGATTTTGCGGAGAATGACCTCGAGAACATCCTCATCTTGCTTCCGCAGGTGGATATATGGAGTCTAATAAAGGATTCGACTGGTTACGAAGGCGTTTGCCAGCCGCAGGGCATCCTTGCTTCGTAACCCCCCACGTTTATTGGAAACCCGGCGGACCATGCGGCCCACCTGGTCCCCCACCTTGCGGAGTTTAGCCAATGTGGTGTCTGGCTTGCGGTGTTGGTGAATGAAGAGCCCCAGTACTGGGACTTCTTCTGTTTCTGGAATTGGACCTGATTGAAGAGTAAGTTGAATTTTAGTAGTGCATTTTGGAGAGGGGCGGATGTGCACAAATTCCGATTTCTGTGGGGAGCATTGAAGGCCGCAGCGGCTAGCATAGCGGTCTACTATAGTCGCCGCCTGCTGCAGGCTGGCCTCAATGTGTCCAAGTGAGCCCTGTGTAACCCACAGGGTGATGTCGTCGGCGTACAGAGCATGCTGCACGCCCTCGACAGCACCCAGCTCGCCCGGCAGGCGCATCATGGCCAAATTGATTAGAAGGGGGAAAGCACTGCGCCCTGCGGTGTTCCCCTGGTACCTAGGGGGAAGGGGCCGTGTTCGTTATCCTGAATGCGGATGTGAAATTGGCGGTCTGTGAGGAATTGGCGGATATATTGGAAGGCACGGTGGCCACAGTTGGTTTGACTTAAATGAGTGAGAATAATATCATGCGTTACATTGTCGAAAGCCCCCTTAGGATCCAGGGCGAGTACGACCCTGTCGTTATGAGGGCACCCGAGGGGGTCAAGGACTTCCCGATGTAGTTGAAGCAAGACAACCTGTGCGGATCGGTGTGGGCGAAATCCGTACATGGTGTCCGCGAAGACATGTTGTGTCTCAAGGTACTCAGACAACCGGTCCCGCACCATCGTCTCCATAAGTTTGCCCACACAAGAGGTAAGAGAGATGGGGCGAAGGTTGTCCGTGGTTATTGCTTTGTCGGCCTTTGGTATGAATGTGACCACAGCGGTTTTCCAATCAATGGGGAGTGGCGTATCTCCTCGCCATATTGCATTGATGTAGTCCAATAAAGTTGTATAAGCTGAGTCGGGAAGGTTAGCTAGTAATTTAACAGTGATTTTGTCCCGGCCAGGTGCAGTACCACGTTTCATTTTGCCCAGGGCTGCCCGTAAGTCGTGGAGCTTAAACGGCTGCTCAAGCTCAGCATTCTCAGAGCCTGCATAAGAGTACGCCTGCCCACGGGTGTCCTGTATGTTGCGCAAATATCGGTCCCTGAGTTTGTGCGCGAGTTGTATAGTATTACCAGAGAAGGTGTGGATTACACGCTGAAGATGTTTTTGTGTTTCTCTACGGGTCTGAGTTGGATCAATGAGGGCGCGAAAGAGGCGCCATGTGTTACGGCTGGACATTTGACGCGCTGCCGTGTTGCACCTATCCACCCAGTTAGAGTCGGCGAGCTGGGCCGCATACTCAGCCGCTCGCTGGGTGAGCTCGGCAATTCGAGCTTTAAGGTTACTGTTATGTTTCTGCCGGCGCCATCAGCGGACGAGGGAGTGCCGAGCTTCCCAGAGGTGGAGTAGGTAGTTGTCCACATCCAATACCACCACTGAAAGCTGAATCTGAGTTTCGGTGGAGCGAAGGTGTGAAACCAAATGCTGGGACCATGAGGTGTACCCTTGCTCTGTAATGGATGTTTTGTCGAAATTTTGTCTGAATTACGTCCAATCTGGGAGATGGGCTTGTGTTCTGGGTTTAGAGAGTATACGAGTTCTGATTGTGGTATTGATAATGCAGTGGTCGCTGCCGATGGTTTCCTCGGTGTTGACCCAGTCTGCATGTTGAATGTTATAAGTAAAGGTGAGGTCCGGACAGGTGCCCCTTGTCACGGAGTTACCAAGTCGGGTTGGGTGGTCGGGGTCAGTGTGAAGAGTGAGGCCCAGCGTGGACGCAAGCTCCGCCAACCTGCGCCCTCGCTTTTCTTCACGGTGGTAGCCCCAAAGCCGACTGGGGGCGTTAAAGTCGCCTACAATCAGGAGGGGGTCTCGACCTGCGACTCTCAGCGCTCGGCTGAAGAGGTCTGCAAAAGAAATGTGTTGCAGTTTAGGAGGACAGTATACATTGAGAATGGGAAGTGGTGGGTCCTGCTTGCGGAGAGGGAGGAGAGTCACCGTCACGTAGGAATATACAATTTGGAGGACGAGGTCTACAAGATTAGCTGTATAATTTTTGTGGACACAAAGACAAGTCGAGGGGTCTTGTTGGAATGTCGTACAGCTTGTGAGTGCGGCGCCCATCCCTAGTTCTTGGAGGGCTACCACGGCTGGTAAGCATTCAAAAGTTGCGAGGTAAAGACGGAAGTTGGCCCGCTTACAGCGAGCACGGAAACCTCTGCAGTTCCACTGTGTTATTGTAAATCGGGAAGCCGAGTTTGAAGGTGGAAAGCGCCTACTTTTAGGGGGCGCCGCCATCATTAGGATTAAATATAAGTTTGGAGGGAGCGAATACCTCAGAGCCAGCACCCAAAGGCTGGGCATGGAGCTCGGTCCCCGGGTGAGGGGCAGCTTCCTCGGAGTCCGAGTCTATGACTCGACGGCTTGTTTTGGGAAGTCGAGAGGACACAACCCGAAGGGGTCCCGATCGTCGGAGAAGGCGGGCATTTTCACTGACATGTTTTGAAATCATAGCCGGAACAGTCTCCATGACCTTGGTCAGGACCTGCTCCATTGCTGCACTGATCATTAAGGTCAGTTTCATAGTCAGGCGGGCCTCGATCTCAGCAAGGACCGCCGGGAAGGCTGGTGATGATGCCACCGGCTCGCTCTCCATATTCGCCGGGCTAGGAGGGCAGGGAGGATTAGAAGCCAATCTGCTTTCTAAAGCTTGAATTTTGGTAACCAGCATCTCATTTTGGGACCGGATGGCTGCCATCTGTTTTTGGAGCCCGATATCAACGTGAGAATGGGAGGGAGGGGGAGGACAGGAGGCAACCCCACCCATGCCACTCACCTGTTTGTCATTTTTCACGGCATGGGGCCAAGCGTCAGCTGTGCCATCCATCTTGTTAGTATGGGCTTTGTGGCCTTTTCCCCCATTCGGTGGTGGCGGAGGCGTTTGTCCCTTGGCGCCACCTCCGTCAGGGGATTCTTGCTGCTTTTTCGCTCTGATGTTGGTCTGACGTTTTGCGATGTCTTTGCTTGTGGCGCCGGAGTGTTTTGGCTTCCCGCCAGAATGCCGTGTTGCTGCAGGCCCCGAGCGCTTGGCCGTAGAGGGCGAGCGGAATTTCCTCGCGCACTCAGGAGAGTTTGTTGGGTGCCCGAACCCACATGTTGCACATTTCGGCTGACAGTCGTGAGGAGCCCGCACCCCCTCCACTGCCGGCACTTTTTGGCCACACAGGCCGCAGTTTTCACCATTCGGGTTGGGACATGTGTCCGCCCGGTGTCCAACTGTGCCGCACTTCACACATGCTGGAATTGTTCTTTTGTATGCCCGGACCAGGGCAATTTCTGAGTTGTAATGCACATACCGAGGCACAGTCTTCCCGGCGAAGGTGAGCTGGGCCGCGTTGGAGGTGCCGTATTTCCAGATGTCGACGATCTCTCCGGCTCGCCATTGAATTTTTTGTTGCAGGGACGCAGTGGTCTCGCAGCTCGCTACGGTGATGACACCTTTAGAAACATTGTCGGTTTGCTTAAGATGGCCCCGCATGGCAATGGAGCCTTTCGGAGAGGCAAGTTGAAATTCGGCAATGAGGCGATCTGCCACGTCGGCAACCGGGGTGCCCATGACAACAAGATTGGCGAGGCGGGAAGCGTCGTCTCGTCTCTCTGTGCAGGTTAGTGATTTCGGCAAAAGTTAAGGGGGCTTCGGCGAAGGCCTCTGGATCCGCTGAGCCACCCGCCCGGTTTGTTAGACCTCGGGCTAGTCGGTCGACCCCTTTGTTCACAGAGTTCTCCGCTTGGGCGGGTGCCCTCTCTCTCTCTCAAGTAAAGAGGTAAAATTTATCAACAATTGTGTGCGTTTAATCAGATCCATTGTGCACCAGTGGGGATATGTGATAATACAACTGTGAAATTCACCTAGATCAAATTGCTATATTGTGGAATGCATATGGATAGCATGCCGACACTACAAACAATATTTTACGCTATTTTATTATTCTAACGATTCTTTAAATAAATTAAAGCTGGAGGGCTACCTAGAACAAATAGCTGCACGCAGTGAACAAAATTCTAAAGGCCACTTTAGGCCACTAAAATGCGATGAGGCGATATACGTTATTGTGCGGTGGATCGTAGCCCTTCATTAGGACACCTCTATGTCCCTCTCTTCTTCCACTGCCACCTTCCTCACTTCTTTTACGGTGTGGTACATGCCCCGCCGGGGTGGTGGAGTGGTAAGACGCCCGACTACTGTGCCGGAGTACCCGGGTTCGAACCCGACCTCGGCGGCTGCGTTTCGATGGAGGCGAAACGAAGAGGCGTCCGTGTGCTGTGAGATGTCAGCGCACGTTAAAGATCACCAGGTGGTCGAAATTACTCCGTAGCCTTCCACTACGGCTCCTCGTTCTCTCTTTCCACTTTCACTCCCATCTTCCTCCCTTCCCGTACGGCGCGGTTGCGGTGTCCACAGAAAACAAATGAGACAGTTACCGCGTCTTTCCCTTCCTATAAATAAATCAGTTTAAATCTCTTCTTCCGGGTACAGATACTGCGCCGTTTCTATCCGGTAAATCAATTTCTAACGCCGCCGATCCCTGCTCCACTAATACCTCACAGATGTCTGGGTCTGTTTTTGTTTGCTGTGTGGTGCGGCGTTCGAAGAAGCGCCAAATTAAAGGCGCCGCACGGAGGCCTGAATTGGACGCCGGGGGGGGGGGGGGGGGGTCAGCTTTGTATACGCATTTGGATGCACAACTTTTATTTACATCGAAAATGGGCGTTCTCTTCGCCTCCCCCGGCACTCGCGCCGTGGAAGAGGGGGAGTCATGCGCCCACAGATTAGAGGCTGGCAGGCAGCCCTTGGCTTTTTGGTGCCTCTTCCGCCAGATGGACGTATCGCTTGGGGACGTCATGGCTTGTCGTGACGGCATATTGCGCGCTAATTGTCAAACACAACCAGAATTTCATTGAATGCATCAAAGTTCATCGGCGTTATATAATTTGTTTACAGGAAAAGAAAGGCGTAGTATCTGTCACTGGCGGAATCGCGCTATCATTCTCATGCTAGACAAAAGGAATTATGAAGCGCCTTTTCTCCGACGTCTTTCATTTGCCGCGCCCTTGAACGCCGCGAGGCATTGCCTTGTTCGCCGGTGGCGCCGAAAAAAGCATAACTGCAAACTTAAGGCTCGAATTTCCGAGCTCACCCAGCAGGCGGCCGAGTATGCGGCCCAGCTCACAGACGCCAACTGGGTGGATCGTTGCAACACGGCGGCGCGGGAGATGTCCAGCAGGAACACCTGGCGGCTCTTCCACGCTCTTATCGACCCAACGCAGACACACACAGAAACTCAGAAACATTTACAACGTGCCATACACAGCTTTCAGGGCAACACAACTCAGCTAGCGCACTAGCGCACAAGTTGCGGGACCAGTACTTGTGCACTACCCAGGACCCCCGCAGACCGGCGCACTCTTATACAGGTTCGAAAAACGCTGAGCTGGGTCAGCCGTTCCAGCTCCACGATCTGTGGGCGGCCCTGGCGAAAATGAAACGTGGCCCAGCCCCTGGTCGGGACAAAATTACAGTCAATTACTAGCTAACTTACCCGACCCGGACTACCAATCCTTATTGGATTACATCAATTCAATTTGGCTTGGGGACGCGCCACTCCCCATCGATTGGAAGACTGCTCTGGTCACTTTCATTCCAAAAGCTGACAAGGCTATCAACACGGACAACCTTCGACCCATCTCTCTAACCTCATCTGCGGGCAAACTAATGGAGACGATGGTGCGTGACAGGTTGTCCGAGTTCATGGAAAATCAACACATCTTCGCAGACTCCATGTTCGAATTTCGCCCGTACAGGTCCGCAGAGGATGTTTTGCTACACCTTAATCGGGACGTTCTTGACCCGGTCGAATGCCCTCACAACGACAGGGTCATACTCGCCTTAGACTTGAAAGGATTTTTCGACAATGTTACTCATGAGGTAATACTCACTCATCTTTCACAAACCGGTTACGGACGCAACGCGTTCAGATACATTCGGCAATTTTTGACAGATCGCCAATCCTACATTAAAATCCAGGACACCGAACATGGCCCGTTCCAACTTGGAACCAGAGGAACACCACAGGGTGCAGTGCTGTCTCCTCTCTTATTCAATCTGGCTATGATGCACCTGCCGGCCCAGTTGGGTGCTGTCGCTGGTGTGCAGCATGCGCTGTATGCCGATGACATCGCCCTGTGGGCCACGCAAGGTTCTCTTGGAGATATTGAGGCCAACCTGCAGCAAGCGGCAACCATAATGGACCGTTATGCTCGCCGCTGCGGCCTTCAATGCTCCCCTCAAAAATCTGAATTTGTACACATACGCCCCTCACCAAAGTGTACGGCCAAAATTTAGCTCTTTTTAGAGACAGGATCAATTCCTGAACGCACAGAAGTCGTCCAAGTACTGGGGCTCTTCATTCATCAACATAGACGGTCGGACACTACCTTGGCGAAACTCCGTAAGGTGGGGGACCAGGTGGGCTGCATGGTCCGCCGGGTTTCTAACAAACGTGGGGGACTAAGGTGCAAAGACGCCTTCCGGCTGGCGCATGCATTCGTGACCAGTCGAATCTTGTATTCGACTCCTTACCTCCACCTTCGGAAACAAGACGAGGATGCACTCGAAGTCGTCCTGCGCAGAATTTTTAAAAGAGCCCTCGATCCCCCGTGAACACCTCCAACCAGCGTCTACTGGGCCTGGGCATGGTGAATACGTTCTGGGAAATCCGAGAGGCTCACTTAACCAACCAATACACACGTCTTTCTAAGACACTGTCGGGTCGCCGCCTTCTTGCCCGGCTACACATCCAACATACCACCCTTATGTAAGATCGTGTACGCCTCCCTTTCGAGTGGAGATGCGCCCTCCACGTACGCCCTCTTCCTAAAAACATGACACGTGAAGACCACAATGGCCGGCGCCTGGCGAGGGCGGAAGCCTTGGGCCGCCATTATGGGTCGAAACCCGGCATTTACTACGTGGACGCCTCCAGCCCCCACCATGGGGGATGGTACACGGCCGCAGTGGTCCACCAGTCTAAAACGGTTAACGGGCTTACATTTCGCGCCCGTGACATAACCCACGCGGAGGAGGTCGCCATTGCGCTGGCAGCTACCCACACTGATTCTAAAACAATTATCTCCGACTAGCGAGGGGCCTGTCGGAACGTCGAGCAAGGCTAGGCGCCATACCTAGCCTACCGACTACTTCAAAATTGCACCTACACCGGGGACCCCGCTTACCGGAAAATAGTATGGGCTCCTGCTCATATGGGTCTCGAGGGGAATGAGGCAGCCGACGCCGCCGCCCGCGCGCTCTCTTTCCGGGCTTCCCATCTCGACCCCCTAGATCAAGATCTCGAATTCGAACCCGGGTATTCTTTTAAAGACATTGTTCTTTATTTTCAATCTTGTCATAGCCTTTACCCTCGCCCAAGTAAAGGTCTAAGACGGAGGAGCGGCTTCTACTCCGTCTTTATACCAACACTCTGCTGTGCCCGGCAGCACTAAAACATTTTAATCCCTCCTTCACGGGCAGTTGTCCGCACTGTGCGGAGAAGTCTTCGGACATCTACCACCTGGTGTGGGCTTGCCCATCCAACCCAGCTATTCCTCCTCACCCCAATCCCACTCGGGAGGACTGGGAGGCGACCCTGCTCGGTTGCTATGACCTGCAGGCACAAAAGGCCTTGGTCGAGCGCGCCCGGGCAGCGGCCGACGCCACTGGGGTCCCGTACTAGGGACCCCACCCAGTATTTTTAAGGGCTGGATGTTCATAGATCCGGTCGATGCATACATCTACCCCTATTTGATTCAATAAACGTTTGTCACCACCACCACCGCAGAGCTAACAGAAGTAGAGCCACATGTCAAAGAGCCGTTAGTACAGCAGGCTTTAGCGGTGTTTGAAATTATTTACAGGATATAAAAGGCACAGTATAGGTCACAACTTTGTACCACGCCATAAGGGAAAATAAGAAGGCGTAAGTGAAAGATGAGAGGGGGACAGTTATGGTAGATAAAGAGAGATAGAGGAGATAGAGGGATATAGCGGTCGTCCACAGTGCTATAATGGCTTTCGCCTCATCTCACTTGGGTGGTCCAAAGTGCCCTCTAGACTTTTTTCATTTTTACATTGCAGAGCTTTGCGCTGTTGCGGTGCAACAATGTTGAGCAACTATTATTTTCTGGCCTTCAATCGTGAATGCATACACGAAGCGGTTCATGGCATGGGCAAAATACGCCGGCAAAAACGCCCATAGGGTCGAAACATATTACGAATGGGTTTGGGGAAACTAATCTCTCATTTCGAGTGTTTTCTCTTTTGAGGTAATCTTACCTTCAAATCTCCCGTAATAATGAAAATATTCGATAATTTACTCTCATATTCAACCTCTGCTCCACTAGGGTCATCCGCGCTGCGAGCAGAGATAACTGATTCAGGGCTATCAAAAAGAGGCCGCGCGGTAACATCACCGTCCCTGGAATGACCAACTTGGCTGCATGGAAACCCTCCTTCTTGTACAGATGAAGCTGTTGGCATATACCGGACTGCTTTCTTCCTATCTTGACTATTTCCACTTTTGGGGAGAACGGCACCACGTTTAGCCCTATAGATGATTGACCTGATGGGAAAATTACACACTTCGTATATACAAATCTCCTTATGCAGAGCCCAGTGCGTAGCATTTGTTGACTGTAGAATATTAAAAATCCTCAATCCTAAAAAATGTCGCTCACGCCTGACATTAAAATCAAACTAGATATATTATCAACAATTTCTGTAGGATCGGCAAAATGCAAAAACGATAGTACCAGTACAAAATAATACATAACGAGAACTGACTCCCGAATTTCTCGCCTAAATCTGGTAAAAGAAGGGCTCTGATATTTGCCTCAATATTCAATAATGCGTTATGAATGGTCTTGCATTTTCTTTTCTTGCACATACAAGGAGCTTTGTACTCTCTGTGAACATGCCTTCAAATAATACCTTTAGTTTTGCTACCCACGAACTCCGCAAGTACTGTACTATATCTATAAGCGTAGTACAAGTATCGTTTTTTTTGTGAGTTTAGAATGTATTGCTGTGAGCAAGAATGTGAGTAGCTTTTTGTCTTTTCTTTTTCCTTTGCTCACTATATTTAAAAATTATGATTCCTTTCCTTTGAATTTTTCGATTATGACTCCCATTTCGGTATTGTAACGCAGTATTAAGTTATCTTTCGTATATATGTGAGTGCACTAGCAACGGATGCTGCCGCTGTGAAAGCGGGGTCTGAAGGCTTGTCAGGCTGTCCAAAAGCAGCTTTTCCTTACAAATTCCTTCCATCCAGAAGATTTTACAAAGCAAATACACTGATTTCAATTGACTTGAAACTATATTACGTTACATAATTTTACGAACGGTTACATTTCTTAATAAACTAGGCGAGTTCCACACCAAGAAGCTACAATCTTATTGCTGTTATCTTCGAAGCATTTAATCCACTCAAATACCTCTGTGCCAGGGATGCTATAAGCAGGCGGTCCTTCAAAATAGGAGAAAGAATGCATTTGAAGGCGCGGTAATGTGGTTTGACTTACCTCCTTTGGGAACATCAACTTTAAAATATGTAATTACAGTGCACTCCTTTTCCGCCCACAGAAATCTATAACCTGCTGGAGGCACAGCTGTTGATTGTTGAAATGAGAAATTAGTTTTATTGCATCAACATGACAATCGGCGAACACATTTCAGTCAGTCCAAGGATGTATATTCCAAACCTAAATTCCTAAATTTGAAATGTTGAACACCTTGCTATATTAATATATCCACCAATTTTTTCAACATATATAAGTAGCAAAACTGAGAAGAATGCAGCCACTTACGGTGAATTACTTGCTTACAGTTATTGTGTTTCTTGGGTCAGATATGTTTTCGCCGCACAAGCGATCGTAACTGCAAAATCCGTTTAACAGCGGGCTGGCAGTAAGCTCACATAACTATATTTATGTGAACTTACTCTAGTTTTTCTTGTTATGGCGGTTACAATAGATTAAGCCGCTGCTAGGTTAGCCCAAAATACTGTAGTCAGAAGTTCGGAAGTGTTCTGCCCTCTGTATTGCCAACAACAGTCAATGAATGTTACTATTTCTGTCTCTTGTGGCATAGTATTTGTGGTGCTATTGAGCGTTTTATCGAGTAGACACGAGACAGTAAATGTGAGAGTGACATTAATGCTAGCAAATATCGTCCCTCGGAAGCGTACAAAAACATAGACAAGGCCCTAACAGCAATGAAAAGTTTGAAAGCAGCTGGGTAAGGTCTGGTATCTGCTGCTTTTTAAAACATCATGGAGGGATTGATACGGCTAAATTACCTGAAGACCGGCAAAATAGTGGAAAAGCGCCAGCATCATGTTATAGCAAAAGAAAATGAATGTCATCATCATCATCATCATCAGCCTGACTATACCCACTGCAGGGCGAAGGCCTCTTCCATATTTCTCCAAATAACCCGGTTCTGTGCTAGCTGTATCCACTTGACCCCTGCGAACGTCTTAACCTCATCCACCCACTTAACTTTCTGCCGCCCCCTGCTACGCTTTCCATCCCTTGGAATCCAGTTTGTTACCCTAAGCGACCATCGGTTATCATCTCTTCGCACTACATGTCCTGCCCATGCCCATTCATTCTTCTTGATTTCCACTAGAATGTCAGTAATTTGAGTTATTTCTCTCACCCACTCTGCACGCTTCCTATCTCTTAATGTTACCCCTACCATTTTTCGTTCCAAATCAATGTCAAGGATGTGAAAACACACCACGCGATCTGCTGTGGCATTACAAGGGTCACCGAAACTTGTTGCGAGGGAGGGACGCAATATCCAAACGCCATGCCTAGCGTACCAATAAATGCATTTTTCCCAGAGTAAGTGGTAGCGATAGCCTGTTTTTCAATTTCCTACCATCTCGTCTCTCGTGCTTTGCGCTGTCAAGCTTCGCTCGAAAATTTATATTTATGCACCTATCGCAGCTGCACTTCACTGGGACGATAAATTCGCGATGTTTACCTTCTTGCAGAACTGAAGAATTTTGCTTAAAAAACGCAGCAAATTCGTAACGCATTCAGGCTCGTGGTTCAGTCAACGCAAGCAGTGAAAGTTCGTGCATATTTTAACTTTTGGCTCTCAAGTTTTCTGTGAATATCCTTTTCTGCCCAATGTGGCAAAAGCTCTATATTGCCTAATTTCCGCCAAAGTTACAGTCCGGGTCGTTAAGGCAGCGTCCCTCACGGGTGCTGCACTCGCTAGTTTTCCTTGTAGATGCCGGCGTACGACGGGGAGAAGCTGCGACGAGATACCGGTGAACGGGATCGACGAGCCTATGGGGACGGATATCGACTGGAGTTACGGGCAGGGGCACAGTTTGGTTGCGAGGCTCATCTTATTGAGAAAGAAAGTACTCAGGCCCATCATAGGCGGGACGAGGCTCCTCTGGTTTGGCAAGGAAGCGTCGAGGTCCATAGTGGTATTGACTGTCGCCGTTGTGATACGATAGAGGGGTGATGAAGGTACGGCTACGGTAGTACCGCGAAGTGTGGCCGGCTCCACAGCAAGTGAAGCAAATTGGCCTGTCGTCTGAGGGGCGCCCCTATGCAGGATTATGACTAACCTATCGACGTGGGGAAGCCTAGCTGGCGATAGCAGCCGCCACTAGAGGAGCAGGGTGCGATGATTGCGTGGGCGACTTTGGCAAGTTCTTGGCCAAATACGGCCTGTATCATGGCCACGATGTCGGGCAGCGGAGACGTAAATGGTGTAGGAGCTAAGGCCTCGAATTCTCTCCGGGTGATCCGTGTCATGTTCGTTGGATAAGAAGGATGTAGCAAAGGGGCCGGATCTTTGCGGGATGATGTAGCTGCCCTGTTTGGAAGGCTCTCTAAGTTATATACGAGGCATCGTTGTTTAGCCTGCTGGAATTTTCGACAGACTTGAAGCACCGAGTCGACGGAAGAGCAATCCATGCAGAACAGGACGTTGAACGCAACATTCGCGATACCCTTCAGGATATGCCCTACCTTGTCACTTTCCATCGTGGAATGGAGCTGTTCACCCTGCAGCACAACACAGCGCCTCTTGAATGTGGGCAAGGTAGGCATCCGTGAGGAATTGGGGACGAGAAGAATGTTCTTTTTTTGCTGCGAGAGCCCACCCAGGGCTCCCTGAACTAGTCTTGAAGCGTTTGCTTACAGCTTTCCCACGTCACCAGCTCTTCATCGTTATTTTTAAACCACTTGCAAGCTGTTCCCACAAAATGATGTTGGCCACCATGTTGGTCGCGCCCCAGTGATTGTTCCTGCTGCAGAGCTCCTACTCATCCAGCCAATCGTCAACCTCTGTCTTGTCTTCGCCATTAAAGATGGGAGGATGGCGGATTGTCGTGAGCTCTACTGGCTGAGCCGAAGTTGCCGCGGTGGTAGGGGCTGCCTCGGAGGTCATAGAGGCCATAGTTAACATCGCTGTGAGGCCAGGTAGTTGGTGGTCACTGCGCAAACCCAGCTTTTTGCAGTGTAAGGGGGTAATCTGTGCGCACATGGATCTTTGTTCACCTCCATCAAAATGATACGTGGCAAGAAGGTTAGGTCTGGAGACACAACTGCTTATGACTTAATTGTGTGAATGTTCTGGCAAGTGCCAACCTTCTATTAGCACCAACTACCATTGCTACAGCTTCATCTTCTTTCTGCCTCACTGTTGCTGGTCGTCTTCTTGAACGTTCAGCAACACAGGGCATATATGTGAAAATATGAGATAATTCACGCTGCACAAATCCAGGTCCCGCTCTACACCTTACCTCATCAATTCTCGGAGCTAGCGCTTGCCGCTCAGGAGCGTTGCGTGCATCTCTGCGCTGGCTCAGTATCAACAAAGCAGATGGTGCTAGGCTAATGTAGATCCACTGCTACTTGCCTTGCAAGGGCAAGGACTGCTCGAAAATAACTGTAATTACAGGGCGTACGCATACCGCATGAAGATACCTTCCAGAAGTATTCGACGACGCCATTCCCAAGCGTCGAATACTGACACCCGGTTGAGTGAATGCCCCAGTGACGCTCTAATGTCGCTAATGGCTGCAACTGCAAGAGGCATTCAATTCCCGAGCCTGAAATGCATCAGCTGAGTGGCTCCTGCCACTTGCATACAGCGGTACCACACTAATTTTTGTGTGGCATATTAGAGTAGCAAAATACTTTTATAGGTTTAAGAGGCGGATCCTTGGGCGCCGCAGCTCATATGGGGAACAATAACTGTTGCTAATGCAAACAAAGAGCGTATCATCAGGCGTGCCTAGCATTTCGTGGTTTGTGGCAATGAATGGAGCAGGACTGAGTATCCGCATTGTCAAAATTTTTTTGAGAGGATAAGATCCTTAGCAGGGAATTTATAGAAGTAAAAACATGTATCATGAATGGCAGGTAGGAATCGTGGTCAAGGATTACGGTACAAAATTGCCGAATTTCTGTGTATTCGTTTTCACAACGTCTGTGGTTCTACTCGAGATGTGGGCATTCTTGCAGCAGGTTCTTCGAAGGTTATCATGGCGCCTCAGCATAATATTGATGCTCGTTCTCTCCAATCAGGTGTGCGAGCGAAGCATCCGCAACGTAGCCAGCGCGAAACTCAGGCTTCCAGTCGCTGCGTACCTGATTTACGTATGAGGCGATGCGTGCCTTTCGAGCACATTCTATGATGTAGTACACCGCTTATGTTAAGGCTGTCGTGTGAGCTGGCCATCACACCTCATGGTCAATACGTGACATTTTCAAATGTGATAGCACCTCTTACATGTCACTACTGGAAGTCCTTATTATGCTGCAGCTTTGGCCTTTGGACTCCCTGGATTGATGCTTGGAGTGCGGTTGCTGTGAGCGCGTTCTTAAATCTCAGGTCAGCGAGAGAATCTCTTTCAGCTGACTCAGTTTTACAGGCTGTAATGTGATAGTCAGCACACAGCCATCGACATGCACCAGTGCGTTGTGCGACGAAGACAAAGAAGAAGTACGCTGGGCTCGCCGTTGCAAAGTCCTCTGCTCACAGCTCTCCATCTGAGCGTCAATAAACGCCCTATTACAATTGGCGGAGGTGCCGGAAACGATCCCATCCAAACTGGAATTGCGAAGCCGTACACTGCCCTCTACGACCGCCATGCAAGACGAGTCCACTTCGACGCTGCCGGCCGTTCCACCCACGATCGTGTGTTCTGGCGTCGTGCGCCAGCGTGACCCTTGCATCTTCAGTGGCACGGCCGATCAAGATGTCGACGACTGGCTGTCATCGTATGAAAGAGTAAGCAGCTACAACAAGTGGGATGACTCATACAAGCTCAGTAACGTCATATTCTATCTGACGGACGTGGCGAACCTCTGGTTTCGCAACCATGAGGCTGACCTGTCATCTTGGTCGACGTTTAAAAAGAATTTCGCGGAAGTGTTCGGCCGCCCGGCAGTGCGTAAGCTTCGTGCCGAACAACGTTTACACAATCGTGTTCAGCGCGCTGATGAGACCTTTACCAGCTACATAGAAGACATCGTTGATCTCTGCAAACGAGTCGACCCGGCCATGCCGGAAGCGAACAAAATCCGCTACATCCTCGAGGGCATTACTGAGGACGCCTTCCAGATGCTGGTAGCGAAAGATCCCACCAGCGTTAGTGAAATCGTCAAGCTTTGCCAGAGCTACGACGAGCTCCGCAAGCGGCGCGCTTCTAGGCGCCGCTCCAGTGTGTGCGACGAAGGCGTATCCGCATTAGCCCTGGGTGGTTCGCCAACTTCTGAAGGGAGCCCGCTGAATCAACAGATCAAAGATTTTATTCGTGAAGAGGTCGCACGTCAACTCTCACTCCTTCCCCATTTTCAAGACTCGGGCCGCCTCGTTCCTGAACTGGCTCCATCTTTGGCCCCTACTATACGCCGTGCCGTGCAAGAACACGTCGCTGATGTTTTGCCGTCGAACCCCGTGCTGCCGCCTGTGACGGCACCTCTCACGTATGCCCAAGTAACGGCTAGGCCACCACCTTCGCCCACGTCTGGCTCCTACGTGCAGGTCCCTGCCTACCGTTCACCGCCGCATGCTGAGCCTTCGTTCCAAGCCCCGCCCTCAAGGTTCCGCCCACATCCTATGAAACCTTGGCGTACTACGGACAACCTTCCGATTTGCTATGCCTGCGGTCGGCCGGGCCACGTTGCACGCCTTTGTCGCCAGCGCCTCCAACCTTCACAGCCTGACATTCGACTTTACCCGTACGATACCGACTCACGCTCGCAAATGATTCCGCCCGGTTCTCAATTTGTCTCACAAGATCGCCAAACCTATGCCACTCGTCGATCAGCTTTCTCCAATGCTGCGACGTCCTACCAGCACCGTTGAGGGAAACTAACAGTCGCAGTTCCGGGGGCAAGAACTGCGCTTGTTTCGAATTCCTCAAGTCCTCCGCGTCGTCCCGCTAATGCTATCAAAGTTTCTGTAGAAGGCGCCACAGTTCTCGCTCTCGTCGATACCGGTGCAGCCGTCTCCGTCATCAGTGAAGCACTCTGCCGTCGAATTCGCAAAGTGACCACTCCGATTTCCGACTTTTCGCTCCGCACCGCCTCATCACAGCACATTCACCCCACCGCATCTTGCACAGCCCGTGTGCTCATTCAAGACGTCTTGTACCCCATCGAGTTTATTGTTCTGCCGAACTGCTCGCATGATATCATCCTCGGATACGATTTTCTATCGACTCATCAGGCCGTTATTGACTGTGCTCGTGCGCAAATTGCCTTGGCCCCCCTCTATGATGCCCCCTTTTGCGATACCCCTCCCCGCACTGCAAAACTTCTCGTCGCCCATGACACCGACATTCCTCCGTTTTCTGCTGCCCTCGTACAACTGTCTTGTGAGTGGGTAACTCCTTTGACTGCGATTTTTACACCTTCCGAAGCCGCCTCCCGTCATCCCTACCTCCTTTTTCCGTTCGCAGTTCTCGAAATTCAAGACGGCAAGAGTGCACTTTACGCCTCGAACCCATTTTCTTGCCCAGCAGTTCTGCTCCGTGGCGAATGCATTGGACGTCTTGAAGAGCTTGATCCCGGTCATATCACCACTCTTGCTGACTCAACCCCCTCCTTCGAAGTTAGTCTGTGCTCTTACGATGTTGCGACCGCTTCGACGCCCTCCGACGTTTTCCAACATGCTATTGATGCTGATCTTCCACTTGCGCAACGTGATCAACTTGTCGCCCTCTTGCAGAACTTCGCTTCTTCATTCGACCTTCCTCAAACTCACTTGGGCCGCACGTCTGTCGTAGAGCACACCATCGACACCGGTAAAACCGCACCTTTGCGCCAGCGCCCCTATCGCGTGTCGGCTTCGGAGCGCCAAGTAATTGCTGATCATGTAGACGACATGCTCCGTCGTGGTGTCATTCGGCCATCCCACAGTCCCTGGGCGTCTCCAGTTGTGTTGGTACCTAAGAAAGATGACTCCTTCCGGTTTTGTGTCGACTACCGCCGGCTCAACAAGGTCACGCGCAAGGACGTCTATCCTCTGCCACGCATCGATGACGCACTGGACTGCTTGCAGGGCGCCGAGTTTTTCTCCTCGTTGGATTTACGATCTGGCTACTGGCAGGTGCCAATGGATGACGCTGACCGCTCTAAAACTGCCTTCATCACACCAGATGGATTATATGAATTCAACGTCGTGCCCTTTGGGCTTTGCAACGCCCCGGCCACATTTGAACGCCTCATGGACACTGTGCTTCGCGGATTCAAGTGGCGAACCTGTCTTTGCTATCTCGATGATATCGTAGTCTTTTCTACCGATTTTCAATCCCACCTGCTCCGACTGAAGGACGTTTTCACTTGTCTCGCCACCGCCGGCCTCCAACTGAATCTGAAGAAGTGCCGCTTTGCTGCTCGCCGACTAACTATTCTAGGTCATGTCGTTTCTAAGGATGGCATTCTTCCCGATCCCACCAAACTTCTTGCAGTTGCCGAATTCCCACGCCCGAAATCACTGAAGCAGCTACGAAGTTTCATCGGCCTGTGCTCCTACTTTCGCCGCTTCATCTTAAATTTCGCCTCTATTATTGCTCCTCTCATCCAGCTCCTCTCCGGTAGCTCCGACCTTTCCGCATGGACACCTGCTTGTGATGACGCCTTCAACACTTTACGCCGTCTTTTGGTTCCGCCTCCCATCCTCCGCCACTTCGACCCGAATGCGCCAACTGAGATTCACACTGACGCTAGCGGTATTGGGATAGGCGCCGTTCTCACCCAACGCAAACCTGGTATTCGAGACTATGTGGTGGCGTACGCAAGCCGCACCTTGACCAAGGCAGAGTCCAATTATTCTGTTACGGAAAGAGAATGCTTGGCCATTTTTTGGGCCATCGGCAAATTCCGTCCGTATGTCTATGGCCGACCATTCTATGTGGTCACTGATCATCACGCTCTGTGCTGGCTGGCGTCCCTCAAGGACCCGTCCGGCCGCCTTGCTCGCTGGGCTCTTCGCCTCCAAGAGTATGACATTCGTGTCATATATCGCTCAGGCCTCAAGCATACTGACGCGGACGCTCTTTCGCGCTCACCGCTGCCTCCCTCTTCGTTGTCTGATGAGGTCTGCGCCTACGATTTGTCTTCGCTTGCCACTATCGACATGGCCACGGAACAGCGGCGCGACCCATGGATATCTACACTTCTGGACTTTCAAGTCACTCTCCAGGTCGTTTGTCTAGGGCGCTTGCCCGCCAAGCTCACCAATTTTCAATTCGTGACGGGCTGCTCTATCGCCGCAATTATCTTCACGACGGAAGGAAATGGCTTTTAGTCATCCCCCGTCATCTCCGCGCCGAAATTTGTGCTGCTTTCCATACTGATCCGCAGTGCGCCCACGGCGGAGTGTTGAAAACCTACACACGCTTGCGTCTACGCTTCTTCTGGCGTGGAATGTACCGCTTTGTCCGCCATTTTGTCCGCTCTTGCCAGTCTTGCCAACGCCGAAAAACTCCTCTCAAGTCTCCTGCTTCGTTGCAGCCGTTGCCCTGTCCTGCCCGTCCGTTTGATCGTGTCGGCATAGATCTATACGGTCCCCTTCCTACAACTTCAGCTGGCAACCGCTGGATTATCGTGGCAGTGGATCATCTGACCCGCTACACTGAGACATCATCATTGCCCTCTGCTTCCGCACGCGAAGTGGCTGCCTTTATTCTGAAAAACCTGGTCCTTCGCCATGGTGCCCCTCGCGAACTGCTCAGTGACCGCGGACGCGTTTTCTTATCAGACGCTCTTGAGGCTCTCCTGAAAGAATGCCGCATCATACACCGCACCGCTACCTCGTACCACCCTCAGACGAATGGACTGACAGAACGTTTCAACCGCACTCTCGGTGACATGCTGGCTATGTACGTGAACACCGACCATTCCAATTGGGACCAAGTTCTACCGTTTGTTACTTACGCATATAACACCGCGACACAGGCCACTACTGGATTCTCTCCATTCTTTCTCCTTTACGGGCGCGAGCCACCCTGTACTACGGACACACTTTTTCCCTACCGCCCTGACGTTTCCGAATCTTCCCCGCTATCCGATGCCGTCACGTACGCAGAAGAATGCCGTCAGCTCGCCCGCTCTCTCACAGCAGAAAATCAGTGGCAACAAAAATACCTCCGTGATACCGGCGAAGCTTCGTCATATCTCCCGAACTCTCTGGTGTGGCTCTGGGTGCCCTCCACAACCCATGGCCTTTCAAAGAAGTCTGTTGCTCGCTACCACGGGCCATATAGGGTCCTCCAGCAAACATCTGCAGTCAACTACGTAGTTGAGCCCGTCACGCCCTCTGCGGACTTGCGTCGCCGTGGTCGTGAAACAGTTCACGTGAACAGATTGAAGCCATTCTATGACCCCGCTGTGCTTTCCGCGCCATGAGTCGCCAGGATGGCTCCTTTTTTTTACCCGGGGGGAAAATGTAATGTGATAGTCAGCACACAGCCATCGACATGAACCAGTGCGTTGTGCGACGAAGACAAAGAAGAAGTACGCTGGGCTCGCCGTTGCAAAGTCCTCTGCTCACAGCTCTCCATCTGAGCGTCAATAAACGCCCTATTACAAGGCATTCAAGAGCTTTCAATCAGTGCCAGGCAGAGCCCTTCACCAACCCGGAACAGTGATAGACATATGTAGGCGAAAATTTTTCTTTGCATCATCTTGTACACTTCTCTTCCGACGTCTTCATTCCGTCGAAATGGTGCACGACAGGGTGCACGCTTTACCCTAAATCCGGACTCAAACGTTGCCAATGCGTACTGACGGCACACAAGGAAATTGATGTATCGAACTGTGTTGTATTTCACAATAACCATCGCATGTTGGAGAAAGAACGGATCGAGGCCTATAAAAGAGCTGGTGATAGGCCTTGCATACGTTTTATGTTTGCTACGCTTGTGACATCCCTTTAACTTATAGTAGCAATAAAAACATTATTTGTTATCTTTTAATTTGTAACAAGAACTTTGATAAACGTCCTTGCCAACGTGTTTGCATTCCAGTCTCCGTTTTTTATTCAGCCCTTAGTGATCAAGGGCTCTTTGCCTGATCGACAGGCACCAAACGCATTTTCACTTTTCGCAGAGCAACTGGTTGCCATTCCTCCTGGCAATGTCCGTCCAGCTTTCACCCGCCGCACGCTCCCCCCCCCCCTCCTCCTCGAGCGATGCACCCAGTTGGTTCCGCTTCCCCTAGAGGCGCAACAGGTGATCATTTTATCATTTTGTTACTCACGAGGCACTTACTGAAGTAATCGCCAAAAAATCAAGTAACCTGTGATATCAGGCAATAGGAGGCATATATTTGCAAAATGTGCTGTTCAACTAATTTTATCCGCTTATCAATAAACTTATAGAAAAATCCTTCGTATATATAACCGACACTTGTAACAGATTACATGGGCTGAGAGAAAATATTTGACTAAATGGAAAGCAAAAAGCATGTAGGCACTGCGGAACAAGTTTGTACATGAGCTTGTGTGAAAGCACTGAAGGACACCCACGGTGGCCGTGTAGTTACATGGACTTGTGCGCAAAATATAATGCCAATAATGAAGAATGTTGGACAAAGCACACAATCTTTAATTAACTAACCATCGCTTGCTTACAAGAAGTACTATCCACTGACCAGGTCCTATTGCGGATGCGGAGACAGAATGACATGGCGGAAGAGCTGGTGATGGCACTGATACCATGTGGCGTAGAGCTGCAGCGGAAATAAGATTGGAACAATTACCCTATAAACTAAGCGAAAAAATATAGTAACCTTCGCTATAGCTGTGAAGCTCGCGCAATTCTTACATCAAAGGCACAGCCACCCTGTGGACAGAACAACTTCTTTAATCAGAGCCTACTGACATTGATTGGAACTTAATGTAGCAATAATAAACGAAATGGCTCCGTCTGTCGAATTCTACTTCCAGAGATCATTACTATGCTTTACAATAAAGTGTTGTTTGCGCAATTAAGCGCATTTATGCAGCTGCAGTGGCATACATTTCTTACACTTTAATATGATTCGCTAGCATGAATGCATTGCGGATGCGGTCTTTAGAAAAAAACGATATTGCAAGAGAGCAGCTAACGCTGTTTAGCTGCATTAATGCAAAATTATGTTTCGCACTGCTGCCAATTATGTTCCTCGATGTGTCTATTTCTTGTGTCTAGACTGTATTCAAAGGGTAGGTTCCCAGAGCAGTGGGAGGGGGATGTGAATGTTACGTGCGTGCATCGTTTTGGTAAGAATGTGGGGATCAAGACCTAGGAAGCGGTCACAAGATCGCACTCAATTCAGGAATATAGAAGAGGCATTTGACCAGCATTTGGGTAAATTTGGGGGAATATGATGATAAAGACGCGCATAGGACACATGCAGTGATTTTATGTGATATATTATAGTATTCCTTGCACTATAGAGAAATATTCACCTTGTAAAATGTTAGTCACTCATAAAACTTTGGTTGGGGGCCGTTGCCCTTGCTTTCTATAACAGTACGGTCCCTTTGTATATGTGGTTCTTTTTGAAAGCACATCATCAGGGTTTCGTGTTCAGAGGTTGACACACTACGATTATGAGCAGGATAAAATATTTAGTTATTTGACGTGCAGGACGCAGAATTGATTGAGTGCTGCGTATGGCGAAAGCAATTTAGGGGGCGCCATAGAAGCACCATAGTTAAGGAGGGAGATGAGCATAAGAAGTTCACAGGGATCAAGTGGATGCAGCTAGCACAGGATCGCGTTAATTGAAAGAATATGGGAGCTGCCTTTGCCCTGCAGTGGAAATAGGTCGGCCCATGATGATGATGAAGTTTATAGAAGCGCGAGCATACCTGTAAGCAATTAGGAGAACGTTCAAGCTTTACTTTGCGAGTAAACGTGATAAGGGCGACTCTAATTATCTCACTTTAAATACCCGTACGTTTGTATCCCTCCGTCGTTTCAACCATATAGGTGCGCCAAATAGAGCGTCCTATTCCTGTCTTCTTGACGTCGTTCACACGAAGTCTCTGTTTTCGTGTAGCACGACTGACACCAGAATGCAAATCCACGAAGGAAGCTCCGACATTTTACGAGCATCTGCCAGTACTGTCAAATCCGACAGCATGTTTTCCTTCCTCTCAATAAAAACCCCACCCCTCCTTCTGGGAAGTGATCCTTCTGACCACGCAACCCACTGATCAGCTTCGACTAGTAGAGCATGCCAAGCTAGAGGGAACAGCCAGATGGATCCTGTACTATAGGGCGTAGCGTCTGACTCAATTGTTGTTAAATGAAGTTTTTACCTCTCCTGCATCAGATAATGCATCCGCACCAGTACAAATCACATCACCCCAAGTGTTCAATCTTAGAGACCGGCTCTAGAAATTATGTGGGTACACACTGCTGCTTGTGTTTGATAATAAACTAATCGCTGCTTAATAATCAAGCAGACAACCAATCACAATATCAGCCTTAGCATTGAGCCAATAAAATCTTGATATGCCACATAGAGTCCTAAAAAGCATCTATCAATATTTCAGCTAAGTTGAACGACTCTTCTTTGAATGAACCATGCAGTTTGCAGCACAGCATAAAGGTGTCATCTTCCGACAAACAGACGTGTTATGTCTATGAGTGTCAGCGTTGCCGAATCCGACATTATGTTTTCGCCGGCGCTTTTCAGATTCGGCCTTGAAAGTCTCTTTTCGAAGTGTGGTTGGATAGCGTTGGGGGTTTTTCGGCAGGAGTTGAGCACGCGTCCTGTAAAACACATGAGCCACTCCGAAGCAAACATTTCATTAATCGGCTATATAGAGGCTTATTTTCCAAGTTAAAAGTAGAGAAACTCATGTGGCGCATTTGTTTGGAACCGCTGGCATTAGAAATATTTTATACTAGGTGAACATTTCATATTTAGAAAGTGTAATGTAATCTGTGTCCTGTATATGGCCTAAAAATATCAGCTAGTGTTTGAACTACAGTCGATAACAATGCACCTATTATACGAACTGCTATATTTTTTGTTTTCATGAGTTTAGTAAACACTGTATAGACAGTCAAACAGAAGTAGCTTAGTGTTATTACCTTCCACAATTTTAAAATAGGGCATTTTTAGAAATACATTTTATTTCGTTCGTTATGAGCTTTCCTTTATCAAACGTATTTCCGATGATCTGCACAGGACAGTACTCCTTAAAAGCACGTTGAGGAAGAAAATCGATTTCTGTCTTTATCTGGATCTGCTTTCAACCGCTCTGTATTCCAGGAGCACGCATGTTGTTTCCATATATGACCATGTTACTGGCTTTTAAAAAACGCGGAACTAAACACTTATATATTAAGTTCCACCTCTATATGCAGCGGTTTGCTTGCATGTACAAATGCCTCATGAGCAATGATGTCAGCTGAGTTTTATTGTTTTCGACGGATAGAACAGTAAGCTCGTGTCGTCTCTTGTTCCTTTTCGTCTTCTGTTTTGCGCTGCTTTCAGAGGAGCTTATATATTGTGGGCCAGTGCATCGCCTTTGAGTGACGATATTAAATTATAGTTTTGTATGTGAGTAAATAGAATCTCTAAAACTGGGTCAAAAATGTGTGAAGGCGGAGCTTCCTGGAAGTAGGAACTACTGCAGAGCAGAAGTACTGTTTCAATAGCTGTTATATAATTTTTATCTATTTTACGAGGAGAGAAGCGCTGAACATGATAAAATACGGATTCTTACTACTGTTTCCAACGCTGGTCATTATGTCGTATCCCTCACTTCCACATTTAAATTGAAAGCTTTGTCGAAATGAATGCCTAGAAGAGAAAGAGAATCCCACAATTTACGGTTGTGTACTCTCGCCGCACTAATAATCATACAACCAAAATTACTAAGTTTCGGTTGTACCCAATGCATATAAGACACTGGTAACTTAGTAGCGGAGTGACTGCAAAGAAGAGGACTTAAATTTCACAACTATCATTTATCATACCAGACCATTATAGCCACATACCAAAGGAATTCACTGCCGGGCGGTGCTGGCTAGTGGTATGATCATCACAAAAATGATGTCGCGATTGATGATAATCTGATTGCATGCTGGGGTGTACTACGGGATATGGCCGGGCGCGACAGTAATTCATTGCATATGAAGGAAAGCCATCATATTGGCATCGATCACGAGCAACTTACTGTGGGACCCCTCTGAAGCCCCTTCATTTGACTGCCTCCACTGTCTCGCTGCGTTATCCGCATGACCACTTTCCTCCTTCTACACAATCTCCTTCCTGCTCCTACCTCTGCGCGTTCGAATGAAAGAGGCAGAATGACTCCGTATGTAGTCAAGACAGGACTGCAGCGTCAGCATTCAGGAATTACTGAGGAACAATGCTAAAAACACACAGTAAAATTCAGTTTTGTGACTCCTCATTGCACAAAACATTATGCACGTTGCCCGCGCCCTACCCGTTTCTTTGAAGCAGATAGAAACACATGACCAAAACCGTTAGTACGTATGCGAGACAGTCACCATGTATCCTTGGAATTAAATTTTGTATTCAGTCCACTCCTCCGTTTTCTATAGCGTGCTGCTCCTAGTAACATTAAAATACATGCGTTTGCACCGCACTTATTGAGGCAGGAGACTTCCACGATGACGTTTTCTTAACGACGGACCTCGTCGATGCAGCAGTAGTGTGCCGTTTGCCTCGTCGACAAAATACGGATAGAAATTACGCACTAGAATTCCAGAAATGCATGGACTGGTTCGTTGCTATTTCTGCGCAGCCGTTAAGCGCCTAGCTGCGGCCATAATAACATGGATAGCAATTGAACTACGAGAATATTTGTGGTAAATGTGAATTGTTATGCTATTCCATGTTTTCAGATGTTTTTTTTTGTCTTTAAACACATGCCTGGGGAAACACAATACAACCAAAGTTGCATTTTGAAAAGACTGGTACAAAGGATAAGTAGTGGCCGGCGTTTGGACAGATGAAGTACAAATTATAATTCCGCTCTACATTTTGCACTAAAGCAAAGTACTCAGTTTTCTATTCTGTAGTTTTGTTATTTTTCAATTGTTATGCTCTCTGAGTTCGTTGAATGTGTGATCTTTAGAATGCTGACCATTTACGTTGTAAAAAAGTATTTTCATTTATATAAATCGAGTATATTCTTGAACATTATGAAACTATTTTGTAAAGCTGGGTAAAGTTTCCATATGGCGCATTTTTCTAAAACCTGGGGACGAGTACACAGCGCTTAGAAGCGCGTCTTACAAAATAAAGAACACAGATTTCTTCAACTTTTGCACTCCAAATAGATTTTTTAAGTGCCGCAGTTTCCAGCAATAAAACGCGCCAGTGTATACTCAAGAAATTGCTCTGTGATATATTTGCTCGTCTCCCTTTGTCCCCATTTTTGACACCTTTAAATGGAGCACGAACTTGCTGTCGACTGCAAGTCAAATATTACGTTCCTTCGAATTACGTTAGCTGCGAAAGAAGGCCAAACCCCTAAAGAGAGTGACTGAGAGATCAATATAGTGCTTTCTTGAGGGCATTAGCATTAATCTTTCGCATTTTGTATACCATACACACGCCATGCGACGCTTTCTTCGCGTTCTCGACCTTGACAGTCATATCCAACGAGCTAGCCATCTGCATTGTCGCTATTCAGACTCCACTATGCGTCATGAGCAATTAGGCTCTGCGCTGTATCACCCGATGCAACAAAAGCTCAATTCTCAGCTATATTGGCAAAAAATATCGTTCCGGAATAACACCTTTTGTTCCCAAAAATATGGTTTCTCCTCCGCATCACGACGAAGGAGAAACCGACGCGCTGGAGCTGCCACAAGAAAACGCTGTATCAGCTGTATTTTTTTCCCTCCTGTTGCAGGCGAAATTCGCTGCCTTTCTATGACAATGGTTTTAGTCCACAGCACTTTAACAAGTACCTAATTCAATCATTTATTCCATGTAGAGATATGCAAAAGACTGCTGGAGTACTTTTGAAGCGGGCCAGTTGTGTCAAGAAGATTGCTATTTTCACGGCTGCTACCTTTGAAGATTGCATCGATTGTAGTAGCAGAAAATGGGCATGGGAAGATGGCATACCACCAAGCAACTCATCAGGTGAGGCGCTTGGCGAGTGATGAGCCCCTGATATTTAAGAGAATCTCGATTGGGGAAACTGTACAATGACCTCTTCAATACATCTGAAATTTGTTATCCTTCAATCTCTTTCATTTTTACTTTTTCTTGTGAGACGCGGAGTAGTTTTAGTTAATACAGTTGAAACTTTCCCTACGTCACCTATAGAGCCCTTGAATATCTAACCCCAGTGATTCGATTGCTCCCGCAAGTTTTTGCTTGCACAGCTTCCATAGAGAAAGGTTCGCACAAAATTTGAAGGTATTTGGTTTGAACACTGTGAAGTTGTGACGTGGTTACGTTGGGTGCTCATGTACAGACTGGTAGCGGTGGTGACACACATGATAAAATATTTTGACTGACAAGTCGCCTCCTTGTATTATGCGCAGCAATATTCCGATTCATGAGGTCTATGTCTCTGCATATTGGCGCCTAGTGTTACCTACCTAGTATTTTACCTAAAGTGCGAACTAATTACGGAAAGCAAACTATATTTCACATCGTTCTCTCTTTGGAACACAATGCCATCAGCCGTAAAAATTCAGATAAGTACAGGTTCAATTAGGAACTGAAGAGATTTTATTTTCACGGCGCGATGTGTGTAATTTTGCCTGCGACATTATTCTTACTGCGCGTTCTTTTTCCTCTGTAGAACGAATCGTCGGTAATACGTGCATGGCCCGAATAGTAAGCGCACAGCTCTCTTTTCCGGGGGCTGTGGAAACTGTGCGATCACTGTTGTTTTCTTTGAGTGTGGACGAACAACGTCTTTGCTTACGATTTGGCCCAGGGACAATTGCTCCTTGTAAGCGAAGTGGCACTTTTTTACTTTCAGCATTAGCCCTAACGATTTGATTCCGTCGCGCTGTGTGGGAAGTCTTCGCAGGTGGTCTTCAAAATCAGAGAAACCAACGACATCGTCTAAGTACATCAGGCAAATATGCCACTTCAAGCCAGCCAGTACTGTGTCCATTACTCGCTGGAACGTGGCGGGTGCGGAGCAGAGGCCGAATTGCATTACCTTAAACCGGAAGAAGCCGTCTGATGTGATGAACGTGGTCTTCTCGCGATCGCTTTCATCGAGCTCGATTTGCCAGTAGCCGCTCTTTACGTCCATCGATGAGAACTGTCTAGCATTTGAGAGCTCACATGTTCGAATGTGTCGTCGGTGCGCGGAGGAGACCAGACGTCCTTCTTTGTCATACTGTTTAGGCGGTGATGAGAGACGCAGAAACGAAATGTCCCGTCTTCCTTCACTAACACGACTGGTGTCCCCAAAGGCCTCTGATAGCTAGATGACGTCATCACAAAGCATGTACTCGACTTGCTCGCAGATGGCTTGGCGTCTCATGTAGATGTGCGGTAGGGGCTCCGGTGCAGAGGTCGAGCGTGTTAGTCCGTTCGAATACATTGCTTGGTAAGTGGTGTTTGTCGCACCTTCGACGCTGACGAGAAACACTACCAGTAGCTTTACAGGAGACTCCGAATAAGGTATTTTCTGCTGTGGGGTGGTGCCAGGTTGATGTCAACTGTAGGCTGACAAACTTGGTAACGCGCATTTTCCAGAAATTAGTCGCAGACGGGGAATACATATAGTATGCCTGCCAATTCGTCTAGAAAAGCAATCGTCGTGCCCTTGTTGAGATGCCGGTATTCTTCTGTGAAGTTTCTTACCGCAACTGGGACACAACACAAGACAAAGGACAACACAGGCGCTCCTCTTTTTATCCTCTTTCTTGTGTTGGGTCCCCGTAGCGCTAAAAATAATTTAGATATCCGAAAACTAACTAACTCAGCTGTTAACCCTCTTGAAGTTTGTTACCAGCCCATTGAGCTTGTCCTCCCCGGAAGTTAGCGATGCCTTTTGCGACCCCGAGACTTTGATCCAAGAACAAATGTGTCGAAGAGCAACCTGCCATCAGCCGTGCCGATGTCTGCACTACGTACGCAAACTACGACACTTGATCGCGGTGCCACGCACGATTACAGCGACATGTTTCATCGCGGTCATGGTATGGCTGGTATGGCTTTTTCCGCCTAGAGCTTGATGAGCTTGGATCGTAGGTCGATGATCGCCATATGTTTATTTAGGAAGTTCATGCCCAAAATCGCATCGTGCGAACACATCTGTACAACCAGGCCGTTCGTGGGCTAACTACGCCCATATACGGTAATTCTTGCAGTGCATCGCCCCGATGGAGTAATGAGGTTACCACCAGCGAAGCCAATTAGCGGGCCATCCCAAGCGGTCGTAACGTTCCTGAGCTGGAAGGCAAACAGCGCGCCAATGTCTGAATAGTCCGGTCCGGTGTCTTCTAGGGCAGTGACTGCGCGACCGTCAATAGAAACTTCAAGGTCGCTTGCTTGCATCCTCGCATTACACGTGGGCCTTCGTGTCTGATCTCGGTTCCGTCGTTTACTGGGGTCAAAACCGAGGCACATCGTTTTTACTTTGCTGGGCAGCGGTGTCGACTTGAAGTCTGGCTCTTTGTCGTCGATGTTGTTTTGTTATGGTATGTCGTGTTGTGTCATTTTAAACCATGTGGGCGTCATCGTCGAGGTAGGCTTCAAAGAATGAGTCGTCGTAAAATAGTGTCGTCGTCTCTTGTGGTCTGCGGTGAAGGATGTTCCATTTTTTGCCGTTGGGCAGCCTCATCTCCAAAGTTTGCTGCCTCTATGTTTCCCTACGGAGGCTAGGAGACCCTTCTTGGACATAACTATGGCCCTGCGATGCAAATCGTGAGCGGCACGGCGACGTAGAGCGGGATGGGCGGCTTGACGACGCGAACTTTGCCCTGCGCAAGGAGTCGTCAATTTCACGTAGTCGTTCGCCAGGACGGAGCCGTGGGGAGTTGATGGCGAAACCACGCAGGCCGATGCATCTCTATGAGCAGTGGCGTAGGATGTGGCCTGCCTCACCGCAGTGGAAAATGGGTCCTTTTTCACAGTCCTCTAGGCGTCGCACATCGCAGACCAGAATGGCTTATTGGCTTGGTGGGCCGGTCTGGGTGCAGGATTGCATGCGGCAGTGGCGTACATTGGTGCTTCATGATGCTTCATTATATCCGTCAAGGTAGGATCCCCAAGCATCTACAGCAGGTCTTGACAGACGACGTGCGCATGTGTATGTACTTGAGATTGTTGGAATGATGACAGCTGCCAGCACAGCTCTTCCCTAACGACCTCGCGGATAAGGTGTCGCAAGCTGTCTACGCTTGTAGGTAATCAGGCTTAGGGGATTTTACAGACTGCTTCAAGTGGTCCAATGCATTGGCGCATGCGGGACCATGATAGGCCTCTCTAAAGACGACGCCTCTTTTGTCGGGCAGATTCCTGTCAAGGAATGAAAAACCTGATGCCTCCACTTTTTTCATTAGCTGTTTCGCCTGCTCCTCCTCTGTCATGCTTGGTTAGCTCGCTGGAATAGGTGCTTCATTTCCTCGATGCAAACTAGGACAGACTCATTTTGGAGCTGAATTCTTTATTGGAGGAAAGCCTCGACTATTTTTTTTTCTGGCGGAACATGCGAAGGTCGTCAAAAGCACAGCTTTGATTATCTCCCAATCCTTCAAAGAAGTCTCATTATTTTCGAACCAGGTTCATGCAAGTTCCTGGAAATCCAAGTGCACTTGCCTGAGTTTTGTAGCGTTGTTTCAGCCATTGAATGCTGCCACGCGGCAAAAAAGCTCCATAAAGTCTTCCGAATCTTCTGTAGGCGGTCCTCGGAAAATGGGGGGGCTCCCGGGTCTGCACGCAGACAACCGGTGCACTAGACATGGCCATTGCCAATGTTGGGGCCTTCTTGTGCGGTCGAATGGGCTTAAGAAGGCAAACGTGTTCGTAATAGAGCCCTTGAATTCGGCGGCTGGCTCTGTGATCGGCAGACTGGTCCTCCAGTGCTACAGGAACGATGCTGCTGTTTTCACTTAAGGGTAAGCCGATACTCAGCACCTCCACCAGATGTCGCATGGTAGTGACAAGGTCGAAGATACAAATGAAGAGTCAGGGAGTGCACTAAAGAAACTATTTATTTGGCCGACTTGCGCCCGCAGAAAACTAAGCGATTCTGCGGCGGCGATAGCAACAGTATTGATCGGTGGTTGTCGAACAAAGTATGCCCGTTTCGCGCGTCAGCGCAAGATTTAGGAGGGGTAGAAAAGATCGAGTAAAACAGGTAGTGGGGACTACCATACCCTTGAAAATTTTAGAAACACATGAACGTTGCAGGGATCTTTTCATCTTTCCAGATACATATAAAAACATCTTCTGCGAAAAAGGAAACGATATAGCAGCGTGTCGCTACAATGATCATGAACAAAAATACAAGAATCATTCTGTGTGCTAGAATCATAGTGATAAGGCCGCATGCCGGGAACTGCCGGAAAAGAACAAATAAACATTAAAAAATGTTGCGGCAATATCTCTCTCGGGAAGGCGGGCCCCACAGCCGGTGTCACCGAAAAATATGGACATGGCACCATTACGGCCGGAGACCAGGGTGTTCAGAAAACTGTGTGTAGAATCACTCAAGAGTTCTATGTAGATGTCCAGAGTGAAGAGTGACGTTAAATGTTTTGTTCGCTCGGAAAAAGGATCTGAATAGAAAAGAGCTTCATAAGTAAAGCCAACTAAACAACTTTTGTGAACAGGTTGGCTGGGATGGGTGTTTTTGTTGTGTTCTCATGCAAAGGAGGGTTTTTGTGGACATCCGTAAATGCTTTTTGGTGTGCGGTGTCAGTGGAGTGATTTCAGCGTGTGCTTGACATATGCGGTGTGCTGCGTGCTTTGTCCGGAATTGCCCCAGAAAATAGTCGGTTGGATCGAAGGCTTGAGGACGGGGATGATGTGAGCAGCTTTTAAGTAAAAAAATTCTTGAGAGGGGGGTCCTTGCTGTGTATTATAGGAAGATTGAAAATGAAGTGTAAACTTAAAAAAGGTTGGAGAAGACGACGAGGGTGACGATAAGCATGACATGCATTAACCCAAGAATAAAGGCTGTGAAAGTGCCTGGGACAGAGTGGCCCGGGGGTACAATAGAGAAGCGGGGTCTCCAGCGGGTCAGGGACACTTCGGCTGAAAGACAGCAATGCCGTATACTGCTCCCGTGATCTCAATTTCTGCTGTGTCGCACCCTAGAATTCCTGCCCATTCCTGAGCCCGATGCGGAGAGTAAACGGCTGTAGCAACCACCTGCAATGGTCAGGGGTGCCTCCGGAGCTGTTGCCGCCCATTCAGGTGGTGCCCACAACGCCAACATCGCTAGCGTCACCTCCGCGGGCACTTGTGCCTAGAGCTCGCACGACAACGGCAACGACGCCTTCACGAACGCAGCCTGATCAATTCGTACGCCCCCTCGGTGCCTGCTACCTGGATTCCACTGACTGAACCCATGCACAACGCTTCATCTGCCCCAAAACCACGAGCAAAAACGCCGAATGCTAGTAGACTTGTCTTCCCAGGTAGAGCGCATTAGTAGTCTTCGCACTTTGTGTTGTTTTGTTAGTTTTGTGTGCTAGTGTTTGTGTCACTTAGGGTGTATTAAATGTGCGTAGCCTAGTCCATTCTATCGGTCCGAGTGTTCTCCTATTATGTTACAGACTCCATTTTCCCGGTATGGCCGATGGTCCAAGTTACGAAAGACTATCTGACCGAGCAGCGTTCTTCATTCTTTCTGATCGTCATTATGGCTCCCAGTTCTCAAGACGCTGCCCAACGTCCCCTCACGGCTCCATGGGAGCAAATGTGTATGGCTCGTGTGCAGGTAAAGGAATACAAGTTCGCCATCGGTTGCGTCATTTTGGGTGAGCAATGCCGTGATCTTGTCCTCGGTATTGACTTTCTTCGAGAGTATGGTACAGTTATCCGGCGGCCCAGAGAGCAGCGGCCCTTCACTGCCGCACTTCGCATTTCTGTCATGAGCGTCTCACTGCTGCAGCGAAGACGATTCTGATTAAAGTTATTTATGATTACTTGCGTGCATATAACGCAGTAGCAAAGAGAAACCAATAATTCCAGCTTGCTCAAGGCAACCAAGTTGTTAGCAGCATACTAATACTTCATATTGGCCGGGCTACACTCTTCTCTCCAGTTTTTGATTGAGCACCTGTACTTGTTCCTAGAAACTTCTACCCCTTTCGCTAACAATGCTGCTGATCTTGCCGTCAGTCTTTCATCTGCTGCAGCCGAAATTGACGAACCATCCTTTAGCAACGGCACCAACAGCTGCCACTCGCAAAAGGAATACCAACAGGCCTACGAACAACGTTTTGCTGGTAAACCTAATTGCTGAGCTAGTTGCGTTGGGTGTAGGAGCATTGGGTTTTGAAGACGTTTCAATTTGGTGTTGTTGCGAAAAAGAAGTAGGAGTCAGCGCCTGTCCTGTGTGCCTAATTGCGAGTGTCCATTTGATAGTGCTGTGAGTGTTTCCTTTTATGAAGTTTAGCTGTAATTGAAGCACTGCTGTGTCTCGGGCTTTTGTATCTGTGCCGCCTCTATCATTTCCTCTGGGCAAATCCAGAGGGAAGAAGAGAACAGTGTTGCAGTACGAGCCGGTAGCGAGACATGACACCGTAGTAGAGTAGAAGGACGCTTAGCCAAGGAGCTGTAGGCACAGGCGATCTCGTTTAATATGTTATAAAATTGCTCCTTCTTAAGGCATTGTGCCTATTAATTTTTTTGCACAGCCCAATGCAATGCATATCTTTCAAGTATGCGGAATGAAGACCACGCTCCCAAGTGTAAAAGACTACAGTCGCCGTATGCCTCAGGGAAAGCTGACTGGTAATGTACACCTTATCGAATAATTGTGCAAGAAGTTCTATTTGTTGCACGAAATTCTCTACACTACAGCGCACAATATATAAATCTAAATATTATGACAACTTACCATAAATTGCCTGGCTGCATCTGGTATTGCACTTCTTCGGTAACTTCAAGACGGCTGTCATCTTTTTCAGTCGTTTTAGCAGTGACACAACGAAGGGTAGGGCTGCTGAGAGTTGCAAAGGTTGTCATGGCCAGACGAAACGTAATTCCTTTCTGTAAAAGCTGAAAGGAGCAAAATTAGAGGTTAGGAGTATTCGATTCAAAGAGGTTGCGTGAAAACTTCGCACTTTATGCTGTTCGTGAACTATATGTCATTCTGGACAAACATTTTTCTTTAATATTGTAATAGCTCTACAGGACTGTACAAGTTCTGAAGTGCGGAAAAAGACTTTAGCGGTTCAGCCACTGTACCAAGAGTTGGTCCACCCTGTAATCCCTATACTTCTACCGAATAGTGTCTGTAGTGTTGTACACCCATCACACGTGCGAGTCCCCCTAGTTTGCAGCTTCACCCAGATGCGTTGTTACCGCCAGATAGAAGAGCGGAGAAAAAATGTGTACAAGGGTAAACCTCGAATCTGAGAATATGTAATGGAATATATTCAGCCTGAATGTTAGTCGAGAGGTTGCTCGTAATAGCGTTTCATTCGCACAAGGTACACAACGTCGCTGAGCTTACCGCTGTGCAATGAGCGGGCAGGTGAGGCTTGTGCAACTTGCTGTGTAATGTCGCTGAGGCTGCGCACAATCACGGTAAGGGCGGAAGTAAAGCATGGGACTGCTTTGAACAGCCCACTGGAATGAACGGGCGTCCAGACCTACACCTATTCGCCTGTGGTGTAGGTAATAAAGCGGCGTCCTAGGTTGTAGCGGTCAGCTTCGAGCAGCTGCCGATGGTGGATTCGTTGCCTGCCGCGTTTCCGCGCTTCATCCGCGTGCTAATTATAATTGCCGATGTTGACGTCAAGTATAGTCTCACTGTCAGGGTTAATGGGCAGCATAATGTCCAGTGAAGTGGTAACCTGGCGACTGAATATCAGCCTTCATGATATGCCTTCATGCGTCTGAAGCGTTCTGTGAATACAGAAGACACTCGAACAGCTACATTATGTAATATATTATGGAGCCCTATTCCAAGGAAGAGCTGCACTATTATAACGTAATGAAATTGATTTTTTGTGTTCTGCTCACAGACAAAACCCTGGGATGTTCAGCCACAGCGAAAAGTAATGGCCCGTACAGACTGGTACTCATTCGCCGCAGTGCCTAAAGACCTGGTAATTTTCTGGCTTCAGTGGAGATTGCATCCAGCAGGTAATCAGAGTCATGTTGACAAAAGGAGAATTACTCGCTGTCAGTAGGGTATCTAAACTGTTTGGTTATGGCATGGAGCTCCATTCAGTGCTTCACGGTCTGCAGTGCCTAATAGGATGAAACAAACTATATTTTCTTTCGCTACAAAGAGTGCGGGAAAATCACTTTTCCTGCTTCGTTTACAAATACATTCCCCTTGAATGAATAAACAAATCATGTGCAATGTTCAGCACCTTTCAGAAAAGTGTTTTTAAATATCCCAAGAGCACTTTACAGAGACATTTGGAATATGCACGAATACCAAATATTTCGACGTAGAGAATTTCATTACTAAACGTTTTAATTGATCCGATCAAATGTGCAAAAAATACATTGTTAACGGCTAAAACTGCGTATTATGACTCGAAAAAAGCAAATTTACTACAGTTTGTACCTGACGAGCTTCGGTTCAAGACATGTTGCTGTAACAAATATTTGGCAAACTGAACATTCCCAAATGTAAAAGGCGAGAAGGCGAGAAGAGGCGAGAAGCAAGGCACCCGTGTGCTGTGCGATGTCAGTGCACGTTAAAGAACCACAGGTGGTCGAAATTTCCGGAGTCCTCCACTACGGCGTCTCTCATAGCCTGAGCTGCTTTGGGACGTTAAACCCCGCAAACCAACCAACCAAATGTAAAAAATATAGTTACCCAAAGTTTGAAAAGAAGAGCAAAAAGTTTTGCTCGGCAAAAAAAAGCATAAAAATATAACCTGTATATCAAAACAATCAAAACAGACTCATTAGCAGCTCCGTGAGCTAGTGGGGAAGGCGGAGAAACAAGCCCACAGTGCGTAGCTTGTTGGGCATCGTGCGCTGTGAGCCCTTATTCGTTCCTATCTTGAAATCGGGAAACTAGACGCCCCCCCCCCCCCGCCCCTTTTCTCTTAGAACTGGTTGGTGGGTGTGGTATCTAAAACCTTAAATACGAATAACATCGCACTGGCAAGTTGTCAGCGACATGGCCCTTTGATATGACAAAGCCTGACAAACTTTCAGCAGCCTCAGTGCTTTTGATTGCGCAGGTCCGCATTCCAGCCTGGCCCACCCGTCTGCAGCGTCAACAATGACCGCGATTGTGAAAGTGTGAACCCCAGCAACGCTTTTCCTCATTTTGCTCTTTTAAAATTCCGTGCTCAAACCATCAAAGGGCCTACCTAAACAGAAAAACTAGCAACACACGCTTCATGGATCTGTTCGGTCACTCCGAGCTGAACAATATTTGCGCGAACCTGCGTAGCGCCACGGAGAGTCATCTATAACAGATATCGGAAAGCTATTTTGCATGCCGTATGTAAAGGTATCAATGCTCGAGAACGAGAACATTATTCTTGACCTAAAGTGAATTGAAGGCGTGGTTTTGGAGTGATTTGGTCAGAACATTCGAAATATCACGGATGTTATCGCTCTGTTTGAAAGTTGTCACCACACTGACAGCGTTTTTATATCTCCACCTGTATGCGCAATTTTGTCCAACACTTCTAGGGGGAGCGCAACACTGCCAGGGGCGTCGCCATTGCTATGTGCTCAATTGACGTGAAGCCTCAGGTGATGAATAAATAATCGCATACACCATTTGAACTCACAACAGCGGGCACCACCTAAAACGACCGCAAAAGAGGGCTCGATCATTGTCTGGATACTTCAGAAATTTCATTACTTCTGCAGCCGACCACTTGATGTCATGGACAATCACACGTTCTGCTCTGTTATAACTGAAGGATCTATCTGGCCGACTTGTTCCTTGTGCTCTGTCTTCAAGAATGAGATATCTGGTTAATAGCAGTGAACAGGATATCCTTACCCGAAAGGCCGACTGAGCATGTTAAAACTATAGTGGCGGGCGTGGATCGGGCTCGGTCCGGCGAATAAAAGGCTAGGTTAACCGAATGCGCAGTGCTTATATTTTACGGGGTTTAACAGGTGAAGGCAGTACCTGGGGATTCCAGTGCCAGTTCAGGACTATTTCCATACCGCGAACAGGCAGAAACACGAAGTTTGGGCTTGGACGGCGATACGCCCCCGCTGACTGTTTGAAATGCTCTTGCGGTGATACGTCGGACCATACAAAGTCTTACAACCCATCGTACATCTTGAAACCGAGGTCAGTCCCGACGTCACGACGTAATTCTAGCGACGGCGAGCGCTGTCAGAAATCGTCTTTATTGTGCGCCTAATACCTTATTACGCGGTCTAAACGCTCTAGTTAAGTTATTTTTCTCATATTGTGAGCCTTCTGTGGACCTTTCATTTGTACATGCCATAATCATCTTCTTTCATTTGTACATACCATCATCATCGCCCCGCGGCGCCGGCTCCGGCGCGTGCCTAGGTTGGTGATCGGATTACAACGCTAGACAAGGCTTCGCTGTCCTTGCCGCCACGACCTCTCCGTCTTGACCTAGTCTTCTTCCACAAGTGGTGGAGGTGAGAATTGATCCCTTTGCTATTTTGTGCCCTGCCTCTCGCTGGAGCTACGTTCCGGTCGCTGTTTACCGCCTGCCACCATCGTTATGTCTACCGAGAGCGCCCACGAATCGGCAGGACCCTCTACCTCGGCTGCACCACCCCCTCCGACTGTGCCCACACGACAACGCGACCCGCCGCTGTTCGCTGGTCGTCGCGACGAAGACGTCGATGACTGGCTGGACACCTATGAACGCTGCAGTAACTACAACCGGTGGGACGATGCTCTAAAATTTCTTAATGTTTCTTTCTACCTCATTGAGGTCGCCAGAACCTGTTTTATTAACCGCGAACCTCACACCACTAACTGGACAACATTCAAGCAGCAGTTCCGCCAATATTTCGCCGACCCAGCAGTTCGGAATGAGGTCGCGAAGAACAAGCTCGCCTCTCGCCTCCAAGGTCCCGATGAGTCGTACGCGTCTTACATGGAGGCCATACTTGCACTCTGCCGGCGTGTTAGTCCCACCATGCCGGAACCTGAACGCGTACACCACATCTTAAAAGGAATTAATTCTGTGGCTTATAATACCCTGATTGCCCAGAATCCTTCTACTGTTGACGCCATTATTGCGACCTGCCAACGCATCGACCAGCTGCAGTCCTCCCGATCGCAGCCCGGCATTGCTACTGGCCCGACCTATGCTGACCTGGATCTACGCGCACTGATTCGAGCCATCATCCGGGAGGAGCTCCTAGCCCTCAAGCCTGTCTGTCGACACGGGTGCGATCATTCTTCCGTACCTTCTAATGACGCCGGTATCCGCAACATCATTAAAGATGAGCTTGCAACAATCACGCGACCTATGGCGTCCGACACTCCTGCACCCCGCCCAGCATCGACTTACGCGCATGTCGCAGCATCACCCCCTCCTTTTGTTCCGCCGCCCCAGCTGGCATCGCCCTACAATCACATCAATGCCGTGACGATGGCTCAGCCTACGCCACCCTATTACGCACCCTGGTGACCCTCTCGCCCAGTGTGCTACTACTGTGGAATACGAGGACATATATCCCGCTTCTGCCGTCGACGTATTCAGAACGAGCGGCGTGGTTATGACGCCTTCGAAAGTGACGTACCCTCATATTATCAGCGAGGACCTATCTCCAGCCAACCTCGAAGATCATCCCCACCTCCAGAATCCTCGTCTGAGCCTCGTGGAACCCATGCATCCCGACGTCGGTCCCTATCCCCATACCGCCGCTCAGTTTTCCCTCTCCGACCCGCAACAACTCTCCCTGTCCGCCATCCGGAAAACTAAGCGTTGCAGTTTCCGGAGGTCAAACTGCAGTCTGCGAACTTACCAAAAGTCTTTCAGATCGCCCTTATAATGTGATTTCTGTTTTCGCTGAAGGATTACCGGTCGAAGCATTGATTGATACAGGGGCTGCAATTTCTGTCATTCACGCTGATTTGTGCTACCATTTGCGAAAAGTTACGACACCATATGATGGGCCTGAACTCCGTGGAGCCAATGACGTCCCTTTGCGCCCTTTAGCAAAGTGCACCGTACGAGTTGTTATTGACGGCGTCCGCCATCATGTGCAGTTTGCTGTGCTCTCACCATGTGCGCATCTGATGATTTTTGGATGGGATTTTTTGTCAACCGCTTCGGCGTTAATTTCTTGCGGCGACCGTGTTATCCATATGACAGACAGCGATTTTTCATTTGAAGTTTCCGAACGACATCATCCCCTCGTTGCCGCCGCTGATACTGTTCTGCCTCCTCATTGGAAAAACTGCTTACCGTTGTTTCTGACCGCATCGCTGACGGGGACGTACTCATAGCACCATCTTATCGTCATCTTGCACGCGGTATCGCCTTCCCGTCTAGTCTTGTGAGGTTCTGCAACGGCTCAGCGACAGTAGCGGCCACTAACACTTCACGTGACTCCCTCGTGCTCCGAAAAGGAACTTCTCTCCCCTGCATGGTGGATGTTCAACCTTTGTCCTTGATGGTGCTCACCACCCCTCAGCCTCAGAACTGTGTTTCGACAGACGTCTCTCTTTCTGTTCTCACAAAGACTATTAATCCTATCCTCACGCCGAACCAACGCTAAGAACTGCTGACATTGCTTCCAGAACACCAAGCCATTTTTGATGCCACTTCCCCACCACTGGGACGGACTAGTGTTGCGCACCATCACATCATTACTGAAGGTAACTCTATCGTTCGCTGACGGCCTTATTGGGTTTCCCTCTCAGAACGAAAAGTAATTGAAGAAAATGTAAATGACATGCTCCATCGCAATATTATTCGTCCCTCGACAAGTCCATGGTCCTCCCCTGTAGTGTTAGTTAAAAAAAAGGACGGCTCGGTACGCTTTTGTGTTGATTACCGCGCACTCAACAAAATTACTCGCAAACATGTATACCCAATGCCAAGAATTGATAACGCCCTTGACTCTCTCCAAGGCGCCGAATATTTCTCGACCTTGGACCTCCGCTCAGGTTATTGGCAAATACCTATGCACGAGGACGATAAAGAAAAAACCGCTTTCGCAACTCCCGATGGCCTTTACGAATTTAATGTTATGCCTTTCGGACTTTGTAATGCACCAGCGACATTTGAAAGGATGATCGATACTGTGCTTCGTGGCCTAAAATGGAGAACCTGTTTATGTTACTTGGATGACATTGTCATCTTTTCGTCAACTTTTAACGACCATCTCACGCGCCTGAATGAGGTCCTCACGTGTCTCGCTTCAGCGGGCCTTCAGCTCAACACCAAGAAGTGCCACTTTGCACAGAAGGAAATTAAAATATTGGGACATCTAGTCAGCCATGACGGAATTCGTCCAGACCCTGAAAAAGTCATCGCTGTCTTGAAATTTGCTCGTCCACAACTGACTACAGAATTGCGCAGTTTTCTCGGCCTGGCGTCTTATTTCCGGCGTTTTATAAAGCATTTTGCAAGCATTGCTGCTCCACTTCATCAACTACTTAAAGCACGCAGCCCTTTTGTGTGGACTGAACAGTGCGAAGCTGCTTTTAATAACCTGAAGCACGCCCTCACACCAGACCCTGTTCTTGGCCACTTCAGTGACAGCGCTCCAACCATCCTGCACACTAATGCCAGTGGTCTCGGTCTTGGCGCTGTACTTCTGCAGCGCGATGCAACTTCGCGTGAGAAAGTGATTGCCTTCCCCAGTCGGAAAAACCTACAGAAACTTTCCTGATGTTACGACAGAATTTCTGTGCGGTTTTTGACGGGAAACCTGTTGTGACAACAGAACATTCTGTAGTAACATCACAAATTTCTGTAGTTACAACAGAAAAGTACTACAGAACTACAGACAACAGAAATATACTACAGAAAAACTACAGAACTACATAAAAGTACTACAGAACTACAAAAAAATCTGATGGTTACGACAGAACTACAGGATATTTTGTCATATTTCTGACACAGTTCTGTAGTTTTTTTCGACTGGGTCGCCAGTCGGACTATGACTCCAGCTCAGAAAAACTACACTATTACCGAGCAGGAGTGTCTTGCCGTCGTCTGGGCTGTCCAAAAGTTTCGCCCTTACCTATACGGTCGGCACTTCACAGTTGTGACCGATCACCATGCTCTTTGCTGGTTATCTTCGCTCAAAAATTTGACAGGCCGACTTGGCCGTTGGATTCTACGCCTGGACAGGATAGTTGCTTTTACTGGAAAGGTGACGCAATTCATTTTCACCTATAGTCATACAAAACCACCGCGTAGAACGACGTAACATCCCGCGACAAATGGTTTTACGGAGCGTCTAAACAAAACGATTGCGACATGATTGCTATGTCTGCGGATACTGAAAACAAGACCTGGGATGCCATTCTGTCCTACGTGATCTTCGCATATAAGACGGCCGCCCCGGAGACGACCAGAGGGACTCCGTTCAGGCTTGTGTACGGCAGGGAGTATACAATGACGCTCGACGCAATCTTGCCACACGTAACCGACCAGGAGAACCTGAACGTTGACGGCTACCTCAGTGTGCAGAGTAATACTTCTGTCACACGGGCAAGTCCCAACTCCCTCGAACTTCTTTTCCATAAAGGACCACGCAGGGAGTTCAGCCCCAAAGGAGTTGTCGCCGTGTCACACGGCTAAGAACGAGTTCCTCAAAGACGCCGTCAGGGTCCCATTAGGCGCTGTTCGTTTCGTGCATGCATATAAAATAATCAAGTTAGAAACATCTAAATTAATTTTTATCTGCTTTCCTTTCAACAATTTGAATTGAATTTAAAATATAAATGTACCTTCATTCATATGAAAGGAATGCGCTGGTACTTTTACTAGCATAGTGGGTTTGTCCTTTCTGCTGGCCACAATGTGCTTGCAAAATTCTTGCGTGTATGCTTAGATATTAGCGCATTTCCTTTTTTCCATGCTCGTTGTGCTACAGTATCAAAATTAGTTAAAAACGCAAAATTAATGCTTAAGTGCTTCTTTTAAAACCTGCACTAAAGCTCACGGGGAACCAGAGTACTCCCTTTACCTGCTCGAGGGAGATGATTGGAACTCCTTACGCTAGGAACTTCCTTAAACTTCCTTTCCTAAATGACTGCCGTGTGACACGGTGCGTATCTCCATTGAGATAAAGACTACCTTGGTTGAAGGGAGTTAAAAGGAATTCAGCCGTGCCCGTGTGACAGCAGTATAAGCCCGCTGGCTTGCCCTGTGGCGCCGAAAAGAGCAACAACGCACTGATGCTCGACGCTAGAACTTGCGACGACACGACGCAGTGTACAGGCAGAAACACGAAGTTTGGGCTTGGACGGCGATACGCCCCCGCTGACTGTTTGAAATGCTCTTGCGGTGATACGTCGGTCCATACAAAGTCTTACAACGCATCGTACATCTTGAAACCGAGGTCAGTCCCGACGTCACGACGTAATTCTAGCGACGGCGAGCGCTGTCAGAAATCGTCTTTATTGTGCGCCTAATACCTTATTGCGCGGTCTAAATTCTCTAGTTAAGTTATTTTTCTCATATTGTGGGCCTTCTGTGGACCGTCTTTCATTTGTACATGCCATAATCTTCTTTCATTTGTACATACCATCATCATCGCCCCGCGGCGCCGGCTCCGGCGCGTGCCTGGGTTGGTGATCAGATTACAACGCTAGACAAGGCTTCGCTGTCCTTGCCGCCACGACCTCGCCGTCTTGACCTAGTCTTCTTCCACAAGTGGTCGAGGTGAGAATTGATCCCCTTGCTGTTTTGTGCCCTGCCTCTCGCTGGAGCTACGTTCCGGTCGCTGTTTACCGCCTGCCACCATCGTTATGTCTACCGAGAGCGCCCACGAATCGGCAGGACCCTCCACCTCGGCTGCACCACCCCCTACGACTGTGCCCACACGACAACGCGACCCGCCGCTGTTCGCTGGTCGTCGCGACGAAGACGTCGATGACTGGCTGGACACCTATGAACGCTGCAGTAACTACAACCGGTGGGACGATGCTCTAAAATTTCTTAATGTTTCTTTCTACCTCATTGAGGTCGCCAGAACCTGTTTTACTAACCGCGAACATCACACCACTAACTGGACAACATTCAAGCAGCAGTTCCGCCAATATTTCGCCGACCCAGCAGTTCGGACTGAGGTCGCGAAGAACGAGCTCGCCTCTCGCCTCCAAGGTCCCGATGAGTCGTACGCGTCTTACATGGAGGCCATACTTGCACTCTGCCGGCGTGTTAGTCCCACCATGCCGGAACCTGAACGCGTACACCACATCTTAAAAGGAATTAATTCTGTGGCTTATAATACCCTGATTGCCCAGAATCCTTCTACTGTTGACGCCATTATTGCGACCTGCCAACGCATCGACCAGCTGCAGTCCTCCCGATTGCAGCCCGGCATTGCTACTGGCCCGACCTATGCTGACCTGGATCTACGCGCACTGATTCGAGCCATCATCCGGGAGGAGCTCCAAGCCCTCAAGCCTGTCTGTCGACACGGGTGCGATCATTCTTCCGTAGCTTCTAATGACGCCGGTATCCGCAACATCATTAAAGATGAGCTGGCAACAATCACGCGACCTATGGCGTCCGACCCTCCTGCACCCCGCCCAGCATCGACTTACGCGCATGTCGCAGCATCACCCCCTCCTTTTGTTCCGCCGCCCCAACTGGCATCGCCCTACAATCACATCAATGCCGTGACGACGGCTCAGCCTACGCCACCCTATTACGCACCCTGGCGCCCCTCTCGCCCAGTGTGCTACTGCTGTGGAATACGAGGACATATATCCCGCTTCTGCCGTCGACGTATTCAGAACGAGCGGCGTGGTTATGACGCCTTCGAAAGTGACGTACCCTCATAGTATCAGCGACGACCTATTTCCAGCCAACCTCGAAGATAATCCCCACCTCCAGAATCCTCGTCTGAGCCTCGTGGAACCCATGCATCCCGACGTCGGTCCCTATCCCCATACCGCCGCTCAGTTTCCCCTCTCCGACCTGAAACAACTCTCCCTGTCCGCCATCCGGAAAACTAAGCGTTGCAGTTTCCGGAGAAACTGCAGTCTGCGAACTTACCAAAAGTCCTCCAGATCGCCCTTATAATGTGATTTCTGTTTTCGCTGAAGGATTACCGGTCGAAGCATTGATTGATACAGGGACTGCAATTTCTGTCATTCACGCTGATTTATGCTACCGTTTGCGAAAAGTTACGACACCATATGATGGGCCTGAACTCCGTGGAGCCAATGACGTCCCTTTGCGCCCTTTAGCAAAGTGCACCGTACGAGTTGTTATTGACGGCGTCCGCCATCATATGCAGTTTGCTGTGCTCTCACCATGTGCGCATCTGATGATTTTGGATGGGATTTTTTGTCTACCGCTTCGGCGTTAATTTCTTGCGGCGACCGTGTTATCCATATGACAGACAGCGATTTTTCATTTGAAGTTTCCGAACGACCTCATCCCCTCGTTGCCGCCGCTGATACTGTTCTGCCTCCTCAGTGGAAAAACTGCTTACCGTTGTTTCTGACCACATCGCTGACGGGGACGTACTCATAGCACCATCTTATCGTCATCTTGCACGCGGTATCGCCTTCCCGTCTAGTCTTGTGAGGTTCTGCAATGGCTCAGCGACAGTAGCGGCCACTAACACTTCACGTGACTCCCTCGTGCTCCGAAAAGGAACTTCTCTCCCCTGCATGGTGGATGTTCAACCTTTGTCCTTGATGGTGCTCACCACCCCTCAGCCTCAGCACTGTGTTTCGACAGACGTCTCTCTTTCTATTCTCACAAAGACTATTAATCCTAACCTCACGCCGAACCTACGCCAAGAACTGCTGACATTGCTTCGAGAATACCAAGTCATTTTTGATGCCACTTCCCCACCACTGGGACAGACTAGTGTTGCGCACCATCACATCATTACTGAAGGTAACTCTATCGTTCCCTGACGGCCTTATTGGGTTTCCCCCTCAGAACGAAAAGTAATTGAAGAAAATGTAAATGACATGCTCCATCGCAATATTATTCGTCCCTCGACAAGTCCATGGTCCTCCCCAGTAGTGATAGTTAAAAAAGGACGGCTCGGTACGCTTTTGTGTTGATTACCGCGCACTCAACAAAATTACTCGCAAAGATGTATACCCAATGCCAAGAATTGATAACGCCCTTGACTCTCTCCAAGGCGCCGAATATTTCTCGACCTTGGACCTCCGCTCAGGTTATTGGCAAATACCTATGCACGAGGACGATAAAGAAAAAACCGCTTTCGCAACTCCCGATGGCCTTTACGAATTTAATGTTATGCCTTTCGGACTTTGTAATGCACCAGCAACATTTGAAAGGATGATCGATACTGTGCTTCGTGGCCTAAAATGGAGAACCTGTTTATGTTACTTGGATGACATTGTCATCTTTTCGTCAACTTTTAACGACCATCTCACGTGCCTGAATGAGGTCCTCACGTGTCTCGCTTCAGCGGGCCTTCAGCTCAACACCAAGAAGTGCCACTTTGCACAGAAGGAAATTAAAATATTGGGACATCTAGTCAGCCATGACGGAATTCGTCCAGACCCTGAAAAAGTCATCGCTGTCTTGAAATTTGCTCGTCCACAACGGACTACAGAATTGCGCAGTTTTCTCGGCCTGGCGTCTTATTTCCGGCGTTTTATAAAGCATTTTGCAAGTATTGCTGCTCCACTTCATCAGCTACTTAAAGCACGCAGCCCTTTCGTGTGGACTGAACAGTGCGAAGCTGCTTTTAATAACCTGAAGCACGCCCTCACATCAGACCCTGTTCTTGGCCACTTCAGTGACAGCGCTCCAACCATCCTGCACACTGATGCCAGTGGTCTCGGTCTTGGCGCTGTACTTCTGCAGCGCGATGCAACTTCGCGTGAGAAAGTGATTGCCTTCGCCAGTCGGACTATGACTCCAGCTGAGAGAAACTACACTGTTACCGAGCAGGAGTGCCTTGCCGTCGTCTGGGCTGTCCAAAAGTTTCGCCCTTACCTATACGGTCGGCACTTCACTGTTGTGACAGATCACCATGCTCTTTGCTGGTTGTCTTCGCTCAAAAATTTGACAGGCCGACTTGGCCGTTGGATTCTACGCCTGCAAGGATACAATTTCCACGTCACTTATAAATCGGGTCGCCAACACCAAGACGCCGACGCTCTTTCTCGCTGTCCACTTTCGGAATCGGCTTGCTGTTTTTCTTCCCAATGCATTTCCACCTATGACCACAGCCGACCGTCTCTTTCCCCGACGTATATCACAACAGTTTCATTTGACGACTCTGAGAACAAACACGCTCTCCGCTCACCGCAATTAGCCGATGCCTACTGCCGTCCCATCATCGACCGCCTTATTGGCGCTTCGGACTCACCCAATGCTCGGCTTCGCAGACAACTTCGCAATTTCAAGCTCGAAGATGGCATCCTACTCCGCTTCGTGTATTGCCGTGATGGAACTCGCTGGATCCCAGTCGTGCCGCGTGTGCTTCGCCCACGTATACTGGCGGCTCTCCACGATCACGCTACTGCAGGTCACCTTCGTGTTGACAAAACCTACGATCGCGTGAAAAAACGATTCTTTTGGCCTGGCCTATCTTCCAGCGTTGCCAAATACGTCGCATCCTGCCCTCTATACCAACGTCGCAAACGGCCGACTTCTTCACCCGCTGGCCTTCTACAACCTGTTGCCGGTCCCGCCACGCCATTCGACGTAGTCGGCATCGATTTATATGGTCGCCTACCTCTCTCCGATGGGGGTAACTATTGGATTATAACAGCTGTCGACCACCTTACACGCTACGCTGAGACAGCCCCTGTACCGACCGGTTCCGCTCAAGAAGTAGCAAATTTCTTTTCGCGGTCAATTGTATTGCGTCATGGCGCTCCTCAGGTGCTCCTAAATGACAGCGGGACGGCCTTCTTATCGACAGTCGTTGCCGAAGTTCTTTACGCGTCATCCACCCTTCATAAGACAACCTCGAGCTACCATCCCCAGACTAACGGGCTGACTGAGCGATTTCACCGCACCTTATCTAATATGATCTCCATGTACATCACACCTGATCATCGTAATTGGGACACTATTCTACCATTCGTCACTTTCGCCTACAACACAGCAGTACAGCGGACTACCGGTTATTCTCCATTTTTCCTCGTTTATGGCCGTCCTCCCACTACAATTCACGACGCTTCCTTCTTCTCTACGCCCGACTACTCCACATCGGTACCTACCCAGTTCTTATCTCGTGTGGCCAGATGCCGTCATCTTGCCCGCCTCAACACAGCAGCGTGCCAGGAAGACCGCAAGAGTCGCTACGATTCTACGCATCGCGCGGTCTCTTATCGTTCCGGTGACGAAGTACTGCTTTATACTCCACTGCGCACCCCTGGCCTCAGTGACAAATTCCACCACCGCTACCTTGGTCCCTACAAGATCATCAGCCAAACTTCTCCAGTTAACTACAAAGTCACGCCTGTTGATCCCCCAGCCGATCGACGCCAGCGTGGAACTGAAATTGTTCATGTTTCTCGCTTGAAACCGTTTGTGCGCCGCGGTACATCGGTTAGTTAGGAGCGGCCAGGCTGGCCGCTTCCGACCCCCCGGGCAGATTGTGTGAGCCTTCTGTGGACCTTCTTTCATTTGTACATGCCATCATCATCTTCTTTCATTTGTACATACCATCATCATCGTCCCGCGGCGCCGGCTCCGGCGCGTGCCTGGATTGGTGATCGGATTAAAACGCTAGACAAGGCTTCGCTGTCCTTGCCGCCACGACCTCGCCATCTTGACCTAGCCTTCTTCCACAATATTTTGTTTACTTTTCTGTGTTTATTTTGTAAGCATCGAGACCATCCTTTTTAAAGGGAGAGTAATGCCGCGAACTTTGCGAAATACTTATCTTTCTGCTTATTTTCACAATTACTCTATGAATCTGCCACCTGCAGCATTACACGATGCAATTCGGCTTCGGAAACGGCTGCATGCACGAATCAGGTAGTCCTTAGAGATGCTGGCCACGGGGTCAGCAATGGCACCCTTCACAGAGTGTTTTGTATTATGTGGCCTTTTGTTGCCCTTTCTCTCAACGACGCTCCAGACATAACCATAGAGTGAATTTTACTCTGGATAACTATGAGGCCACAAGTCGGGAGGGACGTGGCCACGGAAGTTGTCGGCCAGCTCTTCCTGGTTAATGCTGATATTCCTAAAGGTTTCATCACATTTTATAATATAACATTTTTCAAACAAAATTTTATTTCGAAACACGCGCATTTTTATTTCGCAGAAATAGAATAGTCATGAAGCTTGCGCGCCTGAATAACATAGTAACCTCAATTAGCTCCGACTTTCAAGCTTTCCTCCGTTGGTAGCTTAACTTTTTCCGAAGTTGGGGTTTTTTCCTCTATAGGATTTGGCGGGGTGCATTCCGTAATGCTGAAGCTTTGTTTGGTGAACTCATTGCAAAGTTGATTGAAATGCCGTTCACAATCTTCACTTGGTGTGTTCGAAGCACCTTTCACCCAAAGCATACAGTCACGCTTGATTTTTGGGCTGACTTGATCGGAGTCTCGTGCTTGAGGCCTAGGTTCTTCTGAAAGACAAGGGGTCGATGTTCGGATTAAAAATATTGTAATAATAAGATATCTGAATTTAGAGAGTTGCGAAACAGGAATTTCACTACCACATAACTTCTTTATTTTACAGCCCAATATTTCTGCGACATGGCACGAGAGTTCCCATGCTTAGACGAACGCGATTTTATTGGATCACGAGACATAACCAAAGGGGATAGCAGTAGACAGTAGTCGCACTCGCTATGCACGAGTGAGCTGCACGCACTGTAAAGGCGATTCTTCCTGGATTGAAATCACTGTGGGGAATTTAGGAGATATTTCCTATTAAAAGGAGGGAGGTGGGTGTAGGATTTTTATATTAGGAAGTAATTGTAATACAGAATAACATCCATCCTACCCCAGCTGAGTGGCTACACAATAACACTATACAGGTTTTCAAACCTACGGAAAAAAGTATTTTCTAAAAAATATGACACAATTTTTCTTTAGTGATCGATTTGATGTCGCTCTACAATCTTATGTGCTCACGGTTATGTCTTACTTATACCCCTGTCACACGAGCAAATTTAATGTCATTCGTATCGAATGACATTAGCATCTAATGTCATTATTCCCATGCTACGAGAAAATTTAATGTCATTAGGTTCGAATGACATTCTTCATCGAATGAGTTTGGGGAACTCATTCGCATTCGATCGCGAACCGAATGTGTACTCTTGACGCCAGATACGCAGCAGAAACAAGTAACGCAACAACATATTCTGCGCACATTGAAATTTAAAAACTATATTTCTAAAATTTTGTTTTAAAACCTGTTAATTTAGGTGTAAAATTATTAGCACTGCAGACTCTCGCGGAACGGCATTACTCTCGGTCACAGCAGTGGTCCAGTAATGGCAGCGACTCACGATCATTTTGGGCTCTGTGTTCCTTGGTAACCGCATCTCCCCGTATGTTTATCTCGGAACTATTTAAAGTTTTGACTGAGTGCCTCACAGTTTGGACGCCAATTGCATGCTCTACGTGTCTCCGTGCGTCTCCGCACTGTGTATCCGCCGCTCTCCGCTGTGTTCAGCCATATTGTTTGTTTACATATTTCGGATTTCTGGGTGACTCGAAACTTGGCTTGGATTTTTATGGCTAAAGTGCTACAGCACAGCCAAAAGTAATGTTTTCGCTTGAATTATCGTACAGAAATGTTTTGATCAGCTTTAAAATGTTACATAGTGATTTCAAACGCCTTTTATGCGCACTGATGCTCCTTAAGTGCAGCATTTTTTGTAGCTGATCTTAATTGCTACCATTTGCGAATGACATTATATTTTACCGTGTAGCACCGAAAGAAACCGAATGACATTCGATGCATCGAATGACATTCGATTCGAATGACATTAAATCTGCTCGTGTGACAGAGGTATTATTTCGTAGACCACGTAGATGGGAAGGCGGTGGTCCGGATTTAAAAGCCTCTGTTTAGGCTACTTTAATAATATTTATTGCTTCACAGGAACCAATCGTTTGTGTCTAGGCCAAGCTTTTTTTTGCTCTGTTCGCCTCTACGTTGCAGCTTCTGACCTGTGCCAGAATCTAACAAAGCTGCAGCTTTAGCCTATGGATCATCTTCAGCAAAAAAAAATTTCTTCTGACCCTATTTCACTCGTTGGTCTTGACCTCAAATGTCTTTTTCGACATCGACGTGTTCAAACAGTAGGATTGCGGTCGCCAATGATTACACAACGCGGTACGCTATAACGCGAGCTGACCAGTCCAGCTGTACTTCCGATGTTGCTGATTTCCTCCTTAGGATGGCATCCTGCTTCACGGTTTTGATTATGATAGCAGTTACTGCCACGTCAAACACCCAACCAAATGGCACAAATCTGACCAGTTCCACCGTAGACCTCATTACAATACTAATACGACAGCCCCCGTCGATTTGTCTAATTTTTAAGTTGTACCTGCTACCGGCATTGACTGCCGAATTATCATTTTATGGTCTATAAGAAACTCTATTTCGGCGCACACACTCTGCTGCTTCGAGCCACCGTCATCATCTGAGGTACCACTGTGGTCTCCCCGTGGATGCCTTACTGACAAACTTGAAACCGATAATATTTGCCGAGTTTAATATCACGATGGTGTTCACTTGACCGGGGGTTGGTGCTGTAGATAATCATAGTGAAGCAGAGCGAAAACAATTGTCTGTGTGTAACATGTGTGGTGCACTGCTTTTCCCGTCTTCTTGCTTGTATTTTTCCCGTTGCTTTGTGTTTATAAGAATGTAGTTTGGGCTCTGGATTCTAACGCTTTATGGTCTTCACACGTTTGTGTTGTTGGCCGATGCTTTGTCCAAGGGAAGTCGTAGGTTCTATCGGTTGGCAACCTATTCAGCCCCGTCTACCCGAAGCCATAAGGAGATGGATTGGGGGCTTAGAAATGGTATGTCCGGCTTGAAGATGAACTGTTCTGGATTGCGTGATCCACATCTCACATTCCTAGATTAAAGGGGCTGGCCGAGCTCATAGCTTCAGGACACTAAAGCATATAATTTGGTTTCGCGACGTCACCTGATCCGCGCAACAATATGTGCCCGGTTACGTAAACTTTGAACTTCCACTGCATATGCGATACTCGTGATTTCTCTGCTATGAAGCAAATACTGGATTTTCTTGAAAACAGGTCTTTAATATATATGTCAATGAAGGTAATGTCTCCGCGACAGCAAAATGTGTTGTGTATTCCGTCAACGCGCGTCTCCTTCAGTTTAGTTTTTCATTTGCAAGTAATAATTTACTTATAAAACACTACATTGAAATCATGATATACAGATTAACAGTTAACTACATGGGGATTCATGAGAACTGACTCTTCCTCTCTTATCGATAAGAGGTCATGCTAAACTAAAGCTTTGGTGCGTTACAGGATTGGAGTTTAGTTGGTGTGAAAATCTTCACGGAGGAGCATGGATGGTAATGTTTTTCTTTGATTTTGTTTAGAAATAGCAGCGTTTCAAAATAATGGATAATTTTTTTCCAATGTTCGATTCAAGCAGTTTACAGGCCTCATGGCACATTCGGGTGTGAAAAGCGCGATGAATGATGCGCTTCCTTTTGATGCTGAAGCCCTCTTCATCTCTCTCCGAGAGGTTTGCTGGTGAAGCTCCTGGTATTTCCCTGGAGCGTCGTTGGCTTCTTGCAAATTTCAGGAGTGATCGATGGAGGAGCTCGCATTACCCTCCGGGTTTCATAGAAGAAGGAGGACAGACACGAGGCTGCCTTTGATTGCGTTGAATGCCTAGCTGTCGATGGTCGCAACATGGCGCCGCGACTCTACCGCGCGTTCTGATCCCAAAACCTCGTCTTCCTCCTCATCATTCTTCTTGCAGATTCTTGCACGAATCTCAAGCACCTGGTTCGTTATGCTCCTCGCCTAAATGTGACAAAAGAAGGGCTTTATTATTTCTGTCCATCTTTGCTAAATGTGAATGAATGGTACAAATTTGACCTATTTTCCTCTACATACAAGGAGCTTTGTGCTCTCTACGAACATATATCAAATACGTTTAGCTTTGATACATGCAGACTCCAGGAGTACTGTAATATATCCATGAGTGTAATACAACTGTATATCTATTTTATTGGCGAGCTAATAATGTTCTACAATTAGTGTTAGCGTTTATTTGTTTGTTTTCTATTAGCCTTACAATGTCGTTTAGGTATGATTGATCTCTCTTCAAGTTCTCGATTATGATCGACATTATTGTATTTTAACGCTATATTGTAACGCTATATTGACCTTTGCTTCTAATATGTCTTAGTGCGCTTGCAACGTATGCTGTCGCTTTTTCAAAATGGGTGCTGTTGGTCGCTTCAAGGTCTCTAAGGGGAGATATCTATAGCAAGTTCCATATACTCGGGAATTTCTAGGTCGAAAATAAACTAATTTCGTTTCGTCGGGAAAATTATGTTGTTAATATATATTCTACAAAACCCTTATTATTGTTATATTTCATGCAAGTGCTACACCTAAGAATTACGATCACCTTGCTGTCATTTTCGAAGCATTGAATTTACCCAAATCCATCTGTGCCAGGGATGCGCTAATCATGTGCACGATAATTAAAAAATGCATTTAAAAAACTCGTAATGTTGAATGACTTACCTTTCTTGGCATCATCAACTTCAAGGTATGTAATGACAGTGCAGTTGGCTTCCGCCCACAGAAATTTATAACTTGCCGGAGGCACAGCTAAGAATCGAGAAGTGGGGAATTTGTTTTCTTAAGTCAACACGATGATCGGTGAACGTATTCCCCCCAATACTACGCCGTACTAAAAACTGAACTTCTGAATTTGAAATGTTTCCTGACTTGCTGTATACGTGCATACATCATATAAGTAGCAAACGGGAAACAACCCAAATAAAAGCACGACAAAAATACAGCCTCTGGCGGTGAAGTATATGATCACGATAATTGTGCTTTTTGGGCTGGAGGTTGTTCTTGATGTCCACGTGAATCGTAACGGCAAACCCCGTTTCACAACGAGCTGGCAGTAAGCTCAGATAGCTATACTTATGTGACCTCATTATAAATATTTTGTTTTGTTTTGCGATAACTAGGGATTCAGCAGCAGGTACCAAACCTAAATTACTGTGCTCAGGAGCTCAGGAGATGTGGCCTGTCCTCTGTATTAGCGTCAACAGCCAATTCATACTATTATTTTAATCCATTGTAGAAGTACTTGCTGCTGGGCTAATTGCTTTATGCTAAACAACGGAATGGTGAGAGGACACGACAACAGGAACAAAGAGGGACAGAGAGAGTCCCTACTACCCACTTAGTTTATTGCTGAAGACACAACTTTCATACACCACTGTATACCAGATAAAAACAGATATAAAACATTGAATCAATTTTAGAATGTTGCAACAAAAACCAGTGTCAATATGATCTAAAGGACATCCATATCGCTGACAAACCAGGAATAAAAAGGAAATGCACGTAAAAATGGTTCATTGTAAACAGCTGCACATGACCATGAAAGCCACAACATGTTAACCAAAAAAGCCATAAAATACCCTTCGCAATATCTACACGTGACATTCTAAAGAGCCCAATTATTTTTTGACGATGTGCTTATTAAGCATGTTTGCCAAACTTTCTGTATATTATAAGCCCCGTGTATCTCCCTTTCACTCGCTCCTTCTTTTTGTCGAAAAATATTGCCCCTTCCAGCACTTGAAGCAAGTCTTCAATTCTTCACACTGCTTTGCTACGTCTGACTGTTGTTAAGATCTGTATCGTTTATTTATCGCTTCCTTGTTGTGTTTATTCACACATGCCTAGGCTTGTCATTGATGAATTTTAAAACCGGGTGGGGTGAGTGCGATTGGGGCTACGAACACCTGAGTGGCCGAGGGTTTAAATATACGTTCCTCTTTCCTTCCAATAAACAGTTGGCAGTTAGCGCTCGTCCTGTACCCTGTCTTGTGTGTGTTTTTGTTCGCGCTACTATATGATGTCTGGAGAGCAGAGCTGTTTGGGCATCATTCTACAGCATTTTACAAACGGCTCCTGCATTCAGCGCCTACCTTTTCAGACCGCTTTCTACGTATCTGTCTTCTTCTCCAGATCGATAAAGTTTAGACCAGTACTGTTTCAATACCTTTCAATACCTTCAATCCATTGAAAGAGCAGGCTAATATTCCTCAGGGTAATCTTATTGAGTTATGAGGAGTATGGCGACTGCCACAGACTTTTGGGGTGGACGCTCTTCGTATCTTTCAGGCATATTAATATGACACAGTTTCTTAGCGTGGCCAAGTCGATACAATAATCTATCTCGTTCTTCTTCAGAAACCATAAAAAAACATTTAAACTGCAATAGGACTTTATTATGCCTACTCGGTAAAAGAATAAGGGCTCGATCGCCTACATGCAAATGCCGTTTCTTACAGCTCCGCTCCTAATATCTTCTTAGACTATTGAGCACACACCAGACATGATGTGCTGCATGCACACGCTCTGTTTGGTCAAGCACGCAACCATATACTGTCTTCTCATCCTTTCACAGATCTTGTCTTGTTCAGAGCTATCTGAGGACGGCGAGCAGTTCTCGCACGTGTAGGCCACAAATTAACTGAAATGAAGAAAACCCAAAACTCTCACATGGTACCTTCCTGTAGACGAACAGCAGGGGAGCGATGAATAGAGTGAAGGTTTGGGTTTCTCCTTATAAAGCTTCTACGGCATCTGTTTGAATGTGCCGTCAAACTTCTCCACTAACCCATTGTACATGGAGTGGTAAGAAGTCGTGCTGAGTTGTTTCACTGCCAGGAGATCATTAGATCATTTCACTCAAAAAACCTATCTATCAAAACAGTCCCGCCGGGGTGGCGGAGTGGTTACGGCACTGTACTACTTTTCACTAAGAAGGGGGATCAAATCCCGGCCCCGGCAGCCGCGTTTCGATGGAGGCGAAAAGCTTGGCGCCCATGTGCTGTGCGATGTCAGGGAGTGTTAAAGATCTCCAGGAGTGCAAATTTTTGGAGTCCTATAATAAGGCTTCTCTCTAGCCTGAAACGCTTCGGTGCGCCAAGCCTTAGGAACAAAACCAAACCTACCCTTCAAAATATTCGCCATGGCTTCTGCCACGATTGCTGAATATATCTTAGGCAGAACCACGGCATCGGCAAACCGAGTGCCGAAGTTGACGAGAGTGAGAGTATACCTATTCGTTCTCACCAATGTGGCCGAGAGCAAACCAAGAATATTGACAGAAGTATTTTCGCGTTTTTATCTTCCAGTATTGTTCTTTAGAAATATAAAGTTTTTGTTATTTAACAGATTCTCTTAATCACACTGTCTCGGTGTTCTGTTCAAGATCGTCGTTCTTTTACAAACGCGTTGAGGAAGAAAGTATTGTGTGTACTTTACTGTATATCCTTGCTAACATTTGTATTTGAGTCGGCACACATGGTGCTCCGATATATGACCTAGCTGTAAGAGAGACATGCAGCTAAAATGAAATGCAACGACGGAGGATTGTTGCGTGTGCATATGCAGCATGAGCAACTGATATCGCTTTGGTTTCTTTTTTTTAGTTTATTTACTGCTTATTTATTCGTGCACAATGTGCAGCTATTTGGTGAAAGAAAACAACTTATAGCTTTGGATAAGTGTAAACGCCACTTTAAAATAGAGGCGGAAATAGGTGAAGGAGCAGCTCTATGGAAGCAGAAAATAAGGCAGGGTACAAAAAGACTGTAGTTTAGACGTTCTCTGTTGTTCTACCCATTTTTATTTACTATGTGAGGACAGAAGCATGAAACAAAATAAAATAAGTGTTCTTACTACTGTTTCCAATGCTGGTCATTGTGTCGTATCCCTCACTTCCACAGGAAAATTGGAAGCTTTGTCGAAATGAATGCCTAGAAGAGGAACAGAATCCCACAGTTTACTGCGGCGTGCTATCGCCTCACAAAACATAGTTCAAATATAATTAGTAAATTTAGATTGCAATGAATGCATTCAGCTGTTTTATCTTAGTAGCCGGCTAACTGCAAAGCAGATGCCTTATATATCCGCCACTACCATTTATACTAGTAGACATTTTGAGCCGTATACCCAAAGGAATTCACAGGCAGTCAGTGGTGACTGGTGATGTGACCATCATGAAGATGATGTCGCTTATAACGGAACGCCTATTGAGTAATGGGTCGTAATGCGTAGTATGGCCGCGCTCGATATAGACTCATTGCGTGCGAAAGACATTGACCAGGAGTCGCCTACAATGGGCTCCTTTTAAGTTTCTTCATAGAAATGACGCACTCGGCACATCTCACTCGCCTTACCGGTCTCCAGTAAAACACATGGAACGGTTTTTTGAATTTTGTATCCCTCTGTGCCATTATCTGTGGTAGTCGTTGAGTGCCCAGCAGTTGTTCTGCCTGATAATTTGCTCCTGTGGCTTGTATTAGGCACTCTTCTCACATTTCGTTTTTATAAATTGACGTAAACCACGGGGACAAATATTTTTAGCAAAGTTGTCTCTTCGAATTTTCAGGTATACTGGGCATTTATAAGGTATCGTATAAATATTACTTTCGTTTTTCTCATTGCACTAAAGCAAAGTTCAAAATTCTGTTTTAGTAATTTGTTGCTGTAACAAAGGCTACCGCCCTCGGGTCATTAAATGTGTGGTGTTTATAACCAAGACCATTTGCAATCTTACAAAAATGTTGATTGTAGAAATCTAGTATTTCTTCGGGCAGCATATGAAAGTATTTGGTACAGCTGGATAACGTTATTTTGAGCACTGGAGACGATGAAATAGCGCTTAGTTTCGTCCCACAGATAACATCGAAGCCAGTATTATTCGCCTTTGCGCACCGAACAGAATCCGATGTGCAGCAGTTTAGCAAACAAAACGCGCAGAGACCTTATGCAAGAAATTGTTCTCTGCAATTTTAATGCTTTTCCTCCTCTCTTGCGACCTGTTTCGAAGAACTTACGCACCTACTTTGCTGTGCTGCGCTGTTCATGTGAAATAGTACCTTCTTTCGAATTTGGCAGCTGCGCCAGAAGGCAAAAATCCGGCGAAGGCTCACGTGTGTGATGAATACACCGTTCTTAAGTTCGGCAGCATTATTCATTAGAATATGTTATCCCATGCATACGCATCATTACATTTTCGTTCTTCCAGCCACAAGAAAGATATGGCAGTTTTTTATAACTCGACGTGATATCTAGTTCGTAATGAAGAATATGACGTGACAACTGCATTTCACACCATTACTGCATCACTTTGCTATGCGGGCTCTGCCAGCTTTACCGCAGTATCTTGCGACAAACTGCATGGCCGCTGTTGCGCTATACATTGCGCAACAAAAACTTCGACTTTGTGATGTCATCGAAAAATTCCTTTGCACTTAACCATTCTTCTCTAGGTGATAATATTGTTATGGACGAGCAAGGAAGAAGCCCACGCAGTGACGCGGGCAAGAGCGCTCACGCTAGGCCCGCTAATATATTCATTAGTCATCTGCTGCTTTATAACCTTTGGTGGAGGTTTGGGGTACTTCATCATCACCAATCTTGGTCTGAAGCTTCGGCGCCCTGCGACTTCTTGCGTCATCGGCTGAAGGTTAGGAGGCATCGCATAGCTGTTCCCAGCCTGCCGCCCCCCCCCCCCCCCGCCCCGACCACAAGACACGACAAAGGAGAGACTGACCCGAGACGCCACACATGACCACAAGACATACCAAGAGACCTGAAAGACCATATGGGACCCCACTCACTATATGTGCCGAATAAAGACCCCACCACCCAAGACACCGCTACACTAGAAGACATCCTCCCCAGCCTATGCCATGCGTTGCGTGCCTTGGTCTCCGCCATCGAGTGGTGGTAGTCTGTGGCCCGGGAGTGTCCTGGGCAAAGGTTCATCGGGAATCATCGTGTCGGCAAGCCATTTTGTTCTTGCTTTTTCCTCTTCTTCAATCATCGAGACACACCCATCATCATGCTATGGATTCGTCAACATCGGTAAACTTCCTCGTTCACGATCGGGACAATCGCTCGGTAGCCCCGGGTCATGTTACTGATGAGCAAGGAAGAAGAAGCGGGCATTGGCGCGGGCAGGAACATTCTAGCTAGGAACATATTCATTAAACGTAATCTCACGGTCACCAAACATCTCCTCTTTGTCCCCTGTTCTCCTGTTTTTTTCGCCTTTCCACTTAGTAACAATATGGTTTGCATACTATGGTTGACAGTTTACATTTCACAGCGCACCGAAGTCGTCACCCGAAAGCGCCGTTTCTGCACTACTGCCGTTAGTCGCGTCCCTTCTATGCCGATAGACGTAGTCCACAACACTACAAGGAACCGCATCTATCATTTTATTTGATACATCAAAACGAATTCCCCAGGAGCAGGGCTTATGAAATCTCTAGTTATGTCAGGATATTTGCTATCTTAGACTGTCGCGTCCAAGCTCCTTTTTCCTCTTGATATTGCATGCGGTCGATAAAACCAGCCTCTATATTTAGCTGCACGTCCATAGTACCAAATCGCAGCATAATATTGGGTTTTATAATTTTTGAACACTTACGTAAGCTGGTGAAGATGACAACCGTATTGTACTGCATTACAAGGCTAGCTGCAAGTATAACTGACGAGGTAATACACCGACAATTTGGAGTGCGGATGCATCGGAGCAAAGGTTTGGCCCTTGAGGTATCCGAAGCATCGAAACCGTATACGTGCTTCGACGGGGGCAAAATAAATGACCCTGAACAAACAATGCGTCGGTGTATTTAGGATGTGGAGCGACATCGGGTTACCTTTCTCTGAGCATATAAGTACAAGTGGAGAAGATTCTTCACATCAGAAGCGTTTCACTCATTGCAGTTGCAAAACATGGCCATAAGCAGCTGATATGCCACTAAACAACTGCCAGGCGGGTCGTGGGACCAGTGAAGAACCTCTGATATTAAAGAGACCAAGCGACCAATAGACTGACGACAGTGAAAACAATGTGATGATCTCTGCAATAGAATATCTGAAACCTGCCAAGCTCAATACCTGTAATTTTGTGCCGTTTCTTGAGAGCCGCGGAGCAGGGCTGGTTAATGCAGTTGAAAGGTTCACAACGTCGTCTCAACCATGTCACCACATCACCAATATACCTCTGCTGCTACGCACGCTCTCGCAAAAATAGGTTGGTTGGTTCACAGGAAGGGAAAGGCGCAGTATCTGTCACACTTGCTCTGTGGACACCTGAACCGCGCCGTAAGAGAAGGGAGGAAGGGGGAGTGGAAGTAGAAAGAGAGAAAGGGGAGCCATAGTGGAGGGCTACGGAGTAATTTCGACCACCTGGGGATCTTTAATGTGCGCGGACATCTCACAGAACACGGACTCCACTTCGTTTCGCCTCCATCGAAACGCAGCCGCCGAGGTCGGGTTCGAACCCGGGAACTCCGGCACAGTAGTCGGGCGTCTTACCACTGCGCCACCCCGATTGGCTTTCGCAACTTCAGTACAGAAAGTTTCGCGCCAAATGCGGAGGTTTTTGGTTTCAATACTGAGAATTTAGAACGCTTGCTCGTTGTATACCATAGTCCAAACTGGTAGAGCTGGTAAGATAGACGGTATCATCTTTCAACTTGCCAGTCGCCTACTTATGTTATGTGTGGCTATGTGCACCTTCCTGAGGACTAGGCCACTGCATATTGCCACCTAGTATTGCCACGTAGCTCGTGACTCAAAAACAAATCATGAACTGTTGCAAGAGCTTCACATTTCTCCCGCTTTTGCGATTCGATCTTTGGTGAGGCCCTGGATAAAAGTTTCTTGCATTCCTATGTGGTCATCAAGTCGCCGAGTAGTCGACACTTGGTAGAGGCGCCGGGCAAAGGGCCGTTTAAACAAGCGGCACCACCTGGAAGACGTTGTACCAGCTCAGTAACACTAGACACCCCAGTGCACTTGCATTAATGGCTCCACAGGATACCTGGAATGCGTCCTTAGCTACCACCATGAGATCCGGTTTTCCTATTCAACAAGTCGCCGACGTCGCGTCGGTCAATAACTACACTTTGCAGAACTCACGATTACTGAAGTTTTTTCACGTGCACTATATCGGGTAGAGAGCTAGTTCCTTCAATTTTACCGTGTTGCGGCACTTAGCCAGTGAAACGAGGCTGTTAAACTACAAAACGTTGATTTTAGTCTCAAGTATGTCGCTCGTACATAGTTTGAGAACCGTGAGCAAATTTCCACGTAATGATGACGAAAATTTTGTTTTCCACTACTCGAGGTATACCCCAACGCAGAAACCAGCCTGAAAGGGTAGCTCTCCGTCAATCTTGTGCGCATCTCAGCGTCGTCCTTTGCCAGATGTTTCCGGAAATTTTGGGCGGAATTTTGATAGCTTGCCGAAGTCTCTAAGCGGAAAGGGCACTGCAACAACGTTCCATGATTCACAACCTACCTTCTCACCAATCGATCACATCCGTATTTTCTAAGCGGAAAGGGCACTGCAACAACGTTCCATGATTCACAACCTACCTTCTCACCAATCGATCACATCCGTATTTTGAGCGGCATGCTGACTGTTCGCGTCAGGTATAAACAAGCGCCCGTCTCGGCTGCGGGAGGTGGTTAGTTCGAAACCCACCACCAGACACCCACCGGTAAAAATGGGTACAAGCGTCCCCCGGCCTGGCGCTCGGCTTTTCCAGGGGTGTGCGTTTGGGAGAAGCTCCGTAAACCCCGCTGCGCGCCCCTCCTCCGCAGTGGGCCCAAACCCAGTTCAGAACCTCGCAGCCTGAAAAGGCGGTTCTGTTTGTCTTGCGAAGGTACTTCCTTTGACCCTCACCTGAAGTGCTCCCTTAGAGCCTCAGCTGCAGCAGTCCTCGCATTCGGGAGGTACCGGGTTCGATCCCTGGTGCCGCCGGTTACCCACCGGTTTTTAAATGGGTACAAGCTTTCCCCGGCCTGGTGCACGGCTCTTCTGGGGTGAAATGCTTAGGAAAAAGGGTCACGACCCAAATAGTTGCTCCGATGTGGCAGTGATTCGTTCCGCCATCGGACAACAATAAGTCCGCCTTGCGCGGCAACAACCCATTATGTGGCCCTTTTTTGTTTTTTTTTTAGGACTGCTGCAGCTGAGGCTCTAAGGGAGCACTTCAGGTGAGGGTCAAAGGAAGTACCTTTGCAAGACAAACAGAACCACCTTTGCAGGCTGCGAGGTTCGAAACTGGGTTTGGGCCCACTGCGTAGGAGGGGCGCGCAGCGGGGTTTACGGAGCTTCTCCCAAACGCACACCCCTGGAAAAGCCGAGCGCCAGGCCGGGGGACGCTTGTACTCATTTTTACCGGTGGGTGTCCGGCGGTGGGTTTCGAACTAACCACCTCCCGCAGCCGAGATGGGCGCTGTAACCCTGTAGCCTTGGACCGAAGCGGTGGCCTTGTGGTAGAGATTCCGCCTCGCAATCGGGAGGTACCGGGTTCGATCCGTGGTGCCGCCGGTTACCCACTGGTTTTTAAATGGGTACAAGCTTTCCCCCGGCCTGGTGCTCGGCTCTTCTGGGTTGAAATGCTTGGGAAAAGGGGTCACGGCCCAAATAGCTGCGCCGATGTGGCAGTGATTAGTTCCGCCATCGGACAACAATAAGTCCGCCTTGCGCGGCAACAGCCCATTATGTGGCCCCTTTTTTTTTCTTTTAGCCCTACCTGACCTGTGAGAACGCGACCTTTGCAGGTCATTAGTTGTTCAAAACTTTAAGCCCTCTAAGGAGCACAGCAGGGTTAGCAGAGCCTCTTCCAAACGCACACCCCTGAGAGAGCCCGGCCCCGGGACGGGGCACGCTTGTACCCGATTTACCGGTGGGTGTCCGGCGGTGGGTTTCGAACTGGCCACCTCCCTGCATAGTGCGTTAAGAACCTAGCATGCTCTGTAGCCCGTCGCAGCTGTCTCCAGCTTCTACTTATACTAATACTTGTGAGGTGAGCTGCAACAGGTGATCTTCATGAACCCTTTTTCGCCAGTCGACGTGCCGACCACCGCTGCCGAAAGCCTATAGCTATCCCATACATGTGGAAGATCTGCAGCATCCGTCGCTCCCTTCACCGCCACCTATTTGCCCGCCGCTAATATTCCTGCTGACCTCGGCGCAATAAGTGCAGTATTACGAAGAAAGCTCCACATCCAGATTCAAAGGTGATGTTTGGCACTGCCCTGACCACCGTTTTCCGTAATTACGCTGTCGAAAACTATGTTATATATAGTCATCTTTACAGTAATCGCTCGAGTGAACTCATCTTTCTTCGGGGCTCCGGCATCGACTCCTCTCCTCCGCTGTCTGGCCTACAGCCCGAGTTATTGAAATGTATCTGACGAAGCAGCTTTCTCCACTCCTTCTGAGCCTCTGTGCCAATCCCATTAGCCAAGGTGCCTTTCGTCATCTCTCAAGGACCCTCGGGAGCGGAGAGGGGCTGATTGTCTAGCCACTGCCGTGGTATTGACGAAACGTGACGAAAAATAAACGACACCGACCAAAAGAAGAAAGATGGAATGACGTTTCGGCTCCCACACGGGAGCCTTGTTCAGAATGAGGCGAAACGGAGAACCGTTGCCTTAAATACGGCGCATCACAGAACCCAGACATCTTGCGTATACATGGGGCAGATTACCATGATTACGGTTTAGCGTATCTGCTGTAGTCTGAATGATCAGCGACTCAAGATAGAGCCGTGATGCTCTGTTCCTTTCTTTCGCTGTCACACGTGCCTGTGCTCAGTCAATATTGTGTTTGGCAGATACCGAATGTTCGCCCAGCGCGTTCGAAGCCACCCGCTGTTTCCTCACGTCGTTTTGATGATCGCGCAATCTTCTTTCAAAATCACCTGACTCGCCAATGTACACAGCTGCGCCGTCGGCACATGGGATTTCGTATACGACACCTGGGAACGTTTCCTTTATGAGTAGGTCCTTCACTTGCTACAATTCTCCCCTGAGCTTGTGGGCTGGCACATGCGCAGTCGCTTGTCGTAGCGACGCAGTATGCGGGCCAGCGTTTCACTAACGCCTAGGACATATGGAATCGGTGCCCGCTTTCGGGTGCCTGGGGTCCGATGCAGCGCAGGGCGTGCAAGCTGTCGTTCCACTGAGTCAATAAAATGTCTAGGATAGCCGCAAACAGAAAAATCATGGCGTATGCGCAAGTTGTCAGCACACCTATCTCCTCTTTCTGTGCATATTCTTTCGTTTCGACGGAGGAGCGAGGCAACCACGGAATGCTTTTGGGAAACACGGTGAACAGAAGTGATATGAAGGTAGTGGCCGGTGTGCGTTGGGTTTCAGTATGCGTTGAAGTTTAGTCCTGACGGTTCACGGGAGACCAGTACATCCTGTAATGGGAGGCGGCCATTGACTTCTTCTTCACAGGTAAACTGTATTGCTGGTTCCATACTGTTAAGGTGTAGGCTAGTGATGTGAGGTGAGGCCGCTGGTAGTCACAGCGTTCAAAACCTCCCGTAGTCACCGCTATAGTATCCGAGCGACAAGAGCTGGTACTATCGTCTAGGAAAGGCAACCGCGTTTTTAGAAATCTATGTTACTTTAGACCGAAAACCACCATCAGTGAATTAGGGGACACAGCGCCCAGTTTTCGATTTTCAGTGGCCGTATGGCTACTACAATGCTTACTGCCTGCATACTGCTTGAAGCTGTGTTCAACTCTGAACATTCGGCAGTAATCGAATTACCACAAAGGGGATGAGCATAGTTCGCGCGCAGGTGACTAATACACGTTCGGCGTCAGTTGCGTCTTTCTGGGTGACTATTTCCATGATCTTGTCCTCGGCGTTGATATTCTTCGGGCGTACTGTACATTATCGGGCAACCTTGAACAAGCACTTTCCGCAATGCCGCATTCCACGTTACTGTGAAGACAGTCTTTTTGCAATCAGGAAGTAGTGTCCCAGCTGCAGTTACCTGTGATGACTTGCGCGCCGGCTACGCAGAAGTAGAAGGGCAGCATTAACTTCTGCTAGGTCAATGAAGTTTACCGCCTGCTGCAGCTTCACAACAGCGGGGCTTCACTTCTTGGTCACAGCTTTTCTAATGGCCTCCAGAACTTGTTCCCAGGAGCTGCTACTACTTCTACTGACGCTGTAGCCAGCTGTCCCGTCTGTTTGGCATCTGCGTCATTTGAAACTTATGTACCAACACTTGGCAACGTTAACAGCCACTGCCACGTCTCTCAGCAAAAGCAGCAAGCCTGAGAAGACATTTTTTAGATTTCGAGTACTAATTTGATGCTTGATAGAAGGTTCATCAAACGCTGATTACCAACATCGTATCATAACCTATCACGACGCTCGCTGTATCGGACATATGTTATCTTGTCTATCAAACAGGAAGTAATCCAAAGGCAAGTTCCGGAGACACTTGATTGTGTTTTGTAACTTTCCCAAATTTTGTGGCCTTCACCAGTCATCTTTGTAAAGAACGACGGCACCCTCTGGTTCTCTGTGGACAACCGGAAATTGAACAAATAGGCAAATAGACAAATGACATCTATATTCTGCCATACATCGATGACTCAAGGAAGAAGGGCGAGGATGTATTTGTTGCGCTTTCGTGTCTGAGCCGATTCGGCCGTTTCATTTGGGTGACTGACCCCTAGATTTAAGTTTCATCCCTTTTCATCTGGTCCCCTAGTAACTAAGTACTAAAGAGTATGGTACGAATGCGCTAGCAAAGGGCGTGTGAATAAAGGGCTATTGGGCATACTTGGCTAAATAAGTTGGCATTTTTGGTTACAACACGAGCGGGCAGGAAGACATGGCTCAGTGCAGGGTAGAATGACGCAAAGCCAAGCGGCTGTAGGCAAAGGGGATCTCGCTTTCATTATATGCTTGGAATTTTTTTTTACACTATTCTTTCTATTAAACTGTTTGTGGAGCTTAAATTTTTTTTCTTACCTTTTAGAGCCGATATATATATACAGAAAATTTCTTTATTAAGAAAATAAGATTGACGGTGCTTGACAGGGTGTGCTGTGGAAAAACTTAAACTCAAGAACGATATTTCGTTCTCGCTTCTTTCTTCTGCTGCTGCATTTTAACATGTCATTCAAATATGCAACTAAGCATGAAGACAATGCTATCAAGCATAACAGAGTGTAGTAATGTTATGTTTGCATGCCTCCGGTAAATTAGGCAGTGAATGCACGCCTTGTCAGATAATTGCGCTGCAGTTCCGTTTGTTTAACAAAAAATGCTCTACATTAAAGCGCTTATTAAGAAAAATATAATTGCAGGCCAACTTACCATTCATTGGCTGGCAGCACCTGGTAATGCACCTCTTCGGTAAGCTGTAGAGTGCTGTCATCTTTCTCAACTGTTGTGGCAGTCACACAACGAAGGGCAGTGCTACTGAGATCTGCGAAGGTTGTCTTGGCCAAACGGAATGTGGTTCCATTTTCTAAAAGCTTAAAGGAATAAAAAATAATTGAAGCTGTGTTGCTCAACGCGAATAGGTTTTGGAAAGCTTAACGATATATGTTCGTTTTGTGCAACGTGTCATTCTGGTCATTTTTTTTCTCTAATATAAGCCTTCATCTTCTAAAATGTTCTATGAATACTGAAGAAGACTCGTGAACAGCTACATTACGTAATGTGCTACAGCATTGTATTTTTTGAGGCTCCGCTGGACAGGCCGCCATTGAAAACTGGCTTTGGCAACGTTTAACGCTAGAACCCTAGCTAGTGAAGCTAGTTTAGCCGTGCTGTTAGAGGACCTAGAGGACATGAAATGGGATGTCATAGGGCTACGTGAAGTTAGGATGCCAAATGAGGCATATATTGTATTGAAGGATGAGCACGTACTGTATTATCGAGGTTTACCAGAGAGGCGACAACTAGGAGTAGGATTCCTTGTCAATAAGTATATAGCAGGTAATATAGATGAATTCTATAGTATTATAGACAGGGTGGCAGGCATCGTAATAAGCCGTATAAACAGAACGTTGTACAGGCCTATTCCCCTACAGAGTAGTTACGAATACCAGGCAATTGAAAGCTTCTACGAAGATGTAGAATCTGCAATGAGGAAAGTAAAAATGCAGTATACTGTACTAATGGTTGACTTGAATGCCAAGGTAGGAAAAAAGCAGGCAGGAGACCAGGTAGCAGGTGAATATGGCATTGGTTCTAGAAATCGCAGGGGGGGGGGGGGGGGGGGTTACTAGTTGAGTTTGCAGAGCGCAATAACTTAAGAATCATAAATACCTTTTTCAGCAAACGGAAGAACCGGAAATGGACATGGAAAAGTCCTGACGGGGAAACTAAAAATGAAATTGACTTCGTACTGTGTTCAGCCCCAGCTATTACGCAAGATGTAGATGTGGTTGGGAAAGTGCGGTGCAGTCACCACAGGATGATGAGGTCCCGAATTAGCCTAAATCTGAAGAAGGGACGGTGCAGATAATTAAAAAAGAAGTCCACCAACGAATTAGGGGAAGGGCAGAAGAGTTCGGCATCTCGCTACAGAATAGCTACTCCGCTCTAACCAAGGATGGCGGCATTACCCTAGAAGCAATAAACAATAATTTCAGAGATATCATTACTGAGTGCGCTGTAGATGTAGGTGGTAGGATAGTTAGAGAGAATACCGGTAAACTGTCTAAGGAGACGAAAGACTTCATTAAGAAACGCAAAAGTATGAAAGCTTCCAATCAAACAGACCAGATAGAATTGGCAGAGCCATCAAAGCTAATTAATTAGCGCAAAGTGGCCAATACAAAGAAGTATAGCAGGAGAAAATTGAGCATGATGTAAAGGACGGGGGAAGCCTTAAAGCGGTGAAGGAGAAATTAGGCACAGGCAAAAATCAGATGTATGCACTAAATGACAGGACGGGCCACGTCATCACGAATACGATCAAGATAGTCGAAGTAGCCGCGGAGTTTTATACTGCTCTCTACAGTAGCTGAAGTAGTCAGGACCGTAACGAGATTGGCGGTAGGGAAAAATAATCAGACGTTCCACCAGTGACGAAGGACGAGGTTAAGAAAGGAAAGAAAACTATGAAAAAGGGGAAAGCAGCAGGAGAGGATCAATAATCTACAGATTTACTGAAGGACCGAGGGGGGGTGGGGGAGGCTATTATGCTAGGAAAAACTGGCTCCCCTTTATACGCAATGCCTGGTGTCATCGATGGTACCGGAACCATGGAAGAACGCAAACATTATCCTCATTCAACAGAAAGGGGACACTAAGGACGATACAAATTACAGACCAATCAGTTTACTGTCTGCTACGTATAAGGTATGTACTAAGGTAATCGCTGAAGGAATTAGGATAACCTTAGACTGCACTCAAGCAAAGGATCAAGCAGGGTATCGGACACGGTACTCTACTATCGATCATATCTGTACCATAAACCAGATGATAGAAAATGTTCAGAATTTAACCGGCCCTTATATATAACAGAGCATTTATTGATTGTGAAAAAGCATTTGATTCAGTAGAAACCTTGGCGGTGAAGCTGGCATTGCGAAATCAGGGCGTAGAAGAGGCATACATGAGAGTACTGGAAGATATATATAGTGGCTGCACAGCAACCATAGTTCTGCATAAAGAAAGTAACAAATTTCCCATAAAGAAAGGTGTTAGGCATGGACACACGATCACCCCAGTACTATTCACAGCTTGCTTAGTGGAAGTATTCAGAGACTTGGAATGGGAGACGTTAGGTATAAGGGTTGATGAAGTAATGTGCGATTTGCTGATGACATTGCTCTCCTCAGTAATTCAGGAGCTGAACTGCAAAAAAATGATTGGTGACCTGGACACGAAAAGTAGAAAGGTAGGCTTGAAAATAAATATGCAGAAGACTGAGGTAATGTTCAACAGCCTCGGGAAGGAACAGCAGTTTACAATTGATACCGAAGCACTGGAAGTAGTAGGCGAATATGTCTACTTAGGTGAGGTAGTAACCGCACATCCGGATCATGAAAAAGAAATGATAAGAAGAATAAGATTTGGATGCAGCGCATTCAGCAAGCACTCGCTGATTACGACTACCAGCTTACCGGTATCGCTCAAGAGGAAAGTATACAACCGTTGCATCTTACTTGTACTCACCTATGGTAACCAAGAAGGTTCTGCTTAAGCTGTGGTCAATGGAGAGGGCTACGGAACGAAAAATGTCAGGGGTAACATTAAGAGATAGGCAGCGCGCAGAATAGGTCAATGAAGTAATGAGTTACCAACTTGCCCAAGCAACTGTTTTAAAGTAACTCAAGTTACTGACATTCTAGCGGAAATCAAGAAAAGAAATGGACATGGGCAGGAAATGTAGGGCTAACAGAGGATAACCGATGGTCGCTTTGGATAACAAACTGAATTCCAAGGGAACGGAAGCGTAGCAGGGGCGGCATAAAGTTAGGTGTGCGGATGAGGTTAAGAAGTTCGCAGGGGTCAAGTGGATGCAGTTAGCACAGAACCGGGTTAATTGGAGAGATATGGAAGAGGCACTCGCCCTGCAGTGGGTATAGTCAGGCTGATGATGATGATGATGATATATTCTTTGAATAAGTTGCACTCATTATTTTACCCATCGAAAAGCTTATTCTGCATTTTGCTTTGACACAAAACCCTGGAATGATAGTCTGAGATAAAATTAGTGGCCTCTGTAAACCGGTAATTTTTCGCAGTAGTGCCAGAGACCCGAAACATTCTCCATTATTAGTAGATTGCTTCCAGCAGGAAAACAGACTTCGAGTTGAGTAGAGGAAAATGCTTTTTTGTCCGCTGGGCATTTAAAATGTTCCTGCTTGGCCTGGAGCTTCATCCCATGCTTCATGATCTACTGCATCTAGCAATCAAGTACATTTTCTTTCGCAACAAAGAGCAGAAAGATTTTTTCTCTGCTGCTTGTACATTTACATTCTCCTTCAGTGACCGACCAAACAATGCTTCATGTTCAGAAGGTTTTAAGAAAAACTTTAAATTTCCAAGCGCTAAATAATGGCTGTCGGGATTTGTGCTATAGCCAATCCTTTATGCGTAGGTTTCTTCACTTTTGGGTAAAACCTGATTTTGTCTGGTGTTTGCACACCGAACATGTTGTTAAAAATCGGATAAAATATTTTTTCCGTTTATGGAACTGTGCCCGAGAAACGTGTTGAAAGCTCGTATGAGATGTACCAAAGCAGAAGGTATTCGAGCGATACTTTCTGATAAAGAGGCTCTTTATGTGAATGCAGCACTAATGAGAGATGCTTTCGAGACTTATTTACATGTCCAGAAAATGCTTGAAAGCTGACATCTTCTGATGCCAAGCTTCGAACACCTCGTAAAAGCTACGCTACATTAAACTGTCAACGAATTTCCTGCAATGATAGAAAAAAGTTACAGAGCAAAGCGCGTTTTGTCTACATTAACTAAGAGGCGTGCCACATTATTAAAACTTTTCAAGAGTTTTGCGCGTAGATCTCCCAAAAATGGGGCTGCACTCCGAAACCGAACGTCTCAGACAAAGAAGAAAAACAGTTGATAATGTATAAACTGGGCGCTCTACTTAATCCATTCCCAAAGCGGCTGCTGAGTCACTCGTGTGGTGACTACCTAGCTCTCTTATTTTCATGATAGGCGATGTGGGCTCGCTTTCCGAGGCGTTTAACCAGTACTTGCTGAAAGCAAGGCCCACAAATGGGTGTTGAACTGATAGACGATTGGAACGACGCAACTGTGCACTAGTCCTGGCTTGCAAAGGCAGCATTGATAATGTTGTGTCTAAGGTAATAGCAGCTGTGACGTTGAGCGAGCGTTCTCCCAGCTAATATACCTCCAGAGACCAGACAAGTCTAAGATGGCAACCGAAATGTGGCGCATGCAGATGATTATATCTGTTAATGACTGCCAGCTCACGTGAACAAAATGTTTCTTGTCCATAAAGTGACCGTTGCACATCACTGAGAGCAATGATTACGACAGAAACGCCGAATGATTAAATACTTTCTTGAAAGCAACTAAAACTTTAACCATAATAGTTTCCCACCGACTAGCAGAAATCGCATAAATTATTATTTTTAAACTTTACCCCTTGAAGTTTGAGTGTTTTTAAGAAAAACCAGATTTTCTCCCTGTTATCAAGCCTAAAAATAACGCCCGATGTTTACCCAAATTTCAAAAATTATGAAACCCGAGAACGAATCCCTCTATTCATGCCTATGGAATTCCATGACTAAACTTTAAGTGACTCGATATAATGTTCTGGCAAAAATTCCATTTTATATGAATGCGATAAACCTGAATCCTTATCCATAGTCAAAAAAATTACTAGAGTTGAAAACAACAAACTATTGGATTGAAAACCGATGCTGGAAATAAAAAATCTCGGAAAACAAATATGTTCAAATTTTACAACTATAGTACGTAAAAATTTTAATTATGAGCAAAGTTTTCTCACGATACATCACCATAAAAAGTAAAAGGAGTAGAAAACATTTGCTTTAAATAAACCCACAGTGGCAGCCATGTGGGATTAGGGAAGAAAGCCGAGCAGTACTTGGCCGGCAGTACTTGGCTTGCTTTGAACATTACTGTATGCCCATATTGTCTGCTGCCTTCCACTCCTGCAAATAAATGCCCCCTTCCGCTTAGACTTCAATGACCAGCGTGGTATATATAAGCGTAAGAACAGCCTCGAACTTCGCACTCCTGAATTGCCAGCGACAAGGACCCCTGATATGCCCATGCCATGCCACGTTTTAGCAGCCTCAGGGCCTGTCAATGTGCAGACGCGCACGCCAACACGGCCTCACCGTCTACGGCGGCACCAATAATAAGGATTTCGTAGCCTAGATTGCACCCTACGAGCGTATGATTACAATTAACAAATGGGTTAAATGCTAAATTCAGCAATCTTGTTTTTTATATCATACTACTTAACTAGATTTTTCGCCGGAGCCAGGAAGCGGACCTAACTAAGCTGAAAAACCTGCAACACACGCTTAAAAATCGCCATTTGCGCGAACCTCCAAAGCACCACGCAGACCCATATATAAGCTATATCGAAAACCCAGCTTACTTTTGTCACATGCGAATGCATCAAAACCCGAAACGAGAAAATTGTTATTAACCTGAGGACGAATGCAGAGTGGCCATTTAAAATGAATTTAATAACAGTCTTCGAGATTTTGATAACAGTCTCAAAGCTCGCACCAGCATGCCAGCATTTTCACCTCCCCGCCGGTAATGCGCCATTTCCTCCAACGCTTTCACGGAGCAGCACAATGGTGTCAGTCTTGGCGCTCTCCTAGATGAACCTTAAGTTTGTGATGATGATTACATCTTAGCCTACCCCGGTGGAGCTTTCACAAGAGCGGGCAACAAGTAAACGATGACTGGAAAAAATGTCCTTGCTCATTTTGTGGGCACTTCGCTAGTTTAGTCATTGCTTGTGCCTCGGGGAATCGGACGTCATGGCAAATGACATGTGCTCGTTATCGCCACTCAGGGACCCCTCCAGCGCCTTGCTTGCTTTGATCAGTGTCTTGAAGAATAACAGAGAAGTATTATCGTCCGGTCGGACCACAAGTATTTTGACAATGATGCTGTTCCGCATTCTATTATATCAACCCCGACCTGAATGTTTGATGTCAACTTCTCTTTCCCGCTGCCTATAATATCAATGCTACGCAATAAAAATATCTAAAGAGCTGTAACGGTTCTGAGGAAACGCTCGGGAAAAAAGAAGGCACCAGGCGCCCGCTATACACACACGCAATCTCATTTCATTCACCCCACCCATGCGGACACAAACTTACAAAAAATAGTTTACACGCGACATTGCACACGCGACACATTGTCTTACACGCGACATTGCATCACTACTAGGCTACAAGCCTAGTAGTGAAGCTGCCGCAGGTGAAAGAAAACAGCGTCAATGAGCCGGCCTGCTTTCACCCGCCAGAGTAAGCTCGATGGCCTGCCTTGCTATCGAGTAAAAACCACTAACCTTTTAAGTCCAATGCTGCACCTTACGATAACGCGATCCAGAGTGGAAGCTAGGACACATAGCGCAAACTAAGACACCAATTCGCCGTCGGGGCCTCAGGGAAACGTTGTTACGCCTGTACTTTCAGCCATGCGAATTCTTTCCACGCGTCGGATACCTGGTGTAAGAAGTTATTTCGTCCTAAAATCGTGCATCTGTTACGCCTTAAACCATATTACGCGCGCTGACGAACTATTCAAGATAAAATTTTCTACTGATATTGTTGCCCCCAAAAAACGTTTTGTCTCAAATAAATGTTTTAACAATCCAACAATACTGATATTGTTTATGCTTCTTTGCTATTATTTTGGACAAATTAGGCGATGCTTTTAAGAGGGCAGTAATGCTGCGAACCATTTAAATATACATTTCTTATCTTAAGCACCCACCGGAATGCATCCTTTTCATTGCAATTGCAGCGTGCGAAATAATTATGTGTGTGTTGTGTCACTCGTTTAATTCAGCCGAGGCAGAACTTTATCACTTTCTCTGTCATTCATATGTGTCGAATGATTGCAGCTAGTCAGATCTTCTTACACGTTGAACCAGGTTGTTCTAGTCACTTTTGGACACTTTTTAGAGCTTTCTTCGCCGAGCTGAAACTGAAGGCTGCCGAAAATTGCCGCATTCATTTTGCCGCGAGCCTTTATTGTTTTTAACAGCCGCCAGCATGCAGCCTTACCAGTGTGACTCTAGCGTGTGGACCAATCTTGAGCATTTTGTTTCATCATGATCGGTATTCTGAAACGCGCATTTATTCTGAAACGCGCAAGAAGTGGGTCACCGTGGCCACCGATTAGATGACTGCCTACAACGAAGAAAAAAGCATCTCCTAATGGTTCTGCAGCAGAACTCGCTTAGTTTTTCACCGAACAAATTTTTCTGTGACATGGCGCCCCAGAAGTGGTTATCATGGACAGGAGAAACACATTTACAGTAGAACTGACGAACTCCATCTTGAGTTACAGTCATACAAGCCACTGGTGTAGTACAATACTACCATTCAACAAGGTTGGCGATTTTGGCGATGCTACTAACGGGCAGACAGGCAGATGTCTTAATGTGCGCCTCACGAAGCAGTGTAAACCTCTAGGAGGGAAGGCGAACTCTAATATTACACTGTACGTGCAATCTCAGGAACGTAAATAAGAGGATGACCCATCTCTTTGCACCCCTCATTTCAGCGACACTACTGTAGTTTATGGATGTGGAAAACAAGTTTGTCGGGAGATATTTGAGGTATTTTACATCGCCAAAGCTAAGGACATGTGTGTGGCTAAGCGTTCTCCTAACAATCATAAAGGAATTCGCTTTTTTAGATAACTCGATAGTAAGACCACGACTTTGCTAGGTTTCTCTACTTTCACTGCTCTGGGTATTCACAGCGAACTTCTCAATGTGAGTCTTCGTTATCTTCTTTCCTTCAATAAAATTTCATTTGCTTGTCTAGTGTCGTCTTATTTGCTTCTGTTCTCTGTGTCATGTCTTTTGACTGAACGAGACCCTCCCCGATATGATTGCCATGTACGTAGGTGCTGAACGCGAGAACTGCGGTACTATGCTACAGTACGTGATCTGCCTACAAGAACGCCGTCTAGGAGAGCACCAGATCGGTCCTCCCTATCCAACTATGTATCGCAGGAAACCTGCAATCACACACTAAGCAATGCTTCGTCATGCTACACACTAGGGCAGTGTCAAAGTGGCTGCCTACCTTCAGTGCGTAGAGGAAAACCGACGTCTCGCTCGCCTGCGCGTGAAAGCCAAGGAACGCACCAGCAGCCGACGCTACAACTTACAAGGACGACGCGTCCATGAATATAAGCCGAGAGACAAAGTCTAAGACTTGACGCCAATTCGCTGTAACCGACTAAACGAAAAGTTGGTCTGTATTTAGAGCCATATAAATGCCTGTACCACATTGGACAACAAGACTATAAAGTAACAAACGCCCCGTTTGTTACTTTATATGGATTTCCGCGCCCGGAAATCGTAATATTTCTACATTCTAAACCGTGTTACGTACGCGCTGTAAAGGGTAAGTGATGTTTAAACTTCCTAATATGTGGTGTTCACGGTTCTCTGTTTATTTTGGAATATTGCAACGAGTTTCACTAGGAGAAAGAAATGCGGCGAAGTTTATTGTTCTCAACTTTCCCACATGCGACCTTACGACTCTGATTATAGCACATGGACCGGCCTCGCGCTATTTGTTTGTAAGGATCAGAATGCCTTTATCGATTTCTTTTGAGGAAAAAGCCTTTAATGGCTCATGCTGTCGTGGACAAAGTGTGTCCCGCTTTTGCGGCGGCTGTCGCGTGGCGTTCCTTGGTGCGCATTCGAGTGTGGGATTGCAAATGGCAGGAATGGTAGACAATTGAAACTTCTGGTCGAAAGGCAAAGTATCTGCCACACTTTCTCCTACAAGTGTGCGTTTCGATGCTACGCCATCGCTCCTGTCGCGTGGCGTTCCTAGGCGCGTGTTCGAGTGTGCGATTGCAGATGACATGAACGCTAGACAAGATGAGACTTGTCACTGACCCAATTATTATTTGACCTGCGAGATAAATATAATGTCTACAAATTTTTTTGGAACACACGTAAACGCTGAATGTTTTTTTTTTTACAGTAGATGGCTTATAGTGTAAACTACTGCAGTCGCTCTTAAAATTAACCTTTATGTAGACGCGAGCACTGCAAGTTGTCAACATGAAACGCTCAGTAAAATGAGTGCGAAATAATAAGGGCTACCAATGATATGCATGCATAAAGTGGTAGACATGCAGCCGGAAAACCGCTTACCTTGTAGCCATTTATGTGGTCTCCAGCCGTTTCATCTTTGATGCAGGTAGAGTCAGTTTTGGCTCCAAACGCACTGATTGCATGTGCGAACAAAATCAGCCACGCGAAAGCAGCCATCGTGGTTCTTCTAGAGACCGGTTTTGAAGGGCTTTCGACATTCGTATTTAAACACTCCATTAAATAGCGAACACGCCGCGCATACACAGATTCCAGCAAGTACAATGGTATGGTGTTGTATTTTCGACATGGTGGTTAAAAATAAAGTGACAAGTTCTCGAATACTGCGCGTTGCACCAGCATGTTAAGAAGCAGCGCAAAACGACTTCAGGGAATTATTATTTATTTTTCTTCAGTACAAGAAAAAGGGTACAAGCCTTTATGTGTATGACAGCTATTCGGCCGCTGACTCCATAGGCACGTTCTGACAACTGAAGAAGAAGAAAATACAGGGCTTCACACTCCTAACTTCCCGGAATGTTTCTGTCGAGTCTTTCATTGCAATGCGCTGAGAACCTATGGATAAAAATAATTAAAAAGTTCAGAAAAGCTAAAGTTACAAATAAATCTTGGAGGCCATCTGATTATTATTTCATCAGATAAATATAATTCGGGGGCATTGAAAAACCAGGAATGCTTTCAGATGTACAAGTTAGCGGATGCAAAGCTTCAAAAGGGGTTTGATATATGTCTTTTAATGTGCCTAAGTGACTCAGGCTACGAAGGCCGCGGTACTAGAGGTTTGCGGAGATTTTCTTTACATTGGGTTCATTACCCTCCATTGATATCGCAGAACACTCGGTATGAAGCCTAGTGTTTCGTCTCCGCCGAAATTCTGCGGCCGCGGCAGGGATTCGAATCTGCCTCCATTGTTGTTGAGTGCCCAACCGTTGATGCGACAACCACAATCCATTAAAAGAATATCGCCTACCACATATTTTCTGGGTGATGTCCTTTAAGGGAATAGAAAGCACATCGTTTTGCAGCGCTTGATAAGTATGAGCCGGCAAGACATTACTGAGCATCGCCTCTCCTCCGTAATGTTCGAATGTCGGGTTCATGTTCTTGCCGCGGCACTCCAAGCAATTTGCTTTTGAGTCATCTAATGACTGCAGGGTGTACTGGAAATGAAATGACAGCTTCCTTGTGACTCTCTTAGATTTCATCCGACAAAAAATATATTTAAAATAAATTTTACTCTACAACAATTTGGACTGCTACAAGTAATCTTTGAGTGTAGAAAAAGAACAGTTTTTGCATTTCAAAATTAGCAACATAGATCTTATTCCCATTTTGATAACAGGTAAACTATAACTATTCTCAATATCCACCAAGCACTTTGATTTAGTTTGAAGGGAAGCTTTCATGTTATTCACAAGTTTTCTAACTTTTAATATGTTCTTTCGATACGGCGTTCGATCACAGAAACCTCACATTTCATGTTTGTAACTTTTAATATGTTCTATTGATACGGAGTTTGATCACAGAAACCCCACATTTCATGCAAGTTGGCCCAGCAACTGGGCCTGCTAGTCTTGTTTGTCTCACCTTTTATATCTTTCAGTAAATATGCAAAGTGAATATACTGTAGTGAGCCCATTATTGCTAAAGGTATTAGCTCTCAATGAGCAGCAGGAGTCTGCTTTAAAGTTTTACCTTAGCTCTCGTCATATAATTGAAAATGCAACAACAAAAAAAAAACGTTCTGCTTCATTTTAATGCAAACCGAATTATTGCTTCGAATATTTTTAATACCTCTGTGAACCTATTTATTGATTCGCCTCAGTTTCCGGTTACTAGTCTAATTCCACTTTAAAAGATGCAATGTGTTCTGTAAAAAACTTGTTTGCGAAATCAGGTGCTTATGTTTCTGCAAATAAGCTGACGAAACACTGGAAGACGTCCAAATAAAGACAGTATCTTATTCTTTCATATGAGATGAGTTAAAGTTGAAAAATTTTCTTGTAGAAATTCTCGAAAGTGTCCGATTTTTGGGGCAGGCAGTTAGTCACACCTTTTGTCTAGAGTCTGTTCATCTTTGATTCGAAACGACAGCTGTGTTCGTCAAATGCTCGCTATATTGCCTCTAGGTGGAACAAATTTCTAACACGTAATTGACATTCCGCTATCCATTTAATCATAACGAGGTAGATAAGAACAAAACCTATACAGCTTACACAGAGAATTGATAATAAAATACTTAGCAGTGATATCATTTTAAAAGCCGCATGTCGCCTCTCCGACATAGATCCTTCCCCAACCGAGCTAACCAGTACGGTGAGCTGTCAGAACTATAGGCGACTGTAGATGAATCAACAATTATAAGTGAGAACGAAGTTATTCCGATCTAAACGAAGCTAGATGCATAAGCTGGCACATGCAGTACTGCGTTTATTCAGCGAGTTCAGATGAACTGGTCAGCTCAATAGAATCATCAAGCGGAGAGCTATGCATGGCCAAAGACCGAAACAGCAGCCAACTTCATTTTTTTCGGACACACCAACACGCTGGTGCATGTTATTGGCTGAGTTGATGACGGTTAACCCGGAACAGTTGGTCCTCTAGAAGAAAAGGAACCACCCTGGCGACTAAGACCAGAATGCACAGAGGGGTCGTAGTAGGGCATCTGTCGGTTGACATTGACTGTTTCGCGGCCAGGACGACGCAAGGCCCCAGAGGACGCAACGGATTCAACTAGGTAATTGATGGAAGATATTTGCTGAAGAATTCAGCATGGAACGTGATACCGATCAAGCAGTTTCTTTGAAAGTCAAGGTGTTGTGGAAATAGCCAAGTCTACACCAGTATTGGGGAGATATGACGAAGCCCCACCGGTATCACGGCGATGTTATTGTTGCCACTGGTTTTTCATTCTAAGCGAGCAAGTGAGCTGAAAAACCTCTTCGCACGTGGCGATGTCGCAGAGTGGCGTCGAATAGGAAACATCAGGCCGGTGGGGAATAACTGTATCTATAGTGCAGGCTGGCTCGCGCTTGTAAAGGAGAAAAAAGGCGGAAAATGCAGTGGTGATTTGCGTGTGGTCCTATATGCTTAGGTGACGAAGGGAAGACCCAAGCCCAGATTCGAAATCTTGGCGTTGCCATATATGGCCAGATGTTACTAAGAGTACGGTTAATATGTTTAGTCAGGCCATTTGAAGGTGGTCAGATGTAGCGTTGCGGAGTGAAAAGTTGGAAAGCGGAGTGAGTCACCTTGAAATGTCAGCAGCTTCACTGATCACTGATGTCGGCAGCTTCTATGATAACAGAAACGACAAGCGCCAGCGTCAGTGAGAACAAGAACGGCAGCACCTTTAACAGACAAATCAACGGACTTGTGAATTCGAAAAAAAAAAATCAGTTCTAGTCCCGGAACGGCGGCTGTCAGTTTTCCTTATTGGCGAAGGCGAAGCATAGGCGATGGAGATCGGCAACGAGGAGACTGTTATCGGCAATTGGGGTGGAGTGATGATTTTGGGACAAAGTGAGTACCAGGCGGAATCATCAGCTGAAGAGGCGGAGATAAAAAAACCCTTAAGCATTTAATAAAGTTTACGCACTCACTCACTCAATCTGCGAGCGTGGATCAGTGTCATACGGATATGATCGCATATCAGGCAGAGAAGCAGGATGGTGGTGGTGGCAAAGGTGTGCAGCATGACCCGGTCTACGAGCGTGGATTGGTGTCATACTGGTATGATCCCATATGAGGCCAAGAAGCAGAATAGTGGTGGTGGTAAAGTTGTGCAACATGACCCGGTTGAGTCAGTTCAGTTCAGGCGTTCAGTCGTGTCCGACTCTTCGTGACTGTACGGACCATGTCGCGCCACGCTTTCCGGTCTCTCACTATCTTCCTAATATCACATAACTTCATCTGCAGTGCCTCGAGCATGCCATCTACCATCGCGTTCGCTGCCTACCCTTTCTCCGGCGACCCTCAACCTTTCCCAATATCAAATCTTTCTCTAGCGACTCCTCTCTTCTCATCAGATGACCAAAGTAGCTGAGCTTTAACTTTAGAATTTGACCCTCCAATGAGCAGTCAGGGTTTATGGTCGACAATATCGACTGATTTGATCTTCTGGCAGTCCAAGGAACTCTCAAGAGTCTTCGCCAGCACCACAATTCAAACGCGTCAATTCTTCGGCGGTCAGCCTTTTTCATAGTCCAGCTCTCAAATCCATACATCACAACTGGAAAGACCATAGCACGAGTTATACGGATCTTGGTTGGCAGACTAATGTATCTGCTCTTTACTAGGCGGTCAAGGCTAACCATTGCTCTCTTTCTCAGAAGCAGGCGTCTCCTAATTTCATGGCTGCCGTCTCCTTCCGAGGTAATCTTCGAGCCCAAGAAAAGAAAATCTTGCACAGCTTCCACTTCTTGTCCCTTGATGCTCAAGGACTTGATAGGGCAAGACGCCATGATCTTTGTCTTTTTAATGTTCAGTTTAAGCCCAAACTTCTCACTCTCTTCTTGTACGCGCATCAGAAGTCTCTTGAGTTCCACTTCACTTTCTGCCATTAAAGTGGTATCATGCGCATATGAAAGGTTGTTGATACGTTTTCCAGCAATCTTCACTCCGGTTGAACAGCCATAGCAAATAGAATGGTTCTTGGCAGTACGCAAAGGTTTTGTAGGGTGTTGACGAACCCTTGAGGGACGGGCTTGGAATGAACGTTCAGCCTACACTGATGCATGGAAGGCCAGGGCATGCATGTATGGACCAGCTGTAGATGAGATGAGAGTGGCGGTCTAGTGGTTACCTGTGTGTAGCTAAGAGGTGCGGTCACACACGGAATCACGGAGTTGGACTGCGAGACCTCAGTGACATGCTCTTGCATGCCGTGGCTTAAGATAGCGGGCGAATATGGAGCCACTCGAGAAATGAGGCTGCCTGAGCCTTGAAACTGGAGAAAAAGCGACAGTTGTCGTGCACCTCTTAGTTAACAAAAGTGTCGATATGTTTATTCAACAGTCTTCAGAAGCTGTAGAACTGCCCACCGCCACTGCGGATTGTATCTCGTATAGCTTGTCGTAGTTCTGGTAAAGCGTTACAAGTTCATTCACGGTGGTAGACATTTTCGCTAGCAACACCTCAAAAGCGTCGCCACCGATGCCTTAAAGGATGTGATGGATCTTATTCTCTTTCGGCTTTACCGAGTTGATGCGATTACAGAAGTCAACAATGCTGTTAGATAGCTAGTCGTCGGCATCTTGATCGGCCATGGCCCTAAAGGCAAGCTTTGCGCTGCCCCAAAACGCCAGAACAAAAGAATGTGGATTGAACGGCGGACACAGGGATAGTGTATAGCTTTGTAGTTCCAGTGTTGATTGGAGCGCACGGGGACATGCACAAACTATAGTCTTGCGTTCATTCGAGTGGCTCAGATGGATTGAGCAGCACAGGAGCATCCTGCAGAAGAGCACTGGACGTAGCCAACCACCAGACAGCGGCCAACTTTGCCTTCTAGTGCATCAGGACGTTGGCAGAAGCAATGATTTGTACAGCGCACAAAACATATTTTGAAATTTACGTGCTTTAAAAAGACGGCATGCTGATATAGTGGCTTTCGATTATTTTCCATCCTTTCACCCTTGCATCTGCGAGAATTTGCTTTAAACAGTTCTTGTCGAAAACCTTTGATATAATTTTCAGCGGCGCCTTAACCAAAAATTACATTTACACAAAATTACTATTGTAAACTATACTAAGCCCGCACAAATGTATAGATATCAGAGGCTTAAACCAATAAAAGATAGAGAGAAAATAGCATCAAAAATGCAGAGCATACGCTTTTGCTAAACTAAATTGATCAATATGCCAGTCTTGCGAACCACTTCAGAACATACCGCACGCAAGCGTTTACGTTCGAGTTGCTTCGATTGTTTCTTTCTTTATTCAATTCCTTTCTAAGTGAAAGTGGAGCCGGAGCTAAAGGGACAAACCTGACAGAGGCTCCTGCCTCTGGTAGCAATTTCAGGAGTAAATACATCATCGAAGTAATGCTAAAATGCAATATAGTTATTTACAGTAAATGTGTACAAACTTGGATTAGTAATGTTCCCGTTTCATACAATTTGAGCACAGGGTGATTAATTACTATCAAAATACATATAGATCCATGTATATTACTCATATACATTCAAACGTACATAGTGGCATACAAAAATAATAAATAAACAAACATGTACATGTATACGTACATACATATAAAAAATAAACATCATGATATTTCATGTTGCACAGAAAATATTAAATATACCTATAGGTATAGATTACTGAATACACTCATGGCGGATGGCACGTTTAAGAAAAAGAGATGGCGTGGTTTATCAAATATAATTTGGCATATTATTTAAATATGGGGTTTTAAAAATGAGTTTACCAGACACGATGTTTAATAAATGCGGTGATGAAATTTTGAGGTATGTCGGCAGTAGTTAATTTTAGTAACTCGTATTCTTTTTTGCTCTTTGCGCAGTGAGTACTCAGACGTAGCTTGACCTAAAGTGATTAGGTATAGCTTCCTGTTCTTTATGTGGTGCAATAATTTTAGTAGTATATCTGTGTAGCTGGAAGTTTTTAATGTTTAATAAATAGATGCTCAGTAAAAAGATCGCGTCGCTTACCATGATAGTTCTCAGATATTCCTAATATCTTTTTTGTAATACTAACAACAGGTTATAATTGCTCGCTGTAGTTGTTCCCCATACTAGTGCACAGTATGATACTTTAGAAAGGACAAATGTGGTTTACAATGTTTTTTTCAACCACAGAGGAATTAGTTCACTAATTCAATATATGCATCCGACAGCTCTACCTAATTCTAGAACTTGTTTTTGGACATGTGAATTTCATGACAAGGCCTTTCAAAAACAAACGCCTAAGAATTTTTTGTCTTTTACCTCGTGTAATCTTTTGCGGCTGAACATGATTGTAATATGATTACAGAGTGGCTTGTGTATTGGCTTAAATATAGCATATTCTGTTTTATTAACGTTTAGTTGCAGCCTATTTGTGTTAAACTAATGAGAGAGATCGCTTCGGTAATCGTTGATGTCTTCTTCTTAGACTGATAATGATGTATTCGAGAAGAATATGTTTGTAGCGTCTGCATATATAATGATTTGGGGTGTGGAAAATATAAAGGAAAGATCACTAATAGATAGGTTAAATAATAAAGGTCCGAATATTGATCCTTGTGCAGCACCGTTTACTATTTTTAATCTTGGTGACGAATGACTATTAGAAGATACATACTGATATCTATTACTCAGATAATTCTTTAAGAGGTTGTGGCATTGCCACGCATTCCATAGCTGTAAACCTTAGAAAGAGCATCATGATTAAAGCAGCGGAAAGCTTTTCTGACATCTAAATACAGACCTATTGTATACAAACGCTTTTCAATATTTTCTAATATTTCAGTACCGGGTTAAGTGGAGAAATATGGGATAGGCCTTCGCCCTGCAGTGGGTATAGTCAAGCTGATGATGATGATGGTTTAGTAGTGCATGCTCAGATGATGTGGTTTTGAAATCCATACTGAGCAGCATTCATTATTCGACCAAAATTAGAATACGCATGCGCTATTTGGGACCCACACCAATAATACCTTGCTAACAGTCTCGAATCAGTACAAAACCTAGGCATCATCTTTGATTATTCCAAATACAGATACTTCACTACTGTATTTAATCTAAAGGCTCAAGCTAACCTACCACTTCTCGTTAACCGAAGTAAAAATTTTCGACTTTGGCTTCTTCATAAGGTTTATCATTCACAGCTATCCAACTCCGTCATTATGCCCTCTCACCGGACTTCGCAACGTGTCAGCCAAAACAAAAGTGTTTACCTGCCATCTGTCCACACTACTGCGCATCTTTTTTTTCATTTTTCATCTAGACTGTGAAAGACTGGAATGCTCTTCCCCCTCAAGCCGTGCTCCACTCCAATTCGCAATCTTTCAAAACGTTCTTGGAGAAAATATTTTTGTTTGATAACTAATGTATAACTTTGATTTTATGCCGCTATCTCTCATGGAGTACACCTGGGACAATTCAGGTGTATTCTAAAAAAATAAATAAATAATATATTTGTGAACAAAACTTGTTATCCATTCATTTATAATAGTTTCAAACACTTCCGCAAAGATTGGAAACCCAGATATGGGTCTGTAGTTATTTAGAGAATTATCACTTCCTCATTTATTGATTGGACGCACTATGGCTATTTCATGTTTATCAGGGAACACTCCTGATTCAACCATGCGATTGATAATGTAAGCTGAAGATAGTGGAATGTTGTCGGATACATGCTTTATGGGAACAGCATTACTATCGTCAAGTCCAGCGGCACAGTTTGTTTCAGTTGATCTATTATTATCTTTACTTCATCTGGCGAATTTGGGAACAATATTATTGTGTTAGCGACGGTAGTATTTTGTAAAACAGATGCACGTGGGCCTTAATGATCACTGCACAAAATAACTTCCGCAGATTATAAGATGGTCATTTAATGCACCAACTGATTCCGTAAGACCAAAACTGCACTCATTTCATGTTACAGTCACTTGTTTCTTGTACATTCTTTCCCGTTAGGCTTCTAACTTCGTTCCACATTTTCCTTGCGTTGTTAGAAACCCGTTTAAATAGCTACTTATGTAATGACGTTTCACCTTATTTATTTCAGTGATAACTGGATTTCGATATTTTTATATTGGACAAGTTCATTTATACCGCGAATTATTACAAATGAATGGTTCATTTTATTTTTATATTGTATTTTCGTGTAGAGTGCAAAATTTTTCCGAGGCTTCCTTATTCTTTTGATGATATTGTTTCCTAAAGGGTGCATTTATTCACAGATGGTGAGAGCCGATGATGGCTTTCACCATCTGGTGTTACAAACGGACCGCGTCCTCGAGCAGGTCAGGTTGTACGACGCAGGCAGCGCTTAAAGGGGCCCACAAACACCTCCCGAGCACTCCTCACAAACTATCTCAGTCGCTAGATTATGCTGCGATACACATTTGAACGCAATAATACACGTCTACGCGCAGTGCAGGTCCCACAATCCCATTCGAAAGTTGGCGCGTTCTTTCCTTCGACTTTTGCCAGTCCTCCTCCTTCTCTGTGCAACGCTGCTACGTGCATGCGTTTTCGAATGACTATTGGTCTGCTTCTTTGCGACGTCACACAGCCATTAAACTATCGCTTATGCCAGAAAAATCGAAATACGCTTAACATTTAATTATCAGGAAAGAAAATTAGGATGTTTTGTAGACAGAAACATTTTTTCAAAGCTTTTTTTTCCTGCACTTCCGGTCTCGCGCGAGCACGCGCGCATCTTTGCCCTTCACGCAGGCACCACGGCAATCGCGGCGCGGTCGCGAGCGGCGATCTCGTTTCAGTTCCTTGCAGTGTACTTGCGGGGCACTTTCCGCCTGTGAATGTTCTCGTTTCTTGTGTCGCCCATGCGAAATGAACTTCGAAGTCGGCTTACAGGTTTACAACATTAAGTCGGTGCTTTAAATGTCGGGCCCCAATCCACTGCGCCTTACGTAGTGCAGCAAAATTTCGGAGGCAACCGCTGCTCCGTTCCTGTGTCCACCAAACCAAAATACGCACCTCGGATCAAGTCAAGGTGACAACATACGCTGGTAAGTAATGTGTTTACTAGCTTGAACATAGCGCACAGATAAGCGACGGTTTCACAGGTGCAATGAGTTAGTCATTGTTGTGATGCATCATTACTGTGGCGGCTATTAAAATCCTACCGTCTTAACCGTTGACTTGATTGCGTGAAACTACTCACGGAGGTTGCCTTTTGTCTCGTAGTAAGTTTGTAGGTTATAAACCTTTGCCTTATAGTAAATTAGCTAAGACAACTGTACCTACCTGGCTTGGCCGTGCGCGATGCGCGAACCCGTGGTATCATGTGCTGGCGTTGGCAGCTTTCGGCCCCCGATACTGGCGCAGATTGCGGGTTCGCATTGTACGCAGCAGCAGCGAATTAAGTACCCTTACCTAACTTACTGCGAGTAAATAAAAGTTACCGCAATATCAAAGCTCCGTGTGCAGTTTCACCACAAACTACTGATCGGTTAGGCCGGTGAGATACAAGACGCCGCGGTAAACACGTATTAGCATTCGCATGCTGTATCTGCCCCTTGAAAGGTTTCACATGACGTGCAGTGATGAGGAGGCACCGAAGAAACAAAGAAAACAACTTTATTTCGAGAGAAGGCCTACAGAATTTCTCTAGATAAGTCCTAGAGCATATTCCATTATGTCCTGAGGGTAAACAATTGACGTTATTAAAAAAAAAAAAAAAAAAAAAAAAACTTCTCTCCGCAGCGAAGTGTTGTGCTTTCTTAGTCGCTCAGCAGTATAAATTATCGCTAAGAACACATTATTATATCGCCCACATAATAATAGCGCAATTACACTGTTGTCTTGTAAACTGTGGACCTTAACGGATGCGGAACAGCGAGCCTGTGAAAAGAGAGATGTGACATGGTCACTTGTGAAGTCGGCTCACTTTAATTACTTCCATTTACTTCCAGCTTGACCTCAAGAAGCTGAACAACTCTGATCGGCATAATTATTCGCTATCTAGCTTTACACACACCCTGAACCCACAGTTGCTCTGTCTTTCCTACTTTTTGTTTCAGGTGGCAGCTTTGATGCAATACTTGAAGGGCCTGCGAGCGGGTCACACACCATGTGGAGTTGCCGCGATAAGCAAACAGCAACATGCTTTGTGTGCACGTTTGCTTGGCCGCAGCCAGAAGCGAAACACATAGACATGGGTACAAGACTGCACTCACTATGACAAAAAAAGTCATATGAAACTGCGCTCCAGTTATTGTTAGTCGCAGCAAACATATTGAAACAATTGTTTTGGCTCCAGCGGCCAATGCTGTGCCTCGTTGATGCCAGTCTGTTGAGCATTTGGGTTAAGTATACTGACAGTTGTGCTTTGCAATTAAATAGTAATGATGAAGCACAAATCTGTGCCTGTGTGCAGCAATTACTTCTTTTGACGGTCTTTCATAGGCATCAATCATAAGGTGGCGCTCTGAAGCTATGCTTGCAGCTGTGTCTCTGTGTGAAGAGCCCTGAGACCATTTCTCCGCATCCTGGAGGAGCCTCTGGACGTACGCTGCGCGAAATAGCCATCGTGATTACAACAGTTCACTTAGTTTTTTTGTGTAATAATATAAGTAAAACAAAGTTTTAACTTACAAAAAGTATGCTCCATTTTCACTGAAGCGGCACTGAAATGTCATTTTCTTGATTTTGCCATTTTCACTTTCCAGCCGTCCTCTCCTTTCTTTTTCTGTGCCTGGAGCTTAGAAGAATTTTCATTGAAGTGAATAACAGCCAGATGTGACCTAAAAAGAAGGTAAATATGAATGAATTTCTCATATTTTGGAAAAAAATGTGTTTCTTGTTGCCTACTAGCAAAATTATACCAAGTAGAGGCTACTATAAGAAACCATTATGCATTATATTCAAATCACTGCAGCAGAGATTGCTTTTGTTTTAGCTTCTATATCCAGCGCCTTTATATCAAATTAAAAATGTGATGCAATGATCTTCAAGCAAAAAAATGAATGTATGACATGGGCTATACAACTTCATATCGTGGATCACCCGTGTTCTCCCTCTGTGGTATTCTAGCGATCATCATTAGTCCAAGTGATCAAGTGAACCTTGAGCATTCTTTCAGTTTCAATACATTAGCTTTGGGACATTCGAGATGGTTCTAGAGGGGTCGGAAACTTGCGCTGATAACTTCCAGTTCTTTAAAAACTACCTTTGTCTTGGGACTGCACTAAGATGAGGAGCACAAAAGAGAGACGAGGTGTTTTTCCAGCCAGCCCTCCATGCTCGCCCCCAACTTTGTGTCATTGCAGTGTCTCAGCTCATGTCATTTTTGTCTGTATGTATTCCTGGTGCACTGTTCTTTATCTCATCCCATCTGCCTATTCTAATATAACAGCAATGACTTTCAATGAGGACCCTTGGTAGCCTGTGCAGTATGTCTATAGCCTCCTGTCTCACTTTTTCCACGGAAGGGGATTACAGAATGGCTAGTGCTACCATTCTACCAAATATGTTTTTACCATATTATATGAAGCATCCTTGAATGTCAGAAGTGTGCACTGCAGTCTCCTCCAAATGTATGATAACTACCTTTGACATGGAAGTGTTCCAAGTTTCGAAAAGAAAGACACAAGATAAGTTCAGCTAATTTTACAGCAGTGTATTTACTATCAGGATGGAAGGATTGTGGCAGCTGGCTCATAAGGTGCATTGAGTGCCTACTTTATGCAGAAGTTGGGATTGAGTTACCTGGAGGGCACTTTTTTTGGCAGATGTCAGGGTCGACTCCTGTGAATCGCAATTGTAGGGTCTCAATTTACCTGGCCTGATAACATGAGAGCTCCAGATCAAGCACTGCACTAAGAAGACTGAAGTCAAGCCCAACTTCCATAAAAAGAAGGCGCCAAATGCGTCCAGTAACACAGCAGCTTCCCCCTCCTCACATTAAAAAAAAAAACAAAAAAAAAACCTTTGAATTTTTTTTCTCTAAACCTCAGCACTAGACCATGAGAATGACTGTTTTGAGGTGCTTGAAATTGGTCACAAAGCAATTTTTCAGCTCTCCAGGGCTATTCCATAGCACGAACTAAAAGCAATCTGCTTAGTTGCAAGTTCCAATGGGCTGCTTAGCAAGTTGAAGAACCAAAACGAGCAAAAGGAAATGGAGCAAATGATATGAATTTCTGGTCTTCTTTTTCGCACTGTGTTCTATTTCCTATGGTCTCTGTTCCTTTTATAATGACAATATTATGTACATACATTAAAAGCTTCATGCAAGGACTTATTGTTTGCACATGCCATGCAGAAAAGTTGGACTACATAGTCACACTGGAGGGAAAAATAATGTCTTAGTCTTCTCTTTCATTCAACAAACCTTACTTGCATCCCACCATCCGAGTATGCAATTGATTTGGGAGCAAACTTGATGACAAAGTTGTGAAAAGATTCAAGGGAAGATGTTTGGGCTTTGGGAGACAGTTGTCGAGTGTCAATCAAAAACTGGGAGTTCTTCAGAATGGAGTTCAGCTTCTTGAAAGCACCTGAATCTGTTAAAAATATATACATAAAAAAATATATAAATATTTGGCTGATGAGTTGCAGTGTTGGTGTGTGTTCTAGTCAATCGTAGATGCTGAACCTGCTTACAGCTGCTGCATTGCAGCTGAAAACAGTTTTAGCATCATATTCTTAAAAACACCCCAGGTCTTGTACTACTATATTACGGTGAAAAGAAATCTAAGAGATGTTGTCGAGCAAACATGCTACACTTTGTCTTCTTTAAAATTGTCAGTATAGGACAGTATGGAAAATCCCATTGTATTTGTGTTCCATACTAGCATATATAACCAAGCTGCCTCAGTATTAAAATATCTTGCAGTCTCAGCACTCACATTTACATTATTCTGTTTCTTCACTTCATTAGGGGTTTCTTTCTCAGCTATGTCATATGTGAACTTCCTGTTATGTGCGAATGTATACAAAGTTTTTTCTGTGAAGTTCTATTTGCATTACCTATCTCTTAAATTTATCATTGGTTGACAAATGCCACAAGTGTGAGCCGTGCACCTTCCAAACAACATCAAAGTGAAAACTTTACAAAAAAAAAACTATGCAAAACTGATTACCTTTGCTCATCCATTGCCTGTTTGCAAGGAGCTAATGCAGGCATTTGATGTATGGTCTATCATGGCCATCACGCTTATCGCATATGTGGTTCAACAGGCTGCTACATGCTGATGATCAGGTCACCATTACCCTGGCCCAGGGCAGCAACATAGACTTGTGATTGTCTGGATCCATGGTTCTATTGCTTCACAGCCCTTTGACCTGCTCACAGCTTCCAACTTCTTAAATGCAGTATAGAATATTGTTATTACCATGTATTTGCCCTAATTATTAAAGCAAGCAACTGCATGCATCTTTAGTAATGCACCAAGCATCAAAGTAGTGCTGTATGGGCGATTTGCTGCTCTTGCAATATGTCCAGATAGCTGGGTGGTGGTCTGTAGGAGAAATTAAAAACTCATTACATAATAATATATGTCAGCAAATGTACCTCTTCACCAATGGTTTGCAACGATAAAACGTTTTGTAATTCAATTGTTTGTATTATATAATGATTAATTTGATTCTTTTTATGTATAGACATGCAAGCAGCACTTGCCAAGGGCACTCTTGGTGAGGCTGAAAATAATTTCTAATAATATGCAGAAATTGTCGCCTTTTGTTAAAGACTGCACTGAGACTCGTTAAGTTGAGGCCAGGCCCCCTGCTCGCACTATTGGGCACTGCAGCTGACTTCACACAGTTAATATGAATTGCAGCTTGCCAATTTTCATATCGCAGCATTGCCTTACCTCTACTATTCTTACCTGTTCCCATTGTAGAATATGGTCAGTCTGAATGATAACAACGTTGTACGTGCAGTACTTGGCGCTGTAGCCCGGGGAGTCGCAACGCCCATCTCCTGCGAGGTCCACTTCCATTCCATCCAGCTGGCTGATGATCTGCACCCGCTGTTCCTGGAAAAGCTGGGACAAAAATAAATGTGCATTTGTGAGCCACTTGTAACATTGTGCCGAATGTGTCACTCGATCGTTGCACTACTGCATGCGCGCGCTGTTTTTTCTTTTTTTATTACGCAAGCTTGCCATAAGGCATATTATAAGAACCCGTGAAAATTATTTTCCGTTAGGAACCGGAGAAGGCTCTTGCTCTTATTGCTGTCGGTGAGCCATTTGGAGCAAATGGCTCAAGGAGCAAGGAGCCTCTTCCCTTGTTGTGGTTAATCCCCCCCCCCCCCCTTTCCGCAGGAAAAATCTAGTTGTGTATATAACTCCTGTCTATGCTCCTGTCAAAACCAACTCTTACACTCCCGATCGGCAGCTGATCGCTTAGGGATAAAGAGCCACAACTTTGAGCGACTAAGCCAGTTCACGCGAGTGATAACGTTTCATTCGCGACCCCCCCCCCCCCTCCTGCTGAAGGGTAAAGCCTCTTGGCACTTTTTTTTTCTGTTTCCATCTCTTCATTCCTGACTTTCTTTTTATCAACGCCCATCTCGGTTTTCACGTGTTTCTAATTCCTGGCCGCCTCGGTTGGTAAACTTGGACGCGGCTCCATCCGCGCGACATTTCAGGGTGCGCTCTGTACAAACACCACACGGCGTTAAAAAAAGAAAAAGAAAAAAAAAAGCTACAGGGCGGGAGTCATGCTGCGATAATAATCGGGCACCGAACAGAGTTTGTTTACTTCCTGTCGGCGCGCGTGTTCGCCGTTGCAGTCAGCTGACGCCGAACCGCGGCTGACAAACTACACCACAGCGCACAACTACGCAGTCCCCTTCTCCTCATCCCCTTCCTTTTTTTTTTTTTCTTTACAATCGATCGTTATCTTTCACGAAGGAGCATCATATAGTCAAAAGCAAGAGGAACCTAAACACGGGGGTTTCAAGGTTCGGGCAAGGTGCACGAGAGAGTTTCCCTCCGCAACGCCCGGAAGACCGCTCTCTGCGATCTCGATTCTGAATTTCTAGTCTTTCGCTAACATCTCATGCCCTTGCTGCGGTACGGATATTATGGACCCCGAGCTTGAAAAGCGACTTCGGCGAATGAGTACCGAGATGGGACTCGACCCCCACAAGTACACGCCGTTGAAGAATCCGCTGCTAAACACCGACGATGATAGTATACGGCTTATATTTGTGCATTGGTGCGTGGGGTCGACTAGCATAACATTAAAAAATAATAAAATCTCATAGTAAGCTCGCCACTGGTTTATTTTGAGCAGTGTAGTTCACAGTGATCATGACAAATCTTGCTATATGCATGCCACAACGCCGAGCAAGATCGCCTGAGTTAAAAAAAAAAAAACAAACAATCCACTCTGTACTGTGATAACGCGTCTAAAGCTAATATTATCACAATCTTTTCATTTTACACTTACCGGCAGGGTTGGAAGAAACAGCGCTGGTACCGCTCCATCATGCAGACTCAGTCTTGTTGGGATCCCCAAATCGCGAACCACATATCCGGGTAAAGCAAACGTAGATAAACGCTCTCATCACCGATGCTGGCTATCCGATGATCTGTAGCCACTGTTTCCGGAGGTTGGCGTTTTGAAGCACTTGATGCAGAATGTTTTTCCTGCCGTCACTAGCAATACCTTCGCAGCCAGGGACTGCACACTGTAACAACCTCCCGCTCATGTCCCGTCAACAACAATTCAGCGCTTCGATAACTGCCTTCGCGAACTCAAGAGAGTGACCAGTCTAGCCCAGAACTGTTCTGCACCCGTCGCGCACACGACGTAACACAAAATCGAAGGTGAGGTCAACGCTAGGGATGTATATCGTGGCAACAAAACTTTCGCGAGTTCGTGCCGAAGGGCGATGACGATGAAGCAGACGACAAGAGGCCCCCGGCGGCGCGTCGGCAAGCAAGCGCGCCAAAACGGAAGTTGCGGCGTGCGGCGCTAAGCAAAAAAAGTAAAAGCGCAGATGCGTCAGTTGTGACGTGTCAGTGGGCGAGGCCTTGGAGGAGGGTCAGCCTTTGCGCGTGCTAAAAAAATGAAAAGAGGAGGAAAGCCGCGAAGGCGCAGATATTCAAAATTTGATTGCAAATAACTCTGCTTCCAAATGCCGCATTTAAAAAATTTTTGCGGGAAGGTTATCTTACATCGACATTCTTTCACATACTAGGCATAGGGAAACTGTATCGCTAAGGCTGTTTTGGGCCCCTTTAAGACGAGCCACATCGTCTACTTGGGTGGTCGAGAGCAGGGATTGTGAGCTGTAATTTGGCGATCACATTGTTCGCTTCGCATAGCCGAATAACCACGACGAAGGTGGAGTGTACCGGAAAAAAGCTTCTGGTACAATATCATGCAAAGGTTTTCTATTCTAACAGGTAGTTCTGCAGCTCTTTAGTCGCTCTCCTCCGCTCTACTGGGTCACTCATGCCTGCTTGTCCAAGTGACGTCGATGGCCTATCTTACCTGGGTTCTGATAGGAGTGTCACCCAGAAATCGATCCGCGCAAGTACTTACCGCATCGTGCTAAACATTGTTGTCTTCTACATTCCGACCTTTTCAATTTCATTGTTGATCAGCTTTTTTCCAGTGCTTCCTTTACTTTGTTCACGTTTTACCTGCCTCCTCGGTCACTATGGTTTTCTTGTGCTTGATCTAACGAGTTGTGACTTCACTCGCTGTTTCCTCGTACGCCCTGCAAGAATCCGTGATGCGACACATCTGTGGCTTTTTGTGACATTTGACACAGACCCTACACGTTTAGCATCGCCTGAAATAAGAACGAATTTCTTTACAAGCCTTTACTTTTGCTTGTAAGCATGCAACTTTATTGCGTTTGTGGTTGGTTGCCTTGAGTTCGGGATAAATGAGCATAGATGTGGGTTTTGCGGAGTGTAAAATTCTCCTATAAATATCATTTCTCATTTTCCTCGGTGGTCCTGCTCAACCTTATTATCAGGTAGTCTACAGCAACTGCCTCCCCATATTACACTGATGCGCTCAGCTTAGGCATAGAAATACTTCGCAAGCCTCTGTAATATGATGCAGCCGCAGCAATGTTTTCGCGTTTCCTACTAGATCTTTGCTTAAGGTTGTAACTATCCTCTTTAATGCAACTGATGTGAATTTCGCCGTAGTCTTGTCGCAGAGCATGCAATAATTGCCTTAGAATTGAACTAACATTTTTATCGCTTTTTACTTTGTTAATATTTGCTATCGGAGTAACGTTCCAGTTACTCGCCTACCTATTTAGGCTAGTTGGTTTCATCCTTTGCTTAGAGGAAAAAGTGCACTATTTGTAATAATCACCTAGAGCCACATTTCTAACAATGAAGTACCTCTCATAGCTGAATACATCTCGGTTTTGTATGTATAGTTCTGTATGGAAAGGTTAAAGGGTGCATATGCACTCTTAAAATATAGTTAATCTTGCGGCAGTCTCGTAAGTATATTAGGAAGAAAGCAGCTGCATCGATTAAGCTGTCATTCAACTCTATGCTAAAAGTGCAATCTGCTGCTAATTTTGCAATAGTCAGAACATTTAGAATATGCCAAAAATGTTCGAGAAATATATATCCGCGGTATAAATATCAAAACGTTTTAACTTTATCAGTGTCTTACATTTATTTTCAGAAACACACACAGATTGCATTTATAAACGAGTTCTTGAGAGCGCAGGACACATTTCTGAAGGAAAACATCGCTTGTAATTTTCCGCTTGGGTGAAATCTATCAACCGAATCTTAAAAGCATATCAATGTTCGAAACTTGTCTAACATTGCCTTTAATTCGCCACCCGCCATTTATATAGTCATGTACAGCATGAAGAACGCGTCCGTAAAACTTTGAAAGCAGACTTTGCTACTTATTGAGACCTTACACCATTTGCAAAAACATTTCTGTGACACTGTTATTCATTCAGGCCATATTTTGTCTGGAAGTTATAATAGGCGCTTAAAGAAGAACCTGTTAGCTCGGCACTAGTTAGGCCATTCTGAAATATCAAATTGAGCTTGCTCGAACTACGTTACAAGAAAACTTCTTCAATTTCATTGCGATTATAAAAAACGTGCAACTTTTCTTTTTAGCAATGTGGCTGTGCTTGAAGCATACTGGTAGCAGCTACTAATGAATATTTTCAAAAAAGAATATAGAACATGACGGAATTTTTAGGATGCACGGAGGATTTTTTTCTGTCTTCTATAATTTTACAAATATCTACGATATTTAGAACAATCGTGCAGGCTACGGGGTTCGGAATAAATTTCCGCCGATCGGAACCAGTGTGACCGAGAAACAGGAGAGCTTGTCGCTTTCCTATTGCTTACTCTCTGTTTGCTGAAGATGTTTCAAAAGCTAACTGCTGCGAACGTCTCTACAAGAACACTAGTATCAAACGCAGAAGGCGATGTTGGTGGATGGGGGGAGAGTGAAATAATTTTCGCTCAACGATGTCTTGCCCACATGTCATAAAGCAGCTTAAAACATAGCTTTGTTCTGATTTTACCAGTCTAACAAATAAATTGTAGCACCCAGAATTTTTTTATACCTTGGCGCTGTCGAATAGAACTTTAGCGATGCTATGTTTTTCGACCTTCCCACAGTACGTTGACGGCTAAAAGTATTATCAAATGACCTTCAATATCCCAGGTACATTTTTCGCGTCATCTTGTACTAACCTAATTTTAATATATTTTTTTTAGTTGCCGTCATTCGAGCCGTTTTTTTCCATAAGCCTCGACCTCATTTTCTGGGAGAGCATTAACATGTGCATTTCTTTGGTGGAAAACACGCTGACACATGATGAAGCAACGACGCGTCAAAGGCGCTAAATAGCAGCTGGCGTTCATTTCAGAAATGCAGAAATTCCCATACCTCAAACCCAAAATAATAAACAACCAAGTCGCTGCAAGGACGATAATGAGTTAAGAGCCACAGGCTCAGATAATGAGAAATGCAATCCAACAAAAGATGGGTTGAATTTCAGAAGAAAAGGGTGAATGGCAGTAATAAAACATTTGGCGCAGTGCAGAGTTATGGATTGGAGAAATACGCTAAATATTGTCGTTGGCTGCACATTAATATCTACTATAGCGTAATGACTCCGCAATTTTTTAGTGTCATGAACCAGCATATTTCAGAGGTTTGACTCAGCAGTTTACAGTGTCATGAGTCAACACGTTGCAGGTTAATGACTCAGCCCTTTAGAGCCTTGACTAGACATTAGTCAAGGTCATGACTGATTGGCATATACAAGTAATGGACTCCATAATCAAGTACATTGGGTGTCCAATCTGAAAAACTTATGAAAAATGGATATGACTCATTACTAAGCTATATTGACTTACAAGAAATTACGAGGCATTAAATGTCATTTATATGCCACATGTTATCACATATACATTCATGAATGCCAGGCTCATCTTCATGCGACATCTTATACCCCGTTACTTTGGTCCCATTTTGCTTCGATGTTTTCCTTCCACTTTGGGCTTCCACGTTTTGCCAAGACGTTTTTGCAAACATACCAAACTTATGTGCTCTCCTTAAAAAGGCGAATGCTTACTTATATAGAAGAAAATTATTAACTGTAAAGGAAAATGACTTACGACAGGTGCATGTCAACTGTGAAATTCGATGGAAGTAGAAAAGACGAAAGACACGTGCTCAGTTTAAAAGAGGGATAAAGAGAAAATAAATCGTGAAAAAAATCTGCAATTACATTACCCTAACCCAAGTTTCATGAAGGTTAGCCATTTGTATTAGCCGCAGTCACTGCTGCAGCTTCTATTTTAACTCCCTAAAGCGCTTGATAAACTCGGCAATGGACAAATTCGGCTTCTGTTTGACGATTCCGCCAGCTGTTTGGCATGGCTGGGGCCTTTGGCCTCAACGATGTAGCGTATGCTAATCGCGTGTACCTCACATGTCACTTCCGCTGCTTCAGTTCAAGCTCGTCCTCGAGCAAATACATTTATCAGGAGGCCGACGGCAAGGCTTTATGGGGGCGACGCGGACGACCTGGCGCTGGCAGCTCCGGCAATAACTCGAAGTAAATTTAGACACAACGTAATTATTAGCACTTATGCGCTCGATGATAATGAAGGGACCAGAGTGCATGCAGGGAAATTTCTGGTAGTGTCCTCGCCGGCGCAAACGGGTCCAGAGCCAAACGTGTTCTTCGGAGTCATTGTGACCATGATTCAGCCGTTATCATAGCTTGCCTTGGTTCGATCTTGCATGCTGAAGGTTCTTGGGCGAGCATGTAAGCGCGCTTCATCTTCACGGCATAAAGTGTCCAGAACAGATGTATCAGGATGTACGCAAAGTGCATAATTGGGTTCAGAAAAGTGCACGGCGAAAGCGCGTAGATACAAAAGAACGGTGAAAACTCGCTTGTCTCATGCGGGGGATATTGTACGCTTAAGTGACAAAACGCAGCACTGGGTCCTAATTCTTGTGGTCAGCGTTAACGTGCAGAAAGGTCTACTTTAAGGTGAACGTACGAGTATGTAGCCGCACTCTTTAGAGCGCTCATACTTTTACCATGGCCGCACAATAAAGCAAAGTGGTGTGCTTGCAGGATGATATGGAAGGGGGGCTTTGCATCATGTGTCAATTAACTTTTATTCACGGCCAGGACAGATGCACTGCACTTTGATGAGTGTGGTCACATACTTGCATGTTCACGCTAAGAGTGGATCACCCTGTACATAGCCAATATGTTCTTCAAGGTGCCATTTATTCGCTCTGTCAGACCATTTGTCTGCGGATGATAGGACGTAGAGCGCCGATGGTCACAATGACATAATCGGAGTTACTCTTCTACGACATCGGCACTGGATTGAAGCACACGGTCACTGATGATGACTCGAGCGGCGCCATGGCAAAAATAGCTGAGAGCAGCAAGAAATGAGGAAAGGTCTCCTGCTTTGTTAGGAATGTGAGCAGCTGTCTCTACATATATTGGACAGTAGTCGACGCATACAATTATCCAGCGGTGGCCGGTTATTCACATGGGAAACGGACCAAGCTAGGCGATGCCAATTGTCTCAAATGGGTTATGTGGCGAGCTGGTCGGCTGCAGCAGTCCAACTGGTAGAGCACTGCAATACTTGAACTGTTGTCACACCCGATGCAGCTTGCAACCTACTGCCGCGCTGGCGTCTTTATTCGAGGAGTAGAATCGATGGCGCGTTCGGTAGTACGTGAAAAGTAATTGTTCAGAGAACACTCGACGTTCTAGGTGAAGGTTCCTTAAGAGTTAATATTTAGTAAACTTGAATAATATTGCACATAAAGAAATCGTTAAAAGTATATGTTTAATTTGAAGTCAAGGAAACTATTTAGTATCATTGGGGCTATTTTCCTTCCACGCTCCCTTAATAACAGCTGACTACAGAGTCTGTTTTTGTTATTGTCAATGTTCACTTACTGGTTGCTTATACTAGGTCAACCATTTTTGGCCTAATTATTCATGCAACCTAAACAAAACTAGTTACTTTCCTTAAATCAAATATATAAATACTTATAATCATCAAAGCCATCTAGATTTACCCAGCTTACATTCACAGCTACAATTATTTTTTGTTCAATCCTACAGCCATACAATTACAAAGTACTGAAAGAATAACATCACGAAGTGATCTGCGTTTTTACCGTTTTGAAGAGCATTATGGGGTTGGGTTTGCTTCCTCTTCTGAGTTTTGTAGACATGAGCTGGCCCCTGCATGCAGCGAATTGGGGTAGGCTGAAAGACAAATGGAAATTGTTGGCTCAGCCTCCTTTCAGGCGTGGGTTGGTTGTGGTTATGTTGCTTAAATATGTGTCCATTTCGATTGCGTACGGTCCGCGATTCTGTCCACGGTCGGCGGAAGTGGGCTTGCCGCCCACCGTTCAGGCAGATCGGCTATCTTTCCACCTAACCGCTCACCACCACCCACCTATCAGTCTTCAATTTTACTGTATTTGGCGAGAACATTTTGTTGACTGCAGTGTGACCAGTAAAACAATTTCACATGCTGCAGCGCGCGCTACTGGTCATTTTCCTTTCTTTCCAGTTGGCGTCACATCATTCTAATGGCTACTCATACATTTTTTGTTATATGCCGCTACATCTGCTCCTCGAATATGGGAATGCATTGTGCGTGTATGGGGATTATACACCATTTAGGTGTCGGTCCAATAGCAAAAATGGGCAATTTGTAAAGAGGCATTACCGCTCGGGCATTGCACTGTCAAATGGATAATAGGTTGGTACATGTAACGCTGGAGATTTGTTGTGCATTCCCGACAGCGTGCGCAACAGAAAGCATTTTTCGAACCTAGCACGAATTTTTGTTTTGTAGCTTGCATCTGAATTGCATGCAATACCATATTTGAGTTCATTATGTAAAATTGCTGTCGCGTGAATGGCTTTCAAGAGTCTTTATTCCTATTCGATAATTCGAACATTTTTCCTCAGGGCCGAATTAACCAGTGTTTACTGCATTCGAAAAAAGGCTGCGCAGCCATGCGCGCTGCCGCTTTGTTCTCCCAAGTCGTTGGCTGGGTTGTCATTTGTTTCATACTGCCGCCCCTCCAACCTCAATCCCTGATTTAAAATGTCCACCTTTCAACATTATGTGAAGAGAACGTTGGTACAAGTATTGTCATTGGTACCTTTATGTGGTACAATATTCTATTTCAGTTGTGTAAGAGACAGGAAATATATGACCTAATCAAGCCTGCTCATATATATTGTTATTGCATTTTTTTCATCGCTGCATCTATAAAAGCAACACAATTGCTATAATTGCAATTGATGCGGTCTTACCTGGAAATAAAGAAATAGAATGACCCCACAAGGAGATTCAATTTCCTAGTGAATCTTTACGAGAAGCCAAGCAAAAGTGGCAAGCCTATGGTCGGCCTGAGTTTGGCCTTGCCAATATGCACAATTCAAACTCACCCGGCCGACGTAGGCCCTCAAGCTCGAACTGAGTACGAGGGTTTTCAATAGCCTTGAAACGAATGACCTTTGGCAATAGACCTTGGACTAACGAATATAGCCTACTTGGCCAGTCTGACGTCTGACTGGGGTGTACACATCCACGGCCCGTGCTTTACCCAGGCAACGTTTGTAGTCCCGACATTGCTGCTGCGAATGCATTTCTAGATCCATACCTTTTGTTTCAAAAGGGCACTAGCTTTGTAGCATTGATGAAACATACTCGAAGTTCTGGAAGGCGAAAAGCAACCGTTATACAAAAAGCCTAAATGAACGGCTCCGCTTCAAAAAACATATTTTAAGTGCCTATTTTATTGGCCACTGTTTTCAAATCAATTTACATCGGCTTTCAGCCTCTATGCTTAGTAGAAGTCTCTTTCCCTTACTCTTCGTACCCGTCATCGCATTTCTGTGCTGTTATTAGCCATCTCTTGACTGTGGTCATCAGGAAATTCACGGACAGCACATCGCTCACAAACACGCTGGCTCTCTCAGTCTTCCTAGAAAATTACGAAAAATATCACCTTTCATCCTGTATTCTCAGAACCAAAGATTTTAAAGCTTTATAAAAGAGTCAATAGGACGATTACCATATGGATCGTCAGTGTTATCTTTGCTGCAGTTCAATATTGCATTCATTGGATAATATCTTACATAGACTTAATTATGGTGCTACTATGTTACACATATACTGTGTCCTAGCATATTTAATTCAGCGGGCTAAAAAAATAAAATTTAAAATGCAGACGAAGGAAACAAGTTATATGTCCCCCATCTGCATTGAGTACCAAGAAAAAATTTGTATTCGCAATTTTTAGCTGACATTATTTACCTAAATTAATAACGCATATTGACTTGGAAGTTGCTACGTTGCGGGAGTGGCTACAATTTTTATGACCATAACCCCCAAGTGCACGTTTTCTTTTACTAAACATGAAAATCTAGAAAATATAAAAATAACCTGTCCGGCGATTTAAAGTGCTGCCTTAAATCTGCAGGCCAGTGCAGCGGTAGGCGTATAGTTCGACGATGGTTTATTCGCCTGCGTCAGCCAAACCGTTTTACGCGACAATATTTGCTTGTTCGGCTTACAAGTGCCAAATAATCTTACTATATGTATGTATGTGTATATATATATATATATATATATATATATATATATATATATATATATATATATATATATATATATATATATATATATATATATATATATATATATATATATATACTTTCTATTAGGTTTTGGTGTCGATCGCCGCTGCGAAGTTGTCCTTCTTTAATAATTATAGTTTATTTATGGTGCGCCACTTGTGTTGCGCACACTTCCAGATACCCTTAAAGTGTCTGGGGTAGCTGTTTAGAACTAAAAGGAGATGCCCTCAGTTTGCGTGATTAGCTCAGCCGCAAGTCAGCTACATTTAGTAACAGAAGGGGGTGGTAGTTTGAAGTCCATGTGTTGCCGGTTCAGTCTGGAGTAAGGGTCACAGTGAAATTTAACGAGCAAAACGAACTGTATACAGCGATACGATACAGAGGAATTCACAATAACACTTAAAATACACAGGCAAGAGGATGAGAGAAGAACAATGCAAAGTGTGGGACTAAATAGGATATTAAGAGCTCAGAGGCTTTAAAACAATGAACAAATAACAAGACAGATTGATCAAATAAACACCTAATTGTTCGCCAGGCACTGTTGGACGCCGATGTTTGAAGAGTCATAATGTCGCCCCGCTGTACTGAGGGCCGCTTCCTTGAAGATTAATGCGCTTGCCTAGCAGCAGGGTGACCCCTGGAGCCGACCAGTGACACTGCAACATTATTAATTATAAGGACAAGCGCATGTAACAAAGACACAAACATAGAAAACGACAGGACGAGCACTAAGCATCAACTAGCCCAGCTTTCTGCTTTAACACTGGAACACTCGCTGCCTAAAAATGGGTAACTCTAACACTAACACTCTCCAACACTGGCTAGTTAGCCGATGTGAGGCGACCTCAATAAGTAGGATGCGCCGCTACAGTTTGTTACAACGCACCAATGCAGGCACGCACATACAAGCGACTTTCACTATATAAGCGTTCACTCTTCCTACCGACGAGATCCGCGTCGTCATTGGTCATCTTCGGCCGAACGTTACGGAGACAAACAGCTGTTATTTCTCCCGTGTGAGTCATCATCGCCGCCGAGTGATGAGGAGGGGCTATCGCCGATGCGCGCAAGGCTACGAGTTCTCCTTGTGCGGAAAAGGAGACGTTCCTTCAATCTGCTGGAACGCTCTACGCGACGCCAAGCGCGCGCTTCTTTTGCACTGTGCTAATTGAACGCAGGTGTGCACCGATTTCATGACAAAAGTGCGGCGCGCTTGCTATCACTTCGACATTCATGAGCGACAAACTGCTGACAGGAAGCGCACATCGCCAACATTTAAGCCTCAGGCTGAAATGGGGCCATGCAATCGGTTTTTTCGTTTGTTTTGTTCATTAAAATGGTGCTTGAGAGCAGCACAATTGCTTCGCGCGAGTAACTGTTTTTAATCTACACTTTGGTCAGTTCCTCGCTAGATAATAAAAAAAAAAGTGTGCATAAGGTTTCTACGTCAGATGTAAAGTAAGAGGGGTTTCTGTAGGTATACTCTCAGACTTTGTAAATCACAATTATTGTCTAAAGTGGGCTTTTATAATTGGAGCAAACAATTTTATTGTATTACTTTCAAAACAAATTTTCCTCTACTCTGAAAAGCTGCTGCCAGCAATATGCATCTTTCCATTGCCTCTTTTATGGTTTATTTTTAGCCTATAGCTCAAGTGGCGGGCGCAGCTGGTGCAATGCAAGAACAAGTATATCTTTAGAAGGCAGAAGCACGTGGGGAGATTTTTACCCGTTACAAATATAGCCTATAAATACTACAAGAATAGCATCGCTGCGGTTGTTCTGGAAAATGTAGAATGCGCACATAACAGAGCGGTGTTGGTGACAAGAATAAAACACTCAACTGTTATTTTTCCAGCTCCACAACCATAGCTATAATAGCAAGCTGACAACGCCGAAGATGTGGCCAGTTTTATATTTTTTTTTTACACGAAAGAGCAGCTCGCAACACTGAACGGCAAAAATACGCCCTTGAAATCGCATAGGCTTCGTGCTCATATTTTTTGAAAATAGCCTTCATCTCTCGTCTATGCCCCGCATGCTATTACATTTTATTTGGCAACCAAGAAAAGCGGCTTAAGGCGATGGTAATGTGCTCACTGACACAAGTTTGCCAATAATGTTTTGCAGAAAAGCCAACTTACTTTGTACTGAGTGTTTCTGATGTTTGGATAGTTCGAACAATTCTAATTAAAGATAGATGCTTCAGCAAAAGTCACTCAGATGGCTTTCACTTTCGGCCTCTAATAGGGTCCCCCAACTTCATAAAAAATTTATCTTTCTCTTTGCAGCATTCATAATTACAACGAAAATACTGTCTTAAATAGCGAGCGTTGTTGAATGCATCATACCCTCCTCCTTGTACCCTTCACTTGTACACACTACGGAACTTTTATTTAGCAGGTTTAGTGGGACAGCTTTTTATTGATACCGCTACGGTGGCGCAGTTGTTAAGGCGATCGATGTCTGTCTCCAAGGGTGCGCTTCGAATAGTGGCTATAGCAGCCGCTTTACAATTGCGGCCGAAAAGCAAGTCGGTCGTGTTCTCTTGCGATGACAGTGAACTTTACAAGAACCCAAGATGGCTTGATTTCCGAAGTTCACCCCAACCTGTCTCTTATAGCCTGAGTCGCTTTAGCACATTACGCCTCAAAAACCAGAAACTAAACCTTTCATTTCTGGTTACTCTGAGATAAGTGCCAGCGGATGTTGAAAATGCGCTGGAAAGCCGCGCGTCAACAGCCACACAAGTTTACCTCACAAAAGCTGCAAAGATAAGCTCAGTTGTCCGCAGCTCAGAAGCCGCCGTAGTGAGCGCATGAAAATTGTCGCATTGGCAGTTGAGTATTGTGTTATGTGTTATTTTGTAGATCTTGCGGTGTATTGTTTTGACAAGTAAGACGCGCTGTACGAAGGTTGTCTCTTCGGTACTATCAGAAATCAATCATTTTCATACAATTCAATTGTTTTCTCATTTTTCTGAATATTAATTACACAGAATCATTCCGCGGGAAACGCGCATGGTTACAATAGCGGCCACCTTCATTCGTTCGAAAAACAATTGGGAGTGCTAGCAATTATACGAACGGCGTTTGTCAAGATACATTTGGGGACAAAATTATTTCTGTTGCTGTGGTGACTATTTGAAGCTTCCAGTGGCAAGCACTGATCTGCCGAAACAAATTTTTGAATTATTCGCAATACACTATGTAATTACGCATATTGTGTTATATTTCACATGCGTTATTCTTTAATGTGACTTCATAAATTGAACATTATAAGAATTTTTGCATATGGTATGGGCCACTTCAGTGCTAAAAATACTGGAGTTTGAGGACAGGTTTTATTACATTTCATCTGAAATATTGTGCATGCTTTTACAGGTTGCTGTAGTACTAAACGCTAAGAACGATTCAAGCTTGGCCAACAAAGTGCGTTAAAGAAATAAATTTTCTAAAGTTCCGCGAAAAATGACTTTTTTTTATTGTTAAGCCCATTGTTAGCACCCAAGGCCCTCCAGATAAAAAAAAAAGCGAATTTCCTCATGACACACATGAAAGTCTTATCTTTTTTTTAATCCATCAATAACCGAAAGCGGCGAGCTCCTGAAGAAGGACGTCACTGCAAACACATACGTGACACTGGTTTTATCATGTAAGCTATGAGCAAAATACAGAGAAGGATACTGAGACGTCTACATTTGCCCTGCTTTAAACCAATTTTTACGTATAGTGTGTGTACATCACGTTGCAGAGATAAATACTCGCGGACTTAAGGAATCAAATGTTGGCTAAGGTAAAAAATAATTAATTTTTCATCGAGGCTTCATCAAAATAAATGAAGGAAAATAACTTCTTGAGCCTCTGATATTGTGAAAGTAAGGATAAGTAAGAGGGCGGAAAGGCATTGAACGCTGTGTGCGGCGCACTGAAATGTGTGCCACAAACAGCTAGCTTATAGAAGTAATAACCTTAAGGAAATTAATCACTAAATGATGCCTTTACTGGATTGAGTAATAAGGCAAAGGAATAAAAAATATGGCCATGAAGTTCCAAAACGGAAGCATAAAAGAAAGCCTTCTTCGAAATTATGTCTTGCAACGGCGGTAATAGTTCATAACTGTTAATCTACTTCAGACCTGCAATGATTCCCACATTGCATGCCGAAACCTTATAGTACTCAAGCAATAAATAAATTCAGTTTAAGCAATGAACAAGAATACTTAGGTAGTTTCACTGTGCATGGCAATAACTACCCAAATGTTAAAAAGCTTAAGTTGAGTTGATGAGGAAACAGGAGCAACACAGAAAAGTAATAAAAATTAAGATCATAGTTGACAATAACCTGCTATGAGGTATCCTAAACCTTTGGGTACACCGTGTAGTATTGCGGCTGTGAAACGGGGCGTAGACATTCATGCCTCAAAGTCGAGAGATTTCAGGAAATCTAGCCAATGTCTGGCCCTGCAAAGCCAGCACCAATGCTTTTGGGACTTTGCTGAGACCTAGAACTCAATATTGGGTGTACCAAGTTGACGAACATATATCGTTTGCAATGCATTTACAATAAAACGACACATTATGATGTATACTTTGTAAAGAGCACAATTGTATATGCGAACTACAATATTAGGCTGTGACATGTACGTGTTCTGAGTGAAGTCATAGTCTGTGTGCGTCTACAACGTGGTTGTTAACGGAAATAACAAAATTGTCGATACTTACATTATTTTCTAAGGCAAAATTTGAGCGCAACTTATCAGCTGTGACAGCTTTTCGATAGATTCAGGCAAAGAATTTGAGTAGGACATGCATGTACAATTAGTGACAACTGTTATTTTCAAAAATATTTCTCTTCCACGAGTGACAGATAATGGACCTTTTCTTGCCTGTAAACCACCTTATTGGCTCTATTTACCTTTTGATGGAGCCAAACGAAGAGGCGTCAGTGTGCTGTGCGACGTTAGAGGAAGATCCCCAGGTGGTCAAAATTACTATAGGGCCCTTCGCTATGGCACCTTTTGACTCATTCTACTTACACTCTTATCAACTTCCCTTCCTTTACGGCGCGGGTCAGGAGTCCACAGATCTGGTATGACAGGTTTTGCGCCTTTTCTTTTCTGTGAACCAATTATAATTGTTATTAGCTCTAAATTATATCTTATTAATCACATGAACCATTTTGTCACTTGCACACCTATCTTTGATGGTCTATCCTATGGTATCATTCTTTTTCAGATGTACCAAATAATTTCTCTTTTACAGGGCCAATCAAGTCATGCACCCCTTTCTTTGATGCTTCTTTTTTTGGCAGAGGAGGTGGTTACTAGGAACAACTGCGACGCCAGGGAATACATTACTGGTTACTGATTACTGCGATACGCAGGAACGTGCGGGAAAGAGCTAAAATTCATCGACGACTGTTGATTCTAATAATAATAATAATAATTGGTTCAAGGAAAATGGGAGAGTGGTGAATATCGCAGTTGCGCCCCTCGTTGTCGTCAATGGTGAGTGGTGTACATGTGTCACTCCGGTCTGAGTTGTCGAGTGTCACTCGCGTGTTTTCACCATTTATTTCTTCCCGTCATGTCAGTCACCTTTAGACAGCACACATGCACGTGGTGTGCTTTCTCCGCATGCACGTTCTGGAGCCTATCAAGAGTCCACAGCGTTCACGCCGATCCAAGGCCAAATTGTGACAGCCTGAAGTAGACATCCTGCTTTACCGGATACGCACTCACGATGTGCAGCCAAAGCAGAAAACATTGATTTAATCTTTGAAGTCCACAGCTGAACTCTGCTCAATACCGCTTCCTCTCTGATTGCGGCGCTGTAAAATCTTCCACCCATGAATGCCAAATGTCATTGTGGTAAACGCGGTAATCAAACAATCAAAGTTGCTGGGCCATTATGCGGTGATAAGCTACTGCTTTTTGGTTGCTTCGATTTGTCAGTTGAAATAGGCGGCGCCCTGTCGCATGATATGTGCTGGAGGTTTTTACGTGCGATCGGCTGTCGGTGCAATACTCATCCACAAGCTAAGCCGACCTTCACTGTTAAAAAAGGAATGCGCCGCTTTGGGGATTGTTGTACTTACATTTTGAGATGATGAGGTATGGGGAGGCCTCGTAGGCCTCTGAAATGTTAAGAAGATCGCGCCTGAGATGCCTATGTGTTCCATCTAGCGCTTAGTCCTGATACACAGTACCAGCATAAGGAGAGCAAGGCGATCATACCAGCCGAAGCGCTCAGCTGGCTTCCGGTAACAACATCGACAAAGCCAAAGGCACAAAAAAGTCGACTTTTCGCAGTATGCTGTTACGAATTACCTCAACGATTTGCTGATTCCGGCCCAATATCTTCCAATCCTGACTTAAGAAGGCTAGTTACCCAGGTGCGCAAATAGAAGGGGCAGGATACAGTACCAGGCGAGATAAAACACAGATTGCAGTCACTTTAACATAATAGACAAGCTGACTGCCAATACAGGCTCGTGTTCTGAGGCCACCGCGTAGCGATGCCCATCCAGACAAAAGCGGCAATGGTATACCTTTTAAACGACTCGCATCAGGGAATAGGTGTGTAGAAAAGCATTAACGTGTTCAGTATTTTGGCTTGACATAGAGCGGCTTGTAAATTTTGTCATATTTTCCTGAAGGTGACGCCTATGCCGAGCAGACAGGAATTGGTACCCTGGCCTAGATCTTTTCGATATTGTTAAAATCTTCACGTTAATTTTGCCGGTCCTACTGAAGGATGCATGTTGCTTATAGCGGTGGAGGCTCATACCGACTGAACGCCGCACCTGCAGTTTCAACTATCGAGGATTTGCGCGCAATGCTCAGCACCTTGACATACCATAAACCATATTTTATGAAAATGATCCTTGGTTAACCGGAATAACTTTAGTCAACCTTCTCAGACGGAAAAAGGCTGCGACTATACACGCCGAATTGTACCAACAGCACCTATACAATTTCGGAGTGTGAAACACGTTTAAATAAAAACCAGCAACACTCTTTGCAAACGCGCATATTCAGAATTCTAATATAGCTACAAACATCCCGCTGACATGGGAATCTACACTGGCAATGCACCTGGTGAGATTCCAGCCGCGTACTAGATTGCAAAACACTAGTGTACCCCTCGCCCCTGTTCAACATAGCTAGACTATATTATGTACCCGGCCTCTTGCAGAAGGTTGATGTAGTATGGACGCATAATTTTGAACACGGAGAGCCCGGGAATCCTACCGCGATAGGGAAACCACTAGGAGCACAGGTGTTAACGGCAGATGACGCTACTGGGGAAACCGTTGGCCATCACTTGGATCAGGTGAAACGGGGACTTCATGACCGACCTGTGACCACAAACTCGCTTAAGAAGCACTCAAATGGCACGGAGTCGCAATTTACCACGGGCCTTGTAAACCAAAGGGCTCTACTGATGAATATTCGTGGTCCTCTGCATGCTTCCGTACCCTACATTCCGTACTGCTACTGTAGTGAGGAGGATGTAGCAGCGGGGGCGTAGAGATAGACGCCGGAGCCTCATCTAGAGCGAGAGGTCGCAGCGCGGTGCGTTCCCAAATAACCACGTCCAATGTTTCAAGAAGGAAGAAATGGTACTGGGATAAAACAAAACGCCGCAGCACTAGAGAAGTTATGCTGCTCTCCTCAGTCCCGCTAGAGAGTGCTAGAGTCGCGCTCCTAGAGTATGTTGGAAGCCGTGGTCCGGACGCTTAGCCTTCTCATTAACACGATGTGAGAAAGACGGAGTCTGTGCAGCACGATTCATGCACTAATGGCTATACCTTCTCCCTCATTCTAGAAGCTCTTTGAGTCGGGCGCTAAGACGGCGATAAGGAGGCGCGGCGATGCGGTTGAGAGCGCCTAATCGACAGCGCTTGCATACAGAAATTTCGTGATCCTTTTCATCCAACCGACGTTCTAGAGGGAATGTCGAAACATGTGAAAAAGAATCACCTCGCCCCTATTGTAACCTCAAAATCAAGAATATGCTGCATACATAGCTAAAATCTTCTTCGAAGGCATTCCATTGGGCTCAGTCGGCTATAATACAGCCTTTGATTTTGGAACGCAATAAAAATTTGCAGCAGTTGGTGTTATAGCAATGTGCCCAATCTCCTTGTCTTCGCCCAAACGTCCGCATCTGAAAGGCGAATAAAACAGTAGCAGGCTGTGAATTATCTTTCAAGTAGTTGGTAATAAATGTTGGATCCAATAGTTCTCAGACATAAATACGAGTGTAGGAGGTTTCTCCAGTATGTACTAGAGCAATCGCTGTTGCTTTATTTCTGACTGGAAATACAATTATTCAACAGTTAGCAAAATGCTCGCTCCACTGAGGTTTTTTTTTTTTTTTATTAATAGAGAGGCCAAAGTTTCAAATGTACTCTTCAGAATGCAAAGCAGCATAAATGAAAACATTAGGTTTTGGTCCCACTGCGACCATCTGCGATTTGAATACCACTATCAGTTCATAATTCATGGCTCCTTGCGTGGACAATACTTAACACGAGTAGGGTGAAGTAAAAGCTTGCATTTAAACGAGTAAAGATATTATGCGCTAAATGATGTAGTGGCAAATGTTTAATATTCAATTTTGATATAGAAATGTTTAAAGAAAGTGTCAAGAAAAGTGACAAAGAGCTTCATATTTTACCACTAATTTAAAACATTTCTTCTCGTGGAAAAAAAGGTATATATACCGGTAGAAATTATAAGATGCCGACAGCCCCCGCAACACAGCTTTGAAACTTCTGTTATTTAATGATGTGATCCAGCTTAACCTTCGGTGACCTATTAGAGCAATCAGGCTTGTGTTCTGTTATAACATATTTTCCACTGAAAAATACAAGTCGTCCTTTTCTGCAATTCTTTTGGATTGACTGCGGAAAGAGCTGATCACCCAATTTTCTGAACTGCTGTCTTCTTTCTCCTTTGCAAAGTTAGGCCTTTGATCCTCTGACTGTTGTGATCATGGATAAATTGTTTGCGCGGTGGCAACGATGACCATAAATATGTTTCAGCTTTCAGTTCAATGCGAAGAAAGTCAGCAATTTTTCAACGGCCACAAATAAATGACTGGACCTATTTGGCAAATTATTAAGCTGAGAGCATATTGCAGCAAGACACGCCTCGCGATGTGCCTATCGCCTCACTGATATGGTTTAGAGTCCTTTAAAAACTCTAGACGTAGATCCATTTAGGTCCAGTTTACCTGTTTCAGGGCTTCAGTCTGGCGAGATCGTGGCGCTGTATTTGCACGAATCCGCTACCATGCACAGCGTGCCTCCTACCCGGCAGAAATAAACCGTGATACGCGGTGGTGCACGCTCATTATTTCAATTCTGAATGTAACTTAATAGCATTAGTAAAGGGCGCCGTAAAAGCATCTCATATTAACCGCAAATAAGGGCATTTTTTGCATTGAGCACCTGCTCCCAATACCGACCATATGCGCTTTGCATATTTCGAAGTGAAAATCTGCCCCCTATCAGGTCCCATTGCAGGCAGTAACTACTTTGTTTTTCAGAGTAACATCTACACCAAATGCACTCTCGCAATGACCGAATCTGTTGGTTTTTGTTGGGGTAACATTTTATCAACATTTTGCACTCTAAATTGAACGTAGTTATAAAGCAGTGCTAGAGGCAAACTATTTACTCCGGTTTTGGTGGATTCGTTTTAAGTGTGTAATTTAAGGGTCTGTCTTGAACGTAACGAGACTATGAGACTACTAGTTGTGTCGGGCGCACATGAACTTGTTGGTGAACCAGTTACCGGAGGTAATTGGCAACCCTTCATTTTTAAGATGTGACGGGTTAAGTTTACATATAACAGGCCAAAGGAGGGGATTGACTTGAGCATGCACCCCAGTTTCTTTGCTGTGTTGAGGAAACTGGACCGCCCGTTAGACAAGCGATACTTGATGAAGATTTTGAGTAAACTGGAGAAGTTTAATGATGACACTTTCGTCATGATCAAAGTAGTGATGCAATATGCTGGACTGTCGTAGTCAGCATATTGGACATGCAACGCAACAAGCTATCTACACATAGCCGTGAAGACGTCCTTACCAGAAACGGCCCGGGCGCCAGTCGAGGACGGATATGGACGCCGACAATGACTGTGTGCATGGGTTAGTGAAATCTGATCAGCGTTTAAGTGTTCTCATAACGGTAGGATCTCCAAGCCTTCTGCAATCAGACACTTTTAGAGCGGCTACTTTTCACTAAAAATGCTCACAATTATTGCTGACAGCGGTCCGTCGTCTAGGAGCGCCTAGACCATTGCTGGACTGGACGTTTTCCAGTCGTCTGTAAAAGCTTTCTGTGATTTTTTTGCGTAGATGCTTTCTGCGATATTTTCTGCGTGAATGATTTCAGCGATTTTTCAGTAGCAGTCAGCACATAACATCATTGCTCTAATCAAAACGATGGCCTTGGTGAATGACTTCCTGAGTCCTAAGGGAGAAAAAAATTGGACAAGCTCTTTCCTACTTTACGGCATATTGAGACCTGCTGAAGAACATCATAATCAGTATGTGCTTTACAAACGCTTTCAGGAAAAGCAATTCACACAGTGTGAAATCTAGCTTCGAAAAATTGAGGTATAGATAAAGAAAATAGGTACCCTTCCTATTGTTGATCTTATTTATCACAAAAAAAAGTACAAAAGCGGTCAAAATAACTAGTCTGTGCGCCTGCAAATAAAAAAGGGAGCGGAAATTAGCTGATGTTCGGCATTTTCTGTATAAAAACAAGTTATCGCATGAATTAAAATAATCACAACCACGCACAAAAAAAGTAGTGTTTTCCGCTCCGAACAATTTGCCGGAATAAGCAGCCGGGTACGTCTTCGATGTAACAAGAAACTATTTTTGAATCATAATAATAGAGGGTGCTTTCTTTCACATAATAAAAAGTTCATTTTTTCTATTGGGCAGACGGATAGGCGCATAAATGACAGTTTGCGCTAACATAAGCAAGACCTCAAAACTGTGTGAGTGGCATACTGCAGTCAACTGCGAGGAATATTCTCATGGTCAACCACAATTTGAGGAATTTGAAGTGGTCAGCAATCACGCAGAGGCATTTAGAAAAATACTGCTTCATGGTAGACGATAATCTTATTGGAATATCTTTTCTCATCTTGATTTTTCACAATATTAGTGGTTGTTTGTTACTGTACGGGGATATAAGTGTGTGCATCGAAGCAGTAAACTCCGTGGTTTTAAGTAAGCGGCATAGTTGTGGCTATTGTTACGTTCGCGCTTTTTGGTCAAGAAAGGCAAGAAAAAATGTATAGCCGTAACTCCGAATTACAGTCTTAAAATGGCGAAATATTTGGGGTTTTGCACCTATAGGGACCTATATAGAACATAATTCCTCTTTTTAGTTGAACATTTGAACACAGAGCAAAATTTACTATGTATATATGTTAATCTGTTTTATTAGGCTTAGGAGAGAGTAATGTTGTATAAACGCTGAAGTATTAGGGCTGCTTCCTTTATTCATCCCGTTTGTGAATACACAGTTGAGGATGTCGAAAAGAGAAATCGAAAAGTATATATTTATCGATTTGCGTTGTTACTGCAGTTCACAAAATTTGGGTCTCTACGCAGAATGTAGCAAGTTTTCTGGGTAAACGTGTGCATGTATGCATATTCAAGCGGTCCTTGTCTGATGTATCTGCAAGTATGCAGGTAAACTCGGCGTATATTCTATCGTACATGGCCGCTTCGAAACATTTCAACTTCTAAGTTCTCTAATTGAAGTTTTGAACATATGTCATGCCTAAGTCTTTGAAAGCTTGATCACATTAAGCTCTTTCAGAGTTTTAGAAGTAGTTTTGCGTTTTATGAAGCCGAAAGACCGGACAAAGTTAAGTCCAATCATAGCGAGAATCGAAATAAGCAAGCGACATCGCCTTGTGAGCTCGGATGCGCTTCGTGTTACATAAGCTGGAGATATATCTCAGAGGTTGTTTACTTCAACAATGAAATCAAAGGAAAGGGCAGCTTGGTATTTTTCAACTCAAACGTTTTGGGAGGCACGGAAAGATATATGTTACCAAGGTGCGTTGCTGATGAGCATCCATCTAGGCCGCATTTCAGATGCCTTGCGGGAAGAGTGCTATTGCTCAGGAAATATTAGCGATTCATAAAAAAAAAAAAAAATATCAGTCCTCACTTGCCATGCGGACGTTGGTGTTAACACACAAGATGGAATTTCTCAGTTTCTATGCGCACGTTGGAGCTATTATGCAAGACGGCACAGAAAGACATCAGCCTATGAGTTTACAGTCCTGCAGCACTGGTCATTCTGAGCTGAGTTGCAAAACTGAGATATTAAAGAATGCTCAAAAAGTATATTTTGAAGATGACACTTATTTAGAAGGACCATATTAAATGTTGCTTCACCGCTGTCCCTCTTGTGGCACCACGATGTTGCCGAATCATAATTGGCACGTGGACGTGAGTCTTCTACATCTCTCTTTAGCTTCACCTCATTAGAATACCAGCTGGGTTGTTCTGCTCCTTGCAACATTGATCGGTGACATTTCCTAGACCCATGTAAAGGCACCCACATACTGAATACGAATGACGGAATGCGTGTCCAGGACTGCCGTCAGCGCAATGAAGCGTAGTCATCGGTGCGAGATAATGTTCTTGGTATATTTACGTCCGCTGACGGTAGCTTGTGCGCAGCTCGCTTTGACTGCTTTTTTCCTTATACCTGATCGTCGCGTGGACAGCGCGGTCGTTACTGGGGCATTGCGGCGCTTTTTGCTCGCCGATGCAGTCTCCCATACCTCGGCAATGCTCTTTTCACTTTTTCTATCGCGGGAAACAAAACATGCGCGCTAAGCTACCGCAGCAAGCGCCTCTTGAGAGTTTGGTTCAAATGCTGGTGCTGAAACTTCGAACAATAGTGAAGATGAAAGATTCTTATGCAATATAGGTTTGTCATTTTGGATAATCCAAATGATTATTTTATTTCAGGAAATAGTTTTTTACATTCGTATTCTTCAGCCTTTCTCTTTTAATTATTTACACGTTTACGTATACGCCCGTACGCACTCTCCCCCTTGTCAAAGTGAGATTATTCCGGCTTCTTAGCATGCGAAGGAAAAGGGTAGACACTCTTGTCACTGGCTAGACAAAGCAGAAAATAAAACCAGGAAGAAACAAGCACTTTATGAAACTATATATAAGCAAGTGCCTCCACCACGAGAAGACTTCAAGGCCTTCATGCGCTTTGGCAGTCATTGATAAAGCGCGTTGACCAGCTCTATGCCCGCCTCCAGAAGCTGGCACTCCTCTTGAATGGCATACCAGAGCAGGTACGAAATGGTGGAACAGCTGCCTAAACGTCTGGAGGTCCTTGCTTTCATCATGCCCCAAACATTTTCAATGATGTTGAGGTTGCAGCTGTGGTTTGGCCACTGCACCTGCTTACGCTACTGTTGCCCAAGACGGCTTCCGCCTCTCGAGCCTTGTGTATTGGAGTGCGATTAAGTTGAAACCAGAAGCCTTCCCGAAACGGCCCATATCCAGCACATAAGGCACGAAAACATTCTCCAGGATCTCTATGTATGCCTTCACTGTTATCCTGCCTTTATTATTGTGTGTATGTATCCCAAGCACTGGTAGCTCACGGCATCCACGACCGCAGGTCAAAGATATGCTTTTCCTTCTATTAAAAAAAACGAAAGCGATCATTTTTCCCGTTCAATAACTGGTATAGACATACACATCAAAAGCATACCGACAGATTTCAGAGCGCCAAACACTCAGGCGCTCGTCTCACTATCTACTGAACGTGGATTCAACCCAGAACGCGACGTAGCACCAGTCTTTTGGTGTCGACCCTTCGAGGGCCTCTACGAACTCCAAACTCCAGCCGCTGGCGGCGGTACAGCGAGTGAAGTCGCTGGTTCGCCGACGCTGTGTGGCTTTGGATTCAAACATCATGAAGCCTTTTGAGAATAGTTTTGCCAGTGTCGTGTCAGCCGAGCTCGTGGCATATTTCTTGCACCGTGAGGAGTGGATCATCAAATGGAGCCGCGATAATCGAAAGATCTTCAGTGTTTGTTGCGTGCTCCAGAGAGCCACGCGGAGCGTCTTCTAACCTCCATTCGTCCTTAAACGCCAAAATCACGCGGTCGGCCGTAAAACCGGACCGCCGCACTCTTGCGGCTATTTCATTTTGGCTCACCGTATGAGCCATATGCACTATTTCAGCACGCTCATATTTGGGCACTCTTCGAGGCATTTTCAGAAAATGATGCCTAAACGCATGGTTTTACACGACACTAAGGTCAGGACCCATCCGCTAACATTGTGTTCTTTGCCTGTCACCCTAATTAAAGCGGTTTTACTGCTCACACTCCTATGCTGGTTCTTTTTGTTATTTTTGAATGAACAGAAGCATCATATGCTTTGTGTTCGCTTCACGCCTCCTCACCATCACTGTGTGGGTTGTTTAATGTATGATTCTGCGGATCTGAACACTTGCTTTTCTCCCGCAGCGAATTCCATACAAATTGGGCATCGTTTCAAGTCGTTTTTTCTTCTAGCCCGTACATTTGCAAACGCAGCTCTCGTTTACAAACCACGGGTAGCCAGAATCAATCTAGACTTCTGTACTACGATGACGCTAATAGCCTGTTTGACTATGGAACTTTACGGCTCATATTCTAAAAGTGGTAATAAATCATTGTCTAAATTTGATATAAAGATAGTCCGTTAATGATGGTGCGATGGAACTAAAAACCTCTTAGAATATTTCAAAGTTCAGTAGCCTGTAGCAGAGGGCAGTAGACTCCTTAGGAATTTATCCCTAGGCACTTTGCACTGAGAGCAAATGTGTTCTTGGTTATCTTTAAAAGCGTGTTTATATTTCTCAGTCTTAAGTTTGCGGTTTTATCTATTATAGCATCGCATTACTATTCGCAATAATTGTATACATACGTTTTCGTGCTTAGGAAACGGTAACTTTTTTGCCACACCACGTCTGAATGTATAATTTCCAGAGCAGGATAGAAAAAAGCAGGACACCGAGGTAAATTGTTCTGCAAAAGTAAATGACAAACGATCTGGAAGAGTGGTAAATAATAAATAATTGACATAATGTAATGCATGGATTTACTCGCTGCCAAACTTTACTGGCTGCAATAGCTAGTTTCTGCCCTGCCGGTTGTTTTTGACGTCCGTGGTAGGACAGAATACCAGCTACCTTACGTGGAAATAATTTTAAACCGACGTCCTTCTTATAAATATGTCCGCAAGATTCGGGCCAAACACGACAGGGGAGCGAATCGCGGCAACTTAGCGCGCTATTTCTGGTTCCTGCGATAAGAAAACTACGAAAAGCGTGCCCGGCGTGGAAGCCGGATCGGCGAGCATAAAGTTCAGAAAACGCTCCTATGACGAGCACGCTATCGGTGTGGCGATGGGCAACAAGCGACAAAGCAGTCAGAATCGATTTGGGCACAAGCTATCGTCAGCCGCAGTACAAATACCAAGAGCATTATCTCGCACCCGTTGACTATCTCTTCGCGGGGCTGACGGCAGTCCAGGCCACACGTTCCATCATTCGTGGTATGTCTGATGGATGCTGTACATTTACCACGAAGACGTCGAGGCCTCCCGCCAAATTTTGAGACACTAACCACTCCGGTGCGACTCAAGAAATACATAACGAACCGCCAGTCAAGTAAATACTCCAGCGACACCCCCCCCCCCCCCCCTGTTCGTTCTTATCGCACCTAGATCACAGCCATAATTTCACAGTGGCAGGGTAGAGGATATAAAAGCCTGGTTGGCCATTTTTAACCGTGTGGCCACGTTCAAATAACATGACTACGAGCGGAGACAGATGAAAATGTAAGTTGTGCTGGAAGACAAGGACAAAATGCGGTTTGAGAACCACGAGGCGTCCTTCTCCAACTAAGCAGTTTCTCGCCGTGTATTACTCGCAACACTCAGCTCGAGCTTGCGAAAGGGAAGCGCGGATATTCCCATTCGTTCGAGGTCTCAGCAGTGAAATGAGAGCGTGGTTATGTTTGTCGATGGCATGACGCGAAGTTTTGAATCTGGCCGACTCTACTATGCCTGAGGCAAAGAAGGTACGGTACTTCACGAGGGGGGTGAAGGAACTGCTGATGGCTAGCCTCATGTGCGGTATTTCCACAAATTGTCGCTGAGTTCGCCAAAGAAGCTGCAAGCATAGAACGTTCAGTGCAAGAACGTGGTACCTAATACGGCCATCAAGCAAGCGTAGTGGCTCCACACCACACCACTCCCGTCCCAGCAGCCAGGGAGGAACATCATTGTCCGTGAATAGCTGCAACATCTCCACTTTAATGCTCCATCTGCATTGATTTCTTCTAATGGGGACATCACACAAGATGAAATGCGGCGAGCGGTGCAGCCCCGATCAGCTCCGCTACCGGAGCTTTTTCTCATACGCCCAAAAGACTGCCGCTCTGTTGTCACTGCAGGGAGCCTGGCCATATTTTTTGCTATTGCCCATACATGCATGATAGGTTTCAGAGGATTGCCACTGAACAAGCATGAAGCCTGCCTTGTATAAAGACCCAATGACATTAAGAATGACCTGGCTGTTCATGAGACGCCCCCGACGTAACCGCAAGGCAATCGCAATCGTCATCCCCGAGGCGCTATTCTTCACCCAGTGTACTGCACTCCTACTGTGGGAAATGTTTAGAGGTACGTCCTCTCGCCGGGAATCGTAACACGCCGACCTCTGCGGGTGAGGCTTCCGCTACTGCTTATATTGAACAGCTTCCACTCAACGATTTGACGGGACAGCCCGAGCGACTACCACCAGGTCCTGTGAACTTATCGATGTTCTTGGAACTCAAGTATCCGATAAAATGTCTCTAACCGCAGAAAATTTTGACAAGAACGCACTAGTGTATACCGGCGGCAATGTTTCTGTCATGAAGAGCTAGCTAGCAAATACAATCAGTGAGGTTCCGACGACTTGGTATGAACCAATTATGCGCAATGCCGGTGGCCATGTGATGATGCCGATTGTTGTGTGCACTTGCCACACAGAGATCCACGGTTTTACTTTCCCTGTCACTTTCGCCGCTTTACAGCTGTGCTAAAAAAGCTCCTTCTCGGCATGAATTTTCTGCAATACGATGCTCCCGCTGTAAGCATGCATATTAATAGAAACCCTTCAAATCTGGAACTTCATAAGCATGTTGTAAGAGTAGACAGATAACCATCCACAACTAGCCAGGTGTCTAGGTGAACGTTCAAATTACGCTTTGAATCGAATGTTACCAGATCTGCCACCGTACATGAAAATTGGTAAACATATTGTCAGTTATACCATAATTTAAGGCATTGGAACTTTGCTCGACAACAAAGTTCTAGAACTGATGATCCGGAACCATAAAATATGTCAGAAAATCGCTTAGTTTTCTAAGAGCAGTTTGGCTGCAGCTTCTATCAATAATAAACTGCACCGATTAGCCCTACGCCACCTACTCCATAACCGATTGGCACAATTACATAGACAGTACACCCTACAGAAGAACTATGCGTACTATAGAAAAGTTCCATGACTGTAGCCAAGCATCAAGGCACTGAACCAACAGGCCGTACTGTAACACTCGAAAACGTTACCGCGGAACAGAAAGTAAATCCTTATTGCAAGAATGAAACTAAGCCTTCTATAAATATTTCGGCGAGTAAGAACGACACCTGACTTGTAATAAATTCAAAATCGAAAGCTCATAGGACTTAAGTTTATTTAAATGCAATTAAAGAAGTGTATCAGTACAAGTGCCTACATGCTATGCAATCCAAGTTAGCATCAACAAAGAACGGCGAACTTTGACACAGTATTTGAAAGTACCACGCAGAAGACAAAATCAGCTACTATCGTCATATCCGGGATTTTAACTCACTTAGTGAAATTTCCCCCCAATTGAATTCAGATTGAGAGGGTGTGAACTTGTGGCAGCGATTCTCACGTTAGATTTTATTCACGGGGTCGCAGAATCCCGTTAGTATTTGCAATATCGTGTCCGGGGCTCTGCCCTCCACGTTTAGTGTGAATGCACTCCTAAATTCGTCACAGCCGAGCAGCAATCTTTCTTACGCCTTACTGACTGCCATAGAAACACTGACGCCAGAAGTCAAGCCACCGAAGCGGTGATTGAGACGTCTGCTTACATTACAGATACCCATGTGGCAGAGCTCCATGGATTGAATTAATTCTCCATACAGCGCCAGATGTTTCGTTTTTAGGAATAAAATTTCAATCGTTTAGTCTTTTGTCAAATGTTTAAAGGGATGTATTAAACATTCACTTAATATTTAGCAGCCATCATCTAGTAAAATTCTAGTTTCTTGTAGGGATTTGAACCAAAATGTACCTCCAATTGTATGCAATTCTCTAAACGCGAAGTATTTACAAAACTATTTGAATGCAAAACCGCCACTTAAAATTATGCCAAACAGTGTTTTTGCACTTTTTAATGCAGGAATGCATTTAGCGGCTACACTGCGAACCCTATCTGTCAAGGTTACGTCCATCTTGACAACAGTACTTGCGTTGATGCCCTATTGTGGCCCAGAGGAGTTTCAAAAATTCTCGTGTGTTGTGGCTGTAAGAAATAATTCAGATATTGTGCAGTGAAGGAGAAGTAACTTCAAACGGCTTTATGTAATGAATACCTGCAATAATGACACTAGCTACCACAGATAACCGCATCCTCCATCACTCGGGTACGTGGTGTAGTCTCATTCTACATTGTAAAAAGCAACGCTAAGGCGAAACCATGAACTAAAATAGCAAGATATTCGCAACATATGTCAGACTCTCCCATGGGCACTAGCTAAAATCAACTACTAGATCACCAAATGCAAGTAGCGTACTCCCAGTATTGGCATTGATACTGGAGTGTCTCGTAGCTCCTCTTAAGTTACGAATAGATCAGCAACATTGCGACGCAATTGAGAGAAATGATCTCAAGGACGTTGGTAAAATAAAGAGGATTATTGGCGGTGTTAACGGCATCGTTCTCTGCACAACGTACGACGCTTGACAGACCTAGAAACTAAGGAGACAACGAGTACCCAGCTAACGGAAGCGGATTCGACATGGACCGAATAAAGTCACCCTGATGCCTAACCGTCGTGCCGCAGCCACAGTGGCTTTTGAAGACTGCAGTAGCTGTATTTCCTGTCAAAAGAGCTGACAATTACAGACCATATATAAAGAGCTGCTGCAGCGTAGTGACCCTGCCCGAGTAATGAATAACCGTAGACATGAGGTTCCTTCCCGAAACCAGAAAGAACCGCTACGTCTCTAACTGCCCTAAAACCCTGAACACTTACATGAACACCTTGCATATACATGAGGACCGCATATCTGGCCGGTACACAGCGTTTAAGGCCAGGCGGTATAAAAACCCTACTGGTCTCGAATAAAACTTAGTTGGCAGCGCTGTCGTGCCCTCCTCTTGTTCCGTGCCGTCTTTGCGCTGTAATAAGGAATGTATGTAACCAACTCGCCCAAAATGTTGTATTATGGAACTTCATTGGTACATTCTAAAACGTCAGGGTTTCAGCTGTATGGACTCCATAGTATGCAAACTGAAGTCTCTGCACCTATAACTACTGTCAGTCAGTACATAAAAAATAGTAAGTACACACCGCGGTGAGTGATATAAAATGCAAATCGCTACCACGAACACTCGCAATCTTTCTTTTCCCAATCTTTCATTTTACAAACCGCTGAGGTGCCCGTAACGGGGCAATTCAGCGTGGAAAAGGAGTCGCACACTGCTTGAGAATGCCAAAGACCTCCGCATACACCACTGATTCAAAACAAGGGCACTAGAGGCAAGTCGCATGTGGCGATACTCTAATTGAAAATTACTTCGATGATTGCTGCGCACCTTTCGCTTAGAACTAGCAAGACTGAAAATATCATTGCGCAATTCTGCAAACTCAAACTCCTTCTATACGGCACCGAGAATTTTCCTTGATACATTTAACAGTGATTTTTAAATAAAATACACTTCAGTCTCTAAAAAGTTTGAAATCTTGTTTTCGGTTTTTTTAGTTTGGTACGAAAAGTGCACAGTACTCACCGAAATCATTTTCTGGGAGAGATGTCGCCCTTTGTGGTGTGTCCCCAGTGTTCTTGTGGATTTATATATTGTGCCACTAACCCTGATGTGTACTTACCCTTCTTCCATGGAATCATTCGACACTTGCGGCAGGATTTATACAAGGCAGGTGAATGTGCGCGTTTTGGTTATCTTAATTGCGCAATATCGTTCCCGCCGCCAGTCCATATATATCTTTCTTGGAGCTAGTCCCAGTCCGACGGGAACTCGTAACTGACGATGGTATATGAGCCAGCATGTCACAACAACAGGTGACCATTTGTTCCACCTGAAGCGGCGACAAGTGACAATAACTTGTTGAACGAGAAAGAAAGCAGCTCGAGACTCGAAGCGCAATAAGTAGTGAGTGCTTGGCTTTCCCTCTGATATAGACCATCAAAATTCAGCGTTAGCAAGTAGAACTGTTAAATACTTTAGCCGAGCGCCTCGAGCTGTGGTAGTTTTCTCCAGTTTTTGAAGTAGCCGACATTAACAGGGAATATAAAGCTACAAACATAGAAACTCTGCTCATGTATGAGGAAATAGGGATGGAGATAAGTGACTATGTGAAGCAACCACTTGTTAGGATGGCTCTTTGTAGGTGGAAGGCAGATCGTGAGGTCAGCGATGCATTAATACTGATCGAACAAAAACGTAGTGTCGTTTAGCTTGTGGCTAAACATAGAGTTACGCGAAAGCAATCGGCATGTCTACACCTAGGTTCAGCTACAAAGTAAAGACATGGCTTTTGCTCATAGTATTTTACTCCGTCACTTCAGCCTTACTTACGCCAAAGGGGAACCGCTTCACGTATGAGCAACCCTTGCTTTCGTCGTAGACCCTTCTCATTCGGGTGTAGAAGACTTCTAGTGGTATAGCATCATCTCTACGCCGAACTCCCGGCTCACCGCCGTCCCAACGTTCGAACGAACCTTCTGTCCTATCAACCCCCTGTTGTCGTTCGCCTCTACCAACTACAGAGTTATCTGTCTTCTATTACCTCTTTTTCATTTTCCGCTTTTCTTTCTTATTTTTCTTCTTCTTTTTGTCCTTTTTCTTTTCCTACATTTTTTCTTCTTCTTCCTCTTTTTCTTTCTATTCTTTCTCATATTCCCCTTGTTCGTCATCTTCTTCGTTTTCCACGATAACACGGGGCTACGCCGAGGGCGTGATAACACAGCGTAGTGTAGCTTTCGCTACAAAAAGAAGAGCAGTTCAGCAAGTGGTTAACCAGGGAGAGAGTATAAGAGCAAAAAACGTGCAACTGTCCCTGGTGGAAAGCATCCTTGAACATAAATAAAAAAAAAAGAAATCTGGACCGAGCAATTGTGCGCCGAAGTCATCAACGCAGCTAGCGATAGGTGCTCTTCTCAAAAAGGAAGGGATTTAAATTTGTGTAATTACATACAACCGCAAAAATTGATATTTACGTCTATACCTGGCAATGTTTACGTAACCTGCGAAAAAATGTAATTCCATCCAATTTCTTTGTCTCAATGAATTCTGCCGATATTACGCTGCGATGTGGAATGATTGTCGCGCTGCTACGCAGGAAACATACGGACAACTACGCACAATCACGGTTCTTTTAATTATAAATCAGAAACGCAACGTCGAATTGTTCAAAAAAAGCTTCGGTGCACTATCAAATAAACAATGGGACTTAACAATACATGCGAAATAATTTACAATTGAACTTGACCGCATGGTGTCAAGGCACGGATAACTAGAGTGATAGTGGCACATCAGGAAAAAAACCTTTCCGACCAATTTTACAATTTCATGCTAGAAAATTGTGCAAGGACCGGTGTGACGCAGCGTTTGGACGGAAAACAACTGGCCCGGTGATGAGTAGGCTTCGCTTTGGCAGTTGTCAACAACTAAGGAATGGATTGATGTTGTAATTCTATAATAACTTTTATCAGAGACTCTTGGTGAGCGCTTATTTTCAAATACAATTTGATTCACTTATAAAAACCTCAATAAATACAGATAATAAAAAGTAAAAAAAAACATGTACGTATACGCGAATGACAAAAAAGGTGTTTTGGGCTACGACGTAGCTCTGATGCTTCTGAAGTAATGAGCCGGATCCTATATAAATGAAGTGCCGTAAAACATTTTCAGCCTGCAAAGAGTATTCGTTAACCAGATTTTTATACATTACATGCACATCAGAACAACAGTCACGCAGAAAGGACCACATATGGTCTTCTCTTGCACGAGGTGAACTTAGGGTTGTCATGCACAGTTCGGGTGATTGGTGGGAATAGAGGGGAGGCAGTATGACAGGACAGTATAAAAATTGAACGGTTGATGATTGACGAAACAAAAGCAATAGATATGCCATCCAATCTACACGAAGCTGCTCCTGCTCCAGGGCTAAAACGATACGTGCCAGCATGCGCCTATATTTTTGGCGAGCTACCGCTTTCAATCTTGAAGGCCGTCATTCGAATAACTAGATTTCCCAGGTTGTTCCTTAACCTTTAATCGATGCAACTTCATGCTGCGGAAAAAGCTATTTAAACGACGGCCAACCGCAAATATTGCATATTCACAATTAGGTGCCGCATAAACCTGCCCAAAAGAGGCAAAGCAGACGCTGGCCGGAGAATTAAATGTCTGCATAGAGACGACCACTTATTTCGACGAGATCCACCCATGACCTAATACAGCACCCCAAATACTGTCAGTACAGTACGCTAGAGCCTCAAGGGCTTTAAAAGTGCGTAATTAAACCTTTAATGTAAATATTTGATCCTAAAACAACTTAATTATAACACTTTAGGAAGATTATAACAGACACCAATAAAATAAATCTGACGTGTCACCGGAAATAGAGGTTTGGTAACCGGAATCAAAACATGAAAACCACTGATTCAACTTCAACCAAACAGCTCACGAGTAAAAGTGGCAATGAGGAAATCATATTTTCAGGAAAGCAAAGCAAAACGTCGATTTTTGACTAGCTGTTTCAAAAGAGCACGCCGATGATGAAAAGAGATTTTTTCCTCACTGAGCTGGCATTCACTGCCTATAGCTGCATTTTGTGCTATACTAAGATAGCTAGCGGCCGTCAAGTTTCGTCAACAATTTCTAATGTCATGCTGACGATGCTAAATGACTAAATATGCATCCCCAAATATAAGTAGCAACTGTTAACGCACTTGACCTGACCTTTTTAATTCTGCAATGCCGAAAGCAACGATTGAAGCAAGAACTGACCTTTTGAAACCCGAAAAGACTTTCTCCACAATCCTGCGTCTACTGCAAAATCACCAGCAAAGTAGAATAAATATTTGCGCTTAAATTCCGACCTTGCAAAAATTAATAAGTCAACAACAATGAATAAAATATATTAAACGTGGAAAGACACTGCTGAGCCAGTTCCAAGAAACAGGCAAAAACGCAAGTATTAAAACCACTTCGTAAGCGTCTACATTATGTATTTATCCTCAAATCTATACCACCAAAAGAGTAAAGAAAGTCGTAGAGTAAAACAAGCAATATAAATTGACACAATGTCGGAAACTCGTCATTTTAATCTCCGTCGAACGGCTTGTAAAACTGTCGCCCTATATTGAATACGAAGTTCTCTATGTAGCTCAGAAGTCCTCAGCTAGTTTGGGCAGTGCGCAAGCTGTTCCGAAAGACTGGCAACGGAACGAAAATGTCTTGAGCAGCGTTTATGAAGTACAACTCACATAAAATGAAATTTATTTATTGATTCCTTATAAAGTTACAGACAACGAAGGCACAGAAAAAGCTGCTGGACACAAAAACACAGCCCTTGTTCACTTGGTAGCGGCTAGCAGTAGGGTTATAAAACAAAGCCAATTGAACAACGTAACAAACAGATACACAATTGGTTCACAGGAAAAACTAAAGCAACAATATACAAAACTAAAACAATATCATAAAGTGCAATTGCAGATGCAGCAAAAAGGAACATGCAAGAACTCACTCCGGGCCTGCGGAACGAGCTCATTTGGCGAAAGTATAAACCTAAGACATGGAATTTAGTAATACAGAAACGATGTAGGAAACTTCTGAACAAAACGTAAGCCCAAAGCTTGGCCTTATAATTCCTACCACATATCAATCTTCGATAAGCATCAGCACTCGGAAAAGAAATTGAGAAAAACTCGCTATGTATATAATCAAAGAAAATGCCATAAAGTAATAGATGACTACGCATATAAGCGCAAAGGTCTCGCATAAAACATTAAACAACAAACTTACATATAAAAGCAGTGGATAATTATTGCCCATAAATGTTCCGTTGCAAAATCACCTGTCATATTTGTCTAACCCCGCTTACGTTCTGTGGCAATGCACAAAAATGTGACCTAGGCAATGAAATAGCCGTAAATGATACTTATTTCTTCACCTGGCTGTATAAATCACAAAGTTTCTTATCGAAAAGCGATTTTACAAAATACTGTCATTTAGCTCGCATTTGATTTTTTCAGTTCGCCATAGGTAAATGCTAAACCTGCTAGCTTATTTATTGGTGGCATTTTGCAGTGCGTTCTGAACGTGTCAGGTGTTAAATTTTGTGGCAGAAACTGTGATGTGTCCTTTAGGACGTGGTGTATGCGTTTGATTAATTCGTATTTGTGCGGCTTCCTCATATACGTTTTTCAGCAAAGCCTTGCGCGCTCACCGCAATGACGCTCTCTTGATGATCTTGAACTGAGTGTGAGGGCACAGCAAAAGCCGCACAACCGTACATACTCACTCGGTGCATTACCAGGTGGTGTCTGATAAACTACGGTCGGAAAGCTCGAAGATGAAGGTGCCACTATTAGGTCGGAAGCACTGCTGCGACTGCTGCGACTCAGAAACACTGCCGGCGGTAGGCGATATTGCGTCAACCCATCAAAGCTGATCAGGATATTCCAAGTACGCGCCTGGGCAGTGTCTTCCGTACTGGCCTTGCAGTGAAGGTGGAGAAGCGGCCATTCATGAGTTGGAGCATCGTATTCAGATATGTGGCGCAAATAAACACAAACACAGGAGAAGATACACAGCACACGCGCACCGCACACCGCAGCCGTGGCCTAGTGGTTAGAGCGCCCGTCTCGGCTGCGGGAGGTGGTTAGTTCGAAACCCACCGCCGGACACCCACCGGTAAAAATGGGTACAAGCGTCCCCCGGCCTGGCGCTCGGCTTTTCCAGGGGTGTGCGTTTGGGACAAGCTCCGTAAACCCCGCTGCGCGCCCCTCCTCCGCAGTGGGCCCAAACCTAGTTTCGAACCTCGCAGCCTGCAAAGGTGGTTCTGTTTGTCTTGCAAAGGTACTTCCTGTGTTTGTGTTTATTTGCGCCACATATCTGAATACGATGTTGCACCAACTTGCCCCTCAAGCCGTTATTATGAGTTGGAGCCTTTAACTTTACACAGAATAAGTGACAGCTTTCCCGCAGTCATTCGTTGGTCGCGAAGGTGTTTCGTTAGCATGAGAAGGCTTTTCTCGAAACCATCACTGCCTCCCAAGGTAGAGTTTCTTGCATTTTTGCCGGACCCTTTCGCTACAATGAATATGTAGGACCATCCATTGATTGACCCTTCTTGCAAAAAAAGCGTTTTAGCGCCTCTCCTCGCGGTGTTTATCTCGTGCAATATTCCGCATCCGTCAATACAACCAGGTGCAATCGCGGCATGTTAAAAATCAGAAGAAAGTGTACTGCCTGTTGAATTGTTCTTCTTGTTGTCACTGTCAATTGGTTATACCTCATACCGACCACCGGGATGTGTGGTTAGCATTCTAGCAAGAATTCCTTGTCACCATTAGAGATGAAGACTTTGCTGTGTACTTTTAAAGCTGTTTAAACTTTCTGTTTAAACAGCTGTTTAAAAGCTGTTTAAATTTTGCTTCAATACTCGGGTTGTTATTAGAACAGTAAAGATCATTGAGGCAGTTCCAGTGCCCAAGAGGAATATTGGGCTTCGTGGATGTTACATTGCTAGAACGAGCATTGCGCGTGCCATGCTTCCAAGGAGCACAGACGTACGCTCGGGATCGAAAAGTGTTTATAAGTACCTAGACCAGCTTATATAGCTGCTATGGACAGCCTTTTTCATCGTGTGCTGCTGACGCATTCGTATGTGATGTAGCCACTGGCGGTGGGGTATCTGCTCGGGGGACCATGCGTTCACTCCTCTGATGAGCTAGACCGGTGATGACGTCTCTGCTTGCATAGCATTGTCTTTTCCTAGGTTTTGATCCTTCAAAACGTGGAGGAGTTGTGTGTCAAACGCGCACATAGTCTAGGTGACACCTGACCAGTCCGGCTGTTGTCTGTACGGTTACCATTCGGGGCTCTTCAGAAGACGTTACTGTTTCAAGCAGCCATTTTTCTCCTATGACAAAGCTTCGTGCATACAGTGCAGATCCTGGTAGAGGTGACGACTCTGATACTTAGCCTGTAACAAAGGGTGGGGAGCATGTGTCTAAACAAGACCAGACACGATAACTAAGAAGCGCTCCTGAAGGAGACTTGCCCGAGCTGTTCGGTGTCCTTCAGTAATTAAAAAAGTATAAAAAATGTTGGTATTTATTCTTCCGGTCCAATCTTTTTGAAGGCCTCCTTTATCGCTCTGACTGCTCTTTCCGCCATTTCATTCGTTTGTGGGTGACATTGAAGATGAGTTGTATTATTCATTTTCAAGAAACGAACTGAGTTCTGTTGTCAGAGACCACAAGCCTTGGAATGCCAAACCTGCTGAATTCTCACGCAAGCAATTCACTGTAGCTGTAGCATTGCCTTGCTTCATAGAGGCTGCCTCAATCCACTTGCTGTGCAAATCTACTACAACGAGAATCATGCTCGTTGCAACTGACCCTGCGAAATAAACATGAATTCTGGACCACGGTTCACGAGCAGTCAGCCAGCTCTCTGGGGGTGCAGCACGCGGCATGGGCAAGTTTTGAACACAGTTCCGACATGTTGCCGCTAGTCGTTCTATGTCGGCTCCAACCCTTGCTACAACAAGGATGATGTGGCAACTTTATTTCATTGCTGAAGATGCTTGTTGCGTTTCATGCAGTAGGTGCGAAACATGATATCAATGTCCTGAGGCAATAAATATCGACTAAAAAAACATGATATCATGCTTTCTTCGGCATTATTACGTATGCCACCCGTATACCAGTGCGTGGGCCAAAGACAGATTTTGTCGTTTATTGAAAAATGGGATAATACTCTCATCATCCATACATCTTGTAGTTGAAGGCCAGCTATTCTTTTTCAACTGCGCAACCCTTTTCAGTCGCGGGTCATAAGCCGTTAATTGCTTTCGTTCGTCAACTGACACTGTTTCGTCTTCCAATACTGCTAGAGCAAGGATATAATCAGGGGAATCGTGGCATTGCAACTCTGACATAAGTTGTGGCAATCGACCCAGGGCGTCAGCAAGCAAGAGTTACTTACCCCGCAAGTACTGGAGCTTGTAACGAAAACCTTCATGGAACAACGACGAACGTTGTATGCGAGCGGCTGCCAGCGAAAGGGTTTGTCGAGATTCCCTCAACAATCCCAGGAGAGGCTGGTGGTCGGTAACAAGAGTGAACTCTCGCCCTATTAGAAAATTCCAGAACTTTGCTACATCAAATACAAGCGCAAGGACTTCGCGTTCGAGCTGAGAATAATTCCTTTGAGCCTTTGGTAAGGTTCACCAATAGGCTTGTTCCCCTTTTCTTGTGTGGAATAGCGTGGTGAGAATGTTATGTTGCGGTGTGTCACACTCCACCTTGAGGCCTACATCCGGATTGAAATGGACAGTATTCCTACCCAAAAAAGGCCTTCCTCAGCTTGCATAAAAGCGGCCTCCTGCTCAGTTTCCCACATTCATTGTGTTTTCTTTTCAAGCGGCTTCCATAATGGTGCAAGAACGGATGATAAATTAGGTGTGAACTCTGCGTAAAATGTAATCATACCCGGAAATTCCAGCAGCTCCTGCACATTTTGCGGACAAGGTGATTGCATGATTACTTTCATGAACAACTCTGTCAAATGCAAAACCCTCTCGGTCAGTTCGGTGACCTGAGTAGGGAACTGCGGCCTGGCGAAATTTACATTTGTCCAGCCTGAGCTTAACATCGCGCTTTCGGAAAAGCTGGAGCAGCAGCCTTAGTGAATCGGTGCCGCCATTTTTTTCCGATATACGAATATCGTCAAGGTAATCCGTGCCGCCATTTTTTTCCGATATACGAATATCGTCAAGGTAATCCGGAACACCTTATATGATCTGCGAAACAGTGTCGATTTTCAGCTTAAAAACTGCATTCACGGTAGCTACTCCGAAAGGCAAGCGGCTATAGCTGAATAGCCACCGGTACGTGTTGATGACGCAGATTCTTAGACTGTTAATCGAGAGAGATCTGATTATAGGCTTCGTACAGGTTGAGCGTACTGAACTGCTTGCCGCCATTCAAAAACACAAAAATATAATCGACAACAGGCAGCGGGTATTGCTCTAGCTTGCATGTAGGGTTTAGGGTTACTTTGAAATCTGCACAAATTCGAAGGATGCCAACGTTTTTCAGTACCGACACAATTATTGTAGCCCACTCTGCGTGACTTACAGGGGACAACACTCCGATGCTTACAAGCCTTTCAATCTCGTTGAATACATTGTCGCGCTATGCAAATGGAAGGGAACTGGCTTTACAAACTTTTAGTGTGGCTCCTTCTATAAGTTGCAGATGCACTGGGGGTTCGCCTATTAAGCCCAATTTTGTGCTGAAAACATGTTGAATTGCGAAACCAAATCTCCCCTGGTAATGCTCAGTTCTTTTCGAAGCTCTTCCCCAGCTCCGCCCCATCGTTGAGGATCAATGACCCTGCGTTGTTGAGCTTCGATATCAGGTTGCGTCCGCAAAGGCTTGGTCTTGAGCAGTCGATATAAATTATGAGCCCTCGACGGTTGTCCCTTTGTACGAGACTGGTATATCCAACTGGCCCAGTACTGGTAAGATCCCTAGATAACAGGAAAGTGTTATAGGCCACGGTGATAATGGAGGCCACTGTTTCCAGCGCTGCTCAAGAAGTTGCCGAAACACAACACAGTCAAACAAGTATCGACGATCGTCGGTGTATTGCTGTGACACCATGCAAACGTGCGGTGGATCGGAGGTTACAACTTACTATTCCGAGAGGCAATCAAATTTCAAATGTGCATGCTGTCGGTCGCGTCATCCAAGGTTCCCTCTGATACATTTAGGCTTGCCTTGACCTGCTTCGAGCATGGGTTTTCTGGCGTTTCTTGCTGACTTTGCTAAGGCACACTTTTGGACGGCTCTCGACCATGCACCAGCGGTAACATCGAGATTTTATTCAACTACACGTGGTTTCATTGTGTTTGGTGCTTCCGCAACGTCCACATTATAATACCAGCTAGTCGAAGGTCCGTCGTCGAGCGTCTATCTTCCTTACGGCTCTCAAGTCCGAAGAAATCGTGTTGGCGTAATTCTCTGCTGTCTCAGCGCTAAGCGGTATCGCTTCGGCTTGCTTCAGTGTGTGGTCTGTTTTTGCTTCCAGGTGATTTTGCAGGGTACATTCCCGAATTATGCACACTATTGTCGCGAGGTATTCCATCGGCTATGCTTCTGAAGTTGCAGCATCCACTATTTGGCGAATGTCAACAATGAATGTATGAACAGACTCACCTTCAAATGCAGCTGGTTGAAAATGCGGAGCTCTCCATTATTTCATGGCGTTTTGCGTCAAAAATGAACTTTGGACTTCAATTACTTCTTCATACTTGAGCGCATTTGGCTTCTTAGGTGCAACTTTCCCTGAAAGTACTTGTACTGTTTATGTACTCAGTCCAGAAACGAGCAATGCCCTCTTCATTGAATCTTCGATTCCAGTTGCTTCGAAGTAGGTTTCAAAGTTTGTAAGATACGCCCTCCCGTTGTCACTGCTGTCCTCATACTCGGGAAGCTTGTATTGTGTCATAGTGGCCGAAATGGTGGTATCTAGCAACTCAGACTTGACCATCGTTTGAGGTTGGCTGCTCAGTCTTGACCGACATTTCAGATTGGTTCTCGTCGCGCGTTCGCTTTGAGCTCATCGCCACTGTCACATCATGATCTAATACTGTCGTATTAGTCATTGCGTAGCTTGACTATTATCAGTTGCTGAAGGGCTGGTGTTGATAACTTCGATTTCTTCGATATGCCCGGAAACAGGAAGGCGCACACATGTTAGCCGGAGACGACACTGGGGGGGGATATCATGCTGTCGGAGTGAAGTTTTTTTAGATGAATGGTTGGTGCGTGCCTTGACCTATGAAAATGAAAAATGCGGTTTCTGCACAGTCATCTGGGTGAGGTGACGCTGCAGAACCCTTGAAACATGTCATGCGCATTCGCAAGGAGTCTAGTGCAATATACGTCGAAAGCGGGTGGTCTTTGGCGACTGCATTCTTCCCCAATGTTGATGCACTCAGACGGAGGCCTAGGCATGTGCTAAGGGTGCGACCCTGGACAGTCTGGAGGGCACGCAAATTAGTCTTGTATGGGGTTGAAAGTACGGGCGTACTGCACCGCAGGAATCGTAAAATAATGTTCTGTAGAACTGCATCACTGACTGTACCGACGAGCTCCATAATATTCCGCCAAGAAAATGGGCAACTGAGGGATTGATTTTACTTTTTTTCATAGTCTGTAATGCGGGCTCCATGATCAATTTTGATATACAAGAATAAAGATAAACGATGAGAATTGTTGAAAGAAATAAAATGATCATCGATGCATACCGGGGATGGATTCGTAGATTTGCGTGTAAAAGCTACTCGAGCGCACATTTTCGGCGAAATGCTAATAGTACCATGCTCCTGAAGGTAAGGCCAAGTTATTACTGCTGCCCATTGAAGTCTTGCACAAACCGGCAGACACGTCACAGTGGAGGCCCAAATGCAGATATCATCGGCGTACATTGATATCTGGACGACGGAAGGGAAGTTATCTGTGAGAGTGATAAGAGTAAGACTAAACAAAGTAGGGCTGAGCACACTACTATGGGGCACGCCATAGTGGGTATAATGCGCTGGAGTCGAGCCGCCATCGCACTGAAAAAAAAAATGATCTTGTAAAATAGCTCTTCATTCACGCAAACATTCGTTCTCCGGTGCCCACAGTTTCCAGCCAATCAGATGGCTTCATGGCCGATGATGTTGCAGGCCCCTTGTGTTCAAGAAATAATGGCACGGACAGATGTTAAATTCGTTTCTGTTGATGAACCGTGGACACGTGGCAGCGACGCTTTAAATAGAGGAGCAACCTCGCCAAACGCCGGCCATTGCTTTGTTGTATATTATGTAGTCCTCTAGGTACCACTCAAAGGGCATTAAAGCAATTCTTTCCTTGGTCATTCCCATGCAGCTGGCCAAAGCTTTTCTCCTCTGCGATGTGAGCTCGTGGTGAGAGTTCTCTGCTTTTAGTTCGGGTATCAGCCGACTAGATTTTCATTTCTGAGGAGTAGCACCGTCGACCCAAGATTCGTTATATTGTTTAAGGAGCTCTTCCAGCGCCTTTCTGGAAAGATGGAACAGCGTAGTGTACCTTATTCCATCTGGACCTCAAGAACACGAATGCCTACCCCTTTAAAGAGCCGAGTCGAGTCACTCACGAGAAAAAATAACACCCATCGCTTATTCCAGTGACGCAGGAGGAGCACGCTGGTAACCCAAAGTATTTCTTAAACACGCAATGTTCTTGCATGAGTCAGTTTCTACTTCAATATGATTACAATTTCTATTCACAGGGAAAGCATAGATTGCTGTGGCGACATTTGAAGGCCCCGTACTGTCTGTCAGATGAGGGACACGGGATTCTGGGGCTATACGAAGGCCCCGCCGAGGCCATCAGATGTAGGGCATGGGATTTCGGGAATCCAAGTGCTGGCAGAAAGACTTCTAGCGCTGTTCACGAGTTTATACATTCTTCGCTTGATGTTTCCTGCATACGTGTAAGCGCTCTCTGATCAGTTTAAGCACTTGGTTCCTCTGTACCGCCTTCCTGCTCACCACCCAACACCTAAGCGTTTTAGTTCGATATCAAAATCACTGTGTATTTTAGAATAGGAGATGTGATTACTAGTATTAGTCACAGCACCTGCTATAGTGTCCTATAACATGCCAGTGAGGCTTCTTTTTACACCTCCTTCATATGCTTTTGAAACATCGTCCAGTCTATGTGCACGAGTTTAGCTAGGACAGAAGCACCAAATCCATTGCTATTAAGTTAACAAGGAATGTCGTCACTCCCATTGTCCTCCAGATCTCAAAATTAGTGAACACAGTGGTGAAAAGGCCGAGAAAGGCCTGTCAGGTCCAGGCCGCTACTGTAGAAACAACACCATAGGCAAGTCAGGCTGCCTTCATTCACTATATAAAGGTCACTATCCAGAGCAAATAAGGCCAGATTACTTTCTATGGCGTTCATTCTGGTAATTTTATATGGTAAGTAGTGTACAATAGAATCATCAGTAATGTTTTATCGAGCCCGGGTAACCTCCATGACAGCCTTCAGCCTTTAACAGTCCAATTGAAAGAAGGCAGACATATATGCTGCAATCAGTGTGAATCCTAAAGTTTTTGTCTTCACTATTAAGCATGCGTATTGATTTTCATTGTGGACAGCAAACATAGGTCATGCAAGTGCGGATGTACCCCAAGACTGCGGCGCTGTTCACATGTAGATGTGACAAACGATTCTTACACCGAGGATCTGATTGCTTGAGCTAAATTAGGCTTGCAGATGACCAATATGGGGAGTTGTTGGTGAAGGCGTATTGCCACAACCTTGAGATTCGCCACCGTATGCCTCTTGTGTTCCACTAGAAGAGTGCGGCGCTTCTGACTTCCTCAAAAAAAGTGGAAAGGTTGCCAGCCATTGTAATGTAAAGATCCTGATGTACTGGAAAGAGGGAGTACATCACCACTAGGACGCTTGGAGCAGTTGGGAATTTTAAAGCTTCTACTAGAGCTCAAATGGCATTGACCACCGTCCTTATGATCACAACGGTTTGGAGATCTTACTTCCGCAGCTCATCCGGAGTGGTTGATGTGCTCGACAATTGGAGCTTAGGATTCCAGCACTGGACAAGATTTCGAACCCGACGCTATCCAGTCTGTATTGTCTGTAAGGCGCGGAAGAGTCACAATGGGACGAGGCGGACCCTAAGCAGGGTGAAGAGTAGGCGCCAGCTTCGCGTTTGTGCGGCTGTCATTGGCAGATGCCTTTGTGGAATCCCTCTTGTCTCAGGCATGTCTTCGAATAGTCTCGGTGGCTTTGTAGTGCATTCAGTTGTCTCTGGCCATTTGCTATAGGACAGCCCGCTCATGATTTATCGGCGGGAAATCTCCAGATGAGGCCTCACGGGACCGTTACAGTTATAAAACCTCTAAACATGCGCGATATATGACTTAGCATCATGACTTCCGTACAACGGGAGCGCACACTCGCTTTGCTGCAGAATCCCCTAACGATGCTCAGTTTTATATTGTTTGCTTGGGATAGTGCGAAAACATTGTGTTTTCGTAACAATATGTCGTAACAACGTCATAACAATATGTTTCTGACATTTGAAGGTACTTGCCATAAATTGCATTACATAGCATGGAAAGTGGCCTATCTTCACATGTGACGGCAGACTGTCGCCATTGAAGATGGTCTTCACACAGCGAAAATACCCAAGACGTGTTATCCGAAGGATCATGGTGCTTATTTTGCAGGCTTCCGGAGTATGGGCAGACCAGCAGTCTTCTCGTCAAGACGACTGCTTGACGAGAGGGTTAACTTTATGCTATGGTATGTTCCGATTTCAGGGATGGACTGCATTGATTCGAACGCATACATTTCATGGGCTTGAAGTGCAGCGACATTTTGCGCGATTCCACCCGAACGTCTTTTATTTTGTCAGGCACTACGACTGCAAGTTGCAGAGAGACAGATTACCTGTTAAGCCGCCTTATGTTTTTCAGACAGATTCAGAGACAAGGTATGAATTGCGGGGTGAGGTGCTTGGCAATTTGTCTCAGCTTGGACTGCATTGATAACAAAGCGGCTCCTGAAAGTCGTCTTTGGTACTCCGGCTGAGGTACGTCTTAAATTTGCCTTCATTACTGTGTCACTGAAGTACAGTATTGCATCTTCGCTGACTGCAACGCTCCCTCGAAGAACTCGTGAGCGGATGCGCCACAATGATTGGATGCAAAGGAGGATCCAGGTTCATCGCCATATGACGGGGGATGGCGTTTCCGCGATACACATGAAACGCACTGAAAAACTCGGGATACGAGTAGAAAGCGTTCCACAAAGATGCACCATAGATCTACACCAGATTGACATTGGTCAGTGTCATTTGTAGATGCAAGTCTTCGGAAGATTTTTTTTTTTTGCGATTGGTGCCGGTTCCAATAAAGAAGTTTCTCTGTAGATTATTCAGTGGCCCAATTTTTCAGAATCCTCAGCTATTCAATCACGTTCACTTGAAAAGCTTCGCACATCGCTTTAGTGTTGGTAAATTTCTTCTTTACGATTTTTTTTGTTCTCCCGCTTTACCTTGTCTAGTAGTTGGCACAGCGCCATTTACAAACAGTGCCTTTCTGTGAGTTGTCGCTTTCTACCATGCCATCTATACGCTTTTCGAGGAGCATGACTTTGCAAACCAATGCTAAGTGCAGCTGCGTATAGGTTTTTCACTGAAAATTCTGATTTCGTCTCTTGTTTTTGAGGTCCCTGTTGCAGTGTGTCTCCTCTCTTCTTTGAAGTATTTGCATTGATGCCTTATTGATCGTACGTAAGTCGGGAGGTTTGAAGTAAATTTTAAAATGCAGCTGTGTACAGAGTTCCGCGTTACGCTTAGAATTGCTGACGGTTGTTTCTTAGGGATAAAATATATAGTTTCGGTTAAATTCCTCGCTTTGACATTAAAGACTCAAAAAAGGCCGGGTCGTTTACTTTAACAGTCGCTGTATGCATATATGTGGGATGATGAATGTCTGTAATTTTCGTCAGCGTGAGGTCAGAATTTGTGGTCTACGATTCAGGACCTTTAGTTGTCTTCTTAGTGTAGCCCCACTTGCAGCTGTGTTCAGAGAAATCAGGCTTTATGAACAGAGAAACGCCTTTTCCTTCTGCGTCCTTTTGGAAATGGTCGTGAAAAGTCATCGTTCTGTATTGCAGCCAAAAAGGGGTGCATAGCTTTTTTGCGCTTTCATTTCTGCGCCTGCTTGGTAGCAGTTGAACAAAGGTCAATTCTATTCCGGATGTGGGCACCAAATCTATTGTAAGTACAGGGTTGTTATTGTGAAATACAGTTCATTAAAATAATTGTGCTGATGTATTTTCTAAAACTTTCACTTCACCTCGGCGTTAACACCTGAATGACGTATGTGTATGTCAGATACCTGTAGTGCATGTAAGATACACTAGAAACAATGTTCGAAAGTGGCATTCGCTGTGATGATTTTAGGCATCCACCATATCCAAATAAATTTGCTTAGGCTATTGTACTACAACTTGCTCATGTTTTAGTATCACCACTTGTGCGAGCAACATAAGAGTCAACTTTTGCCGAGTAATCATACTGGAGTGAAAAGAAACGCGCGGTGTTGTTTAGAACAAAATGAAATATGTTCATTGGATTGCTGAACCACAGTTACTGTAACGTTTAATTAGTGAATAATAAATTTTCCCTCAGCTCCCTGCGTGTCTCATGCGCTAAGCGTTGACTTTGAGCGGGAATAATTGTTGCAATTCCACACGCTGGGAGAATATCAGAAAACAAATTCGCCGCCTACGAAAGCAATCAGGCATCACCTTCTTGCAATCTTGTATGAATTCTATACTACTTGAATTTGAGAACACATTTGTATCAACAGATTTCTGTCAATTACAGAGGGTAATTAATCAATGAAATAATGACAAAATAAAGAGTGTGAGGAAGACAAAAGGCTGATCCAGCTCGACGCTTTACAGGTTCTGCCGCAATTATGGCGTTCGAATTAACTGATCACTTGCCGCCGGCGGTCATGGAAGCGACACTGGCATGCTATTGCCGCTGTTGAACGAGTGTAAACGTCGCCTGTGCGTGACCTCTGGATGACATGACGCCGACAAACAAAACTGGTGTCGTGCCTTGACAATGTGAAAGTATGTCATTGACTGGAGTTCATGGCCTGATTTTATATTAAGTTTTATATCAAGGAGCTCAAGAGAAGCACCAGTATGCAATGTTTTGTTAGATAAATAAAACAACCTCTCGTATTGATTGCAAGTGAGAGAACGAAATTGAAAGGAGACGATTCTCAATCAATAGAAGCGATGTTTCTTAAAGTTTAGAAGGCTACCTGGAAATATCCAAATTTTGGTGGCATCCGTACTGATGGTGGTATGCAGTTTTTATAGGTACGCCATCGTGAGCAGAAAAAGTTATGCTTCGAATGAGAGATACGAATTTATTTTAGCAGCTGTATTGTACATTTTTTCTCTGCAGCCACTTACGCACGAGAACACTTTCACTAATAAGCGCTTGCAATGCAGACAGATGTTACGCGTGGAGATTTCTCAGTATTTTAGTACGCCGCATAAAAGTTTTCCCGGCATCGGAGCGTGCCCCGTGCATTTTATTTACACCCTTGCCCTTTCCCTTGCATTCTCTGGGATATAAATAAAGAAAAGTTGCCGGATGAATTCATAATGTTCGTTTAGGCAACGTCATGGAAGATAAGTACTTTCTCGTCTTCGCCTTTTGTACCATAGTGTGCGTTGTACAGCCTGAAAATATGTGGCAACCTTTCAGCCCCACCCCAGATGTCATGATGGTAAGCTATACGCCCCGAGACGTTCTCAGCGAATTGCCCGATACTTGCCAGGTCGTAAATAGACTTCTTTTAACTTATCCAAAACAACACCTTCTCTTTATATATTCGCGCATATTTATATGGTCGATCGATTTCACTTTAAGCTACCAATTGATGCACAGCAGTGGTATCGATATGCACTGTTTTCCTCGCAAGAGTTGTGAATTCATCAATACCCACCTGATATTGCGATAGTAACGAAGGCAAATAATTTCAAAATGTTCTGCGAACAACGTAAGTTCGAACACAAACGATGCCACCGAAAGCGTAAGCTAGCGCAATATCCACTTTATCGTACCAGGCACTGGCAAGGTTCTGCTGTGTTGCATCTTGCAGATGGGCATGTCCAAATGGTTTCTTCGGCCAGAGACATTTCGAGGCCCAAGTGCCATTACGCAACAGTGCTTGAGACATTTCAAAGAAGGTTTGGCGGCAGGAGACGTATACAAAGAGAAAAAAATATCCAGCGACTTTATTTTGTTATATTTCATATGTAAGCGAGCAATGGCAGAAAAGTGCTTGAATTCTTAAGATCAGTCATTATATAAACAAAGTAACACATGGCAGGGTCAATAGTGCAGCTTCAGAGAACATAGCACATAAGCACAACACGCACTAGGTATGGTTTGGTGCAGCCACAAGGAATAATTATTTCTTAGAAAGTTGTATATCAAACGAAATGGGCACACAAAAGAAGGCGCACTGACATTAGGACCGGTGGTGCCATTTTCAGCGAGCCTTCTCGTGTATGTATCTTCTTTCGTGTCTAAATTTCTATTGCGCTACCACTCCCCACGCTAAACCAACGACTACCTTACCCAGACAAGTATATTAATCATCATTTCGTCTTAATTTATGTGTTGCTCTGCATTAGAGATAAATTAAATTTAAAAAAAATATTTTGGAAAGTGTCTATGTAACGTTTTGAAGAACGGTGATGTGCTTGCGCAAAGCAACAATTTGACGGTCACTGTTCTTGCACTGGCACGCAGTTCAGGAAGAACAACATGTTTCGAACATGGTGGGGATTTTATAAGCACCCTAGGCATTCCAAGCTCCGATGCAGTTGAAAGCCGGGTACCGTCTCTGCCAGATGAAGGCGCGCCTTTGAGAAAGAAAGGCAATAATTGGACGCTGTCCAGGACGAGCTCGGTGCTCCAGCATGGTATCTGCACGACAGATTCCAGCACAAGGTGGACCCAGAATTTCAAGCCTTTAGGTGGGTGCAGGCCTGATATTCCCAAAAAATTGTGTATTTTCACAAATCGATTACAATGGCAAAGTATGATCGCCGATCTCGTGGACTAATTTGGTCTGAAATTATTTTTGCACGGACGATCACTGAATGGAATCGTTTGCAAAGGAATGTGTTGATAAGAAACACGGTGAATTTGGTTTATAGAGGGTTGTATCCAAGGCAACGGTGTCTTACTGACGCCACGAGATTTCCGAGAATGAAGAATAATTGATCCGTTATTGTTCATTCTACACAAACCTAAACAATTGAACTGAATAAAGTTAAGAACATCCTGCGGTGAGCTTAAAACGCCGCGCTAGGTGTGACCTCTTCATATGTTCAAAGAGCGGAACAAAACTTAGAAGTCATTAACTTGGATGAAAGAAAGGACGCCCTCCTAGAAACACAGTATACCCGACTCCGAAACGCCAAAGCAGTGCTCAGTGCCCTAAAAGGAATCGGCTCATCTACAGACCAAAACTATTGGCTGAGTAGACAACCATTCTTGGTTCATTAGTAGCAGAATATATATGGGGGACAATTATGCTCCGCTTCAGGAATATGACACGATAGTGCCGTCTGCCAGCCTACACAAAATCTCCTTAGTAACCAACTTATATGAAACTGTCGGCGTGCCAAAGCGTTATCGTGAACAAGAGTCCTGTGCTCTAATTCTGATATCAACCTCCCACACTTTGATCTTATCCAAAAGTTTGATATTAGTAATGCGTGACCAAATGACTGAAATGATCCAAAGCCATTTTGCCATTCGCATTCACACGGGCTCTGCTCTTACTCCTGTGTGGATGTATAGGACGGGTCTAGAAATGTCTCTACTGTGTTTCATGTGTGTTGTGTGCACGGATATAGAATTTTACATTATGTGCTGTCCAGGGTACAGCGCAGAAAGGAGTGCGTTGTACGCTTCCTTCGCGAAAACAGGCATCCCGCACAGTTTATTTCAGGACATCATCTACCCGTGCGAAAATGGTCTTGTAGAAACGAGGTTTCACGCCTTCTTTTAGCATTCCCGCACGACTCGGATCTAAAATCTAGATGGCGACAAATGAAATCGCTATTATTGATGACGTGTGTTTGTGTGTGACTCTTCTGTGAACACTATTTATTATTTAAGTGGCACTATGGTGGAACGATAGCAGGCAGAACCTGCAAGGCTGGTCCCGCCTGTATCGATCAAGTTTATTCTTAACCCCAACCTCTCAATCTGCCAAATGAAAAGGGAAACCCGAGTTGCCAGCTCCTGCTAAATTTATTGTGAGGAAAACCTGCGTTCAGACAATTCCCCACATGTCAGCTCCCAACTAGCGCCTGCCAATGCCATGCTTGTGATGTTTTGCTGACAACGTCAATGCAGGCAGACGGCCGTCGATGCTGGATTAGCAGTGAAGTGAGGCTTTTATGCTACCACTTTATATGTGTAGCTCCTATTGCCAAGTGTACGTAAGAGGAAAAGCACGTGCAAAAACGTGTAGCTACAGTAGCAAAATCTACGAAAGCGCCTTGCAACTGACGCGTACATGATCTGATTATTTTATTGTGTGTTTTGTGGGGTTTAACGTGCTAAAACGACGCGGTATTGGAGTACTCCGGAAATTTTCACCACCCCAGATTTTTTAACGTGCCCTGACGGGCGCGTTGCTTTTAGCCTCCACCGAAAAGCGACTGCCGAAGCCAGGATTCGATCTCGTTTCCTTGGACACATTAGTCGAGCGCCGTAATCACTGCGCCACCCCGGATAGATCGATTGGTGTATTCAGAAAACAAGAAGACGGCGGCTATGGTTTTCATCTATAGAAAGTAATCGGTAGCCACCACATTGGTCTGCGCTTTATTGCTCACTAAAAAAAAAGTTACTTTTGCTATCGTCACCATTTAGTAAAATGATAAGACTGACAATTTTCGTAGACTCAACACAAGCGTACTGAGACTTCAAAAATGCTAGGATGCGGAAAGCGGCAGCGTATTTCTCTTTAGAGAGGTTATTCGCCTCGGCTATCCCGAAACTAACCGCTGTGGACTCCTTGAATAATTACCTTGAGAAACGTGAGGCCGGGAACCCTTACGATTCAGTGCTGCTCATCCAATATCACCATATTCATCGCCTAGCAGCCCTCTTTTGAATATACTGAGACAGTCTAGAAACCCACAGTGAATAGGTGAATACACTCCTCCCGCAACCCCCCCTCCCCCCCCCCCCCCCGCCCTTTTGTCGGTAAAACCTTACCCCGCAAGAAGCCATGCTTTGGATCATACTGGAAAGGTGCAGCGCAAAAATAGACAAGACGAAAGGATGGAGACGGAAAGACGTGGCTGTCTGGACAGATCGCGACGAACATGTGTTAGAACTATTCATTACTTAAAAGCGCGAGAAAACGACAACATTAACACACACAACAACACGAGCGCTGACTTTATTGAAATTTTAAGTTGACGTTTTATTTTCTTCTCGAAGAAAGCTGATCAATATATGCCCGGCTGTACAACGAAGGCGCGAGTCCCTACAAAGTAGGAGGGCCGAAGGTGACTGCAATGTTAACCACGGTGAAAGGAGGGAAGACTGCATAAAAGTGGTTGTATACAAAATACCCCTGTCCTGCGGTGCGTGGTATGTAGGACAGACAGCACGTTGCTTAAACGACCGCCTGAGGAGATACTCTAATTCTTTGGACAAAGCAGGTGGCTCGAATTTAGCTCTGCATTGCAGACCACGGGACCACACCTGCACCCCTTTGCTTCAAGAGACGTTCGTCATTTTCAAACACAAACATCAGATGGTAAGAGAATTAGTAGAAGCGTATCCCGATGATAAGGGAGGCTCCGCGCGTGTCGCAAAACCGTCATTGTCACTGATTAACCGTGAAATTGCCTTTCTTCAGAAGTCGTTGCAGGAAGATTAGGACTAGAATAAGGGAACCTTTTGTCTGTGTGAATTTTTGCGGGATTATGTATGAGTGCCGTTCGTGATAATAGATCTTTAGTTGAAAGTCAGCGCTCTTGTGGTTGTGTGTGTGTTAACTTCCTCGTTTTTTCGCGCTGTTAAATAATGGATAGCAACCAACTCGCCCAGCTTTCTGTTCTTGTTAGAACTACGCAAATAGAAATTGGTTTATCCTAATCAATATCTCAAATTTTCTTTGCCTCGGTTTTTTTACCACATAATTTGTTTTAAAGTCGATTTTTTGAGTACTAATCATGACTATGTTTAAAAACATCACACGCAAGGTTAGAGCAGGTGGAGGCAATCCAGACCAAGACTAGTCCAGTAAATGAGTTCAAGCTTATTGACATAATAAAGATGGCAACAGCAGAATATTAATATTAATGCTGCCCACCAACTCTTTCTGACCTTTGTGAATCCGAAGCTTTCAAGAAAATACTCAAAAAGAAGTAAAACTGTACAATCTGTTTGAATGTGCTCATGGCGAAAGAAGTCTTTTTGCAACGCTATTTGCACTAACTGATTCTTCATTTTCGTTCCTAGTGCCGTCGTCATCAAGCAAAGGTGTATCCTCATTTTCAACCAAATGCACTGTCGCAGAAATGGAAGCGGAGCTGGTATCCGAACTCTATGATTCCTAGCATCCTGGTCGTCGTGTGCCGACTCGTACCAAGTTGATATCGATCTAAATTGATTTAAGAATGTACTGGATAAGTACAAGCTCCGAAAGGGAAACAGCCAGGGATTCAAGCTGATTATTTTGACATTGATGTCCTCGCTTACGTTTTGTCAGACCGGAAGCTTAGTGCAAGCCAAATTTCCAATGGACGCGGAGCTAGCGCAGCTTCAGTTTTGGAGGTCACTTTAAGACACAGCGCTGCTATTATCGTCAATGTCTTCACCACGATCTGTCACCAAATAACGTTCAGGAACTGCTAGATTTTTACAAATTTGGCCTAAATAAATATGCCGAAGACAGTGAATTTATGCGCATAATTCTTTCGAAAGACGGGGTAAACTTTTGCAGGGACTCGACTGTCATTTTGCGCAATGCCAGTTATTAGTGCGGCAAGAACTGACAATGACTAAGTCAGCACAAGAACCATCCACGATGGTCAGCAAATTTTGGGGTGGCATTTGCAACAACCGTATTATCGGTCCCTACTTTATTGGCGGACGCCTTAGTTGGAAAAAGGACACATAGTGCTCTCTAAAAGGTTGGTTGGTTTGTAGGGTTTAACGTCCCAAAGCAACTCAGGCTATGAGAGACGCCGTAGTGGAGGACTCCAGAAATTTCGACCACCTGAGGTTCTTTAACGTGCACTGACATCGCACAGCACACGGGCGCCTTGCTTTTCGCCTCCAGCGAAAAGCTGCCGCCGAGGCCGGGATTCGATCCCGCGTACTTGGGAACAGTAGTCGAGCGCCGTAACCACTGCGCCACCCCGGCGGGGTGCTCTCTAAAAGGCGCTGTCTCTTATTTGCACTGAACTGATGCTTGGGCGAGTTTGTATGCCATTTTTTCGGATCTCCAAGGGTTATTAGAAAAAAAAATTGGCCGCGGTTTAGCTCTGGTTAAACTGAGTTGAATTGGGTTAGTAATACTTGGGTCTCTCGTTTCACGTTGGACGGTTATGTCAGAATGAGCCTGCTAGGACCCTGGCATTCACGTTACCCCTATAGGCCACTAAGGCAAGTTCATACGGCTTGTTTAAAGCGGGACTTTATAGGTGGGCTGGCAGGGGCTGCCAAACTTCGGCCTCTCGTTTCGCATGGGACGGTTATGTCAGAATCAGCCTGCTAGGACCCTGGCATTCACGTTACCCCTATAGGCCACTAAGGCAAGTTTATACGGCTTGCATAAAGCGGGACTTTATAGGTGGGCTGGAAGGGGCTGCCAAACTTCGGCCTCATGCTTTACATGGGACGGTTATGTCAGATTCAGCCTGCTAGGATTCTGGTATTCACGTTACCCCTATAGGCCACTAAGGCAAGTTCATACGCCTTGTTTAAAGCGGGGCTTTATAGGTGGGCTGGCAGGGGCTGCCAAACTTCGGCCTCATGCTTTACATGGGACGGTTATGTCAGATTCAGCCTGCTAGGATCCTGGTATTCACGTTACCCCTATAGGCCACTAAGGCAAGTTCATAGGGCTTGTTTAAAGCGGGGCTTTATAGGTGGGCTGGCAGGGGCTGCCAAACTTCGGCCTCTCGTTTCGCATGGGACGGTTATGTCAGAATCAGCCTGCTAGGACCCTGGCATTCACGTTACCCCTATAGGCCACTAAGGCAAGTTTATACGGCTTGCATAAAGCGGGACTTTATAGGTGGGCTGGAAGGGGCTGCCAAACTTCGGCCTCTCGTTTCGCACGGGACGGTTATGTCAGAATCAGCCTTCTAGGACCCTGGCATTCACGTTACCCCTATAGGCCACTAAGGCAAGTTCATACGCCTTGTTTAAAGCGGGGCTTTATAGGTGGGCTGGCAGGGGCTGCCAAACTTCGGCCTCTCGTTTAGCACGGGACGGTTATGTCAGAATCAGCCTGCTAGGACCCTGACATTCACGTTACCCCTATAGGCCACTAAGGCAAATTCATACGCCTCGTTTAAAGCGGGGCTTTATAGGTGGGCTGGCAGGGGCTGCCAAACTTCGGCCTCTCGTTTCGCATGGGACGGTTATGTCAGAATCAGCCTGCTAGGACCCTGGCATTCACGTTACCCCTATAGGCCACTCGGGCAAGTTTATACGGCTTGCATAAAGCGGGACTTTATAGGTGGGCTGGAAGGGGCTGCCAAACTTCGGCCTCATGCTTTACATGGGACGGTTATGTCAGATTCAGCCTGCTAGGATCCTGGTATTCACGTTACACCTATAGGCCACTAAGGCAAGTTCATACGGCTTGTTTAAAGCGGGGCTTTATAGGTGGGCTGGCAGGGGCTGCCAAACTTCGGCCTCTCGTTTCACCTGGGACGGTTATGTCAGATTCAGCCTGCTAGGACCCTGGCATTCACGTTACCTCTATAGGCCACTAAGGCAAGTTTATACGGCTTGCACAAAGCGGGACTTTATAGGTGGGCTGGAAGGGGCTGCCAAACTTCGGCCTCTCGTTTCACCTGGGACGGTTATGTCAGATTCAGCCTGCTAGGACCCTGGCATTCACGTTACCCCTATAGGCCACTAAGGCAAGTTCATACGCCTTGTTTAAAGCGGGGCTTTATAGGTGGGCTGGCAGGGGCTGCCAAACTTCGGCCTCTCGTTTCGCATGAGACGATTATGTCAGAATCAGCCTGCTAGGACCCTGGCATTCACGTTACCCCTATAGGCCACTAAGGCAAGTTCATACGCCTTGTTTAAAGCTGGGCTTTATACCTGGGCTGGCAGGGGCTGCCAAACTTCGGCCTCTCGTTTCGCATGGGACGGTTATGTCAGAATCAGCCTGCTAGGACCCTGGCGTTCACGTTACCCCTATAGGCCACTAAGGCAAGTATATACGGCTTGCATAAAGCGGGACTTTATAGGTGGGCTGGAAGGGGCTGCCAAACTTCGGCCTCATGCTTTACATGGGACGGTTATGTCAGAATCAGCCTGCTAGGACCTTGGCATTCACGTTACCCCTATAGGCCACTAAGGCAAGTTCATACGCCTTGTTTAAAGCGGGGCTTTATAGGTGGGCTGGCAGGGGCTGCCAAACTTCGGCCTCTCGTTTCGCATGGGACGGTTATGTCAGAATCAGCCTGCTAGGACCCTGGCATTCACGTTACCCCCATAGGCCACTAAGGCAAGTTCATACGCCTTGTTTAAAGCGGGGCTTTATAGGTGGGCTGGCAGGGGCTGCCAAACTTCGGCCTCTCGTTTCGCATGGGACGGTTATGTCAGAATCAGCCTGCTAGGACCCTGGCATTCACGTTACCCCTATAGGCCACTAAGGCAAGTTCATACGCCTTGTTTAAAGCGGGGCTTTATAGGTGGGCTGGCAGGGGCTGCCAAACTTCGGCCTCTCGTTTCGCATGGGACGGTTATGTCAGAATCAGCCTGCTAGGAGCCTGGCGTTCACGTTACCCCTATAGGCCACTAAGGCAAGTTTATACGGCTTGCATAAAGCGGGACTTTATAGGTGGGCTGGAAGGGGCTGCCAAACTTCGGCCTCATGCTTTGCATGGGACGGTTATGTCAGAATCAGCCTGCTAGAACCCTGGCATTCACGTTACCCCTATAGGCCACTAAGGCAACTTCATGCGCCTTGTTTAAAGCGGGGCTTTATAGGTGGGCTCGCAGGGGCCGCCAAACTTCGGCCTCTCGTTTCGCATGGGACGGTTATGTCAGAATCAGCCTGCTAGGACCCTGGCATTCACGTTACCCCTATAGGCCACTAAGGCAAGTTTATACGGCTTGCATAAAGCGGGACTTTATAGGTGGGCTGGAAGGGGCTGCCAAACTTCGGCCTCATGCTTTACATGGGACGGTTATGTCAGATTCAGCCTGCTAGGATCCTGGTATTCACGTTACCCCTATAGGCCACTAAGGCAAGTTCATACGCCTTGTTTAAAGCGGGGCTTTATAGGTGGGCTGGCAGGGGCTGCCAAACTTCGGCCTCTCGTTTCGCATGTGACGGTTATGTCAGAATCAGCCTGCTAGGACCCTGGCATTCACGTTACCCCTATAGGCCACTAAGGCAAGTTCATACGCCTTGTTTAAAGCGGGGCTTTATAGGTGGGCTGGCAGGGGCTGCCAATCTTCGGCCTCTCGTTTCGCATGGGACGGTTATGTCAGAATCAGCCTGCTAGGACCCTGGCGTTCACGTTACCCCTATAGGCCACTAAGGCAAGTTTATACGGCTTGCATAAAGCGGGACTTTATAGGTGGGCTGGAAGGGGCTGCCAAACTTCGGCCTCATGCTTTACATCCCTTACGGAAATCCCATATCTGCTTCAGATATGGAACATATGCTGCCAGATACAGATATATAAGGCAGCAAATAAGACCTTATCTGCACCAGATAAGGTCATATATGCGCAAAATTTTGCCCTTATATGGCTCAGATTTGGCCATATCATGCAACATATAATCCATATCTGAACGGGTAACGGGACCTTATATGGCTTGATCAGGGTCATATATGGTATCCTCGCGACCTTATGTGGCCTGATAAAGGGCATATATGGCATCGTCATGACCTTATATGGACAGACCAGGACCATATGCCTGGCATCAACAGGACCTTATGTAACCTGATCGGGGCCTTAATTATGTAGGCGCCATAGTGATTGTATATTAGCAATATATTGTTTTCGTCTACCTTCTGCAAATATTCAATATTGGCATCATGTGGTCGAGCTTCAATTTTTTTACACTCAGCATGGCCTGCATGCTTATAGTGTTAGTTGTATCCAATTTAGAAAATAGCTACGACTCCTAATATTTCAAATATTCTGCAGATTTCGCTGCACTATAATTATTACACCGTGTTCCTTAATCCAGGAGGGCGCTGGGTTATGGCTACATGCTCCTCTTTCCGTCTACTAACTCGGATTTTCATTTCAAATGCGGCGGCAGTCCGGTGCACAAACGCATGGTCGGTTAAGTTGAGCGATTCAAAATATCAAGAAAATGATGGCAGTTCAGTATACAGCCCCCTCCGAGCTGTCCAGACGGTGACTCACCCTCAGAGGCAGCTGGCGGTTGCTGCGTGGAGGGTCGCACTGGCTAGACAGTGACTCCTCCTCTTCCACGTTCCCCTCTTCCCTCTCAAACAGCGGCGGCCCCAGCGTCGCGGGCTCGCATTTCATCTCTCCTCCTCGCTGCCACGCTCTATACCGCATAGGCCGCGAGCTCTCCATTTTGTGTGTGCTTGCTTCTTTCCCCTCCCCCTTTCAACTCCGTGCGCCTAAGCACTTGTCTCGTTCCTTTCGCGGTGGCAGACATCGAAGTTCGGTGCGACTGGCGGGCATGCTGCATGTTGTGTATGCTGGTGTGTGTGTGCTAGCGCCTGTTCGCTATTAGCTGTGTGCACGTAACAAAAATGTGACAGCAAACCTACAAGAGCTTCAGTCTGACTGTCGGCAGAGAGGAAATTACTGTGTCGCACTGCGGGTGGAAGCGGCCTCCCCAGCCTTGGCAGCGAACCTGATTGTCGATTGAGCTTTTCGAGGCTTCTGCCCTGGTTGGCCCGGCCAAACCTTCACCATTGCGTCGGATCGCGCCCTCATCGTGCCGCCTCATCTTCACGCCCGATCACCAAAACCGTGAGCGTGAGACTTCTTGTCGGGAACTAGCACTTGCCAGCCTCAGGATATTGTTCACTTTATTATTTTGATGGGAAAATTTTCCAATCAGTAAATTGGATGGTAATTGCCAGTATGTGATATTTTTCCGTACATTTCGTCGCTAATTTGTCTTTCGTTCCAGCAATTTTAACAAATTTCAGTGGGTGGATAGGGTCCTTCGTTGTTTATTATTATTATTATTTGCACTACCTAAGTAGCTTCATGCTTAATTTGGTTTAGGGGCAGAGCTGTCGCGGTCATGACAAATTCCATCGGACATGCTTTTTTCTTTGTTTTCTCTCTTAATTTCAAAAGCAACCACGAGTTAGGCGCGTTCGCTCATTTTGCACTGCAGTCTCTGCTTAAGGTAACACCAGTACTTCCTGACAGCCTATATGTACTTGCTAAGGTTTAGATATTATGAGCAGTCCCAGCAGCGTGTGTTTTATCGCCCTGCGGTTTAGCGGTACCTTTTCCGGGTATCGACAAACCTTTAAATTTCCTTTCAATAGTCTAGTTCGATTATTAGCCGTTTAGTTTATTTAGCTTCGCAAGTAAACCAGCTCAAACTAAAAGCATTTACTGGTTAAAGCTCTGTGTGTAAAAGAGTAGATTAAAAATGTAATATCTAAATTAATAGATGTCTTTCACTTTAGCTTCACGTGTAGACATTATTCTGTTCAGATATCCTATTAGTTTGTTATAGTATCGCGCCTAAATGAGTAGAATCTCAATATTTACTAGCAGATGAGCATGTCTTTGACCCTCGGTATACACACGTAATTCAGGCCCGTCTTTGAGCAATTCCATATATGCAGGGAAAAAAGAAAACCTGTGGTTTCAAAGCAATTTTTCTGTAAGGTTTAAAATAAAAGGGGAAATTAAGGTTTCCCTTGGCAAACTTGATTGAGTGTGCATTTAGCTGGAATACTGAAATTGTCTTGTGTGTGTTGTAATAAAGTGTTATGTGATGTGTAGATATATAGATCTATAGTTCAAAACTTACATGCCATGCGGGCTAGATCTCTAAATCAGGAATTGGGTAGATAAGGCATATCTGACCAGATATGCCGTATCTGGTACTCGAAATCAGGAATTGGGCAGATCAGGCATATACAACCAGATATGCCTTATCTGGTACTCGAAATCAGAAATTGGGCAGATATGCCTTATCTGGCCTAGATTTGTCCTAATATACCATATCTGCCCAATTCCTGATATACCTGATCTGGATTTTTTTTTATAAGTCCAGATATCGCATTTCCGTAAGGGATGGGACGGTTATGTCAGAATCAGCCTGCTAGGACCCTGGCATTCACGTTACCCCTATAGGCCACTAAGGCAAGTTCATACGCCTTGTTTAAAGCGGGGCTTTATAGGTGGGCTGGCAGGGGCTGCCAAACTTCGGCCTCTCGTTTCGCATGGGACGGTTATGTCAGAAACAGCCTGCTAGGACCCTGGCATTCACGTTACCCCTATAGGCCACTAAGGCAAGTTCATACGGCTTGTTTAAAGCGGGGCTTTATAGGTGGGCTGGCAGGGGCTGCCAAACTTCGGCCTCTCGTTTCACCTGGGACGGTTATGTCAGATTCAGCCTGCTAGGACCCTGGCGTTCACGTTACTCCTATAGGCCACTAAGGAAAGTTCATACGGTTTGGTTAAAGCGGGGCTTTATAGGTGGGCTGGCAGGGGCTGCCAAACTTCGGCCTCTCGTTTCACATGGGACGGTTATGTCAGAATCAGCCAGCCAGGACCCTGGCAATCATGTTACCCATGATTGTGAGGAACTGTCATGCGGCTTGGTTAAAGCCGTATTCGGCTCTGCTGCGGCTCAAGGTCAAACGTGGCCCTTCGCGGGACGACGCGATGGGATGAAAGGTGGTGCAGTATTGCTAACGCAATAAAAATGGATTCAGTATGACGGAGCTCCGCAAACATTTCTTCTTTCGTCATTCCTGACCGGCTTCTTTCTGGAACAATGGGTTAAGCAATAGAGGGGAAAGGCAACCTGGCTTCTAAGGTTGTTTGGTTTGAAATCGTTGGATATCCTCCGAGGATATGCTAAGAACGAAGCTTTGAAGATGACGCCAGCGAACCTCGAAACCTAAAGCAGCGTGTCAGCATATCAGCTGAGGAGATTTGCAGAGAGATGCTCATTTCTGCATTTAATGTTCATAAAAAAATTAGAAAAGAATTAGGCTCAGTTTAGCTCTGGCTAAACTACGTACCACGTACTTATTAATAAACGGAATACTACGTATTACGTTAATTCTCGCATTATACCTCATTTAGGAAAATGCAGATAGCTTTCTGAGCTGACCTTGCGATTCTTAAAACTCCTGTGTTGATTTTGCGGGCTAAGATAATCTACATTTTAGGGTTCGGTATGTCTAGTTCAGACACCCTCTATATTAACCAGGCCGCGCTTAACCTGTGAGATTTTAGCCATACTTTGGAGATTCAGTTTAAAGCAATTAACAATGACATCTGAAGTATAAAAAGGTATAAACGTAAAAATAAGCTACGCCGTGAGTACTTGTCAACAGTGTCAGTAGTGAAGCGCATAAGCGTTCTTAGTAATGCAAATTTTCACAACGGAGAAAGCGACCTTTAAGCATAAGAAAGGTTTCCTACGCACTACGGATAACATATATATGCTCATATTACCTTTTCAGTTTATGAATTCATCACATCGGATATGGACATACTATACGAACCAAACTAAACATCACCTCTGCAATAACGACCTCGTGACGAATATAACTAATGAATATGTTTTCTTTAATCGATCGTACCGTACGGACGCATTCAAGAAGCACACGGATCGAATGGAAGGAATGTTCGACAAGGATTTAAAGGACTTGATGTATGTTGGACCACTAGGTGAGATAGAAGAATAAACTTTTATTTAAATCGCGCAGCAGTATTCGCAATAGGACGAATAGGGGAGAAAATACAGGCCACTGTTATTGTACTTTCTTCTCCGACGTTTTCGAGAATGACAAAAACGGCAAGTGTGGGCCTACTTATTGTACTTAATTTGTAATTTAATATGGTGGTAACAATACCCATTCGGCGTAAAAATGTCGTGAAATAAAAAAATTATGTGCTTTCTTCTTTCAATATGGAAAAATTCTGCTTCAGGAATGTCTTCAAAAACCAAATTTTCTGGGTTGCTTAGTAATGGAAGTTTTTCAGTGTGGACGTTCATCTCCCCCTTACACTGAATGTTTAAGGATATTCGGTTCTAATCATGCTCATACATTGAGCTTTTCAATAGCGCCAGATTATGAAATGCCTTCACAAGTGTGGTCTTGTGCACTTAAGTATTTCATATAAGTTCAAGCTCTACTGTTCACCATAAGTGCAGATGAAGGGGAACGTTTTAACTTTTATTGCACCACGCATAATCCTAATCGTGGTAATGTGATTTCTATTCAATGTAATCTCGACATAAAGTTCATATCGCGAATAATGTTATAAAATGGTGGTCTCAAAACATGGTGGCATGACGTACACATAATCCACGCTTCACAGATACCAATAAAGAGCACACGGCGTACTCAGTGTGACTTCGAATTCATTACTACCTGTTGATGTGCAAAAATGACATATTCCGCCTCTGTATGCTGCAGCTACGCAGAAAGTACTTTTATAACGAGAAGTATCCTCGTGGTTTTGCCTTGTCGACCGCCTCGTCAGTGAGTCTGTCTGAGACATCTCCTTTTAGATATTGCCTTCGTAATAAGGTCTTGCAGAGGTTACGAATTCACCCTCAGCACTCCAATATCTTAGTAATTCCCACACCACTGTCTTTCATGCTAAGTATTGCGTTGTACGTAAATGAAATAAGGCGAAAATTCTCTGTGACCTGCTTTGAATACACCCTCAAATATCTCAATTTAATAAGCGATTGAGTGATAACACTAAACTCATTAGGATGCTTTTGACAATACATCAAGCCTGGCAGCCACTTTGCTGCAAGAAAAGCAATGCTAAAACGATTATATGTTCCCCCCAGCCGTGCAATTCGTGGTGACTTCGGTAGCCTACATTGACTGAAAGGTAAAACAATAGCAACTATCAATGTAAAGAAAATCCTAAAAACCGACGTTTGCAATATCAAGATCAGCAACATGAATTGCCATATTTGGTCACAGCTTCTTAGCACTGATTTTGCACACACAATTAAGAGTAACTACTCATTGTCATCCACCCAAGCGCAACCATACTGCTACAAATGAAAGCTGTATAGCTTTCCTTTGTAGAGGTATGGCTGCGCCTAGGTGGATGCAAATGCGTATATACTCACTTATTACAAATTTGCTCCACCCTGGGGAATTCCCCTAAATACTTGGACAAAAATTAAGACAGTTGGGCGAGGTAGGCTACGTTGTTTCGGGACTCTTATCAGGAGGAGAGTGCCTCCTTAGGTGTATTTCATTTTATAAATCGAATGATCCCCAGAAAGCACTGCAAAAGTAGAAAGAACAAACTATGAGTTTACATGTTCACAACGTTTCAAAGAGCCTAATAATATTTAGAGGAATACGTTTAGTCAATATACTGGACGTCCACTATAATGTTTAAACTCAAATTACTGGCTTAAATTGCAACTCTTTATTTTCTGCTAATCGAAGAATTTATGATACACAAATAGCGAGTGTATAATATTTTGGAAAATTAGGTAATCATGAAAGAGAGTTGTTCGTTATTACTATCTCTTTTGGCATTTAAGCCTGGTCGTGTATCCCGACTGTGCTCCTTCAATGCTTCTCTCTGCGCTTTAGGTGGAGGTGCGACAACCAATGAAACATTATTGTTCGTCAGTGAAATGCTGTCATGCGGAGTATTTTACGTTCGCAAGTTTCAAGGTACGTGTTAGATGCAATTTCTGCACCTCTAAAAAGGTGATAGCTGGATGTATTATATTTGTAGAAATAGGACTCTCACTTTGAAAACATGTGCGATTCTACCGCGCAGACACCATGCATTTCACCCTCGAATTTTATTTGGCGCGATGCAAGTTTTCGATATATAATGGTCGGTACCAGATCCAAATATAACGCAACCCAGCGCAGTGCGCCGGTCATAGGTTAAGACACAAAGAACTTCAGGTTTTTAAGGCGAAAGCCGTTTTAGTCTCAGGGAACGAAATTCCATGCGCGAGATTTGTGTGCGAGTTCTAGGCATGGAATCTTTTATATTCCTAACCTATAACCTATAACCTAACCTAACCTAACCTAACCTTGCCGCGCTGCAAGGAACACCACGCGGCAGGAGCGATGGTTGATTGATTGATTGATGGTGTACTATACAAGCTCGCACTAGCCGGAGATTGTAACAGATATTGCGCCTTTTTTTCCTGTAAACCAATTATAATTTATGTAGCACTGCGACGAACGGCTATAAGAGAAAAACGAAGAGGCAAACGATAGGAGAGGAAGGGTAGGCTTTCACCGCTCTGCTGTAAGAAACATCTGAGACCTCTTAATTTTTTCACTCCCACCTTCCTCCTTTTTTATGCCTGAGCAAATTAGTCACGTTACTCAAGCGTACAAAACGTCCGCGTGAAACGTGAGAGTCTCGTTTCACAGACGAATGTGTCACCTCGGCTCCACAGATTCATACGAAAATTCGAAGAAATATCTGCGGTCAACAAGAAAACTTCCGATATTATTGCGGCGGAAGGTACCAGGGCCACGGGAACACCAGCTTCGTTGAGGGGTGAGGCGAGTTTGCCGCATTACCAGCCTTTCTTTTCTGAAAAGTGTAAAGTGTCCGGCCGAGTAGGCCTAACCGAGAAGCCGGAACAAGCCCGAGACGAGGAGCCCGCCACGTGCGTCGACTAAGGCCGACGAAGCGGCAGCGCCACCTCTCGGGAAGCGGCGCGGAAGGCTCCCTAGTGAGAGGAGCGACAACGACCTAGGCGTGGGAGTTTCAAATTTTGCCTAGAACCATGCAAGTGGTCGAAGGCGTGGAGGTGGATCCGGATGAATTCACCGTCCCTGGCCAGTGGTTCAAGAGCGTGGAGAAGAAGAAGAATGTTGCGGTGGAGAAGGCTCAGAGACATCGAGAACCAGCAGCGGAAGCTCAAAAAGACAAGAAAGGTGATGGAGGCCATGTCGGTCGTGAAACAATATATACGGTTGCCGGAAGGAGCGGAGAAGATCGTCATCAGACCACGTAGCGGACTTGACAAGCTTCTGAAAAAAGGTGGGGCCTGTTTCTCTGGCGTGGTCTTGACTTCGGCGGGAGTCGAGGTAAATGATGGAAGAGAGGACATGGTGATCCCTAATACTAAGCAACATACTATTATGGTCACTACGACCAGCTTTTAGAAATAAATGAACAATGATAGTCTAAAGACTTTGAATTGCGAAGGGGAGGACGTCCCGGTTTTTGCATACGTGGCCATACTGGAGGATTGCTGCAAGGGCGTCATTCATGACATTGACGGATTCTTTTCAGATGCGGATCTTATGGATATGCTGAGCAATAAGATGAATCCTGAGGTTATCGTTGTTAGAAGACTCGGAAGGCAGTCGAAGACAGTCTTGGTCCTTTTCAAGGAAAATAAACAGCCTTGGTCAATCATGGTGGGAGGTTACCCAAGCAAGTGCTTTCTTTAGAAGAAGTGCGAGGTTTGTGAGGCCTGCGGTAGACTTGGTCACAGAGCGGACGTTTGCCCGAATCTGGCCAGGGTCAAATGTAGAGGGTGTGGCATCCAAACCCCACCTGACGGCCACACTTGTACACCGAGATGCCAACTTTGTGGAAAGGATCATATTTTTGGAAACAAGAAATGCAAGCAAATCAAGAGGACTCCCTACGAACTCAAGAATCGACAATCGAAGAAGAAACAGATAGAAGAGGAAGAGGCTGCAGCGAGAGCAAGAAATCACCAACAACAAAGGGACCAACACTAGAGTCGCAACAGAGTCAAGCTGGGTGGCCCCTCCAAGGCCTAAGAGGAGCTGTTTCCGAGAGTCGAGGAGGTCTGACTGACGAATGTGGGCGCTAACCAAGAGTGTCAAGTAAAAGAGTTGTAGATTATTTTTGTAGTTAGTTTTATGTGAATTAAAATCTAGCTAATAGGGGCACACAAAAGCTAAAGTGAAGATTTAGATAATTTGCGTAGCAGCCTCATTAACTTTATTATAAACAAGAATTTTCTGCGCTCATCCGGGTGTTAAATGTTTATTAGTTGTTCAATGGTCTCCAACAGGTAATCCTTTCTTTTATAGGAAATCGACTTTTTAGTAGCCAAAGTGCATTATAACGCCTGTTTACTACTACTACTGTTTGATAACCCGCCGTGGAGGTGCACTCATTAGAGCGATGGACTGCTGTACCCAAGAATGCTGGATAGAATGCGTGCTGCGGCGGCCTCTGCTCAGTGGAGGCGGAACGTAAGGTACGCGTGAGCTGTTCGTTGTGTGTGCAAGTTAAACACTCCGAGGTTGTAGAAATTTCCGCAGCCCTCCACTTCGGCGTCTGTAACAGCCCGAGTTGCTTTGAGACATTAAACAATAGAAACTAAACCAAAACGAACTGGTTTGATAGCCATTTTATGAGCCTGTGCAAATTATAAGTGTTCCGTAATAGAAACAGCTGAGTAGTTTTAAAATAGGGACGCAAAAAAGGCTAACTGCAAGGATTGTCACGGAATCATGAACCTGATAAAACCGTCGTTCATAACTACATAGGAGTAGACCTTGTAGCCTGTTTGTGGCGGTACTGCATGCTGAGTGCGTGCCTAGACTGATTTGAAAAGAAAATTACTTTCTTGGATAGCTAGTTAGAGCCCTAGGTAACGAGATAGAACTCGAGATAAAAAAAAAACTGAACACAGGAAACTGCAGCAGCATCTTGCTCAGATGGAAGAATAAGTGCCCTAAACCTCATTGAAGGCCACATTGGCGGACCTTCCTATGCCGGCCTCGTTACTTAGTCTAACACCACAATGGACATCGGAGGCAGAGTAGGACTGACGGGGATCGGATGGGAGAGCTATTCAATGGGAGCTACAACTAAGACTAGAAAGAGAGGAGACGTTGAGAACAAACCATAGAAGGAGTCTTGGGATAGGCTGTCCTCATCCAGTATCTGGTGTTCTTCGTTCGGGTGGTCATCTTCTCCCGGTGACAGAATAGAAACGGCGTATTAGGTCGGCAGACAACAGTGGGCCTACGTTGGCAGCGGAAAGTGGCCAGCACAAGCACAGGGAAGAGAAAGAGGGTTCTAATTCACTAACTGCTTAGTGTTAACTGCATTCATTCTAATCGGCTTTTTTAAACAGCGTTTCAGAAATTTCAATTAACAGATATTGTGCATGTACAGTCTTGGTCAAAAATCTTAAGGCCATTGGATCTTCATCTCAGCTTCCAAATAGAGTCGTCACACTATCAATAAGGCTCAAAGGTCATTTAAAATGCTACGAAACAATGATATCTAATTATAGCAAGACAATGTCTCAAAACATTTCACGGTTTTGATGCCTTTAATTGCGCCGTGATGGCTTCATTTTGTGGCTGACACGAAAATCTGATGGCTTCAGCAATTTTTATCAAGACTGTACGTTTTGTGACACTGTGGAAAACCACAAGGTTGGGAGCTAGCGTGTAATGGGTTCAAAAGATTTGCGTCGAGAAATCAGTTTCTTAGACGTTTCGTCGCGGGGGGGTATTATGTACCCAGACTTGCGTTCCAATATGCACGCCCCGAGTGACTTGCGAGCTTATGCAGTGCTTTGTCGCGTTATTCAACCGTCGCTACATGAAAAATTAGTAATTCATAAAGCTCGAATTGGCTATATCATTCACATCGAATCGAGCATAAACAACAAAATAGAGAGCAGTTTGCAACAAATGTATGATATTTTCGTGAGCAAAAGTGGTATACAAAACCCAGCCGATGGCGGAGCTCGAGAAAACTGCATGCCAACTTCAACTAGTAACAGCTATCTAAGATCGATACAATGGTGGCAGTGTTCCATTTTATCCACATGCATTTTATCCACATGCTTTGAACTACATTTTATTTGTTACGGCTGGGTATTTTAGGAGTGACGTCATGATAATCTCCCATGATCAGGAAGCCATACAGGATAGCCGCATGGAAAGAAGCTTATATTTGATCAATATGAACTGGAAAAATGTGAGATCATATTGTCATACCAAAATAGAGGAGATGACAACAGAGGAACAATGGCAAGTAGGGTAGGGGACGGAGAAACTGTCCGTGCTTACAGACTAGCAAGCGAACTAAGCTGGTTTCGCGTGCTGTTCGTACGGGAAATAAACCCTCACTTGTAAGAATATAATCCAACTCATTCGGACAGTGAACTTGGCTATAGAGGCATGCCAACAATGTTGAAGGCATTAGAAAAAGTCAAGGAATAAGCAAACAGAGGACAGTTGATGGCTGAGAAAAATGGATTCGATTTGTGAAGAGAAATATAATAGTATGCACAGAAAATACTCCAAACCAATAATTATACTGTGTTGCATATAGAGGCTCGCGATTCAAGCTGTGAAATTAAAATAAAATCGTGGTATGGGGTAGTACGATACTTGGAGTGGTTTGCAATGATTTAGAATTGGTGCACATTTTATAGCCTTTCGGGCTTACATAATGCATAGGAAGGTTAAGGCGAAAAATAAACCCTTGTTTTTAGACATCCTGGCCAGAAACGTGAAATATGACCATGTGAGCAGGGACCCTTATGAAATGCCCGATGTTATGAATGTATCGCTAATAAAATGACAAATCTTAATTCCATACATACCGAGAAAATAAAGAAAGTACACGGAGGAATAAGTAGTGCAGAAACTATTTAGGTATGTAAATGAATAAAACAAGGCAGTCATCACCATTGCTGTGGTATTCCAGATGTATATTGTACTTATAAAGATTTTTAAGTTTTATTATGTCGTATAGATTGCGCGAAAAGGCCGTATAGCAGCTGCTCTCCGCTTCAATGCATACGGACGATATAGTACTATTATCACAGAGCCAGGAAGACTAGCAAATTCGTTTTAATTCATGTGTCTGGAAAGGCTTCCATTTCAGGGGCCCTAAGTTAGCGTTGATGATTTCGAATGAATCCGCCGATGAGGTGCTTAAAGTACAAGGCTATCAAATACTCAGAGGGGAGAATACAACTGCCTCTTGGCATGAGTAAATGAAGGACTCTCATACTAAAAATTGCGAGTCTTGGATAAGTCTGGATAATTAACCTAGGTCATTGTGGTTGTACTGAAGGTATCCTAATCAGTGGTATTAGCAAATAAATAATATTACCGTGGCTTACATTAGACCTTGCGGTTTTATGCTTATAGGAAGAAACACACTGGAGATTACAAATATGTCAGAGAGAAGATGTACAATCAGTAATTGGTGCCCGCGGCAAACCCGCTAATGAAGCCGTACAGCAGAAAAACGCCAGACATCTCTTAAAGCACGAGAGGTTCAGAATATAATATTGCGAGGAACGCGTGAGGTAATTGAATACTAGCAGGTAGCCAGCTGACTACTTAGATACCGACATCTAACAAATGGTTACCGCACAATGGAGAAAAACAGAGAAGTTGCCCGCAAGAATGCAGGACGCACCCAAGCAGAAATAAAGAGGTCTAAGCAAAAGGAAAAACATTAAAAATAAATACACGATAAATTATATGAACAAGAAGTAGAGAGGAGCAGTGCAATAAAGCTGATAAGTGCAGCTCAAGTTTGAACCTTTCTTTGGTAATTATAGAGACGCTGCCCCAGTTTTCGATGCTAGATGAAAAGGCCTTAAAACATGGCGCTTCGAAATGAAATCCAACGAATATTATGACAGAAAAGTAGTGCATACAAAATGATCGAAACTATAACACACCTCATATTCCTGTTGATGGTGTCCATCCAAATGTTGATACAAGCACAGGACGTTACATGGGGTCCTAGGTGTTGAAGATACCAATGACCGGAAAATTAGACTGCTGCAGAAATTTGCAAAACGTGATTGAGAGATTCGTGGCTGAAGAAAAGAAAGGGGAGATTAGGTTCGCAACGTTCGAATAACGTAAATAGTAAATTATGCAATGAAATCTGAGCGAAATACACGAATATTAAGAATATCACTGAAAATAAAAGCCGTGCATGCTGCAACTTTCTCAATCATGCTTCAAAAGTGACGTTTCTATATTCCATACATTCATAGGAGCAAGTACGTCTTATGTTGCAGTACAAACTTATAGTAATAGGTAAAAAAGACATAGTGTTCTCCTCTCCGTGCTTAGCAGCAAACGCTGACAGAGCTTATTAACACTCTCCCGTTATTGGCATACTGCAAATGCTAACATAGGAAAATGCCGGGAACATTGCATGGCACTACGTAAAAAAGAACAGCCGATACCCAGTCATTTCGATAGCATCAATGTTCTTTTGTATATAAAGTTAAAATAAATGTTGCCTTACATCGATCAACGTGTGGATCGGGCACCGATGATTCCCTGTCGTGAGTAACGTTAACACGAAGCAGGCTAGCGTAAAGAATCAGTTGAATAAAACAACGTTTTTTATTGCCTCAGCGCATGAAGGATTTGTTAAGAAAGAAACATAACGAGGCTCCTACAGCCACACCCACATTTATTTATGAACGTACGGTGCGCGACAAATCTGGCCTCTACAAGAGCTAATATTCTGCCCCAGCAAGTAAGACACTTTATATTTTCGTCAGTGTGACAAGCAACAGCTTGATTTCATCTGAAACTGCACATTTAGATGCACCGCGGAGCGCCCCATGCCCCAAGTAAGATTTTCAAAGTTACCTGTTTCATTAAACAAATCCACATTAAACACATCCACAATTATTTGTGCTTAGAATCACCGGCTGGGTTAGGAGACACAGCAAAGCTGTTTTTCACGCAGTGTGTGGCGGTAGCGCTGCATCATACGGAAACTGTGAATTGATTCTCGCTTCAGAACCGTTTGCTGGTTAGCTCTCTGCTGTCACTTACCAGTTTATGCCATTGTGTTGGTCGACTCGATTTTTCCATCTCGGAGCATAGAATTGCTGATTATCATTACGTGAGCCAAAACCAGGTGCGCTACGCTGGCGACCTGACGAAAATACAGACTTTATGCAATAAAATGGCAGTACAACAATTGAAAAGACTCAAAAGTGGACTATGTCAGATTTACTAAAGAAAAGAACTAATATAAACATCTTAGTCCCGATATCTATAGCCAACAAAGAGCTGTTTTAAAATCATAAACCTAATGCCAAAACTAAATTACTAATCGTAGTGAAAATTACCGCTTCGTACAATAGCCCCCTGAATACGGATATACTACACCCACCACTATGGGCAGCAAAGCATTGTAGCTTATTCAAAATACGGTTTAACAGGACTAAATAACACTCACAAATGTAGAATATCAGGCAATGCTGCTTTCACAGGTACCTACTAAAATCTAACCACATGTTGTAGATATCAGATCAGATGTATATATATCCAAAATACTAGGTGAACTAACACACAAAAAATGCTGTAGTGGCCATAGACAAGGAAGGAAAAATATCAGATTACCGGCGGAGAATGAATAAGTATACGAACACTTAGGAAATATATAGCACATCTAGAGGTATAAATAAAATTCTTTACTTGAAACATTTTAGTCACAACCGCGCGAACAGAGATTTAGGGACCAGAAAAACGTGGACACTGCTACATCCCCTAAAGCATGCGAAAACAGATTGGACTGGTAAACTAGCTTATAAGGTCCATACCTGAGTACTAACGGACTACCAAAGACTTATTGCGAGAACTCCGGAATCGATACTAAATTCCCGGGGTCTCCATACCAGATTATTAGGGGCTACCTAAACATGATCTCGACAAAGCACGTAGGGAGAGAGAAGGGTTTGGTTTGAAGAAAATACAGACTATGCTCGAAGACGGGAATTACGGCGTAAAAATTAAAGCACTACAAAACTTAAGTGTGAAATTAGTTGCAGCTCTCACTAACATGCTCAGAAACACTGAAATATGTTGCAAGGGCGGAAAGATGCGAATTTACCCTCAAAAAATCAAGCAGAATGTTCGTCGTCGCACCTCTCTCAATTCCTGCAGAGGAAAATCAGCGAAAGACACGGTCCCAAGTCGACAATAGGAACTCGTTGAAGACAACCACTTAATCATAAACACAATGCCAGGGATAAGCGCAAATCTATCCATTCGATATTTTAAGCTGCAACTCAAATCGGGTATAGTTGAACGAGGACAGGGATAGAGAAGGACGACTATAGGACCAGGAGTAGTCCTATCAAGGCATTTGAAATTGTGGCAGACGAAACAATTTCATGAAATCAGTCTGGCATCGATTCGGGGGAACGAATGCTTAGGAACATTGGCTCTTCTCTTTTGTTATCAACACACAGGGCGGTGTTATTGGTAACAGGAGCTCCACCTCAGTCTCTCTGGGAAGTTGAGGGACGTTAGACTGCATGCTTTTATCATCAATCCTTCTACATCTCTCCTGGAAGAAACTTCCACCTAAACTTGTAACGTCTAAGGACTACAAAATATTTTCGATGTAGACGATATTACATGTCGCCACCTGGGCCGGCGGCGGTAAAATAAAGATTATTCCGAAGCATGCAGCGGGCATCATCAAAGACCCAGCAGGTGAATAATTAACATGCTCGCACCTAAAACATGATCTATTTGTGCAATCGGGAAAACAAACAGACCCACCTGCCAAATGCTATATGCAACCCCTTCCCTCAGTGCCTGTTTGGGATTAATTCCTTCATTGAGGTACTAACAATACGAATCCTACGCCTATTACTCCACATGAAATAAATTAGAAGGCGGCGATGAAGAAATTTAACACAACACTAAAGATATCAGTAAGACTATGCAGGCAAAGAACTAACCACAAGCATTAGTAAAAGAGGTAGATATTTTCAGAAGAGTACATGCCTTCATACAAAGCAGAACAAAACTAAGGAAATAAATGTGGGACACTCATCAGAGTAAAGCCTCGCTATGGTTGCCAAACAACATCTCGAGTAAACGACGGCTGGGACCAAGCGTCCATTAATAGCTAGAAGAACTAAACGAAGCACACATAACAACACAGTTCGCAGCCTAAGACATATACCCGCTCAAAGAGCCATATTAGAACGCTTGGGATAGGAACGGAACCTCTAGACGCAGACACCTAAACACAAGTACTCAATTGAATCAGAAAATGAATGTTATCATTATTATTGCCAGCTATATCTCTATCGACAAGGTACCCTACTCTTGGTTCTTGTCTCTCCGGTAAACCTCGAAGACACCCTTCTCCGCCCTTCAGTATAGTAAATGCTTCATTTGACCTCCGAACCTCACTAGTTCATATCAATCCCATCTCATTTCCTCTAATTCCACTAACAGTAGTGCTACATTAGCTTAGCTAGGGTTCTAGAGCTAAACATTGCCAGGGTCAGTTTCCAATGGCGGCCTGTTTGGAGCCAGAGATGCGAGCCCCCTTTTCTGCATTGCAGGTCGGACTGACACCACTAGTTGCTTCGCAGCCGCTGGGGACTGAGGGCCGTAGATTTGTTACAGTGCTCATATCAGGGCTTCGCCAATTACAACACCAGGGTGATGAAATCCTGTTCTGGTGATGAAGCGCGTTTCCGGAAGCGTTCCACAGATATGTCGCATCCCAGATCCTTTTTATAGAAATCTATCGTCGCACGGATTTTTCTTAATCTGGTAGGGAATCGCGCCGCACCGGAATTCCAACCACGCTCCTCTTGCACGCGAGGCGAGTGTTCCACCTCGACGCCGTCACTGCAGTCGGGCGAGCGTTTTGTCGCTCATTGATTCGAGGGCCCGTACAGGCTTTTCTCCGTGTTAAATTTTAGAAGATACATTTTGCGGGGCCTCACATTGTTTTCACACCTATTAAAACAGAGCTTCTTATCACAACTCGCTATAATTGTGGTGCATGCGTAGTTATTTTGTGTGTAGCATGAACTTCAGCCAGGTTAATTTAACAGCACATTTTTTTCGTGTCTATAGTGAATTCTTTATTCTCATAAGCAATTATTCATACTTTTCTCCAATTCCCGTTGTTTTATTATCCTGATATTGTTGTTGAAACGTTCTCTACTAGAAGTGATACAAGTCAGTAAACTGGTTGTATCCTTGTTTATGCTTGGCGCAATAAAGCTTTAAAATCCTTTTCTCTTCAATATACTGTGAATATATGCTGTGGATAATGTTTTCAGCATTGACAAATGTGTAAATAACTGTTTAATAAGTGTAACACCACTTAGCAAACACATTCACTTTGGCATGGCATACGATGGTGAACCATAATGCTTTCTTTGTAAGAAATTGACGGCAGCATAATAATAAACAATATGAAAACATCCTTAAAAGGCTGACCAAATATGTGTGTGCTGTACGCACGGATCGCCAAAATCCAGAATCCTTAAAATAATGGCGAATTGTGCTTTTCAGTAGTGTTAAGCATGGACGTGCGCTTTGATGTACCCGCATAACCTAGGGCCTAACGTGCACTTGCTTTCAAGCTTGGGTAATACACAAAACGAACCGGTTTTATAACAGGGTGAAATCAATTTATGACATTGTCGCTAACACACTTTTTTCAGATCATCATCATTGGTACGAACTCCGTTTTATAGACTCTGCTGGAACTGGCAATCCTGATCCGGAATGTGTGCAATATTTTCAAGGGATTACAGAAACATTTTTTCTTCTTTACAACTCAACCTGCAAAGAAATCTTTCCTCCCAAGGAGCTCATTCAAAGAAAATAATGCTGCCTAGAGCTCAGGAATAGATGTTTCTCAAAGTGATTAAGTGCGAAGGATTTTAGCAGCTTTGTTAGCTGATGTTGCTTCCACTGCGTAGCTGTCGCCTTTATTGTTACGTAACTCCCTGGGCGCGGCCAAGAATACGTCGCATGTTATTATGAGCTTTGAACATTGCTTACTACTTGTTATAGAAAATAAATTTTGATGAAGGAAAATAAAGTGCTCAAAACATATCTACAATATTCTGCAAGAAAATACGGCTTTCGTGCTTTCCTCCATCCTTCAAATAGATCCCAATAAAAAGGTCTTTTCTTGGGCATGTCCAATGGAGAATCTAGGCTTTAAGAAGCCTCTCTTCGAGTTGGGTTTCCTTATATACAGCTTTTAAGAAAGCCTGTCTGAGCTCATAGGTTGCGGAAATGTCCCGAGAAATATTCATAGAAACAGACGTTCAAAAAATTCTGTCTGCTTCCGGGAGTAGAAACATTATCCCTGTAATCCATTGCCAAGAGCACAAACAAATTTGCCGCACCGGGATGGAGAGAAGACGATTGAAATCCTCCTTGTCTATTATGAGGATAATATTATCCATTGCAACAATGATGCAGTCATTGACAGTGACAGTGGTGATATTAGCGATGACGATGACGGTGCATTTAGTGAGATTAATATAATAGATGATGATTATTATAACGATCACAATTATGATGCATCTGTAAGAACTACGGACTTTGTTTTTAATTTGTTCATTCTGCGATAACGTCTTATTACGCAAACAGATTACGAACCCTATGGCATGATTATCCTGATTGAACTTCATAGCTTGGGAAAGAAGCGCATGTTCAATCTCTACGCTTCTGTTTTTCCCCACGATTTTAGTTTTTAGTGCTTTTTTTTATAGCACTTATCTTTGCAGCTTTTTCTTTGTATTTTCTAAGGAGATAATGGAGCTCAATAACTGTCGGGCTCCTAATAAAAAGACTATTATATGTAATTTTACAATAGAACACATAATAAATACCACACACAAGAAAGGCGAATGAACTCTCCATTTTTCAATCTACACAAGCAGCAGTGTTTTCGCAGACGAAATGTCATCCTTAGCTAGTAAGTAGTATAGATAGGGAGTGTCAACCACTCTTGCTACCACCAAAAATCTCGTAACCACCAGGAATCGAGTCAACCTCCTTCCTTTCTTCAGTCGAGCATGCCAACTACTCCACTCAGCTTTTTATTTTCATCAATTTATATAACGTTGAGAAATTTGCTGCCTACCCCACAGTTCATGGACTAAGCCGCGCTGACTGCCTAAGAAAGCGTGTGCGATTCGCCTTGCCTAGCGTAAGGAAACTAGAGGGCGCTTGTGGAAATGACATCGATTACATTAAGCAATAAAAGAGATAAAAATAGTTGTGGTTTAGCTCTGGTTAACCCTAGCTGAATTGCAAAAGCTGCCGCGGAAGCTGCTTTTTCTTGCTAAAATATTCCCCAATCCCGCCCTATCAGTTTAAGGTGTTACATTATTGGGGACATTTAAGCTCATCTTTTAAGAGTATGACGCGAGTGCGTAAGCTGCCAGCTCAGATATGAATGAGAAGGCTGCAATGCTGCTGAACAGAATCTGGAGCGAAAGCATTAGCTTCTTCTTCTTCTTCCTTGATATTTGGCTCATACCCACGAAGGAGGATTGGCCAGGGTTCAGTGTGGACTGCCAAATGTCCTACACAAACTGAATTAGTGTATTAAAGTAATTAACAATTACACAAAAACATAAGTTTTAAGATCACAAAAGTTATTGAATGAAAAAATATGAAGCAAAAAATTGGAGTTTTGTAAATTTGGAATGCAATTAGCAAGGGAATCTGTCCGTAGCTGTGATGTAGTTATGTAAGTACTGACAAATTTGAGGCAACGCAAATCCTTTCGCACTCGCACCGAAGGAGAGTAGAAGCGGGACCGACAACGTAAATCCCAAGCGTGCAATTGGAGTTTCTAAATGCACCCTCCTGTGATGTGAAAACCTTCGGCAAGCGAGAAGGAAGTGATCAATATTTTCAATTTCGCCGCAAGCCTCACAAAGGTTTGTGGGGCTGATCCCACATCTACATAAATAAAGATTTAGGCGAGGAATCCTGCTACTCAGGAGAGTCATCATGATGAGCACAACACGAGATAGAACTTTGGACCGTAAACTAGTAAACAACGCCAAATATGCAGCTTCGCTACGCTCCTCCCTCAAATCAAACCTTTATTCATGTAGGACCGACAAAGCACAAAAGGTATTTTCCTCAATTGCGAATGCTACTGTAGATTCCCAGTTCACTGTGCGGTCTACAGTAAACAATATGTCGCCATCCCCATGGTGGAGTGACGCGAGTGAGAAAGCCTTCCATCGTAGAAAAGCAACATGGAAAAGCCTTTCTTATAACCAGAGCCCAGTAAACTGGATAAACTACAAATTTTGTTCGGCGTCATTCAAAAGAGTCATAGCGCAGGCAAAGGACGAGTACAACGAAAATTTAAATACTTATTTATCAAACCCTAAGCAGAGGAAGGCTTTGTATCATTTCATGGAACGAAATAGAAACTCGCACCTTTCTCAGTCATTAAGTTCAGTAGTGTTGTCTCCACAGGAGGCAAAGGATAAGTTGGAACAAATTGCGCAAGGACTAGCATTACATTTCCAGGAGCAGTGCAGAGTTCCCTTGCACGCTCCCATTTTCTGCTCAGACTATGTTGAGGTTGATAGGTCAGAACTCTTATCTGTATTTCTTCCAGGAAAAACTCGGCTCCAGGTTGGGACGGGGTTACGGTAGGTATGCTCAAAATTTTAGCAAATGATTTCACTCAGGATCTCCTGGATCTGGTTAATGAATCATTAGAATCTGCATGGCTGCCGCACGTCTGGAAAGTGGCGAAAATTATATTGCTCTTGAAAGACCCTGCTAAAGGATTTCATGTTGAAAACATTTTGCCGATAGCTTTGACTTCGAATCTAGTAAAATTTATAGAAAGAATTGTGCATGGCCGCCTCTCAAAGCATATCTCATAGGTTAATGCTTTGAGTTCTTCCCAGATTGGTTTCCGCAATGGATGCTCAATATGGTCTGCACATGTAGATTTAGAAAGCAGGATTCGTCTTGCAATGTACAACAAGGAGGTATCAGTGTTAGTGACGCTCGATATTGCTAAGGCCTATGACAGCATTGAACATTCCATTCCTCTTAACAAGTTGTCATTATTACGTCCTCAGTTCTACATTTATGCGTGGATCAGGGAATTTTTGAAAGGACGAGAATTCTTTTGCACTGATGGCTCATTAATCTCAGACACCTAGGCACAGACAAGAGGGGCGCCTCAGGGCTCTGTGCTCTCCCCACTCCTTTTTAATATATTATTGTGCGATATTGCGGTTCATCCTGATGTCACAGTAAATGTATATGCAGATGACATAGCATTCTTCGCCTCTGCAAAAGATATTCATGACCTATATCGTTCACTACAGGCTTACCTAAATGCACTTGAGGTCTGGTTGGACAAAATTAAATTGGTTTTAAATGTGTCCAAAAGTAGTGTGCTAGTTTTTAAAACCATAACCCTCTTATATGTTTCGTTAAACTACCGCTCAGATGTCACACCTCAAGTGGAATCTGTGTGGTGTTTAGGCATTACGTATGATGCTAGTATGGATTGGAGGCTTTACATCAAGTCTAATGTTCGGAAAGGTGAACGTGCCCTTGGTAGACTGACACGGATAAGTAACAGGAAATTCGGTATGCGTCGAGATACTCTTCTACTTTTGTACAAAGCCTATGTGAGACCGATTCAGGAATTTGGCTGCATTCTTTTTTCTGGGTGTCCAAAATATAAGCTGCATCCTTTGCTTCTTTTAGAAAGACGGGCGCTGCGCTTCTGCCTAGGGCTTCCACAGTCAGTCTCTACCACTGTTCGATACTTGGAGGCCCGCATTCCGTACCTTAACTCCTGTTTCCGCCTTTTAACTGTCAGATCATTCTTGCGATCATTTGAGACTACTCCTGGTGTGGCTATACCTATTTTTGCGTCAAACCCCGCCCTCTTTCTCACTCACCAGTGGCCAAGGGTCTGCAAGCCCCAGGTTGTTTTTACGCAGAGCATTTTAACAAACATTGCTGTGGAGCTTGCTTCTATATGTCCTATTGGTTGCTCAACGTCCTTAGTGGATATAAATTATGATTCTATATTTCCATCTAATGTGAAGCACTTACCTTAAAGTCTAATATCCAGTCTTCTATGTCAACACCTTGAAAAGTTTCCTGATCACATTGTAATTGCCACTGATGCGTCTGTGATTGCGCACAAAGCTGCGATTGGAATTTTTTCGGAGTCTCTTTCCTGGAGTTTTTCGGTGCGTGTCCCGGATTACACACCGATACTTCTAGCAGAGTTTATGATAATTGGGCTAGCGCTACTGAAAGTTCCCTGCAGTCAATGAAAAATAATTTTTCTATCAGACTCTTTCTGTTTTGTTGTCACTGGAGTCAGCACGGGATGCTCTGTTGAGCCGCTCACTAAAGTATTTCATACCGGGGTGGGTGAAAGAAATACGCTTCATCTGGGTCCGCGGACACAGCGGTGTTTTCCAGAATGAAGCGGCAGATTTCTTGGCTAAATCAGCTATTGATGCATCTGTTTCATGTAGCATCCCTAATATCACCATTTTTGGAATGTCCTGTTTCCGGCAATATCAATACCTAGCCGCTACAAGCAAGGATTCTTTGCTATCTACAGCCAAATACCAGCATCTCATATACTCATGGAACGTTCGAGCATGTAAATCACGGCAGTGTGAGATAAGCATTAGTTGAAGGTGACCGAGCGTTCTTCGTCTTCTTCGTCGTCTTCGTCTTCCTCTTCTTCGTCTTAGCCTTCTTCGTCATCGTCTTCTTTGCGGCTATTCAAGGTCATTCATGGCTGCGGCCACGGTCTACGCGACGGGCAGAAGCTTGGCGTAGTATTGCTATCTCAACAAAATTGAACAAAACATATGGGAGACGCATAAACTCCGCATTATAAGGTATGCGGCGATAACGTAAGCTACCATTGCAAATATTACGCGCGGGTTTATCTAAGACTTATGATTATGCCTGCTCGGTTAGTTGCAATGTGAACGTGGGGGTGCTGGCAGGCTGATTATGATAATGTCACCCGTGTTAGGTATTGTTGCTACTGACTGCAAGGGGCGATTAGTGACAACGAGCATGACCACGCGAAGTGCGCGTGAGCTTTAACTGAGGCCGCTTGACTTCGCTCCGAATCCTTCTACTGCCTCCTCCTTCCGAATGCAGTAGGCCTGTATTTGGCTCTGTCCATTTCAATTGTCGCCTTGGGTCGTTGGCAGCTCTCATCTTTGTCAGCAGGAGCTGTCGGCATAGGCAGTAGGCAGAGGGTGTCATGCTGTTGAGAACGATAGTAAAAATTAAGTTATTAAACCTTGTTACCGCCGGGAATCGAACCTCCGCACCTTGGATTCCCTGCCGGGTGCTTCACCAACTGCGCCACGCCCCGGATTGTAAAACACTCTTCGTAATTCCCTTTGTCTACAAAGAGGATGATGGCGGGATTCCGCGGGTGACAGATACTGCGCATTTTCTTCGCTCTAAACGAATTATAGAACGGCGGAGAACTTTGATACGTTCAATGGAACGCTGGTTGTGTTCGACATGGGGCGCGCGATGTACCATCACGAGAGGTCAAGACGTAGCCAGGCGATTCATGCATATACGAAGGTGGCGTGTGATCCTCCACCTGGCGTGTGATCCCGGCGTCCATACAGCACTTTTCATTTTCCGCTTCCTCGATTGCCGCACCACACAGCAAACGAGCACACCCAGATGTCTGGAAGTCGTTAGTGTAATAGGCATCAGAGGCGTTTGAAATTGAATGAAAGGAGAGAAAAGGTGCAGTATGTCACAAAATTCTCCGCGGACATATGCACCACACCGTAAAAGAAGGGATGAAGGTGGGAGTGAAAGAGGAGAGGGAGTTAGAGGTGCTGTATTGGAGGGCTACGCTTCACCGCGCTGTAATCAATTTCGCCGAATCGCAATTTGGAGACACACCTCAGTTTTGCATGTCTCCCCTCGGGACCGATCCGGGAGGCCAAAGAGATCCGCGCCCTTGGCCTCTCATACACCACCAACGCAGGGTTGACACCAATCTGGCCGAACATCACATGGTGGGAGACCAGGTGGGCCGTATGGTCCGTCGTGTCTCCAACAAGCGGGGCGGATTACGAAGCAAGGATGCAATGCTGCTTGCCCATGCTTATTTAACGACCAGAATCCTCTACTCGACCCCTACTTGTATCTGCGTAAACACGATGATGATGAGTTGGAGGCCATCCACCGGAAAGTGATCAAGCGGGCCTCGACCGTCCGGTCAGTCCGTCCAACCAGACTTCTGGCTGTGGGCGCGGTGAACACTTTCCGGGAGCTAGGAGAAGCCCACATACTAAGCCAATACACGCGTCTTACACAGACCACGTCCGGTCGCCGCCTCTTCACCGACTACACATCGGTTGGTTGGTTCACAGGAAGGGAAACGCGCAGTATCTGTCACACTTGCTTTGTGGACACCTGAACCGCGCCGTAAGGGGAGGTAGGAAGGTGGGAGTGAAAGTGGAAAGAGAGAAAGGGGACCCGTAGTGGAGAGCTACGGAGTAATTTCGACCACCTGGGGATCTTTAATGTGCGCTGACATCGCACAGCACACGGACGCCACTTCGTTTCGCCTCCATCGAAACGCAGCCGCCGTGGTCGGGTTCGAACCCGGGAACTCCGGCACAGTGGTCGGGCGTCTTACCACTGCGCTACCCCGGCGGGGCAACATCAAACACAATTACCACTTTGAGAAAAGGGTGAGAGTGCCAGAACTCTGGAGACGCGCCCTCCGGGTCCGACCCCTTCCCCGCAACATGTCTAAAGAAGACCATAAGTGTCATCTCCAGGCGCGCGCGGAAGCGATGGAACGATACTATGGTCACCAGCAAAACGTGTAATGTGTGGATGCTGTCTGCCTGTACCGGCTACAATCGTACACAACACAAACACGGTTTACGAGCTAACTTTCAAAGCCTACAGCGCAACTGACGCGGAGAAGATTGCTATCGCTCTGCCTCTCAGTATTCCCAAGTCGAAACACATCATCACCCACTCGCGAGGGGCCTGTCGGAACTATAGGCTGGAATGGGCTCCCCCGCTTGCGCGGCGTATACTGCAATCTAGCTGCCGATACCTAGACCCAACTCCGCATAACCTCATTTTGGCACCCGGACACCAGGGACTCAATGGAAACGAACAGGCCGATCAGGCCACCCGCGCACTCTCTCCCCGGACTATCTCCCTGTCCTTAGAAGCCTACTCCCAATCAGACAAACTGGCCCTTACAATCAAAGATATCACCAATTACTGCAAAGAGGAGCACAGGCGCTACCCGGCCTCTTGTAAAGGACTGTATCGCACTGACGAGAGCCCCCTCATCAAAATCTTTGCCAATGCTGTACTGTGCCCAGCGGTGCTTAAACATTTCAACCCGTCCTTTGATGGAGCGTGCCAGTACTGTGGGAAGGTGGCTGACACCTTCCACTTGGTTTGGGAGTGCCAGTCAAACCCATATATCACCCTCAACCCCAATCCAACTAGTGAGGACTGGGAGGCGGCCCTGCTCGGCTGTCGACACTTCAAGGCTCAAAAGGCCTTGGTTCAACGGATGCGGGCGGCGTTGCTTGCCAATGGGGTCCCGGAATAGGGGTTCCACCTAGTATTGTGACGGGGAGGAGGCCGATACATCTCTACCCAAACACCTCTCTGTAATCATTTAATTGTTAATAAATGTTTTAACTCCCACCACCACTTTAGTGGTGAAGTGCCCTCTAGAATTTTTGCTTGAGATTGTCAGTCGTCGAGCAACATTTTTTAAATACACGTTAACATGTGTCAAGACATTTGCGAGATTCAAGTTTAAATATAAGCCTAATATTCAGAATACTGAAAGGTTTTAGCGAGACACCTCTTCAGTGCTTTGGGCCTATAACTGCGTGGAAATATGGTGGCTTTCCATATTTCATTAAAGGAAGGATAATGGCATTCTTCAAAGTCTGCGGTGTTTCTCCTGACATCCAGACTTTCAATGAATTCAAAAATGCCTGAAGTGAACATTCGAAAAATGAACTAGCATTTGATAGCTTGTTTTGATTGGGCATGGTTCTGTCTGTTCACTGGAAGATCTGTATTTTAATTTTTAGTGTAAAGGGACTGTTATATGATTCGTGAAAATTAACCGTTGCAGGCAATTTTTGCCTTTCCGCTTGGCTTTTATACATGAAAAATTACTGAAAAACGTGATGAGCTAAATATCATGAAAATATGCGTACCTAAAATGTCTTCTTGCTCTTTAATGCTTGCCTGAAAATTTGGGTCTTTAAGAAGAGGAACTGTAAAAAAGTGATAAACGTCATTTATTTATTAACTTGCGCCGACATATTTTTGGATGTTATCTGATTGTATTAGATGTCACTTAATGTTTTCATAGCGCTTTTCGAGCAATGTGACTCACGTATACCATGTTCTAGCTTTGACTTTTTTAAAAATGATAAGGCTTTCCTCTGTAGGTACCTCCTAAATGTACTCCATGCCTTGTTTTGTTTTTATTGCAAAGCAATACTACTTTAGCTACCACCTCAGCCCGTCAAAAGGCGCGGCGGTGGCAGCCACGCTTGACCTTTAGCGTGACCTGGCTGTGTGACGTCATACCATCTGCGTAAGAGTGGGGGCTCAACTCGCGCCGTCGCCTTGCGCGGTGGCAGTTACGGCCTGACTCCGTTCCACTCATTAGTGGCGCTGCGCGCTACACGACGTCATACTATCTGTGTAAGAGCGGGGCTCACTCGCGCCGTCGCCTTGCGCGGTGGCAGTGTCCGCCTGACCTCTGGTCCTCTCACCAGTGGCGCTGCGCGCTGCGTGACGTCATACCATCTGTGTAAGAGCGGGGGCTCACCGTCGCCTTGCGCGGTTGCAGTTACGCCCTGACTCGCTCCTCTCGTCAAGCCATGAGATGCCGCCTACAGTCAAATCGCTTAAGCAGGCTTCAAAGAGGAAGCAAAAGTGAGCCACAGAGACAGAAGAAGAGCGAGAAGAACGGCATTACAAGCAACGAGCGAAAGAAGCAGCTAGCTGGAAAAGGCGGTCAATGTCTTCGGTAGCAGAATCGACGACAGAAGCAGGAGAGGAAGGTACGAATTTGTCCGATAGTTTGGAACGTGCATCTACTAGCAGCACTACCAGTTCGGCGACTAAAGTAGTGAAAGGCGAAAGCCTGAGAAGTGTCACCTTGTCTAGCGTTCTTGAATATTCCACACTTAAACGCGCGCCAAGAAACGCCACGCGACAGGAGAGATGGCGTACAATCCAAACGCACACTTGTCGGAGAATGTGTCAGATACTGCGCCTTTCTTCCAGACGTATGTAAAACCATAGCTAAACAGTACAGTCAAGCGTCACCATAGCCATAACAGCAAACATAACCACATAACCGGAGCATCACCATGGTGAATATAGCATAGCCAAGCATCACCACATGCGGTACAATAGTAGTACCACGTATTGCTTCGCCATCACCTGGCTTAACAAGCTAAGCCACAGCCAATTTTTTTCTTTGCCTCTTAGGAATCTAGCGTTTACGAAACGTAATAGTTCTATTGCAACTACTGGTCTATTGAGGCATAGCTTTGAGTGCGGCAGCTAATGTAGAAGTTATAAAACTTTCATTCAGTTCGTCAACATTAAGATATCCTGAAAAAAGCTTTCTAAAGTAGCTTTTTCTTTTAAATTTTAGTCAGCTAAATGCAGCTTCCAACGTCGCGGTTTAGTTTGAATGATAGATGTAGATGTCTAAGATAATTTACATGGGAGCGGTCACCTACCTACAGCTATCAGATTAACAACATAAAAAGCGAATTTAAATGGAATGTCTTAGATAATTTACATTCGAGCGATCACCTACCTAAACCTAGGTGGTCGAAATTCCTCCGTAGCCCTCCACTACGGCTCATTTTCCTCTCTTTCCACTTAAACTCCCACCTTCCTCCCTTTCCTTACGGTGCGGTTCAGGTGTTCACTGAAACAAGTGTGACACATACTGCGCCTCCCCTTCCTGTGAACCAATTATTATTAAAAAGATAGACAACTGAACATAAATTAATTGAGCTCATTTTCCCGAGCTGGGTGAGCAGTATGTGGGTTTCTTGCCTCTTGTGTCAGTTTTTTGCTGCCCTAGAATTACGAGTGGGCGTTAAAATCTCCAAGTAATAAACATCGATCTGACAATTCATTTAAAAGGTATTCAATATCATGGAGTGTTAAATTGCCTTGTGGCTATGTTTATACGCTGCAAATTGTGATTGTTTTTAAAGACGTGTTACAGCTACCGCTTCTAACCTACTTCTGAGCCTGTGTTCACAACTGCGATATGGTTTTGTACTATGATGGAAGACCGTAGACAGGTTGCATGTATGCTCTCGGTCATGGCGGAAGACTATAATTCTGCAGGATATTCGTGTATTCGGACTCAAGTTGTTTTCCTGTAAAGATAAGGCTACAGGTGCACTATTAACATGCTCTTTATGTCTTCTAAGTTGTTAAGCAGTCCTTTGCAATTATTATTTATTACACAAACCATCGTCTTTAATATGGGTGAAGCAGGAGACAAGGTTGTTTTTGGCTCTTTGGTTCGGGGCTTGCCTTTTTTTATATTCCAACGAGTCCCACCACGTTCCAGATGACAATGGCACAGGACTATTCTGGGGCTTCGTGTCAATCTCATGCTCCGATGCGGTGGCCGACCTCTGACAGCACACAGGAACGTTCGAAGTAGGCGTCGTCGTGTGAGGAGGGGCCTTCGTCCCCGCTGATCTGGAGGGTTGCGAAGCCTGGTGTGGAGGTGTTGGAGCAGCTTCAGCTCCATCCGCTTCAGCCGCGGATGCCCTGAACCAGATCACTACATGTGACCTGGGCAGAAGCCGATGTCTGCTGTGACACTGCACCTTGTTGCATCACAACGGAATAAGTTGAATTTAGGATCAACCAAAGCATCTTTCTCGCCTCTCCGAATATAATTTTCTTAGTTACTTTTGGGATTATTATCTCATTTTTTGTTTTCTATTTTGAGTAAGATAGCGGTAGACTGGATGGTTGCCCTCACAGTCTACGCAGAGGTGTGGGTCCCTTTGACAGTCATTATGGGCATGTTCGTTGGAAGCACATTTGGCGAAGGTGAGTTGGCCTCGGTAGCTCTGATAGCTATGGCTATAGCTTTGACAATTGTAGCAGTGGCGTGGATTTTAGATGTAATGTCTGAGTGGGAGTTTTGTGTAGCCTACTTCAACTGAGTCGTGAAGTGTTCAGAAAGCAAAATTCAAGAAGATGTGCTTGGTTTGGGTCTCGTTGTTGTCTCCCCTGATTTTGATACGGTAGACACTGGTAACATTTTGTTCCTTTAGTCCATATATTTGTTCAGTCATATACTTAATGTCATTATCTGAAAAGACCCCACGAACTGTTTGCAGTGACCGGTGTGGGCTGATTTTGTCTGTGGTATCTCCAATTGACGTAATCGCTCAAAGCTCTCCACATTGTTGGTAATAGAGAACTTTTTGAAGAGGCCACTATTTGGTAAATGTGTTTTGAAACTCTGGCAACGGCGTCTGAGAGAGTCTTTGTCAGTAGGAATGGAGAGCTGTTCGGCATTTTTATCCGGATGTTTATAGTGGACCATGTGCAAACGTGGGAAGCACTTTACATACTTGGAAAATATTTTGGTTGTCAAGAACTTGGTTGGAGGGCGATCAGTTGCAGAAATGGAAGAAGCGAGATATTTTGTTTGCTTATAAGTCCCGCTGCCCACCATGGTTTCCACCAAAAGGACGGGACTGGGGATTTGAAGAAACACCAGCCCACGCATGCTGTAAACATAAGGTTAACCCTCACCGCCTGGAAATGAGATGAAAAGAAGAAGTTTGGAGAAGGCAGGAAAGTTGTAAGAAAGAAGATAAGAAAGCAAAAGGTTTGGGGGAGGAGAGGAAAAGGCGATTGCCAATTTCCCCCGAGTGTGTCAGCCCGAAGGTGCCGTCAAAGGGAAATGTGGTATAAAATGGTGTGTTGCCCCGCCGAAGGGTCTTAAATGTCCAAACACTTGGCATCGGCTAAACCACCAGGATCCCGTTTATCCTTATCATGTCGATGCTACGCATGGCTAGGCGTGGAAGTTCGGGGTTCTTGGTGTCGCACAGTAAACGCAAACATCTGCTTTAACAGATGCCCCTGCGGTAAACACTGACAGAGGAAACAAGCAGCTCATTGACAGAGGAAACAAACTTGACGCCAAGAACCATATGGTAGAAAAGATATTTCGCAATTTTTGCAGCCACCGAATGCTAGCAAATAGCAGCTACCTCACAGACGCGGCCACAGATATACCGCAGTCTCCACAAAAATGGCCATGCGGTGGCGCGCTTGTCGGAAGAAAATGGTCGCGAGCATGAATGGCTGAAAACTGTGGCCTGTAGGCGTTTAAGCATCTGCAACATGTTGATTTTGCTCCCTTTTTTTCTTATCATCATAATAAACCAACAAGCTATCGCAAGCATTTGCCTTTGGAAGGTAGCCTTACTTTATGAATCAAGAGCAGACCGCAACAGATCAATGTTTACGCGGTACATGCTCAATACAAGTTTTTTTTTTTTAATAAGCCACTTTAGCAGCAAAACAGCGCGAATAGGAAGACTCTAGCGGACAGATTCGTTAATGATTGTTTTCATATTCACTACATACTTTCAAAACTTTTTGCCGATAAAAACGATTTCCTTAAAATTAACGCACTAGCGCCATTCGAAGCTGCTTTAGGGGGCAGATGGTTACCTGACGACAAGCTAATATTTTGAAGCGCTCAACTTTGTCGCTTTGGATAGGACGGCCATGCTTACTGATAGCTGTAACGCCTTTTTTTTGTGCGAATTCCGCGTGCCCCGCAGTATGTTTTGGGGTCACAACCATGTGCTCCTTACTTGTTGACAGTTCCTTGAGTATTGTACCTACCGCTCTTTTGTCTGTGTTCCACAGGGTTGCAATACTGCAATACATGTGCTAGCGCTCTATTACATCGCAGTCTGAAATAACATATTTGCGTCAGTAGACGCTTCATATGTCTTCAAATAGGATTTTCGATGCATTTATTTTGCTGACCTCACTGCCTGTCAAGTTTCCAAAAAGTTATTGACTTCTCGGAGCACGGCTTTTTTGAAGCCAGCAACCACTGTGCGCATGGCCCGACGCTAGCATGTAGTACTCAATCATTGCACGCCCCACACTTGGCGCAAGTTATGTTTTCGACTGACAGGCAAACTCGGGCGTAAGAGTCGAATATTGAAAATACCCAACTTCAACTCGAAACTTGCATGGCAGGCGCAGCTGCAGTGTGGGACATGACTTCGAGCTGCGGCAAAATTCAATTTTACAATTTTATTGTCGTATATTTTCAGCACTTCCAGCTTAATTCGTGCCTGCCAAAAGTGCAGCCCCACTCTCTGGACGACGTCGTGGCAAGATTGTATGGCGGGCCTCTTATGATCAGATCTGAGAGGAATTATCATGCGCTCTCAGTTACTATAAGACAAGCACAAATTCGGAAAGCATTTACAAGGACAAGTGCATCTGACTCGAGTAGCCAGCTAGAATAGCAGCTTGGGCATGTTGGTTATGCATCTTGAGGATAACAGCGCGGGACACAGGACGGGAGCACAAGATTAGAGGACGACACAACGAGCGCTGTTGTGTCGTCCTCTAATCTTGTGCTCCCGTCCTGTGTCCCGCGCTGTTATCCTCAAGGTCGAGTAGACAGTTTTGACACACACTGTGAATGACGTCTCCGACGCAAATATATTGATACGTGAGGAGGCAGTGGCTTGTTCAGTTTACAAGCTAACGGCCATTTGTGGTTATATGAATAAAATGCCCTGTGGCGCATCATTCGCTTTTTGAGATGTGTTGATGAGACATGCACTGTAATAAATTTTACTTAAAATCGAAAAACTGGCACGGCTAATGTTTTGATGATATTACTATATGTGACGTAGGAAGACAAATGAAAGAGGAAAATTGGGTATGGTTAGTCGCTTAGATATTATATGGTCGTACAAGAGCAGACAAGTATGCACCACTCGTCTGTCATCGCAGTATCAATTGTGGGTAATGGTTGTACATGATTCTGCAAATTTATTTTAGAGCCATCGAATCATTATTTCCACTCGCTCTGTCAGCACGCACATGGCAAGTGGAGGTTTCGTCGCTCAAGTAATGTTTACTTGCCACGAAAGGCCCCCTGCTGATCACGCGGTCATGTACGCTCTTACTCGATCCCGAAGCAAATCATAGAAAATTACAACCTGTGCTGAAGCGCATTCACTCCACATTGTTTACACTGCAGAAGGATTGTAAGTACTGGAAAGCGCGTAGCATAATGTGGAAGCCATGGCGGATAATTAATGTTTATGCCTTTAATACTGTGACACAGCGCATAAGTTTTTTTGAACACATAGCTAGCTTACTTGACTGTGACCGACAGTGCTAATGGGTGACTTCAACTGTGTTTGCAACCCCATAGATCGTTCTAGTCCAGACGCACGCAGTGACAGGAGTGGGGAACTTTTGTTCCGTGTTGCAGAAGATGCGGGACTTGTTGATACAGGGGTGTCTTGCCGTGCTTTTAGATCATTCAGCCACACTCAGGGGCATTCTCACGCTCATCTAGACCGTATCTATGCATCTTGTACGTTAGTTTCCCGCTGGCTTGTTTGCGAAACTATACCGGTTTCGTTTTCTGATCATAGCATGGTAGTAGCCCGGCTCGGTGGCAATGACCATTCAAAGTTTAGGCCGCAGTGGGAACTTTGGAAGTTCCCACTGAATGATTAAGAATTTATCATTCGTGTGCGCTCACAGCTCCAATCATGTTTTTCCAGAAATCTACCATTGTTCGCCGCTTGGGAAATGTTCAAGCAAGAAGTACGTGCGATAGCAATTGAACTTGGCTCAATTAAATCTATCTACAGGAAACATCAGGAGGAGACACTTAACAAAAACTTGTGCAACCTGTATGAGCTAGAATGTGAATCCCCTGGATCATATACGGACGAAATTGCTAGTGCCAGAAGTGAGTTACAAAGGCATGATGTGGAACGATACAGGGGTGCCTTAATTCGATCTCGTGTCAAGCGTGCTTTGCACTGCGAACGGCCGACGCGGCAAGCTTTGCTCGATGAGCATCATCATGCGACTGCAAAGCTGATTCCGGGAATTACGCGTAATGGCACATTGATTACGAGTACGTATGAGGTTACGTCCGCATTCGTGGATTATTACTCGATGTTGTTTAGTGCCACTCCTCCTGTAAGAAATTCTAACATCTCGCGTTTCACATCCCTGGTGACCCCTTTATCAGAAGATGATTGTTCTGTAATTAGTAGCTCTTTCACGCAGCAAGAGGTAGAAGTGGCAATTGATCAATTACCTCTCTCAAAAACGCCTAGTCCTGATGGCATTTCCTCTGAATTTTACAAAGCTTTTAAACTGTTCTTGCTCCTATCCTGCTAGATGTCTTCGCGATAAGTTTTGATCTAGAAGCCCTTCCCGAGACTTTTACAAAATGCCACACAGTCCTAATTCCAAAGAGTACTGATGAACAAAAATTACGCTCAGTGGAAGGCTATAGACCAATCACACTGGCAAATGTGGATTACAAGATTTTCACCAAAATTTTATCAAATCGCCTACAGTTCGCAATGTCGGTTCTCAATGGCCCTCACCAGACGTGCGGCTTGAGGGGCCGAGCCATACAAGGTAATGTACATATTGCGCGCACAGTACTCGAATCGTGCTCCTGCTCTCATGACCAGGTTGCTTTACTTCAGGTCGACCTCGCAAAAGCATTTGATCAAGTTCGTCATTCATTCCTGTTTTCTCTTCTGGAACGAGCGAACGTTGGTTCTGTAGTACTGAAGGGGGTGCAACTTTGCTATAGAAATTGTTCGACTCGGCTAATTGTAAATGGCCACCTATCAAGCCCCATATCAATCAACTCTTCTGTGAAGCAAGGCTGTCCAATGTCTCCACTGCTTTTTGCTCTTTACTTGGAACCGCTTTGTCAATGTTTTACATAACAGTAGTATTCATGGCTTCCCTCTGACAAACCAAGCACTGACAAACCAAGCATAGAAAAAGTTATATCCAGCATAGAAGAATTTGGCGTTGTTTCCTGTGCTCAGATGCATCACTGCAAGAGTTCCGGCCTTTGGTTTGCTTCGTGGGGCTCAACGCCACCCCTATATGCAGGAATTAAATGGTCATGTGTGCCCCCTAAATATCTAGGCGTTCCACTGCATGCATTTAAGTCAAGTTCAAATTACTGGAAAGAGCGCGTTCCAGTAGTCCAGCGTTATGCTAATGCATTTGTCCCCTATCCGCTTTCAATATTCGGTCGGGCTCAGGCTTGCAACATGTTTTTGGCAACAAAACTTTATTACGTGCTTCAAGTCCTCCACTATTCTAGGCATTACATCCAGCGTTTTCACCGAATATTTGCGACGTTTATTTGGTCATCCAATTTTGAACCGATTCGGCGTGATAACCTTTTAGACCTGTTTGTGCAGGAGGGCTCGGCTTAGTGCATCTGTATGTAAGGCAGTTAGTTGCCCGTTTCTTCTTTTTTTCGTGATTGTTCACATCCAATTATTAGAGCATTCCTACAAGTTAATTCACGAATCTGCTTCCCGACTTAGTGGTTTCTTCAGATTTTACTGGTCGCCCGCAGTTACTAGGATTTATGCAGAAAGTTTATGCTTCGGTGAGTTTTTTGACAGTACAATTCTCGAATGAGTGCTTATATTCTGTTTCGCGCAAGATACTATACAAGGATTTGGTAGCAATCCTTTTTCCGCCACAACTGTATCGTTTTTTATACTTAGGCTTTACGGGTCATGATGTTTTAAAAAGGGTGCGCAAAATACAGATTTCTCCTTGCACGAAAGCATTTTTCTTTATATTACACACCGAAGCTCTACCTGTTAACACATGGCTCCATAGAAAAAATATTTTTGTATCTTCTGTAAACTGCCGTCTGTGTGATGTGCCCGAAACAATTGAGCACTGTTTCATTAATTTCAAAGACGCAATTCTTTTCTGGGATGTGCTGCAAAGAACTCTAAAGAAAGACTTTGTTCTAAATTCGTACAGTGTGCGGTATCTTGCTGTTACACAATCTGATTACGAACCATATGACATGTTTTTCCTTATTGGACTTCATAGCTTGTGGAAGACACGCATGTCAGATTGCAACGCTGAACCTGTTGTTCCACCTAGACTCCATTTTAGCAGAATGATGCTGCAACTGAAGGACACTTATGATGAAAATGACTTTCAACCTGATTGGTTTCCGCTGGTGACACGGTGCTTATTTTTGCCTGCCTTTTAAAAAGTTGTGTCTTCTGTTGTGCATCTCAGCAATGGCGGAAGGAATTGTAAATAGTCTGTGTACAAACCCTTTCAGTATAATAAATACCATGTCAGAAAAAAAGATACCTCATGGCTGAGTGGTAGCGTCTCCGACTCACACTCCGGAGACCCTGGTTCGATTCCCACCTAGCCCATCCCATCTTGGAAGTTGCTTTTTATTTATGAAGTGCATGCCGGGATTTATCGCTCACGGCCAACGCCGCCGACGCCGACGACCACGGCTTTTCTGCGACACGAGCTCCTTAACGCTATCGCGTTAATACAGGACATGGGGTATCTCGACCGCGGGGGCCGCTTTTTGATGCCCCCTAGACCAGCGCCTTTCCTTTCGCAGACAATAACGGCCGATCGCCCCGCGATGACGTGCGTGCGTAGTGAACAATTACCTGGACGCAGAGCTATTGCGGAGGCCCGCCTGATGAGCCAAGTGCTCACTGACCTAAGAGATTCGCGGGTGGGCCTCAATCAAACTACTGTATACTGGACCATAGTGCATATATTTCTTTTATTTTTACTTACCCTTTTCTTTCTCCCTACCGCTCATCTTTTTAATTTCCTCTACCCCTTCCTCGCTATCCCTTTATTTCCGCCGCCCCAGGTCAGGCGCTTTATATATCAGATTGCAGATACCAAGGCTGGAAAACATCCTTTCCTTCCTTTTGTAAATACAATAAGTAACCACTCAAAAAACAAAAAAGCAATGCGACCATGTATAGCTTTAAGGAGGTGCGCGTTAAGAACTGCTAGATGCTCGACATCTGTAAAGCCCTTCGCTACGCTGTGCCTCATAGGCTGTGTTGCTCTGGGACGTTAAAAGTTATCAACCTTAATAATGAAAGAGAAATTTGCTGTAAACAAACCTTAAAAAAGCTATTATTACACTTTAGTGTGTACAGTGGGTTTGAGGTTCAATTTAAGACAGCCGTCTTTCACGACCTTTCAGTCTGGTAAACATTAGTTGGAAAATTTTGCATTTACCGCTTTTAGATAGAATTTTGAATCTGCGACTAGTTCCAATAAGTTAACAATGTGCTTCGTTTTCGAAACTATTCCGAAAAACAACGCCGCGGAAAAATGTACCTTTATATTACTTTGCTGCATCAGGGCACCGATCTTCGCATTCTACAAAAGAACTATTGTGCAGTCTATTAATGATCAGGTTTGATCTGTTAAACCAAAAAAAGTCATGTTTTCTACCAAAAACCTCCGAAAATTCACCATAAAATCAAGTGGTGGTCCGCCTGCATACGTAAATGTCTCAAGCATTTGTTCAGATAACGGCAGTGGTAAGACGCCCGACTACTGTGCCGGAGTTCCCGGGTTCGAACCCGACCGCGGCGGCTGCGTTTCGATGGAGGCGAAACGAAGAGGCGTCGTGTGCTGTGCGATGTCAGCGCACGTTAAAGATCCCCAGGTGGTCGAAATTACCCCGTAGCCCTCCACTACCGCTCCTCTTTCTCTCTTTCCACTTTCATTCCCACCTTCCTCCCTTCCCTTACGGCGCGGTTCGGGTGTCCACAGAGCAAGTGTGACAGTTACTGCGCCTTTCCCTTCCTGTGAACCAATTTAACTTTAACTTTATATATCAAATGATGACCACGTCAAACACGAGCACTGTGAATGAGCTCCAGATGTGTTCGACCATGGCATTTGGGGCACGGCGAGAACTCTGGTGTGCAGCGCTAATTACGTAGAAAAATTAGACAACGTGCGAAACTCATTCGTTTAAGCACATTCATGTTCGCTATTTTACAAAATTTTGTTGAGGTTCTTTGTGTTCTTTTAATGCGAACTGGCATTTTCTTTTGTATGGCGTTCCTAAGAGGAGGAGGAGGAGGAGGAAAAAACTTTATTGACAAAAAAAATGTAAACACTCCCAGGATGACCTCTTTGTCCAGGAGCCCTCTGGCTGTTCCTTGTAGCCTAGCCTGCTCGACCAGCCGTAACTGATCTGCAGGTTGCGTGGCTAGAAGGACAGCCTCCCAGAAGGAGTGGGCGGGGTGTTTGACGGGAGGAACGCGGATGGGATGTGGGCATTCCCATAAGTAATGGTAGAGGGTGGGTGGGGTGGCGTTGCATGTGGTGCAGTATGGTGGGAATTCCGTGGGGTGAAATATGTGGGCAAATTGAGGAGATGGAAACGAATGTGTTTGGAGTTGTCGCCAGTACGTGCTGTCGATGTGAGAAAGCGTGTGATGTGGTGGCGGCTACGTGGCACGCAGCGACGATCGTAGTGAACAATTGTAGTGTAGTCAAGAGGTTCGATGGTGATGTATAATGAAGGTTTGGGGAAGACATCCACTGGCGCCCGGAAGCTTAGTTCTCGGGCAAACGCATGAGCGCGCTCATTTCCGAGGATGTCCTCATGCCCAAGAGCCCATGTGATGGTGATGGTATCGGGAGGGGTAGGTAGAGAAGATAATATTATAACAGATGAATGTGGGAGGGTTCGTCCCAGTAGATATCTGTATGCTGGTTGGGAGTCTGTGCATATTGTGGTGTGCTGAGTCTGCAACTGACTGATGTGTGCAATTGCGAGTGTAGTGGCCAAGCATTCGGCTTCGGCGATGCTAGTGCAGTGGATGGAGGCGGCATTGAATTTTGAGCGGCGAATGTCCGTGAATACATTCCACGGATATTCCAGCCAAGTTTTCTGTTCAGTATACTGAAGAGAGCAAAGCATGTAATATTCCCGACAAATAGCATACAAGTGACATTGTCTGCTATTTTTGTGCTTATTGTAACTGGTAAACATTGTATCACTTCTATAAGCAAGTCACAACATGTCAATGCTTTCTGCTTGATCCTCTTTAAAGCACCGTATTTTTTATGGACCTCTATTTTACTGCTACCGACTATGCAAACCATACAGAAAAACAAGGTCCCTAACCAGACAAGGAACTACGTGGTTCTTTTCACTATCGGGTATGCCTAAATGTATGAACATGAAAGTTTGATCAGTCCGCATTTTTTATTTTACTGCAAACCTTGCGATCATCCACACCTTTCTAAGTGCCATATTTTCCTCATGTTGTTGACATTAGGATGCACGAAATAAACCGTTTTATATTTTAGGTGGCGCTGTGAAGCACAGAAAATCTTTATAGCAGCGTTTGCAATTTGCATATTAGTTTTTGACACGTACGTAGTTTATTTTGTATGTAAGCGAAAGGAGCCACGTCATGTCAAAGTAAGACTTGAATTCTGCCCGGCACGCGAATAAATTCTCTCACACTCTACAACCTTACGACGACTAAACTCTTAGTTGAGCCGAACACTTCGACAATAAGATGCTATAGATAAAAATCGATAGATGATATTTGTGGTGTATTCTCGTAAAGTCAGGACTAAAAATCTCTACAAGAATTGAGGCTGTTTGAGGTTTTGATTTATATGGGTTATTTATAACGCTTTTCTATATTCACATTTTTTCAGATTTTAATAAATATCATAAACATTATACATTATTGTATTCTTAAAGGCTTTTTTTTTTATTGTAACCAGAAGCCCCTTTCAAGAATTGTGTGTCATGTATTTTCAGCTTTATTACAGGAGAAAGCTGGCATGAACTTCGTTTTAAAGACACTGGGACTGGGAAGCCTGGAATTCAATGTGTTGAATATTTCAGTGAAATGAAACCAACGGGTAAAGTTATATACACGGACGATTGCAAAAGACGTTTTCCCCCTGAAAAGGAATCTCCAGGCCGAAAAGTATTACCAGAGGTCACAGTTCATTAGATAGTGTCAATAGCCCAAACCTCTCAAAATCGCTAAACTCTTTATCGAACCTTTGGTTGTTATTTTGCACAGCTGACTAATACTTATTATGCTATGTTGAATTAAATGCGTACCATTATTACTTTGGTATCTCTGGTGATCTACTTTTAAATAAGGTGAAACAACCAAACATTTAAAAATAAAGTTTTCTGCACAATGGCGAGACTTTTGTAAACACTCCCATGAATATGGCACTTTCCACTTTCACTAATATGGAGCCTTGTGAAATAATTATTTCCCTGCAGCAGGCCAGCAGGCTAGCAGGCCAGCAGGCTAGAAGCCTGTCGAGATCACATATATGAGTGGCATTCTTCAATACTTAACCTTCGTTCCTTAACAACAGACAATTTGATTACAGTGGTTAGGAGTGTACTGTGCGACTTTGAATAATGGAGTATTCATAAAAGTGTGGCATTTTGAGAATAAATATTGATGCCTCTAAATTTAAGCAGTTTACCGTGCGTGGTGCAGACAGGCAACCAGCAGGCAAATGTAGGCCTCTGCGTAAGATTTACTGCTATGCGGGGAGTAAATACTCGCACTGAAGTAAAGCAAAACGAAGCATTCGGCAGTTCTTTACTGACTTATACAACAATATTGTTACGGAGCACAGTATATCGAGACGACGACGACGTGCTGATGTGAAGTAGTGAAGAGGACGACGCTCAAGCCTAGCTAACTTCGTTCTGTGGTGTGCGGTGTGTGGTGTGCGTCTAAGAGTGAACTAGCGTTTACCGTTGTGTTCTTTCCTTAACATTTGGTGGAGGGTTGCTGGAAGTACGTAAGTCGCCAAACCTGGATCTCCGTAGTGGCCGCCAGATTGGTACAATCACTATGCAATCCGACGCGACACCTTCTTCAGCGGCACCATCAGCTCCCACCGTCGTCATGACGCAGCCTCGCGATCCAGGCACCTTTTGCGGCACCGACCACATCGACGTAAAAGATTGGCTCGCCATGTACGAGCGGGTCAGCAAGCACAACCGTTGGGAGCGACCCTCATGCTCGCCAACGTAATCTTCTATCTGGCAGGTACGGCGCGCGTCTGGTTCGAGACGCATGAAGACGATATCACATCGTGAGAGATGTGCAAGGAGAAGCTTCGAGACCTATTTGGCAAGCCGATCAGACGCAAGCTTGGCGCACAAAAAGACCTCGCATCCCGTGCCCAGTCTTCGACGGAATCGTACTTATCTTATATCCAAGACATTCTAGCACTATGCCGAAAGGTGGACAGCGCCATGTCCGAAATAGACAAGGTGGGCCACATATTAAAGGGAATTGCAGACGATGTTTATAATCTGCTGCTTTGCAAAGATTGTCCAACGGTCGACTCAGTTATCCAAGTTTGCCGCCAGTTTGAGCAAGCAAAACACCGCCGTATTACTCACCGCTTCGAACGCTTGCCAAACACAGCTGCTACGTCCTCGTGCGAAGATAGTCCAACCTTACAGCAGCCATCTCATCCCTCCAACTTAACCAGGATTGTTCATCGAGAGATAGAGGCTATGACACCCGTTGCGTTCGCTCCTCAACCAGCGGATGCTACTATAGCCTTAATCCAATCTGTCGTTCGCCAGGAGTTCGCAAATGTGGGCCTCAACGCGAACGTGGGCTTCAACTCCGGCCAACTTTCCGCACAGCCCTCGCTCCAACCTAATGTTCCTGTCGTAGCTGCTGCGGCTCCTACCACTCCCTTTCAGACGCGGTACCGCTACCGCTACCGCAACCCGGACGAATGGCGAACCTCGGATGACCGACCAATCTGCTTCAACTGCTCACGTGTCGGCCACATTTCCCGCCATTGCCGCAGCCGTTGGGTTCCGCCACCTCGACCTCGCCACTACTCTGATCGCAGCGCCGAATGTGTTCCACACCCAACCTATGTCCGTGATACGCGCACTCGTGACTCTAACTCGCCAGCCCCGCGCATGCCCAGCCGCTCGCCGTCTCCTCAGACCCGGAGGTCCCGCTCGCCCAATTCTCGTCGTTCCACATCTCCCCACTTCTCTGGCTCTCATCCGGAAAACTAACCAATGCAGCTCCCGGAGGTGACGCTGCATTGACGACCCGGCCCGAAAATCCTCTGCTGACCCTCGCTCATCGCCGCAACCTTCTAGACATCTATGTGGATGGTGCCCCTGTTACTGCCCTCATTGACACTGGTGCCCAAATTTCAGTCCTCAGCTCATCCTTTCGCCGCCGTCTCAAAAAGGTTGTCACACCCGCCGCTTCATCCGCCGTTCGTGTTGCCGATGGAAGCGTCGCTGTCGTCGTGGGCCTGTGCACTGCGCGCGTGAGTATTTCCGGTCGCACTACCCCTGTCCTATTCACTGTTATCGACCGCTGCCCTCACGACGTGATCCTCGGCATCAACTTTTTAACGGCCCATTCTGCCCTGATCGATTGTTCAACTGGTCTTCTTCGCTTAGACCTGCCGTACTGCACCGAAAACACCGATGTGAAGCCCCGCCTCCGATCCGCCGAATTTGTTCGCCTACCACCCGAAGCTGCTATTTATGTCCCGCTGGCCCCGATCCCCGCAGTTCCTGACGGCACATACGTCACTTTCCCAATTACCGATGTTGTTCTCCGTCACAACGTCATACTTCCCCATATCGTCGTGACTGTCACTGCTAACCGCACCTATCTTCCCGTACTGAACTTCAGCCGTTCGACTCAAGTTTTACCCCATGGTATCGCACTCGCTGATCTGTTTCCTTTGGCGGACTGCGAAGTTGCGGCTCTAACCGCTCAGTATCTGTCGGAGCATTTATCGCCTTCTTCTCATTCGAACCTCTTTTCAGGCATGATAGCCGCGGATCTGCCAGATGACCAAGCTAAAGCTCTCTCCGACCTTTTGCTGTCGTACAGCGATATATTTGATTTCGGTGACCGACCATTGGGCCAAACATCCGCTGTGACCCGTCGAATCAATACGGGTGACGCCAACCCCATCCACAGACGGCCTTATCGTGTTTCCCTTACTGAGCGGCATGTTATACAGAAAGAAGTGGACAAGATGCTGGCGCAAAATATTATTGAGCCTTCCTGCAGTCCCTGGGCGTCTCCTGTCGTATTGGTTAAAAAGAAAGACCAAAGTTGGAGATTTTGTGTCGACTATCGCCACCTTAATCAAATAACAAAGAAGGATGTTTACCCTCTTCCGCGAATAGATGACGCGCTTGACTGCTTGGATGGTGCCAGCTATTTTTCTTCTATCGACATGCGTTCAGGCTACTGGCAAATTGCTGTCGACGAACGGGATCGCGAGAAAACCGCATTTGTCACCCCCGACGGACTCTATCAATTCAAGGTGATGCCATTTGGACTCTGTAACGCTCCTGCGACATTCGAGCGCATGATGGACTCACTCCTCCGTGGCTTTAAATGGACAACATGTTTATGCTACCTGGATGACGTCGTCGTTTTCTCTTCCACGTTCGCAACCCACCTTGATCGCCTTTCTACGGTCCTGGACGTTTTCCGCCGCGCCGGTCTTCAATTGAACGCCAAAAAATGCAGCTTCGGCCGGCGCCAAATCAAAGTCTTGGGTCATTTGGTTGACGCAAATGGTGTACAGCCCGACCCTGACAAAGTTCGAGCCGTGCGCGACTTCCCTACCCCACGTAGCTCAAGTGACGTGCGAAGCTTCCTTGGCCTTTGTTCCTACTTCCGCCGCTTCATTCGGAACTTCGCAGACATCGCTCGCCCACTTACCTCTCTTCTGCAAAAAAACGTACCTTTCACATGGGGTTCTGACCAAGCCTATGCCTTCACGACACTTATTTCCGCCCTCACCACCCCACCTGTTCTGGCGCACTTCGATCCTTCTGCACCTACCGAACTGCGCACCGACGCTAGCGGACATGGTATTGGTGCTATCCTTGCCCAGTCCCAGCATGGTTCCTCCCGCGTCATTGCTTATGCTAGCCGCCTGCTTTCGTCCTCTGAGCGCAATTATTCAATCACGGAGCGGGAATGCCTTGCACTTGTTTGGGCGCTGACCAAATTCCGCCCTTATTTGTTTGGGCGGTCCTTCTGTGTAGTGACTGATCATCATGCTTTGTGTTGGCTGTCCTCACTTAAGGACCCCACTGGCCGCTTAGGTCGCTGGGCCTTACGAATACAAGAGTATGAATTTACTGTGGTGTACAAGTCCGGCCACTTACACCAAGACGCTGACTGCTTGTCCCGCCATCCCGTAGATCCCCCCGATTTGTCCGACCATACTGCTGACGACTATGTTTTGTCCATCTCGGACTTTATCAATATCGGCTCCGAACAGCGTCGTGATCCTGCCCTGCAACCAATTATTGACCAGCTGCGCAACATCCCCGACTCTTCTGCCAGCATGTTTGTACTCCATAACGAGATATTATACAGACGCAATATGCGTCCAGATGGCGCGGACCTTTTACTGGTCGTTCCAGCTCATCTGCGCTCTAGTGTCCCCGCCCAACTTCACGACGTTCCTACAGCAGGACACTTGGGAGTCACACGCACTTATGACAGTGTGCGACGCAGATTTTTCTGGCCTGGTCTCTACCGTTCTGTCCGTCGCTACGTCGCCGCTTGTGAGCTGTGTCAGCGCCGTAAGATACCCTCACTTCAACCTAGTGGGCCTTTGCAACCAATTCCAGTGCCGACAGAGCCGTTTTCTCGTATGGGCCTCGATCTTCTTGGGCCTTTTCCGACATCGACTTTTGGAAACAAGTGGATTGCTGTGGCGACTGATTATACCACCCGATATGCTGTAACCAGGGCTATCCCTACCAGCTGCGCCTCCGACGTTGCCGACTTTCTTCTCCATGATGTCATCTTGATTCATGGCGCTCCACGCCAACTGCTCACAGATCGTGGCCGCTGTTTCCTCTGTCAAGTGGTTCATGACCTTCTCCGCTCATGCGCTACTCGTCACCAGTTCACCACGGCCTACCACCCGCAAACGAATGGTCTTACTGAGCGCCTCAATCTCACTCTGACCAACATGCTGTCTATGTATGTGTCCGATCACCATCGTGACTGGGATGTCTCCTTACCTTTCGTCACGTTCGCGTATAACTCCTCACGCCATGACACCGCCGGATATTCTCCCTTTTACCTACTCTTCGGCCGTGACCCTTTACTCCCATCCGACACCTTGCTGCCTCTTGACGACTCTTCCTGCAGCTACGCTTCGGATGCCATCGCCCGCGCTGATGCTGCCCGCCACATAGCTCGAGAGCGTCTTGGGGCGTCTCAGCGCTCTCAGAAACGTCGTTACGACCTTCATCACCGAGACGTTCACTACCCTCCTGGTTCCCTCGTACTTCTTTGGCACCGGGCTCGCCGTGTCGGTATGTGTGAAAAACTTTTGCCTCGTTACGTGGGCCCCTACTCCGTCTTGCGGCAAGTCACCGATGTGACCTATGAGATCGTCCCTTTACAGCCCAAGAATCCTTCCACAGCCCCTCATCCAGAACTCGTGCATGTCGCCCGTCTAAAACCATATCATTCGAGTTCTCCTGTGTAGGACGCACCGGGACGGTGCTTCTTCGGCGCGGGGAAAACTGTTACGGAGCACAGTATATCGAGACCACGACGACGTGCTGATGTGAAGTAGTGAAGAGGACGACGCTCAAGCCTAGCTAACTTCGTTCTGTAGTGTGCGGTGTGTGGTGTGCGTCTAAGAGTGAACTAGCGTTTACCGCTGTGTTCTTTCCTTAACAATATAATTCCTTTAATACTGTTACGAAGTCTCTAGAACCAAAAATAATTGATTCTAGGTCTTCGGTTTCTGATAGAGCGCGCAGTTAATACTTCCCATTATAAAATACTTACGGGTCCCATAAAGAAAGCAAGCATCATATGTCTCGATGAAATTGGCTTGAAGGTATGATTACGGCCAGCAGTGTATACATCAGGATCTCCGAGGGAAGCTGTACGTACGTGTTTTTTGACAACAAGCGGGAGGTTGGGGCCTGCAATCCGAAGGTTGCGGCAGTGTATAATTTGTCACGCAGAAAAACTGGTATATTATGGGGTAAGGTACGCGGTTTACGACACTCTATAACAAGCCAAATGTACGTTTTTCTGGCAATTCTCTTCGCCGATAACAGTGAAGGGGAACAACTCGTCACAGTCGTATTCCTTGGCAGGTTTGCCGCACAGGCGACCCAGGTAACGGGGAAAAGTGTGCTTGGCCAATTCTTTGTCAGCACGACATGGCCAACCACTTCCCAGCACTACTGTGTCGGACGACGCAGAAGATGACATGGTAAGTGACAGCAAGGACATGCCCACGACACTCGCTGGTGCAGTGAGTCTCTCTGCTAGGCTGTTCTGATTACTGCGAAGGAACCCCTGCGACAACCGGCCGGTATCTTTCGGTACACCAAGAGTTTGTACTACTTGTTGTTGTCCGCCGAGTTAGTGGGGATAATATCTATAATAAAAAACGCATATTTGAACTAAAAAAAACATGTGCAAAAATTATTTCTACTCGTACATTCGGAACAAGCCTTTGTCGAGAAAATAAAACAACGCCAGGCTAATAAATTCCAAAGCAACTGTGCTGTATCTGAAAAGGGAACAGAGAACAACGGTAGCAGTTTAAATGTTTCAAATCTGTAGTAATCCAAACCACAATCAACGGCAAGTAGAACAAATCCTCTCAGTACTAGGACATTAAACTTGATTTGTGGGGTCGTTTCCGTCCAGAGCTCAACAGCCAAGAACAGGACACATCGCTCGAACAGCATAACTGGACCCGAACGCCCGTTCCTTCTCCCGATTTTCTCCTGCCGCTGCCCCAAGCAGTCGATGGTCACGCGTTACCGTTAAAAAATGGCAGGATATAGTATAGAGCATCGACAATACGCAATGTTTTTGACAGTGATGAAATTCACTGAAGCAAAAAGGAGCTAAAGTTCAAAACAGCCTACACTAGCGCACGACAAGTATGTTTTTTTTTCGGTGAATTTAAGCTCTCATCCGGGAAGCAGGTGGTGTACGCGATTAAAAGGTCGTTTCCGGATTGTCAATAAGACACGAAACACTGATGCTAAAATTATCGGTGTATCTGCCCGGGCCTGACTGGGAAGAGCTATTCCAAAGGCGGCCATAACTGGTGTTTTGTTAAAATTCGTTATCAGCCATGAATATGACCAATTTTGGTTACAAGAAAGTTGCTGATGGGACGTAGTGAATTGAAGAACATCCAGCGAAATATCCATGTACACAAGCCGACGAAGGTCCTGCCGTCGTTGTAGGACCAAAGCGCGGGCAATTACATTACAATTCTGTCTTATTCGGATCAAACGAAAGCGTAGCGTTGCCGAAATGCACCAGTGTTGAATTCGGAAGAAGTAGGAAACTATACCTTGAAGAATTTAGTGACCCACAGGTATAATGATGACCGGCAAATATCTTATAGAGGAAGTAGAAGTGTAGTGGACAGCTCAGCTTCAGTACCGTCTTTCGCTTGCGTGAGGCCGACAGTGGCGTCTCGAGGTACCTGAATTATATGTAGTCAATATATCTCTGCAAACATTCATGATGCGCTTAAATTTGAAACGCGAGGGTATTATCTGAAAGGAGTAACGTGCATTTGTTGCAGCAGCTTACGCGTAACCAGCGTCATCTTGCCATGGCATAGGCCGAATGTCGAATTGACCCCTGGACGAAGCAAAGGTGAAAAGCTGCAAGTTACAGGCAACGTCGACTTGCAGCAGGGGCTGAACATCTTTTGCTAATAAATTATTGAGGTCTTTTGCTATTAAATTATTGATAGTCCACGCAAAATAACAGAGAGTCGTATCTTTAATTTCCCCACTACGGTGGCTCAGTGATTAAGACGCACAGCTACTAAAGCTGCAAACGCGGGATGGAACCCCACCATCAGCGGCACGTTTCTATGGAAGTGAAATGGAGAAGTGCATACGTATAATGCTACATGAGTGCACATTCAAGATCACAAAATGGTCTAAATTGCTCGATAGTCGTCCACTACTGTACCTTTTTAATCTTTAGAGTTTCAGACCCCATTCCTTCCTTCCCTTATGGCACTGGCCAGGTGTCAAAGGAGAAAAATGAGATACTTCGTCTTTCCTTTCCTATAAACCATGTATATTTGGAGCGCAGGTCTTAGGCACCCATTCCTGCGATTCGCGGGGTCGCCGCCGACTTCGCCGTTGTTCATCTTAACCAGGTCGATAAATAAATAAACAAAATAAATAAATGAAATCTGTCTCCACCAGGAATTGAACCTCTATCCCCTGGATCCCCAGTCGAGCACTTTTTCAGCTGAGCCACACCCGGTTTCCATTTTTTTGCCTTGATTGGCGGCATCAAAAGTTTGGAGAATAAAGCCGATCAGCCTTCGGCTGATGCGAGAAATAAAAATTCTATCAAGCCCACGAGTTCACCAAAAACACGTATCTATGCACGCAGGTGGCTCAGGGATTGCCAGGTGTATTTCTTGCATGTACACCACACACTGCCATTCTGGTGACGCAGATACTTTGGAGCCTAAGGAGCATGAACATTTTTAAGTGCACATCACTATTACTATGGACAAAGAAAAACGTAACCCTGCACTGCGTTATAGACAACTGTGTCTTTAGAATTCGCTGTAAAATATCCCACTGGAATATTATCCCAGTAGTCTATAAATATAGGTTCAATTATTTATGTTCTTTGCAGAGTAAACAGGTATTGATCCAATGTACAAAATGCTTTTCTGATAAAAACATACTTTCACTGGACGTGTAATCACATGCAGCGCAAAGAAAACTAATTTCAATCAGTCCCTACTGGCATTCTTTTGACTCTTTTTAACACATTTTTCCCAATCATTCACAGTTAATGTACGTGTGCAATGGAGTTGGTAATGATACTGCAGTGAGCAAAGAGCTCTCGACAGAGTTTCTGACTGACAATCCAAGGATTGAAGATCACAACAGAGATAGCCCTGAGGAAGGCATAAGCATACATGGAATAGAATCCGCTATAGAGGACCTGCCGGCAAACAAGTCACCGAGGTCCGATGGTGTAGGCGACGTGTTTTGTAAGGCCTGTTCCAATTAGTTGTCTAATATAGTGTGCTAGATGAGGCATTCAGTGATGGACAGCGACTATGGTCTTTGAAAACCGCTCACGTGATATTGCCTCCTAAAACGAAGAAACGAGATAAGCTGCTTTCTGTAGGATTGTAGAGGCCTATCAGTCTTACGAATGCAGGCTCAGAAATGGAACTGCCAACGAAGTCACAGAGTTTTTTGTCCATGACATCGTATTGTGTCATGGCGCTCCGGCTGTTATCATTACCGGTCGCGGGGCAGCTTTTACGGCCCGCCTGACTATGGCTGTACAAAACCTTACAAACACTAGCCATAGACGGGCCACGGCATACCACCCGCAAACTAATGGCTTGGTGGAACGGATAAACAGAACTCTGGCCGACATGCTGTCTATGTACGTGGATATAGAGCATAAGACCTGGGATCAAATCCTCCCATATGCCACGTTGGCATATAATACGGCACTTCAGGAGACGAGTGGCTCACACCCTTCGAGCTTGTCTTCCGCCGTCGAGTGATCACTCCACTGGATACAATGCTGCCTGTATACACCGACAACGAAGATGAGCTTGACCTGGACATCGCTAGTTTTACCCAGCGTGCGGAAGAAGCACGGCAGCTGGCAAGGCAGCGCATATACCTACAACAGCAATTAGACGCTGACCGTTACAACAAGGGACGACGCTTCGCTGCCTACGAGCCTGGAGACTATGTCTGGATTTGGACGCCCGTTCGTGATCGTGGGCTCTCTGGAAAATTGCTGCGCCGGTACTTCGGCCCATATCGTGTCCTCCGCAGCCTCAGCAACGTTACTTACGAAGTTGAATCCGCGACCCAAGATCACTCAAGCCGCAGACGACGCAAGTTCACTGATGTTGTACACGTCGTCCGGATGAAACCCTACCACGATCGCCCAGCTGACTATTCTTGAGACTGATGGTGCCGTGTTTTGTGTTGTGGTATACCATACCAACCTAGCATACTATCTGTCAGCTCATCGCATCAAGCAGCATTTGCACCGTCGAGGTGATGCTGCTAAGAAGGGGGCAATAACACATGCCATTCATAGAGGACAAAGATTTGAACGGGCAATTCGGAGAAGACGATGAAGCAAAAACGGTGCTTCGCTTTCGTGCTGACCTGACTGGTAGTTGGTGTTATTCGGTGCCAGAGCGCCTCCTTTTTAACGTTACGTTACATTATTATCTGTTTAGTTAGAGTTGAAGCAAATTTTTTTTGACTCGCGGCTTGCATAAAGCTCAGATGAGCACAATCTTCCAATCATATAACATGACAATAATGATGACCAGATGATGAATAGCCAGCTAAAAGCCCCACCGTATACAAAAAATGGATATCTAGCTCTGGCAGCACGGCTTGCAAGCACTTGTCTGTGTTAATTAGATGACGTCATTGTTTTCTCACCCAATTTTGACAGCCACCTTTCTCGCCTTTCTACCATTCTCGAGCTATTCCGCCTTGCCGGCCTTCAAATCAACTTCAAGAAATGCAGTTTCGGCCATCGGTAAATGAAAGTTCTTGGCCACTTAGTGAATGATTCTGGTGTTCAGCCTGACCCCGATAAGATTCGCGTCGTTCATACTTTTCCCACGCCACGTTCATCTAGTAATGTTCGAAGTTTTCTCGGCTTGTATTCGTATTTCCGTCGCTTCAACCAGAACTTCGCAGCCCCTGCTCGCCTCTCACCGCCCTACTGAAAAACGATGTATTTTTCGCTTGGGCCCTGACCAAGCTGCGCCTCTCTCCGACTTTATGTATGCTCTCACAAATCCACCCGTTTTGTCACACTTCATCTCTTCGGCCCCTACCGAGCTCCGCACTGACGCACTGTCACAGAATAGGAGCTATCCTCACTTAGCGACACAACGGCCGAATCAGAGTGATTGCGTATGCCAGCCGCTTACTATCTATGGCAATACAAAACTACTCTATCACAGAGAAGGAGTACTTAGCTCCTGTTTGTACTATTGCGAAATTCTCCCCGTATTTGTTTGGGCGACCCTTTACTGTTATCACGTACCACCATTACTTGTGCTGGGTTTCTTCACTCAACGACCCTACTGGACTTATGGGACGCTGGGCGTTAAGGTTGCAAGAATACAATTTTTCTGTGGTTTATGCGTCTTGTCGGCTTCACCAAGATGCAGACTACTTGCCCCATCACCCTGTCGGTCCTCCCAGCTCCACGGCTTGTGACATTGACGCATGCGTCCTGTCTTTACCGGCCTTTCCCAACCTAGCCAACGAACAGCAGGTCTATCATCGACCGTCTGACTGCCAGCCAGTCTCATTCTGCCCTCGCCATATTCGTACTCCAAGGGGATGCTCTATACCGCCACAATATGCGACCTGATGGCGCTGAGCTCTTGCTCCTCGTTCCGAAACAACAGCGCTCCACCATCCTGGAACAATTTCATGATGCTCCCACCGCTGGACATCTTGGCGTGTCCCGCATGTATCACGGCGTGCGCGGACGTTTCTACTGGCCGGGTCTCTATCGCTCAGTTCAGCATTATGTGGCCGCACGTGAGCTGCGGCAGCGTCGGAAAAACCATTCATATTTCCACCTGGACACCTGCAGCCAATCTCCATCCCGACTGAGCCGTTGTCTCGTGTTGGTATTGATTTGCTTGGACCTTTCGCTGTAGCTGCCTCGGGCAAAAAATGGATCGCCGTTGCGACCGACTATGCTACGCAGCTCGCCATTATCCACTCGATACCTTTTAGCTGCTCTACAGACGTCGTTGATTTCCTCATCCACGACGTAGTACTACACGATGGTGCCCCTCATGAACTACTCACTGATGGTGGTCACTGCTTTCTCTCTAGAGTAGTTGATGAGGTAATTCGTGTGTGCACCTTCCGCCACAAATTTACTACCGCCTATCATCTCCAGACCAACGGCCTCACACAGCGCCTCAACCGTACGCTCATAGATATGTTATGAATGTGTCTCCGGGGACCATCGGGATTGGGGCATTAATTTACCCTTTATAACATTCGCCTATAACTCTTTTCCACATGATCCCGCTGGCTAGCCTCCCTTTTATTTGGTCTTTGGCCGACACCCATTACTACCCTTTGATACATCGCTACCCACTACTGAACCGCCACTAGTACTTACGCTCGTGATGCCATCTCCGGCGCTAATGATGTCGCAACATTGCTCGCGACAGGCTCTTTGCGTACCAAGGCTCCCATCAATCCCGTTATAACAGTCGCCACCGCCATGTGCATTACGCGCCAGGCTCTGTCGTTCAGCTGTGGCTCCCCTCCCGCCGGGTGGGCTTGTGCGAAAAACTTCTACCCCACTACATAGGCCCCTGCCCTAATTTTCGTCGTCACCGACGTCAGATAAGAAATCAAACCTCTGAACTTGAAGTCTTCTCCACCACGAGCTTCCGACATCGTCCACGTGACACGACGGAAGCAATACTATTCACGCCCTGCTTTGTTTACATCGAACGCACCGGCACTTTGCTTCTTCGGCGGGGGTAATGTTACGTGGTTTACCATGCTGGTATACAGCAAGTGAAAACGAAGTGTCTCTGTGTGGATGAAGACGACGTGTAGCGTTGAGGTGTGCGGTTAAGGGGTGCCCATCGATTTCAGAGTAGTGTTGCCCACTGATGCGTGATTTCCACTCGTAACAACATGTTAAATTAACGTTCGCGAACTTTTTCGTAGAAACTTTTCAAAGATTACATGACGAACAGGGGATCACACTTTAAGCCTTGAGTTAATTGAACTTTTATTCTAATTAACACCTGCGTTCCTAAAGCACCCACGAGATTGCCGCAAAGTGGAATACATTTGTGTGGGTGCATATACAGTCTACAAACCTTCAAATCTGAACTGTTAAGTTTAGACCAAAACATATTCCGCTTTCACAGGCACTCTATGGTTGCAAATGTTGTTTTCGATCGTTGATTGTTAGAGCCATGATACTGCTTTTTCGAGGCAACTATGGCGCCACATAACTTAAACAGCATGGTGATCAGGTGTCTACTGATCACCATGGTGGTTAAGTTACGTGGCTCCGCAGTTGCATCGAAAAAGAAGTATCATGGCTCAAACAGCAAATTATAACACAGAAGTATCGAAAAAGCAGTATCATGGCTCCAGCAGCATATTATAACACACAGTTACAAGCTAGAACAATGTTAGGCCAGTGGTGAAGCACATAAGACTGCTAATATACAAACAGACTGTGAAAAGTATAGCATTTACAGAAGTTAGGATAGTTTCCATTTTCGGCAAGGAGCCACTTGGTAACGCCAAAAAAATTTTTCATATCTGCAATATGTTACACAGGCTTGAGGAGTATTTATATGCCTAAACTCTGGATTGAAGCAAAACAGTTGTTACTCAATCAGCACGCCGTCAATAGGCCGCCAAATTCCCAATATTGAGAAAAGTGGCACCGGTTATGAGCCAATAGCGATGGTTCATTGGGGTGCTACCTGAGCAAAGATTTTAGCCAATCTACTAGACTGCCTTTCCTACAATGACCAATATTGTCATGTTAGCTTATTTATTGGCCTCACTCACCGGCTACCGAGTATCTTACGCCCAAGCATACTCACTGGCTGTATTACAACCAGCATGCAGCCACTATCACTGGCTATCGAATACTTGCGACCAAGCTTAGTCACTGGCGTCTAACAACTGGTCCCCAACTAGGCTCACCGACTACGCAACATAGCCCACCCTAGCTTCTCTACTGGCTTCGCATCATTTTCATCCAGGAAATCCCGTTACTGGTGGTGATTTTGTTCTGTGATTGATGTATTTGCGCGGAGGCAACTGAGGACATCAGCGCCAAAGTACTGAGTTCGCTTTTCTGCATGTATTTTACGTGCAGCTAATTATTATATACAAGATGCTAGTATTATACGTGCAGGTAAAATGAAGCCAGGACAGGCCATTACATGGATATTTATTAGGTAAGTCTGTTATATAGGATTTTAAGGCACAAAAGTAGTTTTGGACATGATGTGCCAGTTATTAGGTAAGCATTTGGTATATAGTGATAAAAAATTTAGACAGGACTCTTTCAGGCATCTAGGATTTCAGCTACGTTTGGGTTATTACAAAAGGTGTCGTCAGGTCATAGTTTGGAAAACAATGGCAGCTTTCAATTAGTAGCACCTCCAGGTGTCTGCGAAGCGAGCATCTTCAGCATGTCTTTTACTATCCGCTATGAGGGCAACAGCTTTAGGCAGCCCTTGCCGATCTATACTTGAACTTGCACATCCCCATTGTTCCTTTCCCAGAAGAAATCTGCACGCAAAAACAAGAAACTATAATGCAGTGGTATGTCTTTTTTCTAATAGAAATGGGAATAACCCTTCATTAACCATAAAATATGACGTTGCTACAGCCGTTCAAGTATCCAATGCAGTGTGCTGAAAATATTTATGTATATTATCTGTGTAGTTAGAGTGAAGCAAATTTTTTTTTCGACTTGCGGCTTGCATAAAGCTCAGATGTGCACTATCTTTCAATCATATAACATGCCAATAATAATGACCAGATGATCAATAGCCAGCTAAAAGCCCCACCGTATACAAAAAATGGATATCTAGCTCTGGCAGCACGGCTTGCAAGCACAGTCAACCGCTGGAGCCCAGATGGAAATTGGCACGCAGCAGTCCATCCCAGTGATCTGTATTTTCGCTACAGCGCGGCTTCAAGTAGATGACTTGTCTGTGTTAATTAGATGACTTCATTGTTTTCTCACCCAATTTTGACAGCCACCTTTCTCGCCTTTCTACCATTCTCGAGCTATTCAGCCTTGCCGGCTTTCAAATCAACTCCAAGAAATGCAGTTTTGGCCATCGGTAAATGAAAGTTCTTGGCCACTTAGTGAATGATGCTGGTGTTCAGCCTGACCCCGATAAGATTCGCATCGTTCATACTTTTCCACGCCACGTTCATGTAGTGATATTCGAAGTTTTCTCGGCTTGTATTCGTATTTCCGTTGCTTCAACCAAAACTTCGCAGCCCCTGCTCGCCTCTCACCGCCCTACTGAAAAACGATGTATTTTTCTCTTGGGCCCTGACCAAGCTGCACCTCTCTCCGAATTTATGTATGCTCTCACAAATCCACCCGTTTTGTCACATTTCATCTCTTCGGCCCCTACCGAACTCCGCACTGACGCAGTGGTCACAGAATAGGGGCTATCCTCGCTCAGCGACACAACGGCCGAATCAGAGTGATTGAGTATGCCAGCTGCTTACTATCTATGGCAATACAAAACTACTCTACCACAGGGAAGGAGTGCTTAGCTCCTGTGTGTACTATTGCGAAATTCTCCCATTATTTGTTTGGGTGACCCTTTACTGTTATCACGTACCACCATTACTTGTGCTGGCTTTCTTCACTCAAATACCCCACTGGACGTAAGGGACGCTGGTCGTAAAGGTTACAAGAATACAAATTTTCTATGGTTTAAACCTCTTGTCAGCTTCACCAAGTTGCAGACTACTTGTCCCGTCAACCTGTCGACCCTCCAAGCTCCACGGCCTGTGACATTTACGCATGCATCCTGTTTTTACCGGCCTTTCCCAACATAGCGGAAGAACAGCAGGTCTATCATCGACAGTCTGACTACCAGCCAGTCTCATCCCGCTCTCGCCATGATCGTACTCCAAGGGGATGCACTATACCGCCGCAATATGCGACCTGATGGCGCTGAGCACTTTCTCTTTGTTCCGAAACAACAGCGCTCCATCACCCTGGAACAATTTCATAATGCTCCCACCGCTGGACATCTTGGCGTATCCCGCATGTATCACAGCGTGTGCGGAGGTTTCTACTGGCCGGGTCCCAATCGCTCAGTTCAGCATTATGTGGTCGCACGTGAGCTGTGGCAGCGTTGGAAAAACCATTCATATTGCCACCTGGACAACTGCAGCCAATCTCCATCCCGACTGAGCCGTTGTCTCGTGTTGGTATTGATTTGCTTGGACCTTTCGCTGTATCTGCCTCGGGCAAAAAATGGATCGCCGTTGAGACCGACAATGCTACGCAGTACGCCATTACCCACGCGATCCCATTTAGCTGCTCTACAGACGTCGTCGACTTTCTCATCCATGACGTAATACTACACGATGATGCCCCTCGTGAACTACTCACTGATGGTGGTCACTGCTTTCTCTCTAGAGTGGTTTATGAGCTATTTCGTGTGTGCAACGTCCGCCACAAATTTACCACCGCTTATCATCTCCAGACCAACGGCGTCACACATCGCCTCAACCGTACGCTCATAGATATGTTATAAATGTACGTCTTCGGTGGCCATCGGGATTGGGACATTAATTTACCCTTTGTAACATTCGCCTATAACTGTTTTCCTGATGATCCCGCTGGTTAGCCTTCCCTTTATTTCGTCTGTGGCCGACAACCATTACTACCCTTTGATACATCGCTACCCACTACCGACACCGCCACTAACGCTCGTGATGCCATCTCCGGCGCAAAAGATGCTAGCGACATCGCTCGCGACTGGCTCTTTTCCTCCCAAGGCTCCCGCAATTCCGTTATAGCAGTCGCCACCGCGATGTGCACTACGCCCCAGGATCTGTCGTTCTGTTGTGGCTCCGGGCTTGTGAGAAAAACTTCTATCCCGCTACATAGGCCCCTGCCCTAATTTTCATCGTCACCGACGTCAGATACGAAATCGAACCTCTGAACTCGAAGTCTTCTGCACCACGAGCTTCCGACATCGTCCGCGTGACACGACTGAAGCAATATTATTCATGCCCTGCTTAGTTTACATCGAACGCACCGGCACTTTGCTTCTGCAGCGGGGGTAATGTTACGTGTTTTACCATGCTGGTATACAGCAAGTGAAAACGAAGTGTGTCTGTGTGGATGAAGACGACGTGTAGCGTTGAGGTGTGCGGTTAAGTGGTGCCCATCGATTTCAGAGTGGTGTTGCCAACTGGTGCGTGATTTCTACTCGTAACTATATGATAAACTAACGTTCGCGAACGTTTTCGTAGAAACTTTCCAAAGATTGCATGATGAACAGGGGATCACATTTTTAGCATTGAGTTAATTGAACTTTTATTCTAACCAACACCTGCGTTCCTAAAGCACCCACGAGATTGCCACAAAGTGGAATACATTTGTTTGGGTGCATATACAGTCTACAAACCTTCAAATCTGAACTGTTAAGTTTAGACCAAAACATATTCCGCTTTCACAGGCACTCTATTGTTGCAAATGTTGTTTCGATCGTTGATTGTTACTGCTTTTTCTACACAACTGCAGCTCCACATAACCAGCATGGTGATCAGGTGTCTGCTGATCACCATGCTGGTTAAGTTACGTGGCTCCGCAGTTGCCTAGAAAAAGAAGTGTTTTGGCTCTAACAGCAAATTATAACACAGAAGTATCGAAAAAGCAGTATCATGGCTCCAGCAGCATAACACAGTTACAAGCTAGGACAATGTTAGGCCAGTGGTGAAGCAAATAGGACTGCTCATATACAAGCATACTGTGAAATGTATACCATTTACATTAGTTTGGATAGTTTCCACTTTCAGCAAGAAGCCACTTGGGAAGGCGAAAAAAATTTTTTCAATATCTGCAATATGTTACACAAGCTCGAGAAGTATTTATATGTCTAAACTCTGGATTGAAGGAAAACAGCTGTTACTCAATCAGCACGCCGTCAATGAGCCGCCACAATCCCAATATTAAGAAAAGTGGCGCCGGTTATGGGCCAATAGCGAAGTTTCATTGGGGTGCTACATGAGCAAAGATTTGAGCCAATCTACTAGACTGCCTTTCCTACAATGACCATTATTGCCATGTTAGCCTAATTATCGGCCTCACTCACCGGCTACCGCATATCTTACGCCCAAGCATACTCACTGGCTGTAATACAAGGGGCATGCGGCTACTATCAGTGGCTATCGAATCCTTGCGACCAAGCTTAGTCACTGGCGTCTAACAACTGGTCCCCAACTAAGCTCATTGATTACGCAACATAGCCCACCCTCGCGTCTCTACTGGCTTCGCATTATTGGCATCCAGGGAATCCTGCTACTGGTGGTGATTTTGTGCGGCGATTGGTGTAATTGCGCGGAGGCAACTGAGGAAATCAGCGCCAAAGTACTGAGTTCGCTTTTCTGCGAGTATTTTACGTGCAGCTAATTATTATATACAACATGTAGAATTATACATGCAGGCAAAATAAACCCAGAATAGGCCATTGCATGGATATTTATCAGGTAAGTCAGTTATATAGGGTTGTAAGGCACAAAAGTAGTTTTGGACATGATGTGCTAGTTATTAGGCAAGCATTTGGTATATAGTGATAAAAAATCTAGGCAGGACTCTTTCAGGCATCTAGGATTTTAGCTACGTTTGGGGTATTTCAAAAGGTGTCGTCAGGTCCCAGTTTGGAAGACAATGGCAGCTTTCAATTAGTAGCACCTCCAGGTGTCTGCGAAGCGAGCATCTTTAGCATGTCTTACTATCCGCTATGAGGGCAACAGCTTTAGGCAGCCCTTGCCGATCTATACTTGAACTTGCACATCCCCATTGTTCCTTTCCCAGAAAACATCTGCACGCAAAAACAAGAAACTATAATGCAGTGGTATGTTGTTTTCTAAAGAAATGAAAAAAAAAACCTTCATGAACAATAAAATATGACGTTGCTACAGCCGTTCAAGTATCCAATGCAGTGTGCTGAAAATATTGGTGTATATTATCTCGTTTAGTGAGCGCTTAAGCAGTTTTCTTTTCGATTCGCGGCTTGCATAAAGCGCAGATGAGCACAATCTTTCAATCATATAACATGCCAATAACGACTGACCAGATGATCAATAGCCAGCTAACCCCCCCCCCCCCCCCCCCCGTATACAAAAGATGGATATCTAGCTCGGCCAGCACAGCTTGCAAGCGCAGTCAACCGCAGGAGCTCAGAAGGAAATTGGCACGCAGAAGTCCATCCCTGTGATCGGGTATTTTCTGCTGCAAGTAACTGCAACAAACCATTTGGCAAATAAAGCAACAAATGCTTGCAAAAGCAGCTCAGTGATGAACATATATCTTAACACAAACGACCAGTGGTACTCACACTAGGTGTAGCGGAATCTACGCCAAAAGCGGAGCTGCGGCAGGTAACCGGCTAAGCGCGCGCCAACGCTGCTATAGAGAAGATGGCAAAGGCAAATGGGGCACCAGTCGCATTAGCGGGTAGGCGCTGTGTGCATGGTTTCATATGACACCTTAAGTTCAAATTCCACTAGTGTTCCCTTCACATCACGGAATCTAAGGTGTAGGATCGAAGCACGCCTATGCCGTTCCGGCTAGCGCTGGCACACTGCGCCACAAATATTTATTTTATTTATTTATTTATTTATTTATTTGATACTGCCAACTGCCTCTTGGCAGTCCAAGCAGGAGTGGGTAAGTACAGTCGGCACTACAAATAGCCGCCTGCCCAACACTGGCAGGGGGAACGCCCGTATTTTTCTTGATAGGAATACGCCCGCTCTGATCGCAATGTTCACTAATAAGATTCCCTTAAAAATGTGGAGAAACTTCCCCAGACAATGCACAGGAACACGGTTTTAAACTCTTGAGCTTTCATATGTTCCAAGGCTGTCCATGCAAGGTAATTGTACACATCTTTATACAGTTATCGGACAAAAAATAAATTCATAAAGTCCTTGAAGAGCAGCATGATCAGATATATTTACTACAAATCTTTTGACGGTCACCTGAGTAACACATTAATTACATCGAATTTGTTTTTGTAAGAAAAATTATTTACCACGTATTTCTGTTCCTAATAGCGGGGTTTGTTATGTTTCAGTGTTTTCAATTTTTTCTCTTATTAAACTTTCACCTTCGATTATTACGTCCGAAATAGTTAAACAGCTACCACTACATGTACACAACCTAGTAAAGTGTTTCACAGTTGCAATGTCATTGAATTAAAAACACTTCACTCCGAAACATCTGACAGTTAAAGTTAGGTCTATATACCTGTCAGAAGGTAGAGAACTTATAGAAAGTGTTCGACATATTTTTTTCTGTACACGGAATTACAAAAATATATTGCAGTAATGTGTATGAAGTTACCGCAATAATTATAACGAACGCAAGACGAGACACATACGACAAGACAGCTATATGAGCTATGCTGCAGTAATTGCCAAATTAGTTCGTTCATTATTAGTTCATTGCTGAAGCGCAGAATATAGAGCGCACCGGCATGTCTGAATCAAGTGCAAGTTTATGCTTGGTGGATATTACAATAAAATATTCTTCAAGTAGACTAGAGCAACCTCTGTGGCTATAAGACCAGCTAATGTTGAGATGTAATACAGTCGGTGCTTAGTAGCTCAGCCAGTGAGGACCCATTGCGAAATGGTGCATGTTATTCTTTCTTTAGCGCAATCTCCATGACCGCTGTTTTATAGCTCTGTATAATATTGAATTCCTTCCTCCACGCAAATAAAATATTGCATAGAAGTATTTAAGTGTGTGTTTGCAGCCATAACAAAAGTTTGCAGAATGGCGATCATAAACTCCCCGCTACGAATTAAGCCGCACTTGCAGCCTACAGTATATATAGTCTAGAAGCGCTACTTCATTCAACTGCCCCGTTGTAGATTGTAAAAATGTGTGCTTCTGCGCTGTAATTCTTTACTATACGTAAGGAGCGCGTGTTGTCAGCTTGAAAATAAATTCCATGCATGTTTTCTTCCGGTTTTATCGAAGAGGGCAGCGAAGTATACTAAAACCTTTGATGTAGGAGTGGCCCCACGAATCACGCGAAAGGCGTATCGAAGGAAAGGTAGTTTATCTAACGGCTACGTGATCCATTAGTACTAATTCTCCTCCACAGTTGAGAACAGTACAACAGTCAAGCATTTCTACGCTCTTCATAGACGGCATAAGTGGCACAATGCACCAGGCATGCCCTGCAAGCATGTGTAATGCCTCCCCCCAACCCTACCCCCGCCCAACCCCGAATTGTGTTAATTTTTAGTTTTTGATCTACAATATCAACCTTTATCTAATAGTATGGACTTGGGTATGGACTTGAAAAGAAAATCAAGCCATACCTCTGCTGGGGTTCAGATATTAGAGCTATGGGTGAGGACTCTACCAGGCCCACCCATACAGCTTAAGCCATTTCTCTTGAATAAATGTTCCGTACTAGCATTATAACATCGGTGTTCACACATAAAATATCCAAAAGCCACTGCGAATGTGAGGACAGTATTGATCGAGAATTTATATTTATATACCATAATATAAATGTTGCAAATTTGTTAATATTTGCAAGCTAGTACTGGCGATGAACATTGATATCTTGGGTATCAGCGAGCTCAAGTGGACCGGAATGGGAGAATTTAACTCCGGCGACCATTATGTCTTTTATTGTGGGCACGAATCCAAGAGAAGGAATGGGGTCGCTCTCATAGTAAACAGAAGAATGGGCAAAGCAGTGCTAGGGTACAACCCCAAAAACGACCGAATGATTTCACTTCGGATCCAAGGTCACCCTTTCAACATAAGAGTTATCCAAGTCTATGCACCGACCGCTGCTGCTGAAGAAGCTGATGTTGAGAGATTTTATGCGGACCTACAATGCCTTTTAGACCGCACCCCATCATCAGACGTCGGTTTTCTCATAGGAGACTGGAATGCTAAGGTCGGGAGTGAAGAAATATCCGGAATAACAGGCAAGTTCGGTCTTGGTGAGCCAAATCAAGCTGGGCAGAGGCTAGTAGAGTTCTGTCAAGAAAACAACCTGACCATAGCTAATACTCATTTTCAACAGCACAAGAGGCGCCGGACGGTCTGTACAGGAATCTGATCGATTATATTATTTGCCGGCAGAGATGGAGAAGCGCTATACAAGCCGTAAAAACAAGGCCTGGGGCCGATTGTGGCACCGATCATCAGCTTCTTGTTGCCAAAATTAAGCTTCGACTGAGGAAAACGCAGAAAACTAGAAGGCCTTTCAGGTATGATCTGGATCAGATTCCATTAGAATATGCTGTGGAAGTGAGGAATTGATTTCAAGAATTAGATCTAGAAGACAAAGAGCCCGAAGAGATGTGGACTGATGTTCGTGATATAATACAAGAAGTTGCTACTAAGGTAGTTCCAAAGCAAAAGAAATGCAAAAAAGCAAACTGGTTATCTGATGAGGCTTTGCAAATAGCTGAGGAAAGGAGGATGGCAAAAGGTATGGGGGAAAGAAAAAGATACAAGGTTCTCAATGCGGATTTTCAGAAAATAGCAAGGAGAGATAAGAATGCCTTCCTGAACATACAGTGTCAAGCAGTTGAGGACAACAGCCAATTAAAGAACACAAGAGCTCTGTATAAGACAATCAAAGATATCAAAGGAAGCTTCTGTGCTAAGCTGGGCGTGATAAAGGACAAACGAGGCAAGGACCTCACTGAAGCCTCAGAGATAAAGAAGAGGTGGCAGGAATACACAGAAGAACTGTACAAGAAGGACCCGGATGTGCAAACCCAACATAAGACGGTTGTGATTACTGATCTCGAGCCGGGCATCCTGAAGAGTGAAGTTGAATGGGCCTTAGCCAGCCTTGCTAAGAACAAAGCTAGCGGAATTGATGGCATTCCAGCTGAGTTGCTTCAAAACCTCAACAATGACGCTGTTAACATTCTGCATACATTATGTCAGAAGATTTGGACAACCCTGCAGTGGCCACAGGATTGGAGGAGGTCGGTTTATATCCCCATTCCAAAGAAAGGCAGTGCCAAAGATTGTTCCAACTACCGCACGATCGCGCTTATTTCGCATGCTAGCAAGGTGATGTTAAAAATCCTGCAAGGTGGGCTGCAGCAGTATGTGGATCGGGAGCTTCCGGACGTGCAAGCTGGGTTTCGCAAGGGCGGAGGAACTAGAGACCAAATTGCCAACCTTCGCTGGATCATGGAAAAAGCAAGAGAGTTCCAGAAACCCATTTACTTCTGCTTTATTGATTATGCGAAAGCGTTTGACTGCGTAGATCACAGCAGATTGTGGCAAGCTCTCCAAGAGATGGGAGTTCCAATTCACCTCATCTGTCTCCTCAGGAACCTTTATGAAGGGCAAGAGGCCACAGTCAGAACTGGGCATGGTCTTACTGATTGGTTTCCGATTGAGAAAGGGGTGAGGCAAGGCTGCATACTGTCGCCCTGCCTATTTAACCTATATGCAGAGTGCATCATGAGGAAGGCCGGTCTGGACGAGTCTTCAGCTTGAGTGAAGATTGCTGGAAAACGTATCAACAACCTTAGATATGCGGATGATACCACTTTAATGGCAGAAAGTGAAGTGGAACTCAAGAGACTTCTGATGCGCGTACAAGAAGAGAGTGAGAAGTTTGGGCTTAAACTGAACATTAAAAAGACGAAGATCATGGCGTCTTGCCCTATCAAGTCCTGGAGCATCAATGGACAAGAAGTGGAAGCTGTGACAGATTTTCTGTTCTTGGGCGCCAAGATTACCTCTGAAGGAGACTGCAGCCATGAAATTAGGAGACGCCTGCTTCTCTGAAAGAGAGCAATGGTTAGCCTTGACCGCCTAGTAAAGAGCAGAGACATTAGTCTGCCAACCAAGATCCGTATAACCCATGCTATGGTCTTTCCAGTTGTGATGTACGGATGCGAGAGTTGGACTGTGAAAAAGGCTGGCCGCCGAAGAATTGACGCGTTTGAATTGTGGTGCTGGCGAAGACTCTTAAGAGTTCCTTGGACTGCCAGAAGATCAAATCAGTCGATATTGTCGACCATAGACAATGACTGCTCATTGGAGGGTCAAATTCTAAAGTTAAAGCTCAGCTACTTTGGTCATCTGATGAGAAGAGAGGAGTCGCTGGAGAAAGATTTGATGTTGGGAAAGGTTGAGGGTCGCCGGAGAAGGGGTAGGCAGCGAACGCGATGGTTAGATCGCATTCTCGAGGCATTGCAGATGAAGCTATGTGATGTTAAGAAGATAGTGAGAGACCGGAAAGCGTGGCGTGACATGGTCCATAGGGTCACGAAGAGTCGGACACGACTGAACGCCTGAACTGAACTGAACTGAGTACTGGCGAACACATGTTGCGATGTGTAAAGTGTTGTCCAGCTGTCGAAATTCATCATACAACTTCCACCACTGCAAACCAAAGGAATATACGTTTTGGAAAGCCCCTGAAAGAAGCGGGACAGTATCGTCAATGTACCAATGATATTCAATGTTGACAAGCAAGCTATACTATCAGGAACATATCGATCAATGCATATTATGATGAGTGCATTGTTGGCAAGCCATCACAGCTACCCGTACAATATCGAACGCTATAAGAAATTATGGATACAATATTGGGAAGCCGTCTCCACTAGTAGTAATATATTGAGCATCGTATGACAGATCATCGATGATGGCAGGAGTATATTGACAAACCTAGGCCTCAATTTGTGGAATTTCGGCTAGCAAGTACAGCTCGTTGGGCAACATCGGGCAGTATATCCCAAGAAGTATACAATGGTGGAAAGCCACTTCGACTTGCGGGCTTATGGTGACCTCTGCATGCATAGATCTATATTATGTTGGCAAGTCCTCTTACTGGTCGGACAATATTTACCAATGTATGCCATGATATTGTTACGTGAAGACTCAATCTATTTACAGTATATTTCCAGGATTACAACTGGAATAGCAGCGAGCAGCGCCACAGCAAAACAGTCCTACTTCTTTATCATCTATCTTGCCGCGAGGCAAGAGGGGGGAAACACTTCGTCTTTGTCTTCGCGTAATATGACCCCCGGTGGTGTAAGCACCGTGCCGGCGCTAAACTGCGAAAGAAGAGATGATTTGGTATGCCTTAAGCCATGAAACATGTACAATGTCAGTAGCGGGGCTAGACGAAGAGGATGCAGACAGAAGAGATGTAAGTTCGTTCATCACACTGGTGAATTGGCGCACAACACTATTGGGGCCACTGTAGGGGGGCAAAAGTTTTTCCAAGAGGGCAACGGGGCGACCAGAAGACCATAGAAGAACTAAAGACCCAGGGTCATAAGATACGTGGTGATGTCGCATATCGTAGGCAGACTTTTGGGGAGTCTGAGAGGTGAGGAGCCGACGACGGGCTATTTGGCGCGCTTCAGTGGCTTGAGCAATGGCGTCTCGTGCATAGGTGGTTATGGGGCGGCCAGCAGATGGGATAAGCGTGTCCAAAGGTAAGGCGCAATTCCTGCCAAAAAGCAGGAAGAAGGGTGAATAACCCATCGTGTCGTGCTTGGTAAGAATCATAGGCAAAGGCCACATGTGGCAGCGCGAGGTCGCAGTCGTGGTGATCAGGCGAGACATACATAGTTAACACGTCAGTGCGTGTCCGGTTGATACGCTCGGCAAGGCCGCTGGTTTGTAGATGGTAGGCGGTCGCGAGCTTATGCTTCGCAGAACATGAACGGAGGATTTATTCCATAACTCATGACAAAAAAGTAGCGACCGCGGTCGGTGAATAATTGGCAAGGAGCACCATGATGGAGAATGACGCTGTGTACAAGAAAGTCAGCGATATCCATAGCGCAGCTCGTGGGTAAAGCTTGTGTGATGGCGTAGCATGTCGCATAATCGCTTGCCTCTGCGATCCATTTATGACCTGACCTTGACGTCGGGAATGGGCCAAGAAGATCGAGCCCAACACGATAAAACGATTCCAGGGGCATGTCAATAGGTTGGAGAAGGCCAGCTGGTGGCCTCGATGGTTTTTTTTTTTTCTACTCTGACACGTGTCACAGACGGCGATGTAGCGCTTGATGCTGCGGTATAGTCTTGCCAAAAAAAAAAAACAACGCTGTACCCGATTGTAGGTGCGAGACGCACCGAGGTGGCCAGCTGTGGGCAAGTCGTGAAGTTCGTCAATAACAGAGGAGCGGAGCTGTTTGGGAATCACCAATTGAGAACCTTCATTGTGAATGTTATGTGGCGGTGGAGGACCCCATCCTTTACAACAAAAAGCTGGAGAGAAGAATCAGATCATCCAGATGTCAGGCCTTCAATGATTGGTCTTAAAGATGGGTCGATGCGCTGTTCATCTCCTATGTTGGCGAGTTTGGAGAGGGTGAATATGCAGGGGATAGCCTCTGTGTCATCAAGATCAGGGAGCTCTAAAAGATATTGAGACAAGCAGTCAGCATCTTCATGAAGGCGCCCCGACTTGTACACCACGTTGCACGAGTATTCTTGAAGGCGCAGTGCCCAGCGAGCAAGGCGGCCGGAGGGATCTCTCAAAGACTACAACCAACAAAGTGCATGATGGTCCGTTACAACTGAGAAAGACCGGCTGAATAATAAAGGCCGGAATTTAGCAACAATCCATACAAGGGCGATACACTCGCGCTCAGTAATCGAATAATTGCGTTCGGCGTCGGTAACAATATGTAATGTCGTTCAGCCACCACAGTTCATCGGCAACATCGACCTCTGTAATTGCAATCATACACAATGCTGGTGAGCTATCATGACTGGCGGCAGAATATAGACAAATGCATGCCAAGATGTATTCAATGCTGACAAGCCACCAATAGCGGCAAGAAAATATACTCGAATGTATGCCATAATACATGCAATGTTGGCCAGTCGCCACCGCTCATTGGGCAATATCGACCACTAGAACCGAAGATATATACAATATTGGTAGGCCACCAAGACTGATATGCGGAATGATATTGACTAATGCAAGCCAATATATATTTCAAAGCTGAAAAGCCATCTTTATGGAGAGGACAAGATTACCCATGTGTGTCATGATCTGCGGAATATTGTAAACACATTGCAGGCGGCCGGGCAATATTGACAAGCATATATCACTGTGCATACCATATTGATGAGCAATTCTATATGCAGTCATTATTGCCCATTGTTAGCCGGCTGATTACCTATATGGGGGATAATGTATTCCACTTTGCCAAGAATGGTCACTGTTATCGCATGGCTTACACCATTATTGGAAGCGCACGGGCAACACGAGACCACTGTCAGACCAGGCATCGCAATTGAATGTTAAACATTGAGCCGATCGCATGGGCTACCTGGGTATGGACTACTTATGTATCAGGGCCTGCAGGACCGCCGAGACAAATGACAATTACACAGAACATTTAAACTGCGCAAAACCTCCATCCATACATATTTGTGTTAGCATCAAAGTAATCAAGAATAAATGTAAAATAGCGGCATTTTAGATAAAAGCCAAGACTTGTAGAAAAACTGTTCTTACTACAATGAGGAGGAGTAGAATGCAGAAGGGTAGGAAGGTTAACCGTAAAAAGAAACAGATTTGCTTCCCTCTACTGGGGAAAAAGATGTAAAGTGTAGGGTCTACGAGCAAGGTCGCTGTAGCCCACACAGGCATCAGATCCCAGATTCTTGCAGGGTGGTACCAGGAAAGAATGAACTAAATCCCAACACGCTTGCTCAAGTACAAGAAAAGCATAAATTTTAGGTATAACCTAAAGTAAAAATGATAAAAATAAAATAGAGCACTGGAAATGAACTGATCAGCACAAAAAATCTAGAGGGTGGAAGGTAGAGCGTAACAATGTCTATTACGATGCGGCAAGTACCTGCGCTGCTCGATTTGTGCGCAACACGTCATAAGAGCCCCAGATATGAGAGGTAATCTAGGTTACTCGGACCAGCAAAGAAATGTAGCCCAGTGAAGGCGAAACAAAGCGACCTAATAGCAACAGAAACACAAGCTAGAATAGACCACATTCGCAAGGTACTATGAGCACTCGAAGCAATTCGAACAGAAATACTGGCTTGAGACATGTGCTGAAATGGTCCACAAAAATGTGGCGTAATGAGCACTTTAACTTTTTGTGCATCATAAGTAATTTAGGTAAATTTTCTTTTATCTTTCATTGGTTTAAGCACACGGTAAAAATACATGTGTGGGGCCTTGTACAGTTTATTGTATTGCAATTTTCTTAAAGGCCCCGCAGAAAAAGTTACCAAAGGCCGCCCATCACAACTTTTGTGGTGAAAATTTGCAAAGGCACATAGTGATATGATAGAAATATATAAGGAATCCCTAAATAGCATGAAGTTTTTGGAATGTGGTAGTGAAAAGGAGGTGTATTTCAACTTTATCTGTGTGTACTGTGCTAATCGTCACCGTTTCAGCCAGCGACATGCGCAGGCGTGCGGGTGCGCCCGAAGACGAAGAAGTTGGCATGTGTCTTGATGGTAGGCTATGCCTGGTACTCCGCTGCAAGATTCTTCTAAACAGCGCAATCCATCTTTGCTTCCCGCACAAAGGCGGTACTACAATTGATGCAGGTGCGGGTACGTGCCCATCCACACTACAAATCCGAAGCCGTACACCGCTCCCTGCGTCCGCATTACGAGACGAGAATACTTCTATATTGCCGGCCGCTCCACCAACGAATATTTGTTCTGGTGTTTTACGGGAGCGCGAGCCTTGCCTTTGAGTGGCACGGCCGACCAAGATGTTGATATGTAGCTGTCATATAAAAAAGTAAGCAGCTACAACAATTGTTAGGACTCTTACAAGCTCAGCAACTTAATATTCTATCCGACAGACGTAGTGGACCTATCACCCTGGTCTCAATTTAGGAATTTTGCGGCCGTACGTGTTCGGCCGACCGGTAGTTCACAAGCTTCATGCCGAGCAATCCTCGCGTATTTGCACTCAGCGCGCCGACGAGACCCTCCCAAGTTACAGTCAGGATATCACTGGCCTTTTTAGAGAAGTAAAGCCGGTAACGCAGGCAGAAGATAAGATCCATTAAACAATCAAGGACATTGCTGACGACACATTTCACTTGCTGCTAGCGAAAAATCCACGACCTTAAGTGAAGTCGACAAGTTTTACCAGAACTACGACAAGCTCCTCAAGTAGCGCGATTCTACGCGGCTCTCCTGTGTATGTGACGGGACCCTATCCGCATTGGCCCTGGGCCGTTCTACTTATGAAGACACTCTGTAGACTCAAGAGATCAACGCATTTGTTCGCGAAAAAGTCACACAATAACTGTCACTCATTTCCCATTTTCAAAATTCTGGCCGCCTCGTTCCTGAATTGGCTCCGTCTTTGGCTACTACCATACACCCTGTAGTTCAAGAACACGCCACTGATTTCTTGCCGTCCAAATATGTGCTGCCATCTGTGACAGCACCTCTGACGTAGTCCCTGGAAAGGGCGAGATCTCCACTCGCATCTACAACTGGTTCCTACGTGCACCCCTGCCTTCCATACACCGCCTGAGGCTGTCTTCGTTCCAAGCCCCTCCCTCAAGAATCCTTCCACACCCTAACAGCCCTCGTCTTACAACCAACTGCCCTATTTGCTACACCTGCGGTCGGCTGGATCATGTTGAACGCCTTTGCCGGCAACATCTTCTAGCCTGATCTGCGATCCTACCTGCAGGATGTTGATCTAGGCTCCCAGACGACTCGACCGGATCTTCACTTTGTTTCTCAAGATCTCAATTCTGTGCCAATAGCCGATCACATTCTCCTCGTCGTCAACGTCTTCTCTCATACTGCGACGTGTTACCGACGCTGCTGAGGAAAACTAAGAGTCGCAGTTACGTTTGAAAGAATTTAGCTTTTTTCGAATTCTTCAAGTCCATCGCGTCATCCCGCTTATATTATCGAAGTGTTTGTAAAAGGCGCTGCATTTCTCGCTATTGTCGACACGGGTGCAGCCTTCTCCGTCATCACTCAAGCACTTCGCCTTCGACATCTCAAGGTGACACTCCGCTTTCCGACTTCGCTCCACTCCGCTACCTCTTACCATCTAGAGATGAACGGAACGTCAGTACGTTTTACAGTACTCTCACTGACATGCTGTTATGCACGGGAGCGCCAACTATTCTAATAGCTCAATCCCACAGGCCGCTTTCACGAAGCTACCGCTGTCACGGTCTATGCTGATAGTCATCCAGCCGCTCCAGCTTCTTGAATAGCCTGCGCGCTGCGTTTGCGAACACTTTTTTGCTCGTGTGAACGCCAGAGTGCATTAAAAAAATTCACCTGTTACGTTCCTAGGTGCTATAACAACAGCAAGGACCAAATATCTCTTGTTATGAAATAAAAATAGCTTCGACGCTAGTTTGGTCGAGAGGCCTTCGGCGTTGCCATTATAGCAGTAGTAATATTTGGCAGCGGATGTCGGAAATAATTGGGGCTGTGTAAAACATCGTATTACGGCAATTTGTGTTTCCAGTGGTTGACGATTGATTGGTGTGTGGAGTAAAGATGACTTAATATTCATTGTAAATAATGGATGAAATTAAGAAACTCAATCTAGAAAAAATGGTTTTAATGGTGTCAAAATAGTAAGAACGAAACGCGAATGATTGATGCTGCTATTTAAGAAAGTTTCGAGTGTGTAGATGATGAATTAGTTAATGCAGATAATTGAAAAATGAAGAAGGGAAAAAATAGGGTTGAAATCTGTCAAAATGCGCCCTATGAAAAGCCATGCTTGGTCATGTTAATTAAAAAACTTTGGACAGGTTAAATAATGAATTAATACTTTCAAATTGCTGAAAATTGAAAAATCCATTCAAAGGTTCAAACTGCTCCGAATTGGAAGCCAGTGTTTGCAGATGCTAAATATTGTTTTATAAAAAAAAGTGAAAAATAAAAGTTAAAAGTAAAAAGCTGAAAAAATTGTGTCTGTGGAACGCTACGCGTGATAGCCTTAATGCAGAGATTTAGTGTCCGCTTAATTTTTTTTTAAAGAACAAGAGCTATCACAGTAATCGCTTCAATGGATTTGCAGGGCCATGCAGACCGCAACTATTTTTTATAATGCATACAGCGATTTCTAAACAAATTATGCGCATTGCCGCAGCTTCTTGCAAAAGTATTTGAACATGCAAAGAACATTATTTCAGAGCACATTTGCCTTCGTGTACTATATTTCCGGATTATGTTAGCCGACCGTTTTTCCACATCAGAAATTTTCTTATCCCCACCTGATATTTATTATAAGTTTGCATATTTTGCGTGTGCACTGCACCACTGAAGCCCCCACGAGTATATAAGTGCTTAAGATGTTTAATCTACAACCCAGGTAACAAACACTCACTTATGCATTCGTGTATCTGCGTGGTAGACAACTCCGGGGCGATAAAAAATGCGAACAGCGTGTAGATCGCAGTTTTCGCATTTTTTATCACAATGACACATCAAGACGCTGATAATTTTATATACATAAATATTTTTATAGACATAACATGGCGGGGGGGGGGGGCTTTATCCAAGATCAGATAAACGTTCACGAACCATCCTCGCGATTAGGATTATCTCGGAAATCTCACTCATAAGCGATGATCCGCGAACACAAATAAAAGACGTAACCTAGTGTACTTTAGATTCGGCAGATATCACTGCCACCCAAGGTCTGTTATAAAAAATTAGCTATGTTAATTCCTGGTAAGTACTACTAGCACGCGAACGACTCGGCGCCGCATTTTAAAACGGTTTCCAACATCCGTTGAATCTTCAGATGCCCGTTACTTTAGCTTACATAACTTTACACGAATCACAAAGCATGCGTGCTAAAATAGCTGCTCAAACAACCATTGTGCGTCGAAATGCATTCATAGATCATGGAAATCATACGATACAGCGGATAAGTCTTTACTAATGAAAATAAAAAGTAAAGAGACATCTAAGTGCCGTCATTTAGGTTATACGCGAGAAGTGTTTCACACACACTGACACTTTTATTTCTATATTATTCACAATTTTTCCTTTATTTTATTTTTCGCTGATAGCATCAAGAAATATTGCCTTTAGTTTCACTCTATGCAGTTGATTATTATTAATTGATTATTAGGCACTGGAAGCTTTTAATTGGCATCGTCAAGCCCTTACTCTTGTGTCCACACGTTCTGATAGGTTTGAGCTCTCCCTTTTTCGATTTTTTCAATTATTTCAGATGATTGATCAAGCATTGTCTTGTCATGCTTAGCATTTTGACACATCTGAACCCACTTTCCCGATCTTTATTTTTCAGATATTTGTTAATAATGGATCAATTGTACACAATAATGAAATTTTTCTAATTAGCATCATCGACTATCGGTTTTTAATTCCGCGCATTTTCAGACCTCTGAGCTCAGTTCTGGCATATTTTTATTTTTCAATTAATGAGTTGATCGATACGCACTGTAAGCCTTCCTTGGCATCACCGCGCAATGGCTTTACATTTTCAGCAGTGTGACACCTTTGAACCACGTTTTTCTGACTTCCATTTCCATTATTTCGATCCATCAATTATTAACAACTCCTTTACTTCGTCATCGCCTGTCACGCACAAATAATCAATCAGTAGACGTAAATTACACTTATACGACTTTTTGCGTAGCAATCGATTATTTCCTATACGCCATGCCAACCATGGCAACAGCTTTTTATCCCAACGAGCTGCATAAGCCATCGAATAACAGACCCGAAAGACCCTCAGAACGTTTGCGTGACATGTAACAGCGAATGTAACTTTGTAAAATAAAGACATGACGTATTTATCTCGGCGGCGTAGTACCAGAACTGTGCGGTGAGGGAGTGTGGAGCGGAGATTTCAGTAGTACAGTTACATGTGCTCAATAACGAGTCGACTAAGACTAAAATCGCGGAACCCTCACTTCTGCAAAAACCGGCTTATGCGCAGATTGGTTGGTGGGATCGGGCAACTGGGACCAGGTCTTTGTTTTCGTTAAGTACACACCGGGATAGAAACCACCGCTGGAATCTTTCACTTCTCGCTCCTTTACGGCTGCGAACCAACCTGCCCCATGGACACTGCACTGCTTTTTCCGATTCAGCGCCACTCTCCAAGCCGCCATGTACGCAGAAGAATGTGGTCAGCTCGTTCGCTCCCTAACGTCGAAAAATCAGTGCCAACAAAAGCTGCACCCTGACACCGGCGAGACTTCATCATCTCTCTTTAACTCTGAAGTGACTCTGGGTGCCTTCTACAACAGCTGACCTGTCAGAGAAGCTGGTTGCTTAGTATCACGATCCACTTTGGTTCCTTCAGCAAACATTTGCCATCATTTACATAGTTGAATCCGTGGCACCTGCTGCGGTTGTGCCTCGCCGAGGCCGAGAAAAAGCCATTGTTTACCGACTGAAGCCTTACATCAAACCCTCTGCGCCTCCCGCTCCGTAAGTAGCTAGGATGGCTCGTTTTCTATAAGGGTTAAGCTGTACTGTGCCAATCATCATCGCTTCAGCCAATAACATGCACCACCGTGTTGGTGCGCGCGAAGATAAAGTTGATGGCTGTAACGGTGGCTTTCTACGCATAGCGCTCCGCTGCAAGATTATCCTGAGTATGTCAGTTCATCTTGGCTCACGCTTCACTACATCTGTCAGAATATTCATCCTAATGGCGCAAAGATCGTACTACCTTAAGTCTCGCTTTTAACTATGTATTCATTTCCTGTCGCCTGGTTAATTCAGTTAGAGGAGGTTCTCTGTCGATCAGGCAGTGTCCGGTTCTTAATAATAATTCAGAGTAACATGTTTTACTTTGATTAGACTGTAAAAGATAAACAGCTGCCATTTCGATTGCAAGGTCAACTGAATCTAAACTACCGCTGTGACCTGTTGCCCGCTTGCAATAGTCAGAAAGTTTCGAGAATTTCTATAAATGTTTTCATGAACTTCAGGTTATCACATGTCATATGAAGATACAGGAAAACACCATCCTTCGGCCCTCTTGCAGTTTTTTGCCTGTTAATTGGCAAAAATAAACCCGTTGATTTGCAGAAAATAGTGTTTAGAGCACATAAGAAATTTCACAAGTGAATTTCTGCTGGTCATTGGCAACTGAGGCAAATCGATCAGCATGTTCACACCGATATTAAAAATGCTGCAAACCGGCCTCGTATTTTCATAAACACAGCCTATTATTTAACTGCTACATTTTCGAGTGTCGAAATAGAGTGCAGGTAAAACTTTGAAAGCAGACTTCTGCTAATGATGGGAAGCTTATGCCATACGCAATAACTGTCGACTGCAAGATCTTAACGTTGCATAGTTTTTGAAAGATAAAAAATGCCACAACACAGTACCTATTAATGCAGTTAAGGGAGCAACTTTTCTTAAATGTGGGGCTTCTGTGTTCGAACTCCTTATCATAAAAACGTACTCAAATTTTACAAATTCGTCAAAGGCGTCCAACGCTCATTGCAAGGAAATTCGCAGTGCTTGGTGAATATTGGGAGCAGTTATAATACTTTTTAGCAGAAACAAATAAAAGCAACTTTGAGAGTTTTCAAATACAGAGTTGTACAAGCAGTTGGGTTTTATGCAGTTTCGCCGATTCGAATAGAAAAATGTTACGATGAGGCTGTCATCTATATTTTGAAAATTACTTTCTGCTAAGAACGGATGGTTCAAACGCAACATGCTTTGAGGGCGGCTGCAAAAACGTGAACCGACAGTCGAACTCGGAGGGGAAGGTATAATCCTCAATCATGTCATGCTAGCTCATACTCGTAGATTGCTAGAACAAGATGTGCTTTTTATTTGCTCAAAGGGCAGCACACTTGAAATGTGGTCCGCAGTATATTTTTGATGAGTTGACTGCGCCACAGCAGCGGCTGGACGCTGAGCAGCTGTATGCAAGGAGGCGGGATAGAACCAAGCTATGGCGGTAGGTTTTCTGTGGAGGTAAGAAACTAGACTCTCTAGTTCTCTGCGATATCAAGGTAGGGTAATGAATTCGGGGTGGTGGAACTTTCCGGCGGCCTCCACTACCGCGTCTCTCGAAGCCTGAGGACTCTAACACCCATATATCAAACCATTGTGAAGATTTTCTGCGGCTAACTGGTATTTCTGAAAGCATTCTTCGTTTTTCAACGCCAACAATTCTGTTTATACAAAGAATTCATAATCAGATGTTCTGAAAGATCTATTTGCCTCGTTGACATTTTTGAGCTTGTTTCTATTGTTCATTATCTCATACGTTCTCAGTGGGTTGTTATGAAAGGCTCCAGATGAATTGTCGAGGGTTCATAATTATGGAGTCTGATATTTCCTGCTTGTTCACTCCTGCAGAGCTTGTCTACAGAGTCAACGTCCAAAGAACAGTGATTTCTAAACATTTTTGTACCCCTTTCATTGTTATTTAGATAAATACCTCAGTGATTCTTTTGCGCTTCTTCTGAATCTGCTAGTGCAGCTACGCATTATTTGAGAACTCACTTATTTTGAACCAAGGTGTCGAAAATATAAGACAATACGTTTTGCTTTTTTCGAACCTCTGTATGGGCTGCGCGTTGCCTATTTAACGGAATGTCCCGATGCGAGTGTGGAAATCCCTTCAAAACCGTACACCACAATGGCTGCCTTTGTAGGGCTGATATTGTTCGCGCTTGCAGTCAAAATGCTTGGAGCCGAAAGTTCCACTACCTGCGTAACGGACGAAAACGCTAATGGCCACATAGATGGCTACAAGGTAAGCACTATCTTCTGATTTAAATTTTCACAATTTTGAAAGGCACACCGTTGACAGCCCTGAATTCGCACATATTATACAGAGCGTTTCATGTGAATAATTTGTTATGGTTGTTTCTCAACATTCAATGCTTTTTAGATCATGTACACTGAATTTTACCTCCTGAGATTCAGTGTAAAGTAATCTCGGCATTTTACGTGCCAAAAAAAAATAATTTATACAGATCGTGTTTATTCTGCAGAGAAACCAATATATGCGACAGACTTTATGAACTTTATTCTGCGACGAAAAAGTGAGAAAATCAAAACTGCTTGGGAAGGTTCGACGTTACACGTGGAGCGGCGAAATAAAACCTTACATAAATGTTGTGAAAAAAAAAAAAAAACGTACCAATTTGGGCTAAGCGATGAGATCAAACCCCGCATGATCGAAAATCGAGTCAAACACGCCAAAGCTAAGTACGCAGACATATTTGCTCCAATTGCCTAAGACCGCACCTTGAAACCACGCAGCGGAGACAAGGGACGAAGTTTGAAGATTCTTTGTAATACTAGTCCCCAACTAGCCCAGCTCTCTCTTAATTATACTTGCTTAAGGCAGTATACCTCTATTATTTTCCTTTCGCATATCTTAGCATGCGACTGTATGCCAATTAATAGAGTTAGCTTAGCTAGTTAGTATTCAGGGACTACCAACAGTTTTTACCTTTCAGCCATTCAGTCAATTCCAGAAGATCTAAAGAAAAAGTATAAATTATGATTTCTGTGTGCTGCAATAGGCTATGTTATTTTGGGACTTTAAAAGAGCACTCAGAATCAGTGGTGCCCTGGGAAGCATCATTTCTCACTTCTTCACCATATACGAAATGGATGGAACATGAACCAGAAGCTGAGGTATGATCGGTTGGGGTCGCATCGCCCCTTGATGGTGAACGTTGGGGCGGGCAATTCATTATCTACCTGTTACGTCACTGACCATAGCTTTCAAGCTGTCTCTTCGTATCCTAATGGCTCAAACAAGTTGTACGCGAAATATATTTACTGGCGATCGTAAATTCTGTATGCCAGGCTCGAAAACAAGGAGCACGTGTTATATAGAAAACTTAAAGCAGCGACCTTCGATCGTCTTTTATTTCTTCTACTGACGTTTGCTTCACGAAACCAAACTACTTGTTATGCGCGAAAATGCCTGTGCGATTGATCTCATTAAAGTCTATTCATGAAATTACACTTTCCTTACTCTCATAGATTACGCATAATTGTGCTTAAATAGATAACGTGCATTGAAAACGGCAGCTTTTATCAAAGTGGTACTGACGTCCTGCACTTTTGAAGGGAATATCACGCTACGTAAGCGTTATTTATTCTCTGATCCATGAGTTAAATGAACAAGATGAACAAATGTTTTCTCGACCAAGTTATTCCACTAGGCCACAAAGGGCATAAACATTGTGTAAGGGAACCAACAGCATCCTTAATATTATGTCAATGTGTCCCCTTATGAGGACAACATGCAGTAAGGTGGTCCAAGAGAATGGCTTAAGTAGCAGTAGTAGTAGTAGTATTTTTATTTGGCCATATTTTACAAATATCCCCCGAGGTGAGGCTAAAGGAGGTAGACAAAGCAACCTCTGACGAGGCCCACACTCCGTATTACACATCGTGGCGATGGGTTACCAACAGACAAAAGCAAATTCACAGCAAACGTGTTTACAAGACTGTACACTAATAATAACACAATAGTCTGTTCTAACTATAAACAAAAGTTATAAAAATGAACGAACGAACTAAGGAATCATTTATCAATAAATAAAAAACACTTTCCACGATAGGCATATAAGAATAGAAAATTCACATGCACGTAAAAGAAAATTATTACAATCACGAACAGTAGCAGCACAACGGACAGAATACACAATTAGCAGCAAATTATACAGGAAGGAAAAGTATCTACAATTTTTCTAAAGACAGACACACTAGTACATCCTAATGCAATATCAATGACAGAGTTATGAGTATTGCACAGGTTTTCAGTTTGATTACCAATGAATTTTTGTCCGGTTCTAATCTGCAAGTACTTGAGCAGCAATCTCAAGCCAGGCTTGACGAGTTAACAATTTGGATCTCTGTAAAGAAACTTCCGTTAAACGTTAAAAACAAAGTTTATGTTTTTGCATCGAAAAAACAAGCCAGTAGTTATCTCATTAAATAAGAATTGAAAAGCATAACAATTGAACAAGTGCATAGCTGTCGGTTTCTTGGTGTGTATTTCCGCAGTGATCTGGATGGATAGATCACGTAAATTTATTAGAATGAAATCAGCCAGACCTATTTGTGTGATATATAATATTAGGCACCTGCTTCCACAAAAGCTTAGACAACCAATATTTTTTGCTCTTGTTCACTGCCATCCTGTGTATTGTAATCTAGTATGAGGAGATGCAATAAAACAGATTTTCATAATTTATTTTAACTTCAGAAAAGCATACAATGCCCTACGTGCATTGTATGCAAGCTCAACTGGTGACGCAAATCTTTTTGAAACCTTTCATGTTCGAAATTTGTTTCATTCCTACAATTTGAATTTGGCGGTTTATACTTTATTTGAAATCAAGCAGGCTTTCATATCTTTCTGCAATACCTATCGTTCTAGAAATATTAAATATTGTTTACGTATGGTAGCCCTATTTTCTGAAAAACCTAGAACCCAACTACGGTAAACAAAGCAAAAAAAGAAAAAGAAAATAGCAATACTCACAAAACTACAAAGCACTCATGTCCGAAACACATCTCAAACAACAATTCAATGTAACACTTGAATGGTTGGCTTTGCTCACTCCGCTAATGTCTTGTGGAAGGACTCCGAGCTTTCGGTACAGCTACGGGTGTTGCAGCGACCGATGAGGTACATTGTCTTGCTATGGAAGGCACGACTTCAAACGCAGTTGGCTTATTTCTGGTTGCTCTTATTTAGGAAATGCCGCCCGCCATAGCTGATGCCTTTAGCAGCGATCCACAGTGTGTGCTCTTTTCTCGTAGTAGACACCCTCGAGCATGTTCTTAGGCCACCATTTTCTGGATCGGCGCTATCATGTAGAGGCTCGCTCCTCCTCTTTCCAGTTTCTCGAAGTGTCAAGATCTCCAACCAAATCACACGAATAAAAACTGGGAACAGAGCTAGTTTAGATGTCTAAAAGAGCATCGGTTTTCGCTTTGGACCATCCCTGCTTTGTAAACGTTTTAGAAAATAGTTCTTTTTTTTCCGCGGTCTATAGAAACGCAGCTCTTACACGCAACCAAATTCCTGCCAAGACAGCTTGCACCGCGCATTGAAAGCGCGGAAAAATCCAGGCATTTTGAGCACGGGCCTGAAATTTCACACGAGAGTTTTCGTTATGTGGCGCTATAAGTGAGGCTACGCTTTTCATGCATAATGTCGCTATTTGAGGACACGTGTTTGTTGCCATGTATACAGGTCCTAGGTATAAAAAAATGGCAACAAAACTATGTGATATTAAGTAAGAGTTATAATTTGCGCATTTTTATAGTCGGAAGAGCAATTGCCTATTGATGTAATAGTTTTGGTTTCTTAACTACTTTCTATGACCTGAAACAAGCCTACCGCGCTTAGAACCTGCCAATATAAAATCCAAAGAACTAGCATCTTATTTGCATCTTGGTAGTAACCTCGACACATCCTCAGCTGTGGGCTCCATGCGGCCAGCTAAACGCTAGATTTTTATAGCAGGATAAATATTGTCACGTAGCCATTTAGGCCCTTAACCAGAACGTTTGTTTTTAATGGGGGGTTGATCTAACAGGCACAGGAGATCAGGTCCAGAGCCCCGAGAGACAGCAGCCAACTTCAACCTCTTCTAATCAAACGCCACGGGGCCACTTCTTCTTCAAGTCCGCGCACGATACTCGCCATGAGCAGCCGCCTAGCGACTGTTGTTGCACACGCTACCCATTACCCCCTCTCTAAAAAAAATAAAATCAATGTCAACTTGATGAATTCGAAACCAAAGGGAAAAAAATGAAGCAAAAAAACATGCGGTAGGCGGTGCGCTATTTTTTTCGCGGTAAGTACGGCTTCATGCGCACGACGTGAACAACCTCGGGTTTCTGCTGGAGACGCGTAGTAGAAAAGCCGCCCGGAAGCACGTCGTATGTGACCTCCCTCAGTTGACGGAGCACTCTGTAGAGGCCAAAGTACTGCTTCAGAAGTTTCTCGGATAGTCCACGACGCTGAATCGGAGTCCAGAGCCACACTCTGTCACCCGGTTCGAAAGTCACTACACGGTGGCGGTGATCGTAACGCTGGGCGTCTCTACCTACTGGTTCCGGATTTGTGCCCTCACCAGCGGTCGCACTTCTTTCCGCGTTGAGCAAACTCCTCGGCGCCAACTTCGAGGAGACGGCCGTAATGGGGCAACATGTCTTCCAGCATTGTCGAAACTTCGCGGCCCTACAACAGGGTGAACAGCGTCATTTGTGTTGTTTCCTGCTGCGCCATGTTATACGCAAACGTGACGTACGGCAGAACGTCATCCCAAGACCGATGTTCAACATTCAAGTACATGGGCATCATGTCGGCGAGTTTTGTTCGGACCTTCTGTCAAGCCATTAGTTTGTGGATGGTAGGCGGTTGACCTGCGATGGGTAGCGCCGCTCAGCTCCCTGACAGATTCCAGAAGCTTGGCTGAGAAAACAGTGCCTCGGTCCTTTATATAACTGTCGGGGCGCCGTGCCTCAGGATGATACGTTCGATGAAAAATTTCGCTGCCTTGATTGCCGTGCCGTGCTGGAGGCCATTCGTTTCACTGTAACGCGTGAGGTAATCTGTAGCGACAATTATTAACCTGTTGCTCCAATCATAATTTGGAAAAAGGCCCAACAGATCAATGCCATCTTGTTCAAACGGGTATCTTGGCACTTGAACAGGATGCAGTAAACCTGCTGGTTTCACAGGCGTTGTTTTCCGTCGCTGGCAATCATGGTACGTTCGCACGTAATGTCGCACTGCAGACGCAAGGTTTGGCCAGTAATAATTCTTCCTAATTCGGGCCAGAGTTCGAGCATACCCAATGGACCTTCGGTGGGCTCGTCTTCGCGAAGAAACTCTGGTACGACGAGGAGATAATCTCTTCCCGTGGGAGCGAAGTTCATCTTATATAAAACATTGTTTCGCATGGAAAACGATCACTGCGCTCTGGCGAAAAATGATAAGTGGTGGGAGAGCCGGGTTATCACGTTGCTGCTGCGAAACAGTGAGCGCATCGACGACTGCGATAAGGGGGAAGTCTGGATCTTTGCCTTCCCGCGCAGCCTCGACATGCGAACGTGACAATCAGTCGGCGTCGTTGTGCTGACGTCCAGACTTATACGCGATGGTCATGTCGAACTCCTGTAGCCGTAAACTTCATCGTGCAAGGCGGCCGGAGGGATCTCGCAAGTTAGTTAAAAAGTACAGAAAAGGGTGGTCGCTCACAACCCGAAAGTGCCGGCAATAAAGAGAGGGTCGAAATTTCATCACCGCCAATACAACAGCCAGACACTCTTTTTCGTTGGTGGAATAGTTCGATTTGGCACGGGACAAAGTCTGGCTGGCGAATGCGATAACTCGCTCGGCACCGCCTTGCCGCTGGACGAGTACAGCACCTAGACCCACGTTTCTGGCATCTGTGTGGACCAGAGTCTCGGCACTGGCATCGAAACGGGCAAACACAGGTGCTGTCTGCAAGCGGTGCGTAACTCGTCGAATGCCTTTTGTTGTTCGTCCGTGCAGGTGAAGGTGACATTATCCCGGGTGAGACGTTTCAACGGAGCGGAAACGCGCGAAAGGTTTTCAATAAACCTGCGGTAATAGCCGCAGAGGCACAAGAACCGGCGAAATGTCTTCTTGTCACACAGAGTAGCGAATTTGGTGACGGCTGATGTTTTAGCGGGATCGGGCCGAACATCTTAATGGCTGACGACGTGGCTCAAGAACAGGAGCTCTTAATAACCAAAGTGACACTTTTGGAGTTTTAACGTGAGGACGGCAGATCTAATAGCCCGTAGCATAGCGGAGAGACGTTGGAGGTGTCCTCCAACGTTGGAGAACACACAACGTAGTCCAGGTAGTCTAGAAAGATCTGTCATTAATTACCAGATAGAACTACATCTATAATTCGCTGAAATGTCGCTGGGGCGCAGCACAATCCGAACGGTAGGACTTTGAATTCATAACGTCTATCGGGCGTGACAAACGCTGTCTTCTCACGATCACGTTCATCGACTTCAATCTGGCAGTAACCGCTCTTAAAGATCAAGCGATGAAAAATAGCGTGCGAGGCGCAGCTGCTCTAATGAATCATCAATGCGTGACAGCGGGCAGACTTTTTTTTGTCACTTTATTGGGCTTACGGTAGTCCACACACAGAACATTAAATTTTCGTCTTTTTTCTTAACGGGGACCACTGGTGAAGCCCAGGGACTCCTCGATGGCTGTATGACACCGTAATTTACATCTTGTCTACCTGTTGAGCAATGACTTCGCGTTCCCGCGGTGGCGCTCGGTAGGGGTTCTGTCGGACTGGTCGAGTGCGGTCGTCGGTTATTATGCGGTGTTTGGTCAGGGGCATCTGTTTAACAGCGGAGGCGGACGAGAAGCAGTCTTGAAACTAAAAGAATAACCCGACGAGTCTGTCCTTCTCTACCGGTGATAGGGCGGGATTCACATCAAGGTTGAAGTTGGGCGTTTGGCTGGCAGACGAGTTGGTCTCAAGAACAAAGCAGTCGTGAGCTGCTTCTGCGACACCTTCAACGTAGGCTACCGCGGTGCCATTAGCGATGCGTTGGCGTTCGTTCCCAAAGCTCGTAATCAGCACGTGCGCAAGGCCATTTGTGAGAAGAACTATACTGTGTGTAACACAGACTCCATGATGTAAGAGAAGCTCTGTGTTCTGTTCGGCAACACCGGCAGCACAGGACTGGTAGTCGCACCTGACTGTGACGAGAGCAGACCAACGTGGCGGCATGGATACATCCGCGTCAACGATGCGTAAAGGTACGTGGCGTCGTTCGGAGTCAGCGGTCGTCGTTGCAGAGGTCGCTAACATGACAGTACGCCGAGGAACATTAATAATGGCCCCATCGTCACGTAAAAAGTCCATGCCGAGTGTGAGGTCCTTGCAGCAGTGTCACAGGTTAACAAAAACGCCTACAAAGGCTCAATTGGCGATAGTTACTCGAGCAGTGCACCGTCTGGTCGGTGTCATAAGGCGACCGCCAGCAGTACGAATTTGCGGCCCCAGCCATTCTGTTATCACCTTGGAGAGCAGATCCGCAATAGTCTTGCTTATAATCGAAAAGTGTGCTCCGGTGTCTAACAAAGCGGTCACTGGGTGCCCGTCGACGAGAACGGTAAGGTCGGCGCTAACAACATGATCGGCATGAGGTGGATTCGAAGTGTTTGGTTTAAGCGGCGGCGGTGGCATCGTAGTCACAGCACTGGGCTGAGGCGTCACGGGGGGTCTACGGGACATCAATTCCGTTCGTCAGAAACCTGCCACCCTGAAGTCCCCGCCTTCTGTTTCCCCGGCGTGAGCTTGGCGACCGGCGCATCGGTTCATTAGTAAAATCACGGCGGCTGGGTGACGAGTAGCGCAGGGGAGAAGACGGCTGTGTATGGTGAACCGAAGAGGTTGCACGAGTTGCTAGATATTCGATGTCTGGATGGCGTTCGCCGACCCGGGGACGCGGGGAATCAGGAGAAAAACCCCGAAGACCGAGTTCACGGTATTGACAACAATGGTACCAGTGGCCGAGGTCTCCGCAGTGCTAGCACAGCGGCAGTTGGCGAGGAATGCGCCAGACGTCTGCCTTCCGAACCTGTGGCTGCATGCCGGGGCTCTGCTGGGATGGCGGCTGATAGGAAGGCTGATAGAATAGTGGCTGAGGAGCGGGCCGCTGCATGATGGGGCTCTGCTGAGATGGCGGCTGGTAGGAAGGTTGGTATAACGATGGCTTCTGAGCGAGCTGCGGCTGTGATTCGAAACGAAGCTGTTGCACAGGAGGCACTGCATGCCGACGAAGAGCCACTGCATAGGTCGACGAACGTGGCTCCGACAGCGACTCAGGCAGTGAAAATGTTTCACGGATTTTGTCACGCACGACTTCGGTGACAGCAGCGGCAGTCGGATTAGGCGATCCAAGATTAAAGAGCTCCTCGCGAACTACCTTGCGGATCAGCTCACGCAGAGAGTGATGTTCATTGGACTCGGCCACACTGTTGAAGGGCTGACCCCAGGCAGACTCTGTGGGCCGGCATCGTCGCTGCAGGGTTCGCTAAATGAGGGTAGCTTCATTGATGAAGGCCGCGATGGTTTGTGATGGCCTGCGAACCATATCAGCGAAGAGGGGTTTTTACGCCCTGCATAAGAAAAACGCCGTGATCAGTTGGAGCAACTTCGCTTATATCGTCATGTCGGGATCAGCCCGCAGGCAAATACGGATCACGTCCTCAGAGAACATGGCCACGCTCTCGTTAGGTAGTTGCACACGAGCTTTAGGAGGCGGCGTGTGAGATCATGGCAGTCGTGGCTAGCCAAATTATCCCTCAGCTGTTGGCGAAAGGAGTCCCAGCTTTGAAGACTGGCCTCCCTATTCTCATGCCACGTTTTAGCGCAGTCCTCAAGTGCGAAATAGACATTGCGCAGATTCTGAGCAGGGCTCCACTGACTGAATTGCGCCACTCGCTCGAACCGGTCGATCCAGGCGTCGACATCTTTTCAGTACCGCCATGGAGTTGTGAATACCCCGCCGGGGTGGCGCAGTGGTTACGGCGCTCGACTACTGTTCCCAAGGACGCGGGATCAAATCCCGGCCTCGGCGGCAGCTTTACGATGGAGGCGAAAAGCAAGGCGCCCGTGTGTTGTGCGATGTCAGTGTACGTTAAAGAACCCCAGGTGGTCGAAATTTCTGGAGTCCTCCACTATGGCGTCTCTCATAGCCCGAGTTGTTTTGGGACGTTAAACCCCGCAAACCAAACCAAACCAGTTATGAATGCTCATAAGTGGGCTGGAAGCTTTACAGAGCCCTCGGGGTTAGATATTTTAAAACAAAATGCATAGTAGTCTCCAATAATCCTAATTAGGAAGCACAGCTAAGAAGGTCGTTTTTGTAATACTGGAAGAGGAGAGGTCCCAATAGGGATTCCTGTGGTACACCCGATGTTACAGAAGTGTAAGTGAATGAAATAATATTTACAGTGACACAATGTGTTTGAAAAGATAGAAAGCTTTTTATCCAACTGAGAACAGCCAGGTCAATATTAGGCATGCTAAGCTTCACACTTAGTAGATATTTTAAGACATTGTCGAATGCTCCCACGAAGTCGAAGAATACACGTTCTACATCTATACTCAGGTAAGCAAGAGAAAATAAGACGTTAGTGAAGCATATTAGCTGTTTCGCAAGAATACGTTTTCCTGAAACCAGGTTGTTCAGCCGAGAAAAATGAGTCTGTCTCTAACAAATCAATTAGGTGATAATATATATGCTGTAATATTTTACATGGTATATTCGTGACAAAAATAGGGCAATAATTAGCGGTGGGGGAGGGGGGAAGTATTACCTGACCTTCGGGACGGAATAACCTTTTCAATCCTCAAATCGCTTGGAAATAATCATTACCTTTAAATTTGGGGAAAATCATTGCAAGAATAATAGAAGAACGTGGTTCACAAACGTTTAGCATTTTCGAATTGATTGCATCATATCTTGAAGGGAATGATTTTTTAGGTTTAAAATTATCTTCTGCATACTGGCAACATCTATAGGGATAGATTCCATTGGAAAGTGGAATTATTTACAGGTGGTAATGCGCAAGAAATATGTGCGTGAAAAACGGATATAAGCACTTCATTTAACCCATACAGGAATGGTAAGAATAAATTGCGACATTGCCAGGAAGCTCAAGTTCAATGATTTTAAGGCGAGAGCCTTTAATGCCTCATCGTTGTCGGCAGAATGCTGTCAGCATAGGTGTCACGTTTTCTAGAGCTAGCGTTAAAAATAAATTAATAATCGTTGTCTCCACCGGGAAACGAACCTCCATTCCTTGGATCCCCAGCCCAGCGCTTTACCAACTGCACCACGTCCCCGATTTTTTTCTTTAATAAATGGAAGTAGTTCAAGCCAATTTAACCAGGTCACATCCCGCAACTATGATACATAGTTACAATAGCATCGAGCTTTCGCTTTGGCCACACATGCAAATTCCAGGAGACATATGCATGCATCTAGTAAAGGTTATCAGGCAGGAGATCGATCCTGCTCAGCATATACCACCCGCACCATAGCACACTATTCTCAGGACACAGACTTCGATGAACGTGGTTGCTCTGCGTTGCGAACTGTCATGCGGCTTTTCCACAGCTAAAAAGTCCCATGAGCACAAAAAGGTCACATGGCGCCTCAGAAGCTTCCATTGTAGCCAATATTTTACAGTATAAGGCATAATATCATTGCATTTTTTGACAGTCCTTTCAAGAATCACGAAAAAACACTGCATCACAGCAATACACAAAGTAGTGAACTACAGTGTTTGGCTGCTGACACAGTGACAATACACTGCACAATGTACAAATGTCCCTTTTGCACGAAGCCACGTCTTGAATGGTAAGGTAGATGTATGAATTTTAAAAATGAAAGTCTTTGTAGCTGATTGTATATAGATCTGTTGAACCCACTTTAATACACTATTGTCTAGAAAGGGGAGGTAAGGCTGCCAATACATCGGTGCAGGAAATAATGTCTCAATAAGATGTTTTGTCGTCGGTCTTCTTGATTGTCTGTATAGGTATTCCAAATAACACTATACGGTGAGGAAATGAAATGTGTCGGCAACTTTCTTAAGAAAATCCCACTAAGGACCTCACTTCTAAGACCAGTGGGAGCAAGCAAATTAGGCAAATGCGCATTTATTGTCCATTAAACACAGCTAAGAGGAAGGGATAACTTGCTGTTAAAAAAAAACATAGAATGCAGCTGCTCAACAACTAATGCTGAAGGCCAACTCTGCCAGCCTCCAGAGGGAGAAACAAATTTTCTCAACGCATAGGCTCCCATTGAGAGCTCCACCCAACAATAGCAAAAATCCTATGCATAGACTGCACCTTGTTTCTTGCACAATGCAACACCTGCAATACATAGATAAGCTTCGAAATCAAGAAGACATTTTAACTGGTGCTCGTGCAAATAGAGACAGCCCCCTATTCATCCAAGCCTGGATTTGTCGCCTGTGAAGATCTGAATATTCCAGTCAGGCCAACTATTGCTGTATTGATACAAAGTAACCACCCAATACTGTAAGTCTTCGGAGTACAACCTAATGCCGTTAAAAAATTTGGCTTTGTACCTTAGTGACCTAACCATAACCGCTTTGATTTATCAAGCAAAAACGCTCAGTGACGCCAAATGCTTGGTCACACTTTTTTTATCAGTACAGAAAAGGGCAATATCATTAGCATAAGCCAAATTCTTAATTTCACATTCCGATTGTGAGAAGCCAGTAGCTCCTCTGTATTGTTTATGATACTACGACAATATGATTCAAGTTATACCGTGAATAACAAAGGCGATAGCGGACAGCCCTGTCGAACTGATGATTTAAGCAGAATAGTTTTGGTTAAATTTTTTATTAACATCAGTTTTGTAGGGACAGCTTTATATTATTGCCTTTAGGGAGACATCACGAATGTTTGCACTCTCCAATATAGCAAAACAGAATTTATGATGCACCTTATCAAAAGCTTTTGCCAGACCAATCTCAATAAAGACCACTTAGTCGACCTCATATGACACACTTCCTATCACAGAACGTGATATTGGATATGGTTTTGATACTAAGGCCTTTGACCCCACACACCTGGAGCGGCCTCAATAAATCTAATGCCAGAAGCTGCAGACGAGAAGAAAAAATGTTTCGCAAATATCGTATAATCCACGTTGGATAAGGATATTGGAAGGTACCCTTCAACAGTTTTCAACCGACATGCGTCTGTGGTTTTCGGGATTAGTATGGAGTGACCAGTACAGAACGTGGGATGCAAAAAGCCTGTCATACGCTACACTGAAATCTTCCAATAATTCGTGTGCTAAGGTAGGCATAAAAGTTTTATAGAATTCGTTACTTAAACCACAGAGTTGCTTACACACTAAACTAGAGTGAAAGCTGAGGGCGCTGCACCTTAGCCACCATGGGCGCCCTAAGATTCATGGGCTGGTCTCATACTTGGTACAGGATAGTCGGTTATTCTCGGGTACACGGAGTGGCGTTACTATGATGTCTTTTTTTTATCATCGTCGTCATCTCGGGGTGCGTACATGAACCACAAAAGTCACAATAGCGAAGGCGCAAAAGCAGACGATGCCAATAAAAGGTTTCTGTCTCCCGAAATTCCACTAAAATCTTCCTAAAGTTACTAAGCAACCATAAATATTTCCAAACGTTTTTTTTTCTTTCAAAGTGTGCCTAGTAAGTGCGATATCTGTGCTGCTCAAAACTAAGCCAATCGGACAAAGAGCCACCACTTATATTGAATAAATTTCACACTGACAGGATGTTTCTATCTCTTTTTTGCAATTTATAGTCACAATATTGAATGTTAAGGCATTGTTTATGGTAGAACAACGTCTATGTTTACATTAGTTCTGGAAAAAGTTGTAGTTCACCGCTCGGTAGTTATCCGGCCCATGATAGTTATCCGGGTGCCTATGGGGGCTGCACTGGTCACCACGAAACTCCATGGAAACTCCCATAGATGGTGGCACAACTTTCCCTATAGATAAGAAACTCTATGCCTTAGACCTTTCGGTCTAAAACACTTCTGGCTCTGTAGTGAAGAAATGGCCAAATTGGACCTCATCTAAGGTAATAGATCCCTCAATGGTTGCCCCTGCGTATCCTCAAGACAAGAAAAATCTTTTAAATGACAGAAATCAGACCCGCGGTTTGAGTTACTTCACAAATTTTCTTTAAGTATGCTTTCTCGGCCTCGTAATACTTATTCCATGAGTTGTCAGTGTGTTGTTTTTTAGCTGAGCGGTAAAGGCATTTATTGTTGTTTTTGAAATGTTTTAATGTATTAGTGAACCATGGGTTTTGCTGTTTCTTTCGTGCAGTCATTTTAGGAATGAAAGTTTGAACCAATTTTTCAATTTTCCTTTTGAATAGTGACCATTTGTCATGAACTTCTTTGCTTAAAGTTTGATTCAAAAAGAAAATGGAAGGCGCGAAGTCTGTCTGTAAGTCGTAATCAATGAATGCTATGTAAGGTTTCAACTGAGTCAAATACTTTTTCGTAATTAATGAATGCTATGTATGAAGGCTGGTTATATTCCGAGCATTTTTCGATCACCTGATTGACGGTATGGATATGATCAATAGTAGAGTACCGTTTCCGAAAACCTTTCTTGATCCTTTGCTTGATTGCAGTCTAAGGTTGTCCTGATTCTATTAGAGATCACCTTAATAAATACCGTAGTAAATGGTTGTATGCGCTTTCGCCCAGATACCGAGCCCACATAGCGGCTGCAACAGATGCGACAGATTTATAGCTGGTTCCGTCGATTATGGCTGTCTCGATTAGGAAGGGGTTCAAGATCTAGGATGAGTAATCTGGAGGCGGCGCATGCAAGTCTGGTGCGGTGACATAGCAGGCAGGAAAACTGCGTTTTTAGGTTGGTGAGTGGCCACGCGGGACGGAGATGCAGGTGAAGCATGCAGCAGGGCAACGAGCAGCAGATAAACAGCGACTGTAAACGCCTGCAGTACGAAGAAAAACGGATTACTAATGAGCGCATTCGCACAGTTACCGAGCCCACAGAGTGGCGGCGACAGCTGTGACACATTTACAGCTGGTTCCGTCGATGATGGCTCTCTAGATTGGGACGGGAGGCAAGATCCAGGATTAGTAATTAGGAGGCGGCGCATTCAGGTCTGGTGCGGTGACATAGCAGGCAGGAAAGTGGCGTTTTCATGGTGCCGAGTGGCCAAGAGGTACGGAGATTCAGCTGAAGTCAGTAGCAGTTCAACGAGCAGCAGGTGAACATTGACTGTAAACGCCTGCATTACAAATTCAAACGGATTAGCAGCCGTCGAACTCGCACAGCTACCGAGCCCACATAGCAGCGGCAACAGATGCGACACATTTAGAGCTGGTTCTTGCTATGATGGCTGCCTCAACTGCGAAGAGATGCAAGATCCAGGATGAGTAATCTGGAGGTGGCGCATGCAGGTCTCGTGCGGTGACATAGAAGGCAGGAAAGCTTAGTTTTTATGGTGGCGAGTGGCCACGTGGGATGGCGATCCAGGTGAAGCATGCAGCAGCGCAACGAGCAGCAGGTGAACCGTGGCTGTAAACGCCTGCATTACGAAGACAAACGGATTAGTAGTAGGGGCATTCGCACAGCTACTGAGCCCACAGAGCGGCGGCGACAGAGGCAACAGAATTATAGCTGGTTCCTTCAATGATGGCTGTCTTGATTTGGAAGGGATGCAAGATCCAGGATGAGTAATCTGGAGGCGGCGCATGCAAGTCTGGTTCGGTGACATAGCAGGCAGGAATATTGCGTTTTCATGGTGGCGAGTGGCCACGCGGAACGGCGATCCAGGTGAAGCCTGCAGCAAGGCAAAGAGCAGCAGGTGAACAGTCACTGTAAACACCTTCATTACGAAGACAAATGGATTAGTAGTCGGCGCATTTGCACAGCTACCGAGCCCACAGAGCGGCGGCAAGAAATGCGACACATTTATAGCTGGTTCCGTCGATGATGGCTGTCTTGATTGGGAAGGAATGCAAGATACAGAATTAGTAATGCAGAGGCGGCGCAAGCAGGTCTGGTGTTGTGACATAGCAGGCAGGAACGCTGCGTTTTTACGTTGGCGAGTGGCCACGCGGGACGGAGATAAAGGTGAAGCATGCAGCAGGGTAACGAGCAGCAGGTGAACAGTGGCTGTAAACGCCTGCATTACGGAGACAAACGGATTTGTAGTCGGGGAATTAGTGCAGCTACTGAGCCCACAGAGCAGCGGCGACAGAGGTGACACATTTATAGCTGGTTCAGTCGATGATGGTTGTCTCAAAGGGGAAGGCCATATCCGATACAGGATGAGGTAATCTGGCGGCGGCGCATGCACGTCTGGGGCAGGTCACATAACAGGTAGGAAAGTTGCGTGTTCATCGTGGCGAGTGGCCATTTGTGACGGAGATCCAGGTGAAGCATGCAGCACGGCAACGATCAACAAGTTAACGGTGACTATAAACGCCTGCATTACAAAGACGAAAGAATGAGTAATCTGCGCTTTCTCACAGGTACCGAGCCCACCGGAACACTCATTTTAAACACAGCTACCATGTCCCCTGAACTCATGAATTCTCATTTTCAAGCAGACAATAGATAGCATGCAGCTGTAGTACCGAAAACTGAAAAAAGAAAAGAATGAACTGCGAAACGCCTTACAGTCAGCAAAAAAATTAAATCATTCAGCTAAAATAGTATTGTCTTTCACAGAACGTGGATATTAGAGGGCTTCCCTCCAAAACACATGAAGACCTTGTCGAAGCGGTAATCAAAATTTCTGAAAAGCGAAATGCTTTTGTGCGTCCCACGGACATTGACGGGGTACATCGGGTTCCCTGCAAAGAAAAAAAAAAGGCCTATCATCATTGTAGATTTTGCATGACGTAGGGCGCGCAACTTGCTGTTCAATGCTGTTGAAAAACATTTTTTCATCAGCATTTCGACGAGAAAAAAATTTCGATATGAAGGGGAGGACAGAGTGTAGAATAATCAACACATGTGCCCGGAAAACAAGATTTTGTTTGGGTAAAGCAAATACAAGGAAGCAAGGAAAAAAGAATATGGGTTCTATGGGTTGTGAATGGTCGAATTCTTGTGGAAAAGCAGAAAATGCGACTGTCATTCATATTTCTAAGGAATGCAATCTCGCTTATGTCTGGTAAGCTTTTTTTTCTTATCTCCGAGATGTGGTCTGCTACTGTTAAGTCGGCTTGTGATTGTGCCTTACGCTACCCAACCCGCTCTCTTATGCACTGCAATATCCGCAGCATTCACACAAAACATTGACTGTATTTGTTCCTTGGTAGCGAAACATTCATTTATGTTTGATTTCTTTGCTTTCACTAAGACATAGCTGTACGGCGGGGAATTTCACAGCCTTCCAGGATACTTTTTCTTCCATGTACCGAGGGCACGTAACACAAGACGTGGCGGTTTTGCTTTATTTGTCAAGACATCTTTACATGCTCTCGTAGTACCCGAACTTTCTTATACCTTAAATGATGAATTTAACATACTCGTTATAAAGCTTTCAGATATGCTATCAACTTTATTTATATCGCGGCAGCAACAGGACCAGGCATATATTCCTCCTTATTTTGAGAGCTTGCTTATGCTACTATCTTGCTTATGCTACTAACATTGATGCATTGAAGGAGAGTACTACAGAATACTTTAATTTGCTGGAAGCCGATAGGTTCCAGTAAATTACTGACTAGAGTAATAAGAATTACGATAATAGCAGCAAGAGTACCAACAAGAGTAACCCTGACGTCGTCATTATTGATCAATAATTGATCATATACTCTCTAACTTCAGGCTGGATTTGTGCATATATGACTATCGTGTAAAAGATCATTTTCCGATTGGCTTTCTTTTTTCCTCTAATGGTAGAATTATAATAACCAAAATCGTGTTTACAATCATGTAAACGTAAATACTGTAAAAACGCGTCAGCAAGAGGTGATTTTAGAGCCATCATGCCTATATGATACAAATGCGCAGCATGACGGGCTAAGTAGGATTATACGAAATGCGATCTGTAATGTTTTCTATTCTCCATAAACATAAATGACCTCCCCAAAGCATTAAATAAGTTTACAGCATTCATGTATGCTGATCTGGATCTGATCAACCAGGAAATAAAAAAAAGTCTGAGTCGTCCGGCATAAGCTTCAGGACTAAAAGCTTGTTGACTAACCCTATTCCACAAACTATATAACCACTCCAACGACATAATAACACCTTTCATATACCATTTTACAAAACGCATCGCATTGATAATCCCTCCAAATCAGCTATCCCCTAATGCAAAGGTTATTAAGCTCATCTATTCCATGGGCTTCCAAAGCAGGGGAAAAATGGCCCTTGTTCACACTTCATCTGGTAAAAGTTTTTGATGAGGTGCATCATGATATTTATATGCTTTATTGGAGACTGCCAAAAATAGGGTTTTTGATTTCATAATGTCAACAGTCTGTTTTAAAGTGGCCACTACAGAAACTATTGTTAATTAACACTTTCCTAAATATATTCCGTTTAAATCATCTGCTTATGCTGATGACATCGTCCTTTTTTGTTCTGATAAAAAGGATCTGAATAAGGTTTTGTGTGTCAGCTAGCAAGGTTTGGCATAGCTCGGGTGCTTCTCTTATCCAATAAATGTGTTCTTTTGGCTAGGTCTCCGGGGATCAAAAGCAACCTTTTTTTTGGAGCTTCAGATGGCACTCTAACGAGTTATATTTCAAGGTTGCCTTGCCTTACTACGGTGTTGCAATAGCGGCGTCACTGGGATTCGCAATCTCGTAAGTTAGTGCGAACACAGGATTGTTGGGTAGGCAGCTGTTTCTATTGCACGAGCGCAATTTCACTGTGGTTTATGGTTTCTAGGCTCATCTACCTTATGGTTAAATTGAGCAAGGAAAAAGTACAGGCAATGCACTGTATGTCTGCTACAATTGTGTGGTGATCTCAACGGGAGCCTGTATGTCGAGAAAATTTATTTCTGCCTATGAAGACTTGTAGCGCACGCTTTCAACATGTCATTGTTCATCAACTCGTATAGTTCTTTTTAAACAGCAAGCCATTCTTAATTCCTAGTTGTGTTTCACAAATGATTAAGAGTCCAATAACATATTCCATTCGTGCCCATTAATTATAAGAGTGAGGTTCCTTTGTGGCGTCCTTATAACGAAGCTGAAGACACATTCCATTTGATCACTGTTCGGTTTTCTGAGAATATTGTAACAGTGGTTACACAGAAACAACTGCTGTGGCCGCTGCGCGAGAGCACTGAGACAGCTGAACCAGCGAACGAGGGCACCAGGAATGGGGCCCACACTTCAACGTCGTCTACTTCGCCAATTTCTATCCTTCTTCTAGCTCTAATGCACGTGTCACTGCCCCCTCCTCTGGAGTATCGCCCCGATGCGATGTTACCGTCAGACAGAAGAGCGGGGAGAAAAAGCGTTCAAGAGTTACACCACGAGTCTGGCATCACGAAATAGACTACATGCAGCCTGAAAGTCAGTCGGGATTTCTCTCATAGTATGGCTTCATTCGCACCGCAAGCACAACGTCACAGCGCTTGCCGTTGTGAGATGAATGAGCCGGCGAGGCTGGTACAACTTCATATGTTACGTCGCTGAGGCGGCGGACAACAATGTAAGGGCCGAAGTAGCAGCGCAGTAACGTTTAGGAAAGCCCGCGGCGACGAACGGGCGTCCAGATCCACACATAGTCGCCCGGGTTGTAGGTATCGTAGCGGTGTCCAAGGTTGTAGCGGTCAGCATCGCTATGTTGCTGGCGGTGAATACGCTGTCTGACCGGTTGCCGCGCTTCTTCCGCGCGCTGAACATAAGTGGCGACATCGACGTGAAGTTCAGTCTCACCGTCGGAAGAAGAAGCAGGTAGCCCGCTGTCTGTTCCTGCAGTGACTGGATTTATTCGCTGTGTTTGACTTATTATTCGCCTTGAGCGGCTTTTGTCACTGAACAAGGACCTTTTGTAGGGCTCACCCTGGCACAGCCCTAGCTTCGTTGAAAGGCAGCTCGTCCCCGGTGGCCGCAGGCCACAGGGCCTCTTACCAGCGAGGCCTAGCATGGCCGCCTCGAACGAAATTCACGGCCGGTCACCAAGTCCTGCAAACGCCTCTGGTGGCCTAGCCCTGGCGAGGAGCTGTGGCTCTCGGGACGGACCTCTACCCCCTGGACAACTGCAGGCGCATCATCACGACGCTCATTCTTCCCTGAACTCTGAGCTGCGGGCTCTATCGGATGGTGCACTTGCCGGTAACACACATCAGTCTTCTCCGGACTCGGTGTCTGTTCTCCCGGACCGTATTCAACTCGGCAGTTCTGCGAAGGCGATGGCCCTCCACGAGGGTATATTAGCTACGATCCTGAACCCACTGCACAAAGTGCAGGCCACTGTTCGTGCAGAGCTTATCACGGCCGTCAGCGAGCTATACCGAGAATCATCAAGGTTCTTCGCTGTTGCAGTTGGCGAGCGTGGACGTTCAGATGTCCTTTTCGCCACTTTACGTGAAAGAGACCGCGAAGTTGAGGCCCTCAAATCATTGGTAGCGGAGCAACGAGTGCGGCTCACGGAGGCTGTGGAAGATTTGCGGGCCCTCCGAAATAGAACAGCGACTCCTCGATCATTTGCGTCCGTGGTGCGCGAGCAGCCTACTCAGGATACTTCGGATGCCGCCAGCTGCGTCCCTGTAACTTCGTCTGCTGGTCCTATTGACTCTTTTGGCACCTTGTCCTCTGTGATCCCCAGTCCTGATCACGTCATGTTTTTGTCATCCATCCAGCCCTCCGACTCTGCAGGCCGTGATGTGGACACCGTGCTCAAGGCTAACATCGATCCTGAGGCTGAAGGCACCGGAGCCGTCACTTTGCGACGCACTCGGCGTGGGGTCACAGTCGTTTCCAAAAATCGCTCAGACCTCGAATGCATTAAGGAGGCGATCAACCGTACTGAGGTGACCCGCACTTCGATAGCTGTTCGAGTGCCGCAGCAGAGAAATCCTCTTGTGAAACTAGCCGGAGTGGATGCGGGCGTTAGCACGGACGACCTGATTGCTGCCCTAAACCGCCGGAACCAATCGCTGCAGCTGGACCCTGCCACTTGTAAGGTGCGTGGTTCGTATAAAGAAAGAGGCGGAACTTATGCACATATAATTGAAGTGGACCCGGCTGCGTTTCGCCGCCTGATGGCAGCCAGAAGTGTCATTGTAGGCTGGACGTCAATCCCAGTCTTTGAGGATTTGCACGTTCCCCTTTGCACGCACTGCTCAGAGTATGGTCATGGGCTGAGCCGCTGCCCGCATGCGGACGACCTCTCAAAAGCTGTCTGCACACGCTGTGCTGGACCTCACCGCGTCACATCTTGCAGTGTACGTGTGCGGAACTCCGCTGTTTGTTGCGCCGCATGCCGTGAAGCCGGGCAAATTTCGAACCATCCTGCTGGCCACGAAACGTGCTAAGTTTTAAAGGATAAGGTAGCCCGTGTTCGCGCCCGAAATAATTATGGCGGGATACCTTAAGCACAAACGACCGTCAAAAAGTGCACCGCTGGCTTCTACCATGGTTGCATGGCAGTGGAATTCCAGAGGTTTTCGTCAGAAAAAGGCAGGTCTGCAGCAACTCGTATAGTCTCGCGGACGCAAACCACATGTTATCGCCCTCCAAGAAACGAACTGCACACCAACACTCACAGGATATTCAACATTCACGCAACAAATATTGGATCCCTACGAAACACCACGCGTAGCCATTTTGGTTAACAATAATATGAAAGCGATTGATTGCTCAATGACACAACACTCACACATTTCACACGTTTTGCTCGAGCTCCTGCCTAGAGAAAGAGGCCATGGCAGTGTATTTGTGTTGAATGTGTACAGTCCTCCCAAAAAGGGCAAGAGGGACGTATTTGAAGAGCTGTTTCATGACGCCCTCAAGATTGTGAAGCCACGTGAGAACTCTTTACTTATTATGGGTGATTTCAACACGTCCCATTCTTCGTGGGGCTATAAAACCGAAACTCCCAAGGGCCGTAAGTTGGCCCTAGCTATTACCCGCACCCAACTGACTCTTTTGACTGAAACCGACCATCCCACCCGTATGGGCAACAGCGTGAACCGGGACACTAGCCCGGACCTGACACTAGTTCGCACACAACATCCGTGCACGTGGACCAACCTAGAAGAGTCTCTGGGCAGTGACCATTTTATCCTTGAGACGCCGATGCAAGTGCGAGTGGGCCGCGTGTCTGGTCGTCAGCTGCGCCTCACGGACTGGGACGCCTTCCGAAAACAAAGACTTGCTTTGAAAGAAGGCGAGCGACTCCCTTTGGCTGAATGAGTGAGACAACTTCAGATGGATTTAAAGAACGCCACCTTCATAGTGAAGGCCACAGAAAAGGCAGCTGAGATCGACCCGCACCTCCTCCATCTGTGGGAAGCTCAAAGAGGACTTGTCCGAAGATGGCGGAAGCAGCGAGACAATCGCAAGCTACGGAAACGTATAGCGGAAATTACAATTGCGGCAGAGCGGTATGCGAAAGAGCTCACGAGTCCCAACTGCCACAGGCTCTGCACAAGGCTGCAGGGAACACTCGGAACGGCTAAGACGTGGTCACTCCTCCGAGGCCTTCTCGACCCATCCAAAACCAGAGAGGAAACCTCTAAAGCGGTTGCCAAACTCCTCCATAAGGAAGCGAAAGATAGCACTGCACTGCTGCATGCCCTGGGGAGCGCTATATACTGACGGGTCCCAGACCGCAATATAGAGACTACCCTCATCAAAATGAGTATTCACCCCTGGACGAGGACATCACGGAATCAGAGGTTCGAGCAGTACTCGCGAGCCTGAGAAGGAGCACTGCCCCTGGGGCGGACGGTATTACATATAAGATGCTCCAGAACCTTGACGACGAATCAATAACTGCCTTGACCAGTTATTATAATGACGTATGGAATACCGGTACACTCCCGCAAGAATGGCGTCATGCTGACATAAATTTAATTCCGAAACCAGGCAAGCAGCTCGCCCTTCAGAATCTTCGACCCATATCATTGACGCCATGTGTTGGGAAACTGATGGAGCATGTAGTGCTCCGGCGGCTGCACCCACACTTGGAAACCAACATCTTCTTCCCTGACACCATGTTCGGGCTCCGGCCGTATCTCTGTACTCAGGATGTTCATCTTCAGCTTAAAGAGGAAGTGATCAATCATCCCGGCAGGACCCAGGCCCGTGCTGTCCTGGCCTTAGACCTGAAGGGGGCCTTTGACAACGTGTCGCACGATGCCATCTTGGAGGGACTAGCGAGTTCACACTGTGGTCAGCTAACTTATGATTACGTTAGGGCTTTCCTCATGGATCGAACTGCTACCCTGGGTATCGGAGACGTACGCTCTGAACCGATACGTCTCACTGGTCGAGGCACCCCACAGGGTTCGATGTTGTCGCCCACATTGTTCAACGTGGCGATGGCAGGACTTCCTCCACTGCTGTCAAGAATTCCTGATCTGCATCATGCGCTCTATGCTGACGACATCACGTTATGGATCACCAAAGGCTCTGACGGCCACATCCAAGACAGCCTTCAAGAAGCAATTGAGATGACAGCAGTACGTAACTGAGCGCTGGCTTACATGCGCGCCTGAGAAATCAGAACTGCTTGTGATTCGTGCACGAGCGAGGACCCAAGTAGTCGACCGGGAAATCGACTTGCATCTCGAAGGAATTCCCATCCCTAGAGTGGATCGACTAAGGGTACTGGGCCTGTATATGCAGAGTAAAGGCAGAGTGACCTACACTATACAGCTGCTGAAGAAGCAATTCGCGTAGGTGGCGCACTTAATCCGCCGTATTTCCAACAGACGTGGGGGGCTCAAGGAAAGGGATACCATGCGAATCGTGCAGGCGCTATTAATCAGCCGTATGACGTTTCACGCCCCTTATCACAAATTCAATCGATTTGAACTCAGTCATCTGAACATCTTTCTACGATCGGCAGTAAAGACAGCCCTCGGGCTTCCCCCGTACACCTCGACGCATCGACTGCTTCAGCTTGGCCTCCACAACACCGCAGAAGAGCTGATAGAAGCCCAAAGGAATGGCCAACTCACGCGCCTTCGAGACACTAGAGTGGGCCGGACTGTTCTCCGTAGACTAGGCTACCCAGAGCCGACAACACCGCTGGAACAGAGGTACCATGCCATCCCGCCCAAACTGGCAGCTTAGATCAGGGTCGCGCCAGTTCCAAAGAATATGAACCCCGCACTCCACACTGGTCGTAGGACCGCTAGAGTCAAGGCACTCCTGCGCCAGTACAGAGGTGTACAAACTGTTTTATATGTCGACGCGGCGAGATATCCATCGGGAACAGACGCTATGGCACTAGATGTTACGGACGCCAACGGCTCAATTAAGTATTAAGGGCTCCGTTCGTGGCAGGAACTCGAGCACGACGGCTGAGAAGACTGCCATAGCGGTAGCACTCACCTTCATACATTACATGGACACATGTTACAAACATCCCACCAGTCCGACATAAACAATAATCACATATTCACAAGCTGCGTGTCGCGCCTTCGCGAAGAATACATTATCTTTCAAGGCTTCACGCCTGCTCTCACCTATAAACTATGATACCTTTCTCATTGTTAAAATTGTTTGGACTCCTGGTCACTCATCCCTTCCTGGCAACGAGAGTGCGCACGCGCTCGCCCGGGCAGCAACCTTCCGGGCGCTGTCGACGGAAGCGGAGGGGGAAGTAGACACAGAGGAGGCCAGCACAGTTCCACAGTCTTACACCCACATTACACTATATTACCGTACACAAAGAAGAACTCTGCTACCGCCGCACCCAAAACTCACCAAGGTCGAAGCTGTGGCAATCGACAACTGCAGACTCACACGTATACAAATTTGTACCACAAACATTTGTTCTTCCCCACCCGCTACCCAGATAAATGCCCCACCTGCTAACAACACCGACCTACACTATATCATTCTGTTTGGGCCTGCCCGAAGCCACCCGGCGGCATTCCGCCTGTACCTCACCCCACCCTCTCATCTTGAGAAGATGCCTTGTCCCGCACGGAGCTGGCCGAAGAACGCCGGCTAATCGAGCGGGCCGAGAGGATTGCCGTGGCCCATGGGCTTATGGACTGATTTGTATTTATCCTTTCTGAGACCGTTTTATTCGCAACAACCCGCAAGACCAGCGACAGCTGTTCTGGTGGGCCTGCAGGATTGAGGCGGCACATGGAGCCCTGGACTGAGGGCTCCACTTAGAAAGAAAAGGAAGTTTATATAATAAATGTTTTTCCTCCTCCTCCTCCTCGTCGGGGTGGTAGGTGGTCCGAATTCAGGTTACTGGCCACTGAGGCGGCGTCTAGGGTGCTGATGAACCGGTGTTAGCTCCGTGTTCTTATCTCGTAGACGTACGCAGGTCGGGAAGCATATGCTCAACACGACTCCACGAGATGTGTAATATTCGTTACACAGAAACAACTACTGTGGTCACTGAGCGAGAGCACTGAGACAGCTGAACCTGCGAACGAGGGCACCAGGAACGGGGCCCACACTTCAACGTCGTCTACTTAGTCCCATGTCGCTCCTTCTTCTTCTAGCTCTAATGCACGTGTCAATATCTACACGCAGTCCAGAATACAGATGACAAAAGCTCTAATTGAGATGTTTTTTCTATTACCGATGTTTTGGTAGCCTCACCTATTCTTTCAAGGCTAGAGTGCAATAAAGTTGGCGTCAATAGTTTCTTTTCTAAACTTCAGAAGTTAACTTTACCTGTGAAACCATGGCTTCGTGCAAAAGTGACCTTTGCGTCATGTTCAGTGTAGTCTTGTCTCTTCCAGTAGCCAGAAACTATACACAATTTCTGTGTATTTCTGCAACGCCGTGTTTATTAGAACATTCTTAAACACATTCTGAATAAACAATATTACACCTTATACTATTATTTTTGTCTACAGTGAAAGGTTGAATGGTTCCTTACATCTATTTATGCTCATGGGAGTAGTGCCTCATGAAAGATCGTCGCACAGAGTCATCACGTTTATTGATATCTGTCAGAGATCAAGGTGTCCTGCGGTGCAGTGTTTGATGATGAGTGGTATTGGCCTCCTTACTGAGTGCCATTATCGATGCATATACATGTCTCCCGGAATTTTAATGTGTGAAAAGTGAGAGCTGGATGCTGGCGTGAGTGTAGGGCAGGTGGCGGATGCGTTGAGATACTTCCATGCGGTAAAGACAAAACTGCCTTTTGTAGGTGAAAACAGGCTTAAAAAAGCGGCATACACCTCTCAAATTACCCCTTGCAACAAATATTTGCCGAGCTATACATGATGTCATGGCCGGCCACCTTGCACCTACGACTAACGTTTCGAATGTGGTTTCTTCGAGTGAGTTGGTGATAGCAAATAATTCCTAAAGCTCCAGGAGTTCCAGCAAAAATGAATAGTTTAGCTCAATTCGATCGTAGTTTGCTCATCAGAGTACAACATCTAAAACAAGGAATTCTAACAGTGAATTTCAGCTTTGTCGAGTTTTCACGAAACTGCTTTATCGTTCTGAGCATCACTGCATCACTTTTCTTCCATGGACACCTACGAGGTGACATCGAATGCACTTCCTCCTCCTCGAGGGAGGATTCTGAAGAGTTAATGTTCATACCACTCAAGGTGTACAAGAAGAATAAAAACGGCTGTGGCATCTGCAGTTGCAGATGGTATATGATCTGAAAGGCGTAGGTTCGCTTGAAGTATCAGCAAGGGAGCGTAACATGGAATAAACGCGCGCGGTAGTGAGTGACCTTCTTGTAGTCAGCATGGTGTTGGTGATGGATGTCAACAACGAGGTGAAGGAAGACGATGAGAAAGTTTAAACCCTTCCCCGGAAATGCGCACGAAGCGGAGGCAAGAGACGACTCACAGATGTGTATGACGACTTCATGAAGTGCGCATTGTGTCTTATGTACTACGTGTTTTTTTCGTCGTATTAAGATCCCAACTGTGAAGCAGATAGCCGCCGATTGCAGCCGTAGTGGTGACGTTACTCTGCTAAAGCTATGTACTGTTCACCGACTGCTCCATAATATAAGCTTCAGTAGTGAGAATAGGGGCCGGGACTTGGGGCGGATTGAGCGCGATATGACATCGTCGCGTGGCAGCAAAGATACCTACATGACATCGGGGGGGTACAGGAAGGAAGGCCCCAGATTATACTTCCTTGATGAAACGTGGGTGAATGCATGACACACTCTCTGGACAGTGCGGATAGACACGACTGTTGCTTCCTACCGCGACGCGTTCATGCGTCGTCTGACAATGGGCCTGAAGCGGCCGTCAGGAAAGGGCAGCGCCTGATTGTGACGCATATCGGCAACGTGGACAGATTCGCTGATGGTTGTTTGGACGCCCTTCGCTGTAAAAAGACTGGCGACTACCACGAGGAGATGGACGGCATACGCTTTGAGAAGTAATTGCATACTGTTGGAGAGAAATTGCCATAGGGTAGTGTTAATGTAACGTAATGGATAAAGCCTCCTCCCATCCGCGATTGGAAGAAACAGGTCGTACGACTGCTTCCCGCAAGGAAGTACTGAAGGATTGGCTGACATCGAAAGGAGTTATTTGACAACAAAAAATGTTGAAAAAGGAGCTACTGAACCTTGTGGCCTCTGCAAGGCCGCAATAACTGAAGTATCGTGTTGACAGTAATGCCGAAAGTGTTGGGTGCGTTGTGCTGCAGCTTCCAGCCAACCACTGTGAGTTCAATCCACTCGAGTTCGTATGTGCTCAGACGAAGCCCTGTGTGGCAGCCAGGAAGGCCCGGTTAAGCTGACAAATGCAGATGTTCTCCTCAGAGAAGAAGCTTCCAAAGTGAGAGCAGACCATTGAGCAAATGCTGTCAGCCAATTGGTTGGCATTGAAAAAATGTTTATGGAAGACAGAAGTGGCAGTGCACATCTCCAGCCCATTATCATCCGTCTCGACGAAGACGATATGGACTCCAAATGTGTCTGGAGTAAATCCTCTAGAAGACTTGTGAAGCTAGCACCTTTTCACCAGCGCCATACAAGTATTGGAACTCCAATGTCCCACTGCTGACTTTGCTGCTGTTGGAAAAACACCGGTCTTATTTGCTGTAATTAATTCAGTATACTGTATGCTGTCGAACCGATTCGGTATAATTGCCTTCAGGTATAGGAGTGACCACGGGAAAATTGGCTTCAGTGTTTCGTTCCAGACCCCAATTAATGCAATAACTCAGTGGTGTGTGTGTCGTATGCTTTGTTTGGTGCCGACTGCATTCAGTTACAGCAGTCAGCAGTATGAAAACTGCTTAAGTGTACCAATCTTTATCTCATTTGATATAATTGTTTTACTGGTCTGTGTCGTGTGCCTACCGTGGGACTCACTGCCAATCAGATATAGCAGTGGGTATGAGAAAAGCTTTTTTAGTGTTTCAATTCTGATTTTGCTTGCTGTGATTAGCTCAACAGTCCATACCAATTAGCTCGCTTAGCCAAGATCGCCTTCTGATGTAGCAGCGAGCACTAGAAAAGCTGCCTCTATCTATAATTCACGATACCATTGCTGTTACCAGTACGGGCAAAATTGGCATGTTTAATGTAATTTCCAATCAGTTTAGTTCTCTCCATGAAGCACCACATTCCGAATGAGCCATTTTATGGAAATACACTGTACATGAAAGCATGGACTAATGGGTAAGTTGGTTTTCAATGATGGGCATGAAACAACCTTAAGGCTGCTGCACCCATTCATCCGGGATTCATGTCTTTTGGCAATCACATGACGAACTGCACACATATTGCTCAGCTCAGACCTGCCCAAAAAGAAACATTCGGTCCAACTGCCTTTAAGTCTGAAAATACGAAGGTTTTTAGTGCCAAATCTGGGAGTGTGCTCCATGGCAGCTCCTCCACAGACAGCAAGCGCACAGTTATTCGCGGCTCTACAACACTGGCGTGTTTTTAAACTTTTCTGGAAATAAGGACACACTGTCGATATATAGATCGATGACTCGTCTCTTGTACAACATGGGGAGTGAAGTGACTGACTTGAGTTGGCTAAACTAACGAGTGTAATGTAATCTGCAGTGAGTGCACAAATGTTTATTTTGTGATGTTGTACAAATGCCATTAAAATCTGTGGCGATCTTTAAACCTTATGCTCATTTTGCTTATGTTACAGTATAAATGAGCGGTGCATGTGTGCGTGGCTGGCTAACACAAAGTTGTCTTCTGGCACACTGAATAATAAAAAGACCTGCTTCAATGTTTCAAGCCAAATGTGTCTTATGAACAATCAAAGAGGAAAAGAATAGCTTCTTCAGTGTTCCATATCTGATCAGATGTGCTCTCTTGATGTTTTGTATAGTGTGGAAATAAATTTGTCATTTACATGGCTAGTTTGCTTCTAATACAGGAGTTAGGATTAGGAAAGAAGTTTTAGTATAATTTCTGATCCACTAGACAAAATCTAGCGCATGCTTTTTGTAGAATTGTTATGTTAATGGCATTATTGCGCCATTTGTGACACAGTATTTGGGTGTCACTTGCCTTTGTACGCACTGCAATTTGCATTCAACGGTAAAAATGTGGCAACTAATCAGTTTTATCAGAGCGGATGTAGCTGTTATGGCGGTCATTTGAAATCTAAAAATAAATGTATATTGGATAATGGTACAGAACTGCAGGCCGATTGTTACCCTGTTGTATGTTGATGTGCGTTCAGCACTTCAAGACAGCATTCAGTCGAGGGGCAGAAAAAGCGGAATGTTTCTAAACATCCGTACATATTTCACATCCAATGAATCGACCAGTGTACAGTATTATTCTTTTAGCAGAGATCGTTAAGGGGGCCGTACGTACAAATACTTCATCGCCTGTGATTAAAGATGCTTCACTTTGTGTACTCTAGTTATGTATGTTCTCCTGATGCGTCAAGCATGTAAGATAATACAAGAGGTCATATCATGCCCTCCAAGTAGTGTTGTAACATATGCTATTGGATGACATGTAACAAAGGCACACTACTTCACTCTATTCAGACATTTTTTTTCTATAGTAGTGATGGAGCGCTTTGATTGACGATGCTGCAGTGTGCGTGCATGGCAAATTAAACTGGCACCCATATACACAAGCTACTCACAGCTACATCGCAAAATATGTTCGCATGCATATAAGCTTCTAATCAAAGCCGGAGACTACATGCGCCGCTGGCGATGTGAAGCTTTTCTCACATGCCATCATATTCATCTGCATATAAACTTATAAAAAAGGTCCCTTGAAAATTGAAGGAAAGCCTGCCTCCTACCTGATACCTTGCAACACATTATAAGTATCTCCTTAGAAATAATCCTGTAAGAACAATGCTGTATGTCAAATTTGTAGCTTTGTTTTAGCGTTGAATGGTGACAAAGAGCCTAGGGCAGCACTGCGGAGCTTGAAATGGATAACTTAATTTGCACTTCCATCTTTGTAATGTAAAGGGTGCCTCTGACCCATCTATTTTGTTTTGAAAGCCAATCACCTACTCAGAGCACTGGCTCCTGCTTAACGAGGCATACGGCGGCCTTGTCCTGTGCAGCATGTTGGTCTTTAAAGCTCTATAATTGTTAAAATAAGGCAGCAGGCACATGCCGTTTGAACGCTGCTCAGGCTCTCTCGCCCAATGTATGCAGCCAGTGAGCACATACTGAAGGTGTTGTTCACATAACAGTATGTCGGTGAAAACTAGCGCCACAACGTGAAAACTGCATGTGGTGTAGCGTGCCAACCATCACCATTTCCGCTAGTGGCATGTACCGATGCTATGCTGTGCCCAAAAGTGATGTGGCCCACCCTCTTGGCGCTGATTACGCCTCTGATTGTGTGCCGCAAGATCCATCGTAGCGGCTGAGTCTCTCTGAGCCCCCAGAAAAAATGCACCCCTGTACTAGCACAAATGCCTCAGAGTGCGTTACTAGCACAAATGCCTCAGAGTGTAGTCATTGAACGTGAATGTACTTGTAATAGCAGGAGAAAAAATATAGATTATCCATGCTCTATGTTGCGAAGGAGAGCACATTCTCCTTCATCATTGTTTAATCCTATTAAGTGCCGCAGATCATGAAGCATAAGATAAAGCTTCATGCCTCGAGCAGACAATTTGTACGCCCTGCTGACAGCGATGCGTTCTCTTTCGCCCAACTCGAATCTGTTAACCTGCTGGGTGATATCTACACTCAAGAAAGAAAATTACTCTCTTTTGGCACTGCTGTGAAAAGCAGCTATCTATACAGACGAAATCTTCCCCATTAGACTGAATATCCCAGAGCTTTTTCTTATGTCATATTGCAGAAAGGGCATTGCATTACGTTAAAATAAAAACTGCAGCTGCTTCTTGTAGTGAAGTTCTGTAATATATCATGGAAGATAATGTGTTTAAGCGCCTTTTTCTGTGTTCAAAGAACACGGTGGAAGCCTGAGGGTGACGTTCCAGTACATATATTGACCACGACGACATATTGCACAAACAGCGAAATATTACCTCTCAAAATATGAGAAACTAATTCGCCTTAAATTTTATTTTTTTGCAGATTTTAGAAGAGGATGCTAGGTTTCGTTTGGCCAGAACAACTTTTGCAACTCTGAGCAGCACTAACTTTCGTTGTGTCACTGCCACAACGAGAAACAAAGATGACAGCAATCATCAACTTACCGAAGAAGTTTGGTACCAAACGATGCCAGACAACGAATGGTAAGTTGGCCTACTATTTGGATTTTTTTTTATTAAACCCTGTAGTTTAATGCAATTTCGAGCAACGATGGTAACTCCTTCCACAATTGTTTCAAAGGCATGCATTCGTCCTCACCTTTACTATAGGCACACACCCGCAATAGAATATTCCATACTTAGGAGCATTGTCTTCATTCCACAAACTTGAATCTGTTGTTCACAAAAGGATTTGGCCTGAATATTTATGTTTAAAGAGGCATGAAGGTGTATTGTTTTAAGCAGCGCATAGAGTTTATTTATTACAAAAATGCAGCGGTGGCGTAGCGGTAGAACATCCGCCTCGCATGCAAGAGGACCGGGGTTCAAATCCCGGTGCCGCGCAATTCTCCACCGGATGAAAGAAAAAAAAAAGAAGAAAAAAAAAACATCCGCGTGTTGATGGAATTGCATAAACAGGTTTGGGGTGCGACCTGATGCCGGTGAACACCTCCGGCAACGCACTCCCTCACCAGAACAGGAGTTGGCCACCCTGGTGCAGTAATTGGCCGCAACCTCCTATGATAAGCCCCATAAAACCCCGGCCCTCAGTCACCAGCGGCTGCGGAACAACTGACCACGGCGGCGGTCAGACCTGTGACGCAGCAGGGGGTGCTAAGAAAGTCTGGCTCCGCTGGACAGGCCGCCATTGGAAACTGACCCTGGCAACGTTTAATGCTAGAACCCTAGCTAGTGAAGCTAGCTTAGCAGTGCTGTTAGAGGAACTAGAGGGCATGAAATGGGATGTCATAGGGCTTAGTGAGGTTAGGAAGCCGAATGAGGAATATACTGCACTGAAAGATGGGCATGTACTGTGTTATCGAGGCTTACCAGAGGGGCGACAACTAGGAGTAGGTTTCCTTGTCAATAAGTATATAGCGGGTAATATAGATGAATTCTATAGTATTAATGAGAGGGTTGCAGGCATCGTAATTCGGCTTAATAAGCGGTATAAACTGAAGATTGTACAGGCCTATGCACCTACATGTAGTTATGATGACCAGGCAGTTGAAAGCTTCTACGAAGATGTAGAATCGGCAATGCGAAAGGTAAAGACGCAGTATACTGTACTAATGGGCGATTTAAATGCCAAGGTAGGGAAAAAACAGGCAGGAGACAAGGTAGTAGGTGACTATGGCATTGGTTCTAGGAATAGCAGGGGGGAGTTACTAGTTGAGTTTGCAGAGCGCAATAACTTACGAATCATGAATACCTTCTTCAGCAAACGGAAGAACCGGAAATGGACATGGAAAAGTCCTAACGGAGAGACTAAAAATGAAATCGACTTCATAATGTGTTCAACCCCCGCCATTATGCAAGATGTAGAGGTAATCGGGAAAGTGCGATGCAGTGACCACAGGATGGTGAGGTCCCGAATTAGCCTAAATCTGAAGAAGGAACGCAACAGATTAGTAAGAAAGAAACCCATCAACGAATTAGCGGTGAGGGGGAGGGCAGAAGAGTTCAGGATCTCGCTACAGAATAGGTTTTCAGCTCTAACTGAGGATGGCTACATTACCCTAGAGGCAAGGAACAATAATTTCAGAGATATCATTACTGAGTGCGCGGTAGAAGTAGGCGGTAGGACAGTTAGAGAGGATACCGGTAAGCTGTCTAAGGAGACGAAAGATTTGATTAAGAAACGCCAGAGTATGAATGCTTCCAATCCAACAGACCAGATGGAATTGGCCGAGATATCGAAGCTAATCAATAAGCGCAAGGTGGCCGATATTAGGAAGTATAACATGGAGAAAATTGAGCATGCTGTAAAAAACGGGGGAAGCCTTAAAGCGGTAAAGAAGAAATTGGGCATAGGCAAAAACCAGATGTATGCGATAAGGGACAAAGCGGGCAACGTCATCACTAATATGGAAAAGATAGTCAAAGTAGCCGAGGAGTTCTATACAGATCTCTACAGTAGCCAAAGTAGTCAGGACCGTAATGAGATTGGCGGTAGGGAAAAACAGTCAGACGTTCCACCAGTGACGAAGGACGAGGTCAAGAAAGCACTAGAAACTATGAAAAGGGGGAAATCAGCTGGAGAGGATCAGATAACTACAGATTTGCTAAAGGACGGGGGGGATATCGTGCTAGAAAACCTGGCCACCCTGTATACGCAGTGCCTGGTGTCATCGACGGTACCGGAACCATGGAAGAATTTCAAACATTATCCTCATTCACAAGAAAGGGGACACTAAGGACCTTAAAAATTACAGACCAATCAGCTTACTGTCTGTTACGTATAAGGTATTTACTAAGGTAATCGCTAATAGAATCAGGACAACCTTAGACTGCAATCAAGCAAAGGATCAAGCAGGGTTTCGGAAACGGTACTCTACTATCGATCATATCCATACCATCAATCAGGTGATAGAAAAATGCTCGGAATATAACCAGCCCTTATACATAGCATTCATTGATTACGAAAAAGCATTTGACTCAGTTGAAACCTCGGCGGTGATGCAGGCATTGCGAAATCAGGGGGTAGACGAGCCATACGTGAAAGTGCTGGAAGATATATATAGCGGCTGCACAGCAACCATAGTTCTGCATAAAGAAAGTAACAAAATTCCCATAAAGAGAGGTGTTAGGCAAGGAGACACAATCTCCCCAGTACTATTCACAGCTTGTTTAGAGGAAGTATTCAGAGACTTGGAATGGGAGCAGTTAGGGATAAGGGTAGATGGAGAATACCTCAGTAATCTGCGATTTGCTGATGACATTGCCTTGATAAGCAACTCGGGGGATGAACTGCAAATAATGATTGATGACCTAGACAGGAAGAGTAGAAAGGTAGGCTTGAAAATCAATATGCAGAAGACTAAGGTAATGTTCAACAGCCTCGGGAAGGAACAGCAGTTTACATTAGGTAGCGAAATACTGGAAGTAGTAGGCGAATATGTCTACTTAGGACAGGTAGTAACCGCAGACCCGGACCACGAAAAGGAAATAACAAGAGGAATACGATTGGGATTGAGCGCATTTGGCAAGCACTCGCAGATTATGACTAGCAGCTTACCGGTATCGCTCAAGAGGAAAGTATACAACAGTTGCATCTTGCCTGTACTCACCTATGGGGCTGAAACGTGGAGGCTAACCAAGAGAGTTCTACTTAAGTTGAGGACAACCCAGAGGGCTATAGAACGAAAAATAGTAGGGGTAACATTAAGAGATAGAAAGCGTGCAGAGTGGGTCAGAGAAATAACTCAAGTTACCGACATTCTAGTAGAAATTAAGAAGAAGAAATGGACATGGGCAGGACATGTAGTGCGAATAGAGGATAATCGATGGTCGCTGAGGGTAACAAACTGGATTCCAAGGGAAGGAAAGCGTAGCAGGGGCGGCATAAAGTTAGGTGGGCGGATGAGATTAAGAAGTTCGCAGGGGTCAAGTGGATGCAGCTAGCACAGAACCGGGTTAAGTGGAGAAATATGGGAGAGGCCTTCGCCCTGCAGTGGGTATAATCAGGCTGATGATGATGATGATGATGATGATGATGATTACAAAAATTGAATCACAAAGAAGAATCCAAAAAAGCCGGTTCGGCTTTGCCGACAGCCTCCTGACTTTGCGTCATTCAGCAATATCCAACTAGGCTGTGGCTCGCTACTAGCTCGTGTTACAACCGAAGACGCCAACAACTCAGTTAACCCCGTAGCCCAACACCAAACGGCAGAACATGTAGAGACAGTCCCTCGTTTACTACATGCACCTTTGGCTTTTTCAAAGCCATATCAGCGAACACTGTGCCCATTCCACAAGGGCGCCATGTACAGCATGGTATATGCATCGGACTGACCACGAGGCTTTTGCCAAGCACTCTTTGGTAATTTGTTTTACACCATCACTCGCACGGTTTTAGTAATAATAATAATAATAATTGGTTCACGGGAAGGGAAAGGCGAACTCTCGGTCACACTTGCTCTGTGGACGGTTTTACAATTAAGAATGTTTACCAACTAGCCCAAATGAACATTCTTCTTAGACAATATCTTGCTAAGGGACTCAGGGAATGAACTGCAAATAACGATTGCTGACCTAGACACTAAATTGAGAAAGGTATTCTTGAAAGTTAACATGCAAAAGACTAAACCAACGCTTAATAACGTCGGGAAATAACAGCAGTTTAGAATACGAAGCGAAGCACTGGAAGTAGTAGACGAATTTGTATGCTAAAGACAGGTAGTAACTGCAGATTTGGACCATGAAAAGGAAATAACTAGGATAATAATATTGGGATTAAGCGCATTTGGAAAGCACTCGCAGATTATGACTAGCAGCTTACCGGCATTGCTGAATAGGTAAAATACAACAGTTGCATCTTGCCTGTACTCACCCATGGTGCTTGAAGGCTAGCAGAAAGGTTTCTAATTAAGTTGTGAACAACAAAGAGGGCTATGGAACAAAAATGGCGTTTGAAACGTTAAGATATGGGAAGCGTGATGAGCGGCTCAGGGAAATAACTCGAAATATTGACATTGTAGTGGAAATCAAGAAAAAGAAATTTGCGTGGGCAGGAATGGCGAAGAAAGGTTAGCAGTTGATCGCTTATGGTAAGTAATTGGATTCCAAGGAATGAAAAGCACCGCATGGGGCGGGACAAAGTCAGATGGACGGATGATGCTAAGAAATACGCAAGGGTTGTGTCGATGCAGCTAGGATAAGACCGGGTGAATAGGAGAAATACGGGAGAGACCTTTGCCCTGCAGTCTGTATAGTACTGCTGGTGCTGCTGAATATGATGCGACCTCATAAAGCTGAATACTGCCGCACTTAATACAGTAGGCGACCGAAAGATGTTACGTCTATTTCATCAGTGTCACCAACATGTACTGTAAGACTTTGTTGCTCGGACGGTTTCTTACTCCAAAAATGCTAGAGTATTACACCGCCGGTTATACAGCTCGAACTGAGCATTCAAACAATAATACTTTCAAAGGTTTTCTATAATGAGAAGATGCCAAATCATGCAGCCATTTGGGCTAGGGTGCTATAGTTAAAAATTTCAATGGCTTTATCGACTGCAAGATGACCCAAGAGGAAAGAGGAACTTGGAAGCAACCATCATTATAGCTGGAGTTTGCATGTTACTGCATGAAAAAAATATGGATGGTGTTGCTTGTTGGACTGCTCTGGACGAAGAACGTTAACCTAAAATGACCTTGACTATACGAGTGCGCCTTGAAGCAATGACAGTGCAGCAGATTCTGCGCTTTCGTTTGACGGCTACAGTCCATCATGAAATGAGCACTGTGAAATCGAGGCACGACAGCATTGAAGAGAAAAGCAAGATTGTTAAATGGAATCAAATTTTCGGCTAAACATTGGACACACATGCGGGTGACACAAATGGGAATCGAATCCTTCCCGGGGCAAAACGAATGGTGAATAGCGGCAACAAAGGTGCCGGCAGATCTTAGGGTAAGGTGGCCGGAGATCTTAATCGAAGTGGTAACGTGCATGGTGTGCAGCATAGTTGTCACGTGTGTAAGGAATAAACTGTGTGCAGTTATGTGCGTTATAAAAGGAATTGTAGTTTCTTGCTTTGTGATGTGTACAACAAAAATGTCTCGTCGCGTGTATGTGGCATAAAGATGAATAATAATGTAGTTGCAGTCGGGAACCGACATTATATTGATCGCCTAGTTTATCTTTTGTGATTTTCGTCTTGTAGCGCAGCTAACCACGTTAGAACAAATGTATTATTTTGCATGCAGTCGCACATCAGGTTATTAATCGAGTCAAAAATTACGTAAAGCGTAAAGCAAACAGCAACAAAAATAGCCGAGCAGTTTCTTGCATGGAGCACGACGCATTTGCTTCAGCAATCTCTTCGTCACGCAAAGTTTCAAGAAAGCTGCCCTCGCTATTTTGCAGAAGGCGCTACTATGCACAGTTCTATTTTCTCAAGATTTCAGAATAATTGGCCATGTCAGAAAGGTTACCCCGGTGTACCATGTGCTTTTATATAATGTCGAAGAGATTATGGAATTCTGTAATCGACGTTATTTTTGCAACGATGCAAATGGTCTGTATTATAGACACTGCACGCCCAATAAACTGAGAACAAATAGCCTTTTGCTGGGTAACACAATTACAAAAATAAAGCAGTGTAAACTTTTATTTTATGCGAAATTCATACGGAGTTTGCTTTAGGAACAGTCCAAACTGCACCGTTCCAATACCTGTCACTGCCAATTGCCACAAACCTACGGACGGCTGAAAAGTTTAGTCACATTTATTTCCCGAGGAGGCAGTTTGAAAAAAGAAATCTGAAAAAAAAGGGACTGATTAACAGGTTACAGGGGCTACGGATGTCCTCGTAACACAACTGGTAGCCACTTCCTAACTGCCGCAGTTAGCTTCGTAATGGATGCTTGCAAATTGCGAAGAACCTTCCCGTGTCTTTTTGACGTAATTATAATGTGCAAACGGCATACTACAGTGACATCGATCGATGAGGTGCGCGAGTAAGAAAACAGCGTCGTAGAAGTAGCCTGCTTTGGGGAGTACGGAGTTAACCTAAAATCGAGCAGTGTTACTAGAAGCAGCACCCTAAGAAAAGGAGGAATGAATTGAATACAAAAATTAATAATTGAAAAACATGGCTCCTGCCTCACATATGTAGAAAGTCTGGTTGCTTTTATTCCGATCTGCATCACAGTACAACTATCCTCCGTGCCCGTCTGCATAACCTTTGTTTCAATGAGGAGCCGCAGCAATGTATTTTACATTTTATCTTAGCACTGCACCCCTGTTATTCGCATACGTAGTCGGTACCGTCCTGTCTACATGCGGAACCTACCTGCCTTCTTCATTCGAACGAATACAGGGCGGAGTGCATAGCAGAGGATGGAAAATGAGAGTCTAGAAAGTGGAATCTGGTCATGCACATGGCGCTTCGTGACAGTGGCAGCAGTCACATGAAGAGGCTTAAGGGGGCTTCATATTAGGCTACTCCTGATCATTGCCGAACCGATGGCTTTCCTTCACATGCAATGATGCATCGCGCACGGTCATATTCCTTATTACGCCCAATCACGCAATCAGCATTCCCTTATGTGCGGCGTCACTTTCGTGCAAAATTTATCGCCATCCAGCACTACCTGTCTTTGAATTCCCTCTGGTATGCAATTATTACGGTTTGCTAGGATAAACGATAGAGGCTGATCTTGAGGCGTCTGCTTTACAATTACTCGGCTGCTAATATACAACTGCCTTATATGCACTGGTTGCAACCAAAAGTTACTAATTTTGTTTGAACGATTATTCACGAGGCTATTGCATGCAGCAGTAAACTTTGTGATTCTGTTTCTTTTCTAGGCAGTCATTTAGACAACGCTTCCAATTTTTTTGTGGAACTGGGGGATACGACAGAATGGAGAGCATTGAAAACAGCAGTAAGAAAACATTTTATTGCACTTCATGATTTTATCCTCACAGAGTAGTGACTAATAGGTAGTACGACATGTAAATTTAGAAACCCTACTTCTGCTTGTGCTCTACAGTAGTTTCTATTTCTAGAAAGCTGAGCCTTCACCTATTTGGGTGATCAGTTTTAAAAATGTGTTTTAAGTATATAAAGCTATAAGGCATTTTATATATATATATATATATATATATATATATATAAGTTATATTTTATACAATGGCCATACTTTGTGCTACGATACATAAACAGTATAGTATCCGTCGTACAAAAAGAAGCACAAGTGACAATAATTGTTCATGAGGCACATCCAAAGCAAGAAATCGCCGTCTTTAATTGTTTTTGTTTTTTTTGTTGCTGTTCCGCGTCTCTTTGATAACCAGTAACGTGGTCAATAATGGGAGCAACATGCCTGGCGTCAGCATGCAAAGAGTTAGAAAGAATTTAAATTTAGATAAACGAATTGTTTCCTCAGCGCGCTTGTTAAGTACCATTGTCCCGCACAGATGATTGTACATAACCGTTCGTAAAGTTAGTGTATTTTCATGGAGTGTTACACTATAATGTAGCTGATCATCTTTTAAGACCATTTACTGGTGACAAATTATATTGTATTCTGTAGGTAAGAATTATACTCGCATACATAAAAATATGTCAAACGCGAGATGTTCTAAAACAATGCGCAATAGCCAAATGAAACATGAAACACTCTCCCTAGTTTCAAATGAGTCTGAGTTTAGCAGATGAAAAAGACTGTCACAAGAATGGTCAGCTTCGGGACATGAATGTGTTTTATGTGAAATATGTTGGAGACATTGGGCCGAAAATCCGTCGTCGCTGCCCTACCGCAGTTTAAAACACAGCTTTTAAGAACGAATTCGAAAAGTGGTGTTCAAAAACATGACGTCGGATGCGGCAGCCACAGCACTAGTAGGCCTATACACTTGTGTCAACAAAGAAGGCACCGCCTGGCTCTACTGTCATATCAGCATTTCATTCAAAGCCGAGTCGAACAACTTGCTAGAAACACGGTAGACGCCTTAGCAGGGCACATAATATATGCAGACTTTATTGCCTTATTGGCATTAAATGTTCGTGTGATTTGTTGATTTATAGATTAGTGAGGAGCGATTGGCACATCAATCATAAAGTCATCATTTTATACGCGCATGATCTCGTGAGTGTGTGGTTGAGATTGAACAGGTGTGGTAGAACGTGTGGCAGGTACTAGAGCACACACCTTGACTGACATTCTGCCAGATGCGTGTAACTGTATGGGGGATTCCTTTGTGCGTGTGCATTCTCGGTGCGGGGGAACCCCTCGACCAGGGAGAGTTCATAAGATGGCCGCTTAACAACGGAGCAGGACGCTCGATATCGGAGAGTTTGATGGTGTAAGCGAAGAGGAATGCTAGATACGCACCGTTAGAAGTGAGGCAACTACTTCGGCCCCTATCACGTCAATGCTCTAAACAAAATTTAACGTATTTGTTTAGGGGTATGACCGCGCTTTTATTGCACCGCATAACTTAGCTCAGGGCCAGCTACCGTATATTAAACCCTGAATAAGCGCCTTACAAAAGACACTAATATAAAATCTGACCGTACAACTTGAAGAAACAAGGAAACCTTCCATCAAAAGAAGCTTTGTGAATGCCTAAGAAATAGAAATAAATAGTCTTCTATATTGCTATGAAAACATTATCAGGTGATGAAAAACTTCATATTACTGATGCTCGACTTCATTACCATTTTTACTATGATTCCACCGAATGCTATACAAAAGAACATTTTCTATTCCACAATTTATCTCGGTTCTGTGACAGCTACACCTTCTTCATTTCCACAAACATCCTAACCAGATGCACAAACGAAACTTTTAGACCCCCCCCCCTCACTACCAACGCCTTCCTTTCTGATCCGTTCTATTCAATCCGATGAACATTTGTTTCTGTCTTCGCATTGCATGCCACGCCTGTGCCTACCTCGTCTTCTAGTGGCCGGGCTCAATATGAGTAACTATAAAGAGAAAGAATTAGATGTTGATCATTCTAGTCGGTGGCGTTGCTATCGCTGCGTGGTCGACATACTGTCAACGCTACTGTATTTACCGCGGCCCTTCGGGTCTTAATACCTTGTATTAAACCCTCCTCTTACAGTTGAAAAGATACTGGGTAACAGCGACGCCAATAGCAGGCAATATTGCCAGGCAATCCGTAATAGCAGTCAATATGCAGTTATTATAACTGCGCGATGAGTTGCTTGCTCGTGGAGCCGATCCAAAATATGATGATGCCGCCGCTTGTAGAGGCGCGGACGTCGCGGGATAGGCAAGCTGTCCAGGGCCCGTATTCAGAGTTTGCGTCGTTATCGAAGTGTGGCTATCTCACGTGACCTCGAGTCAGCCGATTGGTGAAAATGCTGGAGCATGACGTTGCCACCTCTTCCGGTTCCATAGTGGTGACATCCGGTTCCGGCGTTTCGACCATTAAGATGACTCGAAGTCCCGTGAGGTAGCGACACTTCGATAACGATGCAAACTCGAAATACGGGCCCTGTTCATGCGAAGATGGCAGCATATTTCCGTGGACCGGCGCTTGATTTTTCCTTGACGTTGACGAAGGTCATAAGAGCAGTAACAAGACGCCAGAAATCGACACCAGTCAGGGGAGCGGCGACTGGTGTTGGCAGATGAGGGGACGGGAAGGCTGAGCAACCAGCTCTTGAAAGACTTGACTGGGCGCGGGGCCCAGATACAGTGATTGTTCATAAGGGCTAGATAGCAGTGTAAGCTGAGAGCCCCCTCTTCACGAAAAAAAATATTTTTGTCGGCTGCAGCACTAGGAGCAGCCCATTGTTGGCGTCAGTACGGCAAGCGATTCCATTTGAGCTGGCTGACTTCGACAATGGCGCGCAAGTCATAGGCTAAAAACTAACGACACCTAAAAGACATCGCCGTCCATACGTTTTAAGATGTGCTTTCCACTTGTTAGCTTTCGACATGTTAGGGCTGAGTAGTTTGCATATGTCAACTACATCTATGTAGCCTTTAAAATACTGAGTTGGGCGAGTTGGTTGTAATTTATTTTGGATGGAAAAACAGCCCAAATGGATGAAAGGCCGTTTCTGTTTTCTTGTCCTTCGTCTCTTTGCGCTGTTTTACATCCAAAATGAAATAACCTGTAAACCTTTCGCCCTCTGGTGCGACTGTATACGCATGCGCTGTTTAGTGCGATGTTTTCACCACTCCGGGCGGCTGAACACATTTGAGAACGCGTCGATATCATGGTTTCGGTACCTCAACTTATCGAAGCCCGTGAGATAAAATATGACGTTGAGTTTTGCCTGCGTCCTCGTTTCGTCGTATAGGCTCACTCGTTCGTAGGCGGGGTCTCATTCTTCTACATCATGCACACAGGCCAAGCTGAGATGGCCAGGTTCCGCTGGCGAAGGGAGCCTAAACCGGTGACTGTGGGCCAGCTTGCACGGCTTGGTGTAACATCCTCAGTTGTCGTGGGTGTCAGTAGGGCAAGGCTACGGAGGTCCAGAATCGAGGCTCATACTCTGCGGCTGCGTCAAATGTAAGGGGGTATTTAAACAGGTGGGAGTAGCTTCCTCTGTCAGTGCTCTAACGTTTTTCATTTCATTACAAATTTTGCTCATTACAAATTTTGCTGATTGTCACTGCTCCATTGACAGAACATCAGTCCGGCAGTTGCGACATTTCGCTGTGTTCGAAAAGCTGCGTGCTTGCCTTGAATACTTTGCGCCGCATCGTTACTTCGACCCTAAAGTACCTACCAAGGTCCGCATGGACGCCAGTGGGGTTTGTCTCAGCGCTGTGCTCGCTCAGAGTAAATCTGGCTACGCTGAATACCCGGTTGCTTGTGCTAGCCGTACGCTCACGAAGGCTGAATCTAATTACTCTCTTACTAAAAATGAGCGTTTATTCTTTAGTTGGCCTGATCAAAATTCGACCTTAGCTACACGGGCACTGATTTGAACTAGTGACACACCACCATGTGCTTTTCTGGGTTTACTCGCCAAAGCGACACGTCCGGCAGACTGGCAAGACGGGCTTATCGCCTTCAGGAATTTGATATTCGCGTACTTTACCACCCCGCCCACAAGAATCCAGATGCCGATGCCCTTATCCATGGCCCCTTTTCATTTGAAGTCGCGAGCCTTTCACCATTCGACAATTTCCTGCCGTCACTTCACGTCAGCGACATGCCGTCAGCGCAGCAGACAGATCCCTAGATAACAACACTGTCGCTTCGTTTTCCTCCAATCCTACCGTTGCTTCGGTGTTACACAGGGCAGAAGACGTATCAGCTCTATAGCACAGTATTTTCGTTAAATAAAATGGCTGATGAATAATCACTCACAGGAAAAAGAAAACAAATCTAAATCAAGGTCCCATAAGTAGAGCTGTCTGAGCTTACTGCCAGCCCGTTGGGAAACGGGATTGGCCATTACTATTTGCATGTGTAGGAAGAACAGCTTCCAGCACAGGAAGAACGGCAAATGTGGGCAATAGTTCTGCGTCAGTACGTGTATTTTTTCTTTCGGTTTATTTCCTTTCCCTTTTTTTGCTACTGAAATACAGAGAGGGTGGATGTACGCATAAACATATCAAGGTTGTTAACATTTAAAAGTTAGGAATTTAGGCTTTTTATGCACCATTGCACTGGCGTAATTGTATTCGCAGGTTTTTGTATTGACACAAGAAACCCATTTCCTCGTTTTTCGATTTCCAGCTGTACCTCCTGCATCTTATCAATTTCTGTGGGCGGAAGATAACTGCACTGTCGTTACATATTTAGATGTTCAAGATGCCAAAAAAGGTAAGTGTAACAGCCTCAGCGCTCTCGAATGCATTCTTTCATAACTGTCCGGTGCTTAAAGCATTCCTGGCACAGAAAGATTAGAAGAATTCACTGCTCCGAACATAACAGTGAAATTAAATTACCTCTTAGGTATGGCACTCGCCTAACTTTGTTGCTAAAAAAAAAGGGATTTGATAGAATGCTTATTAGCATAATACAGTTTCACATCAAATGAAATCAGTTTGTTTCCCGCATTTTCCCGCATAGAAAATTTCAGGCAGAAGGAAGCTGCAAGAAAAGTTCCCGACGGGCAGGTTAACCGGGCCGCAGCACCTATTTTCAGTCAGTGACAGAATCTGTTGCAAGCAGAATCGCACGTGTACGAAGAACAACTCTATACATTATTACAATACAGTAATGACAGTCAGAATCAAAGAATTCATTGGACGCAATAATAAATAATATAATAAGTTAGAGAAAAAGAACAGACACGCTGCCACACACACTCATGCTAACAGCAAAAAATTAATCGGTCTGATAATTCAGAAAAGATCCACGTTTACGACACTCATTGATATATTATAGTACTTGTAGAGTTAGCAGGGGCCAAAGTTGACACAATCCGTTAGATATATCTTCGTAGGGACGACGAAGTACCTTGCATTTACACAAAAATAAAGGCTCAGTACAATTCATTCTCTTTTAATGAAGATGGTCGTAGCTACTTGACCCTTCGTATTATCAAACTTAGATGGAGAGTAGGCACGAGCCAGTTCTCTTCATGTATTGTTTTTGACTTGTACTCTCAATTTTGCATTTTGCTGATCCTATTGGATCGCCAGAATGTATATACTTGGGTACACTTGTTGTATACACATGTCTTCGTTAGGGTTTCTATTTTATTTTGACTCTCGCTCTTAACAGTTATTTTTCAGGATTGGACGATTTCCATTATTATAGAATTTAGAGAAAGATGCGCACTGGAAGCTGCATAAAGGGAGTTGTGAATACGGCATGTGTATTTCTCTTGCAATAGGTAAATCGTCTGTAGGGTTTAACGGGGCGCATCCCACAAAATAAGTGGCGATAATCAAGATAGAAACACAACAGAGCGGTGTATATCACTAGTTTCACCTCTGTAGAGAGCAGGTCTAGCATGCTACCTATTCGGTCGTTCAAGGAATATGGTGGCGGTACCGCACAGCGTCTTTTAGAAGCAGCGAGTCGGTGATCGTTGCTTGCGGCGTTGGTGGCCGCAGTGGTGTGTAGCACGAAGGTGATATTAAAAAAAAACTATAATTTTTCGGGGTATAATGTAATGCATGATTTGCTCAAAAAACAAAAGGATGCTTCTACTGCCAAAAAAATGTGCAAAATCAGTGATTACATTCACTGAAGCAATTCGTAAGACGATTTGACCCGATAATCGCGTTTACCTGCACTGTTTGGTGACGCCATGCTCACTTTTCTGTATGCAGTCATGATTGAGGGTCACAATATACCAGCTGAATATTATGCCACAGCAGTAGAGCAAAAATATGCAGAGCTTAAACAAAAATCTGGTACGTTATATCTCTCGAAGTGGATATGAAGAACACTGCGTTTCATGCCAGTCTACATTTCTCTGCACGTAGCTAACTCTTATTGAGGTTCTTTCAACATTAGTATATTTAATTATTTGTCAAATACTAAATTCAAATAACAAAACAATTTATACAATAATTGTAAAGGAGGCAATCTAGGGATACCCTGTATACGATATTGCTAAATGATGTGGATAAATTTCACCGCTGTATTATCATATTTCAGCCTTCATGGGTAACGAGTCTCAATAATTGAGTAAAACAGCGCTAGGCAAGACGGGACGGGTGAAGGACAGCGCATGTGTCTGTCCTTCACGTGTCCCGTCTTGCCTAGCGCTGTGTTACTCGATTCTTCAACATGTACCAACCAGCCTGTATTCGCATTCTTTTGGTCTGAATAAACGCACACATTTCTTGACAAATTTTAATTCTTCAATAAATTAGCCGATTTCATTTTGTTAGCTGAATACACACATTGAGCGGCCAACCCAACAGTTTTCTAGTACAAACAGCAATTCATTGTCTACATTAAGACTTCAACTGGGTCGTATGTCAGTAAAAGCATACTACACACAACTAGCATCTATATGCTTGATATATGAGTAGCGATCAAGATATATTTAACATTACCGCGCAGATACAGGAAACAAAAATCTAATCTCCGATAACCTTGTAGTAAGGGTTTGTTGAGCTTTGCTGCGGAGTGTTTGTTACATGCGTCAGAGTGGATGGAATGTTAATCGAACAGGCGAACTAGTGATTCCATGCTTTGAACCGTGCCGTAAGGGCAGGTAGGTGGAAGTGAAAGAGGAAAGAGAGAAAGGAGTGCGTAGTGGAGGGCTACGGAATAATTTTGACCACCTGGGGATATTTAACGTGCACTGATATCGCACAGTGAGGGGTGCTGTAGCGCAGGGCTCAGGAGTAATTTCGACCCCCTAGGTATCTTTAACGTGCACTGACATGTCACAGTCCGCTGTTGCCCTACACTCGCCATTACATCTCTCAAGGCGCACCCTTAATTCGTAAAGAATATCGTTTAAGAAGTACATAGTTTGTCACGTATTGGTTTGGATTCTTAGTTTACTTTGTTGCTAAACTAAGAATATAAACCAAGTATTCTAGACTAAGATTAGTTTAGATTATTTTAGTTCTTGGGTAAATGATGGGGACATCCAAAGTTCGTCTTTGCACATATTGAAACCATTCTTGCGTGTATCAGCTATAAAGTAATACCTAGATCTGTCAGCGTCATGGAAATTGCTGTGGCTGACATGAAAGATGCGATGATATACGCCTTTTAGATGTGAGTACAGTGCTGAACACAGATTAAAATTCTTGATGTGTTCCCATTTATTGTGTTAACCTGTTGTATTATGATGCAAATATGCGCGTGTTCTACAGTTTCCCACGTCTGCGTAATGCGAGTGCTGTTGAAAATGCAGTTTTGGTTACAAGGTTAATTTCTAGTAGCTTGAACTACCGCATACTTTCGCGACCAATTGTATGTAGTCCTTGATCCTTATTTTTTTTCTTCTCCTCCTAATTAATACCGTCTGCCCTTGGTTAAAGTTAATTATTTATTGTGAAAGGGGGTGTTTACTGTGTTTTAACAGGGATAATAGCCCTCTCGAAGTTGCACGGCGAACCACACACGAACACAGCCAGTCTAGGTCTCCACAAGCGAGCTCGAGCAGCGCAGCGGCACTTCGTCGTCCGTATCCTCGTCTTCGTGATATTCTCGCCTACTTCATCCTTGTCTTCATATATCCTCGTGTCTTCATATATCCTGGCGACCTATGGTGAGGGCAAGAGGAGCGGATCGTAGTACGTTTTGAGGCGGCCCACGTGCACAGTTTTGCGGCCGCGATGACGCATGTCCGAAAAGGTAGTGAGTGGCTCCACGATGTGATTCACAGGGGAGGTTTGACGGATAATGCGGTAGGGGCCGTGATACACGGTTCGAAATTTCGATGACAATCCCGGTGGGGTGCCGGGAACCCAAAGCCAAACAAGGGAACCTGCAGGAAAAACGTGTGGCGTCTGATCTTTCTCGTGGTGATGCTTTTGGAGGCCTTGAGATTCCGATGAAAAACACCGGGCCAACTGACGACATTCCTCCGCATGCTTGGCAACGTCTGAAAGGAGAGTACACTCGGAGGAGTTGGGACGATATGGTAAAATAGTGTCCATCGTGGACGACGCCTCACGCCCATAAAGGAGGAAGAAAGGGCTAAATCTAGTAGTTGACAATACTGGACTGGTGCTTCGACGTATGTCAAAGGAGCAACAGAAGGAGCTTCAGGAAGCGTGGGCAGTGCTTCCGCAACTTGTTGGCGGATGACTTGCTGCAGCTTTGCCTCTAAAGGAGTGGGAGCGTCAGGACGTTGGCGAACGGGGGACAGTTGACGGGAACTTCTTCTCGAACGAACTGCTTTATTTGTGGCAGCAAGGTGGACTGGTCTGCTTCAGGTGTTAAAGCTGCAAGCGGCGCCCGGTTTGAGAGCGAAGAGCGAGTGATTTGACGGTGCTTGCGTAATTCATCAAAGTTGTGGCATGCGTTGATAACGTCGACGACGGTGGCTGGATTTTTAGCCAGAAGCATCTGGAACGCGTCATCATCAATTCCTTGCATAATGTGATCAATCTTGTTGCTCTCTGACATTGAAGCGTCCACGCGCTTGCACAGGTCTACGACATCTTCAATATAGCTGGTAAAATTCTCACCAGCAAGCTGTGCACGGCCGCGCACGCGTTGCTCAGCGCGCAACTTGCTCACTGCAGGCCGGCCGAAAATATCGGCAAACTAGCCTTGAAAAATGACCACGATGTGATATCGGCCTCGTGGTTGCGGAACCATAGGTTTGCAACGTCCGTTAGGTAGAAAATGACGTTATTGAGTTTTTGGTTGTTGTCCCAGTGGTTGTGAATACTGACCCGCTCATATAAGGCCAGCCAGTCTTCCACGTCATGGTCGCCGGTTCCGCTGAAGATAGGAGGATCACGCTGGCTCAAAGCTCCAGCGCAGAACACGGCGGATGAGGGGCCGGTTGGACTAGGGGTGATAGCGTCGGTCATTGCTTGTGTCGGGAGTGTGCGGCTGCGAATTGCTCACCTCCACCAAGTGAAAGGGGGTTTTTACTGTGTTTTAACAGGGATAATAGCCCTCTCCAAGTTGCACGGCGAACCACACACGAACACAGCCAGTCTAGGTCTCCACAAGCGAGCTCGAGCAGCGCAGCGGCACTTCGTCATCCTTATCTTCGTCTTCGTGATATTCTCGCCTACTTCATCCTTGTCTTCATATATCCTCGTGTAGTTCACTTCAAATGCTTTAATCATTATTCTGAGAGCCGGAGTCGTAAACGCTGCTTGCTTGCGTGAAACATTAACAGCAAAAATGAATTAAATTGACTACTGTGTCTCCTCTACCATGCATGCCCCCTCAATAGACATTTTTACACTCCCCCTCCCCTCTACTCCGAATTCGAATACTGAGGAAAAGCCCTATTCGAAGAAAGCCCACCTTAATGAACATTTATTTTCAGCTTTTATTCCAGTCAAAATCTAGAATGTACTCTTATGTATAGCTGATAACAAGTTACAGCTGCCTATTAAAATGTAAAATATCACGCAAAAAATGACGCGTCATCATGAAGCAGCACTATTTGTAAAAACTTGCGCTATATAGTTGTGGCGCTATCACCTACCCGCCCGACTTATCGTGAATCCCGCGCGGCACCTATATGAGGTCGAATGACCGCATAATTCAAGCACCGTAGCAGGCGTTTGGCGAATATGACAGAGATTTTATTCTCACTACATACTGAATGAAAATACCGCACACAGGTATTGAAAGTTTTCTACAATGTCAACTTTAGTATTATTGAGAATAATGTTTAGGTTTAGAGAAATGCAGATACTTTGGTTCGAACAAATGTGGCTGTTATTTTCTTTTCAATTATCCGCATTGAATTAAAGTTATTCAATTGTATATAGATTTTAATGTTGTAGTGCTTAAGTAAATTATTGCTTGCATATCAAACAACGAAAAATGATATTTAATGTTAGGGCTAGATATTTTCTCATCCTGACATCGCCAATTCCGTAAATATTGTTACGGGGTAGTTCAGCTTGTAGCAGCGGGCGGACACCGAAGACAAGGCTTTCAAACAGACGTTCTCTGCAGGCACCGGCCGACGCTGTTGAACGTCGTCTTCTCTGAAACTCACGAGAGTCTTCTTCTTCTTTCCTTATGCGTATGCACCGCCTAATATGACACTACCCCGCCGGCTGAAAAGCACCGTCCCCGTGCGTACTAGCGTCCAAACCAGGGTCCATGTAGTACGGCTTTAGGCGTGCAACATGGACCGTCTCGGTGCGTGGTGTAGAGGCATGGCGGACGGGATGCAAGGGCGCGATTTCGTACGTCACTGGTGTCACTTGTAATATACGGTAGGGTCCTGTATAACGGGGCAAAAGTTTTTCCGAGAGGCCTACGCGGCGAGCTGGAGTCCAAAGCAGCACGAGAGAGCCGCAAGAATACTCGGTGTTGCGATGACAGGAATCATAGCGACGTTTCTGGGAGTGCTGAGAGGCTGCGAGTTGGTAGCGAGCAACAACGCGGGCAGCATCAGCTCGGGCTATGGCGTCACGAGCATATGAGCTGAGAGTGGTGTCAGACGGGAGCAGGCTGTCAAAAGGAAGCAGAGGTTCACGGCCGTATAGGAGATAGAAGGGGGAGTAGCAGGTAGTGTCGTGATGCGACGAAGTGTAAGCGAATGTCACAAATGGCAGCGTTATGTCCCAGTCAAGGTGGTCATCAGAAATGTACATAGACAACATGTCAGTCAGTGTCCGGTTAAGGCGTTCGGTAAGCCTGTTCGTCTGTGGATGGCAGGCAGTCGTGAAAGAATGACGAACGTTGCACAGCCGTAGGATCTCGTCGACTATACGAGCCAGAAAGCATCGGCCACGGTCGGTGAGCAGCTAGCGAGGAGCTCCATGGACGAGTATAACGTCGTTGAGAAGGAAAGCAGCGACATCAGTTGCACAACTGGTTGGTATTGCTTGTGTGACCACGTAGCGTGTGGTGTAATAAGAGGCCACCGCAATCCATTTGTTCCCCGATTCGTACAGTGGAAAAGGCCCTAGAAGATCCAGACCCACTCGTGAAAATGGGTCTATGGGGATGTCGATTGGCTGCAGAAGACCAGCTGGTAAACCTGATGGCTTTTTCTGGCGTTGACAGCGGTCACAACCAGCTACGTAGTGGCGGACTGCGCGATATAGGCCTGGCCAAAAGAACCGACGGCGCAAACTGTCGTATGTGCGAGAGATGCCTAGATGACCCGCTGTAGGAACGTCGTGAAGCTGTTGAAGGACGGCTGAGCGTAGGTGCTGAGGGACTACTAGTAGAAGGTTGGGGCCATCAGGTCGCATATTGTGCCGATATAAGGTGCCGTCGTGGAGCACAAACGAAGGGAAGGGTCATGGCGATCGGCGCAGAAGCGATTGATAATTTCGCGAAGCTGAGGGTCCTGGCGTTGCTCACGGCGAACGTTGGAGAAATTAGAAATAGAGAGCACGCAAGCGTCATTGTCACATTCAGGTTGACTTGGCGGGTCGACTGGATGACGGGACAGGCAATCGGCGTCTCGATGCAACTGGCCAGACTTATAAACTACTGAAAAATTGTACTCCTGAAGGCGCAAGGCCCAACGTCCAAGGCGGCCAGTAGGGTCTTTGAGTGTAGAAACCCAACACAGTGCGTGGTGGTCAGTGACTACTGTGAATGGCCGCCCATACAAGTAAGGGCGGAACTTTGTAATGGCCCAAACTAGGGCTAAGCACTCACGTTCAGTGATGGAATAATTTTGTTCGGCCGCAGAGAGGAGTCGGCTGGCATAGGCGATGACGCGAGGGGAGCCGAGCTGACGTTGTGCGAGAACGGCACCAATTCCATGACCACTTGCGTCGGTGCGTACTTCTGTGGGCGCTGACGGATTGAAGTGAGCCAGCACTGGCGGACCGGTGAGGTGGGCAATAAGAGCGACGAAGGCGGCCAATTGTTCGTGGCCTAGGTAAAGGAGACCTCTTTTTTTCAGAAGCTGCGTGAGCGGACGGGCTATTTCTGCGAAGTTTGGTACAAATCGCCGGAAATATGAGCAAAGTCCGAGGAAGCTAGGCACGTCGCTGCTAGATTTTGGTATAGGGAAATCCCTTACAGCGCGAATTTTGTCGGGGTCCGGCTGGATGCCATGGGTGTTGGGTGTTGACTAAATGTCCTAGGACCTTGAGTTCCCGGCGACCAAAGGTACACTTCTCGGAGTTCAACTGAAGGCCAGCTCGTCGGAAGACGCCAAGAATAGCCGAAACACGATGGAGGTGGCCTTCAAAGGTTGATGAAAATACGATGACATCATCGAGGTAGCACAGGCATGTGGTCCATTTGAGCCCGCGTAATAGGGAGTCCATCATACGCTCGAATGTCGCAGGGGCATTACATAAGCCGGAAGGCATCACCTTCAATTGGTAGAGGCCATCCGGGGTGACAAAAGCCATCTTTTCACGATCTCTTTCGTCAACAGAGATCTGCCAATATCCAGAACGGAGATCGATGGAGGAGAAGTAGTTAGCACCATGCAGGCAGTGGAGAGCGTCATCGATCCTTGGGAGAGGGTACACGTCTTTCTTTGTTATCTTGTTTAGGTGTCGATAATCAACGCAAAACCTCCAGCTGTTGTCTTTCTTTTTGACGAGTACTACCGGAGACGCCCAGGGGCTGCTCGACGGCTCAATAATGTTGCTTGCCAACATTTTCTCTACTTCTTCCTGAATGATCCTGCGTTCGGAAAGAGCAACTCTGTAAGGCCGTCGATGAATAGGTCGGGCATCTCCGTATCAATACGATGTGTGACGACGGACGTTTGGTCCAGGGATCCTTGACCGAAATCAAAAATGTTGCTGTATGACCGCAAAAGGCCGGCAAGGGCGCTGGCATATTCGGGACGCAGGTCAGAGGCAACCATGGCTGAGATGCGGTCCTCCGGACTATGTGATGGGACAGGTTGTGCAGGTACGTCGGCGTGACGGTCGGACAGCACTGCAGAAATAGTAAAGCTGGACAAAGGCGACAGCTCGGCAAGGAAAATGCCCTCCGGGAGAACTTGTGAAGACATGCTGAAGTTAAGTACGGGAATGTAGGTGAGGTTATTCTCGACGTGTACAATGTTATGAGGTAGGACGATGTTGCGCTGTAGAGTGACGTCGGTGATGGGGTTGACAACGTAGTCGCCGTTAGGAAGGGAGGGAAAAGGTGACATGGGCACGTATACTGCCGCCTCGCGAGGTAGGCGAGTAAATGTACTGGAGCGGAGGCGAAGCTGGGATTGGTCAGCGCTGGGGTCGTGAACACAATAGGGCAGGGCTAGGCGCAGAAGTCCGGAGGAACAGTCAATGAGAGCGGAATGGGCTGTTAAAAAGTCTAGGCCTAAAATTACGTCTTGAGGACAAGTAGTAAGGACGGCGAAGAGCACAGGGACGTGGTGGCCGGCGATGCTAACGCGTGCAGTGCACATTCCGATGATGGCAGCTGTGTTTACATCAGCAACACGAACTGTAGAGGTCTTAGCGGGCGTAAGAACTTTTTTGAGGCGCTGGCGGAACGACGAACTAAAAACTGAAATATGGGCTCCATTGTCAATGAGAGCGGACACAGGGACTCGATCTACGAGGACAATGATCTTACGGCGTGGTGCGATGGTCGAAACACAGTTGGCGGTCCGGGTTGGTAACGCAGCGTCACGTCCGTGTGCTGCGTTGCCTAGTTTCGCGAGTAGGTGCCTTGGTACGTTGGGAACAAACTGCGGCGACGAGTAGGTGATCGGGAATGGTGGGCTTGAGGCGATGGAGAACGGCTAGGACGATGGTCTTGCTCTATGTTCTCAGTACGAAGATGTGCTTGGGTGAGAGAAACGCGTCGTGGTGCTTAATAGGTATGGCGGATAGGGTTGTAGTAGGGTTGAGAGAGGGGAGCCGGACGGCTGCGGCAATAGCGGGACGTATGGCCAGCTCGACAGCAGACGAAGCAAATAGGCCTATCGTCAGATGTGCGCCACTCCGCAGGATTGCGGGTAGGGTAGCGCGGTGTGTAGGGCGAGGTTGTGGCAGCAGCAGCACCCACTGGGATTGGCTGTGGTGCAGGGGGTGGTGGGGCATAATTTGAAACGAGGCCCACATTAGCGAATTCTTGGCGGACAACAGTCTGTATCATAGCTATTGTTACCTGTGCTGGAGGTGACGTATGTGTAACAGGAGTCAAGGCCTCAATTTCCCTGCGGACGATGGTAGTGATGTTATACTGACTTGAAGGCTGCTGTAACGTGGGCAAGTCGTCACATGAGGATGTAGTCGCCGTGTTGGAAAGGCGCTGAAACCGATGGACGATGCGGCGCTGCTTCGCCTGTTCGAAACGGCGACAGACTTGCAGGACTGAGTCCACCGTAGAGCAGTCTTTGCAGAGAAGTATATTGAATGCGTCATCAGCGATACCCTTAAGTATATGGCCCACTTCATCATCTTCGGTCATGGAGGTATTCACCTTTCGACACAATGCGAGAACGTCCTGTGTGTAGGCCAGGTATAACTCGGTTGACGATTGAGCCCGAGTAGTCAGGCCTTTTTTGGCTGCCAGAGCTCGCCCAATTGGTTTGCCGAATAAGTTCTTCAGTTTTTGTTTGCAGATGTCCCACGTAGGCATCTCCTGTTCGTGATTGGTGAACCAGGTCTTCGCCGTTCCTTCCAGATAGAAGATTATGTTTGCAAGCATTATGCTAGCATCCCACCGGTTATTCTTGCTGCACCTTTCATATTCGTCGAGCCATTCTTCAACATCCTTGTCTTCGCTGTTAAAGATAAGCGGATGACAGATTTTGGTTAAAACCATGGGGGCAGCTGGAGTTTCTGTAGCGGGTGATGCGTCCTGGGATGCCATGCTTACTGTGGTAGTCGGTGGGGTGAGCTCAGAGAGATGACGTCCACTGCGCAAATCCAGGATCCTGGCGCGAAAGTACGAGGAGCTGTGGCAAGGGGAATCGAAAGTACCTCCACCAAGGTGTTACGCAGTAGGTCAGCTTGTAGCAGAGGGCGGACACCGAAGACAAGGCTTTCAAACAAACGTTCTCTGCAGGCACCAGCCGACGCTGTTGAACGTCGTCTTCTCTCAAACTCACGAGAGTCTTCTTCTTCTTTCCTTATGCGTATGCACCGCCTAATGGGACAATATTTTGGTTGGCAATGACGCATTTCGATTACAGTGAACCCGGTATACGACAGCTCGTTAGGCATCATTCATAACTGGCACCTTGGAACAGATAAGCTGCAAAGCTACGGCCAGTTTTGACCCTTAAGCCGCTATATTCTTCCTGAACCGGACAAACCTCTGTTCGCAATCTCTGACTCCTCGTTGCCGCCTTGGGACGCCGCCTTCATTTTGAACTTCTAGTGTACGCGGGTGGTCCTGACCGGTTCCTCCTGGGTGCGCCAAAAGAGCGGCCAGTGCGCCGAACACGGCAGATGAAAAGACGACGCCTCGATGTGGCGCTTTGCTGGCTGTTCACTTTAGGCCCAGGTTTCAGTTGTCTAATTCCTTCGCTCCTCAGGCTTGCAGTCTAATACCTTATTTCTATCCGTACAATTCTGACACTATGAATATTAATTGCCTGTTTCCTTGGGATATAATTTATGCCTATACTTTTTATGATGTTGCTTATTTCCCAAGGGAATTAAGTAATATGTAAAAAAATAAAACATGGGTATTAAATAAAAGAAGTTGGCCCATCTATAAAGTCCAAGAGAAACGATGATCTAACCTTAGCTGCACTAAGCAATATAACATGACTAGTTTTAAAAGAACCTAACTGGTGCCAGGTGCCGAATTGCTGCCTTAAGTTAGACATTGCTTCCATATCACAAGTACAACCTTTGTCAAAAGTGCAGAGCCCAAGGGGGTCTACTTCTGAGTCGCGTAGTGGCGATTTAGCATTACTGGAGGTCCTTCAACCTGGAGAGGGTAGGACAAAAATTCATTTTACCATCAAGAGATTTTCAGCGCTAGAGAGGCATTACAAGCTGCACGAAGTTTTTTATTTATTTACATGATACTGCAGACCTCTTTGGTCCAAGAGTGGATCAGAAGTAGACCCCCTGGGCTCTACACTTTTCACAAAGACTGCACGTTGCGTGTGTTCCCTTCTACCGCAGCATTATATCACCCATGCGCTTAATAAAGCACAATAGACACTTTTCTTGGAGTCTGTTCTCACCTACATTATAATCTAGTAATGAATTTAGGTGAAATCAAATGCTTGCAGGTGATGCAACATAGTCTTACATAATGCTGTGAAGTAAGGCGTTGAAAAACATCTTGGGAAATACTTTCGATGTGCTCTCATCTGTTCATTTTGCGCATTTGACTGGGGGTAGTGTGCGGTAATCAGTCGCCTTCGGGTATACTATAGCATGTACACGGCTTAATTACCCAGGTGTTTGAACTCACTTCTTCCGGGAAGCAAAGTGATCGTAATTGAGTTAGTATGAAGCACACAATGGTAAGTAAAGAATATTGGGATTGCAGTTGTGCTAAACCGGGAAGAATGTTCTTGCTTCGCAGTATTGCTGAGGCTACTTATCAGAATTACATTGTTCAGTTGCAAGGATTCAACACAGATATGCAGCTGTAAAGAGTCTTACTGCTGTTCCGCTTGTAGCCGTGCGCTGAAGTGTACATATTTGGCATACCTTCCAGCTTTGTTAGCTGCTTGTTAGCAGTAATTGACATGACACTTGCTTAATGTCTGATCAGCCGTTATTGCAAGATCAAGCACATTAATAATGATCATGTCTGCGTTTGGTTCAGACGTGGTATTTCACGGCAAACTATACTTTTACGACGACCTGCTATGTCACTCCGGCGGACGGGCATCCACCTCACACCAATATCTCTCATCTCTGGGCTGTGGCACTTGGAGCGCCACTATTGGAGCGTAGCATGAATTTACGATGGCGTCATAAATCAGCTCAGCCAATCAGACCAACTGCATATGCAATTCTGATACTGGGCATGGGCATCCCTAGTAGTATACGCACAAGGAGTTATGCCGTTTCAAGGTTTCAAACACACGGTTATCCCTAATTCTAACACAGGAATAGCATCAAGTTTCTGAGAAAGCTCTGCACCTTCTGACCAATTCCTACTTCTGCGCAAATCTGGCACAAAAAAGGAATTATTCGAGGCATGAAAAACACAATACTTAGTTACCAATCGATTTGATAAACATCTAACGTTTATTTGCTCACTGTTCTAGTTTTAAGAAATTCGTTGACCCCCTGCCATAAGCATGGTAGCTGTCCGTATCTGATTCTCGAACCAGGACAAACTTGTCTTTAATATTGTGAAGCAGTATTGCTGCACTCGATAGCCACACCACTGCTTTCTGGCGGATACATATTACAAATATTTTCACCCAATATGCTGTATTCCATGATTCGCTTTTTGTCAACAAAGATCGCCTAATGTTCGCAGCTATTGCAGTCGGATCGAGAAAGAATTGGCATGTTTTCGCGCGTGCAGCTGCTCGTGCAGAGCGAGCGCTACAAATTTCTACTGCTATGCAGATTGGTTCTCTTAACGTGATCCATCATAATTGGCTTTCGTCTACGCGCCTGACTTCTCGTGAGATGTCGCAGAAATGCCGGGCTGTAAAGATAAAGAAGTCGCGTAGTAGTGAACACCTTTGTTTCCTAACTCTCTGTTAAGGGATATGTTATCTTAACAATATCTTGAATTCCGATGTCGCATCTTTTCTTGCAGAAGTACCTCAGCCTCAAGCACGAGACTCCAACTCAGAGGGCACAAAAAATAAGCTTGACTGCATGCTTTGGGTGAAAGGTGAATCAAACGAACCAAGTGAAGCTTGCGAAAAGCAATTCAATGACCTTTGTAATAAGGTAACACGTCAAAGTTTCAGCACCGCGGGATGCACCTCACCACCGAATCGTGAACTGAAACAAAGTGCAAGAGCTGACAAAAAATTGGAGCTACCGCAGGAAGAAGACGGGAAAGACCGAGATAACTGAGGTTACGATGTTGTCCTTGCCACACTTTTCGTGACTATTGTATTACTGAGTATTACTGCCACAAAGAACTCCCTGTGTGGCTAAATAGAACTTTTGCTTTATTTGTTTCTAATATAAAGGTGATGGACAGTCTTTAAATACCGATTGAGCCTTAAACTGGAGTACCCGCTTTATACTTGAAAAATAAACATAGGTTAAAATATTTATGTTCACATTTTGAGTGCTGCAAGCTGATTATAAACTTATTTTTTGGCGGGGACGGGGAACGTCTTCCCCATCTATAGTTACTTGCCTCCAGAGTCGTCTTTTTGTGCTCCAAAGCAGGTAGTAATTTGAAAGAAGAACAAGGAAAAAAATGCAAACGTGTTTTTGCTAAGCTAATCCCGGTGGTAGTAATAAGGGGAATAATCTAAAAAAAATGCAGAGGTGCACTTACGTCTGCTCGGGTGCACTAATGCGAAAGCGTTGCGAGTTGTGTCATGCGGCTCGGTAGGTTCGCCGAACATTACGCTAGCGTACATCGGGCGCAATTGGCTAGGCGGCCTATGTATTGCGTATTTGCTCCTTTTAAATGAAGGAGTCACACAATTTGAACTTCATGAAGAGCACTATGACGACTGCACAAAGCGACAGTGTTGCACTGTAAACCTCACGAAGACGACGTTTACTGCACAGCCCGAAAATAATCTATAGTTTTAGTCGATGCGTTTGCGACTGCGGCTATAGTAACATGTCCTTATGGCTGAAACGGGACATCGCCATTTTTGTTGGCTTTTGCAAAACAGTGACATCGCCTGAGATTTTTGCATGGCTCTGAGGAAACCTGTTACAGGTACGCCGACTCGTTATGGACCGGGACAACAATGTTATCGCGGCGGATGAGACAAAACTAGAAAAACAATGACCCGAACGAGAGCCCGCTGAAGCCTTTAGGACCTGTGATTATGAACTTGGCGAGATGTGTTCGAATGCTCGAAAGTATATAGGCATAGTTGTTCGAGAGGTTACAACAGCTATTTTTGATGTGCTTAAGTATGACTTCTTATAACCGCCTTAAAAATGTCGTGTGATATATAAGTCTACGTTCAACTGCACCACGGCATTCTGATGAAAAGCGTTACTTTTTTGAATGTCTCAACAACTACTGTGACTTCAAAAGCTCTGTTGTCAAGCTTGTTGATTTTAACTGTGTCCGGCTGGCGACGAGGCCACTGACATATCATTCACAAAGGTAGTACAGCTCTACTTTATTTACAATAATTGCGTTTTCTTTGATGTATAACATAGGAATTGGGTTGACAAAAGCGAAATATATCTACAAAGTTTTAAGGCTTGAGCCATTCGCATTTACACTGGGTGCATGTTATTAGAGAATTCAGCAATGTGTACAGATTTGAACAAAACACGCTATGATTTTCCAACATCCTTCACTTTATACACTTTTTAACAGTTTTGCAGTTTTTTTTACACGCACACAGTTTAACGCAGTATTTTACAGTTAACATTTATATGAACAGTTTACCAGTTTAACAGTTTAACAGTAGTGACAAATTTAGCAGGAACATGTGAAATTTGAATATGAAGTTTATAGGTGCTGACAGTTACAAATAATGTGTTCAAAACTAATAGAACAGCTGGAAATGGCAAGCAAAAATTCTAGAAGCGGAAAGAACACTTAAGCGTTCCTTTAAACTGGCAATTGAAACAGCATGCTAAGTTCAAGGAACAAGACCGAGCCAGTGCAGTCAAGGATAACAACAGTATTGACGATTGCAGCAATTCATGCGGCACCTGTCGGCGAAGCTATGAAAAAACCCTGAAGGGGTCCAAGTTAGAGGAGCGCTTTACTCGCGTTATGTAAACCCGCTATCAACGCGCGTAGCTCTTCGGCAAAAAACAAACAAACCGAAAACCTATTTTCAGCGTATCCCAGTGCGTTTTAGCACAGCGACAAATTGTTGCCTATATTTCCTCCTTGCTGTAGCGACCAATATGGGGGATCGATGTAGTTCCAATCTCCGCGGAAAGCGATGAAAATGTCGTTGATAATTTACATCTAGTCTAGTCAGTTTTGTTGTACGATTTCTTTTCTGGCATCAGCTGCCTCCAGCTAACGTAACTATGATAAAAAAACGCCAACGGATAAGTACGTGTAAAAAATAATACCTGCCATGTAGCTCAACTTCTCGCCTTGCGTGCATCAATCGGCACACGAGTAAAGAAATATAACTCCTAGCTTTGACAGCTTCGTCACAGCGTATTGAAAGCTTGTTCTGATAGCATCACCGTCAAATGCATTCAAGGCAGCAGTCTATGGCGATCGGCTGAATTCGCCGCGTTTAGTAGGCATCTTTCGGCTAACAACACTGAGTTTATTCTTGGACTGCGCACGATTCGACAATTTTGTATACTGCCTGATCGCTAGCCTAAGGAGGTGCTCAATTTTCGCGTTGCAACTTATTATACTTCAATAATGATCCCCGCATAGGTAAAACTTTTTGTTGGGCTAGTTGGTCCATAACGCTTTGAAAAAACGTCAGTTCAAATGAAATAGCCCGAAGCCCGAAAGCACTGGTGCGCCTGTGTCTGCGCCAGTGCTAAGCAAACTTTTTTTTTGCGGCCGTTGATAATCTAGATAGAAGAATCTAGATAGAAGGTTCGACAAAAGCAAGGTGTTGAAAGTTTTCAGGTATGTCGACGATTTTTAATACTGTTAAGCAAACAAGACACAGCTATTTACCAGTTCACTGTTGAGGACATTTTAGCTGGTTTTAAAGACTTTAGTTATGTTTTGGAATATACCTGTGAATTCGCAAAAGATAATAGGCTACGGTTTCTAGACCTGGAACTCCTCTTGGAGAAAGAAATGATCGGTTCGATGTACAAACCTCGAAGCCAGACAGAACTTCTATTCTAAGAATCGTTCCATTCTAAAACGGTTAAACGGGCCATAGCCACATTGGGATTAGGTTCGGCAATAAAGAAATCCTGGTCGCGCAACATGCAAAAAAGTTTGCAGTTGAAGGTTTCGCGATTGCAACAAGCAGGGTTGGCAGTGGCTGAATCCCTGCTTCAGAAGGTCAAGGGCAAGAAAATAAATGCTCAATAATAGAACAGGAGTGTGAGACAAGTTGTTATTCCGTACACGCACTGTGCAGCAAATATTTTGAAGAAAGTCGCTAATAATTTCAAGGTGCCTGTTTTGTTTTCCGCCCTTCGTAAGCTGGCCGAATTGTGTTCCAGGAACAACAAGGAACACCCAAAAAAGCGAACCTGTGGTGTATATCATGCTCATATGTTTGGCGGTTGTAGAGAAAGTGTTATCTACAAGATTCCTTTAACATGTGGCCAAACGGACACACGAGGACAAACGAGATATCTGAATGAACGTTTGAAGAAACACGAACGCCTGCTCGGAAAACAATTGTGTCCAATCTTTCGGCTTATTGCAGCAAATGTAAATGCATGCTTCGTGTAAGGCCGCGGTGGCCCTTTCTTTAATGTTTCGGGGCGCGCGCCGCAGAAAACGGCGGTGGGATGTTCTCCAAGCTACGAGAAAGCGACGCGACCGATTACGTATTCTCGGCCACCGCGCTGCGCCTCCTCGCTCTCGTCGTCATGCGCGGAGTCACGCGTGCATTCCCCCGCACAGTCCCGGCCCTCCTCCTCGCTTCGCGCGGGAGGGCCGCGCGTGCTGACCACGTTCGAGTAAATTCGAGGCCTCTCCAGAGGGCCGAGGGGAGGAGGAATAGCTTTGGCAGCACTAAGCTGTTTTCCGTTCCTCCTCCGCGTCTAGAAGCTTCTGCGCTGGCTATTTAAGAGAGCGCCGCGCAGCCATCGACGGTTCTGGCTCCGATTCGATTCGCGCTCAGAGAAGACAGCGTAGCAGGCAGGCCCCGACTGAGAAGTCGTCAAAAGAGTGATGCGCTCGTTTTGCCGTTAGTTATTCGCTCAGTCTCGTTTGTAAAGTGTGTCGCCTCTTTGTCTCGTGTCAATAAGTTTTCTGTATCTTGTGTTTGTGTCGTATAAACTTAATTTTCGTTTTGTTACTGCAAGTTCGTCGTCCTATGTCTCATTGTGTGTTTGTGTGTGAACTGCACGTCGCCCGCCGAATCGAGGAGCACCTTGGAGAGGTGCGGAAGATTTGAAGAACAAGAACAACCCTTGACGTTTTACTCATCAATTACTAGAAACCGTGATTCTGGACAGACGTCGAGACAGCGCAGGCCGTGAACTAAATAAAGCTTTCTTTATAAACCAAAAAGGCTCAGCGTGTGTGAGTGAAGCGTCTAAAACGCTCTATGAGAGCAAACGTGCCTTTTCAGAAGCCCTTTGTTAAGTCGGTGCTCTTTCCTGTCCCTTCTTCGTTTCGCTTTTGGGCTATTACATTTGCGCTGAAGTTTTTTTCCGCATAGGTAGTTTTCGGCAACCGGTCTGCGACGACTACGCGGTGACTGAGCCGGCACCTTTATTTTAATATATTTCATATATGTTATATTATATACATGTTGGCATCTGCACCTACCGCGTCTTTAAAAACCACTAGGGTGACGTGGAAATGAAAGGACAAGTTTTTTACTCAGAATAACCGGCAGTGGTGTCGATGTATAACTTCTAAACACGATATAATCAATAAACGATCTGGTAAGTTTTTCCTTGACATATTCTTCGCGCGTAACACCAGAGTTCGCTTCTGGTATATTGTAATTCACTAAGGTATCCAGGTAGTCGCATACTTCAACCTTTTTCGAGCACAGGCTATCTATGATGCAATCCCTTGAGATTATTAAATTACTTATATGTCCATGTTTACCGAGAACCGTTTCAAAATCTAACAAGAACTCGCCTATCAGTACGCTGCTGGCAGGGCGGCAAACAGCACAAACGACAAAAGTGTGTTCATCAAAAGTTAAGATTACAACTACTGCTTGTAAGTGTTCGGTAAGCATTACGATTTGTTCAGTCGTACATCTGTCTTTAACGTACAGATGCCTCCTCCCCGGTCCCTTTCACGGCAAATGTAATATGAACGATAACCTGGTCACAGATATGTTTCTCACAGAATCATCCACTTTAAATTGTTAAAGCTTTTATGTCTGTTTGCTCCGGCTTCCGTGCTAAATTCGAAGCAAGTTCACTCCAATTCATCCGAATACTGCTTGTGTCGGTGTGGAAAAAATCAATGCATTTCGCATACCCTTCTTTCAACGCAGTGTTTTATCGACATGCATCTGTACAAGTCCGAGAAAGGTTTTGTACCGATGAGAGCTTGGCTGAGTCATCTAATGACTGAATTCGACTGACTTTGTCTCCTTTTTTCCCAAGAATACCTTGCCGTTTCTTGTCCATGATGATTTGAAGTCGTTTTCACTCGGTTTTTGTTTTGTAGCCCACGTAATATCCTGAACATATCGAGTAAGGTTGTGACTGATGTAAATGTTTTTCGATTTCAGCCCAGCTCTCTATACGGCTCATAAATTGCGAGCTTTCAGAATATGATGTCGGTAAACGAAGCTATTGTGGATCCTAAAACATCGAGTACATTTTAATTTGCTTTGAAAGGGAGACCATGGATTCGCATCTTGCCCCACATGTATTCTTTACAACATTTACAGCTGTCTTGACCTGTTTCGTTCACTAGTACCTTTTTTCATTTCTTCGTGAAGTTCGTGCAACTGTTGACGAAGTTCTGCGATGTTTTTTTCATTTCCAGCAGTTTCTTTCTCGACGTCATCATGCTGCCCTGATAAAGTCATCATTTCTTCTATGGTGGTAACTGCTTTCGTTTCCTCCTGTACCTTTTCATAGGCGTCATCCTGTCTTAAACTGTGATTGCTCATTTCTGTTCAATCGATTCCATTCTATTGAACATGTAAGCAAGTTTCACAAGCAGCTTATTCTTGTCACCTTTGGTCTGATTGCCCTGTTCTTCGGCTTTTACAAGCCCTAAATGCACGCCTGCCGTATCTCAACCGGACATATTGCACGTCACCATGCATGAATGTCCTTTTCTGACATTGATTTTACTCCATTTTTTGTCACACCGGAACATTTTTCTATATCCCAAGCCGCAAGCTAAGGTCGGTCCACGCTCGGTCCTTGTAAAACTCATCGGACCGAGCCCATGGTCGGGGATTCATAATTGCCATAGAATGGTTAATCATCGGCAGTGGACCTCGGATAAAAAAGTAAGGTTGACTTGGCCAGCCTAATTCCGCAGTTGGGTCATGCATGGGCCATTGCTTAGCTACGCATGGCTCAACCACGGCCGCATCCTTGTCAGGTCGGCGATACTCGTTGTACGGTTGTTTATCCATGCCTGGTCAGCAGTCTACCATTTCACAGCCTATGTTTTACCTTTGCAACGTGTGCGTTTCGAGTATGCATGGAAATTTCTGCTGCGACAGTATTTTAGACGCGCTTGCTTTTCTCCAACAGGCTATAACATTCTGCCATTCTCTAGATATATTTGCGACATTCTTCCGGTAAGTGAGAAGAAACCCATGCGTATCTAGCTTAAGAAGCCCCCACACCATGAAGAGTACAACGAAAGAACTTTTATGGGCTAATCTTAAATACACGTAACAGGCCCAAAACCCCCATGATAAAAAGTTGCATGTTTCTTTCAACATTTTACGTTTGTTAGGCCTCGCGGATATTTATTCCGGCAATCAGCTTTTAGCCTGAGTTGAAGATGTCACTTTTCTTTTATTTATGCGTCTGCTGTCCGATTCCTTCGCTATTACGAGGCATCGCCTGACTGCTGTCACAGCCTTCACGGACACGACGTTACTCAGGAGAATGTCGTCCCTCTTTAGGGGCCCTAGAAGATCTACAAATGAAAACTGTCATTTTGTCTTGCCATATTGACGTTAGCCGTACCTTTTTTTTTTTTTTTACTATGTCTTTAGGGATTTTTAGCGATTCGCCACCTGAGCTACTCGGCGAGACATTCTCATCTGCCAGTCACAGATTATGGATGTATTCTCTAATAACCCGGATTCGTAACTCTGTTTTATAGACTTAATTCACTGACACTAGAGGAAAAGTTACCCATTAAACTCTTGCACTGGACTGGTGAACTCGTAATAGCCGTTCAAAGGGGCTCACGTGGTACTCGACTTGCGGTGACAGGCCTACATTCCGGTGGTGGCAATTTTGAAATGTTTAAACGCGAACGAGCGGGAAAGGCTCTAATTTGCGTGCACAAATGAGTGAGAATTGTTAGAAAGTGTGTAAATATAGTTAATCAACCAACTGCAGTCCGAAAAATTCCGAGAACACTGCAGAATATGCAGTGCAGAAATACGAACGCCTGACCATTGCTACTGAACATGGTACATCGCGCACCCATCGTTGAACACAACTAGTGTTCCGTTGAAAGCATCAAATTTCACCGGCGTTCTATAATTGATTTACACGAAAGGCAGGGCTCAGTATCTGTCACTAGCAGATTTCCGCTGACGCATCTTGCGAACAGAGCAGCACGGTATTGCTTACGCATTTCTGCAGTGCAGATTCTGTAGTGATCTTGGAAAAGTTTATCTAAATAGCTTACACTAACCATTTTATCACTTGCATGACTTTCCTAGACGCTGTATCCGATGGTGCTAATTATTTTCTGATATACTAATTTATGTCTATTTTACATCGCCGACAAGGTCATGATAACGCAAAGCCCGCCTGCAAAGCCATACAATCCGTACACATAATTAAAATAATGAGCATCCAAAAATTGAAAATGGAGTATGAAAGCATGCGCAAGCATGAAAATGTGCGGTGAAACGTTTCAGCAGCATGTTTCGTTATTTGAAACTGTTCTTGTATACAACGGCCTTAAGGGGTAAATCGAATACCAATCGCCAAGTGGAGGTGAGCGATACAAGTAGGGCGCTCCCCCCAACTTTTCTATATTATGTGGCGTCATTGCGCCACAAAACTCATTGACGAAAAATTGCTCGGTCCTGTCCCCTCCGAACTTGCACCTGTGGGAGCTATATCTGGGCGTTTTAACTCACAAAATATCGTAAATTAGGCCTTAACGCACCCGTGTTACAAAGTGCGAAAGTGCGTACCATTTTCTTCTGGCGGGCCGCAAGGTACATGCCCCAATGCCTCGTATTCTTCCATTAAATTAGGGCGAGAATATGAAAGGTTTTATTCTTCAGGAAATCCGGCGTTGCAGGTTTAGCGAAAAATGAGCAGGCTGAGCATTTAAAGCAGTGATAGCTGATATGTCCTGACAGCGACTCTCATTTTACCGGCACTCACATACGGGGTTGAAACGTGGAGACTAATGAAAATGGTTTTACTTAGGTGGATGACAACGCCGACGTGTTCATGTCAGTGCGCGTTTAGGAGCACCAGGGGTTTGAACTTCTGGAGCCCTCAACTACGGTGCTTGACAAACCCTGAGTAGCTATGGCTTGTTAAACCCCACAAGCCAAACTAAATGGTACTCTGCCCAAGGATCGACTCCCGGGTACGGCGACCGCTTTTCGATGAAGGCGAAAAGCAAGGCGACTTTAAAGAGCATTAGGTGATTGAATCTTTACGGAGCCCTTCACTACGGCGCTTGTCATACCCTAAGTTGCTATGACTCGTTAAACACCACAAGCCAAACTGAATGGTGCTGTTCTCAGGGATCGAATCCAGGTTGCGGCGACCGCTCCTCCACGCAGGCGAATATCAAGGCTTCCAAGAGCTCTACAAAGTCAGTGCATGTTAAAGGGCGCAGGGTGATCGAACCTTCCGGAGCCTTTCACTACGGCGCTCGCTTGTCATACCCTGAGTAGCTTTGACGCGTTCGTCTCGACCGACCCGCCGAGAGGGAGCAGTGGTTGCTGCGCTCGACTACTGTTCCTAAGGAGGGGGGATCTAATCCCGGCCTCGGCCGAACGCTTTTCGATGGAGGTGAAAAGCAAGGCGGCCGTGTACTCTGCGATGTCAGTGCCGGCTAAAAAACTCCAGGTGATTGGAAATTTCCAGAGTCCTCCACTACAATGTATTTCATAAACTCAGTTGTTTTGGGACGTTAAACCCCAAAAACCACCAAACGCCCCTTATTATATCGACCCAGCATGGATTTCGCTCGAGCATATTCTGTACTACACAACTTTTGGAATTCCTTTTGTGATATTGGATACGGCTTTATTATTACACAAATTCCGTTTTTATTGATTTTTGGAAGGTGTTCAACGCGGTCCAGAATGATTTGCTTTTGTATAAATTTCAATCTTTTATTCTTCGTGATTCATAGTACAGTTGGCTCACCAATTATTTGCACGAACGGCGACTGAATGTGGTTCTTATTGGTGTCATGTCGTGAGTGGTTAATGTCTTGTCAGAACAAGGACCCAGTGGTTGGTACAAGGATCAGCCCTAATCTTCATTTTCATCAATGAGTTAACTCATGTCCTTGCTTCAAATATGAGATCGCATATGAATAAATATGTTTGATACCATCCCGTCTCATGAGAAGATGAGATAAGCGTTTTAAAGTCTGATTTGGAAGAAATTATTCTTGGTCAGAAAAATAGAAGAATGATTTGAACGTAATCAAAATTCTATCCCCCATGTGTAGTTTACGGACAAGATATTTATTACGTGCTTTTTAAACATTATCCATTATATGGTGTGGACGGAGTAAACTGCACGGGAATAACGTTCCTGCCACTTAGGACTGGAAAACAAATACTGACATAACAAGCGGTAAAGCATGTCGCCTTTTGCACCTTTTTCAGAGAAACTTCAAGTGTGCACCCAGAAGTCTGAAATAAAATTTGCATATTACTTACACACAGCCGGTTTTAGAATACACATGAGCAGTGTGGGGCCTTTTCAGAAACGTGCTTCTAGATAAGCGAGACTTTGTTCAAAAATGGCTCTGTGATTTGTCACGGGCGCCTCCAACTACAAGAAAAGAGGTTCAGAAATTGCAAAAAGATAGATAGAAGTTGCTCTCCAGAAGCAGGAAAATATCGTGGTTAAAGCTTGTACACATTAACTAATTCCGAATTGAATTTACTCCCGGATAATATAGTGTGTGCGTCCAATTTTCCGCCTGCCATTAAAAAATATACATTCAATTTTTACATGATAATTCCGGTGTACTAATAAATGCAACCGCAGCATATTTTTTTCAGTAGATACTTGGCGCTTTCTACTAAATGCATTGATATCTTCCTTAATTAGGATACGAGGTTCTTGTGTTTTAGCGGTGTAACTAATTTGCTACCCTCTTTCTCTCTATACACTTTCACTCCCACATTCCTTGCTTCCCTTACGGCGCGGCTCAGGTGTCCACAGACACAAGTGTGACAGATACTGCGCCTTTCCCTTCCTGTGAACCAATTATTATTATTATTATTATTATTATTATTATTATTATTATTATTATTATTATTATTATTATTATTATTATTATTATTATTATTATTATTATTATTATTATTATTATTATTATTTGACTCTTTCCTTGTGAAACTTATGCGATTTAATTTCCTGCCAACATTAATGCCCAACGGGCGCTGTATGCATCTCTAATAAACATAAATAAATATAGAAGGGTAATCTTCGCTATAACCTCTTTTGGTGTTTCTGGGCACTTTGGCTGCCGGAACTCATACTGACGTTCTGCGACTATACTTCGCTTCGAAAATAAATTAATACATATGAACATTATGGAAGAGATGTATACACAATAAATGTACTATATATGAGTAAAATATAAAAGGAAAGTTGGTGTGCAACAAGCTTGGTTATGTGCGGTCATGCAAGCCAGAGCGTTGCTATGCTTGGTCACGCTCTATTGCTGAGGGAAATTATACTCTTTGATTGCATTTTTTATAAATAAGAAGTTCGCTCAGGCTTGATCAGACACGGTTTCTTGTGGTTTAGCTTCTAAATGGCTCCCTACGAACATCAAGGAAACGCGGCCGAAACACTGATTCCGGAGCGCGACTCCTCCATGGCTATCTGCGAACTTAAAAAAGAAACAAACAGAATATTGACGCGAAGACCAAGAGGGCATTTTGAAAGTGGACGTCCAAAGAGGCGAGGCGGATTGGCAGTGGTGGTGGTGGAGGGAAAGGATGGGCTGATGATCGGAAGGTTGTGGTATTTGCAGGCAATGTTATATATCTGTTGATATATGTACCGGTACGTATAAAGATTCCCAGATGTGTCGAAAAGCCGTAGTTGTTCCAGACTACGAAACTAAGAAAGCGAGGCAGCCGAATAGAACGCGAGCACCGCCGGCTGTGCGCGGTGCACGTGGGAAGAAGTAGCGCGGCGCGTGCTCCTAGCGCTGAACCATAGGTCAATCTGCGAGGTTGATGAGCTTGGCTCGACGAGACCTGTAAAGCTTTCGATTTAAAAATGGGAACTGCGCTATATTGCAATAGATTTGTTTTAAACGTTGAGAAGAATCGCATTTGCTTTTAGTTGTCTCTCTTTAAGATCGCATTCATGTACACAATTCCTGGAACACAAGTTGTGCTTCGACGTTTCGTTGTGATCACTCCGAAATAAAGTGAAGTGATCCGTTCATGCGCCGTATCGTAGCAATTGAGCAGCCGCTCAGAGTGCCTGCAAGAGAGTGCCTCCGCGTGCTCAGGGTTCATTTATTTTTGCTCATTCTATTGGTGTTTTAATTATTCTTTTGGCACGCGAGCTATATTTCGAGACCTTTGTGAGCAATACAACACTCGAAAGCTAATATATGCCGCCTTACTATTTGTACACGTCATTCTATAGGTAGAAGTTTCATACCGCTTTCTGCGCAAGCAACAAATTCCGGCCGCTCTCGAACAACTGGTGGTTGTTCGAGAGCGGCACCGTCCTCGGCTGTAGAATCCGAGGACGGTGGCATCCGTCACATCACAGTGCGCATCAGAGGTTCATTATGCGCTGTATGGTTTCTCCATTAAGAAGCCGTTCCTTGGTATCACACCACCGAAAACTGTCCGTGGTTGTATAATTGGCATTTCAGACGACTACTGGTCATTATTTTCGACAGCAACTAAACATACCTAATTTGGGGCGCTGCGTTATATGTTCTCTGTATTTGTCAACTGTGTGAAATACATAACCGATGCGCTCATTGACCTATAACCGTATCACACGAGACTACAATCGCGGCAAAGCGCTCTTAAGGGTCAGGTACCAACCTTGAGTGATCCGAAAGACGTAATAAACCTGAAAGCATAGCTAAGGTCTCATTACTGATGTGACTGTCTTCTCCAGGTTATATTGACATGAAGTTTCGCCATACTTACCTGAGCGAAACAATTTTCACGAAAATAATCTCCAAGAATTCAGGTAAAAACATCACTACTGACGATATTTTAACCAACCAATTCCATTTCTGTGTGCATCGCAAGCATGTTAAAGCAACAACAAATATTTGTGATTTTGTGCTACATTGTAAACGCCACAGTTGAGGAAAACAATATGAGAGCCTCAAATGGTGTAACTGTGAAAAGCGCGCGGATCTACTTGTCTTGGTGATGATATATTAGATGTTAGAGGCGATCTGGACTCCAGAAACCAAATATCAAGCGATAAAAGGAAGCCCAATCTAAGGCGGTTTTCACAAATCCTCACGTGCTCAGGAGCACATTGTACCAACGTATATTCATTGATAATTGATACAGCCCAAGCTAGACCACAACCAGGTATAGTCTCTTTATGTTTCTGTGTTTCTCCTATATCTTAGCCATGTTTCAATTTTTCAAATATGGCCGGTTTCAGGTTTTTAAAAACGGCGTCATCTACATTGCTATATTGATTTGTGTTATACATGTTATAATTTGGAATCGCGAGTACGGAGCCTGCCCTGGCCAAAACGTTCAGCAAGAATTCTGGACATCATTTTTAGACCTTTTATCCCTGCTACAACACCGCACTACTGAGAGCTACAGGAGAGCATAATTCGTAGAGCTTCCAGAAGCATTTGGTTAGTTGCTACTTAGCAGTTCCTTTGTGACTACGTATGAGCTCTGTTGATTTATGTTTCAGTTCTCCATCTTTTTAGCGAATTTATATTAAGTGTCCCAGATAATTTACATGGGAGTGATCACCTTCCTACAACTATCAGCTTAACAACCTCTACATCTATCATTCAAACTAAACCGCGCTGTTGGAAGCTGCATTTAGCTGACTAAAATTGAAAAGAAAAAGGTTGGTCGGGGTGGCGCTGTGGTAAGACGCCGGACTACTGTGCCGGAGTTCCCGGGATCGAATCCCGGCCTCGGCGGCTGCGTTTCGATGGAGGCGAAACCAAGTGGCGTCCGTGTACTGTGCGATGTCAGCGCACGTTAAAGATCCCCAGGTGGTCGAAATCACTCCGTAGCCCTCCACTACGGCCCCCTTTCTCAATATCCACTTTCACCCCCACCTTCATCCCTTCCCTTACGGTGCGGTTCAGGTGTCCACAGAGCAAGTGTGACAGATAATGCGCCTTTCCCTTCCTATGAACCAACCAACCATTGAAAAGAAAAAGGTAATTTAAAAAACGTTTTTCAGGAGATACTAATGTTCAAGAACGGGCAACAGCGTAAGTGCAGACACAAGTCCAGACCTCACTTTCGTAAAGGGTACAAATCAAACAGAGTGGGAAAACACCCTAGAGAATCTAGGAAGCGACCACTACATAGTCCAGCTCACAATGACGGCAGAGTCCACCAGACGGAAGCTTGGGAAAGCCCGCCTCACAGACTGGGACGCATTCAGACAAGGGAGCAGGGACCTAACAGGACAGATTACGAGCATCCAAGAATGGTGCCAGCAGCTCAAACAAATACAGGAAACGTATACGAAGGAAGTAGACAGAACCGAGCGAGCACCAGAGGTGGACAAGCGCCTGCTTAGGCTATGGGAGGCAAGGCGCAGTCTCACCAAGCGATGGCGGAAACAAAAGCTAAACAGAAAGCTAAAGAAAAAGATTGCAGAAATCACAGCCAAGGCAGAAGAATACGCCACACAACTAGCAAGGCAAAACTGCCAGGAATTCAGCAACTCGCTAAACGGCACACTGAGCACGGCTAAGACATGGCGTATCCTGAAAGCCATGATGGATCCGGGAAAAACGAGGACCGAAAGCAACAAGACAATACAAAGACTAATCCACCAGTACGAAGGAACCGAGGACCAAATGATTGAGGACCTAAAGGCCAAATGTTACGGGAAAGAAAGCCCAGAAGAATACAAAGGAAGTTATCAGGGCAAAGAGAATCCTGAGATGGACAGGCCGATCACGCTGGCAGAAGTGCACGAGGCGATGGGGGCCCTCACTAAAAACACGGCAGCCGGGGGAGATAAGATACGAAACTCCCTCATACGCAACCTCAGCGAGGGGGCAGTAAACCAGCTGACAAACTACCTCAACCAACTCTGGGCCGAGGGCACAATCCCGGCCGAATGGAAACATGCAGAGGTGGTAATGATTCCCAAACCGGGCAAAAAATTGCAAATCGAGAATCTGCGGCCAATCTCCCTTACCTCATGCTTGGGAAAGCTGTATGAAAGAATAATTACGAAAAGAATCCAGCGGTGGATGGAACGAGAGCAAATCTATCCACACAGCATGTTTGGATTCAGGTCTAAGCTATCTGCGCAGGACGTTCTCCTACAACTCAAGGAGGACATCCTAACCAACATCCCAAAAACAGGGGAAAACGTGGTCATGGCCCTAGACATCAAAGGGGCCTTTGACAACGTCAGCCACCCGGCCATAATGGAGGGACTCCAAAATATAAACTGCGGGGAAAGAACTCACAACCATGTAAGAGCCTTTCTAGCAGGCAGAACAGCCACCATAGCGCTGGGGGAGGTGAGAAGTCAGCCTTTCAGCACCCCCCACAAGGGAACCCCACAGGGGTCGGTGATCTCGCCCGTGCTCTTTAACCTAGCCATGATTGGCTTGGCCAAAAGACTGGAAGAAATCGAAGACATACAGCATGCCATGTATGCGGACGACATCACGGTTTGGACCAACCGGGGCACGCTAGAAGAGAAGCAGGAAAGCCTACAGAGAGCCGCAACATGCGTAGAAGAATACGTAAGGGCAAGAGGCCTAGCGTGTTCAACAGACAAGTCGGAGCTACTCAGGGTGGCGAAGAAATCTACGAAGGCGAACCTGGAAATCAAGCTCCAAGGCCAAAATATACCGGAAAAAAACGTCATAAGGATATTAGGCATGTGGCTGCAGAGTAGCGGAAAGTGCAGCCACACGATCAGCCTACTGCAAAAAACAACCGAACAAGTCAGCAGAATGATTAAAAGAGTCTCCAATAGAAGGCATGGCATGAAGGAAGACGACACCCTTAAACTAGTCAGAAGCCTGGTAGTCAGCAGGGTGACATACTCCCTTCCCTACCACCCGGCAATCAAGAAAGAAAAAGAACAGGCCGAAGCTCTGATAAGGAAAGCCTACAAAACGGCCCTAAACCTACCAAGAAACACCCCAAACAACAAGCTACTAGAACTGGGAGTTCACAACACCTTTGAGGAGCTGGCGACGGCCCAACTGGAAGCACAGCTAGAAAGGCTAGAACTCACGGAAACAGGCAGAAGACTACTGAGAAGACTAGGCTACCAGGCGGAAAACACGCCAGGCCCAAACGAAAACATTCCAGACGAAATCCGGCGAACCCTCAGAATTCGCCCGATACCACGAAATATGGACCCCAACCTACACGCGACCAGAAGACAGGCAAGAGCAGAATACGTGGAGAACCACCTAGCTAAAAAGGCATATACAGTATATACAGACGCAGGGCTATACCCGAGAGACAGATACAGCACCAACACGAGGATATCAGCAGCGGTGGTTGACTGCTCAGGCAACACGATCAGCTGCGCATCCGCGAGAGGAAGATCGGTAGTAGACGGAGAGGAGATCGCTGTGGCACTCGCAGCGGCCGAGGGCTATCGAAGAAACGAATCACAGGTTATAATAACAGACTCCAAGACAGCCTGCAGAAGGTTCCAACAAGGAAGAATCTGCAGGGAGGCCCTACGCATTCTCCTCGGCGCAGGAGCCTCGGGCTATAAAGCAACACAAGTAGTTTTCTGGGCACCGGCGCACACCAACATAGAGGGCAACATGAGGGCAGACAGCCTGGTTCGCGAAATCACGCACCGAGCCTTGCTGACAGAAGAACTCGTGGACCCCGTGATGGTGGACCCGACGTACGCAGATATTTTAAATCACTACAGAGGCACCAGGTTAAAATACCCTCCGCCCCACAAGCGACTCACACAAGAAGAAGCGACCAGCTGGAGAAGACTGCAGACTGGCACCTTCCACAACTTATACATTCTAAACAAAATGTTTCCCACACAGTATAGAGATAGCTGCGCCTGGTGCGGAGACAGTCCGACCCTATACCACGTCACATGGGAATGTAAACACAACTACACTTTCCACAAACAAACTAACCCGAGTGCGGAGCAATGGGAGGGCCTGCTAACCAGCTGCGAGCTCACCGCCCAAAGGGCATTGGTGCAGCACGCATGCGAGGTAGCCGGGACCAGTGGAGCCCTGGAATGAGGGAACCACCCGTGCTAAGGAGTCTCCAACGGTGGCGAAGAAGCGGCTGCAGGAAGACTCTCCAAGACTAACCAAAAGACCTCAATAAAGTTTTTTCACTCACTCACTCACGACCTGAATGACAGTTTTATATCTTCTATATTAGCTGCCGCACTCCAAGCTATGCCTCATTACCAGTAGTTGCGATAGAAGTATAACGTTTAGTGAACGCTAGATTTCTGGGAGGTAAAGAAAAAACGAAACAAGACATGATGTATATTTTGGAGGCACCTACCGAGAAAAGTCTTATCATTTTCAAAAAAGCCAAAGCTAAAGTATGGTATATGAGAGTCGCATATTGCTCCAAAAGCGGCATGGAAACATTACGTCATATAAAATACAGTCAGATAACATCCAAAATCATGTGAGAGCAAGTAAATAAATAAATGACGGGTACCACCTTTTTACAGTTCCTCTTCCTAACTACCGAAATGTCCAGGCAAGTATTAAAGAGTAAGCAGACATTATAGGTGAACATTATTTCATGGTATTTAGCTCATCAAAACTTTTAGTCATTTTTATTGTATAAAAGACAAGCAAAAAGGCAAAAATCGCCTACAACTTGTGATGTTCACAAGGCATACAACAGTCTCTTTTCACTACAATTAAAAACATAAACCTTTCTTCCAGCAAACAGACAGCACCAGGCCAAGAGGCCGCATAGTATCAAATGCTACTTCATTTTTCGAATGTGCACTTGAGGCATTCTTGAAATTTTTATTAAAATCTCGTCAGGAGAAATACCACAGGCTTGGAAGAATTTCATATCCTGCCTTTACAGGAGTACGGGAAGCCACCAATATCTCCAAGCAGTTATAGTCCCAAAGCTCTGAAGATGTGTCTCGTTAAAACCTTCCACTGTTCTGAATATTAGGCTTATGCTTGTACTTTAACCTTACAACTTTCTTGACACACGTTAATGTGGATTTAAAAAAGGTTGTCGACAGCTGGCCATCTCGTGCACTTGGAAAAAAATTCTAGAGAGCACTTTGGACCACTAAACTGTGATGAGGCGAAATCCATTACAGCGCGGTGGATCGTAGCCCTTCACTATGGCGCCTCTATCTCTCTCTCTCTTTTATTCCCATCTTTCTCCCTTGTTTTACGGCATGGTACATGTTTCCGCGGAGAATTGTGGCAGATGGAGCGCCTTTTCTATCCTTTAATTCAGTTGTAAACGCCACTGACACCTGCTTTACTGCGCCCGCTGTACTACTGTCTGCTTGTTTTCTGTTTTGTGCGGCGTTGAGGAAGCGGCAAATGAAATCTGCACCATGGACGCCTCGATCGGACGGCCGGCGGGGCCAGCTTCATATATCCATGAACCGCGCGGTCACGTCTCGACCTCTCGTTACGGTACATAGCGCGACCCATGTCAAACTCAACCAGCATTTCATTCAATGCATCATCAAAGTTCTCCTGCTGTCTGTGTTTTGTTTACAGGAAGAAAATGTGCACTATCTGTCACTCGCGGAATTCTGCTATCATCCTCACTGTAGACAAGGGGAATTATCAGGAGCTTTTCAGAAGCTTGGCGCAGTTGGTAAAGCGCTCGGCTGGGGATCCGACGTGTGAAAGTTCGATTCTCGGTGGAGACAAGGTTTAATAATTTATTTTTAACTCTCGAATGCGTGACACCCTCTGCCGACAGCCTATGTCGACAGCTGTAGGTTTAGGGACGACGGCGACGATTGTTGCACAAACGAGCCACATGACCGGCGGCTCCACTGGTGTAGCAAATAGGTCGGTTGCCTAGCGTGCGGAAGGGTTGAGAGGCTGGGGCGGTTGTGGACGGCGCAGAATTGGGCGATAAACGGGTGCTGCGGATGAGCGGGTACCGCAGGTGCTGCAGTATAGGAGGAGAGGCGGGCTGTATACAGGAGCGACGGACAGGTGAGGTCTATGGCCCAACCAAGAAATCATTGTACGTGAGAGGAGCAGTGACCAGGGGCTGCTGAAGAATATATTTTCTCTCCTCGAAACGCTGCCTTGTAACGGCTTTCAGAACTCCGTCAAGCTCTTTATTTAGCTTTTAGCGCAGGTGGCAGTTCCGATTTTTCAGAAAAAATAAAGAACTAATGATTGAAATAATGAACTTTGTGGCTGATTTCGCTCAGGCTTACGCCATCAAGGGAAGCGGCCGCAAAGCTGGCAACTAAGAAGTTCGAAAGGCGAGAAACTCCAGAAAGGTGACGAAGATGGTCCGCCTGTAAGGAGGGGCTCATTCGATGTTTGTCGCCTCAGTTATAAAACCAGGCATTGCTGTACGCAGATTCCAATTAAGACTACAGTACATCTCACCCTTCACGAATAGCATGACTGCGCGTTCGGTGGTCGATGGGCGCATTAAACCGCAAGATATTTTGCAAACATTGATTGTGTCGCTGTTTCATGAGACCTCTGGAATGAAGATTGACGGAGGTCTTCTGCTCGCTGTCACCGATATTCGTTGGCGATTGCCCACCGTTGCCTGTACTTAGAGACGTCCCAGTTACTATACAAACACACTCTCCAGACAAAAAATATGAAGTCTGAAAAGTTTGTTCTGCAGTCCAGCCATTGTTACGGGCTACACTTTTGTACTGCTCCATTTTCCGCGATGTCCCCATGGAATGTGACAGCAGTGTGAGAAGTCATCGGTATATAGAGTACGAATGGTGCGGGAAAGGAGTCCATCTGCTTGTAATGTGGCGCGGCACTCCGGTTCGTGATAAGCTGTTGCACACCGCTTTTGCTGACGCTCGGCAACAGGCTGAAAGCAGGAGAAAGCCTTTGAAGCCAGCCGCCCGCTGGCACGTACCTCGGCCTGCTCGTTGAAGGGACTGAACCCGAGACATGTGATCAGACTAGCGCAGCAGGCCTCAAGGCATTACTAGGCATATTCAGTGCCTCTCGCGAAATGTCATGCGCTCTTTTGCCGAAACGAGACGACCGTGGAAAAGGCCAGAGCCAAATACAGGCCCAGTGCATTCGGAAGGAGGAGGCAGTAGAAGGATTTGCAGCGAAGCCAAGCGGCCTCAGCTACGATCACGCGCACTTCGCGTGGTCTTGCTCGTTGTTACCAATCTTCCCCGTGCAGTCAGTACCAAATATGCATAACAGGGCTGACATTATCACAATCAGCCTGCCAGCACCTTTATATTCACATACCCCTAGGCCGCGCAGGCATGTTCATACGGCTTGGATAAAGTGGCGTATGATATATGCAATGGTAGCTTACGTTATCGCCGAATAACCTCAAATGAGAAGTTTAAGCGTCTTCCATGTTTTGTCCAATTTTGTTTGCGATAGCAATATTACACCAAATTTGTGCCTGTCGCCCAGTCCATGGCTGCAGTCGCGAATGAGTTTGAACAGCCGCGAAAACAAAAACGAAGAAGACGAAGAAGGCTAAGCGAAGAAGAGGAGCACGAAGAAAAAGACGAATGTGACGAAGACGAAGGCGACGAAGAAGACGAAGACGAAGAAGAAGAAGACTACCAAAACGAAGAAGACTAAGAGGACGACGAATAGAAGAAGTATGCTCGGTCACCCGCAGCCATTATTTTAGCTCAACATTCGGTTCAGCAGCATTGAACCCTTCTCATTTAAATATGGGCTGGTAGCTTACGCTCTCGCGTCATACTCTTAAGGATGAGCTGAAGTGTCCCCGATAATGTAACACTTTACACTGAGAGGGCGGGATAGGAAGCCCAACTCGAAAAGAGGTTCCTTAGAGCCTAGATTCTCTGTTGGATATGCCCAAGAAAAATACATTTTTATTGGGATTCATTTGAAGAACATGGAAAAGCACGAAACCAGTATTTACTTGCAGAATATTGAAGGGTATATTTAGCGCACTTTCTTTTTATTTCATGAAAAGTGTTTTCACAAATACGAAAAATCTTAGAAACTCTTAATAACATACGACTTTTGCTGGGGCGCGCCCAGGGAGTTACGTAACAATATATGCTGCAGATACGTAGCGGAATCGACTTCAGCTTAGAGGAGTGCTAAAATTCTTCGCACTGAATCCCATTAAAACGCATCTAATCCTGAACTCAAGGCAGTATTATTGTGTAGAAGAGCGCGTAAAACGACAGGGACGAAGGAAGACAACAAGACGAGCGCTGACTTGTTAGCGTATGTTAGCGACATTGTCATAAATTGATTTTGTTCCTGTTGTAAAAACTGTTCGTTTTGAGCATTACCCATGCTTCCAAGCACGTGCAACTTTGTGCCAAGTGTACGCGGGTACATGAAAGCGCACGTCCATGTTTAACACTACTTAAAAGCACGATTCGCCATCATTTTAAGGATTGTGGTTTTTGGTGATCCGTCCATACACCTAACACATATTTCATTAGTTCTTTAGGAAGGTTTCTGCTTCTTTTTATTATGCTGCCGTGAATCTCTTGAAACCAATGCATTATGGTTCACCACAGTATGCCATGCTAAAGTGAATGTGTTTTCTATGCGGTGTTACACTTATTAAACATTTGTTTACACATTTGTCAATGCTGAAAAAAATACCCACGGCGTATAATTTTCAAAACACGGATTCACACTATATTGACAGAGATTATCGTTTTAACGCTTTATTGCGCAAAGCATAAAAAAAGATACAACCATTTATTGGATAGTTTCATTTCTAGTAAAAAAAAGTGTCATCATCAATATCAGGCGATTAAAACAACGGAAGTTGGAGAAAAGCATGAATAATTGTTTTTGAAAGTAAGACAATCACTCTAGATACGTACAACTGTGCTGGTCATTCAACGTAATTGAAATTTATACTACACACAAAATAACTGTGCATACGCCACATTATTGCGAGTTAAGATAAGGAGCTCTCTTTTAATTGGTGTAAAAGCAACATATTGCGAAATGCATCTTCGAAAACTTCACACGGAAGAAAACATTTTACGGGCTCTCGAATCAATAAGCGACGAAACGCTTGCCCGAATTCCGTGATAGCGAAGAAGTAGAACAACTGCCTAGCGTGCAAGAGGAGAGTGGCTGTAATTCTGGTACCGGATTTAAAAAATCCGCATGACGATGGAATTGTATAAAAAGGATCTGAGATGCGACCTATCCGGTGAACACCTCTGGAAACCCTCCTATGAATACTCTAACAAACCCCCGGCCTTCAGTCCCCAGCGGCTGCGAAGCAACTGGCCACGGTGTCAGTCAGACCTGCAACGCTGCACAAGGGGCTACAATCTCTGGCTTCGAACAGGTCGCCATTGTAAACTGACCTTGGCAATATTTAACGCTAGAATCCTAGCTTGTTATGCTAATTTATAACTACTGTTAGAGGAATTAGAGGATAGGAAATGAGATTGATAGGACCTAGTGAGGTTCGGAGGCTAAATGAGGCATTTACTATACTGAAGGGCGGAGAATTGTGTTTTCGTAGTTTACCAGATAGACAAGAACAAGGAATACGGTTCCTTGTCAATACAAATACAGCTGGTAATAATTCAATAGCCTTAATGAGTTGGTGGCAGCGTCGAAACGAAGCTAGATAAGTGGTACAAACTAAAGGTTTTACAGTCTACGCACCTACACTTAGTAATGGGAAAAGTGATGACGCAGTATACTTATTTAATAGGTGACTTCCATGCCAAGGCAGTGGTTGACTATGGCATTTGTTCTAGGAAAAGCAGGGAGAAATAACTAGTTTAGTTTCTAGAGTGCAGTAACCGAATAGTCAAGAATACCTTCCTCGCTAAACGGAAAAACCGGAAGTGGACATGTAAAAGCCGCAACAGGGAGACTAAAAATGAATTTGACTTCATAATATGCTCTAACACCGGCATTACGCAGGATGTAGAGGCAATCGAAAAGGTGCGATGTGACTGCAGGATGGTATGGTCTGGAATTAGTCTAAATCTGTAGAGAGAACAGCACATATTAGTAAGCAAGCAGTCCATCAAAAATTAGTAGTGCGGAGGAAGGTAGAAGAATTCACGATGTCGCTACAGAATAGAACTCAGCTTTAACCGAGAATGGTGAACCCAACGTAGAAGCAACGAAGAATAATTTCAGAAATGTCATTAGTGTGTGCGCTGTAGACGAAGGCAGTAGAATAGGTAGAGAGCATATCGGTAGACTATCTAAGGAGACGAAAGATTTGATCAAGGAACGCCAAAGTCTGACAACTGCAAAACCCAAGAGGCAGGATAGAACTCGCAGAGGTATCGAAGCTAATCAATAAGCTTAAAGTAGCCGACAGAAGGAAGTATATCATAGGAAAAATTGAACCATGAAGTAAAGAACAAGTGTAGGATTGAAGAGGAGAAGACGAAACTGGGTTTGGAGAAAAATGAAATGTATGCGCTAAGGGACAAGGCAGGCAATGTTATCACGATTGTGACAGCCTAGTCAAATAGCCGAGAAGTTCTATACTGATCTATACTGTAGTTGTAGTAGTCAGGATAATAATGAGATAGGCAGCAGTGAAAATCATTCAGGGGTTCCATCAGTGAAAAAGGACGAATATTAGAAAGCTTTATAAATGATGAAAAGGGGTTTGGGGCTGGACGGACCAGGTAACTAAAGATTTGTTGAAGGAGGGGAGGGATATTGTGCTACAATAACTGACCACCCTGTATACGCAATGCCTGGTGTCATCGACGGTAGAGGAATGAAAGGAGAACGCTAACATCATTTTAATTCATAAAAAAGAGAACTCAAAGGACTTAAAAAATTACAGACAAGGAAAGTTACTATCTGTTACATATAAGGCGTTTGCTAAGGTAATCGCTAACAGAATGAAGACAATCCTATGCTTCAATCAAGTAAACTCTCAGGCAGGTTTCGGAAAGGGTACTCTACTATCGAAGATATCCATACCATCACCCAGCGGATAGAAAAATTCTTGGAGTGTAACCAGCCGTTATAAGTAGCATTCATTGATTAAGAAAAAGCGTTTCACTCTGTAGAAACCTCGGCAGCCATACAGGCACTTCGAAAGCTGAGTGTATACGAGCCGTACGTGAAAGTACTAGAAAACATCTATTGTGGCTGCAGAGTAAATATAGTTATGCTTAAAGAAAGTAACACAATTTCCATAAAGAAAGGGCTTATGAAAGGAGGCATGATCGCCCCCTACTATACACCACCTTGCTTAGATGAAGGATTCAGATACTTTATATGGGAGCAGTAAAGGATAAATTTTGATGGAGAGTTCCTCAATATTCTGCGATTAGCTGCCCACATTGCCTTGTTAAGTAACTGAAGGGATGATGACAGGAGGCAATCAAGTTTGCGTCCTGCCACATTAGATGACAGCGTGTTTTTCGTACGCTTGAGCACAGCATTCATTGCTGTCCTTGGCAAAGCTCTGACTGGTACCCATCAATATCCCTTTACATGCTAGATAAATCCGCTCCAATAAGCACCTATTCACTATATCTTCCTGTCTACTCCTGGTTCCTGCTTCTTGTTATTTGCGGCCTGCTTTCTGTGAATTGGTGTGCGGCCTGGAAAAATTAGAGTGGCCATGAGGTAAATTTTTCTAGGACAATACAAAGCCCGACGCAATCTTCTTCAAGCCGTTGTTTGTTTATAAAGCACCTGTACGTGTTTAAGGTAGATACGTTTCAATGCGGCAATACTGGATCACAACACCGCTTGCGCCGTGCAGACATTTTTGTAATACTGCATCACTAGAAAACTGTTCGCGAATATGGATAGTGGTCGCCCGCCAGAACCTGCCGCCAACTCGATATTCTGCACTTGAGCAAAAACATATCACACCATAACACCGAAAAAAATTGTTCGTCGTTGCGGCGCCGAGGTCCATGACCCACTCGCTTCTCTGCAATTTCTCTCACATTCCTACGCTATACGCGGGCTGGGAAAAAGGGAATGGCGAAACAGGGTTTCCTTTAGTCCGAACTTCCCTTCACGATGAAGGGCCCGCGGGCTTCGGTTTGTATTCCAGAGAGGCGCTGCTTTCGCGCAGTGCTTTGAGCATCGCTTTCGCACGGGCAAGTCCGACGATTCTGGCCAGAAAAAAAACATTTACAGGTTCTAGCGAACGACATTAGCCATAGTATATAGTTTAGTCTGCATTCAATACAAATTCGAGATTTCTTACATTATTGTATGCACGTACAGTGGCAAGGCGCTCCGGTATGAAATGAACAATTTTGTGCGTAGCCGGCAATGGTCGTCGGCAGCGCAAATTAGGGACAGGGCATTAAGCTGTTTAGACTTATCAAGCGGTGACCGTGCGCAGGCTTGGGTGAATCAATTTATCACAAACCATTCCGAATGCGCAAACTGAGATTCACACTGACGCTAGCGGTATTGGTATAGGCGCCGTTCTCACCCAACGCAAACCTGGTATCCGAGACATGTGGTGGCGTACGCAAGCCGCACCTTGACCAAGGCAGAGTCCAATTATTATGTTACGGAAAGAAAATGCTTGGCCATTATTTGGGCCATTGGCAAATTCCGTCCGTATGTATATGGCTGACCATTTTATGTGATCACTGATCATCACGCTCTGTGTTGGCTGGCGTCCCTCAAGGAGCCGTCCGGCCACCTTGCTCGCTGGGCTCTTCGCCTCCAAGAGTATGACATTCGTGTCATATATCGCTCAGGCCTCAAGCATACTGACGCGGACGCTCTTTCGCGCTCACCGCTGCCTCCCCCTTCGTTGTCTGATGAGATCTGCGCCTACGATTTGTCTTCGCTTGCCACTATCGACATGGCCACGGAATAGCGGCGCGACCCGTGGATATCTACACTTCTGGACTTTCTTTCAAGTCACTCTCCAGGCCGTTTGTCTAGGGCGCTTGCCCGCCAAGCTCACCATTTTTCAATTCGTGACGGGCTGCTCTATCGCCGCAATGATCTTCACGACGGAAGGAAGTGGCTTTTAGTCATCCCCCGTCATCTCCGCGCCGAAATTTGTGCTGCTTTCTATACTGATCCCCAGTGCGCCCACGGCGGAGTGTTGAAAACCTACACGCGCTTACGTTTACGCTTCTTCTGGCGTGCAATGTACCGCTTTGTCCGCCATTTTGTCCGCTCTTGCCAGTCTTGCCAACGCCGAAAAACTCCTCTCAAGTCTCCTGCTTCGTTGCAGCCGTTGCCCTGTCCTGCCCGTCCGTTTGATCGTGTCGGCATAGATCTATACGGTCCCCTTCCTACAACTTCAGCTGGCAACCGCTGGATTATCGTGGCAGTGGATCATCTGACCCCATACAGTGAGATACCATCATTGCCCTCTGCTTCCGCACGCGACGTGGCTGCCTTTATTCTGAAAAACCTGGTTCTTCGCCATGGTGCCCCTCGCGAACTGCTCAGTGACCGCGGACGCGTTTTCTTATCAGACGCTCGTGAGGCTCTCCTGAAAGAATGCCGCATCATACATGGCACCGCTACCTAGTACCACCCTCAGACGAATGGACTGACAGAACGTTTCAACCGCACTCTCGGTGACATGCTGGCTATGTACGTGAACACCGACCATTCCAATTGGGACCAAGTTCTACCGTTTGTTACTTACGCATATAACACCGCTACACAGACCACTACTGGATTCTCTCCATTCTTTCTCCTTTACGGGCGCGAGCCACCCTGTACTATGGACACACTTTTTCCCTACCGCCCTGACGTTTCCGAATCTTCCCCGCTATCCGATGCCGTCACGTACGCAGAAGAATGCCGTCAGCTCGCCCGCTCTCTCACAACAGAAAATCAGTGGCAACAAAAATAGCTCCGTGATACCGGCGAAGCTTCGTCATATCTCCCGAACTCTCTGGAGTGGCTCTGGGTGCCCTCCACAACCTCTGGCCTTTCAAAGAAGTTTCTTGCTCGCTACCACGGGCCATATAGGGTCCTCCAGCAAACATCTGCAGTCAACTACGTAGTTGAGCCCGTCACGCCCTCTGCGGACTTGCGTCGCCGTGGTCGTGAAACAGTTCACGTGAACCGATTGAAGCCATTCTATGACCCCGCTGTGCTTTCCGCGCCGTAAGTCGCCAGGATGGCTCCTTTTTTTTTATCCGGGGAGAAAATGTACTGTGATAGTCAGCACTTCAGCCATCGACATGCACCAGTGCGTTGTGCGACGAAGACAAAAAGTACGCTGGGCTCGCCATTGCAAGGTCTTCTCCACACAGCTCTCCATCTGAACGTCAATAAACGCCCTATTACATTCCATCTGAGCAAGATGCTGCTGTCGTTTCCTGTGTTGTTTTTTTTATATCTCAAGTTCATTGCCCAGGGCTTTACCTAGCGAACCGAGAAAGGAATTTTCTTGTTCAGACATTTTTAGGCACGCACTCAGCAAGCAGTACCGTGACAAATAGGCCACAAGGTCTACACTTATGCAGGTATCAACAACGGTTTTATCAGGTTCGTGATACCGTGACAATTTTTGTAGATCGCCTTCTTTTGCGTACCTAGTTTAAAACTACTCAGCTGTTTATATTACGGAACAGTTAGAATTTGCAATTGCTCAAAAAATGGCTATCAAACCAGTTTGTTTTGGTTTAAATTATGTTGTGTAAAGTCCCAAAGCGACTCGGGCTGTTAGAGACGCCAAAGTGGAGGGCTACGGACATTTCAACCACCTCGGGTTCTGTAACTTGCACAGACAACGAACAGCTCACGCGCTCCTTACGTTTCGCCTCCGCCGAAAAGAGGCCGCCGTGGCCTGGATTCGATCCAGCATCCTTGTCCACCAGCACGGCGGGTTATCAAACAGGTGTTGAAATGCATTCCAGCTACTAAAAATCCGATTGCCTAGAAAAGAAAGGGCTACCTGTCGGTGAAAATCGAACAAACTAATAAATAGTTAACTCGTGGGTAAGCACAGGAAATTCTAGATGACGGTAAAGCTAATGAGGCTGCTAAGTAAATTATCCAAATTCTTCTCTTTAGCTTTTGTGTGCACCAACTAGCCTGACTTTAAACACTCATAAACCTAACAACAAAAGTAATAAACCCTTCTACTTGACACTGTTGTGTGGCGCCCACAGTGCTCAGTCCTCTTTCCAGTCTCGACATGTAAACCAATGGGTGCTAAAATATGCGTCGTTACCATATTGCTGTCAACTGCAGCTATAATTGCGACAGAATTGTGTCGTCGTGCGGCTGTCACGTGCGTTAAGTTGCAGATGCGCTATAGCTATGCTTCGGGCTCCATGTAGACGGAGAGCATGTTAAGAACGCAAAAGGTGTGCTACTAGTACGTCTGCCGGCTTCTGTTTCATCTATTTCTTCATCAAAACTGCACCACAAGAATGCGGCTTCATCAAAACTGCACTGCTAGAATGCGGCGATCACGTATCAATTTATGCTACAACTCCAAACTTCCCCAGTCACCTCTACTAGTCCGGGATTTAAGGCAGTGAAAAACTTTATTGAGTAAAGATAAAGGATGGGGGTGTGTAGGTGAGGTCCCTAGTCCGGGACTCCAGCGGCTGCCGCTGCTATACGCGCGCGTGTTAACGAGGGCCCGTTGGGCCTGTAGTCCAAAGCTGGACAGGGCAGCCTCCCAGCCCTCAATATTTGACACTGCATTTGGGTCATCTGAAGGAATACACACCCCGAGTTTTGCGACCCTAAATGTAATTATTGTGGGAAAAAGGCAGGCCTGCGCCACATGGTGTGGACCTGCCCAATAGCTCGTCAGAGAAATGGGGCCCTTACGTTTCACGTAAACTACATGTACGCTTGAGTACCATGACTAACTTGCTCAGGCATAAGAAGGAGGAAGCTGGGAGTGAAAAAATTAGGAGCTCTCAGATGCTTCTTAAGAGGAGAATTCTTAAAGCCTACCCTTACTCTCCTATCGTTTCCTCTCATCGTTTGCCTCTTATCACCGCTTGTTGCAGTTGTACATAAAATATAAATGGTTTACAAGAAAGGAAAGGCGCAATATCTGTCACGTACTATCTGGCTAGTGTGGTTGAACGGTACACCATCGCTCCTGCCTCGTGGCGTTCCTTGGCGCGCGTTCAAGGGCGGTATTGCAGATGGCAGTAACGCTAGACAAAAACGTATCTCGCGGAATCTCGAGGAATATGACAAACCTCGTGCTCTGATCTCGCGCAAAAATCTCACGCACAACTCTCGCGCACGGGATTTCGTTCTATGAGCTTAGAACGGCTTTCGCTATAAAAACCCGAGTTCTTTATGTCTCAACTTATGACCGGGGCACGGCGGGTGGTAGCGCGAAATTTGGCTCTGGTATCCATTATTATATCTCGAAAACTTGCACCAGGCCAAATATAAAATAGAGGGTGCAATGCGTGGTGTATGCGCGATAGACTCGCACATGCTTTCAACATGAGAGGCCTATTTCTATATATGTAATTCATCCAGTTATCATCATTTTAGAGCCTCAGAAATTGCTTCGCATACGTACCTCGAAACTTATGAACGTAAAATACTCCGCATGACTATATTGGACTGACGAATAATTATGTTTCATTAGTTGTCGCACCTCCACCTAAAGTACAAAGAGAAGCATAGAAGGAGAACATTCGGGATACACGGCCAAGATTAAACGACGAAAACAGATAGTCATCACGAAACCCTCTCTTCTATGATTACCTTATTTTCCAACAGCTAGGTTCATACACTCGCTATATCTGTTTCACAAATTCTATTAGCAGAAAGAAAATAAAGAATTGTAATTTCCACCAGTAATGTTGTGTTTTAAATATTGTATTGGACGTCGAGTATATTGAATAAAGGCATTCCTCTAGATGTTCAGGCTCAAGATTTCACACAAACCAAAAAATTAAACCGTTCGAATAATCATTAGGCAATGTATTGAGCGCCAAAATGTGTTTTGTAAAAACCGAATTTCGGCCCCACTACAGCGCATGGACCAGAATTATCAGTAGCAAGTTTTTCTAGTAGCGTGGACAACACGTTCTTTGTTTTAGGACCTGGTTGTGTAGCAATAATGTGTGACAACATCAGTGCATGTGCACTGAACTAATTTCCCGAACAAAATCATTATTGTGCCTGCTCTTGTAGCAGAGCAATTTTATTCCGCTCTGGATGAATCAGCTATAAAACTAAATGAAATCATAAGATGGAATGCATATATAATATGGTTGCAACCATTCAATCGGAGCGATTTTGTAGCAAGAGCTACATTGGCCACAGCGCCACCATTTTAACATGCCTGTCCGTGCCTGTATGAAAAGCGAATAAAGAATTCGTGGGAGGCGGTAGCTGCCATCGCCAAGCAAGCACTAACTAAACGTAGGGCTTCCTGACATTACGTTTGGCAGAAGCTGGCAACTCGGGCCCCTCGTTTCATATGGGAGTGTGATATCACAATCAACCTGTCAAAACCTTGAATTCACGTTATCCCTAGGCTCGCTTTAAGCGGAGCCTTATATGTTTGCTGGTAGCTTACGCTATCGCGTCATCGCGAATGTGGGGGGTGAAAACAAAGAGAGAGAGGTGCCCTAGTGGAGGACGTCGGTCCACCGCGCGATAGGCTTTCGCCTCACCGCACTTTAGTGGCCAACAGTGCCCCCTATTGCGTAAAGCTCAAGCATAGAGTAAACTACAATGTGCTAATATGTCTTTATAGTCTTTAACTACTATGTGTTTAATGTAAAGCAGAACATAAGCTTAGCCATGCAGATAGCTCTCGCGTAACTGCAGGTTTAACCACAAGCTAAACCACAGCTAAATGTTTGTTAATAATGCGGAACTTTACAAATACCACCTATAAAAATGCACGCATTAAATTTGGTCGTCAGTGTGTCTGCAGCGGGGCGAGTGACCTAGCGGAATGCCCCAGATTTCGACATAGCAGCGATGGTTTGTTCAGCTTGTCTTCGTAACTTAACTGACCCTGAAACCTATTTCTACTGATGCGACACTCACAAACTGCGCACTGCTTTCATATGCCGGAGCCAGCAGGGAGTGCAAAGTAGCGTAGCTCTTCGAACACTACATGTAAAGCAGAGGTTTCAAAGCAGGCTTCTATAGCATGACACTTCAGATATATTGTCATGAGAAACTATGACCACAATGTATATGTTTTTCTTAGCTTTTGGTTCAGCACTTAGTGTGAAAATATGAAACGTTACGTGAAAAGCAGCCTGTATATTGTCCATATGCATGCACTTAAGTATATTTCCCCTGTGTATCAAAATTCTAGTATGGGCCGTACAGAGACGTAAACAAGCACCACGTTTCAAAGATATTTTTTGCGTTTTTCAGTGCATCTCTGGAGTCGTTTTTTGTTGACCATTCGAGAAGCGTTTCGAGCAACTGTCAAATTGCCTTGGTTAGTTTTTGAAGATGTATCTTTAGAAAGTCAAAATAAATTAACATTGCAAATCCAGAGAGCTCGTAAATTTTAGCAACGCTTTACGGCCCGGTCCAGATCAGGAGTATGCTGTTAGAAGGTGGTAGATGGCAAGTGTAACGCCCAGGCACTAATATTGTGACTATGTTTGTGATTTTCTGTGATATTATACGACACAGCAGAAATAGCCGAAGACGCCAAGTTAGATATAAGTTTTTGTTTCACATTCAAAGCTAATCAAGTTCTTGATTCGCAGTCAGTCGCGCTCCATCTACACCGCATCTACACACATTTAGAGATACGTCAATCTGGAGCTTTAAATTAATATCGAGGGGTTGCGCACTTTACATCAGTAGGCAGCGCGAAGATGGGACATAGCGGTTGTTTACCGCTGCGGGTAATTATATACAGTCCGTTCTGAAGCGAAATGATTTTCGTGTCAGCGCCAGATAGGACTTGTCATAGCATATCATTGAAACCAAATTTCATTTCAAATGCTAGCAAATCGTTTCTTATCGAAACAAAATATCTCAAAGCATTTCACTGCCTTTTCTCTTTAAGGCGGCGCGGTAGCTTCAGTTTACCCCTGAGACGAGAATACTTTGGCCGCAAGATTTATGCCGTAGACTGCAATAAGGACCCTGAAAACGTATCCAGAGTCGGAAACCAGTGGTATCGTGCATATTTATTTAATGGCCTGACCAGGTTGAATTAGTCACCATTTCTGCTCTTCTGAAAGTTAATACAATAGTAGCAACGATGAAATAGGAGGTCATATATTCTAGGGTTGTTTATCAACTCAGAAACTGAACTGCCGCACACCCCAGGAAGTACTTGCATTCGTAAAATAATATGTAGCCATTTTGTTGCAGTTATATTCTTTCATAATTAATTGACTTAGACCTGAAATACGGCCACGGGTATTTTTATGTTACGGAACCCATTGCATTCGGTAGAACATTTCACGATGACGCAGTGCCATCACAGCGCCGAGGCTGTCCCACTTACCCAGTACCGAATCACAGTGGAAAGGGATAGGCAATGCAGTTGACGAATTCAACATAAATTGTCTCGTGCGTTATACCCCATTTCACGTGGACAAGGAGTAAGTATTCGCAATTTAGCGATATTGATTAAGGTAGTCTTGATCACTGAACACCGATTTGGGTTCAGGGTTTTTCCATCTTTACCTAGGCTCTTTGAAACGTTGTGAACACGTGAACTCATAGCTTGTTCTTCTTTGTCAGTTATTCCTAGGGATCCTTCGATTTATAAAATGACGCACACCTAAGGATACGCTCTCCTCCTGATAAGAGTAGAGAAACAACGTAGCCTACCTCGCGCACCTCTAAATTTTTGGCCAAATATTCAGGTGATTTTTCCAAGGTGGAGCTGATTTTTAGTATGGGAGGAATTACTCATTTGCATCCACCCAGGTGCAGCAACACGGCTACACCTGGGTGTAGCGTCTTTCTATATTGAATGATGAAAGCGCGTTTTTTTTTTTAATTTAACGACATTTTCAAGCAAAATGGGTATCGTTACAACCCTATCATATTACAAATCAACGACAATTAGTAGGCCCACAATTCCTGTTTTTGGTACTCTCGAAAACATCGGACCAGAAAGTAAAACCACAATGACATATTTTCTCCCCTAGTAGTCCTAGTAGTCACACTAGGACTACTAGGGGAGAAAAGGTCGTTTTTGCAAAAGTGAGGTTTAGTTTCGTTCGTATAGTATGTCCATATCCAATGTGATGAATTCATAAACTGAAAAGGTAATGTGGGCATGTATATGTTATCTATTATGTGTAGAAAACCTCTCTTTTGCTTAAATATATGCTTCTTTGAGGTACCCTCGCCATTGGAATGTTCATTTCTATATTGTGAAATTTTACATTACTAACAACGCTCATGCGCTTCACTATTGACACTATAGACAAGTACTCATTTTTTTTTAATCGCAAGGTCACCGCTGAAGGTTATCTGAATTTTTCTCATTCAGGTATACTGTGAGAAGTAACGACGTAAATACGTAGTATTTTAATTCAGAAGCGCACTACCAAGGCAGAAGCTGAATATCGGATGAGGAAAAGTTGGCAGAAGTGTTTTATGAAACACTGATTATTTAAAATATTTAGGAATACCAACACTTACATGAGCATAAATCCTCCACATTATTATTTCCTACTTGCGCGCGCCAAGCTGCACTTCAGGCAACGAAATCTTTATTAAAGTAATGATAAATTTTTATTAAAAAAAAACGAAAAACTATTACTTGAATCTTCATGAATGTATGAATGTATGAATGTAAATGAATGAATGTAATGTAATGAATGTAAGTCTTCATGAATGTAAAAGGCAAAGTGGCAGCTTTGTTTAGAGGGGTAAGTACAATGTCATTAAAGTTTCCTAGATGATATTTCTAACAGACACACCTGGAAATTTTTACTACTTCGGAAAAATATTTGGTCGATTAAGCTACCAAAGGAATGTTTTGCTTAATAAGCTATATTCATTTATGTCAAAATACAGATGTTACCCACAAATACACGCAGGTATTAACAGACTTCCGTTGGACGAACTGCTGTAAGAGTTCATAATAATATAACCTTGAGGTTCAGAATGACTCCTCTTTTCTTCTTCCCTTTTTTCCTCCGAGAAGAAAGGTGTAGGCCTGCTTCAGCTTTTGCTGCTCTTATATGACGCCATAGTGCAAATACGTAGCCAAGTTCTTTCCAATTGTCAACAGTTGTTATTAGGGCTTCATCGTTTGAGTCTATATTTACTTCTTGGACGCCAGCGATTTGTAACCAAGAACGCTTTTCTTTCTAGCACTGGGCTAGATAGCCCCGCTATTTCAATATTTTCTTGCACTTCTCAGAAACATAACATTTTTTCACTTGATTTCATATTTTACTTGAGACCATATAGTTATTAAAATGGTACAAGGAGAGTGTTTTGATGTCGATATTTAGACTTTTATCTCTACAAGGTGTTTGAGCGAAGGTAACCCTAAGCTTTGAAGAGCAGACATATTTAAATAACAAATTACTGCTTTGGCATGGCAACATCACCCCCCCCCCCCCCCCACTCTGACTTTCAAAAATATCAGATGAAATATGCTATCACTGAAGTGGTAATCTACAGTGAAATATGTTGCGTTTTTCTGCAAACATCAGGCACCTGAATATAATTAGGCACTTGCCGCCGGCTGTTAAGAGCAAACATATCGTTTTTCAAAATTGCTAAATCTACTTCCCAATTATTGTGGCCTAACAGAATAAAAGCCGCCCACTTATATCATCTTGACATCTTTTTCTGCGTTTGGGCAGAGCAAGTAGCCCAAAACACTTGCAATATGCAATCCAGTGCTATATCTGATACAGTAACAGGGATCAATAGAAATTCCTGATATATATATAAATACTGGACGTACAGGGGTGGTGATAACAAGCGGAACATTTTCTTCTGGCCAGACAAAACTTAAGCGAGGACATCAATATCAAAATAATCAGCTCGACTCCCAGGCCTTTTCCCTTTCTGAGCATGTACTGATCAATTATATTCTTGAATGAATTGCCAGCTCTGCGTCCATTTCTGCGATTCCAATGTTCACCTTCTGAGCTGTGGGGTATCGGCGTTGCTTTGGCGTGGCCATTCCCATAATTAACACGTTGTGACGTGAAGCTTTAATCTCAGGTGGCACTTCCAGACATTGAAGCGATGTGCAATTCTAGAACTGCAATGGTGTTTTCACACGTGGGCCTAAAAAAGGCACCTGAAATTCAAACGTCAACACGATGCACCACGCAGCAGAGTGGGCGACCACACACAGGAGAAGCACACAATGCACACATACGCAAACAAGGGCAATGCTGCACTGATGATTGATGAATGAAGCACCACACCACGCAGCCTACTCTGCTTCATGGTGCATCATGTCGTCTGCCCAACTAGCTCGACTTTCTACTGTATCAAACGTCAACGATATTTGTAAAACAGGGGCTAACACATGCTAACACAACCGCAAGAACAAGAGCGTGGAGTCACTTTCTTCAAGCCCCATTTCCCACGTCGACAAATCGTTTCCATTTCGGACAACGTTCATCATATGCAGAGATTATAGGAAACTGGAAGCTGAGCCTAATGAATAAATGCATGAAGATGCCTGAAATCGAGCTCGCCGGGTAACCATACCAGAAGTGGCGAATACAAAAATAAAATTTAAAAGTTTATTAGGGCTTGATCATGGGCTCGAGGTCCTTGAGAATCGAGGTCCTCGTGGCTGACGAAGGCTATCTTTTTCTTTCGTTTAGGGGCGAAGCGGATGATAACGCCGGACGCGGTCTAACCTCAAGCGTCAAGGCTCCCTAGCCAGGGAAATTATGATACTCGTTTTGAATTGCGCGCTGCAGGCATTGCCGCACGCCAGCAGTAGACGTTGCGCTTGCGCCATACTTCCGGCGCACCTTTTGCGCTCAGTTTCGGTTTCGTGCGAAAAAAAAAACTCGTCTCATCTAGCTCTAGAAAATGACTTTTTTTCCTGTCATAACTAATATGGCATCGTCTTGGTAACAGCAGCAAGCTACCTATTGGACTGACCACCCAGGTACGATAATTAAAAGTAATTATTCAGTTTTCGTTTATTGCACTCGTAATAAGGGGCGTTTGAGAGCAAGTTATGTCCAGTAGTGCAGATAGTGTGTTCCTGCAAATTATGTTTTTCGGTTTTGAGTCTAATATTATTGAATATACCTAAAGTATTCTATGAAGTGACCTATGTATATGCGAGCCTTGCTTAGGCTTGTAAACAGTGCTGCTCATCCTGCACAAACACCGTAATAATTAAGGTGCTGTACACAGAATCTTCATTTGCAATCGCTAGCCTTATTTGTTAAGATTGTGCGGTATTTTACTCACTAATTTTGTAAGTGTTAAATTTTACTTCTCATTTTTTTCTTCTTTCTCTTTTCCACTGCAGTTTCTTCATCGCTCAAACTTGGGGCTTCTTTCCTTTTTCGATACAGACTTTCAATCATTGAAGCTATCACTCGTCTGGTAACCCCCGCTGTTTCCAAACGCGCCTCTCTAATACCAATATTATAAAGTATATTCTGGCATGACATGCCAAGAGCGTCGGAGAGAGATGAAAGCGCACTGTTTCTTTTGGCAAGCTGCTAATATGTGGAACTACAACATAATAAGGGCTTGAGAGTAATAGGTTTACATACCCAGCCCTCATAGATAATCTTCACCTACAGCTCCGAGCCAAAAACTTTGTCAGAAACTGTTGTCAAAACTCGACTGCCGCTAGCTATCTTAGTATAGCACAAAATGCCGCTATAGGCTGTGAACACCAGCTCAATCAAGAAAAAATCTCTTTTCGTCATCGGCGTGCTCTTTTGAAATAGCTAGTCAAACGTCGATGTTTTGTTTTGCTGTCGTGAAAAGATGATCTCATCAATGCCACTTTACTAGTGAGCTGTTTGGTTGCGGTTGAATAAAGGCTTTTCGAGTTTCGATTCCGGGTACCAATTCTCCATTTCCGGTGACACGTCAGATTGATTTTATTGGTGTCTGCTATAATCTTCCTAAACTGCTATAATTAGGTTTTTAAGATGACGTATTTGCATGAAAGGTTTAATTATGCACTTTTTAGACTCCTTGCGGCTCTAGCGCACCGTTCTGACTGTATTTGGGGTGCTGTTTTAGATCATGGGTGGGTCTTGTCGAAAAAGTGGTGGTCTCTATGCAGACATTTAATTCTCCGGTCAGCGTCCGCTTTGCCTGTTTCGGGCAGATTTATGCGGCTCCTAATTGTGAATATGCAATATTTGCGGTTGGCTGTCGTTTAAACAGCTTTATCCGCAGCATGAAGTTGCATCAATTAAAGGTTAAGGAGCAACCTGGGAAATCTAGTTAATCGAATGACAGCCTTCAAGATCGAAAGTCGAAGCGCGCCCAACAATGGAGGCGCATGCTGGCACGTATCGTTTTAGCACTGAAGCAGGAGCCTTCATATAGATTAGATGGCATATGAAAGCAAATATATTGTTTTTTTTTTCGTCAATCATCAACTGTTCAGTTTTTACACAGTCCTGCCATACTGCCTCCCCACTATTCCTATCCATCACCCGAACTCTACGCAACCCTAAGTTCACCTCGTGCGAGAGAAGACCATATGTGGCCCTTTTCTGCATGAATGTTGTTTTGTTTGTGCATGTAATGTATAAAAATCTGGTTAACAAATACTCTTTGCAGGCTTAAAATGTTGTAAGGCACTTACTTTCAATAAGATCCGGCTCACTACTTCAGAAGCATCAGAGCTTCGTCATAGCCTAAAACACCTTCTTTGTCATTCGCGTATACACCCATGTTTTTTCCTTTTTATTATATTTTATATTGAGGATTTTGAAGGTTAATCAAATTGTATTTGAAGGTAAGCGCTCGCCAAGAGTCTGTGCTAAAAGTTATCATTATAGAATTACAACCTCAATCTATTCCTGAGTTGTTGACAACTGCCAACGCGAAGCCTACTCATCACCGGGACAGGCGTCTCCCTACCATGGGGGGAGAGGCCAGCTGCCACCAGGTGCCGGATCCGCGTTGGCTTCAACGCTGGACAATCCCACAGTAGGTGATGGATGTCAGCTTCTATATTTCTAGACTTGCAGATGGGGCACCCAGGGTGTGGATATAAATGCCGAAATTGTGGCCACTTTCGGATCACTGCTGGTGTTAGGGCCACCCCAACTCTAATAATCCGAAGCGCCACCTCCTCTGCACGGGTTAGACCGCGGGGGAGGCTTACCGTACACGGAGGTATAAGAGCACGTGTAAGGCATCGGGGGTGCTCCTTTCTTGTTAAAAGCAGGGTGGCATTGTCCAATTTTATGAGGGTTGGCGATGTCGAGGTTGAGTTTGAAAGGCGAGTCGCAGAATCCACTTGACTTTGAGCACTTAAAGGTCACGCGGAGTCCATTCAATACGAATCGGATTTGCTATGCGAGCCGCTAGACTGTGTATGTTCTGGCAGATTTCCGGGCTACTACTAACGCGTCTAAGTAGCTTTGTCACCTGGAGGGCATCTGTACGTATGATAATACGGGCCGTTGGAAGCATGGGAATGGCGGTCACAGAGCGAAGCGCCTCTTGCACCGCAAGCAGTTCCGCACAAAAAGATGGAGGATGTTGACGTCTTGTTCAATGAAGATTTGCTAGGACAGTAAACTGCTGTTATCACTTCACAGGCTTTGATGCTTGCGTCCACGTAAATTATGACTTAACCATGTGGCAAGCGGGCGTCTTGTTCCATAATTCGGTCGCGAAGTGACGGCGCCGTTTCCTGTGTTCTTGATCGGCGTAAATCAGTTGGCTTGTTATCGCTCAGCTGTACAAAACGCCAAGGAGGAAGAACTTGCAGTGGCGGTGGTAGTAGTGAATGTGTCGAAGCATAAGCCTTCAGAGCGCACGTTGCGTGAGAGAGTGGGATCTTAAGCTTGCGTGCATCACGTCGTTGCTGCACCAGTTCATCTAGTGTGTTGTGCGTTTTCTTGGAGCGCCACGATTGGTGTAATGCGAGGGAGGCAGGTGATGACCCTCATTGCCTCTCGATTTATAGCCTCAAGTCGATCCCATTGTGCCCTTGTCAAATGCTGAAATTGGGCTTGATAAACAAGGCGCGGTCGCACAACTGCCCACACCAACTGTCTCGCGACATCTGAGTGAGCGCCGCCCATTTTTGGAGCAATGCGTCTAATCAGACCCAGTGTCTGTAACGCCTGTTTTACAGCGCCAGACAGCCATGTAGTTCCAGTTCCTGACTCATGAATTGTTAAGCCCAATATTTTTACTGTTGATCTTTCCTGAAGTGGGGTTCCGGATAGGTGTAGACGAATAGGTGTTGCCGATAGTTTACGGCGGCCCCAGCGATTGGCGACTGATATGAACGTAGCTTTACTGGCGGAAAGTTCAAGGCCAATGGAAGATGCATATGCGCACGTAATATCTAAGGCTGATTGCAGGGCCGATGATTGAGTCAGTAGGTCGTTGTGTGTGCTCCACACCGTGATGTCATCAGCGTATATTAAGAATTTAACATCAGAAATTTCATGTAAATGCCATGCAAGTGAGATAAACGCAATATTAAATAAGGTTGGTGACAACACAGATCCCTGGGGTACGCCGCGAAGAGGGAGAAATAATCCTATGGCCTCGCTACTGAGGCGTGTTGCAAATTGTCTACTTTCAAGGAAAAATTTTACAAAACTGCGTACTCTAAGTGGTAAATGGAGCATGTCAATTGAATCCAGAATGGCAGCGTGACTGATATTTTCGTAAGCCTTTTCTACATCCATGGCGAGGACGGTGCGTACATTGTGGCTGCGTGTTGATGATAATACTGAGGACGCCAAGACAGCCAATCCGTCTTCTGTGCCTATAGATGGTCGAAAGCCAATCTGGGCCGGGTGGTAGAAACCGGGATGTTCAAGCCACTACAAGATTCGTGTGGCGAGCATTTTCTCCTCAGGTTCATCCTATTTCACTTCAAATCTACTCTGATTTGAGACATAATAATCTTGCGGTCACTGCATTGAACTTTGTCAGTTACTTCCACGTCCTGCCCAGCAGCTCATTTATACTTGATAGCGAATAGTCATAAATCGCAATATAATGTAAATTAGTACCAGATATTAGTACAATACCATGATTTGTTCAAGATGTCCGAACGTGGCTCCATGAGTAGCGGATCTGACGCGAGATCCAATAGCTATATCAGAATTATTCCGATCTCAAAGTGCTGCCCAATTTGGTACCAGCTGCTAATTTGGCCATGATATGTGCAATCGTGGTGCCAATAAAGGCGCCCCCAAATTCGTGCCAGCCATGTCTCTATCTGACTACGATATGCTGGAGTTATATTTATGAAGACATACATACATACATACATACATACATACATACATACATACATACATACATACATACATACATACATACATACATACATACATACATACATACATACATACATACATACATACATACATACATACATACATACATACATATGTAGATGCATGCATACATACATACATACATACATACATACATACATACATACATACATACATACATACATACATACATACATACATACATACATACATACATACATACATACATACATACATACATACATACATACATACATACATACATACATACATACATACATACATACATACATACATACATACATACATACATAAAAACTCGTTTCTGTGTATATTGTCACGAAGACATGGATTTATGGGAATCGGAATCAGGGGCAGATACACACAGTCAAGACAGAGGTTCCCGGCAAACGGTAACACAAAGGCACAAGCTCAAGAGTTCACAGTCCTAGCTAGCCGAAGTGCGCGAGAGTCTCCAACTTCTTCGTCTTTCAAGCGCTACCTCGAACCGTCAGGTGGCAATTCCCCCCCCCTCGAAAAAAAAACACTGATGCAGATGGCAAATACGACTTTCAGTGGGAAAAATACGGCTTCATGCGAAGCACATGCACTAGGTCAGCCGAGCACTGACGACTAGAACTCGGTACAGTTCCCTCTGGAATAACCTCGTACGTAACTTCTGAGAAGGGACGCAACATTCTATAGGGTCCGAAGTAACGGTTGAGAAGTTTTTCTGACAGACCTGGGCGCCGGACAGGTGTCCACACCCAGACTTTGTCACCAGGCTGGAACACGACATAGCGATGGCGGTCGTTATATCGGCGTGCATCTGTTGCTTGCTGTTTTGTAATGTGATTACGGGCGAGTTGGCGAGCTTCCTCAGCGTAGTTGGTGAATTCTTCTGCGTCGGCGGTAAGCAGCTGGTCGTCAGCCGCACATGGCAGCATAGCATCGAGCATAGTCTGTACATCGCGTCCGTATACTAGGCGAAACGGAGTGAATCGAGTTGTTTCTTGGACGGCCGTGTTATATGCAAATGTGACATAAGGCAGTATCTCGTCCCATGTTTTATGCCGTACATCCACATACATGGCGAGCATGTCCGCTATTGTGTTGTTTAGTCGCTCAGTAAGGCCATTAGACTGAGGATGGTAAGCAGTAGTCTTTCGGTGATGTGTCTGGCTTAGTTGGAAAACTTCTTCAAGAAGACGCGCTGTATATTCCTTGCCACGATCAGTGATGACGTATGAAGGGGCGCCATGGCGGACGACAATCTGCGTCATAAAAAATTGTGCCACTTCGGAGGATGTTGCACGCGGCACCGCCGTAGTTTCCGCGTAACGTGTCAGATAATCTGTAGCCACGATAATCCACTTATTGCCAGTTGACGATAGAGGAAAAGGGCCGAGAAAGTCCACACCAATTTCGTCGAATGGCAGTAGCGGTGGGGGAATAGGCTGCAGGAAACCCGCTGGCTTCAAATGGCGGTGTCTTGCGTAACTGGCACTCGCGGCAACCTCTAACATATTGATGAACGGTGGCGTAAGTTTGTGCCAGTAGCAGGCCTGGCGCACTCTGGCAAGAGCGCGTGCAAAGCCCAAGTGTCCAGCGGTGGGTTCATCATCATGGCAAGCATGAAGGATTTCATTGCGGAGATCTGCAGGGATGACTAGAAGATAGGCTCGGTCACTGTTGCCGGCGCTTTTCTTGTAGAGGATTCCGTCGCGCGTACAGAAGGATGACAAGTTCTTAGCAAACAGTCAAGATACTGTAGAATCGAAACCCTCCAGATGATCGATCACAGTTTTGAGGTCTGGATCAGCCCGTTGCCGGGTCTTTAAATCAGAGGAACTGATAATGCCAAGAAAATGGGCGTCTTCATCCATACTGTCATGGGCCAACTCCACGGGTGATCGAGACAGTGTGTCAGCATCTTCATGTTTACGTCCGGATTTATAAACGATAGAGTAATCAAATTCCTACATACGAAGGCTCCACCGTGCAAGACGTCCTGATGGATCTCGTAGACTAGCCAGCCAACACAAAGCATGATGGTCTGTCACAACTTTAAATTTACGGCCGTAGAGGTAAGGTCGGAACTTCATTGTGGCCCAAACGACAGCGAAACACTCCTTTTCGGAAGTTAAGTTGAATAGTTTAATTCTGCCCGAGAAAGTCTGCGGCTGGCATAAGCGACCACTTTTTTCTCGCCTTTCTGGTGCTGGACCAAAACAGCACCCAGACCGACGTTGCTGGCGTCGGTGTGAATTTCGGTGGCAGCATCCTCATCGAGGTGTGCAAGAACGGGAGGGTTGTGCAGCCGTTGGCGCAGCTCGGTGAATGCCTCCTGCTGCTCGGAAGACCAGACATACGGGACGTCATCACGTGTCAGGCGCGTCAAAGGTTCTGCAATCTTGGTAAAATCGGCAATGAAACGGCGATAGTACGCGCACAGGCCCAAGAAACGTCAGACTGCTTTCTTCGTGGTAGGGTTGCGAAAATTGGCTACAGCGGCTGTTTTATCAGGATCAGACCGGATACCGTCAGCGCTTACCACATGACCGAGAAATTTCTACTGCTGATATCCAAAGTGACATTTTTCCGGTTTGAGTGTCAAATCGGCCGAGCGAAGAGCGTCCAAAACCGTTCGCAGCCGCTTAAGATGTTGGAAAATGTTTCTGAAAACACGATGACGTCGTCCAAATAAACCAAACAGGTTTGCCATTTAAGACCAGCAAGCACGGTGTCTATCATTCTCTGGAACGTCGCTGGCGCTGAACACAGACCGAAAGGCAATACTTTAAATTCATATAAGCCATCGGGTGTCACAAAGGCAGTCTTTTCCCGATCACGCTCATCCACTTCTATCTGCCAATAACCACTTTTTAAATCAATGGAGGAAACGAACTTGGCGTTGCGAAGTCGATCGAGTGAATCGACGATACGGGGCAACGGACATACATCTTTTTTTGTGATGTCATTCAGTTTTCTGTAATCAACGCAAAAAAGCAGCGTGCCATCTTTTTTCTTAACCAACACGACTGGCGACAACCACGAACTTTTAGACGGCTGAATTACATCATCATTAAGCATTTCCTGGACTTATTTCCGAATTGCCTCACGTTCTTTGGCCGAAATATGGTACGGCTGCTGTCGAGTATGTCGGGCATCGTCAGACTTTAAGATGCGATGCTTGGTGATAGAAGTTTGCCGAACTTTCGATGATGAGGGAAAGCACGGGGCGTATTCCAGCAGTAAGGGACGCAGATCGCGTTGTTGACAGACAGAAAGATCCCTGCTAACATCGATGTGGTCTAGAACACTAGGAGTATCAATAATGTCAGACGCAAAAACCTTCAGAAACTTCCTTTAACAGTTCGCCGAAAGCGATGACAGTAGAGCGATAGAGGTGGCGAGATTCATTCATGAAGTTCGTGACGAGAAGCTCAGAGTGACCATTGCTGAGAATAATTAAGCATCGATCTGCACATTTGCCATGAGAAAATAAAAGCGAACGGTTGCCTTCAGCTATTATCGGCCCGTCACGAAGCCCGTCGCACACAACACTCACAAACACGCTGGAGCGGGGAGGCACTGAAACAGACTCGGCTGAAACTCGTAAAGCGCACGTACGTTGGCCATCGCTGGGCTGGCAGCCGCTGTCTCCGTTGAGAACGAGACCATTCTCTGTCGGAGATCGATGGTGGCGCCATATTCCGGCAAGAAATCCACACCGAGAATCAAATCACGAGAACATTCCCGGAGAACGCCGCAGCTGACAACAAACGTTGACGTACGAATCTGGATTCTAGCCGTGCACTGTCCAATAGGAGTAATTACATGGCCCCCAGCAGTGCGTATCTGCGTGCTACACCATGGTGTCATAACCTTCCTAAGGTGCGCTGCCAGTTTCCCGCTTAAAATCGAAAAGTCTGCTCCGGTATCCACTAAAGCGCTGACGTTACGACCATCGATGCACACAGGGATGTCCAGCGATAGCCGGTCTCGTGAAGCAAATGCTGTCGTTTCTGCTCCAAAATCCATATCTGTTCTCATTGGGGGGACCTCTTTGTGCTGACATTTAGCAGCCCCGCCCCCGGAGGTCGCTCTACTCAGTTATCCCGGTAGGGGCTTGGCGAGCGACAAGGTGGTGCTCGCGGGAAGCCACCAGTTGTTGAAGGGGATTGCCGACGTGGGGATGGAGACCTGGATTGTCGGTGCGCCATCCGGAGGCTCTCTTGTGCGAGGTTGTCTCCAATGTCACGAGGTGGTTCACCGAACGTGCATCTAGGTGCGTTGGTGTAAAAACCCTCCGGTCCGAGTTCCCGATAAAGGCACCACCGAAAAATGTGACCAGGTTCCCCACAGTGGTAGCAAAGGCGGCGGCTCCGAGGGGCTCGCAAGACGTCCGTTCCTCGAATGTTTGACTGCGGTGGCCGCACGTACCGCGTAGCCAGCTGTGCAGGAATGTATTGCGTTGGCTGCTGGACGGGCATGCACTGGGTTGGTGGTAACGTAGACAACGGAGCTTGGACGAGAACTGGGCGTCGGAGAATTTCAGCGTAAGTCGGACGAAAATAATCAGAAACAGGGGTACTTTGAGCTTCAGCAACATGCAGAGATGGCTGCGTGACTTGCTGAATCTCTTCGCGGATCATATGTGCGAGAGAATCACCCCTGGGTTGGAACGTGCCACAAACCTTCTGCAGTTCCTCGCGTAGAATTGCTCGAATAAGATCTCGGAGGTGTTCAATGTTGCTTACAGCAGCTTTAAGAGGCTCGGCAGCAGTAGTAGCGAGGATTGGGCTGTCGTAGACCACCGAGCGGCGCTGGTGTAGGATCTTTTCCATGGTGACCGTCTCTGTTAAAAATGATGTAACTGTAGTTGGCGGGCTACGTACAAGACCAGCAAAAAGCTGTTCTTTAACCCAATGCATCAGGTGGCGCAGCTTTCTGTCTTCAGACATCTTGGGATGCGCACGTCGAAATAGTTTCGTCATGTCCTCAACATACATCATGACGGACTCGTTTGGCATCTGTTTCCGAGATTGTAGAGCACGCTCTGCTCGTTCGCGCCTATCCAGGCTGACATACGCCTCTATGATAAGAGGGCGGAACTGAGGCCATGATGTTAATGTGCCTTCTCGGTTCTCATACTATGTGAAAGCATGATCTTCCAGGCAGAAAATGGTGTTCCGTAGCTTTAAGTTATCGTCCCACTGATTAAAGGATGCGACTCGTTCGAACTGAGTTAGCCAATCCTCAACGTCTTCATGCGCAGTGCCATTGAACGATTTTGGCACTCGGGGGTTTTGAAAGTAAGGAGGAGCACCTTACATGACCAACTTAGTGCTTTGCGTGGCTGGCCGGAGGCTGGTTGTTGAAGTGGAATCCAAGGGCCAGTGTTCGGGAGGAAGGCCCAGGTTCCTCCGACTGACGCGATGAACTGGCGTGTCCACAGGCAAAAGCTCGGTGTCGTTGGTTCGCGGAGGAGTGTGCGACATTGAGAGGACAATCACCCAGCACCTCCACCAAAACTGTCACGAAGACAGGGATTTATGGGAATCGGCAACAGGGGCAGATACACACCGTCAAGACAGAGGTTCCCGGGAAACAGTAACACAAAGGCACAAGCTCAAGAGTCCACAGTCCTAGCAAGACGAAGCGCGCGAGAGTCTTCGTCTTTCAAGCGCTATCTCGAACCGTCAGGTGGCAATATGATTTGAGGTTCTAGAGCTTATATGGTCTAAAAATTAAAGTGAAAATAATTGCGAAACAAGATCGAAGAAGAAAACATGGATTTATACTTTCAACCCTTTTCTTTCACTTGAATTTCTTGGCGCCCATACTTAACTGCATATAGCCGAAATCTAGTAAAGAATCGGAAATATCTGATTTGCATATGAGGACCCCGCTTTAGTGGCGCTGTACAAAATATGTTTGCACGGCCAAGGCATAGCCTGTATGATTCTGCTGTGCAGTATGTAACGACGGTACTATAAATTTCTGCCGGAAAAGCAACGTCCAATTTGATAGCTCCCATAACGGGTGGGTTAACACCTTCAATAAGCCCTTATTACTGTCGGTTGATATGATCGGTAACACAAGATATATTGAAACTAAAGCACTCGCGGTCACTCACACCAACCAATATTCATTTATGATCTTGTTTATGTCATTGCTCTTAACTCACTATGCCGTTTCATAAGGTCACTATCATGTGGCTATCTCGTCGGTAAACCAAACCGCCAGATAGCTGTTCCAGCCCGCGAGTGTCCCAAACTAGATTTTGAAGTTCACCAGCCAACAGAAAGGCTAATGAAGCTTATGTCCGCGTAATTACTCACCGTGAGCACTTTAGCGCATTCGCACCAAAACAAAGTCATCAAACATGAGTAGAATCGATCCGGCTGAAACCCGGGTACTTGTAATCAGCAGCCGAGTGCTTTAAACCGTATGCTACCATGGCACGTGCTATGGCTACGTTCAGAAAGGTGTGAGTAAAATAAAACAATTGATTTCATGCCATGGTTCCCAGATGGCACACAAATTCATAGCCTCCGCAACCACAGCACCATTGAGACAATTGTAATTTGCAAGGCCACGTTGAGCCACTGCCATTTTACGGATGGATATCACAAGGCACCACATGTATAGTTTAAGAGCCGCTTTCCCTGCTTTCGCAATATAACTGGGATGGCAATGATAACCACTGTTATTTTGATCTTTTTCAGGTGAGGATACTTAGAATAAACTTCGTTTTAAAGACATCAATAACACCGGGAAGCCTGACTTGCCATGCGTAAATTATTTTAACAAACTCCCGCGAAAAGGCGAAGTTGTTTACAGTGACGACTGCAAAACACATTTGCCACCCGTAAAATGATTCAAAGCCAGAAAATATATCGTCAAGTTTTTTTCAAATACTTGCTGTTCCTTATGGGGATATGAAAACTTTCTGTAACTCACTTCGTGTTTTTGATGTTGCAGCAATGTTATAGCAGGTGACACGAGTGACCCTTTAGAACATACGCGGCTACTAATGTTAGTTATTCAGGAAGCATCGTCTGGAGTAAACTTGGATTTTGCATGTGTGGAAATAAGGTTTTGTCAAAATATATCTCTTTACAATCATTTTTATGGCATCGTTACGAAGGGGGTTGGTTACCGGAGCGCCGAACAGATTCAGAAGGCAAAATGCTCAGCTAGTCAACGGCTGCGTATCCGGTACAAGCGCTTATTATCCCAGTAAATTCTTCCTTGCATCCTGTTATCCTCTTCAACTTCTTCAGGATTGCTGCATTTCCCCCTGGACTACTGAAGCCCCCCGGGATAGGTCCTTAGTCGTTCCCACGGGAATGACATGGCTTTATACATGCCTAACTGGCGACTGCCGTTGTGTCTGAGCGATGACCATTTCCTGTCTTTCTTAGTCTTCGGTAGTTCAGCTCACTGACACAGTCAATGGCAATGCACGCGAACAGTGTAATCCGCAACACGTTTTGGGCTAAACTACGCTTCTGGTGTGGTCGCCAAAGCCACAAAACCTCCAGGGGAGTAAGACACATGGCGATTTCGGCTGTCGTACCGAGCTTTGCAATGCTTTTGAGAAGGGAGAATTCGCAAATGAGCGAGCGGCGAGCTTTTAATTCGTCATAGACGAAATAACGAAGAATGTTGTGCAGAGAATACCGAGGGGCACGAGAAAAGAGAAGAAAGAACAAACAGTAGCCAGTCGTTTTATGTATTGCAGTGTTAAAGCCAAACGTTATAAATGCATGGTATCCTAGTTCTCGTGTTCATATGCGATATACATAACCAGGCAGCATTTTCCGACTTCTGAACTATGGCTGATCACAGGCTGCTGGTCGGCAGCTAACCTGGCTGGCATCGGGTGCTCGCTCAAAGTGACGGCCCATGGTAGGCCATGTACCAGGTTGAGCTTAAGTCATCCACCGACTAAGGCCCAAGCTCAGGCTCCCGACTGAACAACGACCAATTCGGCCACTGGGCGACCCTTGGTCCGCCACGTACGCAATTGGGCAGAAGGTGGCCAGCATCTATGGCCCCAGCTTGAAACCAAGACCTTTCTGGCAATGGTTGCTAGGACATTTGGCGGCCCATGCTCGGCCGCTTGCCAGGTTGACCAGGAGCCGAAAAGCTCTCGCGACCCTAAAATATCCCTGTATTGGATGGCGATTACCGCTATAAGGCAGCGAAGAAAAGCTTTAGGTGGGACAACCCAGCCTTTCTGGACATACATTAAAGACTAATGAATTTCAAGCGCATATTCTCTAAACACCGGCGATTGCACCACATCGCTTCAAACAATCTTGTGCTAACATAACACAAACCTGCTCGCCTAGTTAAAGATAGCGCGCTAAATAAATAAAAAGAAAGCAAAATAACTGTGCCCAGCCCACACTGCCGAATCAAAGGCGGCTTCAACCTTTGTTTCCTACGGGAGCCGGACACTACCAGATTGGGCTACGATATCCTCAACGCTTCGGCGTCAAACATAAAACGTGTTGAGGAGCATAAGAGGGACAAAACGCACCTAAAATTATAACACACCAACGGTTAGTTTTATTACTTCATCGATTGAAATTCTTCAAGCGAACAACATTCGATACAGCGAAGTGTCGGGCGCACACGCTCTTATAACGTGTCATTGCACAAATCTTCTAGAACATCTGCATTGCACATATGTGTTGATGACCGGAACCGTCTCTTTGCTTGAAATTCTTAAATACGTTATATTATACATCTTTTCTAAGTGTTATAGAAAGTATATGCAGAGGTCCAATATATATATATATATATATATATAAGCTGAACATAACCATAACATGGCCGAATGGCTGAACATAATATGGCTGAACATAACGTGGCCGTAAGGCCAAACGGTAGTCCAAAGGTTGATGAAAGAGTGGGATACTCTGCGTGGTGTGGTCGACAGCGGTGTGAACGGGTGAGGCAGCGTGCGTCCGCAGACCTTGCTCAGGGCAGCAAGTTGGAGAGTATGGCCTTCTATATTGGGCGTGAATAAAACAAACTGCTTTTCGCTGGACACGTTCCAGTTAAGCAATGTCTTTCTTGATATGCGGGTCCCACACTGCTGCCGCATATTAAAACCGGGACCTAACACATGCTTTGTATGCAGTGATTTTGGTCCTTCTTTTATTAAACCATAACTTTTTTACTGGTGATGGCAGACGGCGGCAGACGTATATAAGAGGACCAAGTAAGCTTGCTAGTGAGGGTTACTCTGAGGTACTTATATCTCTCTACTTCTAAAATGGGAAAGTTTTGAAGTATATAACTGTGATGCCTGGGCACTTTTTTCCTTGTGATTCCTAATAATACGGCTTTGTCTTGGTTGATATCCACACCCCAGCACCCACACCAGTCTGCAATTACCACTACACTTTGTTGTAGGGACAAGTGGCCAGAATCAATTACTATCTTTTTGAAAACAACACTGTCGTCGGCAAACAACCTCACCACTACATTCTTTTCAACAATATCCACATGGTCGTTCACATAGACCAAAAACAGCAGCGGTCCCAAGACACTGCCATGAGGAACCCCTGAAGTCACATGCAGCATGTCCGAACAACAGTCCTGGATCAACACAAATTGCTGCCTATCTGTAAGATAGACGCGCACCCATTGAATTATAAAGGAGAAAAGTCCAATCGCTTCTAGTTCAAACATAATTTTCCGTGAGAAACCTTGTCAAATATCATACTGAAGTCAAACAATAAGACGTCTGTTTGTCCAGAAGCATCCAACACTCTTGAAAATTCGTGCACTACAGATAAAGGTTGGATAACAGTTGACATCCCCCTCCTAAATCCATGCTGGTAAACTTGCAAAGATGCCCAGCTCATATCTGCCTGTATCGCCTCATTTAAGGCTTTGCCGTGGGCACCGAGTGCTAATCATCCGACGGCTCTCTGATTAATTTTTATAGCGACGTTATCTCTGTTTTTAGCCTGTATATCTGCTTTCAAGACCGAGAGCCGCGCGCACCACCTATCGCCGAGCGCTGAAAGGGGACTGACGTGAGATCAGGCCCACCGAGTCGTGGGGGAACGAGCTCTCGCCGCTACGGTTCGGGAGGAATTACCCAGGCGAAGCGCGCTGATATCCGCGAAGCGTCACTTTTCCTCCGTGACACTGCCTACGGCGTCATTTGCGGAGCTCGGCTAAGCGGTTGCTAGGCGCCGCTGTTGAAGGTCATTCGTAGCTGCGGCCACGGCATACGCGATGAGCTGAAACCTGGCGTAATGTTGCTTTCGCAACAAAATTCCCAACTTCAGTTGTCGAACTGAGCTGGCGTACACCGACAAGCTAAGAGCCGCTTTATATGGTGTGGAAATTATGCTATTAAGTGCATCTTCGTCCCTGTGATGCAGATGAGATGATAGTACGGCAAGGCGTACGTGATTCTACTTATTATTAAGACTTGCGTTATCCTGCACAGGTCGGCTTCTCTCATACCCCTGCGACTGGTGACAATGCGCCTCACAAGCTCACCTATCTGGTACACCATGAGGCGCAGCCGGCGTATAGCTTTTGTTCTGCATATTGTTCAGGCTTTCTCCTTAATAATTCAGTCACAGGAAGGCAAAGGCCCAGTATATGTCACACGTGTGTCTTTGGACACCTGAAGTCGTTATGGGGTGCCATCGAGTGTACAAGCAGACGACCGGATTTCCGCTTATGGAACTATTAAATATTTTGCTCTAAATTTGATGGACCTTCACTTTAAAATTTCACTAATAGCTGTGTTTTAAACTTTCGGTGCATTTAGTAAGTTCCGTTGTTAAAAGTCAACAGAGCATTCGTCTGAAATATGCAGTGTCAAAAAAATTGTTGATATCAAAGGACGATAATGACAATTATTGATAAAAATGTTATACAGACTCCAAGATTGTTGCGCATTGAGCTGTGGAGCAGTCAAAGCTTCCAATAGATCCACCCCTCTCGCGCCCTTTTTCTGCTGGATAATTGACGGTATTATTGCTAAATTTTAGGATTTTTCCCCGGCTAGAAAACTGGGAATGCCCACAGACAAGGAATCAATTTCTTACCAAATTATTAAAGGTATTCACCTGGTTCTCTTTACGTGTATTACATAGCAAGCGGGACATCAGCGCTCTCTCGCTCATCAAGCGTTAACTGTTAAAACCCTAATCTCCGCTTCACCCGGAGAGTTGCGGAGAGCAAAATAAATTAAATTTAAAAAGCGGCACTATACATCATTTTTGCGAGGTATATTTGACGATATTTGTCAGTTCCCACAGATCCTGTGCGGACATCTCGGGTTGAACATTTTTTATACAGATATGCTTCTAGCGCAATGAAGCAATTAGTTTTTTACGATGTATGACTTTTACATTGTTGCTAATATTTTCCAAAAAGCAAAGCTCAATCGTATCTCTCGCGTTTTCTGAACTACGTGGGCAAAATAACTGTAATGAATAGGGATAGCCTGGAATTACATGTCACTAGTGAAAAAGGACCCTCAGTTCCCTATACTAGCTTCATCAAATACAAATAATGCTAGTTTATTAAACTTACGCAGCTTTATTCATTTACGAGACGGTGTGGCTAGAAAGCACTTGTTCATTTCTTTTTTCATCATTTTTGTAGATTTACTGTGTGCTCGAGACATTCCCCCATGGCTCTTCCTTGCATATAATAAAACGAACGTATATACGACGTCTTGCTCTGCCTACGACCATCGAAGCAACATTACCTAGTAGTCTATCCAAGTACGTTAATTAGCAATGTTAGAAACGCCCCTTAAATAAGAATTACCCATAATATTACTATCTGGTTCGCATTAACAGGGCCGAGCTATGCTTATAGTCATTATAATGAGCCGCATTCTTTCCTTGAAATGAGCATTATTATTATTGCCTAGTATTTCTTAATGAAAATTTATGACAATTCGTTTATACTTCACCGAAAAATCTGAGATTTCAAAACCTCACATGATTTCTTATTCATTACTTCTACAAATGTCACGTGGTTTGTTATTAACCTTGTGGAAATAACATACAACTTATACAGATATCACTCAAAGTATGAGAAATCAATGAGATTACATCAGGATTTTATGAGGTTATTATGAGAAAATCTGTGCGAGGTTATTGTTACACATAGCGTTATCCACTAGGGTATCCGTATGCTAATATGAACATTGCAGCATGTCTTCGAAATAACAAAGAGCTCGGAGGGATGCTTCCATCAAGACATATAGGGATGGTGTTTTTGTAACTAAAGTCTGTTGTACTTATATTACTCTAAATACTGTCTTTTCAAAAATTGAATGTTTTGGTGACACTTGATGTCATTGTCAAACATACTGCCTAATAATTAGTAACCGTCATTTCGCAAGTATGTGATTTGAGAAAACTGTAAAGTCGCCGCTAACAACATTGCTGACTCCCTCCGTGAAGCCCTTGATGACCTGTAATGACAGCTGTAAGAACGCTTTCGCTAAATGGCTGTGAAGATGGAGTCAGTCTCGCATTGTAGGTGGCGATACTGCCAACTAGGTTACATTACTGGATATATTATTTTGTCCTAATCTTTAGCGAAGGATATCCCGCATTTACTCCTAAAGAAGCTGAAGCATAGTCAATACTGTCATGCTGCATAATTCTGCTGCCATCGAGTTTTCATCTCAAAACCAAATCCTCGTTATCAATCTTAACGAAGGGATTTGGGCATAAAATAATCCATCGCCTGTACGGGTTGACGATTTAGTGCACCTGCAAATGCCAAATACAATATATTCGACTACATCAATATTTTTTTTTTTTTGAAAGTAACTATTGGCTACAGTTTCACATTTTCTCGAACCTTGAGGCATCGGCATATTAAGCTGCAATGTTCATAAGCGTCTCGGTTTCTGTTAACAATGCAATGAGCTTTGAATAGAGCCTTGTAATCATTAAGGCATGCTTTTCTTTTGATATTTCTTTTTGCCAATACCATAGTATCTGTTGAAGCACAGCGCATGTCCCCACGATTGTTTCACATCTTTGTTACTTGAGGTAGGGACCATTAAGGATCACAGCTGCATGCCATACTAATAAAATTAGCTGAACAAATCTTAGTTAAATTTTTTCAGTGTTCTGTTACACTTTCTTGGCTTTAATGCATGCCGATGCATCGCATATGACAAGCAAAAGACAATTATTTGTGTCTATAAAAATATCTGGGTGTAGGCAGGGCATGATTTGAGACGAGAAGATAACCGATGGTCGCTATGTGCGAGAGTTTGGATACCAAAGGAAAGAAAGCGTGGCAGGGGGCGGCAGAAAAGTGTGCAGATGAGGGCAAGAAGTTTCCAGGAGAAAGTGAATACAGTCAGCACCAGACCGGGTTAACTGGGGGAAAACGAGAGACGTAACGTAACGAGAGAAATAATGCCTGTAATTCTGCCGTTTATTACGTAGCAATCATGCACATCCGAGAACATGGTATGAAAATATAAAGCATTATTTACTAGGATACAAATATTTAGAATAATGCGAAGCACACGAGGGTGTGAGTCGGGACCCCGAATCGTACGAACTGACAGCGACAATTATTCACTCAAAAACCCTTATGCGTGAATATGTCAAATTTCCAGATACAGGGTGAACGCTTGCGCGTCGACAACAAACGAATGTAAGGGTGCAGCCCTGCATTCGGTAACCTAGCCTCGAGGCATGAGACCCTGGCTGCGGCGGACGAACAATGTTTTGTTCTCGGCGTCGCAGGGCTGTCTGGGTCCGCGAGCATCATCATCATCATCATTAGCGTGACTATGCCCACTGTAGGGCGAATGCCTCTAACGTATATCTCCACATAACCCGGTTCTGTGCTAGCTGCATCCACTTGACACCTGCGAACTTCTTAACCTCATCCGCCCACCGAACTTTCTGCCGCTCCCTGCTACGCTTTCTTTCCCTTGGAATCCAGTTTGCTACCCTAAGCGACCATCGGTTATCCTCTCTTCGCCCTACATGTCCTGCCCATGCCCATTTCCTCTTCTTAATTTCCACTAGAATGTCGGTAACTAGACTTATTTCTCTGACCCACTTTGCACGCTTCCTATCTCTTAATGTTACCCCTACCAATTTTCGTTCCATAGCCCTCTGGGTTGTCCTCAACTTAAGTAGAACTCTCTTGGTTAGCCCCACGTTTCAGCCCCATTGGTGAGTACAGGCAAGATGCAACTGTTGTATACTTTCCTCTTGAGCGATACCGGTAGGCTGCTAGTCATAATCTGCGAGTGCTTGCCAAATTCGCTCCATCCCAATCTTATTCGTCTTGTTATTTCCTTTTCATGGTCCGCATCTGCGGTTACTACCTGTCCTAAGTAGACATATTCGCCTACTACTTCCAGTACTTCGCTACCTAATGTAAACTACTGTTCCTTCCCGTGGCTGTTGAACATTACCATAGTCTTCTTCATATTGATTTTCAATCCTACCTTTCTAATTTTCCTGTCTAGGTCATCAATCATTATTTGCAGTTCATCCCCCTAGTTGCTTAGCAAGGCAATGTCATCAGCAGATCGCAGATTACTAAGGTATTCTCCATCTACCCTCATCCCTAACTGTTCCCATTCCAAGTCTCTGAATACTTCCTCTAGGCAAGCTGTGAATAGTACTGAAGAGATTGTGTCTCCTTGCCTAACACCTTTCTTTATGGAAATTTTGTTACTTTCTTTATGGAGAACTGTGGTTGTTGTGCAGCCACTATATATATCTTCCAGCACTTTCACGTACGGCTCGTCTACCCCTTGATTCCGCAATGCCTGCATCATCGCCGATGTTTCAACAGAGTCAAATGCTTTTTCGTAATCAATGAATGCTATGTATAGGGGCTGGTTATATTCCCAGCATATTTCTATTACCTGATTGATGGTATGGATATGATCGATAGTAAAGTACCGTTTCCGAAAACCTGTTTGATCTTTTGCTTGATTGCAGTCTAAGGTTGTCCGGTTTCTATTAGCGATTACCTTAGTAAATACCTTATTCGTAACAGACAGTAGGCTGATTGGTTTGTAATATTTGAGGTCCTTAGAGTCCCCTTCCTTATGAATGAGGATAATGTTTTTAGTCTTCCATGATTCCGGTACCGTCGATGACACCAGGCACTGCGTATACAAGGTGTCCAGTTTTTCTAGCCCGATATCCCCCTCATCCTTTAGCAAATCTGTAGTATCTGATCCTCTCCAGCCGATTTCCTCCTTTTCATAGTTTCTAATGTTTTCTTCACCTCGTCCTTTGTCACTAGTGGAACGTCTGACTGTTGTTCCCTGTCGCTAATCTCTTTACGGTCCTGACTACTTTGGCTACTGTAGAGATCTGTATAGAACTCCTCGGCTACTTTTACTATTTTGTCCAAATTCGTGATGATGTTTCCCGTCTTGTCCTTTATCGCATACACCTGGTTTTTGCCTATGCCAAATTTCTTCTGTACCGTTTTAAGGCTTCCCCTGTTCTTTACAGTATGCTTAATTTTCTCCATGTTATACTTTCTTATATCGGCCACCTTGCGCTTATTGATTAGCTATGATATCTCAGCCGATTCGATCTGGTCTGTTGAATTGGAACATTCCGCGAGCATACGTCAGTGCAACGCTTTCCAGCGGCAAAGGTACTTGAAGGATATATATTTGCACAAAGCTTCGAGCGTCTAAGATGCAACTGCAATAAAATTAACGGGTCCATAGTTGCGTAGTTTATTTAGTCGACCCAGATGGATCCAGGTGAGCAGGATGAACTCGCAGCGAGCTTCAGGCGTAGCGGATCAGGACGACAGCGACCAACTTCTTCGTCCTCGGGTGGGAGAGCACGCGATGGATGCCAGTGGCTATAACCACGAAGATCAGCGCACTGCATTTCCCCCAGGGAGAGAAGGAGCTATCCTGGCGCTTGATGAAGCCGAAAGAGAGATGGATCGTAGTAGGGCTTGATTCAGTTTACATGAACTCTTTTGAGTCCATGGCGACGCAAGTCCGCAGAAGGCGTAACGGGCTCAACTACGTAGGTGCCAGGAGACGTTTGTTGAAACACTTGGCATGGACCGTGATACCAAGCAAGAAGCTTTCTTGAAGGGCCGGGAGTTGTGGCATAGGCCAAGAGCTACACAAGGCAGATAGGGACTTATGAAGAAGCCTTGTCTGTGTCACTGGGTTTCTGTTGTGAGCGAACAGGCGAACGGCTGGAATTCACTACGTATTGGGTGGCGTACGAGAGGGGCGTCAATTCAGAAACATCTGGGTGGTAGGGAAGAAGCATCTCCCTTGTGTAGGTTGGCTCGCGGCCGTAAGGAAGAAGGGAGGGAATCAAGGACGCTCTGTGTTGGATTGTTGTACACGTAGGTTGCAAAGGGAACAACCTGGTCTCAGTTGGAACTAGCGTCGTTTATGTACATGACCAGCTTGTTACTCCGAGTACAGTTGAAGCGTTCTGTCAGACCATTCGTCTTAGAGTGGTAAGAAGTAGCGGTGCGATGAATGATGCGCCATTCTTTCAGCAAGGTTTCAAGAACTTCGGACAAGAAAACGCGCCCGGGGTTGCTGAGTAGTTCTTTCAATCAGTTATCTTTCCTTTGCACTACCAGTCCTGCCCATGCCCAATTCTTGAGGCTAAGACTATCGGTTATCTTTCCTTCGCACTACATGTCCTGCCCATGCACAATTCTTAATTTCTACTACAATTTCAGTGGCTTGAATTATTTCTCTGATCCGCTCTGCATGCTTCCTATCTGTTAATAATAGCACTACAATTTTCGTTCCATAGCCCTCAGCGTTATCCTCATCTTAAATAGAACCCATTCCGTAAGCCTCCACGTTTCAGCCATAACATGTACGGTCAATAATTCAAGGAGGTAAGTGATCACCACGAGCTCTGCTTGCTGGAAAATTTAGAAGAGGCCTCCGGCTGGGTTGCTCGATGGAGCCTATGTCTTCAGTAATTTAATGTGACTATAAAAGCAAGTCTGGTGGCAAGCATCCTGAAGCAAACTGCTTATCCCAAGCTCCTGTCGACGCTCTCTAGGAAGAAGGCAAGCCGCCCTTTTGGTACCAGTAAGCGACAGCAGTTTCGCAGAACAGCACTAATCAGACCCTGAAAGGGAAGACCTAGATGATTACTTAAAGGGAAGGCCGCTCCCCCTTCTTTTGTGGTCGGATGGTCCGGCTCATTCCTATTTCAGGATATAGGAACGTGCCTCCTTGGAGCATTCCCAACTTCATCGATGGGAAACAAGTGGATCATCGTGGCCACTGACTACATGACCCACTCCGTCAAAGAAAACGCCCTGCCTAACGGTTCCGCAGCAGAGGTCTCCAAGTTTTTTGTCCAACAAAGTCTCCTCTAACATAGCACCCCCGATGTGCTTATCATGGACAGGGGAGTTGCTTTTACGGGAAAGCTGACGCAAATCATTTTCACCTATAGTCATACAAAACCACCAAGTACAACGACGTAACATCCCGCGACAAATGGTTTTAGGGAGCGTCTAAGCAAAACGATTGCGACATGATTGCTATGTCTACCGATGCTGAAAACAAGGCTTGGGATGCCATTCTGCCTTACGTGATCTTCGCATATAGGACGGCCGCCCAGGAGACAAACAGAGCGACTCCGTTCAGCTTGTGTACGGCAGGGAGTACACAATGACGCTAGACGCAATCTTGCCACACGTAACCGACCAGGAGAACCTGAACATTGACGGCTACCTCAGTGTGCCGAGTAAGCCCGCTGGCTTGCCCCGCGGCGCCGAAAAGACCAACAACGCACTGATACCCTACGCTAGAACTTGCGATGACATTATTCAGTGTACAGGCAGAAACACGAAGTGTGGGTTTGGACGGCGATACGCCCCCGTTGACTGCTTGAAATGCTCTTGCGGTGATACGTCGGACCATACAAAGTCCTACAACGCATCGTACATCTTGACACCGAGGTCAGTCCCGACGTCACGACATAATCCTAGCGACGGCGAGCGCTGTCAGAAATCGTCTTTATTGTGCGCCTAATATCTTATTGCGTGGTCTAAATGCTCTAGTTGAGTAATTTTTCTCGTATTTTGTTTACTTTTCTGCGTTTATTTTGTAAGCATCGAGACTATTTCTTTTAAAGGGAGAGTAATGCCGCGAACTTTGCGAAATACTTATCTTTCTGCTTATTTTCACAATTACTCTAGGAATCTGCCACCTGCATCAATTCGGCTTCGAATACAATTCGGCTTCAAAAACGGCTGCATGTACGAATCAGGTGGTCCTCAGAGATGCTGGCCGTGGCGTCAGCAATGGCACCCTTCACAGAGTGTTTTGTATTATGTGGCTTTTTGTTGCCCTCTCTCTCAACGACGCTCTAGACATAATCATATAGTGAATTTTAATCTGGATAACTAAGAGGCCACAAGTCGGGAGGGAAGTGGTCATGGAAGTTGTCGGCCAGCTCTTCCTGGTTAATGCTGATATTCCTAAAGGTTTCATCACATTTTGTAACATAAAATTTTTCAAACAAAATTTTATTTCGAAACACACGCATTTTTATTTCGCAGAAATAGAATAGTCATGAAGCTTGCGCGCCTTAATAACATAGTAACCTCAATTAGCTCCGACTTTCAAGTTTTCCTCCGTTGGTAGCTTAACGTTTTTCAAAGTTGGGCAATTTTCCTCAATAGGAGTTGGCGGGGTGCATTCTATAGTGCTGAAGCTTATTCTTGTGCCCTCATTGCAAAGTTGATTGAAATGCAGTTCACAATCTTCACTTGGTGTGTTCGAGGCACCTTTCACCCAAAGCATACAGTCATGCCTAATTTTTGGGCTGACTGGATCGGAGTCTCGTGCTTGAGGCCCAGGTTCTTCTGAAAGACAAGGGGTCGATGCTCGGATTAAAAATATTGTAATAATAAAATATCTGATTTTAGAGAGTTGCGAAAAAGAAACTTCACTACCACATAACTTCTCTATTTTACCGCCCAATATTTCTGCGACATGGCACGAGAGTTCCCATGCTTAGACAAACGCGATTTTATTGGATCACGAGACATAACCAAAGGGGATAGCAGTAGACAGTAGTCGCACTCGCTATGCACGAGTAAGCTGTACACACTGTAAAGGCGATTCTTCCTCGATTTAAATCACTGTGGGGAATTTAGGAGATATTTCCTATTAAAAGGAGACATGTAGGTGGGTGTAGGATTTTTATATTAGGAAATATTCGTAATACAGAATAACATCCATCCTACCCCAGCTGAGTGGCTACACAATAACACTATACAGGTTTTCAAACCTAAGGAAAAAAGGATTTTCGAAAAAATATGACACCATTTTCGTTAGCGATCGATTTGATGTAGCTCTACAATCTTATATGCTCACGGTTATGTCTTACTTATTTCGCAGACCCCGTAGATGGGAAGGCGGTGGTCCGGATTTAAAGCCCTCTGTTTAGGCTACTTTAATAATATTTATTTCTTCACAGGAAACAATCGTTTGTGTCTAGGCCTCGCTTTTTTTTTGCTCTGTTCGCCTCTACGTTGCAGCTTCTGACCTGTGCCAGAATCTAACAAAGCCGCAGCTTTAGCCTATGGATCATCTTCAGCAAATTAAAATTTCTTCTGACCCTATTTCACTCATTGGTCTTGACCTCAAATGCCTTTTTCGACATCGACGTCCTCAAACAGTAGGATTGCGGTCGCCAATAATTACACAACGCGGTACGCTATAACGCGAGCTAACCAGTCCAGCTGTACTTCCGATGTTGCTGATTTCCTCCTTAGGATGGCATCCTGCTTCACGATTTTGATTATGATAGCAGTTACTGCCACGTCAAACACCCAATCAAATGACACAAACCTGACCAGTTCCACAGTAGACCTCATTACAATACTAATACGACAGCCCCAGTCGACTTATCTCATTTTTAAGTTGTACCTGCTATCGGCAATGGCTGCCGAATTATCATTTTATGGTCTATAAGAAACTCTATTTCGGCGCACACACTGTGCTGCTTCGAGCCACCGTCATCATCTGAGGCACCACTGTGGTCACCCCGTGGATGCCTTACTGACAAACGTGAAACCAATATTTGCCCAGTTTAATATCACGATGGTGTTCACTTGACCGGGGGTTGGTGCTGTAGATAATCATAGTGAAGCAGAGCGAAAAACAATTGTCTATGTGAAACATGTGTGGTGCAGTGCTTTTCCCGTCTACTCGCTTGTATTTTTCCCGTTGCTTTGTGTTTATAAGCATGTAGTTTGGGCTCTGGATTCTAACGCTCTATGGTTCTTCACAAGTTTGTGTTGTTGGCCGATGCTTTGTCCAAGGCAAGTCGTATGTTCTTTCGGTTGGCAACCTATTCAGCCCCGTCTACCCGAAGCCATAAGGAGATGGATTGGGGGCTTAGAAATAGTATGTCGGCACGAAGATGAACTGTTCTGGATTGCGTAATCCACATCTCACATTCCTAGATTAAAGGGGCTGGCCGAGCTCATAGCTTCAGGACACTCAAGCATATAATTTGGTTTCGCGACGTCACCTGATCCGCCCAACAATATGTGCCCGGTTACGTAAACTTCGAACTTCCACTGCAATGCGATACTCGTCATTTCTCTGCTAGAAAGCAAATACTGGATTTTCATGAAAACAGGTCTTTAATATATATGTCAGTGATGGTGATGTCTCTGCGACAGCAAAATGTGTTGTGTATTCCGTCAACGCGCGTCTCCTTCACTTTAGTTTTTCTTTACAAGTAATAATTTACTTATAGAACACTACATTGAAATCATGATATACAGAATAACAGTTAACTACATGGGGATTTATGAGAACTGACTCTTCCTCTCTTATCGATAAGAGGCCATGCTAAACTAAAGCTTTGGTGCGTTACAGGATTGAAGTTTAGTTAGTGTGGAAATCTTCACGGAGGAGCATGGACAGTTATGTTTTTCTTTGATTTTGTTTAGAAATAGCAGCGTTTCAAAATAATGAATACTTTTCCAATGTTCGATGCAAGCAGTTTGCAGGCCTCATGGAACATTCGGGTGTGATGCTGAAGTCCTCTTCATCTCTCACCGGAGGGGTTAGCTGGTGAAGCTCCTGGTTTCTTCCTGGAGGGTCGTTGGCTTCTTGCAAATTTCAGGAGTGATCGATGGAGGAGCTCGCATTACCCTCCGGGTTTCATAGAAGAAGGAGGACAGACACGAGGCTGCCTTTGATTGCGTTGAAAGCCTAGCTGTCAGTGGTCGCAACATGGCGCCGCGACTCTACCGCGCGTTCTCATCCCAAGACCTCGTCTTCCTCCTCATCATTCTTCGTGCAGATTCTTGCAGGAATCTCAAGCACCTGGTTAGTGTATGCTCCTCGCCTAATTGTGGCAAAAGAAGGGCTTTGTTATTTCTGTCCATCTTTGCTAAATGTGAATGTATGGTACATATTTGACCTATTTTCCTCTACATACAAGGAGCTTCGTGCTCTCTACGAACATATATCTAATACGTTTAGCTTTGATACATGCAGACTCCAGGAGTACTGTAATATATCCATGAGTGTAATACAACTGTATATCTATTTTATTGGTGAGCTTATAATGTTCTACAATTAGTGTTAGCGTTTTTTGTGTGTTTTCTATTAGCCTTACAATGTCGTTTAGGTATGATTGCTCTCTCTTCAAGTTCTCGATTATGATCAACATTAGTCTATTGTAACGCTATATTGTAACGCTATATTGACCTATGCTTCGAATATGTGTTAGTGCGCTTGCAATGTATGCTGTCGCTTTTTCAAAATGGGTGCTGTTGGTCCCGCCAAGGTCTCTAAGGGCAGATATTTATAGCAAGTTCCATATACTCGGAAATTTCTAGGTCGAAAATAAACTAATTTCGTTTCGTCGGGAAAATTATGATGTTAATATATGTTCTACAGAACCCTTATTATTGTTAAATTTCATGCAAGTGCTACACCTAAGAATTACGATCATCTTGCTGTCATTTTCGAAGCATTGAATTTACCCAAATCCATCTGTGCCAGGGATGCGCTAATCATGTGCACAATAATTAAAGATTGCATTTAAAAAACTTGTAATGTTTAATGACTTACCTTTCTTGGCATCGTCAACTTCAAGGTATGTAATGACAGTGCAGTTGGCCTCCGCCCACAGAAATCTATAACTTGCCGGAGGCACAGCTGGGAATCGAGAAGTGGGGAATTTGTTTTCTAAGTCAACACGATGATCGGTGAACGTATTCCCCCCAATACTACGCCGTACTAAAACTGAACTTCTGAATTTGAAATGTTTCCTGACTTGCTGTATACGTGCATACATCATGTAAGTAACAAAAGGGAAACAACCCAAATAAAAACACGACAAAAGTACAGCCCCTGGCGGTGAAGTATATGACCACGATAAATGTACTTTTTGGGGTGGAGGTTGTTCTTGCTCTCCACGTGAACCGTAACGGCAAACCCCGTTTCACAACGAGCTGGCAGTAAGCTCAGATAGCTGTACTTATGTGACCTCATTATAAATATTTTGTTTTGTTTTGCGATAACTAGGGATTCAGCAGCAGGTACCAAACCTAAATTACTGTGCTCAGGAGCTCAGGAGATGTGGCCTGTCCTCTATATTAGCGTCAACAGCCAATTCATACTATTATTTTAATCCATTGTAGAAGTACTTGCTGCTGGGCTAATTGCTTTATGCTAAACAACGGAATGGTGAAAGGACATGACAAAAGGAACAAAGAGGGACAGAAAGAGTACCTATTACCAACAGAGTTTATTGCGGAAGTTACAACTTTCATACACCACTGTATACCAGATAAAAACAGATATAAAACATTGAAACAATTTTAGAATGTTGCAACAAAAACCAGCGTCAATATGATCTAAAGGACATCCATATCGCAGACAAACCAGGCATAAAAAGGAAATGCACGTAAATATGGTTCATTGTAAACAGCTGCACATGACCATGAAAGCCACAACATGGTAACCAAAAAAGCGATAAAATACCCTTCGCAATATCTACACGTGACATTCTAAAGAGCCCAATTGTTTTGCGACGATGTGCTTATTAAGCATGTTTGCCAAACTTTCTGTATATTATAGGCCCCGTGTATCCTCTTTCACTCGCTCTTTCTCTTTGTCGATAAATATTGCCCCTTCCAGGACAGGCTTGCTGCCTTTGCATTCTCTGAAGTGACCTGAGAGGTTCCTCTGTTCATTGTTTTATTGGCCGTTTGTGCTTACTCGCTCTGTCTTTGAAGCATTGGTCAGTCTAAATAATATTTCAGACTGGCTGTCGGTAAACTGAAACGCATTGTTAATAGCATATTTCAAGAGCCTTCTGGTCATCATGGAGAAAATCTTTAGCAGCTCATGTCGCTGCAAACACCACATTCACACCAAATTATCACCTCTCTTCTTGATGTTGTTCGCTAATTTGTGCATGTTTTCAGCTCACGTGGCTGCTAACCGTTAAAATTGAGCTTACTTTTTTGCGTGAAGATTCGGAAATATCAGTTAAATAGAAGCACAAGTAGCAACCACTGCCCAGTCTCTGAATCTGGAGGTTAACGCCTCCTGCAACCGGTGTTTGAAGGATTTTGACAGACAGTCGCTAAGGAAAGCCATGGCGACATTTTGTTTTTCCTCAGTCTGAAATGGCCGCTCTTGGACAGGCATGAAACTTTTTCTGGATCTGCTTTTGTGCACCCAGCAAACAGGAGCTTTACCAGAGTAGTCGGGCAGAAAGTCCAGAACCTGCACCTTACCCCCTTGAGGCTGTTCCGAAGTGAAGGTAAGTTGTTGATAGATAATTACCTTTAAATATTATTAAACATCAGCAATCGCTTCTTCAAAGTTTCAAGGTTTGGTGCAATCGAAACCAACAATATAGTGATCAACAATGCAAAAAACCCTCTGACAGGCGTCCTAATTTTCTGCGCACTGATGCGCTTGTCAATGCAGGGTAAAAACATGTTTGTCAAATTAGGGTCAATGAAATACCAATGCAGATTCTTTCTTTGCAGAAGAAGCATTGCGACGCAGCATTTTTAGAGATAATTCTCGAGACCTTACCTTTCCTTCGGAACTGTTTCAAGTGTCATGATGCAGTTTCAGGACATGCCCATTGTTTCAGTTTTGGAACATGCCATTGGCGCAGTGTCTGGAACAGGCACGAATTCTCTAAACTCTATGTTAATTTAGAACCCTTCATGTCTTCCTATATATGGACGAATATGGAGAAGATATTCAAAGTATCCGAACAGTTCTATACAGATCTCTACAGTAGCCAAAACAGTCAGTGCCGTAATGAGATTGGCGGTAGGGGAAAAAAGTCAGACGTTCCACCTGTGACGTAGGAGGATGTCAAGAAAGCAATAAAAAACTATGAAAAGGGGGAACGCAGCTGGAGAGAATCAGATAACTACAGATTTGTTGAAGGAGTGGGGAGATATCGTGCTAGAAAAAGCTGGCCACTTTGTATACGCAGTGCCTGGTGTCATCGAAGGTACCGGAACCATGGAAGAATGCAAACATTACCCCCCTTCATAAGAAAGGGGACGCTAAGGACCCTACAAATTACAGACCAATCAGCTTACTGTCAGCTACGTATAAGGTATTTACTAAGGTAATCGCTGATAGAATTAGGACAACCTTAGACTGCAATCAAGCAAAGAATCAAGCAGGTTTTAGGAATCGGTACTCTACTATCGATCATATCCATACCATCAATCAGGTGATAGAAAAATGCTCGGAATATAACCGGCCCTTATAAATAGCATTCATTGATTACGAAAAAGCATTTGACTCAGTAGAAACCTCAGCGGTGATGCAGGGATTGCTAAATCAGTGGCTAGACGAGCCATATGTGAAAGTGCTGGAAGATATATATATGCCACAGCAACCTTAGTTCTGCATAAAGAAAGTAACAAAATTTCTCTAAAGAAAGTAGTTAGGCAAGGAGGCACAATCTCCCCAGTACTATTCACAGCTTGCTTAGAGGAAGTATTCAGAGACTTGGAATGGGTGCAGTTAGGGATAAGGGTAGATGGTGAATTACCTCAGTAATCTGCGCTTTACTGATGACATTGCCTTGCTAAGTAACTCGGAGGATGAACCGCAAATATTGATGGGTTTGGTTTGGTTTGTGGGGTTTAACGTCTCAAAGCGACTCAGGCAAATAATGATTGAGTATCTTGACAGGAAAAGTAGAAATGTAGGCTTGAAATTCAATAAGCAAAAGAGTGAGGTAATGTTCAACAGCCTGGGGAATGAAGAACAGTTTAGGTTAGGTAGCGACACACTGGAAGTACTAGGCGACTATGTCTACTTAGGACAGGTAGTACCCGCAGATCCGGACCACGAAAAGAAAATTACAAGAATAATAATATGGAAATCGAGCGAATTTGGCAAGCACTCACAGATTATGACTAGCAGCTTAACGGTATCGCAGGAGCATAAGGGACCAAACGGAGACGTCAGATGACTCGCGTCGAGAGTCCCAGGAAGTTGGAAGCTGTAGAGTAGCCGATTTCCGAGACCAGCGACCGACCTGCTGATGACGTCCCGTCAGCACTGCGTCTTAATCATGCAGATTTGCAGTAGTGATCCCAGACAGACCGTGTACCAGCACGAACCAGACATCAGTCGTCTGCTAACCTGTATGCTTGAATGCCACTTCTTTCATTCCTCTCTTTCTTGATGGATCGGTTTCTCGACGTTCATCTCTCCGCTCCTCATTCCCTTCACGCTCTTCGTCATCCTCGAAACTCGCTCGTGCGCTCACGCAACAACGGTCCGACGCGTCTATCAGTCCATTATTGGTGTAATAATAAAGCCAGCGTTTCACCATGCAATACCATGCAATACCTCACATATGACCCCCCTTCAGAAAAGCTTTTTCTTTAAAACATCCTAACGTCTTGCCTATCACACCATACTTTACAAGGGAAGAAAAAACGTTCGATGCCGCACATGAGATTCACATCACAATGTGAAGTAAAGGTGAGAAAAATGAGATGCACCCATAAGGCACAAGTGCATTAGGCAAGAAATCCGCTTCAGCATGATCCGTTGGCCCAACTGAATATTCAGCTTGACTAAACTTTTTTGAAAAACCTTCAACCAGAGCAACAATAGATGCACACGAATTTTTACTACAAAGATCAAATTTTACACGCTACAATAACCCTTTATGACAGCAAAAAACAATAAGGAAAACCACCACACTACTATTGTAGAGGTAATGATTGTAAACGCCGGAGAGCAGAGCTGTTTGGGCATCATCCTACAGCATTTTACAAACGACTCCTGCTGTCAGCGCCTAAGTTTTTTGACCGCTTTCTACGTATCTGTCTGCTTCTCGAGATTGATAAAGTTTAGACCAGTACTGCTTCAATACCTTTAGCTTGATCCATTGAAAGAGCAGGCTAATATTCTTCCTAGTACCCTTATTCAGTTATGATGATTATGGCGACTGCCACATAATTTTGGGGTGGACGCTCTTCGTATCTTTAAGGCATATTACTATGAAACAGTTTCTTAGCGTGGCCCAAGTCGATACAATAATCTATCTCGTTCTTCTCCACAAACCATAAAAAGACATTTCAACTGCAATAGGACTTTATTATGCCTACTCGGTAAAAGAATAAGGGCTCGATCACCTACATGCAAATGCTGTTTCTTACAGCTCCTTTCCTAATATCTTCTTAGACTATTGAGCACGCACCAGACATGATGTGCTGCATGCACACGCTCTCTTTGGTCGAGCACGCTACCATATACTGTCTTCGCATCCTTTCACAGATCTTGTCTTGTTCAGAGCTATCTGAGGACTGCGAGCAGTTTTCGCACGTGTCGGCCACAAATTAACTGAAATGAAGAAAACCCAAAACTCTCACACGGTACCTTCCTGTAGACGAACAGCAGGGGAGCGATTTATAGATTGAAGGTTTGGGTTTCTCCTTATTAAGCTTCTACGGCATCTGCTTGAATGTGCCGTCAAACTTCTCCACCAACCCATTGTACGTGGAGTGGTAAGGAGTCGTGTTGAGTTGTTTCACTTCCAGGAGATCATTAGATCATTTCACTCAAAAACCCTATCTATCAAAACAGTCCCGCCGGGGTGGCGGAGTGGTCACGGCACTGTACTACTTTTCACTAAGAAGCGGGATCAAATCCCGGCCCCGGCAGGCGCTTTTCGATGCAGGCTAAAAAAGCTTGGCGCCCATGTGCTGTGCGATGTCAGTGAGTGTTAAAAATCCCAGGAGTGCAAATTTTTGGAGTCCTATAATAAGGCTTCTCTCTAGCCTGAAACGCTTCGGTGCGCCGAGCCTTAGGAACAAAACCAAAGCTACCCTTCAAAATATTCGCCAAGGCTTCTGCCACGATTGATGAATATATCTTAGGCAGAACCACGGCATCGGCAAACCGGGTGCCGAAGTCGACGAGAGTGAGAGTATATCTATTCGTTCTCACCAATGTGGGCGAGAGCAAACCAAGAACATTGACAGAAGTATTTTCGCTTTTTTATCTTCCAGTATCGTTCTTTAAAAATATAAACTTTTTGTTATTTAACCGATTCTCTTTACCACACTGTTTCGCTGTTCTGTCCAAGACAGTTCTTCTTTTACAAACGCGTTGAGGAAGAAAGTATTGTGTGTACTTTACTGTATATCATTGCTAACATTTGCATTTGAGTCGGCACACATGGTGCTCCCATATATGACCATGTCACTAGCTGTAAAATAGGCGTGCAGCTAAAATGAAATGCAAAGACGGAGGATTGTTGCATGTGCATATGCAGCATGAGCAACTGATATCACTTTGGTTCCTTTTTTTACAGTTAATTTACTGCTTATTTATTCGTGCACAATATGCGGCCATTTGGTGAAAGAAAACAACTTATAGCTATGGATAAGTGTAAACGCCACTTTAAAACAGAGAGCGGAAATAGGTGAAGGTGCAGCTCTATGGAAGCAGAAAATAAGGCAGGGTACAAAAACAGTGTAGTTTAGACGTTCTCTGTTGTTCTACCCATTTGTATTTACTATGTGAGGACAGAAGCATGAAACAAAATAAAATATGTGTTCTTACTACTGTTTCCAATGCTGGTCATTGTGTCGTATCCCTCACTTCCACAGGAAAATTGGAAGCTTTGTCGAAATGAATGCCTAGAAGAGGTACAGAATCCCACAGTTTACTGCTGCGTGCTATCGCCTCACGAAACATAGTTAAAATATAATTAAGTAAATTTAGATTGCAATGAATGCATTCAGCTGATTTATCTTAGTAGCCGACTAACCGCAAAGCAGATGCCTTATATACCCGCCACTACTATTTATACTAGTAGACATTTTTAGCCGAATAAGGAATTCACAGGCAGTCAGTGGTGAGTGGCGATGTGACCATCATGACGATGATGTCGCGTATAACGGAACGCCTATTCAGTGATGGGTCGTAATGCGTAGTATGGCCGCGCTTGATGTAGAGTCATTGCGTGCGAAACAAAGCCACCGTGTCGACATTGACCAGGAGCCGTCTACCATGGGCTCCTCTTAATTCTCTTCATGGAAACGACGCACTCGGCACATCTCACTCGCGTTACCGGTCCCCGGTAAAAATCTTGGAACGGTTTTTTGAATTTTGTATCTACCCTCTACGCCATTAGCTGTGGCAGTCGTTGAGCGCCCAGCAGTTGTTCTGTCAGATAATTTGCTCCTGTGGCTTGTAATAGGCACTCTTTTCATATTTCTGTTTTTATAAATTGACATAAAACACGGGGACAAATATTTTTGAGCAAAGTTGTCTCTTCGAATTTTCAGGTATACTGGGCATTTGTAAGGCATCGTATATATATTATTTTCGATTTTCTCGTTGCACTAAAGCAATGTTCAAAATTCTCTTTTCAGTAATTTTGTTGCTATAACAAAGGCTATTCGCCCTCAGGTCATTAATTGGGTGGTGTTTATAACCAAGACCATTTGCAATCTTACAAAAGTGTCGATTGTAGAAATCAAGAATTTCTTCGGGCAGCATATGCAAGTATTTGGTACAGCTGGATAACGTTTCAGGCATGGCGAATTATTCTGAACACTGGAGACGATAAAATGGCGCTTAGTAGCACCTCGCAGATAACATCGAAGCCAGTATTATTTGCCGAACAGAATCCGAAGTGCAGCAGTTCTGAAAATAAAACGCGCAGAGACTTTATGCAAGAAATTGTTCTCTGCTATTTTATTGCTCTTCCTCCTCTCTTCGGATCTATTGTAAAGACCTTACGCACCTACTTTGCTGTGCGCGCTGTTCATGTGAAATAGTACCTTATTTCGAATTTGGTAGCTGCGCCAGAAGACAAAAATCTGGGTAAGGCTCATGTGTGTGATGAATACACTGTTCGTTCTTAAGGCGGCAGCATTATTCTTTAGAATATTTTATCCCATGCATACGCATCATTACATTTTTGTTCTGCACATCACAAGAAAGATATGGCAGTTTTTTTTATAATTCACGTGATATCTAGGTCGTAATGAAGAATATGACGTGACAACTGCATTTCACACCATTACCGCATCACTTTGCTATGCGCGCTCTGCCAGGTTTACCGTAGTATCTTCCGACAAACTGTATGGCCGCTGTTTAGACTATACATTGCGCAACAAGAACTTCGACTTTGTGATGTCACCGAAAAATCCCTTTCCACTTAACCATTCTTCTCTAGGTGATTATATTGTTACGGACGAGCAAGGAAGAAGCACAGGCAGTGGCGCGGGCAGGAGCGCGCACGCTAGGCCCTTCTAATATAATCATTAAACGTCATCTCACGGTCATCAAACATCTTCTTTCTGTCCTCTGGTCTCCTGTTTTCATCCGCTTGCTGCTTCGTAACACGAGGTGGAGGTTAGGGGGACTTCAACATCACCCTCTCATCCTGGTCCAGAGCTTCGGCGCCCTGCGACTTCTTGCGTCTCAAGTCTCAAGTATGTCACTCGTACATAGTTTGAGAACCGCGAGTAAATTTCCACATAATGATGATGAAAATTTCGTTTTTCACTACTCGAGGTATACCCCAACGCAGAAACCGGCCTGAAAGGGTAGCTGTCCGTCAACCTTGTGCGCATCCCAGCGTTTTCATTTGCCAGATGCTTGTGAGAATTTTGGGAGGAATTTGGATAGCTTGCCGAGGACTCTAAGAGGAAAGGGCACTGCAACAACGGGCCATGATTCACAACATACCTTTTCACCAATCGATCATATTCGTATTTCGAGTGGCATGCTGACTGTTCGCATCAGGTGATTAGCTGCATATAGTGCGTTAAGAACTTAGCACGCTCTTGCAGCCCCATCGCAGCTGCCTCCAGCTTCTACGTATACTAATGCTTGTGAGGTGAGTTGCAACAGGTGATCTTCATAAACCCTTTTTCGCCAGTCGACGTGCACCGATCACCGCTGCCGAAAGCCTATAGCCATCCCATATATGTGTAAGTTCTGCAGCATCCGTCGCTTCCTTTACCGCCGCCTATTTGTCCGCCGCTAATATTCCTGGTGACCTCGGTGCAATAAGTGCAGTATTACGAAAGCTTCAAATCCAGATTCAAATGCGATGTTTGGCACTGCCCTGACCACCGTTTTCTGTAATTACGCTGTGTAAAACTATGTCACCATTAGCCATCTTTACAGTAATCACTCGAGTGAACACATCTTTCTTCGGGGCTCCTGCATCGACTGCTCTCCCCCGCTGTCTGGCCTACAACCCGAGTTATTGAAATGTATCTGAAGAAGAAGCTTTCTCCTCTCCTTCTGAGTTTCTGTGCCAATCCCATTAGCCAAGGCGCCTTTCGTCATCTCTCAAGGATCCTCGGGAGCGTAGAAGGGCTGTTTGTCTAGCCACTGCCGTGAAGACTAAACACAAGCGTGATGTGAGGTGAGGCCGCCGGTCGTCACTGCGTTGAAAACCTCCCATCGTCACCGCCATAGTATCCGATCAACAACTGCTGGTACTGTCGTTTAGGAAAGGCAACCGCGTTTTTAGAAATCCATGTTATTGTAGACCGTAACACCACCATCAGTGAATTAGAGGACACAGCGCCCTGTTTTCGAGTTTCAGTGGCCGTATGGCTACTAAGAGCCCTGCCTACTGCTTGAAGCTGCGTTCAACTCTGAACCTCCGGCAGTAATCGAATTACCACAAAGAGGATGAGCATAGTTCGCACGCAGGACAAATACATTTTCGGTGTCAGTTGCGTGTTTCTGGGTGACTATTTTCATGATCTTGTCCTCGGGATTGATTTTCTTCTGGCGTACTGTACACTATCGGGCGACCTTGAACCAGCACTTTCCGCAATGCCGCATTCACCGTTTCTGTGAAGACGGTCTTTTTGCATCAGGAAGTAGTGTCCCAGCTGCAGTTACCTGTGATGACTTGCGCGCCGGCTACGCAGAAGTAGAAGGGCAGCATTAACTTCTGCTAGGTCAATATAGTTTACTGCTTGCTGCAGCCTCACAACAGCAGGGCTGTACTCCTTCTTCACAGCTTTTCTAATGACCACCAGAACTTGTTCCTAGGAGCTGCTACTACTTCTACTGACGCTGTAGCCAGCTGTCCCGTCTGTTTGGCATCTGCGTCAGTTGAAACTTATGTACCAACACTTGGCAACGTTAACAGCCACTGCCACGTCTCTCAGCAAAAGCAGCAAGCCTGAGAAGAAATGTTTTAGATTTCGAATACTAATTTGATGCTTCATAGAAGGTTCATCAAACGCTCATTACCAAGATCGTATCCTCACCTATCATGACGCTCGTTGTATCGGACAGATATCTTATCTTGTCTATCAAACAGAAAGTAATCCAAAGGCAAGTTCCGGAGATACTTGATGATAGTGTTGTGTAACTTTCCCAAATTTTGGGGTCTCCCCCAGTTGTCCTTACAAAGAACGACGGCACCCTGCGGTTCTCTGTGGGCAACCGAAAATTGAACAAATAGACAAATGACATCTATATTTCGCCATACATCGATGACTCATGGAAGAAGGGCGAGGATGTATTTGTCGAGCTTTTTCGTCTGAGCCGGTTCGGCCGTGTTATCTGGCTGACTGACACCTAGATTTAGGTTTCATTCCTTTCCATCTCGTCCCCTAGTAACCAAGTACTAAAGAGTATAGTACGAATTCGCTAGAAAAAGGCGTGTGAATAAAGGGCCATTGAGCGTACTTGGCAAATGAGTTGGCATCTTTGGTTACAACACGATCAGGTAAGAAGACATGGCTCAGTGCAGGGTAGAATAACGCAAAGCCAAGCGGCTATAGGCAAAGGGGATCTCGCTTTTATTATATGCTTGGAATTTTTTTTTTTGCTACACTATTTTTTCTACTAAACTGTTTGTGGAGCTTAAAACTTTTTTCTTATCTTTTATAGCCGATACATTTAGAGAAAATTTCTTTATTAAGAAAATTAGATTGAGACTGCTTGACAGGGTGTGTTGTGGAAAAACCTGAAATCAGGAACGATAACTCCTCCTCGCTTCTTTCTTCTGCTGCTGCATTTTAACGTGTCATTCAAATATGCAACTAAGCATGAAGACAATGCTATCAAGAATAACAGAGTGTAGTGATGCTGTGTTTGCATGCATCCGGTAAATCAGGGAGCGAATGCAATCCTTGTCAAATAATTGCGCTGCAGTTCCATTTGTTTAACAAAAATGCTCTACATTAAAGCGCTTATTAAGAAAAATATATTTGCAGGCCAACTTACCATTCATTGGCTGGCAGCACCTGGTAATGCACCTCTTCGGTAAGCTGTAGAGTGCTGTCATCTTTCTCAACTGTTGTGGCAGTCACACAACGAAGGGCAGTGTTACTGAGATCTGAGAAGGTTGTCTTCGCCAAACGGAATGTGGTTCCATTTTCTAAAAGCTTAAAGGAATAAAAAATAATTGAAGCTGTGTTGCTCAACGCGAATAGGTTTTGGAAAACTTAACAATTTTTGTTCGTTTTGTGCAACAAGTCATTCTGGTGATTTTTTATGTAATAAAAGCCTTCATCTTCTAAAATGTTCTACGAAAACTGAAGAAGACACTTGAACAGCTACATTCCGTAATGTGCTACAGCATTGTAATCCTGGCTCCGCTGCACAGGCCGCCATTGAAAACTGACCTTGGCAACGTTTAACGCTAGAATAGTAGCTAGTGAAGCTAGTTTAGCAGTGCTGTTAGAGGAACTAGAGGGCATGAAATGAGATGTCATAGGGCTACGTGAGGTTAGGAGGCCAAATGAGGCATACATTGTAATGAAGGATGGGTACGTACTGTGTTATCGAGGTTTACCGGAGAGGCGAGAACTAGGAGTAGGATTCCTTGTGAATAAGTATATAGCAGGTAATATAGATAAATTTTATAGTATTAATGAGAGGGTGGCAGATGCCGTAATTAAGCCTAATAAGCAGTATAAACTGAAGGTTGTAGAGGCCTATGCACCTACATGTAGTTATGACGACCAGGCAATTGAAAGCTTCTACAAAGATGTATAATCGGCAATGTGGAAAGTAAAAACGCAGTATACTGTACTAATGGGTGACTTGAATGCCAATGTAGGTGTAAGGCCACGGTGGCCCTTCCTTTAATGTTTCGGCGCGCGCGCCGCAGAAAACGGCGATGGAAGGTTCTCCAAGCTACAGGAAATCGACGCGACCGATTACGTCATTACGGCCACCGCGCTGCGCCTCGTCGCCCTCGTCGCCATGCGCAGAGACAAGCGTGCATTCCCCCGCACGGTCCCGGCCCTCCTCCTCGCTACGCGCGGGAGGGCCGCGCGCGTTACCCATGTTCGAGAAAGTTCGAGGCCTCTCCAGAAGGCCAGGGGGGGGAGGCATAGTTTTGGCAGCCCTAAGGTGTTTTCCGTTCCTCCTCCGCGTCTAGAAAGTTCGGCGCTGACTAAGAGCGCGCCGCACAGCCATCGACGGTTCTGGTTCTTGTGCTGAGGCCAGTCGTTGATGGAGATAGCGTAGCAGGCAGGCCCCGACTGAGAAGTCGTAAAAAGAGTGATGCGCTCGTTTTGCCGTTAGTTATTCTATGTCACTTTTGTAAAGTGTGTCGCCTCTCTGTCTGGTGTGAATAAGTTTTCTGTACCCTGTGCTTCGTGTTCTTGTTATATAAAGTTAATTCTCGTTGTGTTACTGCAAGCTCGTCGGCCTTCGTCGCAGTGTGTTTGCATGTGAACTGCACGTCGCCTGCCGAATCGAGCAGCACCTTGGAGAGGTGTGAAAGATTTGAAGAAAAACGAGACTTTTTGACGTTTTACTGGCGCAGCCGACAGTACGATTCGGCAACTGCAGCACTCCGCAAGCCCAGCCCGTTACTCGAGCCGTCGCAACGTTATCGGCGCTCACCGAAGTCTGCCCGCCGTTCAAGGTGGAAGAGCTTCTCCGCGTGCAAGGACCTAGGGACCCCAAGAGGAGACGGTCAGAGGCAGCGGCGAATAGGAGTGCCCACCAGAGAGGAGCGGCGCCGCAAGGAAGGAACAACCGTTGCTGAGGTGCTGAGATCTCCCGGTCGTTCAGGGTAGGAACTTCATCGACGCGTGCAAGGACCTTGGGACCCCCAGCGGTGACGGTCAGAGGCAGCGACGATCGGAAATGCCCCACAGCGAGGAGCGACGCGGCGAGAAAGGCGGAACCATTGCTCAGGTGAGTCGGATTTCTTGCGTCCGTTGGTGTGCGTGGCTCAGGCTTAAGGAGCGGGAGGTGCGCTGTGTCGACGTGTAGTTAGTTAGGTTAGCAAACATGAACACCAGAAAGTCAGTGTTTTCCGGATGGACCAGAGTGTTCGTAAGAGTCCCCATAGCCTCACTGAGACGGAAGAATTGCGTAACAAAGACGAATAGTAAGGACCTAGCGAAGCGTCGAGAGACAGAGGCGAAAGCAGAGACTGAATTAGAAATTAGGAAGATGGAGTTAGAATTGAGAAAGATGGAGACAGAATTGAGAAAGTAGGAACTAGAAACTCAAATAGTGATAGCGGAGGCAGAAGCTCGCAAGGTATGAGCAGAGGTCAAATTATTGGAAAGAAGACGAATGCCTCGTGGTTTCCAAATTGAAGCAAGTAAAGTAGAAGAAACTAAAAAGAACCCTTCGAAATAGCGGCCCCGAATAGTACTTGTAGGGAGCGTGTCAGGTGACGAAGCGGCCTTGCCGGCCGACACTGCCGCGAGCCCTACGCCGGCGGAGACAACCTTCGCCGGAGCGAGCGATGCTGTCGGCGGGGGCGGTGCGTTGCCGGCCAGCGAAATAAACAACGCCAAAACATCGGCTGTAGTCTTCCCAATAGAAGTGCCCGCGTGCGATCAAATTACCGAGGGCGTCAGCGTCCCGTCAGGTGCACTGGAAGGCGCGTGGCAGCAGAAGACCGAACTAAAACACGCTATAGGCAAGGTAATCGAACAGCGTAAAGCTGCCGCGTGTTTACAAACTGATTCTGACGCGTTAAATGCAGCAAATGCGGGTAAAACAGCGACAACAGGCGCGAGCGCTTACCAAGAACAGGGCGCCACAGTTGGTTCAGTGACAGCGGTCACGAGCGATACGATCGGCGAGATCCGCGATCATGCGTTGACCGCAACAGATGCTGTTTGTAGGGCAGAAGTCCCAGCAGCTGTCGCGAACATCAGTCAGCACCGCTACAGTCGCGGAAGTGGCCGCCACTAGCACTCGTGAACCCGAGACGCTCAGTAAAGCGACGAGTCCCCCATTCGAAGGCGAGTGTTTGGCATGCTGCATTTTTGCAGACGTACACGAGCCGCATGATGCCGCGCCCCTCCCTAGCTCTAAAGAGGGTCGAGATGAAAGAAATTCTCCACTTGAGCCTGAACAGCGTTACGCCGGCGAGCGTGAGCGGTCCTGCTCGCCTGTGCACGAAAGTGTGTGCGCGCTCGAGCATGGAGTGGCAAGCGAAGCCTGCAAAGAACACTTGCCGGACTTGACCACATGTGATGTGCGCGGAACTCCAGGATCTGGGACTGGCCGTGAACGTTTTCCATGCTGTGCAGTGACTGTGCGCGAGAGAGTGCTTTTGAACTTTGTGCGCCAGGAACTGCGACTTTCTTTGAACATCATGCATGCCGCGAAGCGACTATGAACAGAAAGTGTGCATGTAGACCGTGTGCCAGCGGACGAAGGGCCGCGGCCTTTTGTATATCTTCGGTTTGGTTGGGCAAAAAAGCCCAGCAATCCTCCTATGGTGGGGCGTGTAAGGCCGCGGTGGCCCTTTCTTTAATGTTTCTGCGCGCGCGCCGCAGAAAACGGCGATGGAAGTTTCTCCAAGCTACCGGAAATCAACGCGACCGATTACGTCATCTCGGCCACCACGCTGCGCCTCCTCGCCCTCGTCGCCATGCGCAGAGACAAGCGTGCATTCCCCCGCACGGTCCCGGCCCTCCTCCTCGCTTCGCGCGGGAGGGCCGCGCGTGTTAACCATGTTCGAGAAAGTTCGAGGCCTCTCCAGAAGGCCAGGGGGGGGGGGGGGGGGGGGGGGGGAAGGCATAGCTTTGGCAGCGCTAAGCTGTTTTCCGTTCCTCCTCCGCGTCTAGAAAGTTCGGCGCTGACTATATAAGAGCGCGCCGCGCAGCCATCGACGGTTCTGGTTCTTGTGCTGAGACTAGTCATTGATGGAGATAGCGTAGCAGGCAGGCCCCGACTGAGAAGTCGTAAAAAGAGTGATGCGCTCGTTTTGCCGTTAGTTATTCTATCTCTCCTTTGTAAAGTGTGTTGCCTCTCTGTCTGGTGTGAATAAGTTTTCTGTACCCTGTGCTTCGTGTTCTTGTTATATAAAGTTAACTCTCGTTTTGTTACTGCAAGCTCGTCGGCCTTCGTCTCAGTGTGTTTGCGTGTGAACTGCACGTCGCCTGCCGAATCGAGAAGCACCTTGCAGAGGCGTGGAAGATTTAAAGAAGAACGAGAAGAACCTGATTTTTACTGTAGGGAAAAAGCAGGCAGGAGACCAGGCAGTACGTGATTGTGGCATTGGCTCTAGAAATAGCAGGGTGGAGGTATTTGTTGAGTTCGCAGAGCGCAATAACTTAAAAATCATGAATACCTTCTTCAGCAAACGGAAGAACCGGAAATTGACAAGAAAATGTCCAAACGGGGAGACTAAAAATGAAATTTACTTCATGCTGTGTTCACCCCCGCCAGTATGCAAGATGTAGAAGTAGTTGGGAAAGTGCAATGCAGTGACCACAGGATGATGAGGTCCCGCATTAGTCTAAATCTGAAGATGGAACGCAACAAATTAGTAAGAAAGAAGTCTATCAACGAATTAGCGGTGAGGAGACGGCAGAAGAGTGTGGTATCTCGCTACAGATTAGAAAATCTTCTCTAACCGAGGATGGCGGCATTACCCTAGAAGCAATAAGCAATAATTTCAGAGATGTCATTACTGAGTGTGCTGTAGAAGTAGGGGGTAAATACCTGTCCTAAGTAAGGTAATGTTCAACAACCTCAGGAAGGAACAGCAGTTTACATTAGGTAGCGCATTACTGGAAGTAGTAGGTGAATATGTCTCAAAACAACTGGACGCTGCTGATAAAGAATTCGGAAAAGAATTTAAAATCCAAGGAGCTGCCACAAGTCACTCGACGTATATAAGTTGGAGTTCCATTGTTAAAACAGTGAAGGCCGTGGTCATAGGCGAAGGACACAAGCTTTCTTCACCTAATATTCATCGTAACACTTCCCTTCATGGTGTGGCGGGGAAGTGACGGCGATAAAATCACGCGCCCTTTCGATGTCAAAGCGGCTTTACGACGCCAATTACACAGCCACAAGCGTAAATGTGAGGTCCAAGCTTTTCACTGTCAGAAAAACATACTGATTTTCGCTGTTAGCAGGAACCAAATGAAGCATATATATAAGTTCACGTGGATGTAAACAGTGACCTTTTTGGTGCTACTGTATTTTGGCGATGAAATGCCTCACAACTGGATGTTAGCAAAAGCTTTCTAGATTTGGTTCAAAGATAACAAAAATGAGGAAGTGATATTTGTAAACATATTGCCAAATATCTCAAATTCGCACTGGAGTCCACGAAAAATTATTTGAAAAATAAAGGTTTGCTCGTCTATTTTTACAAAAGATATTTACGGGAAAGCTATGATGCCTTCTATTCTAAAGCCGCAAGAACTGGATGGAGTACTTTGTGTGCTGCTGGCGTTGGCAGGCCTAAAAGCAGTACACGCATGACATTCATCAATGAATGTCATTGACGAACGACATTCATTGATCAGCTACTCATTATGGTTGCCATCTAATGTATCCAGGTTATCAACGAGGGGATAAAAAATATTCCAAATGCAACCAGTCACTACATATAGCATTCACTGACTATGAGAACGCGTTTGACTCAGTGGAAACCTCAACAGTCATGCAGGAATTCGGAAATCAGGGTGTAGTTTAGACGTATGCGAATGTACTAGAATGTACCTACAACGGCGATGCAGCAACCATGTCTGCATTAAGAATTAATGAAAGTCAAATTAAGAAAGATGTTAAGAAGCAGACACAATCTCCCAGTGCTGCATACAGCTAGCTTATAAGATGAATCACTAGACGTGGATTGGGGCAGTCAGGGACAAGGGCTGATAGAGAATATCGCAGTAATCTGTGATTAGTTGATGTCAATGTTTTGTTAAGAAAATCAGGGGATTAATTGCAAAAAATGATTTATGACCTAGCAGGCAAAGGAGAAAGGTGCAATTAAAATTAATAAGCAGCAGTAACCGAAGGTCCGGACAACGAAAAATAAATAATTAGGGGAATATCAACGGGCTGGAGCGCATTTGAAACGTATTTATATATATTGACTACCCGTATACTGGTACTGCTCAATACGAAATGATGTAACAGTTGCATCACATCGGTACTAACCTAGGGGGCTGAAACATGGAGGCAAACAAAAGGGCTTCTACTTAAGTTGAGGACAAAGCCGAGCGCTATGGTACGGAAAATTCTTGGTGTAATCTTGCGAGGTTGGAAGCATGCACAATGGATGAGGCAAATAACTCCCGTACTCATATTTTAGTCGACATCAAGAAGGAATGGACATGGCAAGACATGTGGTGCAAAGAGAGGATAACGGATATCCCTAAGTGTCATCAATTGGATTCCAGAGTAATGAAAGCGTAAAAGGGGGTGGCAGAACATTAGGTGGATGGATGAGGTTGTAGATGTTCACAGAGTTCAAGTCGATGCAGCTAGGATAGGAAAGGATTATTGGAGGAAAATGGAAAATTCCTTCGGCCAGCATAGGCTATATTCCGTGCGATAATGGTGATGCGTGATCTTTCACACATTCAGAATCAAGCGTAATTTTACGAACAAACATTATGAGATACATCACGCAGTAATCATTGCTTATAACATGCATTTGGATTTGCGAAGTAGACTACACTCAGTTCAGTTCAGGCGTTCAGTCGTGTCCGACTCTTCGTGACCCTATGGACCATGTCACGCCACGCTCTTCGGTCTCTCACTATCTTCTTAACATCACATAGCTTCATCTGCAATGCCTCGAGAATGCCATCTAACCATCGCGTTCGCTGCCTACCCCTTCTCCGGCGACCCTCAACCTTTCCCAACATCAAATCCTTCTCCAGCGACTCCTCTCTTCTCATCAGATGACCAAAGTAGCTGAGCTTTAACTTTAGAATTTGACCCTCCAATGAGCAGTCAGGGTTTATGGTCGACAATATCGACTGATTTGATCTTCTGGCAGTCCAAGGAACTCTAAAGTCTTCGCCAGCACCACAATTCAAACGCGTCAATTATTCGGCGGTCAGCCTTTTTCACAGTCCAACTCTTGCATCCATACATCACAACTGGAAAGACCATAGCACGGGTTATACGGATCATGGTTGGCAGACTAATGTCTCTGCTCTTTACTAGGCGGTCAAGGTTAACCATTGCTCTCTTTCCCAGAAGCAGGCTTCTTCTAATTTCATGGCTGCAGTCTCCTTCCGAGGTAATCTTGGCGCCCAAGAACAGAAAATCTGTCACAGCTTCCACTTCTTGTCCATTGATGCTCCAGGACTTGATAGGGCAAGACGCCATGATCTTCGTCTCTTTAATGTTCAGTTTAAGCCCAAAGTTCTTACTCTCTTCTTGTACGCGCATCAGAAGTCTCCTGAGTTCCACTTCACTTTCTGCCATTAAAGTGGTATCATCCGCATATCTAAGGTTGTTGATACGTTTTCCAGCAATCTTCACTCTAGCTGAAGACTCGTCCAGACCGGCCTTTCTCATGATGCACTCTGCATATAGGTTAAATAGGCAGGGCGACAGTATGCAGCCTTGCCTCACCCCTTTCTCAATCGGAAACCAATCAGTAAGACCATGCTCAGTTCTGACTGTGGCCTCTTGCCCTTCATAAAGGTTCCTGAGGAGACAGATGAGGTGAATTGGAACTCCCATCTCTTGGAGAGCTTGCGACAATCTGCTGTGATGTACGCAGTCAAACGCTTTCGCATAATCAATAAAGCAGAAGTAAATGGGTTTCTGGAACTCTCTTGCCTTTTCCATGATCCAGCGAAGGTTGGCAATTTGGTCTCTAGTTCCTCTGCCCTTACGAAACCCAGCTTGCACGTCCGGAAGCCCCCGATCCACATACTGCTGCAGCCTACCTTGCAGGATTTTTAACATCACCTTGCCAGCATGCGAAATAAGCGCGATCGTGCGGTAGTTGGAACAATCTTTGGCACTGCCTTTCTTTGGAATGGGGATGTAAACTGACCTCCTCCAATCCTGTGGCCACTGCAGGGTTGTCCAAATCTTTTGACATAGTGTATGCAGTGTGTTAACAGCGTCGTGGTTGAGGTTTTGAAGCAACTCAGCTGGAATACCATCAATTCCGCTAGCTTTGTTCTTAGCAAGGCTGGCTAAGGCCCATTCAACTTCACTCTTCAGGATGCCCGGCTCGAGATCAGTAATCACAACCGTCCTATGTTGGGTTTGCACATCCGGGTCCTTCTTGTACAGTTCTTCGGTGTATTCCTGCCACCTCTTCTTTATCTCTGAGGCTTCAGTGAGGTCCTTGCCTCGTTTGTCCTTTATCACGCCCAGCTTAGCACAGAAGCTTCCTTTGATATCTTTGATTGTCTTATACAGAGCTCTTGTGTTCCTTAATTGGCTGTTGTCCTCAACTGCTTGACACTGTATGTTCAGGAAGGCATTCTTATCTCTCCTTGCTATTTTCTGAAAATCCGCATTGAGAACCTTGTATCTTTCTCTTTCCCCCATACCTTTTGCCATCCTCCTTTCCTCAGCTATTGGCAAAGCCTCTTCAGATAACCAGTTTGCTTTTTTGCATTTCTTTTGCTTTGGAACTACCTCAGTAGCAACTTCTTGTATTATATCACGAACATCAGTCCACATCTCTTCGGGCTCTTTGTCTTCTAGATCTAATTCTTGAAATCGATTCCTCACTTCCACAGCATATTCTAATGGAATCTGATCCAGATCATACCTGAAAGGCCTTCTAGTTTTCTGCGTTTTCCTCAATCGAAGCTTAATTTTGGCAACAAGAAGCCGATGATCGGTGCCACAATCGGCCCCAGGCCTTGTTTTTACTGCTTGTATAGCGCTTCTCCATCTCTGCCGGCAAATAATATAACCGATCTGATTCCTGTACAGACCGTCCGGTGAACTCCATGTGTACAGGCGCCTCTTGTGCTGTTGAAAATGAGAATTCGCTATTGCCAAGTTGTTTTCTTGACAGAACTCTACTAGCCTCTGCCCAGCTTCATTTGGCTCACCAAGACCGAACTTGCCTGTAGTTCCGGATATTTCTTCACTCCCGACCTTAGCATTCCAGTCTCCTATGAATAAAATGACGTCTGATGATGGGGTGCGGTCTAAAAGGCATTGTAGGTCCGCATAAAATCTCTCAACGTCAGCTTCTTCAGCAGCAGTGGTCGGTGCATAGACTTGGAAAACTGTTATGTTGAAAGGGGGACCTTGGATCCGAAGTGAAATCATTCGGTCGTTTTTGGGGTTGTACCCTAGCACTGCTTTGCCCATTCTTCTGTTTACTATGAGAGCGACCCCATTCCTTCTCTTGGATTCGTGCCCACAATAAAAGACATAATGGTCGCCGGAGTTAAATTCTCCCATTCGGGTCCACTTGAGCTCGCTGATACCCAAGATATCAATGTTCAATCTGTCCATTTCTCGTTTGATGATATCCAGTTTACCTTGCGTCATAGATCTTACATTCCATGTTGCTATGTGATATATCTCCTTGCAACATCGGACTTTCCGGTCGCTTCCCGACACATCCACACCTGAGCGTCCTTTTGGCTTTAGCCCAGCCGCTTCATTCGTCCTGGAGCTTCTAGGAATCGCCCTTTGTTCATCCCCAGTAACATGTGGGACGCCTTCCAACCTGGGGGGCTCATCTTCCGGCGCCATATCGATAATGGTATTGTGACTGGCCATAGGGTTTTCTTGGCAGGAAATACTGGAGTGGGTTGCCATTACCTTCTCCAGTGAATCACATTTTGTCAGAACTCTCTGCCGTGACCTGTCTATCTTGGGTGGCCCTACACAGCAGAGCTCACGACTTCATCGAGTTTCGCAAGCCCCTCCGCCACGACAAGGCAGTGATCCATGAAGGGGAGACTACACTAGACGAGATGAAAGGGAATGGAAGGTCACTACTTTATACTTTCTACATAATATGTGGGCTTTGTCTTGGATCCGGCCATATGGAATTTAAAATCAGCAGTAAAAATAATTTGCCTACAATTGAGTTGCGGGGTGAACGAACAGTTTGAGACTTCGGTGAGGGATTCCACAGGGACATCCTGGACCGCGCACTTCACTATTCAGTGCCATTGTCGGTGGCGATGCGTATCCAACCAAACATGCCTCGAGTTCTTGTTCTTGTTTTTGTATTTGTTGTATGGGTGAGAGATGAAGCTTTTATGCACAACACTGATATTGAGTGTGGTTTTTCAAGCACAAAAACAACATTGGCTCTAAAGGTGCAAAGACATGAGATTTCATCTTGTTTCTTCAGTGCTTCTAATATAAACATAACGGTTCCAGAGTTGCGAAACTGCTGTTATTTTCCGAATTTTAGCCCGCTAACCTGCCCTTCTTATTTGCGTACAGTAGTAACATAACTTATTCGTACCGCTAATAGTGGAGGTATAGCCCTGCCAATTTGCCGCAGTAGTTAGCTCGCTCTGTGCAGTAGGGACTATAACCCTGCCACAATTATTATTTGATCTGCGAGATAAGTATAATGTCTCCAAATTTATTAGATCACATGTAAACTGTGAATGTTATTTACAGTTAATGGCATATAGTGTAAACTACTGTAGTCATTTTTAAAAGTAACCTTTATGTAGACGCGAGCGCGGAAAATTGTCAACTTCAAATGCTAAGTAATATGTGTGCGAAATAATAAAGGCTACCAATGATATGCGTGCAAAAAGTGGTACACATGCAGGCTGAAAACCGCTTACCTTGTAGCCATTTATGTAGTCAGCAGCCGTTTCTTTTTTGATGCAGGTAGAGGCAGTTTCTGCTCCAAACGCACTGATTGCATGAGCGAACAAAATCAGCCATGCAAAAGTAGCCATCGTGGTTCTTCGAGAGACCGGTTTTGAAGGGCTTTCGACATTCGTGTTTAAACACTCCTTTAAATAGCGAACACGCCACGCATACACAGATTCCAGCAAGTACAAAGGTATGGTGTTGTATTTTCGACATGGTGGTTAAAATAAAATGACAAGCTTTCGAATAATGCGCGTTGCACCATGAGATTCAGAAGCAGCGCAAGACGACTTCAGGGAATTATTATTTATTTTTCTTCAGTACAGAAAAAAAGGGTACAAGCATTTATGTGTATGACAGCTATTCGGCTACTGACTCCGCAGGCACGTTCTGACAAATGAAGCAGAAGAAGATACAGGAATTCAAACTTCTAACTTCCCGGGATATTTCTGTCGAGTCTTTCATTGCAACGTGCTGAGAACATATGGATAAAAATAGTTAAAAGCTCAGAACAGCTAAAACTGCGAACGAATCTTGCAGGCCATCTGATTATTATTTCATCAGATGAATATAAATCGGGAGCATTGAAAAACCAGGAATGCTTTCAGATGTACATGTCAGCGGATGCAAAGCTACAAAAGGGGTTTGATATATGTCTGTTATTGTGCCTAAGTGACTCAGGCTACGAAGGTCGCGGTACTAGAGGTCTGCGGAGATTTTCATTACATTCGGTTCATTAACCTGCATTGATATCGCAGAGCACTCGGTATGAAGCCTAGTTTTTCGTCTCCGCCGAAATTCTGCGGCCGCGGCAGGGATCCGAATCTGCCCGCATAGTTGTTGAGTGCCCAATCGTTGACGCGGCAAGCACAATTCATTAAAAGAATATCGCCTACCACATATTTTCAGGTATGCCCTTTAAGGGAATAGAAAGCTCGTCATTTTTCAGCGCTTTATAAGTATGAGCCGGCAAGATATTACTGAGCATTGCCTCTCCTCCGTAATGTTCAAATGTCGGGTTCGTGTTCTTGCAGCGGCGCTCCAAGCAGTTTGCGTTTGAGCCATCTAATGACTGCAGGGTGTAATGGAAATGACACGACAGCTTCCTTGTGACTCTCTTAGATTTCTTCCGACAAAAACTATATTCAAAATCAATTCTACTCTACAATAATTTGGACTGCTACAAGCATTCATTGAGTCTAGGAAAAGAACAGTTTTTGCATTTCAAAATTTGCAACAAGATCTTACTCCCATTTTGATAACAGGTAAACTAGTAACTATTCTCAATATCCATCAAGCACTTCCGATTTAGTTTGAAAGGAAGGTTTCTTATTTTTCACAAATTTTCTAACCTTTAATATGTTCTCTTGATACGGAGTTCTATCACAGAAACCCCACATTTCATGTTTCGGTAAGCTGTAGACTGCTGTCATGTTTATCAATTGTTGTTGCAGTCACACAACGAAGGGTAGTGCTACTGAGATCTGCGAAGGTTGTCTTCGCCAAACGGAATGTGGTTCCATTTTCTAAAAGCTTAAAGGAATAAGAAATAATTGGGGCAGTGTTCTTCGACTCTAAAAGGTTGCGGAAAACTTCGCAATTTATTTTCGTTTTGTGCAACGTGTCATTCTGGTAATTTTTTTCTCTAATATAAGCATCCAACTTCTAAAATGTTCTATGAATACTGAAGAAGACACTTGAACAGCTACATTCCGTAAAGTGCTACAGCTTTGTATTCCTGGCTCAGCTGGACAGGTCGCCATTGGAAACAGACCTTGGCTACGTTTAACGCTAGAACCCTAGCTAGTCAAGCTAGTTTAGCACTGCTGTTGGAGGAACTAGAGGGCATGAAATGGGATGTCATAGGGCTACGTGAGGTTAGGAGGCCAAATGAGGCATATATTGTAATGAAGGATGGGTATGTACTGTGCTATCGAGGTTTACCGGAGAGGCGAGAACTAGGACTAGGATTCCTTGTCAATAACTATATAGCAGGTAATATAGATGGATTCTATAGTATCAATGAGAGGGGACAGGTATCGTAATGAAGTTTTATAAGCGGTATATACTGAAGGTTGTACAGGCCTATGCACCTAAATGTAGTTATGATGACCAGGCAATTGAAAGCTTCTACGAAGATGTAGAATCGGCAATGCGGAGAGTAAAAACGCAGTATATTGTACTAATGAGTCACTTGAATGCCAAGGTAGGGAAAAACAGGCAGGAGACCAGACAGTAGGTAATTGTGGCATTGGTTCTAGAAATAGCAGAGGGGAGTTACTAGTTGAGTTTGCAGAGCGCAATAACTTAATAATCATGAATACCTTCTTCAGCAAACGGAAGAACCGGAAATGGACATGGAAAAGTCCTAACGCGGAGACTAAAAATGAAATTGACTTCATACTGTGTTCAACCCCCGCCTTATGCAAGATGTAGAGGTAGTTGGGAAAGTGCGATGCAGTGACCACAGGATGATGAGGTCCCGAATTAGTCTAAATCTGAAGAAGGAACGCAACAGGTTAGTAAGAAAGTAGTCCATCAACGAATAAGTGTTGAGGGGGAGGGCACAAGAGTTCGGTATCTCGCTACAGATTAGATACTCTGCTCTAACGGAGAATGGCGGCATTACCCTAGAAGCAATAAACAATAATTTCAGAGATATCATTACTGAGAGCGCTGTAGAAGTAGGCGGTAGGATAATTGAGAATAACGGTAAGCTGTCTAAGGAGACGAAAGATTTGATTAAGAAACGCCAAAGTATGAAAGCTTCGAATCCAACAGACCAGATAGAATTGGCAGAGACATCAAAGCTAATCAATAAGCGCAAAGTGGCCGATATCATCATCATCAGCCTGACTATACCCACTGCAGGGCGAAGGCCTCTCCCCTATTTCTCCACCTAATCCGGTTCTGTGCTAGCTGCATCCACTTGACCCCTGCGAACTTCTTAACCTCATCCGCCCACCTCACTTTCTGCCGCCCCCTGCTACGCTTTGCTTCCCTTGGAATCGAGTTTGTTACCATAAGCGACCATCGGTTATCCTCTCTTCGCAATAAATGTCCTGCCTACGCCCATTTCGTTTTCCTAATTACCGCTAGAATGCCGGTAACTTGAGTTATTTCTCTGACCCACTCTGTATGAGTCCTATCTCTTAATGTTACCCCTACCAATTTTCGTTCTATAGCCCTCTGGGTTGTCCTCAACTCAAGTAGAACTCTCTTGGTTTGCCTCCATGTTTCAGCCCCATAGGTGGAGTACAGGTAAGATGCAACTGTTGTATACTTTCTTCTTGAGCGATACTGCCAAGCTACTAGTCATAATCTTCGAGTGCTTGCCAAATGCGCTCCATCCCAATCTTATTCTTCTTGTTATTTCCTTTTCATGGTCCGGATCTGCGGTTACTACCTGTCCTAAGTAAGGTAATGTTCAACAGCCTCGGGAAGAAACAGCAGTTTACATTAGGTAGTGAAGTACTGGAAGTAGTCGGCAAATATATCCCAAAACAACTGGACGCTGCTGATAAAGAATTCGGAAACGAATTTAAAATCCAAGCAGCTGTCATAAGTCACTCTACGTATATAAGTTGGAGTTCCAGTGTTAAAACAGTGAAGGCCGTGGTCAGAGGCGACGGACACAAGCTTTCTTGCCCTAATACTCATCGTAACACTTCCTAACATGGTGTGGTGGGAAAGTGATGGCGATAAAATCACGCACCCTTTCGATGTCAAAGCGGCTTTATAACGCCACTTACACAGCGACATGTGAGGTCCAAGCTTTTCAGTGTCAAAAACACATACTGATTCTCGCTGTTAGCGAGAACCAAATGAAGCATATATATAAGTTGTGGGGCTCTTGGCCCCTCTGTTTTGGAGCATATCAATGCAACAACGCAGCCGGCCGCACTCGGCCGGCGCCGACGCTACTGCGCATGTCAGGCAGCCTGGACCCTGACGCGTAACGTTGCACGTGACTCGCCGAGCGTCTAGATAAGCGACGAGCAAACAGCCGCTGGGAGCTTTTTTCCCGCTGGACGGCCCGGGCAGTGGCGTTCGCCGGGGGCTCTACGTGAGTGTGTGCGTTTTCGAAGCGTCGTGTTTTTGTCCGGCAGCGTAGGCGCATTCCGGCCTCGCCACATGCGGCTTGGATCTAGTGTTTCCATCTGGTTGTGTGGCGTGTTATCGATGCTCGCTTCCTTGTACGGTGCTGTGCAGCAACTCGCAAGATTGTTTTCTTTCACCATGCGTTTCACCATGCCTTTCATCATAAAGTTTATTTTTGACTGCTCAAATTAAAGCGGTTTCTTTTGTTCACGTTGTTGCCGGTCGTTTGTCGCATGGGTGGCGGCTCACGATCCCCCCGAGTGAGGGCTGAGGCCCATATTTGGCGCCCAACGGTATTTTTTCTGAGCTTTCAGGGAGTTGTTACCCGCCACTTTGAGCACGCACCCGTGCCGCGAGGACCGCCAATGCAAGAGATCCACCCCCGTCCGGAGCCAGCCCCAGTAACTTGCCGGATACAACTGCGTCAAGGAACGTAAGCTGTGGGCCAAACATTTCTCCTCGGACAGTTCTATTTCTAATGCTTCTACGCTCAGGTAAACTTACTAATCGTAACGAGCCAACCAACCACCCGACTGACAGAATGTCTGACAACGAGGAAAAAGGGGCGGCCGCGGCAGATATGACCGACGTTTTGAGCCGGATAACTACGCTGCTTGAGCGACAGGCACAAACTGAACCACCCACCTTCCGTTTGCAGCTCGCAGTGCCGACATATGAAGGGCACACGGACAAAAAATCTGTAGCAGACTTCCTACAAGAAATGCTTGACTATCGTAACGCGGAAGCCCTACCAGACGACATTATTTTACAACGCGTTTTGCCAGTGGCCCTGAAAGGCTCCGCCGCACGCTGGCGGCGTCGACAGACGTTTCAAAACTGGACTCATTTCGAGCAGTTGCTAAGGGCAGAGTTCCTTCCCCCCGACTATGCCGTCCGCATTAAAGATGAATTGTACACTCGCACACAGGCAGAGGAGGAAAGCCTTTTGGAATATATACGCTCATTTCAGGAACTTTATGAGCGTGCCGACCCCTCTGCACCAGAAACAGAGAAGGTCACACGAGCGATACGCCAAGCCCACCCACGCTTTCAGGATTATTTGCGGGGGCGTAGCTTTTCGTCACTGGACGATCTCGCAAAAGCGGCTTCTGATGTCCAGGCCGCCATATTAACCGAATTGACCTATCGGCCTCCGCCCCCTCCAGAAACCGCCCTGGAGCCCTCATGCGCGTGGCCTGGTGCGCTCACTGCAAATGGGGGACCTCGTTTGCCTCCGCCCCTGCCTCGCTCGGTGGACCCGTTCAGCTACTAAGCTCTTGGATCACCGGGTCCCTTCCCACTCCGAGGCCGGAACCCGGGAGCACCCCCACGGCGTACCCAGGGCCGTCGCCGGTCTGCGGATCCAAGCACGCGGCAAGGTATGGACGACACAAACACTGACTTTCCGGTCTGTTTCCAGTGTGGTGGTCGAGGCCACTACAGAAGCCAGTGCCCAAGTCCCCGCGGCTCTCGTAAGCAGGGAAACGACGACGGCCGGCGGTGGTAAGCAGTTATGAACACTTGCCGGCCCGCAACCTACCGGTCCCGAGCGCCTCCTTGCGGCCGCCCAGCCTCCTTGGAGCCTGCCATGAAGTGCCGGTAGGCGTGCCGTGTACACAACCTGCAGCACCTGCCGACTGCCCCGCGGTGTCAGATGCAAGTCGTCGTTCGCCCCCTCCTGCAGACGGAGTTGTGGGTGGAAGTCGTCGTTCGCCCCCTCCTGCTGACGGAGTTGTGGGTGCAAGTCGTCGTTCCCCCCCTCCTGCTGACGGAGTTGTGGGTGCAAGTCGTCGTTCGCCCCTCCTGCTGACGGAGTTGTGGGTGCAAGTCGTCGTTCGCCCCCTCCTGCTGACGGAGTTGTGGGTGCAAGTCGTCGTTCGCCCCCTCCTGCTGACGGAGTTGTGGGTGCAAGTCGTCGTTCGCCCCCTCCTGCTGACGGAGTTCGGGGGACCAGAACCACACCACGATGCAGGATATTTTGGTCGTCGCACCATCCTGCTGCCACAAAATACAACCGCGAACGACCGCCGGTGAAACAGAGACGAGAACCGCTCACCCGGCCCAGATCAACGTGGGAGCCTCCGGCATTACCCAAAAAGCTTCAGGAACAAACGGTGAGCTCTGTTCCGTCAGCATCTCGTTGTAATGAGACCCACCTTGAAAATATGCCGCTGGTTGCGGTGAATGTGGCCGGAATAGAAGTGCCTGCGCTTTTAGACACAGGCTCTACAGTTTCAGTTTTCGGCGATAGAGTTAAAAACGCCTGTGATGCGAAACACCTCCGGTTACGGAGTGTAAGCACCAACCTGCGTATGGCGTCTACTCACGTAGCATCTGCCACCTCGGCAGCCCGTTTAACAGTCACTATCAATGGGCGAAAGATTAGACAGCGCTTCCTACACCTTCCCGGCCTTTCCTGTCCAGTGATATTGGGTCGTAACTTCATAGCCAAGGCGGGAATCGTGATAGACCTTCGAAACCAAACTTACCAGTACGGCATGAATACTGCGGCATTTAAGTTCACAGCACAACCTGGTGCTTTGCATTCACAGTTACTGGCCACAAACAGCCATTCGGACACCGTCACTGGAAGTGGTATTCTCACGGCTTTGAAGTCTTTCAGGGGATCACCAGCCGAAAGATGCAGAATCAAGAGGACACTGAGGCCCTTCGCAGCAATGTTCACGGAGGCCCCTGGGAAGGTCAACGTTCTGACTCACAGAATCGACACCAGCAGTGCTCATCCGATCCGGTTCAGTCCAAGGCCCTTGAGCGTTCACAAGCGAGCACTGTTGGATGGTGCACTCAACGAAATGCTGGCCACTGGTGCGGTGAGACCCTCAAAAAGTCCTTGGGGATTCCCTGTTGTTCTCGCGCCTAAGAAAGACGGCACAGCACGGTTGTGCGTTGATTATCGGCGGCTGAATGCTGTATCAGTTCGAGATTCCTACCCCTTTCCATCTGTCGAATCGGTCATGTATTCACTTGGATTCGCAAAGTTTTTTACTACTCTTGACTGTAGCAGAGGTTTTCTGCAGATCCCGATTGACAGTATGACATTGAAAAAACTGCCTTTACTTGCTATCGAGGACTGTTCGAGTTTGTACGGCTACCCATCGGTTTGTGTAATTCAGCTGCCACTTTCAGCGAGTAATGGATATTGTGCTCGGAGACGCTAAGTTTAACTACGCTACGGCCTACATGGATGATGTAGTAGTGTTCTCGGAGAGTCTGGAAGAACACCTCAATCACCTAACCAACGTTCTTCAGCGAATGCAGAATTCAGGTATCACCATTAATCCCAGCAAGTTCCAGTTGGCGGCAAATAGAATAAACCTCATTGGTTTCGTAGTGGAGCAAGGCACAGTCCTCCCAGATGAAGAAAAACTCCAGGCCATACTGAAGTTCCCACCGCCGACCGACGTCAAGAGCCTCCAGCGCTTTTTGGGCATGGTAAGATTCTACCGGCACTTCATTCCGAACTGCGCCGACCTAGCACGACCCCTCCATCAGCTACTTCGGAAAGGTGCCCGTTGGTCCTGGACGGACACTGAGGAGGAATCATTTCGAGCGTTGTCTGCAGCGATCACGGATACGGCACGCCTACGGCTTCCCGACCTCAACCTGCCAATCACGGTGAAAACAGACGCAAGTGAGTACGGCATAGGTGCGGTATTGCTTCAGGAGCATCAAGGGAAGCTTTGCCCTTTGGCATTTGCGAGTTGCATTTGGCCCTTACTGGGCCAGAACGCAACTATAGCGTGACAGAGAAGGAGTGTCTCGCGATAGTTTTCGCACTAAAGAAATTTTACATGTATTTGGATGGAGCAGAGTTCACCATTCAAACAGATCACCAGGCATTGTCATGGCTCTCAAAGTTGCAAAACCCAGCTGGCCGCCTGGCCCGCTGGGCTCTCGCCCTTCAAAATTACCATTACAGGGTGGAATACCGCAAGGGAACCTTCAATAAGGTAGCAGACGCCCTGTCCAGAGCTCCACTTCCAGGAGAAGGGGGCCAACACCTGCAGTCCTGGCTGTAGCAGCGCCCGCAGACGCCAGGGGAACGTTAGTCTCTAGGCAACAGCTCCTGAACGCCCAGAACACTGATGACCAGTGCATCCAGATACGCCAGTGTCTGAGCAGGCCCAGCACAGTACCAGCCGGCAACTACGACAGCTATCTGGAAGCCGCTGACGGCCTACTCTTGCGGTATATACCGACTGCTGATGCGGACGGCGGTGAGTTCCCCTTTCGGGTCGTTGTCCCTAGGAGAGTTCGCAAAGCCTTCCTCGAGTACTACCATGACACATGCCTCGCGGGTCGTAGCGATGGTAGGAAAACGTTTGACAAGTTTTGTCGTATTGTGACATGGCCTCAGATGAGAAAGGACGTCCTCAAGTATGTTCGCGCTTGTCACACTTGCCAGATCGCGAAGCCGAGGGGAGGGAAACCACCGGGCTTCATGCAACCCGTAGAGAGTCGATACCCATGGGAAATCGTGCCCTGTGACGTAATGGGTCCCTAGCCCCGATCGGTGAGAGGGAATCGCTATTTGTTAGTGCTCATGATCACTTCTCAAAATGGGTAGAACTATACGCACTGCGAAAGCTCGACTCTAAGCTAATTTGGGATAAGCTGCTAGAAACGTTCACCCGTTTTGGCTTCCCAGCGCAGCTTATAACTGACAACACAAGTTATTTCACGAGCAGGACATTTACTGACTCTTGTAAAGCTCTCGGAGTACAGCACAAAAAAACGACACCCTACCACCCTCAAGCGAACATTACAGAGCGGGTCAACAGAACCCTAAAGACAATGCTGGTGGCTTTTACAGAACGCCACAAGGACTGGGACGCTCGAGTCCAGGAGATGGCCTTCCCCACAAGAACCCCGGTGAACCGATCCACAGGTTTTACGCCAGCAGCTATTCTTCTTGGTCGCGAACTCCGGTTTCCTATCGAGCACGACGTTGCTTCCAACTCTGAATTACCACCATCCAATTACTCCAGGTTCACCCAGGATCTATCGAGCCGCCTTGCCGGGACTCTGAAGGAGGCCAGAGAAAGCCTGGACATCGCCCGCCTGGAGCAATCCAGTCAGTACAACAAGGGAGGCGACACGGGGAATTCACTGCTGGCGACAAGGTCCTCCGCCGCACACACCCACTCAGCGATGCTGCAAAGGGGTTTGCAGCCTCCCTCGTGCCGCGATGGGAGGGCCCTTTCTTAATAATAAAACGCGTCAGCAGTCTAGCCTACCTTGTCCGAAACATACATGGTGGTCGGACAATTGGCCCCGTTAACATTAATGATCTAAGACCTTACTACGAGCGTCTAAACTACTAGTAACAGTGTCTTGGACTTTACAACACTTTCTCGTTGTCGCTGCACTCCGAATTGGAGCGTCCTTACGCAGACCGATCCTTGTTGTCCCCATCCTTTTCCGTTGCTCTACAGGATGCCACGTGATCACCGCAACGAAAAGAGCCTTCCCAGGTATGATGGCAGCTCCGCGGCCTACCGCAGCCGCAGTCATCACAGGACGGTCCAGACTCCGTACAGTCGACCCGCCTATCTTGCTCCCCCACGGCGTCGGCACGCAAGGGACGAGGTTCCCGGGCGCTGGCGGCACGTGGGAACTTGGTGCCACATCGGCAACGGCACGGTGGCGTGCTTTGCATCGGCCTCCGCCTGGGAGACGCAGGTACGGCCGGAGAGAGGCAGTCTACCGGCACCGCCGCCATTCACCGGCCATACCGTGGAGGAGCATCGCCGTAGAGAAGCCATCCGGCCCCTCCCCGAGGAAGCGAACGTAGGCTGGTGCTCACTATGCGATACATGCATAATCTTTCAAGAGGCGCACTCCCTCAGCGCGCTACACCAGGAGCAGCAGCGGCTGCACGACACATTGCGCCAGGCTCTGCAACCGGGTGCTCCAAATGACGCCAGGCGCCGCCTGCTCACAGAGTTCGCCGCAGCTCTAATCCACAGCCAAAGCCTGCCCCAAGCACCTGCAGTTCAAGACGCGGTGGCAGCTGACAACCCCTTGGACTTAGACGATGTCTAATTTGTCGTGAACACCCATGCAGTGCCTTTTGAATCTCATGAACGTTACCCTGTCAATTATGAACAATATTACAGTTCTCTTTTTAACCCCAGGGAGGGGTACCGTCTTGTGAGGGGGGGAGTGTGGGGCCCTTGGCCCCTCTGTTTTGGAGCATATCAATGCAACAACGCAGCCGGCCGCACTCGGCCGGCGCCGACGCTACTGCGCATGTCAGGCACCCTGGACCCTGAAGCGTAACATTGCACGTGACTCGCCGAGCGTCTAGATAAGCGACGAGCAAACAGCCGCTGGGGGCCTTTTTCCCGCTGGACGGCCCGGGCAGCGGCGTTCGCCGGGGGCTCTACGTGAGTGTGTGCGTTTTCGAAGCGTCGTGTTTTTGTCCGGCAACGTAGGCGCATTCCGGCCTCGCCACATGCGGCTTGGCTCTTGTGTTTCCACCTGGTTGTGTGGCGTGTTATCGATGCTCGCTTCCTTGTACGGTGCTGTGCAGCAACTCGCAAGATTGTTTTCATTCACCATGCGTTACACCATGCCTTTCATCATAGAGTTTATTTTTGACTGCTCAAATAAAAGCGGTTTCTTTTGTTCACGTTGTTGCCGGTCGTTTGTCGCATGGGTGGCGGCTCACGAACCCCCCTGAGTGAGGGCTGAGGCCCACAAAGTTCATGTGGAATGTAAATCAGTGACCTTTCTGGTGCTGCTGTGTTTTGCGATCAAATGCCTCATAACCGGATGTTAGTAAAAGCTTTGTAGATTTGGTTCAAAGATAACAAAAGTGAGGAAGGGATATTTGTAAACATATTTCCAAATATCTGAAATTCGCGACTGTAGTCCACGACAAATCCTTTGAAAAATAAAAGTTTACTCGTCTATCTTGACAAAAGATGTTCGGGCAAAGCTATGATGCCTTCTATTCTAAAGCAGTTTTAACTGGATGGAGTGCTTTGTGTGCTACTGGCGTTCGCTGGCCTAAACGCAGTGCCCGCATGATATTCACCAATGAATGTTATTGACGAATGACATTCATTGATCAGCGACTGATTATGTATTGTATCCATGTTATCAACGAGGGGATAAAAAAGTATTCCGAATGTAACCAGTCACTACAGATAGCATTCACTGACTATGAGAATGCATTTGACTTAGTGGAAACCTCAACAGTCATGCAGGCATTGGGAAATCAGGGTGTAGTTTAGCCGTATGCGAATGTACTAGAATGTATCTACAACGGGGATACAGCAACCATGTATGCATTAATAATTATTGAAAATCAAATTAAGAAAGATGTTAAGAAGCAGACACAATCACCCCAGTGCTGCGTACAGCTAGCTTAGAAGATGCATCCCTAGACGGGGATTGGGGCAGTCAGGGACAAGGGCTGATAGAGAATATCACAGTAATGTGTGATTAGTTGATGTCAATGTCTCGTTAAGTAAATCAGGGGAATATTTGCAAATAATTGTTTATGACCTAGCAGGCAAAGGAGAAATGTGCAATTAAAAATTAATGAAAAGCAGTAACCGGAGGTCCGGACAACAAAAGATAAATAATTAGGAGAATATCAATGGGCTGGAGCGCATTTGAAACATATTTGTATGTACTGACTACCAGTATACCGGTATTGCTAGGGAGCTGAAATATGGAGGCAAACGAAAAGGGATCTATACAAGTTGAGGACAAAGCCGAGCGCTATGGAACGGAAAATGCTTGGTGTAATGTTGCGATATTGGAAGCATGCACAATGGATGAGGGAAATAACTCGCGTACTGATATTTTCGTCGACATCAAGAAGGAATGGACATGGCAAGACATGTGGTGCAAATAGAGGATAACTGATATCCCTTAGTGTCACCAATTGGATTCCAGAGGAATGAAAGCGTAAGGGGGTAGCAGAAAATTAGGTGGATGGATGAGGTTGTCCCCTTCATGGATCACTGCCTTGTCGTGGCGGAGGTGCTTGCGAAACTCGATGAAGTCGTGAGCTCTGCTGTGTAGGGCCACCCAAGATAGACAGGTCACGGCAGAGAGGTCTGACAAAACGTGATTCACTGGAGAAGGTAATTGCAACCCACACCAGTATTTCCTGCCAAGAAAACCCTATGGCCAGTCACAATACCATGAATGATATGACACCGGAAGATGAGCCCCCAAGGTTCGACGGCGTCCCACATGTTACTGGGGATGAACAAAGGGCGATTCCTAGTAGCTCCAGGACGAATGAAGCGGCTGGGCTAAAGCCAAAAGGACGCTCAGTTGTGGATGTGTCGGGAAGCGACCGGAAAGTCCGATGTTGCAAGGAGATGTATCACATAGCAACATGGAATGTAAGACCTATGACGCAAGGTAAACTGAATATCTTCAAGCGAGAAATGGACAGATTGAACATTGATATCTTGGGTATCAGCGAGCTCAAGTGGACCGGAATGGGAGAATTTAACTCTGGCGACCAATATGTCTTTTATTGTGGGCACGAATCCAAGAGAAGGAATGGGGTAGCTCTCATAGTAAACACAAGAATGGGCAAAGCAGTGCTAGGGTACAACCCCAAAAACGACCGAATGATTTCACTTCGGATCCAAGGTCACCCTTTCAACATAACAGTTATCCAAGTCTATGCACCGACCACTACTGCTGAAGAAGCTGACGTTGAGAGATTTTATGCGGACCTACAATGCCTTTTAGAGCGCACCCCATCATCAGACGTCGTTTTTCTCATAGGTGACTGGAATGCTAAGGTAGGGAGTGAAGAAATATCCGGAATTAGAGGCAAGTTCGGTCTTGGTGAGCCAAATGAAGCTGGGCAGAGGCTAGTAGAGTTTTGTCAAGAAAACAACCTGACCATAGCGAATACTCATTTTCAACAGCACAAGAGGCGCCTGTACACATGGACTTCACCGGACGGTCTGTACAGGAATCAGATTGATTATATTATTTGCCGGCAGAGATGGAGAAGCTCTTTACAAGCAGTAAAAACAAGGCCTGGGGCCGATTGTGGCACCGATCATCAGTTTCTTGTTGCCAAGATTAAGCTTCGATTGAGGAAAACGCAGAAAACTAGAAGGCCTTTCAAGTATAATCTGGATCAAGTTCCAATAGAATATGCTGTGGAAGTGAGGAATCGATTTCAAGAATTAGATCTAGAAGACAAGGAGCCCGAAGAGATGTGAACTGATGTTCGTGATATAATACAAGAAGTTGCTGCTAAGGTAGCTCCAAAGCAAAAGAAATGCCAGAAAGCAAACTGGTTATCTGAAGAGGCTTTGCAAATGGCTGAGGAAAGGAGGATGGCAAAAGTTATAGGGGAAAGAGAAAGATACAAGGTTCTCAATGCGGATTTTCAGAAAATAGCAAGGAGAGATAAGAATGCCTTCCTGAACATACAGTGCCAAGCAGTTGAGGACAACAGCCAATTAAGGAACACAAGAGCTCATATAAGACAATCAAAGATATCAAAGGAAGCTTCTGTGCTAAGCTGGGCATGATAAAGGACAAACGAGGCAAGGACCTCACTGAAGCCGCAGAGATAAAGAAGAGGTGGCAGGAATACACAGAAGAACTGTACAAGAAGGACCTGAATGTGCAAACCCAACATAAGACGGTTGTGACCACTGATGTCGAGCCGGGCATCCTGAAGGGTGAAGTTGAATGGGCCTTAGCCAGCCTTGCTAAGAACAAAGCTAGCGGAATTGATGGCATTTCAGCTGAGTTGCTTCAAAACCTCAACCATGACGCTGTTAACATTCTGCATACATTATGTCAGAAGATTTCGACAAACCTGCAGTGGCCACAGGATTGGAGGAGGTCAGTTTACATCCCCATTCCAAAGAAAGGCAGTGCCAAAGATTGTTCCAACTACCGCACGATCGCGCTTATTTCGCATGCTAGCAAGGTGATGTTGAAAATCCTCCAAGGTATGCTGCAGCAGTATGTGGATCGGTAGCTTCCGGACGTGCAAGCTGGGTTTCGCAAGGGCAGAGGAACTAGAGACCAAGTTGCCAACCTTTGCTGGATCATGGCAAAAGCAAGAGAGTTTCAGAAATCCATCTACTTCTGCTTTATTGATTATGCGAAAGCGTTTGACTGCGTAGATCACAGCAGATTGTGGCAAGCTCTCCAAGATATGGGAGTTCCAATTCACCTCATCTGTCTCCTCAGGAACCTGTATGAAGGACAAGAGGCCACAGTCAGAACTGGGTATGGTCTTACTGATTGGTTTCCGATTGAGATAGGAGTGAGGCAAGGCTGCATACTGTCGCCCTGCCGATTTAACCTATATGCGAAGTGCACCATGAGGAAGGCCGGTCTGGACGAGTCTTCAGCTGGAGTGAAGATTGCTGGAAAACGTATCAACAACCTTAGATATGCGGATGATACCACTTTAATGGCAGAAAGTGAAGTAGAACTCAAGAGACGTCTGATGCGCGTACAAGAAGAGAGTGAGAAGTTTGGGCTTAAACTGAACATTAAAAAGACAAGGATCATGGCGTCTTGCCCTATCAAGTCCTGGAGCATCAAAGGGCACGAAGTGGAAGCTGTGACAGATTTTTTCTTCTTGGGCTCCAAGATTACCTCGGAAGGAGACTGTAGCCATGAAATTAGGAGACGCCTGCTTCTGGGAAAGAGAGCAATGGTTAGCCTTGACCGCCTAGTAAAGAGCAGAGACATTAGTCTGCCAACCAAGATCCGTATAACTCGTGCTATGGTCTTTCCAGTTGTGATGTATGGATGCGAGAGTTGGACTGTGAAAAAGGCTGACCGCCGAAGAATTGACGCGTTTGAATTGTGGTGCTGGCGAAGACTCTTTAGAGTTCCTTGGACTGCCAGAAGATCAAATCAGTCAATATTGTCGACCATAAACCCTGACTGCTCATTTTAGGGTCGACTTCTAATGGTAAAGCTCAGCTACTTTGGTCATCTGATGAGAAGAGAGGAGTCGCTGGAGAAAGATTTGATGTTGGGAAAGGTTGAGGGTCGCCGGAGAAGGGGTAGGCAGCGAGAGCGATGGTTAGATGGCATCCTCGAGGCACTGCAGATGAAGTTATGTGATGTTAGAAAGATAGCGAGAGACCGGAAAGCGTGGCGTGACATGGTCAATAGGGTCACCAAGAGTCGGACACGACTGAACGACTGAACTGAACTGGATGAGGTTGTAATTGTTCACAGAGTTCAAGTGGATGCAGCTAGGATAAGACAGGATAACTGAAGGAAAATGGAAACTTCCTTCGGCCAGCATCGGCTATAGTCCATGCGATAATGGTGATGCGTGATCTTTCACACATACAGAATCAAGCGTAATTTAACAAACAAACATTAGGAGATCAATACCGCACTAATCATTGCTTATAACATTTATTTGCGTTTGCGAAGTAGACTGCACTGGAAGAGATGAAAGGGACTGGAAGGTCACTACTTTATACTTTCTACATAATATGTGGGCTTTGTCTTCGATCCTGACATAGGGAATTTAAAATCGGCAGTAAAAATAATTTGCCTACAATTGAGTTGCAGGGTGAACGAACAGTTCGAGACTTCGGTGAGCAATTCCACATGGATACCCTGGACCGCGCACTTCCCCATTCAACGCCATTGTTGGTGGCGATGCGTCTCGAATCAAACATGCCTCAAGTTCTTGTTCAGGCTTCCCCCATTTTGTATTTGTTGTATGGGTGAGAGAGGAAGCTTTTATACACAACACTGATATTGAGTGTGGTGTTTCAAGTACAAAAACAACATAGGCTATGAAAGTGCAAAGACATGAGATTTCATCTTGTTTCTTCAGGGCTTCTAATATGTACAGAACCGTTCCAGAGTAACGAAATTGCTGTTATTTTTCGAATTTTAGCTCGCTAACCTACCCTTCTTATTTGCGTACAGTAGTAACATAACTTATTCGTACCGCTAATAGTGGAGGTATAGGCCTGGCAATTTGCCGCAGTTTTTAGGGCGCTCGGTGCAGTAGGGACTATAGCCCTGCCACAATTATTACTTGATCTGCGAGATAAATATAATGTCTACAAATTTATTAGATTACACGTAAACGGTGAATGTTATTTACAGTTGATGGCATATAGTGTAAACTACTGTAGTCGTTTTTAAAAGTAACCTTTATGTAGACGCGAGCACGGCGAATTGTCAACGTGAAATGCTAAGTAAAATGTGTGCGAAATAATAAGGGCTGCCAATGATATGCGTGCAAACAGTGTTGCACATGCAGCCTGAAAACCGCTGCCTCGTAGCCATTTATGTAGTCAGCAGCCGTTTCTTTTTTGATGCAGGTAGAGGCAGTTTCTGCTCCAAACGCACTGATTGCATGTGCGAACAAAATCAGCCATGCAAAAGCAGCCATTGTGGTTCTTCGAGAGACCAGTTTTGAAGGGCTTTCAGCTATCGTATTTAAACACTCCATTAAATAGCGAACACGCCGTGCATACACAGATTCCACTAAGTACAAAGGTATGGTGTTGTATTTTCGACATGGTGGTTAAAAATAAAGTGACAAGTTCTCGAATAATGCGCGTTGCACCAGAAGATTCAGAAGCAGCGCAAAACGACTTGGAATTAATTTTTATTTTTCTTCAGTACAGGAGAAAGGGTAGAAGCTTTTATGTGTATGACAGCTATTCGGATGCTGACTCCATAGGCACGTTCTGACAACTGAAGAAGAAAATAAAGGGCTTCACACTCCTAACTTCCCGGGATATTTCTGTCGAGTCTTTCATTGTATTATGCTGAGAACACATGGATAAAAATAGTTAAAAGCTCAGAAAAGCTAAAGCTGCAAATGAATCTTGCAGGTCATCTGATTATTATTTCATCAGATAAATATAACTCGGGGGCATTGAAAAACCAGGAATTCTTTCAGATGTACAAGCTAGCGGATGCAACGCTTCAAAAGGGGTTTGATATATGTCTGTTAATGTGCCTAAGTGACTCAGGCTACGAAGTCCGCGGTTCTAGAGGTCTGCGGAGATTTTCATCACATTGGGTTCATTAACCTGTATTGATATCGCAGAGCACTCGGTATGAAGCCTAGTTTTTCGTCTCTGCCAAAATTCTGCGGCCCAGGCAGGGATGCGAATCGGCCCCCATAGTTGCTGAGTGCCCGATCTTTGATGCGGCAACCACAATCTATTAAAAGAATATCGCCTACCACATATTTTCTGGGTGATGGCCTTTAAGGGAATAAAAAGCTCATCGTTTTTCAGCGCTTTATAGGTATGAGCCGACACGATATTACTGAGAATTGTCACTCCTCCGTAATGTTCTAATGTCGGGTTCGTGTCTTTGCAGCGACGCTCCAATCAGTTTGCTTTTGAGCCACCTAATGACTGCAGGGTGTAATGGAAATGAAACGACAGCTTCCTTGTGACTGTCTTAGATAACATCCGGCAAAAATATATTCAAAATCAATTATACTCTACAACAATTATGACTGCTACAAGTATTCATTGAGTCTAGAAAAAGAACAGTTTTTGCATTTCAAAATTTGCATCATAGATCATATTCCCCTTTTGATAACAGGCAAACTAGTAACTATTCTCAATATCTACCAACCACTTCGATTTAGTTTAAAGGGAAGGTTTCGTATTTTTCACAAGTTTTCTAACTTTTAACATGTTCTCTTGATACGGAGTTCGATCACAGAAACCCAGCATTTCATGTTTCTAGCTTTTAATATGTTCTGTTGATACGGAGTTTGATCACAGAAACCCCACATTTCATGCAAGTTGGCCCAGCAACTGGGCCTGCTAGTCTTGTTTGTCTCACCTTTTATATCTTTCAGGAAATATGCAAAGTGAATATACTGTAGTGAGCCCATTATTAATAATGATATTAGCTCTGAATGAGCAGCAGGAGTCTGCTGTAAAGTTTTACCTGAGCTCTCGTCATATAATTGAAAATGCAACAGAAAAAAAAAACATTCTGCTTCATTTTAGTGCAAACGGAAGGAATGTTTCGAATATTTTTAATACCTCTGTGAACCTATTTATTGATTCGCCTCAGTTTCCGGTTACTAGTACAATTCCACTTTAAAATTTGCTATGTGTTCTCTAAAAAAATTGTTTGCGCAATCAGTTGCGTATGTTTCTGCAAATAAGCTGACGAAACACTGGAAGACGTCCAAAGAAAGATAGTATCTTATTCTTTCATATGAGATGAGGTAAAGTAAAGTTCAAGAATTTTCTTGTAGAAATTCTCGAAGGTGTCCGATTATTGGGGCAGGCAGTAAGTCACACCTTTTGTCTAGAGTCTGTTCATTTCTTATTTGAAACGACAGCTGTGTTCATCAAATGCTGGCTATATTGCCTCTAGGTGGAACAAATTTCTAAAACTTAATTTACCTTCAGTTATCTATCTAATCATACCCCGGTAGATGAGAACAAAACCTATACAGCTTACACGGAGAATTCATAATAAAATACTTTGCAGTGATATGATCTTAAAAGCCGCATGTCGCCTCTCCGACATAGATCCTTCTCCAACTGAATTAACCAGCACGGTGAGCTGTCAGATCTATGGGGCGACTGTAGATGAATCAACAGTTATAAGTAAGAACGAAGTTATTCCGATCTAAACGCAGCTAGGATTCATAAGCTGGCACGTGTAGTACTGCGTTTATTCAGCGAGATCAGATGAACTGGTGAGCTCAGTAGAATCATCAAGCGGAGAGCTATGCATGGCCAAAACCGAAATAGCAGCGAACTTCATTTTTTTCGGACACACCAATACGCTGGTGCATGTTGTTGGCTGAATTGATGACGGTTAACCCGGAACAGTTGGTCCTCTAGTAGAAAAGGAACCACCCTGGCGACTAAGACCGCAATGCACAGAGGAGTCATAGTAGGGCATTTGTCGGTTGACATTGACTGTTTCGCGGCCACGGTGACGCAAGGCCCCAGAGGACGCAACGGGTTCAACTAGGTAATTGATGGAAGATATTTGCTCAGGAATCCAGCATGGACCGTGATACCGAGCAAGCAGTTTCTTTGAAAGTGAAGGTATGGAGCGCCAAGTCTACACTAGTATTGGGGAGAGATGACGAAGCCCCGCCGGTATCACGGCGATGTTATTGTTGCCACTGTTTTTTCATTGTAAGCGAGCAAGTGAGCTGAAAAACCTCTTCGCATGTGGCGATGTCGCGGAGTGGCGTCGAATAGGAAACATCAGGCCGGTGGGGAATAACTGTGTCCATAGTGCAGGTTGACTCACGCTTGTAAAGGAGAAAGGAGGGAGAAAATGCAGTGGTGGTTTGCGTCGCGGTTTATATGCATAGGTTACGAAGGAAAGACCCGGGCCCCGGTTCAAACTTTTGGCGTGCCCATATGTGGCCAGATGGTACTAAGTGTATGGTTAAAATGTCTAGTCAGGCAATGGTTTGAAGGTGATCAGATGTAGCGTTGCGGAGTGAAAAGCTGGAAAGCGGAGTGAGTCACCTTGAAATGCCAGCAGCTTCACTGATAACAGAAACTGCTGCGCCCGCATCAATAAGAACGAGAAAGGTAGCACCTTTTACAATCGTTTAGGTAACATTACCGGGACGAATCAAGGGACTTTTGAATTCCAAACAAGACCAGTTCTTGCCCCGGAACGGCGACTGTCAGTTTCTCTTAATGGCGAAGGCGAAGCATATGCGAAGGCGATCGGCAACTAGGAGACTGTTATCGGCAAGTGGGGTAGGAGTGATGATTTTGGGACAGAATGAGTACCAGGCGGAGTCATCGGCTGAAGAGGCGAAGATAAACCCGCTTAGGCATTTAATAAAGTTTATGCACTAACCCGCTCACTCTGCGAGCGTAGATCTGTATCATACGGGCATGATCGCATATCAGGCCAAGAAGAAGGGTGGCGGTGGTGGCAAAGGTGTGCAACATGGCCCGGTGGAAGACAGCCATAACAAATATAATGGTTTTCGGCAGTATGAAACGGTTTTGTAGACTGTCGACCAACCCTTGAGGAACGGGCTTGCAATAAATAATCAGCCTACGGTGGAGCATGGAAGGCCAGGACATGCATGTAGGGACCAGCTGTAGATAAGACTGGCGGCCTGGTGGTTACCTGTGTATGTGCCTAAGAGGTTCGGCCACAGACGGAATCACGGAGTTTGACTGCAAGGCCTCAGTGGCATGCTCTTGCATGACGCGGCGTAAGATAGCGGCCGAATATGGAGCCAGTCGAGAAACGAAGCTGCCTGAGCCTTGAAACTGGAGAGTAAGTGACAGTTGTTGTGCACCTCTTCGTGAGCAAAAGTGTCGATGTGTTTATTCAACAGTCTTCAGAAGCTGTAGAACTGCCCAGCGCCAGTGCGGATTGGATCTCATCGAGCTGGTCGTAGCTGTGGTAAAGCTTTACAAGTTCATTCACGATGGTAGATATGTTCGCTAGCAACACCTAAAATGCGTCGCCACCGATGCTTAACAGGATTTGATGGCACGCTTGGCACGATCGCGTATGCGTGTTTGGCACGAAGCTTCGGCACTGCCGGGCGGCCGAATACTTCCACGAAATTCTTACATCCACGCCAAGACGACAGGTTAGGCTCAGTGTTGCGAAACAAAAGATTCGCCACGTCCATAAGATAAAACGTGGTGTTACCAACCTTCTAAGAGTCATCCCATTTGTTACACTGGTTACACTTTCATATCACGATAGCCAGTCGTCGGTATCGTAATCGGCCATGCCCCTAAAGGCCAGCTTTGCGCGGCCGCAAAACGCCAGAACAAAAGAATGTGGGTTGAATGGGCAGCAATGCCGAAGTGGTATTGTCTTGAATGGCGGACACAGGGACAGTGTATAGCTTCGCAGTTCCAGTGTTGATTGGAACGCACCCGAGACCTGCACAAACTGTAGTCGTGCGTTCATTCGAGGTGATCAGATGGATTCAGCTGCACAGGAGAATCCTGCAAAGGAGTTCTAGACGTAGCCAACCACCAAGGCAGTGGCCAACTTCATCTTCTGGTGCACCAAGACGGCGGTGCTTATCGTTGGCAGAAGCAATGACGATTAGTACAGTGCACAAAAAATATGTTGAAATTCACATCCTTTACAAGAACGCATTGCAAACACGGCATGCTAATAGTGGGTCTTCCGATTGTTTTCCATCCTTTAACCCGTGCCTTTGCGAATTTGCTTTAAACAGTTCTTGTCGGAAGCCTTTGATATAAGTTTCTGCGGTGCCTTAACCAAAAATGACTTTTACACAAAATTACTATTGTCAACTGTACTAAGCCCGCACCAATGCATAGACATCAGGGGCTTAAAGCATTAAAGATAAAAAATAGCGTGAAAATGCAGAGCATACGCTTCTTCGAAGCTAAACTAATCATAATGCCAGTCTTGCAAACCACTTCAGCACATACCGCACGCAAGCGTTTACGTTCAAGTTGCTTGGATTGTTTCTTTTATTATTCGATTCCTTTCTACAGTGAAAGTAGAGACGTAGCTGACAGAGGCTGTCAGATGCTCCGGCCCCAGGTAGCAATTTCAGCATTAAATACATCATCGAAGTAATGATAAATTACAATATGGGCATTTACAGTAAATGTGTACGAACTTGGATTAGAAATGCTCGTTTTTCATATAATTTGCGTATAGGATGATCAATTATCGAAATACAGATCCATGTATATTGCTCACAGACATTCAAAAGTACATATGGCATACAAAAATATTAAATAAGTAAATAAACATCTATATGTATACGTACATACATATAAAAATAAACAGCATGATATCGCATGTTGCACCGAAAATATTAAATATACATATAGGTATACATAATTCATTACACTCATGGCGGATGGCACGTTTAAGGAAAAAAAGATGGGGTGGTTTATCAAATATAATTTGGCATTATGTTTAAATCCGGGGTGTTGAAAATTGAATTTACCTGACACGATATTTAATAAATTCGCATCTAAAATTTAGGGCATGTCGGTCATAGTTAATTCTAGTTACTGGTATTCTTTTTTTGCTCTTTACGCAGTGAGTACTTAGACGCAGCTTGACCTGAAGTGGTAAGGTATAGCTTCCTGTTCTTTATGAGATGCAATAATTTTGATAGTATATCTGTGTGGCTGGACGTTTTGAATGTTTAATAAATAGATGCTCAGTAGGAAGATTGCATGGCTTACCATGACAGTTCTCAATTATTCTTAATATCTTTTTTTTGTAATAGTAACAACAGTTTATAATTGCTCGCAGTAGTTGTTCCTCATGCTAGTGCACAGTATTACAGTTTAGAAAGGACAAATATGTTATACAATGTTTTCTTCAAACATAGAGGAATAAGTTCACTAATTCTATATATGCATCTGACAGCTCTACTTAATTCTCCAGCTAGTTTGTGGACATGTGCGTTCTATGACATGTCCTTTCGAAACCAAACGCTTAAGAATTTTTGCTCTTTTAGCACTGTAATCTTTTGCAGCGAAGCCTATTTGTGTGTAACCAATGAGAGAGATCGGTTTGATAATCGTTGATGTCTTCTTTTAAGACTGATAATGATGTACTTGAGAAGAATATGTTTGTATCGTCTGCATACATAATGATTTGGGGTCTAGAAAGTATAGAGGGAAGATTAAATAAAAGAAAGGGTAAATATTAAAAGTTCCAATATTGATCCTTGTGGAGCACCGTTTACTATTTTTAATCTTGGCGATGACTGATTATTATAAGATACATACTGATGTCTATTATTCACATAATTCTTTAAGAGGTTGTGGGCATTTCCACGCATTCCATAGCTGTAAAGCTTAGAAAGAAGGATGTCATGAACAACGCAGTCGAAAGCTTTCCTCACATCTATACATAGACCTATTGTATATTGTTACGGACGAAGGAGGAAGAAGAGGGCAGTGGCGCGGGCAGGAGCGTGCATGCTAGGCCCGCACACAGATTCATTAAACGTCATCTCACGACCATCGAGCATCTTCTTTCTGTCCTCTGATCTCTTGTTGTTATTGCTTGCCGCCACGTAACAATATAAACGCTTTTCAATATTTTGTAATATTTCATGTTTGGTAATGAGAAGTGCATGCTCAGACTATTTGTTTTTCGAAATCCACACTGAGTAGCATTCATTATTCGACCAAAATTAGAATACGCATTCGCTATTTGAAACCTGCACCAATAATACCTTGCTAATAGTCTCGAATCAGTACAAAATGTTGTCATCTCCTTTAATTATTCTAACTACTGCTACTTCACTAGTGTATTCAATCTGAAGGCTCAAGCTACCCTACCACTTCTCGTTCACAGACGTAAACTTTTTCTACTTTGCCTTTTTCATAAATTTTATCTTTCACAGCTATCCAAGTCCGTCATGCTGCCCTCGCACCGGACTTCGCAACGTGTCAGCCACAACAAAAGTGTTTACCCGCCATCTGTCCGCACCACTGCGAACCTTTTTTTTTTCGTTTTTCATCCAGACTGTGAAAGACTGGAATCATCTTCCCCCTCAAGCCGTGCTCCTCTCTAATCCGCAATCTTTTAAAAAGTTTTTAGAGAAAATATTTTTGTTTGATAACTAATGTATAACTTTGATCCTATGCCGCTATCCTTCATGTAATGCCTCACACCTGGGGCCTTTGAGGTGTATTCTAAATCAATAAATAAATAAATAATAAATTTATCAACAAAATTGGTGATCCATTCATTTATAACAGTTTCAAACACTTTCGAAAACATTGGAAGCACAGATATAGATCTGCAGTTATTTAGAGAATTATCACTTTCTCATTTATTGATTGGACGCACTCTGGCGATTTCAAGTTTATCAGGAAACACTCCTGATTCAACCATAAGATTGATAATCTGAGCTAAATCTAGTGAAATAATGTCGGATATATGCTTTACGGGAACAGCTTTACTATCGTGAAATCCAACGGCGCATTTTGTTTCAGTTTATTTATTGTTATCTTTACTTTATCTGGTGAATTTTGGGACAATATTATAGAGTTGACGACGTTAGTAATATTTAAAAAAAATGTGCAGATGTGCCTTGATAATCACTACAGGAACAAATTCAACAAATTATAAAATGGTCATTAAATGCAACAACTGATTCCGTAAGACCGAGACTACACTCATTTGATGTAACAGTCAAAGTTGTTGCTTGCATATTCTTTCCCGTTAGGCTTCTAACTTCGTTCCACATTTTCCTTGGGTCGTTAGAAACCCGTTTAAATAGCTACTCATAGTAAAGAAGTTGCGCCTTTTTTATTTCAGTGCTAACTTGATATCGATATTTTTCATATTGGACAAGTTCATTTATATCGCGGATTTTTACAAATGATCGGTAAATTTTATTTTTATACTGTATTTACTTTTAGAGCGCAGGATTTACCCAAGGCTTCCGTATTTGTTTGATGACATTGTTCCCAATAGGGTGCCTTTATTCACAGATGGTGAGAGCCGATGATTGCTCTCACCATCTCGTGTTACAGACGAACCGAGTCTTCGAGCAGGTCAGGTTGTACGACGCAGGCAGCGCTTAAGACGAGCCACATCGTCTACTTGGGTGGTCGAGAGCAGGGATTGTGGGCTGTAACTTTGGCGGTCACATTGTGCGCTTCGCTTAGCCAAATAACCACGACAAAGGTGCTGTGTACCTGAAAAAAGCTTCTGGTACAATATCATGCAAAGATTTTATATTCTAACTGGTAGTTCCGCAGCTCTTCAGCAGCTCTCCTGCGCTCTGCTGGGTCACTCATGCCTGCTTGTCCAAGTGACATCGATTGCTTATCTTACCTAGGTTCTGATAGGAGAGTCACCCAGAAACCGATCCGTGCGGCTGTCTACTGCATCGTGCTAAACATTGTTGTCTTCTACATTCCGACCCTTTCAATTTCTTTGTTAATCAGCTTCTTTCCAGTGTTTCCTTTATTTTGTTCACGTTTTACCTGCCTCCTTGGCCACTATGGTTTTCTTGTGCGTGATCAAACGTGTTGTGACTTCACTCGTTGTTTCCTCGTACGCCCTGCAAGAATCCGTGATGCGAGGCATCTGTGGCTTTTTGTGACCTTTAACACAGAGCCAACACTTTTAGCATTGTCTGAAATAAGAACGAATTTTTTTACAAGCCTTCACTTTTACCTGTAAGCATGCAACTTTATTGCGTTTGTGTTTGCATTCCTGAGTTTGGGATAAATGAGCATAGATTTGCGATTTGCGGAATGTAAATTTCTCCTATAAATATCATTTCTCATTTCCCTCGGTGGTCCTGCATGACTTTTTATCAGGTATTCTATAGCAACTGCTTCACCATATTCCACTGATGCGCTCAGCTTAGGCATAGAAATACTTCGCAAGCCTGTGTAATCTGATGCAGCCGCAGCAATGTTTTCGCGTTTCTTAGTAGCTCCTTGCTGAAGGTTGTAACAATCCTCTCTCATGCAACTGATGTGAATTTCACCGTAATCTTGTCACAGGGCACGCAATAGTACCCTTAAAATTGGATTAACATTTTTGTAGCTTTAACTTTGTCAATATTTGCTATCCGACTAACGTTCCATTTACTCGCCTACCTATTTAGGCTAGTTTGTTGCAGCCTTTGCTTAGAGGAAAAAGTGCCCTTTCCCTAGTAATTACCTAGAGCCACATTTCAAACAATGAGGTACCTCTCATAGGCGAATACGTCTTGGTCTTATGTGTATAGTTATCATTGGAAAGGGTAAACAGTGCATATGTACCATTACAAATATAGTTCATCTTGCGACCGTGTCATGAGTATTTTAGGAAGAAAGCAGCTGCATCGATTAAGCAGTCATTTATCTCTATGCTAAAAGTGTGATCTACTGCTCATCTTGTAATAGCCAGAACCTTTAGAATATGCCAGAAATTTTCGCGAAATATATATCCGCGGAATCAAATCATTACGTTTCATATTGATCAGTGTTTAATATTTTTTTTTCAGACACACACGCAGATTGCATTAATAAGTTCTTGAGAGCGCATGATATATTTCTGAAGGGAAACTTTGCTTGTAATTTTCAGCTTGGGTGAAATATATCAACAGAATCTTAAAAGCATATAAATGTTCGAAACTTTTCTAACATCGCCTTTAATTCACAACCCACCGTTTTTACAGTACATGTACTGCATGAGTAACGCGCCCGTAAAACTTTGAAAGCAAACTTTGCTACTGGCTGAGACCTTACACTATTGGCAATAACGTTTCTGTGACACTGTTATTTAGGCCATATTTTTTCTGGAAGTTATAATAAGTGCTTCAAAGAAGAACCTGTTATCTAGTGCACTAGTTATACCATTCTGAAATGTCAAATTTAGCTTGCTCGAACTACGTATCAAGAAAACTTCTTCAATTTCATTGTAATTATAAAAAGCGTGCAAAATTTCTTTGTAGCAATGTGGCTGTCCTTCAAGCATACTGCTGGCAGTTACTAATGACAATTTTCGAAAAAGAGTACAGAACATGACGAGAATTTTAAGATGCAAGGAGGATTTTTTCTGCCGTCTATATTTCTCCGAATATCTGCGACATTTAGAACGGTCGTGCAGGCTACGGGGTTCGGAATAATTTTCCGCCGATTGGAACCAGTGTGAACGAGAAAAAGGAGAGCTTGTCTTCTATAGTTCTCCAAATATCTGCGATATTTCGAACAGTCGTGCAGGCTACGTGGTTCGGAATAAATTTCTGCCGATCAGAACCAGTGTGACCGAGAAACAGGAGAGCTTACTCTCTGTTTGCTGAAGATGGTTCAAAAGCTAACTGCTGCGAACGTCCCTACAAGAACACTAGTGTCAAACGCAGAAGGCGATGTTGGTGGATGGGGGGAGAGTGAAATAATTTTTGCTGAATGATGACTTGCCGACATGTCATAAAACAGCTCAAAACATAACTTTGTTCTGATTTTACCAGTCTAACAAATAAATTGTAGCACCCAGAATTTTTTATTAACTTCGCGCTGTCAATGGGAATTTCAACGATTCTTCGTTTTTCGACCTTCCCACAGTTCGTTGATGACTGAAAGTCTTATACAATGACCTCCAATATCCCAGGTACATTTTTCGCGTGTTCTTGTACTAACCTAATTTTATACTATTTTTTAGTCGCCATCATTCGAGACGATTTTTTCCTAAGTCTCGACCTCATTTTCTGGGAGAGCATTAACATGTTCTTTTCTTGGGTGGAAACAGCGCTTACATATGATGAAGCAACGACGTGTCAAAGGCGCTAAATAGCAGCTGGCGTTCATTTCAGAAATGCAGGAATTCATACCTCAAACCCAGTATAAAAAACAACCAAGTTGCTGCAAGAACGATAATGAGGTAAGAGCCACAGGCTCAGACAATGAGAAATGCAATAAAAAAAAATGGGTTGAATTTCAGCAGAAAAGGGCGAATGGCAGTAATAAAAATATTTGGCGCAGTGCAGAGTTATTGATTGGATAAATGCGCTAATATGGTCGTTGGCGGCATATTAATAGCTACTATAGTGTCATGACTCCGCAATTTTGAGTGTCATGACCCAGCATATTTGAGTGTTTTGACTCAGCAGTTTACAGTGTCATGAGTCAGCACGTTGCAGGTTCATGACTCAGCACTTTTGATCCATGACTAGACATTAGTCAAGGTCATGACTGATCCACATATACAAGTAATGGACTCCACAGTCAAGCACATTGGATTTCCAATCTGAAAAACGCATGAAAAGTGGCTATGACTTATTACCTAGCTACATTGAATTACATGAAATTGCTAGGTATTAACTGTCATTTATGTGCCACATGTTATTACATATACATTCATGACTGCCAGGCTCATCTTCATGTGACATCTTATACCCCGTTACTTTGGTCACATTTTGCTTCGATGTTTTCCTTCCAGTTTCGGCTTCCACGCTTTGCTAAGACGTTTTTGCAAACATAGCAAACTTATGTGTGCGCCTTGAAAATGCGAACGCTTACTCATATAGAAAAAAATTAATAACTGTAAAGGAAAATGGCTTACGACAGGCGCATGTCGACTGTGAAATTTGAGGGAAGTAGAAAAGACGAAAGGCACGTGCTCAGTTCAGAAGAGGGATAAAGAGAAGATAAATCGGGAAAAAACAAAATCTGCAATTACATTATCCTAAACCAAGTTTCATGAAGGTTAGCCATTGGTATTAGCCGCAGTCACTGCTGCCGCTTCAATTGTAACTCCCTAAAGCGCTTGATAAACTCTGCAATGGGCAAATTCGGCTTCCCTTTAACGATTCCACCAGCTGTTTGCCATGGCTGGGGTCTTCGACCCCAACGATGTAGTGTATGTTATTCGCGTATATTTTAGGTGTCACTTCCCCTGCTTCAGTTCAAGCTCGTCCTCGAGCAATTGCATTTATCAGGAGGCCGACGGCAAGGTTTTATACGGGCGACGCGAACGACCTGGCGCTTGCAACTCCAGCAATAACTCGAAGTAAATTTACACATAACGTAATTATTAGCACTGCCGCGCTCGATGATAATGAGGACACCAGAGTGTATGCAAGGAAATTTCTGGTAGTGTCCTCGCCGGCGAAAACGGTTCCAGAGCCAAACGTAGTCTTCGGAACCATTGTGACTATGATTCAGCCGTTATCATAGCTTGCCTTAGTTCGATCTTGCGTGCTGAAGGTTCTCAGGCGAGCATGAAAGCGCGGGTCATCTTCACGGCATACAGTGTCCGAAACGGATGTATCAGGATGTACGCAAAGTGCATAATTTTGTTCAGAAAAGTGCACGGCGAAAGCGCGTGTATACAAAAGAACGGTGAAAACTCGCTTGTCTCATGCGGGGGGTATTGTACGCCTAAGTGACAAAACGCAGCACTGGGTCCCAATTCTTGTGGTCAGTGTTAACGTGCAGGAAGGTCCACCCTAAGGTGAACGTACGAGTATGCAGCCGCACTCTTTAGAGCGCTAATACTTTTAACATGGCCGCACAATAAAGCAAGGTGGTGTGCTTGCAGGATGATCTGGAAGGGGGGGGGGGGGGGCTTTGCATCATGTGTCAATTAACTTTTATTCACGGCCAGGACAGATGCACTGCACTTTGAAGAGTGCTGTCCCATACTTGCATGTTCACGCTAAGAGTTGATCACCCTGTACATAGCCAATGTGTTCTTCAAGGTGCCATTTATTCGTTCTGTCAGACCATTTGTCTGCGGATGATAGGGTGTAGAGTGCCGATGGTCACAATGACATAATCGGAGTTACTCTTCTACAACATCGGCACTGAATTGACGCACACGCGTCACTGATGATGACTCGAGCGGCGCCATGGCAAAAATAGCTGGGAGCAGCAAGAAAGGAGGAAAGGTCTCCTGCTTTGGTAGGAATGTGAGCAGCTGTCTTTACATATCTTGGACAGTAGTCGACGCATACAATAATCCAGCGGTGGCCGGTTGTTCACATGGGAAGCGGGCCAATCTAGGCGATGCCAATTGTCTCAAATGGGTTATGTGGCGAGCTGGTCGGCTGCAGTAGTCCAACTGGTATAGCATTGCAATGCTTGAACTGTTGTCACACCCGATGCAGCTTGCTGCTATTTACCTTTTGATGGAGCCAAACGAAGAGGCGTCAGTGTGCTTTGCGACGTTAGAGGAAGATCCCCTGGTGGTCAAAATTACTATAGAGCCCTTCGCTATGGCACACTTTGACTCATTCTATTTACACTCTTTTCAACGGTTTAGAGCAGTTTAAAAACTCTAGGCGTAGGTCCATTGTAGCTACGTCTAATCTGTTCAAAACAATTTCTATATATTCCCAGTGCACAAAGCCACCCACACATAAAAAGGGAAGGATAATAATTTATTTTACAGCTGTTGTCATGAAGATGTAATGAATGGTCCACTTGAAAGCTTCACCCTTGGCAGCAAAACTTACTTTTAAGTAAATTTTAAGTTCAATTTAATTTAAAATCAAATATATTTAGATTCTAATTGTTACATTGCAATGCCAACGACTACGAAGAGACGAGCACACTGAATTGAGGTGTTGATTTGGTTATGCTCCATCAGAAAAAGAATTTAAAGAATGCGACAATCGAAACGAATGAGCGTGCGCGGAGCTCGTCGGATAACACAATCAGCATTCCTAGCGGCCGCGGTGAGTTTACAAGCGTAGAAAAGCTGTTTGATAAAGCACCTAAATTTCGTTTTACAATGAATAACTACGCAGAAGCACTTTCGCGCCGCCAAAGGTTTTGAGGTTTACTCGCCTTATTGTTTGTCGCCAGGAAATTCGTAGAGGTGGTTGTTTCTGGCATGTACTTTCACACGAGCAGTGAAAAGTTCCGCCAGGTACACAAACTTCACAGAGTTGAGGTAAAAGGATGCAGCTCAAATGGATACTAGAAAAGAAACTTGACACTTCATTCTATTGAAAGGGGAAGAAGCGGCGTTATCACTGTTCGATAGCAAGGCAATCCTTACATAGTCAAAAGTGTAACTTTTTATCACCTCTTCATATACTCTAATACTGTCCGTCGAAAATACTCTCCTAAAAGAAAATACTTCTCCACATGTCGATCGAGGCCGAATAAATCCTTCGCATGGATTTCAACAATGCACGTAGAACTCTCTAGAAGAGACTCTTAACTGCAAAGTCTTTGGTATCAACACGGATAACGCCATCCCGACTGCGCTGAAGTCTTTCTTAAACTGGAGAATGCTTCTCCGACTTCTTTTGCCTTTTCAAGCTTTGAGGCGGCAGATGCCTTGCTACACGTAATTAAGCCTTTTCCTGTTAGCTGCCGTCTGTATTACGCCTGAAATATGTTGAGTATTCGTCAACACTCCACCGGTAACGATGCTCTGACATGCAGCCAGCGTCGCATACATAGTTCTAGTGACACATTACCAGCGAAAGTTGGCTTGTTTACAGTACGCCTGATTTTACCAAAACTAGACACCATAAGCAGCGTGGCTCCACTTTTTGGCGCAACAGGGCATGGCTGAAAGGCGTTAAATATCAAATGTGCAATATGCAGCATTGTTTTGATACAGGCAACAGTGGTAGCTGTCGCCTCCACTATCCGCCACAGTGTTTGAGAATAAATGTCCAGCTGCTTAGATCCCCATGTGACGGCACATTTACTTCTCTACAGTGCCGGCAAATAGCCCTTTTTATTCGATGAAGCTATTTAACAAAGAGCGGCGTGCATCCCTATTCTTTGTTTTGCACAGGGGCCAACGTACTGTGAGTGGCCGTCGCCGACCCATGAGGTGAACATTCGCTACAGCGTTTCATAATGCCTGCAGCACCGTTGACTACTTCGGGACGCACAGCCTTGATCATTCGCCTCTTAATGTTTTCCGCGGGGCAATCCTCGGCACATTTCAATATTTTCAGTCACCGTCGACCTCCTTGAAACGAGCCATGAGCCTCCAAATTGTGGCGGCTTACCAGCGTCCGCCGACCACGTCTGCCTTCGCACCACTTTTAGGACGGCTTCGAGACAGCACCTTTCAGCTTTTTCGGCAGCGTCAAATGGATTGTGCGATCCTTTTCGCGCGATTAATACGCAGCGTTCCCCTTCAACACGCTATATCTCGTTGTCACTCAATTTGAAAAATAAGCAGCATGTCATACGGAGGCGAGGCCGCTGAATTTTGATTTGTTTTGATATCCCGCCTGCTGTTTCAAAGCTTGTGAATAAAGTGTATAATGTCGTTAGTGACAGGGCTGCCCTTATGTTGATACAAATACAAGTATTTCTGGGATTGGGATTTATTTTATTCCTGAAATTCAAAGTAAAATTTAATAAGAAGACACCTGATGGTTTTGTGCCGCTAGTTGCGAGTTTGTGCGTCCTCTAGTTTTATGTAGTCGGGATGTTAAATTTTGTGGACCTGATTTTTTAAATGAAGAGCATTGCTTGCTTACTCTATCAACGGCATCATATTAGGGGTAGACAGTATTTAACTATAAAAAACTGCAGATGCCTAAAAACGGTTAGGTATACATGAGCGCATCTTTGACTATAGCCTATTAAAATCTGCGTGTAGGTCTACAACGGTGCTTTGTGTATACTGTCAAACATTTAGCAGTCTTGGATGGGCCTGTGCGTCGCAGTATTCCATGTAGCTGCCAATTGTAAAGTATTTGAGACGCTTCAGAAAAGAGTTCATTGGAGGGGATCACAGCTAAACATAGCGTGTCCCACGGCCTGATATCCCTTGCTTATGGCAGCGGGTGGCTGTCCATAGTTGTTTATAATATCAAACATTCCGCTTCCCAAGCAGACTAAGCCTTGCGTCACAGGATGTGATGCATCTGCAGCAGTGATGTCGTTCCTATATTGCAGCGTTAATTCCACAATGTTCGATTTATTTAAGGCTATTCTCAGTGCCACTCAGCACCGTTCGCTTGTAGACGTTTTGCTTAATACTGGGCAATCATCGAACTCTCCAATTCCAGTAGACGAACCTCGAATGTTACATCTCGCATCTAAGACTCAATCAACACTTGTTCGTCCTGCCCGACCATTAAACATCCTTATCGCGTATTGGTGTCATTGTACTCGAGAACAACTGACATTTGGAGGTACATGAGAAAGATTCCAGTCAGAAGTCATCCAGTCCTCAAGCTGCCACATTATACTTTGCTACAAAAAAAAAGACATTTCAAATTTTTTGTAGTATAGCCAATTAAATGTCACTAAAGCAGGTAATTCATTTCCCTGGCATATATTGCGTCATGCAAGACGTTTCTAAAGCTTCTGACATTTTGTTCGCACACCTACTATTTAGCAAATTCTGGTGAATCCTACGGAGAAAAGAAAAGCCTTTGTTTTGAACGCAGGATGGCAGTTTTGAATTTATTGCCACGCACTTTGAGCTTTTCATATGCGCCTCCGACGTTTGAGAGATTTGCGGACATGCTATCACGCGGCATTAGATAGAACATTTGTGAATAATATCTCTGTGACGTAATACATTCGAAACAGCATTCTATGGGCATAACCAATGGGCATAACCTTTATGTTATTCAGCTTGCATAAAGCTGGCCTATTACTCGATTGGAAGAAGTGCCATTTTATTGAAAATCAGGCGCTAGCACAGAGACATCTTGTCGTTGAACAGGGTATGAGGCCAGGTTCTGTGATAGTTGCGGCTTTGGAGTCATTTCCACTGTTTTATTCACCGCTTTTTCAGAATTGCCCATCAGCTATCAAGCCTTATACACAGAAGAGCTTCGTGTCAACAGACTCCCGATTGTGATGCATCGTTGGAAAAGAAGACGTTCCTCTTGAAATTTCAATCTGCTTATGGTGTTTTGATCGCTGTCCTGTTAAAGAAGTCCATGCTGATGCTGGTGCTGTTTCACAGTGGTTATGGTCGGCCGAGTGCATTGTGCTCAACTTTAACGACAACACTATGACAGCTGCGTCTTGAGAAACAAGCCTGTTAAGTTTCACTTCAGGGCTCAAGTATTTAAAATTCCGATGTCAAAGCAGCGTAAATGAAAGACTACAGACAAAGGGAGCGAATGTACGATAACCTTCGCCTCTGCAATTGTTCAAAGTAAGCCCCACCGGGAGCACAATATCGCACGCCTTAGTGCCTGCGTTAGCAAGCGAGATTGTAAATACATTTTTACCTAATAAGAATAATTCGTAAAACTAATCGCTGTGCAGCAGTTCGGATCATACTTGAGCGCTGGCCCATCCACGAAGAGGACTGCTCACTACGCATTCTGCTGGCGCATTAATCATTGTTGTTTGTATGCCAGCTTCGCAAGTGTAGCCCTCCATCGACAGATGTACGAATTTACTATCGTATAAGAGAAACAATAGGAGCATGCAGACATATTCGCCTTCTAGAATGCCGCTTCCACAACTGAATATGAAAGTTAATGCTTAAGGCAATACATATCACTGATGCATTTCTATAAAATATGGCTTGGGGCTAGTTGCTAATTTATGCATTTAGCGAAGAAAGCAAAAAACGTAGCCTTCTCTGTGCCTTGTAGTCGTGTGAGGTTGTCCCTTTTTCGCTCTCTCCTTTCCAAGTATGTCCCAAAGTTCCTAAATTTGAGGTATATAAATATAAGCAGCGTATATAAATATAAATATAAGAGGTATATAAATATAAGCTCTCGCATCAGCTTTTTTACTCCACATCGCTCGACGAATGGGTTGTAACCCTTTTATATATCTGAGATGTCGGTTAGTGAAAAAAAACGTAGGCTCCTGTAGGCCCACCTTCCGCGCTCAACGTTCGATAGGCCTTGTGGTTCTAATATTTTCGTGACATGCCATTCCACCCCACCTACGAGCATCTGGAAGCGGCTGGCTTGTTCCACGAAGTTCAAGAGTGGTTTGATCAGCCGAGAATAGGTTCTTTGAGAGAACAGTATTTGGCAAGTTGCATGAATTTTTACCCTAACAAATGCCCTCTCCGCTCCAGGTAATGTTTTTAAACTTGAGTCGCTTTCCAGCAGTTTTCTCGAGCAGACCGTGACAGACATGCGGAGATATTTTTTCAAATATCCTTCTTGCAGTTGCTGGATAATGCTACGCGCAGACCGCCTTAACGGTTTTTATGAAGCACCGCCTCTTTCAGTAGCTACCGCAATAAAATTTGTGCTCTTCCCGGTGGAAACTGCACCCCTACGGCGTCGACCACCTTCAAGTGCACACTTGCAAAGGGCGCCTAATCACTGCCGATGCCGTTAAATTGCTGTTATGTTCCTGCATTCTGGTCAGGTTTAGGCGCTCAACACCCTGCTATCCACAGGCAAGTGTTGGACGAAACGGATAAAGAGTTTGACTGAACACTCACCAATGTGATTGCCATGTATATGAACGCGCGAATTCAGCATATTGTACAAGCGCCTTCCACGATACAAGCTATAAACATTTCTAGAATGTTCCACAACGAAAGACGTTTGAATTACCATGGTACTAGCTTTTGCCGAAAACATTTGTCGTATATTACACCTACTGCTCATTACTTTACAGCAGGGTGTCAACGACCTCTATATTATGGTTACAGCTGGCATGTTATCTATGTACTATGGGCTGTGCGATTCAGATTTGGAGTCGACTAGGGAGCCGCGGTGTGCACCCGAAAGTGCTGCTCATTGCAGGCGCCCTTTGCATGGTTGTGACCAGAAGTAGTGCAGATAGAAAGCACATTCCAGCTTGCGCTGATGTCCCGAATAGCTTACGATACGGGGACCCGGGAGCTGAGGAAAAGCCGCGGAAAGAGGCCATTGTCATAGCTGTTTGTGTGTCATGGTCTGTCTTCAGATTGGGATACGATCGAAGCTGTTTTTGCAAGCTCTACTCCACCATATACTTACGGTTGGTCTGCAGCCATTACTTTCATTCATTACACATTTGCAATGCAAAACTAATAAGCGTAGGTTTGGTTTTCTCAACGGGAAGCAAGAGCCGGTACAGCTGCGGTACAGCTGCGAATAAGGTAGTCGGTTTAAATTGCATTTACTAATAACTCCGCAGGCTGCTTTCTTGAGATTTCTCAGGCGGCAGCCTGCACGCTTTTGAACATGTCCAATGCATTGAATATTCTTGGCGGTGTTATCTCCGTGCATATTATTTAGAGTGGGACAGCTCTTGGTATTTGCCATCACCCTAGTAGTCCAGGTACCTCGACCCTCTTGTTTCCTACGACCACTCAAATATCCTACACAGGCCAGCCATCTCCAAACTAGCGGCTCTGCCTTCATGGTTTGCATTGCACAAAATATGACTTGCCTTCCCCTCTTTTAATGAAGCTCTTTGTGGGCTTAACTAGACTTATGTTTTGAAAGTCTTGCACGTGCTCGGCGAAAGCCACTGGCAAACAACCATTTAAAAAATGTCCACGAATCTGCAAACTTACATCGCCTGAAACACGGCACTCATCCCTTCCCATCACACGTCGAACATCAGCAGCAGCATTAATTTCGATTCCGATGCTATTGTTCAAGCCACTGCTGAAAGCCGAAACTATATCCTGTCGTAGGCGGAATGTCGCATAGGGGAGGAATGTTCATCACCGTGCAGAATACTGAGGAACCTGCGCGGTATTTCTCTAACTGGCGCATTGCGCACACCAGCGGAACGTTGTTCTCATTTGCACGCGCTACCTATTTTCATATGTCAAATGAATGCGCGAGGAGAGCTGTGCGTGGGCTCTGGCCGGGCACAGCCCGGCTTGAGCCGCTCGGAAGTCCTTTGGCTGGAGCTGTAGCTGGGCCTGGTCAAAGGTATATTATTGCGACAGTGATTTTCGAAAATGTTTTGTACATTTCCTAGCAATTTTATTGCAGACACCTATTGTTGTTTATTCATTTTTAGGGGAAATCTCATCTGTAAAGTTTTATTCCTGCTGTGGGGTGAGTGTATTGTTGTGTGTGTAGGAAGTCTTTCTAACTCGACCTGCTGAAGTCCACCGAAGTACGAGCCCTTCAATTTGCAGCCACGTCTTTAGCGTAGACTTCACGAGAAGCCGCGATGGTGTCGCTCACCGCCAGCTTCTTGAAGAGACGCATGTTGCGTTTGCTACAGAGGCGCCTCATCACTTTGTCATTGTTTGGGTCCCAGGAGCCCAGAGCCGCAACAACTGCCTCGATGCTGACCCGCTGGAATTTCCGGAGCAGGTATTGGCGAACGGGTTCGTACTTGGCGACCTTACTCTCCCGTGCAGCGTCGAAGGCGGTTTTGCGATTGTCAAAGGGACATGTGGCATCAATGACAATCGTCGTTTCCCCGCGCGCCAGAACAAGATCTGGGCGGAGGTTCGTGTCACCCATGGGCCGGTCATCATGGGTGACGGTGAATCGCTTCTCAGCGGCTGTCTTCAGCCGGTCAACGATCCTGTTGTGTCGGCTGGTGCAGGCGACGCTCTGGCGCATGCAGTGGCAGAGAACATGCGGGAGGGATTCCTTGTCTTGCTCGCATCTCCGACACCGCTGGTCAGCAGCGACATCCAACGGCCTGGCTCCGTTGAGGGGCAGCAGGTTCAGCCTCGCACGGTAAACGAAGCGCCAATCGCAGAAGAGAGTGCAGCGCCCCGTCCTCATGAAGTGGGAACTGCTACGGTCGGCTGCTACGCACTCCATCACTTTCCCCTGGTTAGGCTTTTCGTGGAGAATGTGATCTCGTGCGCGCATAGCGATGCTCCGAAGTGTCCTCACCACTTTCGTGCGCTGCTTCTGCGTGACGGTCACGTCGGCGCGAGTGATACTGGGGCCCCCCTCTTGCATCTCACACGTGACCGCCAGGCGCCGGTAAGCCTTGCGAGCCTCCGTTCATACAGACTGAAGCTGTGTTGTCCTAGCTCGGAATTCTCCCTCCATCTCCCCTGTCAGGTAGGCAGCGATGTCCTCATCGGTGGCTGGTCGGCGTAGTCTCTTCGTCGTGATGGCAGTAACGGCATGCAGCGCTAGTTCCCGCACCTGTAAATCAAGAAAGGAGAGGAGCTTTAATGCATTGTCAATACGGCAGATGTCGCTCAGCTCCGCTGCGAGGGGGATGCCGACCGAGCCCTATGCTGCGCTGCCGTAAAGGTACTCATTGGCTGCGGTTCCTGGAAGATAAAGAGACTTTTTGATTAGTGGCCGCAGTGCATCGTCGAGGCGCGCCCACTCTGACTTGCCCAACACACCGCACCGCATGGAGAAATTGAGCGCTGGATATACAAATGTTTTCACAGCGTCCAATCTCTGCCAAGGGGCGAGCATTGTGCTAAGCAGGCGGCGGCCGGTGTTGATGGCCTGGTCCACAGAAGCTCTCTCCGGGATGATGTTGAACCCTACAGGGCGGCCCAGGAAAATCCTGGATAATTGGGATCTCAGCTCCTGCAAAAAAGAAAGGGGTCATTCTTGTACCAACCGGTGTTTTGCCGCTCAGATGAAGGGTGCGGCACTTCGCTGGGTTAAGCTGTAGTCCCAGCCTAGAAGAAAGAGATTCAACAGTATCAATGTGGGCTTAAAGCATCTCCGGGTCATTGGCCAGAGGGGTGAGGTCATCGGCGTAGGCCAGGATTTTGTGCTGCCTGTCGCCTACCTGCACAGCACGCAAAACAGGGTCAATAACAAGATTAAACAAGAGCCCGCTCAGTGGGCATCCCTGTCGAATCCCTGAAGAGATGTCGATCGGCCGTGTTGATCCTTCTTGTCCTACGATTGTGGTGGTGTTGTCCGTGTAGAAGTCAGCGACGATGGAACAGAAGTCGTTGCCGGCGCCGGCTCCACGTAGTGCGTCGATGAGGGGGTTGTGGGCGATAGATCCAAAGGCGTTGCTGAAGTCAAGGAACGCCACGCACAGCTCCCCACCGCCACCCCTCGCTGCGTCAAGGCGCTCCTGCAGCACGAAGTTGTGCTCAAACACAGCGTCGTGCGGCAGGAACCCCTTTTGACAATGAGAGAGCAGCTCGTGTTCAGCGATCCATCGCTGCAGCCGAGTGGCGAGACACCCAGCATACAGCTTTGAAATCGTCGACCCGAGTGCGACGGGGCGCCAGTTCGTGACGTCCTCCGCAGGTCCCTTCTTGTGGATGAGGATGGTCCGGGACTCCTTCCATGCTTGGGGCACTCTCTTGAACTTGAGGCAGGCGTTCAATGCTGCTGTCAGGAGATGCTGCTTCAGGGTCTGTCGTCTTCCAGTGCTGGTAGGTGATTCGGTCGTTGCCAGGCGTGGTGTTTTCACATTTCCTCAGCTTTGTCAGGACCTCCTCTTCGGTGAACTTGTCTAGAGGGAATTCCCTGAGGTCGGTGCTCTTGGCCTTGTTGAGAAGGCTGGTGTCCACCTCCTTGGGGCCCCACGTTGCAGTGAAGTGGTCCTCGAGATCCTGTAAAGGAACCGTGCACATAGGCGACTCGCCGACCAAAATCAGGCTTACTGCTCGACGGCGATTCGTGCGGTAAAGAGACTGGATCTGCTGAGCGTTGTCGGGGTTGGTCGGACGGCGCGGCTTACCTCCGGCCGGAGCCTTCGGCAGCTTTACCGCCTTTCCAACCTCGGTGATGGCCTCCTCCAAGATCGAAAGAAAACCATCCCAACCCTCAGCAGACACAGGCTCACGCAGCAAACACCAGAGTCGCCTGGTGGGGTCGACGAGTCTGCCCTCGCACTCCAGTTCATCAGAAATAGAATCAGTTAGTGCTCCCTGGGTGGCAGTTGCGTCATGGTGGCCGCCGCCATCGGCGTCTTGAAGCTGCGATGTACTGCTTTCCTCGCTGATTGTTGACAGATGAGCCTGTTGTCCGTCGCCTGCCTGCAAGGAAAGAGAATCTTGTGAATTCTGCATCTCCTTGCTGCTGATGGGCATGCTGCTGGCTGGAACGGGAATTCCCTGGTCATCCTGCGGGGATGGGGGAGTGGGAGGAGTTAGTAGTGGTCTTGCTGCTCTCGTTGTGGCGCTGCCCTTTAGAAGAGGAGAGATGGGGGTTAGCGGTCATGGCTCTTCCTGGCCCGCTTCCTCCTCAGTGGCGTCGTGTTGAGGCATTGCTGGCGGTGTCCTTGCATCTTGGCTGATGTCCTCTTCTTGGGGTGGCTCTAGATCCGGTGGTCTGGCGTCCCGTGATGGCGTCCGTCTTAGTCTTCTCGTCGCCGCTAACGGTGGCACAGGACGGGGCGGTAATCCTTGCATGGCAGTCTGTTTGCGGTGCCACATGTGATGATTTTGCAGCCCTATTTTCGATGGAAAAGAGGGCTGGCAATCACCACACTTGTGGCTGTGCAAGTCAGTGCTGGCCATCTCGAGCTTCTCTCCAGTAAGACAGGGATGCGCTTTTGGCCGAGGACCGACCTCGCTGTGGCAGAGAGTGCAAAAATGCGTGACCTGGCTTATGCGCACCCCATGCTCACTTTCAAGATGCCGAGTCAGGGACTGCCGCCTGGAAGTCCACAATACCGGGGAGTAGGCGGTAGCGCATCCCTCTTCCGTACATCGGAACGTCCTCGCCAGCGGAAAGAACAGCGCAAGGCTGTTCCCATCACGGCGAGGTTGCGATCCGGGCTGTGGCGGTTCTTCATTGTTGGCCGGGCTTGGACTGGTGGACGGCGATCGGACTGGAATGCGGCTCCTGCTGGCGGTGATGGCGCTGCTTGTCGGAGGCGATGACATCACTTCTAGCGGCGGCGGTCGTCTGGAAGAAATGGCGGGGTGTATCCGCGCGACATACTGCGATAGTCGATTACCTTCCGCAGAAGAGGTCAGCGCTGCAGCTCCCACGGGGAAAAAGAGTATCCAGAAAGAACAACTAATACACACTAATAATGAGGCTGAAAAACCAAAGCCCGCGCAAAAAAAGAAAAAAGGAGAATGCTCAACACCAAAAAAAAGCCACAAAATATGGAGAAAAGAGGTAAAGAGCCCTTACCAAGCTCGCAACAATGCAAAAAAAAAATAAAGATGGAGCTGAACAGGAGAGAAACACCAGTAAACACCACACACAAATCACCCTCAACACAAGACTTTTGAGAAAGAGCTCTTGGTGCTGAAACTACGCAGCAACTAATAAAAATCGGCACCCTAATGCCAGGCAAACGGGGCAAAGAGCCCTCACCAAGCTCAAAGTAAAAAAAAATACAGAAAAGGTTTAACGGAGCAAAACATGGAAAACACCACACTTGACTGGAAAATGGCTCGCGCCAATGAAATCACTATCAGCACCTCAACTCAAATAAAAGGGAACACAGGCAAGGAATTCGCACCAAGCTCACAGGAAAAAAAAACTGGTGACAATGCAACAAAAAGTAATAAAAGAAAATAAAGGCTCAAAGGGCGAAAATCAGCGGCAGGTACTACATGAACAAACCAACAAGGATGACAAAGAACTTAAAAACAAACAGAAAATAAGTAAAAAAAAACTTGCAAAAGAAAAAAAATAAATTTAAGGGCAAAAAGCACTACATGAATAAACCAACGATTGCAAAGAACGTAAGCACAAACAAAAGGAGAGGTTAGGAAACAAGCGAAACAACAGAAAAAAAAAACTAGCAAATCAAGAAGGAAAAAAATTGACTCTTTAAGGGCAAAAAGCACTGGCAGATTCTACATTAACAAACCAAAAGGATTGCAAAGAATTTAAACACAAACAAAAAGGTAAAAAACACTAGCAACACAGAGCAAAAGAAAAAAACAAGAAAAAAGAACTCCAAGGGCAAAAACCCTGGCAGATACTACAGAAACAAGCCAACAATGAGGATAGAAAACCACTAAATAAGCTAGCAAAAAAAGGGAGCTCTCACCAAGCCCTCACAGAAACCAGGAATCCGGGGACAGCAGGGGTCAAGAGCAGCAGGTCCGGGTGGTCCATGAGTCCAGGGGTCCAAGGTCAGCAGGGGGTCCAGGAACAGCAGGGGGTCCAGGATCAGCAGAGGGTCCAGGGACCGCAGGGGGGGGGGCGGGTACAGATAGTTTTTCAGAAATGTTTTGTACCTTTCCTAGCAGTTTTATTGCAGACAGCTACTGTTGTTGTTCATTCCTTTTTAGGGGAAATCTCATCTGTAAAGTTTTATTCCTGCTGTGGGGTGAGTGTATTGCTGTGTTTGTAGGAAGTCTTTCTAACTCGAGCTGCTGAAGTCCACCGAAGTGCGAGCCCTTCAATTTGCAGCAATGTCTTTAGCATAGACTTCACGAGAAGCTGCGATGGTGTCGCTCACCGCCAGTTTTTTGAAGAGACGCATGTAGCGTTTGCTACAGAGGCGCCTCATCACTTTGTCATTGTTGGGGTCCCAGGAGCCCAGGGCCCCAACAACGACTGCCTCGATGCTGACCCGCTGGAATTTCCGGAGCAGGTATTGGCGAACGGGTTCGTACTTGGCGACCTTACTCTGCCGTGCAGCATCAAAGGCGGTTTTGCGATTGTCAAAGGGACATGTGACATCAATGACAATCGCCGTTTCCCCGTGCGCCAGAACAAGATCTGGGCGGAGGTTCGTGTCACCCACGGACCGGTTCTCATGGGTGACCGTGAATCGCTTCTCAGCGGCTGTCTTCAGCCGGTCAACGATCCTGTTGTGTCGGCTGGTGCAGGCGACGCTCTGGCGCATGCAGTGGCAGAGAACATGCGGGAGGGATTCCTTGTCTTGCTCGCATCTCCGACACCGCTGGTCAGCAGCGACATCCCACGGCCTGGCTCCGTTGAGGGGCAGCAGGTTCAGCCTCACACGGTGCACGAAACGCCAATCGCAGAAGCGAGTGAAGCGCCCCGTCCTCATGAAGTGGGAACTGCTACGGTCGGCTGCTACGCACTCCATCACTTTCCCCTGGTTAGGCTTTTCGTGGAGATTGTGATCTCGTGCGCGCATAGCGATGCTCCGAAGTGTGCTCACCACTTTCGTGCGCTGCTTCTGCGTGACGGTCACGTCGGCACGAGTGATGCTGGGGCCCCCCTCTTGCATCTTCCACGTGACCGCCAGGCGCCGGGAAGCCTTGCGAGCCTCCATCCATACAGACTGAAGCTGCGCTGCCCTAGCTCGGAAGTCTCCCTCCGTCTCCCCTGTCAGGTAGGCAGCGATGTCCTCATCGGGGGCTGGTCGGCGTAGTCTTTTCGTCGTGATGGCAGTAACGGCATGCAGCGCTAGATCTCGCACCTAGGAGATGAGCTTAAATGCATTGTCAATGCGGCAGATGTCGCTCAGCTCTGCTGCGAGGGGGATGCCGACCGAGCCCGATACTGCGCTGCCATAAAGGTACTCATTGGCTGTGGTTCCTGGAACATAAAGAGACTCTTTGATTAGTGGCCGCAGCGCATCGTCGAGGCGCGCCCACTCTGACTTACCCAACACACCGCACCGCATGGAGAAATTGAGCGCTGGATATACAAACGTTTTCACAGCGTCCAATCTCTGCCAAGGGGCGAGCATTGAGCTAATCAGGCGGCGGCCGGTGTTGATGGCCTGGTCCATAGAAGCTCTGTCCGGGAAGACGGTGAACCCTACAGGGCGGCCCAGGAACGTCTGGCTTTCAAAATCCTGGATAATTGGGATCTCAGCTCCTGCAATAAAGAAAGGGGTCATTCTTGTACCAACCGGTATTTTGCCGCTCAGATGAAGAGTGCGGCACTTCGATGGGTTAAGTTGCAGTCCCAGCCTAGAAGAAAGGAATTCAACAGTATTAATGCTGGCTTAAAGCATCTCCGGGTCATTGGCCAGTGGGGTGAGGTCATCAGCATAGGCCAGGATGTTGTGCTGCCTCTCGCCTCCCTGTACAGCACGCAAAACAGGGTCAATGACAAGATTAAACAAGAGCCCGCTCAGTAGGCATCCCTGTCGAATCCCTGAAAAGAGATGTCGATCGGCCGTGTTGATCCTTCTCGTCCTACGATTGTGGTGGTGTTGTCCCTGTAGAGGTCAGCGACGATCGAACCGAAGTCGCTGCCGGCGCCGGCTCCACGTAGTGCGTCGATGAGGGCGTTTTGGGCGACAGATCCAAAGGCGTTGCTGAAGTCAAGGAACGCCACGCATAGCGCCCCACCGCCACCCCTCGCTGCGTCAAGGCGCTCCTGCAGCACGAAGTTGTGCTCAAACACAGCGTCGTGCGGCAGGAACCCCTTTTGACAATGAGAGAGCAGGTCGTGTTCAGCGATCCATCGCTGCAGCCGAGTGGCGAGACACCCAGCATACAGCTTTGAAATCGTCGACCCGAGGGCGACGGAGCGCCAGTTCGTGACGTCCTCCGCAGGTCCCTTCTTATGGATGAGGATGGTCCGGGACTCCTTCCATGCTGGGGGCACTCTCTTGAACTTGAGGCAGGCGTTGAATGCTGATGTCAGGAAGGCTGCTTCAGGGTCTGTCGTCTTCCAGTGCTGGTAGGTGATTCGGTATTTGCCGGGCGCGGTGTTTTCACATTTCCTCAGCTTTGTCAGGACCTCCTCTTCGGTGAACTTTTCTAGAGGGAATTCCGTGAGGTCGCTGCTCTTGGCCTTGTTGAGAAGGCTGGTGTCCACCTCCTTGGGGCCCCAAGTTGCAGTGAAGTGGTCCTCGAGATCCTGTAAAGGAACCGTGCACATAGGTGACTCGCCGTCCACAATCAGGCGTACTGCTCGGCGGCGATTCCTGCGGTAAAGAGACTGGATCTGCTGAGCGTTGTCGGGGTTGGTCGGACGGCGTGGCTTACCTCCGGCCGGAGCCTTCGGCAGCTTTACCGCCTTTCCAACCTCGGTGATGGCCTCCTCCAAGATGGAAAGAAAACCATCTCAACCCTCAGCAGACACAGGCTCACGCAGCAAACACCGGAGGCGCCTGGTGGGGTCGACGAGTCTGCACTCGCACTCCAGTTCATCAGAAATAGAATCAGTTAGTGCTCCCTGGGTGGCAGTTGCGTCATCGTGGCCGCTGCCGTCGTCGTCTTGAAGCTGCGATGTACTGCTTTCCTCGCTGATTGTTGACAGGTGAGCCTGTTATCCGTCGCCTGCCTGCAAGGAAAGAGAATCTTGTGAATTCTGCATCTCCCTGCTGCTGTTGGGCATGCTGCTGGCAGGCACGGGAATTCCTTGACATCCTGCGGGGACGGGGAAATGGGAGGAATTAGTAGTGGTGTTGCTGTTCTCGTTGTGGCGCTGCTCTCTGGAAGCGGAGAGATGGGGGTTAGCGGTCGTGGCTCTTCCTGGCCCGCTTCCTCCTTATTGGCATCTTGTTGAGGCATTGCTGGCGGTGTCCTTGCAACTTGGCTGATGTCCTCTTCTTGGGGTGGCTCTAGATCTGGTGGTCTTGCGTCCCGTGATGGCGTCCGTCTTAGTCTTCTCGTCGCCGCTAACGGTGGCACGGGACGGGGCGGTAATCCCTGCATAGCAGTCTGTTTGCGGTGCCACATGTCATACTTTTCCAGCCCTCTTTTCGATGGAAAAGAGAGCTGGCAATCACCGCACTTGTGTCTGTGCAAGTCAGTGCTGGCCACCTCGAGCTTCTCTCCAGTAAGACAGGGTTGCGCTTTTGGCCGAGGACCGACCTCTCTGTTGCAGAGAGTGCAAAGATGCGCGACCTGGCTTATGCGCACCCCGTACTCACTTTCAAGATGCCGAGTCAGGGACTGCCGCCTGGACGTCTACAATACCGGGGAGTACGCAGTAGCGCATCCCTCTTCCGTACATCGGAACGTCCTCGCCAGTGGAAAGAACAGCGCAAGGCTGTTCCTATCACGGCGAGATTGCGATCCGGGCTGTGGCGGTTCTTCATTGTTGGCCGGGCTTGGACTGGTGACGGCGTTCGGACTGGAATGCGGCTCCTGCTGGCGGTGATGGCGCTGTTTGTCGGAGGCGATGACATCACTTGTAGCGGCGGCGGTCGTCTGGAAGAAATGTCGGTGTGTATCCGCGCGACATACGGCGATAATGGATTTCCTTCCGCAGAAGAGGTCAGCGCTGCAGCTCCCACGGGGAAAAAGACAACCCAGGAAGAACAACTAATATAGACTAATAATGAGGCTGAAAAACCAAAGCGCGCGCAAAAAAAAAGAATGCTCAACACCAAAAACACCACAAAATATGGAAAAAAGAGGTAAAGAGCCCTCACCAAGCTCGAAGTAAAAAAAAAAAAAAGGTTTAACGGGAGCAAAACATGGAAAACACCACACGACTGGAAAACGGGTCTCGTCAATGAAATCACAATGCAGGAAACCAGTAAAATCAGCACATCAACTCAAATAAAAGGGAACACAGGCAAAGAACTCGCACCAAGCTCACATGAAAAAAAAAAAAAAACACCGGTGACAATGCTACAAAAAGCAATAAGAAAATAAAGGCTCAAAGGGCGAAAAACAGCGGCAGATACTGCAAGAACAAATAAACAGGGATGGCAAAGAACTTAAGCACGAACAGAAAAGTAAAAAAAAAGACTAGCAAAGAAGTGAAAAAAAAACAATTTAAGGGCAAAAAGCACTGGCAGATACTACATGAATAAACAAACGAAGGCAAAGAACATAAGCACAAACAGAAAGGAGAGGTTACAAAAACAAGCAAAACAAGAAGAAAAAAAAACTAGCAAAACATGAAGGAAGGAAAAAAACTAGCAAAACAAGAGGAAAAAAAACACTTTAAGGGCGAAAAGCACTGGCAGATACTACATGAACAAACCAACAAGGATTGCAGAGAAGTTAAACACAAAGAAGAGGTAAAAAAAAAACCTCTAAGGGCGAAAAACACTGGCAGATACTACATGAACAAACCAACAATGAAGATAGCAATTCACTAAATGAACTAGCAAATGAAGAGAGCTCTCACCAAGCCCTCACAGCAACCGAGAATCCAGGGACAGCAGGATTTCCAAGTGCAGCAGGTCCGGGTGGTCCGTGAGTCCAGGGGTCCAGGGTCAGCAGGGGGTCCAGGAGCAGCAGGGATTCCAGGGGTGCAGGGGTCCAGGATCAGCAGGAGGTCCAGGGGCAGCAGGGGGGGGGGGCGGGTACAGATAACTACACTTTGATCTACTACACTTTGATCTTATCCAAAAGGCCGAGAAGCGATGACAGTGATACTACTCTAGGTTTAGACTTCAGCGCAGCGCGGTAGTAGCCACGTGTTACCAACGTGACCCTGTGACGTCACATCCCACGTGACACTAAGATGAGAGCAAGGCTACCACCTCAAGCGGTCGGCGTAGCGCGGCGGTAGCCACGTCTTACCCCCGTCTTACCCACGTGACGCTGTGACGTCACACACACACGTGACACAAAAGCGAGAGATGGGCTCCCAACTCAAATGGTCAGCGTGGCGCGGTGGGAGCCGCGGCTGAGTTGGCAGGAGCTGCCAACATGGGTCTCTAGTTTCACATGGGACGGTTATGTCAGAATCAGCCTGCTAGAATGCTGGCATTCACGTTACCCCTGCAGGTCACTAAGGCACGCTCATACGGCTTGGTTAAAGCGAGGCTTTATATATGGACCGAGGAAGAAGAAAACGAGAACTCTCGGTCACCTGCAGCTAATGTTTTCAGTCAATATTTGGTTTAGCAGCGTTGAACACTTGTAACTTTTTGTCTCGGGCGGTCCAGGCCGGGCCACACTTTCCGATCGAGAACACTTGCAATATTTGCGGAAGCGCGAATACGGCCTTACTGCGACGGCCATGCTGCGATAAACGCCTAGAATGCACACAATTCCCCAAGGCCTCCACTCGCCAGGACACCCGCGTCCTTTCCCGTCGTATACCTACCTTTCCAGCCCGCCTACTCGTCCCAAACCGATCTTTTTTAGCTGTCAGTGACCAGGAAGAGGGGCGCTTGTAGCTTAAAGCTAAAAAAAACTGCGGTGTATGTTTCTTCTTTGTTCTCTTGTTCCGAAAATTTTACGCGAAAGACCCACAGTGAGCCAGGCGAGCTCGACGAGTACTGGGCTACAAAATCAACCCCTTGTTTATTTTTAGGGCTAGCGCACGTTTGAGAAGCAAACAGGCTGCTTTCCTATAAAAAACGTATTAGTCATTAAAGTCAATGGTTGCAGCACCTAAAAGAAAACGTCTAAGGGGTTCATTATTGAGGAGTGTGCAAATGATTCAGTTCCACATGGATAACTTATTTCTGCACAATAATTTCATCTCTACGTACGTGCTGTGCCACTCTAATATTAGCAAATTGGTCATTTCAAACCTTAGAACCCATATTCTAAGACGTTGGATAAACTTATCATACTAAAATTATTTTCTTTATCATCGCTTCAACTGCAATTATAGCATGGCGGACAGGGCCAGGCATGGGCCTTAAAACAGGGGTCAGTTCCTTTCGGAGTTGGGTCGGTGATGGTGGTAGTGACAAATATTTATGCGCTCTTTGTACAAGGAGGTGTTTAGACCGGGGCTCTTTGGCGCAGGCCCTCAAAATCTAGGTGGAGCTCCTATTACGGAGCCCCAATGACATCTAACGCCGCTTGAGCCCTGGCGACCAAGGTCCGCTGGTGGGTCGGGCCGAGCTCGGGTCGGTAACATCGAGCCCGGGACGGGCTCGGGCTCGAACTTTCATCCCGTGAACACCTCTATGCGCGAGGTCGCACTCCACGTTAACCACTGCAGAGGTAGAGCATACACCAAGGTGAGCGCTTTTAAGGAGCGTCAGTGCTGTATTCATGCCAGCAAAGACAACTCCGAAGAAGGGATATCAATGTCAATAGAGAATTTTTGTTTAGGGCCACCACCCACTGCGACTTTCTACCGCTACCGCGCGAAGTCAGCAGCACACGCACTGATTAGCCCCTACGTGCCGACTCAGCCAGCATTTCATAGTAAAGTCGAGCCATCTATCGTCGTCAAGGTGATCTGAGCTTGCGTATTGACGTTCGCGCGGTAGCGGTAGACGGTGACGGTCAGTGATAGCGCTAAACTAAAAGTATGTGATCACCTTGTTTCCTTGAACTGTAGAATTCGGTGGCAGGGCTTTACATGTTTTTGCGATGTTCTCAACCTTCTCCGCACTCGCCGAAACAAAAGCGTCTGGAGGCTGAGAAGACGGATACTGTGTAATTTGTTGATTCCCTGCAAACATGTGTTCCTGCCTTTTATGAGCTCGGCACATAGCAGTAATAGGCAAAACACTGTCTGATGGCTCTCAGTGCTGTATTTCGCCACCTGTTAAAGTTTCAAAGCGCTACTTTACTAATTCAAGTGTCTAAAAAAAGCACAGAAGAACGAAAGTAAACAAACGTTCTTCGAGCATCAGTCATCCTCCTTGTGGTCACTGTCAAATACTGTAAAAGTATAAAAAATTTATATTTAAACTGAAATATATAACTGAAATTTAAACTAAAATATATAGGGAATAATAGTGATACATTAAAGAGTAGTAGTTTTCGAAACCGTGCAATGATTTTTCGTTCTAGAAACGGGTTAATCATTCAAAACTGGCAATAACTCTCAAACTAATTATGATAAGACAATATATTTCTTTTGAACAACTGCCTCAGTATCGGCAGGTACATACAATGCAACAAATGAGCTTTTTGCAGTAAGAATTGACTTTTGATGGTCACCTCCCAATTTTAATTAAAGGCGTATGCGTTTTGTTCGTGTGGAAGTCGTCATCATTGGTCTCACAAAAAGTGGTCGACCTTGTCGCGCTCGGACATTGTAGCATAGACACACTAGGCCAACATCATATATTATGTAACTGATAAAGTTCTCACCAAGCAGCTGCGCATGGCTACGCGGTCGTTGCTAAGCCTGCATCTTGCGAACGGCAAGCCGGCCGACGATATCGGTAGAATCAATATTGAAGGCATAGCTCTATGTGATGTTTGCCCCGTGATTTTGGAACCGCAATTTCGCAACGTTCATGAGATCGCAGATGAGATTGTTTATCTAGAGGGCGTCGCCCCATTTTTCTGCGTTCTCACCCGCTTGTATGACATCAGCCAGTTTTCCACTCGTGGTCTCTGATTCTACTTAAGAGAGGCGAGTACCTTTGGCGCAGAGCTCGAGCGCAGACACGGGTCGTGGCCACAATAGGGCTGGAAGCTTCGGCATTAATTCTGACTGGGAGAATACGATTTCGAAGATTAGGACGGCCATACAACCTCAAATAAAAGGTGGTTTGGCCAGTGAGAAAGCAGGAATATAATTGTCCGTAGACCGAATGGGGGGCAACACAAAACACAGCAAGTCGAGACTATATATATATATATATATATATATATATATATATATATCCCGCACTTCCTGCGGTAGTATTTGCTCACCCGATTGTAGTGGGGGAGCCAGTCATCCACGTCTTCCCCGGGCTTGCCATAGAAGTGCCAAGTTTCCCGATAAGGCTGTGCGGTGGTCAGTTGAGCTGCTGGCGTGGGCTGCGTCGAACCATCTGCTTGCGCCATCTCCGTCCGCAGGGCGGGGGGGGAGCCCAGCAATTCTTCTGCTTCGGCGAAGTAGGAGAGGTTCCATGGGGATCTCTACCCCGCACCTCCACCACACGTTACGAGGTTTATTTACACAGATGTTAGGATGCGCTAGAGATTAGGACACCACAGCGGATAGACCTAGCTTCCTCGTCCTCTTTTGCTTACTCCGTCAAACCTCATCTTCCTTCATTACAGGGCAGTGGGAAGTGCGTGAGAATATATATATATATATATATATATATATATATATATATATATATATATATATATATATATATATATATATATATATATATATATATATATATATATATATATATATATATATATTGTCACGCGTCTTCGTAGAACGTCGACAGAAGATGAAGAAGAGCGGTCGGGTAGATCGGTGAAGAAGAAACAAGAGCAAGGGCAGAGGAGCGTTTGTATGCTTCACCGCAGTCCTGTTTGTACTGATTCCTGTAAATAAACCCCCCGTGCGCACAAAGCTCGTAACAATATATATATTGTAGGGGTGTGTTTATTCGGTAAACCCAGATGGATCCAGCCGCTCAGGAGGAACTCACTGCGGAGCGTCAGGCGTGGCGAATCAGCAAGGCAGCGACCATCTTCTTCGTCCTCGAGTGTGTCAGCACGCGATGCATGGCAGTGGCTATGAAGACGAAGATTACAACACTACATTTTCTCCCCGCGTAGAAAAGGAGCCATCCTGGCGACTTATGGAGCCGAAAGAACACATGGATCGTAGTAGGGCTTGATTCGGCTCACACGAACTGTTTCGCGTCCACGGCGACGCAAGTCCTCAGAGGGCGTAACAGGCTCAATTACGTAGATGACAGATGTTTTTTGAAGGACTCGGTATGGACCGTGATACCGAGCAAGAAGCCTCTTTGAAAGGCCGGTGGTTGTGGTAGGAACCCAGAGCCAGACCAGAGAGTTGGGTGCATATGAAGGCGCCTCGCCAGTGTCAAGATTGTGTTTTTGTTGGCACTGGTTTTCTTTTGTAAGTGAACGAGCGAGCTGACGGCATTCTTCTACGCACTGGGCGGCGTCCGAGAGTGGCGTCGATTCAGAAACATCAGGGCGGTAGGAAAAAAGCGTGTTTATTGTGCAGGTTGGCTCGCGCCCGTACAGAAAGAAGAAGGGAGAGAATCCAGTGGTTGTCTGTATCGCAGTGTTGTACGCGTAGGTTACGAAGGGAAGAACCTGGTCCCAGTTGGAATGAGCGTCGTTGACGTACATGGCCAGCATGTCACTCAGAGTACGGTTGACGCGTTCTGTCAGGCCATTCGTCTGAGGGCGGTAAGAAGTAGCGGTGCGATGAATGATGCGGCATTCTTTCAGTAGGGCCTCAAGACCGTTGGACAAGAAAACGCGCCAGCGGTCACTGAGCAGTTCCTGCGGAGTCCCGTGGCGAAGAATCAAGTTGTTGAGAAGGGACAAAGCAACGTCTCTTGCAGTAGCAGACGGTAACGGTGATGTTTCAGTGTAACGAGTAAGATGGTCTACTGCCACGATAATCCACCGGTTTCCAGCGGAAGTAGTAGGAAGAGGGCCATGGAGTTCTATGCCGACGCGGTCAAACAGACGAGCAGGACAGGGTAACGGCTGCAACGAAACAGGGGACTTCTGAGGAGTTTTTCGGCGTTGACAATATTCGCAAGAGCGCACGAAATGGCGCACAAAGCGATACATTCCAGGCCAGTAAAATCGGAGACGTAGGCGCGCGTAGGTTTTCAATACGCCACCGTGAGCACATTGTGGGTCACCATGGTATGCAGCACAAATGTTGGCACGGAGATGACGCGGGATGACTAGAAGCCACTTCCGTCCATCAAGCAAATAATTGCGGTGATAGAGAAGACCGTCATGAATGGAGAAGTGTTGGGCTTGCTGGACGAGTGCTTTGGATGAATGACCGGGAGTAGGACTTGAGAGAAAATCCAACAGGGCATTGATCCAGGGGTCATTCCGCTGCTCGGTAGCCATGTCGATAGTGGCAAGAGTCGACAAATCGTAAGCACAGACGTGATCAGACGAGGTATCACTTGGCAACGGCGAGCGGGAAAGAGCATCCGCGTCGGTATGCTTCATACCTGATCGATAAATGACATGGATGTCATACTCCTGGAGGCGGAGATCCCAGCGAGCAAGGCGACCGGATGGGTCTTTCAGAGATGCCAGCCAGCACAAAGCGCGGTGATCGGTCACAACATAAAACGGTCGGCCATACACATAGGGACGAAATTTTCCGATGGCGCAAATAGTGGCCAAACATACCCTTTCTGTGACTGAATAATTGGACTCTGTTTTCGTCAATGTTCGGCTGGCGTATGCCACAACATACTCGCTGTAACCAGGCTTACGTTGTGTAAGGGCGGCACCAAGCCCGATACCGCTGGCATCAGTGTAGATCTCCGTAGGCACAGTCGGATCAAAGTGGCGTAGAATGGGAGGCGAAACCAAAAGGCGGCATAAAGTGTCGAAGGCTTTATCGCAGGCTGGAGTCCGGGAGGAAAGGTCGGAGTTGCCGGCAAGGACAAGGGTCAGAGGAGCAATGATAGAGGCGAAGTTCAAGATGAAGCGTCGAAAGTAGGAGCAGAGGCCGATAAAGCTCCGAAGCTGCTTCAGGGAGGTATGCTTCGGGAACTCTGCAGCTGCGCGACGTTTGGTGGGGTCGAGAACAATGCCGTCCTTAGAGACTACGTGGCCTAAAATTGTGAGTTTTCGAGCGGCAAAGTGGCACTTCTTCAAATTAAACTGAAGCCCAGCGTCGGCGAGACACGTGATGACATGCTTTAGGCGGAGAACGTGAGAAGAAAAATCGGCAGATAAAACTATGATGTCATCTAGATAACAAAGACAGGTCTGCCACTTGAGTCTACGAAGAACAGTGTCCATCAGGCGCTCGAAAGTAGCTGGGGCATTGCAAAGGCCAAAGGGCATAACGTTGAACTCGTATAAGCTATCCGGTGTTATAAAGGCAGTTTTCGAGCGGTCATCATCAGCCATCGGTACCTGCCAGTAGCCGGAGCGCAAATCCATAGAGGAGAAATACTCGGCTCCCTGCAAACAGTCCAAGGCGTCGTCGATTCGCGGCAGAGGATACACATCTTTGCGCGTGATTTTGTTTAGCCTACGGTAATCGACGCAAAACCGGATGGAACTATCTTTCTTAGTGACCAAAACAACCGAAGAAGCCCATGGACTGTTAGATGGCTGCATGACGCCCCGGCGAAGCATGTCGTCCACGTTATAAGCAATGACTTGGCACTCAGAGGCCGACATGCGATAGGAACGCTGTCGGAAAGGTGCGCTTGTACCAGTGTCGATTGTGTGCGTAACGACGGACGTGCGACCCAGTGCGGTGTGAGGAAGGTCGAAGGCAGAAGTGAAGTTCTGTAGAAGAGCGGCGAGTTGATCGCGTTGTGCGGGTGGAAGATCTGCGTCAATAGCTTGTTGAAGAACATCGGGTGGTGTCGAAGCGGTCGCTATATCACAAGAGCGGAGAACATTAACGTCTAATGAAGTGGGTGTGGCAGGAAGAGTATTTACAAGCGCAGGATCAAGTTCTTCAATACGACCGAGACACTCGCCGCGTAGCAGGACCGACGGGCACGAAAATGGATTTGAGACGTACATTGCACTAAGGCCATCTTCGAACTTCAGAACAGGAAATGGGAGCAGGAGGCAGGGATGGCGTGAAGCGGCGTCGGAAGGTCTGAAGAAGACAGTCGAAGTAGTAACGCTTTCACAGGAGAGTGGAACGAGGGCAGCAGAAAATGGAGAAATGTCTGTGTCATTGGCGACAAGGAGTTTTGCAGACTGGGTAGGGACATCACACAAGACGGTATCACAAAGAGGTAAAAAGGAAACTTCCGCGCGGGCGCCGTCAATAACGGCACGATGAGTGGAAAGGAAATCATAGCCCAGGATGATGTCGTGTGAGCAGTGAGACAGTACAATCAACTTGATGGTGTACAAGACCACTTCGATGAGAACATGGGCCGTACACGCCGCGGAGGGATGAATGCGCTGGGATGAGGCGGTGCGAAGCGAAAAGTCGTAAAGCACGGTGGTCACCTTGCGAAGACGACGGCAAAGAGCTTCACTGATGACGGATACGGCAGCGCCTGTGTCGCCAAGAGCGAGTATTGCGACACCGTCGACAAACACTCGTACGTTAGCGGGAGAACACGGAGGACTTGAAGAGTTCGAACCATGCGCAGTTCTTGCCCCGGGAACTGCGACTGCTAGTTTCCCTCAACAGTGCCGGTAGAACGTCGTAGCGGAGATGGCGAACAGCGACTAGGGGAAGATGATCGGCGAGTGGCCTATGTTTGATTGTCGCGAGATACAAAGTCGGAACCGGGCGGAGTTCTCGGCGAGGGCTGGTCGGTATCGTAAGAGTAGTTCCAAAGGTTATGGCGAGGAGGTGGAAGGCGTTGGCGGCAAAGGCGTGCGACATGACCCGGCAGCCCACAAGAGTAGCAGATTGGCCGGTTGTCCGCGGTACGCCAAAGGTTTGTAGGGCGTTGGCGTACCCTTGGAATAGGGACATTGAATGCAGACCCAGCCATAGGCGAAGGAAGGTTAGAATAAGCGGCCTGGTAGGAAAGAGGTCCTGATGGCATTAGCGGCGTGGCCGCAACTTGGGCGTACGTTAGTGGTGCCGTTACTTGCGATGGCACAGGGCTGGTCGGCAGCACTGGGCTGGGCGGGAGCACGGAACTGGGCGGAAGGACATCAGCAATGTGGTCTTTCACAGCACGCCGTATGGTAGGCGCCAAAGACGGAGCCATGTCAGGAACAAGGCGGCCAGTATCCTGTAACTGAGGGACCAGTGATAGCTGGCGGGCGACCTCTTCTCGAACGAAAGCTTTGATTTGTCGAATCAAAGGGCTGTCCTCTGATGGAGTAGAACCACCCAGAGCTAGTGCAGAGATGGTGTCGTCTCTAACACCAGACCGCCGGGGAGAAGCGTGCTTTTTACGAAGCACGTCGTAGCTCTGACAGAGTTTGATTACGTCACTGACCGTGGCAGGATTTTTCACCCAGAGCATCTGGCACGCGTCTTGAGATATGTCTTTCATGTTGTTTTCTATCTTATCCGCTTCGAACATTAAGGGGTCGACACGCTTGCATAGGTCAACGATGTCTTCAATGTAACTCGTGAACGACTTTTCGGCCTGCTGAGTGCGCTCGCGCAAGCGTTGTTCTGCTCGGAGCTTGCGAACTGCAGGGCGGCCGAACACTTCCGCAAAATTCTTCTTAAATGCAGACCAAGATTGCAGGTCTGCCTCATGGTTGCGAAACCAGAGGTTCGCCCCGTCAGTCAGGTCAACGATTACGTTACCTAATTTCTTAGTGTCGTCCCATCGGTTGTAAGTACTGACACGCTCGTATGCCGACAACCAATCGTCGACGTCTTGATCGGGCGTGCCACTGAAGAAGCATAGGTCACGCTGCCGTAGAGCTCCAGAACACAGGACCGTGGTTGGGAGGGGCGGCGATGTTGAGGCAGTATCGTCCGGCATGGTGGAAGCAGATGGCAATGTGCGGCTTCTTAGTTGCAGGGTGGACGGGAAAGTACTCAGCGGCACCTGCACCAATTGTAGAGGTGTGTTTATTCGGTAAACCCAGATGGATCCAGCCGCTCAGGAGGAACTCGCGGCGGAGCGTCACGCGTGGCGAATCAGCAAGGCAGCGACCAACTTCTACGTCCTCGAGTGTGTCAGCACGCGATGCATGGCAGTGGCTATGAAGACGAAGATTACCACACTACAATATATATATATATATATATATATATATATATATATATATATATATATATATATATATATATATATATATATATATATATATACCAGGTGTCCCAACTAACTTGAACCAAGGGATACAAAATAATACATTTGAGGTAGGTCAGTGAAACCAGTTGCATTCAACTGCCAGCCTCCTTGCGCACTACAGGCGATTTTTTGTAGTGCAATTACCTAATTAGTTAATTATGTTAATTTTTCTAATTTATCAAATATAGGTTTTAGACCAAACATGTGAATTGGAAAATTGTAGAGCACCTTCAGAAACCCCCATTCCATTAATTGCGATAAAGAAAGTCTCACGTGTATCTTTTTTTCTGGGCTCGAAAGAAAGCCCGCGAAATAAAATAATACCACGTGACTAGTGTATTTGTGCGCCGCGATTGTGGCGCTCTCAGTCGTGGTTTGAGCGAACGAAATTAGCTGCGGCCGTGTCTCCTTTGCCCCGTCAAGCGGCAGGCCGATATGCCTGCGATGGCTTCTTCGCCTGCGTCCGACAGCCGGCCCACGTGATGGTGCAAGTAGCACCGAGGGCGGCGAGCCGACACCACCGGGATTCTAACAAACCCTCCTTCTCTCCCATCACCGAACTTTACTGCAAACGGATGAGCGATAAGGTATCAGCCACTGAATCTGCGCATACAGGCTTGGGTAAAGGGGCGAGATGACATGCGACTCGACTAAAATTAGCGCTGCACCTTCATTTGTCGGTTCTTTATCGTCATCCTCCTGTCGTGATGTAGGCTGCTGCGGTGCACAGGCCTGGCCAAGATCGCGGTGACGACGGGCGAGCTCGAGCTCGCTCCAACCATTGCCAACATTTCTGCCTGCCGCTGCAACGGGACCAACGGGTCACGGCCGCAGCTGATTTCGTTCGCTCAAACCACGACTGAGAGCACCACAATCGCGGCGCACAAATGCGCTAGTCACGTGGTATTATTTGTATTTCGCGGGCTTTCTTTTGAACCCTGAAAAAAGATACACGTGATACTTTCATTATCGCAATTAATGGAATGGGGGTTTCTGAAGGTGCTCTACAACTTTCCAATTCACATTTTTGTTCTAAGGTGAATATTTATTAAATTAGAAAAATTAACATAATTAGCCAATTAACTAATTGCAAAACAAAAAATTGCCTGTAGTGCGCTAGCAGGCTGGTAGTTGTATGCGACTGGTTTCACTGACCTACCTCAAATATATTATTTTGTAACCCTCGGTTCAAGTTAGTTGGGACACCCGGTATATATATATATATATATATATATATATAGCAGCGATCACGATTCCACTGGCTGGCATGTTCCTCGTGCACTTGCTCTTCACAATTACCCGCGGGACGAAGAGGAGACATCCTGGCGACGTACGGCGTGAGCAAGACGGCAGGGTCGTAATATGGTTTGAGGCGCTGGGCGTGAACAATCTCGCGTCCGCGCCGGCGTAGATCATGGGACGGCGTAACAGGTTCCTCCAGAAACTCTGTATGGGCCATGGTATTTAGCAAGAAATTTTGAAGACAGTCCAGGGGCATTGGAAGGTATCCATAGCCACACAAGAGCGCCAGACGAGAAGTGCGGTGTCGAGTGTTGGCTGTCATGGTTGGATTTATGGTGGTACTGGGTGTTAGCCGTAAATGCGCGGGCGATTTGTCGACAGTCTTCCGCATGCAGAGCTGCTTGAGACGCAGGTGTATACTCTGATATGTCTGGCTGATACGGGAGTATGGTGTCGATTGTAGCAGATGGGTCGCGGCCGTAGAGGAGAAAAAAAGGAGAGAAGCCAGTAGAAGACTGCGTTGCGGTATTGTATGCGTACGTGATATACGGAAGGACGAGGTCCCAGTTTGAGTGGTTGGAGGAGACGTACATGGAGAGCATGTCGCCAAGGGTACGATTGAAACACTCAGTGAGGCCATTAGTCTGGGGATGGTAGGTGGAGGTGGTTTTATGAATAATGTTGCACTTGGTGAGCAAGGCTTTCACAACGTCACTCAAGAAAACGCGTCCTCTGTCGCTGAGCAGCTCTCGAGGTGCGCCATGGCGAAGAACAAATTGCTGCAAAATGAAGGAAGCTACTTCTGACGCTGTGGCAGATGGAAGTGCGGCGGTTTCTGCATACCTCGTCAGATGATCAACGGCTACGATAGCTCAGCGGTTGCCGGCCGCAGTGTAGGGAAGCGGCCCGTACAAATCAATGCCGACGCGGTCGAAAGGGCGTGGTGGGCTGGGTAACGGCAGCAACTCTCTAGCAGAAGGTTGAGGAGACGGCTTGCGACGTTGACAGGTAAGGCATGAGCGAACGTACTTGAGTACAAAGGTGCACATACCCCGCCAGTAGTAACGCAGCCGGAGACGAGTGTATGTCTTGAAGACGCCCGCCTGACCGGATTGCGGGTCAGCGTGGAAATAGTCACAGATTTGCGAACGTAGCTGCCGAGGAATACCTAGCAACCACTTGCGGCCATCTGCGCAGTAGTTGCAGCGGTATAGTCGGTTATCACGAATGATGAAGTGGGAAGTATGGCGGCGGAGAGCACGCGCTGGAGAAGCAGCTGTAGGATTGGAGATAAAATCCAGGATATAGTTTATCCAAGGAACTTACCGCTGCGCTGACGGCATGTCATTGATGTGAAGCGATGGCGGGGAATCGTCGGAAGAGGAAAGGCTCGCGACCTCAGCTGTAAGGGGGCAGCGGGAAAGTGCATCGGCGTCGTGATGTTTGCGACCAGGGCCGTAAACAACGCGGACATCATATTCCTGAAGGCGAAGAGCCCATCTTGGCAGTCTGCCGGACGGGTCTTTAAGTGAGCAAAGCCAGCAAAGCGCACTGTGGTCCGTCACTACATCAAAAGGGCTACCATAGAGGTAAGGGCGGAATTTAGTAAGAGCCCAAATAATCGCTAAGCACTCTTTTTCATTGACAAAGTAATTGGATTCAGCCTTCGTGAGTGTACGGCTAGCATAGGCGACCGCGTATTCAGTATAACCTGCTTTGCGCTGAGCGAGCACAGCGCCGAGACCAATACCACTGGCGTCTGTGTGGACCTCAGTAGGCGCTGTGAGGTCGAAGTAGCGTAGGACAGGCGGCTCCGTGAGGATGTGTCGTAAAGCATTGAAGGCATCGTCGCACGCTGGTGACCACGATGAAAGGTCGGAACTGCCGGACAGGAGTTCTGTCAAGGGAGCATCAATGGAAGCAAAATTCCTAATAAAGCGGCGAAAGTAAGAGCACAGCCCGAGGAAGCTACGTAGATCTTTGACGGAAGTCGGTTTGGGAAACGCTGCTACGGCACGAAGTTTGGCAGGGTCTGGAGATACACCTTCATTGGAAACAACGTGGCCGACAATGGTGAGCTGGCAGGCGGCAAAACGACATTTTTCCAAATTCAGCTGCGGTCCGGCATCAGATAGGCAGGTCAAAACGTGCGTCAGACGGTAGAGGTGTGTGTCAAAGTGACGAGAAAAGACGACAATGTCATCGAGGTAGCAGAGGCACGTCTTTCACTTTAGGCCACGCAAACTGGTGTCCATCATCCGCTCAAATGTTGCCGGAGCATTACAAACGCCAAACGGCATAACTGTAAATTTGTACAAGCCGTCGGGAGTTAAAAAAGCAGTTTTGGGACGATCAGCCAATTCCAAGGGGACTTGCCAGTACCCGGAACGTAAATCTAGGGAAGAAAAGAGTTCGGCGCCTTGCAAACAATCGAGAGCGTCATCGATGCGTGGGAGAGGATAGAAGTCCTTTCGCGTAATCTTATTAAGGCGGCGATAATCGACACAAAAGCGCATAAAACCATCTTTCTTTTTTTTACGAGGACAACAGGTGACGCCCAAGGGCTGCTTGAGGGCTGAATCACGCCATTCTGGATCATTAGGTCGACTTGCTCCTCAATATCCTGACGTTCGGTTGCAGATACACGATAGGGGCGTTGTCGCAGTGGTGCGTGGGTGCCGGTGTCGATGCGACGAGTGATTGTAGAAGTTTGACCCAAAGAACTTTGATGGGAGTCGAAGGAGGAGCGAAAGTGATGTAGTAGGTTTAAAAGCTGAGTGCGCTGCTCTGGAGGAAGATCGGCGTCGATAGAACGGAGGAATAAGTCTGTAGAGGGGGGAGCGGCGAAGGTGAAGGGGGCTGAGCGCAGTTACGGCACAGTGCGGCGCGTCGTCAGGTTCCTCAGAGATCAGAAGAGATGCGATTGGCTGGATACTTCCGAGGCATTCACCATGGCGCAAAGCAGTAGGGGAGTCAAATGGGTTAGAGACCCATAACATGGAAAGGCCAGCGGAAATAGCGAGCACTGCGTAGGGCAATGGAATGCACATGTGGCGCAGGAAAGTATGCGCTGGTGTGAAGTGAACGGTGTCATCGCTAATAGAGGCACAAGCGACACGAACAAGCACTGAAGAGCAGGGAGGAAGGTCGATATCTTCGGCGACGAGGGCTTTAGCACAGGAATTTGATTGATCAGCATCTGGTAAGGCATCGGGCACAGTCGAGAACCCCACTTCAGCTCGAGCATAATCGATAATAGCAGCATGACGCGACAGGAAATCCCAGCCTAAAATTACAGCGCGCGAGCAACTTGTCAGCACGACGAACTCAATCGTATAAAGGGAATTCTGGATAACTACTCGAGCGGTGCACGCTGCTAAAGGCTTGATATGCTGAGCGCTGGCCGTTTGCAACGAAAGTCTCGCAATTGGCGTCTTCACTTTCTTTAAAGTGCAGCATATTTTTGCGTCCATTGCCGAAATCGCAGCACCAGTATCAATTAGAGCCATGACAGCATCACCCTCGACGAAAACTTCAGTTAGGTTTGTCGGCGACAGATGAGGACTTGGGAAGTTCGACGGGGTCGCAGTTCTCGCCTCTGGAACTGCGGCCTCTAGTTTTCCTCATGTGAAGCGTTATGTCGACGGCGCATCGGCGAGATAGAGCGGCGTCGCGGCAGCGGTGAACGGCGGTCGGACATGGCTGAGCGGTCTGGGGAGAAATGAGGGCGGTCTGGAGGCTCAGTAGGCGCGAGTGATGTTAAGTTCGTGTTCGGCAGGTAGAGAAGCAGAAGACGATGATCTGATGATAGTGAGGAGGAGATATATAATTACAGAAGAAAAATATTATACATTGGCAAACAGTTACCGCGACAAGAGTCACACAGACATCTGCAACTTAAGACAAAATAGACTCTCACACAGAGAAGTCACTCTACAAGCCCTCACTTTTCTACCGAGCATTTCGGTTAAAGCCTAGGGACTGTAAATACGTGCTAAGCACGGAGCCTCCATCTTGACTGTCGAACATGGTCCGAGGACCGCTTTTTGATACCAGACATCAACAAAGACCCAAGGGCGGTCACCTTAGATGATCCGCCCCGAAAATGAAGCAGCCAATCAAATTATTTACAAACATGCCACAACCCCCGTGGGTTGGGAATAATCTCGGACCCAGGTCCTTAATTACGTCAAATAAAAATACAACATTCAAAACAGACACTATTTCCACTCGCCGGTCCCCAAACCCTCTCACACGGCGCCTGTCTTTGCCTCCCCTCCTCAGCGTGTTTGCGACGCGACCCTGCAGCTGGCGCCTTTGTGAAAGAAACACCGCAGGGGATTCTGGACACTAGGCCACCCCGCCGTCCCGTTCGAGGAAAAGGTGTGTGTGTGGAGGGGGGGGGGAGGGCACTGTCTTAGAGCAGTGTAGCGTCGCTGTTGCTCGCACCCGATGAGCCGCCGCGTGGGGGCTAAGTGCCGCGCCTATTGTCGCCTTCTACAGGGCGTTTAGTGGGCGCTTGGGGCAGGGCAAAACGGCTTCATTATCGGGGTCTCTCTGCCCCGATGTTTCGCGACACAGCGGGCGATCGCTGGGCTGATTGCCTACTTGGGAGGGCCGAGGGTCGCGCCTATTGTCGCCTTCTGCAGGATATTTAGTGAGCGCTTGTGGCAGTGCAAAAAGCTTCATTAACGGCGTCTCCCTGCACCCATGCTTGGCGCCACGGCGGGACATCGCTGGATGAGCCGACCGTAAAGTGGTTCGCAGAAGCGTGCCACTGTTGTTCCCGGCTGATCATTGGATGCGTCTGTCGTTCGCTTCTTGGCGACGCCTCGGGGCGAAAGGACGAAACAAACCAGGCCTTCCGCGCGCACGGCGAGCCCGCGCTCAAGAAAAGGGGAGAAAAGGAGAAAAAAAAACAGCGCTCGCTCCTTGGCCTCGGTGCGTGGGGGTTTCGACCGCCAGCTTGACTCCACGCGCGAGTCGCTTTTCAATGCGGCCTTACACGTCCCTCCTAAGAGGGTAAATGAGCTTGGAATCCGGTCATTTCAGCCTAATACAATAAAGGCCGCAAAAACCCGCGAAGAAAACAAAACATGTAAGACACTTCGCACGTGAATGGAACACCAAATGAATCTCGCGACACAAGATGGGTATAACACAAAACAAATCACACATTCGCATCGGCGAACCGGACAGTGTTCGTGAAAGTCCCGCGCGCGAGCAATTGGATGTCCTCACGCCAAGTTCACGCGCACTCCACCCTTCACATCACACATTGCACCGGGTACGCGGGAACATTCACGCGTCGCCGAAAGGCGGTGGCTCAAGCGTGTGCTTGCTCAACGCCCGAAGTCACATTGGGGACACGGGTTAACGCGTCGGCGTTACCATTGCTTGACCCTTTCCTGTGGGTCACCGTCACATTGTAGCGCTGTAGGGCCAGCGCCCATCGCGCGAGTTTTGCCCCATGAGGCGTACTAGTAGTGAGATAGGAGAGGGGGTGGTGGTCAGACACCACGTTAATTTCTGCCCCGTACACCCAATGATCCAATTTCTTTAGTGCCCAGATAATGGCGAATGCTTTCCGCTCGATCGTAGACCAGCGGGTCTGCGTTGGCGTGAATCGGTGGCTGGCAAACGCTATCGGCCTTTCCCGTCCCTCGTCTCCCATCTGCGACAAACAAGCCCCCGCTGCAACGTCGGACGCGTCGGTGAACAGCCATATGGACTTTTAATGTCGGGGGTGTTCGATGCAGCTTCGCACAGAGCTGACTTGAGCCTGTCGAGCGCGTTTTGCGCTTCCTGGCTCCACGGAATCGTATTAAGTACACCTCGCCTCGTCAAAGACGTGAGTGGTGCGGCCACATCGGCGTATCCTTCAACGTAATCGCGGAAGTAACCACATAAGCCTAGCAGACTCCTTAGCTGTCTCTTTGTTGCGGGGGGCAGGAGCCCACGAATGGCCGATATCTTTTCTGGGTCGGGCACATGGGTTCCGCCTCCCACTATGTGTCCTAGGTACTTAATGTGGGCCTGTGCGACCTGACACTTTTCCGGGCTCACTTTAAGCTTGGCGTCGCGCAACAAATCAAAAATTATTTCTAAGTGCCGCAAGTGTTCAGTCCACGAGGAAGAGAAAATGGCGATGTCATCGAGGTATGCGGCCGCATAAGCCTGATGTTTCGAGATGAGGGTGTTCATTATCCGCTGAAAGGTGGCCGCGACGTTCTTTAGCCCGAACGGCATGACGCGCCAAGCATATTGTCCCTCGTGAGTTACGAAGGCGGTCAGATGTTGGCTCTCCGGAGCTACCGGCACCTGCCAGTATCCGCGTCGCAAGTCGATAAGAGTGATATACCTAGCGCGGCCCACCCACATGATGAGCTCTTTAGGGGGTGACATTGGAAAGGCATCCGTGGTTGTCGCTGCGTTTAAAGCGCGATAGTCAACACACATACGCACCGATCCATCCTTCTTACCCACGCATACAACGGGATGGGCGCACTCGCTTTCCACCGGATACACCAGCCCGACCTCTAGCAACTCGTTTACCAGGCGGCTCACCTCACTCCTTAATAACTCCGGCACGCGATAAGGGAAAGTGCGTTTGAGCTGGTGGCCTTCGTGCAGCTCTTTCTTATGTGCCCCAACTCGTGCGACTCTCGGCGTTTCGCTGAACAAATCAGCGTAAGCGGCAAACACCTCCGAGATCTTGAGGCGGTCCTGAGTAGGTAGGTGTGCGAGTTTCTCAACATCTATCAGGCAACCACCACATCTCTCAGGCACAGACCGAGGGGTGTACTCGATTTCACCAAACTCCTCGTCTTCCTCGAAAACTACTACGACATGGCTGACACGTGCGTAGTAGGGTCGCAGCCTGTTCGCATGCACTATCGCTGTAGCCTTTTTCCCTTGTTGATTCTGTGCGAGTTCTGCCTCCCTTGCGCAGTTACGACGAATGGACCGAGCCATTTGGGGGCCATTTTACTGCCAGGGTCTGTGTCCAAGAGCAATACCTGGTCTCCGACGACGAACGTCTTGCTCCGTGCGCGCCTGTTATATGCCTGCGCGTAACTTCCCTGACGTGCGCTCGCCGTCAAACCCGCCATTTTTTGCTGCTACTTCTAGCAGCTCGCGTAGCTGTCGCGAATACTTCGCGGGTTCTTCCCTGAGTGTGTTCGGGAGGGGTTGCTGGCCTGTCCATGTTCGCTGCAGAATTGCTAGCGGTCCGACAGGGTTTCTACCGAATAAGATCCGGAACGGCGCCACGCCTGTAGTGTCATGGGGGACTTCCCTGTACGCCCAGAGAACGAACGGGACCAGTCTATCCCAGTTCTTGGAATCTTTCTCAATAACATGGAACAACATGTTCTTCAAAACGCGGTTCCACCTTTCCACTGTCCCATTGCTCTCCGGATGCTCAGGAGTCGAAAAACGCGGTGCGCATCCCAGTCTTGCTAACATCTCACGCGTCAGCTGCGCCGTGAAGTTCATTCCCTGATCTGAACAGACTACCTCAGGTATGCCTGTGCGGCTGAAAATCGTAAGCAAGGCGTCGCATGTTGCCCTAGCGGTTAGGGATCGCAAACAGACTACCTCCGGCCACCGCGTGCACAAGTCAATGAGGCAGAGAGCGTACCTATGATTGCTGCTCGACAGAACATCGAGCGGCCGGATTATATCGACATTTACGACCTTAAACGGATGGTCGGGTCTGGTGAGAGGTGTGATGGGAACCCTATCTTTAATTCGCCTGTCTGAGCGGACTTGACAGCCCTGACATGTCCTGCAGTGTCGCGTTACGTCCCCTTCTAAGCCTGGCAAGAAAAAGCTGTACTTAATTCTGGTCTTTGTTTTTCGTGGCCCCAAATGGCCTCCCCAAAGGGACTCATGCGCAAGGCAGAGTACCTCTTCACGCCTGCTAAGGGGGAGCACGAGCTGCTTCACTTTGCTACCGAAGATCGAGTCCCAGTGATACAAAAAGCCTTCTGAAACAAACATGCCTGCCTTCCCTGCCTTTGCGTCAGCCCACGCTTTTTTTAAGGTTTCGTCTGATACTTGGTCGGATCTGAATACCTGGCGCTGTTTCAGGGCTGCGTCCGCGTCATCCTGGATCGAGATTACATCTTCCTTCTAGCTTTCTTCCAGATCTACTTCACAGGGCTGTTCCGTCGCCACACCCTGCTCACCACTCATTAGTTTGTCTGCGTCAGGCCCCGCCGCTTGCTCCTCGTGTGATGTAGAACTCAGCTTTGCGCTCTGCACCGCCATGGTGACAGACGCGTTAGCTGCTTCAGACAGAGGGCAGGCCTTATTCATGACAAGTGCCTCGTAACGACTGTCTATCTCCGAAAGCAATTCCCCATCCTCCCTGTAGAGCAAACAATCGACTCCCTCCGCCAGCTTATCAGAAAGCGCGCATACAATGTCTACTGCCTCGGGCCCTGCTATGTGTGCGGTGGGCCGCCTGATGCTTACCGCAAGAGTGACCAGTTTTGCGTTAACCGTTTCCCAAAAGCCGAAACTAGCTTTATCGAGCCGGATGGCTCCCGACATATACTTGGCACGAGGCCTTCCCTAACCACGGTTATCTCGCTACCGGTATCAATTATAGCTGTCGCCGATATCCCCGCGCACTCAGTCTCCACCTGCTGTAGCATCGATTTGCGTACCTCGTCGAATGACTGGGGCGTTTTCATCTCTGCTACTAGGGTTGTCTGGGAGGTTACTGACGCCGGTGTTTCGCACGCCTCTACGTTGGCTACAGCTACTTTTTGAGCTCGAGCGCGTTTCTCCTTCTTCTGCACGTTTTGTGAAGCGCGAGGGCATTCCTTGGCAAGGTGGCCAGATGCGCGGCACTCAAAGCACTGAATTGGCCGTTTGCTATCATTGTTCGCCGCTTGCGGGGGTCCCTTCGGTTTTTCCGCATACACAACAATTTGTTTCGCTGCGCGCCCCTTGCCCTTAGCCTGTTCGAACGGTTGGATAACGTCGGATATTTCATCCGGTTTTAGCCACCTCTCCTCCTCACGAAGACGCACATACTCTAAGCCCTCAGGGCTCAAGCTACCCTTAATGCGACCTGCGATGATCAATGATACCAGGTCGTCTTTGGTTTCTACGTCCCGTGACTGAAGGTAGTACGGAAAGTACGTCTTAGTGCGCGAGGTGAACTGCGCCCAAGTTTCATCGCGGCGTTTCGTCGCGCGCTCAAAGCGTTCGAGGTATTCTGAGGGGTTAAGCTTCAGCTCCTTTAAAACGGCTGTTTTACCGACTCGTAGCTGCCACACTCATCGTCGCCTAGGTTATGGAGAAGGTACCTGACACGCTCAGCTAGTGCTGGCATGATTAAGTGAACGCGGCTTTCGTTTGGCACCTTGTACGTCGTGAAAATGCTCTCGACTTCTTCGAACCATAACGGCACGTCCGCGTCACACGGCAGCTTCAGTCCCTTAAGGACTTTAGCGCATTGGGAGACTGGATCGGGCCCCATTCGACGCTGATCGTCAATGTCTGACCTTACACACGTCTGCGCGCTTCCCGCTATCGCCATTGCAACCGCTGGATCTAGCCCAAGTTTCTGTAACTCTAGGCGTTCCTGTGAAAGAATTTTCAATTTTTTCCAGCTCACAATCTAGTTCCATGCGGCGAATTGCAACCGCATCGGATACCGACATCTCCGCTACTTCACGTAGCGCTCCTGCTATGTGCTGAGTTGTCGCTTGCTGTGACTGCTCGCTGTCATCTGTTATATCTCCCCCTGTATCTCTCTCGCCTACGCTCGCCATCATGCTTCTTGTTAAAACTATACGCCACTTTACACTTGAGCCATAGCCACTTCAACAAAGCGCAAGAAATTCCGCCTACCCGTGCTGGTGTCGCCAGTTGGGGCCTCCGTCCCTTGGTGCCGCAGCCTCGTCGGAGTCCTTCCCCAGAACGCTGCCTCTGGTTCGGGGCCTGGATCACCTTGCTGCTTCAGGCTTGACATGCGGACGCTTGTTGCCTAGTGGGTTTCCAGGGCCTGGGTGCTATGGGTGATGCTCGTGGTCGCTGGTTCCCGAGTCCTGTCGTGCTGCGCCAGTGATGTTATTCTGTCTTCGGCAGGTAAGAGGCAGTGAAGAAACTGTTACAGTAACAAGAGTCACACAGACAACTGCAACTTAGACAAAATAGACCCTCACACAGAGAAGTCACTCTACAAGCCCTTACTTTTCTACCGAGCATTTCGATTAAAGCCTAGGGACTGTAAATACGTGCTAAGCACGGAGCCTCAATCTTGACTGTCGAACATGGTTCGAGGACCGCTTTTTGATGAGGTGATCCGCCCCGAAAATGAAGCAGCCAATCAAATTATTTAAAAACATACCACAACCCCCGTGGGTTGGGAATAATCTCGGACCCAGGTCTTTAATTACGTTAAATAAAAATACAACATTCAAAACACCCACTCTTTCCCCTCGCCGGTCCCCAAATCCTCTCACACGGCGCCTGTCTTTGCCTCCCCTCCTCAGCGTGTTTGCGACGCGACTCTGCAGCTGGCGCCTTTGTGAAAGAAACGCCGCGGGGGATTCTGGAGACTAGGCCACCCCGCCGTCCCGTTCGAGGAAAAGGTGGGGGGGGGGGAGGGCGCTTTCCCAGAGCAGTGTAGCGTCGCTGTTGCTCGCACCCAATGAGCCGCCGCGTGGGGGCTAAGGGCCGCGCCTATTGTCGCCTTCTAGAGGGCTTTTAGTGGGCGCTTGGGGCAGGGAAAAACGGCTTCATTATCGGGGTCTCTCTGCCTCGATGTTTCGCGACACAGCGGGACATCGCTGGGCTGATTGCCTACTTGGGAAGGCCGAGGGTCGCGCCTATTGTCGCCATCTGCAGGACATTTAGTGAGCGCTTGTGGCAGTGCAGAAAGCTTCATTAACGGCGTCTCCCTGCAGGCATGCTTGGAGCCACGGCGGGACATCGCTGGATGAGCCGGTCGTAAAGTGGTTCGCAGAAGCGTGCCACTGTTGTTCCCGGCTGATAATTGGATGCGTCTGTCGTTCACTTCTTGGCGACGCCTCGGGGCGAAAGGACGATGCAAACCAGGCTTCCCGCGCGCCCGGCGAGCCCGCGCCCAAGAAACGGGGAGAAAAGGAGAAGACAAAAACAACAGCGCTCGCTCCTTGGCCTCGGTGCGTGGGGGGTTCGACCGGCAGCTTGACTCCACGCGCGAGTCGCTTTTCAATGCGGCCTTACAGCGCGGAATACTAAGGCGTCGGATACCAGTATGCAGAACCATGAGTAAGTGGTGCCGACACCGGGAGACGGTTGCGGCAATGGCGAGAAATGTGTCCAGCAAGCCCGCAAGTGTAACAAATTGGCCGGTTATGCGTCGTGCGCCAGGGATTACGTGGTCTTGGAGCCGGTCGAATAAACTGCGCAGGTTCTCGAGCAGGCGCAGGAGGCGGCGGCTGAACGTAGGCAGGTGGCGGTGGAGCATATGTAGGTGGCGGTCGGGCCGCAACAGCCGCATCTGTTAACGGCGCTGCAACAGGCATGGATGGAGTGGCCGGAGGAAGAGATTCAGCTACCTGTTCTTGAATAATGTGGCGCAAACTGGGAGCTAGGTGTTAGGAAGGTTCTTGATGGCAGGACATAAGGGAGAGCTGTCGAGCAACTTCTTCCCGAATGAAGCTCTTAATTTGTGGCAGGAGCGTAGAATGTTCGCCTGCATCTGTCTGGCCAGCAACAGACTCAGAGTGGATGGTGTTCGCGCGAGTTATGGCCCTTTGTTTCCTCAGTTCATCATAACTTTGTCACAGTGTGACCACTTCCGCGACGGTGCGGATATCTCAAGCCGACAGCATCTGAAAGGCATCGCATTCGATGCCTTGCAGAATGTACTTGATCTTCTCGGCCTCTGACATCTGTGCGTTAACGCGCTTGCACAAGTCGACGACGTCCTCGATATAACCCGTGAAATTCTCGCCAACCTGCTGAGACCGCGCAGGCAAGTGCTGTTCAGCGCGGAGTTTCCTCACAGCTGGTCGGCCGAAAACGTCAGAGAAGCTGGCTTTAAACGCGGACGATGATAGAATGTCCGCTTCATGGTTTCGAAACCATAGGTTTGCTACGCCGGTGAGATAGAAAATGACGTTGCCTAACTTCATTTCCGCGTCCCATATATTGTAAACGCTCACTCGTTCATAGGATCTGAGCTTGTCCTAGGTGTCGTAGTCGTCAGTGCCGCTGAAGATGGCGGGGTCTCGCTGGCGGAGGGAGCCGGTACAGATGATGGCCGAGCCAACTTGTACGGCTTTGTGGTTATCGTCCTCAGGCATCGCAGGAGGTGGTAATGTACTGCTGCGGAGTTCCAGGTCGAGATGATAGATCTTGACCGGCAGCTCCACAAAATGTAAGAATGGAGGGTTTATTCAGCAGATTAACAGGACTTGATCAGCAGGACTGGGCAGATCAGCGACGAACACAGCGACAGCGAACACAGTCAGGTCCAGCACGCGCAGCGATCACGATTCCACTGACTGGCATGTTCCTCGTGCACTTCTTCCTCTTCACACAGTATAGAGTGCTCGATCACCGTGTCTAAGGATGCGAGTTCGAATCCCGGTCTCGCCTGCTTTTCGGTGGCGGCGATAAGCTAGGCGCCCGTGTGCTGCGCGATGTCAGTGCAAGTTAAAGAACCCCAGGTGGTCGACAGCTTAGCCTGAGTCGCTTTGGCACGTTAAACCCTATTAACCAAGCCATTAACCAAATCAGGTACTGCAGCTTTCTTTTCCTGTAGAATATTTTTTTTTAATTTTTAATATCATTGCCTCCTTCATCAATGAGCTAAATACCTTCCCAAATAACTACCTCATAATATCTTGGAACAGAAACGTGCTAAGGTTGGCATTATTACACATCGTATTGCAAAATAAATAGTTGAAATATGTGGCTTTCATACTTCGACCTCATAAAGTTACATTAAAGGTTTTCAGCTTCTTAATGTCCTTACTTGGAGGGCTCAAGTGCATAAAGAAATGTTTTGGCTCGACCTCATGAACGCTTCAGCCTATTCTGAAAGTCGTGTTTAATGACTTTAGTTAGCATCGTATTCAACATGTTTCTTCTCATACCTCTGGAGGAATCACTTCGATGGCATACCTGGAGAGGTTTCTTTAGTTAGCGCTAAAATTACAAACTCTGTATGTAACCTCAAAAATATAACTCTAAATACGCTTCGATCTTGCAAGCTATACACTAAAAGCAAACGCAACAATCTAAAAACAGGTACAGAGAGAAAATAAATGTTTGTTTATCGTCTTTCGGAAAGCAGAATAAAGCGCATTTATTGTTCGACACTTAGTATTTTCAATCACATAGGGTTGAAGAAATAACATCTTATATACAGATGTGACCCTAAACAAAAAAAACAATCATTTTTCCATTAAGATTTCGTATTTTATGGCTCGCCTTTCTTTTCAAGACGTAAACAGTGCGCCTGTATTTTTCTTTTGCTGCTGCATGCTCCTAAAGAATTGTGCGCCGAAATAGGCTATAATAATTGATGGGCAATTTCATGGGCCTGGAGATTTTAAAATATAGAAAAACATGAATACTTTTTTAGATCACAACAAACTTCTGTCGCTTTTGGTGTGCCCCAGGCTTGTTCAATCATAAGTTATGAGTGAGATAAAAATATCGATGGTGTTGTATCCTTAAGAAGCATCATGTGTAGAGAGAAGTTCTCCTTTTTTACTCTTATCATATTTCTAAACATTATAAAGCCTCAAGAAGCCCTCCAAGATCCATCGGTACCAAACATCAAGTTGGTAATGTATAAACTACTTGTTGCATTGCCCTGCTATCGTAACATGTATACCAGCGTATTCAAAATCTTGTAATGCCAGTGCTACGAAGGTTTCTTAAAAATACCGTAAGCCGTATTTCCGCATTATGATTGTCCGTGTCTAATTTGCCACTAATACTATTCCACTAATACTTTTCCACAGGCCACCATTGGAAACTGACCCTGGCAACGTTTAACGCTAGAACCTTAGCTAATGAAACTAGTTTAGCAGTGCTGCTAGAGGAACTAGAGGGTATGAAATGGGATGTACTGTGTATGTACTGTGTTATCGAGGTTTACCAGAGAGGCGACAACTAGGAGTAGGTTTCCTTGTCAATAAGTATATACCGGGTAATATCAATGAATTCTATAGTATTATGAGAGGGTGGCAGGCATCGTAATTAGGCTTAATAAGCGATATAAACTGCAGGTTGTACAGGCCTATGCACCCACATGTAGTTATGATGACCAGGCAGTTGAAAGCTTCTACGAAGATGTAGAGTCGGCAATGCGAAAAGTAACGACGCAGTATACTGTACTAATGGGCGACTTCAATGCCAAGGTAGGGAAAACGCAGGCAGGAAACCAGGCAGTGGATGATTGTGGCATTGGTTCTAGGAATAGCAGAGGGGAGTTACTATTTGAGTTTGCAGGACACAATACCTTAAGAATCATAAATACCTTCTTCAGCAAACGGAAGAACCGGAAATGGACATGGGAAAGTCCTAACGGGAAGAGTAAAAATGAAATTGACTTCATAATGTGTTCAACCCCCGCCATTATGCAAGATGTAGAGGTAATCGGCAAATTGCGATGCGGTGACCACAGGATGGTGAGGTCCCCAATTAGCCTAAATCTGAAGAAGGAACGCGACAGATTAGTAAGAAAGAAACACATCAACGAAATAGCGGTGAGGGGGAGGGCAGAAGAGTTCTGGATATCGCTACAGAATAGATATTTAGCTCTAACTGAGGAGTGCTACATTACCCTAGAAGCAATGAATAATATTTTCAGAGATATTATTACTGAGTGCGCGGGTAGAAGTAGGCGGTAGGATAGTTAGATAGGATACCGGTAAGCTTTCAATCCAACAGCCCAGATCGAATTGGCCGAGATATCAAAGCTAATCAGTAAGCGCAAGGTGGTCGATGTAAGAAAGTATAACATGTAGAAAATTGACCATGCTGTAAATAACGGGGTAAGCCTTAAATCGGTAAAGAAGAATTTGAGCATGGGCAAAAAACCAGATGTATGCGTTAAGGGACAAGGCGGGCAACGTCATCACGAATATGGACAAGATAGTCAAAGTATCCGAAGAGTTCTATACAGATCTTACAGTAGCCAAAGTAGTCAGGACCGTAATGAGATTTGCGGTAGGGAAAAACAGTCAGACGTTCCGCCAGTGACGAAGAACGAGGTCAAGAAAGCATTAGAAACTATGAAAAGTGGGAAATCAGTCCTGTTATTGTCAGCTGATACAGTATTGCCCAGTTGCTCCAGTCGAAAATAACTACAGAAAATGTTTTGTTCTTGCGACAGAATTTCTGTGCGGTTTTTGACGGGAAACCTGTTCTAACAACAGAACGTTCTGTAGTAACATCAGAAATTTCTGCAGTTACGACAGAAAATTGCTACAGAACTACAGACAAAAGAAATATACTACAGAAAAATTACAGGACTACAGAAAAGTACTGCAGAACTACAGAAAAATCTGACGTTTACGACAAAACTACAAAATATTTTGTTGTATTTTTGACACGGTTTTGTAGTTTTTTTATCTACTGGGTTGTGTCCTCTGCGGCCCGCTTTCGTAGTCCAAGGGGCGAATCCACGAAAGAGTATGTTTTGAAACGCGTTCGCTATCGTTCCCGCCCGCTTGCTACATTGACCGTGTGTCGCCACCGGTGGCAGTGACGTTAACTCAGAAAGGCGGGACGCGGAATTTTATAGACGTCCCAAAACATGTTACTGATAGGAAAAGCGAAGTCGTTCGGTTGCTGAGTGTTCAACCGGAAAAGTGGCGTTCACTGTGGGAGAGAGGAACATGCCACTCCCTCCTTCGTCCCTGTCTTGTTCGCGGTACTGAGTGAATGTGACCGGGGCTTCGGCGGTCACTAGTGCATGATAATCCTTTCCACATGCCTGACAATGCTTTCTGGAGGTACTTCAGCCTGTCGAAGAACTAAAACTGCACCATGTATGAACGAGGACAAGCACGCACACAAAGAAGCCGAAACTACTCTGCTCGCTGAGGGAAAAGTACAAATATTTCCGAAATGAGTTTTGTGTTTCGTTTATAAGCCTTATTTAATACATTTACAGGGCTGTTGTCAAATAAATTCATTTCTAGATTAAAAATGGTCTGAAGGTAGCATGTGGCACCTCCAAAATACAGGAAACCAAAAAGGAACAGGCCAACAAATCCGGTTGTCTACTTACTGTCACCTTGGTCTCCCATCATAAGCGTCTCCCTTCTCCTCCTTGCCTACGTCAAATTTACGCCTCGCTAAAGTGAACGCGTTCAACAGCGAACTATTTCGTGGATTCGGCCGCAGTTCATTTTTAAATGAAAAAGGTGCTGCGCGCAATGCCACAGCTGGCTGGTGTATGGCTATCTCTCGTCCCCAGATATTGTAAAAAGCCGTTGGATGCTAATTAACCTACAACATTCAATGCCTTTAGAGCGGCAAAACAATGGCGGTTTTTGCAGATGGCACTTACTGGATTCGTACTGCGCTTCGTTTGCTCGTTAGGCTTCCTCGTGTGGTCGTATGATCAGAATGCAACTTTAATAGTACCTCGCTTCCACCTGCAGCGCGCTGGCCACTAGCCTGCGTGGTAATATACTGGAGGCTTTAAAACACGTCGTGCTTTAAAACATGTCTACGCGTCAGAGGCCACTGCCGGTGAACGCATAAGGCTGACGCGCTAGTTGCTGAACGAAAGATTAAAAACTTCAGGCGTAGTACTTCATAATACTTCCAGAGCAAGGTGCATTTTCACTTATTCACTGTAAATTTTGAATGATACAGGTTTTCCTATTTTGCCATTACGGGCTCAGGTTTTGTAAAATAAAAAAGCCGCGACATGGCTGCACTTAACCGACACTGATCGAATTGAACTTTTCGAGGTGCTTCTGCGCTTGTGTAGGCCTTAAATTTAGTACCGTGGTGCTTAACATAGCAATGTAAATTATTTTCTCCGGCCTAGTCACACTGTATCAGCGGGGTACTTGAAACAAAATAAAATCATTTTCACATAACGTTTCATAGTGGTGAGGACAGTTAAAATACGAGATGTAAATGAATTACAAACTAAGCAGTTTGTATGCCGCCAGCACGCATGCATATCGAGTTTGGCACTAGAGCTTATAAAAGCATCGGATTGTGAGCACAGCTGTTACTGTAGCATGCAACAAGCCATCAGTTATGTAACAATTGGACCAAGATTACCACGTCCGATCTTTCGGGCGTTTATTGCGCACCCTCGAAGACACAAATTCTCGTTCTACATATCTGCTACTTACCCTCAATGACTAAATCCTGAACAGGAATTCTAGTCATTATTGCATAATGGGAAACGTCTACTGTCAAACGAGGGTCTCTATTGTTCTCCTCTTGCTAATTAGCAATACAAGTGAATTTATTTGTAAACTTCTGAGCATGTTTATTCATTGCCAATGATTTGCCATTGCTTGTTACACTAGATTTTTCTTTCACACATCTTTGGTTTAAAATATGTACACGTACGTGAAAGCAGGATCTCACTATTTATATAAAACCGTGCTCAACAGACAGAGTGAACAGTTTCTGTTTGAAGGTAGCCTGTCAGTTTCTTCACAGTAAAATTCAGATACCGCGAAAGGAAAACATACTTAGTCAGTAAAAAAAGCTATTGTCCACGTCGTGCTGCTACTACTTTTCTTCAAGTGTGTAGAGTTTACTAAACTACCCAATATAGGTTATTAGAAAGATTTTCCCAAGACACAAAGCAAAACCACATATAGTTGTTACAAAATAAAAGGAAAATACAAACAGCATGTGCAGCGCTAGAGTGTAGCGCAAAAGACACAATGAGAGATAAAAGCAACGCATTCATAGTCATGAAATATGGTAAGGGCTACCTAATTGCCTATCATATTACACGGAAATATGCCTGCGATAAATGAAAAATAAAAAGTACTGCTCACATGAAGCACTGGCAGCGGGTTACTGTAGCTAAAAACATCAGACAAAGGAGTTTATAAAAAAGCAGTTGAAGTAGCGAGTTAACAGTTGTAGCGAAAACATTAATTTGATCATCAAAAGAACTAATTTCAAAATATCGCAGCACAGTAATATTGCATCATTATCTTGACATAGTTTCTCATTAGAGGCGAATGATTGCATATGACCACTAAGCAAGGTAAGTTTAATATTTATAATTTGATTGATAGAGGTGGATTCTTAATACTTGATACAAGACGCTTTGCCAGGAACATTGACAACTTTTGCATTTGAAGTTCATTCACTGAAAGGATATGTATAACAATGCGCCTGGCAACAATATTAGGACCATGGATGGTAACTTGTATGTCTCGCTGCTGTTTGTATTAATCATTACACAGATGGTACAATATACACATGGTATGGCTTCTGTGGAAAGATATCTTGCTATACTGCGTGTTTTAATAAAAACGTTGATTTTCCGCTCAATCAACACCATCACCTGAAGGAATTTAGCTATATTAAATTTTACTTGAAAAAGGCACACAATCTATTTCCGCGCTGTTACGCGTAAGATAAGATATAATAATGGCGTGGTAAATCAAAAGCGCGCCCCGAATAACACTACAGTTCATAAAATAAGGGCATCATGGTGTCACTAAGCACAACTAAACTCTTACGCTGTGGTCTACACGGTTACACGTACTCGTCTCGTGAACAAAAATGGCAAATTCTAAAACGTAAACGTTTTTCTTATAATTGAATTAAAATAGACCTCTCACATGCTGCTTACCTTCGATTTGGACTGCAGGATTACGATGTAACTTACATTGACAGATATACTCCGTCGCCCATGTCCTACCTCAAAGCAAACTTATCAACAGCAAATCTTTTATTGTACAAAGCGTTTCAAGGTGCGTTTTATAGTAGCCGCACTGTAAAATGCATTGCCAATGAAAGTTTTGAAGATACCAGGAAACGTGTTTCTAGAAATTACTGGGACTTTTGTGCATGACGAATTTGCTTTGGAAAAACAGCAATTTGCTTTTGCGTGGAAGAAGGACATAGAAATTTTTGATGAAGATAAAACATTTTCATCAAGTAAATATTTTCTGTGTATGGTGATTTATCAAACTTGTTCATAAAGCAAAATATCTTCTTCTTTCATGTGACACGTTGCAGTATTATGTGCTGCAATATTATAGAATTTTCACCTATTTGCAAACCTATTGTGTTTAGTTCGTTCATTCAGCGGAGCCAATATGGACTTACAATTCAACAGCGCCGGTTGCCTTCATATGCAAAGAAGACGTCATGTGGAACATAACAGAAAGATATATCTATTTTGAAAGAAGTTACTTCGACGGCAATATGTAAGGTAATTCAAGGCGCAGCCAACCCAGCAAGTTTTGTAACAGTGCTTTATATTTCTATAGAAAGAAAGAACTACTTCAAGGTTATTTCGACACCACCTCCGAAAGTAAGATGAGGGTTAATCGAGCAGGTAAGTAATGAAATATCACTTGATTTTTTTCCACTGTTGTGGCCCGATTCTTTAGCTCCCAAACGCACAGCCTAGTTAAAAGTTTATTAACAATAGCATATTTCCTACGAGATTTGCGTGTTCCCTACGGCACGTTATCTTCTACATGTTCTAGAAACTGATTCATGAAGCATGCGAACAAGTTATAAAGATAGTTATGCTCGTTACTGAATAATGTATTCTTCAGTGGCGCAAATTGGTAATGCGCCCTCCAGCGCACCACAGCGACTATCCACCATAACTGGAAGTAAAGACGTACCTTTTAGCCGAGCCGCACAAAGAGGTCTCTGTGCGCTAGAAGTATTTTTCGTCACTAGAGATTCAGTCGCTCCTGTGAGGTAGATTGATTCTAAACGCACCTTTATAATGAAAGGGCTGCCGGATTTGGCACCTCTTTCCAACTAGGTTATACATTTGATGTTTTTACGCTATATGAAACGACCGCTTAGAAACTGACCATGTTAGCGGCCTACTACCGCCATCAACGTATGTTCGAGCATGTTTGAGATTAGGATGTAAAGTTCGGTAGTTAGATTCGTAGGCGACACTGTCGCCGCTATAGAGACCACGTTTATTATGACTAAAAAGAATGCACTACAGGTCGCACATTTAAATATAACCTTTGGTTCGTTGCTCCACAATTAGTGCATAGACTTCGAACGTTTGGGGGTGGCGCAGTGGTTACGGCGCTCGACTACTATTCCCAAGGACGCGGGATCGAATTCCGGCCTCGGCGGAAGCTTTTCGGCGGAGGCGAAAAGCAGGTGCCTGTGTGCTGTGCGATGTCAGTGCACGTTAAAGAACCCCAGGCGGTCGATATTTCCGGAGTACTCCACTAAGGCGTCTCTCATAGCCTGAGTTGCTTTGGGACGTTAAACCCCACAAACCAAACCAAACCATTCTTCATAGAACTGCCACAGCTGTGAACATATATGCTGTTGCATTCAGCAGATAAGCTCTTTCCTTGCATGTGCGCATCATGTCTTACATGCAACACGCAGATTTAGATTCACAATCTTCACTTTCTATCAGAAGCGAATTGGGTATTTACTCCACTGTAAAAATGCTAGGCAGTAACCTAGTTTATTAAAGCTTTTTACACATCTTACTACATTAAAACAGGTATGTCAGAGCACTTAGGTGAAAGCTTTTTAAGTTTAGTTTAAGGGCGTTAAATATTACAGTATAATTAGATATCTATCCTATGTTTATTGACACTCTTAAAATAAAAGTTACGCTGCCAGCCCTGACTACTGCTGCGCCATAGAAAGGTAATAATTTAAGAAGGAGAAAAAACAAACAAACAAACAATAGTAGTCAAGAAATAATTACAGCACAGCGTGCATACGTTTTGCACCAGAATTCGTACAACGTCCAAAATTGCAAGGCAGAAAACTTGGGATTGGTTTTGAGCCAGAAAGCTTTTTAGTGATCATTAGGACCAACGGAATCAATCACCAGATCTTAATGAAAAACGCGAGGGTATGTATGATCTGAAACAAACTCTAGCTGGAATAAAATGTTACGAAGAACACATTAAACACATTCTAAATGTTCTCTGCGATTATAGAGTTGGAGCAGTTTTGCCATTTTTACAGAGCTTTCTCGATCGATACTCCTTAACAGTAGCCGTGAAATCCAGTAGTGCGGGTTGTCATGCTGTTTACGTTTTAAGGGAACATTTTACGCTGAGAGTGTAAGCATTAAACTAAACCGTAAAGGATCCCGAGGTACTTCTCTCTACCCTGTCATGATCGATAGCATATCGAGCAGTTCTGTGCAATATGAATATTTATATTTCCTGCTATTCCTTTAGCTCAGCTATCCTCCATCTTCTAGGCCATCCAGTAGAACTTCAGCAACTTCGGTTTAGTCAAGAGATAAAAAGAGTATGTAAAATAAATAAAATAAATAAAAGGAGTGTATATAACGTTATGACAGAGGTTTAACATCGGAGCGCTGAACAACAGATCGAGAGGGGGGGGGGGGGGGGGGGAGCTCAGCCGGTCAACGGCCTCGCGTCCGGCACGAGAGCCTTTTTCCAACGTCTTTCTCTTTGGCTTGTGCTTAAGATTCATCTTCTTCAGAACTGTTACATTATCCCCCTGGGCAGACGAAGACCCCCGGGCGAGGTATTTATTCTTTCCCATGAGCGCGACACGGCTACATCCGGGCAACATATGAATGGCTGACTTCGGTTGTGACTGAGCGACGACCACTGACTGTCATACGTGCTATTCGGTAGTTCTAAGTTTCCAGGGGCGTGAGACACATGGTTATGCCGGCTGTCGTACTGAGCTTTAGGAACGCACTTGCGAAGCGAGAATTCGTAAACGGGCTAGGCGATAAGCTTATTCGGTCCGACAAAGACTATCGGCAATGCACGGTTTGTCATGGACGCAGTAAGGAAGAATGGTGTCTAAAGAATACCTAACAGGACGGGCTTATAGAAGAAAGAACTGGCTGTAGCCGGTCGTCTCGTGTGTTGCAGTGGTGAATGCAATCGTTATAAAAGGCAGTATGGTATCCCAGTTCTTGAGCTCTGAAGCGGTGTACATATACAGCATGTTGACAAATGTTTGGTTTGCGCGCTCCGTCAAGTCGTCGGTTTGACGGTGATATGGTGTGGAATGTCGAAACTGCGACGCGCACAACGGAGAAGCTCTTGCACAACATCTGCCATAAACTGGCGCCCTCAATCAGTGATGATCATTCGCAGAGGTCCATTACGGAGGATGAAAGTACGGAGCAAGAACAGAGGGACACGTGGTGAGCGGTTGCTGAAGGAGGAGCGGCCGTTTCGCAGTAGCGAGTGAGATAATCGGCGCAAACTACCATCCAACGATTTCCGTCAGAAAGCTTCGGGAAGAAACATATAAGGTCGATTCCGCCTTTTTCGAATGCACCACGTTGTGGACTCACAGGATGCAGCATGCCCTGTGGCGTGGACGTTGGACGTTTGTGTCGCTGGCAGTCAGTGCGGCTCCCCATATATTGCTCACTCTTCTGCCGCGTCTTCGACCTATAGAACCGGTCGCGGGTACCGTAAAGCGTTCGTGAGAGCCCAGGTGAATGGAAGTGGCGTCGTCGTGCATGGCATGCAGGATGCATGAACGATGGCTCTCGGTAACCACAAGTTGAAAATTTATGCCGGTGCTTGACTAAGCGTTTTTGTGGAGAAAGCCATCACGGATACGAAATGAGCTGGGAGCTGTGGAATCCCTCGCCGCCACAAGGGGTGGCTTGAGGCTTATGCTGGTCTCTTGCGCAGTTCGTCGAGGCATTGGGAATCTCCAGCACGACGGAGGCAATGTAGTGGTTGAATTGAGCAGAATCACATTCGGTCGTAGGAAGAGGAAGACGTGAAAGACAGTCTGCATCGGCGTGTTTGCGGCTACTCTTGTACGAAACATTAAAGTCGTACTCGTGCAAACGAAGGGCCAAGCGTGCCAGACAACTAGATGGATCTCGAAGGTTGACGAGCCAACAGAGGGTACGATGGTCCGTCACAACCGTGAAATGGCATCCGTATACGTAGCACTCAAACTGCTGCGAAAACGACAGCGGGGCGCTCCTGCTACGTAACAGTGTAGCTACGCTCAGGTTTGTTGAAGGAATGGTTTGCATACGCAATCACATGCTAACCGGTTACCGAACTTTGCACAAGCCAGCGCCGACACCACTCCCACTTGCATCACTGTGGACTTCCGTTGGCGAGGAGTTGAAGGGCCGCAGTATGGGATGTGACGTAAGCAGAAACTTTAGCTGGTGGAAAGAGGCGTCACAATCTGAGGTCCAGTCGAAAGGGACGTCCTCCGAATGTAAGAGCACAGCCTGAAAAACTGCGAAGCTCCTTTTGAGTGTGTGGTCGTAGGAATGCTGCAACTGCTGCACTCTTCTGTGGATCTGTGCGAGCTCCATCCTGGTCGACGATATGTCCGAGTACCAGCGCTTGACGTTCACCGAAACAACACTTTTTAGAATTCAGGACAAGGCCAACCTTCTGCAGGCAATCTAAAACAATAGCGAGTCACATGTTACGTTCAGTAAAAGTCCGACCAAAACTAACATCGTTCAATCGCACATGCAGATTTACCCCTTGCGTCCACGAAGTATTGTGCCCATAAATATTTCAAATGTTGCCAGCGCATTACATAGACCGAAGGGCATCACATTAAATTCAAATAGGCCGTCCGGTGCAACGAATGCAGTTTTTCCTTGTCAGCAGGGTCCATCGGAATCTGCCAATACCCCGATCTCAAATCAAGCAAAGAGAAATAAGACGCGGAGAAAAGGCAATCGATGGCATCGTCGATGCGTGGGTGCGGATACACATCCTTTCTAATGATGGAGCTGAGGAGACGGTAGTCGATGCAGAACCTCCATGTTCCGTCTTTTTCCTTTACGGTTCATCACGGGAGCAGCCCAAGGACTGGATGACTCCTGTATTGCGCCCCTGTTCAACATGTCCCAGACTTGCTCGGTGATGATCGTATACGCTCTGATGGCGACACACGGTATGGCTTTAGACGGATGGGATAGGCATATCTCGCGTCAATCCTATGGGGTGCATGAGACAGCGGAATGAAAGACGGCGACGTGTTGAGACAATAGGCTCGTCATGATCTGGTGTTGCGAGGCGTTCAAAGATGCGCTGATAATCGGAACAAGTTTTTTTTCAGCGGGCGAGTGAGAAGCGAGGTTCGAAGGAGTAACGAAAGCTATACAATTCGGGATAGCTGCGCAACATGAATCTAGTTTCAAGGTTCCTGGAAAAGCAACCGATTCCGGTCAGCATCTTATAGTCTACAGTCCGCTACGTCCCTCTTTCATACAAATCAAAGAATGCGGCACCAACACATTTCTCTTTACACTGAATGAATAGGGCCCGCAGTAGCCTATTAGTTGTTATTGGCACGGGAACAGGACCCCTAGATGGGCACTGCAGAAGGTAGCGGTATGACGACTTCATCACACACGCACAAACCGTCTTCATAATTTACCAATTATTCCAAAAGGTCGCGAGGAAGCAAACTACTAACACTTAGCGCTCCCGTCCGGCAATCAACTGTAGCGCAGCAATACGCAGGAAGCCAATACCCAAGAGTGTGTCGATCAAGGCAGTACTGTAAACTCCGCCGGGAATACTGTGCCTCCCAAATAATCTTTAACGCTGCACACCCCCAACGGATAGAATAATTCTCTACTCAATCCACAAATATTACCAGACTTGTCAACAAAAAACATAAATTTGTTCTTCAAAAGGTGCTTAAAATCTAATCTCATGACCGAAACAGTAGCACCAGTGCCTACCAACGCCGATGTAGTGAACAACCACATAAACCTTGTTCTTTAACATGTATACAGACGGAAGAATACTAGGTAGCAGAGCACATTGTCCAGCAACCTCACCTCCACCGGCCGCACTTTAGGCACCGAATCCCAGCGGTTATAACGGCTCACAAGCTCATAATGAGTGCTCCAGTCATAAAAATCTTCCCCTGCTTGACTGGAAAAGGAACGAGGCTCACGAAATGCTAGCTTCGCATTCAAGGTGGTCGGCGGCACATCGTCAGACTGGGGCGGAAGGTCCCGTGTTGAAGTTCAGGACTGCTCTCTAGTCTGCTGCATTCTTACTGAAACGGCGGGGAGACCAGCGAGGCAACGGCTCCGAAAATGCTCCAGGGGTTTAGAATGTGTCGTGAGGGTCGTCGTACGCAGCACCTTGCCACTAAATTGTTACGACGGGGATTTGACGTCGGAGCGCTGAACATCAGATCGAGAGGGCAGGGAGCTCAGCTGGTCAACGGCCGCGCGTCCGGCGCGAGAGCCGTTTTCTTACGTTTTGAACTTGGCTTGTGCTATAAGCTTCATCTTCATCACGACTGATACAATATATATATATATATATATATATATATATATATATATATATATATATATATATATATATATATTGTATCAGTCGTGATGAAGAGTAAGATAGAAACCCATCAACGAATTAGCGGTGAGGGGGAGGGCAGAAAAGTTCAGGATCTCGCTACAGAATAGGTATTCAGCTCTAACTGAGGATGGCGACATTACCCTAGAGACAAGGAACAATAATTTCAAAGATATCATTACTGAGTGCGCGGTAGAAGTAGGCGGTAGGACAGTTAGAGAGGATACCGGTAAGCTGTCTAAGGAGACGAAAGGTTTGATTAAGAAACGCCAGAGTATGTAAGCTTCCAATCCAACAGACCAGATCGAATTGGCCGAGATATCAAAGCTAATCAATAAGCGCAAGGTGGCCGATATAAGGAAGTATAACATGGAGAAAATTGAGCATGCTGTAAAGAACGGGGGAAGCCTTAAAGCGGTAAAGAAATTGGGCATTGGCAAAAACCAGATGTATGCGATAAGGGACAAGGCGGGCAACGTCATCACTAATATGGACAAGATAGTCAAAGTAGCCGAGGAGTTCTATACAGATCTCTACAGCAGCCAAAGTAGGCAGCATCGTAATGAGATTGGCGGTAGGGAAAACCAGTCAGACGTTCCACCAGTGATGAAAGACGAGGTGAAGAAAGCATTTGAAACTGTGAAAAGGGGGAAATCAGCTGGAGAGGATCAGATAACTACAGATTTGCTAAAGGACGGGGGGATATCGTGCTAGAGAAACTGGCTACCCTGTATACGCAGTGCGTGATGTCATCGACGGTACCGGAACCATGGAAGAATGCAAACATTATCCTCATTCACAAGAAAGGGGACTCTAAGGACTTGAAAATTACAGACCAATCAGCTTACTGTCTGTTACGTATAAGGTATTTACTAAGGTAATAGCTAACAGAATCAGGACAACCTTAGATAGCAATCAATCAAAGGATCAAGCAGGGTTTCGGAAACGGTATTCTACTATCGATCATATCCATACCATCAACCAGGTGATAGAAAAATGCTCGGAATGTAACCAGCCCTTATACATAGCATTCATTGATTACGAAAAAGCATTTGACTCAGTTGAAACCTCGGCGGTGATGCAGGCATTGCGAAATCAGGGGGTAGACGAGCCGTACGTGAAAGTGCTGGAAGATATATATAGAGGCTGCACAGCAACCATAGTTCTGCATAAAGAAAGTATCAAAATTCCCATAAAGGAAGGTGTTAGGCAAGGAGACACAATCTCCCCAGTACTATTCACAGCTTGTTTAGAGGAAGTATTCAGAGACTTGGAATGGGAGCAGTTAGGGATAAGGGTAGATGGAGAATACCTCAGTAATCTGCGATTTGCTGATGAGATTGCCTTGCTAAGCAACTCGGGGGATGAACTGCAAATAATGATTGATGACCTAGACAGAAAAAGTAGAAAGGTAGGCTTGAAAATCAATATGCAGAAGACTAAGGTAATGTTCAACAGCCTCGGGAAGGAACAGCAGTTTACATTAGGTAGCGAAATACTGGAAGTAGTAGGAAAATATGTATACTTAGGACAGGTAGTAACCGCAGAGCCGGACCATGAAAAGGAAATAACAAGAAGAATAAGATTGGGATGGTGCGCATTTAGCAAGCACTCGCAGATTATGACTAGCAGCTTACCGGTATCGCTCAAGAGGAAAGTATACAAACGAGAAATGGTAGGGGTAACATTAAGAGACAGAAAGCGTGCAGAGTGGGTCAGAGAAATAACTCAAGTTACCGACATTCTAGTGGAAATTAAGAAGAAATGGACATGGGCAGGACATGTAGTGCGAAGAGAGGATAACCGATGGTCGCTGAGGGTAACAAACTGGATTCCAAGGGAAGGAAAGCATAGCAGGGGGCGGCAGAAAGTTAGGTGGGCGGATGAGATTTAAGAAGTTCGCAGGGGTCAAGTGGACGCAGCTAGCACAGATCTGGGTTAAGTGGAGAAATATGGGAGAAGCCTTCGCCCTGCAGTGGGTATAATCAGGCTGATGATGATGATATATATATATATATATATATATATATATATATATATATATATATATATATATATATATATATCAACCGATATCAATATATATAGCAACCGACGCATTATTTGGAGGAATATGGAAGAGGCCTTCGCCCTGCGGTGGGTATAGTCAGGTTGAGGATGATGACGAATATTATAGTTTAGGACGAAGTAGGGTATTGTAGACATGTAATTAGGAAAAAAAGTGCAAGTGCCATTTTGGGACGTAAACAACTTAGAAACCGGGTAATAGTGTTAGTGATGCTGTTAACAAGACGTGTCCAGGTTATTTATTTAGAGATATATTACAGTAAGTATTTGCAGGAGTCAGAGAGTGCAACAGGGTTGTTAATGTTGTAGGTAGGAGCGACATAGTTGCGGCAGCGGCATGATAGCTAGAAGGTCTTACATTCAGCGCCATGAGCCATTGGTCACACCATGCTAGCCCTTTGTTAATATCTTCTTGCACTTTGTCGATAAAGAAAGCCTTACGCATTTATTTTCGACAACAAAAGACTTAAGTATGTGTTTTTCCAAGCTATAAAGAAAGGATGCGAATTACAAAAAAAAAACATCACGTGACTGGCGGATTCGCGCGGCAGAATTGCGGTGCCCTGAACCGCGGTTTCGACGAACGAACCATTTGCCGCAGTACCTTCAGGGACTAGAGAGGTAGGCAGATAAGTCGTCTTCGGGCCGACATTTCGCGGACGCAAGACGTACTTGACTTCACAAAACTTAAGAATATAATGGCAGGTGTTCGCCTAATTAAAGGAAGTATTTTATTTGTCCCGATTATTCTACCGAACTAGTGACACCGTTTTATAAAGCCCGCTCCTATTGGCCGCCGCCACCACCTTCAAATGTTACGTCACAGGATACTGCTACTGTGTCGGGGAAGGAAAAAAAAAAACGGAGGACGTTGGACACCTAATTGCTCCAGGGGTGTACACTATTTTACAGAGCGCGATAAGCCGATTTTTAACGTTCGACAGCGCGAATGGAGGTGGCGTGCAAGGTGCAGAGGCGGCTCTCGTGACGAATCGGCAACGCCGGCACGATCACAAGACTAGGGACCGTTTACAAGGATGCGTTTTACTTGCCCGGCGAGTTGTCCCAACGTCAATTTTATTTGATAATGAGACAGCGGAATGGTCACGCAACGAACTCGCCAATGAAAAGTGATGAGGCGGGCGGCAAGCCGCTGTGCCAGTGTGACAATAAGCGCTCTGCGCGCTGCGAGCGTTCTTTTTTGCTTTTGGAGAATTTCTGTTCGTAGGCAATGAGCAGATCTTCGCCCTCCCACAACATACACGCGGCAAGAGCGTGCGTCAAATGGCTGATTCCATCTGCAGCAATATTGCCGCAATCAGGTGTAGGTGCACTTCTTAGCATTTAGACCAAAAAGAGGCGGCAAACCAGGCATACTGTAAAGAGAGAATTAACACGAATGAGGTCGATAGTGTACGCCCAACCACGTTGCTTTTTCCTATGCTCGTTCCAACTGAGGTATATGTTTGTGAGACTTTTATGCGTCCACAATGATTTTTGCCCAAGAAACCATGCTCCGTGGTTGATCTTTGTTTTGCTACTGTTCGCTAAAAAACAGAATCTCGATAACATCGCTTCGATGAGGCGTCCCTCTGCATTTAGGAATACCATGCAGTACGCTGACATCAGATGATGCGTAAAAAGAAGAGAGCAGCTTTGGAATTAGCTGTTTTGGTGAAGACCGCCCATTTAACGGTTTATTTACCACTTCCGATGCGCCCACTAGGCGGCTGAAGTCGCCCAAGAGACCAGTGAAGGGCAAAACACTGGCTGCTACTTAATGTTCTGATGATCTTGAGATTGAAGAGCGGCTTCTTTAAAATCTATATTTAACAGGTTCGAACAATACTTTTTTATATATATATATATATATATATATATATATATATATATATATATATATATATATATATATATATATATATATATATATATTGTTACGATGAAATAAGAAGGGGTGTTTATTTACAGTGCTGATATAGCTGAACAAGATGAAGCCTACTATCGCCCAGAAACCAACGCTTCTTCCTCTTCTGCCACACCATCCCCATCCTTAATCGTCGTCATTAGCGTGACAATATATATATATATATATATATATATATAATGTAACTTGCTAAGGTTTGGAAGCGAAGAAGAGGAGAAGGAGAGGGAAGAAAAGAGAAAGAAGCGGATTACTTAACAAGGCTCAACCAACCAGTTACGCACTCAGTACGTAACAGGTTGGCGGAGGTGCGCGATCGCCCTAGCGGGATTGCTCGGTCATTCGACACCAGCGAACGCCATTAACGTTGAGCAAACGGCAGCATCATCGCTAGCCCCGGAATTTCACTGGGACATCTGACGAGGATATCGATGAGTGGCTCACACATTAAGAGCGAGTAAGATGGTACAATGGGTGGGACACCACAAAGAAACTAGTTAATGTTGTATTCTTTCTGAAAGCCAGCGCAATAATCTGGCTCAACCACCATGAAGATATACACTAGTTGGGACCGTTTCACGGAAGAAATAAAATGCTTCGGTGATGGAGCTGCAAAGGAGAACCGCGCAGAGCAAATGTTGCTCTAGCAAGCCCACGTACCTGGTGAGGTTTGTACCGCGTACACTGATTGGATTGGTAAAACGTTTATTTGTGACCTGCAGTAGAACACGCGCTCGCGCGCGCGTGCTTCGGTCGGAGCCTACGTCGTTGTCTGGGCACCAGCCGCGTGGCCTGGGTCCTCGCTCGCCGTGTCCGGCTCGCTGGTTCCCTGCCAGGCCAGCGCCTTGATGACCTGCTAGACGGCCCAGAGTTGTTTCTCTTGATTGTAAATCCCTGCGGCTGCTTCCAGTCGCGGCGAGATCCTCCAAGAGTTATCTTCTTCCTGGTAGTTGTTGCAATTCCACAGAATGTGTGCGCAGCCGGCCGTCTCCTTTCCGCAGACTCAGCATTTGTCTGTCTGGTGCGTCTCGGGATACATTCTGTGCATCAGCAACGGGCTAGGGAGTGAGCCCGTCTGTAGCTGTCTGAATAAAACGGCTTGCTCTCGACTGAGCCCCGAGCAAGGGGGTGGAAGAGTTCTGCGAGCTAGGCGGAACGCCTTGGTTATTTCGCTGTAATCGGTCATTCGGTCTTGGGTGCTGAACCACAGCGGCCGGTCGACCGAGGCGCGGTGCGTTAGCGCGCGCGCCTCGGCGTGTGCCGTCTCGTAGACTGAGAAAAATTTGAAGCTTTGAAAAGCGGTGAACCCACGAATGTCTGAAGATAAATTTGGGGATTTGCTGAAAGGAATCGCTGAAGATGTATATACATACCTGATCACCAAAGTTCATTTGAACTCTACCGCTGATATGATGAGGCACTGCCGCACATTTCAATCTCTGGAGCTTCGTCGTATCGCCTCCAAATTTGGCCGACTGGCCAATATTACTTCCGTGGCAAGTGTAGATGACGGTTCTCCCGAGTCAATGGCTGGCTTGATAAATCGAATCGTCCGAGAACTGCTTCGGGATAAGGACTCTCTCTTCCGAGATGAAGTCCAATATGAAGGTTGTGCGCTACAGCCAGAGTCCGTGAGCCCATCTGTTTCTTGGATTCCAGATCGCACTGCACTCAGCTGCGACAACCGCCGACAGTATTACACCCTCTCAAGCAAGCAGCGCTTAGGACAAAGGACAATTGGCACAGGTGGCAGTCGTTCGCCAGTGACACAGGCCTGACAAGAATTCCAGCACTAATCAAGTGTTTACGCACTTTACCGTTGACTGAAGGCGTTCACTACCTGTGTGCTACAGCTCTAGAAGGACTGGCCATATATTCCGCTGCTGCCGTCGATGGGGCATGCGGCCGTAACACTACCGCCCGTGGCCCAATGCTTTTCAATGGCTCGGCACTGAAATTATTGGCCCAGTGCCTCCATCATCTTGGTATGGCTAGAGATACAACGGGACAGTTGCGCAACGCCCCGTCGGCTTCTGACCACCGCCTGATGCCATCACCCCAACTACCCAACGACAGCGACGCTCACGATCTCCTCGGCGCCGTTCTCCCCCTATGGGAAACAGGGCGGCGAGGCCGATGGAGGTGAGGCCGCCGGAGAGTCATACTTTTCAATACTTCAGATTGTGTTTATGTTGAAAAATACGCTTGAAGTACCCGTTGATGAAATTCGATCTATGGCGTTGGTGGACACAGTGACTACAGTATCTGCTATGAGATTAGGGTTCAAGAATCGTCTGGTACCCAAAGTGATGTTCAGCGTGAAACAATCGATCGTGGTTTGCGGGGTTGGCTGTGAATGGTGCCATTTGGTGTGTGCTGGGGAACGTTTGTTACTGGTGGTCAAGCGTTTAAATCAGAATTCACAGTGTTGTTTCGTTCTACACATGACGCAATTCTTTGCGTGGACTTTTTCCAACTGTGGGGTGCAACTTTGTATTGGCAAACTGGTCAAATTTCACTGAACACTACGTTGATGTCAGCTCTTGTGGAGGGCTCGTCTCTTTTATTTGGGTTGCGTTTTTTGTATCGGAGGACACATCTGGGCCTGCGATGTCTGCTGAGCTCATCCCGGTTGTGTCATCTATACACTCGGGCGATGACTTTGACGACGTAGTTTAACTTCCCGCAATCAGCTGCGCAAAGAAGTGTGTTGTGCTTCCCCGTTGAATCGTTTCAATATCTAGAGGGCACACTTTGCTGTGGACAGTGAGCTGTTCGGATGAGCGAGCCATGTTGCGTCGCGGAATGAAACGTGCCCATTTTGAGCAAAGTTTGCCGATTTCTGTGGCTACACCACGTACCCGTGCTCATGACCTGAAGGCACTCTAAAGTGCAGAGTCCCTAGTGCAGGCCATATTTAACCCGTCTCTGTTCACAACCGAGAACCGAATTATGATTAATCTACTTCTCAAGCATGTTGTCCGTTTTCGATTTCTCCCGGGACCCGCGGCCAGATTTCCCAATTCTCGTGTTTATCCTGCAACTGAGACTGTATGCGCTCGCCCGGTCAGTCAGAAGCCGTAGTGTGTGTTACCAAACAAACATCAGCTAATCGACGAAAAACCTCGCGACATGCTTCAACGTGGCGTCATTCTGTCATCCTGGTTAAAAAGAGACATTACAAGGCGATTCTGTGTCGATTATAGTGCCTTACCGTGTGACTGAAAAAAACGTACACACCCTTTCACGCATCCACGGTGCCATCGACTTCCTTCACGCCGCTTCATAGTTCCTATTTTATTTGAAATCAGACCACTGGTAGATACCAAACACCCAACTAACATAAAAAGACAGCATTTGTGACACCCGATGGGCTTTATGATATTAAGGTAATGCCTTTTGGATTATGCAACGCGCCTGCAACATTTGAACGTTTCATGGACGCCATTCTATGCGCCATAAAGTGGCAAATGTGTTTATGCTATCTGCACGATGTTGTGATATTCAGGAAGACGTACCACGAGCATAACAGCCGCCTCGCAATATTCTTGATTGCATTGAAAGAGCTGCCGTCTTACTGAACTATGACAAAATTATATTTCGGCAAACTACAGACAATTAGCAAAATACAACTGCCCCTTGGCAAAGCCAGGCTGGTCATTTCTTCATCTCACATTTCATAACACGTTCTAGAATAACCGATGCATCATGGTGCCGGCATTTCCATGTTACTTAATATAACTTAAGGACATTACACGTGTGGGATAGTGAATATTGCAGTTCTGCACCTCGTATTTCCTAGGTTATTAGTAAGTTCACATTAACCAATAAAATACTTTTCTCCCCCCAAATCATTTGCTTGTCACCCAGAGGGTTTACATTCTGTAGCAGCTAAGCACTTCAGGATGCTAAGATATTGGTTAGATAATATCTCGTGAGCGACCAACTTAGCAAACATCTTTTAGATAAGCTTACAAATAAGTTATGATATGCCATTCGGTTGCCGCTGTAAAATGATTCCTTGTGTGTTCTTCTCTTTGCAAAATAAGGCGAACCGGCGACGTCCATTGAATCTTTGGTGTTCGTTACTGCAAACTACACGTGTGGAATATTTTTAGTGGAGATGTTTGATGGTAAGTATAGGTTCTAATTTTTTGACACGAATCATCTCCAGAATAGTTCCCTCAAAGAAAATGACACTTATATATCAATATAAAATGTAGTCACTCAATGAATAAGATGTACTTTTAACCGCTCCTGTGTTTTAAAAGCAACTTAGAGAATGTCGCGGCATTTCAACTTTATAACGGCAAACTAAAGGGAAATTGCAGAAAGGCATATCACGGCTATTGATGACAATAAACCACCCAGTCCGCAAGATAATATTATATTGTCAGGCATGCGCACACAAGAGGACAATGAAGTGAAAAAGAGGCTCTTGAGAGTAGAGGTTGAGAAAGAAGAAGCTCACCATCTGTTGGTCAGCGCACCTGGGGAAGGTGAAAAAGTACTCTGTAAATAAACCTTAACGGTGTTGTGGGCGTGCTTGGTACCTTTGTGACAGTGTTGAGGCCTTTTGCACTAGAATGACAAGGGCGGCCCATGGGCTAGATGATCCTTGAATAATTCCCCGTTGCATCATATCGCCGACCTGGTCGTCAATTATCTTGCGTTCTGTAGATGAGGCATGGTATGGCGTCTGTCTAATCGGGTGTGCAGGCCCTCTGTCGATCATTTGATGGGTGTGGGAAGGTGACATCGGTTGTCGCTGATATTGAGCAAAGTCCAACACGTACGTTCAGATGCTTATTAAGAACCTCCACCAATATCCGGTGGTCGCTCGCGGGTGGCGATTTGCTGATCATGGGCACGAACTGGGGATCTGTAAGATCTGGCTGTCTAGTTGAACGAGCAATGCCGTCACTGAACGCGGCGATGTGCATAGAAAGGCGTTCTTCTTCGAAGTATGCGAGTTCCAAACCACGTGGCAATACGGCAGTTTCGTTGGAATGGTTGACAGTCCAAACCATCGCACGGCCCCGTTCACTCGAACAACGCTGCGGGGCACCAACAAATCCTTTTTCATGCCAGCAAGAGAAGCAGGTTGCACAAGAGCGTCGAAGGCATTGGGAACCAATCTCGAAGGTTCAACTGGGCCGAATATGGCGGACAACATCAGAACGATGGTATCTTCCAAGACAGAAAATGTTTGGGGAGTCTGCGGCGATTCTTCAATGAGGACCTATCGAAGGCTAGGGCTTATTGATATCCCGCCGCTGTTAAAGTCGAGAGTTTCGCCACACTATTGTAAAAAGTCAACACCTAGAATAACGTCATGCGTACAGCGAGGAAGCACCATAACTTCAGTTCTAAGCACGTGGCCAGCAATCGATGCATTTACATAAAAAATACCAAGTGGAGTCAAGGATTCTCCCCCTACGCTACGAAATATGACAGTTCTTCCCCAACCAAACATAATTTTACGGCCGAGGCAACTCTTAAAATCTAAGCTCATCACGGAAACTGTAGCATCCGTATCCACTAAGGCCACAACACAAACACCAACTACTAACACTTCCAGGAAGTTCTTTAGCATAATGAAAGGTAGAGGAATTGGCAGCATAGATTACCTGGCGACTGCGCCTCCATCGGCCGCACACGCTAGTTTACCGGTGGCGGCGCGAGTCGGCGGGGAGATGGCAAACGTCGGGAGCAGCAAGCAGGGGGAGTGAAGCTACGGTCAGAAGCTAGAGAGTAATTTCGTGGTAGGAGCCCGAAAAGGGTAGAAAGGTCTGGTCACGGACTTCTGGACTCTGATTATATCGACGGTTTGACCATTGGCGCTGGTAACGTGGTACATGATTCCGTCGGCGGTGGAATCTGGATACGTGGTCGAGCATACCCCAGTGATAACATACGGGTGGTTCGCGAGCACAGTCAAAATAATAGTCTCCGGACGAAGGATCGAAGCGATCAGCAAAGTGTAGCCGCCGGTGTTGCGGAGGCAGTGACGCGCTGTGGTTGGAACGAGGGAGTAGAGTAGGGTCGTAGGAGTCGTTCCAGGGTCCATGAACAGGATGATTGTCAGCGGTAGTACCGCAAGACGTGGAGCGCTGGATTGGAGCTGCCTCCTGGGAGCTGATCTCACAGGAGTCTTTGCATTGCGGCTTACAACATCTTGATGGCGAGAAAGTTCATCACGGACGATGTGGAGAATCATGTCGGCGAAATTAGGAGGCTCCTGATAATGCTCGTGAGAATCTACGCTTGCAACAGTGGTCACATTAGGCAAACGGCCAAATTTCGGGCTTATGCGACGCAGCTTTAAAACTTCGAACTTGCGACAGTGCTTATGATGGCCGTGGGAGAATCCAGGTTGTCTTTTGTGATGCAAAAATTATATGCATCCACAGCGGTGACCAACACTGTCTTCCTCAGGCATGCGGGGATCCACCGCTTTGCAAAGCTTTAGGACCTCTTCAATGTACGTGATGCACGTTTCCCCAGGCACTTGCGTGCGCTGGAGTAAAGTCTGCTCAGCTCATTTTCGTTTTGCCTTGGTATCCCCAAAACAACTGCGAATCTCCTCTTCGAAGCGGTCCCAGCTAGTTAAAGATGCTTCATGATTCTCAAACCATGCCACTGCTGTGTAGCACAAGAAGGAAACTACATTAGCCAACTTGACAGTGGCATCCCAACGATTGTACTTGCTCACCCGCTGGTAGTTGGTGAGCCAGTCATCCACAACTTCTGGCCAGCCTTGCCAGAAAAGGTCCGCAGCTCACGGCAATGCTGCCAAGCAGGTGTAGCGGGGCCTGGATGCCGTGCGCTGCCGTCTTGTATCATTGTCACGGTCAAAGGGGAGAGACCAGCGACTAGTCGGCTCGAACGAGGTAGAGAAGAATCCGTGGTGATCGTTGCAGCACCTGCCACCACAGTGTTAAGGTTTATTTACAGAGTACTTCTTCACCTCAGCCTGGTGCGGTGACCAACAGATGGTGAGCTTCTTCTTCCTCAACCTCTATTCTCTAGAGCCTCTTTTTCACTTCTTTGTCCTTTTGTGTGCGCATCCCGGACATTAAAAAGGTGTATTATTATTAAGTCGTTACAAAAAGGTCCACTTTACAACAGAAAGCGGGATAGTCATAAATGCTCAGCAAGCTTTAGTTGAACCATCGTCTCGATCACTCTTCACCACTAAGAGCCAAAATATTTTCTCAATACTGACAATATTTTCTGCTCACAACTGCACCGAAACGATTCTCAAAAAACAGAAACACCGACGGAAAAAGGACACATATAACAACTGCTCGGTCTCAAACCCCAGTTTTCGTAATTAATTATCCCCAGGAGCCTAATAGATGGTTTAGTGCTTCGCGGTTGTGTTCGTTTAGTTCATTTTTTCCTCTCTGTGACGTTGAACCACTTCTTTATTGAATTTGTAGTTTTTGTCCTTGCGTGGTGGCGAAAAGCACCTTCTGTGTTTTCGTGACTCTTTTACGCCCCACTCATTAGTATTTCTCATTCGTTTAACAATTCCCCTTAATTTGTTTGCTGTCATTTTTGCGCGAGATACCTGAATAACTTGTAAAAACATTGTTGTGAAATATTATGCTACGAGCGCAATTTTGAATGAACGTATTTTAAGTAATCCAAATTATTCTTACCTGGTTGGGGCACGCATACTGAAAACCAGGAAACGTCCGAGACGAGACTAAGAAAACAAATCCGTCAATGCCGCGTTTGATATAAAATACAGTTTGTCGTGCTCTGACATCGTAGGACAAAAGTTCCCAGACTCTAAAGCGCCAAGCCAAGCATTTCACGTTATCTAGAGATCAGAGATTGCGCCATCATTATGCTTCTCTGGAATATTCGAATTGGCGTTTGTGCTCCCTCAGACTCGTCGCTAATGAGTCTGGTTTCATATTCTGCATATAGAAACCAGGTGATCAACGCTGTTTAGCTTGCTAAAGAATACAATAACAACAACGTGCTGAACACACGCGCAAGACAGCAGAAGGTTCGACAGTTATCGATGTAGCGCCGTTAGTGCTACCACACCTTACTTTGCCAGAACTAACATTTTCAAATTTTCTTTTTTCAAGCGCACCATAACTGAATGGAATAACCTGCCATTATCATCCCTTCAGGACTTTTATTCCTTAGAAAAGGCCGTGCATTGATTTGCTGTCTTGCTTGTACTCGTGTAAATTTTATGTTCATGTTTTTGCCCTTTATGCTTTTCTGTTTTCTTTTGGAATTGTTGCCCCTCCTGCCAGGACCCTTCACTGGGTCTGCAGTATGATCACATAAATAAATAAATAAAAGTCACCTGGGTTCGGTTCCCACAAGCGGCACGTTTTTTTTAATTCCGCTTTGTAATTTTTGCCTAATATGGACTTTAGACAATAAATGTTTAAAATTTGGAGAGCTAGTTTAGAAATACCCTTTCTGTTTAGTTGCGATATATAATTTCCCACGTGTTTCTTTTCTGCGAGCTACAAAGAAAGCCTGCGAATTACAAATACACTAATGTGACATGCGCATTCACGCGCCAGTATATCCCTGCTCTCAACGATGAATTCCGTGAACCTAAATTACCTGCGGCTCTTTCTAGATGGCACAGTTGCAGTGCTAGGCTAAGTTGGCAAAGGGTGCAGCCCGTTCAAGCAGCTTGGCGCTCTCGCTGAAATTGCAACGTCACATGCGCGCACTAGGTGACCGGAACCAGGAAACCACTGCATACAATATCGGCCTTGCGCTGCAAACGGGGCCATACAAGCAAAGTCGCAGCTGATTCGGTTGTCTCAAGCAACGGTCGAGAGCGGGGCAATTGTGGCGCACGAATGCGCCATGCATGTGAGTGTTTGTGATCGTGCATGTGATCGAAGGGTTTGTTTGGAGCTAGAAAAAACGATACACGTGAGGCTTTTTTTAGATGAAATAAATGGAGTGGGGGTTTCTTGAGGTGCTTTCCATCTATGCAAATCACATTACTTCTGAAATCAACATTAGGTAAGGTGGAATCATTAACCTAATAACTAATATATTATTTGTGAAAGAATATATATCTATAATCGTACTTCGATGGTAGTAACCACTCCTTGCAACATGCAAAGCAGTAGGCATTCTACACAAGCGCACAGGAACTAGTCATCATCTGACGTGAGCGGAGAATCACCTGAACCAGTAAAGCTTTGCGCAACGAATCAAAAAAGGGCCGTGGCATCAGCGGCAAAACATATTGCTTCATTTATGCCTCTGCTGTCTGCTCTAAAAGTATTTATTTGACAACCACAAAAATTAATGTCTTAGAGCACGCAAATGCTACTATACATTTATGCATCAGAAAAATGTTTGAAAATGTCGGCAACAGACGTATTCTTTTTCCAGGAAGACGCCCGTGGCATGAACTACGTTTTAAAGATTCATTGAAGAGTGGGAAACCTGATGTACCATGTTTATTGATGTTTGATAAAATCACCCCAAGAGGCACCCTAATTTACTATACATTTTGCGACAGCCTGGCTCCATTTTGATCTTCCCGTCGTACAGCTAATAGCAGACCGACACACAGTTGTCTATTTATAGACTGAGATGACCAAGGACTGTGCAAGAATTGTGTCATTTTTTGTCGAGCCAAATGTTCTCCTCATCTGGTTCCGCGTATTTGCATATTTTTGTATTTCTTTCTCAAGCTGATCAAATAAAAGGTTTATATCTTGACGAGTAATATTACAGTTGTCAAAATTCTTACAACAAGTTTATGCAACTTACACCTGCACCGGGCACAGTACATTACATTTTTTTTTCTTTCTTATTGTGCCAGCGTGAGTTCTCAAGCGGGGCTCGGATTGAAGTCAGGTCCAATGCTGAATATTGCGTTTAAATGCAGGGCAGAGCTGTGTTTTACAACCACTCCCTCAATATACTGCCGGTTATATCAGCCTGACCATTTGGTGCGGAGTACGTATGCTATTTTGGTTTTTCTTCAGATGCTGCAGCTGTGGAAGAGGACAAGGCCGTAAGGCAATGTTTGAATTATGAGTTATGTAGGCCCTGTAATTCAATATTAGAATAATGTTTTGAAGGTATTTCTTTGGTTACATGGCGAGATCGCCACTGTTCATCGCCCGTTGTAACGAAATGAATTTGACATAAACAGGTAATGAACGTTGTACACCATGGATTGCCGACAGATTTATTATTTTCTACAATGTGACAGCTTTCACTGACCGAAGCCCTAGACTATCAAAAATGCCAGTAGGATATTTAGAAAAATAAGGTTTCAACGTGAAAAAGACAAGTCTGTGCAAAAACAGAATTTCCATGGAAAATTTAATGGCAGAACTGTTCTGTCCACATTTGGTTTCTGCTTCCAATTTCTCTCTAATTCTAGCAATATTTTTCGGTTAGCGCGTTTTCTGCCAACAGAAGTTGAAGTTTCCGAGTTTTTTTGTAATTCAACAAAATGTTGTTTTAAGTATTTTGTTTAACTCTGGCCAGCTTAAAATTTCAGGTACCTTTGCTGTCAATGCTTCATTTTCGTCTACAGGTGTGTTCTCTTCCTGGCATCTTGTTAAAGAACAAGCTCACTCTAAATATATTGGGTTGAAGAAAAGAGAAATTTTCTGTTCTGCTATTTTTTCTCTTCAACTTTGCCAGCAATTTTACAGTTTTAATATTAAGAAGTGATAAAAATAGTGTAAATAGAGAAAAAGTTTCTGGTATACGGCGTTCTTGTCCATATCATTGCGCAATTTTTACAGTTTTTCTATGTCCAAGTGACAGAACATATTTCTAAATGGACAAAATAGGCAAAACCGTACCAAAAGTCCCGCAAATCAGAATCCTCGAACTTTTTATTGAAGAGGACGCGACACAAGTAACAAAGATATTCAGGAGGATTGCATTCAAAGGAAGAGGCCTCAAAGAGAGAAGCCTCTTCAGACTGATTCAGGCGTACATAATGAGCCGAATATGCTATGCCACACCATTCCTCAACATCAGGACCAATGAAAAAGATAACATAGACGCACTCATCAGGCGTAGCTTTAAGAGTGCGCTGGGTCTCCCCTTTTCTTCTTCCACGGAATGCCTGATAGAAATGGGAGTGCATACTAGCTGGACGGAACGTGCTGAAGCGGAGAGAATCGCTCAACATGAGAGATTAAGCAGGTCGAGCACGGTTCGAACCATCTTAGAATGGGTGGGTCGAAAAACAGATAGGGGCACAGCCGACAAGATTGCCCTACCGCCACAATGTCGCGTGAACATCATTGTCCGTCCTCTCCCCCGCAACATGCACCCTGAGTACCACAAGGAGAGACGGGAGAAGAGAGCAGAAGCGCTGGTTAAAAGAGCAAAAAAATTCACAGAAAAAAGGTTGCCTACGTAGACGGTGCAAGCAGTCAAGCAGGGGCGGCAGTCGCTGCGGTAGTCAATGGTAGCAGCGCACCAGTCGTCTCCGCCACCATCCGAAGCAGAAACATAGACACGGCTGAAGAGATCGGTATCCCCCATATGCACTTTGTGTTGCCACCCCAAGGCCACCCTTACTCACATTCTTTTATCCTGCCCGGCGTCTCCTCCCCCCGCCGGGCCGGTGCCTCTCCGAACCTGAGAGGACTGGGAGACCTCACTGCGGTCAGCGGGCCCGGTCAGGCAGAAGATCGTCGTCAGCCGGGCCGCATACGTCATGGACCAACATCACATGAACGTTTAGATCGGGAATGGGGTCGTGTGGAGACCCAGGAGACCTGCTTGCCTCGAATGCTTCGCAGAATAAAGTTTTTTCTCCTGCTCGCAATAGCGCTCGCTTGCGTCGGAACGAAGGCTAGATTGATCTTATGCGAGAATAAAATTGCTCTCTGGAATATCGGAAAAGGCAGGGTCTCGCAAAAAGCCGCCCTCATTCTAATACCTGTAGCCAAAATCGATCGCAAAATCACCCTAATTTGGGTCCCAGCACACACGTCCGTCCCCAGCAACGTGGTGGCCTATAACTTAGCTTGACACCTCTACTTCCGGGCAAACGCGGAGCCGCCCGACTGCCAGGCGACGGACGAACGTTTGCAAACCTATAAAGAAATAATCGAAAATTATAGATTAGGAAGACGTCTGATGCTGCCACCGGATCCTGGCTTATTAAAGAGGCCATAGCCTGGCGGCGATTACAAGCCGAAAATTTCCCAAACCCTGTGTGGTTGTTTCACACCAAGAAAGATGAGAGAAATATAAATGAAAGAGAAAAGAAGATAAATGTGAAGCCTGCGAAGCGAGGGGGGCCCTCGACCATATACTTTGGAAATACCCTAAGTCTCCGCGCTTTAGGGACGACATTAAAAGTAGAGAAGCCTGGGTAACCCTGCTCCGAAGCGACGACCCTGCTGACCAGCAAAAAGCAGTCCGCCTGGCGGCTGAGGACGCGAATAACCATTTTATATTTGCCAGTACTTCGTCGCGGAGGTACCAGCCCCTGTTCCTCAGGCCTGCGTGCCAGGAGCGGGGAGTAGGGGTCCTCTTAAATCGCTGGAAATTAAAGTTTCAATCAATGAATCAATCCTGAAAGGACTCACTGCCACTATCCGATGGCGCGAGCTGGGCCCCGTCTCTCGGTCTGGCGTGACGTCACGCGGTCACGTGAAAGATCATGTATGGAGGCGCCACGACACACCAAATGCTCGAAGTGCTAGCAGTATTGCTTTCGCAATAAAATATGTTTCGTAAAAATGCTGATGCAGATGGCGCAGGGTCTCTAACGTGCGCTGACATCGCACAGGACACTGATGCCTCTTCGTTTCACCTCCATCGAAACGAAGCCGCCGCGGTCGGGTTCGGACCCGGGTACTCCAGCACAGTAGTCATCATCGTACCACTACACCATCGCGGAGGGGCCGTATTGCAAATCTGTTTTCAAAGAAGGATTTTCTGAAACTGCCTACCTCAATAGAACTCAAAATGGCGGTGTGGCTAATGTTATCATACGCCTTTTCGGCATCCATCGCGAAAATGGTACGCACATTGCTGCTGCAGAGACTAAAACAGCCAGCCCATCTTCAGTGTCTATGGATGGACGGAAGCCAAATTGTGCGGGGTGGTAGAAATCGTGGTGCTCCAGCCACCTGGACAATCGTGTGGCTAACACTTAAGTTGTAATACATAATACATTTTTGTGGCAGATTTGCTCGCCCCTGAACCAATTAGTTGGGTGAGTACCTCTTTTTAGCCATTACTCTGTCTTCCAGCCGAACGAAATGCATTTGAGGAATTATTCTTCATGACGTCTAGCAACTTGTTTCAAAAAACCGTCCCGAATTCGGTGGGGTCGCGAATTCTACAGCACGGTCCACGTGTACGGTATAGCTATACCACCTTGCACTAGACTTTCAAGCCGGGAATAAAAGCCGATAAAACGCTTCCTGGCCTTTAGAGCATACACCACGCAAACATCCTGCATGGTCAGCCTGAGCACCAGGTCCAAAAGCCACAAGCAGCCTTCATTTGGCACTTCAAAATTAAACTTGCGGCTCTGATCTCTCTCTCTCTCTGATAATCATGAGACTGCCAGGTGTCCATTTGATACTGTTTGTTCCTTTGATCAGTACAATGTAGTCATGAAAATAACCTGAATATACTTCTCGTAATGTCGCTAAAATAAGCTTCAAGATTCCTATTTACCTTCAATAGAAAAAGGTCACAAAAAACTGGCGTGACCCTAGACGTGTGTTCTACGTGTTGCTCCTTTCAACAATAAAAGGTAGTCTAAGGTTAACTTGAAGATCCTTCTCGCAATCTCGCTAAAATCCACTTCAAGATTACTATCTAGCTTAGACAGAAAAATGTGGCTTAAGACTGGCGCAACCCACACTGTGCGTTCTGTATCGGGCATGCGCTGTCTGCCTTATCGTGTCAGCGCAGTCTTATCAGTGCTACCGCAAACTGTACGCTTAGCACTGCTACTGCCCCGCCTCCCTCCATTGCCTATAAAAGGCCGTGCTAATAAACCCTTCTTGTTCTTCTTGTTCCTGCAACCATGTAGTTGCCTCTATCCTTAGTGCGACACACATCGCGATACATAGTGTCAGAAGTGGGATCCTGCGACAGCTATGGAACTTCTAAAGGCCCCGCCACCTTTGCAACTGACCGGCAACCTCTCTGAGAATTGGAAACGCTTCAAGCAGAAATTCGACCTGTTCCTGCAGGCGACCGCAACGAAGGAGCAACCTCGCAGCGATTCTGCAAAAGCCGCACTCCTGCTGAGCATAGCCGGCGATGAAGCGCTCGACGTGTTCAACACGTTCAAGTTCGAGGCAGCCGAAAGCAAGGATGACTACGCAACGCTGGTTGGAAAATTTGAGACCTACTGTGCCGAGGTGAGCAACGAAGTTCACGAACGTTATGTGTTTCACTCCAGGAAGCAGGCAGATGGAGAACCTTTTGAGAAATTTGTCCGGGACCTCAAAAAGCAAGCCGCGCAATGTAATTTCGGAGATCAGCGTGATTCGCTAATCAGGGATCAGATCGTGTTTGGCACGAATAACTCAAAGCTGCGCGGGAAAATGCTTCGAGAGAAGTGTTTAACGTTGCTGAAAGCTGAAGAATTCTGCAAGGTAGCAGAGTCTCTCGCACAACGAAACGAGGTCTGGAAAGCCACGGACGACCTGGTCGATGCTGTGTCAAGGCACGCGCCACCATCGCGAAGCAAAAGTGATGATGACTGCAGGAAGCAGCACCGTTGCAAAAAGTGCAACCGACGGCACAGACCCAGACAGTGCCCAGCCTACGGGAAAAAGTGCCATGAATGTCGTAAACTTCACCACTTCGCGGTTTGCTGTGAAGGAATGTCTAAAGTTGAACAAGTTAGTAAAGACAGCAGCGGTGACGACTTTGACATTCTAGAAGTAGGAACTGAAAGAGGAAGCAGCAAAGACTGGGTAGTGAAAGCACAAGTTGCCGGAAGAAATATTTGCTTCAAAGTAGACACAGGGTGCCAGGCCAGTACCGCAAGACTAGGGAGTCGCAGCAGTTAACGCCCACAAGTGCGGTGCTGAGAGCTTACACGGGGGGTGTCATAACTCACTTCGGAACAACGACACAGGAAGTAACTATCGGTAACGCTTCCGCCACCGTGAAGTTCTTTGTTGTAAAGAACGGCCGTCAAGCCATTCTGGGACTGGATGCAAGCGAAGCTCTGGGACTTGTCCATCGCACGGTGGCTACTGTAAATGCTTCGGAGTACCCAGCGCTCAAGGATTTCAAAAATGTCTTTCAGGGGCTAGGCTGCCTGAAGCAACCGTACAGCATGATCATGCAACCATCTGCGATTCCAGTTGTTCAACCAGCCCGACGGGTTCCCCTGTCCCTGCGACAACCACTTCGGGAGGAGCTGCGTAGAATGGAGCGTGCAGGCGTCATCGTCAAACAGGATGGCCCGACAGACTGGGTAAGCCCATTGGTTTTGGTTAAGAAAAAGGATGGCAAACTTAGGGTTTGCATGGACCCAAGGAAAATAAACGAGCACGTAAAACGGCAGCACTACCAGCTCCCAAAGCGTGAGGACATGGAAGGGGAATTGGCCGGCGCAGCCTATTTCAGCTGTTTGGACGCAAATTCGGGTTTTCACCAGATACCACTTGACGAAAAGACGTCCAAAATATGCACGTTTTCTACACCCTTTGGAAGATACCGTTATCTCCGGCTGCCTTTCGGTATCTCATCTGCTCCCGAAGTTTTTCAAAAGCGGATGAGTGAAGTCTTCGATGGCCTTCCCGGTGCACACGTTTACATCGATGACATTTTGGTGTGGGGCGAAACCAAACAAGAGCATGACCAGAGACTAGTTGCAGTAATGAAAGCAGCTGAAAAAGCCGGCCTAACGTTCAACGCAGAAAAATGCAAGTTTTGCGTCACCGAACTGCAGTTCCTAGGCGATATCATCACACGCAATGGCATCTCGCCAAACCCAAAGCTTGTGCAAAGTTTGCTGCAAACGCCAGTGCCCAAGAACAAATCCGATGTTCAGCGCATGCTCGGTGTGTTGAATTATTTTGGCAAATACGTTCCGCGCCTGTCTGAGCGAACCGCGCTGCTGCGAGCACTTATCAAGTCGCACTCAGAGTTCGAGTGGACTGAAAACCACATGAGGGAGTGGAAAAGTGTCGTACAGATTTTAAGCACGACTCCCGTGTTAGCCATCTTTGATCCCCGAAACGAATCTAAGATAACTTGCGACGCATCCAAAGATGGCGTTGGCTCTGCCCTTTTGCAGTGCCATAACGGCCAATGGCGGCCAGTGGCTTATGCATCTCGTGTGCTCACGCAAGCTGAGCAGCGTTATGCTCAGATTGAAAAAGAGGCGCTTAGCATTTCTTTTGGCTGCGACAAGTTTTACCAGTTCATTTACGGACAGAAGATTTTCATTGAGACAGATCATAAACCACTACTATCTATAGCTGCGAAAGGACTTTGTGACATGCCCCCCCCCCCCCCCCCCCGCCTCCAAAGGTTTTTTTTTAAAACTTCTGAAATACGACTTTGTATTGCAGTATGTCCCAGGAAAGCACCTCATTTTGGCAGACATGCTGTCACGATCATCTCCGGCTGCTCAAGACGACACCACTGGCCCCACTGATGACGTGGAGGTACATGCAGTTGCCGCCTTGGGCTACATGGTGACGGATGCAACACGTGAGCAGCTGGCAAATGAAACTGCCCGCGATGACTACCTCCAGGTAGTCAGTTCTTGCCTAGCAACTGGCAAGAATGTCGACGGGGAACTTAAACCATTTTAGTCTGAGCTTTCCGTCGTAAATGGTATATTGCTAAAAGGCAAGAAAGTTGTGATACCAAAATGCATGCGGCGAGGCATTTTAGCAAGGATTCATGCCGGGCATTTGGGACTACAGAAATGCAAAGAAAGAGCCCGTCGTCTTGTTTTTTGGCCTGGTCTCAGCAGTGACATCAGTGTACTGATCAAGGGTTGCCCGACTTGTCGCGAATTTGCTTACAAGCAAGCGCAGGAACCACTACTGATGCGCCCAGTCCCTCGATGTGCGTGGTATCGCGTTGGTGTTGATGTTTTTTCTTTTGGGGGAAGCTCGTACATCCTGGCGTTTGACGCGTTTTCTAACTTTCCAGAAGTCGAGAAACTTGTGGACACTACTGCGAGGACGGCAATCGCTGCACTCAGTGCAATGTTCGCGAGGTATGGCGTACCGCTTGAAGTGTGCACCGATAACGGGCCACAATTTGCCAGTCACGAGTTCGCAGCCTTTGCAAGAACATACGATTTCGCTCACGTCACATCCAGCCCCCGCTACCCGCAATCCAACGGACTTACAGAGAAAGGTGTTCAGGTGGTAAAGCGGATCATGAAGAAATGTGAACATTCACAAGAAGACTTCTGGCTAGGTCTACTGGCCTACCGCTGTACGCCACTCGAGGACGGCCGATCACCTGGAGAACTTCTTCAGGGCAGGTGCTTGAGAGCTAATCTTCCAGATTTTGGCGCTGTGCAGACAACTGTGGTCAAGAAGCACCATCAGAAGAGTGGCGGAAAGCCTCTGCCACCTTTAGCTGAAGGTTCTGTCGTGAGGATCCGGGACAAGACATGGTCAAAGAAAGGTACTGTCGTTGGCACTGCGGCTCCCAGGTCCTACAAAGTGCAAACAGAGGATCACCGTGTGTTTAGGCACAACAGGCGGCATCTTCTGCAAACCCGTGAGAAGTGTGCAGCAGACACTAGTGACGACGACAGCGGTTCGTCCGAGCGTGAACCAGATAACCCCGGACAATCTGCTCGAAATATCTCGCCTGGTGCCACAATACGAACATCTGCTGACTCTCCTCGGCAACAGTCCGCCACCGACAGCCCGGTGCTCGGAGGCCCTGGAAACCATGTTCCACTAGCTTTGCCTGGACCGACACCAGTTCCAAGGAGGTCGGCACGTACAGTGAAGCCACCGCAACGTCTTCACTACGACGCTGCTTTTAATCAAATAGCTTGAACATTTGTTGTTTTCATTACCCTTCGGAGGATGTATCGGGCATGCGCTGTCTGCCTTATCGTGTCAGCGCAGTCTTATCAGTGCTACCGCAAACTGTACGCTTAGCACTGCTACTGCCCCGCCTCCCTCCATTGCCTATAAAAGGCCGTGCTAATAAACCCTTCTTGTTCTTCTTGTTCCTGCAACCATGTAGTTGCCTCTATCCTTAGTACGACACACATCGCGATACACGTGGGAGGGAATAGGAAGAAGATATTTCATGCGAGGTCGGTAGAATATCTCGACTATCTGGGTCACAACAATATCTAAGTATCTTACCATGTTTCGTAGCATATGCCGCCGTGTATTACACCGTAACCTGTGCTGAGCGAACATGTTCATTGTCATGGAGGAGGCAGATTTTCTCAAGTGCGCAGCAACCTTCGCCATGTTTAGGGAGCTGCGAAAAAATTGGCACTGAGCTGCACTCAAAATAACGTGTTCCACTATTCATTCGGCAATTATCCGCCGGTCACCAAGCGGCAGTGCCCAGCTCTCGTAACAGCTTCTGGTCCTGCTGTCGGAACAGCTTCTGGTACACAAGACAGATATGGGCAGGAACTCTGTTCTCAGTCGAACCGAAATGCTTATGCGCTGTATTATTTGAAGACATCCAGATCGGCTTGAACATTATCGCTATACAGCGCCATTAGTTCACCATTAACATGCTTACAATGGAAGCCATTCAAATGCAGAAAGTGACTCAGGTGGAGTGGTTCTAATCTTCCAGACGATGCTGGTGGTGCTGTATTTGATTGAAATTTCTAGAAATTCTTAAAACACCGACTGCATAGGTGCGGAACAATATTGTGTTCAGACCATACGTGTTACTTTTTTATTATGCGGTAAACGTTAAATTTATAAGTGAAGTAATGCCAGAGCACAAACTACTTTGGCTAACGGTTAGGCAACACGTATTGTTGGAAAGACTCAACAGCAATGCGAAAGGACAGTTGCTACGTTAATTAAACATGAAAAACTTACAGCAATACCACGTTTTCATTAGAAGTAAACCCGTCAGCATTCCTTAATCGGTAGGGCGTAAAACGTTAGTTGAGCCTCACGTCAAGTTATGCTATAATGTAGGTTTGATTACATTGCAGTATGAAGTGTTCGTAGTAGGGAAATAAACTCGCGCACTGAATGAAGGTTTCTCAAGACATTAGAGGTGGCGCCCTCGGATCGCAACATAGCACACAGTAATTTTCTACCCTGTTCAACCGCCTTTTTTTCTCTCGAGGCATTGCTCGCAAGCACATCAAGATTTCCTGGGCTTATGTAAACTGATGGCCTCCACGGTTTTTCTAAAGCCGAAAACTATCATAGAAATCTGTAAAATATAGTAGTTCTCTATTAGTTGGTGGTGGTGCAATAAATTTCAGGCTGTTATGCTGTTGCCAGCCGCTCGACCAATAAATAATGTTTTTGGGGTGCCATCTCGTTAAATTTATTTATTTCTACATTTACAAATACTACGTCTTCGATGAGGCTATTACACGAGTGTGCAGGGAGAGCACAGTTGTCAGGAAAATACAAACATAACCCCCAGATTAAGCAAAATCAAAATGGCACTAAGAAGCAAGAATCGTCAAAGCGTTCACCATGGGTCGTAAGTGGACGTATCCAAGCAACGAATTCAAGATTTCATTGGCCAGAGGTAAGAAGCTGTGTTTGAAAGTCTAACTGGTGGAGATGAAATCGGCATTGTTCAAGCTATGGGACCTTCTAGTGATACATGGCTTGGTGAAGTTCAGATAGTTATTCAGTCAAGCAAGGCGCGTAGAATTATCCAGTGTATGCCAAACCTGCGAGACCTAAATCTGCACAATGAGTAGAAGAAACACCATGGCCACAGTTGTGAAAGATGAAGAGCAGGAATTTTTAAAACTGATTTTAACATTTAATATCTGCTTTCCTATGACGGTTCAATACAATAAAGCCATAATCAGGAATTCAGCAGATAGGTGCTTTATATATGAGTAGTTGCGCTCATAAAATGATCAGGAAAGAACGTTTTCAGATAAATTACAAACACGTGCAATATTTTCGCAGAAAGCGGGAATCCAACAAGTTTCATAGTACTATATTTCAGCTCGTACACGGCTCCGAAACTGAATGCTGTGCGAAATAGCCAAGTTAGCCTAATATTGTTCACAGTACTGTTAACTGGTTATATATTGTCACGTGCCTAGCGCCGCGCGGCCGCCGTGCTTGGTGCCGACGACGACGAAGCGGTTGTTGGCTCGAGAGGCGCACTACGGCTGGAGACTCTCATCAGAGCTAGAAGCAAAGTGTACTTTCGAGTCTTACCTTCAGGGTAACGTGTATCTTCACGGTTCCATGTGGCCTGAGTAGTGACACTGGTGGAGGTGCCATTGATGATCCCTTCTCCTGAGGAGGACCCGACGTGGCAGCCTCTCGAGACCACTTCAGTTCATCGTGCAAGCCGGCGGCTCCGAGACTTGCTACCCCCCCCCCCCCCCCTTCCCTCTTGACGAAGAGCCCCTAGCTTCCACCCTAGCTATGGCAACGATACCGGCCACCAATACCACGACTGTCCCTTCAACCCCGTCGTCCTGTCTCATACTTCAGACGACACGTATCCCAAGCCATTTCACGGTGAGCAGTTCGAAGACGCCGAGGACTGGCTAGCTCCCTACGAAAGGGTCGCGAAATTTAACGGCTGGGACGACGCTGCAAAAATGTGAAACGTCTACCTCAGCCTTGAAGACGCTGCTCGGACTTGGCTCGAGAGCCGCGAGGCCACATTCTCTACGTGGCCGGCCTTCCCAAGCCAGCTCCTCGGTACGTACGCCAACAGTGACCGCCGGGAGAACGCGGAGCGTGCCCGGACCTCTCGAGTTCAGCGTCTGAACGAAGGGGTCGCAATGTACGTTGAAGACGTCATGTGCCTGCCATCTGGCCGACCCGTCCATGAGAGAAGAGAAGAAGGTGCGGCACCGGATGCACGGCGTCAAAGATCAGTTTTTTTCCGGCCTCGTGCGGAACCCGCCCACCACCGTTGAGACGTTTCTGGCTGAAGCTGTGATCATGGAGAAACTGCTACAGCAGCGAAGCAGTCAGTACGTCCAACCTCGTTTCCAGACAGCGTGCCGACGCCCAGCTGCGACTGATTATCTACCATCTAGAGGGTGGGCACCCTACAAGGCCCCGGTACCTTGCTCTGGGGCTGTCATCGTTTTGCCTCCGCAACGGGGGGCTTTATAAAAGGAATTCTACATCGAGTGCAAAAACATACTTTCTAGTCATACCGGCTGATCTAAGGCACGATATCCTCTTGGCCTGCCACGACGAACCAACATCCGGTCACATTGGCTTTACACGCAACCTAAACCGAGTCCAGCAGTACTATTACTGGCCACATCTCACTCCGAGCGTTAAACGTTACGTCCAGACTTGCCGACAATGCCAGCGGCGAAAGGAACACCCGTGCTCAAGCCATCCTACATGTTGCAATCTACCGAACTGCCCGTCACACCATTCGAGCAAGTGAGCATGGACCTTTCAGGCCCATTTCCTTAATTCTGGAACGGAAATAAGTGAATCGTAGTCGTCCCAGACTACCTGACACACTACGCCTTGCCCGAGGTACTGCAGTTGAAGTTGCTCCCTTCTTTATGAATGAAATTGTGTTTGGACACGGTGCACCGTCGACCGTTATAACTGACCGCGGCAAGGCGGTTACAGCTCGGCTACTGCGGGAGACCTTAACTCTCAGCCATACCGTTCATCGTACAACAGCCTATCACCCACAAACAAACGGCCTAACGGAACGACTCAACAAAACGTTGGCGGGCATGACTTCAATGTATGTTGATGTTGAATATAAAATGTGGGACGAGATCCTGCCGTATGTCACCTTCGCTTACAATACGGCGCTGCAGTAAACCATGCAGTTTACATCATTCCTTCTCGTATATGGCAGGGAGGCCCACCCGATGTTGGACGCGATGCTCCAGTGCGGGGATGAAGCGGTCAAACCCGATGCCGTCCATTTCGCGGAACAGGCCGAGCAAGCCTGCCAACTGGCCCGCTTGCACATCAAGGAACAGCATGCCACCGGCGCTCGATGCTATAACCCTCGGCACAGGGAAGTCGACTTCGAACCAGGGGACCAGGTGTGGGTGTGGACTCCCGTGCGCCACAAAGGCGTCGTGATAAAACTGCTACATCGGTATTTCAGACCATATAAAATCCTGCGCAGATTAAACAATGTTAACTACGAATTTGTTCCAGATGGAAGTGTGACCGTCAGTTTTCGGCGTCAACGACCTGAAATTATTTACGTGGTGCGCTTAAAGCCGTACTTTTCACGTGACTGAGCGCTGTGTAAAAGTCGGGTTTTGTAACCTTGAGGCTGCAAGTGAGACATTGACTTATTGTACAGTTCATCTAACCCCTATTTTTTTTCTTCTCACCTTGACATCAAGACGATGTTTCCCTTTCGCGGGGGGGGGGGGGGGGTGGAGTAATTTCCCGTGCCTAGCGCCGCGCGGCCGCCGTGCTTGGTGCCGACGACGAGGAAGCGGTTGTTGGCTGGAGAGGTGCGCTGGGTCTGGACACTGTTAGAAGCAAACCTTACTCTCTGGTCGTAACTTTAGGGTACCGTGTACCTTCATGGCTCCCTGTGGCTTGAGTCCTGACAATATGTAAGCAAATACGTTTTTGCATCGTTCTCGTTCTCTATCCAAGTGAAACGCCTTTAGCAGAAAAAAGGTTATAATAAGATATGGTGATACTAAATTTGCCTAAATATTTGCCCATCAATAAATAATGCGTATGACATGAAAGGCACGTTGTTCTATTTCTACAATTACGCAGCCGTGATGTCTGATAAACACGTTTCTGAATTCAATACATTATAGATGATATCTTGTGCTATATGCTGTACAGTCTTACGTTTAAGGCCTTGTAGCAGTAGATGCCGCCGTAGAATAGAACGTCGTGCAAGCTTAATGTCCTGTAGCATGAAGCCACTGAACATGCTTTAGATTTAATTGTGCACCTGTTATCAAATCTCTAATTACGTTCAGAGTGCACTGCAACCACGTTTATCTGAAATAAAATTTCACCGGTTTGTGCAGCAGCTTTAGCAACTTACGATCAGCATGCCCCTCTGGTGTAACCATAAGCGTTGATTTAGGATAGGCCTGCGTAGAGGAATGGATTACAAAACTCTTTTACAGATGACGTAAAATTAATTGATTGTTGTGACGAACGTTATGGATAAAATGATCCCGATAGACGGTTCCCCGTATTTTAGGTTCATCTCTTAGGACGTGCTCAGGAGCTGAAACATCATCGAATTGGAGAAATGTTTCTTAAAAGCACCCCTGCGGTTCTTTGTTAAGTCCGCACCAAGGTAACACTTATTTGTAGGAAAACTGCTTTGCGCACAATATTTTTCTCTTCTTGAATGTAAAAATTCATGGACTATTCCTCGAATCAGGGTAACTGCTGTTTGAAAAGATTTTGGAATAACATCACATTACTTCAATAACTTAACGGCCCTCATGATCACGTATAGTACGAAGATCATTTACACAAGTAAACATTGCTGAATATTATACCCGTACCCAAAGAGCTCGGTGGATCTGGTGCCCGACGCAAGGCAGTACTTAATGATTATCTGAATACTGAACGCAAAGCTGCAATTAAATGCAATATTGAAATTGCATCTGACGATGTACTTTTTTTTCCTTTATATATAATCAATTTCAATTTACAATGTGTTTGTCGCGTCGATTATGACACAGTTTCTGTCGTTACAAATTATTTATATTTATGTGAGGTGGGTTTCAAGAAAGGCGGGCGTTTGCTTCGAGGTTTTAAAATAATTCTGATAGTCTGGCAGTAGCGGCTCATATGCGTAATCGACAAATATTGAATTATTGAGCCTAGTATACACATCACTCAGCATAATGTTTATATTTCAACTGAGGCTATTTCTACAAAGTGTTTACGTAGATGGTGCGATGTTGCGCTGATTCCAGCTGTAGTAAAAAAGACGTAAATCAGAGCCTACGTCCTATTAGACGCACTTTCTTTTTTGTTTTGCGTTTCTTCTGAAAGAAGTACTTTTCAGCGTGCAAACGATGTCATTTAGGTCTTTTTGGTGTTTTCCCCATAAACGGCGATATATAGCTCCGAGGAAGAAAATATGAAAAGATTGGTATAAAATAGAAGGAAAACAATTCAAAAACAACTACTGATTTGATGTTGTTGTGCTGGAAGTACTCAATCTTTTCATTGTACAAAATATTTCTATTGTATGAACAAAGAAACCTCAACTGTATTTGCTGCTTCTCCGATGCAATGGAAATGTTATGTTCATTTGTTTGCTTCATGTGATGCATTGAATAATGTTTACTATATGCACAGCACTGTTCATAACCAAAGAAACTGCGGGAAAGCATGAAACGTTCTATAACTATGAACTACGGTGTTTTGCGTGATATATTTTGGGGCGGCCATTTATATTACAGAGGCACGCATACGGAATGGGCACTTATATCTAATAAATCATAGAACACTAACGAGGGTCGGTGCTTACTGCCTAATAAATGTCACGTTAGCTTTGAAAATAATTTAACAGTATTTTGTTTAGTGGCGCGTTACGATATTAATTTCAAAATTTATATAACGTAGATTGATGATGATATTCTGCACAAAAGCCGCGCTTTCATATACAAACAGGAAAAATTATACCTTGCCCCTACCCCCCATATATCGCTCACAGCGGATAGGAAAGTATGTGGAGAAAATTAAAAGCAATATAACGAGGATAATTGTAAGGTGTCCTTAGTAGCGGAATGAGGAAATATTAGTGGAAAGAAATTGATATATGATATTAGTTAGCAACAAAGGCTAATAAATGCTACAAGGTTGTAGCTGCTTTACAACTTGTTTTATAACGCCATCAATTCACGATCTATAATTAAATTTGTTATCGCATGCAAGACTGATCAGCCTGATTTTTTTCTTTGCCATTTATTGCGTTTCGAAAAGGCTCTTTGGCGGGCACAGATTAGACAATTACCTTCAAAACTTCACAAATGAGCTGTATACGAATGCTCTGTTTCTCGTCAATCCGTCTCATTAAGTATTCAAGAAAATAAGAGAAGACCGAAAGAAGGCTTAAAGTACGCCTTCTGTTGATGTCCATATATCTCAACTCATTTCTTCTTCACTATAGCCTGGTTACAGCCATTCCTGTAAGCATCATGGAATCGCTGAGTCGATAATGAAAAACTGCAGTGACAACCTTATTTTTTGCTCTTATTCTGCCTCTACATCGCTGTCACTAGGTTTGGCTGACGGGTAAATCTTATAACGAGAAGCTCGTCAGATTTTACCTTTATATAAATGCTGTAAAACGAATGTCCTGATCTGTTGATGAAAATTGTGTACTTTAGAAACAACGTCTTTAACTTTGATGGAGCATTCGTCAACATTCTTAGCTCCTTTAGAAACAAATAATAAATTATAGCCTTTACTTTCAATTTGCCTGTAGATAACAAACAAGTTCCGCGGAGTTCAATTTGTTGTGAGGAACATATATCTCGGCTGTAATATTCGAGATTGAACAAAAGCCGTATACCATTCAGAAGTGCCATTAAGTAGTTATACAGAGTGTTCAAATGAGAAGACTTGTAGCTACGCCTTTTATTCGCTGCCATCATCACTTGCAGGTAAACGTGCACTAGAAACTACATCACAGAAAAATGTTGATAATTCACTCTAAATGACCGAAATAGTGTGCGAAAATCCGATGCGAACATGCTGAGATCAATAACCAAGGAAAGGATGCCTGCTGCATCAATTCTTCTAATGCATATGACCGCACAAAAAATAAATGGGGCAGTCGCGATGGTATATTTACAGAAATGAAAAACTGTAGAAAACTGACACTGCAGAAATGAAAAACTGCGGAAAGGTGGAATGCAGGTATGTTTCAAGCAGCTCCTAAATAAAGGCAACGGGCGTGTGAACACACCTGTCCAAAGTTTTAGCATTATTTTGGAAAGTTTTACCCCGGCCCATGGCCACATTGGTCCTAAAATTTGGGACTGTACTTCAGCTCTCAAGACGTGTGCTAGGCCTTCAGCCAAGGGATAACAACCAGTCCTCCCGTAATTCTCAGCTCACACGAAGCTAGTAAAGAAAGCAATCGATGAGTCGTGCTTCTTCAGGGTTCCTAAAAACTAACATGGGCACAGTTATCAAGCCTTTCAGAGGCAAAAGTATAGTCTGGACAAAGCCGGATATCCAGCTCATCACATAAATGTGTTGCGGACAGCATACTTAAACCATCGCGACAGGAGCCTATTACAAATCTGTGCACCATACTCACATGTAGTAACATATATTTTGAAAAGATAATCCAGAGGTAGTAGACATTTTCCTTTCGGCTCTAAAGAAACTACATCATTTGTGCGAAGGTGGGAATTTTGACACCTAATGTGAGGCTGACTTCATGGCGACACGCCGTCCGCGTCTCGCAGATTGCGAAAAAGATGTTGTTTATCCAATTTCCCTGCCGAGAAGCAACATCGACACAGGCCAAATAAGGAGGTGCCTGAAAACAGGATTGTAAGAACACAAGATAAATGTAAAAACTCAAACTCAGAGGAACTTGCCTCACATTATAGCTAGGGTGAGGGCTGCATTCCTGCTTTTGAAAGAATAATTATTTTTCGAAGGTGTCGGGAAACCATCACAAGGGTGATAGGTTTTTTGGCCATCTCAAAATGTGCATCCCTAACCCCTCGTGAGCCTTAGCGAAAAATAAACGTCATTCCTCTCACAGGGGTGGCGCAGTACGTATGGTGCTCGACTAATGTTCCCAAGGACGCGCAATCGCATCCCGGCCTCGGCGGCCGCTTTTCGATGGAGGCGAAAAGCAAGGTGCCCGTGTGCTGTGCGATGTCAGTGCACGTTAAAGAACCCCAGGTGGTCGAAATTTCCGGAGTCCTCCATTACGGCGTCTCTCATAGCCTGAGTCGCTTTGGGACGTTAAACCCCACAAACCAAACCAACCAAATGTCATTCCTGAATGCAATGCTGACATTGAAATTTGAAGGAATGAGATTTAAATGCAATCATCGTACCATGGATTCGTGAAGGGATTTGTTTTGTTTTCTTCATTTGGACCCAGTGCCTACATAATCTGGTTTAGAGCAATGATATTCAGTTGCTAGTCAGCGTCTGTGTTGACGTACTTCTTGTCTCATCCTTGTCACTGCAGGGCTACAATCTAGAATAAGAAAAACCAACTCGGCAGTCACTATGTTTTAAATATTATGCTCAAGAGAATTGACCTGCAGCTCTCTTCATTACACCAGAAATATGGAGAATTCTTCACTAGCCTAAGAGAATAGAGACAGAGAGCCTTCTATTCAGCCCGATGCCTGTCCAGATGAAAAAAAGGAGGTGAAAAAATAGAAGTGAAATGCATTTACAATAGATTACTAGAAACAATGAAGACGACTGCCATCTCTGCTTCAGTCTTAAGCAGGACGCAGCTGTCGCTAAGGTTCAGGCATATATTTTAAAAATGTGAGGTACTTACAGAGCTAATATTGCAAATGAATTCGTTTACTTCTTGTAACAAAAATGAAGCCTTGGTAATGGTGAACTTGTGGCCAATATGAAAGATTCTGCACAGATTGTTTATCTATTCTCCATATCTAACCTGGAACCTGTCTGATAACATGAAAATGAATGCGAGGTGATAACAGAAAGCTATTTAATGTATGAGTCTGCATACCTATTGTAAACAAAAATGAAGGCCTACTGCTGTGAGGTCTATTTCACCGTTACAATAGGTTTCAACTTGATTTGTATTACTTGTGCATGCGACTACCCTGCTGCCTTGCAGTACGTCATTATCAGGTATCTATCCATGCCCTTAGTAGCTGGATGTCCTAAGTTAAATAAAATTGAACTGTGAAAAATTCAAAATGAGTACCACACTTCACTATCCTCAGCATCCGCCGAACTATACCTACTCAGAGCGAAGGCTTGCCCAATGTTGTTACAATTACCCGGTCTTCTGCTCCTTGCGAACCAAATGACCCTTGCGAACTTCTTAACCTCATTCGCCCACCTAACGTTCTGCCGCCCCCTTCTACGCTTTACATCCCTCGGAAGCTAATTTGTTACTCTAAGCGACTATCGTTGGTCCTTTCTATGCAGTACATGCTCTGTCCACGCCAACTCCTTCTTAATTTTTATTAGAATGTCATCAACTTGAGGTATTTCTCTTCTGATAGTCCTCTGCGTTGTCCTCAATTTAAGTAGAACCCTTTTCATTAGCCGCCACGTTAAGAACACATTTATTAAAAACCAAACTTGACTATCGAGCCCTTCTGAGACCGTGAATGACTTAGTGGACCAGTTCACTGGCAGATAATAGAGAGCATTCGAAATTACAGGTAGCCTGGTCTAGCCTATTGCTAACCATAAACGCACAAACTTATCTCTGCCCATAACTGGAACAATATACCAGCACATTTCTTTTTTGCTGACTCCCTGTTTAACTGACTGACACGTCTCCACTGAATGCATTATTCTCATTTTATATTATATATTCAAAACATTGTTTGACATATTCTTTTTAAGTCTGCTATACTTAGGATGAACAGAGCCAGAACACATTTATAATAAACTCCCACCATACAAAAAAAACTCATCTTTACGGAAGCAAGCCTGACTTTTGTTCTATTCATTGGCCTTAGTACAGCCTATACACTGGAGTGGAGCAGAGCCATCTGAAGGCTATAATTATTCTGAAAATATTTTACAATCACTTCAATTCTAGAGAGCAGCATACACTGAGTTTTGTCATACTTTTGCCGGTAAGAAATGGCACTTTAATTGCCTCTGTAGTACACTGCATTCTCACTTTGTTCAACTTAGAAAGTTCAACGCTCATGCAGAAACTAAAACTCTATTTGGCAATGGTCGTGCAAAAGAGCTATGTTAAAATTCATTACTCCTAGTAAACAATCATTTTTCCACGAATTATTAGAAGTAACATCAGCTTATAAACGATGAAACCTTAGGATTGACTTAGAAGCAGTGGTTTTTTAAAACAAGTTTGTTGTGATAGTGTATGAAATGTTTTGTATTTTTCACAGGCAGGCAGTAATAGCTCTAGTTTGCGCTTCTATCAATTATTTGTTCCTCGATTTTCTGCCAAATAGGAGTTTAGTATTGTAACTTCAGTTTTTTTTTTTCCAGAGATTTCATCTCCTGTATGTCTATTTCTTTTCCTTTTATCCCCCCCCCCCCCTCGCGATGAGAAAATCCGTGTGTGAGTACAGCATTCTTAAATGAATATTAAGTAAATTATCTGGGCATTGAAGACTGAGAATGTTTACTCACAACAGAAAGGCTGGGTATCAAAATCACTACAATATAGACAGGCGAGTATTAAATTATGACGCACAGAAAAAATAATCTATTCTTAGTAGGGGTTTCTGGATTCCAAGGGAAGGAAAGCGTAGCAGGGGGCGGCAGAAAGTTAGGTTTGGCGGATAAGATTAAGAAGTTCGCAGGGGTCAAGTGGATGCAGCTAGCACAGAATCGGGTTAAGTGGAGAAATATTGGAGAGGCCTTCGCCCCGCAGTGGTTATAATCAGGATGATGATGATGATGATGATGATGATGATGAGCAGGGGTCAAACCTGTCGGGGCAGCGGTTGAGAAAAGCCACACCTGCGCAATGTAGCTTCATGTCTGACGCCGAACAGATTGACATTTTTTCAGACAGCCTCTAAAAAAGACACAATGTAGCATTATAAGCTGCAACAAGCCTTAATATTTCCTTTAGACAGGCAAAGAAATACGTGAATAGCCAAGCAAGATACTATCGTAACACACCAAGGCCACAGTGAAAATCAAAATTCAGAATGACTTTTATCAAATCTGACCTCTCCCTTTCACAAAGAGCTTTCATCACGCAAATATAAACTGCGTGCATTTATCATGAACTGCTCAGACTGCTTTTCTAAACTCTACTGTCCTTATCAAAATGCATGTTTAAGCACATTGGTCACCTTAATGCCCTAGTGAGTGACAAAAGCAATACAAGCTGCAGTGCTCCTACTCTTCTTGGAACCCAAGTGAAGAAACATATCTTTGAAAAGAAAAATGCGTAGAAGCAATTAAATGGGCTTTTGATTTCTTTGCAGCGCTGCGTAGCCTCGCATTAATCAAAGGGAATTCTAGGACACTAAAGCTTTTGCGTCAACTGCAAACGAGACTTGTTTTTTGCGACTGAAGCAGTGACAGAGAAAAAAGATCACCTCACTAAGTTGCTCACATAAGGGAACAGGGATCAAACGAAAAATATAGAATGACGTTTATTCCCGTTTGGAAGCAGTGTGCGCATTAGCTAGGAACGTCGCCCACAGTCGCCTTTGCTCTCCAGCAAACCGCAGTACGGATGCAGAACTTTTACTCACAATGCCCGCCAAGACAAAAAAGAACTTGGCCACTGGGCTGAAGTGCTGGAGCCAAGCGAAATAGCCTGCGAAATCGGCAAAAAAAGCGCATATGCAGTGACACGAGTGCCTATTTGTTACAGCCAAAAAGTTATTAAAATCACATACACGATGGTGTAACGAAGCCAAAAAAAAAAAATGGTCCCATATTTACAAATTGTAAGACCAAACTGGCTACATGCGCTGCACGCCCACAGCGTTTCAACAGTTTAAGCCATTGAAAGCACAGGACTGGCTGCGGCTGGCTTCGGCTGTCGCCAGCTTTTCGCGCACAAAGTCAACCTCCTAGTGGCGGTCAGCAGAGCGCTCGGCCATTAGAGTTTAACCTATTGAGCAATGTAGTTATATTACCAGCGATAAGCAATTTATTAAATTTTAATTATTTGTTAAATAACTAAATTATTATTTTGATGAGTTTTGAGTACTCACGTGCGCAGCATGGCTGCACGAGTAGATGACGGCAGCTAAAACCAACCACAGCCAGTCGCGCACTTCGTTGCAAGAACTTTTTTTTATAGACAGTACGCGCATGTTGCACGTTTGGTCGTAATGTGAATACGGGATCATTTATGTTATTTGTGCGTTAGTTACTCCGCCATTTGTGTGATTTTCGTTATGTACACAAGCTAAAGTGATCATCCTGTCTGTTGCACAGCGCCAGTATGACGGTGCTGCGAGACAGTGTAAAACAGCCAGCATATGGGTCCGTGGCCCGATGCGTCGATTAAAATTACAAGTAAATTTCTGAACATTATTTTTGTATGTGTAGCATGGACGAAGTGCGAGTGACGGTTTTCGGTTGCGCCTCAGTAGTCGTGCTTTTCGCGCCGTATCTAACGCACATGCATAGGACAAAGCGAGAAGTCATGTTAAATATTGCAAATTTAATGCATTCGTCAGCCGTAGTGCCACTTTTTTCAACCAATCGTAAAAATATCTAGTGCAGATCTTTTTCGAATGTTCTCAAAAGGAATGTTTTGAACTATTTTAGTATAAAACTTCTGGTGTTGAAGTCAGTGAGGCGTTTAAACAGGGAAGAAAACGTTTGCAGCCACTCCCAGCTGTTTCAAGGTTTCTTATAGACGTTTCGTATTTTTGGGAACGTTTTCGAATTGCTTCACTCTATACATGGAGCACACCAGGGTTCTCAGTTTGAGTTCGGCATCTCATGAAACGGATATAACGAGTGGTGCCTTCGCTATTTGCCTCGGCAAGTTCGGCGTGCAACTTGAGAGTAAAAAGACGCCTGCGCGAATTACGCTAAATATCGTGGTGAACCTAGCGAGAAGGTTGCTGCGTAGAGATTGGGCCTCCTTGGCGAAGTCGGCCACCTGTACAGATTCCCAGCGGCCTCTGTCTATAATGAATACGTGGCTTTAGATGGGAGGTCTCGTAAAAAACACGAAATTATGGAAACAAAACTGTTCTTGCCTTCTTTTTCCCGAGGACCGGAAAAAAGAAAAATGCCTTCGGGTACAATGTCTTTAAAAAGATTTCAAAATTTGAGCGTACACGTAAAACTGATGTGGGCGGCTTGTAATTTCAGAAAAAAACATGGAGAAGGTTGAAGATCGGCATGTTTATTTGATTTAGTTGGTTTAGCAGCATGACCAATGCGTAATGTAATAAAACCCTTAAGTATACCAAAATTTGGTTTTGGTTTTCTCCATTTAGCACTTTCTGCGCGACGCTCGAGGTGTGCAAAGATATGTGCTGTATTGTTTCTCAACATTTCGTCTTGCATATGAGAATTTTTCTCACGTAAAAGGTTTTACAAGGATGTGAAGTTAAGCATTGTACGTCTGATGAGTCTTATATATGACAACGACACTCATTCGCGAGGAACAAAAATTGATTTATAAGCATAAATTACAGAGGACACTGAATTTAAGTATTTGGAAAGCATACGCTTACTTATTTTTCATCTAATGGACTTTTAATATCAAAGCACACTACAAGGTAGTGTTATAGGCAAAAACTACAATAGAATGTAACCGTAATTAAAATTGTACCATTTTTAAAAGCATTTTTTTCGCATCCAGACAAAGATCGCCGTCACATGCTCCGCGTTAACTTTGTTAAAAAAATTATACTTTGAATAAAATTCAACGCATGGTCTCTATTTTGAGATTTTTGAATGTCATTAGGTGTAATGTTTTTTGAAACCACCTTGATAAAATTGGAATGTACGTAGAACGATCGTTGTACCGAATTACAGAAGAAAAAATTGTTTGAAACTCAAGATAAAAAGGAATATTCTTGCGAATGATTCAGGCAAGAATATCCCCAATTCTCCTTCCCATCTCACTGATTCAATTAAAGATACCATGAACATAAGACATTCTTAAAAATATATTAGATAAATGAACAAACGCAAAAAGTACCATCTTTCTTTCTTTGCCTCATGTTGAGTAGTAAAATGTAGTGGTGAACTCGGAACTACCAAAATTTCACAAAGAAAAAATTGTTGTTGACTAGAATAAAGCTTAAAATATGCAAAAGTATGTCCAATACCTAATTTCTGCATAAAGGACGTGGAGGTAATTGTGATAAACTTTGAACGAAAAACTTTAAAAGAAAAAAAGCTGAAGTAAGTGTAAGCGTGGTTGAGAACCCAATAGGGTCATAAAATAATATGGCTTCTACATTCGGTCACGCCTTTGGCGTAAGGAATAATTAGGTAAACCTTAAATCCTACAAGAGATTTTTCTCCAATACAAAAGGCACATTTAAACTTAAATATAAAACGACTACAACGAAGACAAAAGAAAACACAAGAACGTGGCGGACCTGATTTTCATATATGACAAAGAAACAAATTTTGAAAAATGATATATATATATATATATATATATATATATATATATATATATATTGTGGAAGAAGGCCAGGTCGAGACGTCAAGGCAAGGAATGCAATGTTTGGCGTTTATTCCGATAGACAACCGAGGTGCGTGCCACCGGTGGCGCCAAGGGATGATGACGATGGTATCTACACGTGAAAGAAGAAGATCCTGCGAAGGCTTACATTATTTTCCCGGGGGGTCGGAAGCGGTCAACCTGGCCGCTTCTAAGCAACTGCTGCATCGCAGCACACAAATGGTTTCAAACGAGACACATTAACGATTTTAGCGCAACCGGGACGTCGATCGGTTGGGGGATGAATAGGTGTCACTTTGTAGTTGACTGGGGAAGTTGGGCCGATGAATGTTGTGGGGCCCTTGGCCCCTCTGTTTTGGAGCATATTAATGCAGGTGGTGGCGTAGCGGTAGAACATCCGCCTCGCATGCAAGAGGACCGGGGTTCAAATCCCGGTGCCGCGCAATTCTCCACCGGATGACAAAAAAAAAATAAAAAAATCCGCGTGTCGATGGAATTGCATATACAGGTTTGGGGTGCGACCTGATGCCGGTGAATACCTCCGGCAACGCACTCCCTCACCAGAACAGGAGTTGGCCACCCTGGTGCAGTAATTGGCCACAACCTCCTATGATAAGCTCCATAAAACCCCGGCCCTCAGTCACCAGCGGCTGCGGAACAACTGACCACGGCGGCGGTCAGACCTGTGACGCAGCAGGGGGTGCTAAGAAAGCCTGGCTCCGCTGGACAGGCCGCCATTGGAAACTGACCCTGGCAACGTTTAATGCTAGAACCCTAGCTAGTGTAGCTAGTTTAGCAGTGCTGTTAGAGGAACTAGAGGGCATGAAATGGGATGTCATAGGGCTTAGTGAGGTTAGGAGGCCGAATGAGGCATATACTATACTGAAGGATGGGCATGTACTGTGTTATCGAGGTTTACCAGAAAGGCGACAACTAGGAGTAGGTTTCCTTGTCAATAAGTATATAGCGGGTAATATAGACGAATTTTATAGTATTAATGAGAGGGTTGCAGGCATCGTAATTAGGCTTAATAAGCGGTATAAACTGAAGGTTGTACAGGCCTATGCACCTACATGTAGTTATGATGACCAGGCAGTTGAAAGCTTCTATGAAGATGTAGAATCGGCAATGCGAAAAGTAAAGACGCAGTATACTGTACTAATGGGCGACTTCAATGCCAAGGTAGGGAAAAAACAGGCAGGAGACAAGGCAGTAGGTGACTATGGCATTGGTTCTAGGAATAGCAGGGGGGAGTTACTAGTTGAGTTTGCAGAGCGCAATAACTTACGAATCATGAATACCTTCTTCAGCAAACGGAAGAACCGGAAATGGACATGGAAAAGTCCTAACGGCGAGACTAAAAATGAAATCGACTTCATAATGTGTTCAACCCCCGCCATTGTGCAGGATGTAGAGGTAATCGGGAAAGTTCGATGTAGTGACCACAGGATGGTGAGGTCCCGAATTAGCCTAAATCTGAAGAAGGAACGCAATAGATTAGTAAGAAAATACCCATCAACGAATTAGCGGTGAGGGGGAGGGCAGAAGAGTTCAGGATCTCACTACAGAATAGGTATTCAGCTCTAACTGAGGATGACGACATTACCCTAGAGGCAAGGAACAATAATTTCAGAGATATCATTACTGAGTGCGCAGTAGAAATAGGCGGTAGAATAGTTAGAGAGGATACCGGTAAGCTGTCTAAGGAGACGAAAGATTTGATTAAGAAACGACAGAGTATGAAAGCTTCCAATCCAACAGACCAGATCGAATTGGCCGAGATATCAAAGCTAATCAATAAGCGCAAGGTGGCCGATATAAGGAAGTATAACATGGAGAAAATTTAGCATGCTGTAAAGAACGGGGGAGGCCTTAAAGCGGTAAAGAAGAAATTGGGCATAGGCAAAAACCAGATGTATGCGATAAGGGACAAGGCGGGCAACGTCATCACTAATATGGACAAGATAGTCAAAGTAGCCGAGGAGTTCTATACAGATCTCTACAGTAGCCGAAGTAGTCAGGACCGTAATGAGATTGGCGGTAGGGAAAAACAGTCAGACGTTCCACCAGTGACGAAGGACGAGGTCAAGAAAGCACTAGAAACTATGAAAAGGGGGAAATCAGCTGGAGAGGATCAGATAACTACAGATTTGCTGAAGGACGGGGGGGATATCGTGCTAGAAAAACTGGCCACCGTGTATACGCAGTGCCTGATGTCATCGACGGTACCGGAAGCATGGAAGAATGCAAACATTATCCTCATTCACAAGAAAGGGGACTCTAAGGACCTTAAAAATTACAGACCAATCAGCTTACTCTCTGTTACGTATAAGTTATTTACTAAGGTAATCGCTAATAGAATCAGGACAACCTTAGACTGCAATCAAGCAAAGGATCAAGCAGGGTTTCGGAAACGGTACTCTACTATCGATCATATCCATACCATCAATCAGGTCATAGAAAAATGCTCGGAATATAACCAGCCCTTATACATAGCATTCATTGATTACGAAAAAGCATTTGACTCAGTTGAAACCTCGGCGGTGATGCAGGCATTGCGAAATCAGGGGGTAGACGAGCCGTACGTGAAAGTGCTGGAAGATATATATAGTGGCTGCACAGCAACTATAGTTCTACATAAAGAAAGCAACAAAATTCCCATAAAGAAAGGTGTTAGGCAAGGAGACACAATCTCCCCAATACTATTCACAGCTTGTTTAGAGGAAGTATTCAGAGACTTGGAATGGGAGCAGTTAGGGATAAAGGTAGATGGAGAATACCTCAGTAATCTGCGATTTGCTGATGACATTGCCTTGCTGAGCAACTCGGGGGATGAACTGCAAATAATGATTGATGACCTAGACAGAAAAAGTAGAAAGGTAGGCTTGAAAATCAATATGCAGAAGACTAAGGTAATGTTCAAAAGCCTCGGGAAGGAACAGCAGTTTACATTAGGTAGCGAAATACTGGAAGTAGTTGGCGAATATGTCTACTTAGGACAGGTAGTAACCGCAGATCCGGATCATGAAAAGGAAATAACAAGAAGAATAAAATTGGGATGGAGCGCATTTGGCAAGCACTCGCAGATTATGACTAGCAGCTTACCGGTATCGCTCAAGAGGAAAGTATACAACAGTTGCATCTTGCCTGTACTCACCTATGGGGCTGAAACGTGGAGGCTAACCAAGAGAGTTCTACTTAAGTTGAGGACAACCCAGAGGGCTATGGAACGAAAAATGGTAAGAGTAACATTAAGAGATAGAAAGCGTGCAGAGTGGGTCAGAGAAATAACTCAAGTTAACGACATTCTAGTGGAAATTAAGAAGAAGAAATGGACATGGGCAGGACATGTAGTGCGAAGAGAGGATAACCGATGGTCGCTGAGGGTAACAAACTGGATTCCAAGGGAAGGAAAGCGTAGCAGGGGGCGGCAGAAAGTTAGGTGGGCTGATGAGATTAAGAAGTTCGCAGGGGTCAAGTGGATGCAGCTAGCACAGAACCGGGTTAAGTGGAGAAATATGGGAGAGGCCTTCGCCCTGCAGTGGGTATAATCAGGCTGATGATGATGATGATGATGAATGCAACAACGCAGCCGGCCGCACTCGGCCAGCGCCGACGCTACAGCGCATGTCAGGCAGCCTGGACTCTGACGCGTAACGTTGCACGTGACTCGCCGAGCGTCTAGACAAGCGACGAGCAAACAGCCGCAGGGGGCTTTTTTCCCGCTGGACGGCCCGGGCAGCGGCGTTCGCCGGGAGCTCTACGTGATTGTGTGCGTTTCCGAAACGTCGCGCTTTTGTCCGGCAGCGCAGGCGCTTTCCGGCCTCACCACATGCGGCTTGGCTCTTGTGTTTCCACCTGGTTGTGTGGCGTGTTATCGATGCTCGCTTCCTTGTACGGTGCTGTGCAGCAACTCGCAAGATTGTTTTCTTTCACCATGCGTTTCACCATGCCTTTCATCATAGAGTTTATTTTTGACTGCTCAAATTAAAGCGATTTCTTTTGTTCACGTTGTTGCCGGTCGTTTGTCGCATGGGTGGCGGCTCACGAACCCCCCTGAGTGAGGGCTGAGGCCCACATTTGGCGCCCAACGTGGGGCCTATACGCACTATAGAACTATACGCACTGCGAAAGCTCGACTCTAAGCTAATTTGGGATAAACTGCTAGAAACGTTCACCCGTATTGGCTTCCCAGCGCAGCTTATAACTGACAACGCAAGTTATTTCAAGAGCAGGACATTTACTGACTCTTGTAAAGCTCTCGGAGTACAGCACAAAAAAACCACACCCTACCACCCTCAAACGAACATTACAGCGCGGGTCAACAGAAACCTGAAGACAATGCTGGTGGCTTTCACAGAACGCCACAAGGACTGGGACGCTCGAATTCAGGAGATGGCCTTCGCCACAAGAACCACGGTGAACCGATCCACAGGTTTTACGCCAGCAGCCATTCTTCTTGGTCGCGAACTCCGGTTTCCTATCGAGCACGACGTTACTTCCAGCTCTGAATAACCACCATCCAATTACTCCAGGTTCGCCCAGGATCTATCGAGCCGCCTTGCCGGGACCCTGAAGGAGGGTCCACCGCAAGCACCTGCCGCTGCCATCTGCTGTTCTCGATGTTCACGGTGGCTTCACGAAGCTACTCATCTACAATCCGTCTCCGCGCCCGATTACTTTACTACGTGGGGAATCTCCCGGTTCTATTGAACCAGCCCACCTTCTCTCTGACCTGGATGCCTCGAGACCAACCGTGGTAACTACATCGATGCTCTGCTGTCCGATCCGACGCCTGATTCGTTGCCAGACGACTTCTTCCGAACCGCCATCGATGACGCCCTTCCTTCCACCTACCGGACGCAGCTTGCGGCCCATTTACAGACGTTTCGCTCCGCGTTCGACGCCGCCCACACACCTCTCGGCTGCACTTCCACAGTCGCGCATCACATTCAGACCGGCTTTAATACGCCTTTTCGACAGCGCCCCTATCGTGTGTCAGCGGTAGAGCGTCGCGTGATCAATGAGCAAGTTGAGGACATGCTAAAACGTGGTGTGATCCGTCCATCTCAAAGTCCCTGGTCTTAACCAGTGGTGCTAGTAAAGAAGATGGCTCAGTTCGCTTTTGTGTTGATTACCGGCGCCTGAACAAAATTACCCACAAGGACAATTACCCCCTGCCGCGTATAGACAACGCTCTTGATTGCCTCCAAGGTTCCGAGTACTTATCGTCTCTTGATTTACGTTCCGGTTACTGGCAAGTACCAATGGCCGCCTGTGACAGAGAGAAGACCGCATTTGTTACCCCGGATGGCCAGTATGAATTTAATGTAATGCCCTTCGGTTTGTGCAACGCGCCCGCCACATTCGAGAGGATGATGGATAACATCTTGCGGAAGTTCAAGTGGCACATCTGCCTCTGCTACCTGGACGACATTGTTGTCTTTTCCACCGACTTCGCCACGCACCTAGAGCGCTTGCGGCAAGTTTTGGTTTGTCTTACTGATGCGGGCTTACAACTAAATATCAAGAAGTGTCACTTCGGTGCCCGGGAGTTGACCATTTTGGGGCACATTGTCTCTAAGGAAGGTGTTCGCCCTGATCCGGCCAAGCTGCGCGCAGTGGCGGAGTTTCCTAAACCGGTCTCGCTCAAGCAACTTCGAAGCTTCATTGGTCTATGCTCCTATTTTCGGCGCTTCGTGCGGAATTTCGCTTCTATAATTGCACCCCTTACGAAGCTACTTGGGGGAAACAGTGACTTAACTGCGTGGTCGGTCCAGTGCGACGATGCGTTCAGCGCATTGCGCCGTCTTTTGACTTCGCTACCAATCCTTCGCCACTACGACCCCACAGCACCTACCGAGGTCTATACTGATGCGAGTGGCGTTGGTTTCGGAATTGGCTCAACGGAAAAATGGCTTTCAAGAATACGTCGTCGCGTACGCGAGTCGCGTCCTCTCCAAAGCTGAATGCAACTACTCAGTTACGGAAAAGGAGTGTTTGGCCATTGTGTGGGCACTAACGAAATTCCGACCCTACCTGTACGGTCGCCAGTTTGACGTCGTCACGGACCACCACGTGTTATGTTGGCTGTCCTCTCTTAAAGACCCGTCCGGCCGCCTCGCTCGATGGGCTCTCCGCCTTCAGGAATTTGACATCCGCGTTATATATCGGTCTGGCGGTAAACACATGGACGCCGACGCTCTGTCTCGTTCTCCCCTATCCATCGCACCTGCTTTCTCCTCGGCGGCTGATCCCGTCCTCTCGTCTCTAACGATCGCTGATATGCCTGCGGAGGAGCGAAAAGACCCATGGCTCGCATCTCTTATCGACATCGTGTCCACTTCACCAAACGCTGCGCCTTTCGGACTTTACGCCGTCAAGCACCACACTTGGCCCTACGAGACGGTCTTGTCTACCGCCGCAATTATATGCCTGATGGTCGACGGTGGCTTCTCGTCATTCCCCACCATTTACGACAAGACATTTGCGCCTCATTCTATGCCGACCCTCAGTGTGCCCATCCTGGTATAGTCAAGACGTTTCAGAGAATTTCTCAACGCTACTATTGGCGCGGCATGTACGGTTATATTCGCAAATACGTCCGCTTCTGCATCGCCTGTCAGCGCCGCAAGTCACCCACACCTCGTGCTTCTGGCCCCTTACAACCACTTCCATGCCCGGCCCGCTCTTTTGACCACGTTGGCGTTGACCTTTACGGGCCACTTCCCTGCACGGTCTCTGGGAACCGGTGGATTATCGTCGGCATCGACCACCTCACCCGGCATGCCGAGACCGCCGCTTTACCAGCCGCTACTGCCCGTGAAGTTGCCCTGTTCTTGCTACATCATTTTGTTCTTCGCCACGGCGAGCCGCGAGAGCTACTGAGTGACCGAGGACGCGTCTTTCTTTCCAACGTCGTTGAAGCTGTACTGGCCGAATGTCTCATCATACATCGGACCAGAACAGCCTACCACCCTCAAACTAACGGGCTGACTGAGCGCTTCAATCGTACTCTTGGAGATAGCTCACAATGTACGTTGGCGCTGATCAGACCAACTGGGACGCTGTTCTTCCTTTCGTGACGTACGCATACAATACCGCCACGCAGTCAACCACCGGATTTAGCCCTTTCTTCCTGCTTTATGGGCATGAGACATCGTCCACGATGGACACTATTTTACCATATCGTCCTGACTCCTCCGAGTAGACTCTCCTTTCAGACGTTGCCAAACATGCGGAAGAATGCCGCCAGTTAGCCCGCAGTTTAACATCGGAATCGCAAGGCCGCCAAAAGTATCGTCACGACAAAGATCAGACGCCACACATTTTCCCTACAGGATCCCTTGTCTGGCTCTGGGTTCCTGGCACCCCACCGGGATTGTCATCAAAATTTCGAACCGAGTACCACGGCCCCTACAGCATTGTCCGCCAAACCTCCCCTGTGAATTACATCGTGGAGCCACTCACTCCCTCTTCGGACATGCGTCATCGCGGCCGCGAAACTGTGCACGTGAGCCGCCTAAAAACATACTACGATCCGCTCCTCTTGCCCTCACCATAAGTCGCTCCTCTTCGCAACGGGGGAAATTGTAGTGAACTCTGCGAAGATATTATGAAGACGAGGATGAACTAGGCGAGGATATCAGAAAGACGAGGAGAAGAACGACGAAGTGCCGCTGCGCTGCTCGAGCTCGCTTGTGGAGGCCTAGACTGGCTGTGCTCTTGTGTGGTTCTCTGTGCAACTTGGAGAGGGATATTATCCCTGTTAAAGGACAGTAAAGGCCCCCTTTTAATATATATATATATATATATATATATATATATATATATATATATATATTGAATTGTTCATAATATTTCACTAAAATACAAATGGCGAGAAAAAATACATAAACCGGAAAACATTTCAACTGGCGATAAGAAGGCAAAGAATCAAGGCCAGACTTTTGTTCGCTCGCAGTCCTCTAAATCACTGCAGCGGCTATTTCCGGCGATGCTAATGAATGTACAAAATTTAGGCTCTAAATAAAAATGAAAACCAGCTTCTGTACTATATGTCCCTTAAACTTGTTCTTCCTCTCGTTTCCAAATACGTCTCCCCCTGGAATCTTGGAGCAGACATTTCATATTTGAATATGCATAATTTCTTTCAACTTTCTGATTACCACCGTTCAGACTACCCCAATTGGATACTTAAACATGTCGCCATTAGATGGTTTGTCTCCTGAGCACGCTTACATTCACCTTTCTAACTGTTGTAACATTTAGGATTATCGCGAGCTTCGTAATTATTTCTCTTTAAGATTTTAACATTAGTTCTGAAATAAATACTAGGGCGTTCTTCAGATAAAGCTGGATACACGTTCTATCGCGAGATATATTCATTTGTTCACATTCAACAACATGTAGCCAACTCATCGATGGAGTTTTCTTTGCTGGCCTCTTCTGTTCCCACGTCAAGTCCTCACTAATATCAGATATAACAGCTATGGTTACTAAAGCGCACATTTTCTCTTATCTCAACATCAAGGATGATGACTTTAATAAAGCATAACGTGAAACATATTTATCTTTAGTCCCTATTCAAGATGTCGCTATGTCCCGTTCTGGCTCTTCTGTTGCTTATCGAAGGTATTCATAAAGCATATATTCTGCCGTTCCATGAACGCAACTGATAACTATTTCATTCCCTCTTTGGACCCTATGCTATTTTCAGACTCTTCCTTATATATAACTTGATTGTTATCTGTGTTTTCCGTTCGCCCATCAGGGCAGTATACAGTGTTTTTACTTTAAATTATGGTAAATATGTGTCTTTACATGGTTTCAATGTGTGTGGTTACCATTTTACATTCATTTTGCACCATTTAATGCTTAACAACAACACGTGACATCGTTGTGTTATTACAAATGTTTATTGCATTACCCCCTACATGGCTAATAAAGGTTCAGTTCAGTTCAGTTCAGTCGTTCAGTCGTGTCCGACTCTTCGTGACCCTATGGACCATATCACGCCACGCTTTCCGGTCTCTCACTATCTTACTAAACATCACATAATTTCATCTGCAGCGCCTCGAGGATGCCATACAAACATCGCGTTCGCTGCGTATCCCTTCTCCGGTGACCCTCAACCTTTCCCAACATCAATTCTTTCTCCAGCGATTCCTCTCTTCTCATCAGATGACCAAAGTAGCCGAGCTTTACCTTAGAATTTGACCTCCAGTGAGCAGTCAGGGTTTATGGTCGACATATTCGATTGATTTGATCTGGCAGTCCGAGGAACTCACAAGAGATTCCTCCAGCACCATAATTCAAACGCGTCATTTCTTCGGCGGTAAGCCGTCTTCACGGCCCAACTATCGCATCCATACATCACAACTTGAAAGATCATAGCACAAGTTCTACGGGTCTAGGTTGGCAGACTAATGTCTCTGCTCTTTACTAGGCTGTCAAGGCTAGCCATGGCTCGCTTTCCCAGAAGCAGGCGTCTCCTAATTTCCTGGCTGCAGTCTCCTATACCAAAAAAAAAAGTCAGGAATCCTATACCACGATTTCTTTTGTGTATTGAATGAATATCTATAGCCAAGTTCACATTTGTCTTTCCAGAACACATTCGATAATGTCCTACAGGCGAATCTGTATGTTGCTTCCATGTTGGTATGAATTCACTATATTTAATATGATTCCCGTCAACCCATTGGTTGCATCTAAGGCAGGCAGTTGTTTTTTGTGATAAAGCACACAGAATGCTGCTGCACGATAGTATGCGTGTGACAGTCTAATCATTACTTTTTAGCCAAAGCATGAGACGTAGGTGCCAGACTTGCCTTTTGAACGAGAGGTTCATAATAACAAAAAGCGCAATTAGCGAAATTCGCTATCTAACTAGGCCACAATATGTGTGCTACTGCACCGGTCGGCGTTTTTATAACAAAATAAGCTTCGATAACTGCTCACGTGACTTGGTCATGATAGCGGCAAAGACCATCAGTTTTTCAAAACAGGGAATAGCATTTGTAAACCCAGCAGTGTGCAGGTGGGTTGTTCCGCGAATCACTGCCGATTGAATTGCACTACTCGGACAGCCTCATATTCAAACAGCGCCCTAATTGGCTGATGTACAGCCTTTGCCAACAGTGTAGAGCCTGGGAGGTCTCCTTTTGAACCATGTGGTGGCGCTGATTTACCGTTCAACAGGCTCCGAACAGTGAACGTGCATTACAAGCCACACAAATTAGCTCAGAAACAGTGTTCCTGGGGTTTACACTTTTGGCAAAGACTACATTCTACCCCATGACAGCGGCAGTGGGTACACAAAACCCTTCTTACACGTGGTTAAGGAAGACATGTGCGTTTTTTGTGCAAACCCTGTGGCTTTTGTAGCTCCCGCCATCTTTCGGTCGACTTGTGGGAGCTGAGTGTGCAGAAGACTGACTGTTGAGAATCACTGTCACCTGATTATGAGCTGCAAACAAAAGACACTGCTTGACGACAATGATTTGCGAACTATAGCAAAAAACAAAACTGCCAGCGACAATCGAAGAGATGAGCAACGAGAGCCTTCTTCTTTCTTCATGCTGAACTTAAAGACTTTCCGGGGCATTCGCGAAAAACACTCTCCAATGGAATCATTAAGGAATTAAGCTACCCGCGCCAGAATCTCCAATACTAGCGCTGTAAAAGTAGTAAACGTGACGCTGACAGGATTCACTGTAAAATATGAATTTCGTCTCATGCACTGTTTGAATGAGAAATTTATATCCATTATTATGCGATAGACGTCAATAAATGGTGAGCCTTCCATGATATTCTTTCATTATTACATGCTATCGTCATCATCCCGCGGCGCCGTCTCAGCCTCGCGCCTCGGTTCGCTGGAGGGGATAAACGCTAGACACGGCATACCTGGCCAAGCCTTCACGACCTTGCCAACTCGACCTAACGTTGTTTCACAATATAAACAAATCGCCCTTATGAAAAGAACTATTTTGCTGCGCTTAGGCAACACGTGAGTGCGGTAAGGCGAATTAGACACTTATTAGGTATCCTTTAAGTAATTCTTGTCAAAAGTCACACAACTTCGAAGTCTTCCTTTTGTTGCGACGTCGTCAGCCACGATTCCTCATTTTTGACAAATTTTGACCGGCATGATTACTTTTCCTGTGTTCGTAAATAATACTTATGTTCGATTACATATTTTTTCATCTAGTTTATACAAATGCGGCATTTTTCCGGTCACTGCATCATATTGCTACACTGCTTCGACGGCTTCTGCTGATTTTACGTCACAACTAAGGTGAAAGAAAGAGAGGTGCTCTAATAGCGCTGCGAGGAGAGGCCGTTTAGTGTGACTGTTACACATGACGCGGCCGCCAGGGACAGCAGCGGTACTGGGGACCTTTCTCGTCTCTCGTTTCAGTTGCGTTCTTATGGGCGGTCCTAAGGCAGGTTTTTGATTTGGACCCATACGGGCGTTCGCCTGCTAAAATATTTTATTTCGGTTGGAGATATATGCCTTTACATTTCTACTATTTTATTGATTATAATTCTACTGAGGGCTGTGTGAAGGATTTCTTACTGGTACTCAATTTCGAGGTTTGCGTGATAGTGGAATATTGCGATATTTGCAGAAAGCCCTCGAGTGAGTGCCGCGTAAAAGGAAGAGAAGTAGATTAGTCTCCGCTGCTGTCAACCTGCACAAGTTTTCCAGTGCTCTCGGGATAAAAAAGGAATAAGGACACCATGGGGCGCCTAAAAGTTTCGATATTCGAATAACACGCTAAATACGTCAGTACGGACGGATCTAATGTTTTTCTTGCTGACACTCAGACACAAACAGAATGACAAGTATTAAAAACGTTGAGCCCGAAGGCGACCCAACGTGCTAGCCTTTCTTTTTTTTATCACGTAGTAAAACAATACGGCACGTTTTCAAGCAAAAATGCGACAATCGATTGTTTAACTTGTGTATGGGAAGTAGAACCGGAGAAAGCTTTTATTTAAAAGAAAATACGCACTTGTGCGGTACATAAGGAGGTAGCGTATATCGTTTAAAATACCTGGCATCATTCTACTTGAATGCTTAAACAAAACTTAGTGCATAAATACTCGTATCAAAACAAAGAACCAAAACCAGCACCGCATGTCTTTCTCAATCGGCAGGCGCACGTACCAACTGCAACGAGCTTAGGCCGTATTGTATATCGTCGAGCAGATTCCATCGGCTCAGTTACTCAGCAGTTGTTTCGTTTTGGATTGCCGAGCAAAGCTAGAGATATGAGGTCTCGCAGAAACCGTGATACAAATACCATACTACATTGTTCTATAGCCAGCTAGCTGTTTTTATGAGCACGTTTTTCAGCTTCCACAATACAGTATACTGCATTACGCGGTCTTTCTCACATTATGAAATTTGCTTTTCAACCTTCTTTGTGGGCTGAACTGTCTCAACCTCACTACAAAAGTAATTTAGTGGATTTGTTGTTATATTTACTTCATGGGGGCTCAGCGGTGATTCGTCGATGGGGAGATGAGAATTAAGCTTACAGCATATTTTCGGAATACTGCTCCCACTCTCTGCAGCATTTAGAATATATGAGCAGCCAGGCCGAGAAGCTGGTTTTCTCGCTTGAGGTGTAAAGACCACCTTCCGCTGGCGAAATGCAAGAAAAGCAGATATCGGGTCAGGAAACATACTTCTTTGCAGTCGCAATCTAAGAGACTGCGTAAGAGAGTCTAGCACATCGTTGAAGACCCGTCCGCTGAGCTTCCCATCCCCTCTGAGTCATTTCTATCGGCCACATGATGACATGACAACTTTGTGTGAGCCCCACGAAGCAGCAATTCTTAGAAAACGCGCTCTGTGGGGGCGAGCGCGGGTGTTGTCGAGCAGACGCCTCTTTCTCCTTCCTCAAAAATTAAGTTATTCAATTATTGTCACGAAATGGGTGCACATTTCCTTTAAGGCAGAGCGGCGCGAAGGAATCCCGCGCAGCGTCTGCTTAGGGTGTACTTACCAGAACATTTCAGAAACGTTTCTTGTTCCGGGCGGGGAGCGCCAGCAGCATTGCGCGCATCGGCGCCACCCCCTCCTCATTACTCGGCGGCCACTGTGACTGACCCGGCCGAGAAGGTGCGGCGTGCCCTATTTATTGAGGTCTCGGCGCTGCGGAAGCCAGCCAGCCAGTGTTGCTGTGAGTTAGCAAGTACTACTGCTCGGCTCCAGGAGTGAACCCGCTGCTCGGGAAGCCTGCTAATCTGCGAGGGCGTGGCGCCCTTCTACAGAACGGCTACATTGTAAGTCTTCAGACGCCGGTCTGCGACAGGCGACAGTTCCCGGCAGGGCGTCGAAGCAGAAACGGAACAGAACCCAGATTTTCGCCCCGAACTGAGGGGAGCCAGAATTTGTTTCCGTCACCTAGTAACCGGTTCGGAATACGCTTGCGAATAATTTTACTAACAGCTTGCCTTTATTAATTTTTTTTTTCATCGCTGCTTGTGAAGCGCTCTTCTGGTTTGTTTCCAGAGCGCCACTGCATGCTCGAAACATCACAACAGCATTGAAAAATTGTCCCTTGCAAAATAATGTCAAGAACAATGCAAAATATAATGACACATGTATAGCACTAATCTCTGGTGTCGGGTTATCGTTTCATCCAGAATACGGGCAGCCGCTGCACAACGCAATGACGTCGCTCATGTAGAAAGTTCCTTCATTCGAGAGCCTTCTTAAGCACTGAAATAGCAGCATACAATTCCTAAGCTGAGTTACACATTAAAAAAATAAATATTTATCCCGCACAACGCAAAGCAAGTGATGGATCCGTAGAAGATATGACGCAAATTATTTTATTTTTCTATCGTTCGACGCTGCAGCAATGCGTCAATTGACACTAAGCATAGCAGCTGTATACGATTAGACGCCATAAGATGCAGTTTGGTTGACCGAGACTTCACAATGATAAATCTATGCTGATGATTGGAAGGCCGCTTTCGGCAGCAATTGACTGGTCTATACTTGAGTTGTATTTGAAAAAGGTGATTCCCTAGGTCGATTCTACTTCCTTATTCTTTTCCTTTCGTCCTTGGCAATTTCAGCTTGTTTAGTTGTTTTATTTTTCTTAGCAAGTTAAACTATGCTAGGATTGAAGCTCTGATGTTCAAATGTGAAGTCTGGATGGAGCGAAGAACTGAGTGGGATTACTGCTAAGAGGAGTAATTCGCAAGCACTCTTCAGTTTTCTATCCTTTCAGCCCGTGCAACTACAGTGTCGAAAAAAAAAGATTGAGTTTCATTGCTTTATCCGCATCCACAGGCGTGAATACCTGACACAGACTAGAAAGGTGGCACTGCAAGCTAGAAGGGAAATACTGAGTGAAAACGTAACTAATGGGTAACCTGTTTACGGACTGAGCGTTGAGGAGGACGGTCGGGACAAAAGCCTATCAAAACAGAGGAAGGGACCGGGTGAAGCAGACCGATGGATTCTGTTACTATAGGCCTCAATTAGAGAAACAAAAACAGAAGAGGATATGGCAGTTAATATTTAATCGATGAAAAGTAGCATTAAACACCCTCAGTTGCATATTTTGTTGAACAGCTAGGAAGGAAAACCGCGTTTAATGCCCACATGGAAGTGGCGTCGTAGGATGGCCGGCGCGATCATGTACCGCTACAAGCGGCCACACAATTTTCCGCTCAGAGCTTACAAGTAGAGAATGAGATTGAAGCATTTTTAGATAAAGAAAAAAAAAAGACTGCCTGCATCAACTTGAAGACAGCAGTTTTCTCAAAATTAAAGAATTATAAATCCTACTCTACGCTTTTGAAAATGTGCCCATAAAAAGCAGATTCGAGAAGTTGAAAATTTGGGGAAAGAAGTTGCGGCGCCCATAATTGTAATCGTTAGCTCCAGTTGTGCTTGCTGTGTAATCTACACATCTCAGCGCCATGTGATCTTTTTCTGGAATAGAGAATATCCTCTCGTCATCGAAACCCGAAAATCCTCAACAACCCTCGACAATGTCATCTTCCTTCGGTCTTTCTATTCTAGCAAATAAAAGATTTGGTAGCATTTACTGATCACATAATAAAATATTTGCTAGCAGCCTTGCTTTTTTAAATAATGCTACTAAACATACCGTGCTAGCTTCAAAGGGGTTCTAGCAGTATTCAAGAAGTGCTTGAGACTGAGCGAGTTGGAACATCTTCTCACAAATGCTGCGCTGCTTAGGTGTACACGGACAAAGGAACTGGACAAACGCTGAGGTTAAGCGCAGTATATACCGCGCCTATGCAGGCAACCATGATGCGCAAGAAGACAGTGATTGCATCACGTCGTGCCACAGGAGCGAGACAATCCGTCGTCTCGGCAAATTTAATGGCTACAACCCAAATACGTGGTGAAGGGGACTTTGGTGACCTCTTTCGGGTCATAACGAACGAGTGCCTTTGTGTCTAACTTCCATAGCAACGCCAAATGCAGAAGTGTTCCCATGCTACGCTATATATAGTAACATTTATGGTTTATACATGGTTAGTCTTGGGGTTAGTGCTTGGTGTGGCACTAGTCTGATAATGAAGTCCTTTATTGGAAACCGGTCGAAACTTAATGTGCATGTAGTTGTAGTTGTTCCGCTCTAATCTAAATGTCGTCTAGTTCTTGTTTGCGTCGTTTTTGCGCTGCGTATGTTTACAAAATATGTACCAACACGCCCAACTCGCCACACTAACTTTAAACTAAAACTCGCAATAAATTTTGCGTACCAGAAAAGCACAGCAGGAAGCATTGTTTCCTTTTAACTTTCGGCGCACGACAGCTTTAGTTGTTTAGAGGCCAATGACAATATTAATTTTTTCCCATCCTGCTCTAATTGTCGGTCACCCGTTATAAACATTTGCTTAGATCTGCAGAGCCAAGTACAGCCCGTTACATCTGAAGGCAAAAACAATAGATGGACTACTATATGAATTGCCAGCTTTTATTATAACTGAAACAGGAAAGTAAATGCAGTATTAAAAAAGTAAAGTAAAAAAATAGGCATGTTTTTTTACCCGTTGGAACCTGTTAGGCTGGTGTCGAACCGGTTGGAACCTGAAATGAATACGTCTCCAGAGCCGAACCGTAACCCGAAAGGCGTAAACGCGAACCTTAACAGAACGCCCAAAAATTCTAGTTAGCTCAATACCCTGGTTCCCAGTAGACTATTTGGTGGTTATATGTTGTGAATATCTTGTGCATTCTTCAGTGTTGTAATGCCTTTGTATTTATTGAAGAGGTTTTTGTTGCGTGCTTTAGATTGCTTTTATGTGAACCTCTTGTCTGCGTATTTAAGGGTTATTGTGAATTCCTGTGTATCGTCTTTTGCTGTGCATAAAGATTGTTTTGCTTGGTAATTCTGACTGCAACCCTTACTCTGGCTTGAACCAGTGAAAGCTGGGCACCAAACGGCCACTCCCTCCTTGTCACTACCGATAGCTGTCTTCCGACCGAGCTTGCCACACAAGTCGATGAAATCAATTTTGAGACTGGAACAGCTACCCCCCGTCACTGTAAGAGTGTCAAGGAGTGTGCGTACCAATAGTGACGCATCGTTAATAAATTTTATATTTAAACTGGTTGCAATTTGTAAGCGGTAAGAAAGCTTCAGAATGCTAACAAATAGATGAGTAAATAACGAAAATAAAAATGCGTCTAGTTTATGGACATTTAGTGCTGATTGAAGTGATAAATTATCAGAGCGGTGTTTATGGTAGAAACATATATTGCAAATACTACAAAGGTTAGGGGCCCAGCCCTCTATATGGCATTTGGAGACCCTCTATGTAAGAAGGGCCCTCTTACAAAGCAATGACGAGCCCTTACAGGGCCAGAGTAGCGAGATCGCAAATAATAAAGTTTTGCATTTCCTGATCGGAGGTATTGGTGAGCAGGTGTTCCCAGCAATTTAGGCACACCTCTTGAGAATGAGGATGTGGGAATGATAGGCATGTGAGTAGTGTGTGTAGAAAGTCACCCGGTTTCTCGCTAAGGTTGCAGGAAAAGGAAACTGATCAGGAAATCGGGCGTCGAGAAGGACGCGGTATGGTGATGTGCGTGTTTACAGATAACACTAATGGGCAGCTTTTGGCATCGTCACGGCCGGGGAAGTGGTTGCGTATGTTCTCCTATTTTCTCTGTGGCAGCTAGGGATGTCACGAGAGGACAGAAGGCACTCCCGAGCATATCAGGAAGACCTTTCCTACCAACCTTGCAAAGTGAGACCTCGAGCCAGGGAGTGAGCCTCCTCACAACCGGGAAAGCCCGCATGTGCGGCTTCCCAAATAAGAGGGACAAATTTTCGGCCTGCCAAAACGCAAAATGTGGTGAATGGTGGTTGAATTATAGCGTTGGCAAAATTAATGATAACCATTTTAGAATCCCAGATGAGTTTGGTGGCGGGAGTGGAGGTCATGGACAGTGCAAAGGGTGCCAACTCCACCTGTGTTGTAGTATCGGAGAGAGTTGACGAAGCAGAGAAAAGTTTGCGTGATTGTTTGGAACTGCTAGCACCTTTGAATGGGCGTTCGCATAAAGAACCCACCTAAATATGCTACACTGGAGCCTTCTGCATATTGTCTGTGTACGCCTTGCACCCTGGCTGTTCTGCGCTTGCCGTCCCAATCTAGGTTCACGTTTCTAGGCAGGGGGAGGCACTACAATCTCGGAGCAATTTGCAGGAGTTAATTGGGGCCTCCAGATGGGAGTCCAATAGGGGATACATGTAGAGAAGTGAGCAGTACGCGACCTGCTTGTGTACGCGAAAGACGTGTTATGTAAGCTGTCAGCTTGGTTTTACAGAGTTATTTAATGTAGGTAGGGCCTAGGCGGCTTCAATACGCGGCTTCAATAAGTCGAGGTGATGAGAGGAAGGAGCCGTGCTGCTTTTGTGAAACTGCGGAGTAAAGCCGCCTATTAAAAAGTAAACAGACATGCCAGTTTACACTTGTCAGTGCCGTATTACTTTAAACCAGAGAACTTTGTTACACCATTTTTACCACTTTTGTGACACGTATTACAATATTACGCGCACGCATAACGCTATTCATGCCCAAAAAATGCCCCTTTTCCCGAATAATGTCAAACGTGCACTTCATTCTAGGCTTTGAATACGCTGACGGGCTTTTCAGTCACTTAAATTTAGAGTATACCATACGCAGCACACAAGGATTCAAGTCGAGTTCTGAAGTGTCCGTTAAACGCAATACTTTAGGTAGCACACTGCCTAAGCGATGGCTCGTGGAATAAGTCATGCATTCTGAGCCGGTACAGAAGCTTGCGACTTACTTTGCTTTGGGATATGGTACAGTTGAGCTCGGAAGATACTTGAAAGATTTGTTAAAGCATTTATACTATCACGACATAATTTGTCCCCTCTAGCTTTTGCTAGCTTCCTGGGCAGATAAGCTAATGTGTGAGGTCACAACCACGTGGCGCCAGTCGCCCTGACAAATATTTCAATTTCGACACCCAAAACAGGGAATGATGAAGCCTATGGCTGCCTATGAACTTTAGTAGTGTTTTCCGACTGAAAAAAAAAAAGTAATTGGAGTGGATTACAACCGGCCGAATTCCAGACCGGGCACACGGGGTCGGTAGCCGACCGTCTTATTCGCTCAGCTTGCGCGTGAACGGTTTTCCTCCTTATTGCCAGGTTTAGCCAGCTTAAATATGCAGCATATGAAGCGACGGCTTTAAGATTGCGCTACCAGTAGTGTAAACCTCGTCGCCTGCACGGTGAAGCCTATGCTCCGGCACCGGAGCTCAGCTGATCACGAGGGACACGTATAAACTACCACAGTTTGAAACGGCTGCCCCCAGATGGTGTAACATGCGAAGCGCAAACTACAGCGCACCAGGTCTTATCCACAGCAGGTTTGTGTCAGGCAAGTGAGTACAAAAACAGCGTTTGAGGATTTTAAAAAGTAGGGCGAAGTAAGGGCCGGCATATTGCTTATGATCAATTTAACAATGGTGACTCGTTCACTAATACTTGAATTTAAAAACTACACATCACAGTTAAACAGCTTCGCCCTGCTTACATAATATGATTCATTTGTTCCTGCAGTATAGCTAACAGAAGTGGAGCCCTTACGGCAAAGCATCCGCCGTGCTTTCTGAAGGCACTGGCTTCGAACCCTGTTGCTGCCACGTCCCCACCGAATTGCAATTAGTACAATATTTCCTCAGGACTAGTGTTCAGCGGTTCTGGACTGTATGTGTTGGAAAAAGGGCCACCCGTTCAATCTTTTCCTGTCTTCTTGTCCGTCACAAATTTGTTAGACTCATAAACACGTATCCAGATGTGCAGCTCACCGTGCTATTTTTGTAGAATCGAGGAGAATTGAGGAAGCAGGGAAACGTTTTGCATGATTGTTAGTAAGTGTTAGTACCTGAACTATGGGTATTTGCATAATTGTCTTCGTCTACATATGCTACATTGGGGTCTTCTCCATATTGTATGTGTAAGGCTTGTGCCCTGGCTGTTCTGCCGTTCCTGTCCCGTTCTGGGTTCATATTGCTAGGCAGGGAGACAATAAATATTGGGCCAAATTGAAGCAGGTAATTGGGTCCCTGCAGGGATTCGTATTTTGCATGCGTGTAGAGAATATAGCAGTGCGCGGCCTGCTAGGGTAAGAGAAAGATGGTGTCATCTTATCTGTCAGCTTCATTTCACGGAATTCTTGATATGTATTTATGGCCCCTGATTTCAGTAAGCGGTGTGTGGAGGTGCAGGAAAGAAAGCGCAGTGCTGCTTTTGAGCAACTGTGGAGTAAAGTGTTTATTCGATCTCACTCCTTGCTAGTCAGGGGTAAGCAAGGGCATATGGCTCCTCCAGTAACGTATACTTGAGTATGGCGAAGTGTATTTCTTTCGTGAAGGCCTATTTCCCGTTGTGCTACTGGACGGATGAGTCGAGTAGTTTGTTGCAAATGAGCATGGGAGTGCTTTCATTACATACCGATGAGCACAAAGGGAGTAGAGGGTCATTTAAAATACTGTGACTGAGTTACTGAAGCTGCCAGTTGTGTGCCGGTTGTCATAGTAATAGGACTATCAAGATAAGTGGATTTTTGTTGGCAGAGGAAAAGTTGAGATTTATACAGTGAGCAGGATAGGTCTGATATGTGTCAATAGTGTTGAGCGCTGTTTGGATTTGGGTTTGTAAGGTGGCGTCACTGCCTCGGCATGCCTAGACCGTGATGTCATCCGCATATAGAGAGAAATTTATGCCTGGAAGTTTAGAAATTTGCGTAGAGGAATAAGAAAATTTTAAGAGTGTCGTTGAAAGGACCGTTCCTTGCAGTGTTCCCCAATCGCCGAGCTTGATGCTTGAAAGCGTATGGGGCCTAGTGTGAGAATCGCTTTTCGGTTTCTGAGGAAAGCCTTCATGTAGGTATACATATGGCTGCCTACTTGGCAGAGTGGGTCACATTATCGAATGTTTTAATGAGATCAACTCCAAGAATGGCTCGTTTATCGGGAGTTTTTGGATCAAGGATCAGTACAGTCGTGAGCAAAAGTGGTATACAACACTCAGCAAGGGACAGAGCTCAGGAAAAATGCGCCAAAATGCCGCCTAGCGACAGCGCAAGAGACAGCAACAGTGACACATGCATGTGTATAAAATGGGGCACTGCCATTATTGTTCCGATCACAAATAGCTGTTACTAGATGAAGTTGGCATGCAGTTTTCGCGAGCTCCGCCACCGGCTGAGTGTTGTATACCACTTTTGCTCACGACTGTACTTTAGCTGTAGGAATACATTTACTAGCCAGATTCGGTTGGAAACAAACATGTAGTTGGTCAGGAGCTTCCGTTCCTCGAGAAAGCTGCATAGTGATGTATGAATCACTTGCCGAATAGATACTTCTAAACAAGAAGTCAGAGAAAGAGGTCGGAGATTGGTGGGGAGAAGCGGTTTGCCTGGTTTTGCTTGACTGGGACTTCTGCTTCCTTCCACTAAGTCAGCAATTGCTTTGTTGCAGACTTTATTAAAGTAGTTGATTAAGGCGGTTATGAAAATGTGTATACGTTGCGCACAACTTTATTGCTGATACCTTCTTATCCGGGAGCTAAGGGTGAGTTGGGGTTGTGAAGTTCTGCCATTTCTTCCTCTTCAGTGATGAGCTGGCTCAGGGTATTAAAAAAATTCTTATAGTCCGAGTGAAACATTGGCTAGTAAGATGCAAATTATGCCCCATTGATGCCCAAGTAGCTGTGAGCGCGGTGTGAGGGAAGTGTGAATCAGGTGAGGGAAGTGTGAATCACTACAAAGACATAGGTCTTTGTAGTGACGTAATTGGAATGGGCCTTTGAGAGGTCGGGAAAGGTTCCATGTTTGAGACAGGCAATGTCTTCATCCAAACAGTAACAAAGGGATTTCCAGGTTTGCCTGAAAATAGTGGCTGCGTGTACGTCTGTCCTTTTTGAGTAGGCCCGGTGCGTGGCATGGGGTTCTGTACAATGTCTGGTTTTGCCAGCGTCTCTCAATCCTGGCTGTAAATTCACAGTGGTATAGGAGCCGAGCATCAATAGTATCACTGGGGCAGTCAGTAGGTAGTTCTTTTATGACTTCCTGGACGTACTTCGTGTAAATGTGCCGTCCAAGTGATGACGTCGGTAATGAGAGCAGCTGTCCGGAGAGATCTGGATTTCTGAAGGCAGTCCCACTTGACGAGAGTAGCTGCCCTGGGTGAACGGTGAGATAGGTGAGTATTAAGGAGGATTTCGGGAATGTAGTGATCACTGCCTAAGCACTGCTTGGTGTTTCACCAAGTAGCTGCTGGGAGCAGGCAGGTGAAGGTAAGATCGGCTGCAGTGTCTCTGCCCACACTTTATCCTATGTGTGGGGTAAGTGTGGTCAGTGATGAGAGATAGCCCTGCCTTTTGCACAATGGGCGATAGACTGCGGCATTTTTGGGAATCATGCTAAATCCGGTGCGGTAAAATTACTCACAAGCTGGAGAGGACATTTGTTGGCGATCCTTTTGGCCAGTGTGAAGTGATGATCAAAGTTCGTATTGAGCTGTTATGTGTTACTATATACACTGAGGATGACAAGGCTTTTGGCCTGCGTATGCTGAAGGAGAAATTTCAGGAGGAGATGGTCGAGGTTTGGTATAGCTTACGTAGGAATGATGGTAGGGAGTTGTCGCTTAGCTACAAAGGCAGATTGTGGTACCGAAGCTTATTGAGGAAGAAATGGGACAAACCTGGGAGGGTTATAGGATTGGCTGGTTCCTGCAGAGGCGGCACGTCAGGGTCGTAGCTCATTAAAGATGTTGAAAAACGGCGTTTTTGGTCAAAACCCCAGCAGTCCCACTGCCATACTGTTTTCAGCCACATTCGTTTTGTCATCATTAATTGTCAGTGCCTGTGCCGCTGCTCGATAGACTGCAGCAGAATCGGCGGAGAGCTTTGCCCTTATAACATGTGCTGCCCCTAACAGTGGCCCTCTCTTGTTGTCATAGTAAAAGTGGCCGCTCTTTCGCTGCAGCGCGTTCGCGCATTCGGATAAGCTCTTTGTTCCATAAAGTAGCATAAAATAGTTTTAATTACACTTTCGTACTCTGATTCGACATAGACCCCTCGGTTTCAACCCCATTTATTTTAATGTGCTATTCTTATGTCCGGCTATTTGCATGCTTTTTGGTTATATAGACAGCCACGATACTCCGATCGTCATTTCATATATTCGGTTCTGATTAAATAACTAAGTACTCCACAATATTATAACTGGGACTCAAAGATCATTTTGTGTTCTCCATCGGATACAATTATTTTTTTGTTCTATATTACTAATTCCAGAGCTAGAAGAGGTGGGCAGGTTTCGAGACTGCGCACTTTCTGCGCACACTCAAAAACCTAGAAATGTGGTCGCCTTAAAATACAGGATTAGACAGCCTAAGATGTTACCTCCAAGGCTCAAGCTAGGGGCTGGCGGCGGCAACCTGTGACGTTAAAATAAAATGCTGAAGAATGTATACGGCACTAGTTTTTGCAGTCGCAATGTGTCGAATCGTAAACAGTACCATAGCGAAAATAAAGCTCCCGAATATTTCCAACTGGTAAATATTCACTAATAATTTTAGATCACAGCAGTCACGTATCCCAAGTAATTATGTTGATGATAAGGAGAAGTAAGAGGAGGAAAGGCAGAGGGCTTAACCACAATAAGAAACAGGTTTGCTACCCTGCACTGGGGAAGGCGGTGGGTGAATGTTAAAGTGAAGGATAAAAGGGAAATACAGGAATATGTAGTTGGTACAGCGTGCTGCGGAATAACAGCCTGTCGTGCAGGCTCGCGCTTCTCAAGAATTGGAGGTGTACCTAGGACGTCTTCATCACAAACAATTGCCGCGGTCAGTTGCCTAGATTCTTCATTGCTGTCAGCGGGCGCCCATCTTGACGCTCGAGCATATGGAAGAGAGTGTTATTAGGCACTTTATGTGAAGCACTCACGAAGAATGCGGACTATAGTCTCGTCGCAACCGCAGATTGTACATGCAGCGCTATTAGCCATAACTATCACAATTGAAAAATAGTTGCTGAACACTACACCAACTCACAGGGGGCACAGCAAAGTTGCTTCGCATCACGGCGTGCCGGGTGGAAGCCGGAGGTCGGGGATCGGTTATTTGAAGCGGAAGTTCGCAAATGGGCCAAAAGTCTAAAAGTTCAGCGTAAGTTCCCGCGCAAGTGCGCGAAGCCTGCTTCCTGCGTCTGCTCTCGAAGGAGGGATAGACCCAAAATCGCCGTCTTAGTGGGTGTCTCGCGCGACCACGTGCGCGGAGATTGCCGCTGTCCTGGAAACCATTGGTAGATGATGTCGTGTCTTTTTCTGATGTCATAGTGACTGAGTTTTCATAATTACGCAAGGAGTTGGTCATGGGATCTAGGCGAAGAGCAGGAGAGCAGAGACCACTATTTCGGGCTGTTTTGTCTCGTACGTCCAACTGCGACACAAAGGGCGATAGCTCTGGGCACGCCGAAGTCTAGTGATTTTTCATCACTGATATTTGCAGTCCCGGTGGTGATGCCCATGGAGCCTAAAGAACTTACCGCGTTCACTCAGCTGTCGGTGTAGGTGTGACGACTATTTGCATCGTGCTCCTGAAGTATTCAAGAGGGACGTGTTACAGTTCTGTCGGCGAGAGCTCGACCTTCTTCCTGATGACGGGCATTAAAGGTGTCACAGGGTTGGTACAGAATCTATAGCATAGAGCATGGTCTAGAGGCAGGTGTAAACTGGGACGGCAGAATAGAGCGATGTGCATGAAAAGTCTCTGTAAATCATTTACGGCACCGAATAATAGAAAGACTGGTCAAATGTTGAGAGGAAACCTGGGAGATGTTTCCAAAATGTGCTTTTAGGCCGTCAACTGTTAGGTAGCTAGTGAGGGGATACTCCAGGCCAAATAGTACGGTAGCAGTGTGGAGGATAAGAGTTGTTAAATAAGGTAATACAGAAACCTCTTCCCACTGTGTAGAACATAGGCATAAAAAATTTCATCCAATATTTTGAACCGCCCTCATAATTCCTCCTAGTATCTCCGCTTAAATATTATTACCCATAAATGATGATGATGATGACGGATTTTAATGGCCCAAGGGCGACTCAGGCCAAAGAGCGCCAAACTCAAGGTATTACCCATAAGTAATGAAAACATGCATGGACGTCGTACCACGTCCGTGGAAAATGAGGAGGGCCGTCTTGGAGTGTCTTAAAGGCTTTACGCAGCAAATTCAACTTTATTAGGACACCTTGACGACATCACTGGAACCAAGGAGAACAGAATTGGCGATGTTGGTTCATTTCCTAAATATTGACAATTTTATTTGGCGCTTTGCAAGTCACACTGCAATTGATATTATTCAACGATTCTGAAAAAAAGTACTTCTTGAAACTATTTCGCCCAACAAGCTCTACATGAAACGGTGGAGAGTCCTTGAGAAGGTGCCAAATTCTTCTGGCAAGACAAATAGAGAAGAATGGAGATACCATTCGCGCATGTTCATCTAATATTTCTCCATATTGCACGCAGAAGCATATTTGTGCATTCTGGTAAAATTTTATCTGCTAGATTTGAGACATTTAGCGAAGATTAGAAGTGCATTTCATGCATGTATCGTACATCTTAAGCAAACCGCAAACAAAGGAAGCTGAAAACATGTTGCCTACGTAGCCGCAGTAACTTCAAGTTGTTTGTTTAAAAGTGCAAGGAGTGGCATGTCTGTATTTTCACAAACAATGCATGACAAATGTCAGTACCTGGTGTGTTCATTGCACAAGCACGGCACATGCCATATTCCGGCACCATCGTTGCCGAAGCAGGTGGTATAAAAAGAAGCCTTATATTTTCGTCATGTGTTCTCTCAGCTGGACGCAGCCCTCGCCATGTCGGAAAGGCGTACAATTATCGCAGCCTTTCTGATCCTAACTTTTGTTTCAATATCGCTTGCGCCTTTCTCTGCAGCTGAAACAACGCCTGATCTCCCTTATAGAGAGCTTGACGTATCAGAGGTAATCATCACTTTTGTATCAAGATTTTCCACAACTATTCGCACGTTAAATTTCCCCGTTTTGTTTCTGGTGTTATTTCACTTTTCAAAATATATTTCGCCCTGTTACATTGGGCAGGACCATAGTTTGCAATTTTCCATGAACAGACGAAAAGCATTTCACTCTTTCGGCCTGGAATTTTCATTTTGACGTTAGATTGCTTTCATGCATGTTAGTTTTATGTATATGGTCCAATAACCATGCCGTAAAAATTTATTGCTCGCAGTGCAAGTATTTATGGATTTAGAGAAATGGTGTCAAAATATGACATCAAGACTGAATGGGTGTAAAATGCGAAAGGAGCCGATTTGGTTACCACGAGTTACATTGAATAAGAGAATGCAAATATGTTTTATTTTAGAATGTGGAGCAATCATGAAGCAATTTGATTTGTTTACTTTTTTATCCTCTATAATTCTATGCTTAACAAACTCGTAGTTTTACAACAGCTATAAAAAATTTCCTTTCATCCATAGTCCAAGGCAGCTCCGCTATCTGTTGGCAAAAAAAAAAAATAAACCAGGCATTTGCCAGCACATTGTTTGTTAAGAAACATAGCAGTGCCACAAGGCAAGTCTTCAAGTAAAAATAAATACACTGTATTGTTCCCAGCATAGAGAGCACGCACACGTTCTGCACGAGCCTAAGGTACGAGTGGTGATGCACTAGCATTTGTTCATGTGTCACACTAGCTTCTCGATGCTCCCTGGTGGTGTCCGCATGAAGAAGACAGCGACAAAATTGTTCTGTGAAGCTTAGTTCAAGGATGAATTTCTCACTTTTTTCTCCTATTGCTGTTCCGCCCATTGCTGTTCCGCCCAGTGAGTTTCTCGATTCCAAATTTCGCGCTCTGTGATAGCAAAAATTATTGATGTCAGCACTCAAACAGCCTTAATAATATCAGTATATGTGAACAAAAACGAAAGACAGCCCTTTCGGAGTTGATCCCTGGCGTCACTCTATGGCCCTCACAACCGTTGAGCCCTGATGGTGTCAAAATCGCACATGTTCAAAACATCTTCTAGAGAAACCTATGCATACTCAATCATATTTAAAATCTGGATACAAGCTTACAAATATGTTTAGCAGAAGAGTTCAAAATATCATTGTGAACTAAATAATGGCGATTGAGATATCAATTTATCAACTTGTTATACTGTTGCCTCATAAGTAATGGCTCACCATGTTGCTTCTATTTCCTCACACCGGAAATATTCGCACAAATGCTAAAAAAGTAACACCGACAAAAAGGGGGATATGAAGGAATGATCACCGTAATTATCAGCAGTTTCCCGGCTGTTGCTTATACACTCGTGGAACATTTTTTGGGGGCGTTAGTTTGAGCGTTTCACGTCCCAAAGCGACTCAGGCTATCAGAAACGCCGCAGTGGAGGACTCCGGAGATATTGACCACCTGTGGTTTTAAACGTGCAGTGCCGTCGCACAGCATTCGGCCGCCTAACTTTTCGCCTCCATCGAAATGCGGCTTAGACTTTGAGCCCCATTTTAAATCAAGCTGTAGGAACGTGCCCACATTCCCAAGCTTCAGCTTGTCTGCCGCTAGGTCGAAGAGTCCCGGTGGGCTCACCCCCTATCTCGAAAGAGCTGTCCGGCCTCGCATCTCCTGCCAGTATGTCATTACAAATTTCCTTGCAAGGTTCCACAATCTGAGGATGAATCAGTGTCGGGTTCTTCTTAATGACAACTTTGATCTGCCACAAGCATGCACCTGACCGATTTACACTGGGTCTAGTAAATGTTTATACGTAATAACGTAGAGATGAGCTAACAGATTAGCAAAGGATAGCACACGAAAAAAAAGGTAAACCGCTTGTTTTTCATGTACTCTATTTATTTTGCTTGAGCACCTGTACCTTATAAATTATTAGTGTGGAGAGATAATTGCAAGTGAAAAGGAAAGGATATATCAATATGTACTTCGTGGAAAAAGATTTTTCCTATTTCCCGCATAAGGATGCTGTTTTTGACAAACATTTCACATGAACACTCGTATCTGTATTGCGATGGTATAGCAAGCATAACAATGCTGGTTTTGCTTTTTAGTTTCATAGGGGTTCTTATTTAGCTTTATATTGGTATCTACATTTTCCGTTAGGTCATTTAGATTGGGGTCCAGAGGGTATATGCACTCTAAAGCCGATTTTTTGGGGGGGCTTTGGAGGCTGGGTTGGTGACTATTAGCTTTATTCTGCAGAGTAAATAATTGTGTACAATGGTACGGGCTACGCATCTTCGAGGCTGTGCAGGTTATTTACTTGGAAATGGCTCTGAAACATTCATGCCGCTAAGTATGCTAGATGAAAGTGCCACACACACACATTTACACTATATGTGTAAAGAAAGAAATAATATAAGGGGGAAAAATAGAATTGCAAGAAAACAACTTGGGCTTTGTATTAGGAGCCCTTCGTGGCAAGCTATAGTACTTTCGACATAAAAAATGCGTGGTATGTAGGTCCTTATAAGCAACGCTTTCTGCTCTATAGGTTAGGTTCGGCTTGGGAATCACGGCCGATTTACAGTAGCAAGAAAGGGGACAGACATACACTCTCTGCACCAGTTTTAAAGAAACTCAATGACTATAGGAAAATATAAACATATTGTTAGACGCCTGCCATCGAATAAAATAAGCTTACCAGTAAGACACCTGACATGCACAACGAGGTAAAAGACTCGAAAAATATTTTCCTAACATTTTAGGTATTTGCCAGTGCACTGATTGCTGGGTAAATGTAAATGAAAAAAATGGTGTTTAGTGCACAGTTAGTGAGTTTTTTATGTTTCGTTGCTTTATACCGTTGCTCAGCTAGCGTCTCTACTAGCTAAATTTGGACGAAGTATGCATTCAGAAACAAGTGACGAATTTGTAGGGGTAGCCCGCATAAGTTTTGTAGTCATCATTATTTGACCATAATAACACTACGTCAGAAATCAAATTTTGGGTATATGCGGAAGTAGTCGAATTTTTTAAACATAAGGCCCTCTTAAGTGGAGTACCTAGATTTTCAAGTCAACACTGAGTTTTGCTTATTCAAATTTGGTAGTACGGCAATTTTAAGTGAAGTAGGGGTGAAGGCAAGTTTTTAGGTGCAGAGATTCGAAATTTCTTGGGTGGCTCGCTTATGTATGTAGGTCACCGACTTAATTTTGGTCAAATTTTTGTGAAGTCAAATTGTAGGGATAACCCATCACAATTTAGTGGTCGCCCTTCAATTCACCCTAATTGAATTAGGTTCCAAATTAATTTGGTCACATAGTCAGGAGGTCACTGGCCGTACTTAAATTAGGTTAGACATGAAGTTTGGTCAAGCTCTGGCAAGGCCGCATTTAAGGTGCTTTGGTGGGTGAGGGTTTTGGTTCGATAGAAAATTTGGTATCCCTATATTAATTGTCCGGGCAATTGATCCTTGATAGTTCGTGTGGACATGCTCTCATTAGTGGGAACCAAAACTATGGTGTACACACTTGCAACTCGCTCTGCTCGCATCCTCTGCAGAAGCGCGCTGCTGACGCACTCTGGGCACGCTGGTGTAAACAAGAATGCTTTAGGATTAAACTTATATTGACATTCGCAGCGCGGCTACAAAAGTACGAAAGTTTTGTATCGCTTTCGTCAGCAGTAGTGACTACACTCGAAAATTGCAAGGCAGCCGTTTTTTATCAGAACTGCGCTGCTGGGATGACTGGAAGCTTTAGTATTTCTCTTGTCTCAAAAAGCCCCACTTTCAATAAAATTATTTCCTCCATGTGTTGCTTCTGATTCATTGCTGCTTGGTGGGATTATTCCGCCGTCGCTTCGAAGCGTTCGAAATCCATCGCTTTGTCATTTTGCGTCCGGCACCGCCTTGTGCAGCTTTGGGGCGCTTATCGCTTATTTTTATGTGCTTAGCTGTATTGAAAACTGAGCTCTTTGTATGTAAGCATGGCATCACCGTGCTCTCTGAGACAGCGTTGAATATATGCGCTGTGTCATAGTGCATCATTTACCAGAAGCAAACTGCAGTCAACCTTCCCTATGTGAGCCAGTTACTTTCTTTTAAGAATGATTGCCCAGTAGAGCCGCGAATCATTCTCTCAAGCCAGCAGAGGCAGACCACTAAGAGCAGTTATTCCTAGAGAACGTGCTCATGCAAACCTTGTCACGACATGCCACTGCATCAAAACATATATTTTTCCGCTAACAGTGTATTTTTCAGCGGATTTTCATTTCCGACCTAGCCGCCAAACATTACCCACCATGTCAGCCGCTCTGAAGTGGTCAAGTTTTTTGAAATGCGAGTAGAGTTATGAACACGCTCGTGCTGGTCTGAATGCCCGCACCCGCCCCGGCCCGCCAACAGGGCTCGGGCCAGCCGGAAGCCCTCTTCCTCGGGCTTGGGCCGGGCACGTACCAAGACATATTTGTCTCGGTGAGGTGGGCTGGGCCGGACACATACAATGTGTATGAAAGTGCGAATACGACCACAGTGCGAGAAAAGAACTCATAGCATTTTCCCATGTCCTCCCCACGCCAGAGCTTCCGAGTTCTTTGCCGGCTTCGACCCGCCTTTCCTTCCCACCTCCTCACAGAGAACATACCTTTGGCAGCAGTCACAGACCGAGCAGAGGGGTCCAGGAGCTCTGGAAATGCCTCAATTCAATGCATAACGTGTTTTTGTAGAATTCTACGTATGTACAGTCTCTATATATTCAGCAATTCTTCTTTTAAAACATGAAAACTCAACGTTGGAATAGCTTGAATAAAATTACCATTATAAAATTATTTCCTTTTGTATCATTAGTTCAAGTACAAATATGGTTAGATTGGCCAACTCGTGCTGAGCGCAGGGCCGGGCCAGGCCGGGATAAGTCCTTTCAGAATCGGGCCAGTCCGGGATCAGTCTGTAGCTTCAGGCCCAGGCCTGGCTCAGGGTCAAAATCTCTTTTTACGCACACCTGTACACGCGAGTTCAAAGTAATCAGAGCAATTTAGATTGAAAATGATGATAGTTTATTTTTTGCATCATGAAGTGTTTTTGTCTTTTCTAAAGAATTAGAGGCGTTCTTTGAAATTCAAGCTGCCGAACAAGCTTGTGGGGCAGTTGAAAGCCTTCAAACCTTACGAATTTTGGCTATTTTCTTTTCATAGGCAGGTTTATGTGAATAAGTAGGGTATCACGGAAGATCATCAATCATTTGAATCTTGTGTGAATATTTTCAGGCTTGATTTCATCGCAACCTGAGGACAATTCCAGGAATTCTGTAGTCTCAAGGGGTTCTGGATGCCTTACGACAAGAATACCTTAGTATCTAATTATACGTCAGCAGCTTGAAACTTAAAGCAGATAGCAACAGATAACGATCGTGTCTAGAAGTAGATTATGATGCCTTTTTAGTTTCTTCATTTGCTACTTGTCTTGTATATTACACACGTATTGGATCCACCAACCGCGCCCAAACAATTATCGTGTCACCCTTGTAGCTCCTGCTCAAAGCCAAGAAAGCGAGGCACACTACACATTCATCAAGTCTTCCACTCGGAAGTCGTACACGCACAAAATAGGTAAACCTGTCCAGTACTATACTGGAGTAATTTCATCAGCATGTTATCCGACCAACATTGCGTATCTAGCAGCTTCCCCTCCAAGCTGGTAGAGCGTGGCGCAATAATCATTTGCATCAAACCTTCGGGTCGGACATCATACACGCACAAGATATGTGAAAAAATCCTGTTCCCGACTGAACAAATTATATCAGCAGGTTCCCTGCCAGTTTAGATGCAAGGGTTCTTGACGGTTTTCTGATAAAAGTAGCAAATTATACGACAAGAATATAACGATGAAATATCCGTGTTCGAAATATCTCGCTGTCATGGATTTTTTCGCAGTAGAGAAAAGTGCTTTTTGAACGTGGTGCCCAAACTATATTTTTCAGTCCCTGCATTGTGGCAAGATTGTGCTCTATTGCTATTGCGCAGTAACGTGTTTAAACGCTGTTCAGCAAATATCAAATGATGTTCACACAATGTTCTAGCAATGAGGTGTAAGACGCCTTTTCACTTTGAGCAGTTTCCACGCGACGAAGTGACATCTGTTTAAATAAGTAAATGGCGTTATTGAGCACGAGAATCTGCTCGTGATCATAAAATCAGGGCTAGGGGCAGCATATTCCTAGAATGCGCACTATATAAAGGAGGCTAGCCCTTCTTTATAACATTAATGTCCCAGAACAGCCTGAGGACAATATTGAAAAGAACTGAGAGGAGCTATTACGTAGAAATAAAAAATTACAAGTATGCTAGCGCTCCATCTCTATTGCATTCTAGAAACTAAAACTTCCGTCTTTCCGAACGATTGCGTCCTGCTGTGTTATCCTCGCCTCTTTCCTTCCTTTCTTACTATCTTTACTATCTCTGTGTTTTCTTTTGCCACTGTTAAGCGTTCTTTCCACGCTGCTTTATCTTCTACTTTGTGTCTAAGGCTTTAGACATGGCACATAGTTCTTATGCCGCTATTCATAATTTTTTTGCGTATGCCCATTTCTACTTTGGCATGCCTCATAAAATGGCGCTAGGTATAATGTCGACTGTCACTAATTTGCTTGTTTGCCAAGTTGAAACCATTTCCTCTTTGTTTCAAGTTTTCATCCAACCACATCATTCCATTAGGTTTGTTGAAAAGAGGCTATAAAGGAACGCCTGGCTTTTTACACTACCAATAGAGCATTTCGGGTCGCTCAGTTTTATTTAAAACGGAGCTGGCTAAAAGTTGTTCCTAGCACTGTGTGCAACTGTGTGAGTTTCAGTTTCTTGGTAAGGAGAAATGATAATACACAATAAGGAGAAGGTAGCGGTACCATGTGCTTGCAGTACATGCCTAAATTGGCGCACTGAGACTTTCCTACCCCTTGAACATGACAAACTACCACACATAACCCACCTTAAGTTGCAAATGTAATAAAAAAAGTAAAATAAACATTTTTATAACTGTAGTTACCAATATTAGTTAATCGTTTTTGCGAACTGTTCGCGATTTGTGTGGGTTTTGTCCACTTTCAGTTTGTTGGAACGCCGCAGCCAATATGGACTTACAATTCAACCTCACATTTTGCGAAGATATGCAAAGTCGACGTGATGGTCAATATGTCCAGATCACGTATTGTATTCAACAGATCTCAGGAGCACAGCTCAAAGAGGTAAACATGCAAGCACTATAGCGTATATGAATACAATTATTCAGCATCGCATTTCTCTTTTGGCAGATATCATGTTCTCCTGAAAGGAACGTTTGAACCAAAACCGCTGGATACCATGTATATTGGTGGATACAGTACGTATACAGCGCATATTTAGTTACCGGGGTAATAGTTTGGAGCTTTCATTCTAAGTATATTACCGTATTTTTCTGAGTTTTAGCGTTTTGAAGTTTGGGTGAAATATTGGGTATAAGTATTACATTTCCAATTATTTTTATGCAATGAAGTCGATTTATTGTGTAATATTATGTGTAATGAATGTTTAGGTACCGTCATTTAGAACAAAAAATTATGTTTCACTTCGCCACTACTTCTTCCCCAAGCCATATTTAGAATCAGATTCCGTAAACTTAACACCATTCCTCCCGTCCGCCCCGTACACTCCTTACTGCTTTAATCTTAACCATTCACTTTCGCTCTTTTTCACTGCTCTCCTATCCCCATAGCTGAGCCTATTTCGCCATTTGTTATTTTCTTCGTACTGAACTATTCTTCGTTTTCGCAATAAATATGTACTTTTACGCTAGTCACCAATTTGATCATTCTCAAAACAACACATTGGGGCGGCGCAGAGTTCGCTACTTGTCAGTCCCTCCTCTTGTCGTGGTATCCCCCTCTGAAACTTTCCTGCGTGGCAGTCACCTTATGCTTGGGCATGATTATTTTCCCGCTATACCCTCAAGCCAATAATCATTCATTGCCTCTCACATTCTGTTTTCCTTCTCTGCGTCGCTATCTATTATTGCCATTTTTGGCATCTACTGACCCTGTCAAACGGCAGTTGAAAGGTTGAGCATCACTGTACTTTTTGAGTACTCCTTAGCTTTCTCATTACTTCAGCATCATCATCATCATCAGCCTGACTATACCCACTGCAGGGCGAAGGCCTCTCCCATATTTCCACTTAACCGGGTTCTCTGCTAGCTGCATCCACTTGACCCCCGCGAATTTCTTAACCTCATCCGCCCAGCTAACTTTCTGCCGCCCCCTGCTACGCTTTCCTTCCCTTGGAATCCAGTTTGTTACCCTGAGCGACCATCGGTTATCCTTTCTTCGCACTACATGTCCTGCCCATGCCCAATTCTTCTTAATTTACACTAGAAGGTCGGTAATTTGAGTTATTTCTCTGACCCACTCTGCACTCTTCCTATCTCTTAATGTTACCCCTACCATTTTTCGTTCCATAGACGTCTGGGTTGTCCTCAACTTAAGTAGAACTCTCTTGGTTAGCCACCACGTTTCAGCCCCATAGGTGAGTACAGGTAATATGCAACTCTTGTATACTTTCCTCTTGAGCGATACCGGTAAGCTGCTAGTCATAATCTGTGAGTGCTTACCAAATGCGCTCCATCCCAATCTTATTCTTCTTGTTATTTCCTTTTCATGTCCGAATCTGCGGTTACTACCTGTCTGAAGTAGGCATAATCACCTACTACTTCCAGTACTTCGCTACCTAACGTAAACTGCGGTTCCTTCCCGAGGCTGTTGAACATTACCTTAATCTTCAGCATATTGATTTTCAAGCCTACCTTTCTACTTTTCCTGTCTAGGTCATCAATCATTATTTGCAGTTCATCCCCCGAGTTGCTTAGCAAGGCATTCTCATCATCAAATCGCAGATTACTGAGGTATTCTCCATCTACACTTATTCCTAACTGCTCCCATTCTTACTTATCAGAAGCGATATCATTAGGTTGTTTTAGGAGCCCAATGCTGTCATTCACCGGCTGTCCGCGAAGTCTTTGTTCTGAATGACCATGTTGGATTGCGGGAAACCGAACAAAATGTTCCTCTCTGATTGCCCAGCTGCCACTGTGATATTAAGCCCGCTGGGACATTCTCCATCTGCCCACCGGTTACGTGGACACTGCGCGATGCTGTTCGAGCATAACAAAGGGCGTGTAAAGGCTGAGTTCTGTAGCATTAGAATTTCGTGGCCCTTCATATTCTACAGCAGACCTCCTGTACAACACCCTGGAAGATCTCTTATCTTCTATGTAGGAACAATTACTGCATCCACTTTCGTGCCCATTTCTTCTACAATTTCGTGATTCAAGAAGTCTAAAAATCCTAAAACACCTGCGAACGAAAGCTATCTCCTAAAGCATTAAAATGGATTTCGTTTAATACGAAAGCACTAACAACTATATTGATGATATCGAAAAGTGGACGCAAATCAAGAAGCCATGATATATGGTTCAGATGTCTAAAGAGAATATGCGAGATAGTGCGCATTTTCTTTCCTGTAGAATAATCCTAAGTATATACGATGCCAATAAAAATACTAATGTAAAAGTACGTACAAATACAGATAATAATAGCAAAAATTAAAATTACAAAATCTTCGCTGCAGGGCTAATACTTTCGCATGCTCCCAATGCAGTACCTTCGCCCGTCAAACATAGTAATTGAATCACACATCCATCATTTTCATTCAGTATTAAATATTCAATGAAATTTCATTTCCGCAATCTTTACGAAAGTGAAAAGTCGGCGTGTGTGTAGAGCCATATGCTGATGCATATTAAAATGTTTCATACATATTCCGCTACAAAAAAAGGAAAAGTATAAGTTCACTTTATTTCTCTAACAAAATGGCGAATGCAATCAGTGACACTCGAGCAGCGACTGATAATTTTGCATCCGCATTTTGCTTCCCCGTTTATGCAGGATATACTTGATTTTGCTTTATATGACGTGACTGCAGTTAGATGCAGGCTCGTTAAATGCGTGTGCGTGGATGAGTGTTATTTGCACAGTTGACAGGGGACCATTAGCTGCACTAAGACTCAAGAAGAGCCGCATGCGACTCAAGATCCGCAGTTTGGCAGTCGGTTATATATTATGAAGCACCTCAAAACATTTTCAAAATAACTCTGTATCGATAAGTTAACATACGCTCCAAAATATTGGCAGAAATTTTCTCTCGCTACTTTGGGGCAACAGTTGGATAGAAAGACAGGCTTTGCTAAAGGCAGTACTTAGGCACGACAAATTGCTGAGCACGCTCAAGTCTTTCGTATACACGAAAAAAAACTGATGACAGTGCTCAATTTCCGTCAACAGACAATGTCATGTCTTTTCTTTGCGTGCGTATGTTATACGCTACGGCGCGTGGAAGTCTTGAGGATGCTATTTGTAGGTCTCGGCTGCGAGAAACTGCTTCTCAACATCATGGCAAGAGCAGCGAGCCCTAAATAATGCGGTTGACACACAAATGTGCACGCCCAAACCGGGAAATGAGGTTGATTTAGAAGAACGCAACAAAGTATATTTGAAGGATCTTTTTTTATTTTTTTTTCATGTCCCCATACAGGTTTTCTATCGAATCTAACTGAATGACAGACCCTGAAATTGCTCCTCTAATGCTTCACATTTCGTCGGAAGAAACTAATCAGACAATCTTCCTGTAGCCTTTGCGAAAGTTTATCTTGAAACCTAATTTTGATGATATTCATTATTCAAGTGAAAATCGAAGATGAATGGCTGTGCTGACTACAGAGTGGGATGTCCTGATTATTCTTCGCACGTTTTGCAGACGGGAAGAATAATGCGAGCAGAGAGCTTTATAGCGGAATTACTGCACGCGAAAAATAAATACTCCGCGCCTCATTTGGCACTGCGCAGGGGATTGGTGGGGTGGCTGCTTGTGTCCTACGGGGCTAGGAATGGTAGGCCTTCCGTTCCCGGCGGGAGCCAGCCTGTCGCCGGCAGTCGTACCGGTTGTAGGCCGTCATTGCACCCGCTACTTTTTCGGTGGCGGATGACGACAGTTGCGACGCGCGTCTTTCTCTCTCCCTCTTCCTTTTCTTTCTTCTCTCCTCTGTCCACGCGAGCTTCTTCTCTCCTCTGTCCACACGAGCCAGCAGAGCTGGCTCAGCTACAGAGCCTAGCAGGCCAGTGCATTTTCCTTTCCTTCTTCCTACAGTCGAAGGAAGCAAGGAAAAACATTATTTAGCCCTATATTATTTTGGCGGTTTTTGGGACGTCTTCAGAGATGTATGCTTGTTGCATCAACAAGAGTTTTTTTTTCGTCGACCTCGTCCATTTCTACACAATGGTCGGTTGCCCTCAGTCCAGGGCTCCGCTGGCTACTACCACCCATTGAGCTCGCTGGTCTTCTCAGCGGTCGCTGGACAGCAGAGTCTCCCATTGCTCCGTACTCGGGTTTCCATTTTGGGAACCACGTCTATGCTTTGATAGGCCGATGTGATGTGATATAGTGTGGGTTTTTCATCGCACCGCGTAGATTTGTCCGCGTATATGGTAGGGTGCATTTTGTTAGTATGTATAGGTTTGAGTTTGAGCACGTTGGTAATTGTCTCCAAATGACAGCTTCCTTTCTGGGGAGAGAACTGTGTGGTGGGGATTATCGCAATCTTCTGCCTCTATAGTTTTTCTAATTTTCTATGCTTTGGATGCTGGGAAAAGTGGGAGAGAGAGAGAGAGAACAACTTTTATTTAAAATGCCTGCAGAATCGGTTAGGCTCCCTCCGGGAACCCGGGAACCCGGGAAAGTTCCGCGGACTAGTTAGATGCTCGGAAAGCAGTGTATGCTCGAGCTATCATGTCGGCCTCTTGGTTCCCTGCCAGCCCCATGTGCCCCGTACCAACATAACTTGGTGTATAGTCTTCTTTTCTTCGTCGTTTTAATTGCGTCGCTCGCTTAGAGGTGTATACGGAGCGCGTGACGACCTATAATTCATGTAATTACGACAGGCCTTGAGTATCGTTAGCGACCGCCCAGTTCTATAGCCCTCTGCCACCCTCGGCCTCTGCTCCTGTGCAGTGCCGCATAGAAACGCTGGTCACTTCTCAAGGAGAAGAATCGACCACCGTGGCCACTGCAATTTTGTTGTGTCCTCCTCTCGAGGACGCGTCTGCATATACGGTCGTGTCTTGAGGAGCGTATGTTTTTTTAATGAATTCGGCCCTTGCTTCTCTTCTACCTTTCTTCCTTTCTTTCTTTTTTTCTTTCTTTCTTTCTTTCTTTCTTTCTTTCTTTCTTTCTTTCTTTCTTTCTTTCTTTCTTTCTTTCTTTCTTTCTTTCTTTCTTTATTCGTCTCTTAGGCCTTTGCCTAAAAGGAGGCTGAGGCTAAAGGCGCGGTCGCCTGACGTGGCCTCAGCCCCCTGATGGTGGAGGTTAGTGTACATGTTTCTTGGGATTTGAGAACTTCGTCGAGGATCGTTTCCATCCTCGCTATTTCTCGCATCTGCTCGCGGTGTCCGAGGCTCTATAAGAGCTCTCTTCCAGTCGTTGTCTGCAGCAGCCTGAGTTTTTGCGAACCAAGCTGCGCCTCGCCTAGATCTTCGAAGGTGTTTTACAATCCAAGCGCCATGAGTTTTTTTGTCGACGTGTTCCTCGGTAGTCGGAGCGCTGTCTTATATGCTTTGCGTATCAGGGCATCCGCTTGTTGTATTTCGCTCATGTTGAGGCACTGGTAGGGTAGGCGGTACATATTTCGGCTCAATATCAGGTTTCTCACTAGCTTTGGTGTGTGCTCTTCGGACATGCCATGCCGCCCGTTGGTGATGCGGGTGATCGTGCATGTCACTTGTAGCGTTGCTACTTTGAGCATGGTAAACGTGTGACTACTGCGTTGGTTGGATTCAACCCCCATACCAAATATTCTTATTTTTGTCTTTTCTGGGACGGGCATTCCTTCTAGGTGGATGTTGAGTTTCACGTCCTCACTGGTTTGGACTGTCCGGTTTTGTTTGCCTTTCCACACTCGAAGCAGTTCCAATTTCTCAGTCGAGCATGCGAGTCCTCTTTCTCTGAGATATTTCTGTACACACAAGGCCACTTCCTGTAGTTTTTCCTCCTTCTCTTCGAGAGAACCGGTGTTCGTCCAGACTTATATCATCTGCACACATGGCGTGCCTGATGCCTTCGATCTACTCTAGGCTTCGCGCCAGACCTATCATAGCTATAATGAAGAGAATAGGTGAGATGACTGCCCTTAGGGTGGTCCTTTGTTTGGCGCGTGAAATTTGGTCGATCGAAGGTCTCCCATGCCGATGGTGGCAGTTCTATCTGACAGCAAGGCTTTGACGTACCCGTGGATGCTTCGTCCGCAGTCCACGTCGTCTAGGCCTGTAAGGATCGCTTCATGACGGACGTTTTCAGTTGCTCCTTTGATGCCTAGAGCCATTATGATATTTTTACCCGTTCGGGTAACGTTGCGGAGCTCATCTTCTTGAATTTGGAGGAGTACGTCCTGCGTCGAGAGTTTTGGTCTGAAGCCGAACATGATATGGGGTACACGGTCATTATCTTGCATGTAATTTTGCAGTCTGAGCATCACCACCCGCTCGTAAAACTTGCCAAGACACGATGTGAGCGAGATGGGCCTGAGTTCAATTTGGAGCTTTTTGCCAGGTTTAGGAATCATAATTCGGCGTCTTTCCAGTCTTCGGGAGCTGTCTCCGCCTCCCAGTGTTTGTTTAGAAAGCTTACAAGCTCTTGTATGAGGTCGTCACTCAGGTTGCGGATCAGGGCGTTGTAGATGTCGTCCGCTCCTGCGGCCGTGTTCCTGGTTGAATTCCTTATAGCCGCGTAAACTTTTTCCACAGTTATTGGGCGCTTGAGTCTCTCGTTTCCGGCTCTGCAATAGGTTTCTTGGTATCGTAAGGGGTTGTGATCGCTGAAACATTTTTTTCGTGCCTTCTCTAAAAGGTCGGTGTCCGAATCCTAGAAGTAGTGGATGAATCTGTGGATGCTTTTATTGTTTCTGATTTATTTTGGTCGGATCGATTAGTGGTCTTAGATTCCAGGTTCTGGCCGTGCCCAAGGTTCCTTTAGGCGAGTCGCTGAATTGTTCTCAATTTTGCTTCGCGCTGCGTATTCTTCAGCTTTTGCCGTAATTTCTGCTATCTTTAGTTTTATTTTCCTGTTTTTGTTTTTGCTTCCGCCATCTTTTGGTGAGACTGCGTCTGGCTTCCGAAAGTCGCAGAACGTTCACACTTACTTCGGGCGTTGTTGTTGTTGTTTGGTTGGTTGGTTGGTTCACAGGAAGGGAACGGCTCAGTATCTGTCACACTTGCTCTGTCGACACCTGAACCGCGCCGTAAGGGAAGGGAGGAAGGTGGGAGTGAATGTGGAAAGAGAGAGAAAGAGGAGCCGTAGTGGAGGGCTACGGGGTTATTTCGACAACCTGGGGATCTTTAACGTGCGCTGACATCGCACAGCACACGGACGCCACTTCGTTTCGCCTCCATCGAAAAGCAGCCCACGAGGTCGGGTTCGAACCCGGGAACTCCGGCACAGTAGTCGGGCGTCTTACCACTGCGCCACCCCGGCGGGGTTGTTGTTCGCCATACACCTTTCGTGCTATTCTGTCGCGTTTCTGTCAACATGCCGCTCCATTCTTCCAGTGATTGGATAAATAATAATAATAATTATTGGTTCACAGGAAAGGAAAGTTGTTCGCCATACACCTTTCGTGCTATTCTGTCGCGTTTCTGTCAACATGCCGCTCCATTCTTCCAGTGATTGGATAAATAATGTTTATTATTATTGGTTCACAGGAAGGGAAAGGCGCAGTATCTGTCACACTTACTCCGTGAACACCTGAACCGCGTCATAGGGGAAGGGAGGAGGAGGAGGAGGAAAAAACTTTAATAAACGAGCGAGTTTGGACCCTTCAATGTCCCAGGGCCACCGCATGGCCCTCACATTACGCCCATGTGTCCAGGTCACGTAGGGCCGTGGCACTGGCACCTCGGTCCACACAGCGAAGTTGTATATCCAGGTCCTGCGACGCAAGGAGGGCCTCCCATTCCTCCCATGATCCGATGGCGGGCTGTCCCTGCAAGGGGAGGATCGGCAGGGCAGCCGAAAAGAATGTGGTCCAAGGTGGCGTGCAACTCTCCACAGAGAGTGCACTCACGGGAAACGGGTCGGTAGTAGGATAGGCGTTGAGGGGTGAGAAGCGTTCGGGTTTGAAGACGCCTCCAGAGGATTTGTTGAGAGTGAGACATCTGGGAGTGGGGAGGGGGGTTGAGTCGACGGGGAAGGCGTGCTTGCTGTGTGAGCTCAGAAAATGTATGTGCCCGCTCCCTCGAGAAATCCCGGCATGGGTCGCCATTTGCCCGGTTAATAGAGAGTTTTAGCTTACCGTGATCCGCGATCCGCTATCGTGATACACCACCGCGCGTTCCACTGCGCATTCCCAGACCCCCCTTGACGCCGACAGATGGCGCCATACACTGGGTGCCGGCACACAGGCCTGCCGCGTCGGGACCAATCAGCTTGAGCGCCCCCGCCCACGCGCGGTAGAGAGTCACGGTGGCGGATCGCGGATCACGGTAAGCTAAAGCTCTCTAATAAGTCCTCGGGCTATGTTATCGGCGGTCTCATTTCCGGGATTGCCAGAGTGAGCCGGCACCCATATAAGCTCAATACGCCTGTCAGAATTCAGGGTGCACTTTCTCAGAACAGTGGGAATGAAAGTGTAAAGAGAGAACAAGGAGCCGTAGTGGAGGGCTGCGGAGTATTTTGGACCACCTGGGGATCTTTAACGTGCGCTGACATCTCACAGCACGCGGACGCCACTCGCAGCCGGCGCGGTAGGGTTCGAACCCGGGAACTCCGGCACAGTAGTCGGGCGTCTTACCACTGCACAATTCGTTTTTAAAATTTTTAATATAGGCACACCCTTAGAACTCTTTTGTCATTTACAGCTCCAGGCAACTCAGGAAGTGTAACATTTGTATGATGCAATATATTCAAGGCTTTCGAAAAATTAGAGCAAATGAGTGGAAAAGAAACTAGCTTGATTCGCCAGATTGGCCATTTGATGGCGCCTTCAGATTTTTTGCAAGTACCGCGATACGCGTTCTAGTCCGAGAGTTTTGCTTGTCCGATCAGGTGTCTTACCCTGTCCGATGTTATTCGCGTCCGGAGAATAAAGTAATCGCTGCCTAGGTTTTTCATCATGTTTTCCCACTGTGACTCCCTGCTCTTCCTTACGAACGTGAGGTCCGGGCAAGTGTGCGTGCTCGCACTATTACCGATTCTCGTGGTGGTCGCGGAAACTTATTAAGCTGCAGCCAAAATATTCGGCTACCTCTGCTAATCTTCTTCCCTTGATATCTTGTTTCCGGTATCTCCAACTCGTGCCCATGGCGCTGAAAGCTTCTACAATAAAGAGTGCATTTCCTTTGGTCAGCTTGAGCGCTCCGTGGAAGAGTTCGAAGAATTTTGCTTTTTTTTCTTGGCGGGCTGTACACGTTCAGTACGATGTGCTCCCTCCCTTTCGCTTTTTCGGAATGATTTCGGAAAGCGTGAGCTCGATGTCTGTGTAGGCGATGGTATCGTGCCTGATGGCGGTGATGGCTTTCCTGACGAGAACGGCTGCTTTACCTCCATTTTGGCTCTCGTGAACATCGTACCCTGTAAAGTGGGCTTGGTTCAAGACTCTTGGAGCGCAATCACATCGGGGGGTGTAAGCTGTGTGTTTATATATTGTTTTATGAGGCCCTGTTGTTTTCAGTAGCCTCTGCAGTTCAAGTGCCAAATTTCCAAGTATTCTTGTTGTTACTGACACGTCTTGGTCATTTTTACGTGCTACTGTTGCATTGTTCGACAGTGAACTCCGTTAACGCTGGATGGTTGCACGCATTTCCCTAATGTTTTCGTTATGTCTTTGTTCTCGAAAAGTACTTTTGATTTCTGAGATCTGCCCCTGACATATGCTTGCATCTGTTGCATTTGAGATTGCCCAGGTAGCACAAAGTGGGCTATGAAGGGTGGGCCCCGGTGGGCCCGATGTAGGCAAAGCAGGATAGCCCCGGTGGGCTCAATGTGGGTGCTGCAAGAGGGGCCGACGTAGGCCCGAAGCGGGCTGTCGACAAAGCCCCAATGGGCTCCACTAGGTACCGATGCAGGCAGCCCTTGCGGGGCTGCCCACAGTTTTCCGGCATTGTTAAAAGGGTACATCCCGCCAACTCCCAGCGATGGTCCTACTTTGGACCGATTTGAGCAGCCGCTTTGGAGGAACATTTTTTTTTAATTTCAGTTAGCCCCTCAGATAATGGACAAAGGACCAATGCGGGTTCTATAGCGCTAGCCGCACTTGGGCTTGCCCACATTATTCTCATAGGGGCCGACGCAGGAAATTGATGGAAAGCCCTAGTCCAAGTTTTCCCAATAAATATTTATGCACATAATTAAGTAATTATTTTATAAGTGTCTGCACTTTCGAAACAGCAACAATATTGAATTTTACAATAATTCATAACATTTATCCAGCCGAAATGACTTCATGTACTGACTTTACTGATGTTACTTCATGTACTGATGTACCTCATGTACTGATGTTACTGATGTACTAACTGACGTCGAGAGATTTTATGCAGACCTACAATGCCTTTTAGACCGCACCCCATCATCAGACGTCGTTTCTCTCATAAGAGACTGGAATGCTAAGGTCGGGAGTGAAGAAATATCCCGAATTATAGGCAAGTTCGGTCTTCGCGAGCCAAATGAAGCTGAACAGAGGCTAGTAGAGTTTTGTCAAGAAAACAACCTGACCATAGCGAATACTCATTTTCAACAGAACAAGAGGCGCCTGTACACATGGACTTCACCGGACGGTCTGTACAGGAATCAGATTGATTATATTCTTTGCTGGCAGAGATGGAGAAGCGCTATACAAGCAGTAAAACAAGGCCTGGGGCCGATTATGGCACCGATCGTCAGCTTCTTGTTGCCAAAATTAAGCTTTGTTTGAGGCAAACGCAGAAAACTAGAAAGCCTTTCAGGTATGATCCGGATCAAATTTCATTAGAATATGCTGTGGAAGTGAGGAATCGATTTCAAGAATTAGATCTAGAAGACAGAGAGCCCGAAGAGATGTGGACTGATTTTCGTGATATAATACAGGAAGTTGCTACTAAGGTAGCTCCAAAGCAAAGGAAATGTAAGAAAGCAAACTGGTTTTCTGAAGAGGCTTTGCAAATAGCTGAGGAAAGGAGGATGGCAAAAGTTATGGGGCAAAGAGAAAGATACAAGGTTCTCAATTTGGATTTTCAGAAAATAGCAAGGAGAGATAAGAATGCCTTCCTGAACATACAGTGCCAAGCAGTTAAGTAAAACAGCCAATTAAGGAACACAAGACCTCTGTATAAGACAATCAAAGATATCAAAGGAAGCTTCTGTGCTAAGCTGGGCGTGATAAAGGACAAACGAGCCAAGAACATCACTGAAGCCTCAGAGATAAAGAAGAGGTGGCAGGAATACACAGAAGAACTGTACAAGAAGGACCCGAATGTGCAAAAGCAACAGAAGACGTTTGTGATTACTGATCTCGAGCCGGGCGTCCTGAAGAGTGAAGTTGAATGGGCCTTAGCCAGCCTTGCTAAGAACAAAGCTAGCGGAATGGATGGCATTCCAGCTGAGTAATTCAAAACTTCAAACATAATGCTGTTAACATTCTGCACACATTATGTCAGAAGATTTGGACAACCCTGGAGTGGCCACAGGATTGGAGGAGGTCAGTTTACATCCCCATTCCAAAGAAAGGCAGTGCCAAAGATTGTTCCAACTACTGCACGATCGCGCTTATTTCTCATGCTAGCAAGGTGATGTTGAAAATCCTCCAAGGTAGGCTGCAGCTGTATGTGGATCGGGAGCTTCCGGACGTGCAAGCTGGGTTTCGCAAGGGCAGAGGAACTAGAGACCAAATTACCAACCTTCGCTCGATCATGGAAAAATCGAGAGTTCCTAAAACCTCTCTACTTCTGTTTTATTGAATATGCGAAAGCGTTCGACTGCGTAGATCACAGCAGATTGTGGCAAGCTCTGCAAGAGATGGGAGTTCCAATTCACCTCATCTGTCTCCTCGGGAAGAACATCACTGAAGCCTCAGAGATAAAGAAGAGGTGGCAGGAATACACAGAAGAACTGTACAAGAAGGACCCGAATGTGCAAAAGCAACAGAAGACGTTTGTGATTACTGATCTCGAGCCGGGCATCCTGAAGAGTGAAGTTGAACGGGCCTTAGCCAGCCTTGCTAAGAACAGAGCTAGCGGAATGGATGGCATTCCAGCTGAGTTGCTTCAAAACTTCAAACATAATGCTGTTAACATTCTGCATACATTATGTCAGAAGATTTGGACAACCCTGAAGTGGCCACAGGATTGGAGGAGGTCAGTTTACATCCCCATTCCAAAGAAAGGCAGTGCCAAAGATTGTTCCAACTACTGCACGATCGCGCTTATTTCGCATGCTAGCAAGGTGATGTTGAAAATCCTCCAAGGTAGGCTGCAGCTGTATGTGGATCGGGAGCTTCCGGACGTGCAAGCTGGGTTTCGTAAGGGCAGAGGAACTAGAGACCAAATTGCCAACCTTCGCTGGATCATGGAAAAAGCGAGAGTTCCTAAAACCTCTCTACTTCTGTTTTAGTGATTATTCGAAAGCGTTCGACTGCGTAGATCACAGCAGATTGTGGCAAGCTCTGCAAGAGATGGGAGTTCCAATTCACCTCATCTGTCTCCTCGGGAACCTGTATGAAGGGCAAGAGGCCACAGTCAGAACTGGGCATGGTCTTACTAAATGGTTTCCTATTGAGAAAGGAGTGAGGCAAGGCTGCATACTGTCGCCCTGCCTTTTAACCTATATGCAGAGTGCATCATGAGGAAGGCCGGCATGGACGAGTCTTCGGCTGGAATGAAGATTGCTGGAAAACGTATCAACGACCTTAGATATGCGGATAATACCACTTTAATGGCAGAAAGAGAAGTGGAACTCAAGAGACTTCTGATGCGCGTACAAGAAGAGAGTGAGAAGTTTGGGGTTAAACTGAACGTTAAAAAGACAAACATCATGGCGTTTTGCCCTATCAAGTCCTGGAGCATCAATGAACAAGAAGTGGAAGCTGTGACAGATTTTCTCTTCTTGGGCTCCAAGATCACCTCGGAAGGAGACTGCAGCCATGAAATTAGGAGATGCCTGCTTCTGGGAAAGAGGCAATGGTTAGCCTTGACCGCCTAGCAAAGAGCTGAGACATTAGTCTGCCAACCAAGATCCGTATAACTCGTGCTATGGTCTTTCCAGTTATGATGTATGGATGCGAGAGTTGGACTGTGAAAAAGGCTGACCGCCGAACAATTGACGCGTTTGAATAGTCGTGCTGGCGAAGACTCTTGAGAGTTCGTTGGACTGCCAGAAGATCAAATCAGTCAATATTGTCGACCATAAACCCTGACTGCTCATTGGAGGGTCAAATTCTAAAGTTAAAGCTCAGCTACTTTGGTCATCTGGTGAGAAGAGAGGATTCACTGTAGAAAGTTTTGATGTTGGGAAAGGTTGCAGGTCGCCGGAGAAAGGGTAGGCAGCGAACGCGATGGTTAGATGGCATCCTCGAGGCACTGCAGATGAAGTTATGTGATGTTAGGACGATAGTCAGAGACCGGAAAGCGTGGCGTGACATGGTCCATAGGGTCACGAATAGTCGGACACGACTGAACGACTGAACTGAACTGAGCCGAAATGACTTCATGTACCTCTTGTTCAGGCTATGGAGATGTGTGTTCTGAACAGTAATATTGTGCTGGGAGTTGCAGGCTGTCCAAAGCAACCACATAAGAGGCAACAGTTGGCAATCAGTTTGTTTTAGTATTTGTAGTGCAATTTGCATGAGCGCGAGAACTAAAGCCATGTAAATTTCTATTTGCTAAACATGGCAACAATTGTTATACAAATCATCTATAATAGTAATGCAGGGCAACATCTAATGCAAATAAAGGTTGGAAACAATGATTACACAATTGCACGCACGCCTTCTAGCCCCATTACGGCCGATATGGGACCTACAGCGGTTTTGTGTGGGCTGCCCCAATTGGGCTGTGTGTTGGTTTTGAACATAAAGCCCACTTGCTGTTGCACGTGGCTTCAAATTCCCCACCAGGGCCTAATTTTTGTATCATGCGGGCCCTCCCGCCTTCCAGCCCCATTACGGCCCATGTGGGATATAAAGCAGTTTTATGTGGGAGCCCCAATTGGGCTGGACGTTGTTTTTGAACCTAGAGCCCACCTGCTGCTGCACGGGCCTTCAAAGTCCCCACAAAGGACCGATTTTGGTTCCTTGCGGGCGCGCCCGCCTTCCAGCCCCCTTACAGCCTATGTGGGACCTAAAGCGGTTTAGCTAAGGCTGCCTCATTTGGGCTTCACGAAGGCTTGCCCAAATTGAGCCCTTATTCATATTTCACCTGCCCTCAAGTAACCTACAAGGGGCCGATTGGGGCAGCATGTGGGTATGTCCGTTTTCTTGCCCCACTATGGCCGATGTTGGTCCCACAAAGATTTAATGGGGGCGGCCTCATTTCGAATCTATGAGGGCTTTCCCATAAAAAGCCCACATTTAGGTTCGATTGCCCTCAAATATCCGGCAAGGGACCCATGTGGTCTGGATGCAGGAATGTGCTCTGCATTAGCCCAAGAAACGCCGCTATGGGACCCATGCAGGAGGAGCAGGGGCAAGCCCAAATGAGGCTTGCCCACTTTTGCCCCATCGTGGACCGAAGCAGGTTTTATGATGGTTGCCCCAGCCCCACTTGCCTACTTTGGACCTACTGGGGCCCCACATTCTGTGCTACCTGGTGGATTTGCCGCATCATATCCTGCATCATCTGCTGCATCGCCTTTTGCATTTGTGTTCCAAGTTCTCCATTGTTGGATGCTTGTGGCTGTTTTGGAAGGGCTCTAGTGATTTGGAGCTCCCGCTGTTGTGCTTTTAGAGTTTTTGTTAGTTCCTCGACCTTGCGTTCAAGCTCATATGTTTGAGTCGAACGAATTCAAGCGCGCGTCTGAGCTCATTGCTGCTTGCGTCTTTAGCTTTTTTAACATGAATGTTTTTGCTGTTTGCGTTGTTTGTATCGTTTGCGTTACTACTATTTTCTACCGAGTGCGGATGAAGGTAGATGCCCAGTGTATCTTGCTGCCGCCTCTCTGGGAAAGCTTCTTTTTCATTTTTTCTTGTTTGTTCCCCTCCTGTGAACCGGCCGGTGATAGAGACGGGAAGGAATTGGACCTTGATCGGCTCCTTGAGGTCACTCTCTGAGTTTAACCACCGCTTGCGTTGTCGCCCGCGTTGGCTACTGCGCCCTCTTTCTCCGCTGGGCTTTGGCCTTCCTTTTTTCAGTCTGTCCGGGCACTCTTTGGATCCGGTGTGATGTGCTTCGTTGCATAATAGGCACATGGCCTTTGGTCGGATTTTGATCTCCGCACACTCCACGCACAATAATATCCGGTGTGGGACACACGTCGGAGCGGTGTCCTTGCTGGAAACAGACGTAGCACACTTTTCACGTGGGGCAGTACTGGTAGCATGGTAGTTCACCTCCGTAGCATATTACGAATTTCGGCAAGATCGGGTCGTCGAACATGATCACCACGGTCTTGGATTTTCCAAGCATCCTTGCCTGGAGAATGGTCACACCTTGAATTCTGACTTGTTTGTGTGCTTTGAGCTCTTCGGGAGACGTACCTGGGTCAACACCGTGTATTACGCTGCGAAGGACGTCCTCCGGAGCTGCCACGTAAGCGTTTATCTCGTACGCCTTTCCAGCATATTTCAGGCGGGTAATGCACCGCACCAGGTGAGCCGTTTCTTAATGTGGGCTGCTAAAGATAATGATGTCGCGGGCCATCGTACAACAAGCCGAGGTAATTGCCTCTCTACGTGCCGATGTTCGCGGCCTACGCCAGGAGCTTGTGCTGCGCGCTGCTTTGCAGTGTGAGCGTGCTCTCTTCGGGCGTGCTCTCGTCGTTTCCGTAAGCAATCCTACCCGTGAGAAGAAGCCGTCTGTGGACTACTCCGCTGCTCTTCATCGAGGGATGACTCCAGGCGATGTTACCTGTCCATCTTCTGCCTCTGCTCCTCCCCGTGCGGTTACCCACCTAGTGCGATGAGGAAGCAGAGAAGTCCAGTCTTCACTGGCGCAGCGAGCTCATCCATCCTTAACGTAGCCAGTTACCAAAAGAAGCGTCCGAAGACTATTTTCGTCTCGCAGCTCCGTCCCGAAACAACATCGGTTAACCTTACCAACCATCTAAAGTCAATGAATGTTACCCCCATTTCCTGCCGGCAGCTGAAAACAAGGTATGACTCTTACTCGTCCTTCCATATTGAAGTTCATGAAGAATCCTACAGTAAGCTTGTCAAGTCTTCGATGTGACCGATGGCTTGCATATACAAAGACTTTCGTGGGAATCTTCACGACGACATGCTGCAGTCCTCCGAACTGACGCTAAATTGCAGTGACCCCTAATTTGGACATTTGTTATCAAAACGGCCGAGGTCTTCGGACTAAGGGATCTAAAATCTTTTCTAACATTTTGGCCAGTTGTTACACCGCTCTTGTAGTTACCGGAACCTGGCTGTCAAGTGATATCCCTTCCAGTGATTTCCTTCCTAATAATTACTCTGTTTTTAGAAGCGACCGTCCTTAGTCAGGACCCAAACAAAGAGGAAGTGAGTGCTCATTGCTATTGACAGTTCTCTGCAGTGTATTCGACATCCCGATCTGGAAACTGCTGAAGAATGTGTATGGCTTGAGCTCACTTTAAATTGAGATGAAAAACTTTTACTTGCAGCTTTCCACAATCCTCTGAGTCTTCCTCCTCCAGCCTATGATGAAATTCTGCTCTCAATCGAACATGTTACAACTCGTGATAGCAAACACAAGCTTCTCATTTTAGAGCATTATAACACTCCATATATCAACTGGAACTCATTTACTTCTCACAATAATCATTATATATTAAGTATATGTAGCATGCTACTTGATTTAGTAGCCTTTAACTCTTTGCAGCATCAAAATTTCACTGAGACTTGCTGCGGTAATATTCTCGATATCTGTCTATCGAATTTAGAAAGTGTTCGAGTATCGAGCTCCGACGTACCGCTTGCTCGCTGTCACAAATTTCACCCTTGACTTCTTGTGACTACTTCTGTCTCTGCCTCACCCTCTACTAATTCATTTCGGGAGGGGTATTAGCCCCGTTTCGCGTACGCACGTGGTGACTATGTCGGTCTGATCAATTTCTTCTCTTCTGTCGACTAGTCCCTTTTAAATGGCATAAGTGATGCCGACGAACAAGTCAGTCGCTTCATTGAAATAGTTCTTGATGGTATGCGTCAGTACATACCTCTGCATACTCCTACTCGCAGGAAGTTTCCTTTCTGGTTTTCCAGAGAACTGCGAACGGTGTTAAAACGGCGTTAGAGCTGTGAACGGGCCCATCGTAAAGCAAAACGCCCCGGGTTTGACAATTGGGAAGATGAGTTTCGCCGCTTGCGTTCTCGTTGCAAACGCTTATACAAGAGGGAGCACGGCTCTTATCCTGAGTCTGTAGGAGGAGTGCCATAAGTCGTCCTACTCAGTTCTGGCGGTACTTCGCAAGCGTTCCATTAAATCGGATTCCAGTATCAACTTAGTTGAATCTCAAGGGTCGGAAATTCGGGCTGTGGCCGACAGTTTTTCCCAACATTTTTCCCCCATATGCAAAACTCCAGACTACAATTCCGTACGCCTCTCATCTGGTGCACCACCTAAATCCTTTCCTTTTGATGAGAAGTTAATAACTGCGAGTCTTAAGCGGCTCAGAACATCTTTGTCTCCTAGACCTGATGGCATTCCAACCGCCATAATAAAAGCCTTCACTTGTATCTTTGTACCAGTACTGACTGCTTTATTTATTAACTGTGAAAAAATAGCTGTGGCTCAACTTGGTTCCGCCGGGAAATTGCGAAAGCAATACCCATGGCTACGCCCTCGCTCACGTGATAGACGTGCTGTTGTGGTGCTTGTGTGAAACTTGTTCTATACCTTGTGCTGCTGTGGTGATCACTTGGCTATTCTATGTACAACTAGTAGTGAAACTCTAATCGCTGCAGCTGTGATGATATACTTGGTTGCTGGTGATGTTAATGCAGACTGTAGAACTGCTGTTCCTCCACTGGCTACAACGGCATGCTTGGCACTCATGGTAAGTGTCCTGGTAAATCCAAGGTACACACTAGTCACACAAGAGACACATTGCTACAGTGGTTCATCGCTTTTATTCAAGCCAATAAACACACTTCGGTGGTCCGTGAAGAAGTGACTCTTCACTTGTGCCTCCCTTATTGAATACCGGTCTGCATTTCTGTAGGCGACTAAGTCCAAACTGCTCCCCCTTTGAGTAGTTGATCTTGGCTTCTGAGGGCATAGCTGGAGGTAGTATTTTTCGTCCAAGGCCTCGATGAATTTGGGGTCTCTTCATGGGTCCTTGTTGAAATCACCAGTGCATATGAGCACTCTGCAACGTGCAACGCTTAGCAAGTCTTGTTTCACGCTCTTCCTCTGTCTCTGTAGCTCGCCGCTCTCTCTTACGCGCATTACGACGAACTTCCCTAGTGGTAGGCGGCAGCGCCGCGAAGCAATGTTAAGCCGCTGGTGGTTGGCACAGCTACTGCTTTCTAGAGACGTGAGTCGAGCCTAATCTCTTCAGCGTAACGCCACAATCGCGGTCCTAGCGGAGAGCACACGAGTTAGGCTCTGGTGGTGGCACCGCCGCGGCTTGCGACGGAGCGAGTCGGTCGCCCTTCTCTTCAGTGCGACGTCACAACATCTGTTGCGCTGCTAGCGGAGAGCGCAGGAGTTAGGCGCAGGTGGTGGCACCGCCGCGGCTTGCGACGGCGCGAGTCGGTCCTTCTCTTTAGCGTGATGTCACACATGACGTCACACAGAGGTCAACTAAGGTCAATGGTGGCACCACCGCGCCACGGCAAAGGCTGAAAGTGCAAATAATATTGCTTTCGCAATTAATGCTGCCTTCCCTCGCGTGTGGAAAATAGAACGCGTGTTTTATGTTTTCAAGTCAGGAAACAAATCTCATGATTGTTGCAGTAAAAATCTTCCTCCCCTGGCCAAAAACCTTCCGTCGTTGCATCGGCCTATTTCCGGCCAGGTAACGTCATGGCAGAACCCTCTACATGACTCCCTGACCTTGAAAACGCAGCACACCCTTATCCTGTTTTTATTGGCGGAGATTTCAACGCACGTCACGCAGCCTGGAGCTCATCTCAGTCTAATCAACGTGGTAAACACCTATACGACGCCCTTGATCAAACTCTTCTTACCCTGTGCAACGAACCTAACGCGCCGACCCGTATCGGTCTCCATCCTTCTCAAGCAGACACTACACTGGACCTTAAATTCTCATCACCACTTCTTCTTCGGCGCTGGGAAGTCTTTTCTAATTCTTGGGGCAGTGATCACTTGCCCATCTTGCTCACTCTCAATCGTAAGTGTCTTCGCGTTTGAACAACGCATTCGTTTGTCAACTGGGACAAGTTTCGTGCTAATACTACGACGTTCTTCTCGGATATTGACTCTTTCTTGTCTGTACTCCGAGATGCCCGCACTCAAGCTCTGGAATATATCCCCGGTGACGATTCCACAGTTGGCGTGGATGCTCACCTGGCTAACCTTTGGCGTCGCGCAGATCACCTCACGCAACGTTTTTCGGACATGCAGAAAACTTCACAAAGATCTCGTGCTTCTTCGACGACAATTCAAGCTTATCCGGGCTTACCAGCTTCCCCTGCAAAGTGAGGCTTGACACTCTACACGCGACCGTCTTGGACAAGTACCGGGCCTATCACAACTTTGGCGCATCTTTCGTGGCCTAAATGGCAAGGCACGCGGGGCCCCACCTCTCGCAGATCTCCTTCTCAATGGCAACCCGGCTGATGTTGAAGATAAAGTTATACGCATCTTTTTCCCACACGCCAGCCTAACGCCTCCACCAGCAGTTTCCATTTTCCCACTCTGAAACCCTGATCCAGACCTGGATCGCCCATTCTCAAAGGGAGAACTGCAAGCAGCCCTCGGAAGAGGCCGAGCTCACGCCACACGTCATGACCGAGTCAGTTGGCAGGAGCTTCGAAATCTCGTCTCGGCAGCCCAGGATGCCCTTCTCGCCATCATTAATTCTTTCTGGGAGACCGGAATGATACTGGATAACCTCAGGCTTTCTCTTATTCTTCCTATCCCTAAACCTGGCAAAAACCCTCGACTTCCTAGTAATTTCCGTCCAATCGCCCTGACTTCATATCTCTGTAAACTCATCGAGCGCCTGCTGCACACTCGAATTAGTCACTACATTGAATACGTCAGTCCTGGATTTCATCCAGCTCAAGCCGGCTTCCGCCCTAACCTCGGAACGCATGACTGCATTTGGCTTTTGCGAAGAGTTCTGAATAGAGCTCATCGTAAAACGCTACCTGACTATCTGCTGGCTGTCGATAGACACAAAGCCTTTGACAATGTTCGCCATGAGGTTATCCTGGAAGAGCTCGCCAAACGCTTTCCTAGTACTCGTGCCCAAATCTGGATCCGCAATTTTTTGACATCTAGACCCATTCAGCTACAAGGCAAAGCTCCGGGATGGGTGCCCAAGACCTATTACTTGGATAGGGGTGTACCTCAGGGCTCCGTTCTCGGACCCATATTGTTCAACTTGGCCATGGCACGCGTCGCCTAGAATCTGGAAATCAGCACAAGCGCAAGATTCGCTATATATGCCGATGATATTACCATCTGGACTGAGGCAGCGGTTTACGTAGACAAATATTCTATGGAGACTGAACTTCAGGCAGCCCTTCTTTGTCTTGAAGATACACTAACCAAAATTGGCCTCGAACTCGCACCACATAAAACAGAATTGATTAGTATCGACGGAAAACATAAAACCAACCCCAGTATGCAGATCCATCTTCACATCGGAGATAACACCATCACCTCCTCAAATGGGCAAATCCGCATTCTTGGCCTGCCCATCTCAAGCTGCAACAGTCCCTAGAAATGGGTTCATCAGCTACAACACCTTTGGCCAGCACTGCTACATACTATTCGTCGCCTGTCCAACTGGCACGGCGGTGCGCGGCAACATGCCTGCCGTGCGATGGCCTGAGCAGTGGCGGTCGGAAAAATCCCCTATGGCACACCCGTCCTCCAACTGTCGAAGACTAACTTGGCTAAGGTCGAACGCCTTCATCGCGCAACACTACGCACTATTACCGGTCTACCTGAGCACACTCCTATAGCCGAACTTGAGCATTTGGCCGCTCTTCCACCGCTCCCTGCCATCGTTACCGAGTCACAGACGCGTCATCGAATACGTCTAGAGAGCACTGTCCAAGGGCGTCGCCTGCTGGCCTGGGATGAACAGCATAACGACAAAACACCAGCCCTATATGCATCTCTTCCCCCTTGGGAGATGCCAGTAGTCACACGCCTCCATCGCCGACCAATAAACCGCGATTTTGTCATTCCCCGGGAGCTCCTCGCTGCCTATCACCGACAAGAGTGAATCCCCGATACGACTAACATATACACCGACGCATCGATTACAAGCGAATTAGCATCTATGGGCTGGGTATGTGATGACAACCCTTCCCTTTCAGGCGCTTATGCCTGCCACCTACCTCGAGGTACCCCTCTTCATGCAGAACTCCTCGCAACTTGGGGAGCCTTGTCAGGAGTGCCTTGCACCGGAACTGGTTCAATACGTATTCTTACTGATTCCTATGAAGCCTGCAAAGAAATCGCTACTCCGGGTTCACAGGATGCAACAGCTACGGCCATACAGCGCCACCTTAAACGCCACCAACTCGCGACCAGAACTGTTGCTATTCACTGGACCCCAGGTCACTCGGACGAATCAGGGGGCAATGCGGCGGCACACGCCGCGGCTGCCTTGGCAGGTGGGATGTCCACATTTACTTTCCCACCCCTTTGCTTCATCCTTATTCGACCTTGGGCGGGCAATTCACCCCTTCTCTTGCCCTTATACACTGTACTCGGACCAGTCTCCGTAGCCTCAGTCAGCATCGCATGCAGGTGGCCACACCAGACCCACCTTTTACGAGAAAAACCCATCTCACTCGAAGTCAAAAAGTCTTTTTGAATAAGCTCATCGCCCATGCGGCTTACACGCCACGTATAATGGCCCGCTGGCGTCAGTATACGGATAAAATGATTACGTGCCCCCACTGTACGACTCTAACTCGCGGCGGCATATCTCATCTGCTCTGGGAATGCCTTGCTTTTTCTACTGGACGCTCCGAGATCAAACCCTACCGCCTGAACTACCGTTCGCTTCTAGAAACTGATGCTAACACAAAGATGATATTTGCCAAGTATGGCTCGCTTAGTGGCCTGGTTAGAGCAAGTGACGACCTCCTAAACAATGAAGATTCTGTCTACTCCCCTTTATCCCGGTCCATGACCATGAGCCTTTGCAATCAATAAAGGACATTCAATCAATCAATCAATCTAATTATCGCCTGATTTCTCTTCTGTGTGCAACCTTCAAGCTTTTCGAATTAGCTTTGCACAACGTACTTTCCTACCATCTCAAACATATCATAGTACCGAATCAACATGGTTTTATATCTGGTCACTCTACTTCTACCAACCTAGCCACGTTTATGACGTACGCCTCTGCAGCAGTCCTTCAGAGAGGTCAAATTGACACTGGTGTACTGTGAAGATATAAGCAAAGCTTTCGACATTGTTGCTCACTCACTCCTTCTTGAAATGCTTCTACTCTCTAGCGTCGCTCCGTAGCTTCCCACACCCCCTCTTATATAGCAGGATCTTTCCGGATCAGATAGCCCCCATGTGTAAACACTGCTAAACTCCGACCACACTCATACATATGGTGTGGTACAGACAACACAGACAACACAAACACCCCAGAGACGTGGGAGTCTCTCCTGTGTACTTCCGAGCCAGCAGACCAAAGCTGGCTTATCCAGCGCGCGGTGGAGGCCGCGGCATCACAAAGGATCCCGCCGACCTCCTCGAAGTCAGCGCAACCGGCCCTTTGACTGGTCCCCTGTTTTTGGGTGCAACAAAAGAGTTCACCACCATCCGTAGCCCTCCACTACGGCTTCTCTTTCTCTCTTTCCACTTTCACTGCCACCTTCCTCCCTTCCCTTACAGCGTGGTTGAGGTTTCCACAGTAAACGCCCCGCCGGGTTGGTGCAGTGGTAAGCCCGACTACTGTGCCGGAGTACCCGGGTTCGAACCTGACCTCGGCGGCTACGCTTCGCTGTTGTTGAAAACCTTTATTTCCACCGAGAAGAAGCTCAGTTTCGGACTCCCCGGCACTCAGGCCTGTTGGAGGCTTACCTAGGAGCCTCGCGAACCAAGGTGTGGTGAATATACATTGTTGCTTCACGGCCTCAGCCGCCAGGCGGATGGCTTGCTGCTGCTGAGCGGGGTCCTCGCTTCGCAGCAGGTTCTCCCAGGCGTCTCCATCTATATTCTCTTTAGCTCCTGGGCTGTTGTTACATTCCCAAATAATATGATCTAGAGTGCCCCATCTCCCACATGGTATGCAATGTAGATCCTTTTCATCTTTTTAAATTGTTGCATATACCCAAAAGGGGCTAATATGATTGCCCCCTTGTAGTCTCCTCCATGCAATAGCCTCCCCGTTTCCGTGGGAACGGTCTGGCGGCGGATAGACTCTTCTGCTTAGTTTATAGTGCTCTGTAAACTAGAAGGCCTTTCAGGTATGATCTGGATCAAAATCCATTAGAATATGGTGTGGAAGTGAGGAATCGATTTCAATAATTAGATCTAGAAGACAAAGAGCCCGAAGAGATGTGGACTGATGTTCGTGATATAATACAAGAAGTTGCTACTAAGGTAGTTCCAAAGCAAAAGAAATGCAAGAAAGCAAACTGGTTATCTGAAGAGGCTTTGCAAATATCTGAGGAAAGGAGGATGGCAAAAGTTATGGAGGTAGAGAAAGATACAAGGTTCTCAATGCGGATTTTCAGAAAATAGCAAGGAGAGATAAGAATGCCTTCATGAACATACAATGCCAAGCAGTTGAGGACAACAGCCTATTAAGGAACACAAGAGCTCTGTATAAGACAATAAAAGATATCAAAGGAAGCTTCTGTGCTAAGCTAGGCGTGATAAAGGCCCAACGAGGCAAGGACCTCACTGAAGCCTCAGAGATAAAGAAGAGGTGGCAGGAATACACAGAACTGTACAAGAAGGATCCGAATGTGCAAACCCAACATAAGACGGTTGTGATCACTGATCTAGAGCCGGGAATCCTGAAGAGTGAAGTTGAATGGGCCTTAGCCAGCCTTGCTAAGAACAAAGCTAGCGGAATTGATGGCATTCCAGCCGAGTTCCTTCAAAACCTCAAGCATGACGCTGTTAACATTCTGCATACATTATGTCAGAAGATTCGGACAACCCTGCAGTGGCCACACGATTGGAGGAGGTCAGTTAACATCCCCATTCCAAAGATAGGCAGTGCCAAAGATTGTTCCATCTACCGCACGATCGCGCTTATTTCACATGCTAGCAAGGTGATGTTGAAAATCCTCCAAGGTAGGCTGCAGCAGTATGTGGATCGGGAGCTTCCGGACGTGCAAGCTGGGTTTCGCAAGGGCAGAGGAACTAGAGACCAAATTGCCAACCTTCGCTGGATCATGGAAAAAGCAAGAGAGTTCCAGAAACCCATCTACCTCTGCTTTATTGATTATGCGAAAGCGTTTGACTGCGTAGATTATAGCAGATTGTGGCAAGCTCTCCAAGAGATGGGAGTTCCAATTCACCTCATCTGTCTCCTCAGGAGCCTGTATGAAGGGCAAGAGGCCACAGTCAGAACTGGGCATGGTCTTACTGATTGGTTTCCGATTGGGAAAGGAGTGAGGCAAGGCTGCATACTGTCGCCCTGTCTATTTAACCTATATGCAGAGTGCATCATGAGGAAGGCCGGTCTGGACGAGTCTTCAGCTGGAGTGAAGATTGCTGGAAAACGTATCAACAATCTTAGATATGCAGATGATACCACTTTAATGGCAGAAAGTGAAGTGCAACTCAAGAGACTTCTGATGTGCGTGCAAGAATAGAGTGACAAGTTTGGGCTTAAACTGAACATTAAAAAGACAAAGATCATGGCGTCTTGCCCTATCAAGTCCTGGAGCATCAAGGGACAAGAAGTTGAAGCTGCGACAGATTTTCTCTTCTTGGGCTCGAAGATTACCTCGGAAGGTGACTGGAGCCATGAAATTAGGAGACGCCTGCTTCTGGGAAAGAGAGCAATGGTTAGCCTTGACCGTCTAGTAAAGAGCAGAGACATTAGTCTGCCAACCAAGATCCGTATAACTCGTGCTATGGTCTTTCCAGTTGTGATGTATGGATGCGAGAGTTGGACTGTGAAAAAGGCTGACCGGCGAAGAATTGACGCGTTTGAATTGTGGTGCTGGCGAAGATTCTTGAGAGTTCCTTGGACTGCCAGAAGATCAAATCAGTCGATATTGTCGACCATAAGCCCTGACTGCTCATTGGAGGGTCAAATTTTAAAGTTAAAGCTCAGCTACTTTGGTCATCTGATGAGAAGAGAGGAGTCGCTGGAGAAAGATTTGATGTTGGGAAAGGTTGAGGGTTGCCGGAGAAGGGGTAGGCAGCGAACGCGATGGTTCGATGGCATCCTCGAGGCACTGAAGATGAAGGTATGTGATGTTAGGAAGATAGTGAGAGACCGGAAAGCGTGGTGTGACATGGTCCATAGGGTCACGAAGAGCCTGAACTGAACCTCTTTATACGAGATTAGGCTATCTTTTATATCCATGCAAGAGGGTTACTCGGCAGCCGCCCGGTGATAGAGAGCTCGGGCAAGCTCGTGAGCAGCCTCATTCCCTGCGATGGATTCATGTGCTGGTATCCATATAATTTCCACGTTGCGCTCAAGCGGCCTCGATTCGAGGACTCGTTTAGCTTCTTCTGATATTCTTCCCTTCCCAAAATTTCTGACCGCATTTTTGCTATCGCATAGTATTAATTTAGCCTTGGTACCGACACAAGCGAGCGCTACTGCCAATTCCTCCGCCGCGTTGACGTCTCTCGTGCGGCTTGAAGCCGATACTATAGGTGCTCCTGTTCCGTCGACTACTGCGGATACTGCTGCTCCTTGCCGTCCAGATGCAGCATCTACGTAGGCCACTTGTTCTGCTGGCTGTTCTCACATTCTTTTCTCGTAGGCTCTGGCTCTATGCCCGCGCTTCTCATTGTTATATTCGGGGTGCATATTTTTTGCCATAGGCGGGACGAGTATCCTGGCTCTTGTCACTTCCGGGATATCCACTGTCTTATGAGCAGTGTATCCCGGTTGGATGTCTATCCATTCTAGTATTTTTCTTCCTGTTTCAGATTGGCTAAGTCGCTCCAGCTGAGCTATTCTAACTCCCTCAGCTAGCTCGGCCCATCTGTTGTGGATACCCATTTTCTCAACACGTTCCGCTGATGCGGATATGGGAAGTCCCAGAGCCCTCTTGGCACATTTCCTCAGTATCCTGTCTAGTTTATCTATGTTCTCTTTGTTCATATTTAAGTACGGCGTTGCATAGCAGACTGTACTTGTTATATGTACGCCTGTGATATTCTTAGGAGGCTTCTCTCTTTTAGGCCTCTCCCTTTTACTGTTATCCTTCTGAATATGCCTTGCATTTGACCCACATATGTTGCTAATTTCTTTATGGTATTGGTATTGTTGCCTTTATGATTGATAACCATACCCAGGACCCTCATCTCCTCGACCTTCGGCATTGGGGTTTTGTCTCTGCTGTTGGTGTTGTACCTAAAGAGCTCCGGCTTCTGCGGTGAGCATGCTGCATACTTCACCACGGCGTCTGCAGCTCTCTGCAGGCTCCACTCAATTTCTACATCACTTCCATTGTTCATCCAGATGTTAATATTGTCAGCATCAATGCTGAACTTTATTCCAGAGATCTCATTCAGCTTAGCTGGGAGGCCTCTCATTGCTATGTTGAACAGAAATGGAAGTAACACGGCACCTTGAGGGGTTCCTTTGCTTACTAGCATTATGCTGGGAGACTCTGAGCCCTGAAATTTAATCACCGCCCTTCTGCCCTGAAGAAAGGTTTTAATGTAATTGTATGTTCTTTTGCCTACGTTTACTTCCTCAAGACCTTTTAGTACCGCGTCATGTCTGATATTATCGAAGGCCTTCGTGATGTCTAGGCCTAGGATCACCTTAGTGTCTAGCCCTTTCTTGCCTATGATATCATGTCTTAGTCTGAGCATTATGTCCTGCGTGCTGAGCTTAGGTCTGAAGCCTACCATCTCATGCGGCCATAGGTTTTCATCCTCCATGTATTTTGTTAATCTCGCTTGCACTAAGTGTTCCATGAGCTTCCCCACACACGATGTCAGAGAGATTGGTCTTAGGTTTTCCAACTTTGGCTTTTTCCCCGGCTTAGGAATGAGAATCACTTCTGCCTTTTTCCATTCGTCCGGTAATTTACTTTCTTTCCATACTTTGTTTATGTATCGTGTGATTGCTTCCACCGAGCCTTCATCTAGATTTCTAAGCATGACATTTGATATCTTATCTGGTCCAGAGGCCGAGCGATTTCTTAACCCCGCAATAGCTGCTCTGACTTCTGCTACCGCGATATCTGCATCTAGTTTGCCATTCTCTAGACCCCCATATTCCGCTTGTTTAATTTCTGTTGTTTCTCCTATGTATATTTCTTTGAGTCTCTCCATTAGTTGCTTATCCGTCCCATGGAAAGCGTGTCTCGCCTTCACTTGGTTGGCGCTAGCTGTCTGTTTTGATTTGTTCGGGTCTAGGAGGTGCCTCAGCAGGTTGAGGCGAAGCGAAGTGGCGTCCGTGTGCTGTGCAACGTCAGCGCACGTTAAAGATCCCCAGGTGGTTAATTTTTTTTTTTCCGCAGAAAACAAGTCAGACAGTTATTGCGCCTTTTCACTTCCTATAAATCACTCGTCTCATTCGTAGCCCTCCTACGAAATTATCTCCTTGATCGCTCCTGCTTTGTCACTGTCAATGGACAGACCTGCATCGTTTACCCTGCAACCAGTGGAGTTCCTCAAGGTTCTGTATTAGGCCCATTTCGCTTCTCTGTTTTTATTTAGTGTTTCCTCGGCGATGAAGAACTCCTCGTTTCTATTTTATGTTGATGATATAAAAATATTCAAGATCATACATTCTTTTCAAGATTGCTTGTGGTTGCAATCGGACGTATCTGCTTTTTCTGATTGGTGTGCGGAGAATCGACTTTCCCTCAATTCTTAAATAACAATATAATTGGTTCACAGGACGGGAAAGGCGCAGTATCTATCGCACTTGCTATGTGGACACCTGAACCGCGCCGTAAGGGAAGGAATGAAGGTGGGAGTGAAAGTTAAAAGAGAGAAAGGGGAGCCGTAGTGGATGGCTACAGAGTAATTTCAATCACCTGGGGATCTTTAACGTGCGCTGAAATCGCTGAGCACACGGACGGCACTTCGTTTCCCCTCCATCAGAACGCAGCCGCCGTGGTCGGGTTCGAACCCGGGAACTCCGGACAGTAGTCGTGCGTCTTACCACTGCACCACCCCGGTGGGGCATTCCTGAATTCTTCCAAAACTAGGGTTGTCTCATTTACTCGTAAAACGCACCATTATTCTGTGAATTCTGTGCTGTTGGACAGGTTTGATGAAATAAATGACCTTGGCGTACTTTTTGACCTCACCCTGAGCTTCTCCTCTAATACTAAACGCATTGCTCAGCGAGCTATGCGTATACTGGGATTCGTCTGCAGACTTTCGAGAGAGTTCTGTACTCCACTTTCATTTCTAAAGCTGTACCTGTCCATATGCTTGCCGCTTTTGGAGTACGCGTCTGCTGTTTGGAATGGCACTTGGAAATCGAACTGCAACAAGGTTGATAGAGTAGAGCAAAAAGTTGTATGGATATTTCGATATCGCTTTCCTTGCTCAACTTTCTTCCCTCGCTCCACCAAGAGTACTCCACTGAGTCTTCCTTCTCTTAAATGCCGACGTGTCAGAGTAGATGTGTTTTCTGTACAAGCTCCTTCATAGCCTTAGAGCACATCCTTCTGCGCGTTCCGCGAAAGAGCATGAGGGAATTCAGAACGTTTCAAGTTTGTCCGTTTCTTGATTCCCAATACCCTCTTTGCAGAATGCAGATGTTGCTTACCTCTTTTTTGTCTTCACGTTCACGTCTTCCTAAACTCGTTCTGTTTATTTATATTGGACGTTCCTAGGTTCTGTATTCTAAACTGTATTTATCTCATATAACTTCTACATTTTAGCCTAAGTATTGTATTTATCTGACTTCAAGTTTTGCTTTTTATCGCGAAAGCAACACTACTTTCACTTTCAGCTCCTCGCGTGGCGAGGCCACGGTAGCTACCATAGACCTTTAGCTTGACCTCTGCCATGACGTCATACCATCTGCCGCAAAAATCAGGGGCCCAACTTGTGCCGTCGGGACGCGAGGCCACGCGTGGTGGCTGCTGCCTAACTCCTGCGCCCGCCGTGCACGGCGCGCCTAGCGGTGTGACGTCGCAGCTGCAAGAGCAGGGCTCCAACTTGTGCCGTCGCGAGGCGAGGCCGCGCGTGGTGGCTGCTACCTAACTCCTGGGCCCGCAGCGCGCCTAGCGGTGTGCGTCACGCCATCTGCTGTAAAACCGGGCGCGCGGCGCGCCGCCGGCAAGACGTTGCGATGCCGCCTTCCACGAAAGCCGCTCGGCAGAATGCGAAGAGAAAAGAACGGCGAGCTACGAAGACCGAAGAAGAGCGTGAACAGAGATTTTCTAAGCGGCGTACCCAGTATGCCGCTCGACGACAACGTGCAGCCTCTAGGGGAGTTACGTTTATGAGTATGCTTAACGCCATGGGTGACGATACAGAAGCGAGCAGCGTATCTCTAGCTCAACGGCAAGTCTCTACGGAAGTTACTCTTATGAGTATGCTCAACACCATGTATTACGATGCAGAAGGGAGCAGCGTATTTCTAACTCGACGTGCAGCCTCGACAGCAGAATCTACGGAAGAATTTATGGAGGAGCGTCCTGACTTTATGAGTATACTAAACGCCAACCACTAACTACTAGTTGTACAGAGAATAACCAGGTAATATCACTGCATAACCACAAGTCCAATCACAAGCACCACCATCAGCAACACTACCAGCTGAACTAAGCGTAGCTACGGTATTGCTTTCGCAATCACCAGGCTTAACCAAGCTAAGCCTTCAGCCAAATTGTTTCTCCTGCAGTGCTTTTTAAAACACCTTGTACTGCTTTTTATCCGTTTCTTATATATATTTTAACTTTGAACGTTTCTTCAAATCTTTATGTCCTGCGTTCTATACTATTTCTCTATTGTATTTCCCTGTATTTCCAGCTTGTGTTTTAAGTACCACGCACTTGTTGCGCCTGGAATGGTTGTTTATTTTATGTATATTTATATTACTATTATCAATGTCAGTTATTTGTTTTTTTTCTCTATCTATTGTTTTTTTTTTCTACAATTCTCTGACTGGGTATGTGAGACATGCTACTCTTTGATTTCTTTCTTTCTGTGACACTTTCTTCGGCAGTGGTTTAGCATTGGTTAAACGGAGTAGTCGCGACAGCTGCACAAATCACTATTTCTTTGCCTGATCGCTATGTCTACCGGAACATCAGAAGCAGCCAGTCTCCAGCATAACCCTCGTATGGCGGCTCACGCCTTTCCCATCGTCCGGCTCAATGACGTGACTCTGGCCAAAAACCGGGGTTGACGCAGAAGCTACATTCATGCGACCAGCGCATGCCATGGTAACAGGTGCTTTCCAGCTCCACTTGGTAACGGTATGGGACATCATGGAAAGAGCGCTCAACCCTGAAGTGTCTAGGAGGCTTTGGCCCATCTTATACCAGTGGGGTGCCTTTTTGATACTCTTTGCAAACCGGCGATGGCGGCACAGCGAGCGCATCTCTTGTATACTTCCGTTGAGGCAAACGCATGCGCATTGCGTCCTCCTCTCCGCGGAGGCGTATCTGCTGGAATGCCGCTGCCAACCTCCTCTTCTCTACTCCGTGCATGGCTTATGTGACTACCCTCAGCACTCCTCTTCTGCAAAGCAGGTGGCGCGTGCTCTCAAAGGGATAGAACACACACGATACACAATATACACGATACAAACGGCGATAATCGGTTTTGGTATTGACGAGTGAAACTATCGCTTCAAAACTTTTCCTGGGAAAGCTACACGGCGTGGTTGTTACCAATATGACAACTAATAAATTTAGCTATCACATTGTTTGGGAGGCTCAAGGTGCGTTTTTGCAGAGACGACAGCATCTACTTCGTGAAGCTTTACTAGGATATAAAATTCCGAGAGCACTGCAGCATCTGCAGTTCATAAATGCTAAAGTTTAGCATTGCTGCTGCACAAACTACATCGCGCGCCCCTCGTCCGTTGAACGCATCAAAGAAAACCGACGTTGGTTGGCTGGTTGGTTGGTTGGTTCACAGGAAGGGAAAGGCGCTGTATCTGTCACACTTTCTCTGTGGACAACTGAACCGCGCCGTAAGGGAAGGCAGGAAGGTGGGAGTGAAAGTGGAAAGATAGAAAAGGGAGCCGTAGTGGAAGGCCACGGTGTAATTTTGACCACCTGGGGATCTTTAACGTGCGCTGACATCGCACAGCACACGGACGCCACTTCGTTTCGCTTGTTTCTAGTCAGTTTATAGACCTATTGTTGCCAGGTGTATAGCGCCCATGAGTCAAGAAACGCGTTAGCATGATAATTTGTTTATAGCTTCCTATGAATGAAAATAAATTAATGGGAGGTAGAAATGCTTTGAAAAATTATCTGTGAGGCAAAATCCTCCCACACACTTTGTTATGCAAAGTGATTTAAATAACAAACGAATATTATGTGATCTCATGCAATATCATGATTAATGCAACGTATTCTATGATAATAATGGCAATGTTGAAATGACAATTGTGATGTGTTTGATTCAGAGAACGTTTTCAATATTATATATGACAGATTGTCGGGGTAGTGCTTCGCATAATCACCTAATCATTTACTGCTGGGGGGCATGCGGCTAAGAAACAATCAGAAAATATGCAACAAAAAACAGTTTTTACCTTTTCATTTCGGGAAAGCTCTAGGTACACATATATTCTTCTTCCTTTTCAGAGTCTGTATACTATCAAACGGAGCAATTGGTGTTCGAGAGTGACGATTACTCATGTTCAGTATTCTTCCTAAAATCCCTTGGCGGTAGGTATATATATTTATTTTGGCTGGCGGTTTTATGTAACGCGGTGCTAATTGCATGTGAAAGAACGTCAAATAAGAGCGGCCTATGAAAAGCTCTCCTTATACAGCACTCTTCCTTATAAGTCATTATTGGTTGAGTGCTGCATGAACGGCACCGGAAAAGAAGCGGCGTTTTTCAACAGATGGCCGGTAAAAGGGACAGCAGTGATGAGACGAGACTAGCACGGCGTTAAACATCCAACTAATTTTATTGCGTCTAAAGCACTTATGCGCACACAAACACTCACCATATATATATATACATATATATATATATATATATATATATATATATATATATATATATATATATATATATATATATATATATATATATATATATATATATATATATATATATATGTGTGTGTGTGTGTGTGTGTGTGTGTGTGTGTGTGTGTGTGTGTGTGTGTGTGTGTGTGTGTGTGTGTGTGTGTGTGTGTGTGTGCGCGCGAAAAACGTCGGATATGGTAAAGTAAAAGACAATGTATTTGGCCGCGGTGCCGGCCAGAACTCTGATGACGGGGCCCATATAATTATGAACCAAAACTAAAATAGGTAACATTTATATGTCATGATGCAGGTTAGCACTGATTTAAAGTAACAAGAAATAGCAAGTGTTGGAGCGACATTATCGAGAATCCTACGGAACCCACGCGTGCGCAAAGGTGCACCACCAGTCATCGAAATAGTTTGCACACCTAGGCACGTGGCTGAACTGCGGACAATGAGGTGGTCATAGTACCTACACATGAAAAAAGAGACAGCGGAGCAATAAGAAAGCCAGTCATCTCGCTGCTGACCTTTCGAAGCTGCAGAAATAGTCGTTAATTATATAGACAACTTAGTCAGGCCATACCACCTTAAAAAAGTGCCAAAGCCTGTTTGACTTCATTTCAAAAGAACGACCGGAAATACAAGCCAATCTACGTACGTCTCATCCTACCAAAATCAGTAAACTGCCGCCATCGAAGTCGCATTGAATCTATGGTGTACCAGTGCAATAGACAGGCATGCCTTTTGAACAGCCTTCTGAGAGATAACTGCCACTCGTCAAGGCTCGTCTTCTACTACGAACACAGGTTGGAATGGCTCCCTCCCAGATGAACGCTTGCTGCCTAGTTTCGAGGATGTTGCTATTCCAACCGGCCACATCCAACAGCTCTGCATGTAATCCAAGCCTGCTTGCGTGACCCCATAGTGGCGCAAGTGCATGAACTGCCAGCATTCCGCCTTTCCAGTCAACAGTATCTCTTGCTGGGCTAGTTGGTCTGACATTGTGTTTAACCAAAGGAAAAAACACCGCTAAATATTAGACAGAACACACAGAAAGACGAACGGGACAGCGCCTGTCCCGTTCGTCTTTCTGTGTTCTGACTAATATTTAGCGCTGGTTTTCCCTTTGCTTTCCGCCTACCCTACGGGACGAGACCTCTTCAAGTGGTCAAGTGTCACGAAATCGGCGCCCATTTTCATCAAGCCGGCACGGCGCGAAGCCCGCGCGGCGTCGCGTGGAAAGCATGTAGAGAAAAGCCCCCTTCCCCGCCCGGGAGAGCGCGTAGCTTTGTACGCGTTGTTGTCACCCTCTTTCCCCTTGCCCGGGGAAGACGGTGGTTCATCGGCCTGGAATGCGCCAGAAAAATCGAGCATCTTCTATGGGACCTGGCCAATGACGACGCGCGGTTCAACGGGAGGAGAAGAGGGAGCTATAACCAGCGAAGCTATGTGTGTGTGCGCGCTAGCTTTGACGCGTGCTAACAAACAGACGCGGCGCGCCCTATTTAAAGAGACCGCGCCGTTTGATGAGTCAGTCAGTAAGTCAGTCAGTCAGTCAGTTCGTCAGTGCTTTGCGACGTGTTCGGCTGGACTCCCGGGGATCACCCGCTGCTGGCAAGCCCACGGACTTTCAAGAGAGCGGCGCTCGTCTCGCATGGCGGCCACATCGGACTCTTGAGGCGTCGGACTGCAACAGTGCCCGGTGAACAATTTGGTGTTTGTTTATGTACTCTCTCGTGTTTCATCTGTTGTAAAGCCTCTATGTTATTGGATACCTGTGTAATTGCATGCTTAGCGTTTGTATTCTGTGAACCTCTCGTCTGTTGTATTTCAAGTGATCTTGTGTATTCCTTTGTATCGTCTCTTGCTGTGCATAAATTCTGTTTTGTTTGTTACTTCTGACTCCGATCCTTACTCTGGTTTGAACCGGCGACCGCTGGGCACCAAACGACCACCCCCTTCTGTCACTACAAGGTAGCTGAATTCCGGCTGAGCTTGCCACGCAGGTCGAGGGCATCTCCTTTGCGACCGGAACAGCTACCCCCACTCACTCTAAGGGTGTCTGGGAGTGTGCGCACCGTTAAGGGCGCATCGTTAATAATACCCCCTTAATTATTAACGGGTGACAATTAATCTGGCGTCCGCGCAGGACGTTTGGTGCACTCAAGCTCAGAGGACGGAGAACGAGTTTGAAGAGTTTACGAAGAGGTCGTAAACAGTGTAGCAGCAGAGCGATAGCGAAAGGTACCGCGCTGAAGCGGTTGTGTAAGGTCCATTGAGAGTGCTATGTATTAGCATTAGGCAGTTCACATTGAAGATGAATCTCAAGGAGATTATTGCGTTGGGCCTAGAGAAAGGTCTAAAAGGAGCTGAACTGCGGGAATGGGTGGACCGAAAAGAAAGAGAGGTTCGAGAAGAGGCTGAAAAAGAAAGAGAGAGGCAACGAGAAGAAAGGGAGAGAGAATGGAACAAGCGTAGACTTGAAAAAGAAAAAGAATTCTTAAACGAGAGAGATATCCTTCTCAAAAAGCTGGCTGAGGTTCGGCGTTTGAAAGGTATTACCGAGCCTCCGGAGGTTACCTTTCAATATATTAGGAAATACAGTGAAACAACCGATTCTTTGACAGCCACCGGTGCTGTATAAACTAGCTCCAGCAGCCAGAGTAAGGTTGTGGAACAGTCCGTTCCCGCAACAGAAAGTTCAGAAAGAAAAGGCTTTACTGGAACTAAAATTTCTCAGGAAAATGAGATTGTGCCCTCCGAGATGACAGGTTGCACAGAAGCTGCAACGGCAGATGTCGAGCCAGAATGCTCGTTCATGTACTCTACGCCTAAAGATGAAGGGCAGGATGGTAGCTCCTTATTAAATGACACCATGGCTGAGTACATGAGTGACCGGGATGAGGAGCTTTCGAATAGCAGTGAGCACGAAAGCTTGAATGAAGGTGGCAGTGCAGATCCTAACCTTGAGGATTCAGAAATGGAAGAAAGTGAAGACTGCACGGCAATGAAGGAATTCATGGAAACATTTAAGAAAGAAGAATTAATTAAAAGTGAGGAGAATGAGTCTCTAGTTGAAAATGAGTCCTGCTTCAAGAAAATACGACTGAAGGTCGTAAAGAGAAGAAAGAAAATGAAAAGGATTGAGAGAGAACCAAGTTCTCAAAAGGACGCTCCTTTCAGACAACAATGTTCTGATTATGTGGGTAAAACTGGATCAAACGTTCCTCGGCCAAAGGTGCGAATAAAAGTGGAAACAAAGAGAAACGGATCCAAACCTGCCAAGTCAGACAAAGTCTACAGGGAAATGTCCTATAGAAAAGGGAGGAAGAAACGGCAGTGTCTAGTAAAAGGGAGAACTCGGTTACCTGAAAGTTGGAGAGGAACCGATACGTTCCAAGAAGGTGCATCTCGAGTGTGGAAATATAGGCGAAAGCATGCCTTGAGTTTGTGCGCTTGCATTTGAATAGCTGTGCGTTCCTGTGTTGTTGATTCCTAGGTGCATTCGACGGCAGTGTGTTGTCATGTTTGTGAATTTCATGGCACTGATGTATGAATTTTGTAATGTGTTATTACAGTTTTTGAAATTTGTGCAATATGTGTGATGTGAACATTTGCCCCATACAATTGTGAGCGCATGCATGTGCGCGCGATGTTCGTGGTTGTTGTGAATATTGTGGAACAATATTCTTTAAGGGAGGGGCAGTGTCACGAAATCGGCGCCCATTTTCATCAAGCCTGCACGGCGCGAAGCCCGCGCGGCGTCGCGTGGAAAGCATGTAGAGAAAAGCCCCCTTCCCCGCGCGGGAGAGCGCGTAGCTTTGTACGCGTTGTTGTCACCCTCTTTCCCCTTGCCCGGGGAAGACGGTGGTTCATCGGCCTGGAATGCGCCAGAAAAATCGAGCATCTTCTATGGGACCTGGCCAATGACGACGCGCGGCTCAACGGGAGGAGAAGAGGGAGCTATAACCAGCGAAGCTATGTGTGTGTGCGCGCTAGCTTTGACGCGTGCTAACAAACAGACGCGGCGTGCCCTATTTAAAGAGACCGCGCCGTTTGATGAGTCAGTCAGTCAGTCAGTTCGTCAGTGCTTTGCGACGTGTTCGGCTGGACTCCCGGGGATCACCCGCTGCTGGCAAGCCCACGGACTTTCAAGGGAGCGGCGCTCGTCTCGTATGGCGGCCACATCGTGACTCTTGAGGCGTCGGACTGCAACAGTGCCCGGTGAACAATTTGGTGTTTGTTTATGTACTCTCTCGTGTTTCATCTGTTGTAAAGCCTCTATGTTATTGGATACCTGTGTAATTGCATGCTTAGCGTTTGTATTCTGTGAACCTCTCGTCTGTTGTATTTCAAGTGATCTTGTGTATTCCTTTGTATCGTCTCTTGCTGTGCATAAATTCTGTTTTGTTTGTTACTTCTGACTCCGATCCTTACTCTGGTTTGAACCGGCGACCGCTGGGCACCAAACGACCACCCCCTTCTGTCACTACAAGGTAGCTTAATTCCGGCTGAGCTTGCCACGCAGGTCGAGGGCATCTTCTTTGCGACCGGAACAGCTACCCGCACTCACTCTAAGGGTGTCTGGGAGTGTGCGCACCGTTAAGGGCGCATCGTTAATAATACCCCCTTAATTATTAACGGGTGACATCAAGGCTTCCAACCAGCAACCCCGAACCCTCAATTTCAGCCCCTCCCCCGACCTCTGATGGCTTCACCTAGAAAGTAACGTCGCGAACGATCCCTCGTAAAGGTCCCACCCCACCGAAAGAGCAAAGCCGTAGGTGGCATGGTGTTGGCAGGAGCCCTTCTTCCCGAGGTGCTTCTGTCAGCGAGGCACCCATGCCACCAACAGCATGGAACGACATGCCATCTGCACAGGAAATACCGAGGTACCGTCTGGATTAAAGCAACAGAAAGACACACTAAATAAGGCAGCACAAGCCCTAATAAGTATTGTAACTGACCACTATATGTCAATGGCAAAATCGTAGCGAAATCAGGAAAAGCGAATGTTTGCCTCTTGTATACTGCAAGGAAGTGAGTTAGCCCTATTGGACGATTGCAAAAAAAGAAAATAAGAGTGCAAAGATCGCAATGGTAAAGCTATGAACTTTGAAAGCGATAATGTGTTTGCGCCCATTTGCAAGTTACGTGACTTTTCCACTGTCACACCTAAAATTGATGCCATGAATGAGCCGCGACCTCCACCCTCGGTCAGTATTGTCAGCTACCAAGTGATAGCCTGTCCAGCACTAAAAGCAATCCTCTGTGGCGTGGGCTGAACATTTGTGCTGCACGCGGTAGATATAACGTGTTTACACTTGTTAAAGGCCTAGAAAACTTTGAACGCCGACTGAGAATTCGAGAGTATTTTGTGACCGTGCCGTCTCCAATGACAGGGAATTAATTGCCCACTTGGAGATACTGGACTCCTCCAGTACAACATGATAAATATCTACACATGTATATAAAACAGGCGCAGCAGGACATATTGTGGGCATATAAAGATAAAGTGCCTCTCCGGCACAATTTATCGTCTGATGAAACCGCAGGAATAAAAACCTAGCGAATTCCTGGTAAATTGTTTTAACTCCGGCAGACAAGACGAGTGCCATTGTTATTAGTACGTCAGATTACATTAGTGTGGGCCTGAGACAGCTAGATGACGACACATTTTATAAACGCTGTGATTCTATTCCGACACTGCAATACAACTAAGAAGAAACTGACGCCATATACCGTATTCTAAAAGGTGGAAAAATTACACATAAAATACTGAACTCACCGATTCCTCTCAATCCAATTTCCGGCAGATTTTACTTATTGCGGAACATTTATAACAGCCAAGGCCGATTTGTAATCTGTGGTGTTGTACCGGTCACTGAAAATGTTTCGTATTATGTTGCCTCCCTCATTAACAACACTCCTGCCAAGTCTACTTCTTTCATAAAGGATACAGCTCATTTCCACGCTGATATCAGTTGCCTTACATCCCACCTCGCTAACTTCTTTTTACCTTATATGTCACTTCGCTGTATACAAATATACCGCATAGCTATGGTATAATATTATGATCGCTTATGATGCACACTGCCCTCGTAGACTTGTTCATAGCTTTAATTAGGTACTATCATGAAGCTCATACTTGAACTTAACATTTTCGAATTTAATGAAACCCACTACACTCTGGTTAGCGGTACTTCAGTAGGTACCAAAATAGGTGCTAATTATGAGGTTATCTTCATGTGGTGCCTTGAAACAAAATTTATTGATATTCATCTGTTAGGACCGTTGATTTACAGACGCCATATTGGTGAAATATATATAATATGGCGGCACGACGAGGGACATTTCTTCGCGTTTATTTCTGAATTCAATAATTTTCATCCATAAATCTTTTTCACGCACTCTTACTTGGCTTCAGCTATATATTACTCAACATAATATATGAGTCTACCTCGTCGTTCTGGTATACGTGTCTGTGTGTTTCCGCTGGCACCCCTCTGATTAAGTTCAACATGCACCAACTGTCGAAGAGCTAACGATATTGGAGATCTATCAAAGCTTACGAAGCTTCCTAGGCCTCTGCTCCCACTTTCGTCGGTTTATTTGAAACTTCCTCTCGATTGTGGCCCTTTTACGCGCTTTGATAGATCTCCAATATCGTTAGCTCTTTGGCCAGTTGGTGCATGTTGAACTTATTCAGAGGGGTGCCAGCGGAAACACGTATACAAGAACGACGAGGTAGACACAGACGGACGCTGGACTACCGACTGGGGTTTATTGAAAAAGCATTGCCGCACAAAAAACACATATCCGGCGCATGCGCATCTGCAGCGCCACCTGTGACACGCGGCGTTTCGAAAGGCAGCGACATCAGGAAAATTGGCTGAGTTTGGAATGACTCCTTCCTTGAAGACAGCGTACCGTAAAATGGTCACTTTGTGGGCGGCAAAAGGACAGTTTTATTAAGTTGAGCTGCAAGTTGGCATCAGAAATGCAGGTCAAGACCTCTTTCAGTCGTTATAGATTTGTTTCGAAGTCAGGAGAAAAGACGATGACGTGGTCGAGATAGAAAAGGCAGATCTTCTATTTCAGAACAAGAAAAATGGTGTCCATTATTTTCTCAAATATTGCAGGAGCATTTCAATGGCTGAAAGACATAGCAATAAATTCCGACAGGCCGTCGGGAGTAGCAAAGCCTGTTTTAGAGCGGTCAGCTGCTTCCATCAGATCTGCCAGTACCGAAACGTAAATCTAGGGAGGAAAACCATTCAGCCCATTGCAATAAGTTCAATTCGTCGTCGATCCGCGGAAAAAGATATATGTCTTTCTCAGTAATTTTTTGGGGTAGGCTGTAATCCACACAGAAGCGGATGGGATCGCCCTTCTTTTAAACTAGCACAACATGCGAAACTCAAGTGCTGTTTTAGGACTGAATGGCGTGTTTATGAATAATCTAGCCTACTTGCTTTCCAATAATATGTCATTTAGTTGCAGAGAGAAGGTAGGGCCGCTGTCGCCGCGGTGCGTGTCGAATCGATGAATGACGGTTGAACTTTGGAACGGGAAAAATTTATGCGAGTCGAAGGAACTCTTCAGTTTTACGAAATGTAGCGCAAAGAAGACCTGTTCAAGTACGGCTGTAAATTGCACTTGCTGAGGCGTAGGAAGATTGGTGTCGATGCAGTGGCGGAACATGTCTATGGAAGAGGGAGCGGGTACAGAAAGTGGAGAGCCGAGCGAAGTGCAGCGCGTCATCAGTCTCTTCACAGGAAAAAGATTCGATGGTTGTAGGCTCCGGAGACATTCACTATGGTGCAAAGCAGTGGTGTAGTTAAACGGTTTAGAGAGCCAGAGCGCGGAGGAGTCAGCGAGAATAGTGAGTACAGCATAGTGCAATGAAGGGCACTTTTGGCGTAGAAATGTTTGGACTGGCGTGACGAGGACTGTTTGATCGGGTACAGTCACCACCGATATTTACAAACAAGGAAGAACACGGAGGAATGTCGACGTCTTCGGCGACGAGGGTTTTAGCGCATAGACGTGCATAGCGCATAGTCTCCGCCATAAGACGAGCGGCTTACAGGTTAAGCCATAAGTATGATCCAACTCAGGTAGGTAGGTAGAATAGGTATTCAGCTCTAACCGAGGATGGCGACATTACCCTAGAAGCAAGGAACAATAATCTCAGAGATATCATTACTGAGTGCGCGGTAGAAGTAGGCGGCGGGACAGTTAGAGAGGATATCGGTAAGCTGTCTAAGGAGACGAAAGATTTGATTATGAAACGTCAGAGAATGAAAGCTTCCAATCCAACAGACCGGATCGAATTGGCCGAGATATCAAAGGTAATCAATAAGCGCAAGGTGGCCGATATAAGGAAGTATAAAATGGAGAAAATTGAGCATGCTGGAAAGAACGGGGGAAGCCTTAAAGCGGTAAAGAAGAAATTGGGCATAGGCAAATGTATGCGATAAGGTACAAGGAGGGCAACGTCATCACGAATATGGATAAGATAGTCAAATAGCCGAGGAGTTCTATACAAATCTCTACAGTAGCCAAAGTAGCCAGGACCGTAATGAGACTGGTGGTAGGGACAAACATTCAGACGTTCCACCAGTGACGAAGGACGAGGTCAAGAAAGCATTAGAAACTATGAAAAGGGGGAAATCAGCTGGAGAGGATCAGATAACTAATTATTTGCTGAAGGACGGGGGGGGGGGGGGGGGATATCGTGTTAGAAAATCTGGCCACCTTGTATACGCAGTGCCTTGTGTCATCGACGGTACCGCAACCATGGAAGAATGCAAACATTATCCTGATTCACAAGAAAGGGGACTCTAAGGACATTAAAAATTACAGACCAATCAGCTTACTGTCTGTTACGTATAAGGTATTTACTAAGGTAATCGCTAATAGAATCAGGACAACCTTAGACTTCAATCAAGCAAAGGATCAAGCAGGGTTTCGGAAACGGTACTCTACTATCGATCATATCCATACCACTAATCAGGTTATAGAAAAATGCTTGGAATATAACCAGCCCTTATACATAGCATTCATTGATTACGAAATGCATTTGACTGAGTTGAAACCTCGGCGGTGATGCAGGCTTTGCGAAATCAGGGGGTAGACGAGCCGTACGTGAAAGTGCTGGAAGAGATATACAGTGGCTGCACAGCAACCATAGTTATGCATAAAGAAAGTAACAAAATTCCCATAAAGAAAGGTGTTAGGCAAGGAGACACAATCTCCCCAGTACTATTCACAGCTTGCTTAGAGGAAGTATTCAGCGACTTGGAATGGGAGCAGTTAGGGATAAAGGTAGATGGAAAATACCTCAGTAATCTGCGGTTTGCTGATAACATTGCCTTGCTAAGCAACTCGGGAGATGAACTACAAATAATGATTGATGACCTAGACAGGAAAAGTAGAAAGCTAGGCTTGGAAATCAATATGCAGAAGACTAAGGCAATGTTCAACAGCCTCGGGAAGGAACAGCAGTTTACATTAGGTAGCGAAGTACTGGAAGTAGTAGGCGAATATGTCTACTTAGGACAGGTAGTAACCGCAGATCCGGACCATGAAAAGGAAATAACAAGAAGAATAAGATTGGGATGGAGCGCATTTGGCAAGCACTCGCAGATTATGACTAGCAGCTTACCGGTATCGCTAAAGAGAAAAGTATATAACAGCTTAATCTTACCTGTACTCACCTATGGCGCTGAAACGTGGAGGCTAACCAAGAGAGTTTTACTTAAGTTGAGGACAACCCAGAGGGCATTGGAACCAAAAATGGTAGGAGTAACATTAAGAGATAGAAAGCGTGCAGAGTGGGTCAGAGAAATAACTCAAGTTACCGACATTCTAGTGGAAATTAAGAAGAAATGGACATGGGCAGGATATGTAGTGCGAAGAGAGGATAACCGATGGTCGCTTAGGGTAACAAACTGGATTCCAAGGGAAGGAAAGCGTAGCAGGGGGCGGCAGAAAGTTAGGTGGGCGGATGAGATTAAGAAGTTCGCAGGGGTCAAGTGGATTCAGCTAGCACAGAACCGGGTTAAGTGGAGAAATATGGGAGAGGCCTTCGCCCTGCAGTGGGTATAGTCAGGCTGATGATGATGATCATGATGATGGTGATTCAACTCATGGTCTCCGCGGTCTGTCAATCTGAAAGTGGAGCTCAGCACGCCCAAAACCAGCCAATAATAAATAATAATAATAATTTGTTCACAGGAAGGGAAAGGTGCAGTATCTGTCACACTTGCGCCAGAGAAAACTTGTGCCAAGTGGATATCACGTCTAAAATAGCAATTGCAGCTCGTTAAAAAAATAAGCGACAAACTTCTTGTGCTGATTACAGCGAGCTGCAAGTATATAAACCCTGCAAGATTTTTCAACAATTTATCTATAAACCTATAATCCGTGCACTGCTCACGGAGTTGCAAAACATATTCTCTAGTGAAAAATGAACCCTCGGTGAATCAGGGGAAGGTAAAATTGACTTTGCTGGAGGTTTGTCTTCGAGATGAATGCACCATAGATCAAGCGTGACCTGTGCCGCTTATTTATTACCAACCATGACACCCGAAGTAGTCATGGATTAAAAATATAGTGACGTATTATTTTCGCCAGATCTTGAAAAATGCGCTCGTCTGCTTAGTTACCCTTTTGTCTTTCAACTGTGAGACCCTACTGTGGACATGGGTCATACACAAACGGCGCTGAGGTGCTGTTTTCGTTTTTTTTTTTGCAAGGCAATAACTGGGACCTTGATGTAAGTTCAATGAAGATAACCAAGCTTGACGTAAGCGAATATGAACACGCTCAGCTCGGTGCTATTATCTAAAATCCTTTTTGTTTTTTTAAATATCTTACACGCGTGATTCAGAGGGCTCAAGAAGGAATTTAAGAGAATTGATATTCTTTTTCTACGTTTTATGCCATTTGTTTTAATTTATTCGTGAGAACAATACTCCGCCATTCAGTCTTTCAGGTTCAGAGTCGAAACGTTCATTATCATAATCATCAAGCGGGCCTTCCCCAGTTCAGAGAGAAGGCCTTTCGCATACTGCAGAAATCATACTGCTACACATATCTCTAGTAAAATATTCTATTATTTAAATCGATGAGCCAAGGAAAATATGATATGATTCTATATTATTGCCCACATGTGGCATAAAACAAAACCAGGAAATATTAGACTTATTTAGTGGTTGGTGCAATAATAACAACAAACGTGAAGTAATGCATCTAATAAACATATGTGGTTGCTTGCATAAGACTTTTCGAAACATTAAAATCCGGCTAGCGTGAAAGAACAAATCTCTCGATTGTTTGTGATGCCTGCGACATCATAAACGTTAATGTAACTATTCAGCACAAATGATAAAGCAAACCCATTGAAAATGAGGCTCTTGATTAGCCCGAAGTTAATTTGCAGGGATTGCTGACCAATCACAGGTCATTTTGCAATTTTAAACCAATTAGAGAGAGCTATAATTGGGGTAAGCTTTAAAATATAATATGTAACGTACCATCTCGTAGGACGTATACAGGTTAAGGGCACAAATGAGGTATATACTGTTATGTTAGAAAGGGCGAGTATGATTTGCGTTATTGAGGTTTTGTGGACCGATAAGAGATGCAAAGGACTCCTTGCAATACCCATACAGCTGTAACGTCAATGTGTATTAGAAGTTAAGTGAGAGGGTGGCAGACAATGTAATTAATGGTAACAAGTGGCATAAACTGTAGGTTGTGGAGGCATATTCGCAAACATGTAGTCATAATGTCCAGAGAGTCAAACACTTCTACAAAAATATAGATATCGGCAATGAGGAAAGTGAACACATAGTATCTGTACCGATGGGCAACTTAAATGTCATGGTAGACAAAAAGCAGGCGGGGGGAAATGCAGTATGTGAACACGGTATTGTTAATTAGAATATCACGGGGCAGTTATTTCTTGAGGTCACCTAACTCATAAATCACGTACGATCAATACTTCTTCTGCAAATGGATAATGAAATAGAAAAGCCCTCATGGCGAGTCTAAAACTAGCTAACCCTACAACTGTGTAGGATATAGAGATAACCGGAGAGGGGCGATGTAGTGATCACAGATTGGCAAGGTCTATAAATGGTCTAGATATGAGGCAGGAGCAAAGAGAATAGCAAATAATAAGTCCATCGAAGCGTTAGCGGCGAGAGTTAAGGCAGAATTCAGGAGCTTGTTACAGAGCGGGTATTAGGCTTTAGCCGATGACTAGATCTTAGAAGGCTTGAACGATTAATTCGGAGATATCATTACTTAGTTTGTGGTAGTTGTGGTTTGGGTTTTAGGCTAGTTAGAAAGCGTACAGGTAAACCTTTTAGGCATACAAAATATTTTATGAACTCAGGATCAGAATCTTTTGCCTCAGAATTCATTAAAAAGGTGTGGCTAAAAACACCAAATTATAATAGCCTCCAACCTAACATACCAGATAGAACCGGCAGATTTACAAACCATAGCTTACATAGTCTTACACAAGAAAACATAATAGGGAAAGAATCTAGCATTTCTCTGAAGGATGGTGGTCGCCTGAAATTGGGCAATAGGTAATTAGGCATGAGTAAAAATAAGATATATGTACCAAATGACAAGACGAGAAATATCATGGCAAATATGGACAAGCTGGTCAGAGTAGCCGAGGAGTTTTATACTGACGTGCACAGGAGCCGAAGTATTCAGCGCAATAGTGAGACTGACACTATAGTGAAAAGTTACCAGACGAGACGCAAGTAACGAGCAGGTAAAAAAATTTTAGCACGTATAAAGAAGAAGAAAATGAGCTCGGGAGGATAAGGAAACCGCAGATTTGTTGAAAGCCGGTAGGCATCCCATACCATAAAAACAAACAAATATGTATATGCTGGTCTCATAATATCTAGGGTAGCAGGATCATGGAAGTATACTACCAGTATCTCATTCATAAGATGGGTGGCATTAAAAACTTAATACATTACAGAGCAATCAGCTTACGTTACCCAAAACGTATTTACTAAGCAATAATACTAATATTCAAACTAGTCATTCTTTTTTTGTTGCAGATTACTCATGGTACGAGCTACGAGTGCGGAATTATTCAATAACTGAAGGACCCAGACCTGAGTGCATCGAAAATTTTCAGCGGCATCGCGGCCCGGGTACACAGTCCTACTTTGATTACTGCCAGGAAGATCTTCGCCAAGCATATGTGTACGAAAATGGTTTGATGTCAAACTCCATTGATGCATAATAAACGACGAAGTTATTGGAAGCAGAATTATGATTCTCGTTTCATTTTTAAAGTTACGATCCAGAGTGGGGCCTTTTCTTGCAGGCATGCATATAAAGCCTATTCGCAATCAAACGACGTCACTTGGTACTATTCAGCGAATGAACTTTTTTATATCAAACTCGGAATTTTTAATAATGTGAAAGCCTAAACTTATTGCTGGGACGGATTTTTGTTCTTAGCCCCTGTCGCAAGAGGGCCCTTGAAGAGGCATTGGAAGTTATGTACATTCAGTGGCACTGTCAATGGCATTGTCAGTTGTTTTGCGAGAAGATAGGTAGTCCTAGTCCTAAAATTGATTTTTGGGGTTTGATTTCCGGGCAAGACCTAGGATTCCAGTTTGAAACAGTGTCAATGGCTTCCGCCTAAGTAGCAGTTGCCCTGCCTGTATCAGATATTGTTGCAACACGCAGTAGCGAGTCGGAGAATGGCATCCACAACATCCATAACAATCCTCTTCTGCTCTTAACACCGCTGGCGCACTTCGCACTTAAGGCATCATTAAAGGACAAATATGTGGCCGACTCTATGCTCTTTTAACCACTCTACATCGCATCACGTAGAGCGGCGCGTGCTTTCTAATCGGGCTTCACTGTGTTACCGAGCTTACAACCTTTACATATAAGTGGGCGTGCCTCATATTTTGTTGACCGGCGACATAAGTTCAATAATATGTTGATAATGTAATGATGTTATTTATTTGGGACGTCTTTTTCGGTACTGCGTTCATTATTTTTGCTTATCAAAGCATTTGAAGGCTCCGTAATAGGCTGTTAGAATAACTTAGAAAAACAAATGCCATGAATAAAGGGTTCATGACCGCTAACAATTCAGCATAAGCTGATTATTTCATTTCACTCCTCACACGATAAATTTTAAATCTTCGAAATTTCAGCTCATTCCGTGCAGTAGATAGTTTTAAAATGTATTTTTTTATTAATATCAAAACTAGCTTTCCGGTCTGGCAACCACTGGCCTATGACGTCACAACGTTATCATCCACATGTCCTCTGCTACACACGGGTTTGGCAGTACTCTGGCACACACGCTGTGGACGGCAGAAACTGAGGGCTTCTTTTTTTTTCATCAGCAAAAATATTTTATTCGCATATTCGTTTTTCTTTGACAAGCGTCACTATAATATGGGGCGATAGTGATCCTCGTATTCTTTTGGACTTCACCTAGAGATTGTAGTGGAGGCTGAAATCAGTGGGCTTATGCTGAATGTTTAAGCATATAATCAGAAGCATATTATTCTTGCGTTATGAGAGTTAGCTTGTTTAGCAACAAGCACATCCGCATATAAAATGCACATCAAACGTTTCCTTCCGCCGTGTGCGCGAAGAGGAGGGGGGGGGGGGGGGGGTTAACTTTGTGCTGATTATTTATGAGCTATTTCTTGTCGCTCTTTCGGTCCGAAATCTAAATTCCAAACAAGCATATGTTGACGTGAGAGAATGCCTTGCGCCATTACATGAGCAGAAACACTTTTGATCGAAGCGGTACCTCTTGACTTCCTTCTACATGCAAGTGTTAGTCAAACTTGTATTATTATCGGCTGATGAAGCATTTCAGAAAAAACTATGTTCGCTCTGGCCACGGCCTGCGTACCAAAGCATGCGCCGCCGCCGCCGCTTCAGTCCCGTCGTCGCAAAACCAAACGCGATTAATATGCGCTTCACTACCCACACCGCTCAAGAACCTCCCAACCGCCGCCTTTTGCGTATCGCGTCCCCCGCAGCCACGTGCGCCACTGCGGCCGACTCCCGAGGCTGACATTGCGCTCACATGTCACATTGCGTGACATGTGAGCGCATCAACGTAAATGTGGTAAATGCCGTAAACATGCACCATTTAGTAACACGAAAATTTGAGCTAGTTGGTTATTCTTCATTACTTTTACCAGTGCTGCGATAGGAAACCTTTCGTCTCTTCGTGTTCCCTGTTTTCTGTCGCAGCTCTTGTAGGAGTGATGAAGATACAACATTTAGTATTGAGTGTGTGAGCCCTAAAAACCCGCAGGAATATAGCGATTTACGGATTACGACTACGCCCCCACTGTGTTTGTTAGTTTTTTCTGGATGTATACTGCTAGTTCGCACGGCATAGCACGCAAACTGAACTAACAATACCAAAACTATTCAATCCTTTTCGCTCCGGTTGCGCCTTTATATACTCACAAACTACCATTACGCTGCAAGTTAAGCGCCGTGGCTGCAAAGTCCCCTGTCTGCGCCGCGTACGCACAAGCGGCACCGACAGCTGCCGACTGCGCTCGCCAAACAAGGTAAGATGGATGCTTCCCGCTCAATGTTCACGCGCGTTGTAATGTAACCAGTCGTCGATTTGAAATCACTACTGCCAGAACTACACTTGAGAAAAACGTGCAACCGCTAAAGCTTCTAAATGTGCGCTCCGTAATCGCCGAAACTCTCGTCTCGAACCTCGCATGCTCGCGCTAGGCCTACTCATCACTGAACGGTGCGGCAGTTCGGCTCAAAATAAACATTCGAGCCAAAGTCATTGCTGATGAGAAGGGGGGACAGTGTAGCTGGTTGGCTTACTTTTTCCAACACGGGTATTTAAGCTGGAGACAAGCGTAGCTGTTCAAGTCGTTAACTCACCACAGCCTCGTTAATATCACCACAGCCTCGATCAGACCAAAACATATCGGGAGACCGTCCGCTGATCGGGTCCGTCAGCGTCGCGGTGTCGAAACTTGACACCACGGAGATAGGTGACCGTTGGTAGTGCTAACATAGTCGCCAGTGTAATGCGACAGATCACTGCATCGATAAGCTAAAGAACCGAACCGTGCAGCCCACTGACTGTCACCGTGTCTTGTGTTGAAAAAACGTGCCTTGTATATCTATGCACCCTTGCACCATACATGTTATGTACACTTCACTTGCACACCTCTCCACAATCATAATCGCACCACATATGCCACAAAAAGTATCTTGAACACAACGCGGCACACATACTCTTGCGCATTCACAAAAATTATTGAAAATTTAGTGGCTAAAATTTATTTTCTCTTAACAGTTGGAACGGTTTGCTTACACATCGTTCCCGGAGCTTGGCTATCTCAACGGCCTCAGTTTTTCACAAACCAGTTTTTCACAATCTGTTCATTACGTGTTCCTAACAGTATACATTATGTGAATTCTGCGTAGCATAAATTTTGACGGCCAATCTCTAACATGGATGAACAAATGCATGCCTTCCTGATCGATTTTAATTTAGTATTACTTCAGCCTGCAATTAATATCATTGGCAGTGTGTCTCCGAAATTTGTTCACTCTCTTCAAGCGTATGAAATAAACAACGGGTGCCGCGCGCTCCACGAAGCGACTATGGTGGTTTGTTGTGTACACCTGCTGCCTGTTCAACCAATGTGAGTTTCCAAGCCGGCTGGGGCTTTCCAGTTGGTCGGGGGCAGTAAGCACCGCTTTAATGCTCGCTCTAAGCGTGCGCATATGGCAGGGCCGCATTTCTGGGCTGGCTTGTCTGTCGTCTCCCTACTTTCGTGACCTAGTTCGGCACGTACACAATCAAGTCATAGCTCCTTATTCAAAAGTTTCGCAACAGAGACAACAAAAAGCTATCGATACCCAGCTTCCGTAAGGTGGTCAACCTGGGGGCGAAAGCCGGCTTCACTTGCTTGAATACATGACTTCTTTAGAGCATTGCAGAAACAAAGGTTTGCAATGGCTCTTTCAAAAGTTTTGAACAGACTTCAATCCTGTAGCACTCTGGGCGTGTTCGTTATTCATGATGGAAATGTACAGCGCAAAGAAAGACAAGGACAAAATGAAGAAACATGGGACACACGAGCGCTGACTTGCACAGGTTATTCCGAGCCTTGGAATCGTATATATAGCTGAAAAAACCAACATCACACATGCGCAGTAGGCGAAACATTCATATCTTGACGCAGATGTACCAGCGGCTTAAGAGTAAGAGCGAAAGACGGCTTAGCCGCGCAAGACCCACTCAACTGATCTATCATCTCGGCTTCTATAATCTTTCGAGTTGAGAGCGGTTTTTCGTGATAACAGAGCATTCTAGGTGCGCAGGCTGGCAAACGGACATTTCATCTGAATTGTTTAGGTTCCCAGTTTCGTCTGTACTGTTTTGTTTAAATTACCTATACTGTCTATCCAAAAACACTCCTCGCTGTTCAGACAGATTTTTGCTATAATCTCGCAGGTGGTCGTTCAAGCACCTACAGCTTTTCCCTACATAGCTTTTTCCCCATTTCAAGGGGATGCTGTAAACCTCTGATTGCGTACATTCTACAAACTTTGTTCGGTGCAACATTTTGCAATTAGGACTTCTCGACCTACCGGGCTTTGTTAGTGCACACATTTTCCACAGCATATCGGGGGCAGAAAAAACAATGCTTTTGTTCCCCTTTTCATCGATATTTTTGGGCGCGCTTCAGGGCTCCTTAATAAATTTGGCAAGCTGCGTCTCGAGGATGAGTACGAACTACTCTTTGGGCCACGGAACACTCGCCTGTTGTTGTTGACCAAATAACATATGGCACATACCCAGAGAGGGAATCGGCCAAGAATTAGGTAGCAAAGAACTTTTTCGAAGTATACTTTCATGTTATAAAAAAAACTGATTTGAGGGATAAAGGGAAAGAAACAAAAAGTGAAATAAATGAAATATAAAATGAAATGAGGTAACACGCGGGAGATTGACAGTGGAATTGTAGAATAAGTGATGTTGAAATATTTTACAAGGCAAACGATTTCATTCCAGTAAACAATTTTGCATGGTGGTAAACAAATACCTGTGACAGTGTCCAAGGATGGTGGCACCAAATGATAACAATATCGGGCTACTTAATCTCAGGCCAAGCTGTTACAATGGCCTTTCCATCAACTGTCTTCTCAACGTAGTGAAGCGGCGGCAAAACAATAAGTAATGTAATGATTCCTGTTCACCGCAAAATGCGCAGACTGGAGAAAGTGCCAAACCAGACCTGTGAAGATAGAAATTTAAAGGTAGGATACGGCATCGCAGCCTTGTTAGTGAAATCTCAAGTTACCGTGAAGGACAATTTTCTATTCCAAGAATAATTTATATGCAAGTAGTCATTAAACCTTAAGGGATGTTCAGATTGCATATTTAAAAGAAATTTCTCCTGAACATCGCTGCGGTGATGTATGCTGTCGCCAGAAGAATAGATAATACGGTGCAATTGAGGGATTCGTTTGCCAAACTATCAGCATATTCATTTAAACTCACATTACTGTGGCCGGGTACTAATATCATGTAAAAGTTTCAAAGGTTGAGGGATCAGGGAGAGAAAGGTTTTTACAATTGCAGAATGCACTGATGAAGAGAGGGATGAACACAAGGATAGAGAGTCAGAAGTTACAGCCACTTTAGAAAAAGAGAAGTCGAATTTCCGTACAGCGAGTACCACCGCCAGAAACTCTGCTTCAAAAATTGGGGTGAAGTCCGGAAGACGGGCAGAAAGAGCAGTCTAAATGAGGACAATATATACCCACACCCGCCTTTTCATTACACTAAGATGCGTCAGTAGCTATTGATAAGCTAGCAAAAAGGCTTCCTAAATGATCTGATAATAATACGTTTAGAATAACAGATTATAAGTCTTTAGTATAATTCGGGAATATGTCGTCAAAGCCACTTTCAACAGATGACTTGCTGATTTGTATGGGCAGAATTCTAGGAAGAGAAACATTTAAAGGCTGTAGCAAATTTCTGACCATAACTACTTGCGGGGTGTGAAATATAGGTTAATGGACACCGAAAAAGGAGGTCGGTTGACAGCAAAAAATAGACGTAGATCGGTGAAACTCAGATTCATATATTGTTAGGCACGTATGAACAGTTAGCATTTGTAATCTACGTATCAAAGGAGGAATCCGAGCTTCATTGTAGAGCACATTGTTGGCAACAAATCTCGGAAGTCCATGACACAACCGAAGAGAACTACTGAAACAGAAAACATGACTGAACCGAACTATAAAATTGGACGCACACATAAAACATAAATCATTAAAAGCCCATCTCTCACATTCCAGACCGGGGACAACTAATTCGGCGCAACATGCCCATGGCCCGAGCCCCTTTCGTAGCAAATTGGGTAATGTGGGGCTGCTATGAAAGATTATCATCATAAGTTTTGTTTGCGGTTTGGTTTGTGGGGTTTAACGTCCCATAGAGACTCGGGCTATGAGAGAGGCCGTAGTGGAGGACTCCGGAAATTTAGACCACCTGGAGTTCATTAACGTGCACTGACATCGCACAGCACACGGGCGCCTTGCTTTTCGCCTCCATCGAAAAGCGGCCGCCGAGGTCGGGATTCCATCCTGCGTCCTTGGGAGCAGTAGTCGAGCGCTGTAACCACTGCGCCACACCGGCGGGGCTATCGTCATTAAATTATCATCATAAATCATTAAAGTATCATCATAAGTGATCCCTAAATACTTTAATGATTTACCTTTTATTTGTTGCGGACACATTACAGACTTACAGGATCTTTTATATTGAATACAAGGACCGCGCTTAGTTTAGGTACGTTTGCAAGCTGAGATAAAAGGATTAAACGTCTGATGCAGCTACAAAAAACGCGATATCATCATCATATACGTAAGTGCGAACGTCATGATTAACTGGAACTGAGCTGAGTAGTATGTTGAAAAGCACAGGTGAGAGGACAGCTCCTTGCGGCACTCCCCAGGCTTGCTTATATCTGCCAGAATGAACGCCATTTAATGCACTGTCAAATTCTCGGTTTCAGAAGAATGCAGATATCCAGGGTACTAAATGTGGAAACTGCAGAGCTTTTAATTTTGCAATAGAATGCTATATTCAATGACATCATAGGCTTTTGCTATATATATCTAGCGTTATCAAGGCAGCGTGCAACTTTGGCGCCGCGCTAAAAGAACTCAACCCTCGAGGTCAGCATGCCCATTCCAGATGGAACTCTTTGGACGGACACCAATTTGACAAGGGCTGAGGATATTTTGCTGGTTCATGAAGTCCGAGTATGACTGTTTTAATTATATTACAATGTTTGATGTTAATTAAATTGGTCTAACATTATCTATAGAAAACGTTCTATAGATAGTATCTATAGGCCTTTGTTCTTAAATAAAGTAATTACTTTGGCAATGTTTTCATTCTGGGTGAACCCAAGCATATTTGATGGAATAATTTAGTAGCTCTAATAACTTGCCAGATGTCTCCTCAAAAAGAAATTTACATTTTTGAAGTTATTTTATCAGTACCGGGAGCAGCGGCTGGTAATCTCATAACTATAGGAGAAAGCTCGGAAACCGAAATTTGAGGATCATAATTAACTGGATCCATTGACATTGCTGATATCGAGCATGAAGGAAGTGTAGATAAGAAACGCTTCTCCAGACCTTTGGAAATTGTTTCAATTGTGTCTGTTGCTTCATGGGGAGTCAAAATAAGATAATGTAGATTTTGTGATTGCGGAATCTTTTGCCGCGAGCGTAAAAAACCAAAAAGAGCATTTCGGTTGAAGGATTTACACAGGAAATTGAAATGCCTAACATCATACTCATCCTTCGCTCTTGCGACTGTATGTTTAAATGTAGCTGCAATGAACTTATAATCATGCCACTTTTTCGGGCACTGGTTGTGGAGAAGCTTTTTCTATGCCGCCATTTTATGTCTGTAACCTCGGGAACAATTAGAATTCCATCAAACAGCTGAAGTATTCTCCTTTGAACTCTGTAACAAGACCTCAGACTTCTTACGGCAATCCTCAATCACCGAGCATAAGCGTTTTGATTTTATTCTTCATCCGTGGTAGTCACTGACTTAAGATTAGAGCGTAACGCTAACTGAAAATTATTATAGTTAATAAATAACTTGAACTCAGAAGTCGCTGGAGTTACAGGGCCATCAACATCAAACGCACTCAGTATGTGATTACTAGAGGTGCCACAATCAAGTGTCGACCAATTATTAACAAAAAGGCTGGTAGAGGTAAAAGTTGAATCTAACACTGATTGAGTGTTTTCTTATGAAAGTTAAATAAGGCGAAAGATTAGTACGTGGATTTGAGGAGAGACCTGAGCGATTATGAAAGTGGCCGAACACTAATTTCTACAGGAAACGTTGTGTTAGCCAATTCCAAAGAGGCTTGCCGCAACTATCTCTCTTGTAGCCTAGTGACACATGATGAGAAATAAAATCACCAGCCAAAGAACTGAGTTCCTACAATTATCTAATAGCAGATGTAGAGCTTTTGCATCTTGTACACCACTACGGAAATAAACATTCACTAAGAAAAACGGACAGCGCCCGAAGATAGCTGGAAAGAAATCTTAGCCCTGTGACAGAATTTTGTAGAGAAAAATATAATTAAACCTCCTCCTTTTGATCGGTCATCTTGTCGGAATGAACGATAATATTGTAAGTAGAAATGCTTGTCGGCGGTTAGCCAAGCTTCTTGCAAAATAATTATATGTGGAATATACTAAAAAGAATTGTAAACTAACTCTTTTGAAGCTTTTAGAATTGAACGAGAGTTTCACTGGATAACTTTTAGTACCCCTATGATTGCGAAATCTGGTCAGCCGCAACTGCCTGCCCCAAAATATTCTCCTTTGGCTTTGATCCATGCTGATGTTTCTTTGACTTTGGCTGGGACCGCGGAGAAGGGTTGGACATGCGAGAACCACACCGTTTTAGAATTCCTGCACCTGATTCCACCATCTCTGCGTCATTAATGACTGCATCCTCATCTGGAGGTGTTGTCCTGTGAGCCGAAGCAACCGTAGTGCTTTCAAGCAGTTGAGACCTTTCGAAGGCATGTTTCCTAAGACAGGGGCTGTTCCTGATTGTAGGGCTTGTGTTATCTGAACTGCCAGAACGTTAGTAAAACACTCTGTAACAGTAGCAACTATTCGGTTGCCCATTTTAGTCATTGAAGCTTCCACAGCAGTCTTTATCGCCTTTGAGATTGATGCACCTAGAGGCACAACTGATCAGGCTGACACACCTGCACAACCATGTAATCGCTCATTAACTTCTGTTACAGCTGCACGACGCGATAAGCGTCGTGAAGCTGTAACAGAAGTTGTGAAGCTGTACAGCGTGTGGTCACCCCCCGTAAGCTAGCATATGGTTCTGAGCGGACCCCGATCAGTTCTGCGCGGGTGAAGCGTCTGTTACTTCTAGATATTGAAGCCCCTGTTTTCGAGATGCGCAATCCAAGGAGTTTGCTGCATGGGCTCCACCGCAAAGGCAGCATTTGTCCTATTGTTGTAGACATGATGACCAATGATGACCATCGTCACATTTGCAACACCGCACGGAGGACTTACAACCACGAGTACTGTGACCATATCGCCAGCAATTAGTAAACTGCAGTGGCTTAGATTCAAGAGGATCCACACGAAAGCTCAATGGCCATGCTTTTATCTCTTGCGGGCATGAAGTTCCCGCAAATGTAGCAATCACTGACTCTGTTGGTACCCGCGTATTATTAACCTCCCGGCTGCAGCAATACACCGCTACCACAAGAGCCGCCGAAAGAAGGTCAAGTGTCTCAGTCTACTCCTAGGATCATTCCTTTTGTGCGTGCAATCATTCCTTTTGAAACTGCTTACCTGAAGCGATCCAAGTTGATTGCAATTAAGCAGATCCTTAACGCAATTGAGGTCTGGAGATTGGCACAGTATCCCGCCACGTCCAAACTGCCTCACTTTGGTGATCGAGTCATACAGGCTGCCTGGAGAGCAGCTCGAACAGTTCCAGGGTTAATCATTTCGATTAACCCTTCTTAGGCACTAGCGCTACAGGAATATTTCGAATGCCAGATCGTTGGAACGCTTTCAAAAATAGATCACGAGGCACAATGAAAGCCGACCAAGGGGAGCTCCTCTGGCCGTGAGACTGCGTAGACATCACTTTACAGCTACAATCTCACCGCGAGCGTTATCAACACAAAAAAAGGCATAAATGTGCAGGGGAAAACCGAAAAATAGGACCCGTCGCCCAGTACTTAGCCGACGCACACCAGCGTCGGAATACACATCACTGCTTAACGGCTCAACTCAACCCTCAACGTCGTCTTCGTTCACCTTCCGCCCTGCACGCGGTGCTTCTTTTTTCCAGTTCCGGTTATTTTCGGTCAGTTTTTGAAGAACTCTTTTTCTTCTTCTTCCTGTCACGAATGAACAACTCATCAACATCATATAGTTTTGCTGCAGCTCTGTTGCCGATGTCTTCGACAGGGGCCATAACCTTTAGCTTCTCTTCCTCTGTGACAAACAGCCGCTGAGTCGCACTCATGGCGCCAAAACAAAGCAGGCAAACAGTGAAAATTGTGATTATTTGGTGTTGATACCGCGCCTGAAAAAAGACCTAACAACCACTGGCTGAACAAAGCGACCAAAGGAATAGAGAATAAACAGACTATGCTATGGATGTGGACTTGGCAACGCCTTCTGTTGGATTCTTATTGGCCGATGACATTGGGGATGGCGCACAACATGGGGAGACTGCAAGACTGGGAGACTAGAAGTCAAATGCAGAATGTGCATCCTACATTAACAACATGGAGAAGGGGCTGCCTATATCAAACCTGCATCGGCCCCTCTTGGGGAGATTGCGAGCAAAATACCCTTACCTGCCGATATCATACATAACGCGCCCCTTTGTAGACTGGTCATGGCCTTTAAAGGCTGTGAGTCCTTATGGGTCCAACAACACGCACCTGCGGGCGATGCGGAAGGATACATGGTAGCGAAGTACGGCCATGCTCACTGTGTAATACCATCGTATTTTCCTGCGAGGACCGATTTCAGGAATGTGTGGGCAAGCAGCTAGCATGCCTGCATCCAGCCTACAGACCTCTCTAAGAAGACATACCAGGGCTCATCCGCGGGCTTTTTAGTTGGCAACGTGTGGTCACCCCCCGTAAGCTAGCATAAGGTTCTGAGCGGACCCCGATCAGTTCTGCGCGGGCGAACCGCTAGCATGTCCGCGTCTAGCCCAAAATGCAATGGGCAGGATTCATCGTGGCTGATCTCTGTACTACCCAGTGGAGAAGCGTGTTACTCCCCCCCTCTAGGCTGCTCGCCTATTGCCCTGCATGCACCCGCAGCAGCTACGTGGGGGCAAAGAGGTAGTATGCCCGTGTCTAACGCGCAAGTCATCGCACAGAGGGCTCAGCTCTACGCTCCACAGTAGTTAAGCTTAGGTTGAACAATAAATAGGCTGCCCCAACAATGCATGCTTTGGTGCCACGTCATAAGCAAAGAAAGGGTCATTGAGATTGCTACAAGAAGGCTGTCCCCCTCCAGCACTCCATCCAGTTCGAGCGCGTCGGTTCGGCTCCCGCCTACTTACCCGTGGGTTCGTATCACAACCTGCGCGTCTAATGGCTGTCAGGCGCGAAGCATGTAGCAACAGGGGATGCTTTACCGCTCCAACTGACCAAAGATAATATTCACTTTGTTAAGGTCGGTCAGCCGGGGTGCAAGGTTTATGTGGGGTGATGCGTTAGCCAGCGAAGAAAACCTCAGTGCGTATTGATAATAAAAACGCATTTAATGGCTTTCAAAAAGAACCACAGGTGAAAAATTACCGCGCATTACAGGATCTATAAAGGGTATTAAGAACCGTACAAATCCCAAGACGAAAAAACAGGAAAAATACAAACTCGACCAGTTAAGTGAATAAACATTACAATCAAACTCATATTACAGGCAGTATTCTTTGAGATTATATATGTAAACACAAAGAAAAATATTGGAGACGATTACATTACTTCCCAATGCGAAGCATGAGCGCAGCTCATCAGCTGTTTCATCTGTTCGACAGACTGAGGCAGAGAATTCTAGCAAAGAGATGTATCTACAATTAGACAACTTTTTATTTTTCACAGATATTCCATAGCGACTAGTTCCACTTCCGCGGGTGCCAGATCATTGGCCTTTTATGTCCTATAAACAATTTAACTGGCTTTAATCAAATTTTTATGGCTGCTATACGAAGGGGCATGTATTTTTGTGCGATTTAAGCTCACGTTAAGATCCCAAGATGGTCGAATATAATACGGAGTCCTCCACGACGGCACCCCTGTCACTCTTTTCGCTTTCAGTCCAATCTTCCTCCCGTCATTTGAGACACGATAAAGGTGTCCACAGAACAAGTGTGACAGACATTGCGCCCTTCGTTTTCTTTGAAGCAATTGTTATTGTCACGTTCTCTCACTAAATAACCGACATCAACCTTTTTGTCACTTGCACGGCTTTCCTTGACGCTCTATCCTAAGGTGCCATTTTTCTTCGGTACGCCACAAGCTGATGTTTTAGTGTGCCGAAAGAATCATGCCCACGCGAAAGTTGTTGTGTGACTGAAGGAAGAATAAAAAGAAAATTCACGGGCCTGCTACTAGCTCTGCACTGCTTGTGCGGACAAAAGAGAAAATAGAGAACAAAGAAATAGAAAAGGGAGAGAAAGACACGCGCTGCGACTTCACCCCAATTTTCGAACCGGAGTTTGTGGCGGTGGTACTCGCTTTGCGGAAATTCGACTCTTCTTTTTGCAAAGTGGCTGTAATCTCTGACTCTCTATCCTTGTGTTCATGCCTCTCTTCGTCGGCGGATTCTGCAATAGTAAATTTTTTTCTCTGCCTGATCCCTAGACATTTGAAAATTGTACATATGGTATGGATACCAGGCCACAGCAATGTGACTTTTAATGAATATGCTGATAGTTTGGCAAAAGAATCCCTCGACGGCCCCGTATTGTCTGTGCTTCCGTCGACAGCGTACATCATCGCCGCGAGGTTTCGGAAAAACGTTCTACTAAGAATAAAAAATGGACATGTTTTAAGATCTGATGACTACCTGCATCTAAATTATTCTTGGAATAGAATATTATGTCATTCGCGGCAACTTGAAATTTATTTAACAAGGCTGCGATGCCGTATCCTACCTTTAAATTTCTATTTTTACGGGTCTGGTTTGGCACTTTCTCCAGTCTGCGCATTTTGGGGGGAACAGGAATGATTAGATCACTTTTTATTGTTTTGCCGCCGCTTCACTACAATGAGAAGACAGTTGATGGAAAGGCCATTGCAACAGCTTGGCCTCAGTTCAAGTAGCCCGATATTGTTATCATTTGGCGCCACCATCCTTGGGCACAGTCAAAGGTCTGTTTTCAAGGCCATGCAAAATTGTTTACTGGAATCAAATCGTTTGCCTTGCTAAATTTTTAAAGGTCACTTGTTCTAAAATTGCAGTGTCAATCTCCCGTGTGTGTTACCACTTCTCATTTTATATTTCACTTATTTCCCGTTTTGTTTCCCTTCCTCTACCCCTCAAATCACTTTTTTTATGCAAATATACTTCATAACGTTTCTTTGTTACCCAATTCTTGGCCGATCCCCCTCTGTGTGTATGTGCCATAAGTTATTTGGTCAACAACAACCACAACAACAACAGCCATCGACAACCACCGAAATTGTAGCGGGTACAATAACGGCCTAAAACAGATCAAATTTTGGTGGCAGGCTAGCCCCTGCCGCAAGGGGCAGCGACGTACCAGTCCCAGCTCCGTAGGGCCAGGAACAGCCACCCTCCCCCACGTGAAAACCGACTCGGTTGCGGAGCTGGTGATGAGGGAATACGGCGACGCCCCGAAACTCAGGAACTGGCACCAAAAACTGCGCTCTAAAATTCCGATGGCACTTTTGAATGGCACTCCTGAAAAGTGAAAACCTAAGCGTTGCTGTACACACTGTGCATCAACATTGCTCTGATTATCATTTTCGAGTAAATGGACCGTCATTATCATTGTTAATGTCAACATTGTCATTATCACTAATTGTAGAGTTATTGCCATAGCTACTATCATCCTCACGATAGAAGGAGAATTACGATCTGCGTCTCGCAATCCGGGCGTGGCGCACAGTTCTTTGCGCTACATCTAAAAAAGGAATTACGTCTTTGCGATTAATTAAACAGTGCTCAATTGTTTCAGGCACATTACACAGACGGTAGTTTACAGAAGATACAAAAATATTTTTCCTATGGAGCCATGTGTTAACAGGCAGTGCTTCGGTGTGCAATTTAAAGAAAAGTGTTTTCATGCACGGAGAAATCTGCATTTTGCGCACACTCTTTAACACATCATGACCCTTAAGACCAAAGAATAAAGAACGATACAGTGGTGGCGGAAAACGCATTGCTATCAATTCTTTGTATAGTCTCTTGCGCGAAACAAAATATTGTGAAAGAAGGCTAGGTTGAGACGGCAAGGTCGTGACGGCAAGGCCAGCGATGCCTTGTCTAGCGTTTTAATCCGATGACAAAACCCAGGCGCGTGCCGGAGCCGGCGTCGCGGGACGATGATGATGGTATGTACAAATGAAAGAGGAATATCATGGCATGTACAAACTAAAGAACATCCACAGAAGGCTCACACAATCTGCCCGGGGGGTCGGAAGCGGCCATCCTGGCCGCTCCTAACTAACCGATGCATCGCGGCGCACAAACGGTTTCAAGCGAGACACATGAACAATTTCAGTTCCACGGTGGCGTCGATCAGCTGGGGGATCAACAGGCGTCACTTTGTAGTTCACTGGGGAAGTTTGGCTTATGATCTCATAGGGACCTACGTAGCGGTGGTGGAATTTGTCACTAAGGCCAGGGTGCGCGATGGTGTATAAAGCAGTACTTCGTCACCAGGACGAAAAGAGACCACTCGATGTGTAGAATCACAGCGAGCCTTGCGGTCTTTCTGGTAAGCTGCCGTGTTGAGGCGGGCAAGATGACGGCATCTGGACACACGAGATAAAAAAATGGGTAGGTACTGATGTGGAGTAGTCGGGCGTAGAGAAGAAGGAAGCGTGAAGAATTGTAGTGGGAGGACGGCCATAAACAAGGAGAAATGGAGAGTAACCGGTAGTTCGCTGTACTGCTGTATTATAGGCGGATGTGACTAATGGTAGAATAGTGTCCCAATTTCGATGATCTGGTGTGATGTACATGGATATCATGTCCGACAAGGTGCGATGAAATCGCTCAGTCAGACCGTTAGTCTAAGCACTGTAGCTTGAGGTTGTCTTATGAAGAGTGGATGACTCGTGAAGAACTTCGGCAACGACTTTCAATAAGAAGGCTGTACCGCGGTCACTTAGGAGCACCCGAGGAGCGCCATGACGCAATACAATTGATCGCAAAAAGAAATTTGCTACTTCTTCAGCGGAACCAGTCGGTACAGGTGCTGTGTCAGCGTAGCGTGTGAGGTGGTCGACAGCTGTGATAATCCAATGGTTACCCCCATTGGAGAGAGGTAGGGTACCATATAAGTCAATGCCTACTACGTCGAACGGCGTGGCGGGACAAGGAAGAGGTTGTAGAAGGCCAGCGGGCGAAGAAGTCAGCCGTTTGCGACGTTGGCACAGAGGGCAGGATGCGACGTATTTGGCAACGGTGGAAGATAAGCCAAGCCAAAAGAATCGTTTTCTCGCGCGGTCGTAGGTTTTATCAAAACCAAGGTGACCTGCGGTAACGTCATCGTGGAGACCCGCCAGTATACGTGGGCGAAGCACACGCGGCACGACTGGGATCCAGCGAGTTCCTGCAGGGCAATACACGTAGCGGAGTAGGATGCCATCTTCGAGCTTGAAATTGCGAAGCTGTCGGCGAAGCCTAGCATTGGGCGGGTGCGAAGCGCCGATAAGGCGGTCGATGATAGGACGGCAGTAGGTATCGGCTAATTGCTGTGAGCGGAGAGCGTGCATGTTCTCAGAGTCGTCAAAACAAACGATTGTGATATACGTTGGTCAAAGAGATGGTCGGCTCTGGTCAGAGGTGGAAATGCATTGGGAAGAAATCAGCAAGTATTCCGAAAGGGGACAGTGAGAGAGAGCGTCGGCGTCTTGGTGTTGGCGACCAGATTTATAAGTGACGTCGAAATGGTATTCTTGCAGGCGTAGAATCCAGCGACCAAGTCGGCCTGTCAATTGTTTGAGTGAAGACAACCAGCAAAGAGCATGGTGGTCGGTCACAACTGTGTATTGCTGACCGTATAGGTAAGGGCGAAATTTTTGGACAGCCCAGACGACGGCAAGACACTCCTGCTCGGTGACCACTGGCATGGGTGTGCAGGATAGTTGGAGCGCTGTGACTGAAGTGGCCAAGAACAAGATCTGATGTGAGGGCGTGCTTTAGGTCATTAAAAGCAGTTTCGCACTGTTCAGTCCACACGAAAGGGCTGCGTGCTTTAAGTAGCTCATGAAGTGGTGCAACAATAGTTGCAAAATGCCTTTTAAAGCGCCTGAAATAAGACGCAAGGCCGTGGAAACTGCGCAAAGCTGTAGTCCGTTGTGGACGAACAACGTTCAAGACCGCGATGAACTTTTCAGGATCTCGGCGAATGCCGTCATGGCTGACCAGATGTCCCAATATTCAAATTTCCTTCTGTGCCAAGTGGCACTTCTTGGTGTTGAGCTGAAGGCCTGCCGAAGCGAGACATGTGAGGACTTCATTCAGGCGCGTGAGATGGTCGTTAAAGGTTGCCGAAAAGATAACAATGTCATCCAAGTAACACAAACAGGTTCTCCATTTTAGGCCACGAAATACAGTGTCGATCATTCTTTCAAATGTCGCTGGTGCGTTACAATGTCCGAAAGGCACAACATTAAATTCGTAAAGGTCATCGGGTTTTCCGAAAGCGGTTTTTTCTTTGTCGTCCTCGTGCATAGGTATTTTCCAATAACCTGAGCGGAGGTCCAAGGTCGAGAAATATTCGGAGCCTTAGAGAGAGTCAAGGGCGTCATCAATTCGCGGCATCGGATATACATCTTTGCGGGTAATTTTGTTGAGTGCGCGGTAACCAACACAAAAGCGTACCGAGCCGCCCTTTTTTTGACTAGCACTACTGGGGAGGACCATGGGCTTGTTGAGGGACGAACTATATTGCGATAGAGCATGTCATTTACATTTTCTTCAATTACTTTTCGTTCAGAGAGGGAAACCCGATAAGGCCCTCGGCGAACGATAGTGTTACCTTCAGTAATGATGCGATGGTACGCGGTGTTCGTGATGAACTCTCAAATAATCAAGATGCTGTGATCCGCAGTGCCCTCCCTGTGACAGCTGCTCTGTGCAGGCCGCTCCGATCTAGCGCTGTCCTCCTTGTGGCACTACCAGCCACAATCCTCTATCCCCTGAACACCGGAACGACTTCTACGACCCTGCTAAACTAACTAGTTCCTACTACAAAGCGCCACGCCTCCGCCAGTTCCTCCGCAACGACGCCAGCAACTGGGTTTTGCTCACCGCTTCAATCCTGTCCCAGAGGTATACTCTCCTAACCAGCTTCGTGAACCACCAGTTTTCTTCCGCTGTAATATGGGCGGCCACATTTTTCGATTCTGCCGGCGCCGGAACCAGGCTTCACGCTACCAGCGCCAATGGTCGATTCGTCGACGTGTCAGTCCAGAAGTCCATGACTCAACCTTTCCATCCCATTCCGATCCCTGCCGCTGCACTCCACAGCAAAACGATTCTTCAGCTTCTCTCCAGCTGTCATCAGAGGCCAGAAAATTTGGCAGTCATCCTGGCAAGACTTTCCATTCCGTGACATTAAACCAGAATTCTGTTCAGAGCACTTGTCCCGAAATTCTATGAAAACCACGCCTTGTGCGAACACAGGCGGTTAGTATTTTGGAATTCCACTGATGAATAAAATTTTGGTTTTGTGCCATCGGATTGCCTCCTACACAAGGAAGATATGTAGCAACAACGATAATGCTTGCCTACATCGCGAATATGTTCGATCGCACATGCGGACAAGGATCCGCGATCGGGATAGCTCCATGCCTCAGTCTTGTTTTGGCTCATTGTCAAAGCAGTCTGCAAACTGGAACATTACGTTTTTTCAAAGTATTAGCAATTCCTCCTGAGCTCGATAGCATAGCATTGCGGGGAAGCGATGCTGGATGCTTGTGCTTAGACGTAACTTAATTTAACGCAATTTCTAGGGCGCAAATATTGCAAAGTGCTTCGTCTGATTGTGCGAAAATCCGACATTTAGGCTTGCAAGAGGAAATCCTAACCAGTACCCTTTACGTTTTTTCGTGGCTACCATAAAACACTAAATGAGCTTAATTACGTCCCAGCGTTTTATAAAATGCGTGAAACATACATGCAGCGTGTGAAAGTTTTCTGCTCGCCTTCCTTCCTAGAAAACACGTTTCGTAAAATACTCAGTGTGCAAGCTCGCCCACTTTTTCTCCATGCTGTTAGCATGCATCATACTTAGGCAAAACTTCTCAGCCTTATCCCGCCCAAAAATAAGATCCGCTTAAACAGAACACTAGCTGAATAAAATGGCATTCGCAAGACGCCGACTGGCCAAAATGAGCACCCACCAAAAGAATGTTATCGACGTCCATGTATGCGTGTCAGAAAGACGAAGGCCGCAACTCAGGTGGAAGCTGGAACCGAATGAAATGAGAGAACCGGTATTATATTTATATAATGCCACAATCAAATTGCGCTAGCGTTGGTGCCGTTGCGAGAACATGGCGGAGCGGCGTCTATGTCCCTGCGCACGACAAGCACAATCAACTGGATATGAGAAAGACAAAAATTTAGGTACGTATGCAAAACACTCTGTTTTGTTTTCATTTTTCGGGAACATTTTGTGCCGCTATTACTAAGTTCCGCGTCGGTCCTCGATAGCGCGTCTCTAGACTTCACCGGTACTTCCGGTGCGTGATGCTGGGGAGTTTGGACTTGTTTGGAATTCCATTGCATGAAATATTGTAGTCTTTTAATTGCTACCTTTCACGATCTATACCACCTTGTGTACTTAGCACGTCTCCTGCAATCTTTTTAGACCACACTAGTTTGTACTCTCATCATATTAGTGCATAGACTTCGTGTTTCGCGACGATGGAGAGAGAAGGCCCACTAAGGTTGCACTGGTTGGTGGGTAGTATTACTCAGCAGAATGAAGGCATGAATTCAGCGGAGAACAAGGCTTTTTTCGGTGCTGTGAGCAGAAGATCACTACCGTGTGTCTCTGTCATGTTTAGAACTAGCGTGTCACATAGATTGCAGTTGTGGACGTGACATGCATTCGTATATAATATTTCCTGAGACACTCATGACGTTACAGGTAGAACGAGAAGAAGAAGATGGTTTGCATGGTATGAAGAAGAACTGAACAAGGGTAAATGGGGTACGCCTCAGTTCGCAGGTGAGCCAACGTTTCGACAATTGGACTCGTCTTCGTCTTCGTCTGTCAGGCGAAGACAAGTCCACTTGTCGAAACATTGGCTCATCTGCGAACTGAGGCGCACCCCATTTACCCTTGTTCAGTTCTTCTTCCTATCATGACGTTACAAGGACATGCGTACGGACATTTGGACATACTGTTTAAAATAGGGTTTTATATCTATATCGAATATAAATGTTCCTAATAACGTGATTGCTTACACCCTCGCGCAGTGCGTGAGAGAGATCAGATGAATAGTGAGATGGATTGTGTGCAACATGCATATACACAAATTGAGCAAATAGTGAAAGTTTTAGCAGCAAAGTTAATGTACGCGAGCGTGCATTGTTCCAAATTTTGGGGAGCAGCAGAAGGTACTCATACCTGCGTATATGGCATGCCGTCAAAAATAAAGCCTAATTATCACTCAAAGTTTAAAGGCAAACATTTAATTGCACAGACGAAATCTGGTCCAGGCTTCTCACGCGCTACTCGAGGCAATACCACCAACAGATAGTGGCGGCGCAAGATTGTTGTAACAAACGAGAAATGAAAAACTGAGCATTAGCTGAAAAAGTGCGTGTTGGAAATTAAAGCCAAGATGCTACTTTCTAATACGCAGCAGCTTTCGGGCTTAATTTGTTTGACTACGTATGCCTTAAGTATAGAATATCTGCAGATATGCGCTTAAAATTTACAATACGGAACACAGTAGTAATACATCCTTTTGAATTCCAAGCCGTATCCAGGTCATAGTGGCATTTTCAATCCGGTGTGGCCACAATAGCATAGACTGTCCGACCTTACAACAATAGAAAGGATAACTTTGGTTGATTCCAATATAAAAGAGGCGAATACTTCTAGACACAATAGGATCTAAAGCAAATACGTACAATCTTGGCGAAATGTCCTGAAGCCAAAGGAGTTTCGTCTGAGCCACAAAATGGAGCAGTCACGCCATCCTTAAATGCGAAAAGGCATTTAAAATGCTAGGAAATGACTTCTTAGGCGAGAAAAAAGCTGTCCGACTACGTTTTACGGCCAATAACTTTTTAACGGCGCCGTAATGGATTCATTTCACTGCTGAGACGAAAATTATTTGGCTTTAGGATTTTTGACCACGACTACATTTAAGGAAATGCTGCTAGAATTGGCATACAATAAAGAAGCCATTATAAAAACTATCTCACAATACCCCATTATGTCCGGAGGGTATAGTTTTCACTACGTAGCTATCGATTGCACAAAACGTTTCGATTTTTGCACACATTGTTTCACGACTAAGGTGGAACGTTTGCTAGTTTGGTCTCAGGTCCAAGGAAGGCGAAATACACAACACGACCGCTATTTCGCAACTCTGTTTCAGGCGCTTTCATTTGGCTTAAACGAATCAGTTTTCTATAAACAACTTCTGCAATTAAATTGATAACTTTTCTAACTTTGCACGCATGAAAACAATTAAGCACCTACGCAAAGCTTTTGTGGAGAAAATATTCTTTGCACATATTTGCATATAGATGTCTTCTCACTTCAACATACTCAATTCTGTTCCATTCCTGTCCTCGAAAAACAACAATATATTTGTGTTCGGTAAACACACTCAATCATTCAGTACGAAAAATTATTTCTATGCTGAGGTAAATGGTAAATCGAATCATCTGCCTATTGAAACACTTTTGTAAAAACAAGAGACGAATGAAAGTTTAAATGAACTTAACATTTTTAGGTTTGTTATTTATCTGTGATAAGGACGAAGATTCGATTCGTGTGTTGATCACCTTAACGAGTTAGGCCTATTTTGAAGCCTCCTCAAACTTTCATATTGGCTCTGCTCGTTATCACATGACTTGTTAAAGCGAGTTGATTATTTCGAGATGTTTGCAAAATTGGAACGTGCACAAAGAAAATGGAAAGAAGCACATTCGGCATGACTGGCAGCAAAGAAAGCGCTTGTGTCTATTGCTGCACGGCATTTGTTTTTCGTTCAACTTCCGTTTTTAGCATAATATTTATTGGCTTGCTGTACTTCTGACTTTACCTTAACACCAGTCTTGTGTTGCTCAGCTATGCAATCTGCACTGTGTAACTGCGCGTAGCAAGTGCTCTAGCCCGCTCTGTCGGCGTGAATAATGGTTGTGAGCGCATATCCATATTTACTTAGGCACCATAACATGGAAGAAAATATTGATTCGATATCGGAAACCAGGAGACTATTTTGCCAATTCCAGGCCTCTGTTCTGATACCGGGATGGCGAAAAATTGAAACTTGGCTCAGTTTTTGCTAACAATTATATAAGACTCTGCTAACCCTAAATATAATTGGATGCTATACAAAGCTTTCAAACTAGTAGCTGTTCTAATTATTAAATATTATGAACCTATGCACATCTTCTTCAATGTAAGCCACAACTAGAAACGTGCTAAGGAACACTATAAACACTTAAAATGGCAATTTGGTTGCGCCGTAAAGTATTCAGCACTTATGTTTTGTCTGACAACCAGAACAGAACTACCTAATCACAGTACAAGATCTTCGAAATAATAATGTCTTGGCCCCCTTCCAACTTAAGCACACTGTATAAAGCACAACTGTAATTCATGCAGCGCAGGAGAAAAGAACTGGACAAAGCATGCCCGCATATACCAAGTAACGTCTATTACATGGTCACGAGTACCGAAGAAATTTCAATTATGTCTAAGAGGAACCTGCTAGCCCAACTTTAAGCCTTGATGTTTAGAGAAGGTTCGGTCTAAACGCTGCCGCCATCACAGTAGTCCAGAATTATGAAACATTTTGTAGGAGACAACATGGGCAAGGAGTTATATCAAAGTTGTGACGCAACTGGACTTTGCGCAACGTTTAGGGTGGAGTCCAAGCATTTTGCTTAAATTTAGCGACCATCAGAGTCACCTTTCAGGCTCGTTTTCTAAATGAATTCCATCCTACAACAAATGAAATTGAGGCGCCCGTTGGTGGCAACTGAGAAGCGATACGATTACGGCACTTTTATTTCCCTGAAACACACTTAAACTTAGTATGTAGGTTTTCACACAATGAAAAGGCGATGTTCAAGGAGCTATTGAATCTATATTACGCAGAAGCTTCATGCTTCCGCCTATTGTTTTACTAAATACTGTCATCACATGATGAAGCATACCATCCTTTTCTAAATACCACCTTTGACTACATCACAACTGTTTTTAATGCTAACCAGCCTATATATATATATATATATATATATATATATATATATATATATATATATATATATATATATATATATATATATATATATTGTAAAGAAGATAAAGAACAGAAAAACGCTGCGGCATCGCCATCACCATCGCTTGTCTCCGGCGCCCATCTCGCTCGCGCTGAAGCTGTGCCCTACAGCTGGTAATTCGACCCTGCTGTGCCCGAAGTACTGCCAGTGCTAGACGTTCCAGCCAACCATTAAATCCACATTTCACTTGGTGGAGGTCAATCTGAGGTTCCCTGTACCCATCTCGCCCTGGAACTTCGCAGTAGAACATTGACCACCCCAATGACGGAGCCCACTTCATTGCACCTACCTCCGCCAGTCACCTGCACAGGTGCCGTTCGTCAACGGGACCCGGCTACCTTCAGTGGAAGCAGCGATGACGACGTCGACGATTGGCTGACCACTTACGAACGGGTCAGCCGTCACAATAACTGGGACGACAACTGTAAGCTCAACAATGTCATCTTTTACTTGAGCGACGTCGCTAATCTGTGGTTTAGAAACCACGAGTCAGACTTTACTACCTGGGCGAGTTTCAAGACAAAATTTTCGGATGTCTTTGGCCGCCCCGCCGTCCGAAAACTCCGCGCGGAACAGCGTCTTCGGTCGCGACTGCAGCTGCCCGGTGAAACGTTCACCAGTTACATTGAGGACATTGTTGATATGTGTCGTCGCGTTGACCCGACCATGACCGAGGCCGCTAAAATACGTCATGTCCTCACAGGAATTGATGACGGCGCTTTTCACATGCTCATCGCGAAAGGCCCCACTACGGTCAAGGAAATCTATGACCTCTGTCAAAGCTACGACGAGCTCCGGAGGGAGCGTGCTTTGATTCGCCAGCCTCATACATCACTTGCTGGACTAGCCGCGGAGAGGGAGTCATCTAGCCTCTCTGAAGACATCAAGGCTTTTGTATGCCAGGAAGTCGCGCGACAACGGTCCCTGCAGCCCCATGTTAAGGAGTCGTCAACAACTGGCCTTGTTCCGGAGCTTCGCCATGCAATCCAACAGCATGTATCTGAAGTTCTCCTTAATCCTGTTCCTCAACCAGCTCCGGTCGCACCTTCAATGCCGTTACTCACGCCCACAGTTTCATCGTCCGGCGTTGCGCCACTGACCTACGCTCCAGCATTCGCGCCGGCTCCTCCTCAAGTATTGCGCCGCACGTATGCCGAAGTTACTTCAAGTCCACCGCCTGAGCCAGCATATGCCTATGCTTCGCCCCCCATGCGGTCGGCACCAACAGCTTTTGCTCCCCCCTTGCTTCCGACACGATCTCCATGGCGCACATCAGACAACAGGCCTATTTGCTACCACTGCGGCATCCCTGGGCACACTACACGCTACTGCAGGCGCCGAATAAATATGGCCTTTGCTGCACGGCCTGCGCCAACTTATTTGGCCCCCCAGTTCCCAGTCCCATTGGGTCCTCCAACAGCACCCCCTGATCCTCCGGACTTCCTCCCTCGTCGTTCGCCATCACCACGTCGCCGCTCCATTTCGCCAATGCGCCGACGACCCGCTACCCTGCCGGAAAACTAACCACCGCAATTCGAGGCACGAACTGCGTATTCGACAGAATTTCAAAGTCCTCCTCTTAACCCCGCGAATGCTATTCCTGTCATCGTTGAAGGTGTTCATACTCTTGCGCTCGTCGACACCGGTGCCGCTGTATCAGTTATCAGCCAAAAACTCTGCCGCTCCATCCGAAAGGTGACTACGCCTCTCGAGGGACTATCGCTTCGTACCGCATTCGCTCACAGTATACAGCCGACAGCTATCTGCACTGCTCGCGTCGTCATTGCTGCAGCCTTGTAAATCATCGAATTCGTCGTTCTCCCCACATGTTCTCATGACGTCATTCTCGGCTGGGATTTCCTGTCCCAGCATCATGATATCATTGACTGTGCCAGTCCTCAAGTAGAGCTCAGTGAATCGAATGATGCACCGTCTGATGCCCTGCTCCACGAGCCGTGTCCTCGTTTTGCGACCAAACTCCTCGTAGCACATGACACAACCATCCCACCCGTTAGCGCTGTTCTGGTTCCCCTCACTGCCTCTTTTACCACCGCCGCGACAGCCCTCTTTGTGCCCTCTAACGTTGTCTGCCACCGCCGCCACTTACCGCTGCCGTTTGCCGTCCTTGACATGAAAAACGGCACTAGCACACTTCTGGTAGCCAATCCTCTTCCGTCTCCCGCTATGTTGATCGAAGGGGAGTGCCTCGGCCGCATCGAGCCCATAGACCATCTGTTCACCTTTGATGATGTGTCATTCCCTGTTTGCCAAGTTGACGCCTTGACTCCAACTCGTGTGGCTTCAGATCCGATACAGCGGGACCTTTTTGACCATTCTGTGGACAGCGCTCTAGAACCGCGCCACCGCGAGCCACTTCTTGACCTTCTACACCAATTCCGCGCCTCCTTCGACATTCCGCAATCTTCCTTGGGCCGCACGACGACCGTTTCCCACCTCATCGACACTGGCGCTCACTTACCTCTCCATCAGCGGCCGTATCGGGTGTCCCCGACTGAGCGCCGTGTTATTGCCCAACAAGTTGATGACATGCTGCAACGCGGAGTAATTAGAGAATCCTGTAGCCCATGGTCGTCTCCTGTGGTCCTAGTTAAAAAGAAGTATGGCTCCATACGATTTCGTGTTGATTATCGCCGCCTCAACCAAATCACTCGTCGTGATGTGTACCCCCTCCCACGAATCGGCGATGCCCTAGACTGTTTGCAAAGCGCAGAATTCTTTTCCTCACTCGATTTACGCTCCGGGTATTGGCAGGTGCCCATGGCAGTGGCGGATCGTCCTAAGACCGCCTTTATTACTCCAGACGGACTATACGAATTTAATGTTATGCCATTCGGACTCTGTAACGCCCCAGCCACATTTGAAAGAATAATGGACACTGTACAGCGCGGCCTGAAATGAAACATCTGTTTATGCTACCTCGATGATGTCGTCGTCTTTTCAACCGACTTCCCTACCCACCTGACTCGACTTCGCCAGGTCTTCACCTGCCTAACCCGCGCCGGTCTTCAACTGAACATCAAAAAGTGCCGCTTTGGTGCCCGCCAGCTCACAATACTCGGACATGTTGTGTGTAAAGATGGCGTTCTGCCTGATCCTGAGAAGCTGCGCGCCGTTGCTGACTTTCCGAAACCGACCACTTTGAAACAACTGCGAAGCTTCGTGGTCCTCTGCTCGTACTTTCGTCGTTTTGTTCGGAATTTCGAACCATCATAGCCCCCCTTACACAGCTCTTGAAAGGCACCCCTAACCTCTCCTCTTGGTCGCCAGCCTGCGATGATGCATTCGCGACACTGCGCAATGTCCTGAAGTCACCACCAATCCTTCGCCATTACGACCCTACTGCACCTACAGAACTTCACACCGATGCCAGTGGTGCCGGCCTCGGCGCCGTCCTCGCCCAGCGCAAGCCTGGCTTCTCCGAATACGTTGTAGCCTACGCAAGCCGTGCTCTCACCAAAGCCGAGTCCAACTACTCCGTTACCGAAAAGGAGTGCTTAGCAATCGTGTGGGCTGTAACGAAGTTCCGCCCTTACTTATACTGCCACTCCTTCGAGGTAGTTACAGATCATCACGCTCTCTGCTGGCTCGCGTCTCTCAAGGATCCGTCTGGCCGTCTCGGGCGCTGGGCTCTCAGGCTTCAGGAATACGACATCCGTGTAGTGTACCGCTCTGGCCTCAAGCACTCTGAAGCCGACGCTCTTTCTCGGTCATCGGTGCTCTCGCCTAACTCATCGTCCCCTCCTCAAGCATTCTTGTCAGCACTCACCATTGAGGATATGCCTTTCCAGCAACGACAAGATCCTTGGGTTTCTAACCTGCTGGATATCCTTGGCACTACTTCCGCGGCTACGCATCCTCGGGCACTCCGCCGACAGGCCTCCCATTTCGCCATTCGGGACGGCCTTCTCAACCGCAGGAACTACAACTCAGACGGCAGAACGTGGCTTCTTGCCATTCCGCGCCACCTCCGCTCCGAGGTTTGTGCCCACCATCACATTGACCCTCAAAGCGCTCATGCCGGCGTCCTCAAAACCTATGATCGAATTCGTCAGAGGTACTACTGGCGGGGAATGTACAATATCGTACGGCGCTACATTCGCTCTTGCACCGCCTGTCAACAACGCAAGATTCCTCGCCATCCCGCTGGCCCTGTCCAGCGTTTACCGTGTCCAGCTCGCCCGTTTGATCGCGTGGGAATCGACCTTTATGGTTCGCTACCATGCACCGCCGCTGGTAATCGATGGGTCATCGTCGCAGTCGATCACCTGACCCGTTACGCCGAGACTGCTGCACTTTCTGCGGCGACAGCCCGAGAGGTAGCCCATTTTCTTCTGCACCACTTCATTCTTCGACACGGCGCCCCTCGCGAGCTACTGAGTGACAGAGGTCGTGTCTTTCTTTCCGAAGTAGTTCAGGAGCTCCTGTCGTCTTGCAAATCGATACATCGGGCTACAACCGCGTATCACCCGCAAACAAACGGCCTCACGGAGCGCTTCAACCGTACCCTTGGGGACAGGCTCGCAATGTATGTTACATCTGAATCGGGAAGCTCCAACTGGGACCAGGTACAGCCATTCGTAACGTTCGCGTACAACACTGCCACCCAAGCAACAACTTGGTTTTCGCCCTTCTTTCTCTTATATGACCGTGAACCATCTTGTACTCTGGACACAATTTTGCCATACCATCCAGATGCCTCTGAGTACAGTGCTTTGTCAGATATTGCACAGAATGCCGAGGAATGCCGTCAGCTAGCTCGCACGTTTACCTCCAACACTCAAGGCTATCGCAAAGATCAGCATGATACCGATACCCCTGCTCCCACGTTCCTCGCCGACAGCTTCGTTTGGCTGTGCGTTCCTGCCACCAACAAACTAGACACCAAATACCACGGACCTTATCGCGTTTTGGAACGCACATCCCCTGTGAACTACGTCATCGAGCAAGTCACCCCTTCTTCCGACCAACGCCGTCGCGGCCGCGAGGTTGTCCACGTTAGCCGATTCAAGCCATATTACAACCCTCTGGTCGTCTCTTCTCCCTGAGTCGTCAGGCTGGCGACTTCTTCAGGCGGGGGAAATGTAAAGAAGGCAAAGAACAGAAAAACGCTGCGGCATCGCCATCACCATCGCTTGTCTCCGGCGCCCATCTCGCTCGCGCTGAAGCTGTGCCCTGCGGCTGGTAATTCGACCCTGCTGTGCCCGAAGTACTGAAATGAATTTTCAAAAAAAAAACACTCTGCGCTACTTTATTCTTCGACCTAACTGGTTAGAGGCAAAGCAGAACAGCCGCGTTACATGCCTACGCATGGAGCCCCAGCTCAGACTGGACTGAACTCTCTGGGATCACGTCTCATTTTACACCTTCACAAAACAAAGAAATAGGGGCGGTCATTTTCAGAGGCCAGCCCCACACATCAACTGTCCAATAAGAAAATATGCTAGATGGGCCCAGCCCCATGAGTTGGCCTTAGCCTCTAACTCAGGCCCCACTAGCAATACAAATTACAACAAACAAACCACGGCGAAGCTCTTTCCCCAGTGAGGGTGTTGAACCCTCTCCTCTCGGAAGACTTCCCATTTGTCTCCCGCACACCGCCGCCTCATCCACGCTGCCGCTGCTGGCTGAATCCTTTCCAAGGTGCATTGCCCCACGCTACCCGTGTTTACCACTACGAGCAACGACATGGAAAGGGAAAGATCAACCAGCCGCCATTCTGCAGGACTGGCGCCGGATTAAAGGGGAGCTTCTGGCTTGCCCGCTCTGAGCACAATACCCGAGTCAACTCCTGAATGCTTCTTCTGGCGCTCTTTTGTCGCATCTGCAGACAGGATAAAATTCCTTTCGCACTGCTCAAAGTCGCAGTGTAAAAAAAAAGGGTGAAGGGTCATTTGGGTGCTCGCTACCGGCCAGTACGAAGGGTGCCATACATGCGAGCACCCAGCAGCACGTTCCGCTACCCATGTTCCCATGAATGACCTTCCGGCTAAAACGGTCCCGCCAATCCGGCGCCGACGGTCTGGTTGGCTCTCCCCACCCGCGGCACGCTTGTAGAAGGGGGACAGCTTTTACAATACCAGAAGCAGACAGGCGTGTGGCGGCGCTGTGCACAGACGCGCACCTGCAAGTGATTATCCTTGGGCGCGACCCTACAACTTCCTAAATAATTCCTGCAGACATAACCGCATATCTTTTATCGTTTGGTTACCCTCTTTTTTTTCGGCGAGGTTTTTATGCGTTTTTAGTAATAACTATTTCTGATAATTTGTGGCACAATCGGATGAAATGGCACAATCGGTCATCGGGGACAGCGCAGTTAATGAAATTCCCTCGGACAGAACTTGAGTTGAAAAGCTGAAGTTAAGGACAGGGAGAGTGGCTCGGTTTTGGGAGTTGTGCACAATTAGCTGAGGAAGGGTGACGTGCCGCTGCAGCATGACATCAGTCATGGGACAAGCGAGATAGTCGCCATCTGGGCTGGGTGAAATGGCCACATAGGGATGTAAAGGGCAGTTTCAGGAGGAAGGCGGCTAAACTATTCTGATGGAAGGCTGAGTGAGCAGGAGGGGTCATCAGAGCAAAGCGGAAGGTCCAAGCGAAGTAGGCCGCTAGAGCAGTTGGCTGTTAAGAAGTCAATGCATATCTGGTTCTGTTCCATTGAATGTCTGGCCTTTCGAAACTCTCCCAGCAACGGTCCATTTGCTGAGTAATCTGTTATTTGCCGACGCGTGAACAATATCTTGGAAGCTTTTTTTCACAACCCCCCTTAGAAAGAGAACATAAAATGTGCAAAGTATGACTATTACTCCAATTTTACCATATTTCGTTCTCATTTTGTTACGTGGTCATTCGTACCTGAAATACACTTATCTTTATATAACTGAGAAATACACTTAGATGTCCTAAATGATCTATCGTGAACCCCTCAACTACAGAAAATTTCAAAAATCGCACCGCAGAGCTTCTCGGCCAAAAAAGAAAATTTGTTCTGGTTTTCTGAATGATCATTTTGAGGCGTGGTTTCCAACAGAGGAGAACAAAATAAGAAATAAAGCTTGTTCTTCTGAGTGATATACAAAATTGGCCCCAGGCCGCTGGAGCGACCCACTAATGACACTGAGGGGACACACTATAGCAGTGATTGTCAATCAGTTTTCTGAACCAAATGAAAGGAGGTTGCATATAATGGTACACAACACTAAACAATAAAGATGAAAGATAAATGAATTAACAAACAAAGCTGCTTTATAATTAGTTTATTTTAAATGTCACTGCTTGTGTACAAGAGAATTTACTGCTATTTTGAATCTGGAGTACTGAGTTTTAGAGGTGCAAAAGGTGAAGCCAACTTCTGGAGGTTACAGCTCCAAGCGCAGAGATCACTATTGTTATAGCTTTTTGTTCTCGCTGGTAGTACAAAATGCATTTGTCTGGTTTGGCTCGTATGCTTTGATGAGTTTTGCAGAATATAGGTTTCGCTTAATGTCGCCGAAAGAAAAGCATCTGCATATTTTCACGCCGTAAAATTTTTATCACAACTTCTTTGAAAGCCACAGATATAAAATCGAAGAGGCTGATTTTTAAAATAAGAAATAGGTTGTTTTTTCGGTCTTGAAATGTGTACCAACATAATCTCTGGGTTTTACTACTTTTAGAACTCTGGCACTATATATAGGATATCATGTGTTATACATGTTGTTTATTATTGCACAATTATTGCACAGTCGTTCCTCGGAAAGCTGTATCAATCGAAGAAGGCATGACAATAAGATAGTTGTTTTAGCCTTTCATCAGCTATATCACGCGTCCTTCTTTCTATCACGTCGGCCCTCACGTATTTATATCGAGAACCAATAAGCATTTTTGCAACCGACTGACGTGAAGCCGCACCTACCATTTGTCAGAACATAAAAAACAGAATGTGCAAGCATTGAATATCGTAAAAAATATCATCACTGCCGCTTTTTTGTCCGGAATTCTTGACATATAAATAGGGAGTAGAAAGATGCATTGACAATACCTGCTTGAGATTTAGAACGGTGGGAACGTACTTATTTTTTCTCTCTATGCTTATTGTCGTCGCTGTGGAGTCTGAAGAGCATTTCTCTATTCCCTTTGACCCTCCTGATGTGAAGATGGTAAAGTACATCCTCAGTGTTGTTCTTGGTACTCTTTTTGAAGTCTACACAGAAAAAACGACTCGCTTTTTATTTTTAAAACCAGCAACCAATATTATATGGTCCGATATATTTAATCGCTACAGTCTCTTAATTTAGACGGCTTAAGTAGAGACTTCTTTTGCAATTAACGCTGATTTTCTTGTCAACACCGAAAGAGAAGTAAGAACGCCTGGATTATTGAAGTAAAGTGAAGTCGCTTCACCACATTTATATCCCGAAAATTTCTGTAAGAAATGCCTAATCTTGAAAGAAACATTCGCACTTAGGGTTACCGGTGGGGAGATTTTCAATGCAGTCTGAATTAAAGCAAGCAACAGCTGAAGGTAATCAAGCCAGTGCGTCGCTCCAACTATTCAGGTAACAACTGTCCACCTTGTTTAGACATAACACCGTATATTGAGTTTTGTTTTCGCAGAGTCGCCAGAAGTCTTGTTCATTTTGACGCTGGTAACTCGTTCTGAAATTCACAAACGAATGCCGGTACTACTTATGAGTATCAAGAATCGGAATTGATAAACAGATTAGCGCTCTTTGTTGCACATCTGCAAAGGACATTTGAAAAACGTTTGTCATCCCTTGATATGCCGGGATCAAGAGCCACAAATGCTAGCGGTGATTTAGCCTTTTTGAATCTCTGTACATAAATATAACATATAAAGTCGCTGTTGTTAGTGCTAATTCGACCCGCATTGTCGTATAAACCATCCAAATGTCGCGATCTGAAATATGCGCTAGGTGGAATTGCTCTGTGAAGTAACGGATAATTGGTGTAGCGAAAAACACAAGTCCTGCCCTCTTGCTGTCCTCGTATATGCATTGTGCATTATATACTTCCTTCCTCGAGATATGAAAAGTGATAAACATTTACAACAAAGCAGCATCAATACGTGGGAGGCCCTTTATATGTACAAGGTGGTCAATAGTTCCCATGCAGCATCAGTATTGATCTGCTGTTATCAGGCACTCAGATAGTGAAATTTGTCTGGAGAGACAATTACTATACATTATTTTTATGGAAACAATTGCTAATACATGCATTTTAAAAGGCATGCCGATCCTGCATGTAGGCTATTTAACTTGCCCTCTAAGGGAGCATCGACGCACATCATTCTATTTACAAGAAGGATGCGCATGCACATCGCCCACCCTGAACGAAGCTTGGAATTGTTTGGTCGACTGTGCGCATGTTTGGTACTTATTCTGCGAGCATATCAGAGAAAATGTCAAATAAAGACGCCAAAGAAGCAATCCAAATTGCTATAAATAAATTCAATGGACCCTTTCTTGTCAAAGAGGGTAGTAAAGTAGAGACTTCTGTGGAAGAGCACCTTAAGGAGCCATTTATTCTTGTTGTTTTCTACTGATATCTCCGGGCATAAAACGCCTACTGACGAACATCACTGTCACATATCTAGGCTATATCGTGTTTACTATTTGTCCCATGCCATCCACACACTGATCACGCTATGGTTATGTCACCTGTCAGGGACCGCCAACTAGAGGTATGCTCGCTGCAACATTTTTCAAAATGCCAGATTTTTTACTGAAGGCTGGAATTAAAACAGTTGCAGTTAAAGAGATGATGTTTAATGCGGTGGCGTTGAATGCACTGGTTGCTTGGTCACAATAAAGTTGTCTCTGCAGGACATCCGACATTTTCAAGGTTGGAAGCGGAAATCACGGGCATGGCTCTTGCAGTTGCAAGTTGGCAGATGACATGTTAGGGGACTAATTTTTAGATGAATAGTGCGACATAAAGGAATCACAATATATTCAAACGTAGGGCAGAGCTGCTATTCCGCGTCTCTCATTTCGGGTTGGAAGGTAATATTGCAATTATCCTTTCATGGTTATTGGTAGCAGTACTAGGCACGACACTCATTCAGGCGCGCTCATTCCCACGGTTTGCTTAACCGTAATCTCGGATTTTCACGTACGAGCTGTGGATGGATAACGTGGTAGATTGAGATTGTTTGCGAATAAGAATGCGTAAGATATTTGGAACTATGCGTGGAATTGCAATTAAGCGACCGTAATTGTACCCGAATGAGGAAAGACAAAAGTAGGTGCCCACTGAAGGAAATAAAGCTATCGCATCATATATTTAAACGCGATGCTTAAACGTCTATACAATATGTTCATGGAAGAGCCCATTTAGAACCGTAGTACTAGAGTATATGTCAAAAGGACATACTGCTTTATTAAAGTATTCAGCATCATTCACATCAATTTAAGGAAAGCAAAAAGAAATGTAAAATATATAACCAGGTTTCGCACACTCTAAAAGGAATGAGGTACGGTATCTGCTCAGCGATTAATTAACAGATAACGCGTCTCCAAAATTTATTTTCATTAGACAGAATGTGAAAGCCACTTTGAAATTAGTAGTTTTAATTTCAACCCAATTCTTCTGACACTCCTAGGCATAGCGGCATGTCATCCTCCAGGCTCAGATGCTGGTAGTATCTGGTTCTTACGTTTTCTTAAAAGCAAATGGTTTCAGTCTAAGATACCCGAAAAAGCAGCACTCATAACTGTTTAGTAGACCACAAGAACGTATAATGTGAGAAAAGAGGGTACTCCCAGTGACTATAACGAATAAAGTAGCAGCTCGAGGTCAGTGCATTCGAAACTGAATGTAACTTTTCATTACTAAATCTGACGGCGTAGAATATTTTGTGCATGTTTAGTTAGACAACATGTGATCTTTATATTTTTGAATAAAACAAAGTATAACCTCATTTTAGTAAATCGTAAAGTAGAAGTCGCGCTAAGAAATAAAATAAACGTACGGTAAGAAAGATAATGGGAGCTGATGACCCCTGTGCGAGTGGTCAGATACAGGGACTGCGCACGAGTTCGGCTGCATAGATGATAAGGTGTAACAACGGAGCAAGAAAGAGCTACGCCAGGACATAACGTAAGCGTTTGCATTCTCTGGTTTCGTTTTATCCTGTGACCGCTAAGGTTGTACGTTCACAACTAATTTAATTGGAAACATATCAAAGTGGAACCAAACATTATTTTTAACGGATAGAGAGAGGAGACGAGCACCTGATGCAAAAAATGATAATATGGAAAGTGTTGTAGACGCCATCAGATTCCGAGCTTGCGGGGTGTCGAACGAGTACTCATAACGCCTTGCAATGCGGGATCTCTGTTTCACACTCTAATCTGAATTACAATTCTGAACTGGCCGAAACTGGCAACTCGATCGTCTCATGTTGTCTCCTGACTGCCCAGATCGCGAAGACTAGTCACCGATGGGCTTGTCACATGCAAACCGCATCCGGCTGAGTACGCCTGACTTTGTGGCACCACCGAAGCTGAAAACGCCGACGCTCGGTTTTGTGAAAAAAGGGGCCGTTATTGTGTGATGCGATAGCGTAAAATCTGTCAGATTTAACAATGTTACTAACACATATATTCTGCCACCATGGCCGTGCATGAACAACCCTGCATGTTTCCAATTAAAATGCAAGGATATCATTCAGGCATCGATGTCGACACGATGATTGCATTGCTACAGATTGTGTTGAAAATCCGCATAAGCTTTTATGTAAAAATCTATCTTAGGGAGCGTTCATTCGTTCTGACCGCCGAATAATTACGTAAGTAATACAGATTAAGTTTTCAAATGCACAATCTGCGGGTTATTATAATTAAGAGGTTACACAATCATTAAAGGGCACTGAAAGTGCCCGATATTGAGGTAAGTACAGTTTATAGAGCTGTTTCAGTGAAAAGCTGTCGGCACCGCGTTTGGGGCAATAGGCGGGGGCTGCGTAAACAATATTTTATTTTAGTATTTAGTGCTTCCAGAGATTGGTGGTTCATTGTTGTGTGACAGATAATAAGGAATAAATGAAATTATTATATTTATTATTATAACCTAAAAATAAAACACAAAAATGAATAAAATGCTGAAGAGTGGTTCAAGGGTGTCGAAATGCACAGAATGAAGAAAGACGTGGTAGATAATGCCAACTAAACAATTTAGTGTAAAAGTGAAATTTTATTTTACCCAAATAAATTAAAAAAATTAAAAATTTAAAAAGAGGCTTTTAAAGGCGTCTAATTGGGCAGTAAAAAAACCCAGTGCTTGTTACGGCTAATTAAAAAAGTACAGAGTACATAGCTTTTCAAATAATAAACAAAAATAATCGAAAAGACTGGGAAAGTGGTTGCAAAGGAATCACAGCTCACAATCAAAAGCTAATGCTTGACTATGATTTTTCAGAAACTTAAACGGTTATTGATGAATTCATAAATGAAATATCTGGAAAAATGGGGAAATGAAGTAAAGGGTGTTCAGAAACATCAAGTACTTAGAATGAAAAGCGAAGGCTCATAGATGATGTCAGGAAAATTTAGATTGTACAGCTGCACTGAATTATTTGCATATCAAAACTGGACAAATTGGGATTAAGTGTCATTTTACTCTGAATAAAAAGCCAGTGCTTGACGACTAATATAGGATATTTAATTGATTATTTCACTGAAACTGAAACAAAATCGACATTAGACAAATGAGCATAGAAGGGTGTCAATATGCTCAGAATAGACAGAGAATGTCTGCTGATGCTAAGTATTGGGGTATAAAAATTAAAAAAAAAAAATTAATCTTAAAAAGTGAGAAAATATTGTGTCGGAACGAAAAGCTATTGCTTCAAACTCTTATTGGTGCAGCCCCCGGCATTGTATAGAACACAAACTGCGCTTTCTGCTGAAAACACAAGGGGACATCACGTTTCAAGAAGTGGTGTCCAAGTTTACTGGTGATATTATTGATCAGTAGCATATCAGTGAAAATTTTGTAAAACAAAAAAAATTAAAAACTTTAATGAAAAACATCGTCCGTTATCGTATGCTAACACGTGATACCCTTTACGGAGGATCTCATACGTCCCTATCATTTTTTTATTATAAATTTGCTTCACACACACTCAAATCAGTTTTTGACTGCGTATATGCAATGAACATCAATTAGAAGAAAAATTCGGGAGGCACTTAAAATCATTTTCCAAGGCCATGGTGCGAAAGGGTTTTGAGTTTCACAGGAATCGTACTGCCTTTCTCTAAAACCGTCGGAGAAATCAGTTTCATGTGACCTAGCAGTTTCCCGAGGCCAGGTATAATCTTTTTTCGAGAGGGACTTTGCTAAGAGCGAAGAATACAGGGCAAAGCGGTTAATCATTAAGCGGTAAAATGGGTTGAAAAATTGGAGGAAGGAAATACTTAAGCTATACCTCTGGCGCGACCGCGTTAACAGCTATTTAAAGCCGCGTCTCTTGGAACTTTACGTACACACCCTGCGTCATTCACATAACCACTAATCTCTTAGCTTGAGTGTATTTGCTATCAAAAAAAATTATTGGGGATACACTCGTAAGCTACTGTATTACGAGGAAGACCCAATTTAACCATTCCGGAGTATCGCATCCATCCTTCGATTTTCGTAATGCAATTTCTGCTGTGCACATGATCAACACTGTATTCGCTTAGAGAGTGAAAACTAATGTGCCTTAAAAGGCCTGCTGCATTTATAATGCGAGCCCACTAATTTGGCACGAGATATTCAATATTCTCAAATTCTTCGCTTCATGCAGGGTTATTAGAAGGGAGCTGGAAGCACAATAATATGCAAATGCTTTTGTATTTTACTTAAGCGGACGTGTATTTTAAGAAGATATATCAAACAGCTGTGTTAAATTCATTCTGCCATTGAAATGAACAAACCAGTTTATTTAACGCCTCTACGCAACAGCACCAAAATTATTGCTTCAGGGCTGTCTGCTTCGGGCCTATCAGACACCTAATGCACGGCGGCACTTTTGCAGCTTTGTAGAAATTGTTGACATTCTAAGTCCAAGAAAACGTTTTTCGCTACGACATTGTATAAACATTGCGAATTTATATTTAAACATGACCACAATTAAACAAAACGACATCCATGAATTGCTCTTATAAAAGGGCGTAGTGTAGAGTGGTAAGATTGTAATTTCCTTCTACGTCAAATCATGAAAGACATGTGCCTGTAATCATACAAGCTGATTTCAAAGCGAAGATTTCAAAAACCAAAACATTTTGCACGTTTATAAAGTTAAACTTAGTTCTCTGAACCTATGTACTGTTGACTGCGCTATTGACTGCTCTTGTTATCAAAAGAGAGATTTTGCATGCTACTTTCATATTCTATATATATTTTAACTCTTTCATAAATTGTACAGCATCTCCCAAGCGTTTGTTACTGTTCTTAGCTGAACTGTTGCTGGGTCTTTTGTATGAATGTACAACCTTTACCAGAAGTTAAAGCCCGAGGGTCTGCTTCCGAGTTCTGTAGTGGCACTGATTTAGCAACAGTGGAGGTCCCTAATATTGGAGAGGGTAGGGCAAAAAGCTTCTTACCCATCAAGAGATTCGGAACACTGAAAATCCAATACAAGTTGCCCGAATTGGCTCAGACGCAAACTCCCTGGGCTCTACACTTTTCACAAAAACTGTACATCTGTTGACAGTGCTTTTGCCTTTCTCTCTGCGCACCTCCGTAAACTAATAACCAGTGGGGCGACTTGTACGCACTCAAATAAATATATAAATAAGCACGTCTACACGGTCATCCTGGCGACCTTTCTCTTTGCGAGCATGTGGCTCTCTATCGTTCACTGCCTTTCACTGATTAGTCTCTTCGCTGCTACGTTTCGGTGAGATATATAAGTAGGATGAGTATGCTCAGCCGGAAAAGTCAGTAGCGAGGCGAAGCTCCGTCCGTAAGCAGCGCGGAATGGGTTATTCGGCAAGTTTTTTTCAACTCACAGATACGAGCGCTTTTAATGGCCGTGCATACAGACGCTCGGAGGTTTCTTTCACGTGATGTTTTTAAATTGCTCTGGCTACTCATTTTGCCCAATAAGAAGGCTACGCTAAGGCGACCTTGTCGCAATCGCCTGGTATAGGCTGTTTTCGCAGCTGTCAACAGTGTTTTAATACCTTCATGTTTAGACGGATTTACATCGTGTTTACATCGTGTTTACATTGCTTATTATTTATTATAGCAAGAAATGCAAAGTTTGTAAAATTGGCTAATCATTCACGTAGACGGACCGATGAATTGCTAAAGCACATTTTGCATAACACCAATCAAGAGTCAATGGATTTTCACTAAAGTAAAATCAGCAGATATATATATATATATATATATATATATATATATATATATATAGTACCTATATGTAACTGCAACACATTATTAAATGTCGAAGAAATGCTACAACAGGCAGTTAAAAAAAGCAGTAGATTTTCTTCAAGGTTGCAATCGGAAACTGATCTGCGTAAAGAATTAATGCGAATTATTCAGCACATGCACTGTTATGTTTTTTTTTTAATTCCTCAGCTCACATTTCTTTATATATACATACATACATATATATATATATATCTATGTGTATATATATATATATATATATATATATATATATATATATATATATATATATATATATATATATATATATATATATATATATATATATTGTTACGAAGGGGGTAAGACGTCGGAGCGCTGAACAACAAGACGATAGGGTCGGGAGCTCAGCTGGTCAACGGCAGCGCGTCCGGCACGAGAGTCCTTTTTCAACGTCTTTCTCCTTCACTTGTCTTCTAAACTTCATCTTCTTCCGTACTGTTACATTTTCCCCCTTTGCAGACGAAGCCCCCCGGGCGAGGTAGTTATTCGTTTCCACGAGAGTGACACGGCTTCATCCGGGCGACATGGGCAACTTCGGTTCTGACTGAACGACGACCACTTGCTGTCATACGTGCTATTTGGTAGTTCACTTCACTGACGCGTTCAAGCACAATGTAAGGGCCAGCGTAATGCGCCAACATTTTCTGCGCTAAACCACGCTTTCGGAGAGGTCGCCAAAGCCACACTAAATCTCCAGGGGCGTAAGACACATGGCTATGCCGACTGTCGTACCGAGCTTTTGAACGCTCTTGAGAAGCGAGAATTCGCAAACGGGCGAGACGGCGAGCTTCTTCGGCTCGACAAAGAGTTTCCGCAATGCACGGTTCATCATGGACGGAGTAAGGAAGAATGGTATCTAGACAATACCGAGGAGGACGGGCATATAGCAGGAAGAACGGGCTGTAGCCAGTAGTCTCATGGGTTGCGGTGTTGAATGCAAACGTTATAAATGGCAGTATAGTATCCCAATTCTTGTGGTCAGATGCGATGTACATAGATAGCATGTTTGTGAGTGTGCGGTTTGTGCGCTCCGTCAAGCCATTGGTTTGAGGGTGATATGGTGTGGAATGCCTAAAATGCGACGCACACAAACGAAGAAGCTCTTCCACAACATCTGCCATAAACTGGCGACCTCGGTCACTGATGATCACTCGCGGAGGTCCATGGCGGAGGATCACAGAACGGAGCAAGAACAGGGACACGTGGTGAGCGGTGGCTGAAGGAAGAGCTGCCGTTTCGCAGTAGCGGGTGAGGTAGTCGGCACAAACCACGATCCAACGATTTCCGTCGGATGACTTCGGGAAGGGACCCATAAGGTCGATTCCGATTTTCTCAAATGCGCCACGTGGTGGAGTCACAGGATGCAGCAGGCCCTGTGGCGTGGACGTAGGGCGTTTGTGTCGTTGGCACTCAGTGCAGCTCGCCACATATCGCTCAGTCGTCTGGCGCATCTTTGGCCAATAAAACCGGTCGCGGGCACGATGGAGCGTTCTTGCAGAGCCCAGGTGACCGGAAGTGGGGTCGTCGTGCATGGCGCGTAAGATGCACGAGCGGTAGCTCTCGGGAACCACAAGCAGAAAATTCGTACCGGTGCTTGAGTAAGCCTTTTTGTACAAAAGGCCATCACGGAGACAAAATGGGCTGGAAGCAGTGGAATCCCGCGCCTCCGCAAGCAGGGGCTCGAGGCTTATGTCGGTCTCTTGCGCAGTCCGCAAAGCCGAGGCGTCGGGAAACTCGGGCACGACGGAGGCGATGTAATGATCGAAATCACCAGAGTCACATTCGGTCGTAGGGAGAGGAAGGCGTGAAAGACAGTCTGCATCGGCATGTTTGCGGCCACTCTTGTACGAAACAGTGAAGTCGTACTCTTGCAGACGAAGGGCCCAGCGTGCCAGACGACCAGATGGATCACGAAGGTTGACAAGCCAACACAGGGCATGATGGTCCGTCACAACCGTGAAATGGCGTCCATATAGGTAGCACCGAAACCGCTGAACAGCGAAAACTACAGCGAGACACTCCTGCTCCGTAACAGTGTAGTTACGCTCAGGTTTGCTGAGGGAACGGCTTGCATACGCAATGACATGCTCGCCTGTTGTCGAACGTTGCACAAGCACAGCGCCAACACCAATCCCACTTGCATCAGTGTGGACTTCAGTCGGAGCGGAGGGGTTGAAGTGCCGTAGTATGGGATGTGACGTTAGCAGAAACTTTAGTTGGCGGAAAGACGCGTCGCAATCTGAGGTCCAGTCGAAAGGGACGTCCTTTTGTAGAAGGGATGTCAGAGGGTAGGCGACGTCGGCAAACCTTGGAATGAATCGTCGAAAGTAGGAACACAGGCCCAGAAAACTGCGGAGCTCCTTTTGAGTCTGTGGTCGTTGGAATGCTGCAACTGCTGCAGTCTTCTGTGGATCTGGCCGAACTCCATCGCGGTCGACGAGATGACCGAGTACCAGCGCTTGACGTTCACCAAAACGGCACTTTTTAGAATTCAGGACAAGGCCAGCCTTCTGTAGGCAATCTAACACAACAGCGAGTCGCGTGTTATGTTCAGTAAAAGTCCGGCCAAAAATAACAACATCGTCTAAATAGCACATGCAGATTTCCCACTTGAGGCCACGAAGTATTGTGTCCATAAATCTTTCAAATGTGGCCGGCGCATTACATAGGCCGAAGGGCATCACGTTAAATTCAAATAGGCCGTCCGGGGTAACAAATGCAGTTTTTTCCTTGTCAGCAGGATCCATCGGAATCTGCCAATAACCCGATCGCAAATCAACTGAAGAGAAATAAGACGCGGAAAAAAGGCAATCTATGGCATCGTCGATGCGTGGTAGAGGATACACATCCTTTTTAGTGATGGAGTTGAGGCGACGATAGTCAATGCAGAACCTCCATGTTCCGTCTTTTTTCTTCACCAATATCACGGGAGCAGCCCAAGGACTTGAGGATTCCTGTATTACGCCCCTGTTCAACATGTCTTGGACTTGCTCGGTGATGATCTTACGCTCTGATGGTGACACACGGTACGGCTTTTGACGGATCGGATGGGCAGATCCCGTGTCAATCCTGTGGCGTGCGCGCGACAGGGGAAAACGTTGCGAGCCGTCGGACTGCGTGAAATCAAAGACGGATAGGTGCTGGGACAAGAGGTTCTTCAATATCTGTCGTTGTGATGTGTTCAACGATGCACTGATCATCGGAAGAAGCTTTTCGTCAGCAGGTGAGTTAGTAGCGGGGTTGTCTAGGGCAGGAGTAACGACAGCTACACAATTCGGGAGAGTTGCGCTACATGAAGCTAGTTTGGAACCCGCTGGAAAAACAACTGGTTCCGAAGAGCAATTTATAGTCCACAGTCCGGTACGGCCCTCTTTCACGCGAACCAAACAATGAGGCACCAACGCATTTTTCTTTACGCACTGTAAATTAAGAGGCGCCACAGTAGCCTCAAAAGAGTCGTTAATAGGACGGGAGCAGGACACCTGGACACACACTGCTGAATGTGGCGGTATGACGACTTCATCACACACACACAAAACGTCTTCATAATTTGATGTCTCTTCCAAAAGTTCACGAGGAAGAGAACCACTAACACTTAGCTCTCCCGTTCGACAGTCAACTGTAGCGCCGCACATACGCAGGAAGTCAATTCCCAAGATTACGTCGTGCGTAGATCGGGGCAGTACTGCAAACTCCGCCGGAAATACCGTGCCCCCCAAGGAAACTTTAACGCTGCATACCCCAACCGGATACAATAACTCTCCACTTACTCCATAAAAATTTGCAGTTTTGTCCCAAACAAACATAACTTTGTTCTTCAAAAGGTTCTTAAAATTTAAACTCATCACTGAAACTGTAGCACCAGTGTCTACCAACGCCATCGTTGGCAAACCATCAACAATCACATTGACCTTGTTCTTTAACATGAACACAGACGGAGGAATAATAGGTAGCAGCGCACATTGTCCAGCGACCTCACCTCCATTGGCCGCGCTGGCTAGTTTTCCTGCGTTGGTGGTGGAGATCGGCGCCGTGGAGACGGGGAGCGGCGCGCACGAAATGACGGAGGTGGTGTCACACTACGGTCAGACGCTGGCGAATGGCTGCGGTGCCCTTCGTTTTGAAAACGGCCCCTCCGGGAAGGATGTTCTGGCCGATAGTTGTCGATGTAGGGCTGGACGATGCGTCGGTTCGGTGCCGTCGGGGGATTCCGGAACGATGTGCGCCGATTGCAGTAGCGGGAAATGTGACCCGCGGCCCCACACCGGTAGCACACCGGAAGAGGTCGCTCAAAAAGTGGCGTGTCAGCTGGTTCCTGCATAGTAGGCCGCGACGAATATCCGGATGGTGGTTCCGGGACGATGTAGTTGTCCGGCGGTCGGCGCGATGTGCGACTGGAGTAAGAGCGAGGATCTCTACGCTGATGGCAAGAGAATTGTTGGAAATTGTCTTCAGGCCTTGGTCGCGGAGGGTATAGGTCTTCGCGGCAGACAAAGTCGGTGACATTCGTGGACATCGGCGGGCACGCACCCCCATAAGTTGGACGAGCATATACGTCCCCTCCGAAGCCATTTGGCCGGACAAGCTGCTCACGTCGTGACATCTCATCTCGAACAATCTCACGGATCGCGCACAGGAGGCTTGGAGATGGAGATTCTTCAATGCTAGCCACTGTAGTCACATTTGCGAGCCGTCCAAATTTCGGTGTAATACGGCGAGTCTTTAGGGCCTCGAATGTTCGGCAGTGCCGGATAACGTCAGATACCGAACTCAAGTTTTCCTTGGCAATGAGGAAGTGGTAGACATCTTCCGCAATGCCCTTGAGCAGATGGCCTACCTTATCATCTTCAGTCATCCTGCTGTCGACGGTCTTGCACAACTTGAGTATGGCCTCTATGTAGGTGGTGCAAGTTTCGCCGGCTGCCTGGGCCCTCTGAGCAAGTGTCTGCTCTGCCTGTTTCTTCTTTGCAGCTAGGTCGCCGAAACATTCCTTGATAGCTTCGACAAAACTTTCCCAAGTTGTCAGGGAGTCCTCGTGGTTCTCATACCACATCAAGGCGGTTTGCGTCAAAAAAAAGACTACATTGGCTAGTTTAGCCACTGAATCCCAGCGGTTATAGCGGCTCACACGTTCATAATGAGTGAGCCAGTCATCAACATCTTCCCCTGCTTGGCCGGCAAAGGAACGAGGCTCGCGAAACGGTAGCGTCGCATTCGTGGTGGTCGGCGGCGCATCGCGAGACGGGGGTAGAGGATCCCGTGTTGATGTTCGGGGCTGCTCGGTAGTCTGCTGCATTCTTGTTGGAAAGGGCGGGAGACCAGCGAGGCGACGGCTCCGACGAAGCTCCAGCGATTGAGGATGCGTCTTGAGGGTAGTCGTACCCCGCACCTGACCACCAATTTGTTACGAAGGGGGTAAGACGTCGGAGCGCTGAACAACAAGACGATAGGGTCGGGAGCTCAGCTGGTCAACGGCAGCGCGTCCGGCACGAGAGTCCTTTTTCAACGTCTTTCTCCTTCACTTGTCTTCTAAACTTCATCTTCTTCCGTACTGTTACAATATATATATATATATATAGAGAGAGAGAGAGAGAGAGAGAGAGAGAGAGAGAGAGAGAGAGAGAGAGTTGCCTCAGCAGCTGCTTACTCTGACTGAATCAAGATTCCACTAATGGTGTTTCATTCCCCACCGTGGTTGCTTTCGGTTCAGACAATTAGATTGCTCAGCACGAAGATGCTTGTCCAGGTAGATAACAAAGGATCATGTTTACTGTGCGACATCAGAGAGAATGTAAAGAACACCAAAATGTAGAAATTTCTTAAGCATCAAGGGGCACTTAATCATGAATCGCGTTTCGAGTTTAGGTCCGTTAAACTCAACCTAAGTCTCGTGCTTTACAACGAGAATACAAGCAGTTTTGATATATGCATCCATTCCGCTCGATATGATTAATTGAATATTCGTTTGTATAAAGTAAAATATTAGTGTTTTTTAAGCACTGACGGTAAAGGAGGACGTTGGACCTTTGTCTATAAACGTATTGCCTGATCATTCGGTGGCTCCCCTAAACTGGAAAGATTATTGTGAGCGAGCCCCAACATTGCGAACTGGCGCTCGGTTCTGACGAAAATGTACCGGGTGTTTTTAACTGTTTACAGATAATTATTCTAAACCCTGCGAGACATACGTTCACACTATATGTGCTGGTTTCCTTCTGTGTAGATATCATACACTTGGTAGAGCTCAGTGCAAACGCAATTACCGAAATATGACTAAACAACCTTTGTACGTTCGACAATAAGGGCCAAATTTGGGGACTATAGAACTGATGTGCTTTGATGACAAACGCTAAGCGCCGTTTTATATATCCTGCATCGGTTATGCAGTTTGAAATAGTTAACATCAAATATTTGCACTTTTATCCAGCAAAGGTGGCTTCCGACAGTGCAAAATGTTAAAATGCCTTTGCTTGCATATATGATGGAAAACCTAAAGAAGATGTTTGTGTATTTTAAGTTGTAGAAACAGTTAACGTGTTTTTCGCGGCATTACGTCACCTATCGACGCGATTTTAAAAAGCCGCATTAGCAAAAGCTATTTTACGAGCATAAAATGCGTATTTTGGACATTAACTATTTCGGAGATCATTTCCAAACAATAAATTTAAAAACAGGGCTCCACTACAACGTTCAAAGCTTTAAAGGTCTTAATATAATGGCCCTTGAAGTCAAAAGTAGAAAAGTTGACTCAATTCATATTATTTAATCATCTATGCAGGGAGGTATAAAACGTCATATCCGTCTACCTCTAAAATGTAACTACACCTACACATTGCACCGGTATACATCTCGCGCGGTTTAATGTAACGATATGTAACCAGTTTATAATACATTGGTTATATACATAGCTTTTATAACTGCATTTGCAAACAAGTTAATACCACAGTCACTCTCCAAACCATCCCTACCCCTACCCTTAAAAAGTATAAGGTTTCTTAGAACTTGGTGGCTAAAGGAAACCCCTCTTCATACATAAATATTTCGGAACGCATCATTAAAGCCGATATTTGGGGTATTGTTATGAATTCAGTCAGTGCATTGATGGAATGGTTTAGTCATGTACAAGCTGCCTTTAATGAAAAGAAACAGGGTACATATTTGCCGGAATAAAATACCAAGTTTCAGAAGGTTGAGTAATCCTCAAAGTACAGTGCCATGTACCAGACACGTCTACATTTTTGCTACGGGAACCGTTTTATGATTCTTGCATAAATATTTCAGTTCATGAACACCTCTCTTCGAATATGGACGTGTAACACTACAGAATTTACAAATTGTTCTGCAAAAATGACCTCACGTGGAATATAACTGACGCATACATATACTTCAATCGATCATACAGTATGGACCTATTTACTAAACACACAGAGGTCTTGATGGGAAAGTTCGATGAAGCTGACAAGTCAACGATGTATGTTGGAGCAGGTGAGCGAACAAAAAAACTTATTTTTATTATACGCTGCTGTTTTACACGATTTTCTAAACGATCGAGCAGAAAATAACCCGCATCTTTGTGCATCTGCTTTGCTAGTATGCTGTACACGCGTTATATAGTCCTTGCCCCAAAAACGTACGGTGGTAAAATCGCTATTCCGCGTACAAGAGTTGTATGCATTGTGCGCGGAAAGGCACTGCCTTATAAATCTCATCGCTTGAAATATATATAATGAAAGTTCGGGCGGCAATGGCAGAGTCATTCAACAATTTTCGTGTCACACTTTTGAGATATAACCCTGGCGCATCACTGTGCGTAGCCGCTGAAAGCCGACGCTAGGCGCAGCGTACATGTGGGGAGCATCGGCGAGTCTGTAGTGAAGGGTACTACCATTCTATTGTGTCGAGTCAGCACGTATTTTGAATGCGTATGCCTTAAATGGCTTGTAGGGCAAAATATCCGCCGAATTTCAATGCAGCAGAAGATGGCTGAAAGTTGTACTAAAAGTATTTGCATGCACCCCTAGAATGTGCCCTCTGGGCCCTCAAAGTTTTATTCGAAGACATTCCCGGTACAACTTACTCCTAGTATGGCACACTCAGCGCTGTACTCCAAATTTCGGTGGGCTATCCCCAAAATGTCACCCCCTGCAGGCTAAAAAATTTTCCGTGCTCTGAAAATTAAAGCCATTGATGTCTGATCTGATTAGATTATGGCCAGTTAAGGGAAGACCTCAACTGTGGGTTTGGCAGCCTCTCTAAATTCGGCCACTAGGCATAAAACATTTTCCTCACGTCCGAATTGACAAATATTTATATGCAACATATTTTTGATTATACCAAACTTATTAATGACTCTCAAACTTCGGTGGTCCCCCCTAAAATTGAGCTTCCTAGATTTCCGAATCCCGCTTGTCGGAATTCAAGAAAAATTAGTGTCCCAATTAAATCATAAGAAGTACACAAACACCCAAAATAAAGTTAGAAAAGACATAAAAGAGAAAAAGGAGGCAATGCTTTCGCAATTAAGTTCTTTAGCGAAGCTAAGCAGAGTGCTGTCAGTGCTTTACCCCTATATTATGCCAAACACTCTTATCCAACCTCTCCAAACTCTCCTTCGCAAATTTGAATGACAAGTACTCACCTGTGAAAAGCAACGTACATAAATGTGGGACTGTGCCAGGTTTCCGACCGAAGCTGCATCCAGGACATACACGCCGGAACTTAAAAATGCTGTGCAAAATATAGACAAGGACATTCAGCTATGGGTCGTCCAGCAGGCCCGGGGCACGCTCGAAAAGCACAAACTTCACAACCCACCGTAAACGGGCCATATGAGGTAGTGCAAGTAGGGCATAACCCCGGGTCGACGATTGGCCAGCTACAAGACACTTTAACCCGTCGTGTGCCGGCTTCTTAATAAAGTTATGCATACATACAAAGCAGTTTTGTAAACGTTTTCAGCAATCATTGTGCAGAACGAGCCCCTTTTCAAAAAACGGTCCTGATGGTCGGCTGGAACACATGTAAAAAAAATTAGAAGAGATGTGCACTCACGTGGCGAAGTAGCTGGAAAATTTCAGAAAACTACAAGTTTTTGGAAGAAGATAGATTTTCCACGCCACAAATAGACTTGAGGCGCTACCTAATTGATGTAAAGAAATATTTATATCGACGCAACCATTTTTCGGCCAGGAAGTACCAAATTCAGAAGAGTAGAGCGGAATCCCTTGAGCACAACCCACATAGAATCGCGGATTAGCACATCATATTATGAATGACTAAGGTGATTAGTGTTTACACAAATGCAAAGAGGTGCTACGACAGAAAACATATATAGTACGGATAAAGATATATAAGACATTGTTCGGTAAACATGTAATTTTTTCGGCCAAAATGTACCAAATTCATAACTACAACTCCAAGCCTCAACACGTTTGGTTTCCTAACTGTGCATTGGTCTGGAGCACTAAAACAACTGAAATTATAGGAACTTTGACTTACCGAAACAAAAATTGTAAAACCGTTCAAAAACTATGGCTAGCCGCAATTTCTCCTGACAGCTCCACTTTTTTCAAAATGTTTATAATAAAAGCAAACCAAGTCTATTACTACAAGCTCTTACCGCGCATTAAGGCAACAAGCGATACGAGGATTCAGATAGAAATGAGTGTTCGCAGCATTTTATTCTCACAAGAATCAGAATGGCACTGCCCACCAAAACCTATGGTCGACATTATACAGACTATCAGATGCCTTAGTTGCTGAATCCTATTTATTGGTTTGATAAGTTTGATTAAACGTGCCCAAAAATTTTTTTCAAGCCATTTTATTTGTGCGCGACATAACATTCGTACAGTTGATAAATTGTTTGCTCTGATTCGCTATACTTAATTCAGAATTCAGTTCTTGTTACTGACGAAACATACTGTTTGTTAAAAAGAAATTAACTGCAAAAGTTGCCTCTTTTTTATAAAGCGTCCTTCCTCTATGTTCCTCCTTACACCTTAGGTGGCATGGTGTCCTCCATTGAGACGCTAATTTTCGCTACTGCAAATTTTTCCTGTGGAGTATTTTACATCAGGAGGCCTGGTGGTATGTATCAAAGTCAGTTTTGCAGGCGTCAAATTTGTGAACAGCAGGATTTTGCATTCGAAGTTCAAATTTCTCCCTGAATACCTCGAAAATGCTACTGCGCTGCCAAAAACTGTGAACCTTATCTTTCTTTCACCTATTTATGTGGCTTTTAAACTTTTGTAATGGCCGTCTAAAATGCATATCGGTACGAATTCGCATCTTTTATTACTCATTTAGTACTGTGATATGGACTTCGCTATTGTTAGAGACGTAATGTATGGTGGCGCCCAACTGACAGGACGATGTTTATGACGTAAATGAAGAGTTTTAAACGCAGCAGTTGCTACAGTGTAGCTTATGGAAACAGATTTTGTGAAGATAATGAGCCAATCGCTTAACACATGATCACTTTAACCACATTTTGAAAGATAGGGCCGCTGGCGCGATGGCCTAAGTTTAGCTTCACTTTATTGTTGTCCTAACTACAGTAATTATTAAATAAATTGCATTAAATGAATTCCAGGTTATGGATGGCGGTTAGCACGTCGGTAAATGACTGGTCTACAGATTTTCTTTGCTCACAACACTACAATGTATGGCAAAGTTATCTGCTGCATACCGATAAACTTTTGTGAGCCGCATATTGTGGAAGCTCTCTATATGTGCACGAGGAATAAATAAGGACTGCATTTTGTAAGGGAAACATGAAAGCTTAACTGCTCGTCTCGACATGCTAGGACACGTTCTTACTAGGTTATAGATACTCTTGAGTAATAGTGGAACAACTATCTTTGATTATCATTACAGCCAAGTAAAGCCTTTTGTTGGTATTAATACTGTTAACTGCTTTATTAGGTGTCTGTAATTTATTTATTTAATAATGAATACTGTTAGCTCTTTTATTGGCAGGTACAGGGTGTGGGCTAAATAACATGTTAATCACCGCGCAAACACATTGAACAAAGGCAAAAAGTGTAAAATACAAGCTAACATAGTGCTCGCAAGAACAGTTTGCTTCAATAAAATCTATTTTCATCGCATATTATATGATGGAATGCAACAATCACGCAAGAATTCAAAACAATTTTGAACTTTCGTGCACTCACTGGACCAAATTAGAGCGGGCGCGATTACCCCGCAATACATAGTGGCGCAAAACATTCCGTAAATAATAGTTTACATTCCTATAAACTATTTTCTGCACTACTGGACTGCATATATTTTTGATGAGATAGAAGAGTATCGTCATTATGAAGTGTTTCTATGGTAATAAAATTACGTTGCAGCAGATGGTATTGCAATATGGAACCAATAATGGCAGATGTAATGACGAGAGTTAGCGTGGAGGGTAGGTCAGATAAATAACTCTAATTAATGACATTCTAGTGGAAATACAGAAGTAGAAATGGCCATGAGCAGGATATGTAGTGTATAGAGGGGACAACCGGATTATGGTAAAAAATTGGATTCCAAGGGAAGGGTGCCGTAGAAGGGGCGGAGTAAAGTTTGGTGGGCGGATGAGGTTAGAAGTTTGCAGTGGACAAGTTGTAGCAACCTGCACAGGACCGGGTTATTTGATGAAATATAGGACAGGCCTTAGCCCTGGAGTGGGTATAGTTCGGCTGATGGGGATTATTAGATGCTGTTGCAGAAACCGTCAGCATCAACAGGACTGTACCCACTCCAGGGCGAATGCCTCTCCCATAGTCCTCGCATTAACCTGGTCCTGTGCTAGTCGATCCACTTGACCCTTGAGAACTTAGTCTCATCCACCCACCTATCTGCCGCCCCCTGCTATGCTTAGCTTCCCTTGAAATGCAATTTGTTTCCCTAAGCGACCATCACTTCTCCTCTCTTTGCACTCATGTTCTCTTTATTTTATTTCTCTTACTCATTCTGCCAGCTTCCTAAGTCTTAACATTGCACCTACTATGCTTCATTCTATAGCCCTGTGCGTTGTCCTCACCTTAAGTAGGCCCCTTTTCTTTAGCCTCCACGTTTCAGCCACATAAACAAGTAGCAGTAAGATGCAACTGTAGTATAAAATTTTCTTGATCGATACCGTTAGGCTGCTAGTCATAATAGGCGAGTACTCGCCAAATGCGCCACGTCCGAATCTTATTCTCTAGTTATTTATCTTTCGCTGTCAGGATCTGCGGTTACTACCTGTCCTGTAGCTATACTGTAAATTATATTTACGCATGCTGAACATGTAGTCACAATGGCAAACGTTGCTAAAAGTATTTTTATTAAAATTTGACCTTTTGAAGAAGCTGGAAGGCAATTGAATTGCATAAAAAGATATCGAGTATTTGCTTTTCAGCTCTAGTATGTAATAATGACCCTCGCCGGGAGGACTCTGTTATGTATTATATTATTTTGGATTCCCTCGAGGCTGTCATGTCTGGGCATCGCGAACTAGGCTGCGTTATCAAAACAACAAAGAGCGTTTATTCCTGCTAGTTGGCAGGCCGGAAGCTGGTTACATTCTGGGGAGGAAGCTTCCGTTCCAGAGTCTTTTATACCAGCGCGGGCTATCAGTCAACCGATAGCCGAACACAGCGCTTGCTCATGCAGCACGCGACAAGCTTCACCTGTGCTTCAGTTCGTGCCCATTCAACAGAGGCATCTTTATGTCGTCGTCACTGGAGGATTTAGAAGCCTTTGTTTTTCTTCGTCGGGGCTTTGGGGAATTCCTTACACATCACAACTCTGTGTCCTTCGTTTTGATCGGCACAAAGTGATTGGCGAGGTGGATTTAAAGTGTGTAGGAATATTGTGGCTAATTTTTGCGACAACCCTTCTACCTCTATAGCAAAAAAGCGTAAACAATTCTCTCGTTACAGAAATATATAGTGATAGTCGTGTGCTGCGTTAAAATGGCGAACCCTATTGAAAAAGCAAAAGTTCTACGGGGCAATAACCTCATAAAATCTCATTAATTCACATAGAGTCTCATACGGTGCACATCATTATCATAAAATATTGTTCATAATGTGTAATAATGTACAAGAAACTATGAGAACTTATGCAATTATATGCGACTTGTACATGATTTCTTATGTGAACTGAGTGAGATTGTGTGAGAAAATGTGAGGTTATTGCCCCCTTACAGTTTTTTCAGTACGGAAGTATTACGATCAGGCTATATTGGTTGAATTACACTAAGAACCGGTAAATATCGTTCGAAGTGTGTAATATTTAGACAAACAAAAATGCCAACACAACCGTATATTGGGGTTTGGAAGTGCGACTACCATATTTCTGCATTCAATTTTTTTCAGCGCAGTCAGCACCCTGAGGCGAATGACAAATTAATAGGAGATAATGGCAGTAATGGGTGATTTTACACTACAGTTCGACAGTAGCTTAGAAAATGCTAAAACCCTTTTTTGTTTTCCAGGAGATTCTTCTTGGTATGAACTGCGTTTTAGAGATAAGGATGAAACCGGCAAGCCTGATAAGCAATGTATCGACTATTTTGAGCATGTCGGAAGAAAAGGCGAAGTAATTTACTTTCAACAATGCAAACAAGTTTTTCCTCCCCAGAAGAAAAATGAAAAATCAGAAAGCGTACATCTGAGCACTACAGAGTAGATGGACTCAGAATTGTAAAACTGTCCTGCGAGCTCGACTTACTTTTCCTGCACAAACCATCTTGACCATAACTCGTTGAATGCGACTACGCGGAAATCACATGTAATAAATGTCGGCAAAACGCTTTCGCCTAATGTCTTTTTGTGGTTGCTTTGAACCTTAGAATAAATATATGTCTTTAAAGTTCCGACGTCAAGAAAACGGGTCAGCGAGAAATGCTCTTGCCCAACGAGTCACAAATCCAGTTTTATAAAAAAGACCGGTTTATTCGGGCTTAACAAAAAAGCACTTCGGAACAATACATCATCTGAAGACGCTGCAGAATAAAGTACAAATTCGAAGCTTGCGGTAGCGCTATACCAAGACAACAAAAGAAAGGGGACTGTACTTTTACACGGCGCGGCAAGGCGACCAACTAGGGTGCGAATAGAGGATATGGCACGGCAAAACGGCACCTCGCGGCGCCAGAAACATATATATATATATATAGTTGTGTGTCAATGTCATATATATATATATATGACATTGCCTTGCTAAGCAACTCGGGGGATGAACTGCAAATAATGATTGATGACCTAGACAGGAAAAGTAGAAGGGTAGGCTTGAAAATCAATATGCAGAAGACTAAGGTAATGTTCAACAGCCTCGGGAAGGAACAGGAGTTTACATTAGGTAGCGAAATACTGGAAGTAGTAGGCGAATATATCTACTTAGGACAGGTAGTAACCGCAGATCCGGATCATGAAAAGGAAATAACAAGAAGAATAAGATTGGGATGGAGCGCGTTTGGCAAGCACTCGCAGATTATGACTAGCAGCTTACCGGTATCGCTCAAAAGGAAAGTATACAACAGTTGCATCTTGCCTGTACTCACCTATGGGGCTGAAACGTGGAGGCTAACCAAGAGAGTTCTACTTAAGTTGAGGACAACCCAGAGGGCTATGGAACGAAAAATGGTAGGGGTAACATTAAGAGATAGAAAGCGTGCAGAGTGGGTCAGAGAAATAACTCAAGTTAACGACATTCTAGTGGAAATTAAGAAGAAGAAATGGACATGGGCAGGACATGTAGTGCGAAGAGAGGATAACCGATGGTCGCTGAGGGTAACAAACTGGATTCCAAGGGAAGGAAAGCGTAGCAGGGGGCGGCAGAAAGTTAGGTGGGCGGATGAGATTAAGAAGCTCGCAGGGGTCAAGTGGATGCAGCTAGCACAGAACCGGGTTAAGTGGAGAGATATGGGAGAGGCCTTCGCCCTGCAGTGGGTATAATCAGGCTGATGATGATGATGATAGTTGTGTGGCAAGAACTCTCGCAAATAGCCTAACCCTTCTCGGGAGGCACCGCTTCCATCTTCATCCTGGTAGGGCTCCACTCCGCCATCCGTATTCCTCAGTATGCATCCCCAGTCGGAAAAAACTACAAACAATTTTCTGATGTTACGACAGAATTTCTGTGCGGTTTTTGACGGAAAACCCGTTGTAACAACTGAACATTCTGTAGTAACATCAAACGTTTCTGTAGTTACAACAGAAAAGTGCTACAGAACTACAGACAACAGAAATATACTACAGAAAAACTACCGAACTACAGAAAAGTACTACAGAACTGCAGAAAACTCTGATGGTTACGACAGAACTACGGGTTATTTTGTCGTATTTTTGACACAGTTCTGTAGTTTCTTCGACTGGGTCGTGCCGTTTGCAGACAGTATGACCGCGTCTAATCGGCGCTGTCTCTTAATACCCCGTTCTTGGCTTGGTGATTATCAAGAGTTGACTCTCAAGCCGTGAACATGTCATGCCCCGCGATACCTTCCTCATCTGCACAGTTGCGCTATCTCCAAGCGCACCAAGACGGAGTGGAAGGAGCGCGGGTAGTTCAAAAGGTCAAGAATGGCGCTGGAACCCCACAGTCCAAATATGCGTATAGCATGTTCACGCAAAGTAGTTTTTTTCTTGTTTTTGTTCACCCCACATATAGAACCGTACCTATGGCGTTTTTCTGTTCACCTGGACACGCAAGGATGCCTATATCTATTGAAAGACACTGCATTTGACGTTGATTTCGGTACTAGTTTTGTGGGGTCAAGTAGAGCACACAACACAAATTACGTTTAGTGGTTTCCGTATCAAGCTATCCACTAGTTATCCAGGTCTGCTTTTAAATGTAGTTGGAAACATTCGAAGGTCTCTTAGATATCTCTTAAGATAAAAACACGAAAGCCAACCTTCCTGTCTTATGATTTGCCTTGCATCAGTCGCCTCTAATCGTTTGTCTCGTTCCCTCGTTTCCAGTAATTTGTGGACATTCAAGTTCTTGCTTCATATATTGACTGTTTTGTAGTCATGCTTAACAAAAATTAGCTTGCCAAGTCACTGTATTCATTACCACTCATAGCTCAGACGATTTACTCATTTCCACTGAGGTACGACCATCGACCACATGTTATGGTCGTACCTGAAAAATGTCGCTTTCTACTGACAAATGTTGTTTTCTACTTGACGGATGTTGCGAACTTTTTGTTCAAAACATACGATTAGGCCTTCACCGCTTGGACTGCTTTCAAGACCGCCTTTATTGATATCTTCGGTCGTCCGGTCGTCTGCGCTTAGCAGCATTGTCGCTCTCCTTCCCAACAGGCTGGTGAAAGCATCACCAGCTACATTGACGAGGTCCGCGACCTATACAAGCGTGTCAGTCAAAGGCCGAGTGCATCGAGCATGGGCTTAAGGGCTTTCAGGAATACACCTTTTACTTGCTTGCAGTCAAAAGCCCCACCACTGTCAGCGACATCATCCACCTATGCAAGGGCTATGTCGAACTACGCGGACGGCTAGCCTTCACTCGGTTGCCCTCAACACAGGCCGCGGCTCTTAATAACATCGATCTAACGAGAGACTTCAACAGCCCTCTCAAGCTCCATATTCAGCAGTTTGTCCATGAGGATGTCGCCCGGCAGCTATTGCGGCTTCCCTCTGTTGCGAACCCGCCAATAGATCTGGCATCAACTCTTCAACATCTGATCCAGAAGCAACTGTCTGAGGCCATGCCGTCAGTTTGTACCCGCCTCCCGTTGCTGAGACTCCCATTGCAGTGCTTCCCGTTTCAGCGTCTCCTCTCGCTGCGCATCCTGTTGCAGCGCTGCTTACGTACACGGAAATAGCCAGATAGCCGCTACCAGTGTTTCCTCTTTTCCGATCTCCTCCTCAAGTTATTACCGCTCCTGCTGACCGACAACGCCCCAACTTTTCCAACTTTGGCAAACTCCAGAGAGCTTGCCAATTTGCTAAACCGGTGGAATCGCTGGACACGTGATGCGTCACTGCCGCCGCCGCTGCCGCGTCATGAACTCTTCTGACGAAGCCAACCACCGAGCACACGCTTGCGACCCTCTTCGGCATTTTACCAGAACTCCGACTTCCTTTCCCCTTCGACTCTGAATACCATGCATCTCTTTGTCGCCTCTCTCCAACGACGCGTCGCAGCTGTCTCCCATGCACCGTCGTTCAACCTCACCGCAGGAAAACTCGTGATCGCAGTTCCGTAGGCAAGAACTGCATTTTCGCCAGAAGGTTTAAGCCCTCGTTTTTCGCAGCGGAATTTGATAGATGTTTACGCGGAGGGCATCGATGTTCTTGCCCTTGTTGACGACGATGCTGCTCTAGCCATGCTAAGCAAAATATTGCACCGCCAATCGCACGAAGCAACGACGCCGCTATATGAGTTTTCGCTTCGTGCCACCAATTCCTAGCTCATCTACCTTGAGTCCGTCTGTACAAGGAGAGTTTGTATTTAGGGCGCTCTCTAAATAATTCAATTCATCTTTTTATCATCCTCTCACACCATCAACTTGGGCTGGGACATTATATCCTAACATCAGGCCGTTATCGACTGCATTCGTGCTGAGGTAGCGCTGTTTCCCCTCTTTGATGCCACGACGACAGACACCTCTACTACGTGCGCCAAACTCACTGTGGCGGACGATGTTTCAATCCCGCCTTGTTCTGCTGCTCTTCTGTTTGTTTTATCCGACTCTCCGACTGATCTGCCACCTTCAAGCTTTTCGACAGCTTTATGCATCACCACTGGCTACGACTGTCGTTTGCAGCACTTACTACTGAAGCTGGCATCAGAGCTCTGGCTGTCATCAACCCATTTGATACCCCGTTCTCTTTTCTTCATGGCGAGTGTCAGGGGCAGGTCCAGCACTTGCTGGAATGTGACACCTGCGATGATATACCGGTTGCTGCGCATACTGTTACTTCTGTTGAGTCATCTCCAGTAGACGTCTTCGCCAGCTCTATTACCAGTAAGCTTACGCCAATTCAATGAACCCAGCTTCTTCCCTGCTCGACCAGTTCTGTTCCTCACGTGATTTCTCACTTTATGCCACACATAGGATGTTACATATCGGATCGACATCGGTACCCATTTTCCCCTGCGCCAACGACATTACCGCGTTTCCACGACCGAACGCCAGGTTATCGATGAACAAGTAGCCGATATGCTTAAGCGAGGCGTCCTTCAACCTTTACATAGTCCATAAACCTCCCCTTTCATTCTTGTCACCAAAATGGATGGCTCCACCCGCTTTTGTGTTGACTATTGGCACTTGAGCAAAATCAGCTGGAAGGACGTCTATCTCTTTCCTCGAATTGACGACGTCCTGGATGTTTTGCAAGACGCCGAATTTTTTTCATCTTTAGACTTCCGTTACGGGTACTCGCAAGCCCCGTCTGGCCGAAGCAGACCATGCGAAGACAGCTTTCGTGACGCTAGGCGGACTGTGCAAGTTAACGTCATGCCGTTCGGACTGCATAATGCACCCGCCATGTTCGAGCGAATGATGGCCACCATATTGCGCAGCCTCGACTGGAAGATCTGCTTATGCTATTTGGACGCCATTATTGATTTCTCGCCTGATGTCCCGACGTATTTCGCTCGATTGAAACAAGGTATGGAATGGATTACTGCAGCTGGCCTCCAATTAAATTTCAAGAAATATCACTTTGCCACATGTTAAATGACAAATTTGGGCCATGTCTTTTCTAAAGACGGTGTGCTCTCCGACCTAACTAAACTTCGTGCTGTAACTGCATTCCCAAAGCCATTCACGAGGAAGGAACTCCGAACTTTTATCGACCTCTGCTCTTACTTCCAAACCTTCATCCGCAATTTTGCTTCCGTGATCGAGCCATTGGCAACCCTCCTTCGTGGAAGAAATGACCTTTCCAGCTGTTGGTCTACATGTGACGGAATGTTTAGTACACTGCGCTGACTTTACCTCGCCGCCAATATTGCGGCATGCTGACCTCGATGCTCGTACTGAGATCGATACAGAAGCAAGCGGCACGTGTATCCGTGCTATTCTAGCGCAACGTAAACCGTGGTGTGCTGACTATGTTGTCGCAATTACAAGCCTTACCTTGATGAAGCCGGAGCTAAACTACTCAGTACTGAGACGTAGTGCCTAGCCATTGTTTTGGCGACTGATAGTTTCCGCCGTTTTGTGTACGGCCGACCCTTCAAAGTCGTTACGGACCACCATTTCCTATGTTAGCTGCCCCCATTAAATATCCAACTGGCCACCTTGCTCTCTCGCAATTCGGCTTCAAGAGAATATACCTATTGCGTATCAATCTGCAAGGAAGCGTACCGACGCTGAAACACTATCTAGTTCCCCTCTCCCCCTCTGGGATGCAGTCGAGCATCCCAGAGATCCCTGGATCGCGTCCCTTCTCGCTTTTCTTTAAGACGCTTTGCCCATTTCGACGCCTCGTGGAATTCGTCGCCAAGGTGCTCATTTCACAATTCGCGATGACCCCTCATAAAGCCGAAATTATCTTTCTTCCGGCCTCAAATGGCTGCATGTCATTCCTGGACACTTGCGTTCAGACATCTGCGCTTCATCGTACACTGACCCGCATGCCAGTCGCGCTCAAGTATTCAAGACTTACACTCGGCTTCGCTTGAGTTACTATTGGCGCGAAATGTAAAACTATGCAAGCTCGTCTGTCATACTTTGTCAATGCTGCAAGGTCGGCCATCGCCATTGCACCGGCATCATGTAGCCACTCATTTGCCTATGAAGACCTTTCAACCTAGTAGGCATTGGCCTCTGCGGCCCGCTTCCCTACACTAGAGTCGGAAACAGCTGGGTCATTGTAGATGATCTCTCCCGCTACGCCGAAACCGACGCTATATTTTCTGCTATGGCACGCGATGTTGCAGTTTTCATCTAACACTTCATCATTTGTCACGAAGTGCCACGGGAGCTGCTGAGCGACCGTGGTCGTGAATTTTTGCTGCAGTTGTTTCAATCCTCCTGCAGCAATGTAAAATCACTCATAGCACTATCACGGCCTACCACCCTCAGACTAATGGTCTGACTGATAGATTCAGCGGACTCTAGGCGACATGTCAACCTACATGGCTGCGCACCTTTCAAACTGGGACACATTGCTACCCTTCGTCACGAATGTGTAAAACACCGCTGCATGAAAAACTACCGGATTCTGGACATGTTTTTCTATTATATGGACGTGAGCCGTCTTCATCACTCGACACCATACTTCCTTACTGGCAGGATTCTTCTGAAGCCAGCGGCGTGTCTAAAGCCTGTAGATATGCGGATGAGTGTTGGAAGCTAGCCCGTTCGTGCACTTCCTCCCACCAGGGCTAAAGAAATCGTTTTGATGCCGCTAAAGCCGCCGACTGCTTTCCTATGCAAGCCCGTGTTTGGCTACGTGTGCATTCTACATGACCTGGCCTCTCCTTCAAGCTACGGCTGAAATACCAAGGACCCTACCGCGTCCTTAAGCGCACCTCACCGGTCAACTACATTGTTGAGGCTGTCATGCTTTTTCCAGACCTTTGTCGACGACGGGCGTGACACCGTCCATGTATCTAGGTTAAAACCCTACTACGACCCAGACGTATTGCGGTCAACTTAAGTGCAGGATCGTTCCCTCTTATCCCAAGGAGTGATTGTAATAGAGAATACCTGGCGCCAGAGTGCCGGCACGAGAGTGGAGCACCAGCTGTTCGAGCCAGGACTTGCAAGCGCCTGCCATGACTTAGCCATAACAAGCAATCTAGCCCTACAATAAAGCTCGTTATACTTGTTATACTTCTGCAATAAACAAATTATATATTTCCGTGCCGAACATATAGTTTCATTGCACAGGTGGGATAAGCGTCGGTATTGGACATCGAAGCAGCCATGCACACAATTCATTCTGTCTGCGCCTGCAGTATATTCCATCACGTATAGAAACAAGCATAAAAGGTATTCGACTGTATGGCTAAGTATACAGTTGGAACGTTCGATGTGTGTTGTGCTTCAGCCCGGCATCGCTACTGACCCGACCTTTGCTGACCTCGATCTACGGGCACTGATGCGAGCCATCATCCGCGAGGAGCTCGAAGCCATCAAGCCTGTCTGTCGACACTGGTGCGATCATTCTTCCATAACTTCGAATGACGCCGGTCTCTGCAGAATCATTAAAGAAGGGCTGGCAGCAATCACCCAACCTATGGCATCCGACCCTCCTGCACCGCGCCCAGCACCGACGTACGAGCACGTCGCAGCATCCCCCCTCCTTTTGTTCCGCCGCCCCGACTGGCACCGCCCTGCCATCACATCAATGCAATGGCGAAGGCTCAACCTGCACACCCTGTTACGCACATTATCCCCGCTCCCCATTCCGCCACTCAGTTTCTCCTTTCCGTCCCGCGACAACTCTCCCTGTCCGCCATTCGAAAAGCTAAAGTTGCCGGAGGTCAAACTGCACTCTACGAAATTACTAAAAGTCCTCCTGATAACCCGTACAATATGATTTCGGTTTTCGCTAAAGGATTATTGGTCGAAGCTTTGATTGAAGTAGGCGCTGCAATTTCTTGTCTTCACTCTGATTTGTGCCACCGCTTACAAAAGGTGACGACACCATATGATGGACCTGAACTACGTTCCTCTGCGCCCTTCAGCAAAATGCACTGTGCAAGTTGTTATTGACGGCATCTGCCACCATGTGCAGTTTTCAGTGCTCTCACCTTGTGCGGATCTAATGATTTTTGATTGGAATTTCGTCTCAACTGCTTCCGAGGTAATTTCCTGCGGCGATCGTGTCATCCATATGACGGACAGTGATTTTGCATCTGACTTTTCTAAACTACATTATCCCCTCATTGCCGCAGCTGATACTGTTTTGCCTGCTCAGTGCGAAAAACTACCTAGAGTTGTTTCTGACCCCATTACTGACAAAGACGTATTCATCGCACCATCTCATCGTCACTAACTTGCACGTGGTATCGCCTTCCCATCAAGTATTGTCCGGTTCCGCAACGACACTTCACGTGAATCCCTCGTGCTCCCAAAATGAACTTCTCTGCCTTGCAGGGTGGATGTTCAGCCTTTGTCCCTGATTGTGCTCTCCGCCCCTCAACCTCAGCAGGGAGTTTGTACAGACGTCTCTCTTCTTGTTATCTCATAGACTATAATTCCGAACCTCACGCCTAATTAACACCAAGAACTGTTGACATTGCTTAAACATCCGCAAGCCACTTCTGATGCCACTTCCCCACCACTGGGACAGACTCGTGTTCCACACCGCCGCATCTTTACTGAAGGTAACTCTATCGTTCGCCGAAGACCTTATCGGGTTTCTCTCTCAGAAAGAAAAGTGACTGAACAAAGTTTAAATGACGTGCTCTGTCGCACTATTATTCGTCCCTCAACAAGCCCATGGTCCTCTACAGTAGTATTAGCTAAAAAATGTACGCGTAGGTACGCTTTCTTGTTGACTACCGTGCACTCAACAAATTTTCCCGCAAAGATGTATTGCCGATGCCGCGAATTGATGACGCCGTTGACTCTCTCCAAGGCTCCGAATATTTCTCGACCTAGGACCTCCGTTCTGCTCATTGGCAAAAACCTATGCACGAAGATGACAAAGAATAAAGCGTTTTCGCAACTCCCGATGGACTTTACGAATTTATTATTAGGCCCTTCAGCCTTTGCCACGCACCCGCGACATTTAAAAGAATGCTCGATACATACATCGTCGAATAAAATGGAGGACCTATTTATGTTACTTGGACGATATTGTTATCTTTTCGTCAGCTTTTAACGACCTTCTTACACGCCTGAATGAAGTTCTGACATGTCTCTCTTCAGCAGGTCTTCAACTCACCACCAAGAAGTGCAACTTTGCGCGGAATGAAATTAAAATATTGGGACATCTAGTTAGTCATGACGGCATTCGTCCAGACCTTGAAAAAAATAACTGCGGTCCTGAATTTTGCTCAGCCTCAAGACTGCAGATTTGCGCAGTTTCTTCGGCCTGGCATCCTATTCCCACCTTTTTATTAGACATTTTGCAACTATTGCTGCTCCCCTTCATAAACTACTTAAAGCGCGCAGCGCTTTCGTGTGCACTGCACAGTGCGAAACTGCATTCAAGAACCTCAAGCACGCCCTGACATCGGATCCTGTTCTTGCTCGCTTTAGCGACACCGCTCTAACCACAGTGCACACTGATGCCAGTGGTCGCGGTCTCGGCGCTGTAATTCTACAGCGCGACGCAACTTTCCGTGAGAAAGTGATTGCCTTCGCCAGCCGAACCATGAATCCAGCACGGCAAATTATAACATTACCGATCACGAATATCTTGCCGTCATCTGGGCGGTTTAGAGATTTTGTCCTAATCTGTATGGTCACCACTTCACAGTTGTTACCGATCACCATGCTCTTTGCTGGTTGTCTTTGCTGAAATATTTGACAGGCCGATTTGGTCGTTGGATTCTACGCCTACAAGAGTACCAATTCGACGTCGTTTATAAATCGGGTCGCCACCACCAAGATGCCGACGCACTATCGCTGCCTACTTTCGCCATCGACTGTTTTCTCTTCAGATAAGAGCTGATTCTCTCTGCCTCCGACGCATATCACAGCCGTTTCATTTGAGACCTCTGACAACAAACACCCTCTCCGCTCGCAGCAACTAGCCGACGCCTACTTCCGTCCCATCATGGACCGCCTTAATGGCGCTTTGAACCCACCCAATGCTACGTTCCGCTGACAGTTACGCAACTACAAGCTCGAAGATGGCATCCTGCTCCGCTAAGTGTATTGTCCTGAGGGAGCCGGCTGGATCCTAGTCCTTCCCCGTGTGCTTCGCCCAAGTATCCTAGCGGTTCTACACGATGACGCTACTGCAGGTCACCTAGGTTTTCACAAAACCTACGACCGCTTGAAGAGATGGTTTTTCTGGCCTGGCCTGTCCTCCAGTGTAGCTAAATACGTCGCTTCCTGTCTCCTGCGCAAACGCCGCAAACGGACAACTTCTCCACCTGCTGGCCTCCTACAACCCCTTCCCTGTCCCGCCACACCATTCGAAGTAGTCGGCATCGACTTATATGGTGCCCTGCCTCTGTCTGATTGGGGCAACCATTGGATCATCACGGCTGTGGATCACCTTACGCGCTACGCGGAGACTGCACCTGTGCCCACTCTCTCAGCTCAGAAGGTTGCAAATTTCCTTTTGCGACATATTTTATTGCAACATTGCGCTCCATGGGTGCTCCTAATTAAGTGACCGCGACACGACCTTCTTATCAACAGTTGTTGCCGAAGTTCTCAACGCATTATTCACCCTTCACACTACCATCCTCATACTAACGGTCTGACTGAACGATTTCATCGCTTTATCGGATATGATCTCCATGTACATCACACCGGATCATCGAAATTGGGACACTATTTTACTGTTCGTCACATTCGCCTATAATACAGCAATACAACAGACTACCTGTTACTCTCCATTTTTCCTCGTTTATGGCCGCCCTCCCGCCACAACTCTCGATCGACAGTTCATTCTTCTCTACGTCCGACTGTTCCTCCACATCAGTACCTGCCCAGTTCGTATCCCTGCGGCCAGATGCCCTCACCTTGCTCGCCTCAACTAGCACAGGTTAGATGTGCTTTTCAGTGGAATAATTAACTAAAATTCGTTAGTTAACTTTTTAGGTATTGCAATTGGGTGCATGATTGTAATCTTGAAATTGTAGAGAATCATGAGTCAACCCGATATCCATCGTTAGTTTTATGAAAACTTTATTATGCGGACAACTGCAGCGCTCAGAAACTCAGCTCTCCAGACGCGCGCAATGGGCTCCGCGTGGCAACTGAGCGCAGCAAAATCACGCTCCCGTCTTGACGTCGCTTACAATTGTACGCGTCGCAAGCGCGCCGCGCTTTATCTGTGGTTCGGAAGAAAAGTGGCTCGCCGCTTCTGGGCCCCAGATAACGCGCGGCTAGCCTGTGATTTGTACAACTGTGATTGACGTCAACGTGGAGCCGTGACGTGGGTGCGATTCCGATACATGAGTTCAGCTTAAGATCGTATTGAGAGATGAGATACAACGAAGGGTACCTTCACCAACAAGCTCATGTGACGTCATCGTAGTGATATATACTGAAAGTCGGCTTTACCTTATGCGGTTGCGTTTTTTTTTATTCAAGGCTGCTCTGGAGCTAACTTTTGAAATTTCTAGTGCTAGCGATGAAGATGGTTATACTTGTGTTACCTTGTTATCTAATATTTCCAGTCTTTTGAAGTATATGACAAGTTTGACACAATCCACCTGGAATTTATTTCGATTGCAGAAATGAAGTTGCGAGGAAAATTTCACCTCCGTTAAGAGGTACTTGAGTAAGCACTAAGACAGGAACAAAAATCATCTGATAGCATATTTGTTGTTAGATGGATAGATAAAGCAGAGAACAGTAGGCAGAGATATTACTCACAACGGTGACCTTGACGACACTTGGTGCAGCTTGTCGTGGATACGAGGTCACGTTCGTTGAAGTGCTGGTCACAAAGCTGTAACGTAAATATCAAAAAAGCTTCTTAAGCTGGGAGCAGCGATTACCATTAGTATATTAACTCAGCGAGCAGCTAACTCGGCTTTAAACCAGTAATTTACAACGGAAACTTCAATCACGTGGCCACTAGCAAAATAAAATTGTTTCCATAAAAAATAATTTAGCTTGCAAAATAATTTTCTTCCGCACTCAACACAAGGCGAGTGCTACTCGATTATTAGTAGCTGTGCTGTCCAAATTGTGTGCTCGATATGGGCACGCCTACGCTTTGGTGCACTGTGCTAAATCAAATAGTGGTAAATAGCAGCACGAGTATTAGGAAGCAAACAAGAACGCTTTCTTACCACAGTGCCCTTCATCGATAATAAGTTTTTCCACGGCATAGCCTCTGTCCACGCTGCATTTTGAGCCTACTGCGACGTAAACTTGTACACTTGCGCTTTGGATCCATTGGCATTGTTCCCTATTGCAAAAACCGGTGCCACTGGGTCCCAGCGCCCCAGCGCCCCAGCGCCATACTTGATTATGGTCCCTGTATGACGCTGGAAACTGGGCGCACTAGGACGCGGCATACTGGCACGCTGCGCACTGGCGTTACTGTTCGCCCGGAGAAAAAAAACGGCGTGGGATAAAAATTAAACAGTAAAAAGTAACGAAACAAGTTATTTATAAAAAAAAAACCCTTAAAAAGTAAAAAAAAAAACGAAAAAAAGTGGCACCAAGCACGCTTCGAACATGGTCCACAGGCACATATCCAATCACTAGCCTACCACGCTAACCAGTCGGCCACGCCGAGAATTTTTTTTTACTGCGTGGAAAAACTTCCGTAAAAAAGGAACAACACTTACTTGAACATGTCCATGTCTAAAGTTACCGGGCTGCTTAATACGAGCCCGTCATATCCCCAGCCCGACAATGCACAATCATCAGAACATCAAAAGTCTGGGAGACAAACACATGCGTCTAGATACGGCATCCAGTTTGGAGGTTCTTCACGTGCAGCATATACACTTCTCACCAAAGCACACTGCTCCCGAAACACGGATTTGAATGATCTTGGTGGCTCTGCATGCCTGTCGATCATGCGGCTTTTCCAAAGGCTGAACAGTCCCATCAACACAAATAGATCGTAACGCACGACAGAGTTTTTGTCAGGTGGCAAAAATCTAATTGTATAAGGCGTAATTTCAATGTCCTTTTTAAGCGTTTTTTGTAGTATGTCCCAAAAGAACATAGCATCACGGCACAGAATCAAGCAATGATCAATAGTCTCAGGCACGTTACAGAGACGACAATTTACCGACCAGGGCACAAACATCTTCTTATTGTGAAGAAATGTCTTGACAGGCAACGTCGCTGTGTGTAATTTGAAAAAGAACGTTTTTGCAGGTGCTTGAATGCCCATTTGCCTAACACGCTTTAGAACAGTGGTGTCCGAAAACCACAGTTAAGGCTGCCGATACAACGGTGTAGGGAACAAAGACTCAGTGAGAACCTGGGTCATCTGCTTTCTCGAGAGGCTATGCAGGTAATCCACAGAAAAACGCACAGTGAGAAAATTGAAAGTGTCAGCAACCTCCTTAAGGAATCCCCATAAACGCCCCTCACGAGCCTGCCCAGTTGGTGCGAATAAGTAAGGCAAATGTGGACTAAGACGCCTAATGAGCACAGTTACAAGAAACGGATGGTTTGCCGATTTGAAAAAGAAAACGGGAAACAAGTTCATGCACAAACAAGTGAACAAGGCCCACTCCACCAGAAGGGAAGAAACAAGTTGTCACGCTGCATGGGCTCCCATTGAGAGCGCCACACAAATGTTGCAAATATTCTGTGTATAACTTGCACTTTCCTCCTCGCACAATGCAGGACTTCAAGGACATACGCAAGCTTTGCTAACACAAATATGTTACAGACCTGTGCCCTAGCAAACACTGAGAGTTCCCTACCCATCCAAGCCTGCGTTTGTCGCCGCATAGGTACGATTTGTGAATCCCAGTAGGCTGCGCTGTTACGAACTTTCGTGCAGCGGAACCCCTAGGTACTGAAGAGGACTACAGTCCGAGCATATGCCTCCAAACTGGCTTTGTCTAGTGCCCCAGTGTCCCAACCAAAAACATTTGGATTTATCTAAATTAAGTGCCGCGCCTGATACCTCGCAGAACTGTTCAGTCAAGTGTAAAGCCTCAAGTACACTCTTTTTGTCAGAACAAAAGAGGGTGATATCGTCCGCGTAAGCTAAACTCTTAACCTCACATTGAGCCAGAGAGAAACCACGGATGGCTGCACTGTTAACTATACTGAGACAGAGGGGTTCCAGATATAAGCCAAACAACAGTGGAGACAGTGGACATCCTTGACGAACAGATGATTCCAGTGGTATTGGTTTCGTTAGCTCCTGATTAACAATTAGCCTTGTATACGAGTTCATATAGCCCAGACTTATGCCTTTGAGCAAAACGTCACCAATGTTTGCATTCTCCACGACCGCGAACAAGAAATTGTGCCGAACTTTATCAAACGCCTACGCCAGGTCAATTTGAATCAGAGCTACTTGGTCTGTCTCATCTGATACTGTCTCCATTACTGAACATTCAACATGGATGTGCGTTTGAATACTGCGCCCTCTGACACCACATACCTGATGCGAATCTATCAAGTCCATGATAACCAGCTGCAAACGAGAACAAAGTACCTTGGCAAACATTTTGTAATCAACATTACGGAGGGAAATTGGACGATATCCTTTAACAGTTTTCAATCGATTAGTATCTTTGCTTTTGGGAATTAATATTGTGTGGCCTGAATAGAAAGTGGGAGGCAGGAAACCCACATCATAAGCTGCTTGGAATACTTCCATCAAAACAGGCGTTAGGCAAGGCGAAAATGTTTTATAAAACTCGCTAGTAATACCACCTGGGCCAGGTGATTTCTTGTTCCGAAGGTCTGAAATGGCTGATTTAATTTCGTCCAAAGTGATGGGTTCCTCTACTACAGCACACTTCTCATCGTCTAGTCGAGGAAAGTTCTCAAGTAAGGAATTATAATCGAAACCCTGATTTGGGTCTTTACAACTGCCGAACAGCATTTGATAATAATCATAGAAAGCTGCAAGGATACTAGGAGCATCACTATATGTGCAATCACCATACTAAATTTCCAATATTTCCTTCGTAAGAGCATTCTCTCTTTCATCACTGAGGGCCCGAAGTGAAGGCTGCTCGTCAAGAAACCTTCGATTCCTAGATCTTATTAGGGCCCCCTTGTATCTTTCCGTCGCAAATTGTTGAAGCTCTGCCTTTACGTTATTAATTTCTTCGACATAGGCACCCGGGCTAACCCTCTCTAGTTCATGTAGCTCAGTTAGAGTGCGCCCAAGCTCACGAAGGTGGTGTCTCTTTAGGAACGCGATTCTTGCAGAGGCTTCAATTGCCAAGTTTTTCGTTTCCTGTTTAAACAAGTCCCATTTTTGAAAAACTGACAGATCATGGCGTGACCATATATCTTTCAAACAAGTAGGTACAGCACGCTTAAAGATTTCATCTGAGAGCAGACAGTTATTCATCTTCCACAGCTCCCACCAAGGGTGAAGTATCTACCGACTGTACCTCCCTACCTGCAGAGACACCATACAATGGTCACTGAAGAAGATGGGCCGCACCCAGTAACCAAACACATTTGCTAACGTGTCTGCAGAAACATAAATTCTGTCAAGGCGGGCATTACAGGAAAACTGAAAATGAGTGAAATGGATACTTTCGCCTTTTTCCTGCCCCACATCCACAAGGTTATATTCACGAGCCAAATCGTTACGTAATGCAGCACTAGGGTTATATCTCTTACATAATGCTGATCGGTCCTCATCCCTACAAACACAGTTAAAATCTCCCAACAATATAATTTTGCGATCTGTGCACAAATGGTTAACTAATGAAAGAAGAAAATGCCTTCTGTCTTGCTGTTTTACAGGGGCGTAAACACAAATAATTCGCCACTGCACACCTGAGATTGAGAGGTCACAGCGTATAAGTCGCCCCTCGTCATCTATGCAATAAGACATGGCTGTCATCTCTAGCGTTTTGGCCAGGAATAGCATACACCCTCCGGACAAGCCTCTAGCGTGGCTAACAATAATGTTATATTCCGGCAAAAACGGCTCAAGAGCAGCTTCCGTCTCTTCATCGGAGGACAACTTTGTTTCCTGAATTGCTGCTATGGACACACTCCATTTCTTTAACAGATGTCTTGACTGCTGCTGTCTCCGACGATTACGCATACCCCTGACGTTAAGGGTAGCGACTTGATATGCTGCGACGCTAGCCATTTTGGTACTTGTCCTTTTAAACATCATCCCCTGGAATGGGGTGGCCCGCCTGCAAATTGGCGGCCATTCGGGCAGACTTCGCATTCCTCTTTAAAGTCACCCTTCCTTTGGCCTCTACACAGTGTGCCTTCTGACCAGCACCATCGATACACACCTCATCATCTGCGGGACGCTTCAAAGGCACTGTGTTGTCCATGCCCTCCTCTGAGACACGCAAGGCTTCGGCCCACGAACCTTATTGGAGCACATCGCTCGCTGCCACACTGACCGCCGACAGAGAACCGGACGCACTAGAAATCGGCGCCACAGACGGCTCACTGTTACCCTCCAACGACGAAGGAGAATCAATGACGAAGGAAGATAGGCGAGCATCCACTGGCAGTATCTTCTCCATTGGCTCCACAGGAGGCATATGCAGACGTCATTCAATGACAGGTGGTTCTTGGGCAGCAAGCGCAGATCTCTGAGTGGCACTCACAGGCGGGCCCGGGTCCGGCGGTTTTGGCTCTGGAGACGCTGGTTCTTGATGGCCAGTCACTGCAGATTCTTCTGTGTTGATGTGAGGTGCAGAAGGCTTCTGGTCCCCATCAATTTGAGGTTCACGACTCAACTCAATAGTTACATCAACAACCTCTGACACATTCATGATATGTTCGGACACCACGTCATCTTCTCGTGACCACTGGCCTTGACGCAGTCTATCGGCATAACTTAATACACAGTTCTCCACAGTATGGCCAAAGCGCCGCACTGGGTGCATCGAGGCGTTCGGCACTGACGCCGTACATGTCCTACCCGGCTGCATCGAAGACACCGTGGAGGTCTCCCTGAGATAAAGACTAATGCCTGCACCCCATAAACATTAAGAGTGGGAGGAATTGTACTTGCTGACACTCCGTCCTTGAGCGTGAGGGAGATTTCACGGTTCGCCTTTTCCATGTGCTCCATCCCTGAGCACCGCCACTTTTCACGCTCCACAGATTGAACCGTTGCATAAGGCTCGAAAGCTTCCACAATCCTCCGGTGCTCCATATAGCGGGAAAGCCAAAGGAGCTTAACCTTGACATTCTTTGTATCCGGGTAGAACACCATGCACCGAAGTCCTTTCACAGGGAACTCTGCTTTGTTAATTAGCTTCTGTTTTGAAGAACTACTCTCGCAGGTAACCACTCAAACGTGGCTCATTTGGTATTGACCAATGCACAAAATTTCCCGGAGGTCCGAAATCTCTGCAAGTGCGTCTCGAAAGTCAGGTGCTCGGTACGGGCGACCCTTAAGGTCGGCATGCAGGAAAACGGTATTAAGGACAACATTACCGGTGGGCAGTCGTGGAAGGACACCTTTGTACGTTTCGGTAGTATCCTGAGGAGTCGAAAGACCTCGGCCAACGGCCGATGCGCTGTTTCCAGCAAGCAACATTTTCAGGCTCAGCCACTCAGAACGGCTTCCAGTTCTCGGCCACGCCGAGAACTGGAATTCTTTGTAACATTTCTGTATTTTATGTCCTGATAAGCATTTATGGGTGGGACTTCATGTTTCGCAGTCTACAGGACATTGCTGCCCCTCTACCAATTACATCTTCTTGATCATTGGAGCTTGCTGCCTGCTCTCACGACTTTCAATTAATGTTCTGGGTGCCTCTGCGCGCTATTTTGTGCACAGGAATAATTTTAACATGTGGAGTTTTACATCGCTGGCAAATTTACCATCGCCTGCACTTCGGTGGTGCTCTGCTACCGTGGGCGTAATTTGCGCTGAACACGGAGCTTTAGTACAAACCTTCAATGAGAAAAGTGCGACCAAGTTTCAATGCAGGCAAGCGCGGCAGCGACAACACTATTTAGCCTGTAACTAAACCTTATTGGTATGTAAACATTTCGGGAAGCGTTGCGGTGACGGAGGGATCGGCTGCTTTACGCAGAGTATGAAGGAGCGCAAAAGCTTGAGAAACACGCAAAATATTATGCATTACAAGCGCTGTATGCTGTTTTTTCTCTCATGGGCCCATCGCTCGGTAAACTACTCTCTTCCTCGTTTTATTTTTTCTTTCTGCTCTTTATAATGGACCGTGGTGCAGGCTACGCTCGCCTGCGATTTAGCCCGCATTGAACATTTTGGCAGTAATCATTGTGTTAGAGTGCCCTTAAGATCAGCTGTGAAGTTTGTCATGCATGGTAGCCCACATTAGTTGTGCTTTAATCGTTAGTGTTGCATGAGATATCAGAGGCGCGGCGGTCGTGGTCTCCCTCGAAACGCTCGAATTGACCTATCGAAACATGGAAACTCTAGAAAAAAGATACTGTCTTTGTTTTCTTAGAGGTGCGCAACGACTTCTCAGCAAAAAGCGCTTGCTTGAACCGTATTTTTGATATGCACCGCGATGGTCGATTGCGAGTATGTTGGTCCCTGAGGGATGCTACTCCGGCTGACGCCGCAGGCCGCACCGGCAATACTGGGGCACTGGGAACAGTGCGCCCCAGCGCATATACAGAGCTTCTCCCAGTGCATTGCGGATGCCAGCGACACACCCGGCGTCAAAAAGCTAATCCCATCGTTTTTCTCCCATCATACCAGTGCATCCAGTATCTTCCCGTTACTGCTCCAGTGAACATCGCAGACCTCTAGCGTTCCCAGCAGATCCAGTGCAAAACCAGCGCGAAAATCTTACTGGTTTCGCACTGGAAGACGATGGGAGACGCTGGTCTTTGTAATAGGGTTAGAGCGACAGTTTAGAGCACAACAACACCCAGACATTGTAGATACCTTGCTCGCAAGCGCCTATACTGCACGGATTAGAGCACCGCAAACACCGGCTGAAAACATGCATACTCAGGCAGAGTAGTTCCAGTTCGTCTTGCTTGTGTACGATTGCGCTCTGCGCAGCCGATCTATCCCAGATCCCAGTGTCGTAACGTAGAACTAGTGATAAAGGGACTTGCGCTGGCCTTCTCTTAGTCTAGGTGGTGTTGCATTCAATCGCTACAATGGTCGAAGTAGGGCTTAAGCTCCGCCGCGTGACGCAGCGGCTCATAGATGGTGCCACTAGTATATAGGATGAAACTAGGGCATCGACATGTTGCGCCGAGGCGCTTGTGCCGGCGGGGCAGCACCGGTGTTACATTTAGGTTTTCATATTCAACCCTTGGTCTACGTGATCAAGCGCGGTTGTACTCCACATGATCGAGGTGGCCACAGATTAACCTTAGCTATATGGGAGCGGAGGCTACCGGATGGCGCCACAAGTATTGCTTACACAACAGTGCATCAGACGTATACAGCCACAGAACGTTTGTGCCAGGTAAGTACCGCGGAAGTGTTTACAGCTAGTTGGAAAGATAATAAAAAAGTGCATACTTTCGCTTTGCATTCGCTCTAACGAAGAAATCTAGCAGATGTTTATTGGCTCCTCACTATAGCAATGATAAGCATTTATTTTCTACGTTACAAATAACAACACTAAACATTACGTAGTCGTTTTCGAAAAATTACACCTACTTGTGTTTGAAAAAGATCACCCTATTTGAAAAAGACAACTCTATTTGAAAAAGATAAACTGCATTCACTGCATGATGATGTGAAAGAATACAGCGTCGCTCGTGCTACTTGCTACTACTAGCTAGCGTTGCTACATATGTTTTGCGAAGCCTGTCCCCGAAATCAATGAAGAAAGCGAAATACATTGACGTATTATCTTTCAGTCAGGTGTTTACAAATGTGGTACGTCGCTTTGACTATATTCTCACATTTAAAGCTGTACGACAATACTGAAAATAGCGCAGAAAGGCACAAAATGAAAAGGGCAGGGAAGTCCAATTTTCGGGTTTAATATAGGGCACTGTTTTGGGCGTATCAACTGATGTTTAGTGAAAGTAAAAAACAATTTTCACAGCCAATTTAAACTTTCGGAACTCTGAGCTGCTCTGTAATTGTTTTGAAAAACAGGGATACTCCAGGCTCCTGAAGACAGGTATCCAGAAAATTCGAGCTCTCTTCTGCATTTGCTATACGTGTTTATGTGGGCTTCATTAGTGAATTCGAGAGCACATCACTCGACTCAATTTAGTGCTTGGGGTAGAATCCCGATATTTGACTTCTCTCGGACGCCTACAGCTAGTGCTTGTGGTTGGTTCACTAGGGTCACCTGGCTGGCGAGTGGAAGCAATCTAGACATAAAAACATCTAAACCACTGTGGAACCTAGTTTTATGTCCTCTCGCTTTGTGAATTGGGCTTTGTGGTTACGTCACCTATATATTCCATTAATATGAAAGGTATTCGGTCGGTACGCTTTGTCGAGGTGACAGTGTTTTGATCCCTAGGCGAGTGTTATACTATTGCATTAGTAGATGTATGTAAGATGCATGGCTTGTAATGTTATAAAGCAAAAGCTTTTGTAGCTCTTTAGGCAGTAAAGCCGTCGGAGTTCATAGAGTAGTGGTAGAGGTAGAATTCGGTACCGCGTACCGGAATTAATGAGTGGATGCATATAAATCTCGTATCATTTTAACTTTGGTTGTAGTGATAGATTACTGATTGGCGTCTGATAAGCGATAACTTGTTAATGAAGTACTTATGCTTAATGGATGATTTAGATAGGTCCGAAAGGGACAAAACTGCAAGAAAATAAGTTAGAATATTCGAAACTCCTCAAAATCAATTGCCAGTGGCTGAAGTCAATGAATTAGAATATTTTGAGTGTGCAGTTGACCAATAAAGATATTTACGTACTTAAAAAATAAATTGCAGGAGGCGCGCAAAGGTCAAAATGCTGAGAGTGAAAGCCATTGATTAGATGATAACTATAAAAACTTTCAAGTTATTGATTAACAGATACCGTGAATGTTTGAAAAAGTGGTAAATCAAAAGAATACAAAGGTTTTCAGTTGCGCTGAAAGAAAAGCAAATCCTTGAAAATTCGAATTATGAAAATAAAATTTGTTTCATTGATCAAGCAGTGAATTGAAACAATTGAAAAAAATAAAAAAATGCATTGAAATTGGTATAATGATCAGCAGGAAATGCAAATAATGCTGATACTGAGTACATATATCGGTGTATAGCAAAATATAATGAAATAGTCAAAATTCATCGTCTATGTGAGTGGAACACTATCGCCTCATAGCGTTAAAGCTGAAGCTGAGCCTCCCATGAAATTGTATAACGTTAATAAAGATGCAACAACTAACGAATTCTAATAAACCTCATGGTAAGAACAGCGCTAGTACAGGACGGATCAAAAACTACGCAGCGCCTGTGTTGTTCCCGTTGAGCCCTGTGTTAGCGGTGTTACCACTATGATCGAAACCAACAAGCCCAGTTCTCCACTCTTCTAATAAATCTCATTATGTGTTTATCGCCACATAGAGGCAAAAGATAGAATAATGTAATTTTTCTGGTCACGTATCTAAATGTGCCGATACCTTTGCTAGAAATGAAGGTTGAAACTGAAGCGATAACTAAATTTACTGTGAGTTTTCTTTTTGGCAGATTACATCTGGTACGAGCTAGGAATGAGGAATATTTCAATAACTGGAGGCCCCTAGGAGGAGTGCACTCAAAAATTTAAGCAGTACCATGGTGTGGGGACACTTTGTTACCATGAAAACTGCCAGGATGAACTTCGCCTAACAAATATCGACGAAATTTTTATGGTTTCACATACCAATGATGCATAACTTGTCACAGCACCTGTGGCGCCTTTGTCAGAAGGTATCACTAACGGACCTACATGTGGCCGACTGTATGACCTATTCACCCCACTAACACTACACGACCTGTTTTTAACCGAATATGTATAATTTATTAAAGCTGTTCAACTAGTGAAAACATTTAGGCGCAGCGTTTATTATTTTAGCCCACGAAGACTTTTAAACGTCCCGTAAATATGACAGTAATGATACCTTAAAGAGGGACAAACTTTCGTTCTACGGCGCTGCTGTAATCAGGGGAATGAAAAATCTTTACAAATAGTTTACAAGGAGCCTGTTTAAGTGTATTGGGCGGTTCAATTACTGCCTCTGTGACTGCACATTTTTTTCTAAAGGTCAACCAGCTTCATTTGAAAATGCTCTGAATACAGATTGACAATTCTTATGGAAAAAAAAATGAACAGTTGGCGTTATGTCATTTTACTCCTTTTCTAACGAAGAAATATCTTCGTGTTATTCAGTGTCAAATATCAAAGTGAGAAATATAAAGCTGAGAATCTGCTGGCGAGCGAAATATTTTACTAGGTTTTTAATACAGTGTTTTCACAATGACGACAACTATGTTGGCTAATTCCGAGGGAGCTTTTATCCCCGCGGAGCCATCTGGTTCTCTTTATTTAAATGTTGTAATTATCCTCATGATCACACATGTCAACGCAAAACATTTATATACTTTATTTGGAGTTATTTTTTACTGGCTTCCTCCAATTTCTTGTCATAAAATTTGGTTACTTCAATAGGTTTGTTCGCTGACAATTCTAACAATGATCTCAAGTATCACAGCCTTTAGGACATAATCAGCGTAAGAAAGCTGCTACACATATTCCACCATGCGGAATGGATCCAGTTCCAGGTGATAAACATGGCAAATAAGGTGCTGAACGTGTTTCACTATGAGCGACGGCGGCACTGCTTATCACTTCCAACAATTGAATAAAAGTATTATTATGAAATGTAAATTATGGAGAGCCGTAAGCATTACTGAATTGGTTGAGCACTACATGTAAAATTCACTGGTCGGTTCTGATCCCTACAGTCGCATATGGTTATCTTATCTTCGGTTTGTAAATATTATCCTAAGGTAACTTTCTCTTTGGTGCTTAATACAACAAAAAAACTCCTCCGCTTTCGTTGCCGTCTGTGGCTGTTAACTTTCTTCGCGTGTATAGCAGAACACAATTCCATAGTAAGCCAAAATCGTAGATTCCTGTTAGGGGCCGCCAGCGTTCGGTGAGGTGAGGGTTAGAAACGGTAGCTGTTAAATAAAGCCTCCTCATTTTTTTTATAAAAGTCGCGCTGCATCATTTTGCAATCCGCATATTCTTTTTAATGTTAGGTATGTTTATTATAAAATCACCAGGTTTTGACATTATAAATAAACAAACGACATGTCTCTTGATAAGAACATCAAGCTGGATTTGTGTCTTTACAAGAATGATAGAAAAATGCTTAAGCTAAGTCAGCTAAAAGGTGAAGAAACCGACAAAGAATTATGAGTCAGGGGGCCACGCATAACAAATAGCGGGTGAGATATCATGACAATGAGGAAAGAGGCTCTGCGCCCCTTTACCTCTCGAGCCACTGCCAAGGAATGATCGTCGACTTATGGACGTCAGAGATGAGCGCGCTGGGCTCCGGAAGCACTCCGCTTCAGTTCCCAGCCATGTCCGGTTTTAGGTTTTGTGAAATAAATGGACATAGCACCTGCCTTTATATAATGTTCTTGCGGCAGAAATCGATATTTTGAAACATAATTCTTTATGCTTTAGTTCATCGCTTACACATGTGTGTCTACAATTATTTACAAAATACTAAGCCATTAGACTGGTAATCCTTGAAACGTCTCTACTGGAGGCAAAGCGTGCACATATATATATATATATATATATATATATATATATATATATATATATATATATATATACACGTGGTGAAGTTGGCAAAGATAGAATATACCGTGCTTCGCAGTGAATTATTACGTCGAATCTTCTTGTTTGCCTCTATTCTTTTATTTTATAATCCAGCACAAAGTAGATATTTGTTTTACGTTTCTAGCTCACTCCTTTCAGAAACGAAAGTTTTGTTGGAGTCTAAAGGAGTAAAAACTTTCTGGGAAACTTAATCGCTACATTAAAGGTCATGTTGCCATGTAGTGACACCAATTATGGCTTCCGTTAACCACCTGATTTGCTCTTCCTCATTTTGTTACATTTCCGTGGCCAAGAGAATAACCACTTGTATATAAACTAGTGTTGCATTTAAAATAACATATACTTGCACCAATTCGTTAAGGTACCAAGGTAAGTAAAAGACGGTCCATTCCTATTGTTACCTTTTTTCGTTTTGCCAGTACTACCTCTTCACTTTTGGCTCGTCATAATGCACTATGGGTCAAGACGTTTCATGTGTTTTCACGCACCTGCATATCTTTTCGAATATTAATTAGACAACTCCACGTAGCGACATTTCTTCGCCACACCATACAAACAGAGAAAATTTATTCTCGAGCCAAAATCACTCGCCCCTGCCAGCTGCTAAAAGACAATATTACAAATACTTTATTTGGGGTCAGCATATTTGCGTGGAACTGTCTTAGCTACCGAATTCAAAATTACACATGTTTGTAGGGCTCGAAAAGATAGCTAAAAAAATAATTTCTTTTCAAGCGTACTGAATTATAGTTTTAATAATGACTCTATCCCTATTTGAATTTATTTTTTTAATCATACTGCAGGCCAATATATTGGTCCAAGCAGGAGGGGCAATACAAAAAAATATTGGAATATGGAGCAATACAGAGCAAAAAAGACAAAAAACTGAGGACAAAAGTTAAACGTTTTTCACTGTAATGAAATGGACAAAATTCAAGAACACAGTTCAACTTAAGGAGCCTTTGTTCTGAAACGACATTCCAGTTATTTTAGGAAGTCGTTTGATTCATAAAAATTTGGTGGCAGTTAATTCCAATCGTTCCCAGTTTCAGGGAAAAAAATTGTTTTATACGAGTTTGTTTTTGCGAAAATGGGAACTAGAGGAGATAGAAAGTCTTGCTGAATATTATTGTATATTTTATGCAATATATAAGTATTCTAGAGATATAATATAATATTGTAATGTTGTATATAATGTGGTGGAGGTGAAATTTGATCCCCTTGCTGCCTTGTGTCCTGTCTCTCGCTGGAGCTACGTTCCGGTCGCCGTTTAACAACTACCATCGTCATGTCCACCGAGAGCAGTCCCGACCCGGCCGGACCCTCTACCTCGGCTACACTGCCGTCTCCGATGGTGCCCACAAGACAACGCGACCCGCGGCTGTTCGCTGGTCGTCGCGACGAAGACGTCGATGACTGGCTTGACACTTATGAACGCTGCAGTGCCTACAACCGGTGGAATGATGCTTTGAAATTTTTGAACGTATCTTTCTACCTTATTGAGGTCGCCAGAAATTGGTTTATTAACCGCGAGCCCCACACCACAAACTGGCCCACTTTCAAGCAGCAGTTCCGACAGTACTTCGCCGACCCGGCTGTTCGGACGGAGATCGCAAGGAAAAAGCTCGCTACCCGCCGTCAAGGTCCCGATGAGTCCTATGCGTCATACATAGAGGCCGTGCTGGCACTCTGTCGGCGTATCATTCCCACCATGCCGGAATCTGAACGTGTACACCATGTCTTGAAGGGAATCAATTCAATGGCTTATACCACCCTAGTTGCCCAAAATCCATCAAGTGTTGATTTCATTATAACGACCTGCCAACGCCTCGACCAGCTACAGTCCTCCCGATTGCAGCCCGGCTCCACTACTGCCCCGACCTCTACTGACCTCGATCTACGAGCCATGATTCGAGCGATCATCCGCGAGGAGCTCCAAGCCCTCAGCCCTTTCTGCCGGCACGGGTGCGATCATTCGTCTCCTCCTTCTTACGACGCCGGCCTCCGCCACATCATTAAAGAAGAGATGGCCACTATCAACCACCCTGTCACACCTGATCCTCCTGCACCTTACCCAGCACCTCCACCACTTGTGAAAAAGGCCAGGTCCAGACGGCAAGGTCGTGAAGGCAAGACAAGGTATGCCGTGTCAGCGTTTAATCTGATGGAGAAAACCCAAGCGCGCGCCAGAGCCGGCGCCGCGGGACGATGCTTCGACCCGACGTTGCTTCGGAATCCTGTCGCTTGTGCAATTTTAATTCAAATGGTTAAACACATAAGCAGCACTATACCTGACTATTGTCGCTGACATCATTCTGTTAGGTAAACTATTTGCTTGTTATTTCGCATTCTTTAAATTATATGCCGCAGGGTTTATTTTTCTACGTATCTCCTCTGAAAGGTTACCTATGCGTTTTCTTTTTCTCTTTATTTCTGTCCTAATAAATTATATATATATATATATATATATATATATATATATATTCTTTTCGAAACATGCGTTCCAATTATGTACGTAATCATTTAGAGTTGATTTCGTTTTCTTTTCTCTCTAATATTTTTCTTGAATTCTTTGTTTTTCTTCTCAGGTACCCTTTATCTCTCTCTCTCTCTTTTTTTTTTTCTGGCTGCCTTATTACTTGGGTGCAATTTTGACCTATTTCCTGTTGTGGCGTGCACGCTGCTGATGTCAACAGTCCATCCTTGGCTCTACAAGCACCAGTGGATTTCCGTTAGATCCGTACTGTACTTGAGACTGGGGATGAGGGACTCCTCGGAGTTTCCTGCCGACCCCCAACCACGCTCAGTACAGAGGAGGAAGATTGCTCTTCCTTTCAGCCTGTCTGATACGGACACGCCCACGTGCCTGCATGGAGGCGCCTATGGCTGTAGTGCGCAGGTCACTTATGCCTACTGGATCACGTTTTTACGTGTCCAATGGTATTTCGTCGTGGCGTGCCCTTCGATGCCGCCAACTCTCCATCCTGGTTTTTACAAGCACCAGCGGACGACCTGCTGACCCTGTGCTTGAGCCTGATGGTGGTGGGGGCGAGGGTCTCGTCGGAGGGTCCTGAAGACCTCCTACCACGCTCTGCACAGGGGAGGGCTCCGTGCTCCTGTGTTGAGCAGAGTGCTTAAGGCCTGCCTTTAAGTTTTCCTGGATGTGCCCGTGACTGCAGGCACTCTTGCCTACAGAGCCAGGTCCGTATGGGCAGCATGCATACTGCTATGAAATGAATAGAGTTATTTTTTGTTTTCTTGTTCCTCTGTGATATCTGACATTCTACTTATTTTGCCTTTTCTGCTGCTGTTGTCACACGAGTCCTGTATAGTGGTGCAGTAATTTTTTTTTTTATGAATCTTCCTCCATCGTTTCTCTTACCCGTGCATTTAGCGGTTAATATAATCTGGCATAGTGACGGACGTCTTTTCGCATCAGACTAGATTTAAGTTTTTTTTTCTCTCTTAATGTTTTGTGTAGGTGTTGCCATTCTTTCTCATCCCCTACCTGTTGTCTGTGGTGTCGGAAGTTAATTTTTTTCTTTTGCTTGATTCTTCTATTCCTAAAATCAGTATTTTCTCTCTTTAATTTGTGGACCAACGATTACAATGTCGTAGGAGACAGCAATTCTCTATTGTTCACCCGATTTTTATTTCTTTGTTGAGGACTGTCCTGTTTACTTTTCTACCCCAGTCTCTCTTTTTTTATGCTTTGAGTTTCGTACGTCTGCCTCTCTCCCCGCATTGTTATTTGTCATTTTGTGTGACGGTGGTTTTGCTGCTGTTCTCTTCTTTTCTGGTTCTGGCTCTTGTTTTGTTTCACTTGCAGGTCTGGATGCTACCTTCTGGGATTTTCCTTTTATTCTTCTTAAACCAGCGTGGACCACCTTTCGACATGGACCTCGTTTGCTTGTTTATTTTTTTATTTTTTTTTAATACCTTCTATCGCTTTTAAAAAGTGTTTTTTTTTTTTTATCTCGAGCTCCTGCTCGTTTTTATTTATTTTTAATTGGTTTAAGCCTGGCAAAGCTTTTGCTGGTCCGGGCTCCCCCTCAATTTTTTATGTTTTTTTTTCTCAGTTCGAGGGGACGAATAAAATGGTATGTACAAGAGGAAGAAGAGGATCATGGTATGTACAAATGAAAGAAAATCCATGGAGAGCTCACAATAATTTTATATTGGATATGAACTAACAATATGCAGGTTTATTTACTCATTCACATTGAGCAAAATTCAAAACAATAGGTCCCCTATGCTTGCCTTTGTGTAAGTGGCCCTTGGATCTCCTCTGTATTTCGGTACAGGAGTATACAATTAATTTGTAGATTTATAGCATGAGTTTTGTCCAGCTGAACGCATATTCTTCACAAGTTTGACATGTATACAAGAATAACGTTTTTTCAATCACTATATTATTACGTTTGATAGACTTAACTATGCTGTTAGACGGGAATTTGTTTTCCAGTCTAAGTGCAATACGTTGACACTAGCGATGGCTTAGAATTGCAGATACCGTTGATCACTAGCTCACTTGCATTCGAAAAGAAACCAGTGCTTTTTAAATGATACTTCGGTATATGCATTTATTTCAAATTGCAAAACGATGTCTCGACTGCGGGCCACAGCTTTCTTACGTCGTGTTTTAGACTTACGCTGCCCTGTTTATGAACGATTCAACAACATACTCTTTTCAGATTATGCAGGTTGTTATGCATACATTCTGGACATATTGTTCCTTGAAAAATCAATCTATTTACAGCATATTTATAGACATTTACAAGTGGCATAGCAGCGAGCTGTACCCCGGAAACAGTCTCACTTCATCATTTATATGCCTTTCCCTTCCGCGAGGCAAGAGAACACCTCGTCCCCGTCTTCTCCTAACAACGTCCTATTTTGTCTTCAGTTCAGTTCAGTCGTTCAGTCGTGTCCGACTCTTCGTGACCCTATGAACCATGTCACGCCCCGCTTTCCGGTCTCTCACTATCTTCCTAACATCACATACCTTCATCTGCAGTGCCTCGAGGATGCCATCTAACCATCGCGTTCGCTGCCTACCCCTTCTCCGGCGACCCTCAACCTTTCCCAACATCAAATCTTTCTCCAGCGACTCCTCTCTTCTCATCAGGTGACCAAAGTAGCTGAGCTTTAACTTTAGAATTTGACCCTCCAATGAGCAGTCAGGCTTTATGGTCGACAATATCGACTGATTTGATCTTCTGGCAGTCCAAAAAACTCTCAAGAGTCTTCGCCAGCACCACAATTCAAACGCGTCAATTCTTCGGCGGTCAGCCTTCTTCACAGTCCAACTCTCGCATCCATACATCACAACTGGAAATACCATAGCACGAGTTATACGGATCTTGGTTGGCAGACTAATGTCTCTGCTCTTTACTAGGCAGTCAAGGCTAACCATTGCTCTGTTTATTAGAAGCAGGCGTCTCCTGATTTCATGGCTGCAGTCTCCTTCCGAGGTAATCTTGGAGCCCAAGAACAGAAAATCTGTCACAGCTTCCACTTGTCCATTGATGCTCCAGGACTTGATAGGGCAAGATGCCATGACCTTTGTCTTTGTAATGTTCAGTTTAAGCCCAAACTTCTCACTCTCTTCTTGTACGCGCATCAGAAGTCTCCTGAGTTCCACTTCACTTTCTGCCATTAAAGTGGTATCATCCACATATCTAAGGTTGTTGATACGTTTTCCACCAATCTTCACTCCAGCTGAAGACTCGTCCAGACCGGCCTTCCTCATGATGCACTCTGCATATAGGTTAAATAGGCAGGGCAACAGTATGCAGCCTTGCCTCACTCCTTTCTCGATTGGAAACCAATCAGTAAGACCATGCCCAGTTCTGACTGTGGCCTCTTGCCCTTCATACAGGTTCCCGAGGAGACAGATGAGGTGAATTGGAAGTCCCATCTCTTGGAGAGCTTGCCACAATCTGCTGTGATCTACGCAGTCAAACGATTTTGCATAATCAATAAATCAGAAGTAGATGAGTTTCTGGAACTCTCTTGCTTTTTCCATGATCCAGCGAAGGTTGGTAATTTGGTCTCTAGTTCCTCTGCCCTTGCGAAACCCAGCTTGCACGTCCGGAAGCTCCCAATCCAAATAATGCTGCAGCCTACCTTGGAGGATATTCAACACCACCGCTAGCATGCGAAATGAGTGCGATCGTGCGGTAGTTGGAACAATCTTTGGCCCTGCCTTTCTTTGGAATGGGGATGTAAACGGTCAGTTTACAACCTCCAATCCTGTGGCCACTGCAGGGTTGTCCAAATCTTCTGACATAATGTATGCAGAATGTTAACAGCGTCATTGTCTAGGTTTTGAAGCAACTCCGCTGGAATGCCATCAATTTCGCTAGCTTTGTTCTTAGCAAGTCTGGGTAAGGCCCATTCAACTTCACTCTTCAGGATGCCCGGCTCAAGATCAGTAATCACAACCGTCTTATGTTGGGTTTGCACAATCGGGTCCTTCTTGTACAGCTCTCCTGTGTATTCCTGCCACCTCTTCTTTATCTCTGAGGCTTCAGTGAGGTCCTTGCCCCGTTTGTCCTTTATCACGCCCAGCTTAGCACAGAAGCTTCCTTTGATATCTTTGTTTGTCTTATACAGAGCTTTTGTGTTCCTTAATTGGCTGTTGTCCTCAACTGCTTGGCACTGTATGTTCAGGAAGGCATTCTTATCTCTCCTTTCTATTTTCTGAAAATCCGCATTGAGAACCTTGTATCTTTCTCTTTCCCCCATAACTTTTGCCATCTTCCTTTCCTCAGCTATTTGCAAAGCCTCTTCAGATAACCAGTTTGCTTTCTTTCATTTCTTTTGCTTTGGAACTACCTTAGTAGCAACTTCTTGTATTATATCACGAACATCAGTCCACATCTCTTCGGGCTTTCTGTCTTCTAGATCTAATTCTTGAAATCGATTCCTCACTTCCACTGCCTATTCTAATGGAATTTGATCCAGATCATACCTGAAAGGCCGTCTAGTTTTCTGCGTTTTCCTCAATCGAAGCTTAATTTTGGCAACAAAAAGCTGATGATCGGTGCCACAATCGGCCCAAGCCTTGTTTTTACTGCTTGTATAGCGCTTCTCCATCTCTGCCGGCAAAGAATATAATCGATGAGATTCCTGTACAGACCGTCCGGTGAAGTCCATGTGTACAGGCGCCTCTTGTGCTGTTTAAAATGTGTATTCGCTATGGTCAGGTTGTTTTCTTGACAAAACTCTACTAGCCTCTGCCCAGCTTCATTTGGCTCGCCAAGACCTAACGTGCCTATATTTCCGGATATTTCTTCACTCCCGACCTTAGCATTCCAGTCTCCTATGAGAGAAACGACGTCTGATGATGGGGTGCGGTCTAAAAGGCATTGTAGATCCGCATAAAATCATTTTTTTCCACAGCATGTTTTCACGTGACATCTCTTGTTCTGCTTTCGATTTCATTTATGTATAGGAAAAAGGTCTCTGCTCAATCAGTGAAAAGGTCGGTGAAAACAAACAATGAAGACATAAACAACGCCGCTCGTAACGGGTACCGGTGGTTATTCACTGGACTGCCTTCGTATGTATTGTAATATTTTGAGCTCCTTAGTAAGCCGCATCTTAAAAATTACGGAGCACTCCGGCTGCTTATCTTGAATGTTCTTGCTGACCTTAAGCCATCAGTTCACGAATTCGCTACGCAAATGTTCTCGCGAAACAGGAAGTCTAATAACGCTCTTAATTCTACTAGCTTCATTTGCCCAGGTTACTCTGTATTTCCTGCTTTTTGTTTTGCATCACATGAAATTTTTTCAAGTGATATAAAGGATGCAGACACCTTTGTCATTGATGGCATGGCGGATTGTATTACTTCGCCAACCCAGAATACGACGTGACTGTTCGGAATGTTTTAATCCCTTCAGGCAAATAGCCGTGATACATCTCGATTAAAAATACAATGCCAACCAATTATGCAAGAGCACTGATCAAAGATTGAGAGGGAGCCTCTGTTCATACTCCGAACAAACTTTTCGTAAGGAGATTTGTCTTCGTTTTGTTAACTTACTTATCGGCCAGGCTAAGATATATCCACTTCTCGAAGAGTTGACTCAGCTTGCTATCTGATGCTCCCTAACGTGCCTTAGACGAAGGGCAGAAAGCAAGCGGCACAATGCTGGACATTTCAATTGCCACCTCAAAACGTTTGCAATAAGTGAGTCAGCCACTAAAAGTATATTCTGCGCAATTTCTTAAATACATTTAATCACCGCAATCTCAGTTTAAACTCGCTTGCTTTTTTTGTGTTCTTTTTTACAAAACATTAATCTTGCACTGTTTTCTTTCAACTGAGTCAACCTGTCTTCCTTATTGTAAGTTTGGTACAGCGGTAAAACTAACATTACTCAAACGCAAGCGGAAAATACAGCTAAAGGTACAAAAAATCAACGACTTTTAGCTAGCAGTAGGAATAAATTGTGGCTCTTGTAAGCCTGCACGTAATTGAGCTACATTGTAATCAGCTTACAATAAAAAGGCTAGTAAAATTGCCGGGAATAATAATCACGTCGTATTGGTAGGATTAGCCGATTTCAACATCAGCACAGGTTAAATCCATTTCTTCCCGGCAGCAACCTGTGTTGAGAAGGCTGGCACAATGCGCACAGGGTCTAAAATTCCTACTAAATATCCATATTTTATCGTTTTGTTTATCCCCACACTTATCTGAATAACAAACAGGCCTGCGAGAACACTACAAACTCATACGGCAATAATACGCCACGGTAGATGTATGGTGTTAGCGAAGGCAACATTGACACCCATACGTTCAAAACAAGAAACACACTTCAGCGCACTCTGAAGACAAAGGGACTCACTTTTGTCCCGCAGAATCACATGTCACCTAAATATAATATTGGCGCCACATTAAGGTTACATTTAATTCAATCCTTCCTGTAGCATTTAGGAGGCCGTCATTTTGAAGGGTGTCTTTCAGCGCTATCCAAATTTTCTCATTTATTTGGGCTCGAAGCTGCTATTGAAGAGAGCTGAAAACCAAACCTGGCCATTACAAGACGGCTCAGGTGGGAGAAAACTAGCTCTTCAATCAAAGTGATAGGCTCAGCTGACTTATTGCAGTAGAACCTGTAACCATCTGATGCAACCGCGGAATTCGATATATAATGTCGAAGAAGCATGGCTCGTATATATCCTTGCTTTATTATGTCGACCACACAGATATTTTGATAAATAATTTTAACAAAAATGTGAGACAAAGCCTAAACCGCTTAACATATATCAGTGACCGTTGCGCATATGTAAAACAGAGTGCACATAAAGGCTCGCGTGTTATAACGGGGAACAATGGAGAGTGACAACGAGTGACAGAATCTTTGCTGTTGCATAGCTCATCAGTCATTGGCAAATCGCGATTTCAGTTTAATCACGAAAATGGCGGCACAACGGCGCCGTATACAAAGCTTTGAGCTGACCCAGTTTTTTTAACGAGAAAACAACAAGAGGGTTTTCATAAGTGGGAAGTAGAACCTATGATAACCAGCATGATAACCAAACCTTAAAAACATTCAATCGGCACATTTTGAGGCAAGTGAGAGTCCGCAATTCCCAAGAGCACTTCAGCAGACGACGAGACGGCATCGATAAAAGACTGCTTCTTTGCCTCCTTCGCAACCACCTAACCGAACACGTAAATTCTCACTTGTGCTGAAGCAACGTCAAGAGTGTTGTAGATTTAAGAAAGTCAACGATGTTCTAATAAAATTTGTTAACTCTTTCACAAAACATGGCAACGAATTGTTTATTATACTTCTTTTGTTGCATTGCTTTTTAGATTGTTGTATACTTTGCTTGTTCGAGTAGTTTCCTGCCCAATTCCTGCTTAGGCCGCCGTCGCAAAAACTTCATTTAGGCACAGCCTTCGCCACTCGTGTACTTTCGCCATGAGGCAAAGGCGTAAAATGGAGAATATCGGAGAATATCGTACCCAGACATGACCAAAACCCCGTGGCGCTATTCCCCCGAGGGAGGAACTCCTCGCGCAGTCGCAAATTTGAAGCTTGTGCCCTGGATGCTCGCTTAATGCACCTCTCGGGACGAAAATTGCTGCCGTCGGATGGCGTACCTTGATTGGGTATGGTTTACCAGGCTATTCAAGCATGAGTGCTGCCATTTGGCGATAGAGACCTCACGAGCGTCCTACGAGCGCAGGGTTCCTGGCAAGCAGACGACGTCGTGAAGTTTCTCTAGCCGTCAGTATGCCAGAACACTGCCATACATCTAGTAGCTGTTGGACAGCGCCTAGCTTGTTCATAGAAATATCTATAAATTGTGCATACGACGCCTTTTGTCCATCTTATCGAGGCTGACTCAGAGTGTTCGCTACTGCCAAAGGATCTGGCAGCTATCGAGCAAGAAACTGCTCAAGAGCATTACAAGACAACTACTTGGCACAACAACGTCAAAAGGTTAAACGTTATGCTATTTTCGTATACGATGCTCAAGAACGCTTAGTGTCTAAGATATAACATTTCTAGGGAGAGCATCAATCAGATAGATGTTGCCCAAGGAGAGGTCCGCCTTGCACAATAAAATGTTTTATTTTTCAGCTTCTGCTGGGTCTGACAATAGTTTTTTCACACTTCAATACTTCAAAACCATGCGCCTTTCTCTCAGTCTATCTCTCGCTGATATTTAGACAAAGTGTCGCGCACCAATAGGCTAAACAAACCACGTGCAGTTCACATGAGAAGAGATCTAGAGGCGAAAATGGGAGGCGGTAAACATCACTTCAGAAATTTACTCTTTTTACTCTGCCTAGCTTCTTGATATAAGTGCTTATTTACGATGGTGCACATAAACATACCTACTGTCCCCTTTATCAGAAAACATCATGGATAGAGAGCATTTGCCCGTTTTGCTTCTTATGTGCTTTATAAATGCTTTATGGACGAAAACTCCGGACCCTGCAGCACCAGATGTAAAAATGGTAACGTACATCCTCTGTTTAATTTTTGGCCTAATAGCACCATAAATATTTTAAACGCTGGCGCGAGCACTCCTGCTAATAATGTTAGAATGAGTCTTGTAAAACAGATCGAACAATGTGTAAATGCGACAGATCTTTGATATCTTTATATATATATATATATATATATATATATATATATATATATATATATATATATATATTGTAAAGAAGACAAAGAACAGAAAACGCTGCGGCATCGCCATCACCATTCGCTCTTGTACCGCCTGTCAACAACGCAAGATTCCTCGCCACCCCGCTGGCCCTCTCCAGCCTTTACCTTGTCCAGCTCGCCCGTTTGATCGCGTGGGAATCGACCTTTATGGTCCGCTACCATGCACGGCCGCTGGTAACCGATGGGTCATCGTCGCAGTCGATCACCTGACCCGTTACGCCGAGACTGCTGCACTTTCCGCGGCGACAGCCCGAGAGGTAGCCCATTTTCTTCTACACCACTTCATTCTTCGACACGGCGCCCCTCGCGAGCTACTGAGTGACAGAGGTCGTGTCTTTCTTTCCGAAGTAGTTCAAGAGCTCCTGTCGTCTTGCAAATCGATACATCGGGCTACAACCGCGTACCACCCACAAACAAACGGCCTCACGGAGCGCTTCAACCGTACGCTTGGGGACATGCTCGCAATGTATGTTACATCTGAATCGGGAAGCTCCAACTGGGACCAGGTACTGCCATTCGTAACGTTCGCGTACAACACAGCCACCCAAGCAACAACTGGGTTTTCGCCCTTCTTTCTCTTATATGGCCGTGAACCATCTTGTACTCTGGACACAATTTTGCCATACCATCCAGATGCCTCTGAGTACAGTGCCTTGTCAGATATTGCACAGAAGGCCGAGGAATGCCGGCAGCTAGCTCGCACGTTTACCTCCAACACTCAAGGCTATCGCAAAGATCAGCATGATACCGATACCCCTGCTCCCACGTTCCTGGCCGACAGCTTCGTTTGGCTATGCGTTCCTGCCACCAACAAACTAGACACCAAATACCACGGACCTTATCGCGTCTTGGAACGCACATCCCCTGTGAACTACGTCATCGAGCCAGTCACCCCTTCTTCCGACCACCGCCGTCGCGGCCGCGAGGTTGTCCACGTTAGCCGCCTCAAGCCATATTACAACCCTCTGGTCGTCTCTTCTCCCTGAGTCGCCAGGATGGCGACTTCTTCACGCGGGGGAAATGTAAAGAAGACAAAGAACAAAAAACGCTGCGGCATCGCCATCACCATCGCTTGTCTCCGGCGCCCATCTCGCTCGCGCTGAAGCTGTGCCCTGCGGCTGGTAATTCGATCCCTTGTGCCCAAAGTACTGCCAGCGCTAGACGTTCCAACCAACCATTAAATCCACATTTCAATATATATATGTAACAACACATATTCTATAATATGGATGTGGTCAGGTAAGCAGAACAATCAATGTTACATGACCATTATGATCCTGGAGAAGGCGCTGAAAATGTCAGTTTTAAACACTATAATCTGGCTTAAAAAAAAAGCTGTAACTTCAACTATTTTCTTCATTATAGAATATGTGCACTTGATTTCAGGCAAAATATGAAACCTTTTGAGACAATGCAACAAATGCGACCAAATTTTGAAAACAAGGAAAAAAATGGACTGATGTGATGCCAGTTTAAAAGGAAACAGCATCTCTGCTTTTAATAATATCTCCCTGAAGAACCCATAGTACCTCAGAATCATTACGGACTGGAAAGGTGTTATACTATACTTTGCTTAAAATAAAAAAAATTATAGAAAGCTCAGAGCTTTTGCTTAGATTTGTTAATATTTAGCCCTGGATAATGGCACTGTACATCCAACAAGTTCTTGTCATTGAATTTGTTTCTCTTTGTTATGAAGACGATGTTACTGGGTAAATGTGCTGCTCGTCAGTTCTCTGTTCGTTCTCTATATTGCTTCGAAATTGGCCAGAGTTGAAAAATATAAAAAATGAACCAAATCGATTAGAAAAAAATATTACCATCATCGATTTTTATTTAAACTGCTGATACCAACACTCAGTTTTTAGAAATATTAGGCACTTATAAGTATTGCATATAGTAGAATAAAAAGTATAAAAATAAACAAATCTGTGAGCATGAATTATTTTACAGACTTTCTTAGCACTTCCACTTAAGAGAAAGGGTCTTAAACTCGATTCATTATTTGCGGAACTACACTTCGTTTTATCTCATGCAATATCCAAACCTGCTCATTGATTTTAAAGTTGTTTTCTCCTTGTTGGCAGCGTTCACGATTACTTAAAATAGAATAAATTTGCTATTTCGTGCATTTACGCCAACAAGCAAGTGATGCTTAAGCTTTTACTCTATCCTGTAGATGTTTCCTCATATGCGATGCAGTGGTATTCAATCCCGTTCATAATTTTATTATTTCGTACGCCTGTCTGATAAACATTACCAATAATATGTTTTTGAACAATTTTAAATCAAGTGCACTTACGTACTATCTTAAGCAGAATGCTGCGCCGCATGGTAGCATTGGTGGAACTATATATGTCTTTATGGCTGCGGCACAAATGAGCCGAGATAACCTGTGTCTTGTAGAAAGAGCTACCTTTTGGCGAATACAAGAACGAAGTGACATATACCTGTCAAACTAGTCCCTCCGTTGAACTGCGTTGACCGGCTTCGGTGACGTAGTGGTTACACACGTAGCGTGAAATCGTAGTGAATCGTGTATTAAAGGGGAACATTGTATGATTCTGCAGAGATCTGGCAGGAAAAAGAAAAAGACGAGGATTTGTCCTCGTCCCGGGAAGAGTGGGTCCTAATGAGTATTTCTCAGACTCCATCTTGACACCACCGCACTCCTACGTCAAAAAATGCACCCCACGGCACAGTAACAATGGAGTGGCTGCTTCTTTTTTTCTGCCTAGCTTCCCCTTTAGCGCAACAGAAAGCCCGCTAGTTTAACTGCAACAATTGTTGTCGACTTCTTTGGATGGATGGTCACCTTTGATGGATATTTGGTGCTCTGTTCTTGAGGTATTTCCGCCTATATATCCTAGGAGAGGTGAACACAACGCGATCAAGCCATCCACCTATTCTAGAAAGCCTCTGGTCTTGCCTTTATCTAGAACCTTTGCAGGTTATTGTGGATTGACCGTCCGCTTTGTTTCGCCTCAAATTTTCTCTGGTATAGATAGCGCCTTTGTCAATAATACCGGCCATACTGGCTCATTCGTGCCATAGGAGTGCCGACATATATAATTATATATAATTATATATATATATATATCATGCTGCAGGGGATTCTGCTTGCGATTGTACGTCAGTGCATTTGAGGTAAATCTCCTCCGGAAACATATTATTGCTAAATTTTGTCATAACTCATATAATAAATAATAAATACCAGAGCTCGTATAAATATCACAGCACCGCACAATAAAAAAAGATTACAGGACGGAGTAGAAGCGAAGCCATCGCTTCCGTTTCCCCATAACTGGCTTGAAATAGCGAATTTATTTAATTTACGCCATCATTACCTCATCCAACAAGCAGAAAACAGCTTTCTGACCACTGAGAAGGCATTGAATACTGCGTGAGATATAATGTGACTAAATTTAGAAAACAATGATTCGAATGTGTGACGCCTACTCTTGAAGGAAAAACCGAAACAATTCTATAGAATAAAATCATGCTCTATTCTCTATATTTAATTTTATATTTATATCCTACATAATGCAATACCTTTTATTGTAGTGTATTTAATGAAGAACTGAGTATTGTTATAGGAGGTTTAGATGAATATCAAAAGGGACGATGTTCTTGAAACTCGAATCAAAGTTGTTCATTTATTTTTTGGGGGCCGATTTCGAACTAATATGGAAGACGAATCGACAAATCCAGAGCTACAAACTTTTGATGTAGTAAAGAGCAAGGCCTGTGTAATATCACAAGAGGGTAATGCAGACAACTTATTGGATGGTGCCGGAATATTGGGCTAAATATTGTTAATGTTCTGTACAAGCTCTCAATTATATTAGTTTTTAAAAGCTTGAAAAATACAATGCAAAACCATTATAGTCCCTAATGATTTCGGTGTACTGAATGCTCTTCAAGGACATTTTGTTAACAATTGAAGATGGTGTTTTTTAAAATCAAAGTTAAAGTTTTCCCTTACTTTGGTGTTTTAGAAATTTGGCTGAATTTGATGCATTGTGTAGAAAGCACCGAACAGTCTAGAGCCTTACATTTGCTTGAAATTGAGAACGTAGATTCTATAGCCAAGAAAAAAAGTTTTTGTCACAACTAATAATTCTTGACAGAATGGAGGATTGAAAATATACTTTTTTTTTCAGTGGGTTGCTCCTGCAGCAAAGTTTCTGATATTAGGTATAAGACATAACAAAACCCTTATTAACTGTTCATAAATCCTGAATAAATAGATACATTAAGTAAAATGTATGCAGTGCAGTACGACCGGTGAGGAACGCGCCTTTGTGATTGATGATCTCTAGGATTAAGAAAAAGACGAGTGAGAGGCAATGCGAGTATGCCAGTGAATTATTCGCAAGCAGGCTATTTACATAGTGTTTACCACTTTTCTTGCAGCGATCGTTTTTCGCTCGCATTTATGTTGAAGTTGCGCCCAATAGACGTAAATGTTGAAATGAAAGTTGTACAGGCAGCGCTTAGCACATATCTCATTAAAACTATGACGTAACGTATTCTTAACAAAGAAGTGGGGACATTGTTGGAACACGTAAAATCAAAGATGTGTGTATTGAGTCAAAAAAGGAAGTGTGTCGTCCTGACAGCAGAAATGTAAATATTTCTAAATGACAGGTAAGTCTCAAAGAAGCAGCTATATACTACTTATAGTTATTGATATATAGCGATGTTGACGATTACGTTCTTCTTGCCTTATCATTTCAGTTCATGAACACATCACTACGCATATGGACGTATAATTCAACAGAACTTCCAAAGTGCTTCTGCCAAAACGACTTGGTTTGGAACATAACTGAGGACTACGTATACTTTAGCCGATCGTACACCTTGGACTTAGAAACTGTCCACACGGACCGCTTGAAAGGGACATTCAAAAAAGATAACAAAGCTATGATGCTAGTTGGACAAGGTGAGGGCAAAAGTTTTTCGTCTCTGCCGCTGTTTTAGACTATATCGAAAATCCCTCGGAAATGTAAAAGCTATTTCTTTGATAAGTACGTTGCTCGTGAATATATAGCCGTTGAGTCACAATTTTTCTTCTAGGAAAATCAGTGTTTCTGCCTAAAAACAGACATGAACAATTTGTTAACAAGTTGGGCATTCACTTTTTACGGAAAAGTACTGTTTTCTGAGCATCATGAAGGAAGAAATATTTCTGTGAGTTTAGGTGGTAGTAGTGTGTTTCAGAATCGAAATATACCCTCAGCGCTCGCCGAAAATTTTCTCTTTAGTTAAGAAAGCTACATTCTAACAGCGGTCTTGAAAACATACCTCAACCAGTGAATCGTCCTCGCGAATTTAGCCATGTATACAGATTTGTGGGTTTAACATGCACTGTCATTGAAAACTAGTCAGATGATATCAAAATACATAGCTGAAAGTTGCGGAAATCGAAATACATAACACACTATGAATGAACGCGAGAAAGATGGCAAGTGAAGTAAGTAGGGAGAGTGTTTAAAAGTTAAAGCATCTCAGCGTTAACAAGTGCTAAATGCGAGAGTGCAGAGTGATTCACTAGCCCAAATTCCGCTTCCATGCGCAGGTTAGAGCAAAAATTTAAAAACAGCTTAGCCTGCTCTAGTTTTACAAGCAGAACGCTAGAGATAAGCACGAATTAAAATATTGTGGATAAAGGTAAACGCTAGAAAAAAATTTCGACCTTAGGGTGATGCAAAATGATATGTGCAGAACGAAACTTTTTGCTAATAATCTGAAGGCAATGCCCCCTTGAATTGTGTTCGTGAGCCATGGTACCACCCGACAATTAACACGTCACGAACTTTGAAGATAAAACACCGGTTTATTCCGGGACAACAAAAACCACAAGGTGCTACAAAGGTATTGTAGAGAACGAAATAGGAAAAGAATGCTCCAAATTGCGCCTAAAAAGCGGGTCCGATCGTCGAGCAAAGAAGCTTTATGTAAACAATACAGACCAGTACGGCATAAAGACGGGCGGCGGGAAAGGCAGCCACTCACGTCGGGTACCGCCACGGGATCCGTATCGAGGCATGCACGCCAGTGCGCCTCCGCTGTAGGGCCAGGTTGGGCTATAAATTCGTAACTTAGTCCGAGAACATTGCGGCGGGCTGCAACAGGCCGTCACAACAACGGTGTCTACACGCACCGTGTCCTAGGGTAGCAGGAGTCTTCCAGAAAACTCCCCACGCCGGCTGCATGCTCCGCGCTTATCTGGAGGCTGTCGAGTGCCCTCGCACACGGAAATAAAAAGGAAGCGCGCGAGTGCGGGGAGCGCACATGCTTGTGTGCCTAGGGCGTTAGTAAGCCGGGGGGGGGGGGGGGCACAGGGCTATCTTTCAGATGACAAAAATAATATATATATATATATATATATATACAGATCAATTAAGGGGTTATAATACATGAAGGAAAGAAGCCAACAGTCGGCGAGGCCAAAGAAAGCGTTGGGGATGGTACTTTCTCTTTTTTTTTAATGTTTACTTGGATAATCACAGAAATTAGTAGTGTAATCTGTTTAAGGGAAAGATAATTAAACACAAAGTATAAGAAAAAACAACGTGCCCATGGTGGGAGCCGAACCCACGACCTCCGAATATCGCGTCCGGTGCTCTACCAACTGAGCTACATCGGCCGCTGTCCCCCCTGCTACTTGCTTGGGTATTTATGTTGTCTGTATACGAACCTTGAGAGTGTTCACCAGCGCCACCCTCAGCCAAAGCGGCGGACGTGGAACGTCCTTTGTTACCGCCAGCGTCACGTAGAACGTGATCAAGAGCGAAGGCGAAAGCTGTGCTAGAACCCTCTTACGCTACCTATGGCCTCAAGACTACCAGAACCGAGACCCTCGTAAGCTACAAGCAGATCAATTAAGGGGAAATGAGGGTGCTCGTTATAATACATGAAGGAAAGAAGCCAACAGTCGCTCAACAGTGTCTTGAGGCCATAGGTAGCGTAAGAGGGTTCTAGCACAGCTTTCGCCCTCGCTCTTGATCACGTTCTACGTGACGCTGGCGGTAACAAAGGACGTTCCACGTCCGCCGCTTTGGCTGAGGGTGGCGCTGGTGAACACTCTCAAGGTTCGTATACAGACAACATAAATACCCAAGCAAGTAGCAGGGGGGACAGCGGCCGATGTAGCTCAGTTGGTAGAGCACCGGACGCGATATTCGGAGGTCGTGGGTTCGGCTCCCACCATCGGCACGTTGTTTTTTCTTATGCTCTGTGTTTAATTATCTTTCCCTTAAACAGATTACACTACTAATTTCTGTGATTATCCAAGTAAACATTAAAAAAAAAAGACAAAGTACCATCCCCAACGCTTTCTTTGGCCTCGCCGACTGTTGGCTTCTTTCCTTCATATATATATATATATATATATATATATATATATATATATATATATATATATATATATATATATATATATATATGTATATATATATATATATATATATATAAGACAATGCACAGGTGAGCATAAAAATTTACACGAAGGAAAACAAGCTTCCTTTTTGAAGTGCCCACATATACAGGTCTCGCATTATGTTCATAGGTTGGCTATTTGAGAGATGTTTAGAGTTGCGAGTTACCTGTGCGCAGTGCTGCTGAGCCGCTGAATCCTTAGAAAAATTCGAACGCATTGGTCCAATCGTCTTCTTAGTTTGAATAGATTTCTAATTCTAGGAATGCATTATGAGCCGCACGTTTGGATTTGAAACTACATCCCTTAATTTCCAACTTGTGACAAACTACGCACCTTTATTTAGGCAAGAGCCGCTCCCCTCTTGCGTCGAAAATTCTATTGATATGTATCCATGCAAGGACGCCTGGACAGTAGTATAAATACGCAAAATTGATTACCAGTTCTAAAAGCAGGTGCAATATTCTGACGACAATACCGTTTTATAACAAAGGCAAAATATCTGTTTATGCGCTTTTCTGTCTCAAAGCGACTCAGACTATGAGAGGCGTCGTAGTGAAGAACTGCGGAAATTTCGACCACCTGATTATTCAATGTGCGCTGACATCACTGAGAAAATGGGCGCCTTGCTTGTCGCCTCTACGGAAAAGCGGCCACCGAGGCTGGGATTCGATCTCGCTGTCTTGAGCACTGCAGTCGGGCCTCGCCACGACAGGACGACAAAATGGTCCGTAAATATAAACATGTTCCCATATTCCACCATGATTGTTCGAAATTGCATTGTGGTCCACATGTTTTCCAGTAAATCATTATAAAAATACATGCCACTTTTCGAAAGCCCCGCACACTACGTCAAATTATATTAGGTCAAAGAGAGCTTTGTAGGTGCGAAAAATTACCTGGATAAATTTTCTCTTTCTTTTCTACAATGTATTCTGCGCTTATGTTTTTCCCTACACAGCGGGTGGCGTTGCTTCCTACACTGAATTGTTATGGTTCGCTACTCAAGACCTCTGCTGTGGAGTTTTTGCTATTACGTTAAAAACTGGTATGTATGAAACTCAATTTCCAAAGCTTTAAGATGAATAGCAAAACATCTTTTTTGGACTACACTTTTTATCAGAATGTCTAAAAGCGTTTTGCGCCTCTACCATTATTCTAAGCGTTAACATTTTTCCTATTTTGGTGGTTTTGAAAATACTCTGATGTACTTCTGAGAAAAGCATCACCTGTGCGGTGCACCGTCTTCTTTTTAAAATTACAACTCTCACAGGTGCCTGAAATGGCCGAAGAACGGTAACAACAGGAAATGTATATTATGAGAGACTGAGTGCAAGACGACAATTCTCTCTGCGTGCCTAACTGAGCTCTAAAACAGCGCCTCACTGAATTCATAGGAGCGCCGTGGAAGGATTTTTTCAACTTAAGTACTAAATTCTTAGAGTTCAAATTATGAGTTATAATGATTTTCGTCGGCTGTTAATCACTATATCAAGTTAGTTTACGGTACTTGTCTGATTCGAGTAGATTTCAAGTGTTCGCATCGATTCCACGACGGCGACGCAAAGCAAGCCAGGTCGCACCGATAACGCCGGATTGCTTTCTTTTTGTAGCAACGCTGCTATGCAGTTTAGACCAAAAAAAAAGTATAAGAACGGAGTTATCTTGTAGAAGTTTCCAATAGCATTATCAATTGCTATATGATAAATATCACCATGACCAAGGTTGGCCAAAATGGGCTAGGTTTGAAGACCGTTGTGAATCTTTCAAGCTTAGGAGGCAACATGTTGGCGCCACCGGTGTTACCGGAGGGATGGCTGCTTGTTGCGCTCAGCTGTCGCCCGAGCGTATGCGAGAATGCGATTTCTTTTGAACGAAGTGGGCAAGCGTCATGCACAAATTTGTATAAGCAACTATCGACGATAAAATGCCAATTTGTTGGTTACTTTGAGCTCTGAAGTCGAACGATTTAGCTTTGAGTAGCAATCCATTGTACGCGCAGAAATACGTCACTCATTTGAGTGCAATTTGTTCAACATTTGGGCGCCACTACGGATGAACGACAGCAAAGACATTTAGCACAACTAAGTTCAGAAGTGGCTTCCAAGTTAGTGAGACTAACCAAATGTTGAACGCAGAGGCGCCAGCGCAGCGGCGAAATTCCGATGGAAGGTAAATTCAAAGCGTCCGGAGTTCTGTATTTTTTTCCGAGCAAAGGAACGACTCGCGTTTAAGTTTGATTGCAGGACTAACTGGGTTGTATTTTATAGCTTATGTGATGTCCGCTGAAGTTATGCGTCAGAGTGTTTAAACGTGTTGTTTATTATACCCAAGGTTTATGTGCAGCCATTAAAGATGTTGCAGCGAAATAGTGCGCCGAGGGGACCAAGTCGTGTTCCTGTGAAGGAGGCGCCGTGGGCCTTGGTCATCGAAGGCTGGCCTCTTCCCACACAGGCTTATATAATTCCATCTGCTTACGAAATGGTTGATGTCAGCTGGCCTGCGCCGTGGACGGGTTATCAAATGTTCGATCGGAGGGCGCTTCTTCACAGACGAGAGTAAACACACGGCGGCTGATGGTGTGATATACGTACATCGATGGGATTCAACCGATTGGGATTCGGTTAGAAGCGTTGAAGAGAGGCCGCTGTTATGCGACCTCAGTTCGGCATCATCACCAGCGTCACGCAGTCGTTTGGGCTTTGAACACACGGTTTTATTAAGGCTACCTGTACACTCGAAGGACAAAAGCTAGGAGCAACGAGGCCTCGCCTCATAGGACAATCCGGCCATTTCTCCGTCCTCACGATGCACTCAAAAAGAAGCAGTCCAGCGGATGCTGGTGCCGATGGGGCAAAATATTGAGTGGTACGTCATCATTTTTTTATTTCGATAACCCAGGATAAATTGGTATGAGATGGCACTGGGAAACGTATTATCCTTCAAAAGCTTCAAAGAGGTACATTTCACATCGCTCTGAAGATATTTTCTGCAATGGATATTTGCTTTTTGTTCGAAGCGGAAACATGAATGTGGCTTATCCATCGTAGGTAATTCATAGGCACCATGACTGGTGCATTCTTGTAAGCGTAGACCCTTTGGCAGAGCTGATCAAATTGTTTTCCTGTGTATTGCGGAGGTAATCCAAAATAATAATTATGGCTAGCCCTAGTTTCACAATAATGCGCTCGTGTGTAAGCAAGCCCGGGATTAAATTGTATTGAAAGACATCTGCGACCTTTGTTTGAGTTGTACGTAATACTTCTTTTCAATAACTGGACGGTACAAATGCCTCCGTATTATACTCTGAAGGGCTATTTGGTTCATATTAATTGAACAAGTAAAACTGCGCGAAAACGACGGGACGTAAGAAACACACAGGAACAAACAAGGCGCAGTTTTTTTTTTTTACAGCTGGCTTAAATAGCCTGTATAGCCTTAAATGTATCGAGGATTCGATTGAGGCAGCATATTGGCATGAATAGGGAATTAGTAATATAACACTGCCGCATTTCAAATGCATCATTTCACACTTCTGTGGCCGTTCTCGGCAATGGCGCAAAGGGTTGATGCGCAGGGTAGTAAGTATGCAATGAGATAATTATTGTGTGTCCTTACGGCTGTCCTTCTATCTCTATCGAAAGAAGCTTCAACCTTACTCACATTTTCTTTTTGTCGCCTTGCGTCATCGGTAAGCTTCATCCTTATATTGAAGAACTCAGCTTTGCAGCTGAGTAAAGCAGAAAAAATTTAAACAATATTTTTCACACGGTAGAATTTTTTCTCAGTGTAAACACCAGAGCGGAGGAGGCAAGCTCATAGATGTGCCCTGTGATTGTGGACTAAGCAAAAACTACGTACGCAACACTTATAAGTAATTAAAGGCTATCCTCTCTTTCTCATTCAAAGGTACAAGCCGTCTGCTAACACTCGCATCATGAACACGTATAGAATTGCAACAGGAAAAATGCGACTCTTTGAACACGACAACTGCGCAGCGCCACCTAGGTCCAGTGCAGAGCGTACCAATAAACAAGATGAAGAAAAATTTTAAGCCATAAATAAAATTTACCAGGCTCTCAAATCGGACGATGAAAATAAATGAGTATACCCTGTAATATCTTCCCGCAGGGAAGACACGACTGGTGGCCGGATATGAAGCTCCTGCATGTACTCCGACTTGCGCCTACAAAAAATAAATAAATAAACAACTGGTTGGAAGCGATAGCAACCATATTTCTTATGGAAGTGGAGGTACCAAATCCCGCTACCTTCGGCAGCGCTCAATAGAAACTCAGCGAAGAAACATATCAATGAACTCGTCAAAGGTGACGATAACAGCCAGGAGTAATGTAGGGGGTGGGGGGCAAACGCGAGTGGCTGCAATCACTCGCGAGGTGCGACTGATCTCATTGGATGTTGCACCCCAAAGAGAGTGATAAATCCGTGCCTCGGCTCAACCAAGAGTTAGAAAACCACGAGCGTATGATTGTTCCAAGAGCTACAAGAAAAAATGATAAGAATGCACGGCAGTGGTTATTACCACTAATAGATAAGATTACAATGGTCCGTGACAATATCTACAAGAGGTACCAACAACGTTTTGACTGTCGTATCGGTGGTGATGGCAGCGCTTCTTTAATTATAATGACATCTTCGGCCGCGTGCCTTCCTCGAAACAATTATAAAAGCCAGCCAAACAAGACAATATAATACAAGTACCTACATCTTATGATAGAGGGAAATGCAGGCCGCTCTATGTTGATATGAGGGAATATAGCTGGTTGCATGACTCTACGGCATAGTCATAAAAAATAGTATATTCAATTTCCACTTTTCTAGGTGCAAATCATATTTGGCGCCAATAAACCACACAGCATAGTGCTATTACCAGCTCAATCTAGTATTTCATGAAAGACATGTAAAATATGCGTTCCTGCTTAAACAGCGCGTTATGATGTCTTTATTTCCCGCCGAGTTGCCCAAACTTGTGTCAACATATGCTATGCTCGTCTGCGCCACTAGAAGTTTTTATTAAGCAATTTTCGCCCTATGAAGATGTGTAAAACAGTTGTAAGCAATGCTGAAATGGCGAAGAATATGATTCTTAGTCAGGCTATACCGGTATGAATGCATAGATGACCTAAAAGGTAAAGTACGTGTATTAGAAGAATAGATAAAGTGCTATACAAACCGGATACCGAGCGGGTCTCGAGAGCTGTGTTTCCATATTCACTCTCTGCACCGAAGTATACGCTTCGACTGGTATTAGAATCCATTGCTTTTTAATATACAATCGCAACAGTATATATAAAATGCCGCTCTCTTTTTACTTCCAGGTGCTATTCCTTCGTACGAACTGCGATTTAAAGATACTAAACGGATAGGCAAGCCTGACATACAATGCAATGAATATTTTGAGCGTGTGCCAAAAAAAGGCGAAGTAATTTACAATCCAGAATGTAAACGATTCTTCCCCCCGAAAACAAACATGCAGACTAAAAAAGGACTTAGCTGAGAACTTCAGAGCCCGTAGACGCATTGTTCTACTGTGCAAAGGATGGAATAACTCACAGCCAATTCAACTGAAAAACACCTCTTGATTTATGCTAACTCTGGATGAGGCCAAACTGAATGCACGAGTTATAAAGAAGGTGTATATTGTAAGGCGGCGTCTCTTGGAATAAAGTTGAACATATGAACTTTAAAACTAAATACATCTTCGGGATATTCTTGCCATATCTCCACAAACAACCATTTCAGTGCATTGTTTCTTGTCACCTCGGTCATTAAACCGAAGCAAATATGTATTGCACTGCAGCTGGAGCTGTATGTACACTTCATTCTCACGAACCATGATGCGAATGTTGTTATCATTGAAATCACAGGTTGTGAGTGAAGAACAAGAGACACTTTGAAAACAATGTATTGTGTGTATCGAATAGGTCAGTGGGCTGTGACTTCTGCATCTACAACAGATTTAGAAAAATTGAGCCTAGTTCAAAAGCAGGTTATAATGACTTTCTGAAGCATTTCTTTCCTTGCTTCGTTCTAAAGCTCCATCCCCAAAGTAACGAATCATCAACTTTGCAGTTGACAAACACCGCAGAACAATTTAAAACTTTAGTTTCCCGTACGGTAATCTGTTTTCTCAACTGTGCAGGCTTTGCCAACACTGAAATCATAGACACGACATAGAGCTAGTGTGGTAACAATGCGGGTGTATGAACGCAACGACTGCATTGACGACTGAGTAAGACGCACATATCTTTTGCAACTATAACCGTGTGCAGAAATATAGCTGTACATATATGTAAAATGCACACATGAACAAAAGTAAACTTGGTAACATCTGCCACACATACCATTGACAGTTTTTGCTTTTGGCATCGCTGCCAATGGCAGTGCAGCAATCGCCACAAGTACACCGGCATCTTTGGGGACCCTGATGTTCCGTTTTTAACACAATTTGAAAGAAAACCAAGCAATATTAGAAAACACAAAGCTGCTGTCATTTTTTGAATGACGACAAAATAGGCTGCCTTATACTGATAGGAACACAAATACCTCTCTATCACGCTGTGTCAGATATTCAAATTTAGTATGTTAAAATGAGATACTTCAAGCATATACCATATCGCATCAATGAAAAAACCCAGTATAGTGCCACCATACACTAAACATGACTATCTTAGTACACTGATTGAAGTGGATTATGAAGACGGCGCGAAAGGGACGAGGACAAGGAAGGAACACCAACACCTTGTCCTCGTCCCTTTCGCGCCGTCTTCATAATCCACTTCAACCATGAACCAACTAGCCAAGAGCAAAGTACTTCTTAGTACACTCAAAACTCAATTTAACAAACACGATTTTTTGAATCCCTCCATGTGAAGCGTACCCCCGATTCCCCATCAGACTCCCATGGGGTCCAGTGTGTTGAATATCTCGAAATAAAGTAACCCATTTCCTGATCTGTCCCAATTTACCTAAAGCTTTTTTTTAAATATGTAGGTGAAAATTGCAATTTGTGGTCTTTTTTTCTGAGAATGCAATAAAATTGATTGACTGCGAGCGAACGGTAACACTACGGAGCGCCCTGATCCCGCTTTAACTGAACTGGGCATGCAAACATGAGATTTATAATTTAGAATTGAATTTGCCAAATAGCGGCTGAAGCGGTTGCTGCCCTTTGTCTACTGCGGCAGTTTGCCTTAACACAATAGGTAACAGAAGACGTGCTGGGTGCCCATAGAGCGTGCGCGAAATCCTTGCGGGTGCGGCAAAGATCACCGGTTTCTTCGCTGAGATATACATTAGTAGTTTCCTGCGGCTCTTATAGTGTAGGTAACAATTTTTGCGATTTCCTTTGATGGAAGATCGTGGTTTCTGGTTTCCCGTCTGCGTCATTTCTTTTTCGGGTGCATTACACTTTGTCAATATGACGTGCGGGTAGATTTCTGGATGCCGCTATACCATACAATCGAATATATTGAAAAAGTGATAGAGGAATAGCCTACTAAATTAAAGAAGTTGCCGCATTAATAAAATATCTTGTGGCTCCCCTGAATATCGTTAATCGTTGTTCAACTGTATATAAAATACATATTGGTGATGAGTCAGCGAATGTTTGCCTCGATAGTGCCAGCAAGTGATGCGATCTACAAGTATAATCCAATTATTTTATACTCGTGTCCGGCTGTAGACTGCCTTTACTCCCGCTTCATTTAAGCGACGCATGCTGATTGCATGCAGAAGCTCGCATAACATCAACGCAGGCAAAACGGAAAAAACGATGCACTCAAACACGAGACATGTAAGGCTACGCTGCCTTTCAGATAAAGGAAAAGCACATGTGAGTCCTCCTAATACGCCTAAATCTACGGCGTCATCACTTCAAACTGCGCCATTAGGTTACTGATGGCAACTCAGCACATAACGTATTTTCCATCCTGCTGATATGGAATAACTAATTTCATTTGGAGCTTCAATGTATTCTATTTGCGCTCAATATTTTGCAAACTGCGAAAGGTTGCGACTAAACAATTGGCAAAACTACTCTTGCTGCACTCGTTTTAACCTAAGGGCCATGGGTTATGATATCAAAAAACTGCGCTGCCCTCTAAATACGATAGTTAAAATGATATGCCAATTAGACAAAAAGTAATGAATTGACAGGTACATACGAATGCTCATTAGTGGGATAGGGTTGCCATAACTCGTCAACCGAGGGTCCCACTAGGTTAACGTTTCATATTTCCTTTCAATTGCATAAGAAGAACAAGAGCCTGCAGTTCCTGCCAATTTATACATGTGATTTTCTCGTCATTTTTCACAGCACACACAACCCATTTCAACTTCGTAATCACTCCTATTAGAGGCAAAGCCCTAATATTGCACTCACAACATCGACGCGGTGATTAGTGGAAAATTGTACATTTTTTTGGTCCAGTTAAAACTGCTCAGATATTTGAATGTGATTATACGTCATGCAATGAATTTAAAAACTGAAGGAAGTAGGTGGTGCTTCTTTTTTTTTTTTTTTCCAAGGAACTTTATTGACAAAACCAAATAAAATGTACAAACACTGTTTGGACCGATAGCTCAGTAGGCTAGTGGCCGGTCCAAATACAAATATTACTCTCAGGTTCAGCCATAGAGGATCAATGATTGAAAGGAACAATAATGATATTAACGCAACATTACTGCTATAGTTGCGTACATAGGCAAGAATACAGCAAACTGCAAGTAAAATAATATACCCACATAATTATGAGCACCAAATAAAATCGATAAGCATAATAGTACTACAATGAAGAGAAGGAAAATTAGAAAGAATATGGTTACAAAGTACAATAAAGTGCAAGCGAAGTACACGATACACTCACAAAAATTATTGCGCACACGCTATTGCATGTGCGCAACAACAAATACAAGTGTAAAGCATGTTTCAAAAACTAGGCTACATGTGGGAATTTCACTAAGAAAGCAATTCAGGCAGAATTTGATTAGACTGGTAATATAGTTTACATGTCAATTTAAAATTTCTGGTGGCTTTTACCTCGATCGGCAATTCATTCCATATTTTAACACCATTGAACTCCATCAGTCGTTCACCATACACATTTCTACATTTGGGAAGGTTAAAATTACAGTTAGATGCCTGCCTAGTATTACGCGAAGGCTGGACAAATAGGCTTAATGGAAGGGGGGAGTTAGTGCTAATTATATTGTTGATCACAAGCGCAACTTTGTAGTTACGCAAGGTTAGGTACGATAGTATATTGTTGGCATCAAAAATGTTGCTGCTGGATTGATCAAAATTACTAGTTGTTATTGCATTCAATGCCCGCTTTTGAAGACGATGTAAAGGCGACAAATATGTTTTATATGTTAGACCCCAAGATTCACAGCAGTAACTGATATGTGAATGGAAAAACGAGAAGTAGAGGGAACGTAGTATATCGTAAGGAAAATAGTATCTCGCCTTAATGAGCGTGTGGCACCCAAAGGCTAATTTTTTGCATACGTTGTTAATTTGTTCTTTCCAGTGTAAATGGCAATCAAATATAACCCCTAAATATTTAAAAGAAGAAACTGGTTCTATTAACGAGTTACCTAGAGTAAGTGTAAATGTATTGTTAATAGTCTTGTGTCTAGAATGAAAGATTATATACTTAGTTTTGGCAATGTTCAGCGTTAAGCGATTGTTGAGGAACCAGGAAGACAGCATTGTCAGCTCATTCATTATGATCGTCTGAATTTCCTGAAGAGATTCCCCAGTAACCACAAGAGCGGTGTCGTCTGCGTACAGTAGTACTTGAGAAAAGCGTAGCACTTGCGGGAGATCGTTTAGATAAAGTGAGAACAACATGGGACCCAAAACCGAACCCTGTGGCACACCACAGGTTACATCGTTCACATCTGATATAAAATCATTAATAAGTATTCTTTGCTTACGGTTAGATAGATAGCTGTGAAAAAATTTGGACGAGTTATCGACAAAACCGTAACTTTCCAACTTCTGCAACAATATAGGATGACATACCGTATCAAATGCCTTTTGAATATCTAAAAAAACAACAACAGCTATTTTGTTCTGATGCAGGGCAGAATTAATAGCTTGTGATAAAGTTAACACTGCTGTGGAAGTTGACCTATTTTCGACAAATCCATGTTGCTGAGGTGTAATGATATTATTGTTGTGAAGAAATATTTTTACTTGTTTTGCTATTAGTTTTTCGAAAAGTGTATTAATCACACTTAGTACAGATATCGGCCTGTAACTACCTGGCTGGTTACGATCTCCTGCTTTATATACTGGAACTATTTTAGCAACTTTCAGTGTATCAGGATAGCGATTATTTTCCAGGGAACGATTGAACAACGATTAACAGCACCAAACAAACATCAATTAACTGCTTCACGAGGGTAGTAGATGCGTATTTCACACGTTTCGGAGCAGTGAAATGCATACATGTAGCCTGCAAAATCAAACGTAGGGTGCGTGGCCTATTAATAAGGCGATTGTTTCATACGGAAACGTTGTTACATTTCTCGCTTGCAAACACCAGTAGAAATTTCAAAAAAATTTACATTCAGCTGTTTCAGAGGGAAGCAGAAAACGTCTAATATAAGAAACTTCCTTTTTAAAAACTAGAATATTACAGCAGACGGTTAAATATTTACACTATCTTTTTACAGTTATTGATAACTCAGAATTGATTTTGGTGATTTAGCATATAGACTAGAGCATCCCCAATCCATATTTATAACAGCTATGTAATTACAACTATACGACAGTGGACGCGGTCTTCGTTGCGAAAACAGTTAGACGCAGGCAATGGGAGAAGTTTGGTGTGCGTTTATAATCCTGAGTAGCTGATTTCTCCCTCCTTTCCCTAATTACGAAACTGCAATACATGTACTTTCATAGTGGCATCGCGCATTCAGTCTTGAACGTCTCGTCTTCTCATATAGCCGGATTCGCTATGGGGAGCTAAACCCATAATCTAAAAATCAAATCTCAAGCGCTTATTGATGGAAATGTGCCATGCGTTAGATATTCGCTCGCATTTTTTGGCTGTCAGTACTTGGATCGCTTCGGCATGAAGCTGACGTGTGAGAGAGAACGAAGTCACAATAAGTAGTGCTCGCACAGGAATAAGATTATTTTTCATTTGTATTATGGGACACTGTTTAGGCGAGCAAGACGTGGCTTCAAGCCGCACTCACACAAATTAAGCATTTACTCAGCAGTTATTTTGTGGTCAAATTTGAGCATCCCACCTAGACTATAGATTTATTTCAGTAAAGTGCGAACGTGTTTGTGTTGTAACTTTTTTCTCGATCTCGAACGATTAGATCACTAAAAACTAATGATGCGAATAAAAGAAATGAAAGTTCGAAGATTCAACATGCCTTGCCTGAAATATAGATGACCTTGATCCCGCTATTCCTGGAGGTGGCGCGGTGATAAATTAGCGCTTTCGAATATTGTTCTCGTACTGAATGAAACAAACACGATTTCAAAACGGCTTCTTTATCCGCTCACAAGAAATAAGTTTAGCGCATGATAGGGCAACGAAAAACATAAAAGCCTACCTCCTGACATTGCAGTTATGGTTCAGGATGCTTCTTTCCACTGCAAAAACCAGCCCCAATATTTCTCTAAATTTTATAAAACACCAAAAACTAGCAAAAAGCAAAGTTGATATAGGAGTTCTTGCACGTTCTGGGTGTTAAATCATGCATTCAGTAATGGGCATGTGCGAAAGAGTATTAGTGCTCATCAAGACCAGACAGAGAACGCTAATTGTAGCAGGTCCCATAAATATTATTTACAGTTGCTTGATAATCTACCATGAAGCTCTCTGCAAACAATGGCCAACACTGTCAACTGAAATTAATTCCTGGTTACCCTCAAATCCCTGCCAAACGACGTAGGGTCTAGCCTCACCCGACAACTACAAGACCGGTTGCAATGGATTCACTGCAAATTGTAAGCAACCTTGACAAGAAAACCTTTATAGATTCGTTTTATGCACTTCCTATTCCGAATAAAAGTTTCACCACAACGCAACTTATAATGACGCTCACATTCTATTTTAACCGACACTTGATTGCAGCCTGCTATAGCTAACAGGAAAGTCTTCCCTGAAAACAACACTTGCAGCATACACCCGCGTAATCTGGCTGAGAGAAGAGATCGTGAGGTATTGATAGCTATGAGAAATACTGCTTCGTCTTTCACGTCATATTTCAAACCGGCGTTAGATATAGTGAGTTGTCTGGTCATCATGACCCTATAAATACTTGATACGAGCTTGCTACTGACACCCACAACTTTGGCCACACATTTGTTAGTGATCTGCCTAAAAGCATAACTGCCGCTACTGAACTCTTCCCTATTTATAGCGAGTACTTTGAGCGACTAAACTTTCTCACATGTAGATAGGTTCGTTTTGAAACAGCCGTAAAAACTTTCTTATGATATTATCAACGTTTTATTAAAGTTTATTTTCTTGCAGCCAACCTACTCGTGATATATTATGTTTGGATTTGTTTTTCCCTGATGTTCCAGAAAATGTGGATTCAATCAGACATCAAAATGGCTTCTGTGACGCCATGCTGCTTAACATGCACCTCCATATCCCGGTAAAAGAATCGAAGGTAATTACAGATTACAGGGGTGATAATTAGGACCTTATCAATGCTGATTTAGACAAACTTCCCAATGAAAATTCTTGCCCTCGTTCTTCAATCGCCTGTTGACAGAAATTCACGCTATCCAAATGCACAATTTCTGTATTACAAATACATATAGTCATTTCAATTTCTAATGCCAAAACGAATTTGTGGTTCACAAAAGATCTTTGACAGATTGAAAGTCTGGAAATCAGAAAAAAATGGTTTTAGCAGAATGCCTAAAGCGTGGTAAACGCATCCACGTTTTCTAAATACAAAGAGTGTCTTAAATCCTTGGGTGATGGTAAATCGAAATATTTTTCACGTGATCTCATGGCTATCATCATGATTAATCCTTCAAAAACTTTCGTGGCTAATAATCCTTAAGCATGACTCAGTTCATATTTCGTTCCATTATGATAATCGATTACATTTTTGCAACAGTGCATGCTCATCTGCATTTAATGTGTATGATAAATATGGCTTTACAATCAAAGTCGGTTCTAATAGGCGGATTGTAACACTACCCGATTTCCAATGCACGTCACCAATTAACTTCACTGCAAAAACAATTGCATCTCGAACAGCAAATTTTAAAGTATCCGCATTGTCTGGTATCTACATCAAGTGCGTCCTACGTGAATTTTTTACAGTTTTCTTCAATCACATGTGTTCGCCAGTTACCCTTGGATTGTGACAAATCTTCAAGGCAACCCTCATACTTACGTCTGGTAATAAATATTCTTGTAGAAAATACCGAGCGATTTCACTCACGCGCATTTCCCGAAAATTACTAAGAACATAGAATAGCATCAAATATCTTCCTTCAGCAAGAATCTAATAACTTTTTTTTCAATTAGAGTGAAGTTCGAAAGACATGCTCTTGAGAATCACAGTTGTTGGAATATTCCACTGGTATTCACCTTCATATGAATAAGAACCAGCGAATAGACAGCCGTTTTATTTTTTCAAAAGCCATTGGCAATGTCGCCCACACCTACATCGTATACTATCAGATCTTAAACTCGATACCCTAACAGTATCTGCTCGCAACTTTCTGTCGTCGCCTCAGCATTTGTCAATAGCAATGGCTTTTCGGTGCCCTTGTCTGATGTAACTTCCTTGGTCCCGCAAGGCTGTGTACCCTCAGCCCTTTACTGGTTTTGATATATATATATATATATATATATATATATATATATATATATATATATATTGATTTGCTAAGCAACTCGGAGGATGAACTGCAAATAAGGATGTGTATAAGGTAGGCTTGAAAATCAATACGCAGAAGCCTAAGGTAATGTTCAACAGCCTCGGGAAGAAACAGCAGTTTACATTATGTAGCGAAGTACTGGAAGTAGTTGGCGAATATTTCTACTTAGGGCAGGTAGTAACCGCCGATCCGGACCACGAAAAAGAAATGACAAGAAGAATAAGATTGGGATGGAGCGCATTTCGCAAGCACTCGCAGATTATGACCAGCAGCTTACCGGTATAGCTAAGGAGGAAAGTATACAAGAGTTGCATCTTACCTGCACTCACCTATGGGGCTGAAACGCGGAGGCTAACCAAGAGAGTTCTACTTAACTTGAGGACAACCCAGAGGCCTATGGAACAAAAAATTTTAGGGGTAACATTAAGAGATGGGAAGCGTGCAGAGTGGGTAAGAGAAATAACTAAAGTTAGCGACATTCTAGTGGAAATTAGGAAGAAGAAATGGGCATTGGCAGGACATGTAGTGCGAAGAGAGGATAACCGATGGTCGCTTAGGATAAGAAACTGGATTCTGAGAAAATGAAAACGTTGCAGGGGCGGCAGAAAGCTGTGTGGTCGAATCAGGTTAAGAAGATCGCAGGGGTCAAGTTGATGCAGCTAGCACAGAACAGGGTTAAGTGGAGAAATATGGGAGAGGCCTTAGCCCTGGAGTGGGTATAGTCACGCTGATGATATATATATATATATATATATATATATATATATATATATATATATATATATATATATATATATATATATATATATATATATATATATATATATATATATATATATATATATATATATATATATTTATATATATATATACATTATTTGCATCATAACATTAGTTATTGCATTATCTATCCCAAAATTAACAATACTAGGGATCATCTTGCTCTTCAGGCTGATCTAAACAGCCTTTCTGGACTGGAAAAGAGGCCCTTAACCTTATTGAGTGCAAAAATATATTCAATACATCCGCAAAAAAAAACCGCTTCAAATTTTATTTATGTATTGCTTGATCCTGTTGTATCCGGGACTTCCGTCCGCAAATATATACATTTTCATTTTGATCCCAACCTTTCGGCGTCTTTACACATTACAAATATTTATACTAAGGTATCAAACCCGTTAGTGTACTTCTGCTGTAACTGAGACAAGTCTGTGTCCATCGTATTTATCCTTGCCTATTTAACCTTCGTTTGTCAGCACATACAATTTGCGTCACCGGTAGGATAACCATATTAAAAACCAATTTTCTCAAACAGAATTTTAACAGAATAAAACGACTCATTTCATATCTGACAATTACAAACGAAACTGCAGCATTACAGAAATAAATGCTAAGTCAGCTTCACCTCTATGCTGCATTCCCATCTAATGGCGGAACAGCAATGTATTGAAACATTATATTATGGCCATAATTCATATCATTTATGCATCAAAACATATTCGCATAATTGCTCTATTACCACTATATGCATCTGTGTAGAAGCAACATGCGATTTCAGGTCTATATCGCCATTTTTCTGGCGGCCAGTGACGCCATGTTTGGGGAAAGAAGCAGCGTGGGAAAGCCTACTTAACAATTTTTGCAAGGGGTCCATATAACGTTATCGACAGCTTGCGCTCTAACGTGACTTTCAGAAATATGTGCAAGAGCCAATACCTTGCCCCTTTGCCCTTTTTGTTCAATCATGCATATCATCTTGTGTGCATAAACATATATGATTTCACGAATTCTGGCAAAACGCCTGCTTCAATTCAGCCAGACTTCAATGACTCATATCACTGTGGAATCGACTACACGACAAAACTGTGTGTGAAGTTGCCTGGACGTCATTTCGAAACACTTAGGAAAAATTGTATGAAGCCTAATACAAAGTGACAAGGTGGAATCTCTTATTCCAATGTTTTGTATAATAATTTTGTGTTACTTTGTGTTTGATTGTTCAAGTGTCTCCTTACTCAATTATCAACCTTAGGCGGCTGTTAGGTGTATCGAAAAAGAAACATTTACACATTTGCCGTAGTAAATCCTCAACTACACTCCGTACGCTTGCCCGATGGTTTCTCTAGCATATCAGGTACTCTACTGCGTACCAACATTTACCTGAATCATATGTTAGTCGAAAACGTCGGTCTACCTCCACCTCATCGCCATACTGCCTATAATGTTCCACACATTTCTCCCATATTGTGGCGGACTTGGCTAGCCTCTCAGCAGCTGCCATACAAGATGGATTTGGTGATACAATCTCAGGCATTCTCGACGCTTTATACTTACGTTTCATTAGATAGTTTTCGCCTCATCCACCTCCTAATTCAGACAGTCACAATATTAGAACTACTATTTCCTCCCACCACCCTGCAAAACATAGCTGAGCCTAAACCTGGCTAATCCTAGTTATCATAGCAGAAGCTCTGCTAAACGTGGCTACCCGGATATACTGGTGTCTCAACTCTGTAATGTGAAGTTGGTTTTCGGCAGGTTGATGAAGTAAGATGACAAGTCAGATAGTGTTGAAGTTGAACGAAGAGGGATAATATATTTCGAGTTTATATACACAAATGACAAGGGAATTTACACTGGTGGCCTCACACAGAGCTGGTACCGCCCTAGCAAAAGGGTACATCACAAGCACAAAACATCTCCCACAGAGAACCGCTTAGCTCACACAGAGGAGAGCTACGTGACGGAGTCGCCAGCTTGTGCTCGACTGGCTAGAACTGCTCAACCAGGTCTGATGGCCGCTTTTTCAAGGCAAAGACCAAGACATGAGAGCGGTCGCTTCATATGATCCGCCTCAAAATTACCCAGCCAATCAGACCCGTTGATTAATTAGACCCAACCTTGGTGGGATGGCCATAATCTCGGACCTAGGTCCTCAATTCTTTAAAAATAAAAATGCACTGTGCATGCTGCCCACTCTCTTCACTCGAGTGGTAACAATCTCTCACTGTCGTCGCTCGTCCTCCTTTTTCTATCCCACGGTCTACATGGAAAAATAGAAATGCTCGTCGCCGTCGCTCCTGCCCGAAACGGGAGATACACCGTCTGTCCAACGGCTCCATTAACTGCCGCATTCCTTCGAAGAAACGCCGCGCGGGGGGGGGGGGGTTAAGACGAGACGCTTTTTTCTAGCCACAGGGGGCCTGAAAGGGATTGTCAAGACGCGCGCGGGGGCGTCTATTGACAACAGAAGCTGAGGGGTAAGCCGGCGCCTAGCGTCCAAACAGAGGGGCATTGTTTGGTAAATCTTCCTTGAAGTCCCTGAATGAGAAGTGGCGCCCATCCGAGTCGCGTTCCAAGAAAGGTGTCGCGAAGCGATGGCACCGGCCCTTAATCCCCCACCGTGACGGGAGCTTGAATCGGTCGGCAAAGGAGACAGGCGTCGTTGGCGGCTGGTCCGACGGGTTAGTAGCGAAGATGCGTGGGTGCAAACATCTTCGCGAATTTTCACAGGGTCAGTTTCCCCTAAATAAAAAAAAAACTGCCGTTTATTGCGGCCTTACAAACCCTATACGAAATTCTCTCTCTTTGTCGGTTTGTACCTCGAGCCGACCACGCTTTATTCTCGCTTCTGCTTCTCCCTTAGCTTTGGAGCACCTGGACTAGCATGCACATTATCTATTGCGAGATTAAGAAAGTAAGCACCGGCGAAGCAGTTGTTGTAACCCTCGTCTCACCACGGGGTACCATAGCTGAGAGCTTCCGTGTCTATGACCGAGAAGGTCACTCGGTGGCCCAAGGTAGTGTTGCGGGATAGTGCGGCGAACAAGTGGACAGCAGCGTGGGTAAAAACGCTCGCGCAAAGCCGGCTGCTCCGGTGCTTCAATGTCGAGCATTAAATTTTATTTGTAGTTGCAGTGTTCATAGCAGAGCTATACTCACGATAAAGAAAACAACTTTACACACGACCTTTCAGCCGCTATAGCATATCGCTTCATACTTATGCCCTGTTTTGTGCTCAGTTTAGTTCTGCGATCTTTGTTGAGCATTTAACTTAAGCCTCAGCCTAATTGTAGATTCTGGGAAGAGAAATAGTTGCAAATGCAAACATTGCATGGCAAATGCAAAATCGCCATGAGTCGTTACTGTCACTCAGAATGGATTCACCACAGGAAGCACATGAAAATTTTATTGAACTAAGCCGCGTGTTATCCGTATAATCATCGTTACAAACCGGATTTTGGCGAGGCTAGTTGAACGTCGCGATTCATAAATGTTCCTGCGGGGAACTGAAGAAAGTTTCCTAACCAGTTTGACTCAAGATCAGCGTCCAAAATCTGCGCTCCGACCATGTCTAAACCTTCCATTCAAAAACACAATGCATGTGCATTCTGCAACACGTCGTCCAAGTACAAGAAATAATGAACAGCCGCGCTTCGCTGTTATAAACAGTCGAATTTAATACACGGTGGCTGTGGCCCACAACAGTGGCTACAGTAATTTTATGTTCGTTCGTTGCCAAGTTTCGGAGGGGCTGGAGCCTCTCCGAAAGTGGTAATTCAGCTGTGAGGAAGCAGTAGACAATGATCAGATGATGGTGAAGAGAAAAATTATATTTACACAAGGAAAATAGTATACATGGGCAAACTGTAGGTTACACAATAAGAGTCACATAGACAAAAGTAACTTAAAAGAAAATAAAGAGTCTCACACAGAGAAGTCAGTCTAGAAGCCCTTACTTTCCTACCGAGCTTTCTGGTTAAAGTCCTAGAGACTGCAGCTACGTGCTAAGCACGGAGCCTCAATCTTGACTGCTCAACCTGGGCCGAGGACCGCTTTTTGATGACAAACATCAACAAAGACCCGAGGGCGGTCACCTTAGGTGGCCCACCACGAAAATGAAGCAGCCAATCAACTTATTGAAAAACATGCTACAACCCCGTTGGGTTGGGAATAATCTTGGACCCAGGTCCTTAATTCTATCAGATGAAAATACAACATAAAAACACACACTCTCTCCCCTCGCTGGTTTCCCCAACCCTCTCACACTGCGCTTGTCTTCCCCTCCTATCCCCGGCGTGTTTGCGACGCGACGTTGAAGTTGGTGCCTTTCTGGAAGAAACGCCGCGGGGGGTCTAGGGACTAGTCACCCGGTCGTCCCGTTTGAGAAAGGGGAGGAGGGGCGGCACTGTCCCGGATAAATGCAGCGTCGCTGTTACTGGGACCCGATGAGTCACTGCGGGGGGGGGGGGGGGGGGCTAAGGGTCGCGCTTATTGTCACCTTCTACAGGTGAGCGCTTGTAGCAGTGCAAACAGCTTCATTAACGAGGTCTCCCTGCACTGATGTATGGAGCCACAGCGGGAAATTGTTTCGGAGAAGCGCGCGCTGTTGTTCCCTGTCGATAAGGGTGCGTCTGCCGTCTATTCTTTGCGACGCCTTGGAGGCGAAGGGACGAAACAGACCAAGCCTCTTGCGCGCCCCGCGGAGTGCGGCTAGCGCCCGAGTAGAGGGGAGGAAATGAGAAAAAAAATAACAGCGCCGACTCCTTGGATTTGACGCGCGAGGGTTCGATCGCCAGCTCAACTCCACGCTCGACTCGCTTTTCACTGCGGCCTTACATGTCCCTCCTAAGTGGGTAAATGAGCTTGGAATTCGGTCATTTACACACACACAAAAAAAAGAGGCCGCCACATTGCTCTTTCAGACGACCATATCGCCAGGCTACAGCACACATAAATATGTCTCCACTGAGAGAAACCGTACACTCGAAGTGGGTAAATAAAACCAATGCAAAACAACGGCACTGAAAACACGAAAGTTCTTCATGCCAGCATGCCAAGTTTTACATTGCGCACAGCAATGTGTCCTACCATTTGCTACACATGAGGCAAATGTAAAGCCAATAAAAAAGCATTGCACTACAAGAACGCGTGTAGGCTACGTAGAGTTCGCCATAGTCCGAGTTTCAGCACAAAAACACCCCTCCGCGGCGCTGAATTGTAGCACGAGTCACCGTTCACATCGCATAACACGGCGGGTGGCGGGAACATTCACACCACTGAGGGGCCATGGCTCAATCATCTCGTTGTTATTTTCCCCACGCGGAGTTGGGGATGCGAGACAGCGCGTCTACATTACCATGGCAGGCGCCTTTACGATGTGTGACTACAACATTGTAGGGCTGTAATGCCAGTGCCCATCTTGCCAGTTTTGCCCCATGAGGCGTGCTCGTCATCAGATAGGACAGAGGATTGCGGTCAGAACCCACGTTACTCTGAGCTCCAAACACCCAGTGATCACATTTTTTTACCTACCAGATGACGGCAAAAGCCTCACGCTCGACTGTTGACCAGCGGGATTGAGTTGCCGTCAATCGGTGGCTGGCAAAGCGATCGGTTCCTACCTACCAGAATCTCTAATATGCGCCAAACAAGCACCGGCCGCGACATCGGACGCATCCGTGCAGAGCCAATAACGCTTGCAGATTAAAGGAATGTTTAACGCTGTTGCTTCGCAAAGAGAAGTCTTAAGTTATTAGAAAGCTCGCTGCGCTTCCGGAGTACAAGGTATCGCGTTTGGCACCCCGCTTCGTTAACGACGTGAGTGGTGCAGCGACTTCAGCGTAGTTCTGTACATACGCGCGGTAGTACCCACAGATACCCGTTAAATTCAGAGAAATTAGGTTGAGAATATAAACAGTGATTGCCGATGTGGAAGTTGGGTGGGAGGAGTGCGGGCTTCTGTTATTTTCATGACTCGCAACAAGACCTCTGATTATATCATCTTTCAGAATGTGAATATAAAAGTACATCGCATTAGGTGGCGCCAAAATGGGAACTCTGAAACAGTAACATGAGATAATTGTTGCGGGAAGACGTACATTAAAGGCTTTCTCTTGCACTTCCCCTCCTGTACACCACGCAGAGGCGAGGGAGGAGAAGAACGCTGCCTCTCTTTTCCACATCACGTGGCCAGCCTCCCCCCTCTATTTTCTGCTCCGACAGCAGCGCTCCATGGGCTGGCGAGGTGTGGCGATGGCAGACAGCAGATAGTGAGTTAATGTGCGTGTGCGTACACCGAAGAGCGAGTGCGAACCGGAAGAGCAGAGGGAGCGGACGCTTTCACGACGCCGGCGGACTGGTAAGTGAACTCTGCATGTCGCAATATTGCGCGTCCGACCCAGTAAGACCGGCGAAGGACCTCGCCAATAAACGATTAACCCTTTGGCCCTCGATGTTCGTGTTGTTCATTGGGGCCACCAGTGTAGCTTGAGATGGCGGGTGGCGTTTGGCTCTGAGAGGGGAGTTGCAGCCAAGTAGCAAATCCCACATTTTTGGCGCACCAAGTGAGTCCCTACTGGATCTAAAGAGGGGAAGGCTAGCTTTTCACTAACAACATGACCAGCCCGCGCTACGGGCTGTCTGACCTAATAATGTAGGCCGTAGCCTGTGGCTAAGCTCGGGAGATCTCAAGCATTAGCCCCCTGGCTACACCAAATCCAACCGCAGGTTGGACGTTGAGAGGTCAGTTGGACGGGTCGCATGACACCGCAGGCGCGGCAACTCTTCGAAACGTTGTGCTGGGCTTTCCCGGTAAACATTTCGAGCCGGAACAATCCGAAGGCTGTGGCTACAAAAGTTCCGTAATTTTGAACGTGTCACCTGGCGCACCCGCCATTGCCGCTCGCGCTAGTATAATCGCGCCGGGAAGTTCCGGCCAGCTCGTGCCTAGTGCCAGTGGCGTCCCGGTTCAATTATTCCGCCGCGTAACAGGTGCGACTGCCAATGCGGTTCACCAAGCAAGTTCTGAAACAGAAAAACCTGAATTACTCGTACCACCATCGCCAGCCGGCTGCGGCTACTCTTCGCTCCTTTCACCCACTGCGCACTCAGGCTGGCACGGTGGCCACAGTGCCTACACGAGCGAATGCGGCGAGCGCCCCCCCCCCCCCCCCCCCCCCTTTGACGGAGAGACGTGCAGCGCACCCAGCATCAGGAGGACCGAGCTGTATCACAAGCTACCGCTTGTTGGCGAAGGCTTTATTCCCCCGGCATTAGGCGCGATGGCCATTGGCCTCGATTTGAAAATGCCCTCAACAGCCGCACGCTCGTCAAGATGGCTGATGAGCGCGCAATATGCCACCAGGAGGGAAACGTAGCAAACGTCCTCGCATCCGCTTTGCAACCGCTGTTGCAGCTCGCGCGTTCGTCTGATCCTTGTGATAGGCGTACCGATAACGACAGGCTATAGCGACACGCAGAGCGCCAATGAGGTCCTGCTGGCCTTGCACCGGCATGAGCTAGCGGGTGACCCTAGCAAGAGTGAGATTCTGAGACTAGTTTTGCCAGTCGCATTCGTCGATCAAGCAGCCCGGTGGTACCTGTGGGTAGGCTACAAACCGAGCGTTATGTTTGATGTTTGACGCTTCTACGGGGAGGTATTATTTCTGTATGACTACGAGCAGCGACTGCGGCCAGAACTGGAGATGCGGACGCAAGCACCTGTGGTGAATCGCTTGTCGAGTTCCTGGCTCCTCGTGGCTTCTAGTACTTGCGTCCTGCCGCTCTCACCACGTGCACCGCGCCTGGCCGCGAGCTTCTCGTGACCCACCGAGCCGGAGCGCTGCCGCATTCTCCGATGGGTGTATTCCTTGATCCTGGCTCCTCGAGTCTCACTGAGCTGGTGTGCTGCCGCATTCACTGTGCGACCTACTCACAACCCCAGTCACTGTCCTCCGGCGGCCCATCTTGCTGCGTGTGCCACGCCCCGCAGCGAGCTCCTCGTGACTCACCAAGCCGGCATCCTGTTTCAGTCACCGTGAGGCCAACTCTCCGCGGTGAGCTCTACGCTCCTCACCAGACCAGTCTACAGCAGCCCTCACCACGTGCGGTGCTTCCCCCGATGAGCTTTGTGGCAACTGCTGCAGCTCTGACCATCTCGGCACCCTTTTTATCTTAGTGTGTGTCTCAGTGTGTGCGATCATCATCCCCAACAACAATGTGGTCAAGCAATTGTGTGTTAGATTCGTACGGCTCTCAACATTCGAATCATGATGTGATTATTGGAATTGATTTTCTGAAAGCATGTAGCGCAGCTTTCGACTGTCGTACGGGAAAGATTGATTTGAATTCTGCACTACTTTCGGCTCTTGTGGGTGGCTCGACAACTGAGTTTGTAGCACTTGTAGTGGGAGAAGACACAATTGCACCAGCTTTATCCGCATCATTTGTGTGGGTTTTCTCTATTCGCAATCAGTGTGAATCCTTTGAAGCTGTACTATAACCTACACTCACCTGTTTTAAAAAGAAAATCCTCCTCCCTCCTTACGTTGTTCTCATGACCAAAGGCTGCACTGATCTGTTGACTGTCAACTCTAAAGAGCCAGCTGTGTTGCCGCGGGGCCTAAAACTCAACAATTCCGAGGAAGGCACATAAGTTTATGTCGCGGTGTTAAACAGCTCTATCGTTCAGCAGTACGTTGAACCAGGTACGGAGACGAAACTGAAGGCTATTATTTATAAGCCTCTTTCCCCAACCCAAAGTCGGATTTAAGTGAAGCTACTTGGAACCATGTGACAGTGTTCGACTTTGGCAAGGACGATCAGCACCGCTGCCTACCGATAATATTCATCACATGATCAACATCGGGTCCGCACCTCCGATACGCCAGAAGCCCTATTAAGTGTCAGAAGCTGAACGGAAGAGAAAAGTAAGTTAAAGACATGCTAAAGTTCCTGATTATTCGAGAATGTTGTATTCTTTGGGCATCTCCAAGAAACATGGCACATGGAGGTTTTGTGTTCACTACCGTCGCTTATATGCAGTAAATAAGAAGATATCTGCCCGCTTCCACGTATAGACGACGACGCAATTGACTGTCTGCACTAAGCTTCATACTTTTCTTCTATTGATTTGAGATGTGGCTGCTTGCAAATCCCCATGCACACTACAGATAAAGAAAAAAACAGCGTTCGTAGCACCAGATGGTCTTTATGAATTCAACGTTATGCCTTTTGGATTATATAATGCGCCTGACAGATTCGAGCGGTTCATGGTTACAATCCTGCATTGACTAAAGTGGCACATTACTTCATGTTATTTGGACGGCGTTGCAATTTTCGGCAAAACATTTGTTGAGCACAAGAGTCATCTGGATATTGGGCTCGATTGCATGCAACGAGTTGGATCTATCCGAATTCAGAGAAATGTCATTCTGGGGATTGTGAAACAGTAGTTATTGGGCACTTATTTCACAAAGGTGTTCAACCAGCCCCCCCCCCCCCCCCCTTTCAACTTCAAGCTGTCAAAAATGTTATGGTGCTCCGAACAGTAAAATAGCTGCAGAGCATTGTAGGGTTATGTTTGTACTTTCGATGCTTTATACCAGCGTATCCAGACTTCGCTTACCCACTGATGTGTCTGCTGCATAAACACGCATCATTTCATTTGATCAACGAACGTTACGAATATTTCCGTCATCTTAAGTACACACTGACGCAAATGGCATCGGTATTGGCGCTGTACCTCCACAACGTCACGGCTGCGATCAGCACGCCATAGCATATGTCTTGCGCGCGTTGAGTAAGTGCGAAAGAAATTACACTGTACAGAGCTTCCTCTTTTATCTGCAGGGCAATGCTTTCACGTCGTGGCCGACCACCATTTGCTTTGCTGGCTCATGAGTCTTCGTAACCCATGTCGACGGCTCGCTCGATGAGCTTTGCGCCTCCAAGATTTTATTTTATTGAAGTGCATACAGGTGGTCATAAGCACGAAGATTTTGATTGTCTTTCAAGTATGCCGCTTCAAACAACTGATGATGACGCAAGAAACTTCGATGATTATCAGGCTTCAGTTTCAGAAGCTTTCCCCGATATCCGAGTTTTCCGAATTCAGCAACGCAAAGACCAATAAATTATCCCTTGGTTTCATTCCTCCAATCATCCTATCACGAACACTTTTTGGCTTCTCGAATGATTGTTTTACTAAACGAATTTCGCCTCTGGGAAAGCTCCCATGCTCCTTGTCGTTCCAGAAAGCCTATGCATCGCAGTGCTTTAATTGATGTATAACGACGCCACGTCTCGGCACTAGGAAGTGGCCCGAACTCTTCACCGCACACGGCAACAATTTTAGTCGCATTTTAGTAAGGTGCATTCGACTATCCAGCGCTATATAGCCAGCTGTGTGCAATGCCAGCGTTTTAATTAGCCGACTTCAAGTCCAGCGGAAAAACTGCGACCTGTTACATCTCTAGCAGTCCTATTTGAGCAATTTGGCATTCGCGTTTGTAGACCTTTTTCACGCTCCTCTAAAGGAAACCTATGAATTTTTGTGTGCTTAGAATATATACCCGGTAATGTGAGACCGCCGCGCTACCATCCGCTACTGCTCTGAAGTACCAACTTCCTACTCCGAATCGCTATTATTTGGCACGGCCCTCCTGCAGAAATCATTAGTGACAGTCGACATCAATTCACAGTGAACGTTCTCGTAGAACTGCTTCACCTCAGCACCTGTCGTTTTCTCTACTCGACTCCATTTCATGATCGAAACGGTGTGGTAGAACGCACTAATCGGACACCACCATGCTGTCTATGTACGTCGCTGCAGATTATAAGAATTAGGATGGCGTCCTCCCGTTCATTTCTCATGCATACAACACGGCGCTACATGATACAACTCGCTACAACCTCATTTAACTGCTTTATGCTCGCTCGCTTCGCTCTGGCCTGAATATCATACTGCCAGTTCTCATTGTTATTAAATTGTGATGATTATTCTGTCGCTACCACACCCTGCAGAGCGGAAGTAGCTCGCCAGCTTTCGTGTCAATCTACACGAGAGAGTTCCAAAAACCGCTACGACGCTCGGCAGCAATGTTTTGCGACATTTCTGCGACGTGAGACACAAAGCTTGTAAGAGTATCAAAAAGGCTGCAATATATTTTGCGCTTTGCGGGATTTAAAGCGCAATGTTGGCGAGCCCAAATTATAGTGTTGGGAATGAATTTCTGTTATGTTGCTTGGGTTAGAATTCCAAATAAATAAATATTGCGGAATGTTTCCCATTTGAAGTTTAATAGGACTTGGTCAGCAATGAAAAAGCCAACTTCATTCCGTGAGAGCAACATGTGCACCAGCCCAAATCAGACTGGCCTCTGTATAGCCCGCGCTGGTACTAGTCGGGTATTGGAGGGATAAATCGACATGACCATTAAAACTTTGAGAATTGAGGGGGCGCCCGCATGTACAAAAGTATGGCCCGATAGTGATTTTGGTATGCGGCCCACATTCTGCTAGCGGAAACGAATGCGGGCAGCCCTATTTGGCATGTCAATGCGGGACGAATGGAGAATGATCGTCGCAAAATTGCAGAGCCCACGCTAGACCCCTCTGGACACGAGTTGCAAATTCCGCATGGCGCCCGTCTGGATTGCTCCCATGAACCCAGCATGGGCCCCCACTTGATACCCCACTTTGTGCTACTTAAGAAAGTATTCAAAAGCAGGCTTAGCTATACATAGCCTTCAAAAGGGGCTGTCTTAATCCGTCCACGTATGTAAAAAAATGAATTTGGCTGCTGCAAAGAAAAAAGAATTTATTCTTTTCGATAGAGAATATCTTAAGTTAACGTCAGAAAGTCTCACGGATAAATTGCGGATCTTTCTAAATACTTCCCACATCAGTTCAAGTATTAGCTTTAGGTGTATTGACAGTGTTAGATATTGCCGTTTGTTTTGATGCTACGCATAAAGGACACTAAAAACGTCTATACATGAAGGACAAAACGTAATGGCAGGCTACTGAAAAAAATTGCTCTAAAATAAATTAATTTTGCGGATAATGTATACTTTCCTTACTTTGTTGTCCTGAGTGTTGTAGTTGGAAGCTCTAGCTCTCAATACAATACCTTTATATATATACATAAAAATAATGTTTCGGCCAAACGCCCCACCTGTTGCTTTTTATTATAACATCCGTAGTGGAGGGCTCAGTGCTATTTGTCTTGTGTTATTTTTTAAGCACTGGAGATGGTATCTACCCCTGATTTTGGAGCACTTAGCACTATAGAAACCCCATGACAGTTATTAAGACAACGAAGACAAAAACAAATATGACACACACTAAACCTCAGCCTTTAGGAAGGTGACACGACAGCATAGGCTACCATCCGGCATTAAAAACTCTACTTTAATTAGGGCGTAATAGCATGCATTCGCGACTCAGGAGTAGTGTGCCTGACTCGACATACCAAATGACTGGGTACTGATTTTTTAATCCACCTTGACAATTCAAATGAGCAACCCTATTTGGTAGGTCCTTCCAACTTTCTTAATCAATTCATTCAGTTGAGTCGTTCAACCCATTGAGGAATTAGTGCTTAGTCATATAATCATGTCAGCTGCCGGATACGACCTGGAAAGTTATGCCATTGATTTTTGCTCACAATGGCGAAGCTGAAACTGCCATCGATGCCGACATCTGAGTTTTGAGAAGCGTCGCCTTTAATTCAACCGTGTTATAATTGGAGTACACATAATCTCCGTCTTTGATGTTATCATGTGTAAGCGTTACTACCTCCTAGCTGCGGATTGCCTTGAGAATAGCGCGAGCAGATGTTATCGTGTATTAAAGAAGACTTGAGTGCCTCCATTCTAGTGCTCTGTGCTGCGAATTACAGTGAGCTGTTTTAATGAAAAAACCTTTGTTGGCTCATACGAATGGCGTCCAGTCCCACTTTACCTGTCAACAAAATGACGTCAGTAAACAAAACGCAAATCATGATTACTTTTTTGGCTCCTAAGGAGGATACTTAAATATAAATTATTCCTTTCTCTACCGAGAATCAAACCTCCATCTTTTGGAACACCAGCCGAGTGCTTTAACCATCTGCACCACGCCCGAAATTGTTAAACGCACGTTATATTTCTCCTTGTCTACTTTGAGGATGATAGCAGTGATGTCAATGGAAGCAGCGATCAGTGTTAATGACAGTGATGCAATCAGCAATGATAATAATGGCGCATATAGATGATAATAATAATAAGAGCAAAGGTGATGCACCGTGTGCACTAGCAATGCTTATGATTTCGCATTTATGCAAATTAGATTCCACAATGCTATAAAATTTCTTTAAAGCATTAGCTTTACTGCATTTATTCCCAAGTCTTGCATCAATTCTACACCTAGTAACTCATACTTTCCACTGGTAGTTCTACATATACCTGTACAACATGTCTCATGTTCCGCTATGCAGTAAACAATGCTATCTACATGAAGTTGCATCTGTGCTACCCCTTGAATTATTCAAAGTAGTTATGCCAGACAGATCGATAAATGCAGGAGCAGTAGCTGTGATAATAAGGCTACCGAGACTATTGTACAGCAAAAAGTCAGAGTAGCCAGTTTGAGAAAAGATTACCAGTCACGAATGCGAGCCAATCTTCAAGTGGTAGCAGGCATTACGCTGCAGCCGATGGCTAATGTTCGTGAAACTTGGTTTGAGTGTAACTGAACATCTACATTTTGTATCTTGAATTTTCGCGAGGATTTTTGTTGTCGTACGTGCAGTTCCCCTTGACGTCAATGGTTTTGAATTTGATGTTTTCATTTTGTTGCCTTAGACAGAGAAACAAGATACCAGAGGATTTGCAAAACCACCCGGCGTGGATATAAAACCGTGCGTTTGCTTAGTGCGAAAGTGCGTATGTTTGGCTACTAGCGTCTCATATTCCAGATAAAATGTTCAAGCCTTCTATTCCTATCTCGTCTTCCCATCGCAAAACAGCAACAAAAGTTGATAGCTCCTGCCAACTGGTCATATCTGCGGTCTTGAAATATCCCATATGCTAAAGACGAAAAATAATGGTCCACCCCGAAATGGAACCACTATCCCCAAGACCCCTGTGAGAAACTGATCGTAATTCTGTTTTGTGTGGCGTAAGAATGATAGTAGCGGTGGCAGTGATGCATGTAGTAGATAATGATGATGCTAAATTTTGTAGTGATCATAATGACGCTGTAGTTATGATAATGATATTCATCATAGTAGCGATGACAGTGACGATGATTTATTGTGATTGTTATAGTAGCGACAGTGATAATGATGATGAGGAGAAATGTGTAACACACCAAGCTTAGAAAACCTTTCGCTGGGTCTGGGTGTAGTAGAGATAAACCACATTAATTTTGTAGCAAAAGCTACACTGCGGTAGGTTTTCATGCGGCCGGTGTGGCACCGTCTTACCGTGGAAACATGTAAGACATCCAACAAGAAGAAAAAATAGAAGGAAAAGAAGCCAAAGGAGAAAGCATAAAAAAAGAAGAAATAGAAGAGAAAGAAAGATAAGAAAAGAGAGGAAGAAAAAGAACGAGGAGAAGACAAATAAGAAAAAAAGGAGAAGAAACATAAAATAAAAAAAAAACGAAAAAGAAGGCACTTAAATCGGTAGTTAGTAGAGGCGAACGATAAAAGTGAGTTGCTAGGAGAGAAGGTTCGTTCGAACGTTTGATGACGCCTGTACACCGGAGATCGACGTAGAGATGATGTTGTATCACTAGAACTCTTTTACACCCGAATGAGAATGGTCAACGATGAGGTGTGCTCATACCGGAAGTGACTCCACCTAGGAAAAATAAAGTTGAAGCCATAGACTACTATAAGTAAAAGCCATGTCTTTACTTTGTTATCGAATCGAAGCGTAGCCATGCAGATAGCTATCGCGTAAATTCAGATATAATCATAAGCTAAACGACAGCTAATGTTTTACCAGTAGTAGCCACCATGGCTACATCCAAATCTGACTTGGACGCCTTAATTTCAACACTTGTTCTTGGAAGAAGTCATCAGTCGCTATTCGGAACTACATTTTCGTTAATGTTCCGCAGCTACTGGGAAGAAAAATAGATTTTTGAGAAGTAACAGGTTACCTGTGAGATTGGTGACTTGTACTGAAATCGAAAAACCACTTGTTGACTACAATGTACTTCTGCAGATGTGAAAACACCTTTTGGAATCAGTACATTTTGTTTTCTTGCGGAGGCATAATATTCCGGTTGCATACGCCACGTAACATTTTTGAAACTATAATTGTTCTTGTCTAGATTTCTAAGCGCAAAGTGTTTCCCTGTGTAATAATTGTGTGCTGTACTCCGTCAGAGGAAAGTCCAACTTGTTCTAAACGGCAACATAAATATACCAAAAATACACACTGTACCATTTTTGTGTTCTTATAAAGCATTTCTATAGTTGTGACCCAAAGGTTATAATCGCACTGAACAAAAGGTTATGCCTAGGCCATATGAAATGAAAACATTGAGACAAAATGTATTGTGCTCAAAATATCAGCTATGATTTATGGCTGTGCTCGAGAAAGTATTCCAGCTTTGTTGAGGAGAGTTTGTACCCGGGAGAATCGAGATATGTAACGCTCGAAGACCAACCCACTATGTATTTTAAAAGCGTAATTATCGCTTCAGCGGAATATCATCAATGAGCTTCAAAGCGCCATCGTTAGACAACTAACCTTCAATAGCTTCTCTTCTGTGAGTATTTTAAGTAGTCTATGCTTCTCATAATATACAAAAGATGGCCCTAAAGATTTGATTCCTCAGCGTGCGAAAACTGTATTAGTCCTGATAGGTTAATGTTCGATCAAAACATGAAGCGAGGCGTCTGTAGCCAAAATATGTAAAGAGATAAATGAAATGAACAAACTGGACACGCAACACGTGTAGACGTCAAATAGTCTTGTAATTTCAAGCAGCCATATTTTCACTCGCGAATAAATGTTATACGAGCACTTCTCCCGCCGGTTTGTCAAATACAAAGATAGACAGTCCAGCACTTTGATAGAGGTAAATTCCGTCACAATGCATTATTTTTCAAGAATTCCTAGCCCCGCAGGCACACGAGCAGGTGAGAATTCTAAGCAGATGCAGATGCAACCCCAGTATTGACATCACTGCCTGGCCTTGATAACCAAGGAATATTACCATTTATACCGTATATGTCTTGGAGCCATTTTAGAAGGCATGAGTGTCGTGCGGAAGTTGCATTTTTACTGCAAAAGAATGCTGAATTGGGCGAGTTGGTGAATTTGCATTTTAGGAAACGTAGCGTAAAGATGACAAAGACAAAATGAGGGATACACACACAAGTCTTCTTTGCGTTACGTTTCCTAAAATGCATTTTTACTGGTGCCCATGAGCCGCTATGTGTTTTTTTTTTTGCTAGGACTTATAGCGAACCACCATTGCCTTCGCCATCTTTGTCACTATACGTACCGCTGCTTCTAGGAAGCGGTACGCCAATAACGTCCACAATGATCGAGTTCTTCTTTAGCATATTCTTTACTGCGCCAATCAAGAAACGTCAATAGTAAACTTCTCTAATTTGTTTCTTTCTGATTGTGATATTCTTGAGCCTCCAGTGCATATTCTCTCCCACCTGGCATAATCTCTCTCAGAGCCAATCTATGAACTACCGTCAAGGGCGCCCATCAGCGCTCCTTGGTCAAAGAGTGATGACGAGAGCCCTTCCCCAATGTACCATCCTCTGTGGGCTGCAAGATTTATGCAGTGTAGTCGGCCTAGACTAGACACTGACAACGTGCTATTGTTCGTATACGGCCAAAGAATGTTTTTAGCATAATCAATTATATTAGCTCATATTTTGCATAATGAAGTGCAAGATAAGGCCTTTTATTGAAACACGCAGCCTTCATATGAAGACGACGAAGGGAAAAATGTGCAATAGTTAGCACGTTGCAAGCTACAGGATGCAGGAAGGTAGCATTCTGGATGCACTTCAGTACACGGGTTATACCACCTTGAAACCTGGACTCCGCAGCTCACCTCAATATTTCTTAAACCTGTTGAATTCCGTAAATCCACGGTAGAAATTTAGTTCGAATTAGTTTATTTATTTAAACGTATTTATTGTTATCGTTTTTTTTATTTTAAATCACTGTCAATGCTTTGAATTAATGTGGTTTTTCAAATATGCATTGCTAACGCTCAAGCGCAACATGGCGATATTTGGAAAGGAACAATTCAAGGACTGATTCTGACTGAAACTTGAAATGGCACGAGCTGTTGGTACGAGAAAGGAGGGCGGCGCGTAAGGTCGGAGTTCGTATTTATAGCTGTAATTTAGAGTGACACCTGCTCATACGCAGGCTTTCCCCTCTTGTTTGGCAGGTTTGCTGTTTTTGTTTTGAGCAGACGTCTCACGTTTGGCCAAGACATTACGATGATACCGATGATTAGTTTGCTACATACCGAGCCTCTGACGACCAGGCCAATGAATGTATTTCAAATTTTTGTTAGAATTCAGAACATGTTTGTCCCTGTTTGTCTCACATATCATCTCGAATGCGAAGCCCTCTCATGCTTTTGCCCTTTAGGAAAATCGATTACTGCAAAAACACATCTCGAAAAAAGGAATCAGGGAACACAGTCTCAATGTCAAACGCAGCAGATATTGTCTTGCTATTTCAAAATAGATTCAGCTATACTTCTTAGTTGACACGCTGCATTTACACACATTTCGGATGACGACAGAACTTTCCGAACACGTAGAAGGTGCTATCACAATGAAAAGATTATTTGTCGGTACGAATATCGGAAGCGATTCACCCCGTTTTTCTTTTCAGGAAAGAAGCTGGTGTTTTTCCCCTTCACGCCAACCTCAACAGAAAACAATGTGACGCACCAAGAGCCCTTATGAAAACGCACAAACATCATATTGGTTCACATTTACTAATGGGTGACGTATAACGTCATTAAACGCTCTTACTACTCGTGCTCTCGCTACCATAAAAAATTGCCGGATCACAAATATGCTGAACTCCCACGATTTTGAGGGCGTCATGGCAAGGAACCGCCTGTCGTTTTGTATTGTTATAATTTTTATAAAGATTGTATGCCCGCAAGATAATCTCGTCACCAATGCCACTCCTGATGCAGTGACCACTGACCCTCCTAAAGCTGATATTAAAATGGTAAGGCATATTCTGCGTCTTTTTTCAAGGAATTGACATATAAGACTTGATAAACCGTAGAAATATTTAAGCTTATCAGGGTACATACTTAATTTAGTACTACGAGGTGCCCTAATAAAATCTGGAGGCATATCTGGTTTTATCTCAAAGTAACGTGCGTTCTTAAAGTATTTTTTTTTACAAAGCAGTGACTTGATTCCGCTAAGGCAATTGCGACTAGGTTAGCGTAACGTTTCGGTTATTCGGGTATAAAGACAAGCGACTATGACAAGCGACTTTGAGAAAAGATGCCTGGACAATGACGCAGTCTTCTCACAATTTGATTATTTTTTCATATATGGGTACATCATAATAATTAATCAGATTTGCGAAGAGACACGAAATTGAGTATATGAGATGCGAAAACTTCCCCTTAATTATAAATAAATGCCTGGCTGAAACGGTGCTCCATACCGGTTGCTTATTGAACACTCTTCTAGGTCGACTACATTGATAAATTTTTGCATTGCTCTAGAACGCGACGCACTGCTAATAGCCGTACGATGATATTACGCTTACCTTTTTTCTCAACGGCAATCGTCTTGTATTATTCTAGTTCATCCTCAGTAGACCGTTCGACATTGTCTTCAAGTATGTTCCTATTTTCTATTAGGTCTCACTAATCCATGGTCGAAACAAAGGTCTCGTATCATATTTTAAGAGTGTTTCTGCAGTCAAGCTATTTCTTGTATACAGATGTTTCAAGGTGTGATGCTGCAAGATAATAGATTCAATAAATCAAAGCGCATGCAGTCTCCACTGATAAATGTGATATTGGAGGCTGTTTAGTGTACATGAAAGCCTGATTGCTCATCATATCAGCGCATACGACTTTATGTACTCGAGGTATATGCACAGGCCTCACGTTTTCAGCCGATGCTGAAGATCGACGTAATCATTCACGTCATTTTAAATCTCTTCCCTTCTTCCCACTGTTATTTGAACTACAGTTTTAGCCCAGCGCATGTTCCTCTAGAGGATTCTTTATCTTCTTGTGTCCTCTGAGAGGGGCCAAATATTAGCACTGACACCACGATAACACCTTTTAAATACAAATCCAAGCACATCCTATTACGGAAATATTGGCAATGTGTTCATTTAATACATTGAGGTTACTTGTTGCGTAAAATGTGCCCTGAGCGCTCAATATTTTAAATAAAATTGCTACTTTGTAGTTGGCTAGAATGTTGCAGTCGTCGTTCTTATTCAAATACATAATTTTATTCTGAAATTGTTCTGGCATACTTAGTGTCTTCTATCAAACATTGCGGAATTAGGCTTTGAACCTGCTTTTGAATATTTATGTCAAGTGAGACAGCGAATATTTTAATTTACTCGCCTTTAGTTTTCTTACACTGTCTATAGTTTAATAGGTTTGAACAAAAAGCATAGGCTTATTAATATTTCGCAATTTCGGATGAAATATATGTATTTTCGCACACACCGTCACATAAAAGCGCTACATATTTTTGTCTGTAGCACTTCCATTTCTCGCAATGTGCCGCAAAGTTTGAACCCTGTAGAAAGAGAATCATTTTAATTTTTACTTTACCTGAACGAATACATTCTACTATATTAAGCACTTTGTTATTACTATAACGTTGACTTCGCCAATCAGATGGAATTTCTACCAAATAAAGACCACAAGTCCGCAAACCTAATCTGTAAGAATTAAATTAGAGGAGCAGTTTCGGATGCGCGGGGGGGGGGGGGGGGGAATAAATGCTCTATTTTCCGGCATAACACAAGAGAAATTTGTTAAGAAATACTAAACACAGCAAGTGATAACAAATCGCCCAACTGAACGCTTTAAAACTAAAATCGTATATTTGTTCAAGCTGCGAGTCGCTTAGGTACATCGAATAAAAATATGAAACCTTGCAAACAGCACTATGCGTCCCCCTAAATTATTTCCTGATGGCACAAATTGTACGCTGAAAAGCTATTCACTGTATTTTTATTGGAAAGTTATAAGGATAACTTTTAAGGGGAACTGTTATTCTGTGAGCACTGTGCATTCCTGTGCACGCTTTGATGGGATGTGATATATGAGGTTCTTTAGCGCAATTACGAATAAAATTTAAAAAAAAAACCTCTGAAGCAGTAGTTTCAGAATTATAGGGTAGAAGAATATTCACATAGTATGTAACAACAAAACTACAATATGCGTTATTATTTTACATCCGTCGCTATTTCTTTTTTAGTTTTTGAATATTTGTGGGTAATATTATTATAAAGTTCCGCAAACAAATTGGTATGCTAGTTTTTACAAGATAGCTTTTATCAGCTATATATATGGGAACACTAAAAGTGGTTTTAGTACATTTTTTCGAGATCATAACTGATCATAACAAAAGAAAAACAAGCTATAAAGATACTACCCAGATCTGATCTCAATATCTGATGATACACTTTTGTATCACGAATGACGGCACCCTGAATAGTTCCCATTTACCCGCCAGTACTATCTCTATGGGATTATTGCACCTTGGTTTAATTTTATGTGACACTACATTGCAATTGTGCTTAAATTATAAAATAATACGGCGCCATTCCAAAACCTCCAACAAAATTTTAGTATTAATTCATTCTGCCGCCCTAACGCCAAAATGAAATGTCAGTTTTTACGCTATAGAAAACAATTGCATTATTAAGTTTAATGAACAGTATACTCTAAAACTTCATTGTCATTCATATATAGAGCTGAAACCATTATTCGAGTTTTAATACAACTAAAAGAAACGTGCTTTTGTTCGACAGGAAACGCGAGCATAACAATACAGAGGTAAAATATTACTCCAAGGATAAATATAAAATGTCATCGCATAGTACCAGGAAAGTTTGTGCGACCCGCGAGATTAAATATGAGACAAACCAAAAGCAATAAATGTATTTGGCAAAACGATAACAGTTATTTCTTAAAGATATTGTTACCGGGAAATGCGGGACCAAAGTGATGTGCTTACTGACAAAGACGACGATCGAGGAACGCGGGCACGACGAAGCGTTGAAAAGAGAACGACGCTGAGAGAGTGGATTCTGCACGGCTACCGAAGTCTTAGCGTCGAGTTCAGCCCATCGCAGTGCCGTCACATTAAGTACATCCCCGTAACAATATAAACTTAAAAGGTAGCTTGACATGAAAAGTGTAACTTCATGAAAGAGCTATGGAAGAGGTCTCTAAGTCTGATCACTTGGCCTATTAAAGAGGTAAAACTTCCAACCTAACTCAACAGACATATTTCTGGCTCTTTAGACAGGGACGAAGGGAAAACGCAGACACTAGAAACGCAAGGCATCAACTGAATTTACTGACGGTAATCACGAATTTATATACGCAAATACGCTCGTGCTTCAAAAGTGTCAAGAGCTAAACCTCATGAGCAACGGCACCATCTTATCCAAAAGCTTCACTTCCTTTTTCGTCCTAACAACGTTAGACTTGCTTACGCATGACTGTCTTTCCACGCGTATAAAAGAAGGCTTCAAATATCGCGCTTTTCATGATCGGCGTTTACAGATATGAAACGAGTTAGCTCACACAGGAGAGATCAATTGTTTTCGCCGTTTCCAATTCACCTTCAAGTGTCCCGATCCTGATACTGCGTCTACCAGCCACTTCTGCAACATGAGCCTGAAGATTGTAGGCATCCTGCATACAACGCTCACCCTGTAGGCCATATACGAGTTTTTATGTTTCCTATGGCAAGACACTATGTTTTTGATGGCACAATTCACAACATTAAAGTGTTTGACAAACTTGTATGGTGCGGTAAGCGCGGCTTTGACGTCATATTTCCCTGCCGCCTTTTTTATGCGGTGCGTGAGCTGATGAATGCAGTGCATTGGAACGCACCTAGCCTATTTTCGCTCACTCGCTGCATTTTGTACCAGTTTTTATTTTTTTTTTATCAGGGTCTCTGCAACCTAAACCACCATTTTTATAGGCAACCCCATCTTCACCATGACACTATCATGGACCTTGCGCGGACTGGAATAATCAAAGGCAGCAAGCACGCCTTTGCGATGCCTCTTTTAACCTGTTTGGAGTGGACTGAACTATAATACAAAATTTCTTCTTTGGACATTGGCTGATACATGTAGCGAACATGTCAAACACAAAAGAATAACCGAATGTCAAGCAGCTGTAGGGTATCCTGAATGACCAGTTCATGTATAAAATTCCTATTGCGGGCGTAAGACCTAAACATTTCTAGGGTAGACAGGACAGGAGCCTCATTTTCGTCTTCCTGAGATAATTTTGTGACCACCAAGAAATCATCTACATATCTAAAAGTCTTTAAAACCTTGTTGCGTTTGTCCAAACTAGCTAAACACAGTTCACTTAACCCTGGGGAAATGCATGATCTCATGTAGACGTTTTGCTGCTGCACAAGGTTACTGCCCTTGAAATTTATTAGAGTGATAGAGAGGTAAAAGTCTAAAAGCAATAAAAAGGTGTCCACGAAACACCTTACATAATTTTAAAAAGCCTGCACTTTGTTTTGTTTCAATGCTGTCCTTCACATAAGTCAAAATATCGTGTAGAATTGAGTAGGACAAATTTTCAATTGGAAGCGCATGATTAGCCCTCGATCAGAGCCCTTCATTCAAAATAAATTTTACTACTTCGTTCGAATTCGCTACCCTACACAGGTCAGTCACAAGAAGGAGCTTCAAGCCTTTTGAAGGAACCTGGAAGGGGCAACTTGCCAAGACCTTGCTACAATTACACTCACGCGCACATCTTTATGTGTTATTGCTGAGAAAACTACCATGAGCGTTTCTTTTTCCGCCCCTTTTATCTTTTTTGGACAGTGTTCAGGTTCATCTGATCACACAGTGCAAGAGCCTTCTTCTTTAAACCCGCACCTGTTAATTGCGTTTGCACGAAATTCTTCCGGTTGCGTCATTCCCCTTGGTTAGGAAGTCTTTTCTCGGCAAAACAAGAAACCCGCCTTCCTTGTCTGATACAAGAGGACAGAGAGAGAGATTTTAATGGCAACAAGAGATACAAGCAGAGCTAGTTCATTAGATCTCAGATAGTCAAGAGTGACCTTAACCTTCAGATCAGTTTTTCCAGAACTGTTTTTCCAGGCAATCATCTTCACTATTGAAACAAGGCCTGTTGCATTCTCTGAGGGTTCTGCGCAAAACTTTGGTCTGAAACATAGAGCTTTTTTTTTCAATCCCCAAGAATGTCATACCCCCCAAGGCGGGCAACCATCCTGCGCTCAGTGTTCATCTTCCCAGACGTACTTTTCGAAGCACGCAGATTAGAGCCTTATAGCACCGAACAAGCTTGGCAAACTCTGCAAGCTTGTGAATGATGACGCCAACAAAGAAGTGCCTTGCCCCAGAAAACATACAAACTTTTATACTGCCTGTAAGACCAACGTCGTGTACAGAATCCCGTTATCATGCGAGAAACCGCTGTATTAACGTCAGGCTCATGCAGCACAAGGGGCTGGTAGACGCAGTACCAGGATCGGGACATTTGGCGGCGCATTGCAAACGATGCAAACACGACAAAAACAATTGCTTCCCCTGTATGAGCTGATGCGTGTCATATCTGTAAACGCAAATAAAAAAGAGCCCGAGATACTTGTAACATTTCTTATACATGTGGAAAGTCAGTGATGCGTAAGCAAGCCTAACGTTGTTTGGACGAAAAAGGAAGTCAAGTTTTTGTAAAGGATGGTGCTGTTGCGCATGAGATTTAGCCATTGACACTTTTGAAGCACGAGCGTACTTGCGTATATAAACTCGTGATTACAGTCAGTAAATTCAGTTTTCTAGCGTTTGTAGTATCGGCGTTTTCCTTCGTCCAGGTCTAAAGCGCTAGAACTACCGTATGTCTGTGGAATCTAAACTACAACTCGCCCAACTTCCTGCGTTAGATTGCAAGCTAACATTTTCATATTACAGCAACATTTTTATGTAGCATAATGACATAGGGCTATTACTAATTTATTCTCCCTTCAGTTCGTAAATACAACTAAACGGATATGGACTTACAATACAACTGCAACTGTTCCGCGCCTGTGCAAAATGGACAAAATGGTGAACATAACGGATCGGATGATTTATTTCCTGAGATCATACATTGAGACAATGCCGTAAGAAATTTTTTTTGCATTCTGATCTTAGGTGTGTGTTTAACAACAAGCTTTACAATTGAATTTTATTTCTTCGATAGACACGCTGAACTACTACAAGGGGTTTTCGACAGCTCAAGCATAGACAAGATGAGGGTAGGACCAGCAGGTAAAGGTTCTTATATTAATAATAAATTTTTCTGTTTTCGGTAGGGTGAACGCAAGAAATGAATTATTCGTTTTCAAAAATATTTTTTCGCATAAAGATAACCATACCAGTGAGATAAGCACCGTTTCTCCTTTGATTTGATGATCAATAGTTTCTTGCATTACAATGTGCCAGCTGTCCCAGATGGCTCACATTGCAGAATTTCTGCTAGTGCGGCAGTGTTCCTGTATTCTAACCCTGAAACGGGATGAATTTTTCTTCCACAAAAAAATTTCCTTGAAAGCTGTATATTTCTCGTTTTCCCCGCACAGCCGATTTTCGGCGCATCCTAATGAATAATTAGTCATATTGTCACGTGGTTGGGACAAGGTATAACAAGCTTCGCCAGTGGGTTTGCGCTGAATCGTTATTCGCGGGTTTGAATCCCTTAATAGGATGCGTTACTTCTCTACGGCTCCGAGAAAATGTAACTTGATGAAGTTCTATAGCACACATTTCTATGTATCTGCTGCCCTAAGTATGACTCTTATTGGAAATAACAACACCCTGAGGACATTTATATGTTTTGGAACAACATGACGCGATTTTCAACTTATTCAGAGTAAATGCGCTTCTTCGCTTAAAGTAATATGTTGCGCGTTTTTGGTCCGTTGTTGTTGACGATCATTTGACAGTATGCGAAAATAAAAACTTCAAAAGTTCGGTTTTAAAATAGCATGAATCAAATCGAGTTATATGAAGTTTGGAGATAACAGTAGAGTTAACATCATATCTCGCACTATGCCTACAAACCGTGAATCATGTGAATATATATATATATATATATATATATATATATATATATATATATATATATATATATATATATATATATATATATATAAATATATATATATATATATATATATATATATATATATATATATATATCCTGTGTTCTTAAAGCTCCGTTTTCTCTGGACGAATTCTCCAAAGCATTTGCAGAGTGCGCGAAGGTATTGAGCAGAAAGCATGTTCATTGAACTACTAAGTATTAATTTAAATTTTAAATATGCCATTGCATAATATTCTTCTCTGAATGTGAAATAACTACCCGTGTCCTCTTTTCTTCCTACATTAAGGGCCGTTTGTGACAAGTACTGAAGTTCTTCTTTTCGCAAGCACAGACCTGTCCTGTGGAATATTTTTGGTGCAGCCATTTGATGGTAAGAGTAAACTGCGATATTTAATGACTAAGAAAGATTTCCTTGTCTATTGATTCTATGTTTGAATTATGTTTGGTAACATTTCGTTATCCACAAGAAATTTTTAACTTGAAATAATTAATTCCAGATTTCAGGAAATTCTTGTAATGTTAAAACAATGAACTTTTTTATTTCGGCGAACCCTCTTAGGGGTGTTATACCGAGTGTAACCCTCATACATTGCAATCAGATGCTGTTGGTCGGAGGTGCCTCCGACCAACAGCATCCGATTGCAATGTATGGGGGTTACACTCGGTATAACACTCCTAAGGTGGGAAGGGGTGGCTAGATGTAGAAGTCACCCTGTAGCCCCAGCCTGCCCGCCCTAGCAGGGAGAGCGCTGACTGCTATCTCGTGGTGCGAAAAGTCGTCACTGCGGTAGGCTCGGGTCAGAAAGAACAAACATGAGTTGTGTACTCAAGAGGCTTTATTATGCTCCAGTACACGACAAATACAGCACTCAAATACAACAGCAGTAGAGAGCCAACGTTCCACTAGCGCACGGGGGGACAAAAAACAAGAAAAAAGGAGGAAGCGCAAGTGAAAAGAGGAGAGCAACGTTTTGCTCACTACGCGGGGCTCTGCGTTCACGCCCGCTGCGGTTTATCGGAGTGCCCTCCTATCCCCATCCTACCTAACAGCGCGCGCGTAAATTTGCTTGATAATTACGCATTGACGTTTTAAAGAGACAGGAAATTCATGTATATCCGCACAGATGCAAAACAGAGAATAAAGAAAATTATTTTAGAACGAAATCAGAGCAAAGGAGGAACTACAGAAAAGACATTTACAGGACCCAGGTGTCATAGACTTGCAGCTGTTTGCCTTTAAAATGCACAAGGGAATGCAGGCTGCGGAGTCAAGCTTAGAGAAAAATGTTTGTCATGCATAACTGAAATAGTACATGGAATTATACTCAGCTGCGGTTTAGTTACTCGGTGCAGAGAGGAGGCTGCACTAATAATGGTCCATAAAGAAGATTTTCTTGAGTTCAAAGAGCGGTATTCATTTGTAAAACACTTTCAGGTAATGATTCAGTAGTTTTGAGCATGCTGTGACACTGAGATGCCCCAATAGTAATAGAGCAGGTGAATTTTTCGACGAAGTCAAGATATATATATATATATATATATGGTTGGTTGGTTTGTGGGGTTTAACGTCCCAAATATATATAGGTCCAGAAAGTGTGTCAGCGAGGTTTACATCCTTATAGATAAGGAAGAATGGAAGTTCTTAAATTCGATAAAGTAGCATTGCTTAGTGTACATGCGAATGTCCGGATGCGGAATTTAGGCCACGATTCAATAAATTGTTGCAAGTCCGTGCTCGTCCTGTTCATTTCTAGAATTTTGTTCGTCATTTGTGCCTTTTTTGTTCTAAGTAGATGCATGGCCAAATAGCCCCTCATCGTACACTCCTCGCATTTGAGTGATTTTTGTTTCCGGAATGCGGCTTCTTTGAGCCTGCATCCGTAAACAAAAAGTGACTCAAAGGATATTCAAAATTGTTCAGCATTGCTGTGACTAGGGTTCAGGCAATGATGTTGTGTTAGTGTATTCAGGAGGTCTGTTACTGACTAATTTTCCTGTGAATAAAAAAGATCCTTTAGAATCATGAACAATTCCTTCTTTTAAGTTACTGCAATGCCACTAGAGATAAGAAAATGCTGCTTATCATAATTACGTATTTACACTTCAATGAATGGTGTCACTTGAAGTGTATTATCAAATAATTGTTAGCTATATAAATCAGAAATGTTGTACTCATAATGAGTTCAGAAATCTAACGCGTTCACTATCATAACAGTTCGCGTCTTAAATATCAAAAATATAAAAAATTAGCTCTTCCCTAAAGTCTTCAGAAAGCAATTACGTAATTTCTCCTCGCGTTAGTAGACAAATTTGAGTTGCATTTTTATACTTTTTCTATAAATTGGGTCTGATAAATATTAGTGGTTGCCTGTTTTAGAAAAGCATACTCAATAAAAATAACTTTATGTAAAACGTTTTATAGCGTTGCCTTTCTTTATATAAAGCGGTGTATGCGACCGCCTCTTTCTTCTCAAGTCCTTGACGTTATTCCATCATTTTAAAATATATGACTATTACAAAACTAATATCCGCTAACGCAAAACTTATAGGATTGAACTTAGCTTGGTATGAGAGCTTAATGGCGAAGTCGTTTCCTCATTTTCCTCTCCTTCCTCAGCTGTCTACTTCTTTCTTGTTCGTCTATCTTGCGTGTTTGTGGACTCGTTATATTTTCACAACATTCTTTCGCTTTGTCGTCCAAATCTATTGCGACTTCCTTATCGGAGAAATTATGTTTGCGTCAGAAGATATTGCGACGCTTTGGTGACACAGCTCACGGCATATAGCTGACACATCTAGCGAAATGTTACAGAAGCTTATCGCAGACGCGAGATATTCACCGTGTGCCTACGATCGCTTTCGCATTGATGTATCACCAAAATCTTCGCCACTCTCATCATCACTGTCGCCGATTACATTGTTACCATTGCCACTATCATCCTCCCCATGACACAACTCATCTAAATATTGTCAATACTATCGAAATAACCACTTCCGTAATTATCGGAAACTATCCCTATGTTCGACAAAGAGGAGACCGATCTGTTTCTCACGACGAGAAAAGTTTGTTTGTCTAAGTGTCTGTTCATGCGTCACTTCTGCCGGCATATATAGAAAATAGACTACTTCATCTATGAAAAAAAAGTCTTTATTCTTAATATAAACTTATTCTGAATGGTATAATACAATTGTTTTATAGTAGTGAGGATCGGAACACACGGTATAGTAATGGCCAAATTACTTTGCTAGCACTAGATGCAGGGTGGACAGTATGTTCCCTGCTTTCGTACTAAGGTAGTGGCATTCTATTTTCCTTTCTTTCTTTGGCATGCGAGTACGATTGCCATATTTTATGCCAGTCCTGCATCAGCTAGAAGGCTTGCCGTGTTGAAACATTCAAATTAGACTATTTCGTTGTAGACCACGAAATACTGTTTAAACGCCGTGATGAAATTTTTATTTGACATGAACGACTATGTACACTACTACGTAATCTGCGTCTATACTGGCGATGTGCAGTAAAACAGAATTAATGTGTAATTTTTTCTGGGTAGTCAAGGCGAAAGCTCATTCAAACCCACGTGGTCAAACTCTTTATGGTGCCTAGATTATGCTTATTCAAGGAACTGTACTTCCTCGTTCCTGTCACAACCGACTACCATGTAATTCCTCCAAAAGCCTCGAAATTTCGCATCAGGCGTTGATTTTTTCATAGAGTATTCATTTAAAAGCCATGCAAGACATAAGATTCGACCAGTTGTACATACTGAATAACAACAGAAAGTGGAGAATGTCTAAACAACGAATTTTGACCAAAAATAGTCCACGAATGCCATTTGAAATACTGACGCACTCACGCTCATCTGATGAATGATGGCGAGCTGCATGATGGGCTTGCCAAGACTGGTGCAGACTTGCATACAGTGCAAGGATAAAGATAAATCCACTGATCTTACTTTTCGGCCTCTTTTCGAGGAATGCATTAAAGATTCTGCCACTAATTGTGGTGCTCTTTCATATCGTTCGTTTCTTAGTTATTATTCAATTCACTCAGTATTCTCCATATTGACCTGCTAAGTTGCTGAGTCCGACAAGCACTCATACTTCTCGTTTACCTCTCTCAATGACGCAGCTTCGCCAATATTTTTAGACCGCCGATCTAATGCACCCGTTCGGCGGTTGGGTCCAGTTGCCGTTGATGCTATTGGCGGTGTAATCAAGCAAAAATGAGTCGAGCCATTATACCGGCGCGAACCACAGATAAATTCTGGAAAGAAAAAACATCTGCGCCGCTGGGTCATCGGACACCTAAGAAAGCGAGCGGGGCAGAGCGCGGGCCTCAGCAGATAGCCTTCAACGAACGCCCCAGACGCTCACTCTAATCTCCTGTCTGGCTCCACCCTACCGCGCTCTTCTGGCGTCCGTTTTGAATTGGGGAAAATATTCTAGGCACCTCAGGCCATCTTGGGGTTGAAAGACGAAAGCTACCGCATTCAGTAGTTTGTAGGACATATTGTCTGCCTCTTACGCCCCCACTCACAGCATTGCCTACAAAAAAAAAAAACAGCGAAGCAACCATTCAAAATGATTGATTTGTCGCTACCTCTAAGCAACCTGCACCCGCATTTCGTACTAGAGAGCGCAATAAACGTTCATACTATATTTATACATGCCATCTCAAGAACTAGACTCAAGATCCACATGATTGGAACAGCTTCTTCTTGTAAGCTATATAGGCTGTCGGTATGTGCATGATTAGTTATGAGTAAATCATATTGGCTTAAAATATGCGGTCTGCAACCTTCGCCTGAGTATGTGTGAAACTGAAACCACAAAGTAAACTTTAAAATCACTTGTATGGTACATCGAACTTGCTTTAAGTTACTGAAATTGATAAAATACTTCAGAATGCAGAGGCAGAACAATTTATCGAGTAAGCGTAGCAGCTAATTTCATTAAATGTGCCATTCGGCAAAATACGAGGCATGGCGTTGATGGCGTAGACTAGGCCTCGTTATATCAATGTCATTGTTTCGCCGCCAATGGCAGTTTATTCAAACTTTTAGCAACTGTATTAGAGGCGAACAGTTTTCATAGATGGCAAACAAAATTGTTTTGTACAAAGCATGATAAATGGAGGATATGCTGCGAAGTCACAGTATTCGCTACGTATGAGAGGGTATTCTTTAATTGTTTAAACAGCGGTTTAGTGTTATGGCTCTGTGTGAACATTCTGTAACAGAATTTCACCCACAAAATATCTGAAAGCGTCGTGAAAGACGGTTCCTAATTTAGGCTGCTTCGTTTATCTTGTCGCTTTATTGTGCCCTCGACTTCCCTATAAGAAGGTGGCCAGTTTATATCCTGCGGAATATGCGCAATGTATGACGGGTGGTGAGCATTTCTTTCGCAATCGAAGAACAAACGAAGTGAAGCGCAACAAAAGAGACTACACCTCTGTTTGCCTTCATTTCGTGCACTGGCGCTTCCTAAATAAAGGACATAAAAACCTATATTGTACTCTGGAGAATCTCGAAAGTAGTGAAGTATAGCAAGCTTTGGTGCAAGTGTTACCATAATTCAGCACCTACCTATCGTGAAGAAGCCTCCAACTTTGAGTTTTGATCTGTGTAAAACACTTTTTGGAAACAAACAATACCTGCTGCTTTAACAAGAAAGAACCATTTTGGATGTTCAATTTTTATGGTGTACCTTAACCAGTCTCTTACGCTGTCGTTTAAGAACTGTGAAGTGCGAAGAATGATATCCGGTATTCAAACATCGTCCGATGTGTACTGAGGGACATTGGAGGGCTTGAATGGTACTGGAAAATATTATTACCTGATAGAATTCTTGAGTAGTGTGAAATATGCGAGATATATGCAACATAATGAGAAGAGTATAAAGACTAATGTTTATGCTTTTTGCTGATTAGGCGGATAAGAAGGTATACGGAGGTCATAAGTCAGTATTGGCAGAGGAACAGCTCTTGTATAGAGTCATAAATAACAAGCGTTAAACGTCGCTGCCTAGCCATTCCACATGAGATCAAAGAAAAATATCTGAGTTTTGATAGAATAGCCTAAAAGGTATCGAGTGTGACCAGAATCTGTTGATTACTCTAAAGAATATGGTCCCCCACAAGACTAGATTATGGATACTATTCTGTAGCAGTTTGCTACCATATTTCTCAACCATAAGCCGAGCTACCCTCAGGCTTCTGAGGTTACTCGACAGGAAACTGCATCGACGGTGACCTATAAGATGTCAAGAAACTCTTGCCTGGATAGGCTGTCATTTGTAATGAACGGAAAGTATGTAACAGCCTTTTTGAACCCCGCCTATAGTAAAGCTAGGTTCTAAAGCTAAACTTAAATACTGGCCAACGCTGAAATCTGTGGGAAGGAAAATAGCCATTTTATCGTCTTCGGAGCCGGTCAGGTGCAAATATTCTGCTTAAAATCAAGAGCAGGAGAAGGACGTGGGTGGTCAAATACCTCGAAAGAAATGCATTTTAAGAGAAAGGAAATGTAGCCAGCGTGATAGAAAAACCGAAGTGGACGAATAAGACTAGGACATAGGCAATAATTTTGTTGCGACAATTGCGTCTCGCAGCTCGGCGTTGCGCATGCTAAAATTGAGGGACAAAGTGAAAGCGGGACGACTGGTTCTGATACAACGCTTAATGTGACTGATCCTGGAATTCATGTATTGCCCGTCTATTTAGTATATAATAAAATCATCCCAGTACAAATTGTTGGAGGTGCTGGGTAATGATTCCTGTACCTCTCACACTACAAACTTGTCAGCGAATACAATTGCTGGCACTCAGCCTTACAACTCGAGAGCAGGGACTTCTTTCTGTCAGCCACATCGCTGCTGTTGTTCGGGAACCACAAAACAACCTCTCTACATGAGAGAAGTTTGTGGATGAGATGGCTGCTTTGAAGGCTGCACATCAAAAAGACGCAAGGCACAAGATACCCTTTCCCAACGTGCACAGTCGCCTAGAGAGTCCTTCACGACTTACATCGAGAATTCCTGAATTCCTGAAGTCCTAGCGCATTGTGAATCGACGCATGCGTGAGGAAGACAAGACTGGCCACATTTTAAATGGGTTCACCGAAGTTGTTTATCATTTCCTTGTCACAAAACAAATCCCAGCCAGTACCTCGGGAGTCATCCAGTACTGCCGTACATTTTAAGCCTTAAAACGTGGCACATTTCTTCAAATGTGGACGTCTCTCCAAATTCCCAACCGTGGCCAGCGTAAATTACACTGTCCACAATGATCTTGCCTCCCTGGTCCGGAGAGATGTGGGTGAAAAGATGGCCAAGCACCAGCAATGCTCCCACGCACGACGTGTGTGGTCGGAATGCACAGTCCAGCAACAGCAGGATGAATACCTCGCCTCGTGGCCATGGCCACCAGAATTTCCGCACATTCCTACGTTAATGAGCGCCTCTGAACCTCTTAGCGCTCGGTTTTCTCCACAATCGAACTTGCGTCGCGCAGCTCCTACCGTCTATCAACTACCGTGGCCTACCTTCGGCTCAAGTACCTACACGTTTCGTTAGTCGCCCGTTTGTTACAAATGCGGCCGCCGAGGGTACATCGCGCAGTTTCGTCAACGCTGGCGACAGCAGGCCTCACTTCTTAGACCCGACCTTGGGCAGGTTTTCGGGACTACGACAACGTTGACTGGAGTCAATCTCGCCAACAACCGCCTCGCCCCGGCGGCTTTCGCAGTGCCTCTTCCGCTTCTGACCACAGCTTCACACCACCACCCCTTCGCCGAGAACGGTACCCGTCACCACGTCAACGTTTGCAAAGGTCACTGCCGGGTAACTAGGAGGAGCCGCCGACGAAGTTCGGGTTACGGAACGGTCCTCTCCGCCGATTTCTCTGCCTACAGTGATGTCGATTAAAAAAGTGAATGTTACTGTATATGGTGTTAGTAAAATTCTTTAGTGGATAGTGGTGCCAATGACTTCGTGATGAGTCTCAGCTCTAAAAATCGCCTTGGACAGTAATGTTAGCTGGGGACCGAAGTGCCAGCTTTCCCTGTCTTGGAGCACAACATTTGCTTCCTGTGGGTCCTGTAAAACTTTTCTATTAGAATTTTTAGATGTAGCATGAGCAGCACATAATTTTATTCTCGGCATTGATCTTCGGCACGATTGCGGAGCAACGCAAAATTACTCAGCAGGCAAAGTTTCTCCGTGCCGCAATATTATCTCTGCCTATATAGACGGCACACCTAACCCAGGTGATGTCGCATTAATGTCGCCAACGATATATTGTCGCAGTCTATGGCAGCAATGTTTGTGCAGGATAACAGTTCTGCTGAGCTGCACGGGTGCCCACTCTGTGCTGAAGCTGACATGAAGAATGACGGAAAGAAAACTTTAGTAGTGCCCGTGCTGTTGTCGAGGTCGGAATTGGTTGTTCCCATTGTGGAATGCGAACATTTCGCTGGAACCTCTTTGTTCACCACTCGCCCTCAAGAAGGCTACATATGCCTACTATGAGGTCGTAACCATTCGGTCGTTGCCTCCTGATCCACACCCGCATCAAGACGTATATGAAGTTCTAGGACCTTAGGCAGTTGTGTTGGACTTTGCCCAAAAAGCGATATTTTCTATGCCGCCACATTCGCGTAATCACATAAGATAAACACTGGTGAGGCTACCCCAACCACAGAGAAGCCCTTCCGAGTATAGCCAGCCGCACGCAAAGCAAGTAACGAGCAGGCTGAGGATATGTTGAAGAAAAGTGTTATACGCGAGTACTCCAGTCCTTGGGCTGTCCCAGCCTTCTCAGGGAATACCTCTCGGACATTTAGCGTTGGCTATGTCGGTTAAACGCAGTAGCAAAAATAACGTTTGAATTCTTCCACATATCTACGATGCCATAAATTGTCTTCAAACCGCTTCCTAGTTCTCGTGAGTAGATTTGTGGTCTGTCTATTGACAGATCCTGATCCTTCAATCAGACCGAGTAAAGACAGCCTTTATGACACCTGACGTACTTTATAAATGTAATGTATAACTCGTTGGGCTTTGTAATGCACTGGCTACTTTCGAACTATTTATGGGCACAATCCTGCGTGGTTTAAGTGGAATGTTCTCTGTAGATGAAATAGTCATCTATGGAAAGATATTTGAGGAGCATAATGACCGGCTATGCCTTGTGCTGCACTGTATTCAAAATGCCGGGCTAAGTTTAAACTCCAAAAGGTGTCACTTCGGTGAACGGCATAACTTCGTGCTTTGATGTTTCGAAGATCAGGAAGGTGTTCGGCCCGACAACCAAACGATTTCTGCGGTACGAGGCTTTGCAAAACCTCAAAACGTAAAACATTTGAGATGCATTCTGTGGCTATGTATATATTTCTGCCACTTCATCCAAGGATTCGCCCAAACTGCGCACTCGCTCACTTCACTCCTGCAAAAAGACGTTACGTTTTTTTGGCTCCCGGAATGCGAGTCATTCTTTTGACATCTAAGTTTCTGCTAGCCTCTGTTCCTGATTTACGCAACTTTGATCCGGCTGCTATCGTCCACGCTCACATGAATGCGAGCGCTGTGGGCTTCAGCGCGGCGCTTGTCCAGTTTCAGAATGGCGCCCATATCGCGTATTCAAGCCGCACTTTAACAGTGTCGTAACGCAACTACAGAGTAACGGAATTGAAATGTCTCGCCGTCATCTTGGCTGTTAACAAGCTCCGACTCCAGCTGTACGGCCACCACTTCAACATATTTTCCGACAATCACTCCTTCCGTTGGCATGTTGGCCTGCTTGACCCTTCAGTTCGACTAGCTCACTGGTCATTATGTTTACAAGAATAGGGGTTTTTGTGCCCTGTAAGAGCGGTCACCGTCACAGTGACGCAGCCCGTTTGCTCCAATTTTCTCTTCCTGCTACGGCCGTCAGTGAAGGTGGTCTAGACGACTGACAGGCCCCTGGGATTGAAACATTGCCTGACCTAGTACAAGAGCAATGTCAAGACCGCGCTCTGATTGCTTTCCTTGATAAGGTGCTAAAGCCTACATCTAAACAACCTTCGTTATTCGAGATCGTTTACTCTTCAAAAAGGACTGCACAGATAATCCTGCCCGTCGGCTACTTGTCGTCCCGGCTTGTGTTTGCGGCGCCCTCCTAAATGCGATGAATAAAGACTCCATTTGAGGTCATCTAGGCTATGCCGCATTCTCGCAAATGTCCGACAATGATTTTATTGGCCAAATTTGTACATGACAACGAAGCTCTACGTTACAAGATGTGCCCCCTACTAAAGCCTGAAGCGAAGCACCATGCCACCAGCTGGCCTTGTCGGACCAGTCAAGCCCCTTAGATTGCCGCTTGTGAAAAGTAGGACTTATCTGACTGGCAAATTTCCCGAATCGGCTAACGATTGCCGCTGGATTATCATAGTGGTTGACTATTATAAGCAATATGCAGAGACGTATGTGCTCGTTTTTGCCAAAGCAGCCGACGTGTCGGCATTTTTTTTACACTAAATTGTTCTATACCATGGCACGCCCCGAGTAATCACAAGCCACCGAGGTCGACAGTTCACTGTAGATATCGCTGAAGAATGTTTGCGGCTGTGTGGCTCCGAATACCATCATTCCATTTTCTAGCCCCTTCAGACAAATGGTCCTACCGAGCGCTTAAAGCGGGCTCTCATCAACTGATGTTCATGTACGTAGCATCACATCACAAGGACTGGGATGCCGTCTTGTCATTTGTGACTCACGCCTATAACACAGATAAGCATGAAGTAAAGAACATGTTCCTTTTTTCAATTTGTACGCGCGCTTTTCATCAGCCTTCCAGGACACAATTCTTTTGTTCTTTTGTTCTTCGAGGTCGGTTGTTGAAGTAACCCAAAATATCGCTAAAATAGCATTCACAAATTGCTGCTCGCGGAAGACACAGCTGGCTCACTTGGCATGAATGAAAGGCTGATGTTCGAGATCTACAGTCGCTCGAGGTGAGTTTCATCTGCCCCGAGGACAACTGTTAGGCCAATTATTCCACGCCGCGCAGTGCTGCGCTTGTGAAAGAGAGGGGCGAGGTGAATGCGTGAGGTCTGATTCTGGAACAAGCCTTAGACTGTTCCCGGCTTTCAGTCATTCTCCGCTTTTTGGTAACTAATAAACCCACCCTGAAGAATATTGTCACGCCTCTCGCCCCTAATGAGTCATGAAAGTACGCGTAGGCGAGAGCCCGAGATACAGGTCGGCTTCCAGCACCGATATCAGAGTTCAGCCAACAGCGCGCCACTGGAGCCGACGGCCATTTCGTCGTCGCTGTCCCTCAAGCGTCAAGCGCGGCTGCCGGCGGGAGCTAGGCACGTGGCAGTAGGATTAATAGAGCTTTCGCGAGAAGGTGAATTTCAAGGGATATAAGTCTGGCGTTTTCCTTTTGTTAAGGTGATTCAAAATGCTGGTGATGATGATGAGTAAGAAATGAGAGAGATGACGTTTAAAGAGACAAATGACTTTTCATTTTGCACACTTGCCGTTTGCAAATTTGCCATGCATACTCCTAAGCTCATATAAAGTACTTCGTGCTAGGAATCGGAGATACTGCTGCTCTCAGGTTTGTTGGTCGCCCACTTGTGTAAATACAAATCTTTTGTCACCCTTAGTGTCCCCTTTCACACATAACCTGTGTCCTTGACGCCTCTGTCCCTGCGCATGTACACAGCAGGTAGCGCATATCCATCTCCGCTGCCTGCGTGGAATACTTTTCGCTAGAAATAATTATTCTACACTGTTTATTGATTCTAGAAATTATACTTATATACCACGGACGCTTCAAACAGGGAAGCCGCAAGTAACTTTTGAGTATTTCATTATTGCGAAACAAACTGGGAATAGTAAATATTTCTGCTATAAGAGACTACAAACTGAAGGGATAAAACCCAAATGCTTACAAAATTCGTTTGGGATCAGTTGCAAGAATGCATAAACATTGTTTGAGTAAGATCGAAATAGACACGGAAGAAGAAGATGCATCCGGTTTCTAACGTCGCGCCTATGATGTTACAACCCAAAGAAGTTGGGTACTAATTACGCCTTTAGGACAACATTACCCCTTAGGCTAGTTTGACGTCTGATTGAATTATTGGCTCTAAGTGAATAACTAATTACAACGGATGCGCCAAATGTTTCTCAGCGAGATCTTTTATTTTCTATTTAGTCGTCATTTTTTTTCGTATAACTACCATTGTTAGAACGTAATCCCGACGACAAGCTTCTACTGAAAGAACTTTGACAACATAATCGACGTCTGATTAACTTAATTGGCTGTAATAATTGACTCGTTACTCGTTTTCGTTTTCATTTGTTTTCTTACCGCTTGTCTTGTTGGAACCAAAAATGCCGACAAACTTCTGATGACACGACATACACATAGTCTGACTGATTTAATTGGCTCTAATTAGGTATTATATATTAAACTTTTCCCACCGAGATTTCTTGTCTTCTATCTAGTTCAAACATTCGTTTTCTTATTCATTGCTTTGTTTCAACGTTATGCTGCCGCTGGTGAAACAGCATACCCAGTGTGCGATTGACTTGATTGGCTCTAATACACAACATTCTCTGCATTCACCAAATGTTTACCCGACGAGAAGTTTTCCGCTTCTATCCAGTGAAATTATTATTTCTTGTAATTTTGTTTTCTTTGGAAAATAATTCTGCCGACACAATACTGGGGACGCGGCCTTGAAAGCGTACCCACCTAAACCTTATGCCTTAATATATGTACTTGCCTTTTTATTTCTTTTCTAATGCTAGGAATTCAGCTTCCTGGTCACTCGAGTAGTCTCTCTGCTGCCATCAAGAGGAAAAGAAATAATTGGCAATGCTGGGCATTCTTCCCGCCGCCAATAACGTGCTTTTTGAGATCCAAGGAACACGTATTCTGGAAAAGGAATTATTTTCCTCGGTTAAGATATATATTTGTGGGAATTTTACCGCTTTTCTTGATCTCTTGGCATAACAAAGCATATTTTAATCTTGGCGCTTGCGCAGTGTGCAATTGAACAACAATGAGCCCACTTAAACTATCATAAAATATTTTCTTCATATATACCTGTAAAATTGCTCTTAAAATAGTTTTTACATTCGCGCCAACTAAAGACAATAGACTATACGCATATTTTAACTAGAGCTATTATGTTTCCATGGGCTCTCAGAGAACGACTGGAATAAGAAAAAGTCAGTGAACCATAACATCAGGGTATACAAAATGTTTATTTAAATGCACTAGGTATTGCTTATAACAACTTTATTATTCATTTGTAATTGATTCCATGAAAATGACATAGCTTTGGAGTAGTTTATCTCATCTATTATGCTTTATAATATCACAAATCACCAAATGGGCTTTTCTCTTTTCCAGGAACTGACCCTTGGCACGAACTGCGCGTTAAATTTGATGAAAAGCCAGCAATGCCTGAGAAAGAATGTCTATCATACTTCAATAAATTCCCCTCAGGAAGTCAACAAGTTTACACTGAAAGTTGCGATAGCCGTTACCCATCAGAATGGTAAAATAAAGACAGCGACGTGGAACTTCAACCTGGCATATGCACAACCAAAGATGCTGAAGAGCATAGAAAGCAATACAGAATTCCTCGCGCCACCAAATATTGTTTTTAAGCACAGGGAATTCAGATGTACACATTTTGCGTAATATATTTAATATCGAAGATGTCTAATAAACATTTCATAGCTTGACGAATAAAGAATAACTGATGAACATGTTTGTTATTTGATTCCACTTGTTTTTCTTTCCAACACGTAAAATGGATCCGACTTATATGCTTTTTTCTCAGTATATATGGGAACTCTGAATGAAATTATGTGCTGCTGTTACACAAGTAGGTTTGTACCAGAATCTTTCATGCTTACATTCAATTCATAGGTTTTCGATCAACTATGCGTTGAAGTACGGTTCATGGGCGCCTACTTGCTTTGTCTGAGTGCAGGGGTATGTCCTCATTTTCTACAGGTATTCATTTTCGTGGTCGAGATGGCCACTAGTGGACGTCAGTAAATATTGTAAGGCCCTGAAATACAGGACATTTAAGTTGCTGTGGCTCCCCGCTGACATGAGTTTTAGACCATTACATTCCTGACCTCGCGCGTTGCACGGAACGGCCATGGCAATGAACTAAAAATATACGTAGGTTTTCGTCCGTTTTGTGTAAATAATCAGATAACAAAGAAAAACTCCTTTCATATTGTTTGATTTTCACTATTGTGCTATTTAAAACAAAAATTCAGGAAAACTTTCTGGCGCAGTTTATTGCAGATGGGCACTGCCGCATGTAAAATGTTGTTGCGCAGTCGTACTGGTCGGAGCATTTTAGAGAAACTAGGCTATGAGCCGCAAGTATGCTCCAGATGAACAGACAAGATTCCTAGACAGGTTAGGGACAAACTAAAAATAACTCCGCTCCCCAAAAACATGCACTCCGTCTACCATTAGAACCGGAGGAGCGAGAGAGCAGCAGCGCTGCAAGCCCGTTTTGAGGGCAGACGGGATGTATGCCGCCCAATGTGCGGACGGTATGGGACGTGTTTCAGTAGCAACTAGAGAAAATGGGGGTTCGGTAGTTTGTTTCTACACCCGACACTCGACCGCAATGAAGGCGGAAGAGGTGGCCATTGCGATAGCTCTAACCCAACAACAAGTCACAGGTATAATTACGGTCTCCAAAGCAGGGATTAGAAACTTTGACGTGGGCCGCATTTCGGCCATGGCACCAAGAGTGTTGGCCAGTGGTCCACCACCGACAGAGAAGGACACGCTCATTTGAATACCGGCGCAGCAGAAGTTGAGAGGTAACGAGAAAACGCACGTACTGGCTCCAGGAGTAGCTACATTCCGGGATTCCAGTGACGTCTTATGCGCAACCCCATACCCTTTGCGCGATGTGGAGCCCCTATGGTTTCATAATGTCCTAATACCTACTAAGATATTTCAAACCATTACAAATTAGGCAGATAACTATTTTCAAAAGCGTGTAAGCAACTCAACAAAAGCGAGGAGGGTATGTGGCGTAAGCTACAAACTGGAGTATTCCCGAACTCTCAGCTTTGCAGCAAGTGGCACTGGGGAATTTGTAGCCCCAAATTCAAACGTTGCGATGGCATAGCGGACATGATCCACATGATATGAAAGTGTCCTAAATTTGGAGAGCCTGACAGAACAGATGAGTCATGGGAAGCACTACTTCTCCAACAGGACAAAAAAGGGCAACGTGAAGTCATCCGTCTCGCCCTAGCCTCAGCTCAGATCCAAAAGATCTAGGTCGACGGCTGAAGAGAAGGACAAGGCTTGGACAGAGCTGCGCCTTGGATCCTCGCCACCCTTTTGACGGGTGCAAAAAATGTTATTTCTTTCTATCTCTTAATGCAATCAATTGTCATCTGTCAACTTTATGAAAGGAGCAACTGGTCATTCCTGACAATGCCTACGTTCCAGTTCTGATATATTCATAGAAACAAAATATGAAAGAAGATTGTAAGTTTAATTTATATCTACAACGACAAAATCAACTGTATTTATATAAGATATAAGTATTTTAACATATCATTTTTTTCAGTCGAACGGAAATTCTCAAACTCAGAATTCATGACATCATCTATGATTGACATCAGTGCACACTCATATCTCTATATGTGCCGCTGCTATTCACGTGGCCACCATTTCAATTTTCGTCTCCAGAAAGTTTCTATAAGCTCCACCACTTCGTTAAAAACAAGTACGAGTGGAGAGAGAGAGTTTTCAGGCCTCAATACAGATACAACCTATAATTCTGCTTTACCGAAGCTAAAGTATACTCATATACAGTAATCGATATCATATGCCAAAACTCAGTAGAATTAGTAACCTACGCATAATTGTCTCCACTTTGTGTAAGTCACAATATTGGAACCATGAATTTATATGATAAATGACAGGTAGGTGCCGTACAATGCAGAACTCACTCCACCACTTCGTCCAGAAAAGGAAGAACAGACAGCTCTTTCCTGTTTATTTAGAGACACAGCCAACGACCCTGCTATATAGAAGCAAAATGTTCCTATAGCAAACATATACACAACAAATGTTACCTTAGTAGCAATAGTAACTACCTTTTGGCTGTCTCCGCTTTCCGTAAACTAACATTTGTTTGTACCTTTGAGCGCAGATTTTAAAATCTGAGCTGTGCACACTAGTATTCAGAACACTTCACCACTCTTCACCAGAATGACGATTTTCCTGTTTAATTAGATCCCTTTATAGCGACGCGAATTGTTTCTTGTAGAATTATTATTACCGCGAAATATTCAAATATTTATTTTTTGGTTCTTAACGGCTGCTAGTATGTCGCCTTATAACTGTAATTGTAGCGCACAAAGCGAATTTTTACTCTGCTCATTCTGGTTGCCATGAGATGGCTTTTGTCGCAGGCACCTCAAGACAATGGTCAAATGTTGAAAATCCATCGCAAAAAAGGTGGTCGTACAGCGGTCCATTATTGAAGATGATTTTCCACGATTGGTTTCTCCAGTACACAACACATCCAATGAATGACAGTTTCACATCTTCCCCCAATGTCGGTTCCGACGTTCTAAAATATGGCAACATTAAACCAATTTGTCCTTTGTCCGACAAATATTAGTCTAGTCATGGTTAGAAACTGGCACCTCCACTTTTGCGTTCTCCTTGTATTGCACTAGCCTTATTAGGAACTCAGAGCATGGGACAAGTTTTACACTGTTTCCTCATATTGGAGGTGCCCTTTCTAGAAATTGATGGGTTGGACTTATTTATTCTCCCAATATCGGCTGTGCAATTACTAAAACTTGCCATCGTAGCAGTTTCTCTTTTGTTCTCTGGTATCTGGCAATCAGGATGTAAAAACCACCAATGATGGGCCAAGTACTCAGCGATGTGCCGATATTGTAAGTATCACATTGAAAACCTGGCTGTGATTGGTTGCAAAATGGAATTGAATGATTCTTGAATTCAACGCAGGAGTCAACATTTTTCATTTCAATGCGCATGTAGAAGATATTTCACAGCATTTCTGACAACAACATTTGAGCTGAATGGCATCTAAATTCATTCACAGCATTGGTGCAGCCGCTGGTCTTTGCTTCTGCCATCCGCAAAATGTTTTTCCGGTGGGTATTTATATCTTTCCTTATATCACACTTTGCTTTCTTAGGAAAGAAAGCGAATTGCCCGTATAGCGAATCGCGAAGAAATGATTAAATGGAAAACAAGCTACGCCTAGGGCGCTGTTTTGCATCCTGGTGGCAAGTAAAATTGATAATACATTTTTAGATCTACAAGTATATTATTTTCGGACTGAAATAGACAATGCACTGCAACTTGGCGTTTCTAGTGGTCTACGTATCGTAAAGGCGTAACATTGATAAATTACTGCGCAATATTACATGACATCTGCAGCCATAGAGTTCACAGTGACTGAATTTAGCATCCTACTTTGCCCATGCTACAGAATGCTTCTTCCTCACCACAGTCACTCATGCAATACACGGATATGCACGGAGGATCGTACATAGGATGAGTGACATGAAAAAACTCCAAACTATGCAGTATATTGGAAGATACAGCAACGCATATTCCTGCGTTGTTTGTTTCTATATTTCTCCAATGTCCACCCTTCCCTGTCAATGATGATGTAGTAAATCGTGTTATCTGTGTAAATCATTTCACTTCTGGAAAATTTATATTGGCTTGCTATTACAATTTTTTGGGCTTTTTTGTAATGTTTTTCACTTTACGAAGAGTATTTATTGAATAAGGAATGAGAAGTCTTTATCAGTTTTTTTTTTTTGGCAAAGATCAAATTTCCTTGATTCTGGCGTGTTGTTGCAGTTAATTTGGAATCACTGTCTTTTACAGCACTTTGCCCTAATTCTAGCTAGCGCAATCAGCAACGGACGGGCTACATGGACACATATTTGGCAGACACAACAAAAATTGTATGTGAAAGAGGGTAAGTTTCTTCTGCCTACAACAAAGTGAATAGAATTACGGTAATTTTTATGCGACAACCCAGTGTATTTAGACCTGCATCTGAAATATTATTTTAGTCATTGCTTTTGAACTGCTGCAATACCTGAGGAGCCTATTTATTTTATCGTGAACCAACAGGCCACAACACATGACAGCACATATTAAGCATTTAGAGCTGTTTTAGAGAAATAGGGGGCTGAACAGCGTATCATTCACCTGAATCTTGTAACGGAAAGTTGTATAAATATACCAATAAAAATAAGACAAAAATAAGGAAAGTTTTGAGTGGATACTTCTTGAAGCACGAGGCCAGCGGCTGGCAGAAAGTGTGAAAGAGCACGTGGACTGTAGGAGGAAATAAACGAGCCAAGTGATAGGGAGAGAGTACAGGATATAATTCGAGAAGATAATAGTAATGAAGCCTCGAGGGCGACACCCAACTTCGCTTGGCTTAGTAGTCTAGCGCTCGTTACCCGAGTGGTCCCCAATAGCGCAGTATTGGAGCTTTCCCGCCGTCGCCACACACATACTATCACTGGCAACGGGTATGCTGGTGGAGGCGCATGCCGCGTACGTACTTCCTCTGACAACTATCCCACCTCTTGCCCCATCTTTCTACCCGGTCTTCTTACCCAGAAGGATTTTAGCTTCCACCATGCGAGAGGCTTTTTTGTTTTTTGAGTTTACATATTGACACCTTCGATCTTGTTTTTACTCTGGCTAACTGCACTCCGCGCTGTTCCCCCTTCATTCCTTTGCGTTTATGGGTTTTCTCTCCACAAGTGCGTGGCTTGAGGAGACATCGGGAAAATGAACGGCACGTTGGGCTTCATACCTCTGCCCCCACTCCTGATCCAAGTTCGGGCTTTTTTATCGCTCCCTGTTGAGTTAGAGAGAATGTGAAATATACTTGCCCGCCGAAACGCCGAGACACTCCTTGATTCCTCAAACAGATAGGTTTCAGACAGAAGGAAGTCGTGTTTGTCGTGCTTCTGGCCACTCGCCCGTTTTAATTCAAAATTTAGTCTTTCTCTGTTTTTAATTTCGCGTCTCCGTGTCTTCGCTGTATCTTCCTGGAAGATTCATTGTCGTACAACTGAACTTAGCATACAGAAGGTAATCGTAGTATGCGGAAGCGAAAGACACATTTGGCACAGTAGCATCTGTACATCAGCTGAGAAACGCGGCCTGCAAGCCAGATTTTTGACTAACACCTTGCTGTCATCATTTTATGTTGTGTAATGTTTGAAAACTATGGTAGTCATGTGGCAGTTTGTTTTTGTTCAGCATGTAGGCAATGAAACAAAAGAAGAGAACACGTTTTAATAACTGTTTTCACGACATTCCTTGCTTGATGTCATGCGCACAGCATCGCTGACAGAGGGATACAAATTTCACTTTTTGTCTATGCTATTATGATCCCCCAATATTTGACCGCTTTTGCCATGTCTTTTGCCATTTGTTGCGCCCATTGGTAATCTACAGCTCGATAACGAGACCAAATCACAAGCCCTCCCTCCTCACATGTAACAAGTCCGTAACACCTACGTCGTAGGTATTTCAGCAAATTTCTGCACACCTCGAATAAATGAGCCGAAACATTGCAACCTTTCTTGGAAACTCGTCATTCTTTCCGGTTGAGTCGCTGCAACCACTCAAAACACAATTTTTGGAAGTAGCCTTAAGATAACGTGTAACGGTTTTATAATGTTCTTTTTTTGCGTGCCGACGTTTTGCAGCACATAAATTCCTTCAGGTGCGCTATTTATTATTCCTCGCAAGTATACGATGTATTCCTACTTTCTTCCCTCAGTTATACTGTCTCACAGTATAGCATGCGGAAGAACGTAATACTGTTTTCTTCCATTGAGGTCATAAATAATAAAGCTGCTCTAAAACTAAAGTATTTAGAGCATGAAGAAACTCGTGTTACATTATTTACAGGGAATTAGGGAAAAGTGAGCAAAAGACAAAAATGCCATTTTACAGGATGCTCATTCTAAATTTAGCCAAGGGTTAAAAAATGAAACATTTGAGATAGGCCACAGAAACTACCTGTGTACAGCTGCCAGCCATGTGGTTCACCACAGGCAATTTTTTGTTTTGCAATTAGCTGATTAGTAATTAAGATAATTTTTATAATTTACTAACTATTGCCTTTAGACAACAAATCTGGTGTGCAGAGTTGCAGACCATTTTCTAAAACCCCGATTCCACCTATTTCCGATAAAGAAAGCCTCATGTGTATCGTTTTTCCAAGCCTTAAAAAAGCCCGCGGAATACAAAAAATATCGCGTGAGTTGCGCACTCGGGCTGATCTCAACCTGGCTTTCAGTCAACAAAATCGGCTGTGGCATTGGCTCCACGACCCCGTTGAGCGGCAGGCCGATATGATGACGACCTCAGACAAAACGGCACACACCCACGGCGGAGGATTGGCCAGGGTGCATTGTAGATTGTAAATATTTATGTTCAAGGACTGGAGTATTCAGATAAATATTGGTGTTTAACTAGAATTCGGAAAAAATAAAAAGGGAAAGAAAAGGTAACGAAATCCTACCTAGCATAGGAATCTACTTTTTGAAATTATTTAATCATGAATAAAATCGCACACTAGTTTTAAGGCATATCCCTTGATGCTTCCCCGAAGGAGAGCAGAACAGGAATGGTAGTGGAAGGCCGAATCTCGAAAGGGGAGTTGCTAAGCAACTTTTACGGTGAGATGCGAACCTCCGGCAGAAGAGAAAAAAATAATCTATGGATTCAATTTCTTTGCAAGACTCACAGAGGTTAGCAGCGGATAGCCCTGAACGACATAAATACAGATTTAGTTTCGGTAATATACATCGCAAGAGAGTCATACACACTTTACATGGCCTTGAAACACACATGCGGCCACGCCAAGGCCATCTGAGGTGTTCGTCATCTGGTGCAGAAAGTAGAGGCTCGTTACTGAGGTGATGGAGACGTTGGAAATTTTGAAATCGTGCTAAAGTTAAGTAAACGGTATTAGGCATGAATGGAACAAGAGGTCCACTAGGAGTGGATTTTGCTAAAACATCTGCCCTTTCATTATATGTAATACCACAGCGGCCTAGGACCCAATGAAACCCAAATCTGAATTGTGAGGAGGAAGGAAAAAATAAAGAGAACGACAAAGCAGAGTTCCCTTCGAATTTTTGAGCGATGACGGCACGGATAGGCTGTCAGAAAGAAAAATAACCTTAGAAATATTACTAGGAATTTTAGTTAAGGCCAACGCAAGGCCAGAAACTCAGCAGCCAAAATTAGCGTAGAGTCTTGGACCCGAAAGTAATAACTCCAGTCAAGAGCCCGGGAGTATATGCCAGGAGCTGCTTTTTCGTCCTGTTGAGACGCATCTGTAAAAATGGCAATAAGGCTCGGAAAATTGTCTAGGTAATCCTCTTTAAGGGCATTTAATACATTGGCAGAAAAATGCTTAGCATTCCCTGGGAGGGTGTCATCAAATGAAATTATAGTATAAGGCCACCGGTGGTGAACTTGTACTAAAGAGGTTACTGACACTGAAAGTTTCGACAGCAGGGAATTAGTAAACATAACTTGAGACAGGTTATACTTAGGCCAAATAATATTGTCTCAAGCTGAACTACCCCGCACCTCCACCAAGATGTTACGGGGGTAGTTCAGCTTGAGGTTTCAGAGAGCGGAGACGGGAGACAAGGCTTTCACAGAACAGGCCTTTCCCCCAGGCACCAGCCGACACTGCTCGAACATCGTCGTCTTCGCCCAAAACAACTCAGATTCTTTTTTTCCTTCTTATGCGCATATCAGCGCATGCATCACCTAACGTATCAATATCAAAAACGTATGATGGGATCGAAGTAAATATGGGGTTAGCCCCTCCAGGGACTGGCTCCAAAGACCTTAAATATGTTCGCACAGTAAGAAGCTGAAACCGCGAATTAAGATTAGGTATCCGAGCTTCCAAGTATAGCGATGCATTCTCCACTGCTTTTGGCAGACCTAAACAAAGGCGCAGAGCTCGTCGTTCCGAAACAAACAGGGGCTCAAGCTTGTATCTTGGGCCCCAAGAAAAGAGAATGGAGCCGAATTCAAGTATTGGTGGTACGTAGGTCCATAAAGCAAGAGCAGAGTGTCCCGACGCATAAGATATTTCTTATTGCTGGTTCTTATCAACCGGTCAAGGGCACGTTCACCTTTAAGCACAAGGCTTCCAATTTGAGGCCTCCAGTCTAACTGTGGGTCGTATAATACACCCAAATATTTAATAGAATCAATCTGCGGGGTTAGGACAGAATGATAAGACAAGAAAATGTTAGCGGGAGATGTATGTGGAAATACTAGGACAGCACATTTGTTGACATTTAAAGTTAGCCTTAGGCTGTCCAGCCAGACCTCCAGGGCATTTAGATAATGTTGTAAAAAATGATATAGTGTTTGAATGCTTGTGGCAGAAGCAAAAAATAGCTATATCGTCTGCATACACCTAAACTTTGACGGCTGGGTGAATAGGAATGTCACGCATAATTATATTGAACAATAACGGCGACAGGACTGCTCCCTGGGGTAAACCTCTTGACTGGGTGTAAATGTTGGATTTTAATGCATTCTTTGTGCAGAAAAACGATCTATCCTTTAAAAATTCCCTAATCCACGCAAAAATGTATAATGGAGGATGTCGATCAGCTAGCTTATGAAGCGAAATGCTGTATTCTAAGCTGTCGTACGCTTTGGTAATATCTAAAGTAACTAGAGCTGAAACGTCTTTTTGCCTCATGGCAACCTTAATACGACTCTCCAAGCCTACGTGTGTGTTCCAAATCGAGCATCCTTGTCAGAATCCAATCTGAGCCTCGCTAAAGCCTTGGAAGGATAGAACATGATCCGTGAGACGAGAGCAGACTATCCGTTCTATAAGCTTACATACATTTGAAGTGATAGCAATCGGCCGAATGTTGTCGAGATCAATCCCTTTCTCCTGGTCTTGCTGTAGTAAAATAATTTTCGATGTTTTCCAAGCTTGTCGAATCCAAGCTTTTTCCAAAGACCAATTCACAATCTACAATAAGTCCGAGGCAAAGTCTGAATAGTATTTTCAGCATGGCAACAGCTATTCTGTCAACTTCCGGGGCAGCCGATTGCAGGCAATTAACTACAGGCATTAATTCGGATATAGTTACCTCAGTGAAGTTTATACCAAACTGCAATTGGGCTGAAGAAAAGGTAGTGCAAGCTTGAAAGCGTGCCGCAAGGCCTCGGGCAATTGATTCCAATTGATCTAATTCATCTTTTTTAGACAAAACAGTGTACTGGGTGGTACGAAAGGAGGGCAGAACTTTTGTACGTTCCATGTATCTATAGAGAGATTTGCGGTGTGCTGAGTTAGACAAACAGGTATTCAGGTTCGCATTATATCGTTCCTTAGCCTTGAACACTGTTCTTTTAAACGAAGGTGCAAAGAATTTGTAATTAATCCAGTTGTTTGGGATCTGATTATGGGCTAGGCGATTCCATGCGGCTTTCCTGTGAAGATAGGCTTTTTCGCAATCTTCATTCCACCAGCTCGAAGGAGTCTTGTTTTCAATGGCAGACTGAACTTTAAACTCTGATCGCCGAGTTGCGTCTAAAACTGAAGACAATACTTCAGGACCGCGATTCGAGTTATCAGAAGGGGCAGATGACCTGAAGACCTCTCCTAGACATTTGTTGAACTAGGTGATGTTGACAAATTTACAAGATGTGCCAGTTGACCCAATCGGATTACATTCAATGTTGAAAGTATAGGGTAGCTGTCACTTGACGTACCGAAGTAGATTGTAAACCATGATGATACTCCAATACCATTTGTAGCTAATGTTAAATCAATAGCTGAATTAGAATTTGCGCTCATATAACTATAAGCGCGACTATTATAACATTGAATATCATTTTTAGACAACCAAGACCAAAGTAATTGCCCACTATAGTCTGTTCTGAAACCCCATATGACATGATGGAAATTGAAGTCCCCCGCCAAAACTATATTTGAAATAATTGTCAGCAAAGCTTCTAAACAATCTATCCTACGGACGCCTGTGGTAAAGTAAATATTTGCAATTATGAACGGGGCACACTGCGGGACAATTAACTCAACGGCAAGTATCTCACAATCAGGCCCAATCAATTCATGAACCGCTTTAGCCCGATGAACTAGATTTGTTGAAATAATTGTTAACAAGCCTCCGTCCCTCCCATGTGGGCGATCAGCTCTAAAAGAACGGTAATTTTTAACTGTGAAAGGACGATTAGAAGAGATCCAAATTCTTGCAGTAAGATAATATCAGGGGTAATTTTAAGAATAAGGTGCTGTAGGTTGTCGAAAGAAGATAACATAGAGCGACAATTTCACTGGAGTACAGAGATTACCGGCATGAGTATTGCTTTAAAAATGAGGCAGCAACAGCCTCTTTCAACACATCCGTTTTCTTTGCAATTCCTTGCGTACCTTTCTTAGATTTGAAATGCGGATGGTCCGATTTATTAGGAGAAGAGGAAGCACGACGCTTCTGAGATGGGCAGGCCATCTCAACATCTGACTGACATGCGGTAGAAATAATGATTGAGTCAGTATCATTTGCTTCTACAGGCGTGGACGCAGAAAGGGAGGTAGGTTGAATGTTATCTACTGTTTTATAAATTGAGCAGGTAGATTGGGTTAGAGTGTCTAAGGACGACGATGCAGCCTGCGCGGAAATTACTTGCTGCAAAGCATTGCTGAATGTATTAATCAAGCGATCAATTACCCCAGCAACAGCCTTCTCTACTACAGCAAGAACGGACATTGTTAAGTGTGCTTCAATATCAGGAGTTGAGGTGCGGACAACTTTTGCGTACCCACTCCTTTTTTTTTTGCTACTAGGGCATAAGCTTCTGCGCTCGAGCACCTGTCGCGTTGAATAATGTCTAGTATACTCTGCTCATCGGCCCTCTTTGGACATATGGGATCATCCGCTGTGTGACTGCATTGGCAAAGGCAGCGGGTAATAGACTCAGATGTGCAGTGTACTGAAAAATGATCACCGCTGCAAACAAGGCAGTGCGTTGCCGACTTGCACGCTTTGGCATTGTGCCCAAAACGCCAGCAATTTTTGCATTGTAATTGCCGAGGATGCAAAGGGTCAACACGGTTATATTTGGCCAAACTTTAATTTCACGTGTGTTAGAGGACCCTGCAAATGTGGCAATTACTGACTGCGTTGGTACGCGTGAGCCTCCAGCCTGTCTGCTACAAGGGTACACTGACATGATACCAACACCGGCCTCATGAAAGTCCTCAAGAATCTCTGCTGGCGTAGCGGAGGAATCAACCCCGTGGATTATTTCCTTCACACATGCAACCTGTTCTGGAATAAATGCCTTCGCAGGCAATTGGGCAAATGTAGTGGAATTCAGTAAGTCAGCAACGCAGTCCAAGTCATCCGATTTGCACAATAAACCTTGTGGGATTCGGGCTTGCTGCGGCTGCCCTTTGCGCGGCCGCCGCCCGCTCCCCAGTTGTTCTCCTCGTTCCCTTTCTCCCGCCTGAGGCGGCGGAGAGAGGCTCGGACGACTTGTCACTGTCGTTCGGGCCACAGCTCCGCCCTGGCGTCTCAGTGGCTGTTCCCATTGGCGCCTTTTGGCGGGAACATGGCACCGCTTCGACGGCCGCGCTCGCGCGACCCTCCGAGCGGGGCCCAAGGAGAGGCCCCTCCGAGACATCGCAAGGTGCGTACGCAACTGTTCTTGTCTGCCGGCCTTTGTCCGCGCAGACCAGTGTGTACTCGAGTTCGTCCACCCCGGGTCGTACCTGAGAGCGCAGCTCGAGCCTGTCGATCGGGATCCAACAATCCGCGACAGGCGTACCTTGCGGTGGTTGCCCACTTTCTCTCAAAGGAACCCTCTGGTCACTGCGAGAGAGAGATCACAGCACGCCCTTGCGTGCTTGCGGCGCGCACTCCGTGTCACTTCGTGCGCGCAGAGGAGCCCTGCTCCTGGCGCCCTCCCGGAACACGGTGACTGAGTATGTGTGTGTATGTGCGTTTGTATATATATATGTGTGTTTGTGTGTGTGTGTGTGTGTGTGTGCGTGTGTGTGTGTGTGTGTGTGTGTGTGTGTGTGTGTGTGTGTGTGTGTGTGTGTGTGTGTGTGTGTGTGTGTGTGTGTGTGTGTGTGTGTGTGTGTGTGTGTGTGTGTGTGTGTGTGTGCGCCGCTGGAGGATGGCGTTTCAGTAAACGTCTCCTTTGTGAACTTGGAGGTTTGTGTCCTTGCAGCGAAGTGCTCTCCTCCCGGTGGAGGTTGAGAGCGCTCTGCGGTGTTGCAGTGTGCGCGTGGTGACGGCAAATCGGGCTTCGGCTCCCTCGAAGCTCGAACCCGCGGAGGTTGGTGGCTTATAACCACGTAGAAACCACAACTGGCGCCCAACGTGAATTGTCCCTGGCTCTATGAGTCGTTGGACAGCACATCGGCCGAGCTGGTCGCCTTGACGATTAAGCTCATGCGCCATGCCTGCCGCCCCCTGCGCGGCACTTGGCAAAGGCACTGAAACAAGCTGCATGGTTCTTCGGACCACCCTGCGGTGCGACCGTTGACCATATGCCTCCGCTGTTTCAGCTTTACGCCGTTGCGGAAGCAATGTGCGCGACGCCGCCGCTGCCGGCATCTCCGCACAACAGCACCCGTACCCCGCTTGCAGTCATTTCTGTTCGGGGAACGGCGAGGCGTCGGCCGGGCTCCCTCTGGAAACCGCGCTGACAGGGCGCTCAGTTGGCAGATGCGGCTCCGTGAACTTGCGAGCCGGCTGGCGCGCCATTCTCTCCTGGTACAGCATTTCGACTTCTCGGTGCAGTATCTACAGGGGAGAACGAACGTGGTAGCTGACCCGCTATCCCGTGCCCCACTCGCCCGCGGGGACATCTTTACGCCAGCAGGCGAAGGGGCGAAACAGCGGACGAGCCGCAGATCGGCACGGGTTCCCCATTCCGCTATCCGGGTAAACAGCGCTTCGCAAAGCAGGCGAGGGTGAAAGCTCTTTGTGAGCACATCTGAGACGCCGATGCCAGGGAAAGTTTTGCTGCGAACCTGCGTGGGGGAGGAAACCAGGCTCTCCTTTGGGATGACTGGGATCGTTTTCAGCCATGAAGAGCTACGACGGTCCAGCAAAATGACCCGTTTTGTCGCGATGTCAGCGACGGTCTCTGGGAGACGAAGCGCCGTTACGCTACTTGTATGAGCGGGCGCAGGGGGGGGGGGGGGGCACGAGCCAGCGTGTGTCGCGGCGTGCCCCGGGGATTCATATTTGCTTGGCCACGACAGGCTCGCGCTGTAATACATAGCCACGGATGATGAGTCCATGAACCATTTGAAGTGGCTATTCCCCAAAGTCTGAGCGGCGCTCTGTTGTGTTGCTCTCACGACAAACCATTGGCTGGTCATCTGAGTGGCTCCAAGGTTTTAGGAAACTGAGTCAATCGGTGACTGCAGCCGGCATGAAGCAGGACATTTTCCGCTTTTACCGTTCCTGCCATGTCTGTCAAATGGAGAAGTCAAGGGGTGGCAAGCCACCGGGCATGACGAAACCAACTGACAGTGTGCGTCCGTGGCAGATGGCCACCTGCAATTTCATGGGGCATTTCCTCAGTAACAAGCAGGGGCTCATTGCTGGAGAATCCCCCTACGGTAAATGCCAGCCGTGCCTACATTGCAGACCTGAATGCCTATGCGTAACGGTCTGACAAGATTGCGCTGGGGCCCATTGTCACCACAGGCAAGCGCCGAGGCACACCCGATGCGGTGGAACGCAGCCGTGCCCCGCACCGGTACTAGGTGAGGCGACGTTCACCTGTGTGATTGATGCCGGACGGCGGGCCTTTTCCGCAACCGAAGGCATACCGCCTCACCGAGCGAGCTTGCTCGTCGAACCCTACCCGGAAGCAAGGTTGGTCTCTCCTTTTCTGGCTCTCTCAGTTCAAGCCTGTGTGCTTTATTTATTTTTTGTTGTGCCTCTGTTCCCATTTTTCGCTTTCTTCTATTTCTGTTCTTGCTTTTTATCTTGTAAATATTGTACAGTGAGTGCCTTTTTTGTACTGCGCGTCTTCTCTTATCTTTCTTCTTGAAATTGCGAGGGTTGCTCATTAGGCAGCCTCGACGCGTGGCCTTTCCGGTGTGAGTGGAAAGGAAGTTGGGGCCGTTTGGGGACGGGGAGCATGGACGATGCCCCTTTCACCCAAGGCCGCCGCGGTTGCGAAGGTGCTCGGGACAGGTTCGTCGCGGAAGGCCGGCATCACCCTTTGGTGTGTGAGTGGCTGTGCATGTGCGTGCCTGGGCGTGGAGGTGACGACGTCGCACCATGTGTGTTTGCCGGCGTGTGCGGAACGCGGTGGAAAGGAAACCCCGCGCGGTCTTCCCATGTGCGCCTTGGATCGCCACGGAGTCACGGACTTTCCACGCCTGGGGCCCCTTCGGCGGGTTCGCTGTTCCTGCACTTAACCTGCACCACCACTGACGGGGATCGTTTGCAGCCAAAGATGAACTTTGGCCACCCAGAAGTCAACGAGCGGTGAGTCACCGCAGGCTCCCTGAGGTGCACCGACGAACTTTGGAACTTCTGTACATTGTTGTGTTTGTACATAGTTGTTCTGTACATAGTTGTGTTTCCTTCGCCTGCGGAACTCAGTGGAATTTTGTACAGAATTCTTCATGTCATCTTGTTCATTTTTCTTTTGTTTTTTTGTACTAATGATTGTCTTTCCTGAGTGTCTGTCTTTTCGAGATTTTTTCGGCTGGAGCTGAAGCGTAGTTGACTTGTTGCGTGAGGACAGCATTCTTTTCTTCATGCTGGGGACCTGCCGCGTGCTTTCGCTGATGGGTAGGAGGGCAATTATGGAGAGGAGGATGTGGGATTCGGGCTTGCTGCGGCTGCCCATTGCGCGGCCACCGCCCGCTCCCCAGTTGTTCTCTTCGTTCCCTTTCTCCCGCCTGAGGCGGCGGAGAGAGGCTCGGACGACTTGTCACTGTCGTTCGGGCCACAGCTCCGCCCTGGCGTCCCAGTGGCTGTTCCCATCGGAGCCTTTTGGCGGGAACATGGCACCGCTTCGACGCGCTCGCGCGACCCCCCGAGCGGGGCCCAAGGAGAGACCCATCCGAGACATCGCAAGGTGCGTACGCAACTGTTCGTGTCTGCCGGCCTTTGTCCGCGCAGACCAGTGTTTACTCGAGTTCGTCCACTCCGGGTCGTACCTGATTGCGCAGCTCGAGCCTGTCGATCGTGATCCAACGATCCGCGACAGGCGTACCTTGCGGTGGTTGCCCACTCTCTCTCAAAGTAACCCTCTGGTCACTGCGAGAGAGAGATCACAGCACGCCTTTGCGTGCTTGCGCAGCGCCCTCCGCGTCACTTCGTGCGCGCAGGGGAGCCTTGCTCCTCGCGCGCTCCCGGAACACGGGGACTGAGTATGTGTGTGTATGTGCGTTTGTATATATGTGTATGTGCGCGTGTGTGTGTGTATGTGTGTGCCGCTGGAGGATGGCGTTTCAATAAACGTCTCCTTTGTGAACTTGGAGGCTTGTGTCCTTGCAGCGAAGTGCTCTCCTCCCGGTGGAGGTTGAGTGCGCGCTGCGGTGTTTCAGTGTGCGCGCGGTGACGGCTGATCGGGGCTTCGATTTGCGCGACGCTCGAACCCGCGGTGGTTGGTGGCCTATGCGCACGTAGAAACCACAACCTCTTCTACCAAATGCACGCACCTCCGAAATCTGCAGGTATCGGCTGGTTGCAGCTTTCAGTTGATCTTGGATTAGACGAGGATTTTTTTATTTTAATTAATCCATCTCCAACGGGAATAACTGTCACAGGGATATGCTTGACACCATTTGCAGAAAAGCATTTTAGAGGCAGTTTATCTGCCCGCAAACTGGCGAACCAGTTTACCCGACCTGAGCCCGGGTAAGGCAATGTCATGGCCGTAGCCCTAGCTAGGCATGGAACATAAAGCATAAATGGGAAACCTGGGAAAATACCCCACTTGTGGAACGGCCTCACCAGTTCAAAATCAGAAGAGTCCAAGACAGGCAGAGGACCAAGCCGCAGGAGGTCAGGCAACAGGAAAACAGGCGGCAAGGCAGAGCAAGGCACCGAGTGAAGAACAATGAAGACCCGCCAGAGCAGGCGTCAGCTTCTTCCATATGGCTGCGGTGGTTCTTCGTTCGCTTCATGCAGTCGGCGCGCGTGATGACGCAAGTCGAAACGGGCTTACCACGCCGGCTGCAACCAACGTCAAGATATCAACCTGCCGCTGGGACAGGGCTGTCTAATCACTGCCGAAGCTAATTTCGTTCACTGAGGCCGTCATTGTTAGTACCACAATCGCAGCGCACGAATGCCCCAGCCACGTGATATTTTTTGTATTTCGCGGGCTCTGTTTAGGGCTTGGAAAAACGATACAAGTGAGGCTTTCTGTTTCGGAAGTAGATAGAATGGGGGTTTTAGAAGATGCTCTACAACCCTGCAAATCACATCTGTTGTCCCAAGGCGACAGTTAGTAAATTAGAAAAATTATCCTAATTACTAATTAGTTAATTCGAAAACAAAGAAGGGCTATGGTGCGCCAGATGGCTGGTAGCTGTACACAAGTAGCTTCTCTGGCCTATCTCATATGCTTCATTTTTTAACCCTTGGCTGAAGTTAGCTTGGACACCCTGTATATGTGCTAAAAAAGAATCATAATATAGAAAAATGTCACAGTGGCTTTTATTAGGTTTACTTGGGCTAATGACACAGAGCATGGAAAATGGAGTTCAGAGGGATTGCGTAAAAGACAGTTATTTTTGTTTTTAATTGCTCTGGGTTTGAATGGGCAAAATTCTAGTATATTTAACCCTTAGGTGCAATTTCTTTCTCTGTTCTTCATTTGTCACAGCAATTCCATTATGCTGTGTAAGTGTTTGCGAAATTAGAATCCGTGCAATTATTGAAGTTAGTTATAGATTTTATGGCTAGGCAAAACTCAACTGTGAAAGTTCTAATACCTTTGACTAGAGTGGGGTTCCTAAACCATGCCAGTGCACCTATGTCAAGGTACTGTAACCGATTACTTTGCGCCTGGGAACTGCCTTCAATGTCACTATGATATCATTAAATACAGCCTACCCATCTTCCGCACCAAATTGCATTATTGATTGTCATCGCAAAGATTTTTAATAGCTGAACTCAGCTTCAGTTTAGTGCATATTCAAATTTTTTGTTTGTCTTTTATTCGATGCTTCCAGTACAGTAATGTGCACAATTACAAATATGTTTCGCCTGTTTTGCTTCTAGCTTCTGTAATTAAACAATCATCCTTGTTTCTACTTGATGCAGCAAGGCTTGTGCTTTGATATCTTTTTCTTAACGAACGCCATAGGTGAAAGCAAGAAGGCAGTTTTTGATTCCCAGAGTTTCACACGCAGATGGTTGCTGAGTTCGTTACGTCGAAAGGACAGCTGGAGTAAGCGGTTCTTTAAGCCATTCCGTCCTCTCTAGCTACGCACTGTTCCCATCCGAACACAAACTGAGTGCACCTGAGCGCCTCATAGCAGCATACCCCAACTACGTGGGCAACTGTTCGCATATCCCAATAACTATTTCTCTCCCCATTCTTACATATCCGAGGGCCACTTATCAATATTCAGTTCAGCTCAGTCGTTCAGTCGTATCCGACTCTTCGTGACCCTATGGACCATATCACGCCACGCTTTCCGGTCTGTCACTTCCTTCCTAACATCAGATAACTTCATCTGCAGTGCCTCGAGGCTACCATCTAACCATCGCGTTCGCTGCCTTCAACTTCTCCGTTGACCCCTAATCTTTCCCAACATCAAATGTTTCTCCAGCGACTCCTCTCTTCTCATCAGATGAACAAAGTAGCTGAGCTTTAACTTTAGACTTAGTTATCAATACTAGGCTACATCAAAACGCAGGAAGCTAAATAGCTTGTAGCAGATGGGTATATTTGTTCAATTTTTATGACTGGAGCGTAAGAAGCTACTTTATTGCCACGGCATGGCCAGCAGTCGAACCTTCAGTTCCCCAAGGTATTTCGCAACGAGAACAAAGACATGTATAAAGGGGTCAAATAATCTTTTATTCTGAATACCTTTGCTGTCCCATTTTAAGAATACACTCTAGTTGCTTATAAGTAAAAATTCTCATTGAACCGTTTCGGAGAGAAATTTATTTTCCATCGATCCTTAAGGTCTCAAGTAGCAAGACATGTTGCATAACCATGCAGGATTACTGCTGCCACCCTCGATAATGCCGATCAAATTCGCAGGTTAATAATGGGTAAAGCCTGTGACAGGCTGATGGAGAAAGTTACTGGTTTTCCGAACTTTGAACGCCATCGCATGTAGAAATTTTACTATATGGGCCGTAAAGGGAAATGGCAGAAATAAACACATGCTGGTAGTGCCAAATTAGCTGTCAATAGACCAATATCAGCACGAATGATAGTTCAGCTATGGCAAATCTAGGAAACTCTTCGATATCAATGTAGGCCTTATATTTAGGCCGTTGTGTCAAACATGGAGCATCGTTGGTTGATCTGGTCGCCTTCTGCAGTTTTATATAGGTTCTTCGCGGAGCGCTGAGCGCTGAGGATCGCAACTGGCATTTGCGGCGGTCTTATTGCAACGCATAGAGGCCATGCTAACACATCTGGTCAATAAATTCAGCAGATGCCAGCATGCAATAGAATATCAGACAACACTACGCATTTGAGAATCTAGAGGAGCGTATCAGCACCTTCGACAGTCACCAGTACAGACATCGAAAGACAAAGTTGCTGAGCATCACGACATACCTCCCACTCCTTTACAAGAACACCCCATTCTCATCCAGGACATACACCGTACTCCCGCTATGCAAGGCTACCATCTCTTATTGCAGGTTTTATTATGCCTGTAATCCATGATGGCCAAACCGTTCAATGATACCTGCATGGCAGTGGAACTGCAGAGGATTTGGTTAAAAGCAAAAGTCTTCAGCAACGTACTCGTTGCATAACCGGCCCTACCATCCTGGCTCTGCCGAAACCCACTAATCCTATAACCTCCAGATAATGTCACATTATTCTTCAATGAGCCGCGATATCCAGAGTTGGCCTTCTAATGAAGCGCTTACTCCCTACCATCACTCATAGATTAGCTATACCAACCTCGACCATCTCCTCCTGGTATTGGTCCCTCGGCAAACACAGGCCAAAAGCCTTTTCATTCTCAATGTGTAAAGTCACTCAAAACAGATACATATAAACTTCGTTTGTCTCTTCAAACTGGCCAGAACTGTTTACAAGTGTCCTCTCGAAATTGTGGGTGTTTTCAACGCACCACTTTCAGCATGGGGACACGCGCATTATTCCGCAAAAAGATGAAGGGTATGGTTCTCTGCGCAACAGGCAGGGTTCTCATCACTGACGCCATTTACCCTGACATATCGGACATTGAATGTGAAAAATACTACTCCCGACAATATTTTCACTTACCTGCCTCCAGCACCTACCTGGTGCCACACCAAGGAGCCCTTAGGCAGTGATCACTACATCCCTGAAATCCTCCTTAAGCTCACTTTCCTCACCTCCCATCTGGAAGATCTACTGTCAACAAATTGGACTGCCGTCGGTAATGCAGATCTATTTGAACAGCTGCTCAAATCACCGGCATCACTGCGTGGACTACACAATTACAGAAGGATGTCCAGGCAGTCGCCCGACAACTTCCCCTTGACCACTCCAGTGACACTCATACATCTATGGGATGCTAAAGCAAGTCTTGAAATGCACTGGCAATGCCGGAGATGGAAGAGAACTATCCACCGCAGAATGAGCTGACTAAAAAAATATAGAGACACGCAGCTGCGCTTTCGAGGTAAAACTGGGAATTCCTATGCAACCGTCTTGATAGTAACGTGAGCCATGGCCAGGCTAAACGGGAGAGGCGCGCGCTCATTCTTCCGGTTTATGCTTCGGGCAAGTTCGCACCTTTCGCCGTAGCTAGTTTGTGGTGCTGTAACCCAACCCTGGTCAGTTCAGTTGACTGAACCGGACGGCCCTGGCTCCCACTTCCTCCCGATCGTGCAGACCAGGCAACTGGGGGTATCTGCTTACAGTAATTTACATTCCCCATCGTAACGTGGGCATCCTCAAAAATAATGGGTGGTTCTCTCCGCAGTTCTCCTAGACCTCTTGGCTTATGGGCCGAATTCGCATAAATTTGAGAGTTTGGGAATAGGAGCCGATCGGTTAATGGAAGAGGATAATAGCGGGCGAGAAGGCGAATGCCCAGAGTAATTATTGCGGCCCTCACCTAATCATCGCCCCACTCCGCGCGTGCACATTGTCAACCCGCAAGTACTCTTTTACACTAAGCGATAGGTTCCCCATATTCAAAGCTTTCTATTATATCTGAGAAGCGTCGATTCGGGAAACTTCAAACACTATAACGCAAAGGTTATGACGCAGGGATCAGTGCTAGGCCCCGTCCATTTCCTCAGTTATATAAATGATGTCGTTGACAGGATTGACTCCAATATCAAGGTTCGACTTCTTGCAGATGGCTACTTAATTTACTCCAAAGTAGCCAGCCACAACGTACAGATTACTTTACAGACCGCCTTACAAATTCTTATTGACTGCTCCGCCAAGTGGAAAATTAAAATAAACAACAGTAAGACTGTGTACATGAGAGGTAAAAATAAGACTAAAAATGTCTACTCTCGATTATGAGATAGAAGGTAAGTCCATACGCCATGTTAGTAACATGCGCCATGTTAATGACATCAAGTACTTAGGTGTAACCATATCCAATGACCTCAACTTTCCAGCTGAGGTCATTGGATATGGTTTCACCTAAGCATACATAACATATTCTGTGAAGCTTGAAAAAAGCTCTGGTACATAAGACTAAAGATTGAAAATTCGCTCCTGAAAATGAAAATTAGCCGCATATATGACATTTCTCCGCCTGACATTAAAGTACGCGAGCGTCGTGTGGGACCCGCTCAAGAAGACCCACATAGAGAAAATTGAAAAAAGTTCAGAGAGGAGCAGCGAGGTTCACCTTATCCCAATATCGTTAAACTGACTTATTCACTAAAATGCTCCAGAAACTTGACCTATCGCTACTCTCTCAACGCAGAAAAACAGCTAGTTTAAAACGTTTTTCTCTCATTCGCCAAAGCACATTCAACTTGTACACACAACAATACATAAAGCAGCGCATGTGTCCAACAGTCAGAAGCAGCCACCAAGACGAAATTCAGCCCATGTCAGCATGAATAGATACATATAAGTACCTGCTTTTCTGAGAACAATAAAGAAGTGGAACTCACTGCACCATGAGATACTAACAGCTCATATTATAAATAAATTTGAATCCATTCCGAACGATATTTTTTCAGTGTCTAGAAATACGAGCTAACAATTCATTGATGCTGTGTTTTATTTTCAATATGTACGTTTATTTCTAATGCCATTGTATTTTTTAATTTCCACCTGTAGAAAGATGACATCCTGATGAATGTCTCTTTTTTATTTGCTTTGTAGTTGTGCCATTTCGTGAATATTCACGTTGTATACCTGCTTTAAGTATAGCAGTATGGCTATTTTGTAATTGTTTTGTACCCACCCTGTAACGGCTTCTGGCCAGCAGTACAAACAAGTAAATAAAAATAAACAATGGAAATTACTTTTCATAAAACTTTTATTGAATCGTACGAGCTTTATCTCGAACATTGATTTCAGAAAGTCTGGTACAAACTTCGATTAGAAATCGTCCTTCAAAAAAGTCATTAAAGGCTGCATAAACAATCAGCTTGTAGTTGGACTTTTTCTTTGTCATCAAAAACCCTGAGCTTATATATTCCAAGCTCATAATCTGATTCCGGACGGCTTGTGCGCCTATTTGTAAGGCCTATTTTTTACTTGTGCAATTTTGTTTGCATGGTTGTTAAAAGCATTCGCATCACTTTTTCGCCCATTAAAGAAGCTGATCGCTTTGCGCGGATTTCGTCATTACACTCCGGACAGCATAATACTTACGCGCTTTCAAGCCGACGCTGGACGGGCAGTTGAAAACTTCAAGCGTATGCGTTCGCAGCAAGTCGTTTGCTACGCATTGAAAAAAAGAAATCACTACTTCATTGAAAAGGGAAAAAACCTTGGCCTTGGGAAGCATAGCCCGCTCCTGTTTTCATCTTGTAACAGTGCGTACAGAGGGTCACATTTGTTCCCTGTTAGTATTTATAAGCAACTCACAAGGCCCAGAATCTAAAATTTGAATTACGTAGCAATGTAGACACCAGCATATGAACGCGTAAGTCATCTAACTTGAATTTGCGACCTGACATTCCAGTAGGTCTTCATCTCGTCACGAAACTGAAACATGACCATCGCAATCCGATCTAGGGTAGCCGCCATGGCCCACTCGCATCCTGTTGATCATTGCCGCCGCACAGGTGTCGAATTCTTTCAAAAATGACTCAAATAAATCGCTGTTTAATGTCTTTATCAACCCATGACTGCCACCTTTCTGCAGCAAGAAATGTGGTTCCACAGGGGGCTGGGTTGTGAACAGCGAGGCTTCAACTGTCTCTTGTGTGCGCCGTTAATTTATACAGAAGAATGTGGCAGCAGTTGATGTTTGCATTGATGTCTGTGAAATGTTCGCGGGTCCATTAAAACATGTGCGGTGAACCCTGTCGGCGCGAGGTTAGGCGTCTAATGAGGAGAGGTTGGGTTGGGTCTATGTGCCCCCTCTCCGCGACCATGGCAAACAGCCGTCGAGAGATCACCACATTCTTCCCTCATTCGGCGCGCAGGCCGTAAGTAAGAACACGCTCCTCCCACCTTTAGCCCGGTTATGAATGAGCCTGCCTCAAACATGGAACTTTTTCCGACATCTCATAGACCCATTTCAATCTACGGCACCACAAATACATAGCCTCACAAAACTAATTCACTCGTCCTCTACACCGTCCCCGAGCTACTTGAGGACCTCAAGGAGACATACGTTTTACCCTACCAATCGATTCCCCACCCAGGCTAAAGGACTCTGTAAGGCAGCCTATAACTGAAGCAGAAGTAATGGCGAAACTTCAGAATTCAAATACCTGTGAAGCCCTTCGCGATGTAATCAAAGCTCTCCAGACTCATTCTCAGCAAACCACTCGGCTTATTAGTCGCGTAGCACATCGTGAAAGAAGCCTTCGTAAAAGGAACACACTTCGCCTGACTCAACCATACGTTACTTGCAGAAACGCATACGCTCTAGCGCACCTACTCCTTACAAGCAAAAAGCTCGATCGAGTAAATGCTTTAATCCGCAGTTGCACAAAACCAGCCCTGCGCCTTCCTCCCAGCACCCCGACATTCCGCCTACTAAAGATTGGGGCCCATAATACGTATGATGAACTCTGTGAAGCCACACTGACAGCCTTTCGCGTACACCAGCAGGTCGCGCACTGCTATCTTCTCTGCGGAGGTCCACAATAGCTATCCATCAGGAGGCACCCAATTACCTCCTGAAAGTCCCTCCAAACTTTTATTGCCCCCACCCCCATCCCCCCCGTCTAAAAACATGAACCCGCAACGGGACAGGCACCTGAGACCAGCCAGAGCGCAAGCCTTACACAGACAATGTGGAGCGGAGAAGACCCCAATGTAGCATAATATTATGTAATAAACCATGCTGGCATTCAGCAAGTGAAGGACGAAGCGTTTGGGTGTGTGGACGAGGACGACGCTCAGTATTGAGTTGTGCGGTTAAGCGGTGCACATCAATTCCAGAGTGGTGCTGCCGATCGGTGCGTGAATTCCAATCGGAACATCTTGCTGATGCGGCCACTTATCCAAACACCTATTGTAAGGTACCAGCAGTTACAAACTATCATGCAAAACGTCTCACTGCTCACTCAATTCTCTCCGATTCTATAACAGAGACGGAGAAGGAAGCCATTGCGCGAGCCATGGCGTCCGCGCCTGCCATCATCTCGGATTAAAAATCTCGGATTAATCATCTCGGATTAAAAATCGGCTATCCTTAATTTTACCAATAGTTTAATGTCCTCACGCACCAAGCACCTTTCGCGTTTTTGGCAACCCCGACAATCTGTCACCCTTGTGTGGACATCCGCACATGCGGGCCATCCCGGTAATGATGAGGCTCACTCCCTGTCCCGAGGTCTCACTTTCCAGGATGCGGAAGAACGGCCTTTCTCAGTTGCCAGAGAGTGCCTGCTATCCGGTCGTGAAATTAGTAACTAATACCGCAAAAATAGGAGAACTTACGTACCCCTGCCACGACTCTCACAATAACACAAGCTGCCCATTTGCACAAGTTACAAACTCTCACGGTCCCATACCCCCTTCTCCACGTCCGCTTTCCTGATCAGTTTCAATTTTCCTGCAAGCTCTGTGGCAAACGTGTCGACTTTCTACACACATTACTCACTTGTTCTTTGTTTACATATCCTCCTTCACCAGTGGTGGCCCTATATTACTGGGAGCGCCTACTCATCACTACCACCGATCAGCACCAGCGCAAGATTATTACTAGTGCTCTCGCTAGGATAGCCCTCCAAGGGCTTTCCTTCGTTTTGTAAGAGGGCCCTCCGTACATGGACGCCGCTCCCAAATGCCATGTTGGGGTCTGCGCCGCCACGCTCTGTAATATCGGCAAAAATATTTTACCTCTCCCACCCGCAAACGCTTTCATTAAACAGCGAGCAGACCCTCGAGGTGTCTACCCTTTCCAACCAATCTGCGGACGATGCATCTATTCGAGGATATAAGCCCTCGGTTTATACAACTCAGCTCTTCCCCATGGCAGGCAGGGGGAAATTTTTTTAACAACGCTAAAAACGATTCTATTTTCCAGCGGTGACTTAAAAGTTGAGTACGAGGTGACGACAACACGAACGTCCTTATTTTCCCAAGCCGTGATGTACTACCAAAGAATCAATGAGACACTAAAGAGCTTGCTTTTTAAAAAGGCCCCGAAAAAGTTATATTTGAAGAAAATGCGTTTTTATGCATTATTAGCATCAATATGCATACTAATAAATGTTTGACAATCAATAGAGAGAAAGGTTCGTAGAGCTCACAATAGACGTACAATTAACCGCTTTTGAACAGCCGCAGCTCCATTATATCCCCGAATATCGTGTTCCAAGCCGAGTATGCTATTCTAAGCAAAAGAATCATGCCCGTGCGAGATTAGCTGATGGCTTGAAGGCCTTTAATGATGTTGCTTTTTGCGGCAGTAGTTGAGTGCGATTGTTTGCGATCAATCTTATTTTTTGCTTCCTCGTCCGCGAACAACTTTGCGAACTATAATTAGTCTTACAGTTCAATATCACCAGAAGGTATCTTCCATGAAGCCCGGGAATCGACCATCGATGGAGAAAATTATCATATGGGCATCGAATACTTGTCGTTAGCCGCTGCCTCGAAACGCTAACTGTTAAGCAAAAACATGCATGTGTCTAGATATGACACCAAGCAATATAGTTTTACTTTGCTGGTAATGGCAAAGTCGCCTTTTCGACGTAAATATTCATTTTGTTCGAACCATGATACCCAATAATATCCAATGCCGGAGATAACCTTCCTTCAAAACCTCTTTTCCTCCGGTGCGTTTGATAGGTAGACCCTCTTCTGCACACTAACGCATATTATTGATTCGACTACACGCGCAACATGCCGAAGAAAGGCATTCACGGTTGCGCTTGTCCATAGCTTCCCTCGATGCAAAGGAATAAGCTTCCAAGAAATGCAACGCGTACACGTACCGCTCCCACGATATGCCGCTCTACCCAATTGCGGTTGCTCGAAACCCAGTAATTTATCAGCCAGTTCACCGCACACTCATAACATAGTTTCCTTCCTCAGTAAGAATCGACCCCTGAACACTTACAGCGCACGTCGATCACATCTCTGCAGTTACGGTTGTGCCGTCTACCAAAAACTTTAACGGAGGACACTTGAAAGCATTTTAATAAAAATGTGCATATCATGATTATATCCGCGCGTAAACGCCACTTCGAGGTCATCTTTTTTACTCCCTTGTGACATTGTATGACATCATGCAAGACAAATTTATTATGCACATATTCCAAATCTGGCCAACGAATTGCAAAGAGGGTGATGGCAGGGAATCGTTTTCAGTGTAAATAGGATCTTTGTTATTCCACTCCAGATTCGTTCTTATCTTAAATGCTACAGCAATGTTTTTATGTGACAACCACCATTATCAAAGCACCGCAATATAATATTTGACACGCCCAACCTATTCTTCAAAGCATATATTGTGTAGTGCCACGAGAATGCCACGCCATACGTGATCAAGTCGATGATGTGCTTCGCGACGACATCATCTATGCCAGAGCAGCTGGACAGCCCACGCCATTCTTTTGACGGCTATCTTCATTTTTGCGATGATAACCTCCGCTTCTTGAACAGCGTAAGACAGAAGGAAGTCTACCTGCTCCCTCACGTCCTCCACACACTGGACCACCTCTGCAACGCTAGTACGCCTTGGCAATGAATCTGAAGAACGGGTGCTGGTGAATTGAGTTCAACGAAAAAGACCGCGAGAAAACCGCGTTTTTCACGCCAGACAGACTTTTTAAGTTCGAGGCAATCTCTTTCGGCCTCCGCTCCGCCTCGGCGACGTTCCAGAGAGTAGCGAATACTATATGGGCTGTCTTGAAGTCGCAGATATATCTGGTAAAATTAGACAACATTGTTCTCTTTTGTTTAGACCTTGAACATCAACTGAGAAGGCTTCGGATAGTACTCGACGCAATCAAGACGACATGGCTAAATCAGAAAGCAGAGAAACGTCACTTCTCTTTCAAAGAATTTTTAATTTTGGGCAACATCTACAGCAAGGAGAGAGTTCACACCCCATCCGCAGAAAACAGCTGCGATCACACAGTTTCCAAAGCCCGGTCAAAAGAAAGGTGTACGTCCAGTGCGCGTTTTACCGACGATTTGTCAAGAATCTATCGCATTTCGCCAAACCTCTGACACAGCTTACAAACTGACATACTATTTCAAGAGAAAGAACCACATGCAGAAACCTGCTAGGAGAATAAGTGACACTTAGAGACCCCATTTGTCGTCCGGCAATATGATGAAAATGGTGAGATTAAAATTCGTACTGAACCAAGCCGCTTGGGTATAGCCGCAATCCGTGTTAAGAGAAGTGCTAGAGTGGAAAAAGTATTGCTTGCACCATGAGGACCCTGTCAAAAACCGAAGTTATTTACTTGACGAAATGATGGACTGCCTCGCGATAATCAGTGTCATTTTGAAGTTAATTCCGTATATTGAAGGGTTTAGGCGACCGCCGGCCAGTTTCCAGGCGGCTAGTTTCAGACATCTCCGACCTCCTTGCTTGATGGAGCTTATGTCTCCAAGAATTCAACATCACAGTGAGCTTCAAGTCTGGTGGCAGCATCCGCATGCACACTACTTGTCTATGGGCTCCTGTTGACGCCGCGCTTTCTCCCTTCTGAAAGCAGATGCCGACGACGACTTCCTCTGAATGATACGAGCCAGCACCTTGGGACAGCACCAGTACCTGGATCTAAGTTGAACGACCTGATTGATTACCTAAACGGCAAAACCGCTCCCGCTACCTTTGTGTTTTGGCATCCCTGGTAGCTCTTTACGATGCACAACAACGTCCACGTGCAAAATAATTCGCACGCCCTGTAGTGTCATGAGCCAACTGTCACTATCTAGAGGCACGTACGTAATTGTTGTTCCAAACGCCAAAGTAGGAAGCACTGATGCCAAATATTTTAATAAAGGCATTTAAAATAGATTATAGTTACCCCGCAAGCTGCAAGCATACATAGGGTGATTTTGCATGGGCTCTTTCATTTGTTTTTTGTTTTTATTGTTACGTTTTCAGACATTGCAACATGTGTGTCATGGGAAATCACTAAAGCACACGGTAAGCTACATTTTACCCTGACTCTAATGTTGTAAATAATAAAACAAGAAGCAGTCACAATTTTTGTCAGGTAGACTGACTAGATTGCTTCCAATGCAAATCCTTTCATTGGAAAGATTCCACGAATATTTGGTTACGTTTTTAAGAACTTTTTATAACACCCCACTGCTTCCGTGCGTTGGAACTGCTATGCGTGGAAAGAAATATTTTGTCGATGATAGCAATATCGTAACACAGTAGAAAGTTTGCACCCCTGAATTGACATCAAGACTGAATATTAGGCATATTATTGCGCGGTCGCGTAATGTTGTTATGGCGCGTGAAACAATGTCAGGCACCTGATGCCTTTCGGTATGCTGTAGGGAAGAGAAAACTCTCGTAAATTTATGTGCCTCAGAACTATGACGTCACCAAAAGAAAGGCGAGTTGGTGAGTTATTCTTTTATGGGAAAACAATTTGTCCTTGTTAATGAAAATACGTATGTTAATAAAATACGTTTATTTTCCTAAAATATAGTCAACGCCGCCTAAAGCTGGAATAAGCAGATCTATCCAATCCATTGTATGAAGTATAAAGATATAAGCGGATAATAAGAATACGAATAGATTACATGTTTTAAGATTTCAGACCGCAGCCCTGTGTGTTTGTTAATATTTGTTAATATGTGAATAACATGGTTAATTTGTAAATTTCAACACGTATTAAATGTATCACGAAATGCCGATGTCGATATTTTGTCGATTGACAAGTGTTTTTGGCAGTTTCAGGCAACAAATGGAGAAACAATTAAGACTAAAGGCTCAACTCCATGAGCCCTCAAAGCGCGTCTTGCGCGCTTGGATGTGCACACGCCCGGCTAGACGAAGTCTGCACATACGCGACGCGTCGCCCAGCGCCGAGCGCGTTCACGACGCTCGGGTCCGATTCGGCGCGTGCGCTGCTCGCAGCAGCGCGTCTTCTTTCCGGCGTGCAATCATTGACCAATCAGCGGGCGCTCTGAGTCTGTGTCTTCCGGGGTGGGTCTGGTGGGCCTTCCAAGCATATTTTTAGCAAAATTGTGGATCTGCACCTCAGTGGAAGCGCGTCGTCCTGCACTGGCAGCCAAATAAATGAACTTAACAACGAGCTGCTGATCATTGTCGCCATCGAACGATGGCAGCCGCTATAGCTTGCGAGGTACGATGTTCATAAGAACGAGCTTGTAACGGCGGCGCTATGGATAGCAGTGGCAGCGAAACTTGGGCGTTGTCCCTGTTCGAAGGTAAGATTCTGAACCTGTCCGTTCGTTATTCATGCGTGTAACTTCGTTATTCATGTCGTGTATGTCAAACGTTTGATATGTATGTTCTTGTGCTTTCATCACAGAGACCGTAAAAATTCTCTAGAAGTGATGGAAGAGCCTCCGCGACAAGTTACGCCGATTATGCAGCGCGCAACTGGGCGCGTACCGCGCCATGCGCTTGGAGTTGTGTATCGCTTTTTTTTGCGCGCAGGCGAGTGGCGTTCACTGCGCAGGCACGCACGGTGCCTGGCGCGTAGGAGGCAAAGGTGTTAATGGAGTCTGGTCTTAATATTCGACTTCAATCGTCGCTTGCAATATAATGTGGGTTAAATTGAAAACTGTGAAGAAGTACAGGAGGCAGTGGGTTCTTCTCAAGCGATGCCTCCGATGGCTCCAGCGCATGACGGAACAGCATTAAACCATTCTGCTGCATTACGTCGTCCTGCTTCCCAACGTTACCTTCCAAGCCCTCGCCTGTATCTTAAAACCGTTCTGTTCCTTAAAACGGCAACTTGGCCTACTCTCCCTAGACTACCAACGAACTCCAAGCTCCAGGAAATGCGACGCCCGGAAGACTTGCAACAACTGGCCAATCAGCTTCCTTTGTGGTTAAAGAGAGAACATTCTCTGTCACTGCCCGTGCCGGCGTATCGCCTGCGAGGTTTCTCTAACGACGCCCTATGACCCCGGCATTGCGAGAGATCTCAGGATATCAACGCCTTTCAGCGCAGGGAAGAGCAGGCGCTATCAACTTGTCTGCCCAACTCAACATAGACGTTGCGGGTACGTTTTGCGTCGCCGTGGTAAAGGTATGTGCAAAGAAGGTCCCCTACAGAGAAAGCTGCAGACACTACCTATCAAAGTGAGGTTGCTCAACGGCGAAATGACAAAGATCCTCTGCCGTCGACGATGAATAACGGCGACGCAGTCATTATACTGCCACTCCACACGAAGACATCGGCGTCCGACCGACCAGAGTTGATTCTAGCACCACCGTGTGCTCCGATCGATACCGCAGTAGACGAAGGAGCCGAGATCAAACACCGAGGCAAACGCCTAATACTAGGGCGAACAAGTGACCTTGAAGTGGCTATCGATGGCCGCACGGTTACTGCCTTTGTGTGCACCAGAGCTGACCATTATGTGAATAGCGGACCATTCACTACGCACCTCTAGAAAATGACGCCCACATAGGGGGGATCTTTAATCCGCACTGCGGGCGGTAGCCTCATAAATTCTTTAGGAAAATTTAACGCAAGTGACAGTAGATGGCCGCACTTATACTACCTGTTTTATTGTCTTACACAACCGCTCGCGAGACGAGATTTTGGATTTGGATTTTCTCTGTGATCATCACCTTTCGATCAAAGTTCATCAAGAATTCAATGGACAACATCATGCCTGTTACGAAGGCTTTGACGGAAGATGTAGCTATATACATCCTCGACGGAGAATCAACCATGCTGCCCCGATCAAGTGTCACAGTATTTATAGATAGAGCAGATATTAAAACTTTCGAAAGCGCCATCGAACAAAACACCCTGTTGCTCATGGAGCGAGGTGTTTGTCACCGCTAGGGGAAATGCCAATTTTCGAAGAGGACAAGTGCAGGTTCTAGCAAAGATCTTCACAGATGACTACAGGCAACTCAGCAAGGGCACTACGAGCACTTTGCACTTTGCCCAAGGGCACTACAAGTCTTTGTCCTCCCCGGCCAGCATCAGACGATTCACCCATCTGAAGAAATCTGCTCACTTTCGACATCAACTCGGCACTACCCCGGTGCAGACAAGACCGGTTTCGCACTCTTATTAAGAGCTACAGCGAGTGCTTTTCGTCAGCATCGAAGCTGAGACAAACTACACTGGCAAAGCACCGCATTCGCACGGACGAACATGCCCGACATCGGCGCCAAAGCCCCTACGGTGTACTGCCGCGCGAACTCGAAGTCATCAGCGAGCAAGCCTATGAAATGATTCGTGACGACGCCAACCAGCCACTGAAGAGCCCCTGGGCAGCATCAGTTGTAGGGAAGAAGAAAGACGGGAGACGTCCTTTCTGCATCAATTGAAGCTGCTTAAACAGGACAAATAGATATAATGTTTACCCTCTCGCTCACACCGATGATTTGTTGGACCGGCTGTACATTGCTAGCTACTTTGCATCAATGGCATTAAACAGCGGCTGCTGGCAAACTGAGGTAGACAAAACATAACGCGAGAAGAACGTGTTCATGACACCATACGGCCTCTTCGAGTCCAAGGTAATGACATTTGGCCTCTGCTCCGCACCCGCCGTGTTCTAAGCAGTAATGGATACCCTGCTAGCTGGCTTGAAGTGGCATATTTGACTGGTGTTTGCAGACGGCATCATTATCTACTCTTCGACGTTTGAAGACCACCTGCAAAGGCTCCGCACAAAGCTTAACACAACCAAGTCATCAGGCCTAATGCTGAAAGCAGAGAAGTGCTCCTTTGCTTAAGAATAGCTCTTGTTCCTGGGCCACATCATAAGCAAGGACGGTGTTCATCCAGTCTCAAACAAAATGGCGGCGGTTATTCACTTTCCACAGCCAAGAGACAAGAAAGCGGTGCGCTGATTCCTCGTACTATGCACTTTTCGCACTTCACCGAACCGTGTACACTGCTTACAAAGAAATACGTGCCAATTGAGTTGAAAGCAACGCAAGCAGAAGCCTAAGATGAACTCAAACACCCCTTGTAGTCCACAACTGCCCTCGTTCATTTTGATAAAAACGCTGAGACTGAAAATCATTACTAAGCAAGCAATGCTGGTATCGACAAAGTCCTCGTTCAGAGGATTATCAGCGGTGGTGGTGAAAACGTTTAATAAAATATGGAGTTACATGAAGGTTGCTCTGCGGTCAGGCTTATAGCCCTTCCCCTCACAAACACTAGGTGGAGTCCCTAGTACGGGACCCCAGTGGCTTCCGCTGCCGCCGTTGCTCTTTTGACCAAGGCCTTTTGGGCTTTCAGGTAGGAGCAGGCGAGTAGGGTCGCCTCCCAGTCCTCCCGGGTGGTGTTTTGGTTAGGAGAAAAAGTTATTGCGTACGTTAGCAAGTGTGCCTCAAAAGTCAAAAGCAATTACTCAATGACTGAAAAAGAATGCTTCGCAATTATCTTGGCCACGCCGAAGCTTCGTTCGTAACTATACAGTTCACTTTTCAATGTAGTAAGTGATCACCACGCGTTCTGCTGGCCCACAAGTTTAAAAGACCCTGCGGCCGTCTTGCAAAAAGGAAGTTACGCCTCCCAGAATCCGATATCACATTAGTTTACAGGTCTTGCCGCAGACATTCTGATGCAGAGTGTCACGAGCTCCCATTTGTCACATGCGCCATCGAAGGAAGATAACTACAACGCCTTCTTGGGACCGTTAAGCACCGCAGTTGTTCCCTGCAACAGCGCTCTGATGTGTTGAGAGACCTAGTGGATTACATAGAAGGCAAGACCGCTTTTCCCAGTCAGTTCAGGCGTTAGCTGTCGTCCTTCGCGTTGCAAAACGATGTCCTTGTGAAAACTTTCGCACCCAACAAGGGCACCTACTTCCTTGTCGTGCCTAATGAAATCTGATTTTTGGAAGCTTTCCACGTGGTTGCGGCAGAAGAATATCTCGTGATGGCGCGAACGTTGTATCGAGTGCAAGCGAAGTATTATTGGCCGCGGGTTCCTGCCGGCCATGCACATTACATGAAGGCGTGCCAGGAGTGTCAGCTAAGCAAGACGCCTTCGATCATACCTGAGGGGGCGCTGCAATCCATACCAGCCCCGATCTAGCCATTTCATAAATTTGGCAATTCATTAGGAGTTAACAAGTGGTTATGCGTGGCCACCGATTACCCACTGTGCCGAAGCAAAAGCCCTGCTCAAGAGAATGCAGGAAAAGTTTCCAAGTTTTTTGTCGAGTGCATTCTCCAGCGATACAGCACCCCCGGAGGGCTCATTATGAACATAGGAAAAGCGTTTACGATTCTGCTCTCCGAAGTCATCTGAAGTAAAGCCACACAAGGCAACGGAGGACGACCACCACTACCGACAGAAAAAACGACTTACAGAACGTCTGGATAAAAATATCGCGGATATGCCCGCCATGTATGTCGATGTCAAACACAAGATATAGGACTCTGTGATGACGGTGATCGCGAGTGCGCGGGTGACCCGTGAAAAGGAAGAGTAGTGCAGCCGCGTGCGGGCCGAACCAGTGCCTGTGAGTTCGTTCGAGGCAGGGAACAGACGCACGTTTCAGATCGTCGCTGAGAGGTATGCTTCACCATTCTGATCCTGGCGTTAACGGCCGGTTCTCCAGCACCTGCGAGACATCTGGTACGGACTCTGGGATCTGGTGCCGCACAGCGATTCACCATCCTGTGGGGAACTTCCTGAGGACTGCAGCATCGCGCCTGACCGCTGTACTTTGCGGCCGCAGTACAAGGGCGTGGCTCGCCGCGGTACCTTTTCTCTTTGACACATGAGTCTAACTTGACGAAGTGCCGAGCAATGGGACGACTGGGCATGGCCTGCCGCGCTACCTGTTACTCAGACGCCTGGGCGTGAACAGCGTCCGCGTCATACACGAGCCGCCGGTCTTTGTCGCCTAAACTGACACTTCAGAGCACCGTCGAGCTTGCCTGCACCGGCGTCGATTCCATGACCGGACAAAGCAACAGGCCATAAAGAGTCCTTCGAGTTGACTACGGTTACCCGTGACGACACGACTATATGCAACAGCGCAGGGCGAGACCGAACATCATCCTCGTTGTGAGCCTGAAATCTTATTACTTGCGCTAAAAGTATCAGTTGAAGTTGTAGCATTTTGTGTACCCTCCTTTGTTTATAGGTACGTATCGAGGCGATGTCGTTTCAAGGGGAATATTTGAAGTTTTATTTGTTCTTTTTTGACAGTCGCCGGCAAGCAGCATTTTCACTTTGAAGTTGAAATTTATTTTCTAATAAAAAAAACGTACAAGAATATACAGCGAGAGGTCTCATTGTACAAGACCACAGGTGGGACCTCATGGTTATAGATTTCGATAGGCTACATGAAGAATAATATTATTGTAAGAAAATTTATGAAGAAACACTGAAAATAAATAACAAAATACACAGTAAAGGCTGCATTGCCGAAAAATTTATATACAAAAATAGATACAAAAAAGTACAAAAACAATTACGAATTCCACGATACAAAAAAATAAATAAAGAAATCACAAATTAAGAAGAAATTTTTTTAATTTCAACATGAACAAAGAAAGTGTATTAGGTTTGGTTTAGTTTGTGGGGTTGAACGTCCCAACGCTACTCAGGCTATGAGAGACGCCGTAGTGGAGGGCTCCGGGAATTTCGACCACCTGGGGTTATTTTACGTGCACTGACATCGCACAGCACACGGGCGCATTGCTTTTCGCCTCAATCGAAAAGCGGCCGCCGAGGCCGGGATTCGTTCCCACGTCCTTGGAAACAGTAGTCGAGCGCCGTAACCACTGCGCTACCCCGGCGGGGTGAAAGTGTATTAGGTTTCTTAATGTTGAAATTCAAAGAATTCCAAAATGATATGGACGAAAATTGAAGGCCTTGTTCCCGTCGTTGGTACTGACCTTAGGCAGTACAAAATTATTGCGTAGAGCGAACCGTGTAACGCTGTTGTTTTTGATCGTGCCGGGAGGAAAAATGCTAAATGGGAGCTGATGGTGAAGAATCTTGAAGAATAGAATACCGATATTATACAGATAAAGAGCCGAGAGGGGTAGAACATTTAAATTCATGAACAAAATGTGCGACGGTGACATTTGAGGGGTGGAGGATATGATGCGTATGGCTTGCTTTTGCAGTTTTAATAATGGCCAAATATGAATATGATAGGTGTTACCCCAGGATGAAATGCCGTAGTTTAGGTGGCTGTGGACGCAAGCGTAGTAAAGTGATAGTAACGTGTTAATTGGGAAAAAGGATCGGGCCTTGGTTAGTGCACATAATCCAAATAAAATTGTCTTGCAAGTTTCCGCCTAATGATAATGGAATTTTTGGTGAGGGTCAATAACAACACCTAGAAATGAAATTCGGTCTTGCGACGCGATGGCAGTGGAATTGAATTATAGCAGTGCTGAGACGGGCAATGGGTTCTGGGGGGATGGAAAATCTGAAAGCAAGTCTTAGTAATATTCACAGTGAGGCGGGGAATATGGCCCCGATGCTAAAGAGAATTAATGCCATTTTGAAGGTTAGATATGAGCTCCTAAAGGTCATGGTGCGATGTTATCATAGTAGAATCATCTGCGTATAATATACTATTACAATGCCTAAAACAGGATTTTAAATCGTTAATATAGAGTAGAACAATACGGGGCCTAGAATAGAACCCTGAGTAACCCCTATGTTAGTGAGAGCTTTATTGGATGCATGGTTATTAATACAGACTATGTGCTCTCAGTAACGAAGAAAGCTCTTCAAAAGCATTAGTGGAGGTCCTGATATGCCGTACGACTCAAATGTTTGAAACAAGAGGGAGTGAATATGGAATCAAATGCTTTGCTGAAATCAATGCAAACTGCGCCTGAAAACTTTCCTTTATCGATATCAAGCGTGATATAATCTACGAGAGAAGCTATAGCAGTATCTGTAGATAGTCAGCGTCGAAAACCGTGTTGAGTATCTGTCAATATGTTGTATTTTTCAATATATCCTGACAGCCTTATTTCAAATATTGTTTGTAAACTTTTGTCAAAAAAGGAAGAACCCCGTCGGAAAAAACTACAGAAAATTTTCTGTTGTTACGACAGAATTTCTATGCTGTTTTTGACGGGAAACCTGTTGTGACAACAGAACATTGTGTAGTAACTTCAGAAATTTCTGTAGTTACAACAAAAAACTACTACAGAACTACAGACAACAGAATTTTACTACAGAAAAACTACAGAACTACAGAAAAGTACTACAGAACTACAGAAAAATCTGATGGTTACGACAGAACTACAGAATGTTTTGTCGTATTTTTGACAAGGTTCTGTAGTTTTTTTCGACTGGGAATGGCCATTGGTCGATAATTATTTGATATAGCGGGATCGCCTTTTTTGAACACTGGTATTATTGTCGCTATCTTGAGCTGCGGCGGATAACAACAACCTAAAAAAAACAAGATTGAAGGTGTGACTGAGAACAGGTGCGAGCATAGATCGGATAATGTATACGTGTTTTCCATGGATGTTGTCAATGCCGGGACTGGTCATCTTTAAGATATTAATTCGGACATAATTTCTTCTGGGCAAGTGGAGGTAAGAAAAAAGTAATGGGGGCAGCGCTCAAGAGAAGGTGTGCATGACGACGACTTTGATTCTAGCACAACGATCAATCCTATTATTATTTGTTCACGCTCGTTATCGCGAGCGGCACCTTTCTCAATTTCCTTGCAGCACAAGATGGGCAGAGATGTATCCTCAAGATTCTAGCCACTCGTGTGTGTTTCTACAATGCTCCAGGTTATGCTAGTCATCGTTTACTGATTTATCTAGATTGTTTCGCCGCCTTTAAATTGAGTGCTAATGGGTGCAACGGGAATTCTCTTCTTGACGCCAAGCGAGAGCACTGGTTGTTGTCGTCGCCGCCAAATAGCTTAGTTCTTTTAAGGACGCAAGCCATCCCATTAAAAGGTTTTCCAGTAAACTCCAAGACTGTTCATTTTTTGTCATTAGCATTGTCACTTCCACGTGAGAATATTGCCAACGTTTTCTGATATAAGAACAATGAAGTTCCAACCTGACTCTCAAAATATGACTTTCTGCAATGAAAAGAGATGATACATTCTACACAATGCTCACACGCGGCGATTTCGTCTGTGTAGGTTGTCATGTACCAGTTTTTTAAAGCGGGATATATTTACCACTATAAACAGCCAATCCAGTTTATACGACAAATTACATAATACGTTTTCAACACCCCACTCTTTCTAACGTGTCACTGGCCCACTGGGCATCTATACTTATTCTATTCTTTTCTTATCAGCGTCGACCGGAGTATTTTGTCATCGTTGTGACGGCTAGCCTCAACGTGTGCTCCTCGGAGGAACCAACGTGATGAAAATGGGTCTGTTGGCCCCGACGCCTTCCTGCTTAGTCTGAATGAACCATCTACTTTTAAAATTTTGTAATTTACCTGTGGACATAATTCTTTTAATAGCTTCATGTGCATGGATTAATGAAGAAAATACAAGAGCCGGAATTTTTTCGACAGTGGGACAAGGCACCTACACATTTTGTCTTCTCTAAACAGTTCTTACTCGTTACACTAAGACTACCCTCCACGGATAATTCTTTTTTGATCTGCTGAATGTTGGCAAGAACTTCGGAGATTATCTCGAAATTAGGGCCAGCGTCATCTTTATTTTTACTCCGCTTAGAGCGCTTGTTAGTAAAAAGGTATGGACATAGAGGTCCGTCTACTCTCTGTACAGGTACCTCACAGGCTCTTTGGCCAGCATTCTTCAAGCAATGCTCCGCGTAACCTCTTTTGCACTAAAACGTTGTAAAATATTAAGAACAGATAGAAGCCGTTAGAGTTTTAAATATTTCTCGGAAGTACAAAACGACCGAATCTAAAGTGCGAAAATGCTGTGTTAGGCACTGCTTGGGTTTGATTCATTTTTTTCAACCCTTGGTCAATCTTTAGTTTTTAAAAATGGGCAATGTTTGGTCATTTCTACTGAATGAGCAGACTCCTATTATTTAGAAAACGTTCACCGCAGTTTCAGCTCGCAAATGAAACTTTCTAGCTGAGACAATTTCTAAATGAAAGGTCATCATGGACACAGCGGCATGAGTGTCAAGCAAAGCAATTGTACTGACGTTATTCTCACGTACACACAATGTTCATCAGCATGAAAACAGGAATGGCAGTGGTAATCTTGACCGGGCGACGACTTTACCTCCATCGGTCGCACCAGCTTTTTCTCAGGGTTGGTAGACTGGAGCGGCGACGTGGCGACATTGAATGTTGCTGTCGGATAGAAGGCGGAGTCATGCTGCGCTCGGAGGCAGGACAATAGACCTCTCCTCGGGTACGTCACACGATGCGAGTGACGTCACGGTGGTGACGTTTCTGGTTTGCGCCGCAGACGCCGATGGGCAAAAAAGTCACCTGAATGCATGCGATCGCATAGAGATTCGCTGCGCGAGCAACAAAACTCTTCATTGCGGGCATTGGGACCTTTGCTTCGACCCTGAATCGTAAAGCCTACGAGCTGCTGTGCAGTGGGATGCACTAATCGCCCAAGAAAAGCTCTGTTATACGCTTTTTTCGTCTTCCACGGGACGAAAATCTCCTGAAAGTGTGTGTGCACGCACTAAGCCGAGATAAATGGAAGCCAACACCTACAGACCGGATCTGCGGAACTTGCCCATGCTGAATTGTTTTAGAGTTCAGCTAGTTTGTCATTCACTGGACTTAGTACACTATCTGGTGATTTACATAAAACTGTTTGACTTCAGGTTGTTTTGTATCCATAGAATGAGGGGCTTTGAGAAGGCAAGCTGTAACTCATTCTTTAACTTCTTCATTAACATTTTCCTCATGTTTCCTCAAAAAGGGTGCTCAACTCAACCTCTGTTGGGCTCATATATATACAGCTCATCTCAATGGCAAGTAACAACTTGTAAGGTATGTTGTCAGAGAGTTTAAGCTAAAACTGAGGTAATAAAGATCAAGTAGTCAGAGGGAATAAAAAAAATGTTACGTACACTTTCCCGGAACTTGTTCCACTCACAAAGGTGTGAAGTACGTAGTAGACCGAGTGAGTCCAGATGAAACGAGCACTTGCACTTTGAAGAGTAAATAAGCCACATGCGTGCAAGCTTCTCCTAACCTACTACTGTTAAATGTGAAGCATTACAAGAGCGCACACACTGTGAAACTTGTAGATTACCAATCGAGCTATTACAGCATTTAAAGTGCCAGAATCTCTAGAAAACGTTCAGCGTGCACAGGGACGGTAGAGGGTAATACACATTTTAATTGTAGCAAACTGGTAGCATATGTACGACTTATAAGTGTAAAGGCTAGACTTGCAAGCGTAAAGGCTAGATAGGCAGGGTCTGAAGTGCTCAGGCGGCATATGGGTTGTGAGGCACATCGCATAGCATGGACCCGGAGCATTTTGGCCACCTAAGGCCTGACACTGCGCGACACAAGAGCACACTTTAAACTTTGGCGCCATCGATAAGTGGCCGCCGCTGCAACCGCGGCCGGGATCGAACCAGCGACGTCGAAAACCATATAACACGATCAAAACATGCGAGATCCTATGCTCTGCGTATCGCAGGCGGATTTCATGCGTCAATGATATATTCTGGCGGGACGATTTGCGTGTAATGCACTTCCAATCTGCCGCATGCATTTATATTCCTGCCTATCAAAGTAACGTGTTAAAACGCTATTGCTCGACGTCACACCGAACACAGCTTACACGGCCATGTATGTGCAGTGGGCTGCCTGTACGGTTCCTTCCTCATGCAAAAGCAAGCTTCATATAGTTCGCCGGTGGTCCTCTGCGACGGCACCGCTTTAGTTTTTAAAAAGCAGGACTTTAAGCCAGCGTCGGCAATGAAAACTTGGCGCATGCCCTTCCGCTTCAAGAACGTAAGCCTTCAACAAGCGATAGGACTTCAATCTATCCGTGGCGTAGCTACGGCCGGGCGTCTGAACAAGGTACAGGCATATGTCACTAAAACGAACATTTGGCCACAATTTGGGGTCATTTTTCCAGTCCTTCAAAACAAAGGGGTCGGGGTATTGGTCCCCGAAAACTACTAACTTTTCAACATACCGCCGGCGAGCGATTTCAGGCAATAAGATCGCGTACTCGGACAGCTCCATCGGTTTGAAACACACAGGAACGCATTGCAGGCTAGTCCAGACAAGGAATGGGCCTTGGTTGAGACCACGGTGTAAGAAATAATCGAGACACAAGCGCGCGCCGCTGCATTCAGTACGGCGGCGGCCGAGAAAAACGACCGATTTTGCCCATCTCCGCTGCATCGGAGAGCGCTGCAGTCGCCGCACGTGCGTTCCGTGACGTCACGTTGTTTACTCGAGGGAGAGGTCTATTAGCGCGGTCGGTACGGTGAAAAGAGGGCTGGCGAAGAGAAGCAGACGGCTCTCATGGCATGTCATCTTGAAAACGAGATGCACATCGTACAGAAGCGCGCGTAGACAGACAACGCTGGCAATAGCGGCGGATCTTTCCTCTGAGGCCACAACAGTAACAAACCGGCGTCTCTTTTACCGTAGAGGCAGTAGGATATCCGGTGGGTGTGTGTCGATGTAATTTAGACGGAAATTCTTCATCCGAATACTGATCCCGTTTATGTCTGTATTCGTAAAATACGGAAAGAATGGGTTGATATTGTCCGCCCTGGCAGGTGTGGCGCTTTTTGTTGGTACATTCAGCACAGATAATAGGCTAGTTCATACGCGATTCAAGCATAGAGCATGCGTGGCGGGCTTTACTGAGGATGGCAACTTGTAGTTAAGATGAAACCACTTCACCCACGATCCGCCGAAATATTTAGGCAATGTCTTCATAGTAGAAAAATTGATGCTGGTGACACTTCTGATGTAAGACAGCTGACGAAATCTTGGGGAAATTCGCCGCGACTGTAGTGCCTCAAACCCACGCCACTGCTTCATCATGTCAGCTGTAGAGGCAAGGTTGTCTTTCGAATTAGAAAGTTCTAAAACTCTTCCTCGCCTCCTTTCAGGACGTGGCCTACCTACCCTGTGTTCTTCACACATGTTTACGTAGACAAGCCGTTAATCTCTAAGCACTTCCTCAATGCACTTCGTACATTGTCAACTGGAACCTCAGCTATTTGTGCAAGGATCTGCTTTACTCTTTTTTCACTACGTTATTGTCTCCACAGTCCGGATCCAAGTTGTGTGTCCTCGTGATTCTATGCCTCAGGAGGGTGGTGCAGGCAACAAAAAGACACAGCGAGCTTAGCAGTCGTATCCTAACGATTGTGCTTTCAGACTCGTTGGTAAAGGGTCAGCCAGTCTTGAATGCCATCATCCTATTCAACTGTGAACGTCAAGGCTGTTCAAGAGCTGAGTTGTTCGGAAGATTGTGTCTGAACCTCTTGAATTGGCATGAAGCAGATTTCCGACTGCAGGGCTAATAAAGCAGCTAATACCGCATTTACACGGGCACTTTTAACCATGGTTAAGTAAACTGCGGTTACACATAACTATAGTTAGCCACGCTCACACGGCAAGCCAAACCGTAGTTACGCCACTAACCATGGTTACCTAAACCGAGCTGGCTAACCTCCGTTTAGAGCAAACTGACAAAATGGCGGCTCCCACGGAAGGCATGGCGGAGGCAGCGTCCCAGGAATCGTCCTCCCAGAGGCGTGTGAACTGGCCTGACGCAACCACAGCGGCTTTGATCACCATCTGGGAGGACCAGCTACCAGCTCTGCGGGGAAATACGCGCAATGCGCGTATATATGCTGCTATTGCAGCAGAGCTAAACGCCGGGCTACCTGCGGGTGAAGGCCCATACTCGGCCAAGCAGGTTAAGCAGAAGATGGACAACTTGAATAAGAAATACCGGTAAGTGCGACCTTTACCTTTATTGCACTGCTTTTTCAGCGCTGTTTTCATAGTGTGTCGCCACCCCACATGTGCGGCAGCATTACATTCAGCAACTTGCAATTCCCTTTCGCCGTCGGCGCGTATTTACCTCGCGAGCGTCCGAGGCCTCGCCGCAGGAGCAGCGTATGTTGCAGGCAAAACGCAGTGCGAGCTCGTTCTTTTTTTTTTTTTTTGCCTTCGTTTGCTTCTGCGTCATATTGTTTACCTCATGAGCGTCCGATGCCTCGCGGAAGAAGGAGCGTACGTTGCACGAAAATGCAGCGCGAGCTCGTTCGCTTTCTTTTTTTTTTTTTTTTTTTATACGTTTCGTTCGTGTCCGCGTGCATGCGCCGCTCTACATGCAGGCTTCGTCTTTCTCAATTTATCGCTATGGAGTGCTTCTGGCTTTAAGCAAATTTCTCGATTGATTTTTCATATAAGACTGTTCGCGGCCTCGTTGGCCTACTGCGCAGATATTGCTAGAACGCTATCAGCTGAATCAACCACTAGCAAAGCTCCAACTGGTAGAGTAAAGTCACATTTTTACCAGTACCTGCCAAGTTATGTAGTATTAGTCAAAGTCCCAGTGTTCACAGAGAAGCTTGATGGCTTCAAGAAAATTGCTCAGATCAAGTGTAGATATATTTTCTATAAGAGCACATTTAATGTTCAAATCATTTCCATCTTTCCAGGCAGCTGAGACGAACCGGGACATCAACTGGTTCACCTGGTGTCTCGTGGCTGTTTTACTGGCAGCTGCACAGTTTCCTCGGTAGCCTCCCCATCAATGATGATGGGCGGGTCGAGGAAAATTTGGAGGTGATTTGTAACTTCTAACATTACCATTATTAGACAATTCAATCACGGCATTATTCCTTCACTACTGATTTTTTAAATGTTCAGAATACTGTGTACAGAACACCGTACAAGGGATGCCAGCTGCAAATATTAGAGAACACTTGTAGAGTCATGGGTTGTAAAAGTACAACCACAGTGCCATACTATAGTTCTCATTTCTCTATCTACTTTTTGTAATTGGTATGGCCCGCTGTTAAGGTTGTATATTACAAACAGCACACTCAGTGTCTCACTCATTTTAAACATACTATTCATTACTGTTTTTGAATTATCAGCTTACGAGACTGTATTGTTGAGTTTTTCACTAATATAGCTGTGCAGTTATGTGCAGATAAGTTTTCGAACTGTACCTTTTTTGTTTTGGTCGGCATAGTCCAGGGCAGCTGATGATTGCTTGCCATTAAGTCAACTAACCCCCTGTGAAGATAACGAATGCTATATGCTATACTTGGTCATATGCAGCTGCCAGTCACCACTGAGGCACCAGAAAATGCCGAGGTGCTCGCGACAGGGGAAGATTGGCCCCTCGGAGACACTCCGGACCCCCAAGTCTTCGCTGGAACACCACACACTAGCAGCACTACTGTTGCAGTGCTTGGTGTACTACCCGGAGGAAGTGGTACCGCAAGCAGCAGCCAAACCAATATTGGCAGCTACAGAAGAGGTGGTGAGAGAAGCAAAAGGAAGCGGGAGACTTCATCAGCAGTGCAGCAGCTGCTTGCTCTGCACAAAGATGATTCTGCGAAAGCAGAAAAAGCCGAAAAAAGAGCCCATAAACTCAGAAAAAAAATGGTACGCCTCACCCAAGAGGGTAACGATATTAATGCCAGTATGGTTCGGCTGCTGGATAAGTACCTAACGTCTAAAGAAAATAAAGAAAACTGACCAAATGAATGAAGATGAATCATGAACTCCCATTTTTTGTTGGTTTGCGGTGCATGATATAATGTGATGAGGTCAATGACATTTTCCAGATGCAAATTCTAACCACTAAGCATACATATGCACTACAAGAGTAGCGAGTGAATAAGGAGTGGGTGCATGTAACCAATAACATCACTGTAGCTTTCAAAGAACTCTGGTGATCAATTCATCAGTACACCTTCGGTAGTATTGAAAAAGGAAATGGATTTTCTGGGTTTACCGGCAGAAAGATAAAAAAAGTTAGCTGCAGGGATGAAGTGAAGAAGGTGCATGGGTCTTGAATGATATAGTTGTCGGTTCAGCATAGTCCTCTGTGTTTCTTGTGTGTCATTTGCTCTGCTGATTTTTCTATCATGTATGACCAACAAACTCAACCTTCCACCATATGATTGTTCTTAGACCATTTAAAGTAGAGAAAACAGCAAAATACAAGCAAGAGAACACTTGTACAGTCATGGGTTGTAATATCATAAACCTTTTGAGAAATTACTTTTGTAACTATGCTCAAGTAGTTCAAATAGGCTACTACTCCAGCTCAGAAGTGCTTACCAAATCATCCTTAAGTCTGTGACACAATATACACGGCAAGAAAAGATTTTGGTTGGCAGTGCTTGAAGAAAACTATTACAGTCCAAGAACAAAGAGAGCATATTTGCTGCATACATTAAGCAGAAGTTGTACAGTCTCGTAATTTTGTATTTCTTTCTCAAGCAGGCTGGCCTAGCTGGTGAATGTCCAGCAATTCAAAGATTCCTCCTTTTATTTGACTTTCACATCTTTTCGTGACGCATGTCCTATCACGGAAAGGTGCACGTCTTAAAAGGCGTAACGGTACCTGCACCCATTTCTACAGATTTAGAGTACTGCTTAGTAATATATAACACGGCAACCCATTTATCTGTCACAAACTTTCCTACCCAGTAGTGTTTCCCTTCTGAAACTGTGTTTTTCTACAGGTGGAATAAAAGACGAGTTCACAGTTCAGCATTTTGTTTCATCCAGGAGGAGCGATCTGGAGAGATGAAAGTTCCAGAGCGTTCTCCGTAACACGTGCTGGGGCCACCTTGTCTTTTTCGATATGCAGCTGACACTGACAACGCGCGTCGCTACAGATTAAAACTTTTAATCTTAGAGTATTCTTCCACATGCCTCACCACAGAAAAGCAGTAGCCTGTGCACTGATTAATATCTGCTACATGGCTTTCATTTGTTTTCCAGCCCAATGGGCTTCCTTTACGGCAAGTGTGTGTTGAAGCTGAGATTAGAGAGTTTAAAAATGGCAAATTAGTTTTGTCACAAAATCATGCAGGTGTAATGTATGTTGCTTGCTGGTGGTTCATTGCAAACATATTTATTACATCACGCTTCCTTCAAAGTACTGTTTACAGCAAAAGCCAATTAAGAAGCCAAGAATGTTGATATAGTGGACGAGATTTACTGCAGTTTAGTTAGGACCCGTGCTCTTGATTTACAGATTGCAGAAGCATACGAGAGGTATTGTTATGGAACAATAATTATGCGCATGTTGTGTAAGTCAACAAAAATTGAACTTGAAGGAAGCTACTGAGCTTCTACTGGAATAAATTTGAGCAAACCATGTCATGATGATGCTAGAACCATTCCCCAAATGCCAGGTAACAGCAAGGAGTATACAGTTGTGTACTGATAATAATGGCTCTTCATTAGGAGAATCATTCACAACAATAAATTGTGGCAAGTAACACAAAAATAAAACAATCTCCTTAAACAGTACACAATGATAGAACTTTCCCACTGCATTTTACTGGAGGCCGGACTAAAAATACAAGACTAAAAACATATGGCTGAAGACATTCAAGTTGTTACAAGGATCAATTACTGTAGCATGTTTGCAAGGTGTCCCAGATAGTATCTCCGTGCCCTGCTGCACAACACACTCCACTCCATCGTCATAGGCTGCACTGTCAAATTTACTACCACAATTGACGGAGGAAAGAGGGAGCCATCACGGCAACTCCAGGAAAGGGCAAAACAGCTGGCTAAAAATAAGGCTCCAGAGGAGTGCAAACAGTCTCTCACGTGGCGCCTCAGATTTGAAAAAAAAAAGGCAGTACAAGATTGGCAACATAATTCTCCACAGAACGGTAGTTGTGAACAGAATAAATCATAGTCTCGTCCAGTTTTAAGGCGTACAATTGACGGCCTATGCCAACAATGTCACCATCTGAATATGCACATGCATTGTCACCATCTGTGTGCAAGCAGTGCACCACCCATCGAAACATCACGTGGCTATAGGAAGCTTTAGGTCCATTTGAAGAAAAACTGTTTGCCGCAGGCACGCATTGTCTGATGTCTAACATGAAATACAACACGATCACAGAGACACCAACAGAAGGATGTTAATGGCAGCTCAGCACAAGAGACAAGGAGTTGAAATGGCCAAATGAAGGGTGCAGTGGCAGAATGGCTGTAGCAGCCGAAACTCGAGTCGTTAAAGGAACTCTTAAATGGCATCAGCTATGTCTGCAATGCATCAGATCTGCTGTAATGTGAGGAAAGCAATCTCGAGCAGACATCCTTGTGCGCCGACCTGCAGCCACCACCTTCCTCTCATCCTCAATATAAACAGAGCAGACCCCTGCAGATCTGTCTAGCTGCTACGCAGCAGAACTGCCTATGTATTCATCTTGAGCACATCTATGCAGCACGGAACAAAACTAAACCTCAACTAGCCTAAGCTTTTGCAACTGCTAGTTCATCGAGCCATACGGTAGCAAACAAGGCAAACATAGACTCTGGAGTGTACTGTCAAAAAAAAATAAAGCCAGAATCAAACAGCGTTTTTAGACATCCAAAGCATACTTTGAAAGGCTCAATTCCAGCCTGGCATAACTCCTGGTGTGTCAGTGTGTAAGAATGGTTTTGCCCAATGCAGCATATCTGCTCCAACCTATAATAATAAAGGTGACATATGAAAAACGTGGCAGAAGGCGAACAATAATATACCAGAAAAGACATGCCAAGGATTAGGTAACGTTAAAAGAAGGTCATTATGCAACTGTCCAACCAAGTACAAACTGAACATTGATGAAAAGTGTGATAAAAAAAGGGCCGCAGGTCGTACAAAGCCAGTACCTCAGATAATTGCCTTGGAAGGAACAGAATATTCATGAGAAGCCGACCTGTGATAACAAAATATGACGAATTGAACCAGAGTCCAAGAAATGTGGAAATGCTAAAGTTGGAGAAAAGCAAACAATAAAACAAATTCAGTGATGCTACAGCAGATATCTTGCGTTAAAGTGCATTCAGAAGAAGACTGTATTCACGCTAAGCACATTTGTGTGACCCATAATGAAATATATATTAGTTGACCCAGCTAAAATATTTGCAGTTCATTCAGCCATCCAGTTGTAGATAGGCATAAAACAAACTACACAACTTTTTCAGCATATCAGGAGGTGCCATAACGGAGCATGCACACTTGCGCAAACCATTCTGGTTTGGGGGGTTGCATGTGGCATTATGATTCGACCTTAGCCGAATGTAGAAAGCCCAACTAGAAAGAAGCACAGTATCAGGTGACGTTGTTTGTGGTAGTGGTGCTGTGTTGTTAGCCTCGCCCATTCACCACAACTGTAATAATTCGGAGTCGACTGCTCACAGCATACTTATGTCAAATGTTTCAGTTGACTGCAAGGTGCTTTGCCAGGGCATTCCTTACAGCTATTCCTGACGGCTTTGCTTGGGCACTCGTGCATACCGGCTGCGGGCGCCTTTCGTCTGCGCTTTGCACCGCACCCAGCCAAACTGCATCACACTGATCACTCAGCTGCTCACAAATATTTTGCAGCACACAAGCAGCACGGATCACATTGTTCACGTTGTGAATATCGCACTCAAGGCCCTTCAGCAAGATTCTGAAGCGTGCCTTCACACGTCCAAAAGCGTTTTCCACCACACGCCTGGCACTTGACAGATGGTAGTTGAAGGTCTGTTCAGGCGACCCAGCTGAGCCAGGAAAGGGGTACGGCTTCATTATGTGGCCCTGCAGGGGGAACGCTTGGTCAGCGAGGAGCACTGGGCCTACTTGTACTCCCTCAATTACCTTTGTTTCTAACTGAAACAAATCACTGGCTAAAATACGTGGAAGTCGTGATGTCTGAAATACTGCAGAGTCATTATTCCTTCCAGGACTCCCACAGTTGGTGTAAAGAAACTTATAACTGTGATCCACCACAGCGAGTAAGATGGTGCTATACCAACCCTTGTAGTTATAGTAATCAGTGGCCTCATCTTTTGGAGGGCACACCTCAATGTGGCAGCCATCCAGAGCACCAACACATTGAGGGAATCCGCAAATTGCAGCGAACCGGCGCATATGTTCTTGCAATTCGTGTAACTTCGGAAAGGCAACAAATCGCGGCTCCAGGTTCTGCACAATCACAGCACAGAATTCTCTGAAAATGATGTTGACAGAGGCAGGGCTCACGCCAAAAAGGTTTGCGACAGTCCGCTCTTCAGCTGACGTTGAGAGGCGGTAAAGGCCAATCGCCACGCGTTTTTCCAGAGGTATAGCCTTTCGCATGTTCGTGTCTTGCCGCCGCATTCCCTCACAAACGCCCACAATGTACTGAAATGTGGAGCGGTTAAGCCGAAAATTTTCGCGGAAACCGCTATCTGGAAGATGCGGCAGCGTCGTCTCATACCACGAGTTTGGGCGCGGATACATCCATAAAGCTCGCTCCCGCGTGATTTGTAGCATTGCCGCCAACAAAACGCGTTTGGATCGCCTTCGATGACGCCTGCTCTTTGCTTCCAGCATGCCGATGTCGGCGCTAAGAGCAAGCTGCTGCAAGCGGAGGCGTTGAAGAGCTGCCTGATGCGCTGCAAAGACAGCCCAAAATTCAACGTCGGCGTCATCCCCAACGTCCGCCACAGGTCTGCTTAAAGCCATCGCAGCGCTAGACTCACTGAAAAGTACGGGACAAGATACCGCACATCCAGGCCACAGAAAAGCAATCAGGCGCCGCACTTGACCACACTGCAAACTGTAACCGCACTAACGAGGTACACGCGTTGCGACTGCAGTAAAGAGGCACAAAGAATAGCGATACCAGCGTGAGTAGCGTGAGTACGATCACAATAGTCCGGTGGAATCTGCGGCTAGAATCGGCAGCGCTCCCAGGAAAGTAGTGGCTACAGCTACAAGTGGCTATTTCTACGGCTCTAAAGCCAACTGCAACCATTGTTTGAAGACTGCTTTTTTTGCGTTTCGCTAATGTTTGCCTCATGCGCAAGCAAAACTTAGCCCCGCAGGTGGAAGTGCGATAAACAACCTTTTTTTCTTTTATTTATGCTTTTTAAAGTAACCTTGTTTAATGATACATTACTGTAGGTGCAATCACAAATTAATAAGGGCAGTGATCACGTGATGGCCTCCGTCACACTAACCGACAAGCCCAAACCGCGTGTAAGCGCGGGCAACTACAGTTTGCGCTAACCATGGTTAAGCCCTATAAACCGTAGTTACGCTAACCGTGGTTAAGTCTGCCCGTGTAAAGAGGGTATAAGCTGGCGGGACGAAGGTCCAGCGGATCCTGGACAATGTACCCAGCCGCCCACCATCAAACATTCTTATGGATGGGACGCGTTTATTCATAGATGAGCACAGATGATTGGGGATGGACTCGAGGCAGAACAGGACTCTAGGCCAACCTTCCTCGCACTTCTCCAGCCTCCTCTTCCAATCACCCCGTCACGTTCATACCTTTGATAACAGTCGATGAATTGAGTGGACACGGCGACAGTACTTGCAATCTGGCACTGAGTAGCTCCCATTTTGCTATGCAGGCCCTGCTTGCGTTCCTTCCGCCGTGGTTATCGACCACTTAGTGGAACCCGATATGCCAGCCTTGCACACCAACAGTGGGTTGCTACTATGCCTGCACGTCGGACGGGGTGCTTCCTTTGCATCTTGCCTTCTCGCCCTTCCTTAATGAACCAGATACGATACAGCTCATCTTCAAACCAACTTCCGTATTGTCAGCAACATCATCCGCATTCATGAATTAAATAACCCAGCTGAACAACTTTCACTTCAGTGGACACGGCGACAGTACTTGCAATCTCGCCCTTAGTCGCTTCCATTTTGCTATGCAGGTGTGTACAAAGCTACCTTTATACGCTAAGAAAAGTAACAACGTCTGGTTGAGTACTGTTTTCGTGTCCACAGGTGTTGTGCGATGTTTTTATGAGTGCTTTTCTATGATCATTTTACTATTACGTGCTGGTGATGTGGAGAGGAACAGTGGGCCTCCAACCTTACGCTCGGAATCACTCCTAGTTATTGAATCTTTGACCTCTGATCCCGTAGAGCAGATGAAAGGTATATTTTCGTTACCTAAAGACAGTCATAGTCGCTCCTTTCAGAGTTCTAAAGCACAGACAGAATTAGAAGCCGGCGTAAAGCTATTAAAACCGGCCAGATAGCTATTGAAATGAATATCACTGCCATTCAGGCCAGCCTAGAGGTGCTTGAAGACAACAATAAAAACATTAGATGAACTGAGCGTGGAAATTTTCGGCATTGACACTGAAACAAATGAACTTCCAGGGTTAGTCAACTCATTAACCTTACGGCAGGAGGAGCTTGATGATAGATCCCGGCGCAAAAATTTATTTTCCACGGCATTTGAAATTCGGATGCAACCTGACAGGAATCGGAACTACCTTCCTGGCTCCCTTTCCTACAACGCCACAAAACGCGTCACCAATTAGGGACGTTCAAAACCAACACATGTCTTCCTGTCATTGCAAAATTCTTAAATTTCAAAACAAAATAATTAATCCTCACCAAGCGTAACAGCCTGAAAGATAAATAGGTCTCCCTTACTGAAGATTTTTCGGTCGAACAAGTCTGGCACGAAAAAAAGCTTATTGAGTTTGTTAGGAGCCAAACTGCTCCCCCCCCCCCCCCCCCACAAGCTGTGCTACCGTGAATTAATTATGAAGAAGTCATGTTACATGTACGACATTAACACTGACCCCGTCGTTAACATTGATACACGCAGCACACATGCTGGTGCCATCTCTGCCGCTGTCTCGGATAACACATCCTAGGTACGCGAGAGGGGTGGTGGTCAAGCAATCGCAGCTTCGGTATCTGTTCTTTTCACTAATGTCAGAAGCGTTTTCAACAAATATTACGATCTAACATCAGCTATTGACACTTGCTCCGCTTAAATAATCGCCTTAACAGAAACGTGGATCACTGCGTTTGTTCAAGACAGTGAAATAGATTGAAACACGGAAAGTTTTTTATTCTTCCGGTGTGATCGTGTCACGCAGTGAGGCGGCGGAGCGCTCCTAGCTATTTCTAATGACATCCCTTCATCATGCATACACATCAAGACCAACCTGGAAATAGTTTGGCCTACGATCACCCTAATCACCAGCGAGTAGTGATAGGGGTTCGCTGCCGTCCACCTTCCTCGCCGCCAACGTATATTGAAGAACTTTACGTTGCCATATTATGGTCAATGCACGTTTTCCTTTATGTCCGCTTTTCGTATTTTGTGATTTTAATTTTCCGAACATAACATGGAGCTCGGACTCCCCTTCAATGCCCCGTTCTCTCCTCAAGGTCGCGAGTTTATAGATGCATGCTCAACATTCTCTTTAATACAACTGTACACGCAAGCAACTAGAATGACAGCCAAACGAAGCGAATATACTACATTTAGTGTTAACAAATGCATCCGACATAATATCACTTAAAACATAGCTTCATAGCATCAGCGACCACTTGCTTCTGCACTTTAACATTGACCTATTCCCTACGAGTAAGCTTAAAAAGAGAAAAGTTTTACGTGACTACAACAGAGCAATATTTGAGACGATAACTAACGAGCTATCTTCCGTTATCAATGTTTTCTTTGATAACTTTGACAACCGGAGTGTGCAAACTAAATGGAGTATGTTCACAGCTATAATGACCCAACTAACTGAACAGTTAATTTCCCTTCGCACGGTTACCAATCGTTCAAACGCTTCCTGGCATAATAGTCACATCAAGCGTCTATCTAACAAAAAGAAATGCCTCTACCGCATCGCAGAGGTTTCCCCAACTAGCGAGCGATGGGCTTCATATACAGTTGCGTCCCATACGTACGTGCATGCGCTAAAAGAAGCTAAAATGAAATTTTGCTCACGTGTACTGCTCTCTGTGCTAACCTCCAATATGAAAAAATTCTGGCTTGTCATTAATCCTTCCACTGATGATAGCCTCGCCCTATCTTACTCATCAGGTGACCCCATTCCTTCCGACGTTTGTGCTACGATTCTGAACCGCGCATTTACTGGCAACTTTACAAATATATCTGATGTAGATAGTCCAACAATATAGTATTCAAACTGTTTTATCATGCCCCCAATAATCATTGATATGCCAAGTGTCAATAGGCTTATTGATGGTCTCAGTTTCACTGCTCCGGGATGTGACTGTAATAATTCAAAGTTCTTAAAAAACACTTCGGCTTATTCTTCTATAATGTTATCAAAACTTTTCCAGCAATCACTTGATCATTCAACAATTCCTAATGAGTGGAAAATCGGAAAAGCGATTCCAGTCCACAAATCTGGCAGTAAAGCATCCCCTAGTATTTTCGCCCAATATCTCTTCCCAGTACCTGTTTCAAAGTGCTGGATCATATAATATTCACTAGCCTTGTTACTTTCCTTGAATCAAACTCGTTTTTTACGTCAGCGCAACATGGCTTTCGGAAGCACTAATCGTGTGAAACACAGCTAATATCGTTTACATATGCTCTGCATCACATACTAGGCAACTCATCACTAGCTGACTGCATATTCTTAGACTTCTATAAGCGTTCGACAAGGTCTGTCACACATTACTACTTCAAAAACTATCAAATGTGAATGTATCCCATCGCATTGACCATCAACACAAAGTAAGAATTTTATCATGTAACACAAAATGCATCTCGCAAACTTTCCTGCCGCGAACCTCACGAGACTGTAACTTCCTTCCCGCAGAAATTGTTGGCATTACTAACCATGAGCATTTCCCCGTTGTATACAGAGCCTAACATTGTAACCTAACATTGTATACAGAGGTGCTATTTGACATTTATGTACTGTACCTTCTTCATTTTCGGGTATCTACCACTCTCCCTCTGTGATGCCCCTGGCTCTGTGAGGTAATGTAAATATATATATATATATATATATATATATATATATATATATATATATATATATATATATATATATATATATATATATATATATATATATATATATATATATCATGCAGTCTCTAATTTTTAGAAATATCAAGCATGCCACAGCATAACAATAATTTGCATGCTCATATAACCCCTTTAGTGCAAAATATTGTGATACTCACTGATACTCAAAAGCGGCAAAGCTACTTTATCTGACTGCGGCTCGAAGTTACGACTATCTGAAGAATGCAAGACAAGAAAACGATTCAGAAGATTGGAGTTCCTTATTCGGAATAAATTGCTCTATGCACCTCTCCAATTATTCTTGCAGATATATAAGTAAGCGCACAAATATCATGTATGTACTATACTCGAGCACCTGACAGAAAAAAAAAAGATAAACAAAAAACTACACATTGAGAATTTCTAAGCACAAGTAGCTCTATTCTAAATCCATATGCTGTTGTTTTTTTACAGAAAAGCAGGGCGTTGCCCTTATGAGACAATAATAAATCATCGCGTGTACTGTGACAAGATTTAAAAATTTCCAATGAATTACATAAAAAGTTTCGTCGGCGAAAAACAAACTCGTATAGTATTCGAGATGGCGTTCGCGGCCCTTTTAGCGATCCTGTGCGTCGCTGATTCCAGCTTAAGTTTTGAATGGCCTCAGAATGCACATGCAAGCATCAACAAACCTGGATCTGAAGTTTTCGACATTAGGAAGGTATTGTCTCTTTTGCGTTCACAGTCGAGCTATATACAATGCTTACTAAGTGCTTTTCCCTTCTCTGGCCACACAAACTTGTAGTGTATTGCATATTCCGGGTAGTATTTCAGGAAATATAGATGCAGTACAATACACTGAGTTGTATATCATCAACAACGTCACATACTTCTTAGTAATGAGGAAGTAATAAGCAAACCTATATTTGTCTACTTGCTACAGCTGCAAAAGACTGCAATTTTTTTTTTGGGGGGGGGGGTGAGGAAAAAGTGGCGGACCAGAAATTTCCATATTGCTCGAACAGTAGATCACGCCGACGCCAACTTTGGTCAAGCTAGCAGGTCCGCATTAATTTTGCTAAAAAAATCATTCCTGTTCTTTAGCAGTTGTAACACGAATATGATTATTTTCCAATGTATGTGCTTTACACCAGGTAATGTAAATACATGATAGCACTTCTCGAGAATGGTCCAACGTTGCCTTACAGAAAAAGTTTGAAGCAAGTATGGAGCAAGAAGTGGATATTCCTAAGCAGCACCCCACTATTGAAGCACCGATGGTCTAATGTTGAAAAACCGGTGTTTTAATATCAGACCTTCATTGGATCTAAGAGAAGTTACTACGTTTTCTTACATTGGACCATCGGTCATGCCATCAGTGGTCCGGCGTTACTCCACTATGGTACCCTCCAATATGCGTTTACCTTTGGCGTGTTCATTGATAGCCCTAATATTACGGCTTTTCTAATCCATTGGCATTCCCAAGGTTATGAAAACAAAAGTTTCTTTATATTGTCGTATCAGTGGCTTTCCCTTTGACGTCCCATTGTGAACTTATGCATTACGCAGGCGTTGAAAAGACTTGCAGCAGTTTATCCTACATGATTGTGCGACTAATTTTTCTATTTTACAGTCTAAGTAGGGGACACAGTTAAATACCCACTCAATGATAAACCTGTCATTTCAATCTTTCTGTGGCAACCAGTGCAATGAACGTTTTTACTAGCAAGCAACAACGCATTTAAAAAGAAGGCCGTAAAATGATTCACAAAAAATATTAGTTTGACTCTTCGATACATGCATTCAGTGCCTGCTGGCACAACACACACGGGAGAGCGAGGTTCGATAACCGGCTATTTCATTAGAGTGTGAACACTCTTTCAAAATTCAGTGTATATATATTCATAATTGTATACCTATCTCCTATCATTATCCAGCTGACGGCGATTGAAATTAACCCAATACTTATAAGATACCATTTTATGTATAAAATGCAAGGAGTAGGAGCTCTTGGGAGGTGGCTGGGGTCATACAGAGAGGAGAGGCTACGCCACATTATGAGGCGCCCAAGTGTTCCGAAGTTCTTCAGCGAAGGGAATAGTGCCTATCTGAAGAGGATGCGTGCCAATCGGGCAACCATTCGAAGATGAAATCCCGGATATCAGAAGCAGCTATTTCTTCGCTTCACAATGGCATCTGCAAAAAAGAAAAAGAAACATAAGCATTACTGAAAAACGAGGAATTCGCTTAATTATTTAAATACACAAACAACAAAAGGGGAGAATACTTGTAATTTCAAGCAGTGTGTCCCATGCTGCAAGCAGTATAAAGTAGTCACATATTTATTTTAGAATGTGACAAACCTTTTTCATAAAAAGCTGCTATGAGCTATTGCCACGACTTCGTGGTTCTTGCGCTGGTTGGTATGCTGTGTTTAATGTCAAGATTACATTGCACGCGGCTGGACATTTTCAATAGTGCCTTGAGAACAGATGGACTCGAATGGCAGCGGAACACTGCTCCGATTGAAGGGCATCTGCTGTTTCATCGTTGAGTTTTTTCCAGTTCTATAACCTCCATAAATAATTACACAAATGTCACACTTACCTCCTCATACAAAACAAAGGAATGGTTGTGAAAAGTGAAAGATAACAGGAATAAAATTGCAGCTTTACATACGAAATGTAGAAGGTAAACATTTCCTGGTATTTTTGCAATTGAAATCAACTGTAATTAACAAATTAAGCTATTGCCTGGTACATAATCAATCTGAAGAGAGAGAGAGATAAGAAGGGGAATGTTCGGCCTGATTTGAACAGTTCGTTTTTGCAAGTTCATGCAAGGACCCTCGCGAAGACGCCTAAATCCGCGGAAAGCGTGGATTTCAATGGAGTTTGTTTTGAACAGCATCATATAAAGCAAACACAAATCAACGTCTCTTCTCATGCCGTAACTAAAAAAAAGACGTTATAATATCAAAAATCACATGCGACAAACTCCTGGCAAAGTGGTTATGGCTTTCACATGGAAAGAAAATTTCGGCGGAACAAGCTGGAAGTATGAATTGTACACATGGAGCAATTTATGTGCGGCTAAAATTGGGGATGCAAAAAAAACTGTACGTAAGCATTACGCACTTCATTAAGGAGAATAAATGTAAAGGAAAATGCTCGCCACTTCTGCAGCCCCATTGAGAAAGAAACTATTCCGAGCGGTTGCGGCGGCTCAAGCAGGAAGAACGACAAGGTTTCAACAAGCCCGAAATATTTGGCTTCAATGCCGCCGCTTAAGACATAATTGACTATCATTTGCATGTGCACTAGCCTTAACTGGCCTGTTGTATAGCAAGAGCAAGCGCTTCCGATCTCCGGTGGATGACCGACGTAATCCCCGACGCAGCCGCGATGGAAGACGACATGAAAGAGATGGTCCGTATCCCGAGGATCAGTCACCAGAAACTTCGAAATCTAACCATTCGCTCAGCGATCCTTTGTGCACCTGTTAAGCTTGGCAGTTTTCAAAACGTTATCAAGAACTCGTCCCAGCATTTTGATTTTCTATTGCTGTCCCAAAAAATATAGTTTCACATATACTGTAGTATTTTCCGAACCGAAGGATGGGGTTACTTACATGTAGGTTCTTCCAGGCATAGCTTTTGACGTGCACTAGCGCTCCGACAACATATCAGATGAGGCTTTTCGTTTCTACAGTCTACGAACAGCTCCAAATATGTTGAGTTGAATCGTTCGACGCTTGGTCTTGTGGAGAATGCAGTGGCGAGAAGGAGACACGTTCATTAACACAAACAACAAAGACTATTTACCTTTCGAATTACAAAAGGGGTCGGCGGCTAGAGGCACTGCACGAACGTATTTTCCGTCCAAAAGGCAAGTGTAAAGGAAGGATTCAGGCGAGCCAAGAGTGCGTGCCTCTGTGTTTAGATGTGCAAGTACATTTTCCTTTCTCTCTAGCTCTGCAGCCGTTGACAAAGAAACCGGAATTTGGGTGCGCAGCAGCGAGCACTGCAGAGCAAAGACATCAATCCCGAAGAGCAGGGCTGATTCCAGAGAGCTCCCCATGCTACACACACGATCTGAGAAGAACCATCAACGCAAGAAGAGGCGGAAAAGGGGGGGGGGGGGGGGGAGGGGGAGAAGGCAAACAGGCGAAGCCCGCGAGAAGAGCCACTCGGACCGAGAAATCACAAAGCCCTACTCTCCTTCCCAAAGATAAGTTAGATGGAGGGCGACTGCACCTGCGGCGTGCAATCGGGCGAAAGAGAAAACAGGTTCCTGGGGGTGAGCTTTTAAAATCACGGAGAAACAATTGCGCCTCGCACTGCGGAGGATAGAAACCTACAGAGAAGCGGGTTGACCGGGAAGGGAGTGTTGTAGATGGCATTTCAGTGATTGTTCAGTCAGTTGCAAAACTTCGTGCGTGGAGTGCGCCCTCCCCCCCCCCCCTTTTTTTGAGCTGTGAGGGCGCTGGCTAAACACATCATAAGCGCGGGTCGCGAGCTCATATACTTACATTATTATTACCTTAACTATGCCTCTAACCCGCCCTTTCAGCCTACCATTGCTCTCATTGATTTCCTCTTAGCGTCCACTCGTTGTCTGATTCATTTCACCCGTCGCGGATCCCACGCTGTCGCACGAATAATTTTCTTCCTTTTAGTTTTATTTTTTTATATAACCTCTACCTTCTACTACTTTATAATGAACTCAGCTACTTATTTCTCCAAAGCAGCTGTAAACCCTTTTAAATATTCGACAGTATGGTACGACCTGTTGGTTCATGGTGGAATAAAAAGGCTACTCAGAGAAAAGAACAGATATAAAACACTTATTAGAGTATAATGCACTCGGATGTGAGCATTTTGTTAAACCATGATGTCACACATGTAACCAACACTTATCGTCAATTCATTAACTTTTTTCGCGTATACAAGAAACCATGCATTTTTTATGCAAGACGTCTGGCAAGACGGCTATAATCTTATTACTAAGCTGTCCGTTCACGTGTCACGGATCTCATCTCTAAATAGGGTGGCGCGCTGTACCAGACGCTGATTGCTAGTGTATTACAGCTTTAAGCAAGAAAACAACCAAAACCAACAAAACTGACAACATTTAGAATTATTAGCTACTCCTGACTCTGACTAGTCAGAGCACACTTCAGGTAAGCAAAAGCCTGTGGCAGTGCCAATTGAAAAAACTCCGCAAGAGTGCAATAAAATAGGCAGAAAACTAAAATGACCACATCGTCATCGGCAGGGAAGCACAAAATACCTGGTCAAAGAAAGCAGGAATACGTGTTGTTACATAGCGCGACATGTGGAATTTTACTGCGTGGACAGGGTGATTCAAATTGGCATTCTCGTCACTTATATGCGTGTTTCGTGAATGGCTGCAGTGAAACACCTTGTGTAACTTAGATAAGATAGAGCGCAAAATTCAGACGCTTTCAAACCGTTGAGTATTGATATGTATTCCATGAAGACCACGATGCTGCAGAAATCAATTCTTTTATTCATGATAAGCAATACAGATGCATGTGGACAACTGGGCGCATCAGCTTGCAGCCCAGTTTATATTTCATGACGTCCGGGGGAATAGGCTTGTATACCGAAAAATTGTCATTCCAAGTGCACTAGCCACCATGCAAAAAACTGACCCTAATCATTTTTTTAACCTTCTTCCTTAGCTATTCGGACTAACGACTACCCACGCGCTGGGTTCGGTTAACGTGGCCTGTGAATATAGTTATTCAGCAAATGAGTGGACGAGCAAAATCGAAATTTGGCTTCTGCATCTGTGTTTGGAATGCATTTAAATGCAATTCTACTCAAATGCTTTTTACAGAGATTCCATGAAATGGCTTCTAGCATGCGTGTAATAAAATATAGAGATATGAATCTCGGACTTCATATTTATTTACAACCCCTTGCTGCTATTACTTTCCAACGAAAATCATGGAGATCAGCCATCTGTTTCTCCAAAACAGCTCCAAATATTCCTGTAATACACATGTAGAGCCGTGTGCTGTAGCCTGCGGTTAATGGTGGAATAAAAAGGCTGTTGAGGTAGCATCTTAAAGGATAAATAAAATGCTTTTTGAGCTGTAGTGAAGCACCTTGTGCAACTTGCATAAAATAGAGTGCTAGACTCAGACGCTTTCAACCCATTGAGTGTTGAAATGTATTCCCCATCAGGAGCACGATGTTGCTGAAATCAATTCTTTTATTCGTGATAAGCAATACAGATGCATATGGACAACTGGGTGGCATAACTGGGATAAGAAAGGGGATTCTAAGGACCTTACAAAGCACAGACCAATCAGCTTACTGTCTGTTACGTATACGGTATTTACTAAGGTAATAGCTAATAGAATCAGGAAGACCTTAGACTGCAGTCAAGAAAGAAGACCAAGCAGGGTTTCGGAAACGGTACTCTACTATTGATCATCATATCCATACCATCAACCACGGGATACAAACTTTTTCGGAATATTACCAGCCCTTACACATAGCATTCGAGCCATACGTGAAAATGCTAGAATATATATATATATATATATATATATATATATATATATATATATATATATATATATATATATATATATATATATATATATATTGTGAGCCCTCCACGGATCTTTTTTCATTTGTACATACCATGATCTTCTTCCTCGTGCACATACCATCATCATCGTCCCGCGGCGCCGGCCCGGCGCGCGCTTGGGTTTCGTCTATCGGAATAAACGCCAGACACGGCATCCCTTGCCTTGCCGTCTCGACCTGGCCTTCTTCCACAAGTGGCGAAGGTGAGACTTGATCCCCTTGCCGTTTTGTGCCCTGCCTCTCGCTGGAGCTACGTTCCGGTCGCTGTTTACCGCCTGCCACCATCGTTATGTCTACCGAGAGTACCCACAAATCGGCAGGGCCCTCTACCTCGGCTGCACCACCCCCTCCAACTGTGCCCACACGACAACGCGACCCGCCGCTGTTCGCTGGTCGTCGCGATGAAGACGTCGATGACTGGCTGGACACCTATGAACGCTGCTGTAACTACAAGCGGTGGGACGATGCTCTAAAATTTCTGAATGTTTCTTTCTACCTCATTGAGGTCGCCAGAACCTGGTTTATTAACCGCGAACCTCACACCCCTAACTGGACCACATTCAAGCAGCAGCTCTGCCAATATTTCGCAGACCCAGCAGTTCGGACTGAGGTCGCGAAGAACAAGCTCGCCTTTCGCCTCCAAGGTCCCGATGAGTCGTACGCGTCTTACATAGAGGCCATACTTGCACTTTGCTGGCGTATGCTAGTCCCACCATGCCAGAATCTGAATGCGTACACCACATCTTGAAAGAAATTAATTCTGTGGCTTGCCCAGAATTGCCCAGATTCTTTCTACTGTTGACGCCATTATTGCGACCTGCCAACGCATCCACCAGCTGGAGTCCTCCCGATTGCAGCCCGGCATTGCTACTGGCCCGACATCTGCTGAACTGGATCTGCGGGCACTGATTCCAGCCATCATACGGGAGGAGCTCCAAACCCTCAAGCCTGTCTGTCGACACGGGTGCGATCATTCTTCCGTACCTTCTAATGACGCCGGTCTCCGCAACATCATTAAAGATGAGCTGGCAACCATCACCCGACCTATGGCGTCCGACTCTCCTGCACCCCGCCCAACATCGACTTACGCGCCGTCGCAGCATCACCCCCTCTTTTTGTTCCGCCGCCCCAACTGGCATCGCCCTACAACCACATCAACGCCGTGACGACGGCTCAGCCTACGCCACCCTTTTACGTACCTTGGCGCCCCTCTCGCCCAGTGTGCTACTACTGTGGAATACGAGGACATATATCCCGCTTCTGTCGTCGACGCATTCAGAACGAGCACCATAGTTACGACGCCTTCGAAAGTGACGTACCCTCATATAATCAGCGACGACCTATTCCCAGCCCACCTCATCGATCCTCTCCACCGCCGGTATCCTCGTCTGAACCAAATGGTGCCCATGTATCCCGACGCCGGTCCCTTTCCCCATACCGCCGCTCTGTTTCTTCACTTCGACCAGCAACAACTGTTCCTGTCCGTCATTCGGAAAACTGAGCGATGCAGTTTCCGGAGGTGAAATTGCACTCTGCGAACTTACCAAGTCCTCCTCATCGCCCGTACAATACGATTCCCGTTTTAGCTGAAGGATTACCGGTCGAAGCTTTGACTGACACAGGGGCTGCAATTTCTGTTATTCGCGCGTATTTGTGCCACCGTTTGGGGAAAGTAACTACACCATATGATGGACCTGAACTTCATCGAGCAAATGACGTCCCTCTACATCCTTCAGGAAAGTGTACAGTTCGAATTGTTATAGACGGCGTCCGCCACCATGTGCAGTTTGCTGTGCTTTCACCGTGTGCACATCAGATGAGTTTTGGATGGGATTTTTTGTCGACCGCTTCAGCACTAATTTCTTGTGGCGACCGTATCATTCATATCACAGGCAGGGATTTTTCTTCTGACATTTCTTAAGGACGTCATTCCCTCATTGCCGCAGTTGATACTGTATTGCCTCCACAATGCGAAAAGCTTGTTACCGTTGTTTGGGAACACATCAGTGACGGGGATGTACTCATCGCACTATCTCATCGTCATCTTGCACGTGGAATCGCCTTCCCATCAAGTCTTGTACGATTCCGCAGCGGCTTCCACGAACACATTCTGTGAATCCCTCGTGCTGACTAAAGGAACTTCCCTGCCATGCGTAGTGGATGCTCACCCTATGTCCATGATTGTGCTCACCGCCCCGCTACCTCAGCAACGTGATTCATCGCACGTCTCTCTTCTCATGCTGTCGAAGACAATCAGTCCGGACCTCATGCCGCACTAACGCAAAGAATTGCTGGAAATGCTTCAAGCCCATAAAGCCATTTTTGATGCCACTTCTCCACCACTGGGACGGACTAGTGTTGCACACCACCGCATCATTACTGAAGGTAACTCGATCGTACGCCGACGACCTTATCGGGTTTCTCTCTCGGAACGAAAACTAATCGAAGAAAATGTGAATGACATGCTCCGTCCCGATATTATTCATCCATCAACAAGCCCATCGTCCTCCCCAGTAGTATTAGTTAAAAAAGAACGGATCGGTACGATTTTGTGTTGATTATCGCGCACTCAACAAAATTACCCGTAAAGATGTCTACCCGATGCCGCGAATAGATGACGCCCTTGACTCTCTCCAAGGCGCCGAATATTTCTCGACCTTCGATCTCCGCTCAGGTTATTGGTAAATACCTATGAATGTGGGCGACAAAGAAAAAACCGCTTTCGCAACTCCCGATGGACTTTACGAGTTTAATGTTATGCCCTTCGGCCTGTGTAACGCACCAGTGACATTTGAAAGAATGATTGATACGGTACTTCGTGGCCTAAACTGGAGAACCTGTGTATGTTACTTGGACGACATAGTTATCTTTTCGGCAACTTTTAACGACCATCTCACGCGCCGGAATGAAGCCCTGACGTGTCTTTCTTCAACGGGCCTTCAGCTCAACACCAAGAAGTGCCACTTTGCTCAGAAGGAAATTAAAATATTGGGACATCTGGTTAGCCATGAGGGCATTCATCCAGACCCTGATAAAATCAGCGCTGTCTTGAATTTTCCTCGCCCGCAACGGACTGCAGATTTGCGCAGTTTCCTCGGCTTGGCGTCATATTTCCGGCGTTTCATAAGGCATTTTGCAACTATTGCGGCGCCACTTCATGAACTACTTAAAGCGCGCATCTCTGTCGTGTGGACTGAACAGTGCAACACTGCTTTTACCAACCTAAAGCACGCCCTCACATCAGATCTCGTTCTTAGCCACTTCAGCGACAGCGCTCCTACCATCCTGCACACTGATGCCAGTGGTCACGGTCTTGGCGCTGTCCTTCTGCTGCGCGATGCTACTTCGCGTGAGAAAGTCATTGCCTTCGCCAGTCGGTCCTTGACACCAGCTGAGAAAAACTACACCATTACCGAGCAGGAATGTCTTGCCGTCGTCCTGGCTGTTCAAAAGTTTCGCCCCTACCTCTATGGTCGGCATTTCACAGTTGTGACCGATTACCATGCTCTTTGCTGGTTGTCTTCACTGAAAAATTTGACAGGCCGACTTGGCCGCTGGATTCTACGCCTGCAAGGATACAATTTCGACGTCGTTTATAAATCTGGTCGCCAACACCAAGACGCCGACGCTCTTTCTCGCTGCCCACTTACGGAATCAGCCTGCTGTTTTTCTTCGCAACGCATTTCCACCTCTGACCAAGGCCGACCATCTCTTCCCCCGACGCATGTCACAACAGTTTCTTTTGACGATTGTGAGCACAAACACGCAGTCCGCTCGCAGCAGTTAGCTGATGCCTATTGCCGGCCTATCATCGACCGAATTATTGGCGCTTCGAATCCTCCCAATGCTAGGCTTCGCCGACAGCTTCGCAATTTCAAGCTCGAAGATGGCATACTACGCCGCTACGTGTATTGCCCTGATGGAACTTAATGGCTCCCAGTCATGCCGCGTGCGCTTCGCCCACGTATACTGGCGGCTTTCCACGATGACGCTACTGTCGGTCACCTTGGTTTTGACAAAACATATGACCGCGTGAAAAGACGATTCTTTTGGCCTGGCCTATCTTCTACCGTAGCTAAGTACGTCGCTTCCTGCCATCTGTGCCAACGTCGCAAGCGGCCGACTTCTTCGCCCGCTGGCCTCCTACAGCCTCTTCCATGCCCCGCCACGCCATTCGACGTAGTCGACATGGACTTACATGGTCCCCTAGCTCTCTCCGATGGGGGTAACCATTGCATTATAACAGCTGTCGACCACCTTACACGCTATGCTGAGACGGCCCCTGTACCGAGTGGTTCCGCTAAAGAAGTAGCTAATTTCTTTTTGCGGTCAATTGTATAGCGTCATGGCGCTCCTCAGGTGCTTCTAAGTGACCGCGTTACGGCCTTCTTATCGACAGTCGTATCCGAAGTTCTTCGTGCGTCATCCACCCTCCATAAGACAACCTCAAGCTACCATCCCCAGATTAACGGACTGACTGAGCGATTTCATCTCACCCTATCGGCTATGATATCTATGTACATCACACCGGATCATCGAAATTGGGATACGGTTCTACCATTCGTCACATTCGCCTATAATACTGCAGTACAGCGGACTACCGATTACTCCTCATTTTTTCTCGTTTTCGACCATCCTCCCACACAATTCTCGACACTTCTTTCTTCTCTACGCCCGATTACTCCTCATCGTTAATAGCCCTGTTCTTATCCCGTGTGGCCCGACCCTGTCATCTTGCCCGTTTCTATACAAAGCGTGCCAGCAAGACCGCAAGACTCGCTACGATTTGAAGCATCGGGTGGTCTCCTTTCATCCTGGTGACGAAGTACTTCTCTATACACCACTGCGCACCCCTGGCCTTAGCGATAAATTTCAGCGCCGCTATGCTGGTCCCTACAAGGTCATCAACCAAACGTCCCCAGTAAACTACCAAGTCACACCTGTTGATTCCCCAGCCGACCGACGCCACCGTGGAACTGAAATTGTTCATGTATCTCGCTTGAAGCCGTTTGTGCGCCGGTGGTACATCGGTTGGTTAGGAGCCTGGCCACTTCCGACCCCCCGGGCAGATTCTGTGAGCCCTCCACGGATCTTCTTTCATTTGTACGTACCATGACCTTCTTCTTCCTCCTGTACATACCATCATCATCGTCCCGCGGTGCCAGCCCCGGCGCGCGCTTGCGTTTTGTCCATCGGAATAAACGCCAGACACGGCATCCCTTGCCTTGCCGTCTCGACCTGGCCTTCTTCCTCAATATATATATATATATATATATATATATATATATATATAGAGAGAGAGAGAGAGAGAGACAGAAAGAGACAGAGAACGGAGTCAAGCTTACTGCAGGTGTCCCACAGGAATGTCAGCCTCCCCCACCATACACACAATGAAGGGCACACAATGCCCGCTTTAGTCGCCTGTGGTCATACCTGCTACCTCTTACTGTACGTCCTCCCATGTGCCCTGTTTTTTTTTCTTTTTTTTTTACTTTCCACCTGCAGGTTTCATCACTCCTCATCTGAACCTGCTTTTTACCCCAAAATACAATTGTACTTCCCTCTTATTTCTTTTTTTTTCTACTCTCCAGCTACAGTTCATCCCTCCCCATATGCACAGGCTTTTTACCCCAACAATACCATAGTACTTCCCTCCCGCTAAGCCCTCTTTCCCTCTTTGCCTCTCCGCCACCTGTTTCTTTTCCGTTCTTAGCTTTTAAATCTACCCGCATCGTTTACATTCCCACTCCTCATGAAGTCCAGCTTCTGGTCGAAATGTCGAGTCCAATAAATATTTCTTTAAATGAAGCGTACACTTCGCTGTATAGTTTTTTTAAAGCGGCCTAGTATGTTAAATGTTCTTGAATCCTATATATATATATATATATATATATATATATATATATATATATATAGTGGCTGCCCAACAACCATTGTTCTGCACAAAGAAAGCCGCAAATTTCCCACAAAGACAGGTGTTAGGCAACCAGACACGATCTTCCCAGTACTACTCACAGCTAGCTTAGAGAAAGTATTCCGGGACTTGGAATGGGAGCAGTTAGGGATAAGGGCAGATGGAGAATACCTCAGTAATCTGAGAAGACATTGCCTTGCTAAGTAACTGAGGAGATGAACTGCAAAGAATGTTTAGTCACCTAGACAGGAAAAGTGGAAAGGTAGGCTTGAAAATCCATATGCAGAAGACTAAGATAATGTTCAACAGCCTCGGGAAGAAAGAGCACTTTACGTTAGGTAGCGAAGCACTGGAAGTAGTAGGCGAATATGTCTACTTAGGACAGATAGTACCCGCAGATGTGGACCATGAAAAGGAAATAACAAGAAGAATAATATTCTGATGGAGCGCATTTGACAAGCACTCGCTGAGTATGACTAGCAGCTTACCGGTATCGCTCAAGAGGACACTATACAACAGTTGCCTCATACCAGTAGTCACCTGTTGGGATGAAACGTGGTGGCTAACCAAGAGGGTTTGCTTAAGTTGAGGACAACGCGGAGGGCTATGGAAAGAAAAAATGGTAGGGGTAACATTAAGAAATAGGAAGCGTGCGGAGTGAGTCAGCGAAATAACTCAAGTTACTTACATTCTAGCGAAAATGAAGAAGAAATGGGCGTGTGCAGGACATGTACTGCGAAGAGGGGATAACCGATGGTCGCTTAGGGCAACAAACTGGATCCCAAGGGAAGGAAAGCGTAGCAGGGGGCGGCAGAAAGTTAGGTGGGCGCATTAAGTTAAGAAGTTCGCAGGGGTCAAGGGGATGCATGTAGCACAGAACCGGGTTAATTAAAGAAATATAGGAGAGGCCTTCGCCCTGCAGTGGGTATAGTCAGGCTGATGATGATGATGATGAAAATGCTTCCTAAAAATTTGATTGATTTGCTTCTAGTACGCGTGCATTAAAATATACGAAATAAATCTCTGTTTTGATTTGAATATTACCTGTAAATATTTTTTTTTCGAAACTAAATATAGCCAGGCCTCAGCGTGGCGCAACTATATCGAGACATCAAGGGACAATGTAGTCCATTGTCGGCTGTTTTTTAGAACGGCTTTGCAAATACTAGAGTAAAACAAGAAAGTATTCTAATATAGAGATATTTTAAAACCGGCACGACCCATAATGGGAGCGTACAGTACCATTTGGTCCAATGAAGCCAATTCTTAGAAGTGGCACTTTCGATACTTGAGGAACGGAATGCAAAATTGGTGTAATGTATCCAATTTCTAAAGACGCATGCACCATTATTGGGAAAGTATGAGATAAGCTGGTCCAGTAGTGCCAGTATTTTAGAACGATAGCACCAACATTTTGAGAACACGGCAACCTTGGTCCACCGTTTGATGTGGTGTGGACTAGATTAGCCGGTGTCGGCTAGACAGCGCTAAAGTTGGGCCTCTGCAGGACCACCGCTTGCCAGCAATATAGGACCACTATAGGACCACTGTGGTGTGCTGCCTGGGTCCTTTCCACCAGACTGAATTCAAAGAGTGAGGCAGAAGCTGCTTGCCCTTAGAAAAGCAACTGCATTCGCTTTACGCTATTTATGTTCATTGCACACCACTTGTCTAATCAAGACACATTGGATAAGGCCTGTACACAGCAAATATGGCGGAAATGTAATATCCTGCTAGTAACGTGGCTTAAAGCATTGAATATTATAAAGAGGAGGAATTTTCAAAAGCTCAGCTATTTTGAACGTATCTTTCTTATTTTCAAAACACTCAGAATGAAAAATAAAGTGTTGCAAATAGTTTTGTGTTTCTGTCCGCGCAACTTTCAAAACAAAAACTCTGCTTTAATACGTGAAAAATGTTGCTAGTAGCAGCGCAGAAGGAAAAAGGCAGCAAGTACAGCATTTCAGCATTTTGAGTACAGTCGTGAGCAAATGTGAAGTACAGTACGCATGGCGGTGGCATAGTATCAGATACCTTAAATTACCATATAGTGTATATATATATATATATATATATATATATATATATATATATATATATATATATATATATATATATATATATATATATATGCCTAAGCAGTAGTAAACCATATAGGGTTAGGTAGGTTATATATTGTACGATATGGTACTGAGAGCTACAATATAGGCGTCGTGTACCACTATATAGACTTTGCCTTTATAGTAATAGGCTATTTGTGGTACAAATGATACTGATAGCTACTGTATATGCTTTGCCTAATTGCTCAAAGGAAAACTGCAGTGGGTCGCAATATAGCATAGGCTATCTGATATCAGAAACAACCGAGGCCACCACCACAAATGTTATCTGCATTCATGTGTCACTATTGCTCTCCTTGTCGCTGCTGAAAGATGGCGTTTTGATGCAGTTTTCCCGAGCTAAAGCAGCAGGTGCGTGTCACATGCGGCTTTTGCTCACGACCCTACGTCAAAAGGTCTTATCCAATGACGTATCGAAGAAAATATCCAGTGTGCGGCACCCGTTTAGCAGTTGCTTTAGGGCTGATCGCAGAAGCAGGTTTATTTCCGTTCCAGACGTCAAACCATTGCTACTCCGTTATTACGTATCTACTGACGACACTTTGAAGGGTGATGCCCTAAGCTTTGCTATTCTTTATCTAGGCTGGAAACAGAGTCCTTATTGTGTATCAAGCGAGAAAGGGCTTCGTAGCTTTTGAAATGCGTGGCATGTTATTTGCGAACTTCAGTCTCCAAGCGTTTGCTCTTAAGCACGGTGTTGACATCAATTTAGAGGCACAAACAATACGCCACCCACACAGCATATCGTAGTGACGAAAATGCTTGGGTAATGATTGATTGCGTCAAATTCTTGTGGAATACAAATTCCGAAACAAAAGGTATTTTTTTAGGCAGAGGGAAAGAACCGACTAATCGTGCTCACTTTTACTCGCACTCTGGGCGTTAGCTGGAACTTGTTTGGGAGCAAACATCAACTCGAATTTGTCGAGGCTATTTCTCCACTTAACCCGGTTCTGTACAAGCTGCATCCACTTGACCCCTGCGGAATTCTTAAACTCATCCGCCCACCTAACTTTCTGCCGCCCCCTGCTACGCTTTCCCTCCCTTGGAATCCAGTTTGTTACCCTCAGCGACCATCGGTTATCCTCTCTTCGACGTAGTTGTCTTGTTGCATTAGCTTTGTCTGAGACAGGTCCATCAAAGTCTTACATTTTCTCCCGCTGACCTCCTGAAAGCCTTTCTATATACCATAAGAGAAGAGTGAAGTACACGAGGTCATTAATATGGCTACTTAAAATAACTGCTTGCGCAACGTAACATGTTTGTTATCTCTCTATATGGAATGTTTTAATGGAACGATCTCTTAAATGCCGGTTAAGCAATTCTTGGAGTTCATTTGATTTAGCATGTCCGCTGTGTTGATAGGACGATCGTGCATTCGTCGCCTTCTCGCTCACCCCACATCTCATATGTAGAAATTTATAATCCACTCACCAGACACGTACCACCAGAATGATCCTTTCGAATGCAACAGACTTTACTTTCCATTTCTTTTACATTTATTTTGTCTGTACAAAATCATATAATTTTTTATAAAATGAATGTGTAACGCGGTGTTTTAATGCTAAGCATTTAGTACGTGGCGCATAAGTGATGTGGCAGAACCTGTCATCAGAGGGTTCACAGCACCAAGTGACAATTAAGGCAAAAATCGTGCACCGGAAGGAGGCTGTGGGACGACACTCCAATAGAATCAGTAGGGTTGAAAAATTGCTGGTGACATTAGCGCCTCCAGTTTTATTACAAAAGCAATACTCCGACAGCCAAAGCAAGACCTCGGGTGGCCGCTTCTACGCCGTAAACAGGCCTATACCTATGGTTTTCTCATAAAAAAGTCAGCCTACCATTACATTTGAATTCACGTTATCCCTATGATATGGGCAGGAGCTGCCACTTTGGGTCGCTCTTCTCATATGCGAGGGTGTTATCAGAATCAACCTGCCAGAACCGTTTGGCATTCTCTTTGCTACTGCGAAACGCAAGCACATCAATTGTGCTTGGTTGAAGTATGGTTTTGTATCTGGGCTGGTAGCTTAGGATCTCGCGTCATGCCCTTGAAGGATGAGCTTAAGTGTCCCCAATAATGTAGCACCTCACACTGATAGGGCGTGACAGGCGAATACTCTAGCAGACAAGAGAAGCATCCGCTGTTGCAATCACAATAGGGTTAACCAGAGCTAAATCAAAACTATTTTGTTTTTCGACGGTAAACACTGCAATGGCTAAAACGCATTCGTGCCCATCCGAGAGTAGAAGAAGGTATATAATGCATTAAATGGGTATATTTTGTGATTACTAGCACTAAGAAAATTATTAGCAATGTTTACGATCGGTGAACGCCTCAGATCGTACCGAGAATTGAAAGGCACTGATGTCGCTAATGTTCGCAAGCCACTCACTGCTGCAACAAGCCAATCCAAACTATTATGACAGCGGGCGCATTAGGAGCGCCGACCGTGCTTGTGCCGCAGCTGCTCGTTTTTTGTTACGTTTTGTCGCGTGCTGTTCTCACCCAGCACTTCCGCTTGTTTGTTGAGCCCGCAGATCTCACGCGTATCGGTTCTTTTCTTCAGGCGCTTTAAAAAAATTGTACCAAAATGCGTCTAGTTGCTAAGCGAGCCCGAGATAGTGGTCGTTCCCTAGCGAGGCAGCAAAACAAAATATTCTGCATGAATTGCATACTTTATAAGCCAAAAACCAGTCTCGACTTTGCACTAACAAAAAAGACGTACTTGCGCATGACTATTATGACGGCAGTGACTAAGTCATGTGCAGTCACAACGAAGAGACCTAACCTGACGACACTGCAGCACGACCGCGTTTTTACTGTAATCGTGTTAAGAAATTTATTAGGGAAACATATAAAAAACTCACCTAACGAAATAACTACAAAACTTTCCCTAATGTTCGGTCGTAACAGCTTCAAGTAGCAACTGTCACCGGCCTAAGATAGTTATCAGTGTCGCTATCGCTTGTAACGATTTCGCTAATGCTTTAGATGAAGTGCTAAAATTACCTTTGGTAAGCAGCAACTGCAGAACTCGCGCAATCGTTAGTATCCGGTACTGTCGCACAGCTTCTTTACACAATACTAGCCCATCAAGTTGCTTATTTTCACTTCTCACCTTCAAAAATTTCCTTACGGCACGCGGTACTTGCGGTGGCCGCCCTGTCGCCGCCCTCTCCGCCGACGATTGAAATGGGTATTAGGGGGTGGTGTATGTCGCGTGGGCAGATAATTTTTTCGCCACAAAATGTTTTCAACGCCGCGTGGCTCCTTTCGAAATAAACCTGCAAACATAAATGTATTGTGCCCCATATTTATGTTGGATCGGAAATTATATTTCTATTAGGCCTAGCAGAACCTGCGTATTGCCTCTGCCACCAGTACGCTGGCATCGTTCCGACGTTGGCGGCTTCTATAGATCGTTTTACCGAGAGCAAGCAAGAGAGGGGAAAAACACTCTCTAATCAGATTTCCTGCGACGGCTCATTGTTGCCTGTATCGAGTGGGCTTCATGCATGGCATAGCGTCCTTGCACCTCGGTATATTGTCATTTGAGAGACTTAAATACCTTTATTAGCGCCCCTTTTAGTGGTAACGTCATCGGGACAGCAATGCGTGATCGTGGACTGCCGAAACAATCAAAGAAATCGCAAGATGATTGCCGAGAGCGTACGCGGGAAACATGCATCGACAGTCCGGTTTCGGCTGTGATATATTTCTGCTTCACCGCTTTCCAGTCTATCCTGGTTTATTTCGCCCGTGAACGTTTTATGCAAGCCAAATAGACTTAGTACCACAGACGAACTCACTAATATGATGCCCAATTCACTTCCTCCGCCGTAGTAACCACGCGCGCCGGGCTGGCCGTTCCTCTCGCAAGCCCTCCACGCCAACGATATATGGTGGATCTCTCTCGCCGGCGCAAGAAGAGCGTGCTAAAATCTGTTCTTCACTTAAACAACAAGCCGACAGAAAACAAAAACTCTTTCTTGAGGAATTCTTACTCATACTGTATTATTGATAATTGCAGTACGAATAAGTTACGCAATACATTGCCGCTGGTGCGGCGCGCGGCTCTCGTCTGCACGCTATCTCCGCTGCTAATGCGTCACTGAAATTTAGATCTTTCTTTTATTGATGCCGATATACCCTCATTGCAGAAGTGGAGCGCAGTCCTTCGCAGTCACACCGGCCGCTAGTGCTGTTTCCAACAGCTGTCGCCATGCCAGACGGATGGTATACGATTTGCTGGCGCGCTCAAACAAGGCCCAAAAGAGCAACAAGGTGTCGGATGGCTTTCACGAGCACCGCGAAACATCACTTTTACACTGCCGCACCGCAGCATCAACAGGTACAGCACAGCCCAAGATGGCGTCAAGAGGAGCCACAGCGGACTTTCCCAGTTTGGCTGATACGGGGCGCCACCATCAAACTAAGATGGCTGCGCCCAGGCATCGAAATTAAAAGGTCTATAGCGCGGTCATGCTATTCACTACACGCCACTTCCCTCCAAGAATCGAACCACCTTCTCCAAAGATCAGATTCCTTGAACAAGGCACATGCACTTCACTACCTTGGTAGCTGCTCATGCAGAGCGCGATCGGATCGCTATATAAAGATCAATGAATAATCGTTACTGAGGGAACATATTCTTCGTAAAGAAAAAAACGTTTGCAGTTTTGCCTGAAGGGGAAACAAGTATTATATTTCAACTCATGCAGGTTCATTTCATGGCCTAAGAATCGATTTCAGGAACCATCTAAAACCCTTACCGAATATACCAGGTATAATGAATGAAATAATGGCGCCAGGAAATGAGTTTGCTGCTTCATTATTTCCAGGGTCGCAGCACAGACATATTTTATATAGTAAATTATAATCAATTACCAATAATGAAGCGGATTAGTGTTATTCTTTGAAGAGAGGGTTCGGGGCTCCGACCCAAAAGTTTTGAAAATGCAAAAACCAGAATACTGCAAAAGTACGATTCATTTTCTTAACAAACATTCATGCTAACGGCCAACCTTAGTGCAGTATAAGGCTAGCGTGAGGTATGACCGCCGCCGCCGCCATCGCTGCTGCATCTGCTGCTGCCGTTGCGACTGCTGCAACTGCTGCCACCACCACAACAACTTACTTCACTCAAGTAGCTTCATTTGCGATTATGAATTTTGTGAATGTAGTCAGTTAGCCTAGCTAACACCCATTGGCATGTCATTTGATTGACCTGTTCGTCACCTAGAAACTAGAAATGCGTCTTCCTTCGCTGCCTTAGCCGAACACAGTTTCCAAGGTATATGAAGCTGTAAACGGTATGATTGTGGCCGCGTGAAAACGTCCTGTTTAAGCACCACATAGAACAACATCTGGCTTCTAAACGATAATAGTATCATTAGGCTTCACCATACCCGATGCCAGACATCATCCGTCGGAAACATTACAGAGAAGAGAAACAATATTTTCTAGTGCTATTGCAGCAATCGTGGTGACAGTTGTCGCACATTTTAGGTAAATAAAGCGGCATTGCTGTCTTTTTCTGGCAAGAGCAGAACGCGTGTAAAATAAGGGCGAAGCAACCGTGAGACCAGATATGCCCACAAGTGCTCAGGACAACCGTCATTTCTTATTCCCATCACCTGCGGACCATAAATAACCTGATCTGAACAACGAAAATGGTCACCGAAATTTTTCAATATAAGATGAAATAAATACCAGTGCTGGTCACAATTGTTAAGGAAATAAAACTCTTGCAATGTGCTCATTGTACACGGTATCAGCGAAGGTAAGCCGGATATGACGTTTTAAGAAGAAAATCATTTACCTGTCACATCCTCGCCTTTCTTTTTCCGTCCATCCGGACCGTGACGTAAATTTTGCTGGATATACTTTATTTCCGCGTTCAACCTAGTGTCGTGCAGGCAAAAGATTATAGAGAATGCTGCAATTGGTACCGTATAGTCATCAGAACTACTCTGCTCTTTACTTGTTTAATAAATTCTGCCAACAAAAGCAACGGTCATACTTTCCTCTCTATATTTGTGTAAATATTGTCAGCAGATTCAATGATCGTTCTGCGGCCATACAGAGCTGTCAAAATTATTGTGAAGGGGAGGGCCGCCGCGTCACCTTTATGAACTCCGGACGCGGCCGATAACGGCCGCCTTCGTCAGGGGTACCATGATAGGATCCGAGGGTATGAACCTCATAGCGTCGTTTGAGCGTCAGGGTCTTGTCGGATAATAAGGACTGCTGAACGGAGTCCGCTCTCGGCGAGAACAATGCGCCATTGGGATAATGAACGTTTACAGTTGCAATGTCCTTCCTACCCATTTTCGGCGATGAAGCAGTGTTGCACTTCTGATGAAGCTGCCTACGCATCATTAAGGCGGGAGACTGCTCAATTCTAAGGAGCCTTTTGCCCTCGCGACGTCAGCCAGTTGCCGAAATAAGATGAGAGGTGGAGACGGAAGGGTGTGCAATTGTTTCAGAAGCCATGCTGGAGTAAATCGTCACCTTGGATGCTGGTAAATGGAATATTTCTGGTGGATGGCAGGTGCCCCATCGGGACATAAACACTGGACAGCATGCGAAAGTAGTGACTTTGCATATCTCTAAATCTTTCTATCATGTGCCTGCATATGTAGAAAGGATAGGAGCAACGATCTTTAAATCATGAACAATACACGAAAGGAATGATTGTGATGAATGAACCTATTTACCTGCAGCATTTTAGAAGGCTCTGTTCATGCTGAGCGAAAGAACTTCGCACGAAACAAGCTGACATGACAGCGATAGTACGCGTACATGGTGACCGGATTAGAGTGCTGCCCTTGGTGGTTTATTGACACTGCAGGTCAATGAGAGCGAAGTATTGGCACCTTTGAAGGTGCTCGTTTCTGTTTGACGATCATATTCTGTATCCAAGCATTGGGAGTTTGAGGAGCGACACTGTTTATTAAAGTTGGGTACAGAACGAGGGTGCGGATACGATGAAGGTAGAACAGCTAGCGATAACAAGCGAAATAATAGAAGGCTGTAGTAACGTTACAGCAGTCAGGGCGTCGTAGCACCTAGAATGGTTATTTTTGGCACAAATAAAGCTTTCCGGTGGAGGGACTGATGACAGTATGATTTGGGTGAACAAAAGGAAGCGTCTGCAGTGAGGGGAATAGGTGCTGAAAGGCGGATAAAACGTTTGAGGTGGATAGAAGGCTAAAGTCTGGTAGTCTCTTAAATCAAATGTTAACTCATAGTCGCTGTGAAGTCATGGAGGGACATTTAAAGTCATATGATGCACCTACCCAGTGGCGCGCCACTGCAATCAGTATTCAGCCATCTACCTTCTTCCAGGAGTAGATATTGTGGAGCACACCATTTTCCCTGTATAATAATTGTAAATTGTGAAAGGATAAAAGAAGGGCAGACACTACATGAGGAGCACTCTGTGAAACTTAAGGAGAAGCGTTCGCTGTGGTTGTTAGAAAAGCTCCTACTTCATTCTGCCACGCTCTGTTTTTAGCTGAGAAGGAAAGTTGAATAAGAGACAGAGTCCATTCGAAGTCCTTCACGAGGGCTTCGAATCTGAAAGATTTTTTGGTTTGTGGGGTTTAACGTCCCAAAGCGACTCAGACTATGAGAGACGCCGTAGTGGAGGACTCCGGAAATTTCGACCACCTGGGGTTTTTAACGTGCACTGACATCGCACAGCACACGGACGCCTTGCTTTTCGCCTCCATCGAAAAGGGGCCGCCGGGGCCGGGATTTGATCCCGCATCCTTGGGAACAATAGTCGAGCGCCGTAACCACTGCGCCACCCCGGCGGGGTCGAATCTGAAAGAACCTGACTTCATTGCTAGCATAAGACATTTATCACACAGCTCTCGCACTTCCCACTACATAACGTTCAACATGGCATTCGCTGTATCACAGGACGTGCCACGTCCTAGGCTATAAAGAAGGGTGGCGCTGGCGAAGACTTTCTAGGATAGGTTACACGCAAGCTAATATCTGAGACATTGGAAAATTAAGCAATCATCTCCGTATCTCAATGATGCAGCAGCCGGTTCGGAAATCGGAGGTTGCAACTTTCCAACTACCTGCCGGTCTGTGTTCGCTCTTGTAATTTCGAGTCTATTACCTCGGTTGATTACAACACATTGTTGAAACAACCATCTGCTATCTTTTCTGTGAATGTCTGTGGGGCCATCGTATGAACACCTTGCTTCAGAATACTTGAAAATTACCCACACGTCAGAGCTTGGCTAGACGGCACTTTTAACAGCGAGAAGCTGCGCTTTTACGTTGGGTGGTTTGAAGTGAAAGTGGTAGAAAACAGTCAGACTTGTTGATTTCACATTAGTGCCATTAGTGGGATATTTTGAGGAGCTGAGTTACTGGTTAAGATTTATATGCCCTATCAAATTGGTCGGCAAAGACTGCCAGAGCATTGTGCAGAGGACCTGCATTAGGGATGCTGATTTGTGTAATGTCACAGTGATGGTTACCAGAAGTTACCTGACCGGACCCGGGTAGCAATGGCATTGTTTATACAAAGTAGACCGTCCATCCTGCATGCGCGCAGCCAAGAAATTTGACTTTTGTTTGAGAACGCAATGACAGTCCTTTTGATTTAAACGACGGCTGCTCTGTAGAACACAGGCACAAATTGCGTACTACGAAAGTCTGAAATGCATTCCTCGGTAAACACGCCCCTGAAATATGGCTTCATGCGTAATAGATGCAAGTTCTCCGGATGGGCAGCCGCGGAAACTTAATATTGGTGGTTCCGGGTCACCTTGCTATGGACGCCACTGATGCGCCGCAAGAGTATATATGAACCAAAAATGCCGCAACTGAGATTTTGCGACAAGCCTCTGCATCCTAGTAGGGCTGACACTCAAATTAGGGCTCACGGGCATAAATGGCTTGCATGTTGCGACAGTTGTAGAGGCGTGAATAAATGTCTTGTTTGTGTGCGTTACAGATGCGTTGTAGCTGACGTGGCTGTTAGACATCGAATAAACGGCTGGGCGTTGGAAGAACGCATACGGTCGGATTAACAAGCAAAGTAGCCAGCGACTATCATCTGAGCATCAGTTTAGCGGAGGCGAAATGCTGCGAAACCGGTCTTCTCCTACGCTGAGGCGACTTGTAGTACGATCACATCTTGATGTGCTGAACATAGTCATACATACATTAGTTTCATGATATGTCGAACTCTCACATTAAACATTTCGGCAATGTGTTAACACCAAAGGCAGTCTGAGTAATAATTTTAGTAAGGTGCCGTGCATAGTGCGGTTTCTTTCATAAAGAAATGCGCATTATAAAGTACTGTACCAGAAGGTAATGCATTGGTCTAAATGTAGCAAATAGAGATAGTTTTTGGCGATGATTATGCAGCCGTCCTTACCTCAGAAGAAATGAAAAAGGCTCGAAATGTATCTGCTGACTTGGTCTCAAAGCGCACTTGGTGCTAAAATTGTTTTGATCTGGCCCATGTAACGCAGGAACTTCATTTGTATAAATGCGAAAACACTTTGCTGTGATACCCGTGTCCAATTGTTTCTGTGTCATTGCGCGTTTAGGTTTAAAGAAGACATTATCGCTAAAAAAGCATTTATCGTAACGGTCACGTTCCAAGACACCTAGAAGTAACATCAGTCGCACATGAAACGTCTGCAGCCCTTTTCAAATAGTGTTGGCTTCTAGAAGCACGTCATCAATAATTGCGCTAAGTTTACGTGCCTTATCTACCGCTCTTGTAACAGGGAGGACCTTGGAACAATATTGACTGCCACCGACAAATGTGAATTTTATTATCAGCCTAAAGAAACTTCGCAAAGGGCAAGCATGGGGCTTGTCATTGACAAAAAGCAATTTTTACAGAACCCTGACACAATATTTGTGCTTGCCTGCAACCGGTGTGCATAGGAAGTCCTGCCCCAGGCCTACCAAATACGTTCAAGAGTCCAGATGAGATCTTGAGTAACTCCTTGAAAATCACCATTTAAGGATGAAGTACCGAATGGCACCAAAAACTAAATGCTCAATGTTTTGTGTTATGTTTCTTTGCTATAGTATAATAAAACGATGTCGCAGATTCTGGCTTTGGTTCCCAATGGCCAGCCCTGAGGTTCAATGTTTACTCTGCGCAGCTATTACAGGTACAGGTAAAAGACACAGCGCCGCCAGATCATTTTACCAATCAGTTTAGCTGTCGAGCAAGGGACGCTTCTTAGCAGAGGTAAGACTAACTGCAGCAATATGGAATTGTTTACGTCTGCATTATATCGCAGCACTAGAATTGGATTGTGCGAGTCGCTTTGCAGACACGTCTTATTGAGCATTGCTATGAGAATGCACTCGCACGGCCACTAAATGGAGGCGCACTAGGTGCGGCCCATGGCGTCCCCCGGAAACCGCCTGTATCGCCTATTTCCTATTGCATCCTGAGTGGCGCACTGCACCAGGACAGCTACCGGCAGGAAACTGCGCTCTCATTGAAGCGCGGGAATGATCATCTATCGATATTTTAAGCATTTCAGACATGTTCTTTGGAAAATACAAATGGTGATATCAGGTCTACGCCCTATCAGAGTAAGTCACTGCCATTGCGATGATTTTGCAGAGAAATGTAGTTGCCTCCATCGCGAACAGGAATACTGCGGCAGCGCGACTCACTTGTAAGCGCGCGTTTGCGAGTAAAAGCCCATTCAGGTGCTGGCGTTTTAGCAGCACGAAACCGTCTAATAACTGTGTTACATATATAATTTTCTCTACTGGGGAGATGGCTTGCAGCCATTATTAACGTGTCTATTTTTTGTGTGCCTATCACAGCACTATTCAGCGTCATATTCCTAGTTATTCGTATGCTGTTGCTTTAAATAGTCTTCAGGTTGACCAATTTTAAATATAATTGTCTACTTCTAGTGACATGGAACAATAACAATAAAGGCTTTTCAGCATAAAGCCAAGCCAAATCACGTTTCTATTTTTATCTCTAAATCATGGCAGTTTACAAATAGCTGAAGATTCTTGCAGATGTGAATAATTTTCTTCGAGTGAAATATATGTCAACTACGAAGGTAAACACATTTGAACACCTCATTTCCGCAGTAATTTTGATCAGCGCTTGAGCTGTTATCACTTTTGCATAGCGTTATATGAACGACAAATCATTAGTGCGTAGATTATTTATGAAAAGCATTACCTGCTTTAAAATGTGTCTTATCGTGCGCCATCTGCACCAATACGAGCGCTCTTGAAAAGCTTTGCTCAAGTCGGAACAATTCTTTTATTTGCCACATTGATGCAATTCTTTTTATCTACCGCAGCAGCCGTATCAGCATTATCAGAAACATTTTGGAAATATCCATTCTATAAATACAGCCTTCTCCTTCAGAAATCATCTGTTAACCCGTATGAAAGGCAGAAGTGCTAAACATCAACATTGTGCATAGCTAATTGCTTCGTATGATCTCCCTGCTTTTTATGACCGTAATAAAATAGACAGTTGAAGGGCTCAGGCAATATAAAAATTTATTTATACCTCAGGGGTTTATTATATATAGTGTTAGTAAAATTATATGCAGGTACCCTCAACAGTTCACCGTCAGAGATACACCACCAGAACTACACCAGCCTAGCTTTAGTCTCTTCTTCATCTCACCACACCAGCAGGTCGTCGTCGAGTCAATACTTCATACCGTAACAGTATATCGCGCGCGGATGAAGCAAAGTCTCCATGCGTACTACACAGAGGAACTCGAATAATACGGTTTCAAACGGGCGACAAGTGCGACTTCTGGGTGAGGGGTTGTGGTAGGATACTTGGGGTGCAGAGGGGTGATCTCATAGGTCACATCGGTGAGTTCTTGAGACGCGGTAAGGGTCCACTAGCGAGGTAGAGGATTCTCGCACACGCCCACAAGGCGGACCGAAAGCCAAAGGAGTACGAGAGAGCTAGGAGGGCACTGGATGTCACGGTGATGAAAGTCGTAACGACGCTTTTAAGAGCGCTGAAACTCGCCATGCCAGTCTCGAGAAATGCAGCGGGAAGCATATGCGCGGACTATTGAGTATGAAGCGTACCTGCAGGAAGAGTCGTCGAGAGGCAGCAAGGTGTCGAATGAGAGCAAAGGGTCGCGGCCTAAAAGTAGATAGAAGGAGGAATATCCGGCTGTATCATGCCTTGAGGAGCTATAGGCGAACGTTACGAAAGATGTCCCACTCACAATAGTGGTAAGACATACATTGACAGGGTGGCGGTTAGTGATCGATTAGGGCGATTTGTAAGACCGTTCGCTTGTGGATGGTGGGCGTTTTTAACTTGTGGCGAGAAGCGCATGAGCGGAGACGGTCATCAACCACTTGAGAAAGGAAGAAGCAGCCACGAGCTGTGATTAGTTGACAGGGAGTGCCATGATTCAAGATTACGTCATGCAGAAGAAAGTCTGCAACGCCGAAGCGCAGCCGGTGGGTGTTATAATCAGTCGCCACAGCAATTCATTTGTTCCCTGAAGTCGCAGGCAGAACACATCTTGAGCCCAGTATTGGTACGGTATTAGCAATGGCCGGGCCAAAGTAAAACCGGTAACCGAGTGCTCTATAGCCACTACGCAATCCAGAGAAGCGCATTAAATTGGCGAAGTATTTTAAGACACCGCGAATTGTAGGAGGGTACTAGTTGATATCAGGATGCATAGAAATGCGTGGCACTTGAACATACCAAAACATTTTTTAAGTTTCACTGAGCGCCAATAATAGCAGCCGACATGATTGAAAGTTGGCAAGCGCTTTAAACAAGAAGTTAAAAATTTGCTAGGTCATTTTTACATTTTTAAACTTATATTTAAAAATATCGCGATTTACTTATATGTCAAATGGCGGCATAAGGCGTACAAGTCCTTATTTCCATGGTGCATCTCGCAATCGCTAGACCTTCTCGATCTGTCCCACAGCTGCCGCGCGCAACCTATATTCCCCCTAAATTGCTGCAGCTAAGACATCATACACCTCTAATCTGAAGGCTCTCCTTTCTCAGCGAAATAAACAGACTGCGCGCCGCAGCAAGCGACTAAACTTCCCCGCATTTTTGTTAATTCGGTGACTTGCCGTAAGGCATACTTTAGAAAGTCGTGTAACTCGTTTTCTGCCAGAAACTGAAGAAAGTGTTGCATTTAGTGTTGTCTGTTTTCCACTTATATAAATACTCCTCCCTCATCGCCAAGAGTCCCACGTTCTGTAGAATCCATGTCTTTGACGCCCTCGTTCCTGCACAAAGCCACGCCATGTGGCGAACATCCACCTTTTTTGCCGGTGTAGAACATTTCGGGCAGGTGGTTCGTCATATGTCTCATTCGTCGGTCACGTCCCATCGGCACGTGACCGACGTAGTAAGTGCCGCCCAGCGTTTATGTTTAAAAGGGATACCTCCTCCAGTCTGTTTATGCTATGTGGGATGGGTAGGTGCGCGGTGGGATGGGGGCACGTGTACTTTTCCACAAAGAGGATGCTAGGTTGGAGACAATGTAGCGGGCATAAAAATGGTAGCTTGGTGGGGGTGCATTATTGATTGGAATTTGGTGTGTGAGGTTGTCAAGTTTCCTCTGCTCAGCGTTCTTAGCATTATTTTGTGTCCAGTGTATCTGGAAGCGTATCTTTGTTTTCTTATTAGGTGCATATATCTTCACAACACACATCCTAGAACAGGGTAAGAAAGTACAAAATCTCATTTCGACAGGTAACTGCTGCGTTTACTCACACAATTCGCGTTCTTGGATTCTGGCGCTGTATGACCTCGAATAGTGCCTCGGCATTAATGCTGTCTGCTGCAGTGTACAGTTCTCTTTCGTTCTCTCCTCTTGGTATTTAATAGGTGCTTTAGAGTGTAGCTTTTTCTAGCCTGCAGGACTCGAAAGATGAATATCATTAAGAAAAATCAGTGCATACAGTAGCATATCAGGATTTTAGAGGAGCTTGCACAATTCGAAGAAAGCCCTGCGGCCTACGAGCCTGTCAGCAGTATGTAATTGCTTCACAGTAACTATTTAATCGGCGTTTTAAAAATAGAATGAGAAAGAGAGAAAGAGAAAGAGAGAGAAGGCAGGGAGGTTAACCAGGAAAGCTTCCGGGTTGCTACCCTGCACTGGGGAAGGGGAATGAGGAGTTTAAAGGAGAAAGATAGAAGAGAATGATAGGAACGGTAAGGCGGCGAGGAGCACAGTCACAGTTTCTCAATCAAGTTTCTGTCTCTCATAAAACACATAAGTACTTTGAAGGCTTTGCCGTCAGACGCCTTCTGTGGCCATGGGCCGAGGATTTTCTCCTCTGTGTAAGGGCGGCTGTCAACATAGTCCAGAGCCGAACGCAGCTCATATCTTTCGCTTGAAAAAGCAGGGCACTCGCAAAGGAGATGCTGTGTGGTCTCTTCGCAGCAGCATCTTTTACAGTTAGGGCTATCCGCCATTCTCTTCACATAAGCGTATTTTTTGGTGAATGCAACACCGAGCCACATACGGGACATCAGTGTTGTTTAGCGCCGCCCTTTGTTAGGGGGAACACGAAGGCGCAGCCCAGGGTCTAGTTCCCTGAGGCGTCGATTGGAAAATTCTCCTTTGTTCCAGGCTGAAAGCGTTAGCTCCGCCGCTAAGGAACGAAGTCGACAAGCTGCGTCAACTCTAGATATAGGAATGTTCACTGTAGTTCCGTCGTTGTGTGCAGAACGGGCAACTTGGTCTGCCTGGTGGTTTCCCTCAATACCGCAATGTCCAGGTAGCCACTGGAAAATTATATCATGACCTTTTGATGTAGCGTCGTGGTATAGCACGCGGATCTCTGCAGTTAGTTGTTCATGTGATCCACGACGTAGCGCACCTTGAACTCCTTGAAGCGCTGCTTTCGAGTCCGTAAAAATGGACCAGACACCTGGAAGTTCCTGGCCGATGTATTCAATAGCTGCACGTAAGGCAGCCAGTTCCGCACCAGTTGAAGAGGTGGGGTACGTCGTCTTGATACTCAGCACGATGGACCTCGACGGTATCACTACGGACCCCGAGGAGCTTGTTGAAGCAACTGAGCCATCGGTGTAGACGTGTTCACGATTATTGTGCATAGAACACAGGGGACCCAACGTCATTTGCTTCAAGGCAGGCAATGGTACACCCGTTTTCTTTTTACTCCCGGAATAAATAGGTAAACTTTCGGTTCATGTAGGCTCCATATGGGTAAACTCGGTCTTGAAGCTGGAGTGAACTATGAAGGAAGGTAGGTGCGATGAGCTGCTACGGTTTTGGCAAATGCAGTATGTGGTCTAATTGTTGGGATAGTTGCCAGGTGGTGACGAGAAACCCGGGTGAGGTGTCGTATATGTGTCCTCATGGTTTCAATAGCAATATATGTAGCTATGGGATGCTCGCGGGAGAGAAGAACCGTTGCTGCCGTTGAGGTGCATTTTGGCAGTCCAAGGCAGATGCGGAGAGCTTGAGCTTGCACGCTTTGGAGGATCTCGATGTTCGTCTTCCTAATATTATTGAATATTGGAAAGCTGTACCGCATGTAACCCAGGAAAAGTGAACGGTATAGTTGCAGCATAGAGTGCACTGACGCGCCCCAGGACTTGCCTCCTAGAAAGGAGAGAACATGGGCAATCGCCGTCAGTCTTTTCTTAATACCACTGATATGTGGACTCCACGAGAGGTTCCTATCAATGACGATTCCAAGGAAGCGATGATTCTTTTCATAAGGAATAGCTTTGCCATTTACCAGGATACGTGGTCGCACTTGTGTTAAAAGGGCTCTCCAGCGGTTTGATTCTTACTAGGCAAAACGAAAAACCAAATATCGGTAGTGCTGCGCACATGCGTTGCGATGGTAGCCTTCTTTGTGAACATGATAGTAGTAGATAGCATAAAAAAACGTTCCTTAGTGAAGCAATGCAGTTGCCTTCATAAACCGCCAAACATAAAATGCTTTCCGGAAAAGCACCGATGTGAACCATTGTACAGGTTTCATACCAGCAGATATTTAGCTCCTACAGTGTGCCTTCCACACAGCAGAGTGTCAAATATAACATTGCTCTCCAGTGTCCCTGGCACAAAATGAAGTGCGATCAGGACCTTAGCACACGCCAAATAGGCGCTCAGACGAACAAGAGGGGATCTCGACGCCACCAGGATCGAGCAGCGGAGCCAGTACGCTACTGCCGTCCTAGTCTATCGTTAAACGCATGGTCTGTAATGCAGGAAAAAGGTTGATTTTTTTAAAGAAATGTCTTAAAATAAGCTGGTCCTAAAATACGTTATTTATTGTACCTAATACTCACAGCCCCGGCTATCTAAATTTATTTCAATGCAGAGGGCTCATTTATAAATGTTTTGTGTTGAATAATCCGTGTTTCTAGTTTAGTATGATTTATTCGATAAGTTAGCATTCTGATGATCAATTTTATTATCCATGTTGTCAATATAAGGCCTACATAAAAAGTATATTTATTATAATAAATAATACATATTTCACTTTTTTTCAGTTCCTGAATTGTACGGCAAGAATATGGACCTATTACAGCACAGAACAGGCATCTATCACCTGCAAAGTGGACAAAATGGTCAACATATCGGATTACTCTATTTACTTCTATAGATCGTACATGGGGAGTCAAAAAGAGTAATCCACATCATTTTTGGCTTCGAGAAATGCAGTGCATGGATGTTTTAGAAGGAAAAAAAGAACTGAAACTTTCAAATGCGGGTACACACAGTAGTTTATATTCACATAGTTCCTGTGCAGAACTAATATTTTAAATTAGAGAATAGAAGACAACAAATATCCTGCTGCATGAGGCACTGTAGATATCTTTATGCAAGAGCTGAGGTAACTTGAAAAAATGGGGAGAGACGCTTTAGTGGGAAACATTGCAACTTTTCGCACGCTTGAAGGAGTGGGTAAATATGCCTGAGAAGCTATATAGAAAAGAAAAGCAACTGATGAGCTTAAGAAAATCGGATATCTGTAGAAAAAATGCGCCTTAAAAATTGGCGCTCTGATGTGACAATTCTTTGATATCTTTCTCATTGTGGATTCCTGGCAGAACAGGAATATATTTTGGTCTATTGGAGAGGGTACGAGTAGGGTCACACCGAAAAGAATAATGAGAGTTTGGACCTAAATCAAGCCCAAGTTCAGGAGCCTTTGGTTAGGGCTACTTAACATTAGATATATTCTGCAAGCTCAATTTTTGATCAATTTCTAGCGCTCTAAGGAAGCACTGGATACAAAATTTAAATGTAACGAGGGGCTCATTTGAACCCTAAGCATTCATGGAATTGTTCATGCCCCAGGGCCTAGACAAGACATTAAATAAATCAACCCTGAAATATTTTTATCAAACGGAGACCCCTAAGTCGCTCATATAGTAATAAAATTTCGAAAGTTAAAGCACTGAGACCATACAATGCAATCTAGACGCTATTATGGACTCTTAGCTTAGGAAACCAGTGCGACAACTTGCTTAGGTTCTCTTCTTTTAATGGATGCGCGCCAAACCCTCACTAGTTTGTGATTCTCAAATAAAAGCACACTTGGTGCTTAAATTAGACGACGCATCAAAAAGCGTGATCAGTGATCGCGAGAAACAAGGCACAATTGTACCAAACGAAGGACGCATATTAGAGGATATGGCCGGAATTTTACTAACAGCACAATAAAATACTTCCAGAAAGGCATTTTGTAAAGATCCAAGAGGAAGCAACATATCATGAAATAAATATTCAAATAAAATGAAAGCATATATAAATACAGCCGGGCAGATCAACGCTTCCACTCTTACAGAAAAAAAAAAGCTTAACAAGCAAGCAAGCGCATCAGATATGAAAGCTAAATTGAAGCAAGAGGGAAGTTACCAGTGCCGGATAATTATGAAAGAGCAGAGAACTTAAAAGCACAACTGATGGCAAAAATGTGCATAGAACGCAACAATCTCTTTACAAATAGGATGTTGTCAATACCCTGCTAAATTATAGGTGAAAAAACGCCTGTCGCGCCGCATTTAACAATTTCTAATATAGGCACAGAAGAGAAATATCTCACCTTTGCCTTTACATATAGCACGAATGCTGGTTTTTTATATAGGATATCCTTGACTGACGACTATAATTATGCGACTAGAAAAGGATAATATTGTAGCGCAGACCAGAGTAGAACCCTTTCAAGAATTAGAAGAAGATAAAAAAGACTTCTGTTCCTAGTGCAGAAGCACTAGGAATACTTCTTGCCAGCGAGAAAAAGCGTCCAGTGCTGACGTGGAGAAGAGATCCTATCTGGTGGTCCTCTGAAGGTGCTCGCTGCCTGGTGCTTCTTCGTGGTGAAACCTTTCCACGTTCAGGGGATTTTTGGTCAGGTTTCAGGCTAGCTTTATAAGATTCGGTAATGTAAAGGTGTTGTTACCTTGTGCACAGGCATGTCTTTCACCTCCCCGGAAGAGGTCTCGGCAGATTAATTCGCCAGCCGGCCGATTGAAAGTTTGCCTCCTGTTTTATATGCTAAAAAGGGTGTCAATGTAATTCCTGTCGCACTCGCACCGATGGGCGATCTTTCGAAACATGAGGCATTGTTTGAAAATCTGCAAACAATAATTATGTGTCAGATCTGCTAAGCTGCACTTCTTTTACCTCGACTCCTATCAACGCCTTCATAACAGAACAGCTAGCATGCACTAAGTGTATTGCGCGTGGAGTAGACCCTTAATCTATTGTTCAAGAAATTTTGGACGAATTTGAGGACACGGGAGCTGGTGTTCTTTCTGTGTATCGCTGCTCTCGCGTGGTGGCCGTGGTGCGTGTTGCTACAGAGTTTGTGATTACACTTTTGCCGGTCTCATGTGTCCATCTTAGTTGCAAATTTGGCCAATTGTTTGGCTCATTGATCCGCTACGTCCTCACCCCCTGCAATGTACCAACTGTTGGCGATGTGGACACTGTGGAAGAGCGTGCAAGTATGCGACTAGATGCAGGGGGAGTGACGAAGGCCACTCCTCCGATAGCTGTGCTGCTGCAAAGCCTTTCTGTTGCTTATGCAATAACGAGCACACCGCTTATGACGCCAGTGGTGATAAACGTTCTCAGGAGTTAACATTACTAGAATTAATCAAACATAATCGTTGCTCTCGAGCAGATGCTTATGCTCTCCTTGATCGCAAATGGCACACTTATGCCAACTTTTTGTTCTCTCTACTCGTGGCTTTGAGGCCACTTTGTCTACCGCAATTCTGACAACGGTTGAAAAAGCGCTTTCTGTTGTACATGACCACATATTTAGCAGCTTTACTAAAGCGTTGTCTGGTATTGTTGCTAGCCATTCATCTTGTACGCCTCCGCGAGTGTGAAGTCTAGTTTCAAGTTTACTTTCAAACCTGTGCTGAAAGGTTAAATGCAGTTTCTTCACATTTAGTGCCAGCTCAAATACAGCTTATCGACAGTGTCTCCGTCAGCATTTCTCGTAAAGTGTTTCCTCAAAAGTTGTTGAAATGACGTGCCCTACTCTGAAGCGCCGTTCTTCTACCGCGCCCTCTAAGTCCTCTGTTCCCCAGATCAAGACCAAAAGGGGCATTGCAAAGCTTTACCCCAATCCGATGTGGTAAAATAGCTGTTGCAGCCTCAAATTTAGGAAAGTAATCATGTCAGGTGTAAAGGTTCTCCAGTGGGAGTACCGCTTTATTCTATCTTTCCTTCGAGATTTAGATCTCCTTTCCACGCATAATTGCCAGACAGTGATTTTACAAGCAACTTGGCTCTCCCCCGTAAAGTCATTTACCTTACAAAATAGGCATTTTCCGTGCTGACCGTGTAAGCGGTAGGGGCGGTGACTTATTGACTACGAAACCATCAAAATTATGTCCACGGGCAAAAATAAGGAAGACTATGATGAATCCCTACTATGAGCTCCTAGATGTAGATAACACTTTTCCGCAGTGTGCCCCTGTCACAGTAGCTACCGTCTACTGCACCATAGGTGTACTTAGCACCCATTGTTTTTACAGATGGCTAAAAATTATCATAGTGTAATCATTGCAGGAGATTTCAACTCGCACGACACCCTTTCAGGTAACTACTCTGACTCATCTGGACAGTTCTTATGGACGTGGATGTTGGCAAATGCTGTGCGCTGCTGCAATCCTCCGGCTATAACTTAATGCGCGGAAATTTGCGATCTTTCAGCGATTTATCCCTGGCAACAGGAGGAATAGATATAGGGAGACTGTCAACTTTAGATAGTGGTACTTCTTGGGACCATTTTAAAATAACATTTACAATCATGATGAGACCAGCATCACACTCTCCTCCCTCACGTCCAACATGTGTTCGTGTTGGACCGACAGAGTGCAGCAGGTGTTTTCCTGAATTATGAATGCTACAGATATTCCCTAGTTCACTGTGCGTTCTCCTGTAAGCAATAAGTTGCCATCCCCATGGTGGAACGATGCGTGTGAGGTAACCTTCCGCCACAGAAAAGCAGCATTGAGAAACATTCCTTATAGCCAGAGCCAGTAAACTGGATAAACTACAAATTTTTTCATGGTCATTTAAGAGAGCTCAGGCATGAACGAGTGCTGCCAAATGTAAATACTTGTTGTTGTGGCTGTAGGAAGAAGGAAAAGAAAATGCACGGGCCTGCTACTGGCTCTGTAGCTGAGCCACCTCCGCTGCCTCGTGCAGATAGAAGAGAATATAGAGAAGAAAGAAAAGCAAGAGGGAAAGAAAGACGCGCGCCGCAACAACAGCCGTCGTCCACCACCAGCGGTGGCGTGTGCAATGACGGCCTACAACAGATAAAAATTCGGTGCCAGGCCAGCCCCTGCCGCAAGCAGCGGTGACCCACCTGCACCAGCGTCTGGCGAGGCACAGCATTATGTTTCCAGGAGCAGTGCAGAGTTTTTTTGTATGCCCCCATAACCTGCTCCTACTATGTTGTGGTTGAAAGGTAAGAACTCCTAACTGTGATTTCTTCCATCCAATCTTCGGCTAGAGGTTTAGCCGGGGTTACGGTCGGTATGCTCAAACGTTTAAGACGAAAGTTCACTCAGGATCTCCTGGATCTGTTCAACAATAATTATATTGTGAATTGCTGTTTCACGTCTAGAAAGTGTCAAAAAGTTTATTACTGTTAAAAGACGCTGGGAAAGGATTTCATGTTTAAAACATTCGACCAAGAGCTTTGACTTCAAATATGGTGAAATTACATGAAACAATTGTGCATGGCCGTCTCTCAAAGCATATTTCTGAGGTCAATGCTTTGAGTTCTGCCCAGATTGGCTGCCTACACACGTAGATTAAGAAAGCAGAATTCACCTTGCTATGTGCAACAATAAGGTATCAGCGTTAGTGACGCTGGATATTACCAAGGCCTACGACATCATTGAGCATTCCATTCTACTAAACAAGTCATCATTATTACGCCCCCCGTCTTACATTTATGCGTGATTGGTGAATTTTTGAAAGGACGAGAATTTTTAGCACTTGATGGCTCATTATCTCAGATACATATGCACAGACAAGAGGGGTGCGCTAGGTCTCTGTGCTTTTTCCACTTCTTTTAATTATAATAATGCGTGATATTCCGGCTCATCTTGATGTCACTGTATATGTATATGGAGATGACATATCATTCTTCGCCTCTGCAAAATATATTCATGCCCTCCATCGTTCACTACAGGCTTACCTAAATGCACTCGAGGTCTGCTTGAACAAAATTAGGTTGGTTTAAATGCGTACAAAAGCAGTATGCTAGTTTTTAAAATCAAACCCCTTTATATGGCTCGTTAAACTACCGTTCAGACATCATGCGCAATTCCAATATGTACGGTATTTAGGTATTACGTATGATGCTAGTATGAATTGGAGGCCTCACGTCAAGTCTGACGTTCAGAAATATGATCGTGTACTTGGTACGCTCATACGGAGAAGTAACTGGAAATTTGGAATACGTCAAGATGCTCTTTTACTTCTGTAACACCTATGTGAGACCGATTCTGGGATTTGGCTGCATTCTTTTCCCCGGTTGTCCAAAGTATAAGCTGCATCCTTTGTTGCTTTTAGACCGACATGCGCTGCACTTCTGTCTAGTTCTTCCAAATTCAGTCTCCACCACCGGTCTGTTCTTGGAGGCCCGCATTCCATCTCGTTTCTGTCTTCTATCAGAACGTTGTTGCGGTCATTTGAGGCTACTCCCATTGTAGTATATCTATTTTTGTGCCCAGCCCAGCCCTCTTTCTCACTCACCAGTGGCCAACGTTCTGCACGTCTCAGGTTGTTTTCACGCAGAGTATTTCAGCAAACATTCGTGTAGACCTCGGTTCTATAAGTCTTATTGGTTACATAACGTTCATTGTGGACACCAGTTTCATTCTATATTTCCATCTAATGAGACGCACCTACCTTCAAGCCTAATATCCAGTCTTCAATCTGAACACCCTGAAAATTTCCCTGATCACACTGCATTCGTCACTGATGCGTCTGTTATTGCGCAGAATGCACCGACTGGAACTTTTTCAGTCTCTTTCTTGGAGCTTTTTGGTGCGCGTCCCGGAGTATACACCGATCTTTTTGGCAGAGTTTATGGCAATTGGGCTTGCACTTTCAAAAGTTTCCTGCAATCAATCAAAAATAATTTTTCGATGAGACTCTATTTATGTTTTATTGTTACTGAAGTCAGCACGGGAAGCTCTTTTTAGCCGCTCACGTAAGTATGTAATACCGGAATGGGTTAAAGAAATACACGTCATACGGGTCCCCGCTCACTGCAGTATGTGTTAGAATGAAGTGGCAGACTTCTTAGCTAAATCCGCCCTTGACGCACTTGTTCCATGTACCATCCCTATTATTATCTTTGGAATATTCAGTTTTCAGCATTATCAATACATACCCGCCTCATGCAATGATCTCTTGCTATCTACAGCGGAATACCAACATCTCATTTACTCATGGAAAGTTGGTTCATGTCAATCACGGCAGTGTGCGGTAACTCTGACTCTTATGCAATGCTGAATCCCCCGCCTAAATATTTACATATGTAGGTAGGGGTTCAGCCCCAGAAACCTTTGGGAGGCTTGTGGTGAGATTGAAAATATTGAACATTTCCTTCTCGCTTGCCGAAGGTTTTCACATCAGAGAAGGGTACATTTAGAAGTTCCATTACCCCAATTGGTATTTACGTTGTCGGTCTCGCTTCTACTCTCCTTTGGAGCGAGTGAAAAATGATTTGCGCTGCCTCAAATTTGTCAGCATTTACATAGCGACATCAAAGATACGTACAGGTTTCCTTGTTAATTGTATTCCATATTTCCAAAGCGCGTAAGTTTTGCTCCTTACCTTTTTTCCTTCGATTCAATTCTTTGATCCTAAATATCAAATTTCTTTGTTTATTTGATTATTCATTTTATACACTAATTTAGTATCTGAAGAAGATTCGGCAGTCCACACTGAACCCTGGTCAATGCCCCTTCATGGATATGTGCCATTTATTATGGTAGAAGAAGAGGAAGAACTAGAAACAGCAACCACCATGCTATGTGCTGGCCCCCCTTTATCGGGTCTCACGGTACTCTGGAGTGTTTCGCTGCTACCTGACCCACTGCGGCTTGGTCCACTGCCAGTCTTGGCATGTTCGGTTGTCACCTGTTGAGGCCGTTTCGAGAGGGGGGTTTGGCTATGTTTACTGTTCAGGTTAAAGGTTCATGCCTAGCTAGGGTTGCGACCATGACCGTGTCAAACCTGGCTCATGCCCGGTAAATTGGTTCGCCAGTTTGGTCAGATGTCATACCGCCAATATATTTTTCTGACAAAGTTGTCAAGCATATCTTTCTTTCAGTGATACCTGTATGAGATGGCATAATTAGAATAACAATTCTCTTTTGATCCTAGGTCCACTTAAAGCTGCAAGTAGCCGATACCTTCAGATTTCGGAAGAGCGAGCATTTGGGTGGAGAGGAGTATTTTGCGTATCTGATGACTTGGATTGCTTTACCAACTTATTCATTGCATTTCATTTGCCTCATTGCTTGTGAAGACATAAATTCTAGAGCAGCTTCCATGCGTGAAAGGCATAATCCACGTGGTTAACCCCTCCGCAAACCAGCAGAGTTCTTGAAGACCTTCATGAGGCTGGTGTTAGTATCCTTTCAGTTTACTGCTGTAGCAGAGAGGCTGTTGGTTCACGCGTACCAGCGCATTCAGCTAATGCCACATTTGCAGAATCCTCTTGCCCATGTGAAATTAGTTTGGTCAATATTAAGCATTGTTGGACCTTTGCATCCTCATCCATTAAAATGTAAAATGGCTGACGTTTTGGACGCAATGCCATAGCTTGCACGGTGACAACTCGCTGCCGCGTAGGCAGCGGTGATCATGCATTGGATCACTGCACTTCTAAGACTATTAACTGCTGCCTTTGCCAATGAACTCACACTGCTGATGATTCCACTTGTGCAAATAGGGCTGATGAGCAGAGCATCTTAGACATCATTCAACGAAACAGGTGGTAGCTCGCAGATACTTACGCCTATGTAGCGAAAAGAAAGAGCGCACACGCAAATATTGTCCTCACCTCAGCTCCCGATGTTGAACCAAGTACAAAAAGTCATTTGTTGCTGCTATAGAGAAGGCTGTTGCTGGGGTACTTGATCGCTTTATTATTACATATAGTTATTCTTTGCAACAGATAATTTCCGCTCAGGCTGCATCATCGAGTATAGGTACACAAACCCCGTCTGCCTGCTCTATTTCCTATTCAACACTAGATGATATTCAATCTACCACCGCTTCTGCGTCAACGCCTCTGGATTAAACAATACTGACCCAATCACAATTTCTAACGAATCTCAGTCAGAGGTTGAGATTGCCTGCTTATCTCAGAAGCGTCATGCTCCCTGCCCTCCTAATAGATCAGATCATCCGTGTGGGAAATCTAAGGATCGTTCACAAGGAATTAAAAGGAAAGCAGATATGTTGGAAGAGGTTCTTGCTGCCTCCATTTTAAGCAATAATCATGGCGGAAATCTCCGCACTTCAGTGGAATTGTCGCTCTAATTTAACATCTTTCCGAGACCTACAGCACCTTAATAAACTTATTCCAGGTATCTTACTGCAAGCAACGTCTCCCTTCCTTCGGGGCAAGTGTCACGGGATATACCTTAAAACCAGTGTGCGATTGACTATATGATTATATATTTTCAACCGGCAGATTTCTATGCTAAGTGAGACGATTGCTTTTTCTTTTTATATCTATTTTTACAAAATTCTATTTAAGCCCCCATGTATATAAATATACACCACTCCTTGACCATATATATATAGTATCTACAATGTACCTTGGCCAATCCCCCACTTTGAGAATGTGCCATTTTGACAGAGATTATTATCCTCATCATCATCATCAACTGGCTGCTGGACCGTTTCTCTATCTGCACGGCCTCCAGTCGCTCTATCTAAAGTCGCCTTTCCAGTGCATTCGCGTGTGAGACAGGACCCATCCGGATCTCTTACACTTGGTGGAGGTAGTGCCAGATGCTGAATCTTCAACTCTGCACCAAATCCTTGCCACCGGTGTCGACAATGACTGGTGAACAGAGTCCAACTTGTTCTTTGCCGCCCACTACCATCATCTGTTTTGGCTCCACTCGGCAACGCGGCTCCCATCTTTAGCGGCAACGCCGGACCCGACATCGAGTATCAGATTTCGAAGTACGACGGCGCCAGTCGACACAACGGCGAAAAGCTACAAAAATATCGAATGTAATCTCCTAACTCGAAGTTGTTGCCATCCAGGGGTACCGAAATCATAAGGTGGTCCTGCATTTCGAGCGGACTCGCGCAAGCATTCGTCCGGCCTGCAAATCGCAAGCTTCGCGCCAAACGACTCCATGGTCGAGTTCAGAGAAGCGGCGAGACGGTGACCTGTTATATTTAGGACTTGGTAGACATTTGTCATTGTGACAGGCATCCCATGTGGGAAGCAAATACATTAAATAACATTATGATGGGGATAGAGGACGGCGCCTTCCAGATGCTTCTTGAAAAGAATACTAAAACAGTTGCTTAACTCCCCACCATCAACCTTAGCTACGACGAGCTGCGTAGGCAACCTGCTTCAACCCGCCGTCTGTATACCAATGTGGAGCCTGTTTTTGGTTTGTCTGTTGGTAGCCTCCACCAGTCTTCAGTGGTTTCCGAGCTCAAGGACGTAATTTGGAAAGAGGGTGCTCGCAAAGTACTTCTCTTGCCGTCAGTTTCTCGACTTCCACGTCCCGCTCCACAGATCAGCCGTGCCATCTAGGAGGCGCTTCCCCCTGAGGCTGCGCCTGTCACGGAAGTGACGGACACAAGGTGACGTACGCTGCGGTTTTGTAACCGCCGCAACCACCTCCAATATCTGCAGAATACTGCCTGTCGACTCCTGCTCTTTTCTTCTCCCTACATTTCTTCCACTGTCGGCACCACCCCCCCAACCAGTGCCTTGGGTTTGCAAGTACACTCTAACCCCGGGGCAAAACCCTGATATCTCCCCATGTGATAACCTTGTGTCGGGACACGTCGCCAGACTGTGCCCACAACAAAAACCAACATCATACTAGCATTCTCCTGCGCAACCATATGACTATGCCGTACGTGCCTCAGCTGTCTTCTAACCATCCTTCGGCATTCGGTACGTCGGATCGTCCCTCTGATGCCTCTCACCGGTAACTTCGCCCCCCCCCCCCCCCCCACGCCGATTCATTTCCCCCATGGTCGTCGAGCCACCCAAATTCGCGAGTAAAGCTAACCGCCTCCGTGCCGGAGGCAAGCATTCAGCCTTTGTTGACTTTTCAATTATTCCGCTTTCTCTTGCAAACGCTCAAACGTTCTTCCTGTACACGTGGTTGCTATTGCTGATTTTACGGTTTTAGACACAGGAGCCGTTGTGTCTGTTCTCAGCGAAGCCCTCGGTCGGAAGATTAAGCAGTTCACTATCCGCGCCTCCCACGTTTACGGACTGAATCGATCCCATTGCTGCGTGCAGTTCTCTTGTGACTACACACTGTACTGTACGTCACCCTACGTCATTGAGTTTTTTTCATGCTGCTCTCGAAACGTAATTTTAGGCTACAACTTCCTGCGTACACACCAAGCCTTGATTGACTGCTGGCGCCGCATTGCACTATTTCTGCTTTGCGGCCCACATTCATGCGCCATTGCTATTCGTTTTCTTAAATTCGTCGTCGAGGAAGACATTGAAATTCCACCCTTTTTTACCGCTTTCATTTCTGTCATGTTCTTCGAGCCCTGACGGCACGTTTTCTTCACTCTTATAAAGCCTGATGTGCGTCGCACAATTCTTCTGCTGCCGTTCGCCGTTCTATTGACATACATTGTCCGCGCAATCATTTATGCTTAAAATATGCTTAAACAAATTCTTAAAGGTAAAGGTGCACAAAGCATTCTATCGTACTTGAACTGTAGCGTATTTTTGGAGGCTAACGAAACGTAGAAAACCACATTTACGCCAGCGCAGTGAGACGCGCGAAGGGTAATGGCAGGAGCAATGTTGAGTGACTTCAAATAGCCAATGTGATGAAGGAATCCTATGATAACCGGTCGCAAAAAAACTGCAGAAAATTGTTTGATGTTACGACACAATTTCTATACGGTTTTGATAGGAAACCTGTTGTGACAACAGAACATTCTGTAGTAACATCAGAAATTTCTGTAGTTACAACAAAAAAGTGCTACAGAACTACAGACAGGAGAAATATACTACAGAAAAACTACAGAACTACAGAGAAGTACTACAGAACTGCAGAGAAATCTGATGGTTACCACATAATTACAGGATGTTTTGTCGTATTTTTGACACAGTTCTGTAGTTTTTTTTTACTGGGTTCACTTTATAGCCGAAAGTAAGAACATATGCAAGAACAGGGGATAGAATGAGTAAAGACAGCGTGGGGCAATGTTGGTAACATGAGGTATTGAAATTGATGGTAGCCTTAGCAGTTGGCAGTTGGGGTATATGTGAGGAAATGCATTTAACATGTCAGCAATGTCATGACGGCAGCCATTTGATCAATAACTGTTGACATCAATGTATATTGCGAATGTCTGTAACTTATTGCGCCATCTCATGCTGATAACACTGGTGTTTCAACAGCTGTTAGATATATTATATTTGTGGGACAATAAAAACATGCAAAAGTGATTGTGGCTACCAAAAAATTTTGATTGGTCCTGAGTATTTTCACCACAAGAAACAATACACAAGCGTTTCTTTCCTTTAAACGCCGTTGTTCTTGTGTTCTAACGCTTATGAATGAACACAATTTTAACTTACTTGAAGCTCTGAAGGAGGACATTGGCTTATAAATAAAAATTATAAGATTGGTAACCCCATTGACGAATAACGAACGTCCATATTCAAACGTTGTTAGAGTGTATTGCTTGGCAGCTGTTTTAATCTCTCGTTGGTAGCGCCTTTCTTCCATCATTTTCACTAAAACATGTTCTCGGCTCTTATCAACCGAGTTCATTGTGTCCCTTCTTTGTAGACCTTTTGGGTAGTCCCGAAAGAGCTTATCAACGCGACAGCGTTAGCACGCATATCGCAAAAGAAGTAGAAAATAGCTAACAGGCCTACTGTATAAAGTATTTGACACGTGATGTTTGTGACGTCAAAGATCATATACATTGGCTCAATTGGCCAAACCTGCCAACTTTAAAGGCCCACTGTCCACCCTCCGGTCGAAAATATTTTCTTCCCCGGTGACTGTGAGACTTCGCCACTAGAACGCAAGGCCGCAAAATGTTTTTGAAAAGAGTAACTAATAACGCGGTTACAGCCACCGCAATCACCCGATCCTGTCATGCTTCTCTCCTTCCGTTCCCTCCCAAAGGTTTTTCACTCTCTTGCCCGAGGTCGTCTAGCCTCCGCAAAACAAATTCTCCTTCCTCCTCCGCGTTTGGCGGGAGGTGGGGCATGGCACTCCGCGAGCGCGAAAAAAAAAAACGGCAGAGGGAGTGCGCGCCGTTGGATTCAGTCTGGCCGTGGCTAGGGAAGAGCGCGAAGCGAGCGGTAGACACCCATCCTTCTCCCGTCAGTCAGCGAGACTGACCAATGGACGTCGTTCGCGGTACGTACGTCATTACTGTGGCCCGTCGGGCCAGCGCAGGAAACGGGGAAGCTGGCTTCCCAAAGGAGGGCATGAGAGAGCTTTGGTTTGTATTTTCGATGCTTTGCGGCGCGCGTGTCACTGTAGCATTTTGCACAGACTATCTCCGGTACCTGATCGAAACACTGAGCTCCTTTGCTTAAAAGGGCCTTCCCTGGACAGTGGCCCTTTAACAGCCTTTGTGCGCTGGGTACGAGATTGGCGAAAATATATTTTTTGCCAGTCAAGCATGTCATTCCTTTAAATTCTCGTTTAAAGCATTGTAGAGTGACTCTTGGTGTGCTAGGAGGCGCAGGCCATTTTGCCGTGTTGTGCATCGGCGCAGTGATTGCGCAACAACCCGATACATTAAACTTAAATGTGCAGGAATGTGTCTGCAAAATGTTTGCATATATGTATACGATAACCTAACCATGCACCACTGCTGTAAAAAAAGATAGGCTCGGGCAAAAATGGCGCATGGACGTTTTAAAGGAATGTGAGTTTTTCTCTCCAACCTGAGGTTTTGTGTTGTGTTCTGCGCTGTTCGTAGTGTTGCCTCTCCAATTTATTTTTTGAGTAGCGCTAAGCAAGGAGCATTACGGAGTTACCCAGGGCTATATATTGAACTATAAATCTGCTTTGTTCATAGAATTACAGAGCTCATGGAAGGAATCTTCAACCCAAAAGAGAGAAATATGATGTTGGTCAGTAAAACAGGTATGGAAAAACTTCCCTTTCTACACACTGCGACGATTGTGTTGAGTCTAGAATGTTTAATGAAAATTTTATAGTTCTGCTCAAAAGACAACTGTAGAAGCAGTGAATTTAATAAAGGAATAAAATAAAATATCTAAGAGCCAACTTTTGCTCTGGTGAATAATAGTACATACTTTTGTGTGTATGCAAGAAGAATTAAAAATACTCAATACGCAAATTCACGTAACATTTAAGCGCAGAGCAGACTTACAGCACAATGTCTTAAGAATCATTACAATGTCTATGTACATCTGTGTTACCAATTATTTGTAATTTCAGATCATGTTTCAAGACAGTCAAATGAAGTGCATGGAACATTTGAGACCTTACTGTGGGCAAGTTTGAGCCAATCTTGTGGATTATTTGAAGTGGAGCCAACTACCGGTGTGTATGTAATGCTAATGCTAACGAACAATGCTGGACGGAGCGCTCAACACGGAAGAAGCATTGGTAGAACTCAGCCCAGACACCCAACATACCGATTAGCATCAGTTGATCTGCATATGCCGCTGAAATGTGCTAAAAGAAAATAGGCTTTGGTGTCGATTTTTTATTGCAGGTCATTTTCCATGGCACTGAAATAGTCAGCATGAAAAGTCTTTAGTGACTGCGGAGCGACACGGCTGCTACTGCGGATATGGCTGTGAATAGAAATTTGGTATGGCAAGCTCAAGTGCCTACGCGACGCTGCATTGGCGCTCACTGCATTGCGAATGAAAGTTGGGATAGAGGGCTAAGTTAGAGCAAAAAATCCAGTTGAACATATGCAATAGCTGGCTGGACTCATGACTGAGTCCTCTAACGCAGCATGTAGAGAAGGTGACAATAGCGTGGCGCATATGGGTGGGATTATGTTAGCAGCTTTGGGCTATTTTTCGTTTTGTTTCATTGATTAAGCAAAATTTATGTGACGCATGCAGGCGCACTGTAACAACCACAACGTGGAGGCATTGCTTCTTGGGTTCTTACAACGTCTCCTCTCGTGGGTGACCTGATTTCAGCGCATGAGTAAATAAAATAGCGGAGATTTACGTCTACTTAAACCTGCTTATGAGGAGAGAAACACTCGCCTAGTTGCCGGAGTGATTTGGACACTCGGAGTACTGAACCCGAGTACCCGGTCCAAACCCGATCGTTTAGAATCCATTCCGCTCTGGTCGTTTTAGGGCGAAAACACTGCCCGCATAAAAGATAAACAATTACGAAAAGAAAAAATGCCAGTTTGAAATAGTTGTACATTGAAGGTGTTCTTATACCCACTAATAGGCTTAAGGCCAAAGATGATACGATAGCTTGTAAAATTAAAACAACATGGTAGGCGCTTCCTCTGTTAAAGCGATCATAGTGCCAAACCGCGGAAAGGAGTAATTTCAGCGCACATGAAGCACCATCCGGGAGCCGCCACGTCAAATGGCAGTGGTTTTTAAATGGCCTCCAAGATCAGTTTCTGTGCAATGGCGCCTGTTATCATGGTGTCCATTACAGTGATTGCTTCGCCATGTGAGTTCTGCCATTTCAATACTTTTGTAGCGAAAGCTACACTGCGCTGGGTTTTCAAGCCATCGACGTGACACCGTGGTACTGTGTGCCGTACGCTCTATGGCGCGTCGCGCCGTCACCTAGCAAACTGGTAAATGCTGCACGCCGAGAGCTACTTTATTGATGTAAATTACCATCTTTACTCAGTCGGCAATTTAGACTCGAGTGGGACTGCACATAAAGAAAAAAAAACAGAGGACAGGAGGGAGAGGGAAGAAGATGGGTACATTACAAAATGGTTAATGAAGCAAAATGAAGTTGTCAATGCAGAAATACCACATTAAAATACTGATTTATAAACGCACTTTATAAACAAGGAAACAAAAATTACGCCCATAAGTACAAACAATTGGATGCCAGAGGCACGGGACAGGGGACAAGTGGAAATAGAGAAAAAACATCACTGAAACTCAGGATATAGCATAACTCAGTATTATAAATAAAAGCAATAAGGCAGCAGATATGAAGTTCCGTAAAACTCTTAACCTTGTCGCTGGTAAGCCCCCAAAGCGCACAATATAACCGGCAAAACATGTGGCTCCAATTATTTATTCTGAATCAACCTTTTTTGCACAGTACACTCCACTTGTTTCGAAGTCATGGACATCGTTGGGGAGCACCAGTGTACCAGGCAGGTAGTTCTACTTCTGTGCGGTTGCAGTTACAAAAGAATATATGTAAGCTATAGTTCACAAATGTGGGAATCCCACTGTACGAAAGTTATCGAAACGTGATGAGACGTATGCAGTGTCATTATAAGTGAATTTTACACGGCTGTATTTTTGTTACAGATTTAAAAAAGATAAACTAGATAACTTCCAGCGCCGCGAAAATGTGATAGTGACCTTGCGTCTTTCATGGGTGTTACTCTATAAACGACCATTGTCCGCGAGAATAATACATTATTCACATAGGTCTTGTGCCACGCGCACAAACATTATTGTCTAAAGGCCACTACACAAACAGACACAAACAGACATCCAGGTTCACTATTCTGCGCGGACGAATGCCAGCAGAAAACATTGTGTAGAGATGGGATTCACGCTACGAGTGCACGCCAGCCACTTCACAGATGCGTGCTTCGCATATGAATGAGCGTCCACTTGAAGCAGGGCACAGGTCATGCCCTTGTATAATAGAGCACGCCGGCATAGAGAGTTCTCACCAAGTACTGTAAACATGCATTATAACTACCGCAATCGGGTATATATGATCGGAGTCTGCGGTCGCTTCACCTTCATGACGCACCGAGATCGTTTTTTTACAAGAAAAGCAAAATGGTGCGGCCAAAAAAACAAGCGAACCGCCGACTGAAAAAAGGTGTCAAGACGACCCAGGAGATGGGCTGAAACGCCTCGCCGAGGAGGGATGACGCACTGCAGGGATGACGCACATCAGAAGCCTATCCGAGCAGTCCTCGGATAGGCTCCTGAAGTGCTTCATCCCTGCAGTTAATGGGCCGGTTGTACGAGTATTCCGACAAGCAGTGCCTGCATAACCGTTCATGTCATGGCGCCGAAGGAAGCATTCCGTGAGGGACACAATCGGCCATTTTCACTGCAGAACCAAATATACTTCATCTCAGAGAATGTTTGCAGCACTCAAAATGCAGGGATACTCTTGACGAAATAGAATCATGCGAACTATAATGGGCAATTGTGCTCCTACGGGCATCTCGACATGTTCAATCTTACTGTAGGCGTGATTGACTGCGGTGATAGTTTAGTGCTATTCTGCCTCACCACGAAGATGAAGACCACGAAGTTTGCTGCTTAGCACAAGATAAAAAATATGTGGCGCACGATTACGTGCCAGAACCTGTGCAAATATTATGTAATATGTACAGTAATAACGCGAAATAGCTTGAACGTTGGAAATGAGCTAGGTACAGCTGACGCTCTAAATTATCCGGGTGTAATTCTGCCTCAAGGTCGCCGTGAAGGAGCGCATATGTACAGATACATCAGATTTATCAAAATTATTAACGCTTTCATAGCTGCCCAGGCATAACTGTCTCACCAGTTCACACTTCAGAAATATAAAAGATAAATGCTTGCAGTCGAGTCTAGCTGGAATGTTTTAGTAAGCATCGAAAAGACCCTATTCTATTCATTACATATTTTGCTAACATCTTCCTTTTCTCTGCGCTTGCTTGCTCTTGCTACAAATGCTACAGAGCCATTTTACTAGGTTTATGAAGGCCTTCGGGAGGCGATGCACCTACTATTTCTGAGATTCAACTCAGCTAAATGATATTGTCAAACGAACTTTGAATGGTGTCTGAAAAGGAAACAAACTCGAGACGGCTCACTAATCGCAACTTTCACACACAGATGAGAACAAAAACTAATATTCTGTATTGTTAGAAGTTATGAATGTATCCGCTAGGATACAATAAGGATAAATCGATTTTGTTCAGTCTGTATTGCATCTGGCAATAAGATTTCCTTAAATAAAGTTACTCGTATAAAGGATGATTACCAATCCAGTTTGCAACATGCTTAGTGATTGCAAACAAGCACAATATAAATACAATAAAGCCTGTGCAATAAGGAATATAAAATTCATGCTTCTATCATTTGCACAATCTGAAGTTTTGGTTTCATTTTAATATACTAATCTTGTCTCCCAAATTATAGAGCCCTTTATTGTCGTACATTTAATGATTTTCCGGAGGCTTTACTTATGTAGAATGCAATTCATTGGTTCTCACAATTTTTAGAGCCCTTTTATAGCTGCTCAACTTCTTTGTAAAATCCTGCATTTATCAAGTATCTATTACAAACTTCAGCCTTTGGAGACTGATAATGGTATTTTTGAAAAATTTTAGCAGCAAAGGATTGAACGTCTTACTTTTCGAGTTACCTGGTTTGACTCTCAAGAAGGTGTGATTTCTGAAGGCACAGAATGATCGACAGTTTTGCACAGCTTATCAAGAAGCCGCTTGATATTCTCTACTGCTATCGTGAAGGCTCTTCCTTGCGGCGATTTTATTCATTCTAAATTTACGCAGAACATCTCGAATGTTAGGAATCTGATCTACTGTTCACTGTGTATCGCATTTGCAGATGCGCAGTAATATGAGAGGGAAGGAAAGAGTAGTTGTGGCAATCAAAACCACCTTGTAACTTCACGCCAAAAAAGAAAATATATATTTACCCATATGAAACTTTCGCTCTCAAATACGTTGCAGCGCCAAGCTGAATTCACTGTTTTTTCTTTCTTTTTCAGGACATAATGTGTGGTACGAGCTCCGTATTAAGGATTCAAAACCTACACCTAAACCGGATGCAGAATGTTTCAAATATTTTTTATTGCTCCATAAGAAATATCACACTACTTATCAGACATACTGCGATACAATATTTCCACCGCTAGGACGAAACCCAATACTTTAATAGCGCGGATTTTAGCCTCGGAGACAGACACTGGTCTCCGACATTCAAAATTATTAGGATCGTCTCCTCGTTTTTTAGTACTGCTGAATTTGCTACTTTTTTGCTTTTGGGTGAAAATAGATTTAGTCAAAGTAGTTCTGTTCTGTGTATATATTTTTTTAGTTAGCGACAACTGCTACACTTTATAAATATACTTTTGTTTATAATTTCAAATGAAAGAAAATAGTTGGCATTTTCTTTTAATGCATAAGTAACATATTAATGACCATCTCTAATGCAAGACTGGCTTGGTCTCTTTTCTCTTGCATTTTTCTTGTGCTTGTTCCCTGCTAGTGCAATATCTGACAGCGATGGCTAAGATATGTTTTGAAAATTTTGATGGGGGCATATATGTGTGTGTGCGTGTGTGTGTGTGTGCGTGCGTGCGTGCGTGCGTGTGCGTGCGCGTGTGTGTGTGTGTGTGTGTGTGTGTGTGTGTGTGTGTGTGTGTGTGTGTGTGTGTGTGTGTGTGTGTGTGTGTGTGTGTGTGTGTGTGTGTGTGTGTGTGTGTGTGTGTGTGTGTGTGTGTGTGTGTGTGTGTGTGTGTGTGTGTGTGTGTGTGTGTGTGTGTGTGTGTGTGTGTGTGTGTGTGTGTGTGTGTGTGTGTGCACATGTACATTTACAACAGTCATAATCCAATGCACAAATTATGCACAAAATCAAAAATGTAAATAAACCTTATTGGTGGTCAGCAAGGTGAAACCTAGTTTATATAGATTTACATACCCTAAGCTGTGTTTTGCATTTTTTGGGTATGACCAACCAATGGGGTATAATGTGGTGCTCAGTAGGCATGAAACGATATAATGCACAATGTGCTATATTTTAATGACAGTGTTAGCACTAAATATTATGGCTGAATAAGTAGCTAAACTAAGTATATACTTGCTCCGCCAGTAGCTATCTAATAATAACTATATATTTTAGTTCTGGTCAGCTACTGAATCATAGTACCCGGATTAATAATAACGCATTTATTAGTTCAAGAAGTACTACAAGATAACAGGTCGGCACAAGCCAAAAAAAAAAGGCTTGTCAGGCCGTATCCGGCAGTCGAGGGTGAAGAGGGGCTAATGTAGCTACATAGAAAAAAAAGAAAAAAAGCGGCATAAATCAGCGTGATAACGCAATGTGGCATTCAGAATAACAAATAACTATTAGCAAAATTTACAAATGGCATGTTAGCACCTAAATTCTATCTTAAAGATAACATTGATGAAAGGGAAAACAGTATCAGGCAGTGAGTTGAAGACTGAGGGTGCATAGCAGTTTCTTATAAAATTGCCATAATGAGTGTAGCAGCGAGGCACAACAGGCTGACGACGAAAGGAACGTACTGGCACAGGGGTAGTCAGAAAGTTACTATGCCAAAATTGGGTGCGCAGAACACTTCGAAGAAATAGAGCATCAAATGGGGGGATTTTCAAAGTGGAAAATAAATATCAGGTGGAATATCTCAATTGTGAGCTACCGAGCGGACGATGTGTTGAAGAATTGCGTTTACTTTCGAGCACCCTGTTATGGAGAAATGGTAAAATACAGGAATTCCATATCTGAGGACCCCATAAATGAGCGAATGTGTGATTATCTTACAAGTTTGCAGGGGTAGCGAGAATTTGGTATTGTATGATACACATGATGCATCACGAAGTTCGTTATATAAAAAGATAAATGACGCTTCCAAGACATGTCATTGTCAAATAATATCTCTAAATATTTAACATTATCAGAAAATGGAATGGGAATGCAGTCGCAACTAAGGCAACAGGGAGAATGCAGAAACAGACAAGTTTGTTTTTTGCTGGTTAATGAAGATTCAATTATTCAAGCACCGGCCCTTCCCAAGTACAGTGTCATACCTAAGCGCATTCATGCCCGTAAAAAAAGACGTTTTAGTTGACAAAAGACTGTCATCTGCATACTGAGACATGATGCTACTTGAGGCAGTCGCAGGCAAATTATTGACAAATAAATTAAAATGCAAAGCCGACAAAACAGACCCCGGCGGTACTCTAATAGAGAACAAGGCTTCACAACTCAGTTGATCACCCACTTGTACCACTTCAGACTGATTAGATAAGTAGGTTTTTAGAAAGTCATTAAACGGGCCCCTAAATCCCATGACATCAAGTTTTTGCCACATTATATCATGCCGCATTCTATTGAAGGCCTTGCTGGCATCAGAAAAGAGAGCGCAAACAACTTGATTGTTATCAAATGAAGAGTAAATGACAGCCATAATCCAGTACACAAAACCAAAACTGTAACTAAATCTTGCTGTTGCACAGCAAGGTGAAACCTAGTTTATATATAGGCCGCAAGCTCTGCTTTGCATAGTTTGGGTATGATCCCAGTTCGCCCGCAGAATCCGACGGCTCCAAGGGCTTTCCTTTGTTTTGTAAGATAGGTCTACGTACATAGTCGAGGCTGTCATATGCCATGTAGGGTGCGGCGCCCTCACCCTCTAATATTGGCAATAAATGTTTCTAGCACCACCACCTGTTTTGATAGAGGCGAAATGCAAAGGCATTCGTGTGCTATGCGATGTCAGTGCAGGTTAAATATTTCCAATTGGTAGAAATTATACTGTAGCCCTCTACTATGGTGGTCCGGAACACGTATTTTCTGAAGCACTATTCCTCTACCACGGTACTTCTATACTTATACTCACGTCTTCCTCCCTTCCTTTACGTTACGGCACGGTTCTGGTACACATTCAGTGTGCCAGATCGGCGCCTTAAAACAAATAATTACAAGTTGGTTTAAGGAAAGAAAATGCACACTACCGATTTGGCCTCTACCGGGCTTAATCGTCAAAACAGGATAAGGCGTTGATTTCTCAGGTTTGTACCTGATCTAAATTTACTGCAAAATGTGTATAGAAGAAGAAGAAGCCATGTTATGGTTCAGGGTCACATATTCGTCCGCGCTATCATCGCCTTCGGGCGTTGAGCAGCGCACTGGCCACGTGTGTCATCGAGTAGCACGAGAAGGAACAGCTGTTGCCAGCAAGGCACCATCTACTCCAACAATGCTGTTGTTCCCCCTCAAGAGGCGTTTTCGTGAGATATCCCTCTTAATGCTCGTCTTCGGCGTGCTGCTGTACTCTTATTCGGAGCACGTTCAGTGGGCCCGATTCGGGCTACCGCATATGCTGAATCTTCCGGACTTGAGAGACGACTGCACTGGGACTCAAGTCATAGACGCCTGTGCAAGGAGGAGCAAGTCAAGGTACTGTTCGTCGTAGACACAGCTTTGTGTAACACTTCCAACCGGTGGTTAGCGCGCAGTACCTATGCCAAGCGAAGCTTCGCCAAGCCCATCCACTGGCTCACCGTGTTCAATTTGGTGGGAAATATCACTGACCCGAATGCCAACTCAAGGTTAAAGCTCGCTCCGAATGCCAGGCCTACGGAGACATCGTCGCTCTAAGGAAGAACGGCGAAGGAAGGCACCGGCGAATTTATGCAGCCGGGAAAGGAGAAAGACTCATTCAGTTACATCCAGTTTGTACATTGGATATTGGAGAACTGTCCCCGCGTTGACCTTGTGGTCTTCATGCAGGACCGTGTGATACCGCACCCGTTCTACCTCCCCAATTACAGGTTCCTCCATATGGACCACAGTCCGGAGGTGGTACACTGCCACAGCCTCAGTGAATCACCTTCAACCTCTTTCTGTAGTTGGTGGTCTGTAGTGATGGCCAAGAAACCTGCGCTCGAGGCGTTCGTGCAGTTTGCTACGATGCAGGAAGGTGAAATCAATTTGAACGGTATGGCTGGGAGGAACATAGGCAGCTATGTGTCTGTTGATGATAGCATAACCATGCTCTACACGATTGGCACGGTGCTTTTCTACTCGTTGCCACCGAACCTTGACATGAACATGACGTCACTGTGGACAGAGATGCTTCTTGCCCCTGAGAACAATCCAGACTACCTTGTACTATGAAGCAGAATAAATTGCGCCACGGTTGGCTTCCACTCGTAGCTCCGGCGGCTTCCGCTAAGTACAAGCGGTAAAGTTGACTGTTTTCATTTGTGTGGATAGCGTCTAGTTGTAACCAAAGAGGCTTAAATGACACTCAACGACGGGGGAGCCCGCTTTCTCTCCTACTGCTACAATTTAAAAGCGAGCGAAGTGGCAATATATAAACCTTGAAAAACGAAGATCCTCATGTTTCTTTAATTTTTCAGCGTCTTGGAGGCAAATCTTCATTTAGAGCGAAGGTCTTAGGCGCATGTTCCTGCGTTTTGCGTCGTCGTCGGCGTCGCACTCTTCAGCCATCGTTGTACGCCTCGTAACCTGCTCCGCCCCCCTTTACGGCCCACAGCTCTGCCCCTCTCTTCCTCCTTGGCGGCGACCGCGCGTGTTACATCAGCCACCCGCGTTCGCCGCTGTGTATACCCCCCCCCCCCCTCCCCTCATCCTGTGTGGCGGCGAGGGTGTACGTTCTCCGGTTGCCGAAGCACCGGCTCGCTATCAACGGATCACGGTGCGTGCATCCGAAGCCAAAACGCAGAGCCACGTTCTCTTGACTCGCTTGCGGCGTCAGCCGCATCAGTCAGTCGCTGCTATCTCTTCGCCGCGCAGCGTTTCTAGAGGCCCACGCGCTGCTTCCCGCAACCTCCAGATAACTTAATTGCTCTCTTCCTCCGATCATAGGGCTTCCTTCATGACAGTCAAGAACTGTTGAGTGTTTCTTCAAGGAATACGTGCGAAAAATAAAAAAAGTTGTCTGTAATTGTACATACATGTCTCGAAATCTTTGCCTCAACCTATCGAAAAGGTGAAACAGCTGATGAGTTGCGCTCAAATTTCGCATTCCCACCTCCCAAACACAATGTAAAAGCTAAACGTGGGCCTATAGGTGGTCACAAGAAAACCTTGTGCCCATATCCTAAACAGTCACTTCGAAAAACGTGATAGCAAGAGAAAGAAAATTGTGGGTGTTCATTCCTGCTTTTGGAAAAACATCAGTAATTAGTTCATATTTTAAAGGTTTTTCTTTAGTTGTTTCTATAAAACTCCTTAAGCTGCGTGGGTTTCAGAAGGTTTCTCAAATGCATTTGGAATAAAGGGAATAAAGTTTATGCTGTTTACAGTGATAATGCGCATCACCTCTTTTATTAAAATGCTATAGGGCTCCGAACAAAAAGGGAACTCCTCTTCGCAAAATAACATCCCAAACATTATATGACTTACAAAAGGTGGGTAAATCATCCCATAAATTGCATCTGATTTATTAGAGGATTATTCAATTTTCAGACCCTACAGCATGTATTCTCACCCCCCTTGTGTTTGTGCAGTGGTTAGGGATCGACTAATGTGCCAAAGAATACTGTTTCGAATCTTCGCACGGTAACCGCTTTTCATTGGAGGCAAAACGCAAGACTCTCCATTGCTGTGCAATGTAAGTGCAAGTCAAAGAACGCCAAGTGATCGAAATTTCCGACGCCCTCCACTACGACGTCTCTCATAGCTTTAGTCATTTTGGAACGAGAAATCCAAAAATAAAACCAAAGCAACTACAATATATTGAGGGTTGAAAAAACGTTGGGTAGAGTTTTGTCGGCTTGTCATTATGTTGCAATGTATTTTAGGCTGCAGACCAGAAGCTGTGAAAAAAATGTTTTCTTAGATTCAGCAAATCGTGGCTGTTTAGAGCCTCATTAGCTTTTGTTTTATTTCAATAAACTCGAAACGGTGGTTTCTACTACTATTTTTTTATCGCGGATAAACCATAGTTCCATAAACATAACGTTCACATTTACATGTCCTTTAATGGAATTAAAGACGCATGAATTACTCCTTTTGCACTATGGAAGGCGAACGTGAAGTAGACGGATATCCGACTGATTTTATGACTGACTTGGGTTACTTATATATAATGTGATGTAAACTTGTGCTGGGAACATTTTGCACATATTATACCTGATGTATCGATTTTTGTGAGCAAGCGATCCGAGAGCATTTCTTTCTGACGAATATATTTCCACCTTTCCTCTTTTGCTTCTTTTCTTATTACGTCCATTGCTTGATGAGACACTATACATATTTAGGGCGACTGCGACTATTAGGTTAGGCTGCAAAATGGGCTTTGGAACTATGACTCTAGCAAAATTTTGAAGTACATGTTGCGAACTCATGCGGTGATCACATCCCATTCTTGTTTCACAGAGCACAGCTGAAAGTTATAACTCTTCAAGGTAAATACAGCGTCACCCTTTTAATGAAAGAGCCATATACTTTGCCAAAAACAATTAAAGATGTTTATCGCCGCTTAAACCGATTGAATAAGATGAAGCACTATTTGGCATAACGTTTATCATGGGTAAGTAAGATGGCGGCAGATAGTAAAAAATTTCAGAAGACTTTAGTTCATTCGGTGGTTGGGTAAAGGAAAGATGCAGTATATATTCTATGTCTTATTGGGCACCTAAATAAAAAATAAAGCCATAAAATTGGAGATACATATGTCATCTGTTTGAATCCTGATGCGAAAGTAGCTTCTAGTTATTTTAATATACAGGCCCTAAGTAGAATTCAAGTGGTATTACACCGCCTAGAAAACTGCACAATGAACAGCTGCGCCACAATTTTGATGGGACGGAATGCGCCTATTTTCTCCCACATGCTGGGAAGAATATTATGCAATATCAGCAAATACGCCTTTTCGATGGTGATTGATCGGCCGCTTCTCCCTTACGCCAGAGGGCCGTCCTCTTGTGGTTCGCTTCACTGCCAGCCCTACTTCCGCAAGGGTCAAGCTGCCTATGCCTTTTAAAGAGCTGATTGCTGGACAGCCTGAGTCCCTTTCCCTAGCACTTGACTGCTGCACCGGTTCTTGCACGCATCCTGCCCTTTGATTTAGGTCCCAAGCGCCCCTTGCTATTAGTTTGCCTCCGCTAAGATGTCGCCGAGACTGTGACCGACAGACGGATGGTTCAGTTCTATCAGCGCCTTAACCGCTACGGCAGCTGTCGACCTTCCTAGCGTATTTAAGAAATCTAACCAGGCCAGGCTTCTATTTCTCGCTACCCCCACAACTGCGAAACTGGCGGCTGTCTACCTAGCAGCGGAAATGCGGAAAATCTGTCCTCCCCAACGCGATACGGCAGTTCTGGTTGTAGAGTCTAGCGCTCAACGCAAAATTCTTGGCATGATTAGTAAAGGGTTTAGCGCTATTTTAGCTCTCTCAATTGTATGCAATCTGCTGCAGTATGCGGCTGTCTTCGACTTCTCCCAGCCCCGCGACCACGCTCTAGTCCCAACTCTAGTAAACACCACACTATCGTTACCGGTTTGTCTCGCCCGCTTTGTCAAAGGCTCTATCGCATGCCTCCGTCGCAACGCTAAGTACTCCATGAGCAAGTCACATATATGCTTGAGTGGAACGTCATTATGAAACGGTCCGACCCTAGCACTGCTCCCATGAATCTTGTCACTAACAGAGGCGCCACGTTGCGAGATTTCGTGGACTACCGCGATTTAAATGTCATCAGTAAACCCATTGTATTCCTTTTCCCTCGCATTGATGACACAATAGACGGCGTCTCTTGCGCTTCGTATTCTTTCTATGCAGATCTGCGAGGAGATCACTATCAAGGCCGAGTGCGTCCGGTAAAGAAAAAACGAAATTTGGGACATGTACGTTTTGAATTCTTTGTGATGCCGTTTAGACTGCGTTATGTCTATGGCGTTTGCTAGATTTCACACCGCTCCTGAACTTTCCATTGAGTTTTTTTCGCGGCCAACAACAACGAAGACGACGGAGAATTCTCTGTGAAAGAAACTTTAGCGACATTGCAACTCGCTAACTTAGTCCGACGAAATGATGCGAATTCATTTATTCATAAATCTTTATTCATAAGGACGGCGTGAGGCCTAGAGGGGAAGGGGGTGGGTTAATTGAATCTCAAGGTGCCAGAATCTGACATGAAGTCTTGCAGAGCACTAAGCTTTGTCTTGGCGTCGGTATGGGGGGCTGTACAGTCTTCGTATGTCTAATACTGGTAAGCAGCTGTGTGGTGCATGCGGAGGCGCCATACCAGAACACGCCCAGATCAAGAGCAGCAGGTCAACAGATTTCGCAGGAAGTGATGTGCGTGTAACCGGACAATGCTGGGACGGTGTAACGGCGGGGGGCGCAGAATGTCTCACATATTACATCGAGGCACGCCAACATGAGCACATATAAGAGCTTGCGGAACAAGAGGTAGGATAAATGAAAAAGAAACAACAACAGATGACTCATTTGAAGTATTTGATCAGCCGATGCAGCATACCCACATTAAACCAGGGCTCAGAAACGCAACTGACCATTTAGCGCTTGTTTGTACGAGGCACGTGTCACGTCTACGCATTAGGTTCTCCCAGATGGCTGCACCATCATGACTGTTTTCGCTTCTACAACAAAGGCAAGAACAGGCAGCTGCGGATAAAAAAAAAGAACAATAATCGCCGTCACGAACATTGCCAATCTTCGTAGCAACGCATGACCAGCGGTAACTCGTTTTCCAGAAAAAATTTTGTAAACGACTTCTAGGCGGCTTTCAGCGGCGACCCTACTGGTGATGCACTAGGCGTATACATAAACCCATCGTTGTCAACGCATGGCGGTTTAAGTACTGCGAACAGGGCTTGATATCGCTATAGTATAGAACTCTTAAAGCGGAAGCTTAAGTATACCCCAATTTGTTTGTCCAATACTAGCAGAACAGGTATATTCGCAAACAAAATCTGGTTCCATAAACTACCACTTTATACCGATATTTTTAAATCGCTCCAATGTCCACTGGTCAGAACTTTTACACATCAACACTTGTTTGTAGGCTATATTTTAATTCTTTTAAAAAGGACTACATGATTTCCTTATTAAGTAGTACAATTCAGAATCAAAACTGAAACAAATATCAACAAACAGCATGGAAGTACCAACTCTTGCATAGCTCCGCGGAAATTGTACGATTAAATAAATGGGGAAAGATATTCTTAATGAAAGTCGAAATTTCTCCAACACTTTTTTTATTTTACATAGCTCGATGTTTCGGAGCCGGCTCGGCTCCTTCTTCAAGGGTGTACGACGCGGGACTGCGTGCAGCTATAAGTAAAGCAATGATCTAGGGGGAGAAGAAGGGGCGATGAGAAGGGGGAAGGGTGAGATGGGTGTGAAAGAAATGAGAAGGAAGGAGGGGGGGGGGGGTTGAGACGAGGCATGGTGCCGCAGGTGCAGGGGTGGTCGCTATCGACTTTTTTCTTTTCTTCTGGGAAGTGGCCAGGAGGGAGCGAAGAGATTGCAAGTATACAGCAGGAAGGCTGCCTATTGTCCAGCTGATGTTAGTTGCGGTCAACAGTATATACCATGACTAGAGGAGGCGTCCTCTCCGGTAATTGGTCTCAGTCTCCAGGATGAACGTTTCTTCGAAATTTATTCTGTGGTCGTACCCAGTCGGAAAAAAACTACAGAACATTTTCTGATGTCACGACAGAATTTCTGTGCGGTTTTTCACGATAAACCTGTTGTGACAATAGAACATTCTGTCGTAACATCAGAAACATCTGTAGTTACAACAGAAACGTGCTACACAACTACAGACAAGAGAAATATACTACAGAAGAACTACAGAACTACAGAAAAGTACTACAGAACTCCAGAAAAAAACTGATGGTTACGACAGAACTACAGGATATTTTGTCGTATTTTTGACACAGTTCTGTAGTTTTTTTCGACTGGGTAAGGCTCTGAATGTTCAGCTACCGGGTTGCGTTTTCTTGAAAAATTTCGTATATCGTTCGTGTGTTGCCTAATTCTTTCTTTTAGATTTTTATATCTCCAATGCAGCTAGCATTACAGTTCGCGCAGCAAATTTTGTAGACAATGCCTTGGGCTCTTTCTCTTCGCGGTCGATCTTTGGGGAAGGGTAGCATGCTCCCCAAAGTATTTGAAGGCTTGTGCGCCACTCGAATTCCTTCTTTTCCTAATATATGGGCGATGGCTTCGTTGGCGCCTCGGACATAGGGGATAGGGACGTATTTTTGAGATGCAGTTGCTTGCTGTTGGTTATTTTCTTCCTGTAGCCTGTCGTGGCGTTTTTGGAGGTGAATGATTTTCCGGATAAAAGTTTTTCGGTGTGCCGTTCTTAGTCAGTTCCTTGAATATCAAGTGTTTTTTGTTTGCGTTGTCGGGTTCTGTGGTCCAATGTGTTTTCACTCTTTGCTATAAGGTCTTCACAACTGACGTTTTATGGCTTGCCGGGTGGTCCGAAGTGAAGTGCAGATATTGCCCGATGTGGGTGGGTTTTCTGTAGACGGAGAACCATAGACGGTTGTTTTCTCGGGTCACCAGAACGTCCAAAATCGGCAGGGCGCCTCGCTTCTGCATTTCTAGGGTGAACTGGACCTCCCTTTTTATGGAGTTTAGATGAGAGAGAAAATTTTGGACTTCAGATTTCTTATTAATCGAGAAAGAGTCATCGACAAATCTCAGAACATTTTTTGCCGGCGGGCGGAAAGAGTTGAGAGCTCGTTCTTCGATGTGCTGCATAGTTCTATTCGCCATAGCGACTGAGATAGAGGCACCCATTGGTGTTCCCTTAACTTGTTTGTAGACTTCACCTCTGGATGAGAAGTATGTGTTTGATAAGCATAGTTCCAGAAGGCGGCATACCTCGTCCGCACTGAAGGGGGTTCGTGCGCTGAGTGTATCATCACGTTGTATCATCACAGGGACATTTGCGAAAAGGGGCACTGTTGTATCCCGCACACGTTTCGGTTTCGTTTCCATACACCAGTGCTATCATCATCAGCACATCTTCTCTCTTCTCTCGAGCTCACACGCTCACACTCTGACGTAAATAAGAGTCTACCCTGAGCTGCGGTCTGCGCCTGTTCGTTCCCTCCGTCCGGATACCGGACACCACAGAATGGCGACGAGGATTCAAGCATAGTTTTCCGTTCCAAAAAGTGTACATTCGCCAACGTGTCGGGCGGATCTTACCCGCCGCCCGCACCGTTCCTGCCTACGCCAGGCGAACGTGCAGTTTCTTGGCAACAGTGGAAGCTGGTCTTCCTGAACTTCCTGGAAGCGGTGGGAGGCGACGAGCTACAGCCCAAGTGTCGCAAGGCTATACTTCTGAACTCCCTCGGAATCGAAGGCCATCGTGTGTACCACAGCCTCTATGCAACAAGGAACACCGCAGATCCTTGGGCAAGTGTCACGTGAAGTTCTCACGAAGACCCCTTCAGTGCTGCTGTCGCAAAGCTGGATGTCCACTTTGCAACAGCAACCAACGACCTGGTGGAACGTTACCGGTTCCGTCAGCGCAAGCAACTATCCGGTGAGAATTTTCAAGCCTACGTAAACGGTCTACGAGAACTTTCCGCAACTTGCAATTTCGGAACTGCAACTGACAGCATGATCCGTCACCAATTACTTGAGGGAACAACTTAGTAAAAGATACGAGAGCGCTTACTTTACGAGGGATCGTCTCTCACTCTTCAACGCGCATTTGACATTGGAAAGCAGATCGAACAGGCAGAAAGGCAATTAGAAGAATTCAACGTCAGCGCTCCTGTGAATCGCGTGCGAGATACAAAAACGGAATCATTCGACCCCTCGCATGACACGTGCTACCGCTGTGGTTCGGCTTCCCATCTAGCAAATTTCTCTGCATGCCCAGCAAAAGCCAGACACTGCCGCAACTGTGGAAAGATTAGACATTTTTCGAGCGTCTGCAGGTCAAAGAAAAAGAAAGCTGCTAAAAGAAGAGCACCATGCCGGAAAGCAGAGACAGCCAACGCCATTACAATCTTAAACGTCAACGATAAAGATGGACAACCGAAAGAAATTCTTGCCACAGTTACGATAGGTCAACGTCTTTTTTCTCTCATTGTTGACACTGGGGCTACAGTGTCTGCTGAGCGAAGAACATTACAGCTGATTCTTCGCGGATATCTATGCGTTGTGCTCGCCTGCTGTCACCCTCGACAACTACTCCGGAGAAAAGATAAACATCGTCGGATGCTTTCTGGCCGACGTGGTTCATGGCGAAACCACCGCCGGTGTGCCGTTCCACATCACAACCAAAGGCACGTCTTTGCTGGGACTCGACGCCATACGCAGTCTGGGCATGAACATCATCGATTCACCTTTAACCTGCCGCAGCGTCGCGCACGCAGATTCTCCCTCGTCGCTCCCCGCCGAGCTGCAGGATCAGTTTTCGCACCTCTTCTCGACGAGCCTCGGGCTCGTAAAGAACTTTGTGCACCACATCTAGCGTCACTCGTCCGTGCCGCCGGCTTCTGCAAAACTGCGGCGCCTGCTCTTGACTCTGCGAGAGCAAGTTTCCGAGGAGCTAAGCCATCTGCAGTCGCAGGGGGTAATAGAGCCCGTGTCTGCGTCGAAATGGGTCTCCCCCATAGTCGTCGTGCGAAAGAAAGATGGTTCGCTTCCGTTGTGCGTGGACCTCCGCGAGGCTAACAAAGCTGTCATCGCCGACGCGTTTCCGTGAGCTCCTGCATCAACTAGCAAGTGGGACGTGTTTTTCCAGGCTTGACTTGGCGTCTGCGTACGACCAAGTTGAACTTACACCGGAGAGTCGCGACCTAACAACTTTTATCACGCATGATGGGTTGTTTCGATTCAAAAGAGTATGTTTTGGTCTGGCCTCTGCTCCTGCGGCTTTTCAGAGAATGATGCAACTGTTGTTAAAAGACTGCGAGGGTGTGCTCTGTTACATTGATGACATAATCGTCTGGGGAAGGACACGCCAGGAGCATAACAAAAATTTGAAGCAGGTACTTGAACGTATAAGCGCTTCAGGACTGAAGCTAAGTGATAAATGTCTTTTCGCTGTTCCTGAGCGGCACTTTCTGGGACTTTTTGTTAGTGGGAAAGGTTAGTGCCCATTGCCTTCCAAAGTAGACGCTGTTGTGAAAGCGCCTGCCCCTCATGATCTCAACATTGCGTTCTTTTTTGGGATTTGTAGGGTACTACTCCCATTTTATTCCCCGATTTGCTGATTTGGTTGAACCGTTGAGAAAGCTTTTGAGGTCAAATCAAAAGTTTGATTGGAATGAGGGAGCTCAACGCAGTTTTGATCTCGCCAAAAGCTCCTTATCAGCTAGCCCCGTCATACAGATGTTCAAACCAGAGTTAGATGTAAATCGTCACCACAGATGCTTCGGAAAAGGGCTTGGGTGCTGTGCTTCAGCAACGAGATGGTGAATAAATGCGCACCGTTGCATTTGCATCGAAAGCCTTGACCGCGGCGGAACGAAGATATTCAGTGGGTGAACGAGAGGCTTTGGCATGTCTGCTTGCATGCGAGCATTGGCATGTCTACCTTTGGGGAAGAAGATTTGTGTTGCGCACAGACCATCAGGCTTTGGTAACTTAGCTTTCGTCAGCTGGCGCAGGACGTCAACCTCTTCGATTATCCAGATGGTCTGCTCGCTTACTGTACTACAACTTTTTGATCGACTATCAGAAAGGGTCTCAAAACGTCATTGCAGATTCACTTTCACGCCTGCCTATTGAAAGCGCTTCAAATCAAACCGTAGACGAAGAAATAGTCTCGGCCGTGTCATCATCCGCGACAAAAGAGCAGCTGCAGCTTGCTACCGCTGCAGACGAGCTATTGCAAAAAGTTATGAGGTATGTCACAAAAGGGTGGCCGCCGAAAAAGTCTGTGACACCTGATGTGTTTCCTTACTTTGACATGCGAGAGGAACTGTCTCAAGTGGATGGCTTGTTACTCCGAGGGGAAAAAATTGTAATCCCCGATGTGCTGAAGGCTACGCTTGTCAGCTTCGCACACGAAAACCACCCTGGCATAGTAAGAACTAAGCAAAGGCTACGTGACCTCTATTGGTGGCGTCGCATGGACAAACAAGTTGAGGCACCTATAAGTCACTGTCACATTTGTCAGACACTCGACAAGTCTGCTAAACCATCTTTCGCGCCTTTGCAACCTGTGGCATTCCCAGACAAGCCATGGCAAAAGCTCGCGATGGACATTGTAGGTCCTCTTAAATGGGCACCTTCCAACTGTCGACACACAATAACCCTGATTGATTACCACTCGAAGTGACCTGAAGTTGCATTTGCAACGACAGTAACGTCGCATACTGTTGTTGAGTTCTTGCAGGGAGTATTCAGCCGCGAGGGTTTCCCGGACGAAATTGTAACTGACAACGGAGCGCAGTTCAAGTAAAAAATGTTCGAGGAATTCTTGCGCGAGAGGAGCATTATACATCGTTGCTCTTCAGTGTACTACCCTCAGGGAAACGGTGCAATAGAAAGATTCAACAGAGTGCTCAAAGATTGGATACAAATGGCGAGATTAAAAAAAACGCCCGTTGAAAACTTCCTTGGTTGACAACTTCGGTACATATAGATCAACTCCGCACGCGACGACTGGCTTGTCACTTGCGAAGATCCTACATGGTCGTCACCCGAGAACACGGCTCAGTATTGCTGGAATGCCCTCTGGGAGCGACGTACACTCTAATGCTGTATTGAAGCCCGTTCGCGAGAGGGTGCAAGCTAAGCAGTCGTTCACCCAACAGTATACGGATAGGAGACGCGGTGCTAGGGCCCCAACATTTCGAAACTGTGACCTCGTTCGAGTAAGGATTCCCAAAGCTGGAGGCAAGGCATCGCTTTCATACATGGGTCCATTTAAAGTAATCAGAAAATGATACCGGAATTCATTTCTCCTAAGTGGCGGCCGCATCTGGAATGCATCTAAATTATCTCGCGTACCAGAAAACAGCTCTGACTCTACACCGTCCTGGGCACTGCTTCCGGACAACGATCCAACTACTTCTGAAGATCGCGCGGAACCAGCACCAGCTGAAACGAAATCTGAACCGCAGCCTCCAGTGGTTGAAGCAAGTTCAACTCCTCCGCAAAGCAACGACACAGGACAAACGCTGCGTCGAAGTGCAAGAGACCGTCGCCCACCTTACAGACTTCAATACTGACTTTACTGTTTCTGCTCTTGTGCATACTGTGCTTTTACGTGTGTTTCGTGTGTTTTTTTTTTTTAAGCGGGAGGTGATGTTGTATCCCGCACAAGTTTCGGTTTCGTTTCCATACACCAGTGCTATCATCATCAGCACATTTTCTTTCTCTCTTCTCTCGAGCTCACACGCTCACACTCTGACGTAAATAAATCAGTCTACCCTGAGCGGTGGTCTGCGCCTGTTCGTTCCCTTCGTCCGGATACCGGACACCACAGGCACCATGTCAAAGGAAACAAGGCACTCGTCGGCCTCAAGGCTCACCTAGGATACGAGTTCGATGAAAGGCCCGATGTGTCGGACGTGGGTCGCGGTTTTCACCGTGATCGGTGTTATGAGCTTGTGGAGGTATCCCGACAAAGAACGGAGGGGGGAGAGAAACGAAAGTCAACAATTGATCGTAGAGGGGTCCCAGGTTTATGGACTTTGGGCAGACCGTAGAAGGCTGGGGACGATTCGTTGGTGCATGATAACTGCAGATAGAGGTTTCAGTGGTTTGGGAGATATTTTAAAACTTCTTTCAATGCTTCGTTCAATTTTGCCTGGGTGCTTGTTGTGGGGTCCTCCTTCAATTTTGCGTGTTCTTGACTAATTAGTCGAAAGAAAATTTCTGGTCATAGTCCTGTCTGTCCAGAACGACTGTTGCGTTGCCCTCGTCCGCTAGGAGGATTGCGATGGTCGTGTCTCTCTGCAGGTCTTTGAGCGCCTGCCATTCATACACTGGTAGATTTTCTTCTTCTCGCCGTGAATGCAAAGCTTTCAGTACTCAGACTGTTTTGAGCCTGACTTCTTCTCGAGGACCCGTTTTCAGGGGGTTGGAGGCCGTCTCCAAGGGCATATATAATTTTCGGGATAGGAGGTTCGTGAGTCTGAATATTGAATTTGTGTCCCTTTACTAGAATCGAAGTTTCGGTGAGTGTTAGATTACTCGCAGACAGGTGCGTGACCACATTGAATGGTCAGTAGGAGTTCTATCATGTCGAGGTTGTAATTAAACTAGCTTCTTCGTTTGCTTGATATGGAGTGTCTTGGCTTCGGAAGCTGCTGTCTCCTGGCCGAAGGCCTCAATGGGTGTTAGAAACTTGGGCATCCTATGCTCTAGCTGTCGACGAGCAAAGAAGGCGCCAGATTCGGTGCGGCACACCTGTATCCGAGCAGTTCTGCCTTGTGAATGATGTTCATCCTTCCGGTCTGGGGAGCGCACGCCGGTGTCGCAGGCAATGTGGTATGACCTTGGTATCCTTGCCCTTCTGGTTGAACTCTAGGTGTGTTCCGTGTAAATTTCGAAGAAACATCCATTCTGGAGACCGAGACCAATTACCGGAAACGAAAATCCTCGAGTAATGGCACATACAGTCGATCCCAAATAACATCAACCGGACAATAGGCAACCTTCCTGCTGTATACTTACAAGGTCTTCGTTCCTTCCTGGCCACTTCACAGAAGAAAAGAAAAAAGTCGCATTCGAGCACCCGTGTACCTGCGACACGGTGACTCGTCTTAAATCTCCCCTTCTTCCTTCATATTTCACACCTCTCACCTCCTCCCCCTTTGCATCGCCTTTCTTCACCCCCGTTGATCATTTCTTTACTATAGCTGCACGCATCCCCTTGTCATGCACCCTTGAAGAAGAAGAAGGCAAAGAAGAAACCCGAAACGTCGGGTTTTGTAAAACAAAAAATGTGTTAGTTGGAGAAAGTTTGAGTTTCACTTAGTTATCAACACAACTAGAGAGGCCACTCTGTCGAAATGTTTACCTTTCAAAGATATTCTTGAGTGCACTGTTGATTGCACGCCAAATAGAAACAAAAACGAAGGCGCAGTTAGCCAGCATCATAAGGACAAAGTGAGGACTTGAGACGACAACGTCATCTGTACATATAAATGCACCCTGAAGTGATACAATTATTAGAAAAATTTTATATCTGCATTACTAAGGACAGCACACTGTGGGCTTACTTGCACCTACAGATGGCGGCGCCTAAGCTTCCTACTTAGGCAGAAGTTCGAAGTTCATTGTTAACAGCATATAAATGCAAGCTTTCTCTTCATGATAATGACCTCAGTCTTAGCTTAGGGGTAATATTTGGAGGAGTTATGAGTGTATTTTGTTTGCGCTTTCAAATAGATGGTGTAGAAGCTACAGGTTACAGCTCTTGTAACATTGTTTGAAACAATAGGATACATGTCTTTTATAATGTAACGGGTATTCGGGCATCATGTTAAGTCAAAATAAGCCGTTTAGGAGTGAAAGAGGAAGCAGAGCTGGCATGTCTTGGTGACTGGAGATCCGAAAACAATGTTCGTGCTGGGTACGTAGCAGTTGCGGTGGAGGTGCTGAGTTGCCCAAAACGGATCCCCGTGGTCTTTAACGAAGTTACCAAATCGCATATTTACTGCAACGACCATTCAATGACTCAAGACGGTGATGGCCGCGGAGCAACAGCTACCCTGAGCAAGTGGCAGCATCATTGCTAGCCGTGAACCTTTGGTGGGAAACCGGACGAGGTCGTCGACGAGTAGGTAACCAAGTAGGAACTGCTGTGTTGATATAATCATTGGGATTATACCATGACAGAAGTGAATGTAGTGTTCTTCATGAACAGGATCACACTAATTTGGTTTCACAATCACGAAGGCTCACTTTCTATAGCTAGGGACGCTTCTCAGAATAAATTAACAAGTGTTTTGGGATCGGATTCGCGAAAAATGAACGCGGAGAACAAATGTTCGTGAAGCGAGCAAAGCTACCTGGTGAGATATGCACGACATATATTCAGGGCATTGTAAAGTACAGCCCGATTGTGACCCGCGGATGTCCGGTTTAGTGACCGTGGAGTGCTTGCTCAAAGTGATCGCTGAAGGCGTATATACATCCTTTATTAGCAAACATATTTTGAACTCCAATGTAGACGTCATCAAGTACTGGCGCACGTTCGAAATCTTGAGGTTGCGTCGCTTCACACCTAAAAGTGGCCGACTGGCCAATTACCAGACCTCAACACGGCTGTCTAGAGTGCTCAAAAACCGACCTGACGCACATAAAAAGGGAAATTTTAGAGCAGGCACCCGGGCCTGGGGACGATGCTGGCGCAGAAACAAAGCGACGTAGGCATGCTATTTGCAGTGACAACTTCGCTCTACTACTTACAGAGCAGCACAGGCAATATCTCATTTTGTTTTTTCCGCGGCACACTGCTCCAGTACTCTAGACAGCCGTGCTTACGACTGTATATGTACAATACTGTAGCTGCCGAAAGAATGTCTTGAAATAAGCACTAACTAACAAACGAAAAATTATCTGATGTTTAGCATAAGTAAACATAGCGTTCAGCGAAAGCGTTATATACTGTTTACAGTGACTACAGCTCTCATACCAACTTTAGTGACATCGGTGCGCAGCGCCAAGCGAAGCATCGTCGCCACTGGCGGTCCTGGCTGGCTTTCAGTCGAGAAGCGCTTGCCCATTGATTGGCATCATGGCTGTTTTAATCAGGAAATGACGTAACGTGACGCCACTCATGTGACGTATCACGCGATCTTCCCCTATCCATCCTCTTCCTCAACTCCATGTTTGAAAGTTCAAGATCACGAATTTTAAAGAGTTCGATACTGCCCAGCGGTGTAACATTAGGTGCTCCACAAGGTCACATTTCGATAATAATAATTGGTCTAGAGGGAAGTAAAGTCTCAGTATGTGTTACATTTTTGCTAGACACCTGAAGCGCATTGTAATAGTTTGTCCGGCTCTTTTAGTTAAAATATAGGTCATTTCGATGACCATGCGAAGACATGTTCTGCCTATAGCGTCATCAAGTTATCGCTTCAAAAAATAAAACCGTCATTCAGAAATAACTAAAACAGTTTAGATGGCTCTACTCGTGTAGTCTGCACTAAGTTGCCTCTACCTTTATTATTCTGCACACAAAATGTATTCTCTTGCAAGGACAAACTATGTCTCATAGTAAGTGATGAGCAACATATTTCTCATAAGTTTGATATTTTTCATTTGCCTTGATAAGATATTCACGCGGCAGATGATCAGTTTGATTTCGAAATTGTCTCTCGTTGACGTAAAGGTTAAATTTATTCACTGTGCATAACACAGCCAAAGAATCGCTTTCGATTGTGAATTACTTATTTTTGCTAGCGGTTATTTCTTATTGCAAAACTACTGTATACAAACTGTTATTCCCTGCTGTTAGAAGTGCTGCTCCTAACGCTCTGTCTGATGCACCAGAGAGATCAAATTCTTTGTCCAATTTCTGCGCACGCAGAATGGACGGCTGTGCAATTTGCTGCCTCAGAGGGAGGAAAGCATTTTCATTTCGGTACTGTTTCAGAAACACGGTACGGGTCTACGACGACATTTTGTAACGTAGCGCATGCAAATGTCGCAAGACGTAACGACACATTGAACGAGGGTCATACCTGTCAATATGAACTCTGGGTGATTGTGGATACCGTTTTCTAAAACCCATGGTGCTCGAACATGATGCTATTGTGCGCTGATAATAAAACCGTTTCTTGTAGATCTTTAGATAACATAAACCGTTAGAACTGCTTTTCGAAGTCATATATGCATTTCCTGTGCACAAAATCGAATATCAACTAAAACTGAAACTATGCATAACTCTGTCTGCTTTTCAACATTTCCTCTGTTCTCTCGAAGCATTCTTGCGAGCTCGGAACTTCTCTGCATAATCGCAACTTCGCCCTGCGTTACCGACAAGCATAGACATTACAGAGAGGACGCTGCGTAGCTGTCGTTGTCACTTCAGCTCTTCTCTACTGTCAATGAGAGTAGTGTCTGAACAATCACCTTGCGGACATGTGCTCTTTGCGCAGTTTAGTGTCTCGACGTCGAGCACCCTCCGCGTAGCATCAAGGACATTGATTATTCTTGCACTTGGAATGTGTCCCACGATGATATCATGTACTTGTTGTAAGCGTTTTGACAATAGCTGTCCATCATCATACGGTGTGGAGAGGAAAACAATCGTAGAATCATCAATGACCTTGATCATGGATGGAGGGCACTCGTCATCGAGGCATTAAATTGCGCAAATGCCCACGACAAGTCAGCATTGTGATGGTTCAGACAATACTCTCGTCAAGAGTATTAGGTCATACCGTAGGCATAAAAGCAAGGAGAAAAAAGAGGAGGAGAAAAGAATAGAGATAAACGTAAATAAAGGTCACAATTCTATGCGAAAAAAATGAGCTCTCAAACAAACATACAACATTTTAAAGACTGCGTAAAATCTTGAGTGACAACTCTTATATACGTAGGTTCGCCAGAGGCTCCATTCTCCCTAGGACTATGTAGTCGCCCTCAATCTTTTTGGCACTCCTCTTACTTTCTTACTTTTCGGACTCTTCCTCTCCCACCGCTCTAAATAAGTAAATAGTGCTCTACCACTCCTTACTTTGCCACTATACAAGCACTGATGATTGCATGATGCTCGAATCTACAGCATATTTGATCTTCCTGCCACTCCAGATACATTCGCAATAAGAACATCGGCCAATTCCGAGTTGTATAAATGATAAAGCGTGCAGACTCGCAAATACTTCTAATTTCACCAATACAACATGGTGCAGCTTCTCTGAGCATATTATCAAAATCTTATACCACAGGCAGTGTGCCCAAGAATTTACAAAATAAATGACAGTAGTGAAGGAAGGGCACGTGACGAAACTGCAGAGCAAGCATGGTTAGTGACAACACCGTGATTGGGTACGCCTCTGTCATCTATGTCATGTGGACATATATCTCACTAAGGTTACATGTGTCTGCGTAAGAATAATCTCAATCACAGCGCGAAGTGAGCAATAAAGTGAGACTTTTCGGCTTACGCAGGACGTCATAGATGCTCTCATTCACTTGAGCCGTGATAGTAACATGTCTCCTTTTTTTTTGCTTTCATAATGAAGTAGCGATAGTGAAGAAGTGAGTTTTAAGTGTGCTCGTCGAAGAGTGATTCGGGCGCTTTGTTTTAAGGCTTTGTCCTTACAACCTGTTAAATGTCAGTAGACGTCCTCATGAAATTATTTTAGTAAGTGGCTAGACCCTAATCCTAAGAACCCAATTCTTTTCAGTGTATCAAAGAAAAGGCATTTAAGGCATGTAAGGCACATGCATCCACAAAAACATACCCTAAAAGGTGCGATAACAAAGCTACCCAAAGCAACGTTTCCTACATACTAAATAATTATTGGCATAGAAATAATCGGATTTATGATTTTTTTATAGTTTGAAAGCAATACATTAGTAGCGAATACATTTACAGAATACATATGCATACAGGCAAGTGTCCCACAGTCAAACTGTACAGGGACCCTCCATAGAACTACAAAATAGAAGTTCATAAAAAAATACTATAAAAGAAATAATAGGAGCACACTTTGAGGATCGCTATCAGGTATAAAATATTGGAAATATTTATTTTTACAGAAAAACAAAGGTTGACGTCGCATTAATACAGGTAGAAGAACTATAACAGTATAATACATTTAAGTTCAACGAATGCGCCTTCAAATTGTTTTTAAACGGGGGCGAGGGCATTGATTTTTCAGTGTTCGAGGCAATCAGCTCGATAATGAAATCGGTAAAAAGATGAGGTAATTTTTTTATATTTGTATAAACGTTCCTGTGCAAACAAATTAAAATTCCTGCAGCTTTTGTAGTTATAGTTCGAAAGATGATTAGGAATAACCAATTGCAAACAAAGTGTGTCATTTATAAGCTTAAATAACATTATTCAAAGATAATATCTAAAGAGCTGGTGGAGTGACGAAATATTATGTTGACATAATAAGGAATGGCCGTTAGTAGAAGAACGGCTGCAGGAGATAATGGAGACGGCCTGATTTTGCAGGCTTTGTGCGGATGAAAAATGACAGTTGTATTCCCCATGCTACAAATCCCGTAAGTGAGGTGAGAGTGTGCGAAAGCTTAATACGAATATGAGATAAATTAAATGAAAATACCCACCATGTTTAATCAGAGCTCTAATGCCAAAAAGAGATTTCATTTCAGATAAGAGGCGGCTGCCTTACCTACCAAACAAATCCCATCAAATCATCGTATGCATTTTTTTTTACAGTGCGGAGAGGTGCAGTGATCGCGAATAGGAAGCGCCGTCTTTCTCGTTTATCGTTTTCTTTTCTAAATATTGACTGCCTCATCGAGATGTCTACGCACATTGTTAAAACTTCTTGTTGATGGGAATTATATTATTCCTTTTGGCAGAAATGTTGTTATATTTGAATGACTGCAACCAATATTAGCAACTTTATCACTACAAAAAATATCTAAGGATGTATGAATTTTTTATCTCTTCCCTGTAGACAGACAACGAAATACAAACTGAATTCAACCTCATAATTTCCTTCCTCTGTTAAGCCTTCTTTGTTAAAAGAAGTCATATGAGTTTAATGCCTTCCTTTTCTTGTCACAGAAGGTGAAGCATTGGAGAATCTTTCACGAGCACATTGTCATTGTCACTAGTGATGCAGAGAGGGCAGAATCCACATGAGACTCCGAGATCAGCTTTCATAGCGGAAGTATTCAGGATAAACAGTTTTGTTCAGGTTTCACGTACTTATAGGCTGAAAGAATGCGCCGAAGGAAATTTTGAAATATTCCCATCGTATTTTCTTCTGCTTTTATTACCATCCTAGTTAGTTTTGCTTTTGTGATTAATCTATCTCCCGTGCGACTCTCCTTAAGCACAGCGAATATTCGTACAAGACATTAACCGAGAGGGAATTGTCGCTAAAGTCTTTTAATAACACAAAGACCGCTTCGTTTCTAAAAAGAGTAAACCCAAAGAAGCAATGTTCGATCTTGAGTTCGAATCAGTGTGAAAGTCGTTAGGAAATTCCTGTTGTCGATACGCAGGGAGACCTTTGGCCACTTCACGAAGCCATGGGCCGATATCGCAATGATAAACTATCATAACAAATGTCGGTAAATTTCGGCACATCGCCACATGTCCGTTGCTTGAGTTCGTGAGGCGAGAGCGCAATCAACCAAGTACTACTGTTTTTTTCCGCTGGCACGTTTCTGTTGTTCGCCTATGAGAGATACCTCATATATCCAAAATTAGCTTTTCTTTGAAAAGCCTGTTCAGCATGTGATTAAAATATCTGAGTGAAGTACGCCACAAGTCACCTTCAAAACACTTCCGCAAAAGCTTTTTGTCCTACCGGTCGGCATCCCACGTCAAAAATATATTTCTGTTTACCTACGTGATGCACTTAAGAGCAAGAACTTTCAATGCACTTCGATATCTTAACTTTCATTCCCTGCGCCAGCATATGAGGAAATTGTTAACAGGCTACGTTGATTCTAATTCTGGGAACTGATTTTATTGGCTGTGGTTTTAGTTTGTTTATTTTACCTACTCTCTTATACATCAAGTATACTTCAATAATATTTATGCCAAGCATTACTTTTTGGGGCTCGGACATAGAATGTAACATGGCAAAAGGAAGCCCAGAGCTATAGCGACGATCGAAAATTATACTTACCTGGGTGGGTTTTCTCTTTTTTCTCCTTTTCCCCTTTTTCTATACGCAATGATTATTTATTATTTAAAGCCTCATTCCAGCGGTATTACATTATGAATGGGCGGGTCATAAATGAAGCCCAAAATCACAGGCAGTATTATTTCCAGTGGATTAGATTAAATCTTCTGTGACATAGATCCGCAATTCGGCCCACATAATATTTCCTTGAATGAGGTAATTATTTTCTTATTGCGCCTAGCAGCCTGCTTAGATTGTCTACAGTGTTAGGACATAAGCCCTCAACTCAGTCGGATCAGAAACGATCGGCAGAGCCGACGGACGGCTTCCTGTATAAGTGTCCCATACAGGCTTCTTTCTAATCTTGACACATCACGAAGCTAGCAGAAAATTCAGCCAGTTAACTTAAGACATTTGAATCTTTTTTGAACCATTAGAGAGGGGTGGTAGTACGGTATCGCTGACGTAAAATCTAGTGTGGAACATGGAAGAGTTTATTTGGGATTCCTACATCTTTGAGAGAAGAGAATGATTGATAGAAGGCTTTCAAAGTGTATGAAGCGCACATAATCGAGGTGAAAATATTTGAGGGCGCTTAGGCTTGCATTTAACAGTTCAACGCGGAAGCATTATAGGGCCCCGCGTGTATCGCCTTCTCATGATCTTGAGCCCCAAAAAGACATACTTCTCATGACACAACACTGCTTTCTTTTTTGTATTTAATGCAGAATGAAATGTTTCTCCTGCCTTGATTTTAACCACCAGTCAGATAATCCGCGCTTTGGTTATTTCTTCCCGCATACGGTCTCTAGTCGTACGTTCCGCATAGCCTTAAATTCCAGGGTTATGAAGGCAATGGACCGATGTGTTAGACTGAATAGGGCGGCCGCTTGCGATATCTGTTGTTGAAGCGCAGTACGATTGAGTAGTTTTCCAGTCAACGCTGCACCGCAGGTGCGTAAAGCGAAAATGTTATATTCCACTCGCTTAACTATTAATTCCGTAATTACTTTCTTACTGTTGACAAACTTAAACATTAGCTGAAAGTCCTAAAGCAATGCATACATTAGGTCCACCTTTATTTGGAGAGCGAAAATGCGTTCTGGGGTGGAGTGGTGGCTTGCTCCTTGCACTGCGATGGAACCATGTTCAGTTCGGCGGGTTCCAGCAGCATATTTTTTTTGTTTACTTTTTTGATTTTCGTCTTACAATTACAACACCGGCACTGATTGTTCTGCAGAAAGGGGCCCTCAACGCTACCGCGCCGGACAAAATGAAACTCCTCTTCTTATCTTGTCGTTGCATATATAGATGGTCATGATGATGAGGTAAACACGCAGCAATGAAGCACGTAAGCGATGTGCTAAACAGTCAGTTGAAAAGAGGTATCTTAGATCTTGCTGCGGCATCTGTTCAATGTTGCTCACACAATTCAGCTTCAAAGAGGCATGTTTCTTACCTTCTGGATCAGCACAGAGGAACAAGTGAGGAATTGCTAGAAGCGTAGGCTTCTAGGCCCCCCAACTCGGCTATCACTGAAAGGGTAGCTCGGTTTACAACGAGGCAGACAACAAGGAGGGCTACCAGGACTTCCCAGCTGCGCAGGGGCTGGCTAGTGCGGTAAAGTTTGAAACACCAGCAGCGTCTGGCCCGGACAAATTCATTAAGATTATTTGAAGCGAACTTGGAGATCGGCTAGGCCAGGTCGTTAACCAGAAACATAAAGCTACATCGAAAGGGAGGTAGTGTTCAGCCAGCGTGGAAATATTACATAGTGGCTTTGATCTTAGAGTTTCGTGGAAAGCTGCATATTGAAAAGCTAAGAGAATTTTACCCAAGGTCATGAGTACAAAGTATTCGGAGGACTTCTTTCACAGGTGATTACAGACTCAGGTGGAAACCAGCCGGCTCATGCCATATACGATGATTGGCTACAGGAGACATGTGTCCAAGCTGGAGATGTGGACCTCAGAAGTCGACAGGATACACTAGCACTTCTGAAGCTGCGCACGAAAACGCATTGGACAAGTTCTGGCTCAAGACAACATGATTTTACTTATCCCAGGTAATTTTCGGACGGTGAACACGCGAAAATCTGAAACACACCTAGTTAAAACGCACAGCGCAGCTCCCGTACTGGCGAGCACCATTGGTGGCTTGTATTTGTTTGAAACAGGTGTACGCCGCGAGATCTTTTCATACCCTAAACGTTGTTTCAGTATCAAGATATCTTCGTTCCCTGGAAAATTAAAATGCATGCAGGGAGAGAGATCCACTACGGAACTAAATCTTGATATGGACGGGCGAAGTATCGCTACGGCTGGTCGGAGCTCTGCTACAGGATGTGTGTGGTCGTTGAGCGGGCTTGTTCACTCTGATTGCAGCCGGAACCGATAGTTGTTAGTAAAAAGTGGTGAAAATGAATTTGCATCGAGCGCTTTTCAACTAAATTTGGGAGGGCAAAACCAGACCCCAAAGTTGATCGCGGAAGCTTGCTGACAATGTTACTACCATTGAACGAGTGTATCAGAACCCCACGAGTCGGGCTCAAGGCCTCAGCCAAGCAAATGTTCGATTTTATCAGGCGAGTGGCTTTAAGCGGTATGACATGAAGATGTCAAACTCGTTGATCACGCCCTAGTCATAGCCTACTTGTGCAGATGCTAACCGTACCTAATACAATGTAAGGTATAAAACTGAACAGCGTAATCAGGCAAGCGTACAAATCACCTTTCTGTATTCAAAAATGACATTTCTCTAAGGGGCTTTTATCTGTCGGGGTGCGTAGTTAGGTTAGCAAAAATAAAAAAACAATCAAGTGACATTGCCAGAACGGAGACTGCGAAAGATTGAGGTGCAAAACTTGATATTGCGAAGCATGGCAATTTGCAGCGGTAACTTCATGCAACAAGTCGCAATGCCGGTAAACATGCTTCAATACACTAGAGCCAAATGACTCCGCAAGCATATGCTCGTGAAACACTGTGATTGGGGAGGAGGGCCAGAGAAAATTGCCTGTTTTGCAGCATGTAAGCCGCCTGGGTCGTTACAAGGAGAGTTCAGTGAAATGAAGAGCCCGCTGTAAGTAGAAAACACCCAGGAATGCGAGTGAACACTTCCTTGTGGTTCCTATACGGCCCTCCAAAATGTCGCAGCAGGAAAAAATTTCACAACTAAGTACGAACGTTTCAGCTCCATTTCAGAATCATAAGGGTGGCCGCTGCCAGTGCCGCGTTTCCCAAAAACGAGGTCGCGCACTAAATACGCTAGATTTTTTTTCAGCCGAGTTGGGGAAGAGGCCTCCGGCGCTTTTAGAAACAAATTTATGGGTATACGCGAAGCAAATCAGAGTTAATAAATTAAACCCAGATTCAGACTACTTCCTCCGTATTTCTCCGCCGAGATGAAGCGGCTACTTGGATTAAACAGCGACCATCCTCGCGACAAAGCTACGAGTGCATGTGAAAACGTCTGATTCATACGGCCTCAATACCACTTGCATTAAGAAACAACAAGGTAGGATAAGATAAATTGGAACTGCATGGAGAATTAGCCTGTGGCTTATCCAATTGTAGATCTGTAAAGTAATGCTTGAGAAGCTTCCTCATCCCCCGACCAGGATGTACAGTCAGCACCATACCAGGGGCAAACAGTTGCTCCGACAGACCAACTTTCAAGCACACTGTAAAGTGGTCGAAGGCATATATAAGATACTAAACATGTAGGAAAATTGCTCAGTACTTTATATCTATCGGGCTCAGAAACTATCGGTTAGGTAAGTATATCATTCAGTCATCTTTCATGAAATAATTTCCACACTCTGCGAGGAGCGCTTAGAGCGCAAGCAATTTTAAGGGCACGGAGCCATCAGTTCACTGACTTTACCGCTTTGTGGGCATGCATGATTAGGAACTGGAAACCACAATTTTGAAACATGGCTTTTTTCAAAAGATTGATTGGCGCAAGAAATCCAAATAAAAAGAATAAGAATATCATATATCTTCTTCGAAACCTTAGTTTATAGAGTCCATACTAGAGAAACAATATTGTGGAAAGCTTAGCCGGGTTACGTGGATTGGGGCATTCCTCAGCTGCATGGACTGCTGCCTGCCGCAGTATTTTTACATAATTACCAAGCAATCAAAATCATGAAATCTCCAGTTGAGGGAATAGGGATCAACAACTAGGCTTTCACACGGTGGCATTGGACGTGTCCGCTGCCCTAGAGCTTTTTTGAGACCAAACTCATGTGTTCTTTGGATGCCAGATATTCACAAAAGAAGCTAAAGGTCACCTCCGTCTGCCACTGATACGAAACCATGTTTTATGTTTCTCTAGAATTTGATTCTTTCAGTACCCCCAACGAAGCATATTTACAATAGGATATCGACCCTTTTCTACGTCAGCAACGTAGTTCGTGCGCATTACCTGCCTTTTCACCTGTGTATGAAATGTCATTCAGTAGACAAGGGGAGATATTTTTCTTCACGGAATGAAATTTGTGTACCTTTACTTGCATTGTAAACGTAGGTTTTCTCAAGACTAACATGATAGCATTTCAATTCTTATCCAGCGTATCCATGAAATTAGTGAAAATATGTAGTAATAGATATGCCTTCAACTATAAAGACCATTTTCTATTTGTACATGTTGCATGAATGTACATGGCATAAGAGACAACATGAACATAACGTAATGTTGCCAATTTTAGCCCTGCTCGGCTGTTCACTTCAGTCTAGCCACTGCAATTATCAGAAGGCGCAGCCACCTCACCGATTTGAATGTTTCTGGCACTGAAATAAAGAACTCAAACACTCGTATTGATAAATACTAAACTTGTGCGACCAGAGCAGTAATACTTCTTGAAATGTGAAGAACCAGATAAATACGAGGAATCATAAACATAGTGGGTAAAGCAAGATGCCCGAATGGGACATGTCCTAAGGTCCTTTGTCCTTTGTGGTCCTGAAGATTTGTATGCACTTTAAGATTAAAACTTACCACCAAAGAAATACACATAGACAAAAACCTTGACGGTTAATATTAATAATAATCTTATTAGGCACTCAAGAGCATAAATGAACAACACCTATGTCTTACGTAACGAGGCGAGAAGAAAAAGTTTTCCATGTGTTCGAAAACTTGTACAGAATGAGTAGCTGCAAATATCCTGAACGCTTTAACAAAAACAAATTGCAAAAATAACCAACTAATCAAAGTGAAACATTTTTCTTGCGAACATTGCCTTTAAAAAGGGTTCATTGTCATGGGCACTGGATGCATTGTTAGGAAAAGGTACAATTTTAGGTTTGAATGAGAAAAAGTTCCTAAAAGCTAAAGCAGACACTGAGGAGTTGCTGAATTTCGTTTCCCGCTGAATTGTAAGTAGCTCCAGAAAAGGTAATTTGTTTCACGTTAGAAGTACGGCCAACTCCCTTATCGAAACAGAAATCCAGTGCCTCAAATTGAGCTTTTTTTTTAAGCATAGTCCGACAAACAATGTATTAGGCAATTAAAGCAACCCTATAAAGTCCAAATATTGAAATACTCACTCCTCAGCTGAGTCTTCGGTAAGGCGATTAAAAGCATTTGTACCCTGATCGCAGCTGCCAAACTGCGGTGCCGCTATCTGAAACGCACATCATTCAAGAAGCCTACGCGTGTCGCAGCCTAGACAGAAACAGTTCAGATAGAATTTTACGAATATGCAACGCTTATTGCGGTTGGTCATGTAATGTAAATTGGGTGCAGAGCATATGTGAAGTATTTTAGACATTCATCTGAGTATGTCGCTATGACGCTAAATAATGGTTTTGGGCACTTAAAGTGTATCTTTAGGCTACGGCGCGATAATGGTGATGATTCCTCTTTGCTACTATCCTCGCGGTTTCTAGTTCGCGTACATGAAATCTTGTTTTTGCTTTTTGTATAGTATCTAAATGTTTACTCTGCTATTTCACACGTACTACATAACATGCAGTGATAATCTGCCACAGTATCTTATATCACGGCAATAGAAATAACATGTCAGTTTGCTAAGCGTTATGAACGGACCATGCGTTCTTATGGGTAGGTTGTGATATTACATTTGGAATTATCCTCTACGAATCGATTCTGTCTGTCGCACACTACCACTCAGACACGCAAAAGGAGTTGACTGATACTGCCAACTCGCCAATGTCATGCAATCTTCTCATTTCAAGAAACTGTTCACCCAATAAATGCTTGCCCTGGCACCTGCTAGCCACCCACCAGAGGTACCCTCGGTATTTATTGTTCACAACATGAGAACACTAACACCAGCTTATTTCATATAAAACGCAGTCTTTGATAACCGCTTTAAATTTAACAGCGTTTCACTAACCTATTTAAAAGAAGCTACCAAGGAAAGCAGAATCTGGTATGCTCCAGGAGAAAGATGCGACTTAAACTCCGCAGTGCCAGATATGTGCCTTTTGAAAAACTAACGGCGGTCTATGCAGTGCTGTGCCGATATTATATGGTTTCAGGCACAAATGCGTGCTTACCCATGTTAAGTTGTCACTTTCCTGTGATTCCAAGGGCGAAAGCGTGCAGCCGATTGGCCGCAATACTCGTGAAAGGTACCATTGATGACGAAACATTTATGCAAGGTCTAGTGTCTTAGCAACAGAATTAATATTTGACGATTGAGATATAACCCAAATAGTTGTGGTTTAGCTCTGGTTAAACCGAGGGCGAGGGGAAGCTATGGAGCTAGAATTACGCTTGTTAATTGGTGGTGGCTTAGCTCAGCTAGGCCAGGATACACGTAGCGGAAGCATGTGCACCTGGGGCTTGGCTGCCTACTCTTCTACAATCCAACCTAATCACATTCAATATAGTGTGTCGAAAGAAGTCTAATATAACCTAAACCAAAACAATACAGTGCAATCTTATCAAGTCCAATCAAGTACAGTTCATTCCAGTCAAATACAATTCAATCCAATCCTGTCTAGTTAAGTCCAATCCTGCCCATTGAATCATATCCAATTCAATCCGAACCAGACCAATCCAATCCAAACCAATCCAGTCTAATTTAAGTAGCTCAATCGAATGGTGTCCAATGCTGATTAAACACACGCCCGATATGCGCAGCTGACTAGCCTATGATCATCACTACTGTCATCTTCACGCTAGACAAGAAGAATTAGGATGCCCTATTCACGATCTCAGGCCTGGCCATTGTACAAAAATGGAATAGGTTGCAATAGAGTAGGCAGTCAAGGGTAGGCAGCCTAGCCAAAAATGGCTAGCGTCGCTGCATGTCAACTCGCTACCCTTAATGATAGGGGTATGCGTAATCGTTGGAGGCAGCAGCTGTTAAGGCATCTTTTAAAGAAATGAAGCGTGTCTGTAGCAGCAATTCAGGAAACAAAGTTGTCCTCTGATGAAAAGACAGAAGCTGCTCGCGAGCCGTTTCAGCCGGATGTAATATTATTATTAGCCACGCTAGATGCTTTTCCGGAGGGTGTATGCGGTCTTATTTGCATAGATGACGAGGGGCGACTTATATGCAGTGACGAAATATTTCTGTTTACGTCACCGTAAAGCAGCGAGATAGAAGGCCTTTCTTTCTGTCTGTAGTTCACCATTTTTGCAAAGATCACAAAATTATATTTTGGGGAGAATTTATTTGTGATTATATGAATGAGGACCGATAAGTGGTATGAAAGGGATATGACCATAGTTCTGCATTAATAAACAATTTCACTTGTGAATATAATCTTGTGGACGTGAGACAGGAAAAAGGCGACAGTATTATGTCACTCATTTTCAGTTTCCTCTAATGCCTGCCTTGACGATAGAAAATGTGTTTGGTTACTGGGTGCGGCCCACCTTCTTCAGTGACCATTGTATGGTGTCTTGAGATAGGTAGTTACAGTCGGCACTACTTTACCCTCGATGGGAGCTGCGGAAGGTGAATAACTGTCTACCCTAAAAAAACCTTTAAGCGTGTTGTACCTACTTGTCTGAAAGACATATGTTCACGCCATGTTCTATCACTTTTTCAAAAGTGGGACTTATTTGAACAGAACAGCAAAAACTTGGCAATTGAAGCCTCTGCAAAAATTGCGATCCTGAAGAGGCACCATCTTGGTGAGCTTCGGTCCACTCTAACTAAGCTACATGGGCTAGAGGGGGTTATCCCGGGTGCTTATGTTGAAGACATTACCAATGCAAAAGCAGAACTTCAACAATATGCGACGGAAAGATACAAGGACGCCCCGATAAGATATAGGACCCGAAGTTCTCCTGACGAGCTTCCTTCGCGTTGGGCCCTGAGTGGTGAAAGAGATTATGCTCTTGTGAATAAAATATTAAAAATCAGTATGGTGATTGCACATAGAGCGATGCTCCTGGTATTTTTTCTGCTTTCCGTGACCATTTTCGAAAGCTGTTCAGCAGTTGTGGTTCCAATTATAATTCCTTACTTGAGAACTTCCTTCGGCTAGATGATGAGACGTGTGCTCTAGTGGAGGGACCCAACTCTGGATGAAATTAAATAAGCCATTTGGAGCCTTCACATAGAGAAATTTCCTGGCCCAGATGGTATTACAAGCGAATTTTATAAAACATTTTCTCCTTGCCTAACGCCTGTTTTGATGAAAGTTTTCCAAGCATTTTAAGATCTGCATTTCCTACCTCCAACTTTCTATTCCGGCCGCCCAATATTAATTCTCAAAAGCAAATATACTCATCGGTTTAAAACTGTTGAAGGATATCGTCCAATTTCCCTCTGTATTGATCATTACAAAATATTTGACAAGGTTCTTTGATGTCGTCTCAAGCTGTTCGTTATGGACTTGATAGGCTCGCATCAGGCATGTGATTTCAGAGGGCGCATTATTCAAACTCACCTTCGTATTGCATGTTCAGTAATGAAGACAGTATTATGTGAAATAGGCCAAGTATCTCTGATTCAAATTGACCTGGCGAAGGTATTTGATAACGTTCGGCACGATTTCTTGTTTGTGGTGTTGAAGCATGCAAACATTGGTTGACGTTTTCCTCAAAATCATAGGGCTGTGCTCTATGAACTCATATACAAGACTAATTGTTAATCAAGAGCTAACGAAGCCTATACCACTTGAATCATTTGTTCATCAAGCATGTCCACTGTCTCAATTGTTCTTTGCCGTATATCGGGAACCCCTCTTTCTCAGTATAATTAACACATACAGCCATCCATAGTTTATCTCTGGCTCAATGCGAAGTCAAGATTTTATCCCACACTGATGATATCACCCTTTTGTCTCCTGCCAAAAAGAGTGTACTTGAGGCTTTACACTTGAATAAACAGTTCTGCGATGTATCATGCGCGGCTCTTAATTTAAATAAATTTAAAGGCTTTTGGTTGGGTCATTGCGGCACTAGGCCAGGCCTATTTGGAGGCAAGTGCTGGTACTGTAGTTCTCTTCAATACCTATGGATCCCGCTGCACCAAAATCACAACAGAACAGCCTACTGGGATTCCAGATCGTACCTTTGAGGCGACAAGCACAGGCTTGGATGGGCAGGGAACTCTGAGTGTTTGCCAATGAACAGGTCTGTAACATATTTTTGTTTGCAAAGCTTGCGTATGTCTTTCAAGTCATGTATTGTGCGAGGAGGAAGGTGCAATTACTACATAGAATATTTGCAACATTTGTGTGGCACTCTCAATGGGAGCCCATGCGGCGTTACAACTTGTTCCTTCCCTTACAGTTTGGAAGGTGGGCCTTGTTCACTTGTTTGTGCATCAACTTGTTTCCTGTTTTTCCTTTTGCATTCGGTAAACCACCTGTTTTTGTAGCGGAGCTTGTTAGGCATCTTAGTCCTCACTCGCCTTACTTATTCGCAGCGACTGAGCAGGCTCATGAAGGGCATTTATGGGGATTCCTTAAAGCGGTCCTTATTGCAAAAACCAGTGCCACTGGGTCCCAGTACCCCAGCGCCATTCCTGATTATGGTCCCAGTATGACGCTGGAAACTGAGCGCACTGGGACGCGGCATACTGGCACGCTCTGCACTGGTGGCACTGTTCGCCAGAATAAAAGGCCTGGGATAAAAATTAAAAGGTAAAAAGTAATGAAGCAAATTAAGTACATAAATAAAACCCCTAAAAAAAGGAAGTGTCACCAAGCGCGCTTCGAATTCGGTACCTAGGCACCTAGTCAATCACTAGCTCTCTACGCCGACCATCCGGCCACACCGAGAACTGTAAATTTCCGAAACATGTTCGCGCTTTATGTCATCACCCCATTTATAAGGTTGGGATTTCATGTTTCGCAGTCTGCAGGCGCCATTTCTGTCGCTCTAACAATTACAACTCTTTGATCATTGGAGCTTGCTGCCTGCTCTCACGACTTCCAACTAATGTTCTAGATGCCTATGCGCGCTATTTTGTGCAATGGAATCATTTTAACATGTAGATTTAGGCACTACTGGCAAATTTATAAACGTCGGCTTTTCGGTGATGCTCTGCTACCATGGGCGTACTTTTCGCTGAACACAGAGCTTTAGTAAAAACCTTCAACGAAAAAAGTGCGACCAAGCTTCAATACCGACAAGCGCAGCAGCGACGACATTATTTTGTATGTAACTAAACCTTATCTGTATATAAACATTTTGGGAAGCGTTGCGATGACCGAGGGCTCGGCTGCTTTATACGCAGAGCAAGAAGGAGCGCAAGATTGAGAAACACGCAAAATGTTATGCATTACAAGCGCTGTATGTTGATTGTTTTCTTCTCGCGTGGGCCCATCGCTCGGTAAACTAGTCTCTTTCTCGTTTAATTTTTTTCTCTGTGCTCTTTATACTGGGCCGTGGGGCAGGCTACACTCGCCTGCTATTGAGCTCTCATTGAACATTTTGGCAGTAATCATTATGTTTGAGTGCCCTTAAGATTAGATGTGAAGTTTGTTATGCATGGTAGCCCACATTATTCAATTCCAGTTTAGGTTGTACGTTAATCGTCAGTGTGTCATGAGATATCAGAGGCGCGTCGGTCGTGGTCTTTCTCGAAACGCTCGAAACGACCTATCGAAACATGGAAAATCTAGAAGAAAGATACTGCCTTTGTTTTCTCATAGGTGCGCAACGACTTCGCAGCAGAAAGCGCTTGCTTGAACCACAGTTTTCATATGCCCCCGATGGTCGATTGCGAGTACACTGTTGCCATGTTGACCTCTGAGAGATGCTACACCGGTCGACGCTGCAGGCCGCACCGGCTATACAGGGGCACTGGGACCAGTGCGGCCCCAGCGCACATGCAGCACTTCTCCCAGTGCATCGCGGATACCAGCGACACACCCAGCGTTAAAAAGCCACTTCCAGCGCTTTTCTCCCATCGTACCAGTGCAACCAGTATCTTCCAGTTACTGCTCCAGTGAATATCGCTGACCCCCAGCGTGCCCAGGAGATAAGGTGCAAAACCAACGCGAAAATCTTACTGGTTTCGCACTGGAAGACGCTGGGAGCCGCTGGGCTTGGCAATATTGGTTGCTGACACCTTCAATTTTCTCACTGTGCTTTTTTTTCTATTAATTACCTGTATAGCCTCTCGAGAAAGCAAATGACCCAGGTTGTTACTGAGCCTTTGTTTCCTACACCTTTGTATTGGCAGCCTTACATGGGGTTTTTGGAAACTGAAGCGTGTTACGCGAATGTGAATTCAGGCGGCCGAAAATCTTTCTTTTTCAAACTACACACAGGGACGTTGCCTGCCAAATCATTTCTTCATGATAAGAAGATGTATGTGCCCTGGGCGGTGAAATGCCGTCTCTGTAACGTGACAATTGATCATTGCTTCATTCGGTGCCGTGATGCTATGTTCGTTTTGGACATTTTAGAAAGAACTCTTAAAAAGGGCATCAAATTTACACCTGTACTATTATATTTAGCTTTTTAACAAAAACTCTGTTGTGCCTTATGATCTACGTTCAGTCTTTGGAAAAGCTACATGACGGCCAGGCATTCCATACCACCAAGATCTGTGTTTCGGGAGCAGTCTGCTTTGCTGAGGAGTGTATATTGCGCGCACGAAGAACCTCCAAACTAGATGCCGTACCTAGATGAATGTTATTTTCTGAAGAACAGCGCGACTTGGACAAGGACGGAAAGAAGACGACACGGACAGGCGCTGTCCGTGTTCTCTTCCTTCCGTCCTTGTCCAAGTCGCGCTATTCTTCAGAAAATGGCATACCAACTCGCCCAAGCATCAGTTCTAGATGAATGTGTGTGCCTCCCAGAATTTTGACGTTTTGATGGTGGTGCATTGTCGGGCTAGGGATATGGGGCGCTCGTGTTAGGTAGCGCGGCAACTTCCGACATGGACAAGTTTAAGAAAATAGAGGTATCATATTTTTTATAAAAATTTACCCATGAGATAAAAATCCCGGGGATGCCTGAGTTGTTTAAAGCGCTCTGCTGGAGCTCTGAGGGATGGAGGTTCGATCGCCGGTGGAGACATTTTTTTTTTCTTTGAGGAGAGCGCAGCTCCTTTTCGCGGCGTAGCGGCGGCCACCCGAGATCTAACTTTGGCAACGGAATGTTGCTTTCGCAACAAAACGATAATGGTCATTTAAGCACGAGCGCCTGGTTTGCTGAGGGTCAGTAGCCAGCCCACACTATCTCGAGGTGCCAGATTTTGACCACCATGTGGACAAGGGGCGTCACCGCCGCAATTTTTGCGTAAACGGCTGTGTATCAATGCACGCACAAGATTTTCTCCGGCTAAGGATATTCTTCGCAATGCCATTCCTGCAGGCTGGAAATAAAAACCTGTTCGCTGTTAGTAACAGTACGCTATACTGGTAGTAATACTTGCAACAACCGAATTTTTTTAACCACTCTTAGAGGGCACTTATGGATGTCCTGTTGCCGTGTTGGACGGAACCGTGATGGACTAACGGAGTTGTAAATGAAGCCAATCATTACTGCGTTAAAATGTGCATTTCTTGCGCACTTCAATTTAGTTGCGAACCGCCTACTTCAACGAAGGACAGCCGCAGACGATGTCTGCAATTCACGACAGCAATTTCACTAAATGCGGAAGAGCGAGTCAACAAGTGCCAAATGTAAAGTGTGGTACTCAGTATTTGAGAAAATAGTGCTCTCATGGCTCCATCCTTTACCGGCAGTGGCTGCAACAGTATGCTTCGGTTAGAGACCTAGGCAACATTTTTAAAATGGTAACTAAATCAGGCCTTTTAAATTCGTATATGTGAAGCCAAGCGCTTGCACATATGGAAGAATATTTGATCCAGAGGCGTGATGCACTTTATCAATCGCCGTTAGACCTTACAAGAAGCTTCAGACGCACCTAGAGGAAGTCAGATGAATGTACAGCAAGAAATAATCCCCAGGTGAGAGAGCGACAGAACGTTTACGAGGTCTTCAGTACGCTGTGAAAGTTCATGTGCGTCACTAAAACCTGGCGTTCTCGTTCGTTTTTACTAAGTCTTTGATATAAATAACAGGTCCTACTTAACAGTCATAATACACTGGTAATTCTAGACGAGAATGGGCCGAATTGTGGTGTCTCTTCTACTTATTAGTGTGTTCGTCCTAATTGTAAAGCCAGAAAATCTTCAATCTGAGAATAATGCAGTTCCTGATGTGAAGATGGTGATGTATATTTTAGTAATTTTATTTTCATTAGGAAATTGTAAGGAAGTTATATTTTTATGACCCTTAGGCATTATCCCACCATTGACGCAAAAGGGTAAAGTACATGTAGTGTGAATAAGCTCATACTGGGGGGGGGGGGGGGGGGTGTAAAGAAGCATGCCGCACTGAATAGCAATGTATTTGCCAACCTCTCTCAAGTTTACCGTAATTTGCACACAATTCGCTCAAAAACATATTCCGTTCTGAAGGAATCCACGACGCGTTGAAGTAGCTGATTAGGTACCTCCGATTCTGCTTGATATTCCGCCAAGAGTTTTACACTGAGTGCTTCAGACTTTCACAACATTTCCGTCCCAGCATTAAAATACCAAACTAGGCGACTATTTATAGCGGTATTTGGAAATATACTTTTGCCTGAGAACGAATCATGTGTGCGCATACTTGGCAAGACGCAGCAGAAAAGAACATTCTGGCGCTTGCAGAGCAGGACGCAATAGAGGGCCTCGGAAATTTCGAGTAACTGGGTTTATTTAACGTGCACTAGACATCGCACTTTTCCTCCGCCGAACAGCTTCCGCCACAACCGCCATTCGATCAGGCGCCCTTGGCTTCAGCAGTCGAGTGCCTTTAGCAGTTTAGTTTAAATGGCCAGCAGCAAATGAATGCTTCAGCCTACAAAGACCCCATCTGGTCATGCTGCTGAGCAGTATGTGTACAACTCTGACGCAATGTGCGACTTTAATTTGGCATGTAATTCGGAGTGATGTAAAGTCTACCTGGTGCTTCAGTGAAGCTTGTCACTAATGTATGGAAAATCATTTGCCGAAATAGGATGACAGTTGCATATAGGGATACAAGTGCTACCAGGCATACAAAACAGAGGTGATAACCAGGTGGCTAACTATACCATTCCAATTTTAAACTTCAAACAGTTATAGATACGTAACTGGCTGCAGTTCTTTATTTTTGTTTTTAAATAATACCTTAGGTTTCATTTACAGGATGCAATGCAACCTTAGCCTGGTGCGTTAATTTAAAGATAGCGATCCTTTTCTTCACCCTTCCTTCTTGGTCTGTTTAGCGCTGCATGAAACTTCGACCTTCTCAGACGGAGCTCCCTGAGCTGATAGGCAGAGTACCGAGAGTGGCACAACTTCATTCTTGTGACATGCACTGCTTGTGTTTTCCTAGAGGGGCGGCCTGGAAAGGTAGGCGAGTCACCACGCACTTCAAGTCCCTGGTCCGAGTGCGCACAAGAAATGGGACTGTGTAGTGGAACGTAGAATACCCGCCTCGCATACAAGAGGGCCATGGCTCAAATCCTGAGGCCACGCAATTCCCCACCGGATAAAATGACCGCGTGTCTATGGAATTGCATAAATAGGTTTGGGGTATGACCTGATGCCAGTGAACACCTCCGGCAACTCACTCCCTCGACAGAACGGGAGTTGGCAGTAACTAGCCGCTACCTCTCATGATTATTCCGAAAGAAACCCGTTCCTAGGTCACTTGCGGCAGTGGAGAAACTGGCCACGGCAGCTATCATACCTATGACGCAGCGGGGAGGGCTCAGAGTTTTCTGGCTCCACTGGACAAACCGCCATTGGAAACTGACCGTGGGAACGTTTAACGCTAGAACCCTAGCTTTTAAGGCTAGTTTAGCAGTTCTGTTAGGTGAACCAGAGGGCATGAAAAGGGATGTCATAGAGCTTAGGTAGGTTAGGAGACCGCATGAGGCATTTACTCTACTGGAGGACGGGCATGTACTGTGTTATCGAGGTTTACTGGAGTGGCGGCAAATAAGTTTCCTTGTGAAAAAGTATATAGTTTGTAATATAGACTAACTTTAAAACAATAATGAGAGGGTGGCAAGCATCCTAATTATGCCCAATAAGCGATATACACTGAAGATTTTACAGGCCTACGCACCCACATGTCATGATGACGAAGATGTACAATTGGCAATGTGGAAAGGAAAGACGCAGTATGCTGTAATAATGTGCGACTTCAATGCCAAGGTAGGGAAAAAGCTGGCAGGAGACCAGGCACTAGGCGACTATGGCACTGGTTCTAGGAATAACAGGGAGGAGTTACTAGTTGAGTTTGCAGAGGGCAATAAGTAAGAATCATGAACACCTTCTTCAAGAAACGGAAGAATTTTGGGGAATAAATCTTCGTACGAACTGGCAAGAAAAAATATATGCCGCCATCGGGAACCGCACTTTTATCCTTCCGAATCCCAAGTGAGTGCACACTACACTCCCATCAGGGCTGGGGATAAGCAGACCGTAATTGTCGTCATCTAGCATGACTATCACAGAAGCGATGACAATGACAATACAGCTAGTTTATAATGATGACAGTAGCTCTATGTAGTGATGATTACGATGATTGTATGAGTGCCAGTGACGATGCACGTAGTGTAAATATTCTGCAAGTTGGGCTTTGCCATTTTTCCTCTTATGCATTCTTAGGTCTAGTTCTGTAATGAGAGTGAAATAGAAGCGATGTTTCGTATTCTTATTCATGGATATCTCTCTTCTAGTATAAACATGTCGTATATTTATTATCTTTTCGACAGTTTGTGAACACTTCAAAGCCAATATGGACATATAATACAACTGCAGTTACTGTCCTCTGCAAAGTGGACTTGATGCAGAAAATAACGCAAAGATATATATTATTTAACAGGTCTTACTTCCAGACCGAATGGTAAGATAATTCCAATCCATCTTTTATAAGAGATTTTGAGTCAAACAGTCATTACAATGCTATGTTATTTTTTCGTTAGGAGCAGTGAAATGATGCACGGATATTTTGACGAATACAATATAAATAGGATGAGAGTTGGACCGGCAGGTGAGGAAGAATATTTTTGTTTGTGACAACTGTAAATCTGTATACTATATCATCATCATCATCATCATCATCATCATCATTTATTATACCCTTAAAGGTCCCGGGTGGGGTATTACATAAGGGGGGGGGGAGGTAACACATAAAGATAACAATCGTTCATGGTCTAAACATAGTTACAAAAAGTCAAAATGCTCAAATACATCAATTCAAATGAAGGAGGCTTTGCAAATAAAAAGGAAGAGGAAACAATCGGCTATGAAGCGAAATGACATGTCAAGCGTTCTTTAAATCTAGTAGGGTCACGTTCGGTTATAATGTGTTACAACTACGATAAAATTGGGAATTTTACTGAGTGCTTCACAGAACACTTTCAAGGATCCCGAAATCTAGACAGCGCTAATGAGAAAAAAATATATATTTGCGAAAACAAACTGTGTAGCTTGCCAGAAATAATATGCTGCAAACAGCTGCTATATTGCGTTTAACGAAAGAAACAACACCGCTAAAATATTTGACGGAACACACAGAAAGACGAACGGGACAGGCGTTGACTCCAACTATGTTTATTGAAAGGTACCTGTGTACATATATAGCCCGAAGGCGGTGGACGCCTGCGCATGTACTTAAAGGTAGGACGGAAAAACTCAAACTGAAAAAACCCCTCAGGTAAAACCTTTCATGAGGCAACGTCTTGTGCTGACCTTAAACCTGGCACCTTCGCCAAACAGAAATTCCTGCTCTGCTACTATGTGTCGTGAATTTTATTTTTCTCTACCCCTGTGAAACATTTCCAGTGGCTTAGCTCAGCTATGCCTGGTTATACGTAGCGAGAAATGAGCATGATCACGTGGTCAGTCATGCAACGGCCCTTCACGGCCTTCGGCCGTCTACAGCTTTTTGCTCCAGTCTTTCAATAGGTCCAGGACATGCCGCTGTTTCCGCTCCGCGACCTTGCGTCTGCACTTGGCGAGGCGCTGTCCTCCCTGCTCCGTCGTCTCCGCATTTATCTTGGCCCTACGCTGCTCGTTCTTCATTGCCTCAACGGCTAACTGTACGGCCACAACCTCGGGGTCCGACGATCAAGGTTCTCCCATTTGCTACTCCGCGGAGGGTCGGCCCCGCTCACTTTGTGTTTTATGGCAGTGATTACGCCACCGTATCATCCCTTCGCTTTAAATGACGCTGCGAACCCCCTACCTTGCGCACGCGAGACTCCTCGGTAACGCACACATGCACAGTAGAGCAGAAACTTCCTCGGTATGAGACAAGCGGCGTCTGCTCCGCGGTCAGCGCGGTGCACCATGGGTGCCCATGATGTCACTCGGCTCTTCGCGCATGCGCAGACGTGGCGAAGCGAGAGCTACAGCAAAACGGCGAGAATGCAGATAATGTAGCTCTCAGTAAAAACCAATGTCGAAACAGTTGGCCATGTTGGCGTTTTCATGGCGCCAATCTGCTAGGCAAAGTAAGGTACATGACTTGGCCCAATGAAGGATGTAGTTCGAAATGAGCGGATTAATCACCTCTCGCGTCCTTACTAGAGGCCGAATCTATGCCGACCTTCCTGGGCGTCTGAGCGCTTTGCAGCGGTCTCGCACTACACAAACAGCGCATTTTCTAGTGCTGCAGGACATTATCGGAGTGTTTCTTCTTTTCGAAACGTGACATGGCATCGTCTTGTTCAATGCCCGACACTTCCCATCGGGACTAACCACCCAACTGCGAAGAAAAAAAGAGTAATTAGCGTGTTCTTGGGCATGGGTGCATAACAAAGTGTTTTTGCGCCCTAATATGAGGGAGGGGGGTTGCCGCAGCTGACAGATTGTTCCTTGAAATACCTTTTCTATTTAAATTGTCAGTTCTCACGCATTTTTGAAAGTGTTCGTTGGAACATCGGTAACACGTTGTTTATTTTATAAGGTGGGAAAATTCATGATGGTACGTTGAGATATAGTTTTTCTTCACAGGTTTTTATACATTTTATTCTTCAAAAGGAGATAAGGCCGCAGAGATATATGAAAACGAGGATGATGATTTAGTTTTCATTTTGCAATTATAGACAAAGGTAGCTTTAGCACGAACTATTGTTTGATGTTGATGACAACCAAACAATTCGTTGCTTTTCTCTGTGAAGAAAGGTAAAGGAAGAAAAGGTATAATTCCGTCTTACAACGCAATTTTTCTCCTACAACTTTCAACCTGAATAGCGGCATAGAAATTCCTTTTTGCATTTTAACTGCAATTAAATCAGCGTGACTGCTGTTGGATATTTATAAATATTCAAAAAAGGAAGGACCCGTTAAACACTGCAGCTCATGTCATAACGACTTAGGTAAGCATCTTGATTCTGTCGTACATATTTTACACCACCATCATGGAATCCGGAAGTGGCCTCTCGTCTGACACCTTAAGACTTCCATGCAGCAGAGCAGTTTAAGAATTAGCAGCATTGGGTATTTGCTATATTTTCGTTGTCATCTTATTTCACACTGCAGTTGCTGTCAGCAGCGACTGTTGATGAACAATAGCTAGATATGCCTGGTGAGGACACCCACAACAACCCTTGTCATCAGTCAGCCCAGAGCATGCCACTCCGGAAAACCGGTCTACAATCAACCGAAGCAGCCATCGCCTTAAGGTTACCAGCGGAGCAAGGAATATTTCCAGCCTACAGTCGAACTCCCATGGAAGCCTCGACATCTATGATGGCTCAATGAGCAGCGTCCGTAGATGTTGTTCACCAGCCCACCTTACTGATTTTCAGCAGCAGATCAGATCCAGAAAAGTGGCTGGAACAAAACAAGCAAGTGGCAGCATTCAAGCGTTGATACGATGCGCATGAATCAGGAATCCTTCTTTGCAGTGGAGGGCCTATCTCGTACGTGGTACGAAAACCACGATACATCCTTAACAACTTGGGGGCCAATCAAAAAAGCTCTTGAAGTTATTTCTCAGCATCATCAGGAAGGAGAGAACCAAACTGCTTCTTCAGTCCGACCTCCAGCTCTCCAACGAGTACCTAGTCGCCTACATTAAGAGAACGAACCCCTTCTTTTCGTGCCGACCCTAATAAATTGGGGGCCAATCAAAAAAAGCCCTTGAGTTATTTGTCAGCATTATCAGGAAGGAGAGAGCCGACCTGCTCTTTCAGTCCGAGCTCCAGCTCGCCAAAGAGTACATAGTCACCTACGTTAGGATAACGAATCCCTTCTTTTCGTGCCGACCCTGCCATGCTTGAGATAAGCAAGGTGCAGCTTTTAATGCAAAGGGTCAAGGACCTTTTATGTTTAATTCTGAAAGAACACATAAAACATCATTGCTACCTGCATCATCAAGCGATGACTATGGAAAGAAACCTTGACTCATGTGCACGCCAATGCAACCGCACTACCCAGGCCTCCCCTATTTACACCGATATAGACTCGCTGGGAAGTAAAAGCCTCGGAAAATCATACGTGCAATTGTGCGGTAAGGACTGCGTTGAATATTACCAGTATCCAAAAAGCCCCAATTAGTGACTTGCTAGGGCATTGTCCATGATAAAATGCAGCACGCGATGCGACCCTACCTTTGTCTGTCACTGTACAGGAACCAGAAGACGGTAGCTAAGTTATCACATTACGCAGCCTGCCTCCACCACTCGAGACTTCAAGCCCTCGACCTTTCTAACATGTTCCTGAATCTCGCACCTTGGTGCCCGCTTCCAAACCCTACGAACGACTCTAACGCACCAGGAAATATGATACAATTGGAAGACTTCGAAGAACGGCCCGCTGTGCTTTTACTACAGTGAGTGAGCTAGCGTCCTACCTCATTGTCAATACAGATGAATGGACCTCCGTGGTTTGCCATTGACGCCTCCAACCCCAACCTTAACTTTCTCTCCCCATTGCCGTTCACAGGCCCGCTTTGCGTCGCCCAGTTTAAGTTGAATGCGAGGCAAGTCATCTAGCTCCAACAGGTAAACTAGTGAAAGCTACTTAGGAGGTCAGATAGCTAAACGGCAAGCTAATGACGAATATCTACCCACGGCTAGTGACGATGCTGTGACAGTTACGCCGCCGCCGCCATGTGAAGTGGCAACAGTGTGCCACGGTCGCATCAGTACTCGACGGAGACAAGATTGGAGACAAATTGTCCGCATCTGCGGTTGCTACATTACCTATGCATACATATTCGTCTAACACTTCAAGAGTGTCACTACGTATTGTAAACTTCTGTTCGTTCCCTAGGCTGTTGAATGCAGAGAAAAATGTTTTGCAATTTTCTAGGTCACATAAAAATTTTGCTGCTACTAGTAACAAGCGACCATTCAGGATTTTATTTTACCACTACAATCTGTACTATCTCGCAAACTTTAAATTATCGTCCGGTCGCTTTACTTGATTGAGGTACGTCTTCAAGAATTTGACATTACTTTAGTTAAGGCTGTTCGGAATTTTATAGGTCTAGGCAGGAAATTCCACTGGAGTTCGAAGATGAGGGAAGAGCATGGCAGCTTGGGTTTGCATGCACGTTGTATCGAATTCAGGGGTAGTAGTATTAACGATTAGCTGCCAATGTCAACCATTACGTTAAGACATTACGCAGGCGCCAGCGATGCAAAGGGCCCTGATGAGACATTCCGGGCTGCTCAACCCCATACCAGCCTCGAATTTAGCCGTTTAAAAAGAGGAATAGACCTCCTGCACCCTGTTCCAATTTCCTCAAAGGGTAACAAAGATCGTTGTGGCTACTAATTATATTCTGCGCAACTCCGAAGCAAAACACCTGCCTAGTAGTAATGTGCTCCTGGAGTAAAGAGAAACAGCTTTTACGACGAAGCACAAGCAAGCCATTCTGAATTACATCCAAACGACCCATGAAAGGACAACTGCCAATCACACGCAGTCGAAGAGACTCATAGAATACAATCATTGCAGACATGATTGTCACGCACGTCATCGCTGAAAATAACTGGGACACTATTGTGCCCTAGGTGATCTTTGCCTAAAATACCGACGTCGAGGAGACTACCGGCGTGACGCCATTGTATCTTGCGTATAGCAGGGGCCTACGACTACTCGCGACGTGACGCTGCCATATGAGACAGAGGAGGATAGCACCGACGGTCCCGCCTACCTCAACCGCGCAGAGGATGCCTGATGACTTCCCAGGTTTTACATGAATACTGGAAACAAACAGGCGCCCGAAACCACACCCTACGATGACGTGACGCTGAGCACGAGCCGGAAGACCAAATTTTAGTATGGATAACCATTCGTCGCTGCAGACTAAGTGGAAATCTTTACAGCGGCACTTTGGCTCATACAATATTTTCTGCTACAACTGACAACTGGACCACGAAGTAATCCCCGGTGGTACATCACAGGACATCACAGGGCAGCTGCCTGCTGGCAAAGATCGTGCGTATTGTTCGCTGTAAACCCTAATAATCGCAGAGAACGCCGAATAATGTAACTTTATTATTTATGTGTATCCCTCACCGGCGATACTAGAACATCAAGGCGACGACTTTAAATAGAGAGTAATACTACGACACTCAAATCCCTTTTTCTTGCTGCTGGTTGCCGTCGACGTGCGGGCTTATCACTTTGTATGTGATGCACAGCATTATGTCCATGTTGTTTGTTTATTAAGGCGAAAACCTTTCTTCACTAGCTCATAAACTTGACCTCGACTCACAATGGGAATACTACTCCTCTAATCAGCAGCCTAGGGCGCTAAGCAACTACCCCGCGCCGGGCACTTGAGAGAGGTAAATTAATTCTATTTGCATTGCGTTCCTGCCGTCTCCAAGGCAACGTAGGACGTAGGGGCGCGACAAAGATGGATTTAGCCACGTCTTCAGATGGGAGAGCGACCAGCTACAGCCACAATTCGAACACTACCGCACGCCATTCACTGGCAGTTATGAAGGCGAAGCTGCGAAACCTGAGCTCAATATAGCCTCATATAGCTGCCAACGGGCTTTGGCCTTTTTGCTTCTAAGGGCTTGTAATACCTCACAGATGTTTTACAAGTAGTTTCATAGAAAATATTCCTTAAGTAGTTTTAGGGTTCGCCATGCCGCAAAGCAGTTGACAGGAAATCGTTAAGTACTCAGTCGACCAAACAACCTACTTCTAGTACTATTGCCAGTGTAGGATCGATTACCAAACACTATAATACTTTTAAATGGTTAAATAATTCACCAGTTATCCCAGAAATACGAGCTATAGCGGGCAAACGTAATCCGCAGACATCCATGGGCTTGATAGAAACTCCAGAATGGATGTAGTGATCAAGTTGGTTTATTGGATGCTGCTAATCGGAAGGCTGGGGGGGGGGGGGGGGGCGACGCTGCCAGCTATGCTTATAAGCGCTATCCACATCTGACGTGGTACATGCTGAGCTGTATGAATAATAGCGGCATCATTTGTTTTGGAGGCTTCCAAAGCACCAGTACACCAGAAAGCAGTGCCAGTGTCGACAGACTGAGGTCCCAAAAGCAACGTATACGTACACTAAGTCCGTGTTGTTTTCCTTCCGTCCTTGTACAAGTCGCGCTGTTCTTCAGAAAACGTACACTAAGTTTTTGGAGTTATGAAGTTACCACACATTCTGGTAGGTGTCGGTCGCTGACCAATATAGCTGTAAACAAAGCCAAAGAAGCAATTGAAGCAATTTAAACGGGTTACGGTAGCGTGCACAAGAGCGGCGAATGTAGTTTGCAAGGTGCGGGAGAGAAGTAGAAAGGGATCGACTGACGAATAGCTAGATGTTGACCCAGTGTTAGGCCCAGGCACCGCATGGCGATGGCATTTAGGATCAATGTGGTGCCAAGAACAATGCGCATCAAATAGACTAAGGCAGCATGGGTGGGAAAAACGTACATAAGACGAGGAGTGTCGGTTTACGACAAGGTCACTGGAAAATGTTGAAGACAGAACGTTGTAAGCGTTTCCCGCCGGAACGTCGTTGCAGAGTCAGCATGGATGAGCGGCATCAAAACAGGAGCTTGCGGATAGACTGTGGCAGACACTCGGATACTTTCTAGCGAATCACATGCTGAAAGTTCGAAGCCTGGTGAGATGGAAGCCCCTGAACATAGCGAATAAGGGACGGTTTTGTTCCACCTCCCTCTTGCCACCCTAATAGCCTTCTGTACCATGGATACTCCAAATCTGGCGGACGCAATCTACTGCCCCGCATTGAGACTTTCATAAGTCGCAATTCTGGTGCCGTATTTTTTAGTAAACAGTAGTGTGTTCAAAGCGGATAATATAAAACTTCCTCACTATTCCATCTCCGCTATTTTTGTTGCGTGAAAACCTACTCCTCTATTTATGTCTACTTCTGCACCGAAAGCGAAAAACGTGCCCCCTGTACACTTTGCTTCGGCTTTTGTTTATATGTTGCCCTCGTCCTCCCACTTCCAAGCGTTTGGCCGGCTTGAGGGAAACAGCAATGTAAACCAATCATGCATCGCTGCTGAAAAACATGGTGTTTGTAGCTACTGACAAAGTGACACTGTATGTTGCTCTCGTGTCCTAGCCTCCTGCTACGCCTCCGAATTTAAAAGATTTTAGTTTACAGTACTTTGTTCTTCCCCAAGAAAAATCTCGATGAAACATCCGCATGGGCTAGATCGTGAGCTGATTTCGAGGTAGTGTAGTCACTTCTGCATTTTATTGGCCACAAGGATAGATTTCACCTTGTTTTTGGGGGCATATGCATACCATGGAAACGCCTTCGAACGAATGAAGTTAGGACAAGCTGCAGCTCCTCGGTACCTGCGCCGACAACGCCTTCATACAGAGCGTTATTGGGTTTTACCTATTATATTAATCTTCACGCCATGCCGTTCCTGTGTGCAGGACAATTTACATACGTGCCAGCATGATGAGCCTCGTAGTCAGCCGTCTCCGATGCTTCCAAGCAACCTTATGATTAACGGCATCTCACTCGGTCGATTTAGACCACCGAGTCACCGAGGAATCTTGTCACTGCTTCATACGCACTGCGCACAGCTTTTCACTCGGATCTATATTCCGGCTTTGCCCAGGTTGTACCGAAAATTAAAATATAGTTATGAAATTCTAATCAAAGTTGCTTGAAAGTTGCCTGACGTTCCGTCATATAGCTCTAACGTTAATGAAGCATTCAAAATAGACATTGCACTAATGTTGCCTTGAATATTATAATAATGTTGTATAGTCTTTTATGTTGCATTGAAAATATTATTTTAGTATTAAAACATATGATATTCCAATGTTTTATTCTAAGCGTTAAAATAATATTTGCATCATAGCTATAAAGCAACACAGCACATATATTTCAAACCCTAAGTCCCAGTACTTTTGCCCTTTTTCTTCCAGTGACCATGCTTTTTAATAACACTTCTTTACAACTAGAGCTTTGAAACGATGCCAGATGTAGAATGCAAGCACAGCCCTAATATTTTGTGAGAATGATTTGATTATTATCCATTCACGAATATGACACGTTGCACGCCCGTCCTTGGCTTTATGATATTTGTTCAAATGTGAGATTAGGAGTGTGCTCTATTATGGAGTTGTACTGCATTGTGTCGTGAGCATGCTGCGTACCACGGAAAACTGTGGGTCTTTACAAACGCGTGCGAAGCTATTCTACATTTTCAGGAATGTTACATTTATGTAGCATATACATTAGATTTATATTGTTCAATCGTTTATCGACACACTATGCCAACTTAGTATATAACAGTGCTAAAGCATTAGAAAAAGGGATATTAACAACATCAAAAAAAGTTCGGCTCAAACAAAAATGTAATATTGATCTAATATTTCGGTGCACCTGGGCGCGTTTCATTTTTAACATCCATTCACACTTTAAATTGTTTACAAAATATCTTGAACAATCAAGCGTCCTCTAGGTCATTTAATCAGTGAATTGTTTCTGGGACCTCTGACATCCCTCGCTGGTGTCCGCAAATGCATCAAGTACATATCGGTGTTTACCTCCTGAACCAATGTTATCCGCCATGTTTGCTATCTTCATGTATTACCAAATGGTTTACACTATAATCAGGATTGAATAAATAACGAATCTGAGCAGTAGCGACAGCCGTACCGCTAGAGCACAGCACAAGATCCTCGCGTTCGTTGTCAAAGATACCAGTTTTGCAGTTCTGAATCAGGCTTTAATTTCTGTGCAAAAAAATTACTAAAAATACTTGCAGCTAAACTTTGTACAGAACAAACTGGATGCTACGATTCACAATATAACGACTAGATAAGAGTAATTCACATAGGCATATGTAAAACCACGGAATGATCAACAAAGCAGTCGCGACTATACTACGCTTCCCCGGGAGCTTCACCTCCCAAGCATATTTTATGAGTATATCGGAGTGAAGGCTTCACATCTGTGAGATTACTCATTCGAGCTCTGTCACACTGAGAGAAAACATGTACTAGTGTGTAATGAAAAACGCTACAAACCAGATCCAACTCTTAGTTTTCGAAATGGAACGAATGGTGGCTAATTACCCAATACTATGGGGACCGGGGCTGAGCATGTGGTCTTTTTATGAAAGCTTCATATCAAGATGCCTTCAGTGTCCAAATAAAGATCATCCTTACTCTCATTCTTAAGCACTGTTTTTTTTCTTCATATATTGCTAAGCAGCTAAACTAACATTTTTCGGCCTCATTTTTTTGGCCGAGGTACATTCGTGATGTGTGTTCTTTTTTTTGGCTATTTATAGTTCCAAACACCTTGTTTACTTTAAAACTGAACTCTGTCACCCAGTGCGTGAATACAGGTAGAATCTGTTAAATGTTTTAGAGCATTGAGATCAGGTAAGACCGCCAATAGCCAGAACGCATGTTCAGTAATCAGGAAAGCATAACTTCCATGCTAGCAAAGTTAAAAATAACATTCACAGTTTTTCGAAATCATTATTCGTGTTTTCTTTATTTCTCATCTTCAGCAAGCGAACATGTGTATGGCACTGAAACTTTGCTGTTCGCGTCTCAAACGCAAACCTGTGGAGTATTTAGTGTGAATCTATATGATGGTAAGTACTAACTGCCATTTCTTGTTTCTATAAGCAGAAGGACTGGTAACTTTTTAAAATCTTGTTAACGTGTGTTGTAACAACCACTTAATAGTGGTTGTTTCAGTCACGCATTCCGGCAAACTAAATTCTTTAAGATAAAAATCTGCGAAAAAATGTTGTTTATCATCGCCAAAATAAAGAAATATATAAAGCACACAGTCTGCCACAATAGATCAAACATCAAACATGCATTATCCCAGAATATGTTTAGACCACCAGCAAACTTTTGAAGAGAAGGCAATACAGTGATTTCGTTCTAAAGAGATCTGAATAAAATTGTAAACCATGTAGACTAGCGCGTTCTACATAGGTTTGTAAGCTAAATGGAGTAAGACGGAGATTCTACCACGTTGACAAAAAACGAGCGCAAGTGAGAACAAACTTGGAGAGATGGCAAGGATGTATGCGAAGATTAATAAGGTGAGTTCGTGTTGAAAACATCAGTTGCAGCAGCGCCTTGTCTATGTTTATTTATTTGTTTCGTCCTGTTTAGTTTGCGCCATGTATCTACTGATATGATGTACCAACTAGGCCAACAGTCGATTCTTCTGAAGTAAAGGAAACACAAGCGAAGGTTCCGCCTAACTGGCGAGTACAAGCATTTGCAAGCAACCTAAAAAAACATATGAAAGCAGCAAATATTCACAGCTTAGGAAAAGATAAAAGCAATGTCGATATTAAATTTTCATTTGTACTAACATTAGTCATCACTGAGACGAAGGGACCTATTGAAATAACGCTTATGAAAGAATGTCTCCTACAGGTTTCTTCATATAAACACAATAATTAGTGATGTGCGAAGTTTTCTCTATATATATATAATATTTAATCACTAAATATTGTGGGAGGTAGCATAATAAAGCATTTAAGCGCAGCAGGACAGTTTAGCACATAACATAGTAATTGTGGATGAGGTATTTGGCAGACCGCAAACCGCAGGGGAATAAATCTACCTAAATATGGCTAACATCACAGTTTATTTTTATAAAAATGTTAAAGCAAAATTCACAATATTGCTTTCCCCAATCATGACTTACACACCTTCAATACGGTAAAATAAGATCAGTTGCTGGGCTAGGTGGAGCATATCAACTAAAAGGATAGGTTCCACGGCGCTAACAAAGACAAAAACACCACTAGACATTGCCAGGAGTTAGCGCCCATCCTGTCCGTGTCCATCTATGTATTCGTCTCTGGTAGCGCAGTCAAACCTTTCATTTTAGTGTAGGTAATAAATAGGAACACATAATTAGAAAAAAATGACACAAAATTAAAAGCCTTTGAGGGAGTGTCTCAAGCAATAATGGCAGCTGCGTGGGGTGCCATTGAAGCTAAGAGTATTGCTAATACTGCTGGATATCAAAACCACGAATGTAATATTTTAGGTCTTGTAGAAACATAATTATGCAGGAGACTAAGCAAGCAGATAACATCCTCTGGATTGACTTGTAAACACTCCTGCGGCATCTGAAGATATAAAACGGCAAAGAAGTAAAAAAGCAGAAATATCTTAATATTTTGCTTTCTTTTTTTCATTTACGAAACGCATTGTGAAGCAAGAAATACGGCCACCGCAGCCTTGCCTGAACTATAACGTTCGACCTGATAGTAAGACTTTACTAAAGTTCTTTACAGGGTTTTTTCTCTGCAGGATAGGGGAAGGTCTTCGTAGTTTTTAGAGGTTAAGAACTTTGGGTTAGGCTGCACAATGCGGATGTCGCACTGGGGTCAAGGAGGCGAGGCTGTTCAAAAGGAAAGCTAGACGTTGAATTGAAACATCATAATAGTACTGTTTGATGAAAATAACAGTAAAAATATAAGGCATCTTTTCATGTAGGAGGCCATTGCGCGCAGATTTATAAAAAATGGCTGGTTACCGTACAATAATAAAGGAATCAAGTGATATGGAGGTGAGCTGAAATGCTGTGGGGAAGGATGAAATCGTCAGTAGGCGAAGAGCACATAACTACCAGTCTGGTGTTGAGGCGAAACTCTTAGAGAAACGGCGGGAGCACCTGGCAGGAGTTCGCTGCATTATGACGTCGCGGCTACTGTTCAAGAATCCATCAGTCCTTCAGTGGGCGTAGACCAAACTTCTCCAGTGCCAGCGTAGAGGTTGACTTTCGGCATTGAGTTTGAAACAGTCACAAAAAATAAGAGCAATGATCTTGTCACTGCCCCAAATACCACGCGTAGGCTTAGAAAGCTTGCCGATAAAAAATGGACAGTGGTTTGTGATTATCCCATAACGCTACTGTCGGCACGGAAAGTTTTTTTTTCTTCAGAATAGGCTGAATACAATGCAGAGAATCAAGACAGAAACCTAAGGACGTTCGAAAAATTGGTGGAATTATGATGCAATCGTTCTGTAGGCGCTATAACAGGAAATGTTAATCTGCTATTGAAAGGGGCAGAAAATATTAATATAATTCATAAGCGGACAATGAAGCCAATGGCTATTTGCCGAAACCTCTGCATGATAACACAACGAACAATAGCGCATTTACAAGACAAGTCTCTTACAGTCTGAAACTCAAAGTAAGCTGGCTTTACATAATCAGATACCTTGCTGATGCAAGATATTTCGATGCGAGAGACGTGTAATCACAATTCTCAAGTGTATATAACATGCGCAGAGAGGAACCAGAGCCAAACGTTTGGGAGCTCACCATCACATTACCACGATATACATTTGAAGGGTGCATGAGCTCCGATCTTGATGGTTTAACGTGACAGCGTTAACCGCTTCCATCTGTGGGTATTGTGATGTTATATATGGGCCCAGGTCCGTTCAGGAGCTCTGGGCAGGTAGCAGAGCAGGTTCACAGACACACGGACGTTTTTCTTTTCTTGACCAATTAACGTAACTGGCAACAGACATGCATACAGCCTAGCTTATCCTAATAGGATATGTCCCAACACAAAACCGTCCTACTTCTGGTTTTCCGCTCGTGGACTAGATGCCGGTGCAGGCGAGTCCGCCGGTGCTCCGTTCACGCCAGTCGCCCGAGGACTCGGTAGCGCGGCAGGCCACGCTCCGGCGTCTGTGTCCGGCGTCTGCTTCACAGTCCGGGGTACTGCGGTGTACCGCGGGGTACCGCGTCACGCCCGGGTACTGCAAAGTGCGGCACCAGTACGGCAGCACAAGTGTGGCGGCCAGGCACGATGGAGCTGGGCAGTACCAGACCCCGGACCAGGTGCCCGGCAGGTGCTGGCGAGCCGGCCTTGTACGCCAGGCCCAGGACGATGAACTCCGCCGCCAGCGACGCCCAGGAACGTCCGACCCGTTCGCTTGTCGGAACAAACTCACGCGCACTGGCCCGCCCCGCACGCGGCCACACTTCACTTCCTTTCGAGCCACCCGCACACTCGCCACAATCACCATCATCACAACCTCCCCCCGTTCCAAGACAGTTTCTTGCAATTGTTCTGGCGCCGGGAGGGGGGAGACGTGGCGGGGAATAAATGCACAAACTACACAAATAACCACAAAGCAGAAACACACAAAAATTCGTCACAATCCACACACCATTCACAATCCACAATGCAACACACGAGTTCGTTTTTTTTTTTTTCTAAATCCCGTTCCAGTCAGCAAAACACACTACTACACCTTTCACACCCGGCTCATGTAATCGGCACCAACGTTATCGCTCCCTTTTATATAGTCTATGCTGAAGTTGTATTCCTGGAGGAATGAACTCCACCGCAACACTCGATTGTTCATATGCTTCACGGATTGCAGGTACTGGAGCGGCTGGTGATCAGATTGGATGGTGAAATGTTTGCCATACACATAAATATGAAACTTCTGCACTGCCCAGACAAGAGCTAGACATTCTCGCTCAATCGTTGAATAGCGTGTTTCTCGGGGCAGCAGATTGCGTCTAGCGTAGGCAACTGGATGTAAAATACTATTGTTGCCCGTTTGCACCATCATCACATCTGGGCCGACTTTTCCGGTTATAATACAGTTTCTGTTCCTGACGTGCTCGTGCTAGTTGTTCGTGAGCAATCTGGCACGTATCCTCCAAACGGTTTCTGAGCTCGACGAGGTAGGTGTACGTTGACCGAGTATCTCCATCGATATGCTGATTGGTCCAGAGCTCCTTCAGTACTGTTAGTGGTCCTCGCACATGACGGCCGTAAATCAACTCAAAAGGAGAAAACCCAAGGCTTGCTTGTGGAACTTCTCGGTATGCAAACAGTAACGGTGCCAGATACCGATCCCAAGACCTAGGTTTTTCTTGGCACATCCTCTTCAGCATAGTTTTCAATGTTCCATTGAACTTCTCCACAAGACCATTTGCCATGGCATGGTAAGGTGATGTCTTCAGAAGCTTGATGGAAAGAAGACGACCAACTTCACTCATGAGCTCTGAGGTGAACGTGGCTCCTTGATCGGTCACCATTTCTTTCGGTATGCCAATGCGGGAAAACATCTCAACGAGCGCTTCAGCAACATGCACAGCATCAATAGCTGGAAGGGCGACGGCGTCTGGGTACCGTGTTGCGAAGTCAATCAAGGTGAGCACATATCGGTTTTCTTTATCAGCCGTAGGTGACAAAGGTCCTATGAGATCGACGGCCACTCGTTCGAAAGGAGTGGTAATCAGTGGCATGTTGCCTAAAGGGGCAATGCCAACTTTGCCTTTCGGTGTTGTTCTCTGACACTTATCACATGACTTAACGAATCTTTAACATCTCCATGTATGTCAGGCCAATAAAAGTCCTGAAGTATACGATCAGTAGTACGTCTGATCCCTTGATGTCCGGCCATAATACTTTCATGTGCTATTTGTAAGACTGATTGCCGGAGTTTTTGTGGAACAACAACCTGCTTGAAGATCCTTCCCGATGTCATACAGTAATATCGATAAAGAATATCCTCTTCTTCACAAAAATGGTACGAATTACCTTTACCTGATCGGAATTCCTTATCTACCTTAAGGAATAGCCGTTTTAAGGATACATCTTTCTGCTGCTCTTCTGCTAACTGGTCCTTTGTCATGTCACAGAGAAGAATGGGTGGCACGCACAGCGGTGTTTTCTTTTCTGTTGGCTTGGCCAAGGCTGCAACACATCGTCTAAAATTCACAGGTCGCTCCTGTTCTCGGGAATCTTGCGAGGTATGAAGCTCTAGGCTGCTTGAGGTCATCCAGTCGTGATTGGGATCATCTGGGGCCCTGACACCTGGTATATTCCCAAGCACGAGATCATACAAGGGCCGCTTCATGCAAAGCGCGGTCACCTCGCCTTTGAAATATGGCGTGTCCACTGGTACTCTTGCCAACGGTAACTGGGTTACCGTACCATTGACAAGTACTATCCTCTCGGTCTGCCCTGTGAAGCAGTTCTTTGGGACCAAACCCCGGCGGAAAATAACAACATTACTACCAGTGTCTCGAAGCACGCACACTTGTTTCCCCATCACAAACCCTTCTACAATGGGCATTCTTCCTGTTGAATTCTGAGGTGCGTCTTTACTGACCTGCGCCCAACTGCTAGAGTCGGATGGGCTCCGGGCCGTATGCCAGTCAAGATGATCAGCACGTTTGGGAGCCTGAATTGCAGAGCATGCGGCACTCTGTTCTTCCTCTTGGTGTCGATTCCTGCAGTTTTCGGCCTTGTGTCCGACCTTTCCACACGAGTTGCACTTGAGCACCGGTCTAGTGGACGTGCGGCAATCGGAAGCCCGATGTCCTGGACGATTGCATAACATACACCGCAACTGGGGTTTATTCGGCAGGCTGACGGAACTCTTGGTATGAGGTTTCTCTTCGTCAGGGACTTTACCGATGTTCGAATAGTTCTGAGCTTCCAAGTATCGATCGGTTGCGTCTGCTATGATGTCGAGTGTCTTGCACTCCCGTTCTTTCAGAAACACAACGAGTTTCGGGTGGCAACACCGCAGGAACTGTTCACCGATCACATGATCGCGCAGGTCTTCAAATGTCTTGGGAACACTCGCCATTTCGATCCAATGGTCGAAGTAACCCGAAAGCCTGGCGGCTAACTGCCTTCCCGTCTCGCCATCTTCTGCTCGAGCTTTTCGAAATTTCTGACGGTAACCTTGAGCCGTGAATTTAAAGCGCTGCAGAAGGGCCTTTTTGACCTTTTTGACCTTTTGATAATCTAATGAATCTGCAGCTGACATCCTGCCGATCATGGTCAAGGCTTCCCCAGTTAGGCACATACTTACGGCCATCGCCCATTTATCTTGAGGCCAGTTCTGTCCCACTGCCACACGCTCAAACCGTTGCAAATAGGCATGCAGGTCATCTCGTCGCTCGTCAAATAGGGGTAGCAGTTTTTGAGGGTTGAAAAGCTGTACTTGTGGCGCTGACACTATGGGCTCGATATCATCTGTCGTGTTGCTCCTCGCTCCTTCTTGGAGTCTGAGTTTCAATTCCAAGATTTCTTTCTCTCTCTCCGCGGCTATGCGACTTTGCTCTCTTTCAGCAGCACGTTCGGCCCTTTGCTCCGCGCGTTCCTTATCTATCCAGTCTCTCAGCTCGGAGCCTGAGAAACCCAGCTGAGCGCCCAACGCAGCTAGACGCTCTAGGTCCATCTTTGCTCAAACGTCGCGATGCGTGTGAACCCGTCCTCGACTCTCTGCCCTGTCTCTGAATTATTAGTTCCTTGAATCTACTAATTTCTAGGATCCTGGCAGGCTCGCCAAATTGTGATGTTATATATGGGCCCAGGTCCGTTCAGGAGCTCTGGGCAGGTAGCAGAGCAGGTTCACAGACACACGGACGTTTTTCTTTTCTTGACCAATTAACGTAACTGGCAACAGACATGCATACAGCCTAGCTTATCCTAATAGGATATGTCCCAACACAAAACCGTCCTACTTCTGGTTTTCCGCTCGTGGACTAGATGCCGGTGCAGGCGAGTCCGCCGGTGCTCCGTTCACGCCAGTCGCCCGAGGACTCGGTAGCGCGGCAGGCCACGCTCCGGCGTCTGTGTCCGGCGTCTGCTTCACAGTCCGGGGTACTGCGGTGTACCGCGGGGTACCGCGTCACGCCCGAGTACTGCAAAGTGCGGCACCAGTACGGCAGCACAAGTGTGGCGGCCAGGCACGATGGAGCTGGGCAGTACCAGACCCCGGACCAGGTACCCGGCAGGTGCTGGCGAGCCGGCCTTGTACGCCAGGCCCAGGACGATGAACTCCGCCGCCAGCGACGCCCAGGAACGTCCGACCCGTTCGCTTGTCGGAACAAACTCACGCGCACTGGCCCGCCCCGCACGCGGCCACACTTCACTTCCTTTCGAGCCACCCGCACACTCGGCACAATCACCATCATCACAGGTATACCTGTGGAGTGTTGTCCATGAGCTTGCGCTCTCAAGCTCAATACCCCATGAATCGTTGAGCCTTTACGCTACCTAAAATATACTACTTAGCCTGGTCATCGCCATCCTCATGCCACACCTTACTAACCCACTGAGGGGCAGAGGCATTTTCTCATCCCTCCAATTTATGCTGTCCTATGTAACTCGCAGCCATTTCTTCGTTCAAATTCATAACATATTCAACCTACCTACTATTATGCCGCCCTTTCCTTTCTTGTGTTCCCTTCGAATCAACTCTGGCACCCTATGGACTTTTGGTTATTTTGTATTCGCTTTAGAAGACCTACCCGCGCCACTTCTTTTGCTATATTGCCGTTAGCAAGAAGTCATTTATGTTATTTATAACAAATTTATTTACATAAACACTGCCACCTTGGTTAGGTCAAAGCCTGTAGGGCTCTAAATATAGCAATGAATAAAACAATTGCAATAGCATAAAATAAAGCAATTAACAAATCTTCCATAGGGCACTGATATGTCACTTGCTAAGATAATAACTTATCCAACAAAAAACCCATCACCTTATGCGAAACGTCAGCCGTTATGGAGTTCTGTCGCATTAAATGTCCGGGTAGCAATATTCCGTCCTCTCACCGCTACGAACAGAGGGTTCGCGCCCCGTCCCCTCTAGGCGAACTGCACTGTAGTCGACGGAAGCTTTCAACTGTCTCCTCTTCCAGCGGAAATGCGCCTGCTTATATAGGTCAGGAATTTGCTGCCACTTGAGCTGTCCAATTTGGAGGCAGCAGTTAGAAGCAACCCAAGTGGTCTAACAGTGGGCTGTTTGTCAGCCGCTTTATATCTACAGCGGTGCGAGAAGGAGATGAGGGGGTGCTACAAACCTTTTTGCAGGGGGCTATGGCTCCTCAGAGCCCAGCTTCTATAGACTTGTCCAAAGCGGAATCCTCCTTCCGCTTCGCCACTGCTGGCGGCGCATCACCGTTGCTGGTAATGGAGTGTTTGAAGTTTGACGTCGGGCATCCGCCGTCTACCTGCTTGGCGTCTGTCATCCAACTGTGGAGCAGCCGAAACAACCTCAGCTGCACCTCGATTATGACAGCTCTCCCGCCGCCGGAAGAGGTCCCGAAAGGAGCCATACCTCCTAAGTGCCATCTGAAGCAGCCATATCAAATGTACCGTTCGCCGACCCCGGATGCTGCAGGCAGATGTACAGACGTAGGGTATTAGGGATGATGTCTGCATAATACCTCCACTCTGCAACCACTCGAAAATATCCCCCTCCTGATTTGTGCCGGTTAACCAAGCAAGCATTAAATTAGTCCGTAAGAGTTCTCTCTCTTTATGGCCACTTGTCGGGGTTAAGGCAGGAAGAGCTGCGAGAAGAACTGCACGGGCGATTTATTGGCACCACTCGTTTAAAATTTTCATGCATACTTTAGTGTGCCAAAACCGCAGCTGACGTTGCGTTAGGCAGACATAGGGTCGATAAGGTTTCAAAAAGTAGTATTCCAGGTAAACATAAATTATACCACTAAAATAAGCATAGCATAACCTCGAGCGAATAATTAGAATGCATCTGAAAATGAAAACATTATATGGCAAGAAAGTATACCTTTTTTAGTCCTGAAATATAGGCTGTGAGGAGCATCTGAAGCGGTGTATAAAGCCTCTGCTAAGCCCATCAGCATTCCCGTTTTCACAGCTCTTGCGGTAACTAATGTTAAAATTTTCAGTAGGTAGTGGTCAATAGACAGCGGTCACCCTCCATTCCCAATCGTGAGCTAGCAAAGTCGCATTAAATGCTTTGGATCCCCCTAAACAGGCACACTCCTCCGAGGCGCTTAACTACCTGCTTACGGATAACACAAATTGCGCTTCACCATTCTCATCGTTTTGGCTCACAAATGCACCCATACCTCTCTCACATGCGTCGTACTGAAGAATGAAAGCCTCTTGTTTCCTAGCGTCCTATTTCAACTTTATTACTTTCTCTTATTAAACTGTCCGTAGCGGACTCGCCATCTCCTAAATTCCTGGGATACAATGTTATATACCCATTCAACCCGACAAAGCCGCGTATGTCGAACTTGGCTCCGAGACTGGAATAATCGTTTATGGCAGCGTTCTTGGAGTCGAAAATTCTGCCGCAGCCCGTCCCGATCGCATCAGCAAGATACTCAAACCCTGCTCTTCCGAGCTGGTGCTTGCATGCATGGGAAGGCAACTCCGTTACTCACAGCCTGTTTAATATATCGCACAAATGACACCGGCGATCCTCCTTGCAATAGGAAAATACTGAAATGTCGTCGAGTTATGTTGGCGCGTAAGCCTCTCTCCCTGTCAACACACAATCTATTAGCGGAGAGAAGGAAAAAACGTGTTTTTGAGTTCGAATTTTCAGGTAAGATGAAGATTCATTACATTCGGGGCACTGTTGACCGTTTCCACTCATTCCTCCAAGTAAGGTATGTGGTAAAGTTCATCCTGGCGTATGTAACCTTCAGTGGGCAATTCAAGTAAACTATGTATCTGCTTAGATGGAAGTTCCGGGATGGTGTCATTGAGGAAATTAAGAAATCGTGCTGTGCCTCGCACCGACCTGGCCCCATTGGTGTCCCGATGACATAGTTGCTATACGTATTTAGCGCGTGTACAGCACGGCGAGCATAGGACTTAACGACACCCCAACCCTACTGACGTCCTGCGGCCCAGTGCAGGACAGCAGGACCAAAAAATGCTACGCCTGTTACGTAGTTAGGTCGATTGAGTACCATACGCGAAATGTTTTCCACAAATGAAATTTGACTGAGACGACCAAGTGAAATCAACACCACGAGAATGTTTTGCATTTTCCACGCGATGTGATCGGCGCCGGCGGCGGCCGCTACGGGATGATAATCCCGTAGCGGCCAGTCCCCCTTATGCTCATGACCAATTTTTATGAGGGCAGCAGCCACAACTACGGGATTCCGTACCCGCTTCCTACGAGAAATTGCAGGTTTCGAATTCGCTTCGGACTGAAGGCTTTTCTTCCTGTGGTGTTCACAGGCATTTTGCAGGATTTGTGATAGGATTTCACCGTTTCTGTGCCTCGAAAGGTGGACAGGGTGCACCAGTGTTGAGCTACTCTTTTAAGGCACGATAATTTGATCACAAACCAGCCATGTCTGGTGTCTTATGCAGGCGTAGAAAATGTTCATCAGACGAATTATAGGTCATACAGAGAATACATAGCATGCAAATAGAGAAAGCAGTTAACTAACGTCTGGCGCATATGCAATGAAACGTTCAAAGTTGGCGCACAGCTGATTCCAGCCGAACTAACGCTCAATTAGATTCTCACACATTTCAGCAACTAAACATATTTTCACGTTGGATGAGACGTGTGGTGGTGCATTCTGACGAACGGCACATTTATCCATAGTGAACGAAATGGCTATATGCTGTTTCATGCAAGACGAAACCAATCGGCATATTGGGAAACCCTTCCTAAATTATTTCTTTCTTTTACAGTATTACAATAATACAATGTTACAATTTTACAATATTTACAATATTTAAAGCACGTATGACGGACTCAATAGCATGCCCCGAGCAAAATCTTGTTCTGCAACATACTTCCCTATCAACTGTTGTCTTCTAAAATCAGCGTATATTTGCTAATTATTGGTATCAAATATTAACCAGCTGCGGCAGGTAAAACCGATGAGGGTAGACGTAATTCTGAGCGTTTGCTTCTACAAGAACGTTTTTTGATCTCTCGATAACGTAGCGATGTAGCGATTGGTCTAAGTGTCTTTTTTATAAAATTCGCACCTTCATAACGTTAGAAATGAGAGCAAAATGTCTGCTTCATATTCCCGACTGATGTCTCGGAAAGATATTCAGGTCGATGTTGTAAACAAGCTGCATTCATAGAATACATAGCCTCGTAACCGAAAAGCGTTGTGACATAGTTAACACTTGCTGCGTAACAGCCGCAATGAAGTGAGTCTCAACAGCTGTCAAACAGGGTTCACGACAAAATAATATATTGTTATGGTGTAATAAGAAAGGGGTGTTTGTTTTTAGTGCGGAGGCAGCGGGATAATAAGAAAGGGGTGTTTGTTTTTAGTGCGGAGGCAGCGGGACAAGCACCCAGACACCCACGCTTCTTCCTCCTCTTCTGCAACACCATCGTAATCCTTCATCGTCGTCAGTAACATTAAAATATGTCCATGGTATCGGAATCGACGACGCAACAATTAATGTTAACTATATTTGCTGCTTTGAGAGGGCAGGTTTGGTGAACCAACATTTTTGGTGCATGGCCCCTTTTCACAATCTCTTCCCCCAGAATAGCCGAGCACCAGGTCAGGGAAATATTGGAGCAATTGGAAAACGGTAGTTACCCGGCGGCACCGGGTATCGTGGCTGCTACCTCCCGAATGCGGGGTGCATGCCCCTCCACACGGCCACCGCATTCTTGCCACACTCACAACACAGCCCTTGCAGGACGCGCGGCAGCGATAATATCCTGCCGCAAGTTCGCTGCTCGGCGTTGCTCGGCGTTCTGCAGTCCTATATACTAAACCTGGGAGTCTATCCTCAAATTTTATTTTAAATGCTTCTATTTTGCTGACAAACCGTTTGCAGCTATTACCTAAAGCATACAGTTGCAATAATTTTGCATATTATAAAGAAAGGTAAAAAACACAAGCGTGTTATACTTATTTTCGTATTTTTGTTTCAGGAACTCCCATATGGTACGAACTGCGTTTGAGGGATCCTGAAAACACACAGGAACTTTTCATTAATCCTTGCATACAATATTTTCGAAATATTACCCATACGAGTTACCAAATTTACTCTGAAGAATGCCGCAGCGTATTCCCACTCAAGAAGTCACCATAAATTTCAATACGTTTTGCCGGACACTTGCCAAAGCTTTTAAATGAACCTGCTAAACTGCGAATGGAAGTGATGCTGCTTTTCTGAGGACCCATTGTTTCATTTTGCCCATTGTTTCGTTTGTGTTTTGTCATCCTAATTTAATTCTGATGTCTTAAGTAATAAAATCCAATCTCCAAAATTTAAACCACACATTATGCAGCTATTTATTTATCTACCAATATTCGCAATTTACATTTTGACCCTGTGCATTTAGACTGCTTAGGCACAATTAAGATTGCGGAAAATTTAAACACGGGAATTTTTCATGCATGCACACGTAGGGTTTGCAATATAAATCGAGGAGTTGATTTTGTACAGTTATTAGCAAGCTGCCTTTTTGGTATAAGTGGACATGTGCAGTATTTCTAGGGCACTTTCGGGTTTCTGAAAAACTTTACAATTTAATTGTTGGATATATCTTGTTAGGAGGAAGAGGGTAAATTAAAAATCTACATTTTGATTTAATAAAGCTAGGCTTGAACTACAATTCACTACGAAAATTGTGACAAATATTTTTTATAATATGCTTAGCAAGGCTTGCTTCTGGGCTAGCAGGTTCATATTTTCAAGGCGGAATCGTTATAGCGGACACCAGAAGCAGTCGTCCTGTTGTGTTCCGCAGGAGAGTGTTACGCCTGAGAAGACGTCTACAAAGGAACGCAGGCCGAAATTTGTTGGATCTGCAGACCTACCCAACCAACCTGCGCTAGAGGGAGAGCACCAATATATTACCCGTACCTGTTTTACACGACACAGAAAAAATGCGGAGGGCCCTATTTCCTGACACCGATCTCACTGGCACCCCATCAACGGTGTACCTGGTTGATAGCAGTAGTAGAGGCAGATATGTATGTCGCAGCGCCATAGTATACTGCCACAGCTATGGCGAAATGCTTGGGGACAGCATTGTACGATGGGATAATGGGAATTTTGCCAGAGGCCTGTAAGCCATCAGACACAGATAGTAATTGGAATAAATCTGAGGGCATCGCTAAGTCATTTCCTAGTGTAGAAAAATGCGATGTGGTTAACGTAAATAGAAAAAGTGAAGGCCTATAAGTGAAGGCCAAAGGCAAAGCCGGTTAACGCAGTAGAGGTACGAATAAAAAACTGTTGTTGCATCGTAATTTGCCCGGAGACGAAGGTAGCAAAGATGGAGCTCCTCAAGATTCAAGAAGACCTTGAGGATCTGCAAATTGCAGGATCCCTAAGACTATCCGGCAGGGTAAAATAAATTATGTTTCAAAATTGGAGGGTAAGTGAAATAGAACAGATGAAGACATTGATTGGAGATATTGTGTTGAAGCTCGCTGATGGTGTCACTCATTGATATCTACAATTTTTCGACTGGATGTTTTTGGCACTGTTGTTTGTTTTGTTTTGTTTCCGAAGTGGGCAAGCTGTCATGATAAAAAAAAAAAGGTGATTGAACTGAATTTATCATCTTGAACCTTTGATTTTTTCCTTGCTTGTACGGGCAACAGCGCAGACTTTAGTCCTAGGTGTTGAATTCCTTAACGTGTTTCTGTGTTATGTGCGAAGAGCAGCACTGTGTTATTTTCAATGTGGGTATGAGATTTCTTTATATAATATCAAAATATCAAAGTCGCGTTTAAATTTTTTAAATTGGTGCAATATTCGACTTTTGGCAATCTCACCGAAAGAATATCACACTAATGCACTAAATAAAATGTTGACAACGGTAGGTATCCACGCCCAAGTTTCTTTAGGTGGTATGGTAAAATGCGCAACCAAGAGGAAGACTTGTGGAGCGCTGAAATGAGTTCTGTTTTCAGCTGACGTCCGCGAAGCAAAGAAAATACTCGGCATTGCTTTTGACAACAAGCCCATTCATAGCTCTTAGAATGTAATAACTTTAGCGTTCGGCTACGCTTAAATTAAAGCAAATGCAGAACTTTCTATCTACGGAGCAAAATCCCCTAAAGTAATCTCTCGACTAAAAAAACTTGGTCTAAGAATTCAGCAACAGCTGGTCATGGAGGCGATTATTCTGGAACAATCTGGTCATATATCATGTAACAAATAAAAAAAGCTAGGCGCTGGTGTTTTGAAATGGAATAAAAGAACAAAACAATCTAGCGATATTGGAATAGAGCACTTTGAAAGCCTGCGCAGTGCTGGCGTCATTGTCTCTTGCTGAAACTTTAAACACGCATTGAGGCTTCATTTTTCTTCTTGCTAGCAAAGACAATAAAGGTCGACTTCAAATCAGTGGCATGCCTTTACTGGCAAAAATGTTACTCGTATTTCGGTAGCGTGTTTCAGTAAGTCTGAATTCTGCTGCTCACAATAAAAAGAAGCGCTCTCTCTCGAACAAAGTCATGGAATGTGTAGTTCCTGGGCTAATCGGACAAAACGACTGTATTCATTGCCTCTTAAATTTTGTATGCTGCCTACATCACTTTCGCACTGTGCAATGCCTCCAGTACAGGCTCCCATCATGCTGTCATAAGACTTATGCACAAGTCAATTTCTTTTCATCACCGAGAAAATGTTAAATTGAAATTTACTTGAGCTGGTAGACAAGCAAATACAAAAAAATATTACAAAGGCTACCATGAGTGAACACGGCACGACGGGCTCTGGATAACATATACTCGAGCTGTTAATTACATTTCCGTTTGAACAGCTGCTTACCCAGATGTTGGAATTTGGCGTCGTAAGTGAATGGATTACCACTTTCACCCGTCATCGTCGCTCCAAATAGCATGGTAGGCCCTACTTTGTCTATGAAAGATGGTTGTCTCTTTTTAATTATCAAATGGTGGTGAATGACACTAAAAAGAAACAGGAGCAAACCAGAGGGCATTGAAGCTGTATATTCTTATATTGAACCGGCAGTAATAGCTTTAGGAACAATGCGAATGCACTTGCAATCAAGTACCCTCGTGGCGTAGATGGCGCCTGTTGTTTTCCGTTGACGTTGTGGCTATTTTTTTTGTCACTCTTGCTAGGTTTCATGTGCAAAACATTATGCGTTATTGACGCAAACTTTCGGTTGCGTAGCGGTTAATTTGTTAATTAGTGCATTTGACAGAATGTGAAAGTAACACAATTGTTTATTACAAGTCTATAAAAGATGGTTGCCTCTTTTTAATTATTGAAAGGTGGTGAATTACACTACAAAGAAACATGAGCAAGCCAGAGGGCTTTGAAGCTGTATATTTTTATATTGAACCGACACTTATAGCTTTAAGAACAATGCGAATGCCCTTGCCATCAAGTACTCTCGTGGCGTATATGGCGCCTGTTGTTTTCCGTTGACGTTGTGGCTATTTTGTTTTGCCACTCTTGCTAGGTTTCATGTGCGAAAAATTATGCGTTATTGACGCAAACTTTCGTTTGCGTAGCGGTTAATTTGTTAATTAGTGCATTTGACAGATTGTGAAAGTAACCCAACTGTTTATTAGAAGTCTATAAAAGATGGTTGCGTCTTTTTAAATATCGAAAAGTGATGAATGACACCACAAAGAAACACGAGAAAATCAGAGGGCATTTAAGCTGTATATTTTGATAAGGAGCCGGCAATTATAGCTATAGGAATGATGCGAATGCACTTTGTGGCTAATTTTAGTTGCCACTCTAGCTTGGGTTCTTATGCGACAAATAATGCAGGAGGTATTGGGGCCATATTTTGTGTGCATTGCTGTTAATTTGATCATTGATGCATTTGCGGAATGCAGAACTAGCACAACTGTTTGTTACTCGTTTATATCACGGTAGAAGACTATACGATAAAAACAGCCACGAAAAGTTGCACAATATCATAAACTATTCCCTACGAAAATGCAAAATAAGAGCAAACTTTATTGTGTGAAAGCAGTCTTCAAAGAAGCTAGGTTTTTCAGACGCAAAAAGGAGAAGAAAATGTTCTAATTTTATCCCTTTTACTAAATTCAATTTGGACGCGTTGAACCGTTGAAAACACTTGACACATAACTGTAAACAGGCACTTAAATGAAGCGCCGAGTCAACAAATCAATAATAAAAACAAACGAATGTTTTCCTTATTCAGTTGTATGTAGATTACATTTTTCCAGATACTGCAATTGTGCTCCGTAACAAACAAATATGCTCGCAGATCGCTTCCGCAGTGGCTTCTACTTTTTCCTTTATTTCTTTGTTTTGGGCCACCTTGGTCATTTATCCCAATAATACGTTCTTGGTGTGACCAATAGAGAATCATTAAAGAATTTGTTTGTGTGTTTTGTAGGGTTTAACGTCTCAAAGCGACTCGGGCTACGTGAGACGCCACAGTGGATGGCTCCAGAATTTTCGGTCACCTAGGGTTCTTTGACGTACACTAACATCGCATAGCAAATGGGCGCCTTACTTTTTCTCCACCAAAAAGCAGACGCCGGGGCCGGGATTTGGTCCCACATCCTTAGGAACAATAGCCGAGCGCCGTAACCACTGCGCCACCCCGACGGGGAGAACCATCAAAGGAATTATTTAGCCATTGTCACGAATAGTGTGACGTTGTGGTTACAAAACTGTAGGAAACAATCGAATAGATTGTGACGTCACTAAAATAAACGCTTTATTGTGATGACTTGCGCCGCGTGAATAAATTAGGGAATTTGACAGCGGCGACAGTCATCTGCAAACGGTAGATATTATCAAAATGACCCAGGCTATAAGTCCTAGTTTTTTAATGTAAATTTGTTTCATTGTCATCTGTGCAAACTTTCTTTATTGCTGCCTTAAGGTTCACTGAATATAGATGCAGAAAACCTCCAAACGCTTCACAGAAAAAATACGTTTAAAGTGACAGGAAGCTAGGATATAACCACAAATTGGTGCAAAGAGCTATTCCTATGATTCTAAAGCCGCATTTTGTTTTATATATCAAGAGCGAAATAAATGATCAGTTTGCAAGCATAAGTGTAAATTAGAGCATTTTGGTTCTTACAAAACCAAAAAGCACAAAAAACAACTCCTTACAGTGGCACTTGTTATCTTGACGTCACTTTAGAAATCGATCAAAAAGCAATTTTGAATACCATCAAGCGAAACATACTTAATTAAAGCTTCAAAAATGCTCGCTACGAATGGTGTAAAATGAAACTATCAATTAACTGCCTAAGTCTATTTCAAAGTATGCACCGAAGATTAACCGAGGCAGCAAGGTGGAATATAAAACCTCATCAGAATATGGTGTCATCATCCATTCCGCTTGGTATGAGAAACATTGACCTATAAAAGCTGTACTGGTTTCTAACTTTTTATTTTACAGTAGCAATCAGTCTTCGCATGCCTGAACATCGCATAAGTGGGAAATATACAGCTCTTCTCTCGAGAACGTAGTGCTGAAATGAATGTCTGTCGTCACAAATCTAAATATCTCTAAGCCGAGCAGACAATCACCGAAAGTGTAGTAACAAGTATTTGTTAGGCGCAGACGCGCTCAAGTGTGATTCAATAACCTTGTCTTGCTTTCAGTTCCTATATAGCAGTTGGTACTTCAACCCGGCTTTTGAAGCTAACCTTTCTACAATGAACAGAACAAAGCCACATTACGCTTTGTCCGTAGTTTTTCTTGCTTTCCTTTTCACCTTTCTGCAACGTACAGCGACCAGTGAGTGGATTGAGCCGGAGGACCTCCTCAAGGTAAAACGTGCTTTCAATTTTACTCCATGAAAAATTCGCATATTTGTACAACTTTGTCCCACCAAAGTATAAATTTTCGGCAGCGCATATGCCACGTCAAGCGACACATAAGCGTTGAAGTATTACAAATCAATTACTTTGTCTCAACGATTGCTGTTTCGAGACTATTCTTTAAGACTTTTAGTTTTGAAATGGTCTCAAAACAATCTTCACCGCTTGAAAGAGTTTCAAGGCCAGGGAGACTGCTGAAGCCTGGCTGCTCTTAAAAATAAATCTACTACCAGCGACAGTATTGCCTAGCTGTTGGTAAAGTTTATACCGGAGGGCTTATTTCCTACACAACGAAGCGCTAGAATCTCAAATAACGATGTTGGGGAACGTAAATATTACCAAATAGTGTAACCATATATACAAACTTCTTTCACACCTTAACAGCGTTAGGAGCATGATCCGGAACGGGTATGCCAGTACGGTACAGACAAGCCTAAATAATTATGTAAGCGAAATATAGAAAGTGTGGTTTAATTTAGCACAAATGATTGCATACACAGAAGTTGAAGCGATAAAAATAAAGACGCGAAATTTCAAACACATACTGCTCATGAAAGCGTCTCCGTGGTTCAGACACAAAACTTTTCATTGTTCAGTTATCGGCAGGAGCGAAATTCTTTTGGAGACCACAGGTTCCACAGAAAAATAATTGTGTTGTAGGTATGTGAACAATTACAGTGTCAATAAATTTAGAATTAGGTTCTGTGAATGTGCGAATGACATATACTGTAGGGCAGCCAGGGTACCACTTTTGTGTACTTCATAAATTTCTGATAATTCCCAAGTGGTGTCACCTGCCCTATAGTATCCGGAATCGCACAATCACAGAGTCAATCTCTTCTTACATTGGAACAATAGTTGGATACAACCTAAAACAGATCACACATACGGAACGCAAACATCTTCATTCCAGATATTGCAGATCTAAAGCTTTCTGAGGTGGCCTTCTTTTAGATGTATTCTTTCCTAAACAAATATTCCAGGTTGTGATGAAATCAAGGCTCTGATTGAAGCTTATAAATTTGTAGAAAGGAAGAATCCTTCACCCAGAAGCCGTAAAGGTATTGGGCAAAATGGTATTTAAATACAGCATTTAATTTGAGAATGGGTACAAAGGTGGCTCCTACCTGTGCTAATACCTTCATATATAGCACTGAATTTGAATTTTCGCTTGCTTTCCCTATTAAGAGCACCTAATACAAATGATACCTGGATGATATTTTAACATCGACTGACACAGAACTATTCCTCCTGAATATGATTCGGACGTTCAATCTCTTTCACCGCAACGTACCCTTCATGCACATGTATTCCCCCCCCCCCTCCAAAAAAAAAACAAATTTCTAGAAGTAGACATTTCGACGAATAAAGAAGAAGAAGAAGAAAGTTTGTTTATTCATGAAAACAGGTATTACATAAATGCTTAAGAGTACCGTATGCAGCAAACCAAAGTTTAGGCAATCAAACTAACATTTTCAGAGCTGTCATATTCATTAATCAAAAACAAGCATCCATAATATGAAGCTCATCTCTTCAAAAGAATCTGCTCCCAAGATAAATACATCGCAAATAACGTAGAAACTTGTACATAAACGAGGATAGTCACTGGCAGTCGTAGAGGATTCCATAAATAGAGCATCTGAACTCAACTGCGAGGAACTAATGAAGGGAAAACGGTGTAAATACAATGGACCACCGAAAAAGCCTGGTGCTTACATTCACATATACCCAACTCCTAAAGAAACGTTTAAACAATCTTGAACAGAGCAAATAGCTCTCCAGCATTTTACGAATCCTTCCAAGGTAGTCTACAGAAGACCGAAAAAAATATCCGATATTTTCTAGTTCATTCAAAAAAAGCTACTCGCTCACCGTTGCGGGGCTGACCTGGCGGAAAGGGTAGATGCAAGGGGGAAAACGCATGTAGACATCAAGCTGGGTAACAAGCACGTTTTAAATTTTTATGTAGAGAATATAGTCCAAATGTAATTTCGACTTTTGTAAAGTTATACATCGCCCAGTGTGTGGTGTGTGGAACATTATGTGTATCCCCCCCCCTCCCCCCCCCCCATTCGTTTCTCAAAACATAACAACCAGAGAAAACACTCATAAAATCAGTCAGCTAACAATTCTGCAGGATTCGTCGGCTTCAGCAGGAACGGGGCAGCGTGAGTCAAACTTATACGATTAGAACGATTGGAATAGGTAATTGAAAACATTCGAGCAATATTTTCTATACGAGATGCGCAAGTCGAGTGATGACAGCCGAGGTCGACGCATGTATCTCCCGCTTACCTTGAGAAGGTTTTTTTTTTTCTTTTCCGTCGGTGTTTTTTATCTTTGTCCGCCACCCTACCACGCACACTTAGTCTTGACGCTCAGACAGCATTTGCTCTCGGCGCCCGGTAGCAGAAGGCTTGGACGTCGTGCACGATTAGCAAACACGTTCTGCTAACCAGCGAAGACACCTTCCGACCATTTTGCTAGTTGTTTGTGTCTTTTTTCGCTCCCTTTTCCCCTCTTTGACGTCTCTTTGTACTGTCGCATTCCCGTTCCCTTCCGTGCAGGTGCAGAACTCCAGCGCTGCATCAGAGGAGAATCGCAGTTTACCGTCAACGGCGCGGCTTTGGAAAAATGTGCTTTCTTGACTTTATTTTCAGTAGATCGGAACTTGAAGAAGGTTACCAAATGCGTTAACATGCACTCTCTGAATCAGACAGTCGGCAACTACTATGCACGAATTGGCGCGATATGCGTGTGTCTAAGTTAGCAATCAAATTTTATAGGCTGCGTCCTTTGTATTAGTTGGTCATTTTAAGCGATAGCTTATAGAACTCGTTCGGTCGAAATGCCATCGGCGTAGCAGTAGTAGCCCAGTAGTCCCCACCACGTGTCGGAAATAATCGGGGACAGCATAAAACATCTCATCATTTTAATTTGTGCTTCTAATGATTGATGATTGATACGTATGCAACATACGATGAAGAAATATTGAACTTACGGTAATTAATCGATTTTTTGACGTATTAAAGAGATGAAAAATTTCAAAACAAGGGTTCAAAGTTTACAGGTGTCCCTCCTTCCCCTAAAATAAATCGTAGTAAATGCTACTTAAACAAGTTTGCTATCAAGCGCGAAATTCAGCCTTAGCTCGATATGTTGAACGTCCTATGTTACAATAAGTGTAACCTAGAACGTGATAGACAGGGAAGAAAAAGTTGTGCGAGAATCCTGTAATTTAACTAAGGATTCAGTTCTGCCATACCCGAGACTATAACGAGATATTAGGAGAAACCTGAAGGGGAAATGAAAGGCTCGGAATGATAAATGAACGAGGGAAGTAAATAATCCAAATAACAAGAAAATCCTAGATTCGTTTCATATATACTGTTGACGTCAGTTATTACTGTAATCTTTTTATTTAGTGAGAGATATCTTTAAACACCAAGAAATAAAACAAGCGCCTCGGGTGGGCCTAAATTCAATACCTCCGAACAGCCACCCCAATAAAGACAATGTTATTTTGATACTGGTATCGGTATAACAGTTCATTGTTCAGACTCAACCGGCATGAACCTGATTAGAAAACTGTGGTGGCTCTTGTTTCCGGAGAAAAAGCGGTGCCGGTTGTGTCCCGACGATAGACAGAGAACAGGCGGATTTATTACAAGGTGCCCAAATTTCCACCTCAAAAGAGCTGCACCAGGTACAGGCGCGGTCAAAAATACGCGGCCCACGGCTCCGATCGGCGGAGCAGCTGCGAGCCGCACCGCGGCGCTCGCGCCAGTTCTGAGAGGATAAGCACTGTGACGACAGATTTCTCCCTCGCTCTCGAGTGGACACGTCACGCAGTTGAAAAAGTTGAAGTGCGACGTTCAGCTGTTTCGCAGCTTATGGTCACAGCGAAAGAGGGCTCCTGTTTGCAAGAAGCGCGCGCTGTTGTCGCCTCGTATGTCGTTTCCCGCGCGTGCGAAACGGCTGCAGCGCGCGCACGCTGAGCTATTCACGAAGCGCACGGCGTCCATCTTTCTAGCATCGTAGCTGGGATGACGCTTCTTGCATGTAAACCGCCGCGGTGGGCCAGTCTGTATGGTGCTCGACTGCTGACCCCCCATAAAAGCTGCTTCAATCCCAGGAGCGGCATTCGCATCATCTAGGTTGAGGCGAAATGCCAGAGGACCGTGCAATGTGCGTTATAAACACAGGTTTAAAAATCTCAGGCGGTTGAAATTTTAGAAACCCTCCACTATGGCGTCTCTCATAGCCTGAAATGCTTTCGGATAAAACCTACAAACCAATTTTCATGCTTGCGCTTTGCTTACTTCCGTGTAATCCGCAGCAGTAAAACCACGAAATGACGAAATTTATTATTGATGTATTGACGAGAATGCTCATTAGTGTCACTTGTTACGGGTGTCAGTCATCATCGTCATCAAGATAAAGTTCGAAGAATACAGCAAAAAAGGATTGAGACGTATGGTGCAGCAGGGGCGAGTATTACGGTTTTACGGTAGTGTATCGGCCGCATAAGGTGATAATAGCATACCTGTTGTTAAAGGTAAATATGGCATTTTAATTGCTTGTTACAAAGTGCCGCTGAGTTTAGAGATTCTTGAATGTTTTTCATTTTATAAAGAGCTATTCAATTTATTTTGTGTTTCTGTTTTATCGCGATAATGTTTTTGTATAAGGTAACAAACCGTGCGCTTCTCCTGCTCGTTTGTATTTAAATATATTGCTGAGGATAACTTTACACATTTGTAAACTGCCGATGACAATAGCATTTCAGTCCGAAATAAAATCGTAGTTCTTCGTTTACATTGACTCTACGTAATAAATGATGAGAAATCTGTAGGGCATTAAAAATTTCTTGAGGCATGTGTTTTCAGAGTACTGATGATTTATTGCTGACAGAGCAAGAGCATTTGAAAAATTTAAAGTAGTTATTTTCGCACAATTTTGAGCCATCGAACTTTCGGCTTAACATATGCGAGATTGTTTCTCAACAAGAATCAAATCTCAAGCCTGCATAATGCTTGGTTGACCCCCCCCCCCCCCCCCCCTCCCCTCTTTCTTCTCGCCAGCGACCACTTCCATTGCTTCAGTTATCGCACTTCTTTCTATTCCAAAAACGGTGTAAGAATATTCAGGTGGAGCCAAAGCATAGGCGAGACATTGGACGCAAGTGACCAGTACCAGCTACGCTCCTCTGAACCGGGCCGCTGATTGCAGCGTAAGCGTCGGTGTAGCAGTGAATCTTTGCCGGAAGAAAAAAAACACATACCTGAACAGCGCCGTCGCGATAGCAAGCTGCTGATATCGCACAAGCCGTTCGTATGGCCTGAACTGTTGATCTGTCATCGCCAGAAGCATCACCGTAGCCCTTTATTCTTAAGCCTTGCCCATTGTATCAGTGCAGACGCGAAGTCCAAAATAATTTGTTGGTTTGCCAATAAAATTGACGCAATTTATATCCCAACAACGTAGAGAAGAAAATGTTGAAGTTGCACTTTAAGCTGATGCGAAGAAGTGAGAAGCACATCACTCAACATTTCATGGTTATTCAGTCGAAGGTGCTCGAAAATTAGTTTTTCCACTATAGACAGTTTAAATACGGCAGGGAAATCAAACCCCACGTTCCATTACGCGAACGGGAGTACAATGTAAAACTCATAGGATATTCCTAACCACTTATTTACCGAAAGAAATTCGACAGCTCCCCATATCACTTATTTCTAACACAAATCACTAACTTGCAAGCGACTGAATGGACGAATATGATAAGCACGCCCACAAAAGTACGGACTACTTACGTTTACGAATACCACAACAAATGCTGGCAAGTTTTAAGTTCTTTTTGCATCAAGCAATCACAATAGCATCAATATTTGCACAAACCCCGACTGCACGAAAGACTGCATGATCCACAACAAGAAAACGAGCAAACAACTGCGATCGCGATGCCTCCTTTAAATGTCTTGTCAGGGTTGTAGACACATATGGACACACAGGTAATGACAAAGCGAGTTGGCACGCTGCCAAGTTCGCCGGGTGGGCTGCCGCGGATATTTGAGAACGTGATGCATGCACGCTGGCACCAAAGCCATGAGCCCGCGGGCGCGGCGGATTACATGGAAGCGGGCAGCGCAGCGCGTAGGCATGGAAATTGGTTTGTAGGTTTTATCCGAAAGCATTTCAGGCTATGAGAGACTCCATAGTGGAAAGTTCTAAAATTTCAACCGCCTGAGGTTTTTAAACCTGCGGTGATAACGCACATTGCACGGTCCTCTGGCATTTCGCCTCAACCTAGATGCAGCGAATGCCGCTCCTGGGATTGAAGCAGCGTTTCTTGGGTCAGCAGTCGAGCACCATACAGACTGGCCCACCATGGCGGTTTACATGCAAGAAGCGTCATCTCAACTACGATGCTAGAAAGACGGGCCCCATCCGCTTCGTGAACAGCTCAGCGTGCGCGCGCTGCAGTCGTTCCGCACACGTGGGAAACGACGTACGAGGCGGCACCAACGCGACAATGCTTCATGCAAACGGGAGCCCTCTTTCGCCGTGACAATAAGCTGCGAAAAAACTGAACGTCGCACTAAAACTTTATCAACCGCGTGACGTCTCCGCTCTAGAGCGAGGGAGAAATCTGTCGTCACAGTGCATACCCTCGCAGCACTGGCGCGAGCGCCGCGGTGCGGCTCGCAGCCGCTCCGCCGATCGGAGCCGTCGGCTGCGTAGTTTTGACCGCGCCTGTACATAAATCAGCGCATGGTAAACACCTTCGTGATATGCTGCCGCATGTTCAGCCAAGCACATTGTATCACGATGCCGACGCGATACTGCGCTCCCGTTCCTTTACAGTTCTACAAATGGCAATTAAATAATCAGGCGGCCGCCGTTCTCCGGTGCTGCTTCATTGTGAAATGACGCCTTTGTACTGGTTTGGTGCAACAAAAGGATACAGGTGTAGCATGAAGCAGATAAAACAGGCAAAAGGCAAGTAATGAAATTGTTGGAGTGAACAGGGAACCGTGTAAATAAATGTAAACGATAAGGGAAAGGAGAAGAAAAAAAAAGAAGCTAAAACGGTCGCAACAAGCAAACCCATCATTGTAATTGGCAGTATAAACAGCTTAATCGAACAAAACAGGTCATAACTAATTGAACGTACCCAAGCAAATACACAAAAAGCCCATTTTAAACGCAAAGCACTACAACCCTGCTCGACCTATCATTGCGGGGATAAAGACCACCTCAAAATGAAAATTTAGCGACAGCTTAATCTGCGGTTTCCTATCTACTTTTCTTTCATTTTTCAATGACACAACATAGTTCCTTTATGAAATAGTTAATCTGTTGACTTCAGAAAAAAGCCTCCTTGGTACTCTCGACGTTATGTCTATATACTAACATACGTCACTCGGATAGAATAAGGGCAGCTGTATGGGCTTACAGAGATTCTAAAGTTGAGAAAGTAAGTCACGACATAAGCCGGAGGCACAAAAGAGGGCTATAGCTCTGGTTATGGTATACCGGGTGGCATAAACGGTAACCACGGCAATCTATTTGTCCACGGAAGTCGACATGCGAAATAGTCAAAGCTGGTCGAGACCAACACAAGAAAGCCTTAGGCGGAACTGCGAGTGGGTGCAAGGGCGTACTAGGCTGAAGGAAGGTTGTCTTCCGGCGCTGGCACAACTCGCAAGCGACGACGTAGCGACGAACAGAGAGGTAAATTCCAGGAGAGTAGAATCATACTGGAACGTATTAGCAAGAGCACGACATTCTTGCGTGCCCTGCTCTATGGTCGTACGTCATTAAGGTGCGCAAAAACATTAGAGCGCAGATGCGTCGGAACGACCGCCAAAAGGTCTACACCAGCTGGGTGCATGTTGCGCCTGTATAATCTCGTTATGCAGCACAAAACATACTCTTCGGGGCTGTGGCTGCGCAAGGGATCTATAATCGTCTTAAGGAAGGGCCATGGCTCCATAAAACACCGATGGGGAGAAAGTCCAAAATAGACAAAACGCAGTCGTCGGCAGTATGCTCAGGCAATTCGGGAGGATCGTCTGGATTGCGGAAAAAACCAGACGGCGTTGATGCAAATGGCCTGACTTGTACAGAACAGTAAACATTTATTCCTATTATCGCAAGGACCAGCAACTTAGGCGGTCTATAGGGTCCTTAAGGGAGGGCAGCCAACACAGGGCATAACGGTCTGTTACTACGCTGAAGGGCCTCCGAAACAATTAAGGGTGGAATTCGGTCAATGCCCAAACAAGTGCGAGGTATGCACGCTCCGTAATGGAGTAGTTGTACTCTGATGGAGATAGCAGGCGATTAGCATAGACAATCACTTCAAAGTGCCCGTGCTGGTACTGGGCAAAGATAGCACCAAAAGCATGGCCACTAGCATCGGTGCGTAGTTCTGTAGGTACAGACAGTTCAAAATGCGCCGGGACGAGGGAAGCGATGAGGGCGGCAATAAGCGTTGTAAGGGCATCAGCTTGCTTCCGGCTGCAAGAGAATTTGAGGCTTTCTGCAGAAGAGAGGTAGCAGGACGCGCTATGTCTGCTAATATCCGAATGAAGCGCCAAAAGTGGTAGCAGAGCCGGAGAAAACGCATGTTACTTGAGTTACTTGAAGTGAGAAATTCGCGTCGTTGTCGATTCTCGGGAGACAGTAAACGTCTCTTTCATTTATCTGATTAAGGTGGCTGTGGTCAACGCAGAGTCTCCAAGTCTAAATTCTTTTTGACCAAAGTGATAGGGGACCCTCACGCAGTATAGGAAGGCTCAATAATATTGTTTGCCAGCACCTTGTCGACCTCCTTCCGCATCACGTGCCCTCAGCAACAGAGACTCGATAAGGCATTCGGTGAATGGGGCTATCATCACCGTCTAGTCCAAAGTCTTGCCAAAATGTCGGTCCCCAAAATCAAATATGCAACTGTACGAAAAAAAAGGTCAGAGACAGCAGTGGCTTGGTCAGGTGTCCAATCAATTTTATCAGGTTCGAACAATAAGACGACGAGGGGGGCCCAGTTTGAGGCAGAGGCGTGAGTACTGTAACTCCGCAGAGAGCCGAGGGAGACAGGTCAGCTTGTGCAATGTCATTGTGTAGAACTTGGACAGAGCGGCTGAAGTTAAGGAAGGGAAAACATCACGAACTAACGTCGAAGCGGCTGTTTACTCAATTGAGAGCTACAGCGAGGTAGTGACGCATACCCTTTGTCCTTACATAGATCCTCCTCCAGCGAATGCCGAGGCTCTGCCAATAGCCGCCAGCATGGAAGACCTCGCACAAGCACCCCTAATAGTTCAGGATATACCATGTACACTGAAAAAATACAGGATATACGCGCCATTGGTATGGGTTGCACTTATAAAGAACTGCAGGATGATCTACACAGAGCTCTTACCAAACTGCGCCCCCCCCCACCCTGTCACACTGAAGTGGATTCCTGGTAAGGCTGGAATCCCAAAAAATGAGGTAGTGCACCGCCTCGAGCGCGCTTTTTAGTACCGGGCACCTGGGATATCCTGGCCTTATCCACCCACGTGGGACGCTACTCTTGAGAACAAAACTAATATCAGTATTCACTATGACAACATTAGGGAAACACTTGGTACACTACCTCTTATTGATAAATTCCTTACTGCCTAGCAAATACCTATTCTTCGATGCATACAACTAAATAAACTATTTCCTCGTGCCCGATTGTTTTTATACCAAATCAGACAATCCTCCACATGCCGGAATCGTTCTGAACACTATGCAAACTTAGAACGCTGCATATGTGCCTGCCGTGTTGCACTTAAGTCACCCCACTTCACAGACCCTCCTCCACCAATGTGGCGTGCTACTAGCCTCTTACGGCTTAAGACCAGCAGACCAGCTGGCCTTGAAGACCCTGGCCCAGTACATTCTCGACGCATAATAGTGCGCTGGACGAAGTTGTTTCCTCCTCCTCCTAGGTGCGGTTACGCGTAATGGTCACGAAGGTTCGAAGGGTGACGTCATTGTGATGGCGACAACATCAGTGATTGGACAGTTGAGGCATGTACCATCCTCAATGACAGGAAACGCTGCCGGCGGAACATAGATAGCTGCTTCTGGTAGTAGAAGAAATAACTGGATAGAACAGAGAGGGCAAAAAGTTGGGCGACAAGTCAGGACACAATAGGCCTTATATTTTCGATGTCAAGAACCACATCTTGATGGTAGCGGTCAACAACAGTGAAGAGCACAGTAGTATGCGACCGCAAATACTCACACGCGCAATGCACAGCCCTGCGACTGTAGCGATGCTTATATCGACGACGAACTTATGATGAAGTGGTAGGTATGACAACCTTTTTGTGACACCAGCGAAACAAAGAACTGAGAACGGAATTTTGAGCACCAGTGTAAAATAGGGAGGTAACACTCACGTCATCCCCGCAGATATGTAGAAGGTTGTGGCAATGAGCGACGATCAGCAGAGCAAGTCTTCAGTACAGTTACATCTCAGAGAGGTGCATTGGTCAGTTTGTGAGGAAGCAAGCCAGATAAGAGGGGGGGGGGGGGGAGGGGAAGATGACGGAGAAGGTGGAGCGAGCGGGTGCAGGGAGTCTGAGGTGACGGTGAGCAGCTGGAGATGCGCGGAGCTGCCGAGTTAGTCACGAGAGGGCATATCACGGAGAGAGTTTGTGTGTGATGCGTAGTTGTGGATGCGATCAGAAAAGCAGCGAGGTTGAGGTGGCGGCCCAACGTCTGTGGCAATGGCGAGAAATGTGACCGACACGTGAGCAGTTGAAAGAAAAGGGTCAGTCGTATGAAGTTGGGCAATCCTTCCTGGTTGCGGTAACTGTATCCTGTCGGGAAAGGCGCAGTAAGAACCGATGCAGCTACCACTGAAACGGTGACTTATAAAGGTGGCTGCGCGGACTGCTGACCAGAGTTGAAGCTGACGTTCGTATTGAGACCCACATCAACGAATTCCTAGTGAAAGACAGCTTGGATCAGGGCTATAGTAGCGTCTTCCGGCTTATGGTAAATGCAATGGGGGTGATAACCTATAAATCTTTGCGAATAATCCTTGTCTAGTTTGCCGGGTGCGATGGCGAATGCAGTGTTGACAGATCCTCGCCCGAAGACGTAACTGCTATGTTTGGCAAGCGGTCGAAGCGGGGAACAATACGATGGTGTTTAGCTTGCTCAAACTGCAGACTTACTTCGATGATGGAGTCGACTATCATACAATCTTTGCAGAGGAGGTGCTTAAAATCGTCGTTAGTAATTCCCATTAAGATCTAGCCACCATGTAAGACTCGGAGATGGTGCTGTACAGTTTCCGGCAAAGACTTAGACATATTTTGTATGTTCACTAGGAATTATTTTGTCGACGACTGCTTGCGTTGCTATGCCCTTTTTAGCGCCGAACTTGCGTCTTATCGGCTTGCCAAACAGTCCCTGGGCTAGCGAGTGCAGATATCTCAGGATGACATATCTTCATCCGTCTCGAACCATACGCGGGCCATACCCGCCAGACAGAAAATGACATTTGCAAGCGTTATGGTCGCATCCCATCTGTTATTCTTATTGACGCCTCGTACGTAGCCTGCCAGACTTCAGTGTCGACATCATCGTTGCTGCAAAATATGTCAGGATCACGAGGCTGTGCCAAAATGAAAGTTTGCGTTGGCGGTGCCGCTGTTACGGAAGTTGCAACAGACAGCATACGGTTAGCACGCTGGCACCAAGCATGAGGCCACTGCGGCAATCCAGATTGTGGTACTGGTGTTGTACCCGGCACGTTACACCAAAATACTATAGGGAACACTCAGCAACAGTTTGCCCTCAGCGACACATTCGCAAGAGTAACAGAAAACAGCTTCAGCGTCATTGTAATTCCCTACTGCCGCACATCCCCATCGTCTCTGGGACTGCGTAGCATAACACTATGAACAAGCACAAACGAAGAAATTTCTGCACGCTAGACAGCCAACTCTAAATTTCGCGGGGCTAGGGAGGACCGTATTTTCTAAAACCTCTTAGTTCCACAAAATGTGGGACTCCAGTGGGTCAAATGTTGGCAAGTAGGGCTTGGACAATAAAAAATACCTACATTGGTCTCATATAGGTAAAATATGGGCACTCCATTTTGGCATATACACCTCTTCCTCCTACTTGGGTCCAATTGTGGCTTTGCTTGCGCTAATGTACAGCATAATCCTACATCCTTTCACAAAGGTCTCTTGTAGCATATATAAGGGCAGATTCAACCTAAACGAGAACTCTTTGTAGGACAGCTCTCGCAGAGCCGAAACAATGTCGACCAGAATTAATTTCAGGGGAGCCTACACCCGCCGTAGTTAGGGCAAAAAAGCGGGCATGCCCATGTGCTACCAGACTCGGACCTTTTAAGGGCCTTGTGGGCAAGTGCCCTATCAATGAGACCTCAATTTGGTAGGCCCTAGAGAAGTCTAAATTAGACTACCTTACCGAAATCGCTTCAGGTTCCAAATCAGGCATAATGAGACAGACTAAAACCAGTCTGGGTAACTTGAAGGGACGTTCTGAGCAAAACAACATCCAATTCAATTTTGGCTGCCCACACGCAACCGCTCCTTCTCTATTTTCTCTTCTGTCAGCACGAGGCAGCGGAGGCGACTCAGCTACAGAGCCAGAAGGAAGCCCGTGTATTTTTTTCCCTTTTTCCCAAAAACAACAATACCCACGTTCAAGATACACAGCTACACCTCCTGAACAAGGAGGAATCTGGGTTTAGTTAGTCTAAGTTAATTATATAAAATTACTCTAAAATTTTAAGTTGTCTGTTTAAGAACGGTTTAATTGTATAAAACGATTGCTTAAGAGTGCCCAAAACATTCAGTGGGAGAACTTGAAATAACTCTGCACCTCAATTATCTGCATCGGACCTCTATTGGAATGTAAGCAAGCCCAGTTCCCCTTTCCGTTGTAGAGCCCGCATCGATCCTACGTAAATTGCTGAGGACTTGGCCGAAACAGAGAATAAACCTTCATCTTGAGCGGCTATCCAAATCTGTCCGTAGTATAACCATTGGAGACTGTTGGACATGCACAAAAGGTAATGCAGGAGGAATGTGGGCAGCGCATAAGGACTTGCTGCATTGATCATTTGTGGGGTTAATCCAGGCTTTTGTCAGAAGGCCAGTTCATGCCTACGTCGGCCCTGTTGAATCATCCGAATTGTGCTCACCAGGGCTGGCCTGCATTGTCAATATCGTATATTTCGGGCTCCAACCTCATAGCCCACTTTGGACAGCATGGCCGTGCATACATTTATTCAGGACGCCCTGTATATATACACTAGCCCCGAATGCTTCATATTTTTTAGTTTGATTTGCAGTCGACAAAGGAATCTGCCTTTCTAAAACTGAAGATAGTCGTCTCTGTATCACATCTTATCTAATTCGGAACTGAACTGCCAATATAAACACAAACAACTGAATACGCGTACGCACATGCAAATTGACCGCGCACTCATAAACACACACATACGAAGAGTAGCATAGGTTCGAGGAAAAAGGAGTCCTTGCAATGCACCTCCCGCGAGTCAAGTGTACAAGATAGACACAGCGATGGAACCACCTAGTAGGCCATGAATTTGAATATCAGGAACACGTGTGTCATATTCGGGACGAAGAAAAAAAATACTGAGAATAAAAAAAGAAAAAACTGAAAAAGGTAGGTAATAGTAAGCAGCGGATGTAGACATCGGGTGCATATCCGATGTCTTGTGGGCAACGAATTTGCGACGCGTGCTAAAGTTTGCGAGCACTATGCACCAAAGCAATGAATGGAGAACGAATTTGGTAAGAAACGGTTTTTCACCGCTTTACCTCTATAGGCCCTCCCAAGTTGTCGGTACCAGTTGACCCAGCAGGAAAAAAAGAGAGGAAAGGCGAACAATGAAGCGTTTTGAGAAGACAGGGGGCAGAATTCATGTGCTAATTACTTGGCCGTGGGCAGGAAGTTTGTTATAGAGACGCCCAGCCAGTATTGAGGGAGAAAAAAATCTGTTAGCTATGATAGCTGTAGCAGGAATGCGAAGATGTGGAGCGCCGCACTGCAACAGTCAGGTGCGACCCACACATGAGAGATGTGCATTTGTAATTCGCCTGTTGAATCTCACACTAAATTTCAAGAGATTATTATGTTGAGCATACAGGCGGGTTTGAAAGCTGGTAAATGTAGAAATGGGTTAATAGAAAAACATAGCGGCAGGTAGAAAGAGAGTATTATGGAAGAGAACAATTCTTCAGAGGACGCCGAGTTCCGGCATCTGATCTACATTGCCTAGCCTGCGGACGTGAAAGACCTTGATACCAAAAGATAATTGAAAGGGATGATAATTGGGCAGCGACAAAAGGAACTGAAGGTTTCACAACAGGTGATATTATGTATGTGAAAGAGGCCATTACTGCAACTAAAAATTCTCAAAATGAATGCCTGCTTTATGTATGTTCTTCTGGGAAGTGAAATGAACCCATTAAAGAGATAGCCTTCTTTGAAAGTGTGCAAATGGCGGAGATGTAAAACAAGCATTTCTGGGCTATTTTCCTTAATAAGAAGGTGACAAGACATTTACGCAGGAGGAATAATTGCGGTGAAACAAAAAAGAGAACGAAATCTGTGATGGAAATGGATCTGACGAGAGACCTGTTTTTAGAATTTATATGCTGGTTTATTCTGAAGACATTACGACTAGGAGGCTTTTCCTCCTGAGGACTTCTGTGAATTCTACGTTGTGAAGTTATGTGATGTTTAGGTGTGTGAAATACGAAAATCTACTGCAAGGGTGTAAGAATCATTCTGGTAGCACAGTGATAACTAAAATTCAGTGAAAGGCCAAGCGGAAGGAATAGATGACGCCGTAAGTACCTAACTGGAGGTAAATTATTAAGAAATATCAACTAAATATTTCTTGAAGAGCTCTACACAAGCGACAACCAGAAAGACCAAACTGAAGAACCCAGGAAGGGCAAGGCTTCCTAAGGCTTCCTAATCATAGGCTTCCTAAGAGAGTACTCTAATGATACAGCTAGGATTAACTGCTGCAGGTGAAGTATAGCGGGAAGCCTCTTTGAAGTTCAAGAAAAAGACACAAGTAAATTGGAGAGGTAAAGGCAAAACGTGTGGAAGAGTTTAACAAGTACTTAAAGGGACACCAAAGAGAGAAATGAAGTGGGTTTGCATCGATAGAATGCCAGTTCCTGAATACAAAAAGACCACTTTTACTGAAAACAGAGCTGTTATAAGGTAGTAAAGAAGAATAACAGAAATACAGGTATCGCCACCACAGCCAAACGGCCGAGGCTCGCAACTACAAATCACGTGACGCGCTAGGGATCCCGGAGGCTGACAAATGCGAATTACGTTGAATGTTTGAATGCGGTAGTACGTTTTTTCTCAAACATGATAACACGCTTTTATCATACGTAAACGACGGCGAAAAGACAACGTAAACGTTGCAAGGCAAATACAAAAATATACTTGGAGGCGCCACAGGCGCCCACTTCAGTTTTGGTTATGTTTCGGCTCAGGCATTTCGTGCGCACTCGGATAGTTTGTTTGAACCTGCAGCGCCTGAATTACGAGCTTGGAGCAGCAGACGCGCCTTGATGGTTCCCATATGAGCATTCGGAGGCACGAGCGAGCGAAATCCGCTACCGCCGACACACTCCTTCGTTCACACTTCTGCGCCGCCGTTGCCGCTTCGACTGCGACCTGACCGCTTGACTGCAGCTACGTACGCCACGAAAAGCATACATATACTATGCACTGAAGGAAAAACGCATTATCATTCAATTGTTCACTAACTCATGGCACATCTGACCAACATATACTGCGTCAACAAGACCTTCAACGTGCTATTTGCAGGCGTTGTAAACAAAAGGGGCATACTTGCCGCTCATACCAAGGAGAGCGTCGATATATTGCGCTCGTCGCCCGGCGAAAAAAAGAGCCTCGGGTAAAAAGTAAAAACTAAAAATAACGAAGCACCAGAAATACATTACAAAAGGTTAAAAAAAAAATCGATTTGTAAAAAAAAAAAAAAGCCAGAAGCGGTGCGACTCGAACTCGCTACTGCTTGCTCCGTAACGTTCGGCGCTAACCGCTCGGCGACGCCGCGCCACAAGTACCGTCGAAATATTTCTAGTTTTTATGTCATGGCCCCATTTACAATAAAGTGTTTCTGCTGCCGGTCTAAAAATTACAACTTCTTGATCATCGGCGCATGCTGCCTGCTCTCACGTCTTGCAACTAATGTTCTGGATGCCTATGCGCACTATATTGTGCACTGGATCCATTTTAACATGTGGAATTTCACAGCTCTGGCAAATGTAGTGGCGCCGGCACTTCGGTCATGTTCTGCTACCGGGGGCGTAATTTTCGCTGAACACGGAGCTGTAGCACAAACCTTGAAGGAAAAAAGTGCGACGAAGCTTCAAAACTGACGAGCGCAGCAGCGAGGACACTATTTTGCTGGTAACTAAATCTTATTTGTATGTAAACATGTCAGGAAGCGTTGCGATGACCGAATACACAATGCAAGAAGGAGCGCAAAAGCTTGAGCCCCGCCGGGGTGGTGCAGTGGTAAGACGCCCGACTACTGTGCCGGAGCTCCCGGGTTCGAACCCGACCACGGCGGCTGCGTTTCGATGGAGGCGACACGAAGAGGCGTCATGTGCTGTGCGATGTCAGCGCACGTTAAAGATCCCCAGGTGGTCGAAATTACTCCGTAGCCCTCCACTACGGCTCCTCTTTCTCTCTTTCCACTTTCATTCCCACCTTCCTCCCTTCCCTTACGGCGCGGTTCGGGTGTCCACAGAGCAAGTTGGACAGTTACTGCGCCTTTCCCTTCCTGTGAACCAATTTATTTATTTAAAAGCTTGATTAACATGTAAAGTATTGTGCATTACAAGTCCTCTATGTTTTTTTTTTCTTCCTTTATGGGCCCATCGCTCGGTAAATTACTCTCTTCATCGTTTTATTTATTTCGGCTGAGGCCGTCATTGCGAGTACGCTGTTGCCAAGTTGGCCCTTGCGGGATGCGACGCCGCGGGCCGCGCCGGCTCGCTAGCTATCACGGAGTCTCCGCTTACGTCATAGTGTGCGTCACTCAACTCCAACTACGTAGTTGGAGGCCACAGTTTGAATTCGACCGGCGGGAACAAGAAAAAACCTCAACTTCTTATCGCAATATCTCAGCAATTATTCGATTTTTTGCTGCCGGATATGCGGCGACAGTGTCACCAAATGTAGTTTATTAGATTTTCATACGATCTTTGGCTGTCTTTAGTGTCCCTGTAAGGTCTAACGAGAAGCAGTATAATGCGTGGGACTCATCGTAAACGAGCGCTAAAAGGTCTGCAATGAATACCTACCAACCAGTTAAACTTCTTACGTTAATCATGCTTCTAAGTTTGGTCTTCAAGCTAATCACGCTAGCAAAATATGCTCTCAGAAATTAGACTAGCGAAAAAGTGTAAACAGAAGGTAGAGAAAATTGCGAATTAGATTCGTTTGTACAAGTTGAAACAAGAGTAGAAATAGGAGTATGACTAAAAGCCACTATTTTCTTAGACTGAGAACTTGCTCATTATGTGTCTTACAAAGTCTGAGAGAGAGGGATGAGTGCCAAACAGTAGCCAACTGGAACTCCATCTCGCTTATATACGCATTTCACGATTAGCACCTTTGGTATTGTGGAAGCATGCATGTGCGTGCTTTTTTAACGTCATGCTCGCTTGATATTGTGGGAAAGGTTTCGTCAGAGCAAGAGCTAATTTGCAAATTGGCGCAGATTTATAAAGGTACCACGGCTCTAGAAAAGCTTTCCCAGGTACATCGCAAATGGCTCATGAACCGCGGATAAACCATCAGGGTTTATTGTAAAAACCGAATTTCCTTGAGAGCATTAAACGTAGTCCTCCTGCACATAGCTGCGAAACCAGCGCCGACCGCTCAATGGGAAAAGAACTTGCACTCAAAAGAACGGAAAGGGCCTTATGAATGGTGGCGTACTTCTTAGAGGGAAGGCGAGGGAATATTTACAGAGTGAACGCTATATGTTTGCACTTCACCCTTGCGCTGTTTAAAGAACTGACTTGGTGGGAAATAGAAATCAAGCTCATGTACTATAAGCAATGCGGTTGCGTCGATTTTGAGTTTATAATAATGTAGTGTAACTCGACAGCTCCCGTAAACCCAATGTTAATCCTGCCATTTGCGAGAGAGCTCGGCCAGGGGAGAACCACGTTTTGAATTACAAGGCGTGATCTGTTACAGTGCACGGAGGACATTGTGTGTTTATATGTTTCTGCCTCTATAGTAAAGTGCTTCGTTGTTTTACCTAACTTCGTTATTAAAAGCTATCGTAAGTGCCATTCTGCGTGTTTTGATTTCCTCATGTGAGCATGATGCAGTTCAGTCGTTCAGTCGTGTCCGACTCTTCGTGACCCTATTGACCATGTCACGCCACGCTTTCCGGTCTCTCACTATCTTCTTAACATCACATAGCTTAAATCTGCAATGCCTCGAGAATGCCATCTAACCATCGCGTTCGCTGCCTACCCCTTCTCCGGCGACCCTCAACCTTTCCCAACATCAAATCTTTCTCCAGCGACTCCTCTCTTCTCATCAGATGACCAAAGTAGCTGAGCTTTAACTTTAGAATTTGACCCTCCAATGAGCAGTCAGGGTTTATGGTCGACAATATTGACTGATTTGATCTTCTGGCAGTCCAAGGAACTCTCAAGAGTCTTCGCCAGCACCACAATTCAAACGCGTCAATTCTTCGGCGGTCAGCCTTTTTCACAGTCCAACTCTCACATCCATACATCACAACTGGAAAGACCATAGCACGAGTTATACGGATCTTGGTTGGCAGACTAATGTCTCTGCTCTTTACTAGGCGGTCAAGGCTAACCATTGCTCTCTTTCCCAGAAGCAGGCGTCTCCTAATTTCATGGCTGCAGTCTCCTTCCGAGGTAATCTTGGAGCCCAAGAAGAGAAAATCTGTCACTGCTTCCACTTCTTGTCCCTTGATGCTCCAGGACTTGATAGGGCAAGACGCCATGATCTTTGTCTTTTTAATGTTCAGTTTAAGCCCAAACTTCTCACTCTCTTCTTGTACGCGCATCAGAAGTCTCTTGAGTTCCGCTTCACTTTCTGCAATTAAAGTGGTATCATCCGCATATCTAAGGTTGTTGATACGTTTTCCAGCAATCTTCACTCCAGCTGAAGACTCGTCCAGACCGGCCTTCCTCATGATGCACTCTGCATATAGGTTAAATAGGCAGGGCGACAGTATGCAGCCTTGCCTCACTCCTTTCTCAATCGGAAACCAATCAGTAAGACCATGCCCAGTTCTGACTGTGGCCTCTTGCCCTTCATACAGGTTCCTGAGGAGACAGATGAGGTGAATAGGAACTCCCATCTCTTGGAGAGCTTGCCACAATCTGCTGTGATCTACGCAGTCAAACGCTTTCGCATAATCAATAAAGCAGAAGTAGATGGGTTTCTGGAACTCTCTTGCTTTTTCCATGATCCAGCGAAGGTTGGCAACTTGGTCTCTAGTTCCTCTGCCCTTGCGAAACCCAGCTTGCACGTCCGGAAGCTCCCGATCCAAATACTGCTGCAGCCTACCTTGGAGGATTTTCAACATCACCTTGCTAGCATGCGAAATAAGCGCGATCGTGCGGTAGTTGGAACAATCCTTGGCACTGCCTTTCTTTGGAATGGGGATGTAAACTGACCTCCTCCAATCCTGTGGCCACTGCAGGGTTGTCCAAATCTTCTGACATAATGTATGCAGAATATTAACAGCGTCATGGTTGAGGTTTTGAAGCAACTCAGCTGGAATGCTATCAATTCCGCTAGCTTTGTTCTTAGCAAGGCTGGCTAAGGCCCATTCAACTTCACTCTTCAGGATGCCCGGCTCAAGATCAGTTATCACAACCGTCTTATGTTGGGTTTGCACATTCGAGTCCTTCTTGTACAGTTCTTCTGTGTATTCCTGCCACCTCTTCTTTATCTCTGCGGCTTCAGTGAGGTCCTTGCCTCGTTTGTCCTTTATCACGCCCATCTTAGCACAGAAGTTTCCTTTGATATCTTTGATTGTCTTATACAGAGCTCTTGTGTTTCTTAATTGGCTGTTGTCCTCAACTGCTTGGCACTGTATGTTCAAGAAGGCATTCTTATCTCTCCTTGCTATTTTCTGAAAATCCGCATTGAGAACCTTGTATCTTTCTTTTTCCCCCATAACTTTTGCCATCCTCCTTTCCTCAGCTATTTGCAAAGCCTCTTCAGATAACCAGTTTGCTTTCTTGCATTTCTTTTGCTTTGGAACTACCTTAGTAGCAACTTCTTGTATTATATCACGAACATCAGACCACATCTCTTCGGGCTCTTTGTCTTCTAGATCTAATTCTTGAAATCGATTCCTCACTTCCACAGCATATTCTAATGGAACTTGATCCAGATTATACCTGAAAGGCCTTCTAGTTTCCTGCGTTTTCCTCAATCGAAGCTTAATCTTGGCAACAAGAAGCTGATGATCGGTGCCACAATCGGCCCCAGGCCTTGTTTTTACTGCTTGTATAGCGCTTCTCCATCTCTGCCGGCAAATAATATAATCGATCTGATTCCTGTACAGACCGTCCGGTGAAGTCCATGTGTACAGGCGCCTCTTGTGCTGTTGAAAATGAGTATTCGGATGGTCAGGTTGTTTTCTTGACAAAACTCTACTAGCCTCTGCCCAGCTTCATTTGGCTCACCAAGACCGAACTTGCCTGTAATTCCGGATATTTCTTCACTCCCTACCTTGGCATTCCAATCTCCTATGAGAAAAACGACGTCTGATGATGGGGTGCGGTCTAAAAGGCATTGTAGGTCCGCATAAAATCTCTCAACGTCAGCTTCTTCAGCAGTAGTGGTCGGTGCATAGACTTGGATAACTGTTATGTTGAAAGGGTGACCTTGGATCCGAAGTGAAATCATTCGGTCGTTTTTGGGGTTGTACCCTAGCACTGCTTTGCCCATTCTTCTGTTTACTATGAGAGCGACCCCATTCCTTCTCTTGGATTCGTGCCCACAATAAAAGACATAATGGTCGCCGGAGTTAAATTCTCTCATTCCGGTCCACTTGAGCTCGCTGATACCCAAGATATCAATGTTCAATCTGTCCATTTCTCGCTTGACGATATCCAGTTTACCTTGCGTCATAGATCTTACATTCCATGTTGCTATGTGATACATCTCCTTGCAACATCGGACTTTCCGGTCGCTTCCCGACACATCCACAACTGAGCGTCCTTTTGGCTTTAGCCCAGCCGCTTCATTCGTCCTGGAGCTACTAGGAATCGCCCTTTGTTCATCCCCAGTAACATGTGGGACGCCTTCCAACCTGGGGGGCTCATCTTCCGGCGCCATATCATTAATGGTATTGTGACTGGCCATAGGGTTTTCTTGGCAGGAAATACTGGAGTGGGTTGCCATTACCTTCTCCAGTGAATCACATTTTGTCAGAACTCTCTGCCGTGACCTGTCTATCTTGGGTGGCCCTACACAGCAGAGCTCACGACTTCATCGAGTTTCGCAAGCCCCTCCGCCACGACAAGGCAGTGATCCATGAAGGGGGAGCATGATGCAGTGTTGCAATATTAATGTAAAATTTGTTTCGTAGCATCTAACGTTGTGTATGGATGCATGATTGATTTTCTACCTTTTGGCGGTGCAGCACACTGGCATGCCGCAAGGTAAATCTAGGAGCGAAATTGTCAATTACGTGTCATCTGTTGACTACGTTCCATATGTTTTTGTAACGAAGGTCCGCGATATCACTTCTAAGACGACGCTAGCGGCCTCGCATGCCCAATGAGTGCCTTAGAGGGCCCTCAACGAGTTGCCGATCATATATATTCAAAATCGACATCGGCTTTTTCTCGGGGATATCGGCACTGCTTTAAAAGGTCACATTTTTTGCCTGTTGCTTCACGCTGAACTTTATGCAAGTATTCAGAATATTGTAGAAGCCTGGCGGAATTGTGTCGCCATTCTAGTAGGTGACCACTCCCCATATCTCATCTCTTCTGGGATTCTCCGCATCTACCCTTCGAATAGCTTTCTCGTAAAGCTCTCTAAAAGTTTGCTTGACGCCATCCAAAGATGCTCACGCTAGGAAATAAATGGCGTATCTGGTAGTTAAAGTGGTTTATCTGAGATGTAGCTCTGACATAGCTATCACAAAGCTACGCTTGTCCTTACGCAGCAGATGGTTGAAGACCTTGAAGATTTCTAAATGCGCAAGGCCGCTTTCCAAAAAATCAGACTATAGGCGTGCCCTCAACGTACTAAATGGCGATTGCGTAAACGCATGAAGACACATGAACAAAGATGACACATGTAGTATACAGTCCGGCGTCTTGTTTACAGCCGCTTTTTTCTGACACTGAAAATGAATCAAATTGATGGAAGATGCACGCTCCTGCAACCGTTGAATCACGGTATATTTGTTGCTCATTTACGTAAAACTTATAATTTATTTCAGGTGCAGCCATTCTTTCTTCGTTGTCATCATTACCCTTACTCCACTCACTGAAGGGTAGCGGTTTATATAATAACCATTAAAATAACATGTGGTTTAACAGCTGATTACAACCAATAAAAAAAAATCTGATGGAGTAACCTACTCTTTTTCCTCCTGCTTGTATTGCTAGGGTGCATTTGGATTCACGTCAGTAAGATATAGCATCATCTAATGCACCACAACGTTAGTCTATTAAGAATGATGGAGCGTTTAAAATTGACTAGCAGAAAGAATAGAGTGACGGCCCTAAAGTAGCGAGGTAAACATTTCGGGACACTGGAGCCCCATCTGCTCTGTTATGACAAGACATTGTTATCACATGACATTGTGGTTGCTCTTAACTAAGGGCCGCATACATGCACTTGATATTCGCGTCATCACTGAATTACCACTTGTTTTTTTATTATATTACACACATTTGAACCAGGTTGTAAAATTCAGCATTACATAAAATTGCAACCGCCAGAGATATAAAGCGCACACTTAACAATCTTAACGACCATTTCAACGCGGCCAAAAGCGACTTGTCTACTCTAGGTTAAAGAGTACAGGCCTAGATTACCATATAATCCTCCAACATGAAAGGACAAACTGTCACCTGCCGGAAGTATCTTCATCATTGTGGGAAGGACCGCATCTACTGCGGGCGAGAGCCTCTCACATATTTCTAATAAACCCGGTTCCTGTGCCTTTCAAACAGCCATGGTCCCCGCATGCCTACCATTTACCGCTTCATGTTCCCGTCAGCTTCGTGTGCAGAACAGTCTCGCTCAAAGAGATTATTGGTGACGTCTTCTTCGAATAAATACCCGGCCTATACCATGCATGTTCGTAGAACAGAATCAGCGTACCTCACAATTTTCGTTCACCCGCTCTGCGAGCGTCTTGTACAACGTTAAAACGATTATTTGTTTCTCCATGCGTTGCAATTGTTCCACATTGTATTCGATCCTTTTTGTTAGTTTGCTTGCTTCTAGCCTATAGGTGAGCAGCGCCAAGATAGAGCAGATATATACTTTTGTTTCAGTCAGTAGTGGTAAGCTGCTATTTATTGTCAGATTGTATTTGATAAATGTGCTCGAAATCAGGTTCGTTTAGTTAAATCCAACTCGTGCTCCGAATGTGCGGTCAGTATACTTGGTCTAAGCAGGAACATTCCTCCACTACTTTCTGCGCCTAGCTTCCTAACGTACACTACTGATCTCATGCGAAAGTATTGAACTATACTCTAGTTTTATTTGTATAACAATTCAAAACCTACCGCCCTGCTCTGTAGTTTGACATACATCTTTATGAATAGGAAATACCTTTCGAATTAATTAGGAGCCCTCAACAAGCCTGAATAAAACATCTTACAAACATGGAAATCTCGATGCTTCCTCTTAAGATGTTGCAAAATTGTACTGAAAGGACTATGCCCCCAGGCTTAGTGCAATTTCGTTTGAATATTTTATTTTTGAATGGAATTCTGGGAAACGTGCCGCCCTCTATATCTGTTCTTGGTCTGTCGCCTACAGAGTTGACAAAACGGACGCCTAATTATCTGGACAACGAAGACGTTAACATCTCACCCTAAGACAATCGACAACTTTTAGGCGGCAATCAAGAACCCGAGATGGCTCGGGTACAATGAAGGATGCCATGGCAGATGATTTCAGATGATTAGAAATTATCTTAGGAAATTCGATGCTCAATCATATTGCAAAGTGATGTGTATTTACCAGGCTTCCTAAAACTTCAAAATTACACGTTGGCATAAAGTAGGCGACCCTTAGAATATATATCTGGCAATCTCACTCACTGCCGATAGGAGCGAGAGAGAAAGTGCGGGTGGATCGTATTGAATATCCTGCCTATAGCAGGATATTCATAAGGATATTCATATATGCTTAAGGAAACGTGACAAGGCTTCCGATAAGATTTGCCACATTTCGTTGTGGCATGGCCTGGTCTACCTTGCCGAACTCTTAAGTGGTCTCAAAATCGCTGACGCCTTTTATGGAGACCTGTACCGCGCCAGACAGTAATACAGTGTTAGGTCTCAACGCTTCGAAGGCCCCTTCCGCGGTAGATACCAGGCCTACCAACCGGCAAGCTACAGAGCAGCCTCGAACTTATTTACAAATTTCCAGCAAATATCATTTCATCGCGTGGATTTCCCCGACGCTGAATTTAGTTTGTATTTATGAAAGCCACAGGTATTTTGTAGCGTATGTTCTAACTTTGCAGCGTGTAGTATGTCTTTGATCATAGAGTTAACTGGCTTTTCACTGTTTAGTATATGACATCTTTACGTCTCGTTTGTTGTAGCCGGCATTATCCATTAGGGTTTTGCTGCGGATAATTTTGTGTTCACTTTATGACCTTCATATTTATTTTATTTACCACAAAGCACATAAGGGAAAACGTAACACACCATACGAAGCATTTCTCTTCTTTCTGAACAGTGTTATGTCCGAAATGAGAGTAGTACATGGACTCGCAGTCAACGAACTTACCATTTTATTTTTCTGAAGAACATCCTTCTTTCTGAATTGTTGCTGGAAAACTGGATGTATAAAACAGATTTTAGTTTTATGCTCGCCTTGGATAGAAGTGAATCATGCTGAGATCATGTGTTTTGCAAGTAGACAACATACCTCGCTCACATTACGTGAGAAATATCTTTTATGAGAAAAGATGCGCACGTGACCAAACAAAAAGTACAATCTTTGTTATCTGTCGATGTTGGCTTCAAAAACACAACATAAAAAACACAAACTATAATGCGGTACTACTGCGGTATTCATGATGGGTGTTTACGACGGTTGCGTTTTAATAAGGTTGCGTTTAATAACGTTTCAAATTAAGGTTGCGTTTAATAAGAATGCGAATTATTAAAGCGCAACGATAAGGTTGCGTTTTAATAATTCACACTGGTCATCCTGATACGCATTACGCTCGGTTGATGCACATATCAGCGAAACCTTTCACAGGAAGATGTCACAGTCTGCGCACGTGTTGCATCCTCCATTTTACCTATAAGTGCGTTATCTTGCAAAAATGCACATTTATCCTCTGAAAGTATGAATGGCACACAGGATGAAACTGCAAAAAGTTTTGGAATGTACATTTGCGTCAAAATAATACTTCATACACTTAAAGGGCATACGACGATAATTGTACTGCGCAGTCATCGCAGGTGTGATGTCTAACGTGCTACAACTTAAGCCTATTTCATCAGAGCATAGGCAGTCACTAGGCACCATATTAGGAGAAATATTTTCCTCACATTAACAAATGCAGTGAAAGATAACAACCCTAGGTGCGCCTCTTGCATCTTACCTGAAGTATTTACTCATCTCTATAAAAAACAGCCAAAAAAAGTTTTCATTCGATTTTAGATGTTAAACAATAGTCTAAAAATTACAGGCAATGAATAAAGCGTTATAAAAATGTGAACGAGAAACCTGATTTGGATATGTCTATTTAAAATATATAAATTAATATATTTTTACGAATATATGTCCCGCCCAATTTGATAGTCCACTTGATTAACAGCAAAGGTACGGACACCATCCGCAGTGACTGCCAGATGGCGCTCGGTATCTGATAGTCCACTTGATTAACACTAAAGGTACGGACACCATCCGCAGTGACTGCCAGATGGCGCTCGGTATCCACAGTGACACGCATCTCCTCATGATTGAATATATCCGCCGCAACAAAGGCCTTGTACTTTGTCACCTATAGTGATGTGAAATGAAGTTCTCACCCCACGCAATAGCTTACACAAGGCTGGCGAACCTGCTGTGACCATCCAGCTGCAGTTTCCAGAACGTTCTACTGTCTATAGACTTGAAATTTGCCTCCATCGTTGGCCCATGGGCTTTCCCGGTGATATTTTCACCTCTACATCAAACCCACTGCTGACCCTTCCGCCAATGCCCTGGGGCGCCTCTGTTGGCATTTTCCTCAACTCTATGTCTCATAGCGCACTCCTGCTTTTCTCTGACGGCGTTCTCCAATTTTAAGTGCTCCACAATATGACCTTTAAACTGGAATCAACGTATTTTGCTTCAAACCATTTGTTTGCAGATGTTTTCATGTGCAGTGATCTTTCTTACTAGATACTTTAAAACAGTACTTCTCCGGCAAAACCTTTAACAAAGTGCTCTATGTTTGTGCACATTTAGTATTTTTGCGAATTTATTATGTCTTCACGATTACGAAGTTTTATATAGAAGATATAGATATAGATATTACATTACTACAAACTAATATCCGTATATCTTCAATATTAGATGCCAGTTGGGGGTATTGTTATGCAAGTGCAGAATGAATTCATCAATCAGGTGGCAATGAGTGAAACGAGTCCAACTGATTGCTAATGTTAAGCGTTAGCAGATAAAACATTTGAGCGATTATTTATATCCTCAAAAGAGCAATAAGTATTTGCTGCTTTCGATGATATGCACGCGCAAATGAAGGTACAGCAGAGAAAGGTGACTAAAAGCTAGGTCATTTTTTAAGCATCCATGAAAGGACGATGATTGCTTTCAAGAGCGCGTCTAGGGTTCAAAGGCTCCGATGATAAAACGTTAGCAAGTGCTGAAGGTGAAAACCTATGGCCGTAGTGCCACAAATGAGTCTTATTACTTTATTAACGGATTCCGAACAGTCAATAGTTGTTGACTGGGAAAGCCAGCATAGAATCTTCAACACAAGGTTGAACATATTTTTATTTTTTTCAGTTTCTGAACACGAGTGAAAAGATATGGGTATACAATTCTTCTGAAGAGAGCAACGCAGTCTGTAAAGTTGACGAGATGATCAACATAGACTGGAAGTATGATGACTATTTTTTCAATCGGACTATTTACACAAAGGAAGGAAGGTGTGTGGACTTTCTATTTCTATTATGGCAGATGCCCAAAAAATGCTTCATTGCGTCTTTCAGAAGCTCGACAACTTATCTCTGGGGACTTGTTTTTACCAATAAAATGCTCGTGGGGCTACCAGGTACGTATTGTATCTGCATTGGTTTTTATTTCTCGCTTCTGAACTCATTGATTTTTAAGTAGCAGCATTCTAAAGATTCTAAACTTTTTGCCTCTAAATTAGGATTACAAAAACTAGGATATTAAGATATACCGTTTATTCGACAAACACAGAGCTGCGTGCTACATTGCATTCACTAAGGATTTACAGTGCTAGTAATGCTGCATTCTGCCATTTTATAACTGCTATACAGGTTTTGCTTTCTACTTTAGGCAAGAAAAGATTTGCTGCACATAGTCCATTACCTTAATATGAACAGGACTATAGATCGCGCCTATTTCGCAATATGGCAACTATAAAGTAATCGGGAATCTTTTTCTGCTTTAAACATGGATTAGTGCTTAACACATACCTTCTAGTCCCAGCGATCTCATGTATCATATTTTTAAAGTGAAGGGTATGTACTAGCTCCTACAAATGCGTACTGCTGCTGAAATATGAATTTATTGAAAACCTTTCTCCAGCTTCAATTGAGAGCCAATGTTTGCCGGCTGTATTGCTGTATTTAAAGCAGGAGAAACCTTTTTTGAAACCTACTCATCATGTAGAACATTGGCATAATTATATTTACGGAAGATCTATTTTTTCGTTAAGACGCTAAGTATTTAATTCACAAAAAGAGTATTTTAGCATTTATATTATTACCAAAAAGGGCGTCCATTATTAAAATGAAGAGAATAATGGTGTAAAGAGAGAAAAACTCATAGATTTTACCTGGCATTTTACATCAAATCCCTCAAGAGAGTTACATTTTAAATGTTTACACTAATTTGTTTATTCAATCTGTCCTAGTCGAAGCCTCAATTGCAAATGCTGCACCGCGTTTTTAATCCGGTATGTTTAACATCTCGTACATTCAAGTTTTAGTTAAGACCGAACAAAATCCTTTCTTTGTAATATGAAAATTCGCATCTAGCATATGAAGGTGAGTAGAGTTGTGTGCATTATGTTGTTATTTGGGGCTTCGCATTGTAGCTCATTTATACAAAAATAATTCCCCATACATACAATTACTTTCGATCGCAACTGTTTTTTATACTAAGGAAACCATCTAAATAAGTGATACAGTATAACTATTTCCTTCATGTCTAGTAGACGTACTGCCACGTTACGGTACTCGTAGAAAAGCTTCCAGGTCTGTGTCCCCTAAATTTTGCGTCACGTGTGACACTCAGCCCTAAGATACCCCTGCGCATATCCTTATTAATTGTTGATATTGCAGTTAGTGTGAAGGGACCAGCTCTAATCAACTGAGGAGTTCAACTAAAAACATTTACTGAGGAGTTCCACTGAACACATTTACTGAAGTGCAGAAACCATCTGCAATAAGGTAAAATATAATTGTAAAATGCTGTTTAGGTCATGTATGATAGATATGGCTTCAGGTTTCAATGAGTGGCGAAAATTTCTGTTCGACGTTCTTCGTGCTTTGCACTGAGTAGTGAATCTTAAAGAATACATGTGGTGCGCTTCTAAAATTACTTTCTATATGCATAAAATGGTATACAAATTTTTAGACACTTTCATCAACATATTGACAGAAACAGTCAAAGATAACAATGCGTAATTACCTAACGTGTACTAAAGGTTTTGTTTTCAGGACTGCATAAGAAAAGCAGAATAATTTTTGAAATAAATTGCGTACTGCAAGCTTTCTAGGTGAGGATACTCGGCTAAACTAAGTTTTCAAATAAGGCCGTACATTATATGGCGAAATTAAGATCAAGCCTTCTTTCATAAAATGCTTAAAAATACATGCTTATTATTATGTATCCATATATTCCTCATGCATAATTTTCCACCCCGATACTATAAAGTGAAAAAATTCGGCCCAAAATGTTATGCATAAATCGGTGTCATATGCGAACGCAGTAATGCTGCTTTATTTTATACCAATTTTCTGACCAGACTTATGCTGCGATTCAGCTCTGCCTATCGTTGTCGCGTGTCTACCTTTTGCTGGCGCTTTTGCCTCACTCCTGGACCTCCTTGGCCCTTCTTCACGGGCCTGTGGCGGGATGCGTTGAATATTCATACGAGTATTACGGAACTTGGACTATTAAATTCAGACGTCTTTGTTTACCAACCTGCGAAGCTCTGTTCGGAATGCGCACCTTGCTGCTGGATGCTTATTTGCGGGGACACCCGCCAGCTTTCCATATGCGTAATGACGCGAGAATGCAAGCATCAATGAACAGGGTATTTAAGACCTTTGTTTGAAACAAAAATAACTGTCTACATTGGTGCTTCAGCACACCTGTTTGAGCGGAACAGCAGCGTTCCTATGTAGCGAAACACACGTTCATGTGCCTGTTAACAATAATTTACCATGCCTGTTAAACAATATCGCTGGGACAATATATCTGAAGATATGAAATATCATATAATAATTATTCGGTTTAATTCTATCCCCATTGAACAAAAATTATTTCCTTAGAAAATTAGCGATGCGCTCCTTAACAGTCAGAAATGGCAGAGGTAACGATGATTCATGTATTTCTATTGACAAGAACAAGCGCACCGAATGATATTGTGTGCATCATATTAATAATATAAGAAAATTTCGCAACCTTTTTGCAGGCTAGGCGAGTGGCAGTGATGAAATACAACCGAAAATAACAGCTAATCTATAAGATCAAAATATACGAAAGCCACAAAGCAGTTTTTTATGGAATGTGTCCTCATTAGCAGCCTTTTTGTTGTTCGCAATTAGTGAGAATTCAAAAAAAATACTAAAGACAATTGTGACTGACTCGAACTAAACATTTTTGATAGACTTTTAACTCTTCTTTTTTACTGTGCTTACAGAAGTAAAATTAACTCGTATTTCTCCCTCTCACGGATAGATACTGGAGCTAACACTAAAGAGGAATTGCTATATCAAGACGAAGAAAGCACCTGTGGCGTCTTCGAAGTTATTATTGCTGGCCGTATGTATTTTCCTCCCCGGAGACCTGAGAGTGTTCTCAGAAAAATATTAATGGAAGCAATACTAGTTATCAAACATTTTTAAAGCGAGGCGATGAAACCCGCTGACAACTGCAAGATTCACATCCTTGGGACCTCGAATTACCCTGTTCGCAAGAAGATTAAGAACTACTGGGAGATTTCATTTACCTTTGGTTACAAATATAACTGGCAAAGTTCTCTCAACATAAAGGAGCAGAGGCTTTGATGCAACCGTGCACGCTGTACAATCGTAGGAGTTAACTATCCGAAATTGTCATACTTGCTCTGCAAAATCGGCTTTATTTTCTTGTAATTGTGCTAATACGGCCTGTTAGGTTATACATTAAGTTACAAATTGATTGCTCTATACTGCAGCACAGGCTAACACAAAATCAATAAAGTACACTTGCTCCATATGCAGTGCATTTTTGAACCTAGAAAGCGAAGCGCTGCAGACAAGCGCTTTCAAGTATAATACCGCGAACCATTCAGATATTTGTTGGTTTTTAAAAGTCGGCATATGGCCTCTTCACTGTGCGTTTAGTGCACGGACCGATATTATGCGCGTATCGCATAACGCAACTTTTTATTTCTTTCTTGAAGCGCTAATTAAGGCGAAATAAGCCTGGAATGATTGCACGCAAACTTAACCTTTCATATAATCCGCACGTTTTCACTATCTGGTTTGCCTAGTTAAATGTATGGCAATTTCAAATTGAGCACTGCCCATTTCAATGACCATTCCTACTTCGAATACCGCCGAGCATCCTTGCGTTTATCTCCGCCGCCGATTTAGTTCGTTTGCTGGCAAATGTCAGCCCCATAAACATTTATTTAGGTCAAACATCAGCCTTCTCGTTTGTGGCCAACGGGCTTGCCACCACTGCACGACATCTGGTGGTGGTGCTGCCCTCTGTATTCCGGAGCGTTGCCTACAAGCCGAAATAACTGCATTGTTCCTGTGACAGTGGGGAGGTGACCGTCCTACAGGCCACCGGACGAGCTGGTGGCTCCAAAGGCAACGCCTGAGCACAGGTTACTTCCGGGCCCCCCTAGACCCTGGAAGGCGCCTCACCAACGACAATGGTCCAGAGGCAAGCATCTGTTCAGCTCGTCTTCCAGCAGTCCTGACAGCAGCCAGTTCTCAATGGAGCCCAGGTTGCAGATCTGCAAGACTGGCTGGATCAAGACTAAGTGGTTGCAGCATTCAACGCTTGGGTCAATGCCTTGAAGATTCGAAGCATGTTCTTCGCAATGAATGGGCCCGCTAGAATGTGGCACAACAACTTCGAGTCTTCCCTAAAGATGGGTTTGGAATTAAAGAAGGAACAACTGAAATTCGTCAGCGTCGTGGGGAAGGAGAGAGCTTAATTGCTCCTTTAAGCTATTGTTCAGCAGCCTAACGAAGAAGTCTGCTTAAATAGACGACATGAAGCGCTTTGTTCGTCGCGCTAATCCTAGCATGTCCGAAGAAATGAAGACACAATTTCTAATGCGAGGCGTCAAACAAACACTTTTTGCCGGACTTGTGAGGTACCCTTCGAGAACCGCTGCCGAGTTCACACAGCAAGTGTCTAACATTGCGAGGGTCTTTGCCTCCAGAGCTAGGCAGTACTATTGCCCAGCACTCGCTTACCTATCCACGGCGATGCAACCTCTCTGAACAATGAAAACTTACTGCATATTATCCGAGAGGTCAGCCGGGAGGACCTCCACCATTTGCTGTCATTATTCCAAATGCCCCGGGTGGCCATAGTCGCGAACGTAGTGAGTGGAGAACCTGGGCATTCCTTGAGCGATGGTTGCTACACAAGGGCACACTAATATCTACACCGGCCTATTTTGCGGGCGAGAACCACCAAACTCCTCTCGTCGGAAGCAAGCCGGTCCTGAACGACTTTCCTTTGCTCCCGCCGCCAAAACAACCAAGGACTTCCCAGTCCTATTAAATGCAGCGCCTGAAGGCGCTCAAATAACTACCTCTTGAGTTTCCATTGTGACGGCGCCGGCCACATTCTACAACATTACCCGAACAGGCGAATCTGAAATTCGTGGTTTTGCATTCGCATCCCATTACCTCTCCCTGCGAACGGTGGGATGACATCGACGACCATTTGCGTTGGAGAGAGTCACCACGCGAAGAGTACCGGTCTCAATCATCGTTCAAAATCCCGTTTGCGTCACTTCGTTCGAGGAAGGTCCCCTAGCTCCCGCGGAGAAACCTGAAGAGCAACCTCGAGAATGCCAAGTTATGATTGAGCAAGTGGATGAAATGCCTCATGACGACATCATCCAGCAATCAATAAGCTCATAGGCAGCCCTAGTCGTTTTGATGAAGGCAAAAGACGGAACATTTTGCATCTGCGTCGATTACCGTTGCTAAAACAACATAAGGAAAATGTTCCTTTTCGTCCGCATCGACCCACTTGACCACCATTGAAAAGCTAGGTATTTCTAATCACGTGGCTTTACAAGAGACTTTTGGAAAGTAGATATTGAGGAAAAATACCACGAGAAAACCGCCTTCACTACACCGGATTCGGTATTCGTGTTTAAGTTGGTGCGATTTGGCCTCTGGTCGGCAGAAACGACGGTCTAGCGAGTTAGCGACGGTCTAGCGAGTGTAGCTTGCATTGGCAGATTGGTTTGGCACACATAGATGAGGTCGTTGCCTTCTCCTAATACTTTGAAGAACAGTTTAAAAGGCTTCGGGTGTGCTGAACGTCAAGTAATCTGGAAAAACTCTAAAGTCAGAAAAGTGCCGCTTCGCCTAACCAGGAGTTGGTATTCTTGGGCCATATTAGAAGCAGGAACTGCTTGCGCCCATACACGACGAAAACTGCTGCGAGTGCCCAGCTTGCAGAGAGTGCAGAAAACAAAGCCTTGCGCAGACATCTTCGGCTGCGCGGTTTACACGTGTGATTTGTCAGGAGCGTTTCGCCCATCGCTAAACAACCGACACACCTTAAGCCTGTCTCATGTGTATTTTAAATGGGAAGCGCCTCAAGCGCAAGCATATTACCTAAAGTAGGGAAACACGTTAATGCCCTTATCAGCAAACACGTAAACTCCCCTCAATTTCAACAAATAGTTTTATACAGGAATGCATTCAGCGCAAACAATGAGCAGATGAATTGAATAAGCATTTTATAAATATAGCAAGGTTCCCCCACCATCCAGACAATAACATAAGAAACGTAGGCTAGCAAATAAAGTCTATAGTACTAAGTGCTGTTACGCCAGCGGAAACTAAGACTACTACCGCAATTAAAGCCAAATCTGCCATGTGCATGGTTATGATAACATACAAGCCTTAACCATGAACTTTCGGTCATCTGACATTAACCCAGTATTGTCACATTTAATCCACCCCTTCAACTGGCACAATTCCAGATCAGCTTAGAATAGTTAAAATAAAGCTGAACTTTATCTGTGCAGATATATCTCCACGTTGTACCTTCCCAAACCTTGCACGACAGAACGAATTAGTAGAAACAGAACCTTGAAGATCAAGCAGTAAAATTACTAAACCTTGATAAACACTGCATCGATATTACGTTACCATTTAATTCCTTCAAAGCAGTATAAAGCATTTCTAAAGACCACAGAATATATTTACCGAATATAGGTTCACACATCTGAATTAGGGATAGGTCGCTAAGAAGCGAGCCGGATTTCGGAACCGCTCCTTTCAAAGAGCGGGTCAGCTATTTGGCTCCACAAAGTCGGAGCCGGATCCGCCGGAGTCGTCGTAACCGGAGCGGTCGAAGCAGTCGGAGCAATGGGAGTGGTCGAAGCCGTCGTTTCGGAGAGCTGGTTGCTGGTTCTGTTTCGTTCAGGAAACCTTTCCGTCAAAGGCGGGTGCGACTTCCGCGCCATCTATTAGCAATGCGAGAAAGCAACCTCCTGCTCTTCTTGCAAGATTCTCAGTAATGTCTTCGCCGCCAGCTGTCTTTAAGCGGAGTGCGCCGCTCTTTTGGAGAGCCGGTGAGGTGGTTCTTTTGCTTTTTTTATGGATGAAGATCTGCTAGATGGCTGGAACGGCGGTTCTTTTGAAACGCCGGTTCTTTCTCGTTCAGTGAGCCTTGTCAGCGACTCCTCTGCTCTGTCGGAGCCCGGTGATATGTTTCAAAACGCAAAGCGAAAAAGCGACTATACCGCCCGTCCTTATCAGCGTCACAACCAACCCACTCCCTTCGGATCTTCTCCTGTGTGCACAGCTGCTGGCGCACACACTTTTTTTTGTCTGCAGTTTTGTGGTTTAGTTCCATACCGACGAGTGGGGACCGGTACTCGTACTCGTCCGCTGCGTAAAGTGGTCCGCGGAAATCCATTTGGCTCTGTCATCAGGAGCAGAAGACCCGGTGACCTCGATGTGACGGCATGGTAGGGGGCCATCCTCCCTTGACGTCCGGCCTCGAAGGCGTCAGGGGATCGAGGCCAATGTTGTTGTACTCCAAGCGTGCTTGTTACGCGGTGCTTTTGTGTCCGGAGCGGCGCCATGCTCCGGAGAAGAGAAAAGCATGGCGAAGTGGCCCGAATGTTCCGCATTCTTTCGTAGCACCTTCCTCAGGCGTCTCAAAAGGCAGAAACCGCAAATGCACTCAAAACCACAGGCAGGAACTGATGCTAAATGCCACCACTTGCTGTGTCATAGAGGAAAAATTGATATATATTGATATATATATATATATATATATATATATATATATATATATATATATATGAAGGAAAGAAGCCAACAGTCGGCGAGGCCAAGGAAAGCGTTGGGGATGGTATGTTTATGTCATTTTTTTTTTAATGTTTACTTCGATAACCACAGAAATTAGTAATGTAATCTGTTTAGGGGAAAGATAATTAGACACAAAGTAGAAGAAAAAACAACGTGCCGATGGTGGGATCCGAACCCACGACCTCCGAATAACGCGTCCGGTGCTCTACCAACTGAGCTACATCGGCCGCTGTCCCCCCTGCTACTTTCTTGGGTATTTATGTTGTCTGTATACGAACCTTGAGAGTGGTCACCAGCGCCGCCCTCAGCCATAGCGGCGGACGTGGGACGTCTGGCAGTCTGGCAGTCTTGAAGCCATAGGTAGCGTAAGAGGGTTCTAGCACAGCTTTCGCCCTCGCTCTTGATCACGTTCTACGTGACGCTGGCGGTAACAAAGGACGTCCCACGTCCGCCGCTATGGCTGAAGGCGGCGCTGGTGAACACTCTCAAGGTTCGTATACAGACAACATAAATACCCAAGAAAGTAGCAGGGGGGACAGCGGCCGATGTAGCTCAGTTGGTAGAGCACCGGACGCGTTATTCGGAGGTCGTGGGTTCGGATCCCACCATCGGCACGTTGTTTTTTCTTCTACTTTGTGTCTAATTATCTTTCCCCTAAACAGATTACATTACTAATTTCTGTGGTTATCGAAGTAAACATTAAAAAAAAATGACATAAACATACCATCCCCAACGCTTTCCTTGGCCTCGCCGACTGTTGGCTTCTTTCCTCCATGTATTATAACGAGCACCCTCATTTCCCCTTGATTGATCTGCTTATATATATATATATATATATATATATATATATATATATATATATATATAAAGTGAAGGGGAAATTAGGGTGCTCGTTAATACATGAAGGAAAGAAGCTAACAGTCGACGAGGCCAAGGAAAGCATTGGCGATTGCACTTATATGTGATTTTTTTTTAATTTCTACTTAGGTAATCACATAAATTAGTAATGTAATCTTTTTAGGGAAAAGATAAATAAACACAAAGTAGAAGGAAAAAGAACGTACCGATGGTGGGACCCGAACCTATGGCCTCCGAATATCGCGTCCGGTGCTCTTCCAACTAAACTACATCGGCCGCTGTCCCACCTGCTACTTTCTTGGGTATTGCTGTTGCCTGTATACGAACCTTGAATGGGTTCACCAGTGCCACCCCCAACCATAGCGGTGGACGTGGAACATCCTTTGTTATCGCCAGCGTCACGGACGCGATATCCGGAGGTTGTGGGTTCGGTTCCCACCGTCGGCTCATTGTTTTTTCCTTCTACTTTGTGTTTGTTTATATTTCCCCTAATCAGATTACATAACTAATTTATGTGATTACCAAAGCAAAAATTTAAAAAAAGATATCGAAGTACAATCCCCAATGCTTTCCTTGGCCTCGCCGACTATGAGCTTCTTTCCTTTATATATATATATATATATATATATATATATATATATATATATATATATATATATATATATATATATATATATATATGAAGGAAAGAAGCCAACAGTCGGTGAGGCCAAGGAAAGCGTTGGGGATGTTTCCTTGGCCTCACCGACTGTTGGCTTCTTTCCTTCATGTATTATAACGAGCACCCTCATTTCCCCTTCATTGATCTGCTTATATATATATATATATATATATATATATATATATATATATATATATATATATCAAGGAAAGAAGCCAACAGTCCGCGAGGCCAAGGAAAGCGTTGGGGATGGTGCTTTATGTCTTTTTTATGTTTACTTGTCTTTTTACTGTCTTTTTTATGTTTACTTGGATAATCACAAAAATTAGTAATGTAATCTGTTTAGGGGAAGATAATTAAACAGAAAGTAGAAGAAAAAACAACGTGCCGATGATGGGAACCGAACCCACGACCTCCGAATATCGCGTCCGGTGCTCTTCCAACTGAGCTACATCGGTCGCTGTCCCCCCTGCTACTTGCTTGGGTATTTATGTTGTCTATATGCGAGCCTTGAGAGTGTTCACCAGCGCCACACTCAACCATAGCGGCGGACGTGGGACGTCCTTTGTTACCCCCAGCGTCACGTAGAACGTGATCAAGAGCGAGGGCGACAGCTGTGCTAGAACCCTCTCACGCTAGCTGTGGCTTCAAGACTGTCAGAACCGAGACCCCCGTAAGCTACAAGCAAGTCAGTTAAGGGAAATGAGGGTGCTCGTTATTATACATCAAGGAAAGAAGCCAACAGTCCGCGAGGCCAAGGAAAGCGTTGGGGATGGTGCTGTATATATATATATATATATATATTCTCCTAAGTATTTCTTTCCCTAGCAAAATGCTGTTAATGTGCAATCTGCATTGTGTGTTGATTTGTATCATGTTTTTTTTTAATGGCAGTATTGTTACCAAGGAGAATCTCCTTTCTACGCATTTGAACAAGTTGCCTGTTGCGATTTACACATTGGCGACGAGGCTGCGTCATGTTATACGGCCTTTGCGTCAGCTTCCACTGTCACTTCGATGAAACAATAAACTGAACTCAACTCAACTTAGCCTCCTCTTAGAGCACCAGTAGTCCTTAAGTACTTCGAGGAAACGGCTGCGACAGAAATTCATGTTAAAAAGGCAGCATTAGCCTAGGCGCAGTTCTCGTAGTCAGGATAATGTATTTTTCTCTAATGCTTAATATGATTTCGAGGGATGAGGTTTTGTATGTTCTCTTACAACCTACAATCGTTCAGTAACGGTGACAGTTAGTCCACGTGCTTAAGGATATACGTTAGATGACGGTTGGAAGCGGGTATGAAGCGTATATTTTTTACCCGATTCCATGCATTCCAGTGTCCAACCTCGACAAAAGGGCGTACTTGGTGCATTAGGGTGACACTTCATGTTCCTTGTAACTAGATTGTATTAAGGTGTTCAGCTAAGGCCGCATGTTCTGGCCTCTACATATCTCGGGCTTATGAGCAAATAATAAATAACTGTAGCTGCGATGCGGCTAAAGCTTCTATTATGCGGTAGTCCAAAGAAATCCGCTATGGCCACTCTTTCTTCTTTTTTTTTCACTCCCACTTCGTTTTTCTTAAGACTCGGTTGCGTTGAATTGTGACAGATATGTGCCGTTTCTTCCCTGTAAACCAATTTGAAATGCTACTGATGTTTGCTGTACTGCGTCTGCTTCTGCATGCTGTGTAGGGCGGAACTCGAGGATGCTGCACGGACGCCTAGATGGGACGCCCGTCGGCATCAGCTTGATTTGATTTAAACGTTCTTTATTGAATAGGAATGCTCATGACCATGGATGAGTGTAAAAGAGAGTAGGTAGAATCATCACCGTTTGCACAGGTCATCACTTAAATCACATTACCCTCACTAAGGAAGCAATAGTTGCAAATATTATTTGAGTGTTAGCGACAGTTCCTTGAAGAGAACGGTAGTTCAGGAGGTATGGTTCGATCTCGGAGTGTCCAGTAGAAAGAGCAGGGCAATCCCAGAGTAGATGGGATATGCCACCACACGTGAGAGCCGTGCAGTGGGGGCACTTAACCATTTCCTCTGTATACTGACGCCAGAGGGCCATAATCGCCTGCTGGCCTGGGATGAACAGCGTAGGGACAAGTACCAACCCTATATGCATCTCTTCCCCAGTGGGAGATGCCAGTGGTCACACGTCAGCTGGCATATGCTTGAAGGGCATGGTGATGGCACGAGTCGTATTTACATCGCAATCTCATGCGACTTCGTGAAGTCAGCAACTGATTACGTCATAATCACAGCGATCTGTGTCAATACAATCATCAATTTTACTATTACTCTATCATTATCAGTCACTATCTGTAACTAGATAGCGCTGCGGTCTTCATGGCAACCGCGCTCGCAGCATGCTAGACAAGAACTAAGATGCGTTTCCCACGTGTCCGGTGTGGCCTTGTCAGGAATATGTGACCGAACGGACGACAGTAAGAGCCATTAAAGGCTTTCGCTATAAAATGATATCGTAAAGAGCTTTAATATTTGGTTCGCAGGAAGAGAAAGGTGCCGTATCTCTCTTACTTGTTTCTGTGGGCACCTAACGCGTGCCGTAAGGGAATTGAGGAATGTGAGAAATGAAGATCTCGCGTTCAAGAAAACGGGTCCGCGAGCCATGGTCTCACCTGACGAGTGACAAGTCCAGTCTCTTGAGAGCACCGGTTTATTCTGCATAATCGAAAAAGCATTCAATGCAAAGAAACATCAGGCGCTACTGCGCTGAGAGCCTACTGTTTATGCGCAGGACAATAGGACAGCAAAGAAAAGCGGGAAGAAAAGCGCAAGTACGCCTAGGTCGTTTCTGCAGGCACTCCTTCCATTTTCGTGTCTCCGGTCTTCTTTTTGTCAGCTGTGTACACCCGACACCTAGACTACTGCAAGGCCTGTGCAAGCTTATGTGACGTCATCGTAGTGAGATCCTACTGAAAGTTGGCTTAACCCTACGCAGTTGCGTTGTTTTCTTGTTCAACGCTGCTCTGGGGTTATCTCTTGAACGTTTTAGTACTAGCAATTTAGCACTAAATCGCTAGCGGTTTAGCGGTTAGCGGTTTAGGGCTAACCACTGCACCACCCCAGCGGGCCTCGTAAAGTTCTTTCGTCTGAAAACGATTGACTTACGTTTCTTCTGCGCCACCGCGGTGGTGCAATGGTAAGGCGCGTGACAACTGTGCCGGAGCTCCTGGGTTCGACCCCGACCGCCGGCGGCTGCGTTTCGTTGCACATGAAACGGAGAGGCAGGCGTCCGTGTGATGCGCGACGTCAGCGCACGTAAAGATCCCGTGATCAAAATTGCTCCGTAGCCCTCTACTACGGCTTTTTTTGCTCTTTTTCCGCTTTCACCTGCACCCTCCCGCTTTCTTTTATGGCGTGGTTCAGGTGTCGCGTGATCTAGGTGTTGACAGGTGACAGATTCTGCGCCTTTCCTTTCTTGTCTACCAATTATTATTATTTATAATAATATTATTATTATTAGGTTCTTTCACCCTCAAAGCAGTACGCAGATAGTGAAGTGCGATATCAATGAAAAAATCGGTGGCTAGTGCATAGCATATGTGTCACATATCAGTCAATATTAGGCACTTGAAAAATTCTGAATATGCTCATTGAGCCTAAAATAAAATTTCGCGGCGAATAAAGTGACTATGCAAGGTCAATCATTTGTTGCTTATGCCTATTTACCTTCAAATAATCTTTACAGATACGACGCTTTTCTTTCCTTAAAAAAATTACCGACGATTACGTTACTTCCTAATGCGACATTTGAGCGCAGCAAATAAGCTGTTTCATCTTTTCGATAGATTGAGGCAAAGAAATCGAGCAACACATGTATGCGCTATCGCAGAATTTTTTTTTATTTTTCACACGTATTCCTTTAACGGACTCCACTAACAGTTCTTGACAGTCATGAAGGAAGCCTTGTGGTCGGAGAAATAGACTGATATATGTTCGACTTAGTACACCAATGCTTGATTCTCAAAGACGAGATCGATACAAGTGCCTCACGAGGTTGTCGCAGCCGTGGGACACGTTACGAGTGAGAGGAACGGGATACGAAGAGGCGTCCGTGTGCTGTGTGATGTCAGCCCACGTTAAAGATCCGCAGGTGGTCGAAATTACTCCGTAGCCCTCCACTACGACTCCTCTTTCTCTCTTTCCACTTTCACTCTCGCCTTCCTCCCTTCCCTTACGGCTTGGTTGCGGTGTCCACAGAAAACAAGTGAGGCAGTTACCGCGCCTTTCCCTTCCTATAAAAAAATAAATCAGTTTTTCTCCGCGGTCATGCCCCGCCGGGGTGGTACAGTGGTAAGACGCCCAACTACTGTCCGGAATACCCGGGTTCGAACCCGACCTCGGCCGCTGCGTTTCGATGGAGGCGAAAGGAAGAGGCGTCCGTGTGCTGTGCGATGTCAGAGCACGTTAAAGATCCCCAAGTGGTCGAAATTACTCCGTAGCCCTCCACTACGGCTCCTCTTTCTCTCTTTCTCTCTTTACACTTTAACTCCCATCTTCCTCCCTTCCCTTACGGCGTGGTTCAGGTGTCCACAAACTCGTGTGACAGATACTGCGCCTTTCCCTTCCTGTTTTAACCAATTATTATTATTATCTACGCGGTCACGCTGTCTTGAATCGCTACCGGCGGCAACGGCATCAGACAGTCACTGCTGGCGCTTCCTCCGGCGACCCCCCTCCCCCCCCCCCCCAAACCCCCTTCCTTTCCTTGTGTTCTCCGGCTGCTCCGCGCTTCCTGCGAGGCTTCGGTTGCCAAGCGCCGGCTCGAACTGGGGGGATGAAAGTGGGGAGGCGCTGGTTACGAGGCCGACGCCGACGCGAAACCCAGGAACGAGCGCCAAAGAGCTGCGCTCTAAAACTAATTTACAATTGTAGCGTAAGGTCCCCTATGAAATCACAGCCTTTCTTAGCTCGACACTGACCTTAATCAAGTGATCTTGGCATAATTATTAAGAGTGAAAGCATGCGATTATGTAGCGTGAACTGCGAAGTATACTGCACCTTCGTTTGCCCAAACCCAACGTAAACGGAGGGGCGGCCCCACCGCCGTGGAGCTGTAGTTAAAACGTCGGGCTATATTTTTTCTGGAGTGCCTAGGGTCGATCCCGACCTCTGGCATACTGCGTTTTGATAGAGGAAAAACGGAGGGGCATCAATGTGCTGTATACTTTCAATGCAAGTGAAAACTCCCAGGTGGTCAAAATTACCCTGTAGCCCCAATGGCTCCTCTTTAAATATTTCCATTTCGACGCCCATTTTCCTTCCTTCCCATACGCCACGGTTCACGTATAATCGATACAGCGTTTCAAGTGTGACAGCTACAGCACATTTTCTTTCATTGAACGAATTATTGTCACTATTATTACGGAGAGGCAGCCCTGTGTTGTGCGATGTCAGCGCAAATTAAAGATCTCCAGATGTGTAAAATTACTTAGTCGCCCTCCATTACGGGACCTCTTTCACTCCAACCATCCTCCCATAGCTGAAGTCGGACCAATACTGCCCCTTTCCTTTCTAGCAGAGTAACCAACAAAATGTAGAATATGACCTTAACCTGCTTAGATGTAGGAGTCCACCAACGTTCTTAGATAAGAAAGCTTTAACCTGATATCTAAGAACCTGTTATCTAAGGTGTCCACGATCCCGTGCGATCCACTCAAATGCATAGGCTGCCTGTCGTTTACCAGGACGTAACACAAAGAATAAAACGCCGCCACCGTCTGGAAGATGTTAAAAGAACGATACTTAGCTTTTTCGTTCACTAACACAAAAGGCGAGAAGTGGTTTTCTACAAAGCCGACCAATGTTTTATTGAAACTGAGAGATTAACCCGTACGGGTAGCCATACAAAGCTTCCGGCCCTTCCACTTTCGCGTTTGTTCAATCGGGTGCGCCTTGCCTTTGCCTAGATGTGCGTGACGAGTGATGGCTGCGTTTGTTCCTCGCTTTCCTATTACTCTGATTGGCATTCCAGATAAGCTCTTAAGAGTGGCCTACGTTGTAATCCCTGGTGAGATGTCCTCTTCTGGTACATTGGTGGTAAAAGAGGCGGCGGAGTGGATTGCCCCATCAATCGACACTGCGCAAATGATAGCGTCACATACATATCAGTGACATGCCGATTCTAAGGTGTAATACTGTGATTGCTTCATAGAATTGCATTACTCCTGCCTATGGGCTATTTTTTAAAATGAGATATTGGTTTCCATAAAGCATTAAAATGCTGTCAGTGAGCATGGTGTCTTAATAGAGCTTTGATAATTTTCTTGTCATGCATTCCCTGTTGTAACACTGGAAGCGAAATATTTGCTTCAGCAGGGTCATGACAAAGAGGAAGAGTCATGTGCGCTTCCTTAATAAATCTCATCCCAAATTTGTCTGGACCTCTCGAGATTGCCTGTTATTGGGCTCTCGTAATACTAAGTGGTACAATATTTTGTTGAGAGCTCGTTCTTATGTGTCAATATATTTCTCACAGCAAACCTTACGTTCACTACTCCGCGTTGTTAGATCAGCACAGTATATGCCGCTATTTTATTAAAATAAACTGTTTAGGAGAAACGTTCGAAAAATATTTAGTGGCATCAGGGTTAGAAAAATGCCGATATTTCATGCCGCCGCCCAGATTGCAACCATAAAGAAAGGTTTTGTTTGGCTTGGGGGGACAACATCAATAAAGCTAAATGTAACGTAAGATTGCGTAATGTATTAGTTTAGCTGATCATAATACATATTTTTGTTTGCAGTATTGTGTACGAAAGATGAATCAGCACAGCACCAATGCTAACACCCCTGGCGTCCGTGTGCAGTTCCGTTGGAGCAGAAGGGTTGAAATGCCGGAGAATCGGATGTGACGTTAGTAAAAACTTGAGCTGGCAAAAAGAAGAGTCACACTCTGATGTCCACTCGAAGGGAGCGTCTTTGTGGAGAAGGCACGTAAGCGGGTTAGCAATGTCAGCAAAACGGGGAATGAACCGGCGGAAATATGAGCACAGTCCTAGGAAACTTCGGAGTTCCTTCACGTTCTGAGGTGTTGGAAACGATGCAACGGCCGCGGTCTTTTGAGGGTCAGGTCTGACGCCTTCACGATCGACGAGGTGTCCTAGTACCAAAATCTGACGCTCACCGAAGCGACACTTCTTCGAATTAAGTACTAGACCGGCGTTTTTGAAGCAGTCAAGCACGAGAGCGAGGCGTTCGTTGTGCTCTTCGAATGTCCGGCCAAAAATGACGACATCATCGAGGTAGCACATACATATTTGCCATTTTAGTCCCCGTAGGATAGCGTCCATAAATCTCTCGAAAGTTGCAGGAGCATTGCAGAGCCCGAAGGGCATTACATTAAATTCAAACAGGCCATCGGGTGTTATAAATGCCGTTTTTTCCTTGTCGTCAGGGTGCATAGGGATCTGCCAATATCCCGATCGCAGATCGACGGATGAAAAATATGATGCCGAGAACAGACAATCTAGGGCGTCATCGATCCGCGGAAGGGGATACACATCCTTCTTTGTTGCAGCATTCAGACGGCGATAGTCGACGCAAAAGCGCCATGTACCATCTTTCTTCTTCACCAGAATTACAGGGGCGGCCCAGGGACTGCATGACTTTTGAATAACACCCTTTTCCAGCATATCCCGAACCTGCTCACTGATGACCTGGCGTTCTGTTGGTGACACTCTGTACGGCTTCTGTCGAATTGGGTGTGAGTAGCCTGTGTCAATGCGATGCCGGGTACGTGTCACGGGAATGCACCGTGAGCCGCTAGGCTCGGAAAAATCAAATATGGAAGAATACTTGACCAGTAAGGCCTCCAAAGCGTCACACTGGTCCCTGGTTAGAGAGCGGCTGATCATCCGATGTAGTTGCGAGTCAGGGGCTGGAGCGGCAGCACTTTCGCCAGGTGCATCAGTAACCAAAGCCACCGACGGGGCGTCGTCTTGGCTACAGGTCGCAATCTTCATATTCACAGGCAAAACTACTGGTTGCGAAGAACAATTAATGGCCCACAGCCGTGAGCAGCCCTTGACCACCGACAGTAGGCAGTGAGGAACCAGAATGTATTTCTTTGCACAGTTAGAATGAAGCGGTGCCACTGTAGCGTCGAAGGTGTCGGAAGCACGGCTGGGGCACAAAGCTGGGACGCACACCATAGACAAGGCTGGCACATTGGTATCCTCTGTTACACAGAACACATCCTCACGGACGTGTGGCTTCTCTAAGAGTCCAGAAGAAAGGGAACCATCAACGCAGAGTTCCCCAGAGCGGCAGTCGACCGTAGCGCCACACATTCTCAAAAAGTCAATACCTAGAATTATGTCATGCGTGCATCGCGAAAGCACTGCAAACTCCGCTGCGAATACCGTTCCACCCAGGGACACCGAAGCACTACACATTCCCAGGGGACACAACACCTCACCACCCGCGCCATGAAAATTCACATTTCTGTCCCAAACAAACATAACTTTGCGTCCTAACCGCTTCTTAAACGATAAACTCATTATTGAAATGGTTGCCCCGGTATCCACTAAAGCCATTGTCGCCACACCATCCACAAGCACATAGACCGTATTCTTTAACATAAAAACAGATTGAGGAATTTCTTCAGGCAGCGCACAGTCTCCAGCGGCCTGACCTCCAGCGGCCGCGCTGACTAGTTTTCCGGCAAAGGCGATGCCGACCGCCGTCGCGGCCGTGGTGACGGAAAGCGGCGCGCAGAAGAGGCAGGGGGTGGTGAGACACTTCGTTCGGAAGCAGGAGAGTGGTTGCGCGGTCCATTGGTCTGGGGATATTCATACGAAGATGGGGGCCATTGCCAATTAGAGTCGTAGAAACGGTTACGTGGCGGAGCATTTTGGACGGGCCGATCGTAACGGGCGAGTGGGCGGCTGCGGCAGTATCGAGCTATGTGCCCCTCAATGCCGCAGCGTCGGCACACGGGGGCTGTGCGACGAAAAACTTGTTCCCTGGAGGGCTCCGAGGAGACAGGGTGCATTGGGTAGCGAAACTCATCTTCAGGTCTTCGGGTTGGACGACGGAAATAGCGAGTAGGTGGTGGTTGAGGATGATACTCATAGTGCTGATCATAGTGCGACAAGAAGTTAGTCGGGCGCGAGTCGTAGCGAGGCGCGTGACCAGGGCTATCGAACCTTGGCGTTCGGCTGTTGGAGCAAGCGTCCGCGTGTGCCGTATTGATAGAATTCACAACGGGCATCGAAGGGAGCAAGGAGGGAGGCCCTCGAGAGCCGACAACGTCAGAGGGCAGAGATGATGGAGACCGTACAGGGGGCTCAAACCGCTGCAGTTCCTCGCGAACTATTTGCCGGATCGTTGACGACAAGTCCATGAAGTTATCTTCAATGCTCGCCACAGATGGAACGTTGGCGAGCCGCCCAAATTTTGGCGTTATGCGACGAGTCTTCAATGTCTCGAATGTGCGAACATGCCGAATTACATCACAGACGGCGTTCAGGTCACCTTTGGCAATTAGAAAATTATAAACATCATCTGCGATGCCCTTCAGAAGATGTCCTACTTTATCTTCCTCGGTCATATTAGCGCTTGCAGTTTTGCATAGCTTCAGAACCTCTTCTATGTAAGTTGTGCATGTTTCCCCAGGTAGCTGAGCTCTGTGCGTAAGCGTGTGTTCCGCTCGCTTCCTTCGTGCAAGACAGTCGCCTAAGCACTGCCGCAATTCAGTAACGAAACGGTCCCAGGTGGTAAGAGAGTCTTCGTGGTTTTCGAACCAAACAAGAGCGGTATGAGTTAGGAAGAAAACCACGTTTGCGAGCTTAGCGGCGGCGTCCCATCGATTGTAGCGGCTCACCCGTTGGTAGTGGGTCAACCACTCGTCAACGTCCTCGCCTGCCGCTCCCGCGAAAGTCCGGGGCTCCCGATAGTGATGCGAAGAACTGTTCGCTGCGCCCGCAGGCCGGTCTTCAGCCTGGATCACCGCGTCACCACGAGCTGCTTGCGGGTCATCGGCCGATTGCATGGCGCTGGTTTGCGGTTCGAGGCCCGCAAGGCGACGACTCCGGCGAGGCTCCAGTTGTGTCGGTGCTGTCTGTAGAGCCAGGGATCGTTACCCAGCACCTCCACCACAATGTTACGCCCTTAACGTCGCGACGGAGACGTTCTAGTCGGTTCAGTACGCTAGGTACACACGGCTAGCGGGGACGACACAAGTTCCACAAGACAGAGGTCGAACGGGCGCGCACACTTCTTGTTCCTCTTCCTTCTCCCTTCCTCCTTGCTCTGTTTGAGAACAAGTCCGTAACAATATATATATATATATATATATATATATATATATATATATATATATATATATATATATATTGTTCTCATCAATTCATTGTTTAACGTTATCCGATGTCTAACTTAAGTGCAAGTTTAATGGTTGTATTTTATCTCTGCCAACAATTTTCTTTAATTTTCAACAAATGTGTCATTCCGCTTTTCTCTCCACAATTCACTTTCCTAAGAAGTAATAGGCCCGCGTATCCTAAACGCAGTTAACGTCTCTGCATTTCAACAAACAGCTCTCTCTCTGTGTTGCTAATGAACAAACATAGATATTTGTTTTCTTTGTCAGAATTACGCTAAAAAGCATTCGTGCTCTAATATACCGTTTTCTCCATTTTTATAGAATATTACGGCTGGTACGAACTACGAGTACGAAATGCTGCTTTGGAAGAAGGGCCAAATCCGAAGTGTGTGGAGTACTTCAATAATAACACAGACAGAATGAACCAGACAATTTTTACAGGGTGTGCTCAAATGTTTTTACCCGCGCAAAATTGTTCTCTTGAGATGGAATAAAAACGCATAACCACAGCCCCTTTCCTTTTATTGCAATGTAGACAGAAGCTTTTATAGGATTTAAAATGAAATCAAGTGCGGATAGTAATATTGGTTTGGTTTGTGGGGTTTAACGTGCCAAAGCGCGCGGAGAATAATATTATCCCGAATACAATTTCGCATATCAGACTACCATCTACAAGTCTTCAAGTAGGAGCTATACACATTTTGATGGCTCTCCTTAAAGAGCAAAAAAAAGAGCTATACCTTATGACACCCTGTAGAGTAGTTACCACATGAGCCGCGGCCAGTGAAAGACCATTTGGGGTTAAACAGTGATTCTTTTAACGTGATGTGCAACAGCGGAATGAACACAGTGGGCGACAGCCCGGTGCTCTCATCGTCCAGCTTCCATCTACTGCTAAGGTGTGCACACAGATTGCGCTGAACTGCGAGTCTGGACTCCTGTACTGTTTGATGACGGCTTTATCATGAACGGCTTCGCCGAAGCACTGAAGCGAAGCATACAATCAATCTTCAATCCCTAATATGTGGTCACTTGACGCTGGGCCTTTTTGCGGTATTAAAGGGGAGAGAGCTACAGGAGCACACTAGAAAAATGTGCTACCTGGTTATCCGCTGTGGCTGTGTGGAAGGTGGGTGTGTTCAGGGGAGGCTAGAGGCAACAGGCGCAAGTACCTTCCGAAGAAACGAATGGGAAGATGTGGGAGGAAGAGAGTCTGTTGCCGCGTCAATTTTACCAGTGCAAATGAGACCATCACATCTATGATAGGGGCGTGTCGAGCAATGGAAAGTTTCTTCGAGCAATCCTTTGATATCAGCTGATGAATGCTGTCAATCTATTAGCTCTTCAAATAACGGAATGCTAGCTGATGTATACAATCCCTGAAACAAAAGTCTACAGTAGTTGTTGAACGCGCCACTCCGCACTTTCATTGTACTTATAACAGATGGTTCAATATAGATTTCTTTTAAAGAGAATAGTAGAAAGAACCTTTTTACCTGTTTTAATACTACGAGGAAAATTATTAGCGCGTAATGAGCGCGAAGGAGCCTAGTAGTTAAAGCTATGCTTTCACTGCTAGAGTAAGACCAACGAGCTATTGAGATATAAGGGTAGAGATTAGCTTATTTTGTTACTCGAATTGCGATGCGTATTTCGAAGCTCTAATTTGCTCTGTGGTTTTGAGGGGTGCTAATATTAGGGCACAGCTAAATGGGTTTTCGGATACATAATGAAATAGCCTTAAAATATATGTTAGCTAAAAGAATACTTGAATATAGTCAGGTTGAAGATCAGTACGTTAAATTCACGAATAAAGTAGCTGGTGAAAAAGACGGAGGACGATAAAAGTTCTAGTTGGGTCTCCTATTCATATGGCGATGTTAGGAAACATTTGTCTGAAATTGTGGTTTCTTGATATAATAACGTTCGTACTCCAAAACATTAACATTACTTGATGGCACAACAGAAAGATGAACTTTGTATTTAACAAAACTATTTGGATGGGTGAACCGTAATTTAGACGAAATAAGCCTAATTTCCCTCAGAGGGTCAAATTTTAAGTCCTATGTCTCCGCCCTTGGCGGGTACGGCAACCAATAAAAACATAAGGCGATACTTCTCGCCAATTAATGGTTAGGGACAGGAAAATAAAGTTTCCGTCAGCTAATCAAACAATGGTTTGATTTGTTTTCGGGGTTTAACGTCCCAAAGGGACTCAGGCTATGAGACACGCCGTAGTGGAGGACACCGGAAATTTCGACCACCTGGGGCTCTTTACCGTGCTCTGACATCGCACAGCTTAGAAAAGGAGAGGTCCCAAGCATACAAACAGCACTGAAATGACTGCCATCCGAGCCTTTGCCTTCCCCTACGTTTCCTCTTCCGCACACGTGCATCCTGGAATAATGCTGCGGGAACAATAGCTACGGTATTTCATAAAAACGAAGAAAGGTATCGATGAGGGGTCGAACGCTGAGTGCAAATTTGATCTTAACCAGGGCCTTCTTCTGAGCACCCGCAGCTCAAACGATCCATTGGCGTCTCATCACGCACATGGTCAGCCACTGAATACCTGCGTCTTCACAATAGGCTATGTGCACATGAGCGGGTGGAATGACTCACACGTAATGAAACCAGAAGGCATAAAAACGTACACTAGCCACAGAAATGACATTCAACACCGTAAACACTGCGCAAAGCTACGCGTTGGGAAGACGTCTATGGTAGGAGTGTGAGACGGGGACGGAACGAGCGCTTTGCAGCGGCGGGTGCCGCCGGCAACAATACAGCAACCACCAAGCCTCCGTTGTGCGACCGCTGTTCCACCTATTTTGTAATTGCCGTTACCGGGAAGATGTGCGCATTGCGAAGCTACCTCGAACTGGTGACCGAATCCCACTTCAGAAATCTGCTCGAAATTCACAGTTATTATGCGCTTTTAAGACGAGAAAATGAATGCCCCATTATGAGCTTACAGGTCGTCGGCCGGAATGGACAGACTCCGCTAGAAGTTTCGCCACGCCGCTGCCGCGGTGCATGCTGATAGCATCAGTTATGCTTGTGCAGCTGCGTCGAAGTCGCCACTGCCACCACCTTTTTTTGTGCGGGCTGCAAAATGTTTTGTGGCGTTTGGTGCTATTTGTTATGGTGTAAAATTACCAGTTCCACCGGCTGCGTATTGGGCAATAAGCCCAGAGAGCCCCTCCATGGCTAGAAAATGGCTCTAGCGGTGACTACTTATTGTAATCTTAGTTCGGGCAAAAAACTAACAGTTGCAGAAAGAATGTTATTAAATTTATAATAATTTATATTTCAAACATGGCGATATTTTGGGCACTATTATGAGCGAAAGTTTATATATTTAGGTAAATACACGCAAATAAAAGTCAAGTTGCAAATTACAATAAAGCCAAATCGATAAAATAACTGCCAGAGGTTTCTGTGGTGTTGCTGCTCGCTGAAAGGATGCCAGGGCAAATACTAGTACGGCGACTAATTTCTATTGCAAAGCAAAATAGCGCACTTCAAAACACAGACACAGGAAGGGAACGACAACACGGCGCTGTTGTTAATTAAGGAATTAAGGCTCTCCTAGTAGGCTTTCAACCATCCCTTCATCATGGCACAAGAATCATGAAGATACTTCGGTCCGAGTGGCAACGACAAGCAGGTTTCTACCGTGAGGCTCTGTACTTGCACCTTCATCATAGGCGTGAGCTTTCTGCGCTCGCTGACAGAACTGCAGAAGCCCTATGGCAGTATGAGCTCCGCTGCCTTCGTGCCAACACACCGAAACAGCACTCAAGCCTCAACAACAAAGTGCACACGCTTGGGAATGTGGTGCTGCCAGACAAAGTGACTCGTGTTCTCAGCCTGGGCCCGAAACACGCCGTCGAACCCAAGAAGTCACCCCCGGAACTACTCAGCATGGTGAGACAGGTGGCAAATCATGCTCCCGACTCTGAATTTTCTAGCTGTTTGTCTGAAGGTGTTCAAGTGTTGTCGCGTTACAAGTTAAGTGACAAAACTAGGCCCTTCAATTATGTCGCTTCATTTTTAAGAGGACATCAGCTTTCGTTATTGGTGGCAGACAAACAAGATGGCCTTGTTGTCCTGCCCAAAGGTTGTTTGGTGAAAAGGCAGCTGCAGCTCTAGCTTCTGTTTTCATACGGCGCGATAAGGTTTCTCTTTCCAGGGTAAAAATCAAACGCTAAGCAAGTTTGCAAGCGCCTAAATCTTGACCGACTGGTTGCTAGCATAGATGCAGCAGACAAGAAAAGCTTGGACGTATTTTTCGCTGCGAAGACACATAAAGTTGACTGTCCATTGCGGGCAATTGTTACCGAGAAAGGCACTTGGCCGAAATCCCTGGGGTTATTCCACCAAAAAAAAACTCAAAGTGCTGACAGTAGATGATCCTTTCCTTCTCAAAGATTCGAGACAGGTTTTTTTATTTCTTATAGGGCACCACTGATGTTCTAATGCCTTTTTTCAGTCGACATTAAGGATCTTTCCTATTCACTTCCACACGACAAGCTTCTTTTGTGTGTTGAAAGTTGTATCGATGCGTTCGGATCCGTTACCTTCCAGAATTCTTGTGGCATCTCGGTGAGCGGCTTCTTGGAACTTTTGACAGTTTACCTTAGCTCAACTTTCGTTTCATGGGAGGAAAGCATTTTTATTCAAAAGAGCGGAGTGTGCATTGGCTCCCTCATTGCTCCAATATTAAGTGACATATATCTCGCCCATCATGACCGATTGTTAGAACAGCAGCTATCTTCGTCAGCTGCTGTGAAGATTTTCAGATTCGTCGATGACTACTTAATCCTTTTGGCTAGTAATGAATGTGCTTTTCAGAGCTCAGTTTCAGAAGTGCATTCTCGCTTTGAACAGTGCCTCTCTCCCCTTGTTTTGACCTATGAGGTACCGGATAAGGGAGCTTTAGGCTTTCTTGATTTAAGGCTATCCAGGGCAGATGACCACCTTTGCTGGTGGTACCAGCTGTTCAGCCCATTCTAAGATTGTTAAGAGGGGCATTGTGAACCTTTGTTTCACAGATGTCCTAATGAAGTCCTGTGTACACTCTATGGGCCGGAGCATCGAAGAGCAAACTCAGCGGCTGATAAATGCTGGCTACCCTGAGCATCTGCTGACCTCGGTAGCAGGTTCCCTCTTGCAGAAGCTTAAAGGGGGTCAAGTGAGAGCTGTTCCTGAGCATCAACACAAGGTTACTGTGGTGCCTTACCTTCATACTATTTCCCACAGGCTCAAACGGATTGGGCAAAAGGCAGGCGTCCGTGTTGTGTTCTCGGCGCCTGACAAGCTTTCCAAGCTTTGTCGCAGAGTCAATGCCCCGGCTGTGCGAAAACCAGCCTGCCCTGTTAGGCACCAGGCACCTTTCGTTCCCTGCCAAGTTGGTGTCATCTATAAGATTGCCCTGAGCTGTGACAAGGCCTACGTGGGGCAAACCGGGCGTTGCCTAAACGAACGACTTATGGAACACTCAAACAGTGTTTACAATACTACAAAAAGAAACCTAGGTGTTCACTGCCTAAATTTTCCCTCTCAGTCCTGTGAGCCATCCTTTCATAAATGCACTGTCATTGCGAGAAATGCACATCAGTTCACACGCGAAATCATAGAAGCCGCGCACATTCTAAAGCTAGGTCAAAATTGTGTTAGCACACCCTCAATAGCCCTGACTAAACGCGAGTTAGAATATTTGAACCAGACGCACAGTAGTTTTAATGCTTAGATTCCTGGTACACTCCTCAGCCTCTAGCGGCCTGGCCTTAGTGTTTTAGGCATTCTGTTTTTAATGCCCTTTTTGGTCTTGTAATGCTCTTAATTGTCCTTTTGGTTCTTTTATTGCTCTTAATGCCCCTTTTGTGTTTTTTATCGCTCCTAATGCCCCCTTTGGCTTTTATCGCTCTTAATGCCCCCTTTGGCTTTTATCGCTCTTAATGCCCCTTTTAGCTTTTTTTATCTTAGTTTACGTATCTTCGGATCATGCCATCTTTAACTGTTGGCCTCCCCCTTTTTCACATCTTCTTTATTTTTCATAGCCCTGCCGTTCTGCCTTGCTTTGACCTATGTTGTTATCGTGCGCATTTTAACTTTGCGTTCGGGGTTTTACGCCACGTGCAAACTCAGCAGTTTTTATCAATCCTTTCGCGCCCACTTTTCGTACATATATATTGTGTCACTCTCTAATAAAAAATCAGTTGAAGTCAGCGCTGTGTTGTCGTTCCCTTCCTGGTCTGTGTTTTGAAGTGCGCTATTTTGCATTCCAAGATGATTTACCAACTAGCCCGTTCTTCCACCCTTGAAGACTAATTTCTAATCGGGTGTAAATTAGAGCTTTGGTTTCTGCGCTTTAACAGGCCGTGTAAGTAACAAGACTTCATTGATGTTATTTTTTAGAAAACCTCAAACACTATGAAATAACTCATAACGTGGCTCGCCGAATATAATAAACCTCCTGCTCTCAACTGCTATCGTGCAGAACTGCCATTTGGGGGCTGGGTTTTGGACTATAGTATAAGATAAAGCTACGGATAATGACAGCCGGGTAATTAGATATGAATGAGGCAACAAAAGAAGAAAATATAAGAACGTTTACGCAACCATATTCCGTAAGGGTGGTACTGTGAATGACTGGAAAAATTACATACCGGTGATCTTACTATGCATATGTTATCTAAGATCAAACCATCAAACTATCAGATTTCGTAAAGGCTGCTCTACAATGGATCTCGTCCACCCTCTCGAATAAATGGTATTAATAAGCTCAGAATATAACGGATCATTGGGTATCACATTTATATTTTATGATAAAAACTTCTGACTCAGTTGAAGCTACAGAAATCACAGCGATATGAATATGTAAGTGAGCCACATACAGAAGTGCTATAGCTACAGCTGTTGTAATACACTCATAAAATGACCAAAAAATAGCATAAGGCAAGGAGAAACGATGTGTCTGTTATTCTTCACCTCTTTCTTCGAGAACCTATACTCAGGGCTCTGGAGACGCTTGCAATGCACAATTTATCATCTCTGACGGCAAAGCAGACCGATGGGCTTCAAGATTTACTTCTAGGAGACAAAATTATTGTTTAAAACCACGGAAAGAAACGAGTTCACTACATGTATCAACCCAAGCCGAAGAGCAGCGGTCGCCCCCCGCTTGAACGTTGCCGATATGGCGAACTAACGCTCGTTGGTGTTAGCTTGCCGCCCAGCTCGGCCCCGAGTTCGGGGACTGCGAATTACCTAAGAACGGCCGATTAACGGCAATCGATCTCGGGCTAATGAGTATGGCTGACGTGGGCAGCCTGCTGCCATGTTAGGTTAATGCATGGGCCATGGCTTACCCACGCATGGCCCAACTACGTCGGCGGTACTCGCTTAGCGGTGGTTTATTCGCGTCTAATCAGTGGTCTACTCGTTCATTGCCCGTTGTTTACATACGCAATTTCTGCAGTTAGATTGTTCATGGAAACGAATGCTGCAGCAGTATTTTTAGATGCCCATCTTCTCCGAGTGAGCTCTTTGTGTCAATAACAATGGCGTTGTTATGTGATAAGCAACCCATACTGATGTAGTTTACCAAAGTCTGCGCACCTACAAAGGTAAATTGAAAACGCACGTTTTATTGGTTTTTCTTAAATAACCGAAACGGGACTAAAACCCTCCTAATTTACGGGTACCACTTTTCTTGCACCTTAAGTTTTTGAGATTTGACAGGAATTTATTACGGATTTCAAGTTCTAGGCTGAGTTGAAGACGTCATGTTTACTTGCTCGATGGGCCGGCTGTCCCATTCCTTGACAGTTACAAATCATTTTTGAATGATTTCACTGCTTTCCTGGACAAAACGCCACTCAGGAGCATGCTGCCCCTTCTCTACCATTCTCAAAATATAAAAAAATCTGCCTTTCCTTTGTATTCACATCAATAATAATTTTTTAGCGCGTTAAAGGGATAAAAGGCTGTCAGGCAATTATCAAAGAATCTTTAGTGTGGTTAGTGGCGAGGACGGTGTTGTAGTCTTCGTATGAAATCTGCAGTCGATTGAAATATGGGGTGCAGAAAGTTTACATATCAACTGTGTGTCCCAACCATTTTGATCTAAAGTCTAAAACAGACATCTTAGAGGCTAGCGAAGGAAGCTCGCTATACATTGCCGATAGCTACCTTGACCGCAAAATCAAAGCTTTTGTCGCCATTTTTTTATTTATAACATTATTTACCTTAATTGCCAAATTGCCAAATACGCAGTAAATGCTCATTTCTTGTTGTACAGCACTTAAACCACTCTTCATTATTTCGGATAAAAAATTCTCTAGTGTACAATTGTTTCATGCTAGCAAGGTGATGTTAAAAATCCTGCAAGGTAGGCTGCAGCAGTATGTGGATCGGGAGCTTCCGGACGTGCAAGCTGGGTTTCGCAAGGGCAGAGGAACTAGAGACCAAATTGCCAACCTTCGCTGGATCATGGAAAAAGCAAGAGAGTTCCAGAAACCCATTTACTTCTGCTTTATTGATTATGCGAAAGCGTTTGACTGCGTAGATCACAGCAGATTGTGGCAAGCTCTCCGAGAGATGGGAGTTCCAATTCACCTCATCTGTCTCCTCAGGAACCTGTATGAAGGGCAAGAGGCCACAGTCAGAACTGGGCATGGTCTTACTGATTGGTTTCCGATTGAGAAAGGGGTGAGGCAAGGCTGCATACTGTCGCCCTGCCTATTTAACCTATATGCAGAGTGCATCATGAGGAAGGCCGGTCTGGACGAGTCTTCAGCTGGAGTGAAGATTGCTGGAAAACGTATCAACAACCTTAGATATGCGGATGATACCACTTTAATGGCAGAAAGTGAAGTGGAACTCAAGAGACTTCTGATGCGCGTACAAGAAGAGAGTGAGAAGTTTGGGCTTAAACTGAACATTAAAAAGACGAAGATCATGGCGTCTTGCCCTATCAAGTCCTGGAGCATCAATGGACAAGAAGTGGAAGCTGTGACAGATTTTCTGTTCTTGGGCGCCAAGATTACCTCGGAAGGAGACTGCAGCCATGAAATTAGGAGACGCCTGCTTCTGGGAAAGAGAGCAATGGTTAGCCTTGACCGCCTAGTAAAGAGCAGAGACATTAGTCTGCCAACCAAGATCCGTATAACCCGTGCTATGGTCTTTCCAGTTGTGATGTATGGATGCGAGAGTTGGACTGTGAAAAAGGCTGACCGCCGAAGAATTGACGCGTTTGAATTGTGGTGCTGGCGAAGACTGTTAATAGTTCCTTGGACTGCCAGAAGATCAAATCAGTCGATATTGTCGACCATAAACCCTGACTGCTCATTGGAGGGTCAAATTCTAAAGTTAAAGCTCAGCTACTTTGGTCATCTGATGAGAAGAGAGGAGTCGCTGGAGAAAGATTTGATGTTGGGAAAGGTTGAGGGTCGCCGGAGAAGGGGTAGGCAGCGAACGCGATGGTTAGATGGCATTCTCGAGGCATTGCAGATGAAGCTATGTGATGTTAAGAAGATAGTGAGAGACCGGAAAGCGTGGCGTGACATGGTCCATAGGGTCACGAAGAGTCGGACACGACTGAACGCCTGAACTGAACTGAACAATTGTTTTCCCAGATACAAAAGGAAATCACGAAAACACAAAAGAATGCATTTCCGGCATTGGCTAGACAATCCAGATCGACGGTAGATATAGCTTATGATGGTTTCTTCGCCCGCGATGGCAAAACCGGTGAAGGCGAATATATTTGCATTTTTGTTACAACTACTCATGTGGGCAAAAGGGCTGACGCGAAGAAACCATTGCCAACACAGTACCTTCCCTCTGCAAGGGGACCACTCATCATGACTGCAGGTTGTTTCGTTCGGTCAAATCATGCTGACAGCAGCCCACTTAAGGCGCGCGAATGGGCTGGTGAGAGTTTTGGTATCTAAATTTCGCGGAGTGTCTCTGGAGGTGGGAAAAAAGGTACACCTGATGATTCCTTAACGCTAATAAGAGAACAGAAGATTCTGATGGTGCTCTCCGACTGTATGTCCCGTTTATATTCAACATTGAACATTTAGTAATTGGAGCAAATATTCTGAAGTTGCTACATACAGAACAAACATATTCAGTGTACACCCCTTAGCAGCTGCCAGCAATATTTAACCGGTTTCCATCACGTGTTTCTAAGGGGTTATTTTTAGCTATCGGGCACAGCATGCATATTACAACTAGAATGATAGCTGGATTCTTATCAGACTTCCATCAAACACTACAAGAATCGCGTCCCTGCAGCCTTTCTAGAAAACAGATATTCCGTACAGCGCTATATTCGTGACTACAATAAAGCACTGAGCTTAAGATTACATTATAGGAATTACATCTGTAATAGAAAGTGAGGGCTGGCAACACGGAAGTTTTTCCTATCATTCAAATTTTGTTAGGTGTAATTGCCTTTCGAAATATGGAATTTCAAAAATAGGACCGTGATATTGTGCTGACTCAGCTTTCACAGAGCGCATGTTTATAAAATTGCGTGCTTCGAGTGTTTATCTCTCATATTGAAATATATTTGATTTTCTTGATGAAGAAGAAGAAAGGTGGATTTAGACGATGATATTTTGCGCAGTGACGCTGTTTTTTAATAATTTTGCAGAAAAGCCAAGTCAGCCTCATAGAGAGTGTGCCCTAAGGTTTTATATTCGGAACATACCCTAATAAAAATATATAAACTTCAACTGAGTGTTTATTTTGACAGCTTTCAATTGAGGCCCACATGCATGCCCCTAAAATCAGTAGGAATTCCCATTTATATTCATAATTAGAGTTAGTTTTTATTTCCGAAACTTTTTACGTGCATAATTTCCGCCTTACTGTGCAATCCATATACACTGAAAGCATAAAAATGTTTTTGCAGTTTTAGTGCAACAATTTTATATTCCTACTTCCACACAGATAAGCGCCAGCGGCTGTAGGCAAAGAACGCCATCAGCAGCTACGCAAGTTTATCTCGTGACCGCGGCAAAGCCAAGCCCTTCGTGAGCCGCGCCGCAAAAATGCGAACACAGGAATCGTGGCACACTGGGTATCAGAGCACATAGTCATGTGGTATTTATTAAATATTCCAGTGTTTCTTGACAACGCGGGCTACCCAATGGCTACTTCGTCGGTGCTGCCTGGAACCGATCACATTCATAGCCTTCGATTACTTTCTTGCTTATCGGAAGCAGGATCTAGCTTGTAGAGGTAGTATATTTAGGGAGTGAATCACAAGAATACGTTCTTACCTCAACTAGAGATAAGAAGAACGGGATCATAATTATTAGGCAGTCATATTCAAATAAAGAAAAACAGTAGAGAACAGCCTTAAAAATTGTATCTGTGGTAGCCGCATAGTTTATCACAGTTCGCGTATTTCAGACATGCTACTATTTCAACCTTTCTTGCTGAAATACTATAGAGCTCATTCAATAAATTCAATTCAAGGAATGAACTTGAGTACGTAGGTGACCTAAAGTTCATAAGGCTAACGATTCAAATACTGGAAAGTTGAACATGAGTTGATAAGACAACGGAAAGCTAGGAGACAAAAAGGGGACAAAAAGTGTTTGTAGGCGCCTATTATGACAAATCGCAGAGCGTTTTAATGCCTATAATCGCTGTGCCTCAATGTGAGAGAGAGAGATAAGAAACGGTGGCCACTGTAAAACCAATAATGTTGCTGTGCTGACTTCAGTGAGCGCGAAAAGTGCTCAAAATTGGTGCTGACGAAAATATTGGTACGGAGAAGTGATCAGGTGAGCCAGTAAAAGGAAGAAAGATGTGATCGAGGTGTAATGCGTTCCGTTGGATCATGTATAGTGATGCCTATGCTACTGTCCACTGGCTGTGTGAATCTGGCCTGTCAAACCCGCCAGAAGGTCTTCCTGATCATGAGCGTGAAATTGTGTTGGAGGTGTGGGGTGAAGATCCTTGGCACTACGTGCACCGCAGCAAGAACTCGAGCATCGTAGACTTCGTAGCCTCTACGCTTTGAACCACTGACCATTGTCATGCAACCTGCTTATGAACCCACCAGCAGCCCAAGTTGACGCTGCTATCCAGCCTGGAAACCGGCCTGCGGGCGGACGAACCGATTTATCGAAACACTATCGGGAGCCCCGGACTTTGGCAGGAGTGACGGGCGAAGACATTGAGAAGTGACTAGCACGCTACCAACGAGTGACCTATAAGACCAATGGAATGCCATCGCTCAACTTGTCAACGTAGTTTTCTGTCTGAAAAATACATTGTTAGTCTGGTTCACAAACCATGAACAATCTCTGACAACCTGAGAGCGCCTTATTGCGCCGGTTCTTTGGCGACTGCCTTACGCAGAAAAAAACGCGCTGAACACCTGCTCGCATACTGGACTCAACTGCGAAAAAAACGTGCACAACCTTTATAGAGGATGCCAGGAAGCTTCATAAAGCAAGAAATGGTCAGATGACTGAGGAAGAATATTGTACTGTTCACCAGGTGTGGTTTCGCTTTCCATACAGCCAAACACGACTTCTCTCGCTCTTCTTGCGGGCTCATACGCTCATACTCTCTGCCGCAAATAAATTCTTCCCGGAGCTGCCATCGACTGCTGTTCTTTCCCTCCGTCCGAATACCAAACACTACTAAGTGGCGACGAGGACTTCAGCATAGTCTTATGTTCCGGCAACTGTACTGTGACGGTACTTTCTGAATCATGTCGGGTGGATCCATCCCGCCTTCCCCACCAATCTTGTCTACGCTAGGCGAACCTGCAATATCTTGAAAAAATAGTGGAAGCTGCTCTTCTTGAACTTCCTGGAAGCGGTTAGAGGCGACGAGGTACTGCTCAGGAGTCGCAATGCAATACTTCTGAACTCCCTCTACGTCGAAGACTAACGAATGTACCACAGCCTCGACGTAACAGGGAGCACAGTAGACTCTTCAAATGCCCCGTCAAATGCTTACAAAGGCCGCTTCAATGCTGCTCACGCAACACTAAATGCCCACCTTTTAGCTGCAAAAAACGACCTGGTGGAACGTCATCGGTTCGGTCAGCAAAGAAACTAAGAAATATTTGCGTTCTTTCATGATTCTGCTGCCATCGCTGACACCATGAATTACGTAAACAAGATGGCCAGTTTTCTCAGCACAATATTTCCGCCGTCCTTCAACAACACTGCAGTTATTTGATAATAGTAGTTAATTGATCTGATTGTTAGCATCTATAATGTGCTACAGGTGTCTTCTTATAAACCTTAAATTGTAGGAAGAGGTAGATCTTTGTCAAAAGTATAGGACACAAGAAGTTTGATTCTAAGCCCTTTAACGCGGCTGCTGGCAGCAATACTGTAAAATCGACGTAGGCTAGAGGAAAATTAGGGCGCAATTTGTCACCTATGAGATTTCGAATACTAGAGTTGCTTTACGAGCCTCGTTAATGGGCTTGGAATAAAAATCGTCGGGGCCGCATACTTTTGACAAAACTGTACATTGTAACGCGTTATAGTGGTATGGAATAATAATTCGTTTACTGCTTTATGGTGGTCCTTCTGTGCAAGCCCTGATGTCAATACTGCGTATATATTTGTAGCTTCATCCTTCCCGATCGGTGCTGCTGTCAGCTCATTATCGCAATAAAACGTTTAGGTTTTCACCTTAAGCAAAAAGCGAACATCGTAGTGCAATATGAGAAAGCTTGTTTTTTCAAGTACACGTAAAATATTATCAAGTACCATTCAATAAATTTATTATTATCATTAAAATGATTATCAGGCTCTTTCTATAGATGTGCCCCTTTTGAATTGTATTTGTCGACTGCTACTCAGAAAGTCAACTTCAAGGTATTCCACCTTAATCTGGTGACACTATGGGATCTTAATAAGATACTGTCTTAGGTAATGCTTTAAGATCTAGATTAGCGTCGGGAATCGACAAAATGGCACTCAGGCATGTTTTATACATATAAAAACGGCTATTATTGTCTCGACCTGAATATATGTGCGAATAGTAAAGTACTACGTTTTAGGTAATAGAGCATCGGTGTTTTCAGTGAAGAATCACGTGGCAGTTGTTAAGAGTAATCACCAAGCAGTCATTGGGCACCGTGTTGTACGACGTCACGAGTCCACGTGATACTATCATTTGAGCTAGCCAGTCATACACCAACTTCACTCGACATAATTATATACATGTCTAACCACACGGTTCTCCTGGATTTTGAGTGAGATACACATAAGCCACGCAAGTACGTTTGTTTACAGGACATGGTTAAAATGCACTTTATAAATATGCTGGCTGCCTTTACTCTCAAACTGATCGTCGTTAACTGCATGCTGACGAGAATGGTTCGAATCTAATATGCACATATAAGAAGATTGCGTATTAAGTTAGCTGTTACGCATTCCGAAATGAAGCAAGCGCGCGAGCTGTCTTTCACCTGCGTGGCTAATCGCCCGACCTGCGCCACATTGTCAATTGGTGACAGGCGAGGTTCCGTTGCTAACTTGGGTCCCTTAGAAAGCCCATCAATGTGTTTTTCCGGCACGCAGGTATCCACAAGCACCACAAATTCACCAAACGATGCCTTGTTCCTTCTCTTCGATGGAAGTCGTAGATGAACACTTGCCCAGAGGAATTCCGCACTGTTGTCCGCAATCCTGCTCTACACCTGGGAGGAGCGTTGCCCGTTAACGTGTTCTTCGAGACCACAGACGATGCGCAGATTGTCCTTGTAGAAACGCACCTGCCGCCACATCTCGGAATACAGTACGCTGCACATCCTTTGTACATCATTTGAAACATGTGGTCAGAAGGTATGATGTTAGTGTGGTTTTTCTCTGCATCCAATAAACTGTCAAACTATGTAACATAGTTAAAAAATATATAGCGAAAAAGCTCCGGGAAAGAAATACATGTTGGGTAAATCCTGAGCTTTCCTGTCTTCCCTGTAAAGTAGGAGTTATATACAGGATTTCGTTAACTTGTAATGAAGTGAATGTGGGTCAAACGGGCAGGTGTATTAATGTTCGTTTAGGAGAGCACGAGAGATCATAGAGATTTGCAAAGGCTGTAATCTTTTTGCGCATTGTAAGAGGTGTGATGGCTGCCATCCTTTGCTACCAGATAAATATTTTGTATGCTCATCCGGCACAGACTAACTGGAAAATCACTGAGATCAGACATATGCGACTAGGTGAAAAATGTGTTAGGGACACGTCAATCGCTTTCAAAAATAATGAGGTTGGGCATATTGAACGTGGCTGCTTGCTGGATCGCCATGACTCGGTATTTGTTTTGTGTTGTGTAGTGCGACTTGGATTGGGGGGAGTTTTATTCTGTGGTTTATTCGATAAACTTCAGTTGCGAGTCAGCGTACGTCATGTTTGCTCATTGCTCTTCATCCTCCTCTTTAGCGCTATATATTCATCATGTCACCTTACCAACTTGCCCAGATGTCTCTTCTATTACAGTCATATATACGATATATGTTGACTGGCAGCGAGGTGCGGTGCTATCATTACAACATACCTACATCAAGAAACATGCCTTGATTAACCATCTTGCTGGATTCTGAGAGCGCTGTACACCATAAGGCAGTAGTCTCTTCATATGTCTCCATAAATCTACGCAATATAAAACAGCGAGCTAAAGTTGCCGTTGCTTAAGAAAACGAATTGTCGCTAATGTTTGTGACAAATAACGCGCTTGAATTGAATTTTCGGTTATCAAAAAGGAACATTCAAAACGTACATTTACTTCGCAACAACAGTATTCTTTGTTTCAGAACATGAAGATGTGATGTTTTGTCGTTTATTCTTCACTTGCAACGTAACGCGGTGCTTATTATGAAAGCATATATTTGCATTGTTGCCTCTACCATAACAGAGGTTCAGGAATTGTCAGTTTGATACGTGCAGCTTTTTCCTTAATTCCACAATACGCCTTCCTGATCGGGATGGCTGGCAGCCCTGCTTGTGGGCGATGTGGCGTTGATGAAACGATTGAGCACATCCTTCGTGATTGCCCTGTTTTTGCAACTGAACGACATACGTTGCGTACTGCATTGGATAGTCTGGACGCTCATCCCTTAACGGAAGGGAAGATCTTGGGAGCATGGCCACGAACGTCATCTGCGCTCAAAGCCTACAAGCACTTCATCGCTTTTTAGCAGAGACCAGCCTGATTCACAGACTGTGACTTTCTAACCTCCGCTCCTCTTCTACCCTCTCCCTTTAATCTCCCCTTCTCCTTCCCCAGTGCAAGGTAGCCAACCGGAATTCATTCTTTCTGGCTAACATCCCTGCCTTCCGCCCTCCTTTTCTCCTCCTCTTCCACAATAAATATGAACATTTTAAGAAAATAAATCTCTTTTATTTTCTGACTACCTCAACAATAATTTCAGGTTTGAAAACTACGATGGATGCACCTTTTATGGTTATTTTCTGGAGGAGGTGTCTCAAAATCGCGAAATATGCTTGAAAACTGAAGAAAATATTTGTCGCATTTTAGCCGAATATTTCTTGGAATGAAGGAGATTTCTGTGACATGTTTCAACAAGAATACTTGCACAGATGCACAGATGATGCACAATTTTATTGTGTTTCTAAGGACAAATTATTGAATTGTCTGTCATTCATGAAACATATCTAACCAGTGTTGCGAAAGCGCAGTTCGCTAGCAGCATTTCTAGACACATTTTTTTTTTACTAAAGTAGCTCCATCTTTGTCGCTATTTCCTAAGCACAGAACTCTGCTGCATCGTCAAGAATTCTGCAAGGTGTTTCAATAATGCAATTTTAGGTACATTTTACACATCGCTTCGCGAGGTCTCTTTTCACAGTTTTCTGTCGGCAATTAAGTAACGCACGTAAAAGTCATGCCTTTCTCTGGGCTGCTTTTCTCGTCCCTATCTCTAAACGTCTGGCACGTCAAACAAATAACGTTTATGTACGTTTGTTGGTCGTTTCAGTACCATCTTTAGCAAAGATAGAGTGCCTTTTATAGGCTTTAAAGATTTCTTCCGACGCCATTTACTGCTGTAACATTTTGTCTAATATGGCAAACTTAATATTATCAATAATGTCTGGGATATTTCACACGTGCCTCTCATGTCTGACATGAAAAGTCGAGGTATCTTTACAGATTATCTGCGAGACTTATTGAAATACTTACAAGAATCATCGCAGGGGTTAGAAATAATAATCTCCTACCAACAATATGGAAGGAATTGATCTATGCTTTTTATCTAACGTGAAATTATTTGCGAAGTAAGGCGAAATGCTTTCTTATGGCAGAACAAAATGATAGAATGAATGTGTGTGAACTTTTTTTGTACAACGACGATTTAGAGTTCGGTCGTCATGTACCTCCAGTTCTTTGATGAGTGAAAGCATTGTCTACTGCTATCTTCTTATGCGCCTTAGGGGATGTATCTGAGTTATGAATTCCTTCGAACGCGACGAATATAATCAATAAGGTGCTATAAGGAGCGCTATCCATTTTCTAATCTTTGCAGCAGCAGTATGGGTGGATATGATCACACTTATCTCTAAAGAAAGAGAATATGGGATCGCAAAGGGGAGAATAATCATAGAAAGTGACCTCCCGCCTCTCACCATGTCGAAAGAAATAAAGCCAATTCTTCTGTTGCCACCTAGCAGCTGCGGTTTTGGGACAGCGAAAGCGTAATAAAAATTACACGTCTATTCCACCCTGTTCTCTCAATATTACTGGTATGTTTATTACAATATCGCTTCAGACATAGCGGCTAGTACACGTGGAGAACGCATACAGAAGGTAGGCGGACAGTTCCTCGTGCGATATAAACTACATCCAACTCTAGAAACCAACAAGCCCAAATAAAAGCCTTGGTAACGCAGACTCGCGCTCTTTCGATAAAAAAGGTATACTTCATGATCTGTTTTGAAAAACATTTTTCTTCCATGTGCTTCAAAATGTTTATTCCACGTTATTCGGGGGGGGGGGGGGGGGTGGAGGAGGACTTAGTTACATACTGTTGGGATGTAAATCAAGACTAGGGCATTTATGATGGAATAAAAAAGATTTAAGCAATTTTTTTTCGCCTCAAGTGCAACTTTTGAAGGAGTCCGCGTAGACTGACTGCCGGGCCTAGGCCGGAACCGTGTCTTTGTAGCGCGGGCCTGGTTCGGGCCCGGCGCGGGTCCGTGTTGGTCCCGAGCTTGCAGCCATGGGCACGGGCTGGGCTCGGGCTTCCAGCCATGGACGCGGGCTGGGCTCATGGTTCTAACGATGGGCACGGGCCGTGCGCGGGCCGCAATATCAGGTCTGTGCAGTGCTCTTAACTGCACCCCGGACTAACGCAGCAGGGGGAAATCGGCAGTCGCCTTTTCCTATCCTTCCATCAAGTTTTTGTTTTCCTATTTTCTTTGTTACGATTGTCCTGTACTACATTCTTCGCTTCTGCCTACTTCCAGGCGTCGAGGGGTAGCCCTGCGTGGCGAGCCAACCTGCATTACACTATTATGCCCATAGCGAGTGCTCCATAGCGAGGCTCCTGAGTGAGTGGCTGGCACCACGGTAAAAAAAAAATACATTTGTTACGGCTTTACACCTCTTTGACTACAATCTTCCTAGAAAAAAAGAGCGTACCGAAGCAGCAGCACTATGTTTAACCCTCTCATGCATACGGGCCTCACATGAGGACACACATTTATCCGGCTATAAAATTCCTTCAGTCGCTCGGAGCGTGTCACTGCCGCATGGAGTCCTCAGCTGAGGACATGTGAAGTTTCCTAACATGTTTCATAGATAGCACTAGCTGTCCATGTTTCTTCAAACGCCAGGCTCTGAGGGGGAGTAGGCTTGTTTGAGGTCTCTGAATCTTCTTAAGAAACAACAATCAATTCCTTGACAGGCGATAGCTCTTTTCGACTATAAAAATTATCTGTGCCAAGTATAACTCTTGAAAATTGTCAGCGAGATTTGTTGCCAATTGTTTCTCGATTTTGACTTGTATACAGAGAAGAGAACATGTGTCCTCAAGAGGGGACATCATGCATTGAAGGTGTAGCCTCACCTACAGCGCCACCCAAAAACCTTACCTGCAGAATGGCCTTGCGAATGGCATTGCGCCCAGGCCATTCTGCAGGGCCTAGGCCAGGCGCAAAGCGCCCAGGCCTGGGCCCAGGCCCAGGCCACCCAAAGGCCTTACCTGGGCGCAAAGCGCCTGAATTTTCCCGCGCTTTGCGTTTGCGGTGCAGTCTGCTCTGGCATCTTGCTCTGCAGTTGATCCTGAAGAATACCAATCCGTGGACAAGATGGTGATACCATCCAAAGGGCGCTCTTCCATAAAGCAGTACCGGCCAAGCAATCCGAAGCGCTGGGGCTTCAAGGTGTGGGTGAGAGCAGGAGTGTCGGGCTACATTTATCGCTTTGAAGTCTACCAAAGGGCAAGCGGGGACGAGTCAAAGGTTCAGGCGAATATGGCATGGCGGGGGATGTCATCAGACTGTCCGAGGGACTTCAAGGAAACAATCATAAACTTTATGCCGATAACTTCTTCACATCCATGGCCCTCGTCAAGAAACTGAGAGGATGGCACAATGTTTGTCAGGACATTCTGAGCAAACCGTCTGCAAGGAGCAGATAAAAAGCCAAAGTTCTTGAAGGAGTTGAAAGCGCTCGGAAGGGGAAGCACATTCATTTGCACATCAGCGGACAACATCACGGTGACAAGGTGGCTGAATAACTCTTTCATTCACGTTGTTTCAAGCTATGCAGGACGGGACCCTGAAGGCACTACGAAAAGATTCAACAGGAAAGAGAGAAAAGTAATCGATGTTACCAGGCTATACTCCGTGGAAGTATACAACAAACACATATGAGGTGTCGACCTCATGGATTTCTTGATTGCAAGGTACAGAAATGACGTGTGGAACAGGAGGGGCTACTTGAAGATGTACTTCCACCTACTAAATGCGGTAGTTGTGAACGCCTGGATTGTATGGAGGTGGGACAAAGGCACGGACCAATATATGAACCAACTTGAGTTCCGAATACGCATGGCCAAGGCGCTCTAATTCCGCGGTGAAGTAGCGCAGAGCTCGAAGCGACGAGGCCGCCCATCCAACGATCCTTCTCCACCATCCCTAAAGAAGAGGGTGCTTCACCGTGTGTCACAGGAAAAAAAGGTTGGACGGCGGGCAGCATTTCCCGAAGAAGGGCATCCAGAAGTACGCCAGCCGCTGTCGAAGTCCTGCCTGCCGTAGCAAGACAAGGTACCTCTGTGGTCGCTGCAACGTCCCTCTCTGTCCAGAGTGCTTTCAGTTTCTACAGCGCATAAGCAGAGTATGCAAGGCCCATCGTTATAATTTCAATGTGATTTGTTGCCTCTTTCCGTGTTCTGGTATGAAAGCAATATATTTTTGAGGCTGTCACTACTTTGTTGCGTACTTAAGCCTAGGTACTTGCGTACCTAAACCACCTTACGGCATGTTGTCCTCATATGGGGACACATAAAAAAAATATAATAAGGATGTTGTTGAATACTTGAAATAAATTATTTTTGTAATCTTTGTGGCACATAGTGACAATTTTAGGCGATAAATAATTTTTTTATATACCGAGTTTAATTCATGCATGAGAGGGTTAAAAAGAATTGGACCAGTTTTCCAAAGTTGCACATAGGTCACAGCGAACACGCTGCAAAGACTGCTCGTCTTGACTCACCATTCCTAGTCACCAGGACTTTAAAGGGAAGCTGCACCTGTTGTAGATTCCGATGAGCTTCGAGCGAGTAAATCCGTATAGCCTGCACTTAAAGCGTGCCAAATATTTTGGCGCTAGCATTAAAAAAAAATGGCGCAATTGGCGATTAAAACCGCGATGGCTATCGGGCTTCACTGCACTGCACAGCGACGCATGATGAGGTGACTGACGGTACCGGTACGCCTCTTGGATAGGCACATTTGGTTTAAAAGAATAAAAACAAGGCTGCTGAAAACGATAGCTTTAGAAAAGTTGGTTAGTACGGCCAGAAAAGGCGAAGCAGGACGTTGGCGAAGGCAACGAATATCATAAATATTACCATCCGTGAAGTCATCACGGAGCTTCTCCGCAGAGCTTCAGTGCTGTGAGCAGATGCCCCAGATTTAATCTCCGATTACTTCATCAGTTTCACAGCTAGCGCAAAAAACATTTGCCTGCATTACCTACAGCCTATGTAGATTTGAATCATTGAAAATTGCGGAATTCTCGAAACCTAATTCAGGTGCTTTTTAACAAATATCAAAGCAAAAGGCAAACATTTAAATAAACTGGCAAATTAAGACCTTCTTTCGGAAGTCCTATATAACCACCTAGAGGAACTTTCAGAAATGAAACCTTTGGGAGAAATGCCAGTCGAAATAAGCGCAAACCGTTCTTTGAACACCATCTGTGGTTTTGTCTCTGATGATGAATTGAAATATATAACTGAAGAACTTCTGGAAAGCCTCAAAGATCAAAATGTTGCCAGTGTTTTACAGAATAAAGATGAGACGCGATAGTAGGCTACATAAAGCTCCAAGTCACACAATAAATGCCAACCCCACGACGCTGTTTAAAGTTCCAATTGTACGCTCACGGCTCTCAGATCTGTCGGGGCCAGCTGCTGTGCGATAGATGCTCCTCCCACGAACATAAGCCTGAAAAAAGTGAAACTGAAACACAACTATGTGCAAATAGTGAAGGAAAACTTCCTGCCGATTCACATTCAAGGAAAAAGAATTCTGACAATCAAAGAAAAATAGAACTTGTCATACAAGGAAGCACGAAAGCTGGTTTCATCTAAGAAACCTTCCTAGTCTGTTGTGGCGCAAGAAGGAGCAGCACCACATCAGGCACCTTCCAGGTCACACGCATTGAAACTGGGGAGAGGATATGTATGCCCAAGGTGGCGCGGACCTCCCCGGCAGCGGGCCTCAAGGCCTCTGACCACAGAGCGAGACCAAGCACAAGCACTCACGCGCATTTTATGCAAGTGTCAGTGCATCTGAAGATGCTGCGGACACTAGTGAAACCCGCCCTTGACCGTCAACATCACACCTACGGCGGGGCTCCTTAGGTTGACAAAATGAGAGAAGCCCAGAATCAATGGGCCTAAAAATAAAACTTAACCTTATCCTACTCTGCATATGCAACACGAAATGGGTTTCATTCACTGAAGTTACAGGCCCTTTTAAAGAACATAAGAACATAAATGATATACTAGCCACAACTCACCTGCGGCCCGTCATGGCAGGAAACACACCTAGGCCCCAAACGCAAAAATATACTGAAATATTTAGTCCTCCACCTTGTCCGACAGCGAGCACGCAGCTTTTCGGAATGCGTTTCTATAATTCTGAGACATGGAGTCGCAACGCGAGAGGATCACTTTGACAGTAAACTAGAAGCTGTGGGGGTCAATTTACAGGATTTCAAAACAACAACACTGAGCTGTATATATCTCGAACCATATCTTCATATAACCCTTTATGATTTGGTTTGTGGGGTTTAACGTCCCAAAGCGACTCAGGCTATGAGAGACGCCGTAGGGGAGGACTCCAGAAATTTCGACCACTTGGGGTTCTTTAACGTGCACCGACATCGCACAGCACACGGGCGCCTTGCTTTTCGCCTCCATCGAAAAGCGGATTTGGAGGATTGTTTAGAACAGCTTCCAAACTCATATCTAATTATGGGACCTTTTACGCAAATTACACCATTAGAGGGCGGTGGGACTCACAACCGATTCCAGAGGTCGTTATAGATGTCTTTATGTTGTGTTATAAACTATTCGTTCTAAACTGTTGAACACTCACATATTGTTCACCTATTCCTGGAAAAATGTCATGTATAGATTTATCTAGCTTCCTTCGTATATATATTTTAGGTCTAGTGTCCTAAACATTTCATATGGAATCGACCATTGGCCAGTATTATTCAGCCTAACATCTGCATTGAAAATTAGTTGAACTAGCCACGACGTTGGATACTACATTCAGCTAACTTCGCAATGTTCCAAAAAGAACCAGCACCTGAAAAAATATTGTAAGATGCCATCAATATAGAACACCTAAGAGGCTTCCTCCACGTGTATCCATCGAATGATACACGTGGAGGTTTGGGATTTTTCAAGATTCGCTGAGCTTTGCGTCCGCGAAAGGATTATAAACTGCATTAAAACTTCTTGTTTCATGTTTCATAGCTCATTCCATGAGAGCCTTGGCTTGGCCCTGTCAACCAATTTGTCCAGTAAAATGAGGTACCGCAAGCATGTACATTAAGCACAACACTATTCGTAGTAGAATGATTTCTATTAGAATAATCCTACTGTGTTCAATTTTGTACTAAGTATATGTTGATTATCTTCAGACAGCAGACAGAAGGCAAGTGCAGCTAACAAATAATGACTAGCTGCTCGGGCAGACAGAAATTGTTTCCAGATCTCACCGCAGAAAACGATAGCCGGCCTTTTTCACTTGAAAGAGGCTGACGGGCAGGCCCCACAGTACACTTGTGTCAGACCGAATATTCGTCAAAAGATCTCACTTTCCTGCATAATAGCAATGAGCAGTAAGCGAAACCTTCCAGATTACTAAATATACTCAAAATCCTTTCACGTAAACACTGGGTTTTCGATAGGAGATGCCTCATGCAAATGTCCCGCTCTGTTGTGCGTTCGTCATGGGATAATGGTTTTATTGTACACGGATAAGCAAGGCCTTTTAAATTAAACGACTGGGCTTAGTACATAACTTAGGTTTACATCTTTCAACTGCTGCATTCAGAACATCATCCATTAGCAGTCTATATGTGCAAACGCAATGAATCCCCTCTTGCAGACAGAAGTATGCTCAAATTCTCATACATTCTGAAGGTCCGTTTACTACCAAAGCATACCTGTTGCCAAATAGTTACATGTCCATCTCGAATAACGTTCGTCAACAGACTTGTGTAGTAAGCCCGCTTCTTCTCCGCTTCGAACTGAAGTACCAAGAGTTAAATATATTGGACATCCTGCCTAGTATTGCTTGAAAACCCTAACTCACTCTAACCTTGTTACAGACTACCCTCAGCAGGGCATTTCAAATGAACTTATTTTGAGAAAAACAACGCTTTGTCTATGTATAATTCGAGAGTATCTAGCATTAAACGAAAAATACAGGGAACATTAATCATTTTAACAGATGGTTCAAGATCAGCACGCTACGTAGGAAGGGCACAGGGTCAAAGCGATTGCGAAAACAGTACGACTACCTTAGTTTACATTTATTTTTAGCGCTGAGTCCATTGCAGTCAGGTATCGCTTTGGAAACAAAAAACTGATCAGCACATCAAGAGCAGTATAACTTACAATGCGTCGCTAAGCTTACCCGCCTAACTTCATTCAAGAAATGCAGTTAAATCAATAATTGCAGACATTATACACAACACCGGCGTCACAACACATGGACTGAACAGAAAAGTCTGATGGATTTCGAGGCATATTAGTATAGATGGAAATGACCGAGTAGATGAATGTGCATATACATCTACATGCAGTTTAGAGATGGAAATATTAAACAATTCATTCAAAGACGCAGGTATATTAGTACACTGTAAGCTAAATAGAACTGGCAGTCTCAATAGAATATTGAAAAAAAAATAGAAGTTACACCTTGTAAAACCTGTCACAACAGAATGGAAGTCATGTGCGCACCAAGAACGATTCATTGAGTCATTTATGCCGTCTTCGTATTGGGCATACACACCTCACTCACAATTTTATGGTTTCAAAAGAAGACACACTATTTGGTAAAGTGCTCACTACAATTCACTCATTATGTTCACGCATAAAACTAGACAGGCAAACTAAAAGTACTTTCCACTGCTTTGTTCTGAGAGCATACCACTTCACACTAGCTTGCTCTTGGGAAAAACGTCAAACGTGGAAGTATATTGTGTTTACATATTTAAAATAGAGGACAATTCTCATCAAGCTATAAGATTTCAAACATACTTTAAACGTTTATAATTAAGCTAGTGATTTTTGTATGGTGGTTGGCAGTAAAGAGCAGAGACATTAGTCTGCCAACCAAGATCCGTATAACTCGTGCTATGGTCTTTCCAGTTGTGATGTATGGATGCGAGAGTTGGACTGTGAAAAAGGCTGACCGCCGAAGAATTGACGCGTTTGAATTGTGGTGCTGGCGAAGACTCTTGAGAGTTCCTTGGACTGCCAGAAGATCAAATCAGTCAATATTGTCGACCATAAACCCTGACTGCTCATTGGAGGGTCAAATTCTAAAGTTAAAGCTCAGCTACTTTGGTCATCTGATGAGAAGAGAGGAGTCGCTGGAGAAAGATTTGATGTTGGGAAAGGTTGAGGGTTGCCGGAGAAGGGGTAGGCAGCGAACGCGATGGTTAGATGGCATCCTCGAGGCACTGCAGATGAAGTTATGTGATGTTAGGAAGATAGTGAGAGACCGGAAAGCGTGGCGTGACATGGTCAATAGAGTCACGAAGAGTCGGACACGACTGAACGACTGAACTGAACTGGCGCATGATAGCTTTATGGGCTTAAGAGCCAAAATGCATAACACACAACAAAAGACAAGCAAAGCAACGACGCCCGACTCTCCTACCTTGGACAGCGCTAAGAAGATTACAAGCATGCAGACCAATTCTGGGTTTTGATGCCGATTCACCATCATGGTCTCACTAGAAAACTATTGTGCCGATACATCGGCTCATAGAAAGTCCTCCGCCGACTGGACAAATGGATTACAAGGTTCGTACCGACAGTTCGACTGCATCTCAACAGCACTACTCGTGCCCAGAAAGTTTGCATGTTATACGTCTAGGCCTTATTACGCATTTTAGGAGACCATGATTTTGAAATTTGGCATGTTTATATCTCACCTTCTCGATTTATTAATGGAACATCGAGGCAATGTTTTAATGGGAAGTAATGTCACCAACCCCTCTAATATGTACTTGTTGCTGCTAACAGCAGCTGGCGTGAGGCATCATGGGTTGTAGCCTGTCGTGTTTACATGAACACGGCTTCGCGCCACGACTTTTTCTTTATCACGGAAGATGCGCCCAGATATAGCTCGCTTGATTCCAGCTACTCGCGTTTTTTATACAATGATTCATGTTTTTCTCGTCATCTTTAACGAGTATATGTAGAAGAATCTTCGTGGAGATTGAATTGAGATCACCTGGCAGCCCTGAACCGAGGTTTTAGAAGATCTAATACACGGCTTTCTTCTGTTACACCTATCGCAAAACATCAAAAGAAGGCTCAGCTAAACACACTGCAGAGTTGGCGTTTCATCGGCGAGAAGCTCGTAGTGTCAAGGCCAGCATGTCACAGTAACTACCAGGACTCGAAGCTTGTGCCTTATCACACATTATGCTATTGCCGCCACCGCCAGTTCTCTCGCCATTGTGTCCAGCTGATCGACATTAAACAGAAAATCTTCATTTACTACCCCGTCTCACACGCATTGTTGCTCAAGGATCACACGTTTTATTCTCACATATGTATAGAGGCAGTATTCTGGAATGTCCGTCTTATCCAAGAATCTAATTAGGGCTCGTCCCTGCTCAGTTGTCACACTGTCACGTGTCGCAACAACATAATGATGATTGGCGCCGGCACTTGCCTTCTTCGAACGTGTTTTTCGGATTGCGTACGTATAGCTCAGCTGTGTCCACTATCACGTCTTAAACTAGCTCTGGGCCAACTTGTTCTTGAGAACTTTGACGCACGCTTGTCAAGATACGCTGATCTGCTTCTTGGCAGCAGGTAACGCGCTTCCAGTCTCCGCCTCTTTTCGTTGATACAGGACGTCTGTCGCACTTCAAAGATGTACACGTGCAACAATGAAATTCGATTAACATGGCTGCATGGCTACCTTGTAGATGTACATGATTTTGACCATTTGCTTTTAGTTGAAGGTTTCGCGATTCCTGAATTTATTGTCTCTTTTGTTCCTATTTTTGTCGTGCTATGACCTCGACGTGTGTTATGTTAAGCTATTCTGACGAGGGGCAAACAATGATGAAAGGAAATTGCTGGGCTGCATCGACGAGTGTATCGCAGCTCCTCGCATTGCTCGCAGCAATGTTCACGTTCCACATACTGGGTAGTGCGTCTTTCGATTAAGCGCGCATACTGGGATGACTACCCTGCTCTCAGCTGAGCAGTTTTTTCACTATTGCGGTGAATTTGCACCAGACAGTACGTCACCGGACGTGCGATATTGAAAACATTCCAGCTGATAGCTTTTTCAACTATGCCGTGCTTGATCTGCTTCAAAGTTGTCTCCACCATTGCTCTTGTCCCTGATATAGGATTCCGTGCATGCTGGCTATGCAGCCTAAGGTGCTCATGAGTGTTGCGATGATTGGTTTCTGTTATTTTTGGGTTTTCGCTGTCTTAAAAACTACAAGAGATGTACAGAAGCTTACCTTTCTAAGCTACTAGTCACAGCGTTTCTTGATTTCTGCAGCCCCGCGAAGATGAAATTACAAAGTGCTTTCTTCTCTGCGTGAGCAGTCGGAAAGGCGTGAAACTCAGTAAAGAGCTTACAACCTTCACTTTGAAAGCTTATGCGCTTATAGGCAAAAAGAACAAAATATTCAGAGATGCGGCTCTTCACAAGCACAACTTATAGGCTCTTAAATAAATATGCTTTGCGCCTGGTAGCACCGTGTACAAATCATTAAATCTCATACCCGAAGCTCATCATAGCCGCCTTTACTTTGCACACAGGACATATTAATGGCGTCATAATTAAATGCCATAAAATATGCAGAACTGCCCTAATTAAATGATCTACACAGGTTTATGCACTAACTAATAAGTCATTTTGCTGTGCCTAGATGCCAAAGGTAGCGATCGTAAGAAAATTTACGATGATGCGCTGATATTGTTTAAAGTCCTTTCGTATTGAAGAATAAACAGGAATTATGAGCGCCTCATTTGCTCGAAATAACTCAAACAGTACGCTTTCGGTCGTGTTGCATGCAAAGCTGGAATGAGTAAATGCAATCTCAGGCGCATTTTTTATAGCTTTTGAACATTTACCCGAAGAAAAACTTCCTGGAAATGTTCCCCAGCTTTTGTAACCGTGCACTGGGAGCGGAAGGCGAATATGCAACGAAGTAATCGCCGTGGGAAAACAAATTCATGAAGCTAGGACTACTAAGAAATGCACGGCCAGCAAACGAAGCTGCCGGCTTGGCCCCCAGATTTGGGTAGACAGGTTTATGAAGGGAGTGGTGGTGCACGGCGAGACAACCTGTACTGTTCGTGCAGTTCTGTGCATGTAAGTCTATTATGTCTTGGGGCGCTCTCAACAATCACTTAGTCCTTTTCCATAGGGAGTAATGCTGATCGTCTTTAGGGCCCGTTACACTTTCCGCATGCACAGCCTAAGCCTACCCTGGAAATTATGGACTGTCACGAGAGCAGCATCGCTTTATGTGCGCAAAGTGGTGTGGCTCTGTCTGCCAAACGGCAACCCATCGAAGTAAGTCATGCACTCTCGTTGTTCGCATTGAAAACACTGCTGCTAATCACCTAAGAAGCATCGCAGAGAGGGAACAGTTTCGGGAGGGAACAGACCACACCGTTGTAGCTATCGCCGAACGAGACATCGCCTGTAGCGTGAGTAACCTGATGAAGGCTTTCATCACAGCGAGCCTTAAATCGCCCTGCGAAATAATATTCTGAAGGTGGGCCATTCAACGTGTTCAATTGTCAGGACACAAGGCATTGACCGTCTCTTACAAAAAACGACAATATGTAGTCCTAGGTGTAGTGTTCATGACGGGCTTAAAGAAAGGGGTTATCCAGTTGTCTCATGGGTCTATGGAAAGCACATGTAACATTCAGAATGCTGTCCCAGATCCCGGTCATCCTCGGCCATGTACACTGAAATCAAATTGTTCAATGTTCTGTTTATGCTTTCGGACAAGCCGCTAGTCTATGGTCAATAGAAGGTCATGTGGCAAGCATTATTTGCACAGAGGCCTTGGAGCCCTTCGACGAAAAACACAGTGAACGGATGGTCCAAGTCAGTTAGGGGGGGGGGGGGGGGGGGTCTATGGCCTAAGGTAACTGAGCATAGGAGAAAGAGGGTCAATTGATCAGCTATAGCTAATGGGATTGCAGCCATTTCGTACCACCGATTAAGATACTCAGCGCGAACGATATTCCAGTGGTTCGAAAAGCAAAACGTTGGTAACAACTTTTGTTTCCGTGGGGTTCCGAAGGTTCAAAGCGCTAAATTTATAGAGTTTCAGAGAATCATTCAATTTCAAGCAGTGATGCTACCTAAGAAGTCACCATAACGATGTTTTCTCTCGATGAGGTTAATTCCCGTTAAACGCCTTGAACGCTTGAACGCCAAATTAAGCTTCGACTTTAAGAATGGAACTCGATTGCGTTTACGAGTGCCATTCATATTACGCACTAACTGGTACCGCTTGTATCTCTGAGCCTTCGTGTGTGTCAGAAGGTACCCGTCTCTAAATACTTAATTCATGCGCTCTATGGTTAATACTACCGACGAAACTAAACTTTCTTTTCCTCTGAACCATTTCAGTTTTGTTATCAAAACTACGTCAAGAATTTGGTGTCAATAGGAGCATTCCAACCTGCTCCTTTTCAAATTCTTCAGGCATAATTTTTTTACATGGTCAATGAAGCCGAACTTTCTGTGGCACAGGACCCAGAACGCCTCTCTATAACCTCGTGAATTCTCCTGCAACAGCGCTACTCGAGGGCATCGCTTTCGCGACAAGTTAGTGGACGACACGGTCATTGCCATCAGGACTAGGTAGCTCATTATGTGCACATTAAAGACTGTTGAAAAGCAGATTTATTGCCGGACAAACAAAACGACAATGAAAGAGCAGTGCCTTCTATAAAAATAATTGACAAGCCGACTAACCATACCAGTAAGATAGCAAATATGAATTTGATATAGGTTATTTCGCGCTTGTTTATGAAGCGCCTGGCACCTATATCTGCGGCCTTCTCCGATGAGGCGCAAACATCCATAATGTTTTGTTCTCTAGACAAAAATTACCATTTATGCTGCAGGCCACAGTTAAACTTAACCAGTATAGGATTGAATAAACTACATACAGAAATGTGATTTATACATGCGCTGGCCGAGGAGCAGCGGCCACACATCTCTTTTACGCCTTTTGCAAGCAACTCCTTATTGCCTTCCTTAGTGCCTTTCAGCGGCACCATGAAGTGGTCACGGGGTGTACTTACGTCTCATGAAAACAGCTTCGGTTAGTAAAGAATATGCTGTATTCTTAAAATTACCGCGTAATAACGTCTTCTTAAACCGGTATGGGTCAACTAGACACAGCTTGAATATGAAACAGACATCATCATCCATGAACTCTTTAAAAACCGCAATTAAACAATTGTTGAAGCAAAAGCGCAACCTTAACATTTCGGTAATTCGAAATGGACTATAGCAAATAAAAATAAAGCAATGAACAAAGTATTCTATATATTCTATAATTCGTTTTCTAACAATGTTTGAAATTTATATGAATAGAAGAGATGCTTCATTATAATGCATACCATGTAGACACATAATAGGAGTACGGTCGTCAAGAAGTGCCCTCTTTGTATGCTGGAATGCGTGCATGTTCAATGTAGCTATTAACTTCGAATAAGTTAACTTTACTTTTCTAAAGAGCATTCTTTTCTAATGATGGGGCTTCGTCGTATGGGCAGGCTATCGGGAGCTCAAAAAGAATTGTATCAATGTATTTTACTATTTCTACTTCTACACTTTATCAGAGGATATTTTTTGTTTTTTTTTTACAAAACACATTCAAAATGAAGCGCTACCATAGCTCAGAAGTGGCCAGCATATAGTGTGAAATTGCTGCATCAATGTCTCACGTTGAAGCACGAAAAAACCAAGCGTGGCCTCTGAAGAAAACTCATTATATGATTTTATTTTCCCAGGGACACCATATTATGACCTAAGGGTTAGAAATTCGTCCATAACAACGGGTCCTCAAGATACATGCATTAAAAAATTTAATGAAACCCTTAGTTCACAACATGAACTCTATACCGAGAGCTGTCGGAGGATCTATGAGTTACCTCTCGGTTGGTATGATGACGGTAGGAGACCAAAACCAACGAAGACAACCGAAAATGCTTCGGACAAAAAAGAAACACCTGCATCCTAATGAATTTTGCAATTGTGGGTGTAAAATGTACGTTGTAGCTGAATTTTAGCGAAATGCGAGGTTGATTCTCCTTTGGCTTCGTTTATTTTGCTATCGTTGCAATGCAGGCAAAAAGAGCTCGAACTATGGCTAGAATAAAGCTTCAGCAAGAAGTTTTGATTTAAAGGAGTGCTTATTTCTTCTTTTGCCGGTCTGAATCACGAAGAAATAAGAAGACCGAGAAAGGATTTTGCACGTCAGAAATATCAAATTTTCAATATATCTGATCCCACCGCTTCACTTAAAGTGCCCTGTTTTCTCTGAACCTGTAATCTAAGCCTGAAGAAACACAATACTACAATATTCAGCGCAATGGAAAACCAATTTGTCGGCGCAACAAGTTTTAGGCATTCACGTTTGTCATGCGCGAGAGCCTTCCAAAAAAGAACTTTCTATAGAGACTTTCTTATGAACCTCCATAGCTGGCTTTTATTCAGGGAAATTCAGAGAGCAGAGTATCTTGGTGAAGACGGCCAAAAAGGCGAAAATAAATGCGCTGCTCAGTTCTCACGTAGTCGCCACTGCAATCGAAGTCTCTCGAAACACCACAAACATAAACGACTCCCTGACGGTGCCGGAAAGAGAATAAGAGGAAGCGAGGCTTGCCCTGAACGCATAGGCTCAAAGGCTGACTGAAGATACGTCTTGAATGAACACAGCAAGTCAGATGTCCTATGTGTGCTCGACAAATAGGGGATTGCCGCTGTATTGCGTTCATCATTAAAAGCTGCATGCTTGACTTTAAATTACAGGTTGAGGTTGTGTGGGCGCCCCTGCCATGCTTATTCTTTCATAGACTCTATTTGCTGCCCCCTTGCCTCTAGGAGGAATCAATCATTTTCAATTTCAGTACTACGTTCACAACGTCAGAATGATCGCAGCGTGTGTTACCGAGTTAATATTGAATGCAGCAACCATCGCTCTTTTACCATTAGTATATATCTACCATCCGTTCGCAACCACACAGGTGAAAATGCAATAATTGCTAGGCAAGGTAACTAATCACTACGAGATAATACACGCCGTTTGTATGGAGAAACGACGGCATGCCCTCGGAGGCCGGTATCCTCTTATGGGCAGCATAGCCTCTGTGCTCCCGCCATTAGCAAACGAAAAAATAAAAGAAGACATTACAAATCCTATAGCCGTTTCTCGACAAGCGCCAAACACAAAGCCTGAGGGGGCGAGGAAAGAGCATACCCCATGAACGCTACGCCAAAATTTCAGCTCTGTAAGCCCTCTCCAGAATACTTGAGCAGCCCAAGCGCCAGCGCGTCGACCCCAGCCCAGAACGCGCTGATAATTTGGCCTGCAGGCGCAGGCTCCAACAATAGAAAATCGAATTAGAAAAATAACAAACGCAGGCCATCAGAAAGGCACCGTTGTGTCTTCAATAGCACGACACCAGCAAGACACGTCGAATGTACTTTGGCGGGAAAATCTTATTCACGCATCACCGCCAGGGCAGCTGTAAGGTTGAAGCCTCCCAGCTTCTCCTGGCACATCCTTTAGTCTTGGAATTTCCATGCATGTTAGAGACATTTTCAAGTCATGCATGCAGACCTAGGAGAATACAGTTGATGCGGAGAGGTTCAGCAGTGCCCATCAGCAGCGCCCATAATGATAGGGTGTCCTTCTTCGATTCTGAAAGAATGTATAGCATAAGAGTGCAGGGGCGCATATATGGCGCCATTCGTTAAAACTGGATGTCGGTGCTGAAGTCTGTCTCATTATGATATTACAACTCGTATCTGCGCAATTAATGTTTAGTACAAATTGCTCTGCGTATTTCGTATCAGCATTTTTGACGAACTGAAGTTTTTCTTTGTTTAACGCAGTGGCGTAGTCAGCGTTTGCAACGATTTTCATTCGACTTTTGTTATTCTTTCCAGAAGAGCCTAAAACCTATAATATACACCCTTAGCTGCTGTACCGTGCGACAATAACTGGTCGAGCATCGCATTTAAAAGCTAAATGGTAGGTCGCAGGGAAATGTCCGCGATTACCGGGATATACCCCCACGCTTTGGACTCCACCGCCGTCTCGAAATCCACTTGCATGCTTCTCAGTGCTGCCCGCCGGAACCACAGGAACTTACTCCTCTCCTGGTTCTCTTTATTATGTATGGTAACATTTCCTTTGCTGATGCGAAGGCTTGTCAATTCTTTTTGCATGTGTTTTCTTCCTTTGGCGTCATTTGCTTCGAGAATCATTGTAGCGAACCGCTCGCGGCATGTTTTTGGTCGGCGGGATAGCGCTGTTTCCTGCTGTGCGGTTGTGTTGCGCGTGTAAATTGAGGATGTGACGCGATCGATGCTCTGTAGTTTATCACACCCCCAAAAATACGCCAAACATCCAAAGAGCGTTGTGGCTCACTCTATTGACATAGATAACTTCATTACAATGATATTAGGAAGGACATCTGTTTTTAATGTATTTAGACATTAACAATTATCATGAGTGGTCTCTCTGGAGCACTTTTTAATACCTTACATTTCGTCATCAATTTCTATGTTTTGGACTAGTACTTCTACATTGCATAAAAATCGCCTTTTGCTTAGCCTCCTCAATCTTCTGCTGAGACATCACCACGTTGACTTTTCCACTTATCTGACGTCAATATTGCACAGTTGGAGATCCTTCATTTAGCTCTTGAACAGCAAACGTGTAAACAAGCTCTCAAGGTTGTATTGCTGTGATGACGTTAGTGTTGCGTTTGCGTTTCGGCGAAAGAACAACTTGCGGATTGTGGGCAATATTTTTCTATTTTGTGGGCAATATAGCTGACGCATTTGCCATTTGTTGGGAAATAAGCAGGCTCTGAAGAGATAATAATGGTGATAGCACCCGTGGTAATACGGGTGATGAGCTGCGGAGTTGATTGTGGTTCTATGGCAACGTATGGTCGGTATTGGCTGGATGGTCTCCATTTAGTGACATTTTGCCTCTACGTTATTAGCTAATCGCCAAATGCAAGCGTACGAACCGGAAGAACTTTGCCCGCGCTTTAGATTGCTACATTTGTCAAACTGTTTGACATTGTACTTCTGGTATTATTCTATGCCTTTTTGATTTGTTCTTTCTTGAATCTTTTTGTTCGCCGCTACCTGCTATATTCTTATCATAGGTTACTGTATATAAATACTTGTATAATAAACTAAGTGAAACAGACCTCAGCAAGATCTACAGATTGTATCTACACTGGAGAAATGGGATCAGCAGAAACAACAATCTGGCAGCTCATGCGACAGTATTGGTTTGTTTCGAAAGAGCTGTTTCGAAATTGTGATCTTTTAGAGAATGATGTTTCTGTGCATTCGCAAAAGGACAGCTGTTATATTTAAAAAGGGATGTGGTTTTATTTTATTTTACATTGTAACAGCTGGGTGCGTTCTTCAGCATGTCTTTCTTAACTGCCACAACACTGCGCAGCAAAATTGTGAATCTATATATTGTGATACTCTTGCAACTTATGTATGCGTTTGTCCATCTGGTGTTTCTGAGTGAATAAACAATATATATTTACCATAGTCAATGCCCTAATGAAATTGGCGTACGCGCCACCACGATGGCTTAGTGCTAATGGCGCTGGGCTACTGTACCCAAGGTAGTGGATCGCATTTAGGCCGCAGCAGCAGTTTTTCGACGGAGGCGAAAAAGATGGCGCCCGAGTGCTGTGCGATATTCGTGCACGTTAAAGAACCCCAAGTATCGACATTACTGAATCCCTCCACTACGGCGTCTCTCATAGCTTGCGGCGTTCTGGTGAATTAAACCGCACTAACCAAACGAGATTGTTTTACTGTATATAAAACTCTGTAGACCAATTCGGCTGCATCTATTATTACGCAATTTCGGAAAGAAGTACTATAGTGATTTAACGAAAAAAAAAACAGTTTGCTTTCAGCGAAGCAGAAAAGTGACTCCTTCAGGGCTGAAAATTATATTTTTAGTTCCTTGACAGTGATACATCAAAAAGCTTATTCGCTAAGTTCTTCCTCTGAGCTCGAATTGCAGGGGCGGACGAGTCACAGCCAGAAATCTTGGGTCTAGTTTAAATCATCAAACCCTCTTAATAAATTCAAAAGCATTGAAATTCCAAAGCTATCTTTGCAATAGAAGGACACTGAATGGCATGCTGCCAACTAATTGAGAGCCATGTGCAATGTAAAGCCTGCTGGCCATGCCTAAAAAAGTATTTAGACGCTTAAAACTTCTTGCATGTAAAAAGGCGAGAAAATGAATAGACTACTTGTTATGACTATGTGCACGAGTAAACTAATGCGTAAAGTATGCGTGTGACTTTGAGTGATAACTAAGCGACATATGAGTGCAAACTCTAATATTTAGCACGTCTGGTAATGGAGCTCTGGGTCATATATGAGAAATTACGAATAAGGTTCACGAGATTGACTGTATTTCCTATTCATGTAGCATGAAAAACCTTTGGGATTCAGAATATGATACTGTGTAAAGTTCTCAGTAATGATAATTTGCATTATGAATATAAATCTTTGAACTTCGCAGCTGAAACTTTTAACTTTTCAGCATGTCAATTTTTCAAGTGCTGATATGTTACGTTGCGTTATGATTTTGAGTCTACGCGTAACGACTTATTTGTTGTTTCATCATTCGTGGTTGCACATGCTATAACATACGTCATGGCATTGCCCATTTTTGCAGTGGCGTGAACAGAATTTGAATGCGACAGCATTAAACGCTGCTGTCACCGAAACTCCGCCTTCGGAATTAGCGTTGTAAGCAACAATTCCCAACCAAGCTATGGCAGATAGTACCTGGCAGCTGACATGGCCGTGCTCTGACTAGCCATATAGGGTTGCCTCATGTTACATTTGACAAGAGCTGACAACTAGGGCTACTCCTTTTGTTTTTAACGGTGGTATCAAAATCTGTCTTCCAGGAACCTTGCAATCATGTTACCCCTAAGCCACGCAGGCACGTTCATACGTCTTGGTTTCAGGGATGCTTTACACATGGGCTGGTAGCCTATTGTGTCACATCCCTAAAGACAGAGTTTATGTGTCCCGCATTGGTCTTGCTATCTGCTACCAAATTGACGGACAACGAAAGCTTTTTTTCGAAGGAAACATAAAATGCATTTGGTTTGAAAAAGAAAAAAATAATGCGTGACTCATAATAGACATATCCGTGTGAATCGTATGTGTAATAAATTGTCCAGGTGATAAAACATGTTGCTGTCGCGGGAGCGTTTCTTGCGTATGGAACTCTCCTTAAATCTCATTTCACATCACTATCTCCACTACAGACGGAAGAGAAAAACTGACCTGAATATATAGTGTGTATCAATATTCTATCTGCTACTTTATCAGTAGTTACCAAAAGCATTGAACCGGAGAAGCACGAAGGTGGCATCAAAACGCGCATTTCTACTGATTCCAGCGGACTGCCGGCCGACGCTCAGGAGAAAATGCGGGCCGTATATATTGCAGGTTGGCTAATAGAGAGCAGTATTAAGAAGTGATGCGCCGCGCGGAGGATATATTCGTTTCTTTAACTCTAATTGGGTGCTATAAGTGCATCACTTGACTAGCACCACCTATCAATCTATTGGGTATGTTGATAATGAGGGCGAAAAACAAAAAAAGCTGCAGATACAGTTACTTCTGAACAGAAATCGGCTATTGCTTCCTTTTTTAACGCGCATAACAGAGGCTTGCATCGACTTTGCTGCAGTTACTGCGAATACACTCCTTAAATAGTTATAACTTGGGTGCCCAAATTGTTTTCCTTCGACTTTCATAGCCTGCCGATTTAGAACCCGCTGGCAACTCGGATTTCCCAATTGAGATATGGGGATGACATAATAATGCAGCCTTCCAGTATTCTTGGATGCCGACTTAGAAAAGCTTAAGCTGGGGGCTGTCGACCCTTTTCTTGCGAATCCCCTAAAGTGGGAGTGCCAGGAACAGTGGTCTGCTCCTGGCATATTGAGCAGCATATATCATAGTCGCCCTCACAAGTGTGGTTCTGGCAGGTGCTGCATAGTCGGTGGTTTCTATAACGTCACGAGAACATGCACCATAGCCGAATTGTCTATTGTTTCAAATTCACCCAATCCATCATAAACTCCCTCTAAGGGATGCGTGCTGTTCCCCTCAATCTTAATCAGTAATAATTTACCTGGCAGTTTTCACTACATATAGGTCAAGGGCACAAATCAAAGTGACATCAGGTTATAAATGGTGTTCCACAATGTCTAGCCCTAGTACCAATCCTTAATATTCTTATCATTAATTATATTGTGCACAGTCCCCACTCTGTACATATAGTTACTTATGCAGATGATACAACTGCCTTTTTTTGGTCAATAAATAATTGATTTGGAAGTCAAGGCAAATACTTGGTTTAATAAGCTTACTGGCTTTAGAGTAATCAGATGCAAATAAATGTCTCGAAAATAAAATACGCTCTATTATATTTTGCCGAAGTAACATATTTGATGTCTACAGCATAATCCTCTCATTTCGGGCCTGAGATAGAGCATTTGTCGGTTTACAAGTCGCTTCAAGTCATTTTTGAAAAATTGATTTGGACTTCTTATATTATTAGACTACAGATGGTACTGATTGTGGCCTCAATTTCAATTTGTTTAAAATGATATAAAATTTTCCGGTATGGTTAAAGCAACAGCTGTGTTTTGATACACATCACACTCATCAGCGTACTGTCTTTTGAGTTGGTAGTCAACAACAAAGTCGACTTATACACATTGCGCCTAACAAGGATGTGCGGTGTATTGTGAACTTACAGTAAAATTACCACTCAAACGTAGTCGCCACAATCAATAAATTAAAACAAAGAAACCGGTTTATTGTCCCTATAATGCGTTAACCCTCGCTACAACGGCGTACAAACACATCTGCTTCAAAGCATCTATCCTTTTCACCGCACCCTGCCCACCAGATGTCCGAGATCGGAGCTACAGAGTAAATTTAAAGCGAACCATAGCGGAGCTGAACCCCCTGTAAAGTGCAAAGCGGGAACCCGGAAAGGGTCAGTGCGACGATTTTCCGAGGATTGAAAATGCGGGGCGCCAGGGTCCACAACAATCGGCCATCGTTTTTTGTTCTTCTGGCCACGGTTCCTTGGATGGAGTGCCTCATCCGGTCCGCGTCCACGACACCTGCGTAGAATAGCCGCCTTCCTTGTACATCGGAGATTTTTGCACTTTGTATCGCTGATTCGTAATCGTTTCCACGACCACGAACGCTTCCTGTGCATTGTGCAGAGCTTGCGCGACTCTCCCATTGCAACAGGCTACCTCTGGACGAACACCATGTCCCCTGGTTGCTAGCTCGCTGTAGTCTTTCGTCACTTCCTGAAACTCTCACCGCCAGTATCCAGCCTGTGAATTCGTCGATCATTGTTCTCACAACCTGCCTTTCCAAGTGTGCTAAGCGGTAGGGGCGATATGTTACTGGCGTTACCGTGGAGATATCATTTCTCATTTCAGTGGCGCATGCGCACCCGACTTTCGAAAGGGCCGCGGCGAAGAGGCCACGGTACTCATTACCAGCTGCGACGAGTGCCTTTTCATCGTGTCTGAAATTGATGTACTAACCTTTGCAACTTCCGCCTAGATCGCCTTTAGCGGCTTTCTTCGAGTGAAGCGTACGAGAATAGAGGTTTCAATGTATTCTCCTTTGACGCAAAACGTTACCCTCGCGACATTCTGGTTTTTCATGACAATCAGCGGAGTCTGAGATGTTCAGTATATGCATAGCTCACCTACGTTCCCCCTGAGCACACAGCTTGGTTCGTGCTCACCGCGCGGCTCATCCAACCTGCCCTGGACGAAGATGTTACGGTGAAACACGTTGTCACTATCCAGTGCAAAAATGCTGGCGTAAATCAGAGTTGTGGCAATAGCCTCCTGCCTGCAGATGTTCACTTGACGCAGAATGCCCATCACACCGGTCAACGTTCAATTTAAACGCGGCGAAGGAACATCTAGGCAAAGCCGCATAGGTGAAGTCTGGAACATTGCAGAAACACAGGCGAATGGGCGGGATCTTCGAGATACATGTCGACTTAACTCGCAAGACAAAGGAAATGATAAAGCATCGTGTCGCGATAACGATCATTAAAAAAACGAAAAATGTAAAAGTGATCTACGCGCTGGAATCACAGTAGTAAGGTATGCCGGCGGCTGTTGAAGAACAAATAAAGGTTTGAACAGCTCGTGGCGTTACTCCCACCCTAAAACCCATCGCTTCGATGCTTACAAAACAAACAGGAAAAGCTATACGCAGTACGAGAAATTGAAATAACTAGGACCTTTAGTGCGCGTGTTAGTAGGGCTTTAGGCGCACAACATGGACGATTTCTTGGCGTGTCCGGCGCTGCTGGGATGTGGTGGTGCCGCCGCTAATGACTTCATAGTTCAGCCGTTCGTTCACTGAAGGAATTTGTATGGGGCGAAGTACCGCTACAAGACCATTCCATTCAGCCTTTGGCGGCGTATCGGCGTCGAAATCCACACTTGGTCTCCGGGCTGTACTGTGCATCGCGTCGTCCCAAGTTGTGTCCTATGGCGTCGGTGCATTGCTGGTCTTTAATGCGCAGCTGGGTGAGTCGTCGGGCTTCCTGTGCAGGCTACAAGTAGAGGCGACGTCGACATTGTCATTTGCAAATGCGGTAGCATCGCGTCTAGCATTGTCATGGGTCCTGGCCATGCACAAGCTTGAACGGGGTAGCTCTGGTTGTCTCCTGGACGGCCGTGTTATACGCGAAAATAACATAGGGAAGGATGGCTTTCCGGGTCTTGTTTTTGGCGTCAACGCACATGGCGAGTTGTTCAAGATAGTTTATTCAGACGCTCTGTAGATCCTTTTGTATGCGAATAGTAGGCCGTCGTTATCCGGTGGTTTCTGTGGCTGTGCTTCAAGATAGCTTGAGTGAGCTCCACCGTAAGTGATGTACCCTTGTCCGTAATGTGCGCCTCCGGGGCGCCGTGTCGCAGAAGAATGTGCTCGACAAATAACTTGGCGACTTCTCCTGCGGTATCATTAGGCAGTGATTTTGCTTCGGCGTAGCGGGTAAGCAATCTGTTGCTACGATGGCCCACTTTATACTCGCTGATGAAGTCGGTAAAGGACCAAATCGAGCCATTCCGATTTGCTGAAACGGCTTGGTCGGGAATAATATAGGGTTCAGTATTCCTGCATGTCTGATCGGAGGTGTCTTGCGTAGCTGACACTCGCAGCACTTCTTCGCGTATTTTGCAACGTCAGCAAGCAACCACGGCCAATACTAATTCTCTCGCACTCGATGCAACTTGCGTGTTATTCCGAGATATCTTGCTGTTAGCTCATTGTGAAAAGCCTCTAAATTTTCATTTCGCAGTTCGTTAGACACGGCAAGAAAGTATGTAGTCCTGTTAGGTACGAAGTTTGTCAGAGGGACGTCGTTGTGCAACGCGAATGACGACCGGTGACGCTTGAAAAGAGTAGGAGGACAAGCGGTGTTTCCTTCTTTGTAATCCACTAGGTCTATGAAGTTGCGGACTGAGCGCTGCTGCTTTGCAAAACGGCTGGTGCTTACAGGTATCAAGAGGGCGTTGTCGTCGTCTTCATAGATGGCGCTTCAACAGGGGCCCTTAACAAGCAGTCTCCGTCAGAATTCTTGCAGCCATACGTGTAGACAACCGTAATATAGACTTCTTGAGGCGTATGCTCCACCGTGCAAGGCAGCCGGAGGGCCGCAAACTGACGAGCCATCAAATTGTGTGGCAATCGCTTACAACCTTGAAAAGTTGACGGTACAGGTACGGACGGAACTTCGACGTGGCTCAGATCATTGCGAGGCAGTCCTTTTTAGTCATCGAGTTATTCGGCTTTTTAAAGGGGCCTTCTAGCGTAAGCGATAACGTTTTCTACTCCGGAATTCCTCGAAATAGGTAGGTGTATATATCCATGCTGCTTGCGTCCAGGACCGGATTACCCAGGATTCAAAGAGTTCAAATGAACCGGACCCTCCGTTTTAAAAGCCCCCAGAAAGCTGGAAAAAATGGTGGAAGCCCTTGTAATTTTTTTGGTTCGTGTCCTCATCATCGTTAATCCGGCCCTGCTTGCATTGGTTGCGTTTTCATCACAATTACCAAGGACAGGTAGTTACTGTAAGCGGCGTTTGAGTTCCTCGAAGGCTTCAGCTTGCGGTGCTTTCCACTCAGATGACATGTCTACCTTTTTAAGCAGCGTCAAAGGTACAGCGAGACGCGAAAAGTTCTTGACAAATTGTCGGTGATATGCGCATAGCCTGAGGAATCGGCGCTTACAGCTTTTGGAGCCATGGCTGTGAACATTTCGCATGCAAAACTGCTTTCGGTGAGTCTGTACAAACGCCGGCCTTGCTTACGATGTGTCCCGGGAGCAACAGCTTCTATTAAGCGAAGTTGCACTTCTCTGCTTTCAGCGTTACACCTGATAACTTGATTGCGCCAAGCACTGTGCGAAGCCTTCGCAGGTGGGCTTCAAATATCGAAGATAACGACGTCGTCTATGTAAACCAGACAAATTGGCCACTTTAAGCCAGACAAGACAGTGTTCATTACTTGTTGGAGTGTGGCTGGCACAGAGCATAGGCCAGATAGCATTACCTTGAATTCAGAGATGCCGTCAGCTGTTATGAACGCCGTCTTCTCGCGGTCTCTATCGTCGACCTCAATTTGCCAGTACCCGCTCAAATCCATAGACGAGAAATATCTAGCGTTGCAGAGACGGTTTAGAGTGTCGTCGATTCAAGGAGGGGAGTAGACATTCTTTTTCGTAATGTTGCTCAAGCGGCGGTAATCGACGCATAAGCGAAGTGTGCCGTCTTCTTCACCAAAACGGTTGGTGCCGGCTGCCCAGGGGCTCTTCGATGACTGATTTACGTGATCAAGAAGAATTTCCTCAACTTCATCGCGTATAGCCTGGCTTTCTCGCGGCGATATACTGTAGGGGCTTTGACGAAGCGGTCGAGCGTGTTCATCCGTAATGATGCGGTTCTTTGCCAACAGAGTTTGGCGCACCTTCGACGCTGATGAAAAGCAATCACTGTAGCTTTCAAGAAGAGGGCGAATCTGGTCTTGTCTGTATCAGTGTAGCGCTGCGTTAATTTAGAACTTCGCTGCTTGGCTCGGTTGGGTGCACCGTCTTGAGAGTGGGTGTGGAGGGCGATAACATTCTTGTGTCCTCTAGCTCGTCGAGGAAACCGAAAACATGCCGTTTTTGAGATGTAGTTTTTCACCTGTTCTTGAGGTTGTCCTCTCCAGAAGTGGGCGAAGCCTCTTACTATGTCGAGACCTTCTTCGAAAAGCAACTGGGCGTTCTCTTAGACAACGCCTTCAGCGGTTTCGATGTATTTGCTACTCGCGCACACTACTACGCGTGATCGTCGCCGCAGGACCAGTTCTCTGTCGAGGACGTTTATAGTGACGTGTTGCAACGAATTCGTCCAATAAGGTGTGGCTTTGTCCGTCTAGAGATTGATGAGTTTGGATCGGAGGTCTATGATCGCCCAAAGTTCATTCAGAAACTCCATGCCCAAAATCGCGTTTGTTGTAGAACCAAAAAGCTGGTAGGGTAAGTGATTTCCTTTACTGCCACTCGTGCGGTGCACCGGACGGCGTAATAAGGCTGACACCAGCGGTGCGGATTAGCAGGCCACCCCATGTGGTCGTCACTTTCTTGAGCTAAGCGGCAAACACTACATTTATAACAGAATAATCTGCTCCTGTCTCCACTAAGGCAGTAACCGTGTGATCGTCGACAGCAACTTCAACGTCATGTCTTCGTGTCCTGGCAATGCATGCGGGCTTCGGTTTTTGATCTCGGCTTCGCCGTAAGGTGAAGTCGTAGCTGGGGCACGCCGTTGCGATTTAGCTGTCCGGCAGTGTCATTTTGATGTCAGGGCGTGAGATTGTCTTGGAAGTTTTGACCACGTGCGGTGGCGCGTAAACGGCGTCGTCGTCACTTATCGTCATTGTCGCCGGAGGATCTTCGTTTCGCCATGAAGGGATATCATCTCCAAAGTTTGGTACCTTTGCTATTCCCTACGGTGACTAGGGGACCTTATTAGCACAACTGCATCCTAGCTGCGGACTGACGACGCAAATCGGGCCCTTTACCACGATTGTAAGCGTGACAGACGACTTGGCGACGCGTGCTCTCCCCTCCGCTTGAAGACGTCAATTTCCTCTATTCACTCGCCAGGACGCGGCCTTGGGACGTCGATGGCGAAACCATGCAAGCCGATACGCCTTTACGAACAGTGACAGAGGGTGTTCTAGTTTCAGCACAAAGGACACAGAGTGCTCAGTTGTTTGTAATCCTCCAGTCTTCGTACTTTCTTGGGCTTGAAGGTCGTCCGGTAGGCTGGGCGGGCGAGGGCACGGGACGGCTGTTGGGAGCAGGACTGTAGCGGCGAGGGCCTGGGTTGTCACGTACGGGTACAGAACGACGTAATGCAGAAGCATGGTTTATCGCTGCTGCTTTTTTCATTGGAGCCGTCTGATCCATCGCTTGAGGAACGCCCAGTCCTTGCTGGACGTATTGATGGATGATTTCCGCGAGCGTCGCTACCTGGCGTTGTTGGGACGATGGAAGCAACCGGTGGAGTTCCTCCTGGACAATCTCTCGGTTGAGGTTCCGAAGCCAGTTTCTGCCCGAAAAAAATCGCTAGTGTGGTGGCTTGAGTAGTCCTGTTGGAGTGATCAATCGTAGTAGCGCATCTGAGGGTCCAACCACTCCTCGATGGTGGATGTTTCGCTTTCAAATTCATTCACAGATTTCAACACAGTTCTGACAATTCTTGCAAAGAGCGATCCTAACGCCACGCATAAAAACATTCACTTTATCCCCTTTGGTCATGTTAAAGTCGGAGCAGCAAAATAAGCTTTTCATCTCCTCAACGTAAGCCAGAACAGGCCCATTAGGGATTTGATTTCTTGATTGGAGGAGGGCATTGGCTTTTTCCTTCCGGACGATGCTTAAAAAGGAGGTAAAAAAGTCTTTCTTGAAAGTCTCGCAATCCTTCAAAGCTACCTTGTGATTTCCGAACTAAATTAGTTCAGATCCTTCAGGAGCAAAGCTGAAATTGCCTTAGTTTCGCATCGTCGTTCCAGGCGTTGAACACTGCGACGCGTTGACCAGGACGAGCCAGTCTTCCGTATCCTGCTCCGGTCGTCCTTGGAAGCAGGGGGCTCACACGGGCATGACACAGGACACAGGCATGATAGTAAAGAACTCCACTCTTTATTGCGCTCACTTTCGCCCTCAAAAGAACGAAGCAACAAAGCAGAAGCGATAGCAACAAACGTACTCTATGATCATCGAGCTGATTATACCGGTCACCCACTTCAACATTAAAATTAGAGGCGGCTAAGAAACATCTAGATGAAGCCGCATACGGTCACTAGCATAACCTGGATCACTTTAGAAAGACACGGGAGCGGCTGGCGTCTTCCAGATACAACTCGACGAATCTTGCGCGACAAAAAAAAAAGATAAAACGCCGTCTAACGTCAACCAGCATTAACGAACGAATAACACAGATTCGATCTGCGTGCTGGAGTCACAGTGTTATGGCCGCATGCCAGCGGCTACCAAAAAAGATCAAATGAAGATTTAAATAGTTCGTGACATTTCCAGATACAAAACTTGGTATCCAAAAAACAGATAAAACAACATTCTCGGTACGCACACGTGGACATCTAAAACCCTGTTCCTGGAGGTTTGCCGACGACGTTCTTATGCACGCCGCCCCATCTTTCTGAATACAGTAATCCTCAACTATTTCCCTTTCAGCTCAATTTCTGCCTTTGTAGGTAAACATTTCCCCTTACAGCACGGTTTTAGGCGTTTTGCATTATTTGCAGTAATCTAGGAGGTTCCTTCTTTCATTGTTCTGATTGCGAAAGCAATACTACGCCAGGTTTCGGCCCGTCGCGTCGTCCGTGGCCGCAGTCACGAATGACCATGAACAGCCGCGAAGAAGACGAAGAAGAAGAGTGCTCGGTCACCCGCAGATAATGTTTTTGCTCCATTTTAGGTTCAGTAGAGCTAAATCCTTCTCATTTTTATTGACTGTTTGTTCTGGCACGCTCTCTCGTAAACATCGGCCCCTCTGAGCAATGTAGACATGCCTGCACTTGAACGGTATCTCTAAGGTGATTTCAGACTGGCATGCTTGATAGCGCATTTCTGGTTTCTTCTGGTCACCAAGGAGCACATCTTTGCCAGCATACAAGGCGCTGAAAATACCACTCGATATCGTCACCATCACTCGATATCGTCCGCTCTGTATTCTTCTTTTGTGCTAATTTCTGAACGCACTGATTAAGTGTCAAGGGCCTTTTATCCTTCAGCTTACTTGGCAGGTCACCGCTGGGAGTGATTTTGAGGTTCTGCAGCAAAGATTCGCACGCAGTTGTTATAACGAGGCATAGGTAAAGAGCACGTTCCAGTCTCTGAAGCTGGTTGTCAAAGGCAGCTTACCAGCAGTGTTTGCAGGATTTGCAAGAGCGGCGTGTAGACTGTTTATGGTGATCCTACGTTTCACCAATTTGGAATGGGTGCTTCTGAACGGTATGAGGTTTTTAATAGATATGGGTTTGCTCATCTAGCACATATATACTTTACCACAAAAGTCGAACTGAGCGTCCAGAAACTGAACTTCACCGCCCTAAAACAGTTCCCCAAGTCAAGGTGGGGCATTGCGAATTGTCTCTATAATTACTTTCTATATAACGTCAGCAATCGCTTTGTCAAATTTATTAGATGTCCTATCAAACATAACAAAATAATCATCCACAAAGCGCAAAAGTTTAGTTGTGGTTTAGCCGTGGTTAAAACCATGGCTAGCGAAAGCTATGGAGCTGTGTTTACGCTTCGACATTGGCAGCGGCTTAGCTCAGCTAGGCCAGGATATACGTAGCAGAAATGTGTGACTGGCACTGGGCTGCCTAGTCCCCTCCAATTAAATATAATCCCATCCATTCCAGTGTAATACAATCCAATCAAGTGTAATAAAATCCAATCCAAACCGTACCAATCCAGTGTAACCATATCAAGTTCAATCAAGTACCGTTCTTTCCAGACAAATCCAATCCTATCGGATCCTGTATAATTCAATCCAATCCTGTACTATTCAATCCAAACTAGCCCAAACCAATACAATCCAATCGAATCTAATGTACTTCAATCCAATCATGTCCATTGCTGGGTACACGCTCGCCGGAAATGCGCCCCTGACTGGCCTATCATAATCAATACTGTCATCCTCACGCTAGAGAACGAGAATTAAGATGTGTTTTCACGATCTCGGATGTGGATAAAAATTTTATTTTGGACATCTGACTCGTGTCTAGTTCTAATCGATCTTTTACTTAATTGTAGAGGTGCGATATTAGCTCCAGAAACTTATCTTTAAATGTGCTAGTGTCTACTAAACGCGCCTCCAAAAACGCCTCGTAATGTTCCCTGAAAGCCGCTTGAATGTGATCGTTTTTGTCAGATACCACGTCATTCTATTCGGTCGATGTGGTTTCTTTAGGCATTTGCTTTTTCCAACCCTACTGCTCGTTTTGATGGCTCTTCCACCAAAGCTGTGTCCTCTGCCTTTGCCCTTACTAATGCTCCCCAATACCGTTCTTCCATTATTTCTGGTTCTTCCTGTTCATAAGGCATGAAGTTTTCTTGAGTGTTGCGATGGGGGACTGGACTGGTGGCGTAGCATTCAACTCTGCTGCTCACAAAATTTTGCAGTCAATTTTAGATCGTGCGAACGTTGGTTGAGTAGCCTGCAAGGGCGTGGCCTTGGCGTAGTCTGAGGACCTGAGGACCCCCATAAGCATGCAGTGTTTGGTGCGGCAGGGCTACCCCTTAGCCCTCTTTTTTGTATTTACATTGAGACCTTTCGTATGAAAATCGTGAAAAAACAGTATCATTACTGGGTATAAATTACAAGCAGTCGAGGTGAAGTTGTTGGCTTACGTGGACGATGCTGTTGGTTTCACGGTTGACCAGGACAGCGTACCTGGAGCTGTCAAATGTGTCTAACAGTTTTCCCATGTTTCCGGTAGTGGGGTTAACTGGGCCAAGTGCCTTGGGTTATGGCATGGACAGTGGCCATCGCAGCCTGACCACTTTGCCAATGTGACGTGGGCGAAGACCCTGACCAAGTAAGTGGATATCGAGCTGGATTGCTACTGCCAAAGCGAGCAATATTGGAAAAGAAGACGCAGTAACTACGGAGAAAACAAAGTTGTGGAAAGGCGCCAACATATCCATTTTCGCCAAAGCTACAGTATGTAATCCTTTTTTTTCATCCGCAAGCTATGGTACGCGTTTAAAGTAAACTTGCAAAAGCTTCACATGATTTTTGCCGTTGTCATTTGGGCCGCAGAATGGAACCCTGTAGCAGAACGAATCTGTTCCGGCGGTTATTGAGGGGGGTTTGGAGCTCGAGCTTCTCTTTTTACGTCAGGTGATCAATTGATTTCTGTTTTTTCTTGACGAGTCCGACCCATTCTTGTGCACCGTCTGCCAAGTTAGGCTGCGGCGCCTGCTGCCCGAGTTTGGTGTCTCCGCCGAAGGATTAGCGTGTAGGATTTATGGATATTGCAGAAAGATCATCGAGAGTGTTAAATTTCTTTCAGCGGGTTTCTCTATGAAATATTTGTTCGACGTAAAAAGGAAAAATTTGTACAGCGATCTATGTGATATTGTCTTCCCAGAACCCTTGTACAGGGCCGTATACAGTGGAGGTCCTGACACAGATGTATTAAATAGAGTAAAAAAATGCAAGTTCGGCAAAGTGATAAGACCTTTTTTAATTGCATACTGAAACATTACCAGTAAAGAAGTTTTTGGAGGTAAAGGGCTTTTGTTTGCCGTGCGGAGCACATTCTTTAATCTGTAAGCAGCCGGAAACAGTAGATCATGTTTTTTACATTGCTTGGAAGGGGTATATTTCTAGGATTTAATACAACGAACCATAACGAAGGATTTTCCTCTACATTCTTACGACATTAGATATTTAAGCATAGAGAATGAGGATGGGTTTCCGTTTGACGTTATTATGCTTATAGGCTTCCATTGGCCTTCACTGTTTATGGCGCTCCAGAATGGCAGGCTACCACTGTGACAGGCATGCCAGAGCTGCTCGAATGCAATTTTCGAGAGAGTATAGAGCGGTTAATTGCCATCCAAAAAGTCGCAGCAGAACCTCCCGAATTGCTCTCAAGGATAGATTCTTTGTTGTCTCGGCGCGAGTTTTAAAGCGACGAGGCCTGTCTAACGCTGGCTGATCATAATATTCATTCATGTATATTGCCTTGTGTGTCTTTTTATGTCTTGATCGAAGTGGCTGATCATAATATTCAATTATGTATATTGCCTTGTGTGTATTTTTATGTCTTGATCGGAGTTTCATGTTCTGTCGTATGCCAAGGCCATGCAATAAAGTAAAAACAAAATCCCGGACTTGGCTCAGTTTATTATAGCGCTCGGCTCGGGATCCGAGGGATGGAGGTTCGATTTCCGGTGCAGAGAACTTTTTATGAGGAGACCGTAGTTCCTCGCGTAGCTGCGGCTACCCGAGGTCTAGCTTTGACTGTCAGTGTGTTGCTTTCGCAGCAAAACCTGTCTAACAGGTGTCCCATTTAGCCGCGTACAGATGCACTTGCCAATAAAAGATAAAAAGAGCCTGGTCACAACAAACTCGATAGACGAACGAAAGCAGACTGCTGCTATTTGAGAATAAAATTGTTAGGTTAAAATCAAGGATAGTGGACTTAAGGTAAAATTCAAACAGGGACAGGGAATGATCACTGGTTATCCCGATTGTTTTTGAAAGCTACCTTTACGGAAAATCATTTATTGCTTCCCGAATGGCTGTAAAGGCGCCATCGTGAGGCGGAGAGTAAAACGTCATCTGGAAGCACGTGAACCACTGTCCAATCCAGATTCCCTTTCTGTGTTATAGTGTTCAATTTCTTGAGAAGAAAAGGGCCGTCAGCATTAACCTTTTTTATCCAATAGGTCCCTCGCGTGATAAAGATTCCTGAAATCGGCATTTTTAAACATATTGTTGATAGACCGATAAGTGAAAAAGTTTAATTGATACCTCTTGATTTCTTTGGAAATTTTTTTATGCCACAAAACTTACTGCTAAGTGTGGGGGTAAAATTCTCCAAACTTTTACGGTGCATAACATTTCTCAAAGCAGTTGCTTTTTTGTGACGACCGCATAAATAGACAAATCACTTTGTCCAAAAGAACAACGGATGCCTTTTTCTCATCAAGATTTGCCTTGCATTTGTGTACAAGGAATGATAACAACGCCTTATCTTTATCTGTTTCAATTTCTTAAAGATTAGAATCTAAATGTTTCAGTAAAAGATTTCAATGACGGATTCACAGAATGCCTTTCACTCGTATGCCGGAAGACGGTGTGGTAATAAAAAATGAATCGCCTATCGTAGTTCCGCGTTGTTCGGGCGGCGACTAGGCAAACCTTGCCAGAAAGCTTTGGTCTGGAGTCCACTGGCTGCTGTACTTATAGCTAACTGTAAGCGTCTCATTGACAGCGCATGCGTGTTTATTTTGGAGAGCAGATTGGTACAGGATCGGCAGTTATTACAAACGAATCTTTCTTTTGTTAGCTGTAATAAAATAAACCGAGATTGAAATACATATTTGGCATATGCCCACCAAGTATCAAAAGTCAGCATGATGTTCGGATCTGCTTGTTTAAAAATCCCATGTAGGAACTTATTGCAGGTAACAAAAGTAATCCTACATATTACCACATTTTTTAAATCAATGTGCCCGTTGATTTCATTTAGTTTAACACCATTTTTAAAGCCTTACGTTCAGGAACGTCGATAAAACTTATAGTCCTTCAATATTGACTCGCAGATATTTTATTTGCAATATAAATATGTATAATACTACAATGACAAATGTGTTAATATTGTCATGTATTATAAGTTATAGCTCTCGTTTTCATTTCTAGCATTTCTTACACTCTATGGTTCTGCACTTCCTTTACCTGGTTTCTCACAGTGTAATAAATAGTATACGGCTGCGAAATGACCAGTTTTGACTTGCCTTCCTCATAACTTCATTTCTTATTATTTTTGTGTATTGTGTATTCGTAATTCATGATCTTCATTATTTTTCTGCGATTTAAATTTCGCTGTACAAAAGGGGTGTTTTTTAATGTTCTATATTTTATTTTATGTGTGTTTGTGTGTGTTATATTTGCAGTTATGTGTATTATATTCTTACCTTCATCAAAGTTTACATAGAATACCTGTTGCTTTATTGGCTAAAACGTATTTTAGGTGTTCTTATGTAAATAAACATAGCGTAATATATGGCAATGTTATACGGTTGATGAGCAAAACGGGGTTAAGAGACCTGACAGGCGGAGCGTATCTTTCTTTTACTCAATCACCAGAAACCGATTTTGTATCTATATAAAACATTGAAATGCATCCGTCATAGAGATGAGAGGAAACGTTTAGAGACCATCTTTCCAGAGCTTTAGACCTTGAATTAGACACATTATACTGAAGGCGAACAGGCATGGTACTACTATTTTCTTAAATTGGGGTATTATATCTGTGTCGCTGTTGGCAACTTCATGAGTCCATGCCACACTTCCTGACTGGGAGCATTGGGCATATTCAAAAGCCATAGTGGTGCTTGGCAACTAGAAGTTGCTGGTCGAAGTTTTAAAATTCTTAGTTATCATTTCGTCATTTTGCTCCTATAAATATTTTACACAGAGATAAACACATATGCCCACACAATATATATATATACATATATATTGAATGTGACTAATATAGCTATACAGACCTCGTAGACGGTTCAGTAGGCAGAAAAACAGATCCTTCGGACAGCAATGCATCTGCCATCTGATAACTTCGAGATCACGAAGAGCTCGCGCCCTTCATTCTCATCCTCATTCATTTAACTCTCATTCGCTGCTTGAAGCAGAGGCTGTACCAATTCCCCCTACGCAGAACAAAGCCTCCTGGCGATTATCTCGTCAGCACGGGTGTGACAAGTTTTAAGTCGCGCGACTTGATCAAACTCGGTGCATGCAAAACGTCGTATGCGTTTGGTGCGGTGCAAAGTCTTGTATAAGACATCATTAACTTTCGCCACAATGCCATACAAATTCGCCAACATTTCCTGGGTGCCAGAACGAGAAAAACTTTCTTGGGCCACGCATGATACGGTGATGGTCGTCATCGTAGAGAAACTAGGAGCGCGTTTGTGAGGTAGATGTTTTTAAGGTGGCTACCCCGCTGTCCTTTTTTCAACAATACAATCTGAGCAATACCAGGAGCATTGTCTTGGGCAAACATGTGGATGGTGTCGAGGGTTTCTTGAGGAGAGAGGGTATACACCAGAAAGAGGGTATGTAACTTGTTTCTTGTTGAGCAGTGTTGTATCAGTATGTGATAAAGGGTCGCCCAATGTCCAAGTCCTTGTGTTCGGCAGCGGCGTACACTGAAACACCGTTAGCCAGTGTGGGTTAGTTCAGCGGTGAACTCATTTGTTTGTGGAAGTTAAGAACTAGGAAGTCAGATATGCGTTTCGCATAAATGCGATGGAGGAGCTCCTCAATACCATCAGTGGTGAACGGATGACCCTGGTTACTGATTAAGGCTCGTGGATGCACAAGGCGCAGTATAACAATGTGCACCGGGAAGCGTGAGACCGGGTGTGTAGCGGCCGATTGAAGCGTTAAGTTTCACGGTAACGATTGCAGCGTCAGTACAAGGGACTCTTCAGCGGTTGCAGGTATGAACCTCAGGAAAGCGTCCCAGCAGGTCTTTCCCGATCCTCTGAAAAGGAGATCCTGAGGGCAGTACGTCATGAGGAAGACAAGGAGTAGTAGTGAATGGGCGTTTGTGACTCGCTAACTGGGAGCACATAGCTACACACATCTCTATGGTTTCATGCATCCGCGGCGAGTAGAGACGTTTAATGGTATAAATACCCTCCGTGATAATCCAGGTGTCTAGGAATGAATCCTCACCCAATATGTGGAAAATAAAGGGGCGTAGGCTGGCAGGCACCACTAGAAGGCAGTGGGGATCAGTTAGAGAAAAATTCTTTTGGGATAATAGACCACCCCGTACACAAAATGGCCATGAAAGTGAAACAAGCTCTACAGCATTATAAATAATGGCTGATGTTCTTGTCCCACCTGCATTCAGCGCGGAATGCACTATCAGCAGTGAATGGAGGCATTATCGCAATATTGTAGAGATCAAAGTTCTCCAGTCACATTTCGTTCTGGCAAGCGAATTTTTGCAAACGGATTGCCCACCGTGAAAGACGGGAAGATGGATTACAGCGCTTGATCAGCAAACACAGAGAACGAGTATCAGTAAGCACTCTGCAGGTTCTTTCTTATAGATAATGGCGAATGAAGGGCCAAGAATACGAACAGTTAGAGTAAACTTTGAAGTTACTTTAAATTCATTCAAATCGCACGATACATCGACAGTGGTCTTATGGATGGGAGGTCTGACGCTTCACAATCGACGAGGTAACTTAGTACCAAAGTCTGAAATGCGGCGAAGCGAACCTTCTTCCCTTTGAATACATGACGAGCTTATATTGCGCACTCCAGTGCAAGATTGAAACGCTCGTTGTGCTCACATATTATTCGGACTAAAATGAAATGACCGAGGTATAACATACATATCTGCCATTTAAAGCCGCATACGACTGTGCACATAAGTCTACCGATAGTTGCAGGAACGTTCCAGAGCCGGAAAGGCATTAGCAATAGGCTGTAGCCTGTGATGAAAGCAGTTTTCTCCTTTTCCTCGAGATGTATAGGTTCTCCCAATATCCCGACCGCATATTAACTGATTAAAAGTATTAGGCAGAGAACCAGCAAAATTACAGCCTCATCTATCCCGGGATGGGGAGGCACATTTCCTTATTTGCAGCATTCAGGCGAAAATAGTCCACAAAAAGCGCAATGTATCATTTTTTGTCTTGATGAAAATTACAATTGTGAGCCATTTACTCGAGGAGTCTTTAATAACAGCCTTCTTCATAATCCTAATTCTGTTCAGTATTAATCTTGCGTTGTTGTGATGACACATGCGTATATGTATTTTATCAAATTGGGTGCTAGGAACATGTGTCAACGCGATGCAGGACACGTGTCATGAAAATGTGACGTGAAGCGCTGAGCTTCGAAAGGTCAAACAAGCACGAGCAATTAATCACCAAGGCCTCCAAAGCATTACACTGTTCATCGGTTAGAAATTTACTGATCATCTGCTGCAAGTGTGAGTTTGCACCTGCAGCGGTCGCAACATGACTATGTACATAGGAAACACGCAGTCATCGACCGAGCGTCATTTTGAGTGCATCGGAAATCTTCAAATTCATAGGAGATACAGAGGTTGTGGAGAACCGTTGATGGCCCATTCCGTGAACAGCCCTCATTCACCAACACTGCAATGAGGAAGGGGAATACTTTTTCCCAAATTAGAATGAAGCGGTGCCCCTATAGTATCAAGTGTGTCGGAAGCAAATTTTGACACGAAATTTGAATGCTTATCACAGTGAGGGTTGGCACATTTGTATCCTCATATATATATATATATATATATATATATATATATATATATATATATATATATATATATATATATATATATATATATATATATATTTTTTTTTTTTTTTTTTTTTGGGGGGGGGGAATATTCTAAGCTATGCCAGGGGGAAAGCTGCTCACATGGTATCTTCACATGAAGATCCTCCAGGGGAAGGAAACCTATATAGAAGTGCATTGGCCCCTATAGAAGACGTCAGCTACCAATCAATTCGCAACGGCTAGAGGAAGACCTATTGAAGCGCTGTAATAGAACCGTCGTGCGTGTTTACTAGAAATACCGCTGGATAAGTAGCATTTCCCGATGCCGCCGCCTTCGTCACCTCGGCCACCACCGCAACTTGTAGAGCCGCATGGAAGCAAAAGGAGTTATTTCTTTGTGACAACGTTTTATTAATTCTCAAGGTATGCTACAGTAGTTGAAACCGAAACTAGTTTACAACACCTGGCGCCTCTATGCTCACGATGTGGACGATCGCTGGGTGCTCTCGGTTAGTGCACGCAGGAGGCATGCGAAGTGGCTGGCAGTGGTTTGAGCAGGAGCGTTGGCATCATACCGGCTCCTGCCGCTTAAGATCAATGCTCGATTGCATGTCCCTGGAAATTGAAGTGGAAAGAACAACGAAAACGTTTCTTAACATCAAGTCCTTGGAACAGCATTAAAATACACCTGCTGGACATAAAAACTGCGCTGCCCAGACGAAGACAAATCCGATGGTCATATAGCCGGCTCATGTCATGTAGTTTGCCTCCCGGTCAACATACTACAGTTACTTTCCCTTTCTTTACATATGGTCTTATGAGATATGAGAAATCTAAAGAATATGATGGCTGCTGAGCATGTCTTGATTCGCGCGTGTAGTTATTGGCAGAAATGATTAAACTTGCGCCCAGCTACTTCGTCTTCGCTGAGGCATTTGCCTTGAATGTTTACTTTATGAACGCTGCCTATTTCCATCTACAAATGCTGTGAACTTTTCGGCCCCATACGCCATCGACTTCGCCAACATAAATGAAATCAATGAGGTAATCGCTGCGCGCGTCTTTTGCTTCAAATAAATACCAAGGTTCATAATGAAATCTGTTTTTTTTTTTTAATGGGGTACGACGTCATGGAACTAGCGTTTTAAATTTTTCGTGTCGCACTTCAATCAAGAGGATTCTTTTAAGTTCGTTCTTTATTTCGTCGTTCCAAATTTTTTATACACAATTCCTGGTGTTAAGAGTGTGAAATTAATTTTGTATTTAACAATTTGAAAGTATCTACAGAACGATTGCTCTACACTTTCAATGTGAGAATGCTATGACTGTTTAGAACATGGTCTACACGAAGAGCAGTGATTATTAGGGCTCTCAATGTTCGGTAAGCATTGGAATAAAAATAATAAATGCCCAAATGTAGAATATTCTAATTTTACAACCTTATTCTCATTTTTATGCATTGCTTCCTGTTTCAACAGACATTCCCTGTAAAGCTCTACATCACAGGTTATCTATTTTGCGACATCTAAGTACGCTGGATGGTGTGCGCCTGTGGAAGCACGAAGGCATGGGTCTTGCCAGCCAATATTCTCAAAGTGTTTCATCAAACCCCGGCCGCCCAGCGGGGAGCTATCGCCTCAGCGTGGGCTAGGCCTGCAAGCTAGCGCATTCACTTCTCTCTCGCCGCTGGTTCAACTCCCGTCGCCTATCCTTCTTTGCTTGGACTCTTAACCCTGGCCCCATCGGCTTCTTGTTCAGCCGCCTAATTCTCCAGGGAGAATAACCAGCGGGCTGACACTACCCACACCTCCCAGCGGCAAAAAACAGACTGCAGTCACTCAGTTACGCCCTATATTCAGGGGACGAACTGCGGACTGAATCCTTGGGGCGAGTTGTAGGGGTCTTTCACGCAGTCTTGCCTGCTAAAATAATCCTTTAGAAAGGAGGGGGGGGGGGGGGGGTGCCTGGTTTCGCTTCCGAAGTTCGGACGCCACGCGGTGTATACGTGCGAGCGAGAACGACCTGGTTTTAATGCACGATTTCTCTTACACTGCCATTGCAGCTATGGTGTGCTTGGCCTGTAAGAAAACCGCGTTTCACATCAAGTGCCACCAGCACGCTGCAGATTTGGCAAAGTAGAAAAAACGTGCAGTAAACACGCCACGCGCTATCATTCGAGCGCTTGGCGTGAGCACTCCAAAAAAACACCAGAATTCAATTTAATACTTTTCACGAAAATCACGACCTAATCGCAGCTATGTCAATTAATTCAGACTGAGAAGTGCACTAAATACCGCCTATGCGCGAACGCGCACACTGCATGCGACCTCGTGAAGAGTGTTCAAGGGGCGGTAAGAAATTGCATCACGCCTGATTCTTTTGGAAGTTCCTAATTGAAAATATGTATGACAAAAAAAATCTTTATAAAATGGCGCGAAATTCGCGAAAACATACCATAGCGAAAATTAGCTGTGGTTTAGCTCCGGTTAAACCTGGATGTAAGAAAAGCTCGTTTTGATGGGCTACACCTGTGGCCAAACTTGTGTATAAATACACGATTAATCAGCGATTTAATTTGTCGTATCGTCTTTATTTATGCCAATGGATAAGCTGCGATGGTCCTTGAAGCAGTGAGACTTCGTTTCTATCTTGTATATCTGCATAGTCAAGCTGGCAATGTTGAGGTACAAAATTAAGTCCACATTGAAGCTCCAGCTTTAAGGGATACCGTAGGCTACCAACCCACATATGATGACCCGTTTTAACTAAGCCGTATGAACGAGCATGCATTGAATACTATATTAACTTGAATTGAAATGTCATGACAAGCTGCTGATATACCACCTACCCACATAAACGGAGAGGCCCGAAGTGGCGCTCTTCACACCGACACTGACGCTGAAGGCGCGAGCTGGCTGGCGTTGTGAAGCACTGGCGTCGCTGTGCTACGTCCGCTCCCTCCCACGATGTATTGCCTCTTCCGCTTGTCCAATAAGAATGCTCTGTCCGTCCGACGCGTATCACAACACGTTTCTGAAGAAACGACTCAAAGGCATCCCGTCTACAGCGATTCAATGCCCTTGGTTAGAGCTTGAGAATGTGAGATAGAGCGGGCCAACGCCAAAATATATTGTTTACCGCAGGGGTTCTTCGCGAGCCTCACTGCACATGATGATCACAACAAGAGATGTAGTCACCACAGACTTTTTATTGAGCCGAAACACAAAGAAATGTGTTGCACTTGACGGTCTGTGCAAGCCGCAGAAAGGGAGGTAATCACAGGCGGCTTCAAGAGATAAGAGCGGGTGTTCAAGGTGAAAATCACAAAACCGAACAGTGCTTGTAGCTGCGGTTGCACTTACACGATGGCACTACGGGCGCGTCTAGGAGCAACACGACAACTGACCGGCGCTGCAGAGTAGTCAGCCCATGGATCACCAGCAACACGGCTGACGGAGCCCACGAGCCCAAATTATTGAATCGATGCCACCTACACGCGGGATTACAGGGGAGGGGTTCTGCGAGTTCTGCGACGTTCTCGGGCACGGATATAAAATCGCGCTAGATGGCTTCTTCAGTGGCCAGGGCTACAGCAGCACAGGAACAATGCTTACCCGTTGTCTGTTCATCACGCTGCTCGCCGACTACCTGGGTGTCTTCCTCATCGCTAATGCTACGAGCCATGTTCCAGATGAAGTAGTGCGCTTAACCTCGCCGAGTTTTTCACCTGGTCCACTAATTCTGCCATCCAGCACGTGCTTAGACTGCCCTATCTACCTTGCGTATGATATCCAGGGATTATCCTTCGTCACAAGGGAAAGCATCTTACGTCCTATGGATATCAAGTTCAATGTCACGCTATGCTGTCCAATCACCGACAGGCCGAGATTTGGGACGTCCTTTATTATTGGTACAAAAACGCGGTCGAAGGCTTCCTTCTTCAGCGGGCAAGGGGACAGCAGCACAGGCTGAATGATTACCTGTTGTCTGTTCATCATGCAGGTATGTTACATTGCCAATTCTCGGTACATTAGGTCTGATGACAGATGTCTGCAACTGGTTTTTCGCCCTTATGAATGCAGTCATGGCTTTAGGTATGTTTCACTACATTCTGAACTGATAAACGCTGTGAGCCGGATTCTTGTGAGTGGTAATTTGGAACCAAACCGAACGCACGTTCCCGGAGTGATTCGGCTTCCCATGCTTGGTTGACTGCTGCTGTATATCTAACTACGGTTGCACAAATATGTGCTGAACTCAATGATGGCCAGCAAAACTGGGGGAGCACATTGCCGGCACCAAATATTTTCAATTCTCTGCAAACGCGAGGTTTCTGGCTTTTGAGGTCGTGTCTCTTAATTGGAATCAATACCGGCGTCCTGTAGTGTCCAGTCTTCTAATGATGTCCTTCATATTCAAATTCAGGCCATTAACACAAATAATCTGAAAACTTGCTTCCTGAAAATTTATAAAACCAGTCACGTGTTAAACCATATCATCCTACATGGTCTTGCCGAAGAACGTGATGTAAATTAAGAAACATCTTGTACAGGTTAGAAAGAAATTTCTTTTTGCTAAGTGTTACAAAAATGATATCTTCTTAGTGGTGCTACCAAGCCCTGAGTGTATGTTATGTTGTTTCTGTGACTCATTTCGAATAATCCGTTTGATGTTGTTATTGCTAAGTGGCGACATTGAGGAAAATCCAGGCCCCCCAGATACACTGGGTGAGATCTTGAAAGTCGTAACGGAAATAAAGTTATCACAGCGCGCTCTGGAAGAAGGATTGCAAGGAGTTCAATCCAGACTGGCTGAGATCGAAGCTACACTTGCATCTTTCAAACAGCACCATGAAAGACTAGAAAGATGCGAACAGCAGGTTGCCGAAGTGAACAAAGATGTGGGTAGGCTGAGCAAAAGATTGGATGATCTGGAAAATCGAAGTCGCAGGAATAACATTATCGTTTACGGTTTGGAAGAGAAGAGCAATGAAAATAGTAAAGATCTGGAACAAGCAGTAGTTTCAGGTGTGTTCAAGGACAAACTTGGTGTAGAAACCAGATCAGTTGAGCGTGTCCACCGTATAGGCAAGAAAAAGGAAAATAGTACAAGACCAGTAATCATAAGGTTTTACGACTTCGCAGAAAAAATGACCATTCTTCGTAACTGTAAGAAACTTAAAAACAGCTCTCTATCTATATCTGAAGACTTCTCGGCGTCGGTGCGTGACATACGTACTAAACTTTGGCAGTCCTGTAAAACCGAACGAGACGAGGGTGCTAAGCCAACACTTGTTTTTGACAAACTTAAAATCAAAAATCAACTGTATGTATGGGATGACGTACAAAAATGCAGACTGCCTTTGGAAGATGTAGGTCAAGACGACGCCGAGAAGGTCGATGTTAGCAGCGCGTGACAGAAGGGCGTTGTGAATCCATTTTGTGTGCTATGCTTTAACGCAAGGAGTATTGTTAACAAAACAGAAAAACTAGAAGATATCATCCTAATTCACTCACCTGCTGTTGTCGTCATAACTGAAACGTGGCTACACTCCGGCATTCGTGATTCGGAAATACTTCCACCATCTTCCTTTCTCATTCGCTCTGACCGCGATAGTCGTGGGGGCGGTGTCGCTATCGCAATAAAACATGGGTTATCTTTTCGCAAATAGCAAGGAATTGTAGATCATGAAAGTGTGTGGTGCACGGTATACGTCAATGAGTCACCTGTACTGATCGGCGGTATTTATAGGAAGCCAAATGCAACTGACGACTACATCAAAAAAATACACGATTTTCTTTGCGGAAGGTTGAACGATCGTTCCAAGCTAATTCTTACTGATGATTTTAATTTGCCTACTATTGATTGGAGTGCGATGTCAATCGGTAATCGAGATGTTAGTAGCTCTGAGCTGCTCTTGAACATGGCGTTTAGTTTTCCGTTATCTCAACTTGTCACAGATCCCACGCGCGTTAAAGGGCAGGCACATTCAATATTGGACCTCGCTTTTATTTCCAACAACTTAACAGCCGATGTCAAGCTAGAAGAAGGCATATCGGACCATAAGCTACTGCTAATAGCAGTATCTAGCGCGAATATTGGTTTCAGAGGCGCAGCTCCCGAATCGCGTCTAGCAGTTAAAGATTATAATAAAGCTGATGATGTTAGCATTATTGATTACCTTGAAAACTGTTTAGAAAATTTCTCTATTGAAACGCACGGCACAGTAAATGATCTATGGCTGAAACTAAAAGACATAATAGCTCACTGTGAAAGAAAGTTCATTCCTACCAGATTAAAACGTACAAAACGTACAAACCCATGGGTTACACGTAGTGTGATTCACCTAAAAAGAAAGCTACAAAGGATGCGAAAGAAAAAACGCAATCATGAAAATATTCGTCAGGTTTCTGAGCAGCTGAGAGCTGCTATCCGACAGGCAAGAAACGTTTTCTTTTCAACGACACTTGTAACTTTTATGTCACAGGCCCCCAAAAAATTTTGGCGCTACCTATCTAGGACTGAAAGCAAAGTGACACAGATTGAGGTTAATGGATCTGTTATCGATGAGGCATGTGCGGTCGGCAACACATTTAATACATACTTTTAGTCCGTTTTTACGCGCACTCCAGCAATTGCAGGACGTGAACCTGTCAGAGATCCTGCACTATCGATGCCTCCAGTAGAAATAACTCTGCAAGGAATATTTAACTTGCTGCTACAACTCGACATTAAAAATTGCCAGGCCCTGACAACATTTCAAATGCTTTCCTCCGTCGTTACGCTGAGCAGTTAAGCCCTTTTCTTCATACAATTTTCACAGCATCACTCCAAACAGCCACGCTCCCAACAGACTGGCTTCGTGCGAAAGTTCTTCCGATCCACAAAGGAGGCAACAAACTACATGTTAACAATTACAGGCCGATTTCACTTACTAGTTGTATCTGTAAAATGATGGAGCATATAATATGCAAGGCAGTTACCACCTACTTAGAGGACAAAAATTTACTTTACTCCAAACAGCATGGTTTTCGCAAAGGTCTTTCTACGGTAACCCAACTTCTCGAAATAACGCACGACTTTGCTACAGTAATTAACTCCAGACTTCAAGCTGACGCAATATTCATAGACTTCTCCAAGGCCTTTGACAGGGTGCCCCATTGTAAACTAATTAACAGGCTAAAGGCTACAGGTATTGACACTTACGTAATAGACTGGATAGCTGCGTATCTTTCAAACCGCACACAGTATGTTAAAATAGGTGAATGTGAATCTTAAGAATTAGATGTCTACTCCGGGGTTCCACAGGGGTCAGTGCTGGGTCCCATTCTCTTCTTAATATTTGTTAATGAAATTCATTCTCATGTCGAACCTAATATAATGGTAAGGATGTTTGCAGATGACTGCGTCATCTTCCCTACAGTGCGCACTATTAACGACCAGATACGCCTTAATTCTTCCTTAACTAACATTTCCAGGTGGTGCCAAGAATGGGGAATGGAAATAAACATGAAAAAAACCGCTTCCATGAGTATAACCCGAAAACGGGTGCCCTTAAAGTTTACTTATGATCTAATGGGAGTTCAAGTAGCAGAAGTCGACAGAGTTAAATATTTAGGGATTGCCATCACAAACACAATGAAATGGGATGCACACATCAACGAAACGTGCATTAAGGCATACACACAGCTGGCATTCCTTCGGAGGAAACTTGCACGAGCGCCAGCTAAAGTAAAGCTAGCAAGTTATAAGTCCCTCATACGACCAATCCTTGAGTACGGCAGTATAATTTGGAATCCACATCAAGCATACCTTAACAATCAATTAGAAGCGATGCAAAACAAAGCCCTTCGGTTTATTTTTTCGCAGTACTCGCGGCATGTCTCGGCAACCGCGCTGCGCAACAGAGCAGACGTCCAAACTTTGAACAGCCGGTGACGCATTGCTTCTTTAAAATTTTTTTATCTTCTCTATCATGACTGTATTAATATCAACAAACAAGAATACTTAAAACCACCATACAAACATTCAGCTAGAACAAACCATGACAGGACGATTAGGCCATTTATCACCCGCTGTAACACGTTTAAACATTCCTTCTTTCCGTCCATCATAGAAGTCTGGAATAATCTGCCACTCGACATTGTCTCCTCCACATCTGCAAGTGAATTCATCACCAAGGTGGAAATATTTTTTGCCCAGCAAACTGCAACAATGTGAGCAGAGGCATTTATGTGGATTGCCCTAGCAAATCACGGAGTGCTTTGAGTGTATTTCATGTGCATAGATTGTCGGTACGAAAATGTTCCTTGTTGTCCAATGTTCCTTGTTATTCCTTTGTTTTTTGTTTTTTTTTGTCTTCTAGGATATATTGTACACTGTCTGTGAAATTGTGACTTTTTTTGCCCACTCCTGTATGAGCCTGTCAAAAGGCTTACAGTATAAATAAATAATAATAATAAAATTGCCTGGGGGTTTGAGGATAACCTTGAGATCTCGTGTCCGTGCATTGAGAGGTGCCATAGACGTGGCAGGAAGATAAGTGATCAACCGATTCCTGTCATTATGAAACTCTTGGGCATCCAGGATAAAATCCTAGTATTTAAAAGCTGCGAATAACTGAAACAATCAGGCCTGAACGTGTCCGAAGACTGCTCCCTTCAGGTCCGCAAGACCACAAAAACTGTAGGAGGCTTTGCTTATTACAGGAATAACGGTTTAATTTATTTGTGTGTTTTCGATATGATCATCTATCATAAACATGCTTCGGTACAACTGGGACAGTACATCTAAAACATTTGTCAGGTGTCCTTCTAGTTCGTGTAAACCAGCTGGTACTTCATCTCGCAACAACTCGCCTTGACTCTACAGGTCCTGCAACAATCTTTCAATTTTGAACATTATTGTAAAAGGCCTTGTTGATAACTTCCCCTAATTTTTATCACTAAGGTCTTATTCTCCGCATATCACTGGGGACACAGACATAGATGCATTGTTGTGTGCAAGTTTCAGAGGTAACACCCCCCTCTTTTTAAATTGGTTACAGGAGACAAAAAACTGAATAGAGGTGCCAGCGCGGCCTCATTCCAACATCTGTTTTTCTGTGATCCCGATCCCACCAGACATCGAGGCTTTGTGGTGCAAGGTCCAGTTAGAAGAGTAATTTTTGATAACAGGGTTAGTCAACCGCTCGCCTGGTTGCGCTATCAATCAGATGCTCTAAGTTATTACATGAAAACAATACATCTTCAAACGTTATTTGTATGGGCGATTTTAATGACCTTGCGTCGACTGGTCATCAATGAGAGTAAGCCGGCATTAAGTGTTATTTGGAAGGGAGCTGCTACAATTTTCAGTATTTGAGTCATGTCGTTCGAGGACGTACTCAGCAGGCGGCAGTTCTAGACCTGGTATTTCTCACCGCATCTCTTATTACAACGGTTATTGAAAGGGTATTCAATAACAAAGCCGTGTTAGTTTCAGTTCCTCGTACCGTTTTTAATCTTAGCTTTGTCGACTGCACTTTTTCTGACATTAATAGTGCAGATGATCTAGAAATCACTGACACTCTATGTGATCCCTTCGGCGAGTTTGAGCAAATCAGTTCCAATAGCGATCTGAATACTTTAACCACTTTCTTCTATCATCTTGGTGAAACATGCATCAATTGTTTCGTTCTTTAAAAAACCAAAAGCTGACACGGCCATTCCCTAGATGACTAGAAACTTATAGTATTTATCACGCTCAATTGTTAGGCTACGCCTGTGAAAACGTTCCGGTGACCCCGTAAAGAACTGCAAGTTTTCTAGTGCCATGGAGAAGCTTCTTGTTAATATGAACGCCACAAAGTTTATTTATTTAAAGGTTACTTTGCCTAAATTAATGAAAGCTAATCTCCGCAAGTTCTGGAAGTCTCTTCTACCACCTAGGTACAATTTCGAATACACTGATATTAAACGATGTCGCAGTTTCTGAACCGTTAAAAATTGCTTCAGCTTTTAAATACTACATTCATTCAGTGTCCACAACAGACAACTCCGAAATTCCACCTTTTCCTTTTAATTCATGTTCATCCTTTGGCAGTGTGGAAACACTGTTAATGGCTTATTCAGGTGTGCTGAGTATGGTATTAAATTTAGATGAGAAGAAATCGTTCGGTGCTGATGACATTTCTACTACATTTCTTCTTCGTTACTTTCTTTTGTCCAGAAAGTGTCTGGCAGTATTCTTTTAGAAATCGCTACCAGCCGGTACCCTTCCTTCTTCATAGAAACTAGCCAAGGTATTAATCCTATTGAAAACTGGTGATGTATATTTTATTATCTAACTACCGACCTATTTCCTTAACAGCGCATTCGTGTAAACCATTGGGGCGTGTTATCTTTAAACGTAGCATGAAAGTTCTTGAGACTAAAAACATACTTAGTGCTTTACAGCATGACTTCTGTCATGGCTGCAGTACCATAACGAAACTGAGAAAATGTAAACATGACTTCAGCAGTTCTCTCAATATACGTGACCAGGTTGGCGGCATTTTTAGAGACTTTGCAAATGATTTCGATACTGTTTTTTGCACCCTAAACTAATGCTTAAGCTGTCCGCGATACTAAAACATCCATCCTTTGTTAACTGGATTTAAGACGTTCTTTTCAAGCACTCGCACTACGTACAGTTAAACTCTATCAACTCATGTTCAGTTCATGTCTCATCTGGGGCACCCCAGGAATCTATCCTAGATCCTCTTCTGTTCCTCTTATATATTAATGACCTGCCATTTATGCCATCAGTAAAGTTACGCCTTTAAGCAGAAGACTGCGTTTCATATCTTTCATATCGAATCATTAAATCCCCTGTTGATATGTTCGCCTTAACAAATAATTCGCTTTCCGAAATTGGCCCATTACATGGCAAATGAATATTAACTTTTCTATCAATGTCTTTGTTTCATTTTCCCGAAGTCCGTGCCCTTCCTTCTTCACATAATCATACAATACGGCCAACTTATATCTTAGTTTGGCCACAGGTATCTTGGTCTCGTGCGAAAAAAACCACTTGTCTTGGTCAAACCATATTGATGTAATCTGTAATAAGGTCCTTAAAAACTGGGATACTTACTCTACACCTTGCGCGCTGGTCCTCAAAAAACTAAGCTCCTGGCATATGAAACTCTCATTCACCCAATTGTGCAGTACTCTTGTGTTATTTGGAATCTGTGTAAATAGTATGACCTCCGCAAACTAGAATCTGTACAAAAAAAAGGCGGTGGGCTTTGTTTGCAGGTGATCTGACATGGATTCTTCACCATCTGCTTTTCTTCAACAAATAGGCCTAAGTACACTTGATGCACGTCGTCATCTTGAATATTTAAAATTTTGTATACACTTTATTCAATTCACCTCACTTTTCTTCATTACCTGATTATCATACATTTTCCAAACCTTCATCTACAAGAAGCCACAATGTCCTGATAATATGCCTTGGTCAACTGCGACTACCTGCTGCAGGGCGCGGTTTAGACAAAATTACTCTGAGATGATGAGAACGTCACAGGCACTCGCAAACTATATGTAGAAAATATAGCAATTCAGCTGTCATCAAAGCAACTTCCTAAACGAGTTCGAACGCTTTAAAGCAATCCGGTAAACAAAACTCAGCGTCCATGAGAGATACGACCAAAAGAGCATGTTTCGAAAAAACATTAATCATACTCCTGAAAAGTGTGAACACAGCACGTTGAGCTGTCAACGTCACAGAGTTCACTCCCCAGAACGGTACAAAATCAAAGCGAAAGAGCCTGCTTTGTCGGTGGTGAGCACTCTGAAAGTTCGCTATGGCGATGAGGTCGGTTATCTGGGCTGTCTTGTTTGCTTCCTTTTTACCGTCAGTGTGGCCTGAAAGCGCCAACAATGCGAAGAAGCTTCCTTCGTTTGAAGTGCCCGACATCTCAATGGTATTGTGCGCATTTCTTGTCACAGTCCATGTCATGTTTTGTGAGAGATGCATTTTGAGAAATGATACAAAGTCTAAGAGAAGTCTGCAAGGATGGCGTGTTTTGAGGACTCCGCAATATATTTTGGTCGAACAGTTACATATCAGCCTGGTGGGTGGGATGATCTTTCGATCCGGAACACGTGGTCAGATTCAAGTTACGTACACGTTGATAAGGGGCTTTCGAACTAGCCTCTCCTTGCGGGATGTCTGCTATGCATGTGTTCGTCCTGATGCTAGCAGCAGGCTTCGTAGCTGAGCGTTGAATGTTGCCGAGACTTTGAAGTCAAAAGACCATATCACACGTTCATGCTAGCATAAGCACTGACATATGGGAGATGCACTGGTCCTCTAATAACAGCTATAGAGGTAGGTTACATTCACAAACCCAAAACAATAAAAATTATAAAAAGAAGCAATCAATTTATCAGGCTACAATAAAACTTAACAAAGATATACTAGCGTTAATTCTTCTAATGCTTGTAAGGCAATGGCATGACATTGTTTAGGTGACTAAATCATACATGTAATACTTGGTCTCCTTTGCCGGATAATACCTCCTTCGCTCTAGTCTCTTCTTGATTTGATGCACAGCAGTCATCATCAGCATCAGACGGACAAAACCACTACAGGCCAAAGGCCTCTCATATATTCCTCCAATTATTTCATTCCAGTACTAGGTGTCTCTAAATAACTCCTGAGAACTTCATAACCTCACCCGCCTGCCTAATAGATACATGGATTTATTGAAAAGAAAGGCTGAGAGGGCAGGAATGATTAAACTTTTGTCTGTAACTCTGCACTAAGGAAGGGGAGAAAAAAGAAGATCATGATGGGTGACAATGTTGGAGCAGGCATATGAAATATAATTACATATATATATATATATATATATATATATATATATATATATATATATATATATATATATATATATATATATATATTACTTCCTCTAAACAACGTGGTGTCAAGCGAAGGGGACAGCACAACATGGCGATAGGGTGATGATTTAATAGCTGGCCTAGCGCGAGGGCTCCTCTCGCGCCACTGCCTGTCTTCTTCGTAACACTTCCCTGGGCCACCGACCGATCGTCCAGATCGGTTCGCTTCAATTTGATGGGGACGGGACGGTGAGGATGTTCAAGGAAAGACAGGAGTGAATGACTTGCTTGGCACCACGATGTCTGATGCGTCGGTGATCCGCCTCCCCTGGAGCTGTCAACCATCCGTCACCAGAGTCCATGGGACTGATGGCTCGAGGTCAGGTCGGGCGGCTTGGGTAAGGGTTGCGTGTTCGTGTCCATCGGTTTCTTCGGGTCATTCAGATGTTTCGCGTCCTTCGTATTGGTTCTGGCTGGTCTCTGTTCTCCTTATCTTCAGGTCCGGGCTGGAGACTGGGCGGTGTAGTTGGTCCGGTCTGGGCTAGAAGGGCTGGGGCGAAGCTGCTCGGTGATGTCCCTGGCTCCTCGGTCGCTGGTCCCGGCTGACAGATGGCGTCGATGCTCCAAAGCGAGGATGGGAAGGACGTACGCCGCACCTGCAACCAAAATATTACATGGTGTCAAGCGGAGAAGACAGCACAACAGGGCGATAGGGTGAAGGATGATTTAATGGTTGGCCTAGCGCGAGGGCTCCTCTCGCGCCACTGCCTATCTTCTTCGTAACTTCTTCGTATATATATATATACACAAGCACGGGCATCTTGTCTTACCAGCGCAAAGCAAATCCTATGGCGTTCAAAAAACGGCAAAAAGCCCGCACTGCCTGGGCATCCTCCCCTCGTCCTACCAAACGCCCAGAAGCAGGTCCTCCGACATAGGCCTCTTGTGCAAACGCTTCAAGGAAGGGGCTAGCACATTTATTTCAAGCATTTACACTGGGCACACCAAAAATATATGGTCCACAGTCGCGCGGATGCCACACGTTGAACATTCTGGTGAGTCCACATACGCAAATTAATGTAAGTACCTGCGCGTGAAAGCCATGTTTAAACGAAGTTTATGTTGCAAGCATGCATGATAACGCGGAATATCGCGCTGAACATAAAATTTCATCGTTCGCGCTAGCATTTGTAGACGAATGTATCGGGCGTATGGCTGGGCCCAGTAAGCTGCCGTAGCATTCTTCATAAAGTTCGTAAGAAGGCACGTCGTATCCGCTCTGAAAAACGTACAGCTCTTTGGAAGCCAGTGCTCAGTGCACTTTCGCTTCAACATTGGCCTGTTCATTTTCATGCAGCCCGAAGAGGGCAGGGATATATTGACGCATTATCCTGTGGCCTTTTAATACGGCAGATGAGAGAAGCTGCATAAGGTTTATTGGCATAGACTGGTAGACAGTGAGGCGTAAGAAATGTTCTGAAATTTGCAATGCAGTCTTTGAGGCCGTAAAAATACACCATTTGTGAGGTGGGTTAGCACGTACGTAGCGAATAGATTCACGAAGAGCTATAAGTTGAGCAGCGGTTGATCTAGAAGTATGTCCCAAATGAAAACCTAGTCATTTTCTTAGCTTTTATGACCACCGCTGCAGCGGATGCCTGTGCTGACACAGATCCGTTGGTGTATACGTAAATATAGTTACAATATTCTGACCAAATGTGCGCCACAGTAAGTTGTTTGAGACCGCTAAGTGGTACCATTGAATTATTTAGTATCCAGAGAACACGAAGGAGCACCAAAAGTTTATCCATCAACCATGGGGGTTGGGCGGAATGACATAGGAGGGCATATCCTGTTGGTACTTGCGACTGATGGCAGCGGAATGCACTGTAAAACAGGAATCCGGCCGCTACAAAATACAGGAGAAAAACGGGACTCCCGGAAAGCAAGCCATTAAAGCCAGTACCCGATGGTAGCTGGTAAAGCGCCTTTAATTACCGCGACTTTGGTAAAGCTGCAGGTGAAATGTGAACATGCGGTTTGAAAAATTTATTATATCATTATATGCCTCCAGTCTATGACTAGGAAGCGTCCGCAATTATTAGGTGTTTTCTGAAAATAAAACAGCCTGATTTCATTGACACATTCGGCTTAGGGAGAGGACAAATGCATTTACTTAATAAGTGATGCGGAATAATAGCAGAGCTTCCATAATTAGGCACACAATAAGTTTAGGTGCCGGAATAATGTACAACGATTTCAGTAAGCACTGTTATAAGATAATGTATATAAGAAAACCGATAGTGTGAAAATTTCGACCCATACAAACAGGACAAAAGTCGACAAGTTTTAAACCTGATGAGTATCCGTAAACTATCTGACATGAACAAAGATATTATGCCGAGAGCGAGAGAGATAAATTATTGCCACAGATTTCAATTCGAAATTAAGTTCAGGAGGCGTGACCTTAAGCCTTCAAAAGAACATTTCTTCTGTTTATACAAGGTTGGCCGCCAGGACATGTCCATTGTTATGTGTGCTGAACAAAACAGCCTTCCATCGCTCAGTGGGGTATTTTGTACATGTAGGACTGCAATAATTTTCTGAACGCCCAGTATTGTGTTATATACATGTCTGTGTGCAGCTGGGTGGATCTTTTAAAATTAAACCGGTCTGTGGATTTTGTCTTTACAGTTGCCTCTAAAACAGACTTCGTCCAGCATGATTTGTATGCAATTTAAAAAAGAATGTTTTTACGCCCGGTGCAACAGTCCTGTTTTTAACTCGTTTGAGCATATCTTTCCCTGGGCCTTCACAGTATCAGGTTCTGTACAATGGAGCTGGGAACAATTGTGAAATAAGATCCTTGTACAGTCGCTTAGGTGGTACCGTCGCTAAATACTCTACAGAGTACCTCACGCGCAAAAACTTGAACGACCACGCCACTTCTCGCAGGAAGCGTGACACAGTGTATCCCCGAGCAGAGCATGAAGAGACTATAAACTCTGGAATTGCACTGGATAGCATGATTTGCATAAAGGTTCTCAGGAATGCATCTTTTTGGTCACGTAGGAAACAAAACCTTAAAACCATCTGCCGCACATATAGATGCTATAAAGACAACCCTCCGTCTTTAACTCGCCGAAAGAGATTATCTCTGCTAATTCGTTCCCAGTTGGACGACCAAATGAAGACCGCAAATACACGATGGAACCTTTGTATATTGCTTCGAGCACAATACAATACTTGAAGTAAATGCATTATTCTTGCCACCAAAAAGGTATTGCATACAGTCGCACGGGCGAAAATAGAGAGGTTACGTCCCATCCATCCTTTCGTCCTTTCCCGTATTTCTTCCGCTTTTTCATTCCAGTAATTCGTATTTTCCCCGTATATGTCCAATGGGACTCCCAAATAAACTCCGGGCTTTATAGCCCATCTTACTCCACAGAAAATTTCCAGTTGCTCTTCCGATTCCCCGTGCCAGACTCCGAGACTTTTCTTTAAATTAACAGCACTACCAGTCTGCCTGCAATACCTTTGTGTCACTTTGAAAGCTTTCGAAACGCTTTCGCGATCTTCACAAAAAAGCGCCACATCATCAGCGTATGCCAATATTTTCACTTCACATACTCCCAGCTTAAAACCACGGATGTATTCGTTAGCAATTACCATTCTACACAATGGTTCCAAATATATAGCAAAAAGGAGAGGAGACAGTGAACATCCCTGCCGCACAGATGCTCTTACATCAATTCTTTCAGATAACACTTTGTTAATCATAAGGCGTGTAGAGCAACATGCATAAGTCATTTTAACTCCTTTCAACACAGCGGCACCAACACCAATATGTTCCAACAGACAGTACAATATTTCATGAGACACGATCAAATGCTTTTTCGAAATCAACTTGAACCATGGCCACTCCCCTGTTTAGAGCATCGCAGCACTCGAACACACTACGCGCTACATGAATATTATTAAATATGCTTCTGGTCTTTATTCCACATGTTTGATGAGGTCCAACGATATCTTTTATAATGTATTGCAATCTCTTAGCTAAAACCTTCATCAGAATTTTATAATGAACATTTGTTAACGTGATCGGTCTATAGCTTGTAACTTTTAAAAGCATGGCTGGCTCATCAGTCTTGGGAACCAAGACCGTATGCGCGTTGCTAAACGACGGTGGCAGATAACCCACATCAAAGCACTCCTTGAAAAGCCTATAGAGCATGACAGATAACTCACTTTCAAGGCTCTTGTAAAAGGCCGCACTCAAACCATCTGGACCCGGGGACTTTCCGACATTCAATTCATCAATTGCCTTTTCTATTTCCTCCACATTTATTTCGTTCTCTAACTCTTCAGTAACTTTTTGCCTAATATTCGCATCAGAGGCAAAAAGTTATCTCTAAACCCTTCTTCACTTGGTGCTTTGCTCGAAAACAGCTCACGGTAATGTTCCACGAAGGCGCTCGTAATTGCGTCTTGCTCATCATGCCTCTGCCCCTTGTATTCAATAACTGTTATCTAGTTCGTGCGCGCATATCGCTTTTCATCAGCGAGGGCGCGTTTTGTTGGCGTCTCGCCACCGAGCCACAGCAGCCCCTTCAAAGTTGCGAAATAAGGAGTTAGGTATGCCGCCGTGCCAGGGAGCAGAATTAGATTTAAGGCGTTCAATGGAGGCCAGCAACTCTGCCATGGTTAGGTCAGAAGTAATCTCATCGGGAGGTTCAGTATCCGGTAAGCAAGATGGAGAAGTTGAGGTGGAATCAGAGTCTGGAAAAAACTGTCTGGCCGCCTGTTTCGCAAGTGTGTCATCATCCAAATTCATCGCAAGGCGGATGCTCTCTGTGTAATCAGAAACTTGAGAAGAGCGCTCCATGGCGTGAAACACTCGCCAAAGTTGTCGATTACCCTGCTTGGAGGACAGGCGCTCACACCATGCAGCCAAACGTTGCTTTCCTAGACACTTTTCATACCGCCTCGCACGTGCGGTAGTCCGGTGAAGAGCGGGGATAGCCTTTGGGTCATCGGGGTTACGAGCAGCATAATGATCCGCCTGGCGACGCAGAGCCCAAAGATTCAGAAGGTGGATGTCCGGGTTTTGCTCGTCTTCATTTACAGTGGTGGTAACCATGTGGGACGCAAGAACAGCAGAGAGAGTAGACAATGCTTTCCAAGAGTAGACAAAGCTGATGATGGGGTGAAATCAGATAAGCGATTGTCTGCGCGTACAAAGTCCCATGATGTTATTCGTATGCTACGGCGTATTTTACGTATGCGCGAAGGAGTGGGAGATAAAGATAGGACTGTGATCACTACCCCAGGTATCTGGTTCAACAGCCCCACGAGGGCCACCAGGACGTAACCGCCAAGTCAAATCAGGTGAATAAGGCTCACCTCGTGGACGGGTAGATCTATGCTGGTGGTTTAAGAGATGAAAAGAATTATCTAAAAAGCTGCCCTGGATGTGTCCACCCCTGAGAGAATCTGATGGGTAACCCCACGAGGTGTGTGCCCCGTTGAAGTCTCCACCGACTAGAATAGGGATACCCGAGTAGGTAGAACGCAGAAAACGAACCCATCCAAGATGAGGAGATGCGGAACCAGGACGGCCATAAAAGGAAACTAGAATAAGTGGCGTGCGTACAGGCTTAACTAGGAGTGCTACAACCTCTTGGCGTGTGTTACACCACCATTAAAGGTAGATAGGTGTGTGGGGAACTGAACTGCGAATATAAATTGCATATTTACCTCGGCTGAGGGAAGATGTGATAAAACGGCGATCGGGAATGGAAGGTGAATGGCAAGCGCAAAATCCTGGAAGGCGAGGAAGTGAGTTATGCTCTTAGAGTAGGAAGGCCCAGGCCAATAGCTTTTTGTCGCGAAGACAAATTTTCACTTCGGAGGCCTTATTCGCAAAGCCTCGACAATTCCACTGCACCGCCAGAGATAGTGCATTACCCATTGCGAGGCCGAAGAGCTTCTACGATGAGGGAGGTCACCTGCTCCATAAGGGCTAATATTTTATTCACTGTCGGGGTAGTCACGGGTAACGGGTTGTCTGTACGTGATTAGAGTTTGATACTTATTGGAGATGATTCATTTGAAATCTTATCACGAGGTATTAGACTTCTGCGAGAGGGGTGAGAGCGACGCAGTTCTCGGAGCTAGGTAAGTTGTTCTAGACTTTGGCGAACCTCTGCAATGGCATTGTCTAAAACAGCGTCTACATCTGCGGCATCCACTTGTGACTGGTGCACTGGCAGTTTTGGTGCACCATTTGATCCACGAGGGTAAGTCGGTTGTGCGTATGAACGATGCTGAGAAGACATGGATAGCAGGTGGGTCAAGTAAAGGAAGTTCAGGGAAGTTGGTTTTGTCACATCTAAGATCAGCGAAGCGATTACTTGTAGGAATACCTGTTTTTCCAGGCGGCTTGCCCGACGACCTCGTTTGCTTCTTCTTTGGACAAGCTGGGGAGCGCATGTCATGGTCCGCCGATTTGCATAGGGCACAAAGCGCTATTGGTTCATTCATATCGGCCACAGCTGCCGGAATAGGGCAGGTATTTAGCAAGTGCCCTTCTTTATGGCAGTGATAACAAAATATACGACGAGGTCGGAAAGGCTGTGGTTTGATAATCGCATCATAATAGGTTAGGTACTCATGCAGAGTCAACGGGCCTTGTAGGGTGAGTAGGTATGAACCCTGGCGCCCCAGAGGCTGTGCTTGCAACACTGCGTGAGTTGAACAGCGAATGTTTGCTTGCACCTCCTCAGAAGGACTTCTGTTATCGACGTGGTAAACCACGCAGAGAAGGGTGTCAGGGCCAGAGCCAAAGTATATTTTCACTGGGACATGTTTATTCGCATCCAGGGGAATTTGAGTAACTGCACACATTTTCTGGGCGTCCACCATGGATGGCAAGTTCACAGTAATGGTGTTCGATGGGCGATGGATGACAAATCCACAGTAGTTAGTAGAACCTAGAACGTGGTCAATTGTGGCTTGGACACACCGGGGAGGGATAGTCATTATATCAAAGCGCAATGTAGGCATGATGGTGACGTGGACCGAGTTAGCAGTAGGTGGAAGCGAGGCTCGACTCACGGGCGGCATCTTGTGGTGGTGTCAGGGGCTGACACGCTGTGGTTGGCCTTGGAAAGGAAGACTGAACCGGTACGAAAGGCTCAGTTCCTTGAGGGAGGGTCACATGCACAGAGGCGGCGGAGCAATCCATGGGATAAGCCGAAGTTCTTACATCTGAAGACGAAGCAGACTGGGGGCATGTAGGCTTTGAAGATTGCGTGGACGTGGATGCTGCATCAGATTGTAACAGAGCGGAAATCCGCACCGCTGTCACCGACAAATGTAGTTGCAAGCTCTAGCATTTGCGGATTGGTTTTCCGTTTGTCAAGTATGCCCTGGAACCAGATATACGGTACGTATCCTGGGCATTGTTCCTCCCTTCAATTTATGAAAACCTTCTCGCTCAGGTTATTGACGGCAGGGAAGGGATCTCTGCACGTCAAATACCTTTGAAGATTTTAGAACGCATCTTTTGCCGCCGAATGGGTAATAAATTTAAGCTGCAAGCCTATGGTCGACCCGCGCTCGGCCCTTTCCAATATGGCCAAATAAAACTCATGGGGCCGACCTTCGCCACCCAACTGGGACCGCGGTCGGGGATTGACAATGAGCGAAGAACGGCCGATCGTCGGCAATCGACCTCGGGCCGACGAGTATGGCCGACTTGGCCAGCCTACCGCCGTACTAGGGTCATGCATGGGCCATGGCGTAACCACACATGGCCCAACTACTTCGGCGGTACTCGCTGCTTGGTGGTTTATTATCGTCAGCAATCGACCTAGGGCCGACGAGTACGGCCGACTTAGCCAGTCTACTGCCACGCTAGGGTTAAGCTTGGACCATGGCTTACCCACACATGGCCCAACCACTTGGACCGTACTCGCTGCGAGGTGGTTTTTTGATGCGTAATTAGTGTCTATTCATACATGGCCTATGATTTACCCATTAAAACGTCTGCAGTTCGATTGTGCTTGGAAATTAGTGCCGCGGCAGTATTTTTAGCTGCGCATATTTTCCTCCAAGCGGTCTCCTTGTGCCATCAAAAACCGTGTTGTTCTCCGGGCAGGTGAACAGCATCCCATACGTATGTAGCTTAAAGCAGCCTGCGCATCGACAAAGGTAGGTTCAAAAAGCACTTTTTATTGTTTTTTTCTTGAATAATTGAAAGAGGCTCAAAATTCTCCTAGTAAAAAAGTGTGACTTTTCTTAGAGCTTATTACGTTTTTGAGGCTTCACCGGAATGTATTCGGCTTTCAGCTTCAAAGTTGAGTTGAATGTGTCCCGTTTTTCTGCACGTTGTGCCCACTGTCCTGTTACGCGGCCTTCTCGGACAGGACGTCACTCATGTACACGCTGTGCCTCCTAAGGCATCCTAGCAAATATACATAGAAAAAAATCAGCCTTCATTTCGTATTCATATGCATATTGTTCTAGCCTGTTAAAGTGATAAAAGGTTGTCGTTCAGGCAATTATCATATTAGTCTTCTGTGGCTTCAGTGGTGAGTTTCGGGTTTGTAGTCATCGGATGATATCTCAAGTCAAAATTTTTGGCGCACCATTTTTACACATATACTGCTTGTCCAAGCTAATTCCATTCAAGGGCTAAAAAAGTTCATTTCAGAGGCAGGCGAAGGAAACCAGTTAACTATTGCTGGCAGCTGCCATGAGTGCCACAAACAAGTTTTTTGCAGTTTTTTAGCTACATTATTTGCCTAATTACTAATTGTTGACTTACACAGTAATCGGTACTTGCTACGGTGAAGAGCACCTACACAAACAATGCTCCATTATTCGCGATAAGGAACCCTCACACTTGCATTATTGTTTTCTAGATACAGTAGGAAACCCCGAAACCCCAAAAATAAAAAATCAGATTGCCGGAGAATACAACTACTCTCTTGGCTTGGCTCGGCGGCCCAGTGCAGCGGTAGACCTATAAGTTGGCAATGGTTTCTTCTTCCTTGCCACCCCAGCCGTTTAAGACGACTGTATGTTTTTTTCAGAAATGAAAAATACTGTTCCACTCATTTATATCTTTACTACTTTATAGTCTTTATCCCAATAGCAAAGTGCGGTGCGCTGACTGTAACTCGCGCCTCCATGTACACCAAAGGGCTGACGCGAAGCAACCATCGCCAGCACATCACCCTTACTCTGCCAGGGGGCCACCCATCATGGCTGTAGGTTGTTTCGTCCGCTCAAAATTATGTTGAAAGCAGCACAATTGCGGTGCGCGAACAGGCTGGTAACACTTTTGGTATCTACATTACGCGGAATGTCCCTGCAGAAGAGGAAAAAAAGGCACACGTGAGGTTTCTTACCGCAAATATTGAAACAGGAGTTTCTGAAAGTGCTCTCCGACCCTGTAAGTCCCATTTGTTGTCTAAAGTGAATATTTAGTACCTGGAGCTAATAACCTCAAATCTCTTCTTAAAAATTAGAATTTACTGCGCTCTCCTAAGTGGCAGCTAGCAATATGCCACCGGTGTCCATCGCCTGTCTCTAATGGTTTATTTTTAACCCTTGGGTGAAACTATCAGGCACAGGAGGTGTAATGCAGCTTGATTAAAACCTGCATAAGACCATATGTATGGGTAGATGTGTCACCTTTACAGTTTTCACTTACAAATACTACAAGAACCGCGTCACTGCAGCATTTCTGGAAAATTTACATTGCGTACGTAACAGCGCTATATGCGTGAGTAAACTAAAGCACTCAAATTATAATTTCAGCTAAGCAAGTGCAGCTATAACAGAAAGTGAGGGCTGGCGGCACAAAAGGTGTGCCTAGCTTTTAAATTTTTTTTAGATTGCATAACCGTTCGAGATATGGTTTTCAAAAATACGGCCTTGATATGGGCTTTCTCAGAGGGTATATATGGGTGATTTCAGGTGAGAAACGTAATCGAGGTAACATGACCATTTTTTATTTGCAATAAAATTGTTATGTTTGATGAGAAAATATCTCGACACAAAGGAATGAATCTTAGTTTTGCAAGATACGGCGTAGTTTCGTCGAAAAGAGAAATATTATATCTATAGAGGTAGAAAACGCTGTTTTTTTTTTTCATTTAAGAAAGTTACAAGTTTGGCGACCATGATTTTGTCATCTACTATTTTTCACTCGCAAAATATATCCAGATTTTAAATTTATAAATACTATTAGAATCCCGCTTTGTTTTTGCGGTTGAGTTAGTAAATAATCGTAAATTTTGCTTCGGCAACAACGCGCCGCAAAAATATTTCTTTTTAACCTTACATACTAACATGATGCGTTACGTTTGTTGCACTAAATCTTTTTTCCGCTTCCTTACGCATATTCCTAATTTCAGGCGATATTTGGAGCTTCAGAGTGCTAGGTGAGTTCTCTACAACGCAACAAAATTGCCCAAAATTCTAAAACAGCAGTAGAGGGCGAATTTGCTGCCAATTAAAAAAAAGATGATCTTCTATTTTTATTCAAATCCTTCTTAAGAATCCTTAGTACCTCAAAGATATCGCATAATCAAAAGTGTTGCATTATATTGTTTAGAAATGCAACAATTATTATGAAGCTGGTTGCTTGTCCTGATAATGGCCAAATTCAGTCCACATTCTGGCAAGATTAATTACCATGTTGGCACTGAAACTGTTCTCTGCTTTATGCAGGTTTCGTTCTTTATTACTAGAAAAATGTGAAGCTCTACATTCGTCTGTTTTTTCTGCATATTATTTTGAATTTGGTCAAAATTAAAAAATAGGGAAAAAAAGGAAACTCATTAAAATTTAGGAAGCTGACACAACTTCAATTTTTATTCAAGTATCTGAAAACAATGATAAGTACTTAATAATACGAATAGCCAAATATAATGAATTCTACTAAATATTAATAGAAATAAAAAATTCGTGTTTTTATTAACAGATGTGCTTATATGCCGTTCTCTTATGGTGTAGGCATCAAAACATCGATTTAGTATTTGCTGATTTTAGTTACGTTTTATCTGATATAATATATAAAGTCTTCTTAGTGCTTATAAAGCCTTTTTCTACTAGTTCGCAAGGGCTGAATATAGCTTAAAATGGTACTAATTGGTTGTTTCTGGAAATTTCATGGCAGAACGCAAGTGAGGGCTGAACTTTCTCGCTATCCTGCAATGTTTTTTTATTTCAAGGGGGAGTATTATTCAATCTAGTTTCTTAATTTTAATGTTACGGGGATGTATTTATTGTAACTGGCGCTGCGATGGGCGGAACTCGGCACGAAGACTTTAGGATCCGTGCAGCATCCAATCTGTCAGCATCGTCGTCTTTCAGAACACTTCGTCGTCCACGTGTTCCTCGGTCGTCATCGTTGTCTGTGTGCACACCACTTCAGTCACGCATTTCCCGGTTGTGTTAACGGGAAACCTACCCAGAAAGGCTGGTTGGATGCAGCAGGAACAAGCGCTTCCATTTCATGACGCACGATGCTAGCCACGTTTTCAGTGTTTGAAGGTTGTCTTAGAGTCGGCAGATCCTCGAATGTGGAGCTAGGGGCGGTGCTGGGGAGCCGGCCGAAGTGATGTGCAATGCGTCGGTGTTTGTCCTGTTAGAAACGCTGACAAACCTGCAGAACGGAGTCAACCGTACAACAGTCCTGACAGAGTGGTACATTGAAGGCATCGTCCGCCATGCCTCTGAGGATGCGTCAGGTTCTGTCATGTCTATCAACCTTTTGGCACAGGGCCATTCCATCTTGGATATAGGTGAAGTAAGGCTCGCTAGATGTCTGGGTCCGAGTGGCGGCGAGTTGACGGCCAACAGGATTTCTGAACAGGTCACGGGTTTTTTGTTTGGAAACATCCCAGGAGGGAATATCTGCTTCGTTCGTTTCGAACCACACGCGTGCCGTGCCAGTGAGGTAGAAGATGACATTGGCCAGAATCGGGTGGCGTCCCACCTGTTGTGCTGGCTAACACGCTCATAAAGCGAAAGCCAGTCCTCGACATCAACCTCATCTGTACTGCAGAATGAGCCAGTGTCACGGGGGTGAGCAAAGACGACAGTTGCAGAGGTAGATGGAGCCACGTCGGTTGTCATCGTGACGGTTCGAAGGTGAGTGCCGCTGCAGAGATCCAGCATCAGGTCGTATCGAACCCGCGACAACGAACAAGATGTTAGGAGGATGTATTTAATGACGCTGGCGCAGAGATGGGCGGAACTCGGCGCAAACACTTCAGGAGCAGTGCAGCATCCACTCTGGCAGCGTCGTCGTCTTTCAGAACCCTTCGTCGTCAACGCGTTCCTCGGTTGTCTTCGTTGTCTGTGTGCACAGCACTTCGGTAACTGGTTTCCCGGTAACAATATTACTCCATTTCTCAACCTGGGCAAAATATGACAGGACTATATTTTTGAAGATGATTTTTTTTTAATGTACACCTAAGTACATACACCAGCAAATCGCTTTGCAGCATGATAATTTCAATGGCGTTGTGGAGAACACACCTAGCGGCTTGGACCTCCACATTCTGCCCTAAATTTACAATATGATCTTTGTAATAAACGCAAACAGGTTTAATGCAAACAACACAATAAATCATTCCAGTATGTAAGGTAGAAAATGAACCTTTTGGTAGCGCGTTGATCTTGAAGCAAAGTTTTCGATTTTTTACTAAGTAAACTCTATCAATGAAACAAGCTTTTAATACTTATTAGAAAGGTAAAAGTTACATAGACGTGGTGAGTAAAAAACAATGGATGACAAAATTTTAGCGCGCAAGGACAAGATCTTCAAAATTTCACCTTTTGAAATGACAAAAATGTCGTTTTCCACTTTTAGTGATATACGTTTTTTTTTCGAGAAAAATACGCCTCATCTTGCAAACCTAAGGGTCATTCCTTTGTGTAAAAACATTAGCCGACTACATATGAAATTTATTTGAAAAACAAATGTGATGGCACATCCATTATTGTCCCTGTCCGAAGGCACCCGTATTTATTTTCATTTCGTCTATTTAAACAGGCTAGTTTAGGCAATGCGGTGAATAAAAATATCATCTCCTAAAGCCTGCTATACTATCACAACTGTCATCCGCTATTTCTAGCAGCAATACAACTGCGCAGAAGTGAAGAACTACCGCCAGCATAAGAAGACTGCCTGGAACTCAATATTTCAAAGCGTCGCGCATTTACTTACCATACTAGCACACTGAGTTCTGTTTCGAGGCTGCACTTAACTACGACCATGGCACAAGACGGCCCACAGCTCAAAGTAAAAAGCGTATCAACATTTTAAGAAGAGCAAACGGACTGGGCGCGACGTGTCTTGGATCTGAAGGCTTGACGGGACTTATCATCTCCTAAAGCCTTCTATATTGTCACAACTCTCTTCCGCTATTTCTAGCCGAAACAACCTCACAAAAGGAATTAGAGTGCAAAATGTTCAAAAGTTAAATAGGCGTACGAGATAACACACGTAAATTATACTACAATACAATTTTATAAAGAGCACTTAGTAATTATAGGTAAATTACAGCTATGATACGGAGCATGTGTATTACTCCGCTTAACTGTAAACAAAGTGAATTTTTAACATGATATATTTGCCTATTATTGTGTGATCACCTAACGTGGGGCTGAAACGTGGAGGCTACCCAAGAGGGTTCTGGTTAAGTTAAGGACAACGCAGAGGGCTATCGAACGAAAAATGGTAGGGGTAACATTAAGACATAGGAAGCCTGCAGAGTGAGTCAGAGAAATAACTCAAGTTACTGACATTCTAGTGGAAATGAAGACGAAGAAATGGGCATGGGCAGGACATGTAGTGCGAAGAGAGGATAACCGATGGTCGCTAAGGATAACAACTGGATTTCAAAGGAAAGAAAGCGTAGCGGTGGGCTGCAGAAAGTTAGCCAGGCAGACGAGGTTAAGAAGTTTGCAGGGGTCAAGTGAATTCAGCTAGGACAGGATCGGGTTAATTGGAGAAATGTGGGAGAGGCCATCGCCCTGCCGTGGGTATAGTCAGGCGGATGATGACGATGATGTGTGATCACATAGGAACACAATGAGATCATCCGCGTATCTAATGTCTATGGGCATTTGATGTGTGGACGACTTCGTTTTATTCTAATGCGCTCCTCTCAAAAAGAAACGTTTAGTGCCTACACAGTTTTCAGCGAGTATACCACAATATTACACTAATGCGCTTCATATTTAGTCACATCACCTATCAAGTGAAGTGGGATAAAATAAAAATCACTCACCCTGTTCTTCATTTCGTTTTTGCGCCATCCTTGTAAGTTTTATAGCAGGCTTTTCCCCTGATTATCCTCCTCTTATTTACCCTTCCAGACACAGGGCGCAGATCCTTTTGGGGTGCCAAACTGTCGGTTTTTGCAACAGTGAATGAACTCAATCGATCCATTTCTAAGTAGAAAGAACTCCCGATGCGCATCTAAAGAAACGAAAGCCTGTATGTACGCGATAAATGAAATAATTTGTACCATAACATAAGATGATCACTCTCGAAGCATCAAGAAAGTGGTAGAGAGATAGGACTTGAAGCAATGAAAGGCAGTTACTGAACACAGTCAGTAGAAAAAGGTCCAGCGTCTAGAAAAAATAGGCAATAAAATTAAGGCCCAATTAAAGGTGCATGCATCAGTCACAGTGATGCAGAGTTACCCCCCCCCCCCCTTTTTTTTTTTACTGCAGTGGTTGCTATATATATTTCAGTGATTGCTCTGCATCTCAGGTACCCGCATTGGCAATCCCATCAAAACAACGTAGCAGCAGTTGGGTGTTATTTCCAGCTGTTAATGGAAAGACAGACTGTCCTATAAGTGCATGCGCATTTACTCCCTTTTATACCTTGTCTGAAAGTGACTGAATAGTGGTTTCTTGAGCAGTGGTTGTTGTAAGAGGTGCAGCGTAGCTAAGAATAGGAAACAAAATTGGGTTTGCTTGGAAGAAATAGAGGCACAAAAAGGAGCAAATAGACCTGCAATAATAGCATGGCCTACCTTCTCACTAACAGCTGTAAACAATTACCCTGTCTCGGCCTGTCGATTCTTTGGATGGGTTTATCAATGCCAGAGCTTAAAGCTAAGAGCAATGTGAGTAACATCTATTGCGATGACGCCGTAACTAATTTTAACACAGGGCTTCATTACTGTAATATTCAACCGTCTATTTATACATATTGTCAAGAACCATGCATATTTGGTCAAGTTGTGTTCTCTACTCCTAAATGATTTCTTAGAATTAGCTTACGTGAATCGCTGTTTTGGTTGGAACATTTCTTCGATGTCTATTACGTGCACTTCATGCATATGGTACGTGAGGCACAAAGAGCTGTAATTGCCTAACCGGCGGACCTGACGTCGTGGCCCATTTCGCCAGAAGTTTCGCCATGACCGCGCGCTTCGCGAGCGATATATCTCGGACGACATTGTCGCCTCACATCAGCCGTCAATTTTTTTGTGCAATGTGTCCCGCATGCGCGTTTACTTTGCAGCGTCTCGGTCGAAGCACACACGTAGCTTGTTCGCCTTTTTGCTTGTTTTGTTTTTGTTTTCCGCCTTTGAAGGGTAGCTGCCCGCGGTGTGCGAAACCGACCCGGAACAGCCCTTGCCACCCCCCTCGCGACGCTATCCCGCTTTCCTATTGTCCCCGCTTCCTGACAAAGCCCTCGTCTGAAGACGCGTGCTCCGAACGGGAAAGTGCGGAGGGGGCAGCAAGGGGCCGTCTATTAGAAAAATTTTAAAGCGGTGCGCACTTGTCTTGTTCATGGGTTTCAATTCCTCAATACGATATTGTAACAGTCGTTACACTGCAGAAGCACTGCAGCGGCTGAAGGAGGCCACCCAGAGAGCTGAGCAAGGAAACGAGGGCACCAGAAACTGGCCTACACTTCAGCGTCCTCTACGTCTAGCAATCCGCCTATTGCGCGAGTTTTCTGCGCATGCGCGAAATCCTAGCGGCGACTGATGGCAACACATTGGACGGCGTTTCTCGTCGCTGGCTCGCCGCCAGTGCACGGGGGCTGGCAGCGCGACGACCGTCACAGGCTTGGCAAAGCAATGCCAAATACATCTGCCGCATGCGGTTGCCACTCTCGATGCGTGCCGGAATGCAAGACGTGGTTTTCCAGGTTTCTTTCGCCGAGCCGCGACCAACAGACGTGAAGCTTGGATTAGGGCGACCAAGCGTCAAGATGTAAATGGGCGACCTTCGCAACCGACTGCGCACTCTCGACTGAGCGAAAAACACTTCGTTACAGGTATGCACGCATCTGAAGGAAATGTGCACGATGACAAGTACTTACTGGAGTTTGCACCAAAGCTGTAACTCACCAGTGATAACCGCAAAGAGTATTTGTTTGGTGCGTGTTAGGTTTATGTGCCATGGGGCCTGATAGCGTTGTATTTTGTCGTTTGTTTGTTTTTTTATGTGCGAAGGGACCGGGTATCGCCGATATCACCGGCGGCTATGAGCGCTAGACCATATTATTTAGCAAAAGAACTGTGAGTTGAGCTAGTTGATGCATCATTTTTTAAAAATACACAGCTCTACAAACATAGGACAAGCGAGTAGACGGTAACAGCGCTGACTATCAACTGCATGATTTATTAAAAGGACACGAATATATAGAAAAATGCTCTGACAACCAAGTGCGCATGTTCGCAGATAAAACAACATTTATCTGCGAACATGCGCACTTCGTTGTCAGAGCATTTTTGTATATATTCGTGTCCTTTTAATAAATCATGCAGTTGATAGTCAGCGCTGTTCCCGTCTACTCGCTTGTCCTATGTTTGTTGCGCTGTGTATTTAAAAAAAAAACGTATTATTTAGGATGTTTTATCGCGACTGCCGCCTGACTGATGTTTTATCGCGACTGCCGCCTTGGCAATCCCATCAAAACAACGTAGCAGCAGTTGGGTGTTATTTCCAGCTGTTAATGGAAAGACAGACTGTCCTATAAGTGCATGCGCATTTACTCCCTTTTATACCTTGTCTGAAAGTGACTGAATAGTGGTTTCTTGAGCAGTGGTTGTTGTAAGAGGTGCAGCGTAGCTAAGAATAGGAAACAAAATTGGGTTTGCTTGGAAGAAATAGAGGCACAAAAAGGAGCAAATAGACCTGCAATAATAGCATGGCCTACCTTCTCACTAACAGCTGTAAACAATTACCCTGTCTCGGCCTGTCGATTCTTTGGATGGGTTTATCAATGCCAGAGCTTAAAGCTAAGAGCAATGTGAGTAACATCTATTGCGATGACGCCGTAACTAATTTTAACACAGGGCTTCATTACTGTAATATTCAACCGTCTATTTATACATATTGTCAAGAACCATGCATATTTGGTCAAGTTGTGTTCTCTACTCCTAAATGATTTCTTAGAATTAGCTTACGTGAATCGCTGTTTTGGTTGGAACATTTCTTCGATGTCTATTACGTGCACTTCATGCATATGGTACGTGAGGCACAAAGAGCTGTAATTGCCTAACCGGCGGACCTGACGTCGTGGCCCATTTCGCCAGAAGTTTCGCCATGACCGCGCGCTTCGCGAGCGATATATCTCGGACGACATTGTCGCCTCACATCAGCCGTCAATTTTTTTGTGCAATGTGTCCCGCATGCGCGTTTACTTTGCAGCGTCTCGGTCGAAGCACACACGTAGCTTGTTCGCCTTTTTGCTTGTTTTGTTTTTGTTTTCCGCCTTTGAAGGGTAGCTGCCCGCGGTGTGCGAAACCGACCCAGAACAGCCCTTGCCACCCCCCTCGCGACGCTATCCCGCTTTCCTATTGTCCCCGCTTCCTGACAAAGCCCTCGTCTGAAGACGCGTGCTCCGAACGGGAAAGTGCGGAGGGGGCAGCAAGGGGCCGTCTATTAGAAAAATTTTAAAGCGGTGCGCACTTGTCTTGTTCATGGGTTTCAATTCCTCAATACGATATTGTAACAGTCGTTACACTGCAGAAGCACTGCAGCGGCTGAAGGAGGCCACCCAGAGAGCTGAGCAAGGAAACGAGGGCACCAGAAACTGGCCTACACTTCAGCGTCCTCTACGTCTAGCAATCCGCCTATTGCGCGAGTTTTCTGCGCATGCGCGAAATCCTAGCGGCGACTGATGGCAACACATTGGACGGCGTTTCTCGTCGCTGGCTCGCCGCCAGTGCACGGGGGCTGGCAGCGCGACGACCGTCACAGGCTTGGCAAAGCAATGCCAAATACATCTGCCGCATGCGGTTGCCACTCTCGATGCGTGCCGGAATGCAAGACGTGGTTTTCCAGGTTTCTTTCGCCGAGCCGCGACCAACAGACGTGAAGCTTGGATTAGGGCGACCAAGCGTCAAGATGTAAATGGGCGACCTTCGCAACCGACTGCGCACTCTCGACTGAGCGAAAAACACTTCGTTACAGGTATGCACGCATCTGAAGGAAATGTGCACGATGACAAGTACTTACTGGAGTTTGCACCAAAGCTGTAACTCACCAGTGATAACCGCAAAGAGTATTTGTTTGGTGCGTGTTAGGTTTATGTGCCATGGGGCCTGATAGCGTTGTATTTTGTCGTTTGTTTGTTTTTTTATGTGCGAAGGGACCGGGTATCACCGATATCACCGGCGGCTATGAGCGCTAGACCATATTATTTAGCAAAAGAACTGTGAGTTGAGCTAGTTGATGCATCATTTTTTAAAAATACACAGCTCTACAAACATAGGACAAGCGAGTAGACGGTAACAGCGCTGACTATCAACTGCATGATTTATTAAAAGGACACGAATATATAGAAAAATGCTCTGACAACCAAGTGCGCATGTTCGCAGATAAAACAACATTTATCTGCGAACATGTGCACTTCGTTGTCAGAGCATTTTTGTATATATTCGTGTCCTTTTAATAAATCATGCAGTTGATAGTCAGCGCTGTTCCCGTCTACTCGCTTGTCCTATGTTTGTTGCGCTGTGTATTTAAAAAAAAAACGTATTATTTAGGATGTTTTATCGCGACTGCCGCCTGACTAACAAGAAAAAGAAAATATTGCGTTTATTGTGATGCAACGCCTTTCGCGAGCCGAGTGGTTGAGGTTTTCGTGAGGCTCGCAGACGGGGGTGCGTTACAACAAATGTCGTATTTTTTATATTGTCTTAGTAAGGCGGCAGTCACGATAAAGCATACTAAATGGTACAGTCTAGCGCACAAAGCCGCCTGTGATATGTGCACTACCTGGCACTTTCGCACATAGAGAAAACGACAAAGTACATCGCCATCAGGGCCCGTCGCACATAAAGCAAACACGCATCGAAGAAATCCTCATTGCAACTATCACTGGTGCGTTACAGGCTCGGTGCAAACTCCAGTGGTTACTTTTCAGCATGCACATTTCCTTTAGATGCGTACATACCTGCATATCTGTGTTTTTGCCGCTCGGGGCATATGACGCTCTTAACATTCTTGCACGATGCAGTTTTTTCTACCTCACAGACTCGCCTTTGTTCTCGCCAAAGCATGCGGATTTTGTTCCTTCGGTGTACGCAATCAGCTGCACTTCGTTAACGAGCTTGAAAGTCGTCGTCTTCGTCCAACCGTCTGCAACAGCAAGGAGACCACAAATGAGTCTCCTGGAGGGTTCATGCACGTTCACTTGCGGAGTGGAGCGCTCTGTGCGTAGAACAGCGTTGTTTCCTGGCTGACGTCCGCATCCAATATGCAGATTCGCATGTGTCACCAGGTCGTTGATTCCGCAGAAATAGCGGCGGTGGCAGAAATGTTGTGGCTTCTTTTACAACAAAATGACCATTATCTTTGCATCAAGCACCTTTTAACCCCTGCGACCACATCCCTACTGGGGGCAAACCGGTTACAGCGCTGATATCATCCAGTGCCAGAAAAATACCGCGCGATTCCTGCAGGCTTTTGTGCATTCCGGCCGGGACAATGCCTTGTTCACTGGGTGTGGATAAGTACCTCAATGCCAAGCGTCGTAGATGAAATCCTATAGCTGCCCGCTTTTAGATGACGCAAGGAGAAAGCGAAGGCACTAGGAGGGCGCCGCGGTGATCGCATTGTGCTTGGTAACTCAAGACGCCCTGCGCATATGTGCCGCTCGTAAGCTACAGGAGACGATTCCACCTAGCTCTGCAGAATCAACAAACCCCTAGCTGATTTGCCCTTTGAGATGCCTCTCTCGCTCTGCCTCCGCGCTCATCGTTTGTATATTGTTTTACAATATAAGTCCGCCGTTAATCCGCACTCTGAGAGCGTCTCATTCTGTCACGTCGAACACAGCCCGCCTCATGGTCCGCGCTACACCCTCTTACAATACGAAAACAGTATATGCGTGCGGGTTGAGTAGATTGCTAACACGCTGAAACAATCCACCATACTGCGTGAATATGATATTGCAATCACTGTCACTACTTTGGGCCACGAAGACAAAAAAAGGGGGGGGGAGCTTTCGCTTTCTACCTGCGTTGGCGTAGACATTTCGCAGGTAGAATTCGTTGCTGTGTTATATCTTTGGCGCTTTTTTTTCTCATTGTTGGCTCAAGTTTGTTTATTTAAGGTCGCCAAAGAGTCAAGCAGCTTGAGACAAAGAAATTCTGCAGGTGTTCGTTGTCCAGTGGAAGCAATGATATGGGTTTCATAAGAAGATGTCATCAAATTACGGAGGGCACAATTAGAAGACCATAATAATCCCCAAATGGCGGCACATAATTTTATATTGGAATGTGTTGCATTTTCCAGTGTTAGGCATTGAACCCAAACGTACTGCTTGGCTAATCAGCACGCTGCAACTACTACAAATGCTTATTGATCCAAGCGTAGTAGAGAAGCACCTAGAGCATGTGTCTTGCTGTGTGCAATACAGCACGTGTATGAGTACTGTACTGTAACTAATAATAAAACAGAAAATTCGGGACATATGGAAGGGTGTTATCGCGTTTTATTTTTAGGGCGAAGCTTATTCGACCTCCAAATGTTTTTGTATAGAAAGCTGCACTAGGTTTTAAAGCCGTCGGTGTGGCACCGGGGCACCGTGGAACCGTGGTTTCTTGGCAGGCGCTGCCGATTTGGGTCTCTCGTTTCACAAGGGCCGATAATCTCAGAATCAGACTGCCAGGACACTTGTATTGCAGTTACCCCTATAAGTATTTAATGCACGTTTATATAGCTTGGTTAAAGCGGGGCTTTATATGTAGGCTAGTAGGCTACGCTATCGCGTCATACCCGTAAAGGCGGAGCTTAAGTGTACCCAAAATTTAGATGCTATAAACGCCTTTACCACCACCTAAAACGCAGAATAATTTTGATTCGTTCAACAGAGCGCTGCTTTTCGATGTAACGCTCAGTCGTCCGCAACCACAGCTTTCGCGTCAAACTCGGTTTAGCAGCGTTGAACCCGTGTAAATGTTATTACCACATGGGGGATTCCTTCCTTTCAGCGATTGTAAATGTTGGCTACTGACGGGTTTCTACCTCGTCATATAGACGTTCCTTTTAGTGACATAGAAGCAGGCGCTGACTCCGTCGGCTCTGCATCGCGGGCTGGACTGAAACGAATGGCTCCTATTTCATCCCGTTCGTTTGCAGGGGACCTAATGAGCAGAACGCTGGGTAGCCGCAATGAACCAGGCCAGGTTCCCTCTGCCGTCACGACTGTCGTTGCCGTTTATTCAACACTGGCTTGTCTATTTTGTCTGCGCGTGCTCGATTTTCAAATTTTCTTTGTTGCTCGGGTCCTTCGTGCTTGCGACCGTATTGCTTGTGTATTGTTATTGGCCAAGTTTGAGTGCCATTGCTACAATAATTACGGCGATCGGATTGTCACCTTCCGAGCGCTCTTTAAGATATGTCAGCCATAAGCGCATTTTATAATTTGTAGGTCGTTTTGCAGAGCGTTCACGTACAGCATGTGCTAGGCACCCATCTACTTTCCTTACTTTCCTTTAGCATCTTGGCATTATCGTCACGGAAGCTCTAAAGGCAAACATTCCGCTAGAAATATTCAATCATGCACATGTCGAAAATACCCGCAACAACGTTCTCCGAGCAAATAAATAGCCGCTGATGGGGTATAATTGTACTGTAATGATAATATAGTGCAATATAATGCCATTCTGGGGAAAATTAAGAACAAGAAATGGGCATGGGCAGGACATGTGCGGAGAGAGGATAATCGATGGTAGCTTAGGATAACAAACTGGATTCCAAGGGCAGGAAGGCGTAGCAGGGGGCGGCAGAAAGTTAGGTGGGTGGATGAGGTTAAGGAGTTAGCAGGGGTCAAGTGATTGCAGCTAGGACAGAACCGAGCTAATTGGAGAAATATGGAAGGGGCCTTCGCCTTGCAGTGGGTAAAGTCAGGCTGATGATGATGATGATGATGATGATGATGATGATGATGATGATGATGATGATGATGATAAATGATAGTATAGAATCATTACATATGTCAAATTTTTTTTATGTATAATCGTTCCATAAAATGTGCTTTGGAATATTGAGACAAATTTAACAAATTGTAACTTATTCAGTCATCTTGGCAGAATAAAGTGCAAATTACTAATCGCGCAGGTTTGTCTAAGCAATAGGATGCATAGTTTTGAATCACACCTGCGTAGAAATAAATGTGCTAAAATATACAGTGCATGATAGTAATTACTTAATCAGCGTTTTTATTTATTTGGGTTTTTAAACACTGGCCTGAAAGGTCGGGCTATATGGAGCTTAAAGCTTTCCTGTGCTGCTTTATGGTTGCAAAGGTATACAGCACGTGATTATTTGAGTGGTGTAAGCTGGGTAAGTGCTGGCCAAGCTTCTACGTGGCCGACCGCCATGGGCCGCGAAATGCCCGAGTAACCTTTGCCAAAGCACGTCGGCGTTAATTCGGAGTTACGAGCTTTGGACATGAGCTCTGAAAAACTTCAACCCAACCTATCGCCTGGCCAGCCTTGAGCTGCCCAGTGGCCGAACAACCGAGGTCGATTTGGTCGGCAGTCAATCAAGTACCCGAGCTTGGAGGACACCTCGTACATGTCCAATCATGAGCCGTCATTCTGCTGAGCACGCTTGGCCGGTCAGGCCAGCTGCCGACAGTCGGCCATTGGCCGGCATTCTGCCAATTCCGCCTGCCTATCCGTTTCGAAGCGTGGAACGTTTATCCGCAGGTAAGCACAAAGAGGCTGACGGCTCGAATGCGTGTATCTCTTCCTAACGTTGCGCGCCTGGTACATTTATACTCAACCGCTGGATTTCTGAAAAGTCAGGTGGTCCCACATACACCAACCCAAGCCTCCTCAAATATTCTATGCCACACCCAATTAGGTTCACCATGGCAGCCAAGTTCAATCCCATGACACAAGCTGCGTGAGTGCGCTTTACATCTATCAGCAGAGTAGTGATGTGGTTAAATAAGGGCCTTTTTTGTTTTTTTGTTCCTGCGGCCAACATACAGGTTGCCTCGAGGCACGGCAAAATAGGGCCCGGATCCTCCTCACTTAGCTTTGGGCTCGCATTGAGAGAGCAGCAGAAACAGTATTGTAATCTCAGCAGGATGAACTTTTGTCATATTTTATACAACATTACCAATGTTATTTCCCTGGTCATGTTATTGAACACAGCAGTGATAATCAATATGAACGAATTTTGGGTTAAAAAATAAAACAAAAAAGCGGTTATTCAAATGGTCACACAAAGGAGGACATCAAAAGAATCAATAAATACGTATTTTTCTCATGTGCTAGAAAATATTTGGACACAAAGAAAAGACGAATAGATGCGTTAAAACCTCGAGGAGTGAACCTATTTTTGGCTGCCTTCATTGCACGTTTTACATCAATTACAACCCTTAAGTCTTCTATTTGGAGGAGAAATAAATACACTTGACGGACTTGTTCACCAATGTCGCCAAGCTCTATGTATGAAATTCCACAACTCTGAAGGTGCAGCTCTGGCGAAGTTAACGGAAGATGGTTCTGTGTTGCTGTTTGAGTCCTGCTGGCCACGAAACCCACGGCACTATCAGAATATTACATGCAAGAGGCCAGAACCCACTGCATACATGAAATTATCATTAGCCACCTCAGTGAGCCTGGTGTGTCGATAAATAGTGACGGTGACTGAAACATCTTTTCAGCCACAAGTGACAAATGTTAATGCCAGTTTAAGTAAGGGAGACGTCACAGGGGTTATTTCTTCCCTGAAAATGGTGAACGAATTAACATCCTAATTGTACGCTTAATCTAACACTTGTACGGGGCCGTCGATTGAGGCGGGGCTGTTTGCCATTCGCTGCGCAGTGTGCCACATCTTATGCTGCACTTGCCACCAAGCAGTCGCATAAACACGGCTACAGATTCTTCAGCCGCCATCTATAGTCTGCGACATGTTATGAATACTAGAGTTTTCACTCAGGACGTTCAGGACGCACTTGAAAAATGCAACATACCAAACTGTGTGCACAGCATCCGACAGAATTCACACTGAATCATTGCTTGATCGAGCAAGTCGCTACAACCTCCTTATTTCCATCTATAGTCTTGTCATCTACGGCGTTAAAACTTCTCTAAATATGATCGCCATCAGCGCGGCATGTGAGCCCGTCTCAATTCGTGTTAAAGTGACCTCTCTGGAGGCCATGTGTCCTGAGAAGAGCTACTGCTTCGAACAATGTGTCTCTCTCTTGATGTCACCCGGTGATAACCTGGTTGTGGGGGGCACAGTATCATGACCCATTCGATGACACAAGCCCCATTTATCCTGCTCTTGGCCCCGAGACCGACATCACAAATGTTTGCTGGACGCGTTCCCCTTTACATGCCCTCCGTCAGAAGCACCAGCTGCGATGCGGGCCACCATCAGCGCGACTGTCGAATGTGGACGCCCCATTCTGGGGTCCTCAACTTTGTTGCTAAAAATTTTCTTCGGAAATATGGTGTGTGGTTATATTTGTAACTAAACTTTTCGGCTGCAAGGCACTCTATCGAAAAGAAAGTTTTCCGTCCACTTTCTCATATTTCATTGAGGAAAGAGAGAAGGAAGTGATATTTTAGCACAATAAGGAGCAATTTGGGCAACATTATTTTGCACCTTTAAATTCATCATTAAGAGAATTTTATGCAACACAACTTGGATAAGAATTGCAATGATCACTCTCGTCGATATTTATTCTCACACTACTTTTTCCAGTTCGTTGGAACACCAGAACCAATATGGACGTACTGCACTAGTAGACCAACCAATATGACTTGTAAAGTGGACGTAATGGTCAATATGTCAAGAAGTAGCATTAAATTTAATAGGTCCTATGAATATCCATATGACAAAAGTACTAAAAAGAGGTAAGGCTGTCCACTGATTTTCCTTAAGGATGTTGGCAGTGAACCATTTGTGTTGCATTTATTACAGGTACGCTTCATATGTAACGGGAGTGTTTGACATGGAGAAATCCTCTTACAATGTAATGTACTTGTTTGCGAAAGGTTCGTATAATACGTATACTTTTAATTTTACGTTATGCCGTGTTGAAAAGTTATTCCTTTCAAACTCCAAAACTCCACTTCACTCCGTAATGCTAAGGTTTACAGCACCGCCACACCTTGCTCTACATTTCAATTTTTACAGTGCCAAAATATGGCACAGCAAATATTTTTGTGCAGGAGGCTTTATGAAACGTAGCCACCACAGAGTAAATTCCTGCAAACTCATACAAGCTCGTAACATGTAATTACATTTTATCGCCCTCGAACTAGTGAAGCACATACACTTTCTAACTTTTACGCTTTCTGCTCATATTGATAAATGTATAAACTGAAGAATGCAGCTTGGAATGCAATTGATGCCTTCGTTAAAAAAATTTTGCTCGAACCCCGCCGGGGTGGCGCAGTGGTTACGGCGCTCGACTACTGTTCCCAAGGACGCGGGATTAAATCGCGGCCTCGGCAGCCTATTTTCGATGAAGGTGAAACGGAGTGGCGTCCGTGTGTAGTGCGATATCAGTGCCAGTTAAAGAACTCCAGGCGGTCGAATTTTCTGGAGTTTTCCACTACGACGTCTCTCATAGCCTGAGTCGCTTTGGGACGTTAAACCCCAAGGAAACCAAACCAAACCAAATTTTGCTCGCAATGAAATGGCTTCAATAAGCAAGAAAGAAAATGTGAAGTTTATATGCCGGACATATGAAATAATTACAAAAGGACATGACATCATCTACCAATGGCTTCCAGGACACAGCGGCATAGCGGGCAATCTCCGGGCGGACGAGGTCGCACGAACAGCCCACCAAGGCGGCGATTGTGTGTTGATTCCATTTTCCAGGGCAGACGCAGCGGGCAGGCTTCGCGCACTTGCGCAGGAACACACGCTCTCCTTGTGGAATTCTGACCAGTTTGCGAACTGCCGCTTAATATCCCTGGACCCTGACCTGAAGCTCCGGCTTCCACCTGGCCTACCCCGATGTGAAGAAACTTTGCTGTGCCGCCTGTGGGTTGGTGTAGCATTTACAAACTCTTATTATTTTGTGATAGGTATGGCAAATAGCCCTGCATGTACAAACTGCGGGTGCGAAGAGACTATAGGCCACACTCTTTGTGAGTGCCCCATATACAGCGAGGAAAGACAGTGCTCATGCCGTGCGCTGGACCGTCTAGATGGACGCCCAAATTAAGATCCTAGGTCACTGGCCACGGCGATCGTCTGCGATGAAGGCCTCCCAGGCACTGCTCCGCTTTATGAAAAGCACAGGACTGATCGAAAAGCTATGATTGTTTAGGTTACGTGATATGTGACGTGACATGCGTGTGATGTAACTGTACTCTCATCACCCATCCCTCTCACCCACAACTTTTATACCCATCTACCCCTCTCTCCCAGTGCAGGGTAGCAAATCAGTTCCTTTAACCTCCCTGCCTTTCCTCCTCATCTTCCTCCTCCTACCACAGGACAGACTGGGAAAGCGCGTGCCCAGGTAAAGCATGTATACACTATATGTTTTCACAAGTGCTCATGCGCGTCGACGGCAAGATTGATAAACACCTTTCTATGAAGCACAGGACCTAATAACACGAGAGCCATGCATAAGCGCAATGAATAGCCCGGTTCAGGATTCCTTGGCCAGGCTGTTTCGAATACAGGACCCAAACACAAACGCTTTTTGATCCGTTATCCATTTCCCTCCCACTTTATGCATGCCACTGATAAGAGTAGCAGAGGAAACAGTAGCCACCTACTTTCGTGTAGGATAGAAAGATGTGGATTCATAAGAAAAATAATTCGATCAGATTGCCTTGCCGTCACATTTCACGTTGTGCAACACTTTTCTGCCGCCTGCTAATCTGTTACTGCAAAGTAGTCTTTACTGAGGCTTTCTGTCGTTTGTTTACGCTCGTAAGAAAAACAATCAACCTATTTCTGTTAAGCTATTGGTAAGGCGTCTGTGCTATAATGTGCAAGATGGAGGTTTCTAACTGCTAAGACTTACTATGATAGACACCTTTTCGCGACAAAGAATTTCTGCGTGAACCCTAGGAAAAGAAAGAAAGAATTCTGATACGCACTTAGCATAATCATATCAGGGGCTGTATACTGAATATCATTCAACTCAAGTGCTACCATCTTACGTTTAATATATAAGTTAATGACACGTTCAACTCACAAAAAGATCACTCTAAAGGCACTGAAAAATTATGGAGGCAGAAAAGCTTCGGAAATGACGCGAGAGTGTTGGCGACTAGCCCACATAGAAAGCACCGCTTTAAACACGCTGTAATAAAGTACCTCAGTGGGTAGGGCAACGTGAATTTAAGCATCTTGGCAGGTTGATTCTGACAATACCCACCCATGTAGAAGAAGAGGCTTGACATGGTAGCTCCGGATAAATGTAACATCAGGCAAACTTACATCCAGTCAATGAGCGGCCATGTCAGCTGCCAGATGCCTCCTGCTGGGGCCATGTTCGTTATCGTTTGATCAGGATTGACGGTGAAAGGTGCTTTTATTGCTATCACGTTAAACATTTCACAGTACAATTTTTGTGGGCCCTTAAAGGCAGGATGCCGCAGCGTAGGCTACCAGCTTATATAAATATCCCCATTCTAACAAAACGATACGAACGAGCCTGCGTGGCCTAGGGGTAAAGTGAAAGGAAGGGTCTTAGCTGGCTGATTGAAATATAACCTCTCATAGAATTTGCGAGGCCCGACATGGTAGCTCCTCCCAAACGTAATATCTCTCTAAGCCCTACGTCTAGTTAGCTGTAGGTCATGCCAGCTGCCAGCTACCACCTACCAGCGCAATGATCGGGATATTTCGCCCGCAACAGAAACGCCGGTGGACGGCCTGCAACGCTGCTACCAACGCCGGAATTTCATTGAACGGGCTTTTAAATTTATCCCGTGAAAGAACCCGGATTGAGGCCTGTTTTCCTCTGCAGCTTAGCTAATGACAGCTTCCAGGGGCGACACTTAATTCTTACAGTTCGCCACTCAGAAACGTCATACGGCACTTATCGATGCTCGCGAGTTGAAGTAAAAAAGTTTGGAAGGGCACCAAATGGCATACCATCAGCGGGACGCGTGAAAAAGTTTCATCTTAGAAACTCGGCCCATCGGCTTGAGAAAAGACTTCTCAGTGCACTACACAATCTGCAATGCAGAAATGCGAAATCCTGAGCGTTGCTTTTGGTCCTGGCATATCGCGCGCCTTTTGTAAAGAATTGGCTAGCAAGGCCGGGCCTCATGCCACACAGTGGATATTTCGTTTCTCGAATTTGCTGCAGTGTTATATATGTATTTAGAATAGTTTGACAGCAGAGAAAAGGCGTAGAGTATCAAAATTTCTCCTGAAGTGTTGGTTTCAGACAGTGCATCATTGCTCTTGTCGCGTGGCGTTCCTTGGCGCGTGTTCGATGCAGCGCTCACTCAAGTGTAGGATTGACGATATGGCGACGCTCTTAACACAGCACTCAAAAAGCGCCCCAATAACCTGAAAGTAACGCCGCCATTCCTCCTCTCGCGTTTAGACCGTGGCTCCACCTACCCGATGCACGGCTGGCGCACGCTCTCCGGAGCAGGCGTCGGGTCTCAACAAAGCATTTAAGCCTGCATTTTGTCGCAAAGTGCTCACAATAAAATATTACTCGCTGCTGAAACATCAATACAGAATGTTGAGAGAAATTTTCTGCCAAAATAGTTTCAGCTGTTAGTGTCTTGCACCCCACGTATGCGATTCCGGCGTCGGTTCATTTCGCCTTCACCTCGTGCATCCGTTGTTAGTCACCCGTTGGCAAACTGAGCGGCAATGACTAAAAAAATTGTAACTAGGCGGAAGACTGGAGCAATTTAGGAGCAGTCTGTGTATGGTTCTCCTGACAGCTTTGACTTGCTTGTGAGGGGCCGGTAAACTTGAGCAGTGTGGCAGCAGTTGTTTTCCATATGTTTTCAACCTCAGCTGCAGATCTATTTGCGCTTGGTGGATGGCGTGCGAAATTGAGAACTAGCACACCAACGAAAGCAAAGAACGAAATATGTGGTTTTTACCTGGTCACGCAAGAGCCGTCAATGTTTTGTTGAATGCGGCGACACTATCGAAACTTGCTGTTCGCTTACTGTCACAGCCAAGACAACGCCTCAGAAAGCATGGATGAGTACAGCTAAAAACCAACGATTTTTTTTTTATACTTAAATGTCTAAGGCGAAAAGTGTAAACATTATGACGCGCGGGCATGTGACACCTGACAACGCGAAAAGATGAACGAATTCGTACATAGTGTGTGGCAGCATATTAGTTAAGAGATGAGCGATGGTTCACTTAACTCAGAGCCTATACCGCATCGTTGAGTTAGACTCCACCCGGCGGATTGGGTGCAGCGAAACCTTCTTCCACGCCGCACCTCGATTTACAGATGGCCTTATAATCAACCTTTGTCATCATTTCCAGGTGTGCTGCACCAGAAAGCTCAGCAACATGGAATTTCGAAAAGAGAAACTTAAAACAAAACTGCGAGAAAGAGGCACGAGCAGTAATGAAACACACGACGATATTTGCCGCACGCGCGTCGTTTTGCACCGGGGGAAAGGAGACAGCCAACACAAGAAGCAAGCAAAAAGTTTGCAAAAACACGTGACGGCGCTAGGCCATTGGCAGAGCCGAACGCAGAAGGAAAGCGCCGGAGATGAGGCGAGCGCAATCTTCACATGTTGGCGCTACTTTTAGTTTATTGAGCGGATTTAAGCGCTCGCGCCACATTCTGACTCTAACCAAAAGCGCCTGAAGCAGAGGCGACCCGCACAAACTTTTATTTAAATCTTGCCATTGTTTGATCGCCATGAGATCACTGTGCCGACGCTCTTTTTCATGACGTCACGCTGTTTCCAAGATGCGCTATAACGTCAGCCGCGGTGATCAGGTTGGTGCGGTGCCACCACCGGTGCAGCTCTTTGGACATGTTTTCTTTGTTCTTGGCTTTTAATTTTTTCCTAAATATTGTGCACTGATTACTTTAAATATTATTCACTTTTTAATCTACTCCAACGTTTTGTCCGCTTTGTTGGTTTTTCTGCCACAGATTACAACTTCCGCACAACTTTAACGTCGCTGTCGGTTGGCAGGTCCCTACCCCTACATCGGCATCTGTGGCAAATTCACCATTTCACTGATGTTCACTTTCGTATAATTATATAACAAATCACTTCACAATGAATAAATTTGTTTTCGGCGACATATCTTTAACCCAACTATTAGCAATTTTTTTCTTCACCCCCAGATCTTTATGTAAAGGTGTAAGGCGTGCCGACTCGTTCTGCATTCATTTCAATCGGACGTAAAATTGTAAACATTGTCAATTAAGGCTTTTGCCTTAATAGACGCGCGCATTCAGTTTGTAATAGTTGTTTCTCTTTTCTTTCGCGATCCATTTTTATTTTATTTCCTGGATTGTGACGTATGAAGCGCGGTTCCGTTATCGCGGGAGCGAGACGCAACGGCGCACCTTGGTAAAGTGAACATTATGATGGAAGCAAAATCGAAGTGTCATAAGCCATCGACCTTAGAGTGCTGGATTCATTCATGCGGGTCGCAGCCGCTAGCGCCAGTCAAGCCGCACTACAAAGTCGCTATCCATGGAAAGAATTACTTGGCGTTGCAGTGACGACGCGAGAAACGAAACATAAAATGAGCCAAGCAAAAAAATTGCAAAACGGCTGAACGCACATATTTCTAATTCTAAAAGACTGACTACCTGAGCTGCTTAAATGCTTCATTGTTCTGAGTTTGACACCGATCGCACCTCTAAAAAAATAATTCGATGTAGTGCTCCAGTGGGTCCTCTGTGGACAAGTAGGTCCAGGGAAAGCATCATACTGCCTTCATGAATCCCCGACGAGACAGAATTTGGCAAGCTCCATTTCGACTTGCCCTGTCCATGCTGTATGACTCCTATACTGGTATTACTTCGTATACCGCACACCACATTCCTGCATCTAGACCACCATGGTTCCTTTTAAGTCCTCAGGGGCAGATCGAACCTAAACGTGGGCTCTATGGGGAAATGCCCACATCGAGCCGGAATGTGCATGCCGCCGGTTAAATTGCCGATGGTTCTACATTAGTCCTAATGGGAAAAAACATTGATGCACGATTCGGTCCCTTATAGGTAAATGCCCAAATAAGGCCGTCTATGCTAAATCGCTTTAGCTCTCACATCGGTTGTAAAATGCTTGAAGACGCGTGTAACCAGATGTTATTCAAATCGCTTTCTTCCAGAGTATGTCAAGGCGCGTGCAAACTCAATGCGGGTTCTGGAAGACCCAACCTAACTGGGGCCACTTACACAAAATTGCTGCAATATATTATCATGAAAAAATTCCACCAGTCAAACCGACGCTGCCGAATATATACCGGTGTAGGTCGTACATCGGCAATAGCTAAGCATAACATACCAGAGTTCCTGTCTACTACTTTCTATGCACTCCTATCTAGTTTTTGCATTATACATTGACAAAATAGTTTTTGTAAATTATTTCTACGATATATATTGCCATATTTTGTACGTTAAAAACACGTCACGACATTTTTTCATGCACTCTTATAAACTGCACTAAATAAATAACTGGAGATTAGGTATGGGTAAATGTAGCTCGTTAAGTGGTCGCCCTGGAGAGCCTGTAACTCTGTGCATTTGAAATAAGAGTATAAGTATGGCCGGAAAGCTCAGTGAGAGATTGTTGACAGGGACTGCCCATCAGTTTCTAATTGGTCCGCTGTGCGAATAGCCTATAAGCCAGCTCATATTTGGTTTGACTCTCTAGAGCCCGCATCAGTGCCAATTCATTACGGGAGGGTTAATTCAGAAACAAAGGTGAGTCTTTATTCAGAGCGGCTGCCCAAATCTGTCCGAAGTAAGACACCTGATCAACCGGGGTCCCTGCTTCATAGCCCAAATTGTGCATCATATACGCCCGCTTATACGCATCTCTCTCTACTACTAGAATATTCTGATATAAAGTATTTCGCAATGGTCTCTGACAATAAGGTATGCACTAAACGTTACCAAGGACCTGTCAGCACAAGCCAAATTACATTGCTAGTCAACACGCACGCACTTTCGGGCTTAAGCCATAATGCTTTAAGCCATAATGCAACATGACATGCCTCTCAAATTAAACTGGACTGAGGTAATAAAATATGCGATAACTGGAAGTTATCTAATAATCATGGCCTATAGCGTGAGACTAGACATACTGATTTTTTTGTTTCTTAGATAAAAGTATGCTTCGACAGTCAAATATTTTATCAAATACTCTATTGTATTCACTAGCGGATATAGTTCATCCGTCTGAATTTGAGGCAAGCGTCATAGAAATAGAAACACGCGAACCTTTAAAATACTGGTGTGCGAACATACGCATTTTCTACCGCAAAACGAATACCTTCTCGATTTGCATTTAAGAAAATTATCATTAGAATTTTTTTGAATATTAAATAATTACTGAATGCGCCGCATTTTTTCGAAGTCACCACAGTTGCGCCTCTCTTGGTGCTTCACCGTAATGCGAGACCGGCAGACTGCAGTAAAGCATCCTCAAAATATTACGGGACAGTTTTTTTTTTTTTGAAGAGAGGCCTTCCCTTTTGTGTATATGGCCTTCCCGGTAGTGTGCGTAAATCGAAGCATTTGACGAAACCAGGCAAAAGCATTCTATTGACTTCGGTAACATATCAAATGGAGATAGATATCGTGCAGGCGCTCATCATGCATAATTACTTCGATGCATATGGTATTCAGCAGTATTTTCCGACCAATTCTTTATTTCGAGCCTTCGGTTGATTCGTACATCTATTCTGATCCACTCAAAGCCGCAATGTTTGGAGTTTGCAGCATTTCAAAGTGATGTCATAGCTACCTCGGGTTTCATACCGATTCTTTCTCTGCAAATACCGATTATACAGTATCCTGTGAACATACTATACCGAATATTGCACTCAGCTGTATACCTTTCTGAGAAAGTCAAGGATGGGTTTGCAAAGGACATCATTATTACGAAGTAAGCAAGACAAGCTGATTGCTATATTGAAAGTTACGTTTTTCACTGATCTGATATTCCATACCCAAAGACATTTTAACCTGTACTCGTATTTAGTTCGCATAAAAATTTTCAATTTTTACTCCTCGCTACACTAAATTCCTCATGCAGGTGGCTTTTTGTGCCCATCTTCAGGAGAAAACATAAAACTGCACATGCCGTCTACCGCAGCATGCCTCACTTGAGCCATGCAACCTGCCAAAAACTTGCACGAACATTGTGTGCCCAGTAACGCGTTGCCGGATAATCCATAACGTGAATAACGAGACTGAAACACTTCAGCAAAGACAACACCGAAGGAGATTTCGTTTATCAGACCGTGCCATTATAGCGCTTAAAATGTCATTTGCGGTATCTCGAACAAAACCATAGCACTTTTTGTTCACGCCAAAACATGGTTTGAAAATTTTATAATACTAGAAACTGGACTTCTAGCCAACCGAAAGGCTCGGTTCAAGTGCCAATAACAGACATGTAAATGTGCACAATAGGCACCAAAGAGAGAAACAGCTCACTAACAACTTTATCAAAAGTGTGTTTTGTACAAAATCTGAACATCCGCTAACATTATGTGCCGGAAAATCCAAAGCCATGATTGGGATGGAATACTGTGAATTTGAGCGAGGCGCTAACCTTGCAAGCCGTTTTTTAAGGCCGTATTTCAAGATGCCGTACAAATAACATGCTTCAGCATGTGAGAGGGAGCGGCTGTTGACAACTGCGACAAATCTTTAAAACTATTTTGCCAGGCCAATTCAAAAAAACCTTTGGTGTGCCAGGAAGGAATCAATAAAATGAAAATACCACGGCCGAAAACCGATAAAGTACGTGCTGAAAAAGGTGGTGTTCTGTATGATTTATGTTATGGCCTGTCATGCTTTAAATAGAAAACAAGTAATGTACGCTATACAAGCAATCATCTGACTGACGAGCCTAAATGAGTCACTCTACGTAAAAAAAAAAAAAAAATGTTTGCTTTGGACATGCATGATGCTTCCACATCCACATATACATTGCAAAGTATGTAATCATTGTTTTGTAATTAGTGGTTCCAAGCATCTAGAGTCACGCCACCTTCTATAGTTGCGTGCCATTCGGATAATTTAGAGATACCAGAAATAAGTGTTACGAGAAATTGTTCTCGTAAGTAGTTGGTTGGCCCTAAACGTGGCGATAAAAATAGTTAGTTCTGCACTGCCTGGTACACCCACTGATGCCCAGGATAAAGACACTTCATACAGAAATAACTGGTAAATCTAAGAAAATTAAGCCCAAAAGCACCATCTCTTGGTTAATGGGCTCCAAGGTATGCCCCTTCTCGCTCAGTTGAAGGTTGAAGGATAAAAAGAAATACTCAATATCCGCGAATGTTGTAATAGCGTGCTCGCAAGTGTTAGCTAGCCATAAAAAATTCTTGACGAGTGTTTGAGCACTGAAAACCAATTGTTTTTTTTTTTCCTCGGATGTCTTCCCCTTGGCGCGAATCTTTTCAGCAACTTCTCTGTGCGAAAGTAAAAAGATTCTTTGCTATGTGTACTTTCTAAGTAAGTTCAGTCTTATTAGTGGGGATATTATGGGATACACCATCATCTATATTCCGGTTTTCTTATCGTGGTGACGCAAAAAGTGAACATACCAGTAAAGCTGCAAGTCTCGCTGGAGGTTATCTTGAGAGAGGGCAGCTTCAGCCCGGGTAGAAGGCCTTCAGCAGAAGTGCGATTTCTCCATACAGGTTGCTGTATACAGTTAAAAGAAGTAAAACCTTAGCGCCATTTGCGTACAAAACATTTGATTGGTTAAAAGGTCGACAATAGAGTCTCACTTGGTTTTTTCTAATCTTTAAAGCCTTCAAAAAAAGGCCTTGTCTCCTAATAACTTCAAGTATTCCTGCTACAAGTTAAAAGACCAAAAATTAAAACTTCAGATATGCTGTTTCATCTGCAGAAAGCCATGACCAGAAGTAGCCGCGTTCGTCTCATATCCTTCCAAGCATATCTTCATAAATATGTTCTAAGCAATCGTTTCGCAGTGTGGATTTGGATGGCACGCTTTACTTCAATACTTCTGTAGGAAACCTTCAAATACCGTACTTCCTTTTTTTCGAGATTTGTGAAGCAAATAATCCTTGGTATTACTCAGAGCACAAAGCATTGCTATCATTTTTGAATGCCTTGCTAAGAGCGATTTCCTCTTACTTTAATCATTTGTTTCCAGTCCTGCGCTTTTTTAGACAAGAACTGTACTAGGCCTTTATGCTGCTCCTTCGCTGAGTGAGTAATGTTGACCGGGACGTAATGAGAAGCCACGTGACAATCATGGCACCACTCCACTGCAGCTGCGCCGAGGTAATGGCTGAAACGGCGCTGCCGCTGCGGCCGGAGCCCTGCGCTCGCCTCTGACTGCTCACGTCAGAGGCGAGCGCCGGGGCCCCCTCTTTTCTACCGGTATCCCCATTGCAAGAGATTTCGACAATGCGTCCTTTATAGGTATATGGTGATTTTGTTGACGTTTAACGACAGCGCTCTTTATCCCGTGCACGTAACTCGCAATGAGCCTGCCATACAGGGATGGAGGAAGGCGGGTCGAGCCAAACGTGTGCTTTGGCATTGGTTACTTAACTGAGGCGGGATAAACCCTTGCCTAATTTTTTTAAAATTTTTGTCCAGATCTATACTCTTCTGGTTGAATAATCTCCGAAAATGACCTGGGTATCTGTTACATGCGGCATAAGGTAAATTAAAAGCAGGGTAAATTATCCAAGGCGTCAAAAGGTGGTGCATCCTAATTTTGTCCTCGTCTTTCGGACTTACTTCGTCAATCAGATTCAATTCGCCCAATTTTCCCCGTTACCACAACAGCCCAGTAGCAGGCAAAAATTGGCAGGGCGCGCAAGCTTCGCTTTTGAAAAGACGCGATAGTGCCTATAAAATCACATTTTCGTCCCGCAATTTTAAGCGATGGCTTATACAGCTCGTTTCGGTCCAAAAGTCGTCGGCGTTGTATTAGGCAGCGCATATCAATAATAATCGGGAGCACAGAAAAATCTTTATCAAGGCAGTTTGTGGTTGTAGTGGTGGATGGTTGATTGATGCCAGATAGGCAATGAAGAATTAAGGAAATCATTGTATATATTAGAAAATTTAACGAAATAAAGACAAACACGAAAAATTATATCAGTTAAAAGTTGCCAAATATGCTCTGAATAAAAGGGCACTGGATGATGATGCCAATTCAGAATTTTTATAGTGTTTTTATGAACAAATTGAGCGAAATATTTTAAAGCCATCAATGGTTATAAGGTGACGAAGTAATCAAAAAGTGAATAAAAAGTTTGCTTATGCCAGGTATCGCTGTTATGCAAAAGAAAAACAAAAATAAAAGTAAAAACAATTATCCGCGTGTGTTAAACGTTATCGCGTTGCCCCCTTAAATGCAGAGCGTAACTTTCACTCGAACCACATATGACGCGCCTGAGAGGCACGAGCCGCAACTGCGGATGCGCCGTAACCATCGCAACCAGCTGGGTTGTCCCGCAGGTGTTCCGCCTTTACGCTCGATGCAGAAAGGAGGGGGAGGGTAGCGGCAGCCAAGCAGATGAGCGTGCTGGCGCAGGAGGAAGGGAAATGAAGGGTAGTATTCGCAATGCGCAGGCGCTCACTGCCGTGGAGAGCTAGATCCCTATTCATGGCGTGCATGGCCGCTGTTCAGCGCCATATTGTTTTTCTAACTGCTTCTCAGAATAAACACGTGTCTTGAATGTTTAGCGGGAAATTTTGAGCCATAGAAATGGTGCTATGTGGTTACCACGAATTGACTTGACCTTGCAAGCAATTTTTAGCAGAACTATGCATGGTGCCTGGATGGTAAATATAAGTAATATTGGAAGGAAATAAGGTATAGATGGAAGAGAGAAAATCACATGGCGTTGTATTATGAATTAGGTGAAATGCACTCCTTGCTGTCAAGGGGCGCTTGCTGAAATCTGATTGACTGACATTTTGTAGTGGGAAATACGTCATTCATGCACATCATACTGTTGTGTCATAAGGAGGTTTCATGACCTAAAAGGTGTGCTACCATTGCTGGAATTACCTGATTTGGGCGTTCCGTTTCAGCCCACAATGAGGCTTGCGCATAAAAGCAGGGCGAATTTCACGTGCAGTACAGGCGGCTGTTCACTCAAAGCACTTTTGCATACAATTGCTCTGTGCGGTGAAGTGAGCTGATTCATCTAGCTGTAATTCCACAAAGCACTGAAACGACGTCACAAGGCTGCGCAAGAACTTAGATGAATAATAATGGAGAAGAAAATTTACACCTGCAAGAGGGCTTAGGTGTCCTCCCGCTGCTGATGCTTTGTCCAGAGAATTCATCTATCCGGGATGATTTTGCCAAGCGCAAAAAAGCAGTATAACTCAAGTGGTTGATTTGCTCGAGACGATGCATTTCAGAGAGCATCGCAATGCTTTCGAATTATCTGTGTGGACTGTTGGCGAGCGCGACAACCTGATTAGGCATATGCTACGCTGGCTCTGCAAGGAACGTCGCGGCGACAGGCAGCGAGGGATCTCTGATGATCGCCTTAACCTTCCGCCTTAAATACTGAATTGTTTGCTCTAGCACTACGTATTTACTTAAAATTTAATTAAATCAAGAGCATTATCACGGTTGAAAAAGCAAGCAAAGGTACAGCTTCTTTCTTAGTAGAGGAATCTTTATGTTATATATATATATATATATATATATATATATATATATATATATATATATATATATATATATATATATATATATATATATATATATATATATTGTGAGCCTTCTTTGATTGTTCTTTAATTTGTACGTGCCATGATCCTCTTTCATTTGTACATACCATCATCATCGTCCCGCAGCGCCGGCTCCGGCGCGCGCCTGGGTTTTGTCATCGGAGTAAAACTCCAGACACGGAATCCCTTGCCTTGCCGTCTCGACTTGGCCTTCTTCCACAAGTGGTGGAGGTAGGACTTGATCCCCTTGCTGTTTTGTGCCCTGCCTCTCGCTGGAGCTACGTTCCGGTCGCTGTTTACCGCCTGCCACCATCGTTATGACTACCGAGAGTACCCACAAAACGGCAGCACCCTCTACCTCGGCTGTACCACCCCCTCCGACTGTGCCCACACGACAACGCGACCCGCCGCTGTTCGCTGGTCATCGCGATGAAGACGTCGATGACTGGCTGGACACCTATGAACGCTGCAGCAACTACAACCGGTGGGACGATGCTCTAAAATTTCTGAACGTTTCTTTATACCTCACTGAGGTCGCCAGAGCCTGGTTCATTAACCGCGAACCCCACACCACTAACTGGACCTCGTTCAAGCAGCAGTTCCGCCAATATTTTGCGGACCCAGCAGTTCGGACTCAGGTCGCGAAGAATAAGCTCGCCTCTCGCCTCCAAGGTCCCGATGAGTCGTACGCGTCTTACATAGATGCTATACTTGCACTTTGCCGGCGTATTAGTCCCACCATGCCGGAACCTGAACGCGTACACCACATCTTGAAAGGAATTGATTCAGTGGCATATAACATCCTGATTGCCCAGAATCCTCCTACTGTTGACGCCATTATTGCGGCCTGCCAAGGTATCGACCAGCTGCAGTCCTCCCGATTGCAGCCGGCATTGCTACTGGCCCGACCTCTGCTGGCCTAGATCTGCGGGCACTGATTCGAGCCATCATCTGGGAGGAGCTCCATCCTCAAGCCTGTCTGTCAACACGGGTGCGATCATTCTTCGGTACTTTCTAATGACGCCGTTCTGCGCAACATCATTAAAGATGAGCTGGCAACAATCACTCGGCCTATGGTGTCCGACCCTCCTGCACCCCGTCCAGCATTGACTACGCACACGTCGCAGCATCACCCCCTTCTTTTGTTCCGCCGCCCCAATTGGCACCGCCCTACAACAACATCAACGCCGCTACGACGGCTCAGCCTACGCCACCATATTACGCACCTTGGCGCCCCTCTCGCCCAGTGTGCTACTACTGTGGAATCCGAGGGCATATATCCCGCTTCTGTCGTCGACGCATTCAAAACGAGCGACGTGGTTACGACGCCTTCGAAAGTGACGTACCCTTATATTATCAGCGGCGACCTATTCCCAGCCCACCTCGTCGATCCTCTCCAACGCCGGTCTCCTCGTCTGAACCAAATGGCGCCCATGTATCTCGACGCCGGTCACTTTCCCCATACCGCCGCTCAGTTTCCCCTCTCCGCCCCGCAACCACTCTCCCTGTCCGCCATCCGGAAAACTAAGTGTTGCAGTTTCCGGAGGTCAAACTGCACTCTTCGAACTTACTAAAAGTCCTCCTGATCGCCCGTATAACGTGATTGCTGTTATCGCTGAAGGTTTACCGGTTGAAGCTTTGATTGATACACGGGCTGCAATTTCTGTCATTCACGCTGATTTGTGCTACCGTTTGCGAAAAGTGACAACACCATATGATAGGCCTGAACTCCGTGGAGCCAATGACGTCCCTTTGCGCCCTTCAGCGAAGTGCACCGTACGAGTTGTTATCGACGGCATCCGCCATCATGTACAGTTTGCTGTGCTCTCACCTTGTGCGCATCTGAAGATTTTTGGATGGGATTTTTTGTCAACCGCTTCAGCGCTAATTTCTTGTGGTGAGCGTGTTATCCATATGACAGACAGCGATTTTTCATCTGACTTTTCTGAACGACATCATCCCCTCGTTGCCGCCGCTGATACTGTTTTGCCTCCTCAGTGCGAAAAACTGCTTACTGTTGTTTCTGACCACATAACTTGACGGGGACGTACTCATAGCACCATCATATAGTCATCTTGCACGCGGCATCGCCTTCCTGTCAAGTCTTGTCCGGTTCCACAACGGCTCAGCGACAGTAGTGGCCACTAACACTTCACGTGAATCCCTCGTGCTCCCAAAAGGAACTTCTCTGCATTGAATGGTGGATGTTCAACCTTTTTCCCTGATGGTGCTCACCGCCCCTCCGCCTCAACAACGTGTTTCGTCAGACGTCTCTCTTTCTGTTCTCGCAAAGACTATTAATGCTAAACTCACGCCGAACCAACGCCAAGAACTGCTGACATTGCTTCGACACCACCAAGCCATTTTTGATGTCACTTCCACACCACTGGGACAGACCAGCGTTGCGCACCTTCCCATCATTAGTGAAGGTAACTCTATCGTTCGCCGACGGCCTTATCGGGTTTCCCTATCTGAACGAAAAGTAATTGAAGAAAATGTAAATGACATGCTCAATCGCAATATAATTCGTCCCTCAACAAGCCCATGGTCCTCCCCAGTAGTGCTAGTTAAAAAAAAGGACGGCTCGGTACGCTTTTGTGTTCATTACCGCGCACTCAACAAAATTACCCGCAAAGATGTATATCCGATGCCGCGAATCGATGACGCCCTTGACTCTCTCCAAGGCTCCGAATATTTCTCGACCTTGGACCTCCGCTCAGGTTATTGGCAAATACCTATGCACGAGGACGACAAAAAAAAAACGCTTTCGCAACACCCGATGGCTTTTACGAATTTAATGTTATGCCTTTCGGACTTTGTAACGCACCAGCGACATTTGAAAGCATGATCGATACTGTGCTTCGTGGCCTAAAATGGAGAACCTGTTTGTGTTACTTGGACGACATTGTTGCCTTTTCGGCAACCTTTAATGACCATCTCACGCGCCTGAATGAAGTACTCACCTGTCTCGCTTCGGCAGGCCTTCAGCTCAACACCAAGAAATGCCACTTTGCACAGAAGGAAATTAGAATATTGTGACATCTGGTCAGCCATGATCGCATTCTCCCAGATCCTGAAAAAATCATCGCAGTCTTGAACTTTGCTCGTCCGCAACGGACTACAGATTTGCGCAGTTTCCTCGGCCTCGCGTCCTATTTCCGGCGTTTTATAAGGCATTTTGCAACTATTGCTGCACCACTTCATGAGCTACTTAAAGCACGCAGCCCTTTCGTGTGGACTGAACAGTGCGAAACTGCTTTTAATGACCTAAAGCAGGCCCTTACATCAGATCCTGTTCTTGGCCACTTCAGTGACAGCGCTCCAACTATCCTGCACACCGATGCCAGTGGTCACGGTCTTGGCGCTGTACTTCTGCAGCGTGATGCAACATCGCGTGAGAAAGTGATTGCCATTGCCAGTCGGACCTTGACTTCAGCTGAGAAAAACTGCACCATTACCGAGCAGGAGTGTCTTGCCGTCGTCTGGGCTGTCCAAAAATTTCGCCCTTAACTGTGAAATGCCGACCGTATAGGTCGGCATTTCACAGTTGTGACCGACGACCATGCTCTCTGCTGGTTGTCTTCGCTCAAAAATTTGACAGGCCGACTTGGCCGCTGGATTCTACGCCTGCAAGATTACCATTTCGACGTCACTTATAAATCTGGTCGCCAACACCAAGACGCCGACGCTCTCTCTCTGTCGCTGTCCCCTTTCGGAATCAACTTGCTGTTTTTCTTCCCAATGCATTACCACCTCTGACCAGAGTCCACCGTCTCTTTGCCCGACGTATATCACAACCGTTTGTTTTGACGACTCTGAGAACAAGCACGCTCTCCGCTCACAGCAATCAGCCGATGCCTACTGCCGTCCTATTATCGACCGCCTTATCGGCGTTACGGACCCACCCAATGCTAGGCTTCGCCGACAGCTTCGCAATTTCAAGCTCGAATACGGCATCCTACTCCGCTATGTGTATTGCCCTGATGGAACTCGCTGGATCCCAGTCGGGCCGCGTGTGCTTCGCCCACGTATACTGGCGGCTCTCCACGATGACGCTACTGCAGGTCACCTTGGTTTTGACAAAACTTACGACCGCGTGAGAAAACGATTCTTTTGGCCTGGCTTATCTTCCACCGTTGCCAAATACGTCGCATCCTGCCCTCTGTGCCAACGTCGCAAACGGATGACTTCTTCGCCTGCTGGCCTTCTCCAACCTCTTCCTTGTCCCGCCACGCCATTCGACGTAGTCGGCATCGAATTATACGGTCCCCTACCTCTCTCCGATGGGGGTAACCACTGGATTATAACGGCTGTCGACCACCTCACACGCTACGCTGAGACAGCACCTGTACCGACTGGTTCCGCTGAAGAAGTAGCAAATTTCTTTTTGCAATCAATCGTATTGCGTCATGGCGCTCCTCTGGTGCTCCTATGTGACCGCGGTACAGCCTTCTTATCGAAAGTCGTTGCCGAAGTTCTTCAAGCGTCATCCACCCTTCATAAGACAACCTCAAGCTACCAACCCCAGACTAACGGTCTCACTGAACGATTTCATCGCACCTTGTCGGACATGATATCCATGTACATCACACCAGATCATAGAAATTGGGATACTGTTCTACCATTCGTCACATCCGCCTATAATACAGCAGTACAGGGAACTACCGGTTACCCTCCATTTTTCCTTGTTTATGGCCATCCTCCCACTACAATTCTCGACGCTTCCTTCTTCTCTACGCCCGACTACTCCACGTCAGTACTTGCCCATTTTTTATCTCGTTTGGCCAGATGCCGTCATCTTGCCCGCCTCAACACGGCAGCCTGCCAGGAAGACCGCGAGACTCGCTATGATTCTACACATCGAGTGGTCTCTTTTCGTCCTGGTGACGATGTACTGCTTTATACACCATTGCGCACCCCTGGCCTTAGTGACAAATTCCACCACCGCTACGCATGTCCCTATGAGGTCATAAGCCAAACTTCCCCAGTGAACTACAAAGTGACGCCTGTTAATCCCCCAGGTGATCGACGCCACCGGGGAACTGAAATTGTTTATGTGTCTCGCTTGAAACCATTTGTGCGCCGCGATGCATCGGTTAGCTTCCGACCCCCCGGGCAGATTGTGTGAGCCTTCTGTGAACGTTCTTTAATTTCTACATGCCATGATCTTCCTCTTTCATTTTTACATACCATCATCATCGTCCCGCGGCGCCGGCTCCGGCGCGCGCCTGGGTTTTGTCATCGGAGTAAAACGCCAGACACGGCATCCCTTGCCTTACCGTCTCGACCTGGCCTTCTTCCACAATATATATATACTGTAAATGGCGCACGTTTACTTGCCTCAAGTGAAGTGTTGCAGGTAAATGTTTTCTCATGTATGCACGCAGACTAACTATTTGTTTATTTTTAATAACAACATTAAGTACTCCGGAGCAAGTTATAACAATACGCTGTAATCATACAATGTTGTACTTCTTTTTTGTTGAATGCGGTTCTTAATACAGCCATGAAAATGTCCCTTTATTGCTTTGCATCGTACCATTTAGACAGTAAGGAACACGCGCACGCGGTATCACATAGATTCATGCCGTGACTTCCTCAGTCATATTTCGCTTTTTTTTTCCTTTTCTTCCGTTCATCCCCCTCTGCACGTATGAGACCCTATTCTATATTACCAAGTTACCTTCCCTGCAATTCCGCCAAACTGTTTCTCTTTCTCTCCTACCGATAAATGCCTTCCACTTAGTCGCCTGTGTGTGGAGGACACGCAGACACATACTGTCTCTCTAGATTTTTTTCTTTCAAGCTCTCGCTTTCTCTCACTCTCTCTCTCTGCGCTGTTTTCCGCGCTCTACACCGCTCAAGTCGGCACAAGATATTTTAAATTTATGGAGATTTGCTGACCTAATGATTGCTGTTCATAACACGAATGTTCGAAAAAGTTTGGGCAGTACATCCAGTAGCTAACACTAATTGACACTTTTAGGCGGCGAGCGTTGTCCTTGGACTTGGACTCCGGCGGCTGCGCGGGCGCCTCTTCGCCAATACTCGAGCTATTTCGCCCCTCTGTTGATTCCTCTGCTTATGGAAAGGTCCTTAAAAGGTTTAGTTTCTACTTTCAAATGCCACAATTAGGTGATCATGAGAGATAATCGGCGCTTATGAGTAGCAATCCCCCTTTCCACCCCCATTCTGCGTTGAGCCACTGCGAATATTCAGTTGCCATTTATTGCTCTTCAGCTGTGATACTCGTTGCGTCTTGTAAATTCGCTCAGGCTATCCTTGCGTAACTGCGGCCGAATGTCCTAGGCAAGTATATTATGATACACTGTGACCGCACCAACACAGCATATTTTTCTCACCCTCGCATCAACACTCAATGTCCGAACTGCGCAACAATATATTACAATATTGAGCTAGTTGGTCTACAGACATGAATAAACACAGCTGTGTTTCATCATGTCTGAAAAAAAAATAACATTTGCCTAGAATTACCTTTCTAGATTTCAGGAAAGAGCATTTCAATAGGTGTACTTGATTCTCGGTTCATTTTGTGCGCTTTGGGAAGAACCCCACTGTTTTCACCATTATTTATTTTCTCTTTTCTCTTATCGCTGCCTACTTACTTTCTTAGTTTGCCTTCCTCCCTGCATATTTCGCTAATCTTGGATAAAGTCTGAGCATATCACGCTCAAGGTATGCTCTGTAAATTGGCATAGGACTTAAAACAATCACGGGGGAAGACTTGTACGAATATGGACACATTAAGATCTTTATGTGTAAAGGTTTTGGTTTAGAATCAAAAGCTTATCTGGAAATACAATTTGTGTTCCTGAATGTTGTCTTGCTTGTGCGAACAGGCATTTATGGCGACGTCAGAGAGTTTTTGGAATTCATGAGTAAAGACTACTCGTGTGCCCTTATTAGGGTACTTCTTCTCTTTGCAGGTGAGTATAATTCCCTCGCTTAAACAAGCACGGGTAGTTTTTCACATTGATAAATTTATAACAGAACGCTGAATCTAAATCGCCTGTGAAAAAAATGTCAAATGTTTAGATAATGTTTGTAGTTATGCACAATGGAAGGGCTTATAACTAAAGCTGTTATTTCTAAAATCTGAGTGCGTGATTTTAAACAACGGAAACACTAAGAGCTCTTGCGGTAATAAAACATTACAGCAAATACGTCTACCTGAAATTGGGAACTACTTGAATTTCTGGTGCGCTTACAAATTCAGCCAAAATTCTTGTTCTGAAATATTCTTCTACCCAATGATTCGCACTTACTTCTTCGTGAGTCCAGTTAAGGGGGGCATGAGAAGAATATTTCTCAGAGTATGTTTAGGAAAGCACAGTGGGGGAGGGTGGAGAAGCGGAAGAATGGTACGCGGTTGCAGAAACAGAAAAGGACGAGGGCGAACATGCGCTATTTATATTCTCTTTATACGTCCGTGAATATGCACAAGCGTGAATATTCTTACGTATATGCGAGCAAATTGCCCGCCTACACGTACTTCTTAGAGTATCGTTAGCGTTCTCTAGCTTGGAACATATTTTTTTCTTTCGGCCACTGATTTCTATTAAAATAGCCGACATACAACTGTGGAAGTTCATAGGCGCACACTCTTACCGAGGAGAAAAACGTGTCGGAGAAATTTGTTCAAGCATCTTATAGCTTTAAATGAATATCGATTAAGCACGAATATTTCAGACATATCGAATAATTCCTGCATACATACTGGACCTAAAAATTGACAGTAAACAAACATTAATTTCCTACAGCAATAAATGTTGCTAACTGAGCAAGAACAATCGTACCTATAGCCCTCAACAAATTCTAAAAGGCTGTGTTAAGTATATGCGAGTTCTTTTTAGGCACAACTGCTTGCTTCAATGAGAAGATGCAAACAGAATAAATATGAATATGAATAAATATTTTCTTGTTGATAAAGTACCTTAAGCAGCAGTGAGACCAATGCTTGTTTGCAGCGAACAAAGAGCGAGTGCCTCTTAATAAATATGTAGCAAAAATATTACGGGCAGAAGTTATTCAAAAACAAATCATGTGAAAATCTGAAAATAACAGTGAGTGTATTGTGGCAACAACACGGATGGGTAGCTCCTTCCAGAGAACAAGATTAGCAAGCATTTATTGCACTATTATGTACACCATGGATAATATTATAATAACATAACTCTTTGCTGTACTTTCTGGTGAGAGTGAATAAAATTTCGAAGGATGCTTCCTATAGTGCTGTCTCATGGCTTTTCTATACCAATATTTTTCTTAAGAATTGCACTGACAAATTGAGGCAGTACGTAACCTGCGGTATCATGAATTTTTCTGCCACCCTAAAAATGTGTGCGCAAAAATATATGGCCTTCGTGCTTTGTCATCAGTAGAAGGTACCAATGAATTATATTGCTTCCGATGTAATACGCACATAATATGACGGCGCATATAGCTCCCATTGAAGAGAGGGACGCTTCATAATTAAAAGATAAAATACTCGTAGGATTTCTGATCGTCGAGTATTTTTCTGTCCAACTAGAAGCTGTCACCTTCGTCACTAATAGCGGAAATAACTACATAGTAAAGATAGGACATCAAGATTGATCCCCCTGGACGATGTACTATCTCATATCCTATAATGGCTGAAAACCAGGGATGAGTATGCGGCAATGTGCGCCACAGTTCTCACAGATGACCAGTTGCCTAGTCCATTGGTGTAGCAATAAAACCCCCCACGACGACCAAATCCACCCCTTCAGTATCTTGAGTAAGGTCGGGGTAGGTAAATATATATTCGGGGACGGGAACCCCCTAAGCGGCCTCATGTTAGGGACCTGTCTCATATGTCGGAGAGATTTTTGACCTCAAGGAGATTTTGTATATTTATCAATACAAATGAGCCACGTGTCAATGGGTACCTGCTAGAGACGTTCTTTCAAACAGAAGCTTGACAACAAATTTTCCTGTCAAAGGACTTAGGTGCAGTCTGTTCGACCGGGAAACCAAGGACGTCAAGGTTACGCTTAAGCGTCTTCTCCGCTTTATGGAGCACCGGGGCATTTTGGCAGCTTTGAAGCCTTATGGAAGGATTCAATTTGTGTGATGCGAAAGGTGACCGTGCTCAAGGATGAGCATATGGAAACGCGAATCGTGAAATCTGCCCCACGATCAAGGACGGAGTGTCAGCGAGCACAATTCCTCACACTTCTAATGTTTATGGTGTGCAGGTATGAGGTCTTATCCCTGGGAGACCTTCACTAGGTCTCTAACGCAGCCGGGTTGGACATATACGTCGGCAGTGCCGCACGCCTGGATGCACCCTGTATCGGCGCTTTATGCATATGTGGAGAACTCTCTTCAGTTATATAGACAGGCTACGTCAAGGCCAGTGGTCACGAAAAGATGACATGGCGTCAGAACACATCATGGGTGCGTCAGACGTTGTCGATGTGACCGGTGAGCTAAGTTGAGAACCCTAAATTGATGGGGACCAGAAGCCTTCCGCACGTCATATCAACACAGCAGAAGATGCAGCGACTGCCGTCTAGAATCCGCGTTTTCGGAGCCAAAACTGCGCACATGGGCTTGCCTGTGAGTGCCACTCAGATGTGCTTGTTGCATAAGAACCACTTGTCAACAAAGGACGTCAGGATATGTCTCCCTTGTGGAGTCAGTGGACAAGATACTGCCAATGTATACTCGCCAATCCTTCTTCGTCACTTATCCTCCGTCGTTGGAGGGTAACAGTCAGTGGTGTGTATCTTTGATGTCTGGCGTGTCTAGTTCTCTATCGACTGTCACTGTGGCTGCGAGCGGTGTGCTCCACTCGGGATCGTGGCTCAAGGCCTTGGGTGTGTTAGAGGAGGACATGGATAACATCGCATAACATCGTTTGAAGCGTCCTGCAGATGAGGTGTGTATCGATGATGCTGATCGGAAGGTACACTGTGTATAGCCACGAGAAGGGTGAATTTAATGAAGAGGGTAATGTCTACCCGAAAAGTCGTCAATTTGTAGGCGGGCCATCCCATTCCAGTGTATGGCATTTAACAGGACTGGCGCCCAAAATGGCGAGCATCGGAACATATCAAGTCGCTAGCCTTAACGTCAGGGTTGTGCATGTTCATTGGAGGCAACATCAAATAAGCCACATTTTAAACAAATAGGGCGTGTCTGTAGCAGCCATTCAGGAAACAAAGTTCTCCTCTGATGAAGAGACAGAAGCTGCTCTCGAGCTGTTCTTGCCACAATAGAACATTATTGTTAGCCACGCGAGACGCTTACTCGGAGGGTGTAAAAAACGCTAGAAATGAAAGCCATGTGTTATTGCCGTGATGAAGAGGAGATATTTATATGCTGTGACCTCGCAATTACTGGCGTGCAGGGGTGAATTATTTGTATTTACGCCGCCGTAAAGCAGCTAGATAGAAGCCCTTTCTTTCGGTCATTAGTTTACCTCTTTTGCTCGGATCGAAATTTGTATTGTTGAGATACTTTTTTTCGCGTTTGTAGGGATGAGGAACGAGCAGTGTTATCTAAGAGCTATGACCCTATTGCTGTATGACGTTCCGATTTGGCTTGTGAACATAAACTTCTGGATCGGGAACAGGGATAAACAACAGTATTCATTTCAGTAATTATCAGTTTCCCTCTAATTCCCGCCTTGACAAAATGTGTATTTTTGTAGACACGTTAGCAAGTGTGTTTAGTTGGTGGGTGAGCCCATAATCTTCAGTGACCATTGTAAGGTGTCTCTTGAGATAGGGATGTACAGTCAACACATATTTAACCCTCGATGGGAGCTGTGAAAGGTGAACAACTGTCCGCTCTCAGATGAAATCTTTAAGTGTGCTGTACCTACTTGTTTGAAAGGCATATGGTCTCGCCATGATCTCTCAGTTTTTTAGACGTAGGACGTGTTTCAGCAGGAGACCAAAACTTTTTCAATTGAAGCCTTTGAAAAAAATCGCTTTCTTGAAGAGGCACCAACTTCGTTTGCTTGAGCGCTTTCTAACTGAGCTACATGAGCTCGAGAGGGTTAGCCTGGACACCTATGTCCAAGAAATTAATATCGTAAAAGTAGAGCCGCAGCAATTTGCGACAGAGAGATGCAAGGTTGCTTTGATAAGATCTTAGTCCCGAAGGTCCTTAACCAGCGACATTCTTGTTCGGCCCTCAGTGATAAAGAAAGAATGCTCTCGCGAAGGAAATATTGCAAATGCAGTACGGTTATTGCATATACAGCGATTCTCCTGCTGCTTTCTTTGGCTATTAACGGAAGCTGTTTGGCAGTTATGAAAATTCAAATCGGGTTCTGATTACCATTCCTTACTTGAAAACGTTCCTCGACTAGCGGAGGAGAAGTGTGCTGTAGTGAAGGAACTCATCCCTTTAAATGAAATAAGTCAGCCATTTCTAGCTTTTAGAACCAGCGATCTCCTGGCACAGATACTATTACTAGGAAATTCTCTGAAATATTTTCGCCTTGCCTAACGCCTGTTTTGATGGAAGTTTTCAAGCACCTTACGATGTACATTTGTTGACTTCCACTTTCTATTCTGGCACAGAATATTTTTTCCCGAAAGTAGAGACTAGCAGGTTGAAAATTGGTAAAAGATATCGTCCAATTTCTCTCTCCCGTGTAGATTACAAACGTTTTGCCAAGGTTCACTGTTTTCTTCTGCAGCTGGCCATATGGAATTCATAGGTTCGCATCAGGTATGTGGTATCAGAGGCCGCAGTATTCAAACACATATCATTATTGCCCATTCAGATTTAGAAACAAAATCAGTTGAGATGGGCCAAGCAGCTTTGATTCAAATCCACCTGGCAAAGGCGTTTTGTAAAGCATGGAACAATTTCTTTGTTCGTGGTATTGGAGGATGCAAATATTGGATAAGGTTGGCTCAAAGGTATAAGACTGTGCTAAAAGAGCTCCTATACAAGTTCCTTGTTAACCAGTAACTAATTAAACCAATACCACTAGAATCATCTATTCGGCAAGGATTTCCACTGTCTCCATTGTTGTTGGCCGCATAGCTGAACCCTTTGTCTCAGTATAATTACCGGTGCAGCAATCCATGTGCTCTCCATAGCTCAATGTGAAGTTAAGATATTAGCCTACGCTGATGTCGCTTTCTATTGTTCTGACAAAAAGGGTGCACTTGAGGCTTTACACTTGACTTAACAGTACTGTGATGTATCAGGCTCGGCGCTTCATTTAGGGGAATGCAAGGGCTTTCGGTTGGACCGCTGGGGCACTAGGCCAAGCCAGTTTGGTGGCATTAGCTGGGACTACAGACCTCTTCAGTATCTAGGGGTTCTGCTGCACCAAGTTGGCAATAATGCAGGCTATTGGGATTCGCAAATTATACCGATGCGGCAAAAAGCACAGGCTTAGATGGGCAGAGAACTCTCCGTGTTTGTTAGGTCCCAGATATGTAACATATTGTAACAGAGATACACGGACGTATTTAGAGATATTTACAAAGGGGTAGCTTGCCAGACAAACAACTTCATGCTAGTAGAGGCTAGCATAAATCACACACTTTTTCATTCTTCACTTTCCACATACGAGCACAGCCCTTTGTCGTCGTCGTTCTTTCACATAGCTCCCGGCGGTGAAAGCATCATGCCGGTGCTAAGTAGAAGACGAATCAGGTGCATGGTACCGGTTGAGGCGAACTACGTGAACAACGTCGGTGGCAGGGCGGGTGGATGATGTCAGAGAACCAAGAGGGGCAACCTCATATGTCATGTCGGTCACTTGACTAAGCACACGATAAGGGCCGTTGTACTGGCGAAGGAGCTTCTCAGAAAGACTGACACGCCAAGAAGGATACCAAACGAGAACGAGTAATCCTGGGGCATAGTGTACTGCGCGATGCCGTCGGTCGTAAACAGACTTCTAGTAGGTCAGGGAGGTGATGAGACGGTCGCGGGCGATTTCGCGGGCCATAGTTGCTTGGGTGATGGCGTCACGTGCATACGCCGTGGTCGACTACAAAGATGGCGGCAGCAGTGTATACAATGGCAATGCAGGATGTCGACCAAATAGAAGATAAAATGGCGAATAGCCTTTGATGTCATGCCACAACGAATTGTAAGCAAATGTTACATAAGGCGAGGCGATCTCCCAGTCACGATGGTCGAGTGCGACGTCAATAGATAGCATGTCAGTGACTGTCCTGTTCAGCCGCTGGGTAAGCCCGTTCGTTTAAGGATGGTACGCTGTAGTGTGCTTATGTTGCGTGGAACAGAACCGGAGTATGTCGTCAACTACCCGGGAAAAAAAGTAGCGGCCACGTTTTGTCAGCAATTGGCGGGGGGCACCGCGGTGAAGGATGGAATTTTGAAGCAGAAAATCGGCGAAATCGGTGGCGCAACTAGTTGGTAATGCACGCGTGATAGCATATCTGGCGGCGTATTCGGTCGCAGCAGCAATCCAGCGGTTGCCTGAGCTGAACGTCGGAACCTGTCCGAGAAGGTCACGTCCGGCACGATGGAAGGGTTCGAGGGGTACGTCAGTAGGCTGCAGAAGACCGGCAGACAATGTGGATGGGCGCTTTCTGCGTTGACAGAGGTCGCAACTGGCAACTAACGTCGACCACTACGATACATATTGGGCCAGAAGAAGCGGCATCAGACCCGATCGTGCGTTCGTGAGACACCGAGGTGACCCACGGTGGGCAGGTCATGTAGTTCTCTGAGATCAGATGTGTGGAGACGCTGGGTAACGACGAGCAGGAGCTGACGTCCATCAGACGAAGGTTTCGCAGGTTCAGGATTTCATCACGAAGAACAAAGAGTTGAAGTGTAGGGTCTGAGGTGGCACCACTGAGGTGATCGATTAGTGGACACAAGGAGGAGTCGCTGATCGCCTGTGATGTTAAGGAAATCAGGACGAGACAGGCAATCAGCATCTTAATGTAGATGCCCTGACTTGTAGACAACGGTGTATAAATACTCTTGAAGGCTCAATGCCCAACGACCAAGCCGGCCTGTAGGGACATTCTGTGAAGGAAGCCAACAAAGAGCGTGGTGATCAGTCACAACCGAGAGAGGACTGCAAAATACGTAAGGCCGAAATTTAGACACGGTCCATGCAAGGGCTTGGCGATCGCGCTCTTAAATGGAATAATTGCGCACGGCAGTGGAAAGAAGGCGGCTGGCATATGAAATCACACGGTCTTGACCTCGGTAACGTTGGGCAAGCACGGCGCCGATACCATATCCGCTCGCATCTGTGCGAACTTCTGTTGGAGCCGACTGTTCAAAATGGGCCAATGCAGGTGGTTAGGTGAGCAAGTGAATCAGTGAAGAAAACGCGTTTTCTTCAGCAGGGCCGCAGGTAAAAGGGGTGCCTTTCTTAAGGAGGTCGGTCAGCGGATGGACGGTGGCAGCAATAGTTTTGATGAAAAGACGGAAATAGGAGCACAAGCCGTCAAAGCTTCGCACGTCGGTAGACGATTGAGGCAGAGGGAAGTCCTTGACAGCTTGAAGTTTAGCAGGATCTGGGCGGACATCAGAAGCATCGACAAGATGCCCAAGGATTGTGAGTTGGCGGCGTCCGAATTGGCGTTTCGACGAGTTGAGCTGCAACCCGGCTCTACGGAAGACGGGGAGAACGCTCGTGAGTCTTTCGAGGTGCGCGAAGATTGCGGAGGGAAAAACTACTACGTCGTCGAGGTAACATGGCAAGTAGTCTATTTAAAGCCTCGAAGCAAGGAGTCCATCATTCGCTAGAAGGTAGCTGGAGCATTGCAGAGACCGAAGGGCATGACGTTAATCTGGTATAATCTGTATGGTGTGACGAATGTGGTATTTTCACGGTCTTTGTCATCGACAGCAATTTGCCAATACCCGGATCAAAGGTAGATGGAAGAAAAAAGTTTGGCTCTATAATGGCAATCCAAAGAGTCATCGATTCTTGGGAGAGGATACACTACCTTTTCGTGATACTGTTAAGGTGCCGGTAATCAACGCAGACGCGCCAACTCCCGTTCTATTTAACCAGGACAACTACTGAGGCCCATAAGTGCGACGAGGATTCTATGATGTTTTGAGCAAGCATCTTGTCCACCTCCAGCTAAATCATGCTGCGTTCTGTACTGGACACTCTATACGGACGTCTGTAAATGGGAGCGGCGTCACCGGTGCTTATGCGATGCGTAACCACAGAGGTCCGAGCCAAAGAATGGTTATCAAAGTCAAATATTTCACTAAAAGAGGAAAAAAGACATTTGAGATCGTGAAGTATTGCTGGTAAAAGGTCAGGAGCAACCATCTTTTTGCATTCATCAGAAGGTGTGACGTCTGACACGTGGCGGTTCGCTGAGGGGCTACACAACCTGTAACAGCTGATACTACAGATTCAGAAGCAGGGCACAGCTTTGCGAACGACATGCCTTGGGGAAGAGTCTGAACGTGCGATGCAAAATTGAGGACCAGAAGGGACACTTGATTGGCAGACATAGTTACCACTGTATGAGCAAGGGCAACGATCTGTGCGAGAGGTACATCAAGGGCAGGTGTAATGACGTACTGGCCTTCGGGGACTGGTGGGATGGACAAGAACGATACATATAGGTGATGGCTTCGGGGTCCAGGTGGTGAAAATTGACAGTACATAGGCGGTGGACAACTGGATCCGGCGGCTCCTGCTTAAAGTTAGGTCGAGCTGTGCAACACTTGTGGCACAATCAATGAGGGCAGAATGTTCAGAGAGAAAGGCATGTAGAGAATTAGGTCAGGAAAGAGTAGAGAACAGAAGTATGACGGCCAGCGATTGACACACGAGTTGTACACATTCCAACAACAGCAGAAGTGCCACCATCGGCGACGCGGACAACCGCTGCGGGGCAGGAGTGATCACATTCCTTAGGCGATGGCGGAGACGGGAAGTCGTAACGGCGACGTTCGCTCCTGTGTCGATCAGAGCTGTAACAGTGATCCCGCCTACGTCGACGCTAAGCATGTCCCTTCGGGCCTGGAGAATTGAAGGGTTTTCAGGTTTGGTCCTCAGAGCAGCATCACCTCCAGACGCTGCGGCCATCAGGTTTCCAAACGACATTGAGCATACGGGTCAGGATATGATGGGCGGCAAGATCGGGGCGACGGAGAACGACGGCGGTAGGGCGGCGACGAATGTTTGGTGGCCAGAGTCTGAGTGTCGGAGCTTGAGAATTGTTCAGAGGGCGATGAAGAGCGGCGGGAATGGACATAATCCTGGTAGCGGCGATAGGTCGGGGGTGGACTAGATCGGCAGTGTCGAGAGATGTGACTGACGCGGTAGCAGTTAAGGCAGTTAGGCCTGTTTTCAGGTGTTCCCCACTCATCTGGGTTGCCGCTGAGGTGAGGGTAGTACGGACGTCTAGAACCAAGTACCAGGACACACGGCGAGCATCTGGGGAGCTAATAGAGCATACAGGTTGGATCCCGAGATTGGCCAATTATTGCCGGACAACAGCCTATATAAGGGATACCGTAGGGGAACTGTCCGGTACCGATAGCTGGGAAACTGCGGGAGACACTGCGTCTAGCTCTCGGCGCACGAGTCGTGTCAGGCTGTCGGATGTTAGCAGAGGGCAAGGTAGGGTCGAGTCCACGCAGGATGATATCGCAATTGTGTTCGGCAGCCGCGTGAACTGAGAGAAAATACGGCGGCTTTTCGCTTGCTCAAACCGGCGTCATTCTTTTAGGATCGTGTCAATCGTTTCGCAGTCCTTGTACACGAGCAAGTTGAAGGCGCCATCTGGTATTCCCTTCCCTACGTGACTAACTTTAGCACTTTCTGATATTGCAGGGTCAACTTTCATGCAAAGAGACAAAATGTCCTGAATGTATGACTTATACGATTCTGTGGACGATTGTTTTCGGCACGCGAGCTCCTGTGCGGCTAGGTGACGTCCGGTTTGCTTACTAAATAAGTCAGAAAGGTTCCGCTTGCAGAGGTTCCAGCCGATTTCATTTTGCAACATCGACGGCAGCTGTTTTCAATCCGCCTTCTAGTACATGATGGAAGCATCCAGTATGGCGGACACCGCGTGCCTCATGTTGTGTTTGCATATTTGTGGCATCATAGTACTATGATATCAGTTCTAGTATAAAGCTTTGAAGAGCAGTCCGTAGTCTGATCTGGTTGTAGGTTTTTGCACAGGGGCTACGGAGCTTGCTGACGCACAGGACATCTTGGACACAACACCTGGATTTCCGCCTATCACTTTAGTGCGCATTGTCTGAATACTGGTCTATATCGAAAGTTTTAGGCAGTTCGAACTGATTTCTCGTTAATTTGAGCATAATTATGGGGCGTGTGCCGCAGAAGTTACGCTGTAAATGTTCAATACATTCGAAGGCACGCCAAAACTCTACAAAATTCGACTTCTTATTCATAGTCCTAAATATTTATTTGTTCTTTGCGGTCACATCTATTTGCTCTCTCAGTACCCTGAATGTATCTTATGTCGTTGACTCGTTATTGTATTTTATTTTCAGCATTCGTAAATTGGAACCCGGTGTGCAGTGCGTGCAATAAATAGTGACTTACTTTTTCAATATGTAGCAGACCTTATACTGTGTTTTATATATATATCTGAATGCTCACTGCTGTTTTTCGCAAGAGCATCATTATCTTAAAAACTGAACAACATTATCTCATTGCGGCAACAATGCTTAGGAAACAACTGGAGTGTAACTAACACTACACATCTTGTGGCCCGAACGCGCCCACGTAAAAACTAAGCATTCCGAAGGCTGTAATATAAACACGCCTGCTAGGACAGTGCAAATCTATGAGTGTCTACTCTTGCCCAGGTAGCACAAAGTGGGCTATGAAGGCTGGGCCCTGGTGGGCCCGATGTAGGCAATGCAGGACAGCCCCGGTGGGCTCAATGTGGGTGCTGCAAGAGGGGCCGACGTAGGCCCGAAGCGGGCTGTCGACAAAGCCCCAATGGGCCCCACTAGGGGCCGATGCAGGCAGCCCTTGCGGGGCTGCCCACATTTTTCCGGCATTGTTAAAAGGGCACATCCCGCCAGCTCCCCGCGATGGTCCTACTTTGGACCGATTTGGGCAGCCGCTTTGGAGGAACATTTTTTTTTTAATTTCAGTTAGCCCCTCAGAAAATGACATAGGACCAATGCGGGTTCTATAGCGCTAGCCGCACTTGGGCTTGCCCACATTATTCTCATAGGGGTCCGACGCAGGAAGTTGATGGAAAGCCCTAGTGCAAGTTTTCCCAATTAATATTTATGCACATAATTAATTATTTATTTTATACATGTCCGCACTTTCTAAACAGCCACAATATTAAATTTTACAATAATTCATAACATTCATCTAGCCGAAATGACTTCATGTACATCTTGTTCAGGCTATGGAGATGTGTGTTCTGAACAGCAATATAGTGCTGCGAGTTGCAGGCCGTCCAAAGCAACCACATAAGAGGCAACAGCTAGCAATCAGTTTGTTTTATTATTTGTAGGGCAATTTGCATCAGCGCGAGAACTAAAGCCATGTAAATTTCTAATCGACTAAACATGGCAACAACTGTTATACAAATCATCTATAATAGTAATTTAGGGCCACATCTAATGCAAATAAAGGTTGGAAACAATGATTACGCAATAGCACGCACGCCTTATAGCCCCATTGCGGCCGATGTGGGACCTACAGCGGTTTTGTGTGGGCAGCCCCAATTGGGCTGGTTGTTGGTTTTGAACCTAAAGCCCACTTGCTTTTGCACGTGCCTTCAAATTCCCTACAAGGGAACAATTTTGGTATTATGCGGGCCCTCCCGCCTTCAAGCCAAATTACGGCCCATGTGGGATATAAAACAGTTTTATGTGGGCAGCCCCAATTGGGCTGGATGTTGTTTTTGAACCTAGAGCCCACCTGCTGTTGCACGGGCCTTCAAAGTCCCCACAAAGGACTGATTTTGGTACCATGCGGGCACATCCGCCTTCCAGCCCCATTACAGCCTATGTGGGACCTAAAGCGGTTTAGCTAAGGCTGCCTCATTTGGGCTTCATGAGGGCTTGCCCAAATTGAGCCCTTATGCATATTTCACCTGCCTTCAAGTTACCTACAAGGGGCCGATTGGGGCAGCATGCGGGTATGTCCGTTTTCTTGCCCCACTACAGCCGATGTTGGTCCCACAAAGATTTAATGAGGGCGGCCTCATTTCGGATCTATGAAGGCTTTCCCATAAAAAGCCCACATTTAGGTTGGATTGCCCTCTAATATCCGGCAAGGGACCCTTGTGGTCTGGATGCAGGAATGTGCTCTGAATTAGCCCAAGAAACGCCGCTATGGGACCCATGTAGGAGGAGCAGGGGCAAGCCCAAATGGGGCTTTCCCACTTTTGCCCCATCGGGGACCGATGCAGGTTTTATGATGGTTGCCCCAGCCCCACTTGCCTACATCGGACCTACTGGGGCCCCACATTCTGTGCTACCTGGGTGTATTCATAGGCTAAATTTAACCCGATAAGGATGCATTTAGATAAAGTAGCAAATACATCTCCAACAACTTCGAAAAACGTGCATGCAGAGCCTGGCTGCATTTGTCGTATATTTCTCGGCTCATTTCACTGTACACATAACATTTTAATGGACAAGCTCAGTGAGAGCAAATGGCGTAATAGCGAATAGCATTCGCACTTTACTGGTAGGCCAGCGTGTGAAACGAAATGATTAGGTAACGATAAAAGGTGACCCTAAATTGTTTGAAGCAATATTTTTATTGACGCAACTTCAGTGAAGTTCACAGGATATAAAGAGCTTCAGATTAAAATTTCATAACCTCTACCTTATACGCGCATATGTTTGCCTTATGAAACAGTCAAATTGATCCGCGATAGCTGGGAACTGTTTGCGAATTGAAGTTACTGTTGCTCCTTCGGTTACCATTGTGATATAATGTGGAATGCAAAATACATGCGAGGTAACATAAATTGGAGTATACAACATTTATTCATTTCACAGGGACACAGTACTACGAAGTGCGAGTTCGAAATTCGTCCATAACGACAAGTTCCAAAGAGGAATGCCTTCAAGAATTTCGTAAGATGCCGGGATCAAATTATACACTCTATTCTGATGACTGCCAGAATATATTCGACCTACCACTTGGTTGGTATGACCTGCCAATTTGGCCAGAGAAAAAAAAAGAAAGTTGAAAATGGTTTGGAAACAACAATAGCGTTTTCATCCAGATGAACGCTGAACATTCCGCCGCAAAACTTGCATGTTGACTTAACTTCTACAAAAAGCGGGTCTTTTACGCCTTTTATTTACTTTGTTTAATTTCGTTAGCCATGAAGGGCAGACGAGAGCTACACTGAACGACGGTTGGAACGAGAAGGATTGCCGTTGAAATAAAGCTTGCATGCATCTTTTCGTGCCTGTCTGAATTAGAGAAGCATGGAGCACCATAGCTAAAGTTCGTGAAACATATACATCTTAAACGCATTATTGTCAAGTCTAATCTCAACTTTTTGTAACACTGCACAGTATTTCCCTAATTTTCTAAGGGCAGGAGGTTATTTGCCTTTTTTGGCCCTTGATAATATTGCCGACCAAAAGTGTTGGGCCGAGCTTGGCCGCCTAGATGTGCCCAAGGCGGGGAACTGATATTTGCAAGCCACTGGGAGGTTAAACCTCTCCTCTGCTTTTGAAAATATTGTCACATGAGGCGGCGCAACGCATAAGGAAAGAAGAAGAATGCATACATTTAGTCAACACCCATGGCATCCAGCCGGATCCCGACAAAATTTGTGCTGTAAGGGATTTCCCTACACCGAAATCTAGCAGCGACGTGCGTAGCTTCCTCGGACTTTGCTCATATTTCCGGCGATTTGTACCAAACTGCGCAGAAATAGCCCGTCCGCTCACGCAGCTTCTTAAAAAAGAGGTCTCCTTTACCTGGGGCCACGAACAATCGGCCGCCTTCGTCGCTCTTATAGCCCACCTCACCGGTCCTCCAGTGTTGGCTCACTTCAATCCGTCAGCGCCCACAGAAGTACGCACCGGCTCAAGTGGTCATGGAATTGGTGCCGTTCTCGCACAACGTCAGCTGGGGGTACCCCGCGTCATCGCCTATGCCAGCCGACTCGTCTCTGCGGCCGAACAAAATTATTCCATCACTGAACCTGAGTGCTTAGCCCTATTTGGGCCATTGCAAAGTTCCGCCCCTACTTGTATGGGCGGCCATTCACAATAGTCACTGACCACCACGCACTGTGCTGGCTTTCTACACTCAAAGACCCTACTGGCCGCCTTGGACGTTGGGCCTTGCGCCTTCAGGAGTACAATTATTCAGTAGTTTATAAGTCTGGCCAGTTGCATCGAGACGCCGATTGCCTGTCCCGTCATCCAGTCGACCCGCCAAGCCAACCTGAATGTGACAATGACGCTTGCGTTCTCTCTATGTCTGATTTCTCCAACATTCGCCATGAGCAACGCCAGGACCCTCAGCTTCGCGAAATTATCAATCGCCTCAGCGCCGATCGCGATGACCCTTCCCTTCGTTTGTTTGTGCTCCACGACGGCACCTTATACCGGCACAATATGCGACCTGATGACCCCGACCTTCTAGTAGTAGTCCCTCAGCACCTACGCTTCACGACGTTCCTACAGCGGGTCATTTAGGCGTCTCTCGCACATACGACAGTGTCCGTCGTCGGTTCTTTTGGACAGGCCTATATCGCGCAGTCCGCCGTTACGTAGCTGCTTGTGACCGCTGTCAACGCCGGAAAAAGCCATCACTTTTACCAGCTGGACTTCTGCAGCCAATCGACATCCCCATAGACCCATTTTCTCGAGTGGGTCTGGATCTTCTAGGGCCTTTTCCACTGTCCGCATCGGGGAACAAATGGATTGCGGTGGCCACTGATTACACCACACGCTACGCGGTCACACGAGCAACCAATCAGTTGTGCAACTGATGTCGCTGCTTTCCTCCTCAACGACGTTATACTCGCCCATGGAGCTCCCCGCCAACTCCTCACCGACCGTGGCCGTTGCTTTCTAGGCTCGTATAGTCGACGAGATCCTACGGCTGTGCAACGTTCGTCATTCTTTCACGACTGCCTACCATCCACAGACGAACGGGCTCACCGAACGCCTTAACCGGCCACTGACTGACATGTTGTCTATGTACGTTTCTGATGACCACCGTGACTGGGACATAACGCTGCCATTTCTGACATTCGCTTACAATTCGTCGCGTCACGACACTACCTGCTACTCCCCCTTCTATCTTCTATACGGCCGTGAACCTCTGCTTCTTTTTGACAGTCTGCTCCCGTCTGTCACTACTGCCAGCTCATATGCTCCTGACGCCATAGCCCGAGCTGATGCTGCCCGCGTTGTTGCTCGCAACCGATTCGCAGCCTCTCAGCACTTCCAGAAACGTCGCTATGATTCCTGTCATCGCAACACCGAGTATTCTTGCGGCTCTCTCGTGCTGCTCTGGACTCCAGCTCGCCGCGTTGGCCTCTCGGAAAAACGTTTGCCCCGGTATACAGGACCCTACCGTATTTTACAAGTGACACCAGTGACATACCAAATTGCGCCCTTGCATCCCGTCCGCCATGCTTCTACACCACGCACCGAGACGGTCCATGTTGCACGCCTAAAACCGTACTACATGGACCCTGGTTTGGACGCTAGTACGCACCAGGACGGTGCTTTTCAGCCAGCGGGGTAGTGTCACATGAGGCGGTGAAAAGCATAAGGAAAGAAGAAGAACGCATACGCATAAGGAAAGAAGAGGAAGACTCTCGTGAGTTTTTTGACAGAAGACGACGTTTACAGCGTCGGCTGGTGCCTACAGAGAACGTCTGTTTGAAAGCCTTGTCTTCGGTGTCCGCCCTCTGCTACAAGCTGAACAACCCCGTAACAATATGTCCAACCAAAACTGTTGCCACAGCTTAGTCTCCGTACTAGACCAGAAGTCGGGGACTGAAACTGTTCATAGTATTGCCGATCGTCGGCAGTTGACCTTAAGCCAAGAGTACCGCCCATATATCGCCGACCAAGCCATCCTCAGGCCGGGGTTGGACCATGCATGGGCTGCGGTTTACCGTTGCGATGTCCAAATGTGGCCTGAAGCCGGCAGAATCGCCGCTAAGTCGGCGGTATTCGGTGGCCCGAGCATTACCCATACATCACCAGAGGTTTGCCACTGCATTGCTCATCGCTTACCCATGCATCGCCCGCATTCTATCGTGCATAACATTTGTTGAAGGGCGAGCCTTCTTAGAGCTGCAGTTTTCGATTGAAACGGCCTCAGAGATCACATTTGTAGAGTTTGCAATATATAAGTAATGGTGTTCCAGAACTTATCATTTAAGAGCAAAAATAAAGGTCATTTTTTCAAGCTGCTATCGTGTTATCCAACATTGTATGATGGTATTTCTACTTTTCTGTGATCAGTATTAACATTTAATACGTTTTGTACAAACGTGTTATTCATGCTCCTGTCATTAACCCTATCTATGTAATCCCCCCTTACACAATGCTCCGTCCATAGAGCCTGTGAGGTGCTATCAATAAATACATATAAATGGTTTCTTCGGATAGGTGCAAAAACCCATGCGTACATGCATCATAATAAAGCGCCTCAGAAATATTGCTTGCAGGAATATTTTAATGCAAGACATTCATAGAGGTAGACTTTGCGAGTCATCATTATCATCTTCAAACTGAGTACACCCACTGCAGGGCGAAGACATCTCCCATATTCCTCAAATTAACTCAGTCCTGTGCTAGCTGCATCCTCATGACCCCCTTCAACTTCTTAACCTCATCCACCCACCTACGTTTAGCCGTCTTCAACTGAAGTAAAATCCACCTCGTTAGCTTCCATATTTCAGCCCCTTATGTGAGTACAGGTAAGATGCAACTGGTGTATACGTACATTTCGAGAGATATCGGTAAGCTGCTAGTCATAATCTGCGAGTGCTTGCCGAATTCGCTCCATCCTAATAATACTAACCTGTTATTTCCCTTTCGTGGTCGAAGAGCTGCGGTTTCTACTTTTCCTAAGTAGAGACAATCGCCTACTGCCTCCTGTGCTTCGCTACCTAACACAAACTACTGTTCCTTCCCGAAGCTGAAGAAAATTACCTTAGTCTTCTGCATATTGATTTTGAACCTTACCATTTACTTTTTCAAGACAAATGTAAATGTTTTATCTGGCGCCAATAATTTACGAATAAAATTTCCCCCGTTCATCTGTCTCACGATATCACGCTCTATGACTAAGCTCAAATGTAAATCTCCCGCTTAGTTCATACAGATACGCTTCTAACCACGTGTTCAAAAAGAATGTGCAAGAAATAAAATCAAGCAAACAAAAGCCTATATTCACATACGCTACGACAGGTGAACCAGTATTATCTATGCCGACAAAGTAGCTCAAAAACGCGAAGCAGAACGTACAGTATCAACTCCTTCGGTTGCAACTGTCGACTTTTTTTTTCTGTATATAAGACAGAATGAAATCAACACGACACATTTATTGTATGCATAATATTGCGAACGATACAGCATGCTTTCAGTATTCCAATAAATTTGCTAAAACTCCTCTCACATTGTAAAATAGAAACCTATTCTTCCTCCCCCTTCCTTCCTTCATTTATCACCACCGCGAACTCGCCAATACAGCAGTGCCGTCGCATCTGTTCTAGCGGCAGAAGCAGAGGACAACCGTCTCTTAGGTTGGCATGTGCTTGGGGCGGCATTTACAAGAGCTTTCGCGTTTGTATTAGGTCGTACATGTCCGACTGTGGCCTGAGCTGTGTCCCAGAAAACTAGTGCTCTTACATAGAAGTTGAAGTGAAAGCTTTTTGTACGCTTCATTAGAACCGATATTTCACGGATGCTATAAAGGGCATTGATCGACATAAGCTAGAAACACCTAATTTTGTGACCGTCCAGGAAAGCTTCATTGCGTTTTTCAATGTGGCGTTTAGCACTCATAGAGAGAGCGACTTGGCATTTTGCTTAGGGCTAGACAGGACAACTTCCGCGGATACGAGATTGGAAGGCACATAAGTGCGCCTGCGTGCTGTGCTAAGGCAGCGCTTCTTCATTCACCACAGTGCTGCAGAATGAGGAAACCGGACTGGCCACTAGTGAAGTGATTCGTGAAAGGCAAAAAAATGAAGAAGCATGTCATATATTGGGCACATATATACATCTTTGGCGCCATGTTTTGCAATGCTGACTTGTAAAATAAAATTTTTGAACAAATCTAGAGCTGTGTTCCAACAAATGTGCATCCTAAAACGAGAAAAGCAGCCCTCTTTTACAAATACTGGCTTATAGCTCCTTGATACCTTGCGGCAGCATAATAAGCGGTAGGCATTTAAAAGAAAATAAATTGGTGTATTTTTTTTGTACGCAAGCTTGCCATAGCTAATTACATTTCTGGACTACATGGAATTTAGCAGAACGCATGTTGGTCTTGAAGCAAGCATTGAGTGACATAGCAAAAACATTTCCGGTTTTACGGGGGCTTTTAAGCTAGCGTTTGTGTTTATGACGAACATTCCGCTTAAAAAAAATTCTATTGGCATATTACCTAGTGACGATACCTTTTTAATACAACCAAACAATCCCTCCAAGGCATCCTGAAGCCGCAACGTCGATGTGAAGCAACTAAGCCTGTCCGCATGTCGCGCGGATTACTTGTTTTCATCCAAATTTATTTAAATCTTATTTTGCAGCAGGTAGTCAAATAAATATACCTTTAACTCATATGGACACTTGAGATTGCAGTCTTGTGTTGGGCCCGTGCAATATGTGGAAAAAAGAAAGTAGCGAGGAAAACACCGAGGGACGTTATGAAAAATCAAATGTATACAGTCGTTAGGCACATAATGAAACAAAAAATAAAAGCAAGGTGCACATCGGACCACACTAATATAAAATCAGATGTCTTGCTGGGAAAAATTATACAATAAATAAATGGCATCTCATACTGGACAAGTTTGTAGAACTTTGAAGTTAAGAGATAAAAATATAGCTGTTTATAAATTTACAAGGAGATTATTCCAAATTGAGGCAGTAGCATAGAGGTGCTTTTACCATGCAGCTTATTAATAATTTGAACGTTATAATAAAAGCTGTAATGATGTCTTGTTTCATGAGATGAGTGTATGAGAGCAGAAGAGTGCTTATATGTGTGTTATAAAATATTAATTGAATATTTGTGTAAGAACTCATTATAATTTATAATCTCTGCTAGCAAAGATCGAAATTATACTGAATCCATTTAAGGGTCGAACGAATCTCTCCATGGGCTTACTGTATAAAATAAAGCCCAAAGCTATTTTTGTAAGGTGAAAATATCATTTATGTTGGTGGCATATGTGAGTCTCTAGGACTCAGAACTGTAATAACTTTGACAATGGAAGCGGCAATAACAAAAAGCTCTTAGTGTATCAACTGAAAATTTTCTAGTATCTATCAGTAGGGCGCAATCATGTCTTAGCTTGCAGGCTAAATTAGCTTTGTGGGAATGAAATGAAATGTCAAGTGAACAGGCTTATCTAGACATGCGTATTGATTGACTCTTTCTTGGAAATCATAACCAATCTTAACTTTCGAGTCCTGAACTTGCCCAAGTAGCAAAAATTGGATCACGATATGGACCCATACTGGTCCCATGGAGCAGCCCATACGAATGCCATGCGGGATTTGCAAATATGGTCCAGAGGGGTCACGAGTGGGCTGCTCAATTTTGCCACGCCCTGTTCCGATTCATATACGGGTGGGCAGTCCGACTCAGCGGAACGTGGGCAGCATCACAAGTCATTATTAGACCCACTTTTGTGCAGGCGGGTGCCCCAAATTGCGCAATGCTTTAATGCTCATGTCGATTAATGCCTTTCATATCCGAATACTACCGGTGCGGTCTTCCCAGCGGCCAGCCCATTTTGGGCTGTTGCTATCATGCAAAGTGTTGCTGTTAAAAGATGAAGTCATTTTCGGCTCTGCTCAGAACCCTTTATTAACCAAGTGCACATTTAGCACCATGTCTTTACCCGGTAATCTATACTTAGTAAAATGACAGAAAGTTATTCTCAACACTATTTTATCTCGTCTGGCCCACAATTCCCAGGGACGATTCGGAGGTAGCTCAGTACATACTGGTAAAGCGTAACAGTTGCTGCTGTATATTTCTGGCAATACTGTCCGATTAACGTAGTTGCCAGAGTCAAAAAGCAGTCTTTAGCAGCGGCATAAATATGTTATGAAAACTGTACACAGGAGGCAATTTCAGTCGCGTATAATATGATTAATATAAATAAACTCACACAATTAAATGCAGGATAGAGAAGCTTTGGAAGTGTTAAGAGCGGCTATGGACAATTTTGGGCAAACTGCGGCCTTCCAAGGGCAGCCCGAATTGGGGTCACCTTAATGTTTACCGAGAGCTACACTGGTTATTAGTCCAGTATTTCGTGGTCGCCGGGACAGGCGAATTGTGGCAGCGCGGCTACCATGGCAACCGGAAAAGAGCAGCAGGTACGGTGTGCGCTTTGTTGTCACCACGGCCACGCACCCGCTCCGCCGTCGAAACCGCGCGTCACGTCCTGCGAATGGTCAGTTGCTCTCGTACTTCGACACCATGGTAATAAGAAAGACCTCAAAGGTGCGTCGCGCGCTTGTTAGGCTACCAAGGGTACTATAGCAATAACTTATGAAACCTGCACAGAGAGGAGAATTGCGGAACGACAACAAGAAATTCACAGTAAGCTGCAAGGCTGGCCGAGACGCTAAACATTGCCCCTTCTCGGCAGGACCAAATATGAACCCTTATTTTGAATATTTGTATGTATGCAACCGCGGAAATCATGTAAAGCTATTTTTCACGCGCCAACCCGTCAGCAATAGCTCATCGAGAAAGTCCATGCAACTAATGATGGTTAATGCACACAGTAACCGAAACTAGCAACAAAAGTAACAGGCCGATGGCTGCGCACAATGTCAAGGACGCCCTCAAAGAATAAATGCTACTTGCTGAAAGTCTGAGTCAAAACGTGACTACTCGAGACGCAGTTCGAGCAGTGCATGCCATCACTTGCCGCAACGGGACCTCTCTGCGGAGAAGTGCTGACGCGGCACCATCCGAGTATTGCACTACACAAGCTTACTGTAAACACCACAACGACGTGCGACTACATCTGACACATCGCAAACCACTATCACGTTTCCATACAGGCGCTTGCAAATGAAAGACGTAGACAAGACTATTCAATCAAGACACCGCTGCCTTCTCGCGCCGAAGCCCATCGCGTTCTGGAAAGTTTCAACGGGATCCCAATTGCAGAAGACAGCCGCTAAAATAAGTTGCTCTATAAGTACTGCACAATAACTATACCGCGTTGTATTTAAGTATTTAGCCACTCGCGGTAACATAAGAACGTGAAGATGTTATTTTATTTTTATTTTTTACTCAGGAGTTCCAATGTTTACACGTCAATGCGAAGATATCCTTCCAAGCGATTGATGTTACTAGCAATCGATTTCCTCAACCTTTTTGTTCCAAGGAACGCAACTGTGCGATGGACCTTCTCTGTGCCTGGCGGTAGGTATCCAATGTCTGTGCAGGCATCTGCGGAAAACGTTCATTATTAAGACGATCAGAATCGTTGATAGGCTCCTTCGACGGCAATAACGAGATATGTGACCGGTCATGGCACATCTTTAACACTTGTTGAAAGCGCCACGGGTCAGGTTAAACGTGGGTGCAAACTTATTCTGGATGGTAATTGTAGTCAGCCTGTTTTGCTGGCAGGCCATCCCACCTGAGTATATGATCCTTTGCCCACCGTGGCTGGGAAGAGACGAAATCGTCATATTGTCCTTTAGTGGTAACAATACCTTTGACGACTAACGAGGATGCTTACAACTCACTGGAATAAATTCTTTATTTGGATTGACTTGCTCCCGCAGAACTAAACAATCGACATCGGCGATATTAACAAGCGCGGTCGGTTATCGTCGATCTACGATTGCCCGTCACATCCGCCAAAGCTCAATTTCAAGGCGGCGAAGAAACCTCTAGATAAAGTTGCAGGCGGTAACTAGCATAAACTGGAACATTGTAGAAGCATGCGCGCGAGGCCGGAATCTAGATACATCTCGATGCATCTTCCCAATGTAGCGAATGGCAAATCACCGTCTAGCGAGCACAATAAATGAAGGCAGAATCAATCCGTGCGCTAAAATTACAGTGATAAGGCCGCAGCCAGTGACTGCTGAAAAAGAAAGAATAGTTACTTGAATTGTTCGCAGCATCACTCCCCCATCAAAAAGGCATCGGCTTGATGCTTACAAAAATAAACGCAGAAAGGTAAACAAAAACAATTACAGCCTTTAGCACGACTAATAAGTCTTCAGGCGCACAACAAGTATGATGTCTGGGTGCTCCCGGCGCCTCTGGGAGATGGTCGTGCTGTCAAGGATAACCTCATATTTAAATTGTCCGCTGCACCGAATGGCTTTATGGAAAGATAGAAAGCCGCATCAGTCTTTCACTCAGTCCGCTACAGCGTATCAGCGTCCAAATCCAAACTTGGTCTCCCGGCTTCTACTCCGTATTGCGTCATCACAAGTTCTATTGTCGGGCATCGGTGCGTTGCAAGTATTAATTTCGCACCCAGAAACGTCGTGGGGCTTCTTCTGCGTATTGTATGTAGTCTGAGACGTCAAGATTGTCCTCGTTTTTTATGTGCGGCAACATAGCGTCGCGTGTGGTCAAAGGCTCCTGCCATACAAAGTGATAAAGGGCTCAACCTGGTTGTCTCTTGGACGGCGATGTTATAGGCGATGATTGTGTAGGGAAGGACGGTGCCCCATGTCTTGTAAGTTCTTTTGTCCAAGGGTGCTAGGCGGTCGTCCTCCGGTTTCTTGACAGGTTGTACTTCAAGGTGACTTGAATGAGTTCCGCTGTAAATAATGTTCTACTGTCGGTGATAAGGAATTCGGGGCGCCGTCTCTCACATGATTGCGCTCGACAAAAATCTTGGCTTCTTCTTCCTCGGTACTATTAGGCAGCGCTTTTTCTTCATCGTAGTGGGTAAGATAATCGATGGCCACGATTACTCACTTGTCACCTGCACATGAAGCCGGAAAGGCGCCGAAGAGATCCATTCCAATTGCATCAAAAGCTAGGTTGTAGGTGGTATTAGGTTCAGTAGCCCAGAAACTCTGATCGGAGACTGTTACATCGCTAACACGGCACGTTTTCACGTATTGTGCAACGTCAGCAGGTAAGGCGGCTAATAATGCTTCTTTCAAACTCTATCCTGATCCTCACTGCGTTAACTGTGCAGTAAGGATCTGCCAGCTGCAGGGATGGGAAGTCCAGCGGAGCCACAGTGAAGGGTGCAACATTCAGATGAGCAGCAGAAGGCTGCCTGGCATCCTTCTGTTGCACGAAACAAGGAACCGCGAGATAGGGCATCTGTATAGAGATGTTTTCGGCCTTATTTTATACGTGATGGCGAAGGTTTACTTTTGAAGACGTAGTATCCAGTGATCCAGAAGACAGAAAAGTTTATTCAGTGAAGACAGCCAACAGAGTGCGTGATGATCTGTTACGATGGTAAAGTGGTTGCCATACAAATGCGGTCTTAATGTTTTGTCGACCAAACAACGCTACACACTTCTACGTAATAGTGCAAGGTTCAGCTGCAGTACGTTTAACGCTCACGGTTGCGGTTACTGCTGCAATGGCCAAAGTTCTTCGCTACGACTACATAACACATTTTAAGCCTGAACTCCACTCTCAGTTTTGTGTGCATTAATACAAGGAATCTTTTAGAACCAGTTCCGCAGCAGTCGAAGAGGTGAGGTGGGTTGTCTTTAGCTTTATCAAGACGGACGTTGTCGGTGCTACCACTGACCCCACGGAGCTGGCTGATGTAACTGAGCCATCTGTATACCCACGTATTCGGCGATTGTGCTTAGAACGAAGGTGATCCAACGTCATTTGTTGTAAGGCAGGCATTGGTACCCCAGCTTTCCTCTCCGTGCCAGAAATTGAAAGGTAAATATGAGGTTCATGTAGGCTCCATATGGGTGCGAACGGTCTTGAAGCAGGGGTGAACTGCAAGGGAAGATTAGTGCGGTGAACCTCAATGTTTTTGGAAAAGGCAGTACATGGCTTGGTTGCTGAGAGATTTGAAAAGGGGTGATTGGGAACTCGTGCAAGGTGTTTAATGTTTGTTCTTAAGGTCTTGATAACAACATAGGGAGTAACAAGATGTTCCCCGGCTAGAAGAACAGTTGCTACCGTTGAGGTGCATTTAGGCGAACCGAGGCAGATGCGGAGAGCTAGAGCTTGCATACTTTGGAGAGTCTGAATGTTCGTCTTCTTGATGTTGTTGAATATTGGAAGGCTGTACCGCATGTACCTCATAAATATTGATCGATAAAGTTGTAGCATCGAGTGCACCGGTGCGCCCCATGACTTCCCCTTGAGGAAAGTGAGAACATGGGCAAAGGCAAGTAGTCTCGTTTTCATGTCATTCAAATGTGGGCTCCACGAGAGATTCCTGTCGATCACAACTCCCAGGAAGCGTTGGCTTTTTTTTTATAGGGAATGGCTTCCCCGTTTATAGATATGGTGTTTTGTGAATTTGGTTTGCGTGTGAAGGCCACAAGAGAGCATTTTTCACTTGAAATGTTAAAGTCCTGTAGGTAAGGCGTCACAATTGATGCTGCCGTTTGACGTCTCGCACGGACTTGGCGATGAGTCACACTTGACGCCCAAATGCAGATATCACCGGTATAGATGGACATCTGAACAGATTGTGGCAGCAAATCGACCAGGCCGATGAGAGCAAGGTTTAACAGGGTTGGTCCGTCCTGAGTCTGGATAAAAAGGGACCTCTCTATAAATAGCTGCGTATCCAGCTGCGCATATACGATCTCCAATCCATAAGGTTTGCGATGCTTGCATAATAGCCTGATGTGTTACATTATTATGAGTGGCGTTAATGTGCAAAAACAACGCCCTAGACAATCTTTTTAAATTTTGTTTTTCACCTGTACGGATGCAACCAAGTCAACGACGTTGTCGATAGACGAACAGCACCGTCGAAAACCGGACATAAAGCCTGGCTACACCTGGCATCTCTCCAAGTACCACTCAATTTGCGTAAGCAGCATTTGTTCCATATATTTGCCGACACAGCTGACAAGTGCTATCGGGCGATATGATGAAAGCTCGAAGGGGAATTGCCCGGGTTTCAGCAGTGGAATGAGCCGGATGGTCTTCCAGTCATTGGGAACTGCGCCATCGCATCATAAATTAGTGCAAAGGACACAAACACACACAGCGACGTGAGAAAGACTAATAACAAAGCGCTTTGATGTCTCTATCCTTCCCGTCCCTGTCTTTTTATGCTTCAGGTCACGGCAAAATGAGTAAACTCCATCTACCACTAAGGTTGAAAGTTCGACGAGTTGAATCTTGTTCATTTTGAAGGTAGTCCAAAAAGCGAGGACCAAGGAGATTTTGCGCTACCTTCAAAATGAGCAAAATCCACCAACTACACCAAGGAACAGCCTCGCGCTTCATTACGCTTACGCGGCAACAATGCAGTACTCACATTACGTACCAAAGCTTGGTGATGAAAAACAGTTTACATATAGTACGCTCTGGCGAAAATCTATAGATTGCCGCCTTCTCACTTCTCTGTTCTCTCCCACCTCTTGTCTGTCCTTTACAATGTGCTCAATTTGTCTGTAGCCATCAAACTCGACGCTTTCTACTTGATTGGTACTTCCCCTTGTCACATAGGTAACGCGGTCAGGCATCGATGCCAACCATCTATGCCAGAGACTAAGCTACTTCGCTCAGTTCACCTCGCTATTGATAACATCAGAGAAGCCACGAACACAGTTGGCAGCCTTACGTATGCAGTCTATGTCAACCATAAAAACAGCAACATTGTCTGCATGCGCCAGTTGCTTCAATTTGGCTGCCTGTATCTTATACACAATCATACTTTACGGGTGGAAACCACAGAGTAGCCGAAAATATATAACATCACACAACAATACGTGAGCAGCTCTGAACAATGTCAGCGCCTCAAGTCTCGCACTACTCCCCCTGCCGGTCTTCTGCGACCGCTAAAGCCACTATCGGAGCCTTTTGAAAAAGTTGGTATTGAATTGCTTCGCCCATTTCCCAAGTCTTCAGAAGGACACTTCCGGATTAGTGTCTATATTATATGATTTGCCAATATATATGGAGACTGGAGCGCTCTTATGCGCCAAGGCAAGGATGTGTCATCAATAATGCTGTACTGGATTTTTCTGCGTCATGGTGCCCCCTGTGTTATCATCAGCGACTGAGGACGGCAGTTCACTGCCAACATTTTCGAGGAATTACTTCGGCGGTGCGGCTCCGACTATCGCCACTATACACCTTACCAGCCACAAACAAATGGTCTTCCTGAGCTCACACACCGAAATCTGGAGCCTATACAACACCGCGACAACCGCAACGATGGGGCCTATACAACAATTCAGACAAAGGGAGCCAACAGAAGCGGATCTGACTCTGCTAAACATAGATGGCCACAACAAGCTCAGCCAGACAAATGTATCCTTCGCTACATATATCTTGGCATAGCAGAGCTAAGCCACTGCCAATTATTTTGAAGACGGTTGGCGTGATGTAGCAATTTCACTTGCCTTAGATGAGCCGGTGCCACGGAGGTTTTGGCCTTCACGCAAGATGCATTAAGGAGCGCAAGGGACCTTTAATGAAATTTTGTGTTCGACATCTCCGCAGGCTTGGCCTTGCGTCGAGAACAGAGAACATGTCGGTGTCCAGGTTGTCCTCAGTTGGTGCAGGCTTTCGTTACTCGGAGCTCAGGTCATCCGGCTCTGAGCTTCACACAATCACCGCGTTGAATCGGTCCAGTTCGGCGTGCATTACCTCTCTGCTTGTCAGGAGTTGCTTCAACGAAGCCGTCCAATGCAGTTTAAACTCCTGGCCTCAGCTGCCATTGTTCTAAACGGGATCCCAGGCTTTATCATAAAATAAACGTTCGCTTTTTTATGACGTTGGGTGGATTATTTTAGAACTGCAGAATAGGTGTATTTTACGACTGTAATGCACAAAGAGGCACTAACTGCTCGCAGCTCCGAAGACTCATACTGTTTGCCTTTCGGCTTGATGAGAGAGCCGCTTGAGCTTGTCTACCCCCTGGTCCACACATCCTCATAACATGTGCACGGAGCCGTCTCACGCAAGGTAAATGAGCTATGCTAGCCTGTTTCCTAGAGAGGCCAAAGCAGCCTTTCTTCTGAGCTACTTTTTCGGCTAAGTTGCTTTGCCGTAAAGATGGCGGCAGCGCAAGCGGCACGACTATTCGTTAACAACGGCGCAACGAATCTGACGAAATTTTTGTCGTTACTTGTGAACGTGAGCGTTTTTGCATAAAACTTGGTCAACTGTGACCTTACATTGGAATATTATTGTTTAGCATTACTTGTAAATAATAAAATCGAAGCAGGAAGATATTGTTCTATGTTATATGCTAAAATAAAAGCATGTTGAAATACTGCATGTAATCATTTTTGTGTTGTCTATTTCGGTTTTATCTGATGTGCGTTTGTTTCTGCACGTCATCCACTGAATTCATGCGAAAGCAGGTTTTATTTAATGATTAGCTTGGAAAGAATTTGATTGCACATTGGAGTGAATATTGTCATCCTCAAACGTTTGCATCTGCACCGCTGCATCATATGCCTAGTTAAATACGCCGTACTCATATGTCATCTGGACGAATTTATTAAAGTCCGTAAGGATAACGTCGGACGAATTTTCAGAAGGTGTGATAGAAGCCGCAATGCTTTCGCATTTCCGCACGTAAAAAGAACCGAGTACACTTTTCAAACTTTTTTCTTCATTACCAGTGCTAGGTTTTTGAAATTGAATGTGAAATATATTATTGTTGTGTGTGTTTGAGTGCATGAACAAAAGATGTTTTGCGTGAATGTGTAGTTGCATTTAATATGTAATGACACTTACAAATTCAAAATTGGCTTTCCTCCAAAGCGAAGGATTCTGCATTCCACACCAAAGCTCGCTCCTTAACTACATTTGTGAGGGGTGAACCTCGGTCTGCTCAACACGACTTGAAGAAGTTAAAAATGACGCAGGCATTTAGATATTACCAAGCGTGCAGTTTACGATTCAATAATTATTTCACTGATACCTGAGTTGTTTGAAGACTATTTTCATTTAAAAGGCGACAATGTAGTATAATAAGTCATTCAGAATCCGTAGAGCCAAAGTTGTCGCAACTGAATTGGTATTTGGGGCGCTGCTTGAATTTGGTACGATTCGGTATGTTTGGCCATTAATGAAGCATGTTCTAAATTTTTGAATATTTTTATTTATCTCCATACGAGAAGGTATTCCTGCACTGTACGCCGCATTTTCTCTCTTTCTAAATGATTAAACATTTGTTAGGCAGCTAATACGAATTAGCTGCCTAACAATTAGCCTAGAATTAGAAAGCAACCCAGACCTTTCGCTTCCATGAAACCTTGACGCCTTAAAACAAGCCTCTGTTCTGGCTTACACGCGGCAAAGTGGAGCAGACGGGCTTCAAATTCACGTTGTAGAGAGGCGGCGAAATCTGTGTTCGCAGAAGGCCTGGAAAAGGAGAGATACACATTGAAACAGAAAGTGATCTTGGAAAATATTGTACCACAGTTTTGAGGGTTTTTGGAGGATAACTGGTTTAAGACAATCCAATATGAGTTTTACTGATGTTCGCTTTATCGACGAACGCACAAACGTTCTGACCGAGTCTGTGAATAACTATTTTTCTGTGCTTCACCTAAATGAATGTAGCCTACGTCCAAAGAATAACGAGGTTTGGTAACTTCGTATAGTTCTATCACGGTTGATGTGCCAAAAATGAAACCCTTAGAGAGGTTCATAAAATATTAGCTCTAACACTTAACAAGCGGGGCTTCACGCAAATCTCAATTGTATTTGTTTACCTCTAAACGCAAGCCAGTTATGTTTACGAACGAAGCGTGTGACGTAACGTGGAGGCCCTGTGGTTTCTTAACATCGGTTGATGCAACAACGAAAAGGCAACTGCTTCGCTTATCTAGGCCTGAGGTGCTGTGGATGAAAATGATACGATAGCAGCGACTAACCATTTGCCTTGCACCTGAAGAAATATAAGAAATAGTCATTGAACTTGTTTCTAATCTTCATGTCATTGCTGATTTTTTCTAAAATGTCTATCCCAAAAACGGCGTAATTTCCCCCATTCAAATACAGCCATATTTGGCCGTAGTTATCTATGAACGTCAGGAATGTATATAAAAAGAAACGAGGTTTATAAATTCGCGTCTTTTCCTTCAACGAGTGACGTGTTTGTCTTCTTTTCTTATAACGTCATTTGGTTTTGCTTTTTTTAGATGACTCTTATCGGGCGTCATACATATTTATTTCCTGTTCTTTTGCTTCTATTCGTGTTTTCGTCTCAGTTTCTTTTTTTACGAAGTTCTACGGCCGGTAGTTACGCGATTTTAGTGAAAAAAATAAACATTTCCTTTCAAAGCTTCACCAAATAGATGGCTGAAATGCAATGCAGCAAGAGCAGAAGCAATAAAACTACGGTATATGCATTGGCTGCGGCTGAAAGCTGTGAATGTGTGAGATGCCGGTCCCAATGCTTTTTTGGCTCCTGGATCCCTGGATCAATGGATCAACCACCACTACCACACCATAGTAAAGCTATCTAAACCCACCAGCTGTTATTCCTTCCCCATGCTAAATAAAAGTACACCACCTCAAAACACAGGACGAAGAAGGTTAACCTTTCTTTGATGAAGTATCTTATGATGTATCAACTTGCTCACGCCTGCATCTTGCACAGTTAACTTTTCTCGCGCTGCGTCGACACCATAAACAGCACACAGGTTCAACAACGAACCCTGTCGCATTGCAAATATATCGTTATAACGAAGCACTGCCGCTACATGTCCACCAACTAAAGGAGACGTCTGTTGCCTACATTTCGCGCGTCTATAATAATTACCTATGGCAATTTTGTCTATTGTTTACATTTGTCAGTATTTTGAAATTATTTGTTTAATATTAAGCAATTTTCTAAGGTTTCGTATTGTCAATTTCAAGCATAGTCAGCCGCCTATCAGATTCAGCTACTGTTGCGTAAGACTGCTACATGACCAGTGGAAGTATTAAAAACTGCAGGACGGAGAAACAAGCAGAAGTCCAAAGAAACGCGGTCCAATGGTCTCGTCGGGAAGAATGCCATCAGCTTCTTCATTTTGCCTCTTCCCGTGGGCATGTTCTGTGTACATGTTTCATGTTCGTATAAACTTATTATTATTATACTAAAGACTAAATTAAATCTCGTAATTTGAGGCAGTGGTGGTAAGATTTCGATAGAATAAATATTGTGTACTTGCTGAGAAAGGCTGTTTTGTGGGCCTCCATTCAGATCTGCGTAAATATCCTTAAATATCATTATGCGTAGCTTTCTTGCATTTCTCCAGTCGCTTGAATATCGTTGTGCCGTCTTATACGCAGATGGCGTTTAGAGCTATTCTTTCAGCCTAAGCACAATGCACTGACTAGCAGGCATTCATGAGAAAACAAACAGGGCAAACAAACATGCCTACATAACACGAGAAAAGGCCGTTCAGAGGAAAACGTTTTATTCCAGATTTCAGCTCCCATTATTTATACAAAGTGCGGTATTTGAGCACAGCGTGCGGTATTGATTGCGAATGGACATAGCACAAGGAGTTGTAAATTATTTTTTTAGCTGCATTCTTTGAATATTAAAATCCTCCCAAAAGAACAATGGTTCTGGGCATAAGAATGCAAAGATGTGGAACAAATTTTTCTAGGCGCATTTGGAGTGTCATATTTTTTCTTGTTCTTCCGCATTGCAGAATAGGTGACACAGTGCAGTGAAACTACAAAAAATGTCTGTGTGGCTGCGTTGATAGTGTCGGCCTCACCCTCATGCTTTTGACGTACACTGACTATAAGGCTCAGTTCCCACAGAATTGCTTCGTCAACAGTTGCAGTATATATATCATGCATTGTGTACATAGGTGGATTCACAGAAAACTTTTATTGTGCATATTTGTGCGCATGAATAGCGACGTTTCATTTCAGGCATTTGTTTTTTCGCCGTTGTCGTGATGGCCGCCCACACCAGCCATCATGCAATTTCCCGGTCGGACGTTTGACCGCACAGCCTCTGAGTTTTCGGCCGTTCAGTTTATGATCGCTTGTAGTTCTGGACGCCACCTGTCGACAGAAATCCAATAGAGAATTATGATTTATGAATACATTTTAAAGGTAACCAATTTGAATCAAAAACATCTTTCTATGAATATAAATCGTCGGCATACAGTGTTGCAGCGGTTCAAGGGTACCTCCACTAATTAAAGGAAAATTCACCGAAGTCCGAAAATTACTGAGTAATGATTATTATGTTGCAGTGGTATGACGTCACTCTGCCAAGGTGCTTATTCTTTCTCTAAAGATTGAGGAAGGTGTACCTATTTCATTAGTGTCATGTGGATGTTTCGTCGGACTCTTTACTTCAACAATAAGAAGACTTCTAATGATTCAGTAATTAGTATATGCAGAGAAAGAAGCGCATTGCAGTCATAAAAAAAGTTCCTTCCTTTCGGGTTACAGGTATACCTTGCGAGATATAGTATTCTCACAATGGTTGGTACCTGAAGGCTTTTAGGTGGAAGAACTATATTTAGAATCTGCAGCCCACAAGAAATCATCTTTTTTTCCTTATGATTCTGGATCTCAGTGTCTTTAATGCACTTTTTGAAGAGAGGGTTTAAATTAGAACGTACGTGCTGTTTTACCCCGCTCCAGATAGGGGGGGGGGAGGGGGGCGATAAAGTGCAGGACCACGTTGCTATTCTAAGAAACTTTTCAAAAGAGGCTTACAATTAAGGGGTATGGTTAGGTTTGGTCGAATATCTGTGAGATTAGAGCGATAAACATTCCTTCATTTTTCCGGCCCACCAAAAACCATTCTTGCGGCGACGTCATATTGTGCACAATCTCCTTATACTAGAACTCGTGGTTGAATTCATTATGAGCGCGACAAGGACTAAAATCTAATTCTTCATTTTGTTTAACACTGTGTAAATCCCATAAGAACCATAGAATGAAGCGTGATTTTCGGCAGTTGTTTTCAAGCAATTTTTATCCCTTTTTTCGACATATTCTTCGTGGTACAGCAGAAATTCTTCGTGTTGAGAAATTAAACGAAAATGGCTGCTAATCTTGGAAATTCAAAAATTATGTTTCAGGTAAAAATTACATTCAGAGTATTCGATGGAAGATGTGTTAAAAATATGAACACATAAAAATGTGAAATAATATACAGGCAACAAGTCTCTGAACATCCTGGCTGCACACTATTTCAATTTCTTTTCTAAAACATACTGGAGGCATTGAAGTACTGTAAAATATATTAATCAAGAATGCAGATTTCATGCAGTGTAAAGTGTTTGAAATTTCTCACATTAGTTGCTTAGAAAATGTTTATAATTGGATCACTGATCAGTGTAAAACAGTATCAAAACGCGATGCATGTGTGAATACCCAACCGGAGGAATGAATTTTATCTTCTACCCATCAAAGTTTTCATTGCACATATGTTTCAGTTCATGGTGATAATAAAGGGTAGTGTGATTGTGACAGGTACTCTAAGGTTCTAAATACCATTTTTTAGTATCTAGAGAAACTGAGAGGAGTTTGACTTTGCTGGTTTTTATTTTTGACACAGATAAAAGCAGTCACCGCAAGACATTTCACGTCTGGCTATTTGCTTCACAATAATTCATTTAGTCCATCTCAAAATCTACTTGGATATTGTGAAGGACCATTAGTGATTTTCCCCATCGTGTAACGCGCCCAGAATAAGACCATTTTTCTACCCTGAATGCTATATACTTCTTTTTGTATGAAAGCCAGTGCTTATTCGCTCTCCGGAGTGCGTGCTTACCAACCAACCGGACGTAGATATTTGTACCGATCTTCAAAATATATCAGCTCATGTACTAGGCCTCAGCCAGGCGCGAAATTGGGCACCTATGCAGAGACTACTCAAGGTAATTTAACCAAGCTTTTAAAAACGACCGCCTGTTCTAAAGCATGAAAATTAACACACGGTTTTTTGCGTTCACTCCTCCAAGTACATGCTATTATCATTAAATGACTAAACATTTTCATTATCCTACGAAACACAACTCTTATCCAGAAATCTCTCGTTCTTGTTCATAAGCAGATCAGAGCAATGTTTGCTTCAAGGTACCACCATTTATTGCATTGCACAAGGTAAGGCTAGGTATTTACTTTGCTTCAAATGAAGCTATAAAGTCGGCAGGTTCTGGCTCGAACCTCCAGTCATGTGAGCACGCGAAGCTCCACTTATATCATCATTATTATAGCATTATTTGTTTAGGATGAGTAAAAGTTTTTTAGTAAAAGTATCAGTGAGAAATATTTATTTCAGCATTTTTTAGCATCTGCAATGAATATTTGTTCCCGGTTCCAATAAACGAACGATAGGTAATTACATCTTATACAAAAACGCTTAGATACAAAACGTCACGTGGCTCTAAACACATCAATCATCATCAGCAGCAGCAGCAGCAGCAGCAGCCTGACTGTACCCACCGCAGAGCGAAGGCGTCTCCCATATTTCTCCAATTAACCCGGTCCTGTGCTAGCTGCCTCCACTTGACACCTGCGAACTTCTTAATCTCATCCGTGCACCTAACTTTCTGCCGCTCCCTGCTGCGCTTTCCTTCTCTTGGAATCCAGTTTGTTACTTTAAGCGGTCATCGGTTATCCTCTCTTAGCACTACATATCCTGCCCATGCCCATTTCTTCTTCTCAATTTCCACTAGAATGTCATTACCTCGAGCTATTTCTCTGGCCCACTCTGCATGCTTCCTATCTCTTAATGTTACTTCTACCATTTTTCGTTCCATAGCCCTCTGGGTTGCCCTCAACTTAAGTAGAACATATCTATAACATTTCACAAAGTAACAGCGAGGACTCCTTGGTTATCAAATCCATGATGACATTTAGATTATACGATAGGTAGTGGACCATGACAGCCGCATATGAGGAATGTAATAATGAGAATGAGACAAAGCGCCGGCGTCCATGCCTCTATATGGTGAAAGCCTCGACTTCTAGAAAGCGGGTCTGCGAGCCATGGTCTCGCACGACGAGTGACAAATTCAGTCTCTACTAAAATAACGGTTTATTTATAATCAAACAAAAAACGTTCAGAAATTAAAGACCACCGGTTGGCACTGCACTGCAAAGAGAAGAATAAAACAGAGTCAGTATCCGGACTTTAACGCGGCAAAGGGACACAATGCCGCGCAAATGGTGCAAGCGATACAGCCAAAGCATTCAAAGAGGTACAAGAAACACCGATCACGCGCATCTGCAACTCACGCAAATACGCCTACGCCATCTCTGGAGCTTCCGTCTTATTCACGACAGGTATCAGTTCCGGCTGCGCAAATGCTCTTCGCCGTTCTCCCGCCGGGTAAAAGCCAAACCCCTTGCTTCTGACGCCTTTACCCTTGTTGCAGCACCGATAATGTGCCGCCCCACGATTGACAGCTCACTCGCGCGCACTCGCGTTGCCCGGACAAAGCCAAATAGAAATCAAAAAAGCACGCGCCGTGGTAAAATCCTGAAAGGGGCCGCGCGGGGCCCAAACTGCATTTGGCTCATTCTAGTACCATTTGTGGAGCGCTGCCGCGCGCGCCTTCCTGCGACCTTGGTCATGGTGGGCGCGCATGTTCCGCGGTAACGGCTTGGCATAGACTGAAGTGTAAATGCGGGCAAGGTGCGTTTTTAGTGGTGCTTTGTTTGGGCGAATAGTGATACCTAGCTTACAGAGTGTGTGTGGTTCGGTAGTTTCAGCGGCTAATCTTAGGTATTGTGCTTATGTGTGGGCCTCTCGAAGTCCATGCGTTGTGTTATGCACTTAGAGTTACAGCAGTCTCTCGCTGCTAGTGCTTTTCGGTAATTGAAGTGCTGCATTCGTTGCTTGCCGAATTATGAGTCTATTCCCAATCGAAAAAAGCACAGAAAGTTTTCTAATTTTAAGACAGAATTTCTGTACGGTTTTTGACGGGAAACCTGTTGTGACAGCAGAACATTCTTTGGTAACATCAATAATTTCTGTAGTTACAACATAAAAGGGCTACAGAACTACAGACAACAGAAATATACTGCAGAAAAACTACAGAACTACAGAAAAGTCTGATGGTTACGACAAAACTACAGGATATTTTGTAATATTTTTAACGCAGTTCTGTAGTTTTTTCGACTGGGTTTGTTGGACCTCCCTCTAGCGGTAATTTCTGAGGGCGACGACCTTGATTGATCTGGTCTCTCAACTACCCTGTACGTGACGAAGTATGTAAGCGAGCTGCGATAAACCCTTTATTACCACGAAAGGTCCGGTCCACCGAGGAGCGAGAAAGTCAGCAAACCCTGATGCTGCAACTATTAGTGAGTGCGAGTGTTGGAGAACTTTATCCCCAACCTCGAATTGAAAAGGAACCCTGCCCTTGTTGTACTAGCTGATGTGCTCCAGGAGGATGAGGTCGAAACTCTCCCTGGCCTCTTTTATGATTCTAGCGAGATGGCAGAAAAGGTCCTTGATAAACGTGAGATAACTGGAAACCTGCAAGTCAGAGGCTTCTGCAAAGGCACGCTAAATAGGAAACCAGGAGCTCATGTCTGAGGAGAACAGCCACCGACATAGTACATCCAGCTGACAGGTTTAGCATTGCCCTTGGGCCGAAGGCCACCTACTGCACACGGGAATCCCCGTGTTTGCGATGCTCAGTGAAAGCCACGTTTATAGTTTTCATGTTTCGGTTGAGATTTCTGTGATGATGGCCTCAGGGTGGTACAGGGTTGTCTATTTGGAGTCTTGCAGGAGTCAGAAAATATCCTTTCCGTAAAACATGTCATCTAGTCTGTAATCAGCTGCGCTGGGAAGCCGAACCAAGTGTATGTTTTTAGTAGCATTTCTCGGATTGCGTTTGATTCCAGTTTACGCAGCGGGAACAATTCTATCACTTTTGAGAAATGATCAGTTACCACTAACAAGTTTCAATTTTTTTAACTGATCTAGAATAGGGACAAATTATTTCGCAGTCACCGATTTCCCAAGGGTATCTTCTCTGTACGGGTTACACAAGGCCCTGGCTTTTCTTCCGCGTGGCATATGTCTGACATATATGACAAGTACGAATATGTTCAGGACATCTTATTTCATTCGGGGCCTTGTCACGACAGGATTAACTTTTCGTAAAGTTTCTTGCAGTCGCTGTGCCCTGCGAGGAGTGGGATAATAAAGTACTCTACAGAGCTAGCGCAAGCTATTCGGAATGATAACACGGAATGGCGACTCATCACTGACTGCGTCCATAGCGGCTATATACTGCAGGAGAACCCCATCTCCGCTCCTGAATGGCAGTCGCTGCTGCCGGCTGGCGCTGTGCTTCCGGCTGCTGTCCTGAGTTTCCAGTATCTGGTTACACTGCTGATCGCTCAGATAAGCATTGATCATCTGTTGGCTGGAGACAATTGTGCCCCAGACATCTGCGGCAACTGCTACACCCTTGATGTGTTGGGCCGGATCACCAACCCCATGCAAATGAGCTATAGATAGGGCATCGGCTTGCTTCCTGACGGGGCCTTTCTTATATTCCCGCCTCCAAATTTACTTCTGAAGAGCGAGCATCCAGCGGCTAGACGACCGGCTGGGTTTGGCAACTTTGACATCCACTGCAATGACAGATGACCATCGCATTGCAAACTCAGCCACATCTAAGTATACATCAAACTTTTTTATGCAAATACAATCACCAAGCACTGTTTCTCCGTTAAAGTGTAGTTTCTCCCCAGTGATGCGTGAGTGTGCTTTGCAAATGTCAAAGGGCAAAGCCTCCCTTGGAGTTCCAGAATCAAAACGCTAACGGGGCCCTACTCATTCGCATCAGTTTTCACTAAGAGCTAGTTGAAGCCCAGGGGCCACAAACGAGCAGTATTTGCGATAGCGGCTGACAGCGCAAGAAACAACCTCATCTCCGTGTCAGTCCAAGACCAACGGACACCTTTGCGAAGGAGTAGGTGACGGGGTCTTGGACGTCAGATCTGTTAGGAATGATATGGCGTCAGAAGACTGCAATGGCCAAAACCCCTTATCTCTTTATGCTCCCTTTTGGTGGTAGATGCAAAATTGCCTGTAGTTTTTCATTGTCTGCCCGGACTACCCCCTACTCAACAATGGACCCAATCAAGTTGATCTTAGTAAAACTAACTGCACTTTTCGTGGGTTATCTTGCTGTCTACGTCTTGCATTTCTTTTTTACCAGTGGGTAGATGCTTATCTAGTCTTTTCGAAATACCACAACATCATCAAGCTATAGTTGAATTTAGCCTCTCCAAGCACAATATCCTATAATCACAGAAAAATCATAGCTGAATTGAATAAACCGAAGACCAGTTGGACAAACTGGAGTAATCGCCGATGGCAAGTGAATCTGGCGTTCTCTAAATCACAATGATCAATCGATATTTGCAGGAAGCCCCTGTTACGGATCAGAGCAGTCGAGAACTTTGTCCGTAGTGTCTGTGACCAGCAGATTGGACTGACACTCTGTCCTGCTTGTCACGAACTTGAAAGTTTCTCCATTTCTGTCGTACTTGCAGTTGGCTGAATGCAGATCAACCACGGTTCCTGCTTTCAAGATGAAGTTATGGCCCGAAATTACCGGGCAGGAGAGTCCGCGGAGATGAAGAAAGCTCCACCTTATCTTTTTCCCATTGATGGAAACTTTTAAGCGCTCTTTTTAACAATTCGGGACTGCAAATGTTTTGCGTTGCATGTTTGCTTGACATATTTCCTGAAAACAAAAACAATAGACCTGTTTTCAGTACATATGGCACTTCCATTCCCGGCACTTAAATAGCCCCCAAAGTTGAATTATCAGAGCGGGCATCCTGAAAACGGCACGTTGACGGCAAATCGCTTACCGTTTGATCCTTGATGCACTGAGGCCGTGCTTCAGAATAGAAAGCCGCCGCCATAGCCTTTCATCCAAGGCAGTCTGGGTCAGGGAAGCGAATTCATTCACCATCCACTTCATCATTTAGTAGAACCTTAACTGCAATCCGGCATCTTTGACACACGACAGTGTCACGATAAAAGGACCCTGCGCCGTGCTGACCACATCGCGCTATCGTTAGCGTGGTAGCCGGCGGCAGCAGCGCGAGGCCCGTTCTTTTGGGCGGCCGCTTCGGGGCGGCGCTCGGTCTCTTAGAGGAGACCCAGTCAAGCTTTCTAACCCGCGGCTTCAGTCTTTCACTGGAGGACCATGCCGGTCTACCACGCCGTACTGCAGTCTTTCACTGGAGGACGCGCACCAGAGCCTGCGATCTCGTGGAAATCGGCACCACCGTACGGCAGCAAGGAGTCCCCAGGCTCTGTACTGCCGATGATCTGAACCGTGCGAAAGATGTCTGGCGCATGAGCTCATATCGAAAACGTCTATAAAATTATGCATTTGAGTGCATCGCCACTTTCTATGCCTCCAGGTTGCTGGGGAACCCACTAAATTACAGGAAGCTCATGGGGGAGCATAGTCCGCAATAGCCAATGTTATCTAACAAGCATTCATTTCATGAATAAAATTGAAGATTTCTTGTTGAGGTATTCTTCAAAACCTCGGCACGGGCCGATTCAGCGGCAATTAAGTATTGTGATGCGAAGTTCTGGGCGCTAATGAAAGTCGCTCGCTTCCCAACATTTTTGTAAATAGGCCTTTGATTCAAGTAATTGGGATAGTAGGCCATGTATGCCACTAGATAAGTCAGATGGTTCGTTTTTCATTTCTTCTAGTTACTCTCGGAGGGAACCGCAGGAGCTGGAGGCTGGTAGTCATTTGTCGATTGGGCGCTTGTGCCGGGTATGTTGAGGAAGTCCGTCACGGCTATGCATGAAACCACGGAACGTTGTCACTAAAAGTGCAACCCTTGCACGGTGCAAACCAAGCCTCAGCAATATCACGTTGGGCACCAGTTGAAGGCCCTGCCTTTTAGAAAACGGGCTCGTGAGCCATGGTTTCGCCTGAAGAGTGACAAATTCAGTCCCTCTAAAACACCGACTTCAAAAAATAAAAATTGTTTAGAAAATAAAGAACACCGGGTGCCACTGCACTGCACACATGAGGTCAAGACACTTGACAATGCATCGCTAAGAATAAAACAGAACAAAGGTCGAGGCTGTAACATGACATTACAGAACACACTACGGCGCGAATGGCGCGTAAGATGCTGCCTGAGCATTAATGACGGTATAAGAAACATTGCTCGTCGCATAGCACCAACGCAAATAAATACTGCTAAGCGATATCTGCAGTCACCTCTTCCTTCTTCATCCGGGCACATTTGTATTCGTTGCCCTGTGCACATCACGCTGGCCCATGACACTCGCCGGCTGCCCGCTGCGCACAATCCACGAAACTTACTTCCGACGCCTTTATCTACCTTGTTTCCGCGCCAATAACATGCCTACTCGACTATTGACAGCTCCCTCATGCGCACTCGCACTGCCCGGTAAATTTCAATAAAAATACAAAAACGCGCGGGCACTTTCGAACACCAAAAGGGGCCGTGGGGCGCCACAACGCCCAGAGCTATGTACGGCGCGGATGTCGAACTCCTGAAGGCGGAGAGCCCTACGTGCGAGGCGGCCGGACGTACCTTTACGAGAGGACAGCCAAAAACGGGTGGTGCTCTGTGACGACCTCAAACATGGCGACTGTACAGGACTGATGTGAAATGTTTTAGGGCTCACAAAATGGCTCGACACTCCTACCTTAACAGGGCAGCTGTATTCATCATTGGAGAGGAGGTCACGCGCGGACGCGTTGACATATTGTTGAGAGCATGTCTGTGTTGAGTCAAGACAGCTCCGAGGCCAATGCCCCTCGCATCAGTATGAATCTTGTTAGGGGTTGTTGAGTCGTAGTAGCAAAGGATTTGTGGCGAAATTAAAAAATGGAGCGGGGTGGTCAATGCCTTGTCGCATTTGCCCGATCATGCAGTTGTGATTGTTTTCCCCAAGTAGGTTCGTCAAGGTTGAATATAGAAGCTAAATTGCGTACGAAGCCCAGAAATATGAGCACGTACCTAAGAAGGTTCGAATTTACTTGAGCAAGACAAGTCTGGAACTCCGCCACTGCCCGCAGCTTTGTCGTACCATGGCGATAACCTCCCTTTGAAATGTGCCTTATAATGGTCAACTGTCGGGCACCACTGTGACGCTAAGATTCAACTGTAGTCCGGCGTTATTTAGGCAAACCAAAAACATGCCGTAAGCGCTCTTGGTGCTTGGTGAAGGGATAATTGTGCTTGTGGGTATTTTAGTTCAATTCCCGGTAATTGATGCAAAAGTGGAATAACCATCTTCCTAGTTTACTAGCACGTGCACCACCAGTGAATACCAAGACATTTGAGAAAAATGTATGACACCAACAGATAATTTGCTAACAGACGCCTCCACCTATTTAAGTGCGGAGACTAGTAAGACAAAATACTACTGTGCCTGAATTAATGTAAAACACACGTTCAAAAACTGCAAAGAAATGTGTAAAGAGAGATCGTTCAAAAAGAACTATCCCTTCCCAAACAAATGGAAACTGTCCAAACTACTACCCACTGCAGCAGTGTACATCAAGCTGCAAAATTTGTCCAGCAAAATCAGTACAGAGGTACTCAAAAGTTCCCAGGCCATACTTCCTAACTATTCTCGCTATTATCTTCCACTTCAGATCCCATTAAAACTATCAATGATCTGAAAGGTTACAATAATCCTTGTACTCTCCACAGTTATTTTAGGATTTGTTGTTGTCGTAGCTTCCTGACTATAGTGCAAAAACCCAGATCTTGTGGCTAGGAATCGTTTGACTACCCCTGCTCTTAAAAGTTTTTAACACTCTCTTTCAATAAAAGTTTGTTCAAGGATGGGGTGAAAAATACCTAGAACAGATCACACAAGTTTGGTACTACACGAGTTCGACCACACATGGCATTGTTTTCTAAGGATAAAATTTGGTGCCACATGAGATAAACGCAGGTATCCCAGATTGTAGCGCCCCAGTGGGTCCGTTCAAGGCAAGCAGGGCTTGGGCCACTAACCAAACACGTGCATTGGTACCCGATGGAGCAAAAGTGGCAGGCCGCATTTGGACTGGTCCCTATTTCTCTATATGGGTCCCATAGCGACGGTACTCAGGCTAAAGCAGAGCTCATTTCTGCATCCAGGCCACAAGGGTCCTTTGTCGGATATTTGGGCACTTTGTGGGAAAACCCTCATACATCCGAAATACGGCCACCAAATTTAAAACTCTGTACAAAACGTCCAGCGACCATGAAGAGGAAAAATGGGCATGCCCACATGCTGTGCCAGTCGATCCACTGAGGGCTCTTGGGGGCAGGCGGAATAAGAAGGAAAGCTCAGTTTGAGCAAGCTTTCGTGAAGCCAACTAAGGCCGCCTCGGTTTAACCGCTTTATATCCCGCATCGGCCCTAATTGGTCTGAAAGGCGGGCGTCCTAGCACGGTACAAAAATTTGTCCCTTCTGGGGAATATGAAGGCACATGCAACATCACGCGGGCTCTAGGTTCAAAAACAACACCCAGGCCAATTTGTGCTGCCCACAAAAAAGCGCTTTAGGTGCCACTTAGGTCTTGGGGCGAATAGAAACCTGCACATCCCCATGTTCATCAGATTTGATAAGAATAATTACTCTCAAACTCAAAATGAAGGCTCTTGGCGCGAAAATAGCATTAGCCCAAATGAGGCAGCCTAATGAGTCTTTCTCTGTCCTAAATTGGCTGTAGAGGTCTGAGCGCAACAGAGTCAGTGCATACTATTGTGCACTCTCTCTTTGCTTTATTTTTCTTATATATTGCGTTAAACAACTATATTAGAGGATTTGTATAAGAGTTGTTAGCATCTCTAGTCGATTAGAAAAACTTCGTGGTATTTTTTGTCTCGCTCATGTAAATTGCACTAAAAGACTGGCTCATACAATCTTCTTAGTGTCTCTCTGCAAGTGATCACCATGGAAGCTGTCTCCTCGGCACACAGTATTACAAATCACAACAAAAAATCTCATTGCCTAAAGCAAGTGGAACATCTAGTTATTTACACCAGAATATATTTATAAGAAATTACTGTGAAATATCTTGTTTAACTGCTCAGAAAGAGAATAAAGTGTAAATGTTGACTAATTATGCCCTTAATTATTCAGTGAGAGAATGTGGTCTAACTGCTGCGGATCAGTTTCTGCATCCGAACCCCATGGTAATCATGTAGGCAAGAGCAAATTGAATTGCCGCTTTTGAACCCGTATCGCTCCTATGTCACTATCTCTGAGGTTAAAAAAATCTTCATCTAGAGCGGCCGCCAAAATCTATCTGAAGTAGGACCATCGGGAGAAGTGGGCAAAACGTGTCTATTGGGCAATGCGGGGGAATGTGGACAGCCCCAAAGGGCTGCCTGCGTGAGGCCCAGGTGGGGCCCACCGGGCCGTTTGTCGGCAGTTCACCTCAGGACTGTTTGGGTGCTATACAGCACCCGTATCCAGCCCGGCGGTGCTCCCCCTTTTAGCTCATCAGAAATAGACCACCTGTTTATAAGTTTAACCTCAGTTTAACTGTAATTATCCATTCTGCATAAAGCGGGCTATGAAGCATGGGAATTATATTTCCTGTGCTTCACTTGCGTTATTTCAATATGGTCTATTTCCCACGCTACACAAGGCGTGCTGAAATAACTCAAGATAAAATTAGGTTAAAATTATAGGCAGGTGATGTAGCTGATAGTAGAACTGCTAAAAGTTTTTTATACTGCGAAGGGAGAACAGTATGTCAGTGACACATCGTTAAAGCGTTCGAGGCCTTAAATGAAATACTTGAACGTGTTCTGCAAAATGCCTGTGGGTCTGACATCGTTTCTGTTTCTGCCGATGTCTGCGCTTTCCTGTGCATTTTGAGTCGTGGCTGCAAATAAAATATACCAGAATAATTGCTTTTGGTGTAGAATTCGTCCTTCATGGATCTTTTAATGCGCTCTTTTTTTCATACTAGAAGTGATGCAGAATGCAGATGGATGACGTGAAGTCATAAAAGTCATGAGAGTGAACGCAGCAGAGCGTGTATCGCTGTACAGTTGCGAGTAAAAAATGACAAAAATGACTAGCGCGCAGAGCTTTGGTATCTCGCCACGCGGCACTGCAGTTCGCGGGCGTGCCTATCGGGCGTGCCTATTTAGCAGAAGTTGGGGCGAGAGAAAAAATCTATCAAACGAGCTACCGCTTAGCGTCGTTGTGCCGCCTTTATATAACTGCACAAATGACATTTCTTCTTATCTATTTCGACAATACCACCAATGGCCCATTTTTTTGTTTCTTTATTCCCAGCTGATATAAACTTCAGTGGGCACCCCCACCCTCCCACTGATCAGTTCGCTAAACCCCCTAATAGCCTCAGATCGACGCGTTGTCATTCCGCTGATCCGTGACATGTGCTAATCGTTTTTTCCTCGACTGTACAATCAGCACACCATAGCTTGCGCTAGACGCGACATACGCGCGGCTAAAGCTGTTCGATGAGCTGATGCCCTGGCGGCTCCAGCTGGCTGTCTGCAATGCACACAGTAACCGAAACAAAGGCCCGGAGGCAAAGTTCGTACCTCTTTCGCCTATATTCTACACACTGTTTAGCTCGATAACATCGCAAACACTGACGGCGGCGTAGCATAATCTACGAACAACCACATTAGAGCGGCGCTCTAAATCGGAACACAGATATTTGAGTGTACTATAGAACATCGAAATTTTTGACTCTCTGCACAAGATACGTAGCATTGATAATCGTGCTCCTTTGCTGACCTATTATCGTCATGTGTTATGGATGCGTAACGCAGCTATCATCTATAAGGGATGCTACAGGGCTATCCCCATATAGCGAAAGCCACCGAATATCTGAGGGATGCGTTCAGATGAGATCGTACAGATAGATGACAGAGTCGAAGCGAGAGTGAAGTTGCCTTTTGAGGAAGAGCAGCGATACAGGAGGGTTATAGTCCTTCCACAGGCGCGATTTGCGCACAACTATTGGTGTAGAGTGTAAACGTTTTCGTCGCACGATGAAGGGCGCCAAATGACCATTTTTATCCCGACGTTGCTGGAGGACAGGCGTAATCACAGCGACTGGAGACCCAGAGCCAGACTCCAGAGCCTGGCTGACTAATACAGGCATAAGGATGGAGGTCAGCGCAAGTGACCGCAGTAATTTGTCGAAATGTTTTGCCACGGTCCCAGACGTATAAGCGGAAGTATTATGGATGAACGGAGGAGATCAATGAGAGAATGCCGCAGGGGACGCATGTTAATGTCCTAGACTACCTCAACAGAATAGAAGCATATGTCAGTCTTCAGTGCTAAGCAGATGCCTAAAAGAACGAGGGGAAGGTGGTCGGGCCAGCGTCCTCTTCGCAATTAGATCGTGAAGGGAGGCTTTGTTCGGCGAAGCATAAATTCTATCATGACATTTGCCGAATGACAATAGGCGGTCGTATAGGTGGAATGGATGCCTAGTATAACGGCAAGGCCGTAGGGTGTACATACAGAAAACAGATAGGAGACACTCAGTTGGTCATGATGCCATAGCCACACACTCTGCCATATAGTGGAGTAGTAGGCAACACCTCGGGAGCATTGGTGCAACCACACATGTGAGTTGTTAACAGTACCCGTTATCAAGGGGAGAAGGTCCAACAAAACATTTGTGGAGGAAAATCGTCGTAATGAAAGGAACTAAAGGAGATACATGCGTGACGGTATCAATTTTATTTAGTGTTTCTACTGAAGGTAGCTTCGTTAAAAGCATCCAGGTAGCGAGAATATCGGAGTGGCTCATACTGTGCTGTTTCAAAAAATGCTGCGAAGGAAACGCTAAAGTGTATAAGAGTGTGCCTGCGAGTAAAGATTTACCCATGCAAGAGCAAATGCAAATTTTATATCCCCACCACACCCTTTGTTTCATGAGACACTATTGATATCTGAAATATTTATGACGGTGTTCCCTGAAGAAAAATATTCCAATATAAATGAATGGTAGATTTAAACATTTCTATTGTTTCGAAACAAAACCCACGAAGTGAAGTGAATTTTTGGAACCTGACGTGAAGCACCACCAAAAATGTATTTGTGCAAGTTCTCACTGAATATCAGCATGCCAGATATAGGCAATACCATTTTAAGTCGAGATGCTTCCTATGATGTTATTTCACATCGCCAGGTTTTTTACCTACTACCAACGGTTTAAATTGTGGGGTTTAGGCTAAAAAAACTTTAAATGACGAGAATAATGGAACCAGTTAAAAAAAGTGGGTGTCATTTTATTCAAAAGTCTATATCAAAATTGTTTCAACTGCGCTTTCAGTGAATTATTTATATACTGGAGATCTAACAATGAAAGCCAATTCGTTATATGAAACATACCCTGCGAAAGAGCAACGACGTAAAAAGTTTCCTTTTTAGTAAACATTTATCGTACACGTGAGAAGTATGGACTAACCACAACGACGCATTCAACTTACATACGTCATTGTCCAGACATACTACAAAAACCAAGCAGTATAGCCGCCCCTGACAGTCCTCAACACTCTCAAGAGATTGCTATGGCGTTGTGGACGGCAATTGAGCCCCTTTTTTCTTGCCTTCCTTCTACCATTAGCGGTGTCTGAAAGTGCCCAAAGCGCAAGGAAGCTCCCCCCATACAATGTCTCTGACATATCCAAGGTATAGTGTGTATTTCTTTCCATATTTTGAAAACTATTTGTAAAATATTTAACTGGTTGAGTACTGCCAGGTCTAATATTATATGCATGACGAGTAGTTTGGAGTGCTCTTTTTGTTTGACTAATTGCCTGCTGATCTAATTTTGAGGAACGGTATAACGCGATTCCGCAGTTTCCATTGTAAAACGGTAATTTCAAACAAGGTGTGTGATGTCATGACAAAACTTAGTATGGCCATGTTTGCATTCGCGCATACGTTTGGGCGAGGGGCTGCTCTCGTGATATAGCATAGGACACTACCCTATTGAAAAAATCCTATATATATATAGGACCTATTCATATTGGGTTATTGGACATGGGAGTTGTGGGAGTGGTAGGAGTAGTAACAGTGCAGGAGTCGCAGGTTATGTGCGTTGTAGAATGTGGTCATCGCCCCTCGTTTTAGGGAAAATGCGGATGCAGGCTGAAACGACGTTGAGGGAAATAAAAAAATGTACGGAAATAAATACACTGAAAAAGCCGCGCCAGGAATCGAGACATGATCTCACGAATGTCACCGCATACCAGCCCAGCACGCTAACCACTACACTACGGCGACCGGTCGTTACCGTGCTTATATTCATCATTTTCTTTTTCTACTTTGCTGTTTCGCACTTTGGATCTTTTTCTCAAGTGCGGTCGTCCTTTGACGATTGTCCTGTAAACACGCTGAACCTTTTTTTTTATCACCACAAATAGGCAGTATCATCTATCATTCAAAGGTATCAGTTTGTTGCACGGACACCTACGAAAATGCGAATATGTTACGTACTGGCTATTTTTTCTGCTGTGTTAGAGTGCATTTTTCTTTCTACTACAGAGATATCCGCTTATCATATATCACCTTTTAACTTCACATGCTGCCAGCGAAGCAACGGCAGCAGTATTTCACTTCTCATAACGCCTTTTGCATATGCAAACCCTTAAATAAGCATCGCTGTTGATATGCAGCTATCAATTGATAGATCGGTGAGCGGCGACGTGTGTTTTAAGTTATACTCGAGCATACGTGTGTTCATGTGGAAAGGCGAATTTATTCCCTGCATATCCGTGTTGCAGATTCGTCATCAGTTACAGATATGAACGGGCACCATAAGACCGGAAAACGTGCAGCGATTGTTGATTGTAATTACCGCATGCATTCACAGGAGCACAGATCGAAATGCAAAACAAACTTTCATGTTCATTTCATTCAAACTTGAAATAGGCGTTTTTTGTTTTTAATTCTTGATTCAATTCAGCTGGGACACCGCATACGTATATCGAATTTTGATTTTTCAACCTTGCATAAACAAATCCTGAATAAGGAGCCGATCGAACTCCTGTATCATGGTACACAGGACCTATTCACAACTCCGATAACTCCTAATATACATCCCACATGTGATATACTGGAGTTGAAGGAGTCTGCAAAGGAGAAACAGGACCTATATGCGTATTCTGAGCGCCCTCCTAGTAGTCCTGAATGCTTCTTTATGGTTCCTTTAGCCCCAATTCGGCTCCTGCTTACTCCCATATTATTTCATACAGGACCTATTACAACCGCAAATAGGTTTTATTAATAGGGTAGCTTAAATCTAATTTTTGCTGTTACAGTTAAACCCAATTATTAAAAAAGCTACTGACCCTGTCAATTTGCTAAAAAGAATCATATATCAGTTCTATGTCTCTAATGCAGTCGTGAGCGACTGTTTAGGTGAATAATGTAGCCATAAAATTTTCTTCGTTCTTTTTCGCCAAAAAATCACTGCCTTGTTTACCTTTTTGCAATATTCAATAGATAGTAAAACTACCACATGCCTATGTACCTTTACGATTTCGTTACGATAAAACAAACATGATTCGCATGGCAACATCAGTCAACACAACCATAAAAGGAAACAACTAGGAACTGCGTAATTTCCATCGAGGTTAGACGACAGGACAGCTGCTTACTTCAGAAACAATGGAAGCAAACCAAGGTGACCAGATTATGCATTTCTGCTAATCGTCAAGATGTCCATAGAAATTGCATCGTGCAGGAAGATTTACTAAATAACAAAGTTTTGCTTGTAGTTCACCCTTAATCTGTTTCTTAATGCTAGCATCAGTTCAGTTCAGTCGTTCAGTCGTGTCCGACTCTTCGTGACCCTATGGACCATGTCACGCCACGCTTTCCGGTCTCTCACCATCTACCTAACATCACATAACTTCATCTGCAGTGCCTCGAGGATGCCATCTAACCATCGCGTTCGCTGCCTACCCCTTCTCCGGCGACCCTCAACCTTTCCCAACATCAAATCTTTCTCCAGCGACTCCTCTCTTCTCATCAGATGACCAAAGTAGCTGAGCTTTAACTTTAGAATTTGACCCTTCAATGAGCAGTCAGGGTTTATGGTCGACAATATCGACTGATTTGATCTTCTGGCAGTCCAAGGAACTCTCAACAGTCTTCGCCAGCGCCACAATTCAAATGCGTCAATTCTTCGGCGGTCAGCCTTTTTCACAGTCCAACACTCGCATCCATACATCACAACTGGAAAGACCATAGCACGAGTTATACGGATTTTGGTTGGCAGACTAATGTCTCTGCATGCTCTTTACTGGGCGGTCAAGGCTAACCATTGCTCTCTTTCCCAGAAGCAGGCGTCTCCTAATTTCATGGCTGCAGTCTCCTTCCGAGGTAATCTTGGAGCCCAAGAAGAGAAAATCTGTCACAGCTTCCACTTCTTGTCCATTGACGCTCCAGGACTTGATAGGGCAAGACGCCATGATCTTTGTCTTTTTAATGTTCAGTTTAAGCCCAAACTTCTCACTCTCTTCTTGTAGGCGCATCAGAAGTCTCTTGAGCTCCACTTCACTTTCTGCCATTAAAGTGGTATCATCCGCATATCTAAGGTTGTTGATACGTTTTCCAGCAATCTTCACTCCAGCTGAAGACTCGTCTAGACCGGCCTTCCTCATGATGCACTCTGCATATAGGTTAAATAGGCAGGGCGACAGTATGCAGCCTTGCCTCACTCCTTTCTTGATGTAAAGCAAAACTCAAAGGCTCTATTCAGTTGGACTTTTCTACACAACGCACAAAATTTGGCGAAATCTCGAAAACACCAAGAAAGGGGCAAAATGGCTCCAGTTAAAAAAGAACATCATCTTCAATCTTTATTAAAATCTTTAATGAAGAACCCTGGGTACCTGAAAATCATTATGAAGCAAGAAGAGCTGCAATATATTTTTCTAAAAGAAAAAAAAAATATAATAAACTGAAAGCTTGTACTGAAAATTATCAATATTAGCCCTACATTCTGACACGATCCAATAAATCTGCTCATCATCATCAATATCATCATCATCATCATCATCATCATCATCATCATCAGCCTGATCATACCCACTGCAGGGCGAAGGCCTCTCCCATATTTCTCCACTTTACCCGGTTCTGTGCTAGCTGCATCCACTTGACCCCTCTGAACTTCTTAATCTCATCCGCCCACCTAACTTTCTGCCGCTCCCTGCTACGCTTTCCTTCCCTTGGAATCCAGTTCGTTACCCTCAGCGACCATCGGTTATCCTCTCTTCGCACTACATGCCCTGCCCATGTCCATTTCTTCTTCTTAATTTCCACTAGAATGTCGGTAACCTGAGTTATTTCTCTGACCCACTCTGCACGCTTTCTATCTCTTAATGTTACCCCTACCATTTTTCGTTCCATAGCCCTCTGGGTTGTCCTCAACTGAAGTAGAGGACAACCTGCTAGTAGAGGATAAATCTGCTATTCAATCTTTTTTTCGGTGTTACGCAGCCTTGTGTTTATTGTAAAAATTGTTAGTTGCGGAGTAGTCTTTCCGTTCTCCATATTGCTTCAAATTTTGCCAGATATAAAATATAACATATTACCACATTCATTCAATTTAAAACAAAAACATCATAATCCTCAATTTTCAATCATGCCCCTAAGAATAATACCCAGTTCTTCATAAATATGGGCTATTAAGAGTATTACATTATGTAGAGCAAAAAGGCCTTCGCCTTTAACGAGTGGGCGTCATAAATTCAGTAGCTCATTGGTGAATTTATATATATATATTTTATGTGATGCAATATCCAGCGTCTTCTCAGCGCATATAAAGTCGTTTTCTGCCGGTTGGAAGTGTTCTTACTAGCTTAAAATAGAATAAATGCGTTATTTTTCGCCCTTTTAAGAGCAGATGTAGGTGACGGTTTAGCTTTCACTCTATCCTATTTTTTTATTGCCTTTGTTGTGGTGTCCAATCTTGATCCTAATTTCGTTATTTCATATCTCATTTTTGATAATAATTAACATTATATGTTTTTAAGACAAGCCTTCAATGCATCATCATTGTCAGAAGAACTGTCGGCAGAGGCTGTCGGCAGAGGGTCTCACACTTTTTAGAGCGCGAAGTATATGGGCATAGGTGAACTGTAACTAATTGAAAAGTAGTTAACGGGTTAATTGGTTGGGTAGTAATGAGTATCACGCTACTTAGGTAATTAGATAGTTTACTAATTAATTAACTCTAAATAGTAATCAGCCAATCGAATCAGCAAACGAATTAGGTAACTGACTAATATTAACCAATATTTGACACAATTACCTGCATGCAATTGATTACCTAAGTACCTATTTTACTGATTAGCCAATTATTGCATGATGTCACCAAATGGAGTGATGACATCCCCAAGTGCAGTCTACAGTCAAAGTGTATAGTCACACTACGGTCCAATAAAGCACTGAATAAGCACAAACAGGACTAATCAATGCCCAATATGGCGCTATCATAAGCAGAATGCTGTTCATCAGGGTTGCATTGGTGGAAATATATATGTATTTATGCCTCCGGCGCAATTGACCCGACGTGAGGAGTGAGGCTAGGCGAAGCGAGAAAACAAAGCGATACCGCCATCCACTTAACCTGCAAAGCCTCGGGTCTGACATTTTGCTTAAGACTTTGCAGTTGATGTGGATGGAGTGTTCTTGATTTGCCTCAACTTTCTCTGGGATAGAAAACTCCTTCGACAATAATACCCACGCCCTTAGCTATTTTGTACATCAGGCAAAAAAGGATCTATAATCCATCATACCTAGCAGGCTGCCAAGCGTTTTGCTTAATATAGTACGTAAATGCACTTGTGGAAAATGGTCTTCAATACACGTTTTGTCCCCGTTTACGATAGCCGAGGTAGTAAATAATATAACTATGAACTTCACTGAAAATCACGACACCGCCAAAAGAAAGAATAAAACAGGATAGACTAAAAGCTAAACTGTTACTTGTGCTTTTTTTTGAAATTACCAGAAATGGTGAATATATTAGATAGTAAGCTATCTAGTCTGGAAACAAGTAGAAAACGACTTTATCAGCACTGAGAAGGCTATTGATATTGCATGAGATAACATGTAACTTAAATTGAACAAGTAATCCATCGTACTTCTGATGCCCACTCCTGAAGGAGAAGGCCTAGGTAAATCTATAGCAAAAAACATGTGCCCTGTTGTATATCTATTTATACATTTTTATTTGACATAATAGAATACTTTCAGTGCCTGATATATATGAAGAACATAATTATTGTTTAAGGCGGCTGAAATAAAAGTTGAAAGTGGTGATGATTTTTAAATTCGAATAAAATATTATTTATTGATATTTTTCAACGATGACAATTTTGAAGTGATATTGAGAAAGAATAATAACTTCATAGCTAAATTGTACATAAATAAAGAAGGAATGCGTATACTGAGAAAAAGGTTCAATGACAAAAACTCTTTGCATCATGCCAGATAAAGAGGAAATGATGTAAGACACTAGCAAAAGGAGCGGAAAAAGAAATGAAAAAGAGAGGTACGGAAGCGCTTCTCTGCCATGAGAGCACAAAGAGGCAAACACAGGCGGAGTGGGCCCGTGGTACACACAAAAAAAGGAAAGTAATCAGCATAAGGAGCAACAATCAAAGTTAGTGGTCAGCGAAACAAGGAGAGTCAGGGAGTCTCTATGAGTGCACTCATTTGCATCTAGTGCAGGTGTTTACGGTGCCTTTGAACTGCCGGGGTGGAGCATCAAGACACAGGTCTAGACTGAGGCAGATAAATCAAGTAAAATGCACACATTCGCATGTTTTGTGTGCGAGCAAAAAAAAAAGAAGAGCAAAACTGGAAGTACAACCAAAATTGCATAGAGATGACAAACAAAAAAAGATAAACGCTTGTGATGAACGAACACATTTTTATTGAAGCAGATTCGCCACCTTTGTCGAGGAAATCATGCGAAAATGGGTTTAAATTATACGAACAGATTTATGCATAAGCATTACATTGTTTTCAAAAGCAATGTTACTGAGTGGAACAGTGCACAAGATCAGCAAATACATCATAGTATTATTATACATCGCACGCTAGCGCTCCCAATTATTGCAATGATCTGCGATAATACAAATAAAATCAAGCAATACGTCTGTTGCATAAATGAGAGCCATATGTATATAAACTGTCTCATGAAATATACATAGCCACAAGGAAGATTATACGTACGACCATTGCTAACTCTTGCAATGTTAAAGCACAGAGATTTATTTTAATTCCGCATTAGACGAGAGCTCACCCGAGAGACCATTGATGCAGTCTATTTCCTCCAATGAGGCATGTGACTTTAGCAGTACTTCGGGTGAAAAGTAACTCTTTCAGATTAATAAACGACCGAGCACATATACAATCACTGCAAAGACTTCCAATCGCAAGACATATAAATGCAGAAAGAACTTATATTGACAGCTTCAGGGCCACGCTACTGTAGTCAGCATGAAGGCTAAGCTTGCAAAGAACTTTATTATGCATATTCAGCCACCTGAATGCAGAGATTAAGGAGGGCGCTGGCAAACTCTTCTGCCTTTCCGTGTGCATTCCATCGTAACCCACTATCCTAGATTTGATTCGTGATGAATGTTTCACCCCACTATTCATGTGCTTATGGCCTTCATTTTTGTTCCCTTTTGGGTCATACTCCATCTGGGTGAGTGCGGTCGAGGTCAGGTACCATATTGTCGAGCGAATCTACCTGGCGTTGTGAAATAACTCAGAATGTTTTCAATTTACTGTCCCTAAGCAAAACTAGTTGCACCCTTGCATGTTTTCAATGAATTCGTTAACGGTAACAAATTGCTGGAAAATATATTTTATTTTCCCAAACACTGCTGTTCGAAACACAAACCAATTGTGTAGACACTAACAAAGGAAGTTATTTCGTTACAGGTAATCAATTGCAACAATTGTGCAGTGTACTAATTGGCCAAACACGTTATGTCACTTCACAAGAAGTGAAATATCCAATTTTCAATCTGCTTACACTTTAGGTGTCGCAATAACTATGCAAAGATGTGATCCAAGCCTAGCAATCTGGAAACGTTTGATTCCTCGTTTGAATTGGTGCCCTTAGAGCTAGTAGACACGTTCATTGAGATTGATTGAAGAGGGGCATTATGCCTTTTCTTGAATGATCATTGGCATCAAGCGGCGATTTACAAACGTATCCTACGGAGTATGATTTGTACAGGTGTAGACAAGAATTGCAAATGGATATCTTTGTTAAACCGATTATATTGTGACAAAGGAAAATGCAGTTTCAGCTGTAGATAAGGCACCATATGGGCTTCCCCGTTTAAAACAGCGGAGGTTTAATTGTGGCCTCCACACTTGCCTTTCGAGGGTCATCTGGGAGGCGCCGCTTCAAATAGCGGATGCTTAACCCCACAGAGGTCTCATTATACCATGCGAAAAGAACTTGTAAAGTGCTGGCGATTGAGGCCAATCTCCACTCTCGCCTACATGTAGCATGTAATAAATGTTTCCACCACCACACCCACCACCTGCGCCTGCACTATAGTGAAAACACTTGACAACTGAACCCGAGTACCCGGAATAAACTCCGCTTCGGTGCTTTTATTTTAGGAGTGACACTACAAGTTGCCATGGTCAGTCAACGTGAAATCATAGGATCTGTGACTCGATCTGTTCAACCGGCGAACAGAGATACGTCTAGGGGTGACCGGCGTTGGTGCCACTGTACCGAGCATAGTTTGAATCACACTCTCGAGGCCACGTGATTGTCGACCCAGGAACTAGTGGAATCCGTCAGATAAATGGCACAAACAAGGATGATTGCACGAGATCATTGGTCGATGGTTATGATCGTATGAGAGCGTTCAAGCTAAATATATGTGAATAAGCAACTAACAAATGCATTTACGTGAAAGCTAATCCGGAGAAAAGCGAGCGAGTGTGATTCAGTAGCGGTCCCACTCACCAATCTATGGGTCCACTAAGATTTTATATATGTAACAATTCTATGATTTTGTACAGCGTGCCAATAATTTTATTTTCGTAGTAAGGTAAAAACGAATAAGATGCCCCCTATTCACTTTCATTAAAGCAGCCCTGCAAGAGATATTTAAAGAGCAGTTCATTTCGATCATTTGGTCCAGAGGTTTGGCAGCCCCCTCGTCGCGCGATGGCCAGTTGGTCTTGTAGCCATTCCGAGGTATGCCCTGTCCTTCAGAAATTGCTGAATGCTATAGGCAATGTGGTGATTATATGGCTGAGGCGAAATTGAACAGACAGTGAGTAAGATTGGCATTATGTTGTGTGTATATGGGGCATGAAGGTATGATATTACTCCGGTATAGACTCTGCCATACGAAGTATGAGGGTTTTTAGGTTGATTTTGTGGTGCAATTAGAGTTGATTTTCTGTTCCGATATAAATGTTTGAGATGGAGTAATGAGGGTACGGCAATGCATGAAGGTACCCCCTGATAGGGCTGGGACAGGTAGGTCACCGCCGCTTGCTGCGGGGACTGCCCTGCTGCCGAATATTTATCTGTTGTGGCCGTCATTGCGCCCACCACCGCTCCGGTGGTGGACGGCGGCTGTTGTTGCGGCGCACACCTTTCTCTTCCTTTTCTTTCTTTATTTTCTCTTCTGTCTGCACGAGGCGGCGGAGGGGGCTCAGCTGCGGAGCCAGTGGTGGGTCCCCCATGCATTTTCTTTTCCGTCTTCTTACAGCTACAACAACAACGGTAATGCAGTAATCATTTTAAATGTTTGTGTAGTGTGCATTACTTTTTTAGACGCTCAAGGGTCCAAATATAGGTATGGCTAGAGATTTACTGTAGCCTGATGTGAGGATTCAGGATATCATTCCAAGCAGAGGAGCAGGAGCCTATCTAATTGGAAGTGGCTTAGGCGAGACTTGAGCCTGTGAGTCATTCAGAAGCAGTCACTGAGACACAGACCTGAGCATGTCAAAAATTTTAAAACTACCTACAAATGCTCTGGCAGTTTTGTCTTCTAGTCGCAGGTATAATTAACTACATGCTTCCCAATAACTGTACCAAAATACATGAGCACTGCGGTTTCATATTTTTCAAGGTTTAATCCCCCTAAACTTTAAACATTAATAAAATCCAAGTCAAATTTCCTGTTTTCAGAAACCTGGGCCATAATTTTCATACCGAAAATTGCTATAAAGACAAAGTGCGCCACCACCATCATTATCCGAACCATACCCCTTTGAGTGCGAGGGCTGTCCTTTACTCCTCCAATATCCCGATTCTGTTATCATCGGCGGAACCTTCTGCGAGGGGCTACCATGATATCATTTGCAGAATGAGATCTCCTTCGAAAGCGACAGGCGAGAACTTTAATCTCGGAAGAGGACAGAGAGTGTAATTGGCTGTGGAAGCGACGCAAATGACACAAGAGCTAGGGCACCTGCATGAAAAAGAAATACTTATCAGGGTTTAAGCCTGTCTTGAACCTAGTGATAGAGCGAAAGCTATGAGTGCTGCAGCGATAGCCTCCATAACACTCGCTTTTCAAACCACGGCTATTTCATATTTTTTAATATTAGCGTTGGGGACAAGGAGCCTCACTAGCTGGGCATATAGTATTAAACATTGCCGTTGGGTCACTTTTCATTGGTTACCTGTGCGGAACATGGGACACTTCGCATCGTCCACTGCGTCAGAGGTCTAGCCGCTGGTATAGTACTCTGACTATAGCCGCTGGTGACCGGGGGCAGGAGTAGTGTTCGAATATTCATAGGAAATTGTGACCAATTTCTTCACGATGGTTCCCAGATACTGTGGCGGTGAAGGAGTGGGTCCCCAGAACGGTTCACAGGCATGAGGTCACCCACCAAATTTATTTATGCAATTCCTTCGACGCGCGGAATTTTTTATTCAGTGTTAAATTTCACAGCTCCGGTATTTCGAACCACTGTCTCCTTGAATTGGAGCTGAATTTTTACCTCTAAGCCCCAAGTTTTTTTAAATATTACCTATAAAGTATGCATTCAAATCTGTTTTATAAATGCGGCCTGTAAAACGACGGCTGTGTTGCTGCACCGGGTTTCACAAATCTTTACGGGACCTGGCTGCGCCGTCTACTTCCAGTCTATTCTTATGCTGCCGTAACGTCATTATTTATTTTTCACACAACAATCCAGTAGTTAGAGAAAATATTCTGGTTCTATTCCATTATTACTCAGCGTCGCTTGCACACTCAAAGATCGGTTCCTAGGCCATATTTGTTCATTTTAGCTGTACAGACACCATGATCAAGAACGCATTATTTGAGCACATGTAGCTATAATAATTGTTCTTCTATTGCGTTTCAACAGGAAACCGTATTTAGCAGCGTTAGCGGAGTTCGTGGATTTACAGATATATATACATCGCATTTCGGTATAGGCAACGAAATATATTCAACCGTGCGACGTTATATAATGTTCAATTTTTTCGACCAGCAGGATGGATTTTCGCATATACATCGCAATTCGGTATATTCAAAGAAATATATATATTACTACGAAATTATATAATGCTTGAATTGTTCTAGCAGATTCTTAGATCTTCAGCACTAATTAAGGAAAGAGACTGATCCAAGTAAGGCGTAAGGCTTGTTGTTTGACGGACGGTGCTAGAAGCGCAAGGTATATGTACTTGATTGGGAAGGCAGTGCTTGAAGAGATTCCTTAGTGTTAAAGTGTTTAAGATGATACCGAAACGCGTGGGCTTTTCAATTTGCAGAATTTCTTTATTGCTATTCTAAATTTTTTATAGAGTTTAAGCATTTGCAGCCGCACATGCTATGAAATGTTATTTGCCGACCTTCCATGCTGAGAAATTAAATTTCTCCTTTTCTTAAAAATGTTATTCTCCACCAGTGATGATTGGATGAAGGCCCTCTGTAGTAGATATTTTCAAGAATTGAAGTCTAAATACGCCTGTTAATTTTTTATTCGGTGTATTGTCTAGATGGCATCTATATCTTTCACAAAATTGGCCGTGGCTTAGCTCAGCTATGCCAGGATATACCTAGCGAAAGCACGTGTGCCTGGCGCTGGGCTGTGTACTCCTCTCTAATCTAATCTAATCCCATCGAAACTAGTATAACTCAATCCAGTCCAGTAAAATGTAATTCAATCTTAACAAATTCAGCCTATTCAAATCCAGTCTTATCAAGCACAGTTTGTTTCAGTGAAATACAATCCAACCAATCCTGTTCAATTAAATCCAAACCCGCCCTATTCAAACCAACCTAATCTAGTCGAATCCAACCTAGTCCAATCATGTCCAATCCAATCCAGTCCAACCAAAACTAATCTAATCCAATCGTATCCAATGATGAGTACACGCTCGCCCGAAATGCGCCGCTTCCTAGCCTATCATCACCACTTCTATCATCCTCACGCTAGAGAAGGAACATTAAGGTGCGCTGCTCACTATATCCAGCTATGTTGTTGCATTAAATGGGCGATGACAGGGTCGGTCGATGTATGGCCGTTTCTCACTTCTGTGAATTATTACAGGTCTTTGATTCTACACTCACAGTTTTAGTGCCTAGCAAGTGGGTATTACAAAAAGAACGCCATAGAAATTGAAATCAAGAAGCTCCTCCCACGAGAGCGACCGCCATTTTGAGATGCTCCCGTGACATTACAGAGGATACACGCGGAGCGCCCCCTGCAATGAAGGCTGCAATATCAAAGGACATGCCTCTATTTTTTTTTAAGACTGAAACAGTGGTTGTCCCTCATGCTTAAGTCCTTTATGAAGATGTTGCCACAAGAAATTCATATGAAAAAAGGCATTTCTTTTCGTGTTTTTTATTTCAGCATAAGGCATGGTCACAGTCAGTGGGCTGCACGTGACTGAGGTTTTTAGCTACTTATTGACGCACTGATCTGTCACATTGAACTAGCAACGATGCCAGTACGACCAACGGTCGCCTATCACCGTAGTTTGGTGTGTTCGGCTTGCGAAGCTGACGGAACTCATCAGCGAACGAACGCCCGATCTGTTTTGGTCGGATTGCGTTCGGAGGCTGAGCAAGAACTTGACACACGATGAATAAACAGCTTGAACAGCTACACTCATCTGTAGCTTAACTGAGTTATAAAAAGCGAAACACTTTATATTTTCCGCTGCTCTTTTTCAATGACTTTGGCAAGAGATGTTAGTCGCCGCTGAACTATCAGCCCGTTCCGCGGCGAGTAGGCCTAGTGCGAATAAGCGCAGTTCGAGTCTAGAGATTCGGCGAAATCGGTGCGCGCTTTCACAAGCTTTAACGAGTAAATGTGGCCTCGAGTGTAGTTGTGGCAGTAGTGACTCCAAATCGACGACTACGTACATCACAAAGCAAGTGCACATTCAGCGAGAAGCATTGATATGACCCTGTCTGGCGATCGCAACCAGCAGCTGTCGCCGCCGCTTATTGGTAAACAAACACGCTGGAGGCAAAGTTGTAATCAGCAAATCGGCGTATTCATATGGGAGTTTAGGGCTCACGCACTAATTACTAAATGGTATATGTTTACTCTGTTTATGCTGAAGCACTCACGAGGTGTCATTTGACTCGGCAGTGAAACGTATTCGAATAGCGATAGATTTTGCGATAGCGGGACTCAAGCGGCTTTGGCGGAGCATGCTTTCGTGCTCCGGCCGTGGTCAGACTGAACACAATTTTGGAAAAAAAAAGAACGCTTTACCAGCCGGGACTAATTAACTTTCTCTAAAACGCGCATTTAACAGCAACTGAAGGGTTACCGCGTCGTTTAAAAGTTCTGTCTGCTTCTCTAATGTCGCAAGGAATGCTTTCTCGTCAACGCATGCTTCTTTCGAATTTCCATAGTTTCGGACCGTAAGAGCGCATTCTAACGCTGAACCCCTCCCCGCTTTCGCCGCGCACACTGCGGAAAGAAACGTTGGACATGCGCCTTTTTATATGTGGGAGCGTTTCGTTGTCAAGCTAAACTCCCATAACGTAAGAATAACATGCTTCTGATTGTATGTTTAAATAATAGAGCTTAAGGCCATCGTTTTCGGCCCTCTCGACAATCGCTAGACGCACCCAAATCAAGTCGGAGGATCACTGAGGTTGCACACTATAGTGAAGGCTTGTGAAAGAAAAAATATTATGCGAATACAATATTTTTGCTGAAGTGAAAAAAAAAAACCTTCCAGTGATCACCGTCCAAGGCGTACATGAAAGAGCGCAGCCGACACCGCAAATAGTAGACAACATGCGCATGAGATCTCGTGTGTCGTTAGCGGCTAAACGTTGCCAGAGCAGTAAGCTACCTTCTCAAATATAATAAAACTTCTTTTTACGAATGACTTCCAATTTTTACTGTATATATATATATAGTGTGAGCCCTCCACAGATCTTCTTTCATTTGTACATACCATAGTCTTCTTCTTCCTCTTGTACATACCATCACCATCGTCCAGCGGCGGAGGCTCCGGCACGCGCTTGGATTTTCTCCATCGGATTAAACGCTGACACGGCATACCTTGCCTTGCCATCACGACCTGGCCTTCTTTCACAATATATATATATATATATATATATATATATATATATATATATATATATATATATATATATATATATATATATATATATATATATATATATATATATATATATATATATATATATATATATATAATATATATATATATATATATATATATATATATATATATATATATATATATATATATATATATATATATATATATATTTATATAGCATAAGTAAATAGACGTACTTGGTTGCTAGAGGTTACATACAAGTGAAAAATTGCTTCATACTGTTTCCAAGTTTATTTGTAGTAGACGTTTCGGCAGGAGCCCTGCCATGGAAAGAAGCCAACAGTCGGCGAGGCCAAGGAAAGCGTTGGGGATGGTACTTTATGTCTTTTTTTTTTAATGTTTACTTGGGTAATCACAGAAGTTCGTAATGTAATCTGTTAAGGGGAAAGATAATTAGATACAAAGTAGAAGAACCCACGACCTCCGAATAACGCGTCCGGTGCTCTTCCAACTGAGCTACATCGACCGCTGTCCCCCCTGCTACTTTCTTGGGTATTTATGTTGTCTGTATACGAACCTTGAGAGTGTTCACCAGCGCCACTGTCACGAAATCGGCGCCCATTTTCATCAAGCCGGTACGGCGCGAGGCCCGCACTGCGCCGCGTGGAAGGCATGGAGAGAAAAGCCCCCCTTCCCCGCGAGGGAGAGCGCGTAGCTTTGTACGCGTTGCCGTCACCCTCTTTCCCATTGCCCGGGGAGGACGGTGGTTGATCGGACTGGAATCAGCGAGAAAATTCCTGCATCTTCTATGGGACCTAGCCAATGACGACGCGCGGCTCGACGGGAGGAGAAGAGAGAGCTATAACCAGCCAAGCTAAGTGTGTGTGCGCGCTAGCTTTAACGCGTGCTAACAAACAGACGCGGCGCGCCTTATTTAAAGCGACCGCGCCGTTTGTTTAGCCAGTCAGTCAGTTCGTCAGTGTTTTGCGACGTGTTCGCCTGTGCTTCGGCTGGACTCCCGGGGATCACCCGCTGCTGGCAAGCCCACGGACTTTCAAGGGAGCGGCGCTCGTCTCGTATGGCGGCCACATCGTGACTCTTGAGGCGTCGGACTGCAACAGTGCCCGGTGAACAATTTGGTGTTTGTTTATGTACTCTCTCGTGTTTCATCTGTTGTAAAGCCTCTACGCTTTTGGATACCTGTGTAATTGCATGCTTAGCGTTTGTATTCTGTGAACCTCTCGTCTATGTATTTCAAGTGACCTTGTGTATTCCTTTGTATCGTCTCTTGCTGTGCATAAATTGTGTTTTGTTTGCTACTTCTGACTCCGATCCTTTCTCTGGTTTGAATCGGCGACCGCTGGGCACCAAACGACCACCCCCTTCTGTCACCACAAGGTAGTTGAATTCCGGCTGAGCTTCCCACGCAGGTCGAGGGCATCTCCTTAGCGACCGGGACAGCTACCCCCACTCACTCAAAGGGTGTCTGGGAGTGTGCGCACCGTTAAGGGCGCATCGTTAATAATACCTCATATTTATTAACGGGTGACAGCCACCCTCAGCCATAGCGGCGGAAGTGGGACGTCCTTTGTTACCGCCAGCGTCACGTAGAACGTGATCAAGAGCGAGGGTGAAAGCTGTGCTAGAACCCTCTTACGCTACCTAAGGCTTCAAGACTGCCAGAACCGAGACCCCCGTAAGCTACAAGCAGATCAATCAAGGGGAAATGAGGAGGCTCGTTATAATACATGAAGGAAAGAAGCCAACAGTCGGCGAGGCCAAGGAAAGCGTTGGGGATGGTACTTTGTCTTTTTTTTTAATATTTACTTGGATAATCACAGAAATTAGTAATGTAATCTGTTGAGGGGAAAGATAAGTAGACACAAAGTAGAAGAAAAAACAACGCGCCGATGGTGGGATCCGAACCCACGACCTCCGAATAACGCGTCCGGTGCTCTTCCAACTGAGCTACTACGACCGCTGTCCCCCCTGCTACTTTCTTGGGTATATATGTTGTCTGTATACGAACCTTGAGAGTGTTCACCAGCACCACCCTCAGCCATAGCGGCGGACGTAAAAGAAGGTAAAAGGCGGAGGTAAAAGAACAATGGCGCCACTATATTTAAACACTGCCGTGAATGCGATGGATGCTTCTCCTCGCTGAATAAAGTCATTATCGGAAAGAAAAGCAAGGTTTAAAGGAAGACTTTGGAACCAGAAATTGTGCCAAAACATGACCTTGACACGTTCGCTTTAGTCAAATAGGCTCAATGCCAATCTAATTCATTACGCTATTTCATTTATTTTGTAGTCCGAGTCTGATACTGCTACTTTTCTTGAGAAGACATAACCACAAATATATTCAACTGCTGCTCCAGCTAATGTACACAGTGGATCCTTTTAGTTGCTCTTTACCATTATTTTAGCCCTCTGCAATTTCATTTAGGCATATTGTTCAGCATCTCTTGTCTACGTCATTAATTATCATTTAGGGTTTGTCAACTCCATTACTTACCAGTTTACTATTATGATCGAACTGCTCCAATTTCAGGCCGTTGAATACTTGTTCAAAATAAGTCGTGAATATTACACCTAAGGTTTTGTGTCCACGTATAATATATTTATTTACAGGATTTGATATTATAGTGGCTACTCTGTAGCCACATATTTATAGTGGCTACTCTGTAGCCACTATAAATATGTTCAAGTACATTCACGTTAGCTAATCTGCACTTTAATGCCGCAATGCATGCACGATAACTGAGGTTTCTATTGAGCGGAATGTTTCTTCATAGTCGATGAGTGGTATGTGTAGAGGCTGGTTATAGTCTGAGAATTTTTTATCATCTGATTTATAGTGTAATTATAATTGATTTAGAGTATTCTTCCCTAAAACCTGTCACATTATTTAGTTGTTTGAAGTCTGAGGTTGCCCTGAATTGTTTATCCAGTACCTTTGTACAACACCTTCACGTAAAAGATAGTTGGCCGATTTCTGTGTAATCTTGAAGTCCTTGACAGGTCTTATGATTCAACACAGTGTCAGCGTTCATCCGTGATTCCGGCATTTTGGAGGTGATGGATCATGTATAGGGTGGCCAGGTTTTCAGCCCAATCTCTTCACTGAATTTTAACAACGAACAGTTACCCGATTCTCCCTCAATATTTTTCCTGTGTTAATTTATTATTGTGAGTTATTTATTATTTCCTAAAGAATCGTTCGATTGTTCTGCCATGCTCCTGTTTTCGTTATAATCCTGGCTACTCTGTTGCACTATAGATCCGTATACAACTTTACGGCTACTTTGTTCTCTTCTTATTGATAAAAACATTGCACGTCTTATCTCTTCGCGCATACAGCTGCTTTTCACCTGCGTCTTCTGTCTGCACTATATTCAGAATACTGCCGTTGTGTAGAGCATCCTTTAATTCTCACCGTATTACACTTCCTTATGTAGGGATTGTTACGCTTCTATATTAGATTTGAAAGCTTAACCAGGTCTATTTCTCTTCTGGTTTGGAAGCTATCGTGATTTGGCGTTTCTTAATCAGATCTTCTGCCTCTGTATATATTTTAGCAACGCCCCATCTATATATACTACCGCCTACTTGCATCGCATAGTGAGTATTGATATCACCGAAATGTTTTAGTTCCGTTCTTCTACTCTAATGTCGTCTTCCCTTAAATGTGATGATTTACTCTCACTTGACATCCTGAATTCCTATCCTTTACCACTTAACCCTAATTTCTTGATGGTCTTCTTCATTTTAGGTAATTCTTTTTCCTCTTTAAGTGGAATTTTAAGGTCCATGTCCTGGAATGATGCATGTTAAAAAATAACTTTATTCTTTATTCACCCTCTTACGGTTTTCCAATGTCGACATTTGGAAATTTTGTTTTATTGACATTTCGTTTTATTTAGCGGCTTCTAAGCGACTGCGTTCTGCAAAATCTGCTATTTCTCTACGCTGCTGTTTTGAGACCATGCGTCATATTACCCACTGCTTCCTCTCCAGCATGCTCCCCGCCGGGAGCATTTGCTGAAGCAGATGATTGCGTGCACTGTGCGTCACCATGGACCCCCTTTACCCACGCTTACCCGCGCGTGGCAACGTGATGTCTGGGGAAAAAAGGATATTGGTCGTTGAGTCGATGCCCAGTGTTTGGACCTTTAATGCACCTCGGCAGTGGTAACATACCAATGCTGCCCTCGATTCCCATAAATGACACCTCCGGGCTGAACCGACCTAGGTAAATCGGCAGTCGCCTTTTCCTGTCATTCGATGCACGTTTTACTTTCCTATCTTCATTCTCACAACTCTCCTGTCTTATCTTCTTTTCTTGTTATTATCGTTTGCTTGCCGCTAGGGTTAACCTTGTGTGGCTACCAACCTTGCGTTGTGCCATATTAGGCTATAGCCGGGGTGTACAGCTGTTGCGGGCATGACTACTTTTCAAGTTCCACTTACGTCCCCAGGTTGGGCTGAATGGTGGGTGGCCGCCATACCGGCTGAACGATGAACTCATGTATAGCTACTTTACACTCAGACGATCACTCCCGGAAAATAAGGTACACTGACAAAACTGCACAGTTCTTTTTTTAGAAAATAGGAACAAATTCCCACGATTCCTCAATTTTTCACAGCGTAGACGCTGAAAAAACTACACTTAACTCTCCTTTCATTGTGACAAATAATGTGATAAAAGCAATGAGACTGGGCTACAAATTAAAAAGCTCCCAAACGTTGATCTCCTTCTGGAAATCTTGTATAACCTTAAATATGAAAACTTTCAACAGTAACTAGCTTTTGTCAGTACCCAGTAACAATAACTAAACACGGCTTAATGAACATGCTAAAAGGGGTAATTTCAGATGATGATCTTAACTACTTGAGTGAAGCGCTCTCCGATGAATTAAAGAGAAGAATGTCATAAATGTCTTCATATTCAAAATCAGACGGGAAAATAAGTAGATTCAAGCCAGGCACATAGCCCTTACCTTCGAATCGAGCACACTGCCAAAGTCAAAGTAAACGTAACTTACAAGGAATCCCGTAAGAAACTCATATCGACACAGAATACAACATATTCTGTTGAGAAGCAAAAGAGGCGGCATCACAGCAGTCTTCGAAAACTTCCCAGGCCACACGTGGCTCAACTCAGGAAGTGCCTTATACGACCCTGGTGGAGGTAGTTGGGATTGCTCCATCACCACCAAAGTAGGCTTTGTGGACCGCAAGTTCAGCTGACCGCAAGGTCTCTCCAATCAAAGCGAGGCCTAACAGAAACTTATCTGTGCGTTCTGCACAATCGTCCCGCACGTCCGTGGGTGAATGGACACAACAAACGATGATCATCAGGGGCCGTCAACAATATAGAGGCAGTGGAGCTCCTCCGAAGGAAGTAGAAAAAAGATCTGAATCATCAGGCCAGAAAAGACCTAATCTCTCTACCTTCCTCTAAAGAAGACGGTCTTAGGCCATTGGAACTAACTGTACAGGACTTTTAAATAACTACAGCGATATAAAATACATTCTCATTTCATTCTCGCCTGTGGCGCTGTGTCTACAGGAAACCCATCTCGATCCACAACATTCACATATACTGCAAAAGTATAGTTTGCCGCCGCAACCGAAAGCAAGCCAGCAACATTGACATTCAAGCAAACGAACATAAATATTACACTTTGTTCGAAACGGTGGCAGCCACCTTGATTACACTCAAAACGCTGCTTGTACTTTGAGCAACATCGAGAATAGTCTTCAGTGATTTAGCAGATCTTTTAAATTATTACGGTATAACCTACTTGGTAATTGATGCTTTTAATGCACAATCTTCCCTTGGTTGAAGTGAGAAAATTGATGCACGATGTCTAATTATAAACTTAATTCTAACAACATTTGCTTACTAAACTTCTAGCTCTTCGAGGGGATTTCGAATCTATTGTTTATTCACCTTCTTTATATAATGTTCTGAAATGTGGAGTTTTAGACAATCTATATGGGAGTGATCACCTACCACTACTACTAAGTTGTCATTATTACCGAATATCATCCCGAATAAGCACCGCGGTGGGAACTCCATTTAGCCGACTGCTCGCTTTTCCCATCTGAAGATAGCCTGGAGAAAGTCTTTTCAGCAGAGCTCAGTGTTGTTGCATTAAATGAGATATTTAGGAATTGTATAATAAATGCAGCACGCTTAGCTATTATACAATTCAAATTAGTTGTACATGAAAATTATAATATTTGAGGCACACGAGAATTCCATGAATCAAATATAAGAAAGAAAATAAGAACTCGGACCTTTCCGCAGGTACCCAACACCAGACATCATAGCATTTAAGATGGCAAGAGCAAAAGCATGGTTTATTCGTCGACATGCTGGAAACATTGGAATAAATGTTACTTGAATCACGCAAACTCCTTGACGTTCACTAGTGATGTTTTAAAAGATCATGCTCGGCATGTGACTACCTAGTTCGCCTCAAAAACGGCGTCTGGGAGGCATTTATACACAGACATTACTGTCTGTATGTATTTTTTGTTTTGACCAGTCACAGCGCCTTGTCTTTGTGCTTTCTTTTGTCTCTGTGTCGTCCTTTGCGCTCTTCCTTAAACAAATACACGATACCACTTGGAGGTGTGGAACTCTTCGAGACCTAGCAGGGCTAGGCATACGTGGTAGTGTGTTAAGCTGAAGGTTTCATGTCCAGCTGTTCTATTTAGGGACGCCTAGAGGCGACACTTTCGAGGAGATTGGCTCAAGAATACGGAGTACGTCAGCACAGTACGTCAGGAAGCATGATTCACAAAATAGAAAAAATTTGAACACAAGGCCAAACCATAATATTCTTTTGGGTTCCTAGCCATGTTGGGATAGATGCAAACGAGAGACCTGACTAGTGTGTTGCACAAGCTGGAACCAAGGAAATAAAGAAAACACTCGTCCTCTATTAATGTTGCGTCAGGTTAATACAAAGAAGCTTAAGAACTAAATCACATAATAAACGGAAGAATGAAGAACAAAAAGCTACATTGAATAAAGTCCATAATGAGAGAATGAAGGTAGTGCATACACAGTTAGTATCACTGAGGTGATTTTGTGAGCCGCCGTATTGGACATACACTCATGACGCAAAATTTGTTTACGCGTAAAAGAGCGAACACCTGTGTGCCAAAAATATGGTGGTGAGCTCACTGTGAACCCCGTTTTGATCCTGTGCACCGACCTTGAACAGTTAAGAGAAAAACATTGTACTCAATTCTGCAGTGAACCCATCCCATTCCATTCCTGCTCACGGTTACGAGACAACACAATTTATTTTTTAATTTCATCTGTTTTAGTTTTGAAGACGATTTAGGAATCCTTAATAAGATGTAATTGACTAACACTTTTCACTTTTGCCCATAAAACGAGCTCAGCGATCTTTTGTTTGGTGAATGATGGCCTTTGCTGCCCATGTGCTAAAAACCTCAACTCATCTCTAGCATGCTTCCTGCGTACCTTAGCTTTGAAGTAGACCAGTAGTTCTACATCTTCATAGAAGTCCTTGACTTCCTAAACTTCATTACCAGAGATGGGCACGTAGGACTGCAGGGCTTTCAGTTTATGTCAATTCTGAAGCTTAATTAAAATCGCTCCCAGCCTCTTGATGAAAACGAATTCTGTATATTTCTAGCTATATATTTATTGATCAGCAATCAGGCACGTGTTACTCGTCTGCCTGCTAACACACGATAGCGCAGTATTTATCCCCCCCCCCCCCCCTTTGTAAAGCATATGCCTTGTTTGTAAGACTAACCTCACTAATCCTTTGATATTTCTTAAATGTCCCAAGTTTCTTGAATAGCTTTCCTAGACTCCTTAAAAAGCGTTCCTAGAGCGTTCCTAGAATCATTGTTTATTACGAAAGATACATGTATAGGAGGTCACAAGAGTTAGTAAAGGAGGGACGAATCTTGAGGCTATAGCAAATGCATTCAGATTTGGTTTTTAAGAAAAACGAAAATATGGAGATGTTACTGCGGGCAAATATTGGCTTGGCGCTATGTGTATGTTTATGCCTGCAAGGCGTGGCTGTGTCTCTTTCAAAGTAGCAATGTGACTCGATATCTAGATTTTGCAAATTTAAAGAGCAAAATAAACAAAGCCGGGCAGTCGTCGTTCAGCCGATGGTTCGAAGACTTAAATATAACAAATGTTCCAGGGAGTACCTTCGGTTATACATACTATATATTGTTACGGGACAGAATCCGACGTAACCGTAACACTTCGCCGTTAGGGACACGCTAGTAGGACCAACAGCGCCTAGCTTCAGCATCGTCGTTTATCACTTGTCCAGCACTTCGTCCTCGTCTCCGTGACTGCGTATCGTAACAATAAATGTTAGTGCTAAAAATTGTGTCTTTTTCTCGCTTTTCAAACTAAACGTAATGTGTGGGTCCCAAACTATGTTGGCATGTTGATACGCTTGAAGCCTAAGTGTATGTTTAGAGAATGACGTAATTTATGTTTTGAGCAGCCTAACCTTTTTCTGGCAGAGGAGCAAATGTTTGAGATGTGGGATGATCATGTCAGATTTGATGTTAGCATCACGCCTGCTCATATATACACATTTACTTGATTAATTACGTTGTCGCCGCTACAATATGGAAATTGAATTTGGTTAATACTGGTGGTAGCACATATGTAGATAGTTTTACTAATATTATGTTTCACATCCCACTTCTGCACCAATCCGCAAGAAGCTGCAAATTCACATTTAGGACAAGTTGGTAGGATCCCCAGTATATGGTTCTAAAAATAATATAATCATCGGCGACCAACATGGCCAACGTGCTTGATTTCAGAATACTTATCAGGTCATTATTGCAAATAATTAAGAAGAACAGGTTCTAAGACCGAGCCGCGCGGAACGCCTGAGTGAACGTCTGGGGTGTGGGAGCAGAGCCATTCAATTTCCACGTTGTTTTCAATTTTGCAAATAAAACGCTAATCAAGCAATGATTTGGGAAGGGATGCCTATTGCTTCCATTTTAGTTGTTAGCTTTATATGAGGTATCGTATCCAATGCTTTAAAAATGCATAACGATTATATCCACCTGACGGCCACTGTCGAGCGTTTTTGCTATATCGTATGTATCTTTTAGCTGCGCAGTGGTGGAAAATCGTTGATGGACGCCATGCTGCCTGTTGTTAATTATGTTAATTGTGTATAAAAAATTGTTTACGTAGTTGAGGATAATATGCTCGATCTCTTTTCAAGGTATAGAATGGGGGATAGAGGTTGGTAGTTCTTTATTGTCTATGGATTTCCTTTCTCCAATACAGGTCCACCACCCGCAACACGCCAGTCATGAGGCACAACGCCTGACACTAGAGATTTTTAAAGGTTGTGACGAGAAATGAATTAACATTTTCTGCATACCTTTTCAAGAATGCTGCTGGTTTATTTCAAGGTTGCAACTGACGTTTTTTTTTTTTTTTGGATCCAATGCCAATAGACGGGTGGCTCCTTCCGAAGAAATAGAAATATTATTTTCGAGATCGCAAACTGACATGTTATCAAAACTCTCATCAGGTCGAGATAATACGCTGCAGAAGAGAAGGTAGAACCTGTCAGCAATTTCCTTTCCTTTGTGACAACAGCCCAGTGATTAGTTGCTTCGTCTGACTTTCTATTATCATTATTCGACAGGTAGCTAGGGCCAGAATTTGCGAGGTGTTTCTGTTGCAAACCAAGCCAGTCCATTGGAAAATTATTCTTCTTGCGTTTTGCAATCTACTTCTGAAGAAGGCGTTCAATTCAGTCATCAGAGGCTCATTTTCATTACTTTGCTTTGAGCAACGCTTGATTTTTAGCTCTCAGTGAATAGTTCTCGAGTTATGCGATCATTCGTTCTTACTATTTTTTAATTTTTTTCTGGTAAAACGTGTTCCTTACGTGGCCCTGCTGCTGAGATAGAGGACACTTGGTCAATAAAGAGTCTTGCATTAGCATTTTCATGCAGGCGAAATTCTAAAGACGCCGGGCCAGGTACGCTAACGATGTCAGCGCATATCAATGAATCCCAATTGGTCTCCAACATTCAACAGTTGTCCACTGCGTTGTCCTGGTACCACAAGTTTGACTTCAGGATTCTAAACTACGCAATATACATTTAATGTTGTGTTGCAGTCTGTTTAGGAATTATGGACGCAATAGGAGGTCCCCCGGACAGTTTATACTTCGGGACCTCCTTCTGTAATACTAATAATCCATGTACATGTACCTCACAGTGAAAATAAAAGAAGAATAAAGATAAAAAAAAAACATTTAATACTCCAAATCGCCGCGATGGGAGATGTTTTGTATAAACGTAGTTCTATGGGAAATGGCGCAGTGTTATGTTGACCTTCTGTAACTGTTCCTTGAAAGCTTTTATTCCGTAAGCCTTCAGCTCAACGCCAAGAAATGCCGCTTCGGTCACAGCAGAATTGGGATTCTTGGTTACATGGTTGATGCTGACGGCGTCCAGCCCGACCCATATTGTGCGCTTGACGTTCGAAGTTTCATCGGTTTCTGCTGCTATTTTCGGCGGTTTGTGCACAACTTTGCTGTCATCGCCCGTCCTGGTGCATTCGCTCAACGAGGACAATTCAGCAAGTGCAATGCCTTCGGGCAAAACCTGTGGCGGTGAACTTAAGTGGACGACCGGCAGAGTGGCTTGCGTTTGACGGATATGAACGGAAATATCAGGGAGAGCAACATTACGCTGTAGAACGACATCGGTGACAGGGCAGGCGAGATAGTTCCCGTTAGGAACGGTTTGACAAGGCAATTAGGTGACATAGATGGCAGCTTCCGGTGGCAGGTGACAAAATGTGGGGGAGCGAAGGCGAGTTGGTCTCGATAGGTCCCCGGAGCAGATAGACAGGTCAAGTCCCAGAAGACCAGCTGAACAGTCAATGAGGGCGGAATGCGCAGATAAAACGTCGTGTCCGAGAATTGCGTCTCGAGGATAGCTGTGGAGAGCGGTCAAAAGGACAGAAGTATGGTGATCGCCAACACTTACACGAGCAGTACACGTGTCGGCTACAGCAGCACAACTGCCATCGGCTTCGCGGACGGTGGGTGTCGTGGCTGCAGTCATTTCTTTCTTTAGGCGACGGCGAAAAGAGGAGCTCAAAACAGATACTTGGGAATCAGTGTCAATAAAACAAAGAACTGAGACACCATCCCCAGAAATAATGATCAAATTACTTGCTAGAGCAGAGGTCGGTAGAGGACTTGTAGTCCGGGTCGAGAATGCAGCGTCACCTACGGGAGCTGCATTTCCTAGTTTCCCGCGAAGTTTCCGGTGTACAAAGGCGACAGGCTGCGGCTGGGAACAAGAGGAAGCAACGGGATTTAGGGATGGTGAGCGACTTCAGGTCGGTGCGGGAGGGACTTGGTCGGGTGCTTGAGGCATAAAATGCGATACATATGTGCGTGGCGGGTAATAGTTGTACCGATATTTGAAGAAACGGGGTGCAATTTACCAACGATGTGCGGTACGGCAGTGGCGGAAGATATATCCCACACAATGACATAAAAAGAATATGGGATGATCGTTAGGAGTGCGCTATTCCGCGTCATTTCGATAGCCGCAAAGGGGGCGGAAACCAGTTCGGGGAGTGACAGCGGCATAACAGAGGGTTCTGAAAGAATATGGTGTTCGTCCATGATGTGGCCTGTGGAAATATCTATGTTGCAACCTCCTGGCATACTTCTTTTATCAAGGAAACTGTAGCAGTTCGTCAGAAGGTAATTGAGGAGCACTGGGAACACAGGTGCCCGGGCCTCTAATTCTCGGTGCACGATGCGGGTGAAATTGTCTTGTATAAACGGCTGCCTTAAAGTTGCTGAATCAGCGCAGGTGGTACCATCAGCGTTAACTGGCAGCTCCCAAAAGAAGTTACAGGGGTCTTGAAGTGGTCAGACAATGCAGCACAGCACAGCTAACATAGTAGCGCCCAGTTAACTGCCCACAAACTTCAACGTCGTCGTCCCTTAGCACAATCGAAAAATAGTTCTTCACAATATTGATAACTTAAATGGAAAGCATAATACATCTGTTGTCCTTAGTGTATGAGGGGTCCGGTGGAGCCTAAACAGTTATAATTAATAATCATGGTTAATGCTACTCTTAGCCTCCAAGAGTACTGTAGCTGGGTAACCTTTGAGCAGCAGTATACCGCCAAGAGCACTATGTGGGCCGCTGTATGAGCACCTTCTCTATCAAATGTTTCCCTAATGCTCGTAGGATGCGCTATAGTAACGCTATATCGTGCGCTCTGTACAGTTTCGTAACAATCTTGGTTAAGCATCCTCAAAAACAACTTCAAATATTTTGAGTGGTCACAAATAACTTTCTTTTTACGTACGTTTATTTCTTCAATGGGGTCGTCGTCGCTGCTAGTGTCTCTGCATTTTCAATATCGGCACAATTTGTTGAAGATGCTGCTTACCAATTTACACTGTAGTCTCGTGCCAGCCGGAGACATTGCCTCCTTGATGAATGCTGCTTCGTATATTGTTGCTTCTTGGGAGACATATCACTCCCTATTCGGTTTTCTTGTGGGTAATATTCGGCTCATAAATGAATGTTCACAACGTTAGATAAATAGTACACTGGCAATTCGTACCGCTAAAATCGAGTACATGCTACCTCTGCGCTGATAGACATTTCAATGACCTTACGTGAGATGCCAAGCTCGTGTCCATCTGCTACAGTGGGACGAACAGTTTCACGCTTCTTTCGGGCTCCTGTGTTGGCCGAATGACCTGGTACTTTCCTTAACACAGTGAACACAAGAAAAAAGTGCATATTTTTTCAGCGTAAAATTAAAGACAGGACTAAAGGAGAAAGACAAGGGACAAACGCTGAAAATCGTTTGTCCTTTGTCTTTCTCCTTTAGCCCTGTCTTTAATTTTACGCTGACAAAATATGCACTCTACTTATCAAGACCAACTAGCCCGTCTTTCTAGGTTAGCAAGAAAAAAGATTGCTTTTTATCGCTTTCTTTCTAGCTTAGGCAATACTGGTAGTACCTGCATCAAAGTGCTCTCAATTAGGAGTCCCATATGTCTCCTTGTTGGCTATCAACAATATCAACAGACCAGTTGGAACTCGTGTAGTCAATATTGGATACTCTACCAAGGCATGTGAACACCGATCGAATGCACATGACGTCATATACGATGCATAAAGTAAAATAAAATATCAAGGGGAATGGGATTCAGCGGACATACAAAACACGCGGATCACAAGATAGGTTTATATGTTTTGCTCTCAATAATTCCCATCTTTTAAATGCGTGGCCTAAAACGCAACCAATATAATATTTTTACAACTTTTCAATATTTCCTTTACAAACCCAGCAGCTTGGTTTATGATGACATTCTAGTTGGCATTCTGGCATCTGACGCTTCATAAATTTACCATGGTGCATCCAGAACCTGCGTTTATATCTGATGCAGTATTTACCTCAAGTGAACATTTCTGCCGGGTTTATAAATAAGTGCAAAAAAGCATTGTTGATGTTCTAGTCATCCCAAAGCAAGGTAATAAAACAGTTTCTAGCGCACTCGTGTTTCAAATCCGCGCCCTGAAAATCACGAGGTCACGGGTTGCATTCTGTTTCTTAGCTTTATTTTCTGCGTACGGAGAAGGCAGACTGGTGGTCTCAGTTTACTGTAAGAGAAATGGCTGAGACGCTGGCTAAAAGATCTTCGCAACATAGAAAAATGTCCACTTTCCCAAGCACCTTCCAGCGAGAGAAATTACAAAGTCATTGGCTACGTGCAACCGCATTCTTCTAACCCCAAAAATATCAAATAGATATGGTCATGATATTATGTTTTCTGTACTGTGCTAATTTTCCTGGTGAGGGTGAATTGATTATTCCGCCCTATGCAGTACCCTCTTGGTCCAATGTCGTGTGTACACGAGCTCGGGAAGTGCTTAGAATATGTACTAACAACGCAGCTTCAATTTGAAAACACAAATTTATTATTACAACTACTTTTGTGTTTCTACCAAATATTCCAATTTGTTGCAACTTTAGAATCATAATGGACATACTTTTCAAGTGGTGACTATAACATTACATGCAAGGAGGATGAAATGATCAATATTTCAAGAAAAATAATTAATTTTAACAGGTCTGAAAACTACTCTTTCGGCGAAAAGAGTGTAACGAGCTAACAGTTCTGTCCTTTTTTTTTTTTTTTTTCTGGGGGGGGGGGGGGGAGGTGGTGTAAGTTAACTGTGAATCGTTATTACTCTTTTTTTTTATTCCAGGCACTTAGCAGATGAAAGCAGTGTTCGAAACTGAGTGGGATGATACAATTTACAACTGTGTACCGGTTCGTGATAAATGTACGTTTTATTCACGTTGTTATATTTCCCATAGGATAAAGATGTTGTAGTCACGCAATGCACTTCTCGTGATTAGATTGGCGTTTTAGGTAAACATATTTTGAATTTAAATGTTTAAAAGATTGCTGAATCAACATTATGGTGTAGAAAGCGCAGAAAACAAGTCGGGGCCAGGGGCTGATACCAGGCTAGGCAGAAATGATAAATAACAATTCTAAAAGGGTCATATTCCTAGGCGCATTTGCACAAATGCATACTCTACTTCCCTTTAAGGTTGCCGCTGTTGAGTTGAAAAGTGTAAACTACTGAATGCACTGCCCAACACGTCGTAACGTTTGGATAAAGTATCCAGCGAAAATTCAACCTCACACATATTTCTCATACTAAACTCACCAAATTTCATATAATCTCATACATTTCTCATAGGTTGAATAAGATATGTATGATATAACAGATTTGTGCGATTTTAGTATGAGAATTTGTATGAGGTTATTGTAACTCAGATATTTTTCACTAGGAGTTGTAAGTGTTGTAGTTGTACAATAAGTGGTTCTTTTTTAACGATATCGTCATGACTATTTCATCTAAGTTAATTTCTATTTCCCATTTTTTACACCATGTTACCATTTTCTGGAAGCCACTATTAGGCCAGCTTGATCGTCAACAGAAGAAAGCGTTTCCTGCAGCGCACAATCTTCAGTGTACACCCTGATACCAACCGAATATGACCAACAATAAAATTTATATGAGGCAAAAACAAACAAGAACGAAGAACCGATCCCAGGATACGCAAAAATTAATGAGCACCTTATTTCAACAAGAGGAATGTGGTGCTACAAATTGATGACGTTTAGTCAAATACCCACTTAGCCAGGCGAGTAGTTTTTCATTTTGCAAAATACAACCACGTTTGTACAGCAATTTGTTTTCGTACCGATCTGCGTCACTTAAAAGAAAAAGATCGAAGGTGGAATAAAAAGACATTTGCAACGTCCTAATCACCACGTTCTTAGTTTTGTTGCTCAAGCAAATTGGCTAAATATGCGCAGCTGTGCGTTGGCATATGCAAGGTGTGCGTCCATTACAGAATATTATTACAGAATGCGACATTACAAACTTTTGTGTGCAAACATCTTAGACGTAGCTTAAAAAGTGCTACATGTATTTACTCCAATGTGCGCCCAGTTTACGCTTAATTCAATAAAGAAGACAGCAAGCCAAGTATTTTTCTCTGATGGTGCACTACATCTAGCTTCGCCGTTGAGCTCTGACAAGGTAAGTATTATAGAGGGGTTGGCTACATTACAATATATGTCGCGACCAAGCGTTTAAAACATACCAGAAGTTCTACCGGAATCGTTTTGGTGATATTCCTGTAAGTTAAAATATCAGATTCCGTGAAATGACGCTCAATGAAAAAGGGAACCCAGAGTTGCTTCCACAGGTGTGAGAATACATAAATTTTAAACTGCGATATTTTTAACATACAGCGAAAATTATTACGTTGAGTCATATATGTTAGCTTCTAGTCTACTTTCCTAACACACAATAGCAATTTCTGACTGGTTAATTACGGTGCTTTGAATTAGCATTTTATGCCATGTTAGAGACAACAATGCCACCAACAGTCACTGACCAGGAAAATTGATGCTAAACGTTCTGTAGTATTTGTTTTTCTAGAGCAGGGAAGATATTAATTTATACGATAACACATTTGAATTGAAGTTAAGGAATAAAGGAGAAATTGGCCACTTACTTACGACATCCTAATTTTCACACAGCATCACACCTACCGAACGAATCAGGTTACAGTCAAACCTCATCATTTGCATGGCGTCTAACCTGGCGTTGGGAATGTACAGCGTTTGCAACCTCATCTATTGCGGCGGCCTGAATAACTCGCTATATAGGAAGCTATATAACAATGTAATGCGACGAAACGATGTCTCAGCAGTGCGAGAACTCTGTCATGATGTGTAAGAGTTGAAACTGCCAGAAGTGGTGCCTTCCGAAATATTTAGAAACGCACTGGAAAATGAAGGCATGATCATAAAATACGCATCTATAAAAGAAATGAACAGTCAGCGACGTAAAACGAGGTGTAGAAGAGTTCCTTCATCATGGTATTAATGCCAAGCAATTAATTTCTGCAACCATTTTTGCCAGAGAAGGGTCTTTCCAGAAAAAAAAAAAGCAAACAATCATTTTCTGTATTGGGAAGCACGTCCCACGTCACACCATCGACAACATTTGTTATTCACGGTAGACACCAAAAATGTTGCACCCTCGATCGGTATATAAAGCTGAAAACCCTGATTCGTTTACGAACACGGCGAGCGCGTAGCTGACTCACTGACTTTTTAATTAAGTATAACTGGCTGAACGAGGTGGACAGTTTTAGAGAAGGCGATTACGATTGACTAAATGAATTATATTATTTAGAGATATGTACTACTTTCGTGACATTCTAATTGTTATAACAGGTGCAATAATGTATCGGCACTGTTGTGTCTTCTCTATATTCGGCCGCATGTGGACGCATTTAGACGCTATGAGCTACAGTGAAAAGTGAAGTCAGTGCGCAGTTGTCGATGCGGCTGACGGCTACTTGTACAGCCACCAAGAGGCAACATGCACATTTAATGGCGTTGTGTGCAGCAGCCCCTCCCCTTCTCCCTTCCGCTATTTTTTTTCGTTCTGGGTCTCTCAATATGCCCTCAATGCTCTTAGATGTGACCCACTGCTCATCCAAATTTCAGCCTCACCGGCACCATGGGTCTCTTAGTCCGCATGCTCTCTGTGCGCAGATGAATGTTTGAACGTCAGTTATACTTGCGTGCTTTACTATGTCCTGGCTGACCATAATTGTTTAGGACTCACCATATGCACCAGATAACCACCATAGACCGCCCAACCGTCTACATTGACTGAGGCATCCGTTTCGTCCGTTGAAAATGAAAACCTTCGTGTGGTCGAAATCGTTAGATTTTACTTCTCCGTCCCCGAGGCTAGCTGCTCATTGTTGTTAGCATATAATTTTAAATAAAACCTGTTTTTAGTGTGACACCTTAGAGACATACAATATATTTCGAAGAACCAGAAACTTTAGTATAGCTTCATTGAATGACAGTGCATGCCCCAAAATAAAGTCATAGGTTCAAGGAAGAAGGCTTTTCAAAACGCAATATAGCAAATACAAATTCGCAGGCTTCAGTCAGAAATACGCGAGAATAATTTCGTGTATTGCAAAGTAGTTGGAGACAGTATAGATCAAATTCTAACCAAACAGAACATTAGCGGCAGTCACTTAGATGCATAATAGCTCAAGGTGGCAGAATGTTTGTACGAAAACAAGACATATTCATTACTGCAGTCCTCTCATTGCATATATAGTCAAATATTATTCTCCGCAGTCATTCTACAGTGGTATTTAACGTTACGCAAGCAGCATCAACCTTTGGCATGCGCGAAAGCTTCTCGTTATCTTGTGAATATATTCATACGTCTTGTTTTTCCTGAAGATTGCACCACTGGTATGCATGGTGCCTGGAATGACATCTTATGATCGTGCTGCTTACACAGACAGTTGTTTTTCTGCCTTGTTTTCTTTTTTTTGAATTTTTTGAAACTTTCCCGCACAACTGGGCGCCAGAATGTTTGTCACAGGAAGAGCCCATCTGTCTTGACTTTATGACAGAGCTCCCCAGCTACAACAATATAAGCGCTTACAGTAACACTAAGCGAGGAGGACCTGCAGTGGACTCCAACCGGTCCGAACATGAAGTGGAAAATGAAAAGTGAAGCATCAATTAAAACACAGACATCGCACAAGCAGCGTTGCTGTCAGTATCGTTTCCGTTATTCACGAGAAGCATCTTTGTTGTGAACAAGAATGTTTTGAGATCCACTCAAGTAACAATTAAATCTCCCTAACGAAAATCTGGTTTTCGGAATCACTATAGCACGCACCAAGAATCAATATTGGTGAATATCAGACGAACCTCAGGAGAATCCTTATCTAGAGCACACCATACTCTCTTAGGGGCAGCCCATCTGCAGTTCTCCTGTGAGTATTCTGCTGCTCAAAGCTTAATATACTTAGAGCCCAAAGAAAGGAGACTTGACCGCCGTATAAGAACTACAGCGGATTACGTTGCACTGGGTCCTACCTCAATGAGTGTAAACAACACCAAACACGCTTTCAGTTGAACTTTTACCACTGACAGTCTAGACTAACCGAAACGTATCACGTAAAAGTAAACCCATACTACAGATCTTCCCATTGAGCGGCACCAAGAACTAAAAAAATTCATACCACGAATGGCGGAGAATTCACTATGCATGAATGTCTAGCTTTTATCGTGACATGGTGTGATGACTGCTGCACACGCAAAGACATGCCGGCTCCGGTTTTCGACTGAACTCTCGACTAAGGAAGAAAATCCTCGACTGCGCCGACAGGTTTAATAAGGTTTGAAAGTCGCGCCTTCTAAAGGACGTACCCGCAAGCAGTGGACGTACCCGCAAGAACGTGGTCTTTTCCGAAAAGTGGCAAGAGCAACCTGTTTAAAAACGGAGGTATGTTCCGGTGAAACTGCTTCGGAAGCTGCTTCATAGCAAAGTATGCGGTTGACACGCGCAAGAAAGCAATACCAACATTAAATCACTTAGAGCATTAGGACTTACTTATACAAGGTAAAATACTCGGTTGGAGTAGCGCAATGCGACTCGACCAAATGTTTGAGTGGTACAAGGAACATTCCCTCTAGCGTGGCACCATCTCACGTTAAAATTCTTAACACACATCAATATGCACCGCGTCAGTCTTCGTACGGCAATGCTTCACTCCACCGTCCGTCTATAGACTAGGCTGCACCGCTGCCTTCAACCGCTTCCACTGGAGTCCTTGATCCTTGATTCCAATGGCCTTATCTTTTCTCGTTATCCACCGAAAACGTGGAGCCCCGCGACTGACAGCTCGCTAATGCTCAAGCTCGCTGCCCGTGGAAGCACCAATACATAAAATTAGAAATGCCCGCGCGCAGTAGAAAGCACCAAGAGAGAGGCGGGGCCCCACGTACTTTATCAAAGAAATATTCTGTGCATCATGCGTATAAGTTAATGCGCAATTGAGGACAGAACATTTGTAAGCTAGTCGTATTTGCTTAACGCCCATACACCTAAAATTCCTAAGGTGCCTTCAATCAAGGTAGTTGCTGTTTAGGATCGAACAGCAGTAGCTTCATCATATCAGGTTATCCTAGGAGCAGTATGCAGAGCGGAAAACATTATGGCTCACAAAATGCACCCAAATATTTTGAACAAGTACAAAGTTTCTTTGCTTCGCGTCATCTTATGGCACACACATTGCTGCTTTAATGTATAATTTTGCAGGCCAAATGCAACCCTTAAGGAATCGAGAAGTGACTCTTCATTGAAAAACCGCACTACGTCTTACTTCTACATACCACTACTTTACAAAATCGAAATAAACATTTGTATTTTGTAGCATTACCTCATTTGCCCCCATAAACGCATATATTCACTTATATTTTTTTTTGTCACGGCAATTCTTTTTTGTTCGAAAATGGCTGGAAACGATAGCTAACGCGGTGCAAGCAGAGATTTCAGGGACGCCTAGATTCTCTACATGGCATATTTTATTACGTTTACCATATTTTGTGCAAGAAATTTTTTCCTGAACACCTAAAGGCTAAGCTTTGACCTTCCGTTTTCAAAGACAATGATGAGTACAGATGGGTTTCATAAAGTCGAGCAATTAAGTAGGAGATTGATTTTGTATGGCAGTGGCAAGGTCCTTATTTTCTGAGGTTGCGAAAAGTGATTTATGTCGACCCAGCGCCGAAAAGCTTGTCATGCACTCCTCCTTATATGAAAAGCTTTGAACAAAATGCTATCTTCGCTTTTGAATGCCATTAAATCGAATCAATATATATATATATATATATATATATATATATATATATATATATATATATATATATATATATATATATACATATTCGCAAGACGAGGCGTCACATACTTCCCACTGTTATTGGGCCTTGAATATTTAGGAAAGGAAATGCAAAAGGACTGGTTATCTGGCCGAAAAGAAAAAATCCCCACCCGCAGCATTCGAAAGCATGTCTTTCATATTCCAACGGTCATAACATATTCTGTCAACGAGTCATATTATAACACGCAGCTGCATTGTAATTATGGACTTAAAGAATCAATGAACTCCTGTCGCCTCTGGCTCTGGCGAGCGGTCTACAATACAGTCGCCTGGCTTAACAACCAGGAAAACCTGTCACAAAAAAGAAACAACCACCCTACCACTTTTTCTACAACATTAATGACTCGACCCATTAAATACATTGTGCGTGCGTAATCACCAAGCTATCCCAACAAGCCAACATTGTTCAGTAGTACTTGCCAACCTCTCGTTACCATAAAACGTGGTCAGTACACTACGGTCTCAAAGTGCTAGTCCAATACACTTTTTTTTAGTCTATTTCGAGCACGCTTTTGACGGTACTGCAGGATATACCTAAAATAAACACAAACCGAAGCCATGAGCTCATTCAGAAGCCACCGACAAGTGGCGTTTTACGTACAGGACCCTACAAGGGGCTGGCCGTACGAGTGAATAAACAAATCAACGGATAAATAGGTAAAGCTTTTAAGAAAACTAGTATCTGGAAAAGATACATCATATATAACACCTGCTGTATTAGTATACAACAATTACATATCTCCGTTACACCGCTTTGAGTACCGGTCAAGAAAGGGCATTGGTGAGATAAATGAATGGTGTAAACACAAAGCGCTGACTCTACAATCGCATTGTGACTCTGAACAAGGCTTATGCTGCTGTTGAATTCAAGGCGCCCTTTGCCTAGCGCCCTTCTCTTTATAAGTTTGACTAGTCACCAAACAACTTAGAGAGTATTTCAAAGTAAATATGTCATTTTGAGACATACTTCTCACTTCCTTCTTTTTGCTGTTTTTTTTTACTTCGAAAACTTGGCACAGGGCATAATGTAGAAATTCATGTAACTTGTTTTCTGCCAGAAACTGGAGAAGGCTTTAGCTTTTAGTTTTGTATGTTTGCCACTTGGAGAAGCCCTCCTCAAACGTCGCGGCAATCGCACTTCCTGGAGGATCCGTGTCCTCAACGTCCTCGTCCCTGCACAAGTACACAGCAGATGGCGAACATCCACCTCTGCAGCAGGTGTTGAACATTTCGGTCAGGTGGTCGATCCTGTGTTTTGATAGTCACATCAGCACGTGACTGACTGTGTAATGGCCACCTCAGCTCTTATCCTTCAAAGGGATACCTTCTCCACTTTATTTCAGTTATGAGAGAGGGGGTAAGTGCACAGCGAGATGAGGGCACGTGTACTTTTCCGCAATGAGGATGCTAGGATGGAGAAAACTGAGCGGACATCAAAAGGTATTTCGGTGGGGGGTTGCATCAGTGCATAAAATTTGGTGTTTCAGGGCATCAGCTTTTCTCAGCTCAGCATTCTCAGCATTATTTGTGTGCAGTGTATCTAGAAGCTTATCTTTTTTTTTCGTATTGAGTGCATGGATGTCTTGTGCCCCACGTGGTGTCTTTGTCACTGTTTTCAGTTGTTTTATGGCCGCTGATCAGTCTGTATAGATGTGGGCTTCTGTTATGGACTCTATTTTTTATAGTCTTGATTGCATTCCGAATTGCATAAAGTACAATAACAAGCGGGTCAGAATATTCTCTTTAGTATTTGTTACGTATGTCTAGCTCTTTGTGAGCCGGGCTTGCAGTGGCTTTTCTGCCGCCATTTTTCATATTCAACGCGTCTGTATATGCAATATAGATTCCTGGGATTACATCAACCAGAGCCCGAGCAGCCGGCTCATCTTTACGACGTAGCTTAGTTGTTTTCTTCGTCGTAATAGTTGTGAACTTCTTTGGAGGGTGTCAGCCATTGTCGGTGTTTGCCTTGTTACCGCATTGGTCAAAGATGCCATTACTGTATTATATTTCTGTTTACTATTTCTTGTTGCCTATTGTTCTTTAATGAGGTCTGTCAGTGTATTGAGCTGCGCATATTCCTGAAGAATAGGGAAGGAGGTAAGATTTGGTAAGGCAGCGATTGTGCGCAAAGCGTTCCTATTTATTATTTACAACTCTGCCCACTGTTGCCTCGTGAGGCTTTCGAACAGGGCCTGGTATAGTTTTCTGGAATGAAGCACCGATTGCACAAGACGTCTTGCGATCTCCGTTCGGGCTTCTCGTTTGCAGGCTGAAGACACAAAACAGAAAATCATTTTTCTTTGAAATATTTCTAGCATGAGCAAAATGTCATTTTATTAATAAATGACTTCGTATTTTTTCTGATTAATCTCTCTGAACTGTAAGCTACTTATCTTTCCACTTGCTCAGTTTGAAAATAAAAACTTCAATACCACCTGTAAACGCATGATTTGCAATTTAGGATTTGAAACGTAAAACATAGGACCAACTTTATCACCTAGCAAAGGAGAAGAATAGAAATGCAACAGTATACTCTCTTCGAACAAGGTCAAAAGGCTCGATACACATGTTCATTTAGATTAAGATCAATTCTAGAATAATAATATAACGTATCATTTTACTGAAAGCCCGACAGCAAATGTGAAAACTGCCAACAGTGTGAAAGTCACGCAAGAACAGGCTGCCTTAGCCGCTACACTGTCATAAATAAATATTTTCAAAATAACAAATATGCCAAGCGCAATACCACAGCCGTATATTTCGAAATATGTCGTATGATGGGCGGATTAAATTTATAAATATATAATGACCCTTATTTTTAATATACACTGTATGTGATTACTTTGCACTAATTTCTCTATGCCTTATACGACGTCGTATCCACTCCATCAGCATCAGCATACCTTCTCAATGTATCATATATGGGCTTCGAAAGTTGCATATGGCATCAGTATATCGGTTGTAGAGAGGAAATGTAATTATGAGACTACTCATATGATGCTGAGCTCCGGGGCACTAGTAGAGCACCCGAGCTTGAAGGAAAACAAAACCTTGCATTATTCCTATACTGAGTACAGTACAAAAAATGTACGGCGAACACTTGTCACCCAATAAGCGAAAAGCGTAACAAAAACATTTTAACTGTCTTGCTGCGAACCTTAGAACACTCCTGATTCCTCCTGAGAAAGAGAGCCATTGGCCCTATACCGAACGTGAGAAAGAGAGACTCCCTATTTCTCTCTCCCATCCTCTACTCTGTCATTAGAAAAAATCTGTCCCCCTCTCTACATTTTATATATACAGAGAGGGAAGGTAGGAAGAGGGATGTAGAAAGAGAGTGGATAAAGAGAGAGTTAGAGAAGGGGAAAGACGGATGGAGAACCGGAGAATAGTAGAAAATATGGGGTATGGAAAAGAAAAAGGAGGAAAAGGAAAGAGTGCGAGACAATCTTTCTCAACAGAGAAAGAGACCCTCTTCCTCTCTTTCTTTGTCTGAGATCCACTTCATCTGCATTGTTTTGTGAGAGTGCTAACTTCTTCTAGCTCCTTCTAGAGAGATGCTTATTAGAGAGAAAGAGATTCTTTTCCGTCTGACAATCGCTGAAAATCATCCATCAATTTCTATGATTATCGACCTGTTTACACCAGAACCCTGCCAATATCCCGCGGAATTCTTTGGAATCTCGCGAACTAAACCTGTATACAGTTTCTGCGCACGCTTTCTGCGATAGCCACTCACGAGCGGTTAATGTCTTTCACCTAAAACGCCGGCTCCCTCAGTCGACGTCGCAGCCCGCTAAATGCATGAATTTATTCGTTATACTTTAGGACTTGTGCATGAGAGAAAAATCCCGTTGCATATATTTGCGCGAAAAAAAAAACTCCCATATTATGTTTGTTTCCAAAAATCCCACAGGCGAAATTTTACAGTCTTCCCACGATAGCCTTTAAACGGGGCATGCCTGGTTTTCCCACACGTTGCGCCGAATCCAAAGAAGGTATTACAGGCCGCGGTTAGCCGCTCCCGTAGTACAGTGCGTAAAAACACGGCGACAGTGTCAGCCACTTAAGACGCTCCCATTCAGAGTAGCCGTACTTTTGTAGCCCAAAACAACACCGGTGAAGCACTTTCAACAAATGGGATATATTCTCCCGGCTCCTACCCTACTGTAACAATCGGACATCAAGCAGATCCTTGTGGTAACCGGACATCTCATCCAGTAGGCTGAATGAACTGGCAACTGACACTATTTTGGAAGCGCATAATTCTCTGTGAAAAAATCTTATTACTCAGTTACGCACAAGAAGTTCCCATAATGGACAGAGGCACATAGTTTACGGCTGAGCTTACCCTTGCGATCCTAGACTACAGCAAGACAAGCCACCGGAGGACGATTGCCTACCACCGACAGGCCAACGGATTCGCAGACAATCTGAGCAAAACGATGGCAGAAATGCTCGCCATGGGACGCCATTTAGCATGCCCTACTTCAATTTTGCGTATAACATCTCCGTTGAAGAGAGAAAAGCGACACCTTTCCAACTTGACTATGGCAGATAGCCTTGGACTATTCTTGACGCAATGTTGTGGAAATTAATAGAAAATAAAGCCTGGCTTTATATCGCTAACTACTTTGAACGTTCAAAATATTCTGACGACTCGCCCGACTACGCATTAAAAAGCAGCGACAATTTTTCGCTGCGATAAAGGATTAGGCAGCATTAAAGAAAATTGTTCGATGAGTCAACTGATGACGTCCCAACGCAGACTACAAGTCGGAGGACTAGGTCTTGGGATGGGCTGGAATTCGATTCTCCGGTATAGATTGACTGAAAAGCTCTCAGGGCTACGACCTATACAATGTTCTTCGCCCCATCGAAGAAGTGAGTTACGAAGAGATCTCCGACAGCGCGACAACATACAAGCTTCGTCGCGTGCGCAGATATTGTGCATACTGTTTGCCGTAAACTTTACTACGCGTGCCAGATTTGTTTATGCTCCAGTTCCTAAAGGTTGTTTGGTCACTTTTGCTCATTTTCCAAGATTAGGACTATGTTTTTGTGAGGGAGTATGGTCGCCAACAGTTCAATGCTTTATTTGTGGTTTTTTAACACCCCATGCTATGATTATTTATCGCTGTGACTGCTGTTCACGGGACGATCTTTTGTTTGTTTTTCATGCAAAGCATCGGTAGATGCGGCTTTATGATTTTCTTTATCGCTCAAGATGCGTTAGGCGATGTTTCGAATGAATGCAAGCACTCGCGGAATCTGCTTCCATATTTTTTCAGGTTGGCCGAGTTTTTTGACAGTTTCATCTAGATGTTTCTTCGCTGATTTTATGCATACCGCTGACGATGGCACAATGCTTATATCGCCACCGACGAGTTCTTCAGATATTTCGGCGCGCAAATCAGCCCAGTAAACAGCTGTTTTCAGAATTTTCCCGATTTTTTTGTTATCTGATATCACTGTCAGTCCATTGAAAGTCACACCGCTTCAATACTAAATACGTGTGTGTTTTTAATTTTTCAGTCTGTGTAGACGTGTCAAGCAGCCTTCAAAAATATCTGTTTATTCCAGAGTCAAAAAGTCAAACTTTCAGGCCAATCGATTTCAATTATTGCACTTTTAAGAAAGCAGCTACGAAGTCGTGTTTCATGACTGTACAAACTTTTATCATACAAATGTCAACAAAATGCTCAGAGCTGTCAGCTTCGTGTATGTAATTAAGCCGAAATTGTACTTATAAGAGCTGTGCAGAGCGCTGTCACAACGGTAAGTGCTTAAGAGGGCTCTTGATGGCGCTGTGCACATTTCTCAGGGTTATTTTTCTCTCCTGCTATTTTTTCTCAGCGTTGAGTGAAAGTGGCCAGAACGGAACAGAACTTCCTCCTTTTAATGAACTTAATATCTCACAGGTATTGCGACAGAGCGTTTTCTAAATAGATTGGGGCCAAATTGTTTGACCAGGCGCGACAAAAATTTAGGAAAGGATGCTGTGCTCTAAAGACCCATTTTGACGCTGTGGTTGAACAAGAGCTATACAGGAGTAGGTAGGAGCATTGTTTACAGATTGAGACAACCTAACAGCCGTGTTAAGAAAATCGAGATTTCGAAAATTGAAATAACAAACTAATGTATGGAATGAAAGTAAAGCAAACAAAAAAAGGGCATTATTAAGTATAAGTTGTGCTCGAGTAACTTGCAAGGACAGCCAGAAGGGGATCAAAAGCGTCACCTTGGGACACCAAGTAGGATACGCATTGTGTGGCCCACGCAGGTGCTTCTTTTTGCCGACAAGACATGTAGCAGAGCGATAAAATGTTGCATATGTAATCGCTATCAACATAATCAGCCGGACAATACCCAACCAGGCCTGTGCTAGATGTATCTACATGACACTTGCGATCTTCTTAATCTCATCCGCCTTTGTAACGTTCTCAAGCCCTTGCTACGCTTTCCTTTCCTTAGAATCCAGTTCGTTTCCCTAAGTGACCATCAATTATCCTTTCTTCGCACTATATGTTTTGTTCATGCCCAATTTTTCTAGATTTCCACTAGAATGTTAATAACTTCCAAATTTTCACTAACCCACTCTCCATGCTTCTTATCTCTTAACACTATCGCTACCATTATTCGTTCATAGCTCTCTGCGTTATCCTCAAATTAAGTGGAAGCTTTTTTGTTAGTCTTCACGTTCTAGCCCCATAGGTGAGTACAGGTAGGCTACAACTGTTGTATATTTTCCTCGACCGATAGCGGTAATCTGATATTCATAAACCCTAAGTACTTGCCAAATGCCCTCGATTACATGTTTATTGTCCTTGTTATTTCTCTTTCATGGCCGGATCTGTGGCTACTAACTGTCCTAAGTAGACATATTCGCCTAGCATTTGCAGTGCTTGGCTTCCTAGTGTGAACTACTGTTTCTTCTAGAGGCTGTTGAACACTATCTTAGTCATCTGGATGTTTATTTTCAAGCCTACCTTTCTGCTATTCTTATCTAGGTCATCAATCATTCTTTGCATTTCATCCCCTGAGTTACTTAACAAGGCAATATCATCAGCGAATCGCAGTCTACTGCGGTATTCTTATCCCTAACGTCTGCCATTCGAAGCCTTAAAAATTCACCTAAGCAAGCTACGAATAGTGTTGCGGAGAACGTTTCACCTTGCATAAAACATTTCCTAATATGAATTTTGTTTCTTTATGCGGAAGTATCGTCGCGGTGCAGCCACAATAGATATCTTCCAGTACTTTCACATACAACTCGTCTACACCCTGATTTTGCAATTCCTGTATGACTGCCAAAGTGTGTGCCTAATCAAATGCTTTTTCGTAATAAATGCATGCTAAGTACATGGGCTGATTATATTCAAGCATTTTTCTATCAACTGCTTGATGGTATGAATATGGTCAATGGTAGAGTACTCTTTCGGAGAACCTCTTTATCTCTTTCTTGATTAAAGTTTACAGTTTAGCTTATTCTATTAGTTATCCTGTACGTAAATACCTTATACACAAAATATAGTAAGCTGATTTGTGTGTAATTTTTTAAATATTTAGAGTTTATTTTAATATTTGTGATCTTTCATATTTCTGGTACCGTCGATGACACCAGGCATTGCATATACATGGTGGCAAGGTTTCCTACCATGATATGCCACCTAACAAATCTGCAGTTAATTGATTGAGTTAATTGATCTCTCTAGCTGCTTGGTTTTTTCATATTTTCTAAAGCTTTCTCAACATCGTTCTTCGTAACCTTCGAAACATCTGACTGCTTTTTGCGAATGCCAATCTTATTGTTGTCCTGACTACTTTGGCTTATTTCCATATGAGTATTGAACTCCTCGGTAACTTTGGCTATCTTATCTGTAACCGTGATAACATTGCCCGCCGCGTCCCTTCGCCATACACGTGATTTTCGTCTATGCCTAATTTCTTCTTTCCCGCCTTGAGGCTTCCCCCGTTTTTCAAAGCATGCTCAATTTTCTTTGTTATACCTCATTATATCAGTCAATTTACGACTATTGATGACCTTTGGTATCTCTGCTAGTCCAATCTGGTCTGTTGGGTTGGAAGCTTTCATACTTCTGCGTTTTTTTAATCACAATTGTCTCTTTAGGCTGTTTGCGGTATCCTCTCTTACAAAGCTACCACCTATTTCTACAACGCACTCAGTAATGATAGCTCTCAAATTATTGCTCTTAGCTTGTAGGCTAATGTCGTTTCTGTTAGAGCTGAATGTCTACTCTGCAGCGAGATCCTGAACTTTTGTTTTCTTTCCTCACCGCTAATTCGTTGATTGATGGCTTTCTCATTAATATTTTTCGTTCCGTCTTGATATTTACACTAATTCAAAACCTTCCCATTCCCATGGTCACTGCGTCGCACTTTCCCGATTATCCCCACATCCTGCAGAAGAGCGGGGTTTGAACAAAGTATGAGGTCAGTTTAATTTTTAGCCTCCCATTTGGGCTTCTCTATTTCCACTTCCTGTTCTTCCCTTTGACGAAGAAGGTATTCATTATTCTTAAGTTATTCCACTCTGCAAACAGAACTATAGTAACTCGTCCCCGTTTTTGCTGAACCAATGCCATAGTTACCAACTACCTGATCTTCTGCCTGCTCATTCTGATTGACGTCGCCCATCAGTACAGCATACTACGTCGTTCCTTTCAACATTTCGATTCCGTATCTTTGTAGAAACTTTTAACTGCCAGTTCATCATGACTGCATGTAGGTGCGAAGGACTGCACAACCTGCAGTATATACCACTTAAGCTTAATTGCGATGTCTACACCCTCTTATTAATGCTATAGAAATCCTCCATATTACCGGCTATATCTTTATTCACAAGGAAACTTGCCCGTAGTTCTCGTCTCTCCGGTAAACATCGATAACACAGTACATGCCCGTCCTTCAGTACAGTATACGCCTCATTCAGCCTCCTAGCCAACTGTGTACTACGATATCCCCTTTAATACCCTCTAGAAAATTTGTTATTGCACACTGTGTTGGAGTAGCCAGATATTTAAAAGCGCTTTTGGACGTGTCGTAACATCAGAGTGTCTACATATATATTAGTGCCGAATTGTTAAGGGCATAGGGCAGCTTAGAAGCTCAGTAGAGCAAACTGCCATATAGAACTTGTTTCTACACTCCACTGTAGTCACTTCACTGCAGCCTTCAGACATGTTATCAGATTCCTCGTGTCCATAGACTTCTTGCGCGATCTTTCGCGTCACCTGTGGATTGGAAAGCCCGGTTATGCAGCCAGATACCACTGAGCTGTATCGCAGCTTATGACAGCGTGCAAGAGGGAGTTAATATGAGAAACAATCAAACCGATCGAAATGGCTTTCACCTCGATATGTACGAACTTGTCTATGATTTTGCCAATTAATATAGCAGTACTTATACGTCAAGTCGATGATCCTACCATTTAAACTTTGTGCAGCGAGTTTGCCAAAAATTTATTTTACGTAATTGCGCTGGCTCCAGAACTCTCACAAAAGGCTGGTTAGAGCATCGCCAATAGCGTCAAGTCATGGAGCAGATAGACTGGTACTCATCGATAGGCATTGCCAATAATGAAAAGCATGCTTGATGTTGCTCTACCAAAAAATGGTAAAAAGTTTATTTTATGCGCACAAAGAAAGTCTGATGCTTTTTTACCTGCCGTCCTAGAGACCAATACTGCTTAAATGAGAGTTGCTCTCAAGACAAAACGAGCAGTAATTGCATTCTGCCCGTGGCGCGCTATACCCTACAATGATCGACTTGAAAGCAGAAGTTTGTTTGGGAAATGAAGGTTAATTATTACAAATATTTTTCTTTTCTTCACTAAAACTTTTAGTTCGTCGGCATAAGGGAGCCAATATGGACATACTATTCTACAGAAGACAGCAACACTACGTGCAAGGTGGATGTATTATTCAACGTGTCAAGCGTTAGCATTAATTTTAACAGGTCCTATTATCAATACTTATCCGCCGAACATGCCACGAAGAGGTAACATTTCTCTTCTCGTTTTTCTTTCAATCGCGTGCAAGTCGTTCACCATTTCTGTTGTCTATGTTTTTACTACAGGTACACTTTTCTTATAAATGGAGCCTTTGTAACATCTCCGCGCAACGTAATGTACCTCTATGTTCCCGGTTAGTAAAAAAAAAAAGATTTTCTTTTTAGTTGGCATTGTTGTGGTTTCCGCAGGAAGAAATACAAGACCGCACTTATGGCTGCTTAAAAGAGGAGTGGCTAAACCTATTTTACAGAATTGTCTTCAGTAACTGCTAAGTAAATGTTATCCCTACTCTCATCATCACCATCATCATAACTTGCACTACTGCAAATGTCATTGGTTTAAAATTTCTATCATTATTCGAATAGACTACATCATCGCTAGTATCCTCCTATTTCTAAACAAGAATTACGATTACTTTGTGACGAGCACAGTGTGGAGCAGTGTTTAGCGCACGGAGGGAGTCATTACATTCACAGCGGGGGCAGATTTTTTAAAGCCCGACGATAGGACATAAGATGGGAACAATTCATCTAACCGACAGGGGCTTCATAAAGAGCCTGGAAATGCTTTCATCTTTAAAAGGCTTGCAGTTGCGTGAAAGCACTTCTGGTTTGGTTTGGTTTGTGGGTTTTAACGTCCCAAAGCAAATCAGGCTATGAGAGACGCCGTAGTAGAGGACTTCCGAAATTTCGACCACCTGGGGGTCTTCAACGTGCACCGACATCGAACAGCACACGGGCGCCTTGCTGTTCGCCTCCATCGAAAAGCTGCCGCCGAGGCCGGGATTCGATCCCGCGTCCATGGGAACAGTAGTCGAGCGCCGTAACCACGGCGCCACCCCGGCGGGGTGCACTTCTCGTGAAAAAGATATATCTTAAGTAGTGGAGCAAAACGTTATTTAAGATTTAAATACTTGCCAACATCAAATAACTGTTGCTTCGAAAAATTTCCTTAAAAAGCGCTGAAGAACATAAATAAAAAAAGAAATTATTCAAGAAGGCAAAATATCTACAGCACTCGAACAATCATACCAACGTCTCGTTCCTTCCATAGCTGTCCTGAGGAACACATTTCAATCGCTTGTTGTTTTGTTACGGTCAAATTCCAGTTATTGCGTTCTAGCGTCAACAGAAACACCCTATTTGCGTGTCCGTTGCATCTTGCTTTTGTTTGTTCGTGTCCTCGACTTAATAAAAGCTAACAAAAATCGTTTGATAATTTTTTTCTTACGGCGCTCGGAATACGTCAATTCATTCCCAAATGCAATGTTTCGATGTTAAGCTCATTTCCATGGGCTTCTAGCAAGACGCCTTGGGCCTGAATAGCGATGCCACTTCTAGGGGCATTGATTTCTTGCATTGAACAGGAAATTTAAAAGAAAATAATTATGTGTGGGAGTGAGCAGGTCAGTTATAATTACTACCTATGATTTTAAATGTAATCCTTCGCCTCATTTCGTTTCTAAGCTAAAGGAATATTTTGACAACTACAGGGATTGCTTTCCTACTAAACTCGTGAAAGTTCATTTCAGTATCCTGGGCTTTGTGTTCTAGCCATGTTATTGTGAGAAACAAGTCAATATAAGCAAGGGCGTGAAATTTGAAACATATCGTGAAATTGCCCTTTCTTACCAGGCCCTATAAAATAATCAGCAGATTTGCTGAAATTAGAATTTTCCCCCAAGTGGACGAATTGTCACGTCTTGCGGCACACTGTTAGGCCCCCGGTAGAAATCACCCAAAGCTAAGTGCTCTTTTTTTTTAACTCACTCCTTTTTAGTTCATAATTGTAAAACAGCGCGAACAACGGTAGACAAAACGAGATAGACACGGGACGAGCGCTGTCTCGTCACATCTCGTTCTTGTCTACCGTTGTTAGAGCTGTTTTACAATTATATGAACGTCTACCAATTTGCCCAAATGAACATTCTGCTTAGCCATATTTCTTTGTAGTGATCCTTAAGAAAGAAGATGCTAAACAGCATATGTTTCATCTAATGAGCAAACGATCATGAAATTCCTATCCAGTAGCGTTAATTAAGAATCAAGACAGTAAATATCATCAGTTTCGTTTGCTAAGAAATGGTGATTTATTGTGATTGTTAAAGCTTCAGGATTGGTTGGTTGGTTGGTTGGTTGGGTGGGTTGGGTTTTTTGGCACATAGGCAGCTATGGCCATCATGCGCCAAACACTAGGTTGCTGAGCTTCTCTATGAGTGAAAATAAAAAGTTTAGACAATTACTGCTGATTTAGAATTCCTAACTCTTTAAGAAAACTAAAAACAGATGAAATTTCAACAAGCGGGTTGTCTCCTAATAGTAAACAGGGGTGGTATGGGATGCGTTCATTATAGAATGGAGTAAAATATTTTTTCCTTAACTGTTCAAGTTCTGTGCACGAGATCAAAATGTGGTTCACGGTCAGCTCACCTCCACCGATAAACTTCACTTCAGGAACTGCTTCAGGATTGATTAGTTCGAATGCGGGAACAGTTTCAAGCCCAAACGCAAAAAACTAAGGTGGCATGAATACGCTGTGAAATAGTAGATGTCTTTCCGTGTTAGAACCAATAAGTTAAATAAATTGTATTCGCCGGATGAATTGATATACCACGTTGAACTGTAATGGGAGGATGAAGCTCAGATAAATAATTATTATTTCAAACTATAAAATGTAAGCAGCCTTTTGGCTTTTTTTTCGAATTTTATTTTTACCCCGAAATGTCCTTTCATATACCCCTCATTTGCCCTCATTGCTGCCTACGTCGGTTTTGTAAACACGTTATATTGGCAGTATCAACCCTTGACATGAATGCACTTCCGTTACCCAACGTCCAGGGTTTTATTCCAAGGAGGCTTGTGTCGTAGAACAACCACAATTGCCACAATAAACCACGTGTCAGTTCTAGACAAAGAAGAATTTTCTGATTTGGTGTCTGTGCGTTTATATCTCAAACTGACCTGCTACCAATCGTCGTTTACTCGTGTATGCTCTCTCTTCTCTGCAATCAGGGCTTTCGCCTCTTGCAACGGAGACCTTACTGTTCATGAGTACGGACTGCACGTGCGCTGTGCTCAAAGTGAATTGGCCGTTCCCCGGCGAGTATAATATCTTTGACTTCAATTCTGCGGATATCTTTTAAGTAAATGCTTAATTTACTTAGAAATAGATACTGCGCTTAAGGAGACTTGAGTGCTACCCTGAAATATTTGATCATTCCATCTTTCATATAGCTAATCAATAGCTTTTATATTATATTAAAAAGGCATACCATTCATTTATTTATTTCAGAGTATTGCAGGCCCAGCGAATGGCCCTTCTGCCACGCTATTTTCTGACAAAAATTAGCAGCTAATGAAATCATCAATGCAGTCAGCATCAAAGGCGTACACTGTTTTAGCGAAATTGACTGCCTCTTTGCTACCCATTTCGTTTAATTAAATGGAAGAACTATGCATTTATGCTGCGGAATCCTAATCAATAATTACGTCACCGCAATTGTTCTTAAGCTCTTCGCGGTGTTCGACACCATAGCGCCAATCACAGAAAGCCGATCGTGGAGCTCGCTATCCTCAGTCTGTCGAGCACGCCTGGTTTTGTACTTTAGTCTCATTCGCTAACATAAATCTTCTAGCTCTAATTAATGAGGCTTTCGAAACACATTCTTGCCGCGTATACCGCAAGTTTCATTGATGCTATGGAGTTGTAAAATAGCCGACGAGTGGAGTGGGCAAGTACGTACCCAAGTTGGCTCATATTCTGGCTTCCAGTCAGACAAAAATTTCGAAACAAAATTTTATCACAGGATCTGTGGCGGAAACGAGAGGGGGCTTTCTTGGTAGTGCACGTAAATATGACATTTTCTAAAAACGGGAGTGAGCGCTCACACGTTATGGGTGATTAGGTGATACTTCACGGTATACACGAGCTTTGATATAATATTCCTAAAAAGTGCTATGTCATGTAAATATATCTAGGTTTCTTACTTCTTCGCTGCCATGCGAAAACTTCCGGACTAGGCTCCATCCCCCGCAGTCCAACTGAAGAAAACCTAAAAAAGTGGCTAAAATGTTATTCCTCTAAGGAGGAATATTTCATAATAAGGTAAAAAAAAGGCAAAGCATTTTGTTGAGCTGACCCAGCCGTAAACACAGAAGGGTATTCTTCGACAGCCAGATTGATTTTCCTTTCATAAATTACTACTACTATGACTAGATGACTTTATTTTTGAGCGATAGTGTATGCGTTTAGACTTAAGAAAGACTTAGGGAAAAAATGAGAGCGAGACAAAATGCCTCAAAGGAAGAGGGGTTAACTAGGCGATGTGCAGTACGCTAGTCTACACATAGTGAGGGGAGCAGACAGATAAAGGAAAAAAAATATATCGGGCGCGAAATATGTTTTTTCTATACAACTATGACAAGAAACTATAGGGCGCACGTTCAAAGAATATAGTCGGGATCTCAACACCGGTTCCTTTAAGTACTACAGGAACATCTTGATTGCTTTGCTTTGTGTTGATGACTTTATCCAAGGCCCTAGAAGCATTGTTTCTGTAAGAGGCGGGGATCCAAGCTGCGGTGTGTATCAGCAAGTAGGTCTCGCTTTTACTGCATTTTAGAGAAGTCACGAAGTTTACTTATAGGTGCGAACAACGTGTCACAAAATATACTCTTACGATTTAATTTATGAAGCAACCACTTTTTGCCTAGCGTTCGCAATGGTCTCTGCTAGAAAACATCGAAGCTTCCTTTCGACATAAACTGCGGCCGATCAATGTCGCGGACTGTGAGGCGTTAATCGTAAGCTTTACGGCCGTATTTACGAAAACGCCCTAACTCAATCTTTTACTTCAAGCAGCCCAGGAGGACTGTTTTTGTTTCGTTTTAAAAAGCAGCCACCACTCGTAGCGCTCTTTCAATGGCGGAGAAAACTTGAGTATCTTGAGTCGTCAATGACGCTACCTTGGCCCCTCCTCGACCGCCAATGAGGGACTTTGCCTCGTTCACTCGTTGCGTGGGCTTCGTTTTATCAGTATACCAACTTTTCACGTATGTGGATAACAGAGTGCACAAAACCTTTCTGGGAAGCATCGGCTGAGAGTTACAGCTACTCGGGACTTCTGTTTGGCATGTTACTGTTTTAGGGGTGAAGCGATGGCTAGCTGCCGCGTGAACCGCGTGATCAGCAGTTGACCATCGCACTATCCTATTACGCTTTTGTGGCGCTGATACATTTGAGTTGTAACCGGATAACTCAACAACATTGCGAAGCGTTCTGAGTGGTGAGTAGAGGCGGACATTTACCGGCGAATGGTGTGCTCGCCCGTGGTCGGACTTGAGCGGCGGCGGCGCGCGCTCTTTCCGTGGTCGCCTCGCGCGGCGGTTAGTCAAACAAAGCCTACTTACATGCAGTACGCTGGAGGGCACTGGAGGCTTGCTGGGCATGTATGAACATCTGTGCGCAATCCACACATCAATGGCTTACCCGTCGGCTGAGGCTACGTGTGCTTTCGTACGCGCGGCGCTGTCCAGGAAACGGGTTGATTTGCTCATCCTACTGGGCCATATTCGCAGTCGGCGAAGGGCATGCCTGTTGAAATTTAAATTATAGCTCCCAAATTATTTGGTAAGTACAGTGGAATTTGCTTCTGGAGAGTCGAATTCAGTGTGCTGCGCTGTGACGCGCTGTGAAACAACACGCATGCTTCCACCGCTCGGCCCCGAGCCCTCCGAAGGCAAAGAGCGCGAGGTCATCGCTAGTCAAAAGAATGGAAAGGTAAAAAGCAAGGTCAAAAGAACGCAAAGAGTGGAAGCTCCTGTAGGGCCTTGTGGTCGAGGTACTGCGTTGCTGCCAGCACCACGAACGGCTGGTTAACTGCCAATTTCGTCCTCCGAGATTTTAGGCGCCTGCTTTAGCTTTGTTTCGATTGCGGTTTCAATAAATATGCTGTAGATTCTGATTTAGCTTTTGCTAATAAGATATTTAGCTACATCGTTCATTGTGGCGTCCATCGTGGAACGCTAGGTTTTAGTAGTTATTTATAATCATGCCATGCCCACAGACGTAACAAAGTCGCGAATCGCAACCTTTTTTGTGGGAACTCCGCCCCGCTTCTCGAAAAACCCAAGCACGGCAGAATTAGTTCATGGAGGTTTAAATGATGCGTTCAAATTGGCGCTAATTAAATTTTCTGCCGTTATTGTGCCGTTTTTTTTGTGGTTGCACACAATAGGAGGCACAATAGTTCAGCACAAAAGAAAAAAATATTTTTCGTTTTACATCTTGAATTGCACCGAAAGAATACAGGATCACACGCTTTATAAAATGCACCATACTACAAACGGCAACAAAAATAGTAATTTAAAGTACGAGGCGCACTGTCAGAAAGAAAATAACAAATTGCACGTACCACCTGCGTGTTGTTCCTCTAAAATATCACCCGTAAGAACAACTCTAACGGAGTTCTGTAGTGTTACACATAAGTAAGGAGGACAAATGCACTTTCAGCCCGCACGGAAATCTTATACAGAACCATCTCAGAGAAATAGGCTGTTCAGTAAGCACTGAATACCTAATAGTATCACAAGAGTAAGTCCTTACTGTGGATCGCGATAAAAACTTCCCGCTGTACGTGCGACGAAATTATTACAGGAGCCTATTGTACGCGGCTAATAGCAGTACGTTTAATTAAACGCGAAGGGCACGAACAGGCAGCAGCACTTTTCAGATCACAACAAGAATAGTTTAGCCATGAAAAGAAAGCCACATGTTAAAATGGGGCTTACGAATCGAAAAAACCTCATGCATTATGCATTGCGCATGTACAGTTAGGTAAACATCGATCACAAAATGATCCAAAAAGTGCAATAAACTTTTGCTGTTATGCCAAATGGAAGTTTCTGTTATAGTAGCGGTGTAACGCAGAAATATTCTGTGCTTTAAACCGCCAGTGTTGCGAGTGACTTTTTAAACGTACGAATGGGAAGGAAGTCTCGTGTTTTTCCTGAAAAGACTATAGCCAAAACCAAACGCTGGCGGTGCGGTAAAAGTGCGAAGCTTCTCTTATTCTGTTACACGCGTAAAATACTTTAAAGCGGCGAAACAAACGACTTGATATTATTGTTGTCAACTCAAAAATCAATGAAAATATATTCGGCAAACAAAAGGAAACTAGTTATCGAGTAAAGAAGACGACGCGTAGAAATTGGGTTGAGGTGGCTGTACATGATCTGCGAAGCATGCACATCTATTACAAAACGGGAAACCTGGATGCAACCCAGAGCTATGTATATTTAAGCTCTCTACCTTTGATGTGAAGTGGAAGCCTACATCGCTACACCTCCTCGCCGTTGGTCACACCCTTAGTTGTTCGGCCGTGAGCGGCTAGGGTGCCCGCTTATCACGGGAGCATGTTTCTCTATGAGTCAAGGACAAGCGTAACAGAGATTGCACAACAAGCAATAAACCCTAAATTTCACACCAATCTCAAAACCTACGCCATGTTCTACGTAAACGCGGCTTCAGAATCAGTGCGGTTGCCAGATGTAAAAGCACGCTCAGCCATTTTTCTCAGCAGCCTTTTTCATAGAGCTCGCAAAACAAGTTTTACTGTAATGTAAACGTCGAGGCTGCTTGAGAAGAGTGTTTAGAAGACTCGAAATCAAAATATGCGCGTGTTACACACTGCAGCACGCACTTTTCGGACAAATGTGGTATCAATCTCGTCACGATACGCCTTGTGCGCCTCTTCGAGTGCAGGAGGTATTCTCAAGACCTTGCCCGTGGAAATTCCGAGGGGCGTTCATGAATACGAATCGACCCTCGAATGGAGCGACTGTTTTCTCCGCTCCACGGAGTGGAGGTGGAGCGTCGAGTCGAAGCAAGTTTGTGATTACAGGCGTTAGTGTCCACCATGAAGTCAGATAGATAGCAAGTCTTTGTTTCGCAAAAAAACCTGAACTTGTTAACAGCTTTAACACCTTGCCAATTACTGTGTCGGTCTCTGATGTCAACTATTCACGGAATGAAAATGCAGCGTTAAATTTCCCTCGTATCTAGTCTTCAGAGGATGCATAAGCGCCATCCTAAATTCTTCAATGTATACCACAGCTCTAAGGACTTTGGAGTTCTTCCTCAATAGCACCGCCTTCTGTTTTTAAATAGACATTCTAAAAAAAATCAGTGGCAATTTTGTGGACACCATATTATTGGCCGCTGATGCCAACCTCTCGATGACTTAAATGAAGTGACCGCACTATAGTTATTACAAATAAAGTAAATCTTCATTTCCTACACTGAGTATTTGTTTTGTATTTTAAAGATATTATAGTTGGAAAACTGTTGCACATATCAACGTCGCCGAGCCTTTAATCGAGTTGACGTAGAAAAAGAAAATAACTATTAACTTCATTGACGTCTTCAAAAGAGGACAAGAGGGAGACCTATACTTCGATCTGCAGAGAAGCTGTCACATACCACCCGCTAATAATGGTATTTCTAAACAAAGCGATAACAAGAAGCCTCCCGTCGTGTATACTTTCCCCTTCGAAGAAAAAAATCCCTATGCGCTTTGGAAGCAGAGATAACCGATCAAGAGAAGACTCACTTGTTCCCAAGATAAAAATGTCTATACACTGGACTTTATTCAATGCTTTATCCGCCTTCAGACGCTGGCAACATGGAGACAAGTCAACATAGAACCAACGAAGCGCGCTCGCATTGTGCTTTAATAAGTTAAGGATGCCAGCGAGGCAGTAACAAGCATTCTGCAAGAATACGACATCTGCGTATGTCGCTCAATTATTTCAACACTCTGCAGCTGTCTACCACGAACCAGAGACTGCTTTCCCAGATAAAGTCAACCGAATATCATTCATAAACTCACATGCTCTCAGTACCGAGACTCATACCCCTATGAACATAAAAACATTCATTATAGACTAAAGCAATTCAAGAATGCCGTCTCCATCACTGTGAATGTCTCTCTTAGATAATAGTTTTTAACAGATTATTTCCTTTGTCGCTGAGCTTAATCCCTTCGACAGGCGCCACGTTTCCTCTTGATATCCTGTCCAGAAAGCCGACGAGAATAGGCACCCGGGAACACGTCGCTCGGCTTCTGTGAATGTACTCTGCCACATTCTACCAAAGTAAAAGCAACGACAAAAGCTAATTTTACTGACTGATTTTTGCAACGCCCTGAAAAAGTGACCGAATTTGCTCCGAAATGCTAGGCCTAAAAATTCTTGCTTTGCTTCAGTTTCTTATAAAATGTTTAAGGTCAGCTTTTCGATAATTCACTATAGGAAATCTATATTGCCTGGTAATAAATGATCCCGCTTACCTTCTGGGCCCGCTACCTGCAGCTTGGTCTAAAAATTTAAGATTATCAGGATCATTTATAGTGAATTGGAGCCATGTGAGGTCCTGAGCGTTTTTAAATGAACGACATATAAATTCGCGCGGCATGCATAAAACATTTTCGCCATGCAATAACCTTACGGTAAGCAATAACTAGTTTTATGCTCTTTGCAGGGCCCTTCTTCTACGACCTAAGGGTTCAAAATTCGTCTATAACGACGGGCCCTAGAAGAGAATGCGTCGAATATTTTACTAATTTGACCAGTTCGTGCCATCACCTTTACTCTGATAGCTGTCAAACGATACTTGTGCCACCTCTCCATGGGTATCAAAACGGAAATGTGGCGGAAGCAAAAATTTTGAAAAAATAAATATTTGAAATAAAAGCTCAATGACTGAATCCTTTTGAATGTTTGCGGCTCTCGGCGTAAGCGGAGATGATAGCTTACCACAACAACATCTGGATTAGCGGATGTCTTTCTGGCATTTGTTTTAATCAGATTTATAATACACCAGCTTAGATGAATGGGGAGAAAAAACTTCTGTGAAGAAGCGTTAAAAGAGTTTTCGTGCCATCCAAATGACATAGCCATTGTCTAAATTAAACATTTTCGTGGCGTTCTGAAAACCAAGAACAAAGAACACGCAAGCAAGAACAGAATGAGTATCTTAAAATTTCTAATCACCGCACCTTATATTGTGCCATTACGAAAGTATTTGTTGCAAAAATTGCGGTTGTGAGTTTACTTATGCAATATGAGTACCAAAATATTGCAGCGAATGATTCTTCTTTATTTGCTCTTTTTTAGACAGCAGCTGGCCCGTGGCCCTATCACTGTGAATCTAGCACGCGTATCAATTCTGTGTTGTTTGTTCATTCATGCCTGTTTTTCTGAGGCAATGCTGTATCATTTTCTTTGTTGCGCAAGATGCGTCGAGATGTTTCTCGAAGATTTCGACCACTTGCGCGTGTTCCTGCAATGTTCCAGGTTGTGCTAGTACCATGTACGGCCTAATCTCGATGTTTCTTCGCAGCCTTTAAATTGAGCGTTTACGGGTGCGACGGGAATTCTTAGTTCGACAACGGAAGAGCACGTTTGTTGCTATCACCTCCGCCAAGTTGCTTACGGGCGCAAGTCAGCCCAACAGAGAGTTATTTTCAGTACTATAACGCATGTGTGCTGTTTTGGTGCGTAGAGCCTTGTCACCACCACGTGACATATAAAACTTTAAACAGGGTGGCGTCACACATATTTTTGCTTCAAAATTATGGTGAGATAGTAGATATTAACACCGCGGGAAAAGCCTAATTATGCCTGCTAGTTGCGATCAACCCGGTTGACGTGCTCTTAATGCCACTTTAAAAACCAAACTGTCCTGAGTCCTTTCCCTTTCATGCTCTACGACCGACTGTCAGTCTGTAGTCACCAAAGTTGGGCGTATTACTTTGCTGCCATTGGCCCAAGTGTCGGGTCGCCACCGGCACGACAAAATAAACTTTAGGGATGTAATTCGTGAGTTGTTTCTGTAGGAATCTCGTAGTATTACAACTTCACTATCCGAAAAATTCCCTAAAAGCAAATATTAAACTGGAGGGATGGCTCGAGTTGAATACAAATACGTGAAATATTCTGAGATAACATTCGTCAGATATAAGCGTCATATCTAAGACGTGATCACGTTGCATAATTTTTCACACCTGCTAATCTACAATCATTAACAATACAAAATGTTCTTCGCAAATGTTTAATAGGCACCCGGAATTAGTGTTTTTTTTAATGCTGTATAAATATTAAGATATTAATTTAGCCAAAAGTCCCGAATACTAGATAAATCATCACGGAATCGGTACCAATAATGAGTCATGACCAGCTAAAACTATTGATGTAAGGAAGTTAAGGTAAAAGACAACTGATCATTAAGTAAGAATATACCTGGTCAACTGCCGCAGGCGACACCCCCTCACTCGAGATCCAAAATTCAAACAGGATGCTACACTGAGAATCGGACTTTGTAACTAACGCTCGTTATGTTTAAAAACGTTGAGTGTGTGCATCGTTTGCATCCTCGTCCATTGCTGCGAAAGCAATACGTCCTGCATTGGGACCCGGTTAAAACATTCTCGGAAAAAAGTCCCCGGAGTAAACGTCGCCGGAAAAAATGGCTCCGAAAGAAACGTCCCCGGAAAAAAATGTCCCTATTTGCGAAGTAGCAAAAAATATCCTCGAACAATGAAATGCTTTATAGTACGTAGATTGCATTTCTCCGTGGCGAGCTGCAATGATGAATGACATATGTTAACTTTACAACAACAATTTCACTTGTCGACTTGGAACTAACAGCGAACACTGAACTGATGCGTGCATTCGCAAAAAAAAAAAAAATATTGCGACGGCAGGCGATAATACATTGAAAGCGCTCGTCTTGCTTTTTTTTTTTTTTTTTTTGCGGGGAGAAGGCGAGCTGACTACGGGCTTTAACGGACGAGACGCTTGGAGCGATGGTTTAGGGTGGCCATAGTGCACGGCCGGTTAAGGCTCCTTCAGCTCACACCATCATTCTTATTACAATCCAGCACCATCATCAGAGGAACGGTTGAACCTCGTCGTTACCAGAAGGTGAGGGAGTTAATTTTAGTGACGTCTTCTGCTTTGGGCGGTTCCCCGAGACTACCACGCGCCGATCCGCTTGTACCCTTCACAGTGCGCGGTATTACCAAGTTGATTAGACCTGTCTAATGATTTCTTAACGAGCTGCGGAGATCGGAACCACGCCACGTGTAGATAGCCAGCTGGCTGTTTACATGAAAGAGCAATCTTGCTCTTTCACAACGCTTTTACGCAGTTTTTGCAAACATCTCGGACATTGAAAGAACACAGGTTCCAAATGATGATTACATTTAACAAAAGCCAATAAAGAATGAAAAAAAAAAAAAATGTGTACATTTGTTCTTAATTTTTTTTTTATATGAGTTCGGGAAGAAATCATTTTTAGGGCCAGTTTTTACCTTGGGGGCGTTTTTTCTAGTTGCTTCTTCTTCAGGGGCCGTTCCTTCCGGGGACGTTTTTTCTGGGGCTGTATCTTCCGAGGACCTCTTTTTTCGGAGTCCATTTTTACCTACACCCGTGCTGCGATACTACAAGAGTCAACTCGTACGTGATCCAATAGAGACAGCATCAGCCGTAAGACAGCCAACTCATGGTCCCTATGGCATCAAGACTACCAGAACTGAGGCCATTTTCGAACCATTTAGTAGACAACTGTAGAGAAATCACAGCACAAGTAAGGTCTACACAGACAAAACAAAGTCTACATTTAGCGAAACGGAACTAAACCACAAGAAACTGCTTTTTATTTATGATTTGTTCAGTGGGCAATATTTATTCTAATATGGTTATGGCCGAAATGTAACTTTTATAAAAACAAAAAGTAAAACTAATGCATCTAGTTGGCGGAAGAGGAACCTAGCCTAAATGTATCAAATTATGTTTGTGAAGCAAGCAAGGCGCAGAAAAACCACGCCCGGAAGCGATGTAAACAGCTCTGGAAAGCCCTATTTTTGCTAGTGGAGAACTCGTATACTTGCCCGAGGTACTGAGTACGTTCTCCGTCTCACTCGAAAGCGTTGGCCACTGTATGACGTGGAAGAAACTCGTAGTTGCCATGCAGGACATCAGCTCCAGGAAAACGATGGCATGACTAATTATTGGTACTGGGTGGACACTTTTGCAGTGAACATAACGTTTACGTCACTCATGGCAGAACTTTTTTTTTTCGTTTTCTTTTTCAAGCACTAGGGTTGGCGCTAGCATTCTGACCTAAACGGCTGGCCGGTTGGAGATATTCTGGTTTGGTTTGGTTTGGTTTGGTTTGTGGGGTTTAACGTCCCAAAGCAACTCAGGCTATGAGAGACGCCGTAGTGGAGGACTCCAGAAACTTCGACGACCTGGGGTTCTTTAACGTGCACTGACATCGCACAGCACACGGGCGCCTTGCTTTTCGCCTCCAGGTTGGAGATATTCTATTCTGTGGAGATATTCTATTCTGTGGCAATATGTAGGGCCGTCAATAGCTCAGTAAAGTAAGCAGTTTATCAGTTTTGATAGGGTAGTCGAGGTGAACGGAATAGATCAGCTGCTACGCTTTCCTTTGAAGCAATTTATTTAACAAGGGAATCATGGTGGTTTAACTGTTCTAAGCATATAGACAGAGTGAACCTATGTTGGCTAGGTTTCGTTCATTTTAAAGCTTCCTAATAAAAGGTCGAATGTCAAAGGTGTTGGGGTAATTGTTCGCCACGCTTCCATGCCAATTGTCACAGATCACATTCACTGGGATAATTTATCAGCGCAGTGTTAAGCGGCTTACTTGAAACTAAACTGAAAGACTCTAGCTTCGAGGGAAAGTTGCATCACTCCATTACTTCGTGAAACCTTCCGTAAAAAGGCTACCGCTCTAACATATTACACCTACTACCACTAGTAAGTGGTAAAGACGCAGTTATATTGAACATGGTGCACTCAACTTCCGTACCCAAATATCGTGGCAGCGTTACGATAAATTTGCAAAGTTGTCAATATTTTGTGTCATTCCGTTTACATTAAAGATCTCGAGGTGGTCGAAATTATTCTGGCGCCCTCTGCTACGGCCCCTGTTTATTTTCGAATGTATCCTTCCTCTTTTATCTTACTACACGATTCTTCTCGAATAACTCGAAACCCTTGGCACCTGATGGAAGCATACAGTCGCATGTTTGTCAATTCAGATCTTTTTTATAAGCCAAACAATAGAAAAACGCGGTGCGATATGAAACGTGTTTGGTGGCGAAGCAGTTTAGCAGTGCCTGATTTCTTGACTTGTTTCTGAAGAACATTATATGAAAGTCGCTCCTGTCAACGTCAGATCTCGACATTTTAGAAACGGCAGTGTCCAATTATATGCCCACTTCCATACAAATAATCTGTTATGGTCCTGGTAGAAAGTAGACGTTTCAATTTCTTTGTCTCACATTTTCCGTTTACCCGAAAATACTTTGACATAGTAAGTCTATATGATCAATGCCTTGAATCGACATAAGTCACAAATTTACCAAGATACTTGGTCTAAAATTTAGAATTTGTTTATATCACAGTTGGAACTAGCTGATTGCTAGAATCTTTACTTAGACATGCGAGTAGACTTCTCAGTTCCTGCTACTGAACATATCATGGCGGCTGCATACCTTATACAATTATTTCTCCTCTTACTGAATGCCTTAAAACAGCATGTATATTTTTAAAGCAATTATTGAAGTGAAATTCTACGATCCGCACTGTGCAAGTAATTAACTGATTACAATTTTATATTCTCTCCGCCACAGGTTTAAATCTGTACGGCAGCATGCGGGGTCACTTTACACTGACGGCATTGGTCGCAGCAGAAACAACTTCTTGAATATTTTTATAATGATGGTATGGGCAAGCAAGTCGGAACTCAAGAAACTCATTTATACTTTATGTGCCCTTTGGAAAATGGTTAGAGTTGGAGTTGGAGTCGAAGTTAAAGTTGATTTCTTTCTCTTCAAAGTTCGTCCAAGAACGCTGAATAATTCACAGCTTTATTACGTTTCTATATAGGCTGGGCTTCATGAGCCTATAATCCGCTATAAATAAGGTGCAAGGCGTATAAACCGACAGAAATATAAATACAAAAGAAGAGAGGTACTGCAATATATGTCCAAGCATTATTGCTTGCATTTCAAAGGTAAAATAATTTAAAAAGCTGGAGTTGGGCGAGTTGTGGATGGTGATAGTTCAGCTTTTAAGAGCACCTCTGAGGCTGGAGGGGACTCATTCAGTGATCTCGAAAGGAGCATTGTGAGATCATAGAATTTTGTACTAGTCAACGAGCAACGAGCGCCGAGTTTCATTTTTGGGATTTACCTCGTTGTTTGGTCGGTCAGTAAATATTACTATTTACCGTTATATGCCGTCAGATCACGGTGACTCTTGACAAAGTAGATGCAAGTGATGCATGCTCAACTTAGGTATATAACGCACACCGTCACCAGTTGATTTGAAATAGCCTAAGAAAGCGTACTGGATGAGAATTTTTGTAACCTACTATATTGACCTTACTGCAAGTTATGGGCGGTAACTATATACAAAAATGTCTGTCCAGTGCAGCTTGCTGAAGGCGCCAGCCCAATGTAGTCGATACTTGCTCTAGGTTTTTCGCATCATTGATGCTGTGGCGAAGAGGGGGTTGCTGCTATTGTTGTTGCGTCAGCCTGTGCTTCGTTTGAGCGGACTAGCAGAACAGAGGAAGGCTGATCCGAAGGCAGATGCGGAAGCAATATTTCTGTGCTCAGAGAGAGAGAGAGAGGAAACTTTATTTCAAAAAGAAAAAGAAGAAGGGGGGGGGAGACATTAAATGGAGTCTTCATTTCAAGGCCCCAGTGGCCTGGGCTGCCGCTCTTGCCTGAGTTACCAGCCTACGCTGGGCCTCTATATGACAGCATAGCAGATTGGCCTCCCGCTGAGCCTCCGAATGGTGCATATTTATGCGTGGATGTTTGGGGCCTGTGCACCCCCATGTGACGTAGTAGGCGGTGGGCTGGTGGTTGCACCAAGGGCGTATGTTTGTGTAGTATTCTGGGAACATTATGCTGTATTGATGTAATTTGGGGTAAGTGTTGGTTTCGTGCTGTCTCCATTCCCGCGTTTCTTGTGCATTTAGTCCCTTTGTGTGGAGGGGGATAACTCCTACGCTGTTCTCGTAGGTACTTAAGTCACGCGCCGTAAGTCGCTAGGACAGGAATGCTGGTAGTGAGATCAGGATTGGTGGCCTCTCGGTTTGTGGGACATCGAGCTAGCCTATCAGCGACCTCATTACCTTCCAATCCAGAGTTCCCCGGAACCCAAGTGATCGGATGTTTAAGCAGTGAGTTCGAAGCCAATGGGTTAGTTGTGAAGCGAGCTAATTTTGTAGGTATTTTACCAGCAACAAGTAGCCGACACGCCGCTTGTGAGTCGGTGATTACGTGAAGCTCTCGACTGGTCGCGTCTCCGTAGGTAATGGCCAGCACGATCGCCGCCACTTCCGCTTCTGTGAAAGTACACTGAGGGATGGACATGCTGGAGACTTCTGTGTACGAAGAGCCCAAATTTTCTTGTGCTAGGTTGGTGGCGTATGTCTGGGCTTCCTCCGTGAGCTGTGCAATCCCCAGCCGGAGAAGTCTATTTAGGTGCTGTCTTTTCCATCGCCTTACAAGGTGGCTGCGCTTCTGTTATAGCTTGAGAAGATGGCGATCTACCTCTGGGGCTTCCAGTGTGCGTTGTATTATTTCGGTGGCTTTCTTGTGTGCTTGCCTGATGTCTTCGCTCCAGTCCTGTATGGACTGGATTGGACCTGATGAGATGTATGCGTTGCAGAATTCGGGCCAATCGGTGATGTGGGCAGCGCCCAGATCCCTGCGGATTTTGTTAGATGATATGAATGCGCTTAGTATGCAGTGGTCGCTTCCCAGGGTTTCTTCTGGGTTCGTCCGTGTAGCCTCAGCAACGTTCTTGATCAGGGTGAGGCCCGGGCAGGTGTCACGGGTGACGCTGTTGCCTTCCCTTGTCGGATATAGAGGATTGGTGAGGAGTTCCAAGCCTATTGCTTCTATTCTTCTATTGCTCGCGCAACTGTCACTCCTCTGGCTGATTTTGACTGGTACCGTTGACTGGTGGCGCGTTGAAGTCCCCGACCACGATAAACGGATTTGCTTGCGCCAGGTTGGTGGCTTCGGAAAGGAGGTTGGTGAAGTCGGCCTTTGCGGGTCGTGGCGGCTTGTACATGTTGATGACGAATGTACTCATTCGGCCTCGTTGGTTAGTAACTATATCTATCGCTAAGTGCTCACCGTCCGGCTCGGATAAGGATTGCTCGATTACAGTAATCGCGTTTGCGACGAGGATTGCGACCGACGGCATGTGGGGTTCGCGGACCATGTAGTAGCCGGCTCGCGTCGGTGACCTGTCGTCTCCTACCTCTTGCAAACAGATAATGTAGGTCTGATGAGGGTGGTGCAGAGATATTGTTTCAACAAACCCTGTTTTGGTCTGAAATCCCTACAGTTTCATTGCCAGATGTCTTTGTGTTCGATGTTTTGGCTACGGTGTGGGGTGCCAACGAGTAAGGGACGCGAGGCTGCTAAGGCTTATACTGAGTTCGAGCGCGGATTTTGTCCGAACGTTCGTGCAAACCAGAGCACAACTCATGTCCTGCATGCTGATTCGATGGGCGATCGGTGGCAGCACAGGGGGCACACTTAACGTTGGGGTCCCGGACGGAGCGAGGGAAAGCCGCCAAGGAATGTGACCCCGCACAACGTGTACAACACGCCTTCGAAGGATCATTCTTGAGCTTGCACTTCTTCAAAGCGTGGCCATATTGCGCACAAAAAGCGCACAGGTGAACGTGCAGGTCCTCACGGACCTCGACGGAAGTCCAACCAATGGTTGCACGATGTGCCGCACAGAGACGGGCAAAAGCGGGTGGGTCAGTTTCAATAACGTGAACAAACTGTCCGGAGCGCTGAGCAAATGAGAGCCAGACCTTACAGGAAGAAGGGTCCAGGTGAAGAGCGGGGTTCCGATGATTGAGCGCCGCGATGAGCTCTCTGGCCTTATTAAGGGGTCAACTCCAGTCAGTCGAACGTCCGGATTCCGCTGCTAGGGGATTCGGACGTTCACGAAGGTCCGCATTGCCTCGATCCGTGAGATGGCGGACTTCAGACGGTTGAGGTCCTCAGGGTCCCTGGAGGTAACCGTCAGTGCGCGACGAGAGGATCTGAGAGTAACAGCTCCGATTCCCTCAGCTTCTGGATCGATGTTCGCCTTGAGCAGAGCCGCCACCTCGCTGCCAACGTTGTCCAAGGGTACAACAGAAGTTAGGAACATCTGGTGCAGCTGAGGATCCGGGCAGGAGTCTCCAGACTGAGGAGGCCTGAACGGATCAGAGGTCGCAGCAGGAGTTGCAATGGCAGCACTTCCTTGTTGGTGAGATTCTGAAACGCCGCTCAACGTGGCAGCATACGTCCGAGGGACCTGGGGCTGCCGCCTCACGTCGCAGAGGCCTCCCGCAGTTGTGGTGCCCTGGGTAGTCCCGCTAGCAAGCCGCATTCGGAAGACACATAGTTCATGTTCTCACGTAGCCAAAGGGGTCCGGAGTGTTTCTGAATGATTCAGCTAAGCGACCGCACACGCAAAGAAGTGCGCAGTGTGACGGTGCAGGGCGTCAAACCAGAGGCAAAAGGACTGTCCTGGTTCCGAGACCAATCTTGTTATCTTTGTCCAGAAGTGCCGCAACGATCTGCTCATGGACCCTCATGGCCCCTGGCATGGACCCTCCGCTGGCTCTGGTCTAGCTTGCACGCACGTAGGACCGGTTCTTGCAATGCGCTCAATGCCACCGTCATGTTCGGGCCACCGGACAACTACAAAATCGGCTGCCTTCACAGCCGAGCCTCCGTGATGCGTCTAGTGCAAACGTGCAAGCATTTGGCCGCTAGAAGCTTCTGGTGCAATTAATTTGTGGAGCCCCTGGCATAGGGCCGACTCTAGTTGCTTTTGGGACGTCAAAATGTAAACGCGGATGAGAAGTTTTTAGCTCGCGTGGCCACCCTAGAGTTGGTAAGGATATTAGCTTAACAAGTACAATGTATTCTACAGTCATCAGGCGGATAGCGCGCGTTCGAAAAGGTCTCCAAAATCTTGTATGCACGGTATATTTTGCCACTTCATCTGGGGCTTCCTCTGGCATATCTACCGGAAGTTCTACCAGAAGCGGTTCGTTTGTCTGCCTCGGGGGTGTAGTAACTTGTAACTACAAGGTCTCAGCTGTATAGATCAGCGCCGTACCCGGCAAGCAGCCATGAGTTGTGTTGGCAGGTCTTCTCGAAACAGTCCTTCCAGAGGGTTATGGTCTGTCATCAAAACTAATGTTCTGCCGAGCAGGTAATCATGCCATTTAGTCACTCCGAATACCAGTGCTAGTGCTTAATTAGCTTCTCTGGGCTTGTAATGGTCGCCGCGAGCGAAATTCGATTGGCCAGCCGACATTTCCCAGGGGATGGGAGGGCGCCTACAATTCCTTGTGGCTAAGTATCAGATTCTAAAACCAAAAGCTCGGCGGGGTCAAAGTGTGTCAACACTTTCGGCCGCCGCAGCAGTGTGATAAACCTTCGAAATGAATTCTGCTCCGCTGCCCATACTCATCGACGATGTTTATTTAAAAGGTCATAAAGTGGAGCAAGTAAAGATAATTGGTGGGAACTTGCTATAGTAGGTGAAACGACCAAGGTAGGAACGAAGCTGGCTCATATTCCTAGGGTTTTGAGCCTTAAGTACAGCCTGCATCTTTTTCCTCGGTACTTTTGGACCACCACGGCTGACCTTACGCCGGAAACTGCAAATGTCCTTTCTTAGCTCCACCAAGCACTTACACCAAGCTCGCGGCATGAAGCTGTGGAAACGTTATTTAGGGTGTGTTTTCGGGGACGTCACTGCAGGAAAGCTATCAGTGGTCATTAGTTTACACTTAAGAGGAGCCTCTATATCATCTAGAGAAAGCCATTACAAAGAATTGCTGACGCATCAGAAAAGAATTCAGCTGCATCTGCGATTTTCAGTTGCGCCGACTGCAGCGATTGCATTATTTTACTTAGGAAGCTCTTTTTCTAGCTTTCAAAGCATTAGGTGAAGCAGTACATCGATTAGCTTGAGTAATCGTATCCCCACACTGTCATCCATAACGTGCTACACTCACGGCAGACGCGCTCTGACGCTCAGGGATTTGCTTACGTAAAATTTTAGGTGTGATATCATTTTTTTTTACTTTGTCTCTGCTTGGTTTTCAGCACACCTCCCGCTTTACCCGAAACAATGTGTAAACACAATACCCTATACATATCTGTCCAAGAAGCGGGCACACTGGCAGAGGGTGAGAATGAAGGAGACAGCCGGACCGCGAAGTTGTTTGTGCTCATTGTTGTCTTCGAAAGGCACAGAATGTTCTTTAGTCGTCAGACGGCAGACACAGTAAGCGTAATATATATATATATATATATATATATATATATATATATATATATATATATATATATATATATATATATATATATATATATATATATATATATATATACATATATATATATATATATATATATATATATATATATAATGTTTTCTGCAAGAATTGTAGCTTTCCGGCTACACAAACAATGCACCAACCGCTAGTAAATAGAACATCCATGATAGATTTTTGTAGCAGCTTTCGCTTCCGTGCCCCCCGACTAATGTGCCTGAATCGCGTGATATGGAAATTATTATTTTTTAGCCACTTCAAACAAAATGCATTCGGTGACTGATTGCTTAAAACTGTGATGATTTCTTTTATATAGCTACAATCGCCTGTTTATCATATATGGTGTTGCAATGTTCGGCAACAGTCCTCGTTGGGATGAAATATCTTGAAACATTTATGGGTTAGTTAAACATAAAGCAGTTCTGTGTGTGTTTATAATAATTACCCTCAGCGGCCGCACTGCGCGGTAGTAAGACGCTGCTCTATATTTTGAAGGTGCCTGGATATACGCTGTATGCCATGAGCTGAGCATGTATCAAGAAAAACAATTTAAATGTATTAAATCAGTCGAATTGAATCGGCATTATTTCCGCAGAAGACGACCACATAGTTTTCTTATGCATATATGGCTTATGGAAGCCCTCATATAAGCTAGATGTATCGCTAATGGTGTTCAAAATCTTAGAATGCAAAACCACTAACAAGTAGCGTTCACGCTCGTTCTCATCATTTATGGAATAAAAAGAAAGATGTACAGAGCTGTCTTCCTTTAGAGAAATTCTGATAACTGATTTCAGTTTCGCCCAACAGGTGATAAGGCGAGCACCAGAACAGCTACACTAATTCGTGTGTCTTCTCCGTATTACTAGTATTAACTTCTGGCGCTTGAGTGTATGTTGATATACTACGACAGGCAGCATCTAGCGACCGCTGTATTCTTAATGTTTGACAAATACGACGCTTTTGTTTCGACGTAGAAGCTTTGTGCAAAGTTACATTGCCAGACACCTGCCGAGTGGTTCACAGTGTCCTTCTTGCCAATAAAATTTGGTACTCTGGCTAAACCTTCCGAGAGCATTGTGGAATCTACACTGCAGAAATGCGATTGCTGGTGCCCACGGGCCATCTTGCTTGCTCTCATTATCATAAACGCACCTCCATTTTGTTTCGTTTATTATGCATGTACTACACAAAAAATACTCAAGCATTGTTTGGACCTATAGACAGAGGGATAGTGTGGGGTCCAAAACAAATTACGATACAATAAAAGCAGACGAAACAGCAATGATTGATAAGCAACTATTGATAACACAAATAAAACTGCAACAATTCACACAGCATTTACACTGGTCAAGGAGGAATGCCTTTAGTGCGGACACAAAATTACTTTTAACCTTCACATCGTTAGAAATTCCATTCCAAATTTGGGCACCATTGAATTCGATTAGTTTTCGCCCATCGTACTGTGGCACGGTGGTAGGTTAAAACTGCGAAGAGTTGCCGCGCTTGTGGTTATACTGGGAAGTCGGAAGAGGTCTGGCGGAAGCGGTTTTTTGGGTACTAGAATACTATGCACTATGCTGCAGTTTTAGTAGGTATATAGAGTTCAGAAGTAGCAATCTCCGTGATTTAAATAACGGCATTGTAGAGTTAGTGCGTTTTGAAAACGTTAGAATCGTAACCGCTTGCTTTTCATTCGGAAAATTGGGTGTAGATATGTGTTATATGTGCTGCCCTAAGATTCTATACAGTACACCATCTGGCTGTGGAAAAAGGCTAAATAAAGAATACGCAGGACAGGGAGACCAAAGCACTCACAAGCCTTTCGCAATAAATAACAGGCACAAGCAATTTTTGGGCATACACTTCGTGTCTGTTTTTTCCACTCTATGTCGGTTTCAGAGATACCACCAAGATAATTAAACTATGTGACTTGTTGGAGCCTCTCATTGTCTATATGTATGTCAAAATGATATTTAATTTATTTCCGAATGGGATGAAAAAGGGAATACTTAATTGTTTTTTAATGTTTAAGGTACGCTGATTCATTGTAAACCACGTGGCTTCTCTTACAAGTTCCTCCTGTATTTTCGTTCGTAACAAGTGTAATGTATCACCGAAAAAAATTACGGTGGTATCGTCCGCATACATTAGTGACTCAGAGTCAAGTAACATTTAATGTTAAGTTTTTCACCTACAAGGGACAAAATATCGGCCCAAGGACCGACCTGGTTTTAGATCGGTTAGGTAACTCTTGAAAAACTGAAACTATAACTCTAGTTTAGTGAGAAAAATTTGGTGATTTACTGTATTAAAAGCTTTCCTCACATCGAGGTACACAACAATAACAACCTGGTTATTATGGAGGGCTGCGTTAAGAAGCCAAGTAAGGGTGAGTGTCGCAGTTGATGTAGACCTTCTGGGTCAGAAGCCGTGCTGGTGAAAAGATATTGTTACGTGGTGGCATGACAAGCGATGAAACACGGCGACACAATAGAAACAGAACGACGTGATGACATGACGATGAAATATGATTTAATGGCCAGCGGGCCTGGCGCGAGCGCTCAGCCTCACGCCACTGCCCGCTTCGTCATCTTCGTAGCAATATGTTGCATTTTTAGAGGAAGCTTTTAATGTGATTAGCAATGATTTTTGCAAAAATGGTAAAAAAAACACTGATTATTTACACGTATCTTCGTTAATGTCATCATATTCATTGTCACTCATCTCAGCGTTATTCTGATGGGTTGTATCATTCTCAAAGTAGACAAGGAGAATTATAATGAGCGTTTCACGATTCCGGGCGTGGCGCAGTTCGTGAAGGCGCAGGGCGCAGGATCCAAAGAAGGGAAGTTCGATTCCCGCTGCGGCAAAGTTCTTAAAAAGAATTATAATTATTGGGCTGAATATTATTTTTATATCATCAGTACTAAACACCGAGTTATGTTTATGACGTCATCAGTTTGATTGATCAAACTGCTACCGAATAAATTTTCGAAGTTGCCGCCTAACCGGATATGTCGTCGCGTTTTCTATAGTGTGACGAAAGTGTGACAGAACTGTAGTCAACAGCTTGAGCCGGTGAAGGCTTTCGCTTTAAAAGACTCGGCTTTCAACTACAACTTACATGCTCATTTGCTGAAGCTTGAGTTGCTCCGTATCCATTTTTTCTTGCATTAAATAATTTTGGTGATCCATTACAATCTACGCTTTCAGACATTTCTTATAGCATAGTACGTGGACATGTAATTGGCGGAACATGTTACGCTTTAATAAAATGCAATATTTTGTATCCCTGTATACCACGATGCATCTTGGGGACAGCCTCGTGGCTTTAAAACGGATACTTGACTTGCGGCCTGTGCTTGAGGACGCAACATTCTAGCGCACAAAAAAACGAATTGTGTTATCGTTTTTGTAACAATGTTGCTTCAGCTGCTCCCAGTTGGTCATGTTTTCATGTATGATTTCACCTTGCCAGCATCTGCGATGCAAAGGTGGAAACTAAAGCAGTCGATAAATAAAACTGCTCTTTCCTTTATGAGTCACCTGTCGTTAAAAATAGTTTTATAAAAATTCAATTATTAGAACTGCATCGACGGTAAAGAGATGCTTCCACTCAATTGTCACTGTGTTATGATCTTTTACTTCACTAAACATGCAGCTTGTTTCATATACGTCTCAGTACTTTTGTGCTGGTTACACGTTATGCTGGTTTCACTCTTTACGCTAAATGGGGGTTCTTGATTTCTAGACACCCTAAAAACAATACTAGACTAATGGAAGTATTTGTGCTTAGAGAACGTTTTTCCATAATTTGTGAAAGGTCTCATTATTTTAGTTTAAAACTACATTTTAGCTGAAACTAATGATGATTGTCTCCAAATGTGTTTATGCAGCTTAAATAAAGAATGTTCGTATGTGTTTTCCTATTTTTCAGAAAGGGCCAAGAAAGTGTAGACGACTTGGTGGGAATATGCTTATAAGCGTAGTTTTTAAGTCGATTACTGAATTGCACTCGGCGTCTCCTGCTATGTGATGATTATAGTATGGTATTTCTGACTGTGATACCCTTACATAATGCCTGAAAAAGTAGATGTTCGGAGTCCAGACAGACGGAACATATTAGTTCATGTGAATTGCAATCTCTCTATTATAAGGAAAAGAGTGGCTGACAGATTTTCGGTGGTTCAAATTTTTCGTGTAGCACTCTCTCAGGTATACATTTTACTTTTGAAATCATAAATTTCTTTCAAATAAGTTATGGATGTTTAGTAAATCAAGTATCTTGTCAAGTAACACTCCAAGTAAGTTTTAGCACCCAGTTTTAAATGCACAGCCTACAGCAATGAATGAAAGAGAATATAATTTATGCCAGCATCTTTTATTTTGAGGATTCGTTTCAAGGCAAATATCTAAATAAAGTGGAGTAATATAAATTTTTTATGCAGGTGTTAAAGTGATTTATGAAGCAAGTTCAAACCTGGTTGGCTGAAAATTCTGTGCGACTTCGACGAGAACTGTCTTTGCAACCAATCTTTAAGCCAGGAACCAATTTTACATCGCTAAACGAGAACGTCCTCGGTGGGAATCGACGTGATTCGGTTCATGAAAACAAAACGTTTGTGAAAACACTTGCACCAACCAAAACATTTATTATAACCCAAACTTTCTTGACCGGCTCAGTCCCTTCCTCAGGGGCAGATGAAGTGTGGTCACTCCAGGCCAAATGATTCAGGCTCTACGCTCGACAATTTTTTTATTTTTTCAAGAAAATTAAGGGGCATCAAGTTCTCATAAATAACATTTTTCCAGCTTTTGTTTCGAGGAACAATATCGTTCATGCCGTAGCTGCGATCTTAATGTTGCAAGCAGTAGCGTAACCTAGTCGCAGAAAAAAAGTTGTAAAAAATAAACATTTACATGTACGAATGTTGCATTCATTTAGCACAAATACGACATGTCGTGCACTTTACCAAATAAAGCAAAGAAAATTTGTTTCATTTTTGAATAAATAAACAGTACTACGAATGTTAGAAAATTGAATATTTCAAAATTATTATCTAAATACATTTAATACAGTAGTCATCAAAACTATTTTTCTCATGTTGCTCACAGGGTAAGGAATGTAATGACATTTTTGCAGAGATCAAGAAATGTAAGATGTATGTTAGCTAAACCACTTCGATTATTAGAAAATACGTCTTCTCAGCCATATTGATCCGTCTGGTGTACAGTGAAGTGTTATTATTAAAAATAAAATATGCATGGTTTCAAAGTATCATCTGTGGCCTTTATTTCTGAAACCTTGAGTCAGAGTACTTTTTGTTTAACCAAGAAAAGAAATTTTCAATCTCACTTGAACGCCGGCGTCCCTGCGCATGCTCTTTACGTTCCACGGGCTGCCAATAGAGGCAAAATCGCCACTACCTTCTCTCTTAACGCGCTGCGCAGGGCTTGGCCACTGCCAGCTCCGGCTATGCAGAAATTTGAAATTTTCTGAGGGAATGCATAATAAAAATATACGAATAAAATGATGAGGAGACATTTCATGAATATCAAGATACATACACCGTGCTTTAAAGCCCAGCTGCCACAAACAACTGGTTTGGGGACGTCCCGTGCGGGGGAACTGCCACGTCAATGCTTAACCCACCTGACTGGCTGGTGTCGAGTCATAGCCACTGCAAGCCTCTCAAATCTTGCTCATTATCGCCAAGCCACGGCTGCTTTCGTCTGACTGTCCGAATAACTGTCTGCTGATCTGAACCGGCCTTATTGTCTAGAGGCGGGACATGATATACTGTCAGACTTGTGAAGGACTGTAATTTTTCTTTACGGAACCAATGCTCCATATTTTTCCTGAATCTTGTATATGTTGCTTTTGCGTACGTTTTGCTAGGGATAGTAATATGTTTGATCATATTTTGTACTTTCCTTCGCGAACCTCATCAGGATCTGAGCTCGTAATATTTGAAATTGTTGGAATGCAGAGTGATTAAGAGATGTTGGTTGGTAGTGTCAATTTTAAGGGCGCGCTATTATCCTCGTCAATTTGGAAACTTTAAACAACTCTTCGCGATGAAACGGCAGTGGATTTGTACCTTGACTTTCATTTTACTTTCAGAAGTCAGCCGGCTTATTGTATTAAATTTAGCCCTGTTTTGTGTCTACTGAGCCATACCAGACCTTATATGCCCTTATCGGTAAAGGCTGCAGTTTCAAGAAGAAACTACACCAGAATTCCTTATGTATGGGAATTTCGGTACTGAAGGATAATTAAGTGCACGCGTGTTATTTTTTCCGCAGAGTGGTTGAGGGCCCTACTTGTCTAATAACTGCAAAGGTTCATTCTTCCTATTTTACTAAGGGACCGAATATAATTTCAGAAACCGGCCAGCTCACTCAAACGTTAGGGAAATCGACTGTTCAGACCGAGGCACGTACTTTTGTAGCGAAAGCTACACTGAGGTAGGTTTTTAAGCCGTCTGCGACGCGCCGTGTTACCGTGGATATGGAAGGCGAAAAAGAAGAGGAATAATACAAAAACAAAAAAAGAGGAAGGAAACAAGGAGAACCAGACGGAAAAAAGAAGACGATGAAGAATGCAAGAAGAAGGAACAAGAATGATAAGAAGACGAATTAAAAGACGAAGAAGAAGTAGAAGACGAAGACGACATAGCAGCGGAGGCAACCACAGCAGTACGTGAGGCCACAAATCTCACCAAGACAAACTGGGTAGAGTTCTACAAGACTCTTAAAGGTACACTTAGTTTTGCCAAATTATAGTAACAATTTTGAGTTCTAAGAAGCCTGATAGACCGTTTGAAGCCAAATGAGCCAAACAAGCGAATTTGCACTGCAGAGCTACCAAACGGACCGGCATGGACGCACACTTTTCGTATCCATGACACAAAAATACTTCGTTTATTCTTGATGTGGGATATCAGGTGCCGTTATCGTATAACAACTGCTTCATATCCCTACGAACCGATGCGGAAGTGCAGAACCCTCTTACGCTACCTATGGCTTCAAGACTGGCGAAAGCTGTGCTAGAACCCTCTTACGCTACCTATGGCTTCAAGACTGTCTTGAAGCCATAGGTAGCGTAAGAGGGTTCTAGCACAGCTTTCGCCCTCGCTCTTGATCACGTTCTACGTGACGCTGGCGGTAACAAAGGACGTTCTACGTCCGCCGCTATGGTTGAGGGTGGCGCTGGTGAACACTCTCAAGGTTCGTATACAGACAACATAAATACCCAAGCAAGTAGCAGGGGGGACAGCGGCCGATGTAGCTCAGTTGGTAGAGCACCGGACGCGTTATTCGGAGGTCGTGGGTTCAGATCCCACCATCGGCACGTTGTTTTTTCTTCTACTTTGTGTTTAATTATCTTTCCCCTAACAGATTACATTACTAATTTCTGTGATTATCTAAGTAAACATTAAGAAAAAAAGAAGACATAAAGTACCATCCCCAACGCTTTCCTTGGCCTCGCCGACTGTTGGCTTCTTTCCTTTATATATATATATATATATATATATATATATATATGTGTGTGTGGGAAGAAAAGAAGCCAACAGTCGGCGAGGCCGAGGAAAGTTTTGGGGATGGTTCTCGCCGATTGTTGGCTTCTTTTTTTCATGTATTATAACGAGCACCCTCATTTCCCCTTAATTTATCTATATACCGGGTGTCCCAACTAACTTGAACCAAGGGATACAAAATAATACATTTGAGGTAAGTCAGTGAAACCAATTGCATTCAACTGCCAGCCTCCTTGCGCACTACAGGCGATTTTTTGTTTTGCAATTACTTAATTAGCTAATTATGTTAATTTTTCTAATTGATTAAATATCGACTTTAGACCAAACATGTGAATTGGAAACTTGTAGAGCACCTTCAGAAACCCCCATTCCATTAATTGCGATAAAGAAAGTCTCACGTGTATCTTTTTTTCTGGGCTCAAAAGAAAGCCCGCGAAATACAAATAATACCACGTGACTAGTGCATTTGTGCGCCGCGATTGTGGTGCTCTCAGTCGTGGTTTGAGCGAACGAAATTAGCTGCGGCCGTGTCTCCTTCGCCCCGTTACAGCGGCAGGCCGATAGGCCTGCGATGGCTTCTTCGCCCGCGTCCGACAGCCGGCCCACGTGATGGTGCAAGTAGCACCGGGAGCGGCGAGCCGACAGCACCGGGATTCTAACAAACCCTCCTTCTCTCCAATCAGCGAACTTTACGGCAAACGGATGAGCGATAAGGTATCAGCCACTGAATCTGCGCATACAGGCTTGCTTTGGGTAAAGGGGCGAGATGACATGTGACTCGACTAAAATTAGCGCTGCACCTTCATTTGCCGGTTCTTTATCGTCATCCGCCTGTCGTGATGTAGGCTGCTGCGGTGCACAGGCCTGGCCAAGATCGCGGTGACGACGGGCGAGCTCGAGCTCGCTCCAACCATCGCCAACATTTCTGCCTGCCGCTGCGACGGGACCATCGGGTCACGTCCGCAGCTGATTTCGTTCGCTCGAACCACGACTGAGAGCACCACGATCGCTGCGCTCAAATGCGCTAGTCACGTGGTATTATTTGTATTTCGCGGGCTTTCTTTTGAGCCCGGAAAAAAAGATACACGTGAGACTTTCTTTATCGCAATTAATGGAATGGGGGTTTCTGAAGGTGCTCTACAACTTTCCAATTCACATTTTTGGTCTAAGGTGAATATTTATAAAATTAGAAAAATTAACATAATTAGCCAATTAACTAATTGCAAAACAAAAAATTGCTTGTAGTGCGCAAGCAGGCTGGTAGTTGTATGAAACTGGTTTCACCGACCTACCTCAAATATATTATTTTGTAACCCTTGGTTCAAGTTAGCTGGGACACCCGGTATATATATATATATATATATATATATATATATATATATATATATATATATATATATATATATATATATATATATATATACAATTTACAAAACGAATTTGAAACCCCGTATCCTAATGCCGCGCTTGGCCTTTTTAGTCACACAGAAGGTAAAATCAAACAATTCAAGTCTAGTTTCCTTTCTCTTATGCCAAGACTGGATGACGAAACAAAAAAAAAACATTTAGAGCTGCCAATCTCCGAACGAGAAGTAAATAAAGCCTAGAAGACCTCTACCCTGGAAAATCTCCAGGACCAGACGGGCTTGCAGCCGCACTTTATAAAGAATTCAAAGACGATTTCGCCCCAGTTTTGACTACATTATCTAATGAGGTCTATGACAAAGATATGCTTCCCCCGTCGTTCTTAACAGCCCATACAATTTTAATACCAAAAAACGTTGACGAAGCCCAGCTTCAACAAGTTAACGCGTACAGACCAATATCCCTGAAGAACACAGATTATAAGATCTTCATGAAAATTCTTGCTAAAAGGCTTCAAACTGTAATGAAAGAATACGTAGGACCGCATCAGACCTGCGGCATCAAAGGCCGAACCATATATACTAATATCCACAAGGCACGGTCTGTGCTGGAGTGTTGCGACGCCTTGCATGAGAGTGTGCCATGCTCCAGCTTGACCTAGAGAAAGCTTTCGACAAGGTGCAGCATGATGTCTTGTTATCAATTTTAGAGCATGCAAATGTGGGCTCAGTTATTTGTAAAGGAGTCGCAATGGCGTACAGAGGGTGCGCGACGCGCCTGATAGTAAATAAGAAGGTGGGTGAGCGCATCCAAGTGCAACGCTCTGTGCGTCAAGGCTGCCCCCTGTTGCCATTGCTTTTCTGCTTGTATATTCAACCATTTTGTCTGCGCCTTATCGAGAGCAGCAGTATTCGAGGTTTTCGTTTGAATGCAGCAGAGGTCCGCATACTTGCGTATGCCGATGACATTGCCGTCTTCTGTACCGACTGCGAAAGCATTCGCAGTGTTGTCAAATTGATGAGGACCTCTGTTCTGTTAGTGGTAGGGCGGTGAACTGGAATATGTGTCTGCGTTTCTGGCATGGAGAGTGGCACACAACCCCTGCGAAGCTTGTGAACATGCCTTGAGGAACAACCCCAGTGAAGTATTTAGGAGTGCCACTGGAAAACTACCGATACAGTGACTCATGTTGGAACCAGCAGGTTTTAGAAGTACGTGAGAAGGCCGACAGACTAAAAGGATTCGGTTGGTTTATGTTTGCACGTGCTACGATCTGTAATTTATTGCTTGTTACCAAGATATGGTACGTATTACAAGTACTGCATTGTTCTCGTGTGAATGTGTAGAGATTTCACCGTGTGTTCGCCATGTTTGTGAGGGGAAGTACTTGGGAGCGCACCCGCTGAACCAGCTTGTTTCATCGCGTCCGCTCGGGAGGAGTTGGTTTGGCGCATTTGTATTTGCGCCAAGTGGTTAACCGTTTTATGTTCTTTCGTGATACAAAGGACCCATTTTTACGAACTGTGTGTCAGGTTAGATTGAACAGAGTGCTACCAAATTTTGTTGTAAGTTCGGCGAGCATGCAAGGCAGAATTTTCGGAATCCTTAAAGAAGTGTACATGTCATGTCGTGTATTGCAAGCCCGTTTTTCATTTGAATATTTATCGACTGTGATGCGAAAGAAACTTTACAAGGACTTGTGCGATGTCTTTCTCCCAATCCCATTGTACAGATCGTTGTACTGTGCAGGTCCATGGAAGTCAGTCCTTAAACGAGTAAAAAATATGGCTGTACCAGGGGGAACAAAAACTTTCTTCTTCAAACTCCATAGCATACACTAGAAGTGAAGACTTATTAAGAAATGAAAGGATTTTTTTACCTTGAGGAAATCACTGCTTCATATTCCGCAAACCGGAAACTATCGAACACGTTTTCTTAGACTGTTGGGAAGCCTTTTTCTTCTGGGACATTCTACAACTAACAATTAAAAAAGACCTACCCGTGGATGCTTTCGGAATTCGATTTTTACCTATTGAAGATGATGATGGGCTACCGCAGGACATCATTATGTTATTGGGCCTGCACAGTATCTGGCGATCCAGAATGGCTTTCAGGCATGCAGACGTTGATGTGAGGAAAATACGGCACTATTTTCTCGAAGCCGTTGCGAGTGTTATTGAAGTTCTCAAGACACAAGGACGAAGTGCCTAAGTGGCTTCCGAGAATGGAAGTGTTGCTGAAAATGACTGATTTGTAGTGGATCACGGAGTCCAAATAGCGTGGTTTTAACCCATGTAGTGTATTTGTCGCGTAATATTCACTCTCTCTCTCTGTGTGTATGTGTGTGATGTTCTATATGTGAAATACCTGATAATAAATTAGGCAATAAAGAACGAAAAAAAAGAAGGGGGGGCTCAGCGGTTACGGCGCGTGACTGCTGTGCCCAAGCAAGCGGGATCGAATCCCGGCCTCGGCTCCTGCATTTCCCTCAAAGCGAAGCGAAGTGGCGTCCGTGTGCTGTGCGATGTTAGTGCACGTTAAAGAACCCCAGGTGGTCGAAATTTCCGGTGTCCTCCACTAATGCGTCTCTTATAGTCTGAGTGCTTTTGGGACGTTAAACCTCACAAACCAACCAAACAAACCTAATGCCGTGCTTAGTTGGCGATGCGGCCAGAACACAAAGTGGTGCAATAAATGTCCTCGTAAATTGATTAATTTAGTATAACTATCATTCAAGTTTTTATTTCGTGAATTTAAACAGTGCATATAAGTAATCAGAACTTAGAGGCAGTGTAATCAGATGTAGTTTTCATTTTTACAATTTCAATAGCGTTCATTTGTCCTGAGATAAGCACGTCTAAAGTTTCACCCGGATTTAGTGAATTGCACATGCTAGACGGTGGCACTCGGCATGAAGCTCCCGCGCTCTTTAATGCCGCTGTTTCTTATGACTCTCCATCTGATAAGAATTTGGTGACGACAGGCGATGGGGATTACTCTTTGTTTTTTGAGCATCTTTTTCGCTCTTGGTCAGCTAAGGTGAAGAACGACTTTGTTGAGCGGCTTGACATAGCGGCTTGAATGGATGCCTTGGACACTTGGAAGCAAGGTGTGCAGTTCCGTATATCACGGAAGTGCAAGTTTGCAATACTTTCCTCTGCTGTTTTTTCTGGTGTAACGATTACTTAGTAGAAACGATCAAAAACATGATAGCGCGAATCATACACGAATGTCACAGATGCCGAGAAGCTCTTTAGGAGCCATACAAAGTGGTAAAGGTGCTGTTCGTGTTTACAGAGTGTTTTATGAACCACCTTGTGTGGTGGGCACTTGCAGAACGCCAGGGAAATTCAACAACGACTCCGAAGTAGTGTGCGGCGTGAACTTTATTGAAGTGTAAATCAAGGTTCTTCTGTTTTTGAATGACGGCTGTGGGGCGAGTTGGTTCATGACTGGAAAATCACTACAGCGGAGACACGAAGACACGAGAAAGAAAAGGAGACCACATACATGACACCGCATGTGTCCATGTTGTGTCGTTTTCTTTCTTGCGTAATCGTCTTTGCGGCGTAGTGGTTTTTAAGACCTTGTGTTTTGAAGTGCGAAATTTTTGGAATTGAAAATGCATCGTCTTAAGGCACACCGAGTGAGTTTCTGAGCTTCCCCACTGACGTGCCTCAGCCACTGACCACATTAGCTGAACGGAGTCTTTAAAAGAAAGTGTCGCGCTGGAACCTTCTCCTCAGAAAGATATTTGCTGCTTAAGATACAGGTGCTATTGCAGAAAAGGTTGATATAGTCATATAAATGACGCGGATGAGTAGCAACGCCTCTAGGGCAATCAATCTACGCCCGTCTCGCTGGCCATGCCGCCAAGTTCAGAAAAAAAAAAAAAACTAAGGTCGGCAACATTTTCAGACGTTTTATCAAAACAGGTAACTTTCACCAAAAAGCTCAAGCAGCGTATCATCGATGAGGACTTTGAATGTATCGCCTTTAAAAGCGACCATCCAGTGCCAACAGAGAGCATTGAAGTGGTTTCTTAGCGCTGAATAAATAGATTGTGAACAATACAGAGTGTTTTAAATGAACATAAAATACATATACGATACAATCCTTCACCACTACCCAAATGAAGCACATTTGTAAAATATAGCACACTGCTGTAATAAGGCCCTAATAATATCACGGTGAGGTAGTGATTTTCTACAGAGTCAGTTTTGTTGACGCCACTCGATTCTGCATGAAACGCAGAGTGAACAGTCTTAATGTTCACTGTTGGTCGGAAGACAATCATCATCAGCTGCTGCCACCAAACCCCACAATGTCATGGAGTGTGAATATATACTTTGGAGAAAAATAATTATTCCTTGTGTCTTTGAAGAAATTCTGCATAAAAAGAAGTGCAGTTAAAAAGTTTTTGCTGGAGTCATCGACAGCTTCACCTAAAGCTTAGCTCTCAAATAAAAGCGACAAATTTCATCCAACGCAACGGTGCCCGCCGCCTTTCAAACGATCTTATTTGAACTGCAGCTTTCCAGGACAGTTTCTTGGATGCGAAGGACATATGTTTTGGCCACCGGGATAGCCGATATCTGTCCGATGGACGTCTCTTATTGGCGGTATGTTAAAAGAGGCATTATCACAGTTGACCCTACTGAAGTCATTGACATGAAGAAAATTGTTTAAGCCTGTAGCAGCACCGGCAAAACATTGCTGAGCAGAATTGGCGATTGAACGCGTCAGCAGGTCATGAGAGTTGGGGTTAAAGATTTCGAACATTTTGAAAACGTTAATTTCCCGAGAAATGTCATCAGCAGAAATGGAGTAAGATCTCATTACCGACAACTGTTATTGTAAAATACTCTTCTGAATCAAGCTTGTCAGTCCTTTAGAAGTTTTATTTGTTCGTTGGGCATGGATTTCTTTTTTACCGCTTATGTTATCTTCCCTACCTTGTAAAAAATTAAGCTGCAAAAAAAAAAATAAATTAGAATCCTGCACAATTGTGACAGTTCTGCGCTCTGCCATAAAGACTTGTCAAATCACTGTTAGTTCACCGAAGAAAAGGCTAAGTGGCAAATACTCGACAATCATTCTATTTCCTATACAGTGTAATTAAGGCTGTAAAAATATATTTAAGTATCTACATGGAGCTCTAGAACCTTACGCGGGTAATAATGTGCTGCTTGGAAGCTGTCGCCGGCGCTCCATGTTGGGCGGATGCAATAATTTCACCGCTCCTGCAAATCCGCTGCGTTTTCAGAAAAATAAGAGCTGTTCGGTATTTCTGCGCCAGACCGCGTAAGAGGCCAGAGCGGCCGCATGGCCTGGTGATGTTCTAATGTTCTAAAGAAACAGGGCTTGCCTCACGTCGCCCGTGATTATTCTTCGGTTTCGCTGGAAAGAACGAAAATGCTTCATCGGTCACCATCACAATCTTGCCAAACGGAGTGTCCATTGCAACAGCCGGAGCACACGCTCGAGGAGCTTCATGTCGAGTGCCTTCGTTTCGCATGCGCAATTATATTGTTATAACCTAGAATGACGTCGTAGCTCTGAACAGGTCGAGAAGGCAGGCAGCTAAGCTGATCGATGGCTGCGCCAAAGCCATGAGACTTTTCCTTAGTCTTTTTCATTGTCTTTTGCTATCCTCTTCACCGCCTTCAGTGCTGTACATTTCGACTTTTGGCGATTGCGACTTTCTGGAATGCACCATATGGTGAAGTTACCGAATACAGCAGGTCCTATGCCATGGACGTAGGGTGTATTTTCCGTTAGTACCCAGCGCAGCTCTCCACATATCGCTCAGTAGCCTGACGCACTAAACAGCAATAACACCAATCGTGGGCGGGGTCGAGCGTCCATACATAACCCAGGTTGCCGGAAGTGAGGTCGTCGTTCATGGAGCGCAAGAAGCTCGAGCAGTGTTTCTAGGGAACCGCGAGTATAAAATTCATGCGGTATTTCGGGTAAGCCTTTTTGTACGAAAGGCCATCATGGAGAGAAAAAGAGCTGGGAACTGTAGAGTCCCGCACAGCTGCACGCAGTGAATAGACGTTTATGTCAGTCTTTTGTAGTCCGCAGAGTCGAGGCATTGGTAAATTCAGGCACGATGGAGCCAAGCAGTTTGCACCTCGCGAAAAAAGTAGACCGGAGAAAAGTGCAGGCAAATCAAGCGCTTGGTTTGTCTGTGTGTGTGTCTTCCCCGGTCTTTGTTTTTCGCGCTGTGCAAAATGCTTGCCTCCCACCAGCTACCACGGTATTTGTTGACGACTGAGGCTATGTAGTTTTCGAAGTTTAGAATGACATTCCGTCGTAGGAAAAGGAGCACGAGAGACAGTGTGCGTGTTTGCGGGTACTCCTGTACGAAACAGTGAACTCGTGCTCCTTCATCTGAAGGGCCGAGTATGCCAGAAGAACAGATGGCTCATGTGGTTGACGAGCCAACACAAGGCATGATGGTCCGTCACAACCATGAAAAGCATTTACAGAGGTAGTACCAAGATTATTGAACAGCGAAGACTATAGCGAGGAACAGCTGCTCCGTAACTATGTAGTTACGTTCAGGTGGGCTAAGGGACCGACTAGCATACGCGATTACAAGATCGCCGGTTTTCAAAACTCGCACAAGCAAAATACCGACACCAATCCCACTTGCGTCAGCGTAGACTTTTGTAGGAGCGAGAAGGTTGAAGTGCCATACTATGGGATGACACAAAAGAAGAAAATTCAACTGGTGAAACAACACATCGCACTCCGAATGCCAGTCGAAAGGGACGCCTTTTGGAGAAGGGATATCAGAAGATAAACAACGTCGGCTAATTGCTGAATGAACCGTCGAATGTAAGAACGCAGCCTCTCAAAAAACTGCGGATGTCCTTTTGAATCTGTCATCGTCAGAATGCAGCAATTGCTGTAGTCAGCAGTGCATCGGGCGGAGCGTCATTGGGGTCGAAAAACATGTCCGAGTACCAGCGCTTCACCTTCGCCAAAATTGCACATCTTAGGAAGCAGGACAATGCAATCTTTCTGCAGGCAGTTTAAAAAATTGGCGAGTCGCGTTTTATGTTCAGTAAATGTGCAGCCAAAATGACAGCATTGTGTAAGTAACAAATGTAGGTCACCCAATTGAGGCCACGATTAGTGTGTCCATAAATCTTTTAAATGTAGCCGGCGCATTTAGTAGGCCGCAGGACATCACATTAAATCCAAACAGGTTATTCAGCGTGACAAATGCACTTTTTGTCTTATCCGCACGGTCCATCAGTTGCTACCAATACCTATATCGGAATCGAAGAACATAAATAAAATGCGCAGAAAAGGTAGTCTGTGGCATCGTCCATGCTCTGCAGAGGACGCTCCGCGTTGAGGAGATGGTATTCATGCTAAAGCTCCCTGTTTCATCGTTTTACCAATATCATGGGAGATGCCCAAGGAATGAAGAACTCCTGAAGTACGCTCCTGTTCAGGCCGAAAATAAGCAATTGTTCAAGGAGGAGCACACATTGGTGGTGGTGCTGCAAAGATGGCCGCTTATGTAAAGGAGGCCGCGCGTTACATGGGTGAGCGGATTGGGTAGAGCATAAGCCACCTATTCTCGAATAGTCTTGCGAAGATTGGGAACCGTCTGCCCTGAAGGTTCTTGACAGAGGGAAATTCGGAAGAACTAACGTATTACCGAATGAAGCTGTTCTTCTGCGGCAGGAGTGAAGGCTGTTTTTCAGCGTGTATTGGGACAGTAAACAAGTGAGCGTGCATGATGTGCTTGCGAGTCAGAGCCCTCAGCTCGCCAGCCCGTCGAAACTCCGATACAGGTTGGTGCTTTTGCTAATGTGCGCTGATCTCTCGCTTGCAGCGCCTGAAATGTGTCATGATCAATTTCTTTGAAAAAATTATTAATGGGCAGCTGGTAATGAACACAGAGAACAGAGAGATGTGCGATGACTGTTATATAACTTTTCACTGAATCGTGGCAGGCCTAGCGCTAGCCCTCGTGCCCATGCCACTGTCCGCTTCTCAGTCGTCCGTAACATTATCCGAGGCAATCGATTGGTCAATGCCATCGTGGATAAAGAAGTTGTTGACATGGCGACGGGCGGGACTGGATGGCTGGTGATATAAGAGGAAGAAGGAAGAAAACAACGGCTTGCCGCCACGATGATGAACGATGAAGCCTGGGTCAGGAAGCTCTCGGTTCACAGGTCTCAAGGATTCGAGAGTTGAGCCCCAGGCACATATCAAACGGTATGAGCAGGGCCGATGTCATCAGTTGTGGAGTATCGGGTCAATCTGGCCTTTGGTCGCGTCTTATTTGATGTGTCTTGTGATGTGTTCTCGCGTGGTGACGTCTCAGGTCGGTGGGGTCATAACATCAGTCTACCTGTCTTGCTTCGTGTTTCCAAGCCAGGGCTGGGGACTGAGTGAGGGAGAACGGCTCCAGCTATGCATCCCATGAACTGGCCGATGACAGAAGGAGTGGGCACAGAAGCACAGGTCAAGGATGTAGTGAGATGAAAGTACCAAGCACGCTCCACCAAAATGTTACGTGGTGGCAACCCGATGAACACAGAGAAAGGGATGTGATTTCCAATGCCGTAAGATAATTTTTAATGAATTGCGGCTTGCCAAGAGCGAGCCCTCCTGACCATGACACTGCCCGCTTCTTCATCGCCCGTGACAATATGCTGATCTTATTTCTGGCATCTGTTCATTCAAGCGCTTTGACAAATCGACGAGGAACTACTAAAGGTATCACCGACCCGCTGAGACCAGGCATGGAAGCACTATTCAGCGCGTAGTTTCCTGACCTTCAGAAGGCGAAAGCTTCAGAGAAGCTGACTTTGAACACGAACCATGATGCAATGTTCCTTTACGCTTCTGGTGCCATAGATTTGCTACGCCAATGAGATTTAGAAGCCTGTTCCTAAGCTTGGTTTTGGTCTCCTAATTTTTATAAGCGCTCAACATGATATAGAATATGGGCCAATACTACACATCATGGTCGTTGCTTCCGCTATCGATTGTGCAGGGAGCCTCACCGAATGACAGCCGAACCAACCTGTATGACCTCTTGTTCAGTGTTCAGGCGCCGAATAAGGGGTAACGTGCGCCTGCGTATTTCCAAGCCGAGAACCTCAGTTGTGCCAGGTAAATCAACCAAATGGAGAGGAAAGGGTATTTATAGGAACTCGGGAACTCTAGTTAGGGTAACAGCAGTCCTTAATAAGCGAGAAAAGCCAGGCGGGTGAAATAAGCCATGAACATGTCGCCAGAGCGTAAGCCCCTTCTCTTTTTAAATTTACGCTCGACGGACATTGCGCAATTTGTTTAAATACCATCACTTCAATTTACAAGTAGTATTCATCTATACCACGCATTAGTTCAGCCGCCCAGTACTGAGAAAAAGGTTTTATAAGGCTCCTATTTCAGCGGGGATTGCCTAGGCAGTCCATGCAGTAATTCACATTGCACGGCCATAGTGCTTGAACAAGAGCCAAAAGAGATGTCTGCTTTTTTATTTCGGAAAAAATTGACGACATGGGGTTGACCACAAACAAACAAGGAAATCAATCAATGTGGAAAAAAATAAAGCTTATAAAGGCTTTTGTCGAGGTAGCTGAAGGATTGTTGGATGTAGTATATATTTCATGTCCTGGGATTGAGATCTGTACTGCCACTACTCCAATGCTGGCGCGTCAAAGGTCAGGGTACTGCGAGGTAAGTTACGCCTGAGAAGACGCTGAGAAATAGAGCAAACACACACGATGTGTGCACTGTGAAAACATTCAGAGATCTCAAAATGATCTTGGTGCATTATTTTAATGTTCTTTTATCGCTACATACCGGTCAATTGGTGAAACGTACAGTGCATGGCGACACGCAGACTTTTATGGAAATTGGATTTTAGGAGGCTAAAGCGAGCACCATCCAGGATGGCATCAACTTTAATTAAATTAAGGATCTTCACCCCCTGATTCCACCGGTTGTCTTCGTGCATCCTTTCTCCAGGACGTTTGGCAATCCAAAATTTCTTTGACAAATATTGTAACTTCTCTAAACGGCACTTTATAGGCAAGCCATGCGAATGACTGACGCTGTAAGGTGGCTGTTGCCATCTAAGTCATGAATATTGTTGGAAAATAAGGGTACATTGTGTGAATATTTGATTACCTGCATCGTGTTGGAGGTTTTCTAAATCCTTAAATACGCTCTGTCCTATCTGACATAACTGGTGAGAGGATCCTCCTCTGGATAAGCAGGAGTGAATGTCCCAATATTCTCTCCTTAGCCTTGACAGTTACAACATTCTCTAATCCTCAGCGCAGCGTCCAATGATGGCTCCGAAGGGATATTGGCTTGATAGAGTTTACGTGGACAAGACGCTGATAGCTTCTTTAGATTTCTTACAGTCTTTTAAATGCACCGAATCGGATTCCTAAATATATTTTGTTCGCATCCAAATATATTGAAGTGAGGACATTGCAAATCAAATAAAATCATTCATTTTCACAGATAATTGCTGACTGGACCACCTGGGATAAAGGCCGCTCGAGGCCGCTTGACGAGGCCCAGGCGATCATTATAGAATAAAAATTAAGGTAGGGCGTAATGAGCGTGAAAATACTTCGATTAAACAGTACCAGAAGAACTAAGCCGGCATGTTCACACGCGTCCCACACAGGCATTCAAAAACCAAGATACATAGTATATAAAACAGACTATATATAGATGATTTCAAATATTTTACATCCACTTGCCAGTTATACATTATCTAAAACGCCACAACACATATGCCAGTTAAGGGAAAACAACAAGGTATAGAAAACAAGCGCATTACATTATAAGATGGGCGCAGACACTTCGACAAATGTGTCGTATAAGAACAACGCTGAGAATATTGCTAATGCGATTTTTATTCTGACATGATAAGAAGTTATTGACAACACTAACATTATTGCAGAAACAAAGTAAATGCGCCTTTTAGCTGTAGGCAATACAAGGCAATGTGACGTGAAGGAACTGCCATTTTTCCGTCTGCTAGCATCTTCCATACATCAGAAGAGTCAACAATACCTTGCTTTGTTATGTATTCCCACCCAGTTCATTAAAAAAGAGTTTTCATGAAACTTTTGGTTCTTTTGTTATATATTCTGCTGTAAAATTATTAACGCATTCCATATTCCATTCTCTTATTTTTGCGCCTGATAATATTTTTGTTTAGTGTGACTGTTTAAAATAACTTCACTAAAACTAAAGGGAAGAAAATTAGAGTTAGTAATATCAGAGAGATGACTTAGTTTCCGAAGGCTAAGAGCCATGGGTACGCAAAGGTTCTGTATGCTTATGGCTGCAATATACATTGCAACCTACATCTTCTCGTACGCGTCCCCTCGCGTTTATACAATTCATGACTTTTGAAACGAGCACAATGCCGACCTGACTGTAAAAGCTGACTGCACAGGATTATACAGTCTTCTGAAGTTTGTGGAGGGTATCGGTAGCATTGTGTTTTTCTCTTCGTATTACATCAAACGTGGTGTACTCAGACCTTTGGTCGCTATAAGGCATTCAACGAATACAGGAAATGCAACATCAAGTATAGAAGCAGTAGAAAAGAAAAAATAAAAAAGCACGTTTTATTTCATGTTCTAGAAGGGATGTGAAGATGCATCGTTGTTCAAACGTGCCAACTGCACAGTCATATTTTATGATGGAGGAAACTAAACAGGTGCACTACCAGCACAATGAATCGATTATATTTCTAATGAAATATCACTTTTAGATTTTGCATTTTTATTTAGCAACGAATCTTGCCCATTTCCTCCTCTCCGGTGAAGCCACGTACAGGAGAGATCTTCACAGTTTTTTTCGTTTTTAAATACAAATTTAACTTCACAGATCAGTTTTCCAAAAAGCAAAAATGGCCTGCACATATACCTAGAAAATTTATTGTCCCCCTCACTCTCTTACTCGAGCTTCAGTCAATATAAATAACGAAACTCAATGGAAATATGCAGAGCCAGGAACAGTTAATAAGCCTCATGGCGCGAGAGCATTTGTCCGTTTTCGTTGTCATACTCTTTATAGCCGATGCGCGGCCGAGGGAAGCTGCCGTGCCCTTGGGTCGTTCTGGGCTCGATATCAAAATGGTAAATATATTATAGGACTTGGGGGCTGCCTTGTGTCACCTTAACTTCTTTGAATGCCTACAAGTATTGCGAATGCTTAGTTGTAATGATTTGTTCGCAACCAATCTTGCCATATGTTAACCTCGAGTAGGTTTACACCTTATTCAGATGAGCTAGAGATGCACTTTAGAAGGGAAAAAGTTTGGGCGTGTTGGTTTATCGTACATAGAATGTAAGGCGAACAAAAACGACAAAAGACGAGATGAGGACAGGGTAATGTCCTCTATTCGTCTTTTTTTCATTTTTTACGCTTTGCTTTCTGTGGGGTTAGATATCGTTGCAACGCAGAATCTTGTTTATTATTGCCCAAGGCATTTAGCTTTAATATCAAGCGAATCCTTTCAATCTGCTGAGAGAAGGCGTTCTGTCAATTTCTATAAATAACTGAATCGTTGGCTCGTGATATCAAAACGTTAACAAGTGAATCAAGCATATGCTGTCCCATAAAGAAGAAGAATTAACAGTACAGAAAATCATCTACACATTTTTTTGCATTCTGAAGATAACATCAGCCAAATAGTGACCTACTATTTGCGACTAAGGAAAACACAATCACAGCTCAGGTACACTGATGACAAAAATGGGAACTTTTACGATTTACCTAAGTATAGACTGTAACGGCTGTTGTGGGTTTGTCGAGTTGTATATCAAATATTGTTCAAATTAGCAGGCTATCCCGCATCACTTGTGGGCTAGCCAAATTTTGATGATCTCGTTACTCGAATATTCACAGAAGTGTTTTCATGATATTATAATTTAGCTTCAAAGACATGCATAGCAACTTATTTCGGCTTTAATTGCTGCTGTAGGGCAACTCTGGTTGCCAGCGTGAAAGTAAAGCAGTCTAACTCATGCTAAAAATGGTCGCCAACTATCGCAATATGTATTTCTTTGACCGAAGCTGAGAGATCTAAAAGCTAAAAATTTATACAAGCACGCGCAATATTAATAAACTAGGAAATTCTTTTGGAACGCAAAGACGTCTGCATAAATTCTGTAGTCATTTAATGCAAGTAGTATCGTTATATTAGTTCTGACCGTTTCATACGCATTTCTGTGTGCAGTGGTAATGCAAACGTGCTGATTCTGCTGCTGCATGAGGTGGAATTTCTTTGTATTTTTCTGTTTTTCCTGCGCCTAATTTTCGTCTGCCAGTTGGTGCTGAATGCTACTTCGGGAGAGTGTTCCCATGCGTGTGGTGCAAAAAAATAAAGACCAATTTTAATATATCACATACTACAAGAAAAGCTTTTATAAAAGTTTTGCATAGGTATTTGTGAGTGTGTTTAACAAAATTCTTTTACTCAATTGTTTGTTTTGTACACAGAAGCCGACAGAGCTTTTGTAAGTGATGAAAGATGCGGTATCAAATTGTAAAATATTTTGCCCATCGGTTATAATAATAGAGGAGACAGGCTATTTTATCATTACTCTTGGACACCTAGGTCAAGCAATTTTCTATTCTACGCATCATAGTCACACTATTGTGAACATTACTCAAAAGACCTGCTCAGAAATGTGGTGGCAATTATGTACTGTCTTATTTCATGCTAGCTCACGCGTAAGTCTTTTATCCCTTATTATCATTAAAGTTATTTATACTATCCTTCTACGTTGGTGGAGCATAGCATAATAACTAGAATGTTGTCCAAAATCAAAATATCTCGTAATAAGCAATCAATGAACAAATATTGGCGATTGCATGGGTGCTATGCTTACATTATTTCCCTTTATGAATGCACGCGTTCTGGCCGATGTTTTGTTGGCCTTAACGTAGTAGATATTTTGAGCAAACCGTTTTAAATACCCGTGTACTGCAGCGCTACCACATAGGACCGCAAGCAGCGGGATGTGGCAACTTAAATACCCCACATTGTTCTCGCCTGTCGCTTGCGAAAGTTATCACATTCTCGGTGATCGGCAGCAGCGCTCGTGGAAGCTTGCAACAATGACGATGACTTAATGTAAGCTCATAGAGTGTGAGCAAGGTGGCAGTAGACGAGGGAGCTAACTAAAGGTAAAAAATCGTCGTTCATGCATAAGCGATGGGTTAGCTTAGTGTACAGGCGCTGGGTTCGATCTGTCCCCGCCTGATATTTGACGCTTGAGTGCGCGTCACAAGAATTGGTATCTGGCGAACGGTTTGTAATAATGGTAGGGTTGTGCAGCGCTGTTCACTGCTCCTTTTTTCCCGTCCTGAAGTCACTAGCTTCCCAGGCACATTTTTATTTATTTGTTTATAGATACCTCAGTCCCATGCAGGGTATTAGCATGTTGTGATAGAGCATAATACATAGTAACACAGACATCAAGAACACAATACAACAAAGATACTAAGGTCAGTAAAAGGCCAAAACAAGCAAATTAAATAATGGCAAACATTGGCATTATGACACAAACCTTACAGATCGAAACGTGAGCAAAACATGTTTATAGATTGCAGTGAAATAGTCTGACCGTCTAGTTTATTGTATTCACTGATAGACCTGGGAAAGATCGACTATTTGAAGCCGTTTTGCGAGTGAAATAAGGAGCTATTTGAGGGCATGCCTTGATCTTGTGGGATACTCTGTAGTAAATGAAATTATATGTGAAGTCTACTTTATAATCATATTTATTAACTGAAATAAACATTTAAGCTGGTTGGATACGGCTGTACAGGATACACCTAGCGTGATTTCAAGTGATTACAAGCTGTTGATTCGAACTCTATTCCAGTTATTATACAAACGCCACAGCATAACACGCGGCCAGTTGCAATCTGCCATTGCAAAGAAACTGTTTTTGGACAGATGCATCATATCAGCTGATTCAAGGACTTAATGCTGTTTTGTGTCCTGCGACAGAAGCAGTTGCTTAGAAGGCCTGTCGATGATAAAGCTTTGAAATCTGGATTGACAGCCTCCAGAACAGCAGGCTTTCTTTTACTGAAGGCACAGTTATATGTACAAATAATGATGCTCCCTGGGGCACAGTTAAGGATTTCGTTTTCTAACAGTGGCCAAGTTATGAGAATAGAATGCTCCCATAATGTTTCGCATGTTTTCTACACTATCAGTATTCTCACGTATGGCCTTCCCATAGTGAAATTCAGCGGAGATAATGCCCTTCTCTGCTAGACGGCCTTTTACAGAGAGTAGTAACTGATAGCTGCTTACCCCCGAAGCTAGTCTTCAGGCATCGAAGCATTGTAATCGGATGTTTTGTACATGCCAAATGCACTTGTGCTTTTCAATATTTTTGCTGTACAGTTTTGATTCTCTTACAGCAAAGTCGACCTTGGTGTCCCCGTCAAGAATATATTTTGTACACATCACAATATGATTTTAGACTCTTCCCAGCACCCGCAGCGTCCATATGTCGAGGTTGTCGACTCACGTTGATTTGCACTCTTGGTTCTATTCCTTGAATATACTTGGCCGAAATTACTCTCAAATTCGAAGTTGAGCACCTTGCTTGTGTCTGGTGATATAAGTATCGCAACACCGGGCAGATATGAAGGCTCTCTCTTCATCCATCTTCTATCCGCAAGAACTGGAAATTTCCAGCTGGTTGTTACTGCGATGCACATTAGCCTTTACCTTGTCAACTGCCTAGGTGATGCTTCATATAGCAGCATTTCGCTGCATAAAGTAGGCGCAAAGTGTAGGATGCAAATTCGATTTCGGTAGAGGCAAGTTCATAACCACATATACCACACGGTGAGCCAGCAATCCCTTTCCACATCTCTATAACGCATGAACAAATCCCTACTTTATTTCAAACATGCTTCTTTGGCATCGATTTTGTGTTTGGAAAAGGCTTATCCTACCACCCACAATGCAAAGAGATATTTACAGTGGCGCCAGTCCACTCCTACAAATATATTCAGTTAGGTTCCGCCCTTCCTGCATCTCTTGCACCCCCCATGAAAGTCGACAAAGATCTCGATATCAATGAAAAGAAATCGCGAAGTGACAGCGTCTTTCACATCGAAAAATTAACGTGGCGCACTCTCAACTATTTTTGAGAAACAAGCACTTGGACGCACCAGCAACATTTTTGGTTCCTTTCTCGTTGTTGGCATTGTGATTGCCTTAAAAAATTTCCTCCCTCGTCCCTTTTGAAGCTGCCCTTGCAATAATGAAGCACAATACGCGGCAAAAACGCCAAAAAATATTCAGAAAACAAGGGCGAAATGATCTCATTAGAAAGGGCGACTTCGTTTCAATGCACTACAATGCATTACAATTACAAGTTATAAAATATAAAAAATAAAATACTTTAAGCGAATTGACAATCTGTATTCAAAACTTTCATACATGAAGAAAAAATGGTGCCAGAAAAATTGTAAACAAACACTGCCGTCTCTCATATTTAAATACCAGGATGCGCGGTTTTTGACAAAATCTATATTGGCTTTGAGGGCCCAAACGCTCACACCTCTGTAGTGTCTGCACTGTCTTGCTCCCCACAGTGCATATTATTTAAGCTATAAAATTACAAACTATTCTTATTCGAATTACTCTCCTAATAACGGTCTAACCACTATGAAATAAAATATTATTGTTTATTAGGGAAGCTAATTAACAAGGCAATAGGCTACAATATTTTATGTTAGGTTAGCTTAAATCAATAATAAGAAAGATAGCGGAATCTTACCGGTCTAAATTACTCGGTTGTTTTTCAGCTTGTCAAAGTAATGCAGTTGCAGATGCTGGGACCAATACAATGGCAAAAGACTAGCGCCACTTATGATGCGTTGTACGACCTCCACATAATTTAAACATTCATTTCAGTGGGGAAAACGTAAACATGAAATATGCCGAAAAACTTCACAAAGGACATCGCCCTCTCCTGAGCCTTGGTCGTCCTTTCAAAAAACACGGAAATTAAGTGGCTTCAGGTGAACTTCAGTACCACAGAGGCACCTGTTAAGCCACGTTTTGTTAAGAATGAGCAAACTGCTGCGATTAGTAATACAGTCTTATATGCGATGTCACGAATAGGAAGAACACTAAAAAAACATGTATATATTTGCAGACGACTGCGTTGAATTGCCCTATTCAGATCTGGCGAAACGTTCACAAGCGTTCCGACAATTTTAATTCTCTTATTCAGGTGACTGATTCTTATGGGTGTGAAACTCGGGCTGTTGCCGACAGTTTTGCCCAACAAATTTGGATGCGTTCTTTGAAAGGGTACATGAAATTTGAACAGTGAAGAAGTCGACGACAATACAGCAAATGCTATTACGCCTATTTCTAACATCGGTTCCCTTGCACAACTTTTAGGTCTCGCTTTACATGTGATAGCTGGCCGCATAAACCTCTTAATTGCCGTTATTTCAGGGTAGATAACAATTTATTCTAAGAGCACTTCAAAGAGCATTCTAAGTCACATTATCTCATCCGAGATCCTTGAGTGCAGCCTACAGCGATTTCCGCGTAGCTCGAGGGATTTCCGAGCCTTTATTTACACCTGTTTCTTTATTACCATTCCTGTGTGAGCAGAATAAAATAGCCTTTTGTTTCTTTTTGACGGTACATTGATAATGGGATGTAAAGGCTCGCACAAAAAGAGGGAAGTTTTTAAAAGTTATATACAGATTGATATATTACGGCAGCACCGCTGAAGAACTCCAGACAAGCGGTACCCACCATTAACACACATCTTCTTCGCGTTCCGGGGAGGAACACAGCAGTTTTCTCATGTCGTTGTTCATTGACATAGCCCCGGTGGTGAAACCAGCATCCTAGTGCCAGGGGGAAGACGGAGTAAGTGTATACTACGAATTGAGGCGTGCTACATCAACACTGTGACTGGCACTGAGGGTAGGAGACATCGCGGAATCGGGGAAGGTAACCAAATATGTCCCGTCTATCACCTGACAGAGCACTCGATAAAGGGCTGCAATATTGGCGAGGTAGATTTTTCAGAAACACGGACATGCCGAAGAGGAGATAAAAAAAGAATTATTGACCATGATGCGTAGTGCCCTGGCCTATGCCGGCGGTCAAAAATGGACTTTTGCTAGGACTTGAAGGTGGTGAGATGGTCGCGGGCGATTTTGCAGGCCATTGATGCTTGGGCGATGGCATCACGTCCGTTCCTCGTGGACGAAGCAGGACAAAGCGGTAGCTGTGTATCCAATGGCAATGCAGGAACCTTACCAAACTGAAAATGCTAATTTGAATAGCTCGTGTGCGATGACGTGACAAATTATAAGCAAATGTTGGTAGGTTAAGGCAATGTCTTAATTTCGAGTGTTGGATATTACGTACATATCATCTCAGTCAGGGTCCTGTTCAGTAGCTTTGTAAGCCCATTACTTTGAGGATGCTACGTGGTAAAGAGTTTTTGGTGGGTGGAACAGGACCGAAACCTCTAACCTGCGCGGGACAAAGCGCAACGGCCGCGGTCCGCCAGAAGTCGGCATGGGGTTTAATGGATAATATTTTGCAACGGAAAATCACTGACAGCAATGTCATAACTATTTGGTTGTACAGAAGACTGAAGAAATGCTAGCCAGGCTTTCATAGTGCGTGAAAAATGTGGCCTATAAAACCACAATGTTGGGGAGGCAACGCAGGAATGAAAATAACTTAAAGCCTCGAAGCAAGGTGCCATCATTCCCTCCATATTAGCTGGCGGATCGCAGAGGCCGAACGGCATTTTATTAAACTGAATAAACCGTCCGGCGTGACAAATGCGATCTTTTTTACCATCTTTTTCAGCGCACGTTAAAGATCCCCAGGTGGTCGAAATTACTCCGTAGCCCTCCACTACGGCTCCTCTTTCTCTCTATCCCCTTTCACTCCCACCCTCATCCCTTCCCTTACGGCGCGGTTCAGGTGTCCACAGAGCAAGTGTGACAGATACTGCGCCTTTCCCTTCCTATGAACCAACCAACCAATTTGCCAAAAATCGGATCGAAGGGCAGTTTCCGATAGGTGGAAAACTATGGGAGACACTGCCTCTGATTCCGTGCGAACAGCCTTAAAGCTGCCAGATGTTAGAAGCGGGCACGGTACAGTTGAGCCTAATCAGGACTACATCGCAGTCGCGTTTGGCAGCCGTGTGAACTTAGAGGAACTATGACGGCTGTTAACTTGTCCAAACCGGCAGTATTCTTTAACGACCGAGCCAAAAGTTTCACAGTTGATCAGCTTTTTCACACCCTAACATAGCGATGTCAGCGTTCACGTAGAGGACTAAAACTTCGAGGACGCATAACGTATACGGCTGTGTGGCGTGGAACCTCGTTATTCGTGGCTAGCTGAAGTCCATCTGGCCAACCGAATAAATCTGAAATTTCCGAACTGCTAAGTTCAGCCTCATGCGCCTCGAACCGCACTTTTGGAAGACCTGTCAGGTAAAAACTGACGTTGACCACCTTCAAGGCGGGGCCCCACCGCTTGTGTGTGCGCACACGCATGTAGTTTGAGCCAGTCCTCTATATCAGCAACATCCATTCCATCGGAGGTTTGACCATTAATCGGGCGACCAATGATGACCGCCAGAGTGGCGGACGCCGATGGCGCGGCCCTGCCGCTGGACATGGCTGAAGAGGGGGGAGGTTGGAGACCGCTGTGGAGTTCTGTATCTTCTTTAGGCCATCCCACACTTCTAGCAATAATGTAAGGTAAATGTGTGTACCGACCCGGTCATAACTATACGGAACACGGCTTGGTGATAAAATTTTTTTCCACGCGTAATGAAGAAAATATTACCAAGTACCTTCTACACACCGCTGCCCATCTTCTAGCGCCACCAAGTGGCCGAATGTCTTGGCGCGTGGCTGAGCGTCGTCCTCGTCTGTCTCGAGCTTCGCTTGATTAAAAAAAGGGCAGCTCGGTTGTTCTGTTTGCTACGTGTGTTGGTGACATTTGGTGGATTGTGCAGGATAAGATCCCATGTACGTTGCCCCCGAAGACGTCAGTGACACTGCCCATCGACGTTCAGACGCCACTCCCGTCCATAAAGCAAGCCGTCACCTCCGGGGCCTACAACCCGAATTCGAACCACTGACCACACCGCTGCGAACCATGACATCTACGACGGGCAGCCAGACAAGTCAGAATTCCAGCAACACCCCACCGTACGTCCTTCTCGCACCTCGATCACCGCCATCATTCCATGGTGACCGGTTCGAGGATGTCGAAGACTGGTTGGCCACTTTTGACCGTGTGGCCGCATTCAACCAATGGGACGACGAGCGGAAGCTAATGAATGTGTACTTTGCGCTGCAAGACTCGGCCAAGACGTGGTTTGAGAACCACGAGACGTCCTTCGTTAACTGGGCCGTGAGTTGCTCACAACGTTCAGCTCGAGTACGCGCAAAGAAAACGCAGAGATGGCAATCCGTTCGAGGTCTCAGCAGTCAAATGAGAGCGTGGCCATGTTTGTCGAGGACATGACGCGACTTTTCAATCGGGCCGACACTACCATGCCCGAGGCAACGAAGGTACGGCACCTCATGCGCGGGGTGAAGGAACAGTTGTTCGCTGGCCTCATTCGTGACCCTCCAAGAACTGTCGCAGATTTCGCGAGAGAAGCTACGAGCATGAAACGTTCACTGCAGGAACGCTGTACCCAATACGGCCGTCAGGCAAGCGTAGCAGCCACACCCTACTGCGCGTCCGTGCCAGCAGCTAGGGACGAGCCATTGCGGGAGCTTGTGAGGAGCATCGTTCGCGAAGAACTGCAGAACCTCCACTTGAATGCACCACCTGCAGTGAATTATTCTACCCGAGACGTCATTCGTGATGAAATCCGGCGAGCGGTGCAGCCACCACCAGCACCACAACCAGAGTCATGCATTATGACGTATAGTGATGTCCTACGTCGACCTGCCCCCGAGCCACATTCATTCCGCCCCGTTGCCGGACCACCGCCTCGCTACCTGCGTCCCGTCGCGCAGCAACAAGATCTCCGCCCCGTCGAGCCGCAGCAAGACCAGCGTCCCTCCATCAGCAAGGCGCACTTGTGGCACACACCCAACAGACGGCCGCTCTGTTATCACTGCGGAGGCCTGGCCACATTCTACGCAATTGCCCATACCGGAGAATGGGCTTAAGAGAATTTCCATCGAACGCGCCTCGACCTCGCTATGGAGAAAGACCACAGGAGATTGAGGAGTACCTGGCTGCTAACGAGATGCACCCGACGTCACCGCAATGGCAGCCGCGATCATCATCCCCGAGGCGTTTTGGGTCACCAAGTCGAAACTCCTCCTCTGGGCAATTCAGAGGCACGTCCCCTCACCGGGAAAACTAAACACGGCGACCTCCGGGGGTGAGGAAATTTTTGTAACTGCCGACAGTTGGGATGTGACCGCACTTGTGGATACCGGCGCCGATTTTTCCGTCATGAGCAGCCAGCTAGCCACGGCACTCCGTAAGGTTCTGACGCCTTGGTCTGGGCCAATGATGCGCACTGCCGGTGGCCATGTCATGACGCCGATTGGCATGTGCACTTGCCGCATAGAGATCTGCGGTCTTACTTTCACTGGCACCTTTGCCGTATTAAAAGACTGCTGTAAATATCTGATTCTTGGCATGGATTTTCTGCAAGAGTATGGTGCTGTTATAGACCTTCGGGAGCAGCTCACAGTATCGTTTTCAACCAAGCGAGCCGTTGATAGCAACACGGACTTCCGGAGAACGATGTTGCGCGTCTCTGACGACCACATAACAATCCCTCCGAGGTGGAGCAAGTTCGTCACAGTCAAATGTGATCACAGCACCGACACGCGTGGCATTGCCGAAGCTAACATGTCACTGCTTCTCACTAGACAAGTTTGTGTAGCTCGGGGCCTTGTCGAACTTGTCCGTGGGCAAGCCGAAGTGTTAGTGACAAACTTCACGTGTGAACCCCAACATTTGACGGCGAACACGACGGTCGCTTATTTTGAAGAACTTGGAGAATGGACAGGCCAGTACGCTTTATCCAACACGTCAGACCTCGTCAATGCGACGTCTACAGCCATTCAGACCGATTTGAACCCACGCCTCTTGCCCAGTCAGAAACGCTGATGGAAAATCTTATCAATTCGTTCCGCGATTGTTTTGCATCAACCTCCAAGGTCCGACAGACGCCACTAACGAGGCACCGAATTATAGTTGCCGACGACCAACGTCCACTATGCCAGCGTCCTTACCGGATGTCTTCAAAAGAACGTGACGCCATCCGCCGCCAAGTAACAGAAATGCTCCAGGACGACGTTATCCAGCCGTCGACGAGCCCGTGGGCTTCGCCTGTTGTCCTTGTCGCGAAGAAGGATGGAACCTTGAGGTTCTGTGTTGATTATAGACGCCTCAACAACGTCCCGAAAAAGGATGTGTACCCCCTGCCGCGCATAGACGACTCCCTCGATCGCCTTCGTCATGCCACTTACTTTTCGTCACTTGACCTCCGCAGCGGATATTGGCAAATAGAGGTTGACTAGCGAGACCGTGAGAAGACCGCTTTTATTACGCCGGACGGTTTGTATGAGTTTAAAGTGCTTCCGTTTGGCCTGTGCTCGGCCCCTGCCACATTTCAACGAATGATGGACACCGTACTCTCTGGCCTGAAGTGGCAGCCATGCCTCGTATATCTCGACGACGTTGTAATTTTCTCGGACACGTTCGAAGAGCACCTGAAACGTTTGCGCGCTGTTTTCGAGGCCATCCGATCTGCTGGTCTCTCTCTGAAGCCCGAAAAATGCCACTTCGCTTTTAATTAGCTGAAATTTCTCGGCCACATTGTCAGCGCTCGAGGTGTTAGCCCAGACCCAGAAAAGACGGCCGCTGTCGCTTCATTCCCCAAACCAGAAGATAAACGAAGCTTGCGTCGATTTCTCGGCCTCTGCGCGTACTATCGTCGCTTTGTTCACAATTTCTTCAAGATCGCTGAGCCTCTGACCCGCCTGACAAAAGACGCTGAACCGTTCGTTTGGGGCCCCGACCAGGAACAAGCCTTCGCGGAACTCAAGTCCCGTCTCCAATGTACACCTATACTTGGCCACTTCGACGAAGAGGCTGACACGGAACTGTACACGGATGCCAGTAACATTGGCCTCGGTGCGGTCCTGGTTCAGTAGCAGGACGGTGCAGAACGCGTCATTGCTTACGCCAGTCGCACTTTGTCCCGTTCTGAAGTTAACTATTCAACTACGGAAAAGGAGTGCCTCGCTGTTGTGTGGGCAGTCATGAAATTTCGTCCGTACTTGTACGGTCGTCCGTTTCGTGTCGTGAGCGACCATCACTCAGTGTGTTGGCTAGCAAACTTGAAAGAACCAGCGGGTCGGCTTGCTCGATGGAGCCTTCGGTTGCAAGAATTTGACATTACTATCGTGCAAAAGTCCGGCAAAAAACACAGTGATGCTGACTGTCTGTCCCGCGCCCCTATTCCCTGCCACACGGATGGCTGCGACGACGCTACCGCTTTCCTCGGTGTTATCACGTCGTCCACGTTAGCCCGAAAGCAGCGGGCCGATTCTGAACTTTTGCCCCTCATCGAATACCTCGAAGGAACCGGGTCATCTCCTCCTCAGCTCTTCAGGCGCGGACTGTCGTCATTTTGCTTGCGCGATGGTGTGCTCTACAAGAAGAACTACGGTCCAACAGAAACTGTTTATCTGCTAGTAGTACCCACCACGCTTCATGACGAAGTTCTTCGTGCTTGCCACGACGACCTTTCTTCCGGCCATCTCGGTTTTTCTCGCACATTGGCACGGATACGCCGAAAGTACTACTGGCCCAAGCTAGCTGCCATTGTGCACCGCTACGTCCGTACCTGTCGTGAGTGCCAGCGGCGGAAGGCACCGCCCATTAAACCAGCTGGCCTCCTGCAGCCTATCGATCCCCTGAAATTTCCATTTCAACAGGTAGGCATGGACTTACTGGGCCCATTCGCGAAGTCCTCAATGGGTAACAGGTATATAGCGGTTGCCACTGACTATCTCAGCCGCTACTGTGAGACCAAGGCCATTCCCCGTGGTACCGCAGAGGAAGTTGCGCATTTCTTCATTCATAACATTGTACTCCGTCACGGCGTCCCAACAATCGTCTTAACTGACAGGGGAACCTCGTTTACGTCGGCACTCACGAGCGAGGTCCTTCGACTCAGTGGCACCACCCACAGCAAAACAACTGCCTATCATCCTCAAACTAATGGACTAACTGAGCGTCTTAACAAGACAATTGCCGACATTATTTCTATGTATGTAGACGACGATCATGAAAACTGGGACCGAATTCTGCCGTACATCACGTTCGCATACAACACTGCGCTTCAGGAAACCACACGCTTCACTCCATTTCATTTGGTCCATGGTCGCGAACCTTTCACTATGCTGGATGCCATGCTTCTTCCGGATTCTGTTCCCTCCACTGTCGTGGGGGCTGGCCAATTTATTCGTGATGCAGAAGCCGCACGCAAACTTGCCCGACAGCGAATTAGGCACCAACAAGTACACGACGCCCAGCGATACAACCTGCGACACCGATAGGTGACTTACACACCCGGCGATCAAGTCTGGGTTTGGAGCCCAATACGGTTGCGAGGGCGCTCTGAAAAGCTTCTGCGCCGTTACTTTGGACCCTACGAGATGCTCCGTCGCCTCAGCGCGGTGAACTACGAGGTGTTACCACAAGGCACTGTCCGCTCCTCTCGGCATCCGAAGTCTGAAATAGTTCACGTCGCCAGAATGAAGCCTTATTACAGTCGTTAAACAATTTTAGGGTCCAAATTAGAGCCAGAGACTCCCGTATAGCTTGCCCCGCTTTTCTATTGTTCCCTTACGTTTGCGGCATCGGGTCGATGCCTCCTGGAACGGGGGCAATGCCACACCGCTGCCCATCTTCTAGCGCCACCAAGTGGCCGAATGTCTTGGCGCGTGGCTGAGCGTCGTCCTCGTCTGTCTCGATCTTCGATTGATTAAAAAAAGGGCAGCTCGGTTGTTCTGTTTGCTACGTGTGTTGGTGACAATATTTAGACAACCGCACGCCACTTAGGTACTTCCGCACGGGTCAGAATAAACGTCCTACCTCCTCCACGGAAGGGGGAGCACACTTCAAACACCAGTACTGGGCTCCGTACCGTGCATAAATAGTGGATGTATTTACAGATAGTTACACATGTATATATCAGTCTTAGCCAGTTGCACCCCGAATGCACAACACGCTTCACCTACGCGTTACATGCACGAGCACAGCCCACTCTCCTCGCCTTTTTCAGTTGTTGAAGCCTTTTGTATTACTTCACTTAACTTTTTGTCCCGTTTCATTTCGCCTGTTTTCATATTTTTTCAACCTGTTTTATTGATGTTTTCAACTTTACACTGTGTATTGGTTTCTGACCGTTTGCATTGCTTTTTATGATTGTGTTTCTTTGTTGCATTTGAATGACCAGTCCAGGACATAATCTTGGTTTACGGTTATTCTGCGGTGCTTATAGAACGTCCCCAGTAGCAAGCCTGTATGTAAAAACAAATTACCCTTCCTTAGATGATCGAAGAACGACAATTACTTCTACATACATACTTAAAAAACCAGTCACAGCCTTAACACCTCTGACATACAATAGTCACAAAATGCCAACCAGGATTCCATTCGGCAACAAGCCGCGTACAACAAAGCCACTCCTCCTGCGTTTCAAACAAAAATGCCAGAATCTGCACATAATGAGTGAAATTTTAACTATTGCCAAACGCGTGAACCACTACCACAATGGTACACCTTCCCCAATGTTTGTCATCTTACCCTAACGAAATTTCAGGAAACAGAGACACAGCAGAAACTCATAGTACAAGAATTCCTGGTCCCAGAGGAAAATTATGGCTACACTGCATTTCATACAGATGGATGAAAAACTAAAGACTACGTTTGAAGTGCAATAGGGCAGAATCGAAAAAAGAAATTAATACGACTTTCTCAGTTAAGTTAAATTGGTTCACAGGAAGGGAAAGGCGCAGTAACTGTCACACTTGCTCTGTGGACACCCGAACCGCGCCGTAAGGGAAGGGAGGAAGGTGGGAATGAAAGTGGAAAGAGAGAAAGAGGAGCCGTAGTGGAGGGCTACGGAGTAATTTCGACCACCTGGGGATCTTTAACGTGCGCTGACATCGCACAGCACACAGACGCCACTTCGTTTCGCCTCCATGGAAACGCAGCCGCCGCGGTCGGGTTCGAACCCGGGAACTCTGGCACAGTAGTCGGGCGTCTTACCACTGCACCACCCCGGCGGGGCGACTTTCTCAGTACACATCTTTTTTTTTTTTTTCCACATACCATTCTGCTGTAAAAAGACTTTCTCAGTACACATCTCTTTTTACAGCATAATGGTATGCAGTTTATGGGGCTCTGGCAACAATATGATATGAAACCAACAAAAATTGCATTATCTACACTGATTCGTTAAGCGTCCTAACTGCATAAAGCTTTAAAAATGCAGTTTAACCACTGGTTGGCAACATAATATACAACGTAATACAGATAACCTCCCGGAAGCATAATATAATAATCTGCTGGGTTCCCAGTCATGTTGAAATTAAGGTAATGAGAAAGCAGACGCATGAGCTGCACAAGCCAGATGCAGAGATATAAAACGTGAGGAGGAGGAGAAGGAGGAAAAGCTTTATTTAGCCCTATATTATTTGGCGGTTTTTGGACGTCTTCAGAGAAATAAAACGTGAAAACATACCCCACGGGAATTGTATAAACGTGGTGCGCAGCAAACTAAGAGCTAGGGGACAAGCTGATTGAAAACATGAAGAAACAATAAGCTGCTTTCTTTAAAGCCCTTTATGGAAGAATGGAAGTCGCGCCGACACCAAAAACATTTATCAAAGTTATTTTATATCATTCTTTGTAGGACACACACATTACACATAATTTCCTCTTGAGAAAGAAGACAAACTAGTTTTTTAAATGTGCGGAGATGAGCTAATAATCAGTCGCACTTTAATCTCATGCCCGCAACTTGAGAATCTTAAGTTAAATTGTTTCACAGGAAGGAAAAGGCGCAGTAACTGTCACACTTGCTCTGTGAACACCAGAACCGCGCCGTAAGGGAATGGAGCAAGGTGGGAGTGAAAGTGGAAAGAGAGAAAGAGGAGCCGTAGTGGAGGGCTACGGAGTAATTTCGACCACCTGGGGATCTTTAACGTGCGCTGACATCGCACAGCACACGGACGCCACTTCGTTTCGCCTCCATCGAAACGCAGCCAAATATATTTTATACTATTTTAGAATGAACATATTTCATTACACCCTGCATTGCTTTAAGCGGACATACATTTCTGAACTATTCTCTTGTTTGTACGTTTTTTAAGAAGGCCAAGTCTTGAAATTAAATACTAGTATCGCAGCACTTCAAGTAACAACTCATTTAACCTCGTGTTTGGCTCCTTATAGCCGCCATTTCCTTCGAGCCATTAAATCCATATAAGCAACTAACTAGTGTATTTCACTATCTTTTTGTTTTTCTCTTTCGGATGCTTTTCGTTTTATTTTAAAGAACGCCTTATTTTATAGTGACTGGTTATATCTAAGTTTAGTGTAACGTGTTCTTTGCTCCTTCTTTTGTCTTGTATTTGCATGTTAAGTTTTGCGTGTGCATATCTTTTTTTTTGCTGCAGCGCACCGAGCATATGGGTTTCTCCTGCGCAAAATTAAACTAAAGAAAATGTTTGATCGACTGATGAAACGATTCGGCACCAGTTATTCATCTTCATTTCATATGTTTAGTGGGTTGAGATTACGTGCATAAAATACACTATACCACATTCAAAACTTAGACCTTAATGAACTGATTTATTGCTCACACTTCATACGACTAGAACGAATTTATTGGTCTCATTGCGACTATTCCGGCCCCTTCTTCGCTCTGCTGCCGCCGCTTACAATACTTGACATTGCTCTATTCGTATATTTGAGCGGCGCTTTTTTGTTTTTCATGACTTTTTTTTCCCTGCTCTGCTTTGTTCTTATATAGTCTCAACTATCCCCAGGGCTGTAGTCCATCTGTGGTGGGTTGCTTTGAGCTTGTAATACCTAAACACATATAACATGCGCTATGACCACTCAGTGTCTTTATGGATGCACGACCAATATCGTTCTTGGATAGTAACAACCTAAAATAAGAAATACATCCCGATGCTACTCGTACTTATCCTTGTATCTTGTAGGTTGCAAAAACTATCCGCACGTGCTAATCTGACCACGAACATTTACTAAGCCTAGAGTTGCTGCTGCTGCATTGTCATATTCTCCTTAAGAGATTTTATTTCAAAGCTTGCGTAGCTGAGGTTTCCAGTACGTTTCAAAATAGTATATTTCAGCTTTAAAGTTAAGAAACCCATTCTGAAGGCATCCACAATATAAGTGTAAATAGCCGTTCTTTTCTGAAATGTTAAAAGATGAACCACGCTCCTTTCAATTTTGCAAATCATTTGCAAGATAAATTTCTGCAATGAGGATAGTTTTGTCCTTACGTGACGCTGCATATGATGACCCACTCATGTTTTTATGTATGCTGAGATGAACTGGAGAATGCCGCTATATATACCTGCGTGCACATAAAGCATTCTATAAAGATCAATTTAACATCCTAAATTTATGAGAATTGTCCCTTCAATACACTAACTTACGGTACGAATCCTGGGAGTAACGAATTTTTAGAACCTAAATATTAACGGTAATGATTGCTAACCAAGAAGCATACGGTAAAAAGATTGATGCATAAAACCGACACCATATGCTTGTGCTATGATCCTCTCCCTAGTAAGGAGGTTTATGAATGTTTCCAGGTTTTTGATTTTGAATAAAGACTTAAAAAAATCTGAATAATGTTTAGAGATTACCACGCCAATAAATGATACTAATATTATATGTCTGTAACGTTTTCTCTTTTTAGTTCGTGAATACAACCCAGCCAATATGGGCTTACAAAACATCGGCACAACCTACATATTTATGCCAAAAGGACACTATGGTGAACATCTCAGATCATAGCATATTTTTTTACAGATCATACTTCACGAGCGAAAAGTAAGGTCATTCTTCAATCTCTGACATTGTTCAGCGATTGTAGCAGGTCTTAAATTCGCATTTTATTACTTTGTCAGGCACACCGACCTAATGCAAGGATATTTCGATACCAGCAACAAAGCTAAAATGAAAGTTGGTAAAGCAGGTAAGAGTACAAATAGTAATTTCCCTATTATATTGGTGCGCAACATCATGTGATGATGTTCTGCATAGCGGACTGATTCACTACAAAGCAAAAAATCTGTTTATGGTCGCGATGTTTATGCTGCGTACTATACAAACACTTCTTTATTACGAAGTCTCTCACAAGCTAAGGCTTATTGTATTCCATAGACATGATTCTTGACTAGATGTACGCTTCCCGCCTTAGTGAAGGTGCAACACCAGCCGCTGATGCTTTTTTAACCAAGATTTACTAGCTACAATAGTGGAAATCCAAATGTGTAGCTTTTTAGCAGTTGGGCCTAATTATTACTTGTGATGACTTCTTTAAAGCTGCTGGCACACCAAATGAGGTTATACATGCGTCAAACAATTGTGAACTCTTTATGATTGTATATTTTACCTCAGCTTCAATATGTTTTGCAACCATTTAAGTAAACAAGAAGTTGTTTCAAATAATGGCGTCCCTATGAAATCGATGTTATCACTCAACTCCGAGATCTGTTGAAATATGTAAATTATTTGCTTGTAAAAAACAGGCCCAAAATAAAAAAGTATAATCTTTTGTCAACGCGGACAAAAGTAGCTCATTGTTGGCACATATATCGAAAAGTGCAACTTTCTAATGTGCTATAGGCTTTCACAAAAGGAGCTTTCCATAATATTTATCAGAAAGGTCACTTCCAAACTGGCATAAGTTGAAGAAAAATGAAACAACAAAAAAAAACATAAATTACCATCTAAGATATGCTGGCGTGAAAAATGTATCCAAATAATTCAGTTTTGCGCTTTGACTACGAAAGGGTTAGTGCGATCTCAACACGCCTAATATCCTCAAAAAGGTTGAGGCAATTTGGCGCTCAAGAGAACAATTTATTCTCACAAATACACTGAGAATTCGGTTATCACCATATTTCCGTAATCCTTACTGGACTTAAGAAATTGCAGACTGCACATGTCTTTATCAACCTGGTGAAGAGAATTCCGTGACTCCTTCCCCTGGTAAAATCCTGCAACAAAATTATGCACTTCGTTTGAAGAGACTAAATGAAGATTCTCAACCAGTACCAACTGAGGCAATTCTTTCAATCTCGGAGTCTAGGTTATTGGTAATTCGTTAGTTGTGATTTCAAATCTCTTTGAATTTCCATGAAATAATTCAAAAACTGAGATATTAAATTTCATGAAAAGGAAATAATGTCTTTAATATAATGGATACATAAGTCAGAAAGCGCCGAAACTCCTTCACGGGGCAAAACATGCGCTTTATCAATACGAAAAGTTGACCAGAGAATAGAGCGCTGACTACGGAGGGGTTTCCTGAAAAACGATTATAAGCTGGAGAATACGCGGCAGCGCGTAGCCATCCAGGTGCAAATAATTTTTTCTCAGTTTACACCTAAGAAAACATTTTATTCGTGAATGTCCCTCCCCTCCTTAAAGCCGCAATAGGAGATGGGGAAACAACTACTGTAATGAAGTTGAAGAGAAAAGCATGTGAAGGTAGGACAAGTACTTTCACCAATAAATCTCTCCGACATCGGTGTTCGGCTAGTGTTTTATGGGGTTCGCTCTCCGAAAAATTGTTTCTATCTCTTTCGATAAATTTCTTGGACGCTGAAATATAAGCGATCGCCGGTCTGACCCAAAATTCTCAATTTTTTGTTTGTGTAGAGCAAGCGTTCGCGGTTAGTGTGTATGTGTTAGGGTTAAGAACGTGCTGAAGAACATGTAAAATAATACGAAAAATTAAAAGGCTAGAAAGTATCTCGGAAGAAAACCTTCCAGCACACAGAATTAGTGCAGTTATTTCGTGCATCCCGAGCTGCACATACACTTTGGGGAACACTTGTACCCATTGAAGACCTGTGGATACGCAGCAGAGCCAGGTATCGAGCCCGGTACATGCCAAAAGTGAGGGCATGCTCTATCGCAAAGCCAGCACTTTTTGTTAAATTAGGTATCGTAGTGAGGCATCCGTTACCAATGGTGGGCCAGTTTTAAACACCTGAATGAACTTTACAGCTGCTTTAGTGTTAAGGCGTACATGAAATACACTGTAATAAAATGATCACCCCCTTCCCTCTATTAGAGGTCCATAATAATAATTTTAATATAAAAAATCTAGTTCTTGCTGACTTATTAAATATCTCCAAAAAATGTTATGGTTGTGGTTGGCATCAAGGTATTATATTTTACTGCTTACAAAAACCGTTTAGTACGTATGTGTGTAAGTTTTTATGTATTTGCTCGTGATTTTAAAAATATTACTTATATTAGGCCTGAAATTCTGCAATCTTTTTATTTAGTAAAAGAAAATCTATTCCATTTACATACCTATAAGGCATCCTTTGGATGAAAATTAATGATCCTTGTTTCCCTTCGTAAGCATTCAATAATGAAATCACACTGAGTCTTCAGTTTCGCAGGCAAGGTAAAATGTGAGGAAACACTTTAAGGAAACACTTAAAAATGAATACCACAAGGCTTCGCCAAAATGTATGTTCTTATTATTCTTATTTCAATAAGGTCCCCATGTGACTCGCAATGAAGTTTTGGTGTTCGCCACTGAAAATCTGGACTGTGGAGTATTTGAGGTGGATCCGTACGGTAAGTTTTAAATACGATATTCAAGCGTAACGAAACGAACGAATTAGCCATATTTCATTGCGTGAAGACATTTTCCTTCTGGCAACTTCCTGTTTCACACTTTTATCAACCTGTATTTTTTACTTGCTGTATCAGTTATGCTCTCTCTGTGTAAAGAGTACAGCGCATGTATTAATATAGCGAATTAGTTTCCTATGTACACAATATCAAATATCTAATCCCTCAGCTAGCGATAATCATTAAAAATAGAAACTTACGCCATTACTTTTTTTTTCGCGAATGTCAGTTTAAGTATATTTTCTTAAATATTGCAGCAAGATTAGCACGCAGATTTACAAGCTTCTGCAACAGATCCATAACTTAGTTGACTAAAAAGTTTTGTTAGCTTTGTTGACAACTGCGGTTGCAACATGTCTAGAACACAGCCAAAAATACAGCATTGTGTCGGCTGACCAATCTCTCCACACTCAGCATCACCGTTAGAATGATAGGCAAGTCAATACAATATGTACGATACAACAACTTATATATCAACGCTTAAAGTACCACACTTCAACCCGTAACCCAAGGTTCTTGGTGTGCATAAAATGCATACAAATTCGCAAAATAGAGGTCAGTCCTTTGGGTGAAGTAGCCGTATAATCCGCTGGCAGAAGATCTATGATTAGGGAAATAGTTTCAGAGACATATTTTGTAATCTCTTTTCATCCCCATATAAGCTCTTGTGCCCTTTCCTTCCAGTTCTCAATGTGCTGTTTTACTTCGTCTAAGGTCTTCACTGGTTCTTCTATTGAGAGTGTGCCTTTTTAGATGTACAGTTTTTTTTTTATTATACTTCCATAAATGCTCACAAATATGCACTGGTAACCTTTCTGCACATCTGCTACTAAGATCTTTGCATCTTAGTAGCAGATCTAAGATCTAAGCAGTAGATTCAAGATCTAAGATGTGCTTACCCGCATGCACATCATTATCCTTCAGTATGTCAAAGGCATATTTGGGCACATCAAATTGTAGTGCGAAGCATAACTGCGTTATTCTGTGTAAACTGTTGAGTTAAAACAGATTTTGACAGCAGACTGATACCTGGTACAGTGGCGTCGAAGGCTTAGATTTTTTTTTTTTTTGGGGGGGGGGGGTGTAAAAAACGCCGGGCTTACTCTCTGCAGTAACGAATCCAATCGAGGAATAGAGGCAAGCATATGACGCGGTACAACACATTGTCTGAATAAGGCAGGCTAAGGGAATTATCTTGCTCTTTAAAAGCGCCATTCTATTTTCTTCCTAGTGCGTGGAGAGGCTCCATTCATGACGAAAATAATTATTTCTGCATACTTATTACATTCTGTTCTGAAAAGCTCCGGAGATGAAGTAAGAAACAGCGTCACCATAGAATGACTATCTTTTTAATAACATTCTCCGTGATCATAATTGCCCATTCCCTTTTGAAGAGCAAGCTTGACTCTGCTGTGTAGAGCTGCACTTCTCGAGACTGGTAATATAATCTTCAGGTGAGATTAACAGCAAAGTCGTCTTTCTCATCTCATAAACCTATTTACAATAGAAGCAAAATGCTTCTATTGTAAATGGAAGCCTCAATAATGCTTGGCTGCGACGGTGGCAGGCCAATGTCTGTCAAGGCCCTCAAAAATCTCCCCACCTTGTGTTCCAGAGGACGAAACTAGCTGTATGCCCCAGGGTTAGGTACATAAGCTCTGGGTTGACTGTGTCCCACACTATATGAATTCGGACCTCCACGAGAGCCGTTGCTTTGCTCGAACGTGGTAGGTGCACTCTATACGCGGCCCCAAACCAGGGGCCTACTTTGTCAATGTGGCTGGTCCGACCCCTTAAGGCAAGTACACGGCGGAGGTAGTGCACCGCAACGCACAGGTCAGTGGGCTCTCCTTCCGTGCCAAGAGTGCTCACCGGGCCGAGCAAATCGCAATTTCCCTCGCGGCTTCTGACCCCCCATGCCCAACTGTCATTACCGACTCGAGGGTTGCCCGTGAATTTTATATGCGCAATGCGATAGGCACATGGGCTCACAGCTTGTTTTACAATGCGGTCCGCTATGTGGAACTATAGTCTAGGCGCATCGTGTGGGCGCCGGCCCATCAGGAACTACCAGGAAATGAAGCGGCAAGCGCCGCTGCCCGCTCTCTCATCCTCTAGACACTCCCCCTTCGATCCCCGATGACGAGCAAAGTCGACCGCTGCTGCGCTTCCTGCAAATTATTGACGACTGCAAAACTCGGAACCAACGGCACCAATCTCAGCCGAAGGGTCTGTCGAAGGCCGATAAAAGCGTTCTGCGACAGCTGTAGACCAATACTTTGTGGTGCCCGACTGTGGCCAAAATGTGAAACCCGAATGGCAACGCTCTGAAAACAGTCGTTGCTCTTTATTCCACATGGTGTGGACATCCCAATAGAGTCCCGCTTTCATACTTATCTCAACTCCAGTGAAGTGGCTTTTGAGGCTTTCCTCCTCGGTGCTCCTCGGCTGGGGCCCTAAAAGACTTTCCTGTAGTGCTCGCGCGGCTGGCACTTGCAAAGGCCCAGAATGGGTCTGCTTACCAACTGCTGTCGGCGTTAGTCACTTCGGCTGGTCGCGTCCTCAGAATACAGGAACTAAAGCGTTTCACACGCAAAGCAAACTTCATTAGGCTAGGTAAAGCATGTCTTCGCGTTTCACTAAGTTTGACATTGAAGTGACCTTCACCTAAGTGTGTGTGTGTGTCCTGGAATTCGTGCTGTCCAACCAAAAACTACACTGCGCTTTCCTCTTCCTAAAAACATAAAAATGAGCATAGAGGCAACCCTGCCTTATGCGATGTCAGCGCACGTTAAAGACATCAAGTGGCCTAAACTAATCTGTAGCTCTGCACTACAGACGTTTATCACTCTTTCCGGTTTCAGTTCCACCTACCTCCCTTCCTCAAGTTTTACAGATACTGCGCCTCTCATTTCCTCTAAACCAATTTACAATTTACGAGAAAAAAATTGAAATGTTCACTCGACCTGGTCAGGTGTAAATGTCCACCATACCGCAGGTTCCACTAAAAAGTAAAACCCGCCTCCATTTCCCGAAATCCTAACCTAAGCCCCGCCGCGGTGACGCAGTGACTAGGATGCCTGACAACTGCTTCGGAGTACCCCGCTTCGAACCCGACCGCTGGCGGCTGCGTTTACATCGAGGCAAAATGGAGAGACGTCCCTGCGCTATGTATTGTCAGTGCACATTAAAGGTCCCCTGATAGTCCAAAATACCTTGTATTTTTTAACTATGGCTTCCCTTTTTCTCCACTTTCATTGCCGCCTTCCATATGGTACTGTTTGGGTATCCACGGAACAAGCGCGATCGAGACTGTACCTTTCCTTTCCTCTGAATAAATAATAATAATAATAATTGGTTAACAGGAAGGAAGGAAGGTGGGAATTAAAGTGGAAAAAGAGAAAGGGGAGCATTAGTGGAGGGCTACGCAGTAATTTCGACCACCTGTGGATCATTAATGTGCGCTGACATCGCACAGCACAGGGACGCCACTTCGTTTCGCCTCCATCGAAACTCAGAAGCTGTGGTCGGGTGCGAAGCCGGGTACTCCGGCACAGTAGTCGGGCGTCTTACTACTGCACCACCTCTTTATATTTTCAATGTTACATAAAAAACGGAGGATTAAAAAGGCGTTGCTACAGACTCTATTCATTGGCACTTATGCATTTCGTTCAATCACTAATGCAAGCCATGCTTAAACCCGGATAATTTTATTGCAATCATTGTTTCGAGAATGGAGTGGACAAGACCTTTCAAGGGTTGCGGTTTCATCGATTGCCACCTATATATGATTCCTCCCAATGTCATTACTGACTTTTTTCTGAAGGTATCGTCATGGGACGTTTAGAATTAGTTAGGTTATATACTTGCTAGTAGCTAGCATGTGCTACACGGCATCGCTTTTGACTTGCAACTGAAGTTTCCTACAGTTTGTATAAACAGAATTCTATCTGCAAGAACACATCTTCGAAATGGGAAACAAAAATTGCCAACTACTAAGTGTGATTTAATCCATTACTTTCGGCACGTTGATTCGAAATCAAATAAAGATCACTGTTGAAGCGAATATTGCGAAAAGCCTTTCAGATCGTGTTCCAAGTTGTCAAAGTTGCCGATGAGGAACCGGTCATTTTACACAGAGAGGTAGCCGGGCGAAGAGCGAATCGACGAAGGCGAGTGTGCGAGATTTACGGGCGCTTAGGCGACTGTCCGTCGCTGAAGTCTGCCAGTTCAAATGGCGACACTTCGTTTTGCGAGAGCTCTTTGTACGCGTATCAGTGCGCTATTCTTCTGCATTTAGATGTAGCAAAGTAGGAAAGCGCCAGCTGAAATAGAATGCCGGATTTAAGCGTTTATCGGCAACCAGTAAGCTGAATTTGGCTACATGTAGCGGAAACATTAAAAATGCAGGTAAGTCCTAAAATTTCTTTTCGATACCCATAGTCATTTTTGGACGAAAGCCTAACGTTAGGTACTGATTTGTTTAACGTACGAAGGCAGCGATTGAGCAGTAAGCCTCTGGGATATGCGAGGAAATGTTCATGTTAGGCAGAAAGCCGGATTGAACAGGGAAGATGCGTACATTCAGGATTGTTGCTTGGGTACAGGTTATGGCAGACAGCAGGCGACATTTGTCTTGAGAATTGTACCAGCATCTGCGCCACTGTGAAGGTATTCCAAAGTCAATTAAGGGTTATATTTTTGAGGAAGCTAACAACTAAACTATCTACATCACTATATAGACAACTGTACATAACATTTTATAGTGAACACGTGCTGCCCCATGTCGTGTGAGAGCTGGTTACTAGAGGAAAAATAAAATCTGCCATAATACCACTTTCTACCTCAATGGTTTTCGCATATGTAAATAATGTAGTGAAGTGAGCTGTAGAGGGGATCCGGTCATCGTGAAGGAAAGGAAGTACACAAACCTTACCACTTCGCACGCGTAAAATGGGGAACATGTGAAGCCGACACCAGATCAGTCTAATACACACATATATTCACAAGAGCAGAGCATCGTAAATTCACATAGATTAGTGGCTTAGATATATATTTAGTCCTCCGATCACGCATGCTTTTTAGAAATACACAGGATACTGAAATGGCTGAGATCGCATTCATTTTCTTGTCGTATTGAGAATTGTTTCGTGGCGAACTATATCTCAGCGTTTTAATAAGAGGCTGTCAGCCATCTCGCTACCTATGATACATTTGTCCGCGGACACCTATTCGAAACATAATAAAACCTCTGCTGATATTATCCTACACTAAATATAAGTATCTAAGAGATAAGAAATAAGTAATGAACCTGCACCACATCCATTCAACGGCAACGCCATGATTAACACTTAATGAGCGAACAAGATCCAGACATCAGAAAAGCCGCCTCATAAAAAAGTATTTCGGCTGTTGTGGAGTACATCAATTGAGCAATGTTTACAGATCTGGGAATATTAAATATCCGAAGGCCCAGCTCTCCTCGCCTTCTCCAAAGAACTATTGTCAGAAACAAGAAGTTGGCTAGCATAATGAGATTCAAAATGTTCAAATACAGGAAACGTCATTCCCGCCAATTCTTGAGGGCACTTAATGCGCATTTCAGAAATTGTCACCATACAGTCAGAAATTAGAAACATGCAGAGAGATTTAAGCGCTTCCTACGTCTTCGATCATCAATACCTCCAGGGAAGTAATAGTATTATGTGCCAAGTATACCCAAGACTAAGATTTCCTTTGATGGTGTTGTGAAAAGGCTCTATCAGCTACTGTGTCTTCGAGGTGACCAAGTTGCGCTAGTAAACATTTCGAAAGAACAATGCTATGAACTTGAGAGTAATTCATTATATGCTTGGATTAATGAGCATAGCGCATTGCGTAGGCGACCGCAAACATTTGGTTAGAAACCTGTAATATGTGCTAAACACTTTTATGGTAGGAGTCTATTACAAACTATAGTAGCCTTTTTTTCTTTTTGTCGGATTGCAACACTACGGGATTCTTATGGGATTTTGGGTAGGCGTATTGAAGCTCGTCGGTACTGAGCACCGACGTACTGAACGTGTTGAACGACATACGAATAAGTACTGAACGTCGGTACTTATGGGCAGGAGCTATAGAAGCAATGGAAGGGCGGGAAAACGCATTGGCGAATACATGTTCGCATGGTGATGATAGTTATTTCAGCTCGTCTGTCTCGTCTTTCATTGTCCTCATTTCCAGCATGTTCCGAATCGGCGATAGAGGCATTAGTCTGCTTTTCTCATCTAATTGATACTAGAGTTCCTTTAATCCTTGGCTTTGACTCACTGCAACGTGCCCGCTATGCACGTGGTGAGGTGGCTAGGTTTCAAGTACAGACTAAATTCAGGCAAAACTGACATAGTCGCTTGGGGGTTGTGCCTACATGGAGGAAGCTCTATCTTTAGGTGTCTGGCATTGCAACAACGAGGAGACGAAATAAGAGGTGGTGCTAACTTGCGCTTACTACAGCGGCCGAATCGTGACTACCATGAAAGTAGGTTATTAGAGAGCGGCCTTAGTGCAGAAAATCTGGCGGACAATGGAGGACAAAGTTTGCAACCGGCAGGCATGCACTGCAACCATGCGAATTATTACTGAGCAGGATAAAGAAAGAAAAGTTCGCATTACCTACTCACCGCTCAATAAGAGGTGAAGAAATGACGGCGGTGATTGGAGAATCGGAGCTGAAGGGTAAATATGCATGTTAAAACTAATTCTGGAGTTTACCTCTACACGGATATTCACACAACTAAACGCAAACTGAGAAACACGAATTCAGCGGAGGGAACAAAACGGTGGATTGTACTTTATTTTTCCACAGGACTTGTGTTAGTACCATATTGATTTCGTAGGAGAAATATAGTACTTAAAAATAGAAGAAACAGCAACGCGCCACTTGTGGGATTCGCAATCACGACAAGAATTTCCCGTCCGGCGCTTTTACCAACCGACCTACTGCGAAGGCTCATCAATATGTTCACTTCTGCACGAATACCTCTCAGAACGAAACGTTTTGTATTTTTTTATCCCGAAATATTTGAAGAAACAAAATTTAGGATACTTTCGCGATTTCTGAAGGAATGACCTCAACATATTATTTGCACATGTACTGTCACGTTTCCACACATTACATCCAGACAGCCATGTGGTATGTGGCATGTAAACTTTGTCCATGTGAACCCAGCAGCGATAATGCTGTGGCTGCGTCAGAATAACTTCGTGTAAAGGCCAATAAAGGCAAGTGTTCTCAGCTCAAAAGTTGATACATGGGACCATGACCGAATGAAGCCCATCTGCTGGTGTTATGCATATAATCAGTCGTTGAAATCAGGCACACCATACAACATATCCGTTTGTTGTCTACAACCGGGCATAATGAAAACTTTACCGGACACGCAAGACAATGCGGGAAATGTCCTGATGTCCTCAGGCGATATTCCGTATGGCATGCAGGAGAGCACCATGGAGAGACCTTATCATGATCGGCTAACGGGAACCAAAACCTAGATAGTTGCACTTTAAGAGCATACTATCCGGTGTAAGGAAGAATTCTTGGGGTGCACGATTGCGGGCCTTCGCTTACAATGACAAAATGAGACCAGGGTCTTCACACAACATTTGCTCGAGCTTTATGCCTTCTGATAAGGTACACGAAACAAAAACGGAGAAAGTTGTCTAGATCGTATCCAGCTGCTGTCGAGCAAGGAATAAAAAAGTAAGACGGTCAATGTCAGAAAGAAGGTGACTGCGTTTGTAAGACAGAATAGTTTCCTTAAAAACATAACAACGAAGTAATCGGCGGCGTGGTTCGCGTAGGTCACCAAGCCGACACATTCTGTTGTCGTTGTTATTGAAATTCAAGAGGCTGGCGTATAGGCACAGCGAAAATTGATTGACATCGAAGCCGATGGCGAAAACAATCCACTTCTTCCACTGTGTAATTGCTGCTAGGTTTAGGTAACTTGTGCCTTGCGCAAAGCGGCAAGATGCTGGGTACCTTTCTTTAGTTGGATCACCCACACGCCGATTCCCATAGAGTGATTATGAATCGCCATAATATCAGCGCTATTGAAATAGCGTAAATCAAGGATAGAAGACAGCAGAAACTTCCGCTGTAGAAAGGATTGTTGTTAATATGTGAGCAACAGAAGCGGAGCCTTTTTTTTGTATATGGACAATGATTAGATAATCAACCTGGACTAATTTTTAGACGAAAGGCAGAAATATCATAATAAGCTTCCTAGAAAGATCTGCAATGATTCTCATTTTATGTGTAAAAAGTTTCCGACAGAAGCCATCTGTTGTCATATTGCCAAGAAGCGTTGTGGACAACTAGGAACCACGTACTGAATGTCTGCTGCTCACCGAAGTGAAACTGCTGAATGTTGGAAAATATACAGCCTGTTGAAGGCAGTCCAATACAAATGTAGTTGCTCATTATACTCAGAACTCTTTTCCTATAAATAATTGCATATATTAAAAAGCAAATGTATACTGTCTACATCAGATGCTCAGGGTTGTGTCCATAAATTTGTGAACAAAAGTAAAAAATATTTTTTTCTTGGTTAAACCGCTTTATCGGTATTTGCTAGGAGCAAGCCCGCCGCTAGACTGATGAGAATAGGAAGCGAGGGGAAGGCATTCTAGATCATCATCTAAAAGCGGAATGAGGCAAACTTCTAAGTTCGTAAAGCCGCTTAACCAAGATATCTTTTTTTTTTAATCTACACGAAATATTCCTATCCTAACAAGACATCCCAAGACACCTGATCACCATCTCGTTCAAGGGGTCACGCCACGGTCATGCAATATATTAGTCTTTGTCTCGTAGATAATACTGGACCTTATTATTCTATTTCCCAAATTTGAGCGCCCTAAAAGTATTGCTTATTTCGAAATAAGTAACTGAAGTTGACACTTCGAAGCTCCTCCCAGTGACAACGGCCGGCATGTTCAAACGCTTGGTGACGTCAACGTCTGCCACCGCATCTTCTGCTGCTGTGCCGGCGCCGATAAGCTGCCGATACACTGTACTGTGTTCGCGCTTGCTAATGTGACTCCCAATACTCAGCATGTTTCTGAAAACAGAACACAGACTGCAGTGAAGCGCGGTGTAGATCATGCCTAGGAATCCATCTTTAGCGTGACCGCAGCCGTCGTACTGCCCCCATTGGTATAAACACTGCTACCTTCTGCTCAATTCGACCGCGCCAGCGATGTATACGGCGGATCCCTTGCGTCAGCGTCAGAATAAGCGTAGCCGAAAATAATCATTTCCTTTACTACGAAACAGTGGCGACCTATATCCCTTACTTCATGCGCAACGAAGCCTACCAGCACATCATCCTAAACTGCCTAACAAACCATTTGTAAGATCAAGGGTACATCCCCAATACGCTCTACGATCTCCGAGAACACCTATCCGCACAAGATATACTACTTCAACTCAGAGAGGATATTATTGACCATCTTGACAAATACATTACGAGCGTCATTAGTGCAATAGATATAAAGGGAGCGTTGACAACATCACAGTGGGATTCAGAGTAAAGAAGTTTAATGATTTAGTGGTCCATATACTAAACCGCCTCGCTGGTTTATTACAAAATGCCGTCCGCTGCGGGGTCACTCTGAATTTAGGCCTAGCGACGATTAGGGAGAAGCAGACAGAGCGCCTGCACCCTTCGCGCTCGCGGGTGCCGTTGCTGTAAGATTGCGGCATCCAGTGCTGTAAGCCTCTTGAGCTTATCGTCTACATTCATGATGCGGCTAGGGGCGAACTTGGGCTCGTCAACGAGAAGCGTAAACGACATGCTGCTAAGACGGGACGGCCAGGTATTGGGTGCCTCGTTGTATTTCGTCGCGCCCAATACGTTACGCACGATGTGCTGTCGGAAGGCAGCCGAAGATTGTAGAAAAGCGGCATCGGATGGGGCTATATACGTTGCGCATTTTATGTGCTGCTTTTCTAAGATGTTTTATTGTAAAATGTATACGCTATTCGAGCGGGTCAGCTTGTGCGTCTTTCGTACTCTTGCGCCGACGTGCACCTGAATCTCACCCACAGATATCGCTATTTCCTGGATTAAAAACGCTAACAGAGATCGACGAAAAGCTCAGTTCGCGTTGTACTAGGTAGGCGGCATGACTACAATTTGGCCGACATCACCGCGGATACCCGTAGAGCGGTTTACGCTGCTCGCGCACAAAACATTGAGGAGACGCGTTGGCGGCCTGTGTCGTCACCGGCTGCGCCGGTCGCCTGATCAGCAAGCGGATCATGCAGAAACAAAAAAAGAAAAACTAGTTTGAAAAGTATCTGTAGCTATGACGCCGCTGAAACGTTGAGGTTTAGTTACTTACTACATAAAAAAATAAGATGTAATAAGCAGTTTGTGTTAAAAAATTGGTGTCATGACCCCTTTGAATATCCGTCTCTCTCTGGGCTGAGGGCATTCAATAGTACTTCCTAGCTTAGGGAGGCCATACCGACTGTGCTTAATTAATGTGCCAGGTAGGTGAAGCTGATGGCTCATAAAATGTTTATTTTAGCATTACTTTACGTGGCTCACGTTTTAAAAATCAGATTCTAAGTTTCGTAGACGATTGCTTGTCTACTATTTTCTTTTCAAACATCTGTAACTGAATTCTGTCAGTGAACTAAGTTTCATTTAAACAGCCCTAGAGTTAAACACCGTGCTTGAGCAGCAGGAGGGCTTTTATTTCTAAGCGTTTTATATACCAGGATGAATTATAGTTATGGTTTCTAGTGCACAGAAACACAAACCATCTGCAACGGTACATCATTTTGCGTTCCAACTCCCCCAGTCACCATCATACATCTGGGATAAGAACTTTACTTAGGAAAGCGGTCAACATTTTACACAAGAAAGGTCTATTCAAATTCAAGTTTCCCTCGATGTTTTAAAAGCCGAGTACCCCGATCGTTGATTTTGTGCATTATCAAACATGAACAGAAGCTAAAAATACAAACAATACCGCATCTGACCCAACCACATGTCATAGACAAAAGCAAGCTTGCCCGCGCTGAGAAGAAGGCGTCATTGCAACTTTGTTCAGCTTTTCTAAATGAAGGATAGAAACGTGGCACAAATCATCTTTCACCCCTGGACGAAATTTGCCCCAAATGAAGTACTGTCATCAAAAATGGAGGCTAAAGGAGTGGTATGCAAGATCTGCAGAGGACTCGGTATCCTAAAATGGCCAAATGAAGAACTTCTCCTAAAGTATGAACCAGCAGTTAGCGGATGTTAAACAAGTGAAGAAGGATCGATCTGCGATGGCGAAACACTGCGACATGCGTGATGAAGAGGTTCACTTCGAAGGAACCAACTGGGTGGGCGCTCAGGAAGCTCTTGCGTGATTTTTAGCGCATGCAGGTGACACACTGAATGTCACCCATCATAGGAACCCTTTTTCATCATACGTCAGTGACCCGACAGATGGCTAAACGAGTGCTAAGGCGAGAGGCAAGTCGCCCTCTAAATGAATGAAAAATTGATGTGACCTAGCACGTCGCTTTTTGGCATTGTTTCAGACATTCCTTTTCCACACCCAGTGGGCTGTTCTCGAATGTTTCTTTCAACTTCCTGATCCACAATACGGCTTCCCCGGCCGGCTTTCCAGCGCCGTAATGTAAAGATAAACCACATTTTGTTCCATAGAAATTAAATTATTATTATAAAAATAACAAAATTTTTAAAGTATTGCTCCTAAGGGTCGGCATCGCCGTTGAAGACAACATTTCGAGCACGTCTGTTGCAGACTGTACCTGCCGGATTAATGAACAATGACTGGCCCATGGTTTTTCTATCGTCCAAAGACATCAGATATGGTCGAATTGAGAGCAGCTTGTTATCTGCGCGGGTCCTTTGAAATGGAAGCAGGAGATAAGAACCAAGTGCTCCGAGATTCCTTTAATCTAGTCAATCACGCTACATTTAGGCCAAATAGACGCGTTCCTACAGCATACTTTATATGTCATTATTTGTCAAACGTGTAGACACAAGGGCATCTGCTTGTGAACCACTTCATGTAGCTTTTAATAGATTGCGAGCTTTCCGAGTCTCTTGATGGTAAAATATTTTTGTCCTACCCTCTGCAATAGAAGGACCTCCACCAATACTAAATCAGCGCTCCTACACGGCTAGGAAGCACATCTCGTGAGCTCTACACATTTTACAATTTTTTTCATCCAGTAATGCTAACTAGTTTTGTTTGCTTACTACTGTGACGACGATCATGTCCTATATATTTGGCGCACAAGTGAGGACAATAATGATTTGTGTAAATAAAGGTACAGTGCGTATAAGTAAAGATGAACCGACACTCATAGCAGTAGTACAGCAGCCTCAAAAAATTATCATATAGCTGCTTCATGAAAAGAATTTCTTCATTGTACCTTAGCTTTTCTCTTGCGGTAACAGTGTTCAAAACTCCTTTTCTGCCTCCTTTAACATTAGCTGTACTACTAAGGTAGAAAGCAAATATTACCGTTGAAGCGGAACAACGGGTGTTTGTACTAGGGATAATGTTGAGCGACATATGTTACCGGTCTTCCACATCCTCTCTTTAGGTGGGTTGTCACCAAGTTTACTCTGCATATAAGCTCTGAAAATACTGTGTTCTGATGTCGATGCGTCCAGAGTTAACAATGTTTTTAAATGATTTAAAAACGTATGCATAACCCATTATTTCCGGCTGTAGCTGTCGATGTATGCAGAGTTTCATATAATTAGTTAATATAGTCTTAATCAGGACACATTTCTCTCATGCAGGACGAACTCTCAGCATTCAAACAAATAGCATTGTTGTTCCTGGCTAGGATTCTGGTCGCAGTTCTCAAGCGCATACATATCAACACGAACCGGTTTACAAAACGCCTTATTGCAAAGCATTATTCTTAGTTAACAAAAGCACTTCCTGATATATGCAACTAACATTGCTTTTTTCAGATCATTCCAAATGGCACGAACTGCGTTTCAAAGGTGATGACAAGAAAGAAATTCCTGATCAGCAATGCATATCACATTTTGATTCTATAGCCCCTAAAGGTACCATAATTTATGGTGAATACTGCAAGACCATGTTTTCAACCACCTCTTGACTGCGAAAGCGATGCCGTGGCCTTCCTTCATTACTGGCTATTCGTAGCAGAGTGTGAGAAAATTGAAAACAAGTAATCTAGTATTTTTAATGTAGGATGCAGTTTTTAATTACGTAATTTTAAGCTTTGCTGTGTCATGTACATGTGCTCTCAATGTATTCAATACCCATTTCATAGCTTTGGAAATAAAGAATTACTGATGCAGGTTGTTATGTTTATGCTGCTTAATCTTATCTCACGCATAAATCGAGATATTATTAACTACTTTTGCCCTGAAAACAATAAGACAGATCGGTGAGAGGCACTATGTGATTGTTCAGTTCAGTCGTTCAGTCGTGTCAAACTCTTCGCGACACTATGGACCATATCACGCAACGCTTTCCTGTCTCTCACTATCTTCCTAACATAACTTCATCTGCAGTGCCTCGGGCATGCCATCTAACCATCGCATTCACTGCCTACCCCATCTCCGGTGACCCTCAACCCTTTCCAACATCAAATATTTCTCCAGCGACTCCTTTCGTCTCATCAGATGACCAAAGTAGCTGAGCTGTAACTTTAGAATTTGACACTCCAATGAGCAGTCAGGGTTTATGGTCGACAATATCGACTGATTTGATCTTCTGGCAGTACAAGGAACTCTCAAACGTCTCCACCAGCACCACACTTCAAACGCGTCAATTCTCGGCGGTCAGCCTTCTTCACAGTCCAACTCTCGCATCCATACATCACAACTGGAAAAACCATAGGACGAGTTATACGGATCTTGGTTGGCAGACTAATGTCTCTGCTCATTACTAGGCGGTCAAGGCTAGCCATACCTCTCTTTCCCAGAAGCAGTCTCCTTCCGGGGCAATCTTGGAGCCCAAGAAGAGAAAATCTGTCACAGCTTCCACTTCTTGTCCCTCGATGCTCCAGGACTTGATAGGGCAAGACGCCATGATCTTTGTCTTTTTAGTGTTGAGTTTAAGCCCAAACTTCTCACTCTCTTTATGTACACGCATCAGAAGTCCCTTGAGTTCCACTTCACTTTTTGCCATTAAAGTGGTATCATCCGCGTATCTAAGGTTGTTGATGCGTTTCCCAGCAATCTTCACTCCAGCTGAAGACTCGTCCATACCGGCTTTCCTCATGATGCACTCTGCATATAGGTTAAATAGGCAGGGCGACAGTATTCAGCCTTGCCTCACTCTTTCTCGATCGGAAACCAATCAGTAAGACCATGCCCAGTTCTGACTGTGGCCTCTTGCCCTTCATACAGGTTCCTGAGGAGACAGCTGAGGTGAATTGGAACTCCCATCTCTTGGATAGCTTGCCACAATCTGCTGTGATCTACGCAGTCAAACGCTTTCGCATAATCAATAAAGCAAAAGTAGATGGGTTTCTGGAACTCTTTTGCTTTTTCCATGATCCAGCGAAGGTTAGTAATTTGGTCTCTAATTCCTCTGCCCTTTCGAAAGCCAGCTTGCACGTCCGGAAGCTCCCGATACACATACTGCTGCAGCCCACCTTGTAGGAATTTCAACATCACCTTGCTAGCATGCGAAATAAGCGCGATGCGGTAGCTGGAACAATCTTTGGCACTGCCTTTCTTTGGAATGGGGATGTAAACTGACCTCCTACAAACCTGTGGCCACTGAAGGGTTGTCTAAATTTGCTGACATAATGTATACAGAACATTAACAGCGTCATGGTTGAGGTTTTGAGGCAACTCAGCTGGAATGCCATCAATTCCGCTAGCTTGTTATTAGCTAGGTTGGCTAAGGCCCATTCAACTTCACTCTTGGATGCCCGGCTCGAAATCAGTAATCTCAACCGTCTTATGTTGGGTTTGCACACCCGGGTCCTTCTTGTACAGTAGTTATATGTAATCCTGCCACCTCTTCTTTATCTCTGAGGCTTCAGTGAGGTCCCTGCCTCGTTTGTACTTTATTTATTTATTTATTTTATGGCACTGTCAATCCCAATCAGGGAATTTTACAGGAGTGGGTCCTTTGCTCATACAGGCATACACACATACGTACAGAAGGGTAAAATCGAAAACTCTGACAATACTAGCAAAAAGAAAAGGAAGCAAGCATATAAAAAATTAAAGATACAGTCATTCACAGGTTGACGTCATCACAGGTTCACATTATACATAGGAAATAAAACAAACACATAATGATGTCATCACTTCCTTTTGGGCACAATATACAATTTCCGGCAAGTTCAATAAATTTGTCGATAGTGGACTGTGAGACCACTTCCTGATCTAAGGAATTCTAGCCTCGCACAGCTTGCGGGAAAAACGAGAAACTGTATGTGTTATTAGCACAAAAATATTCTTGAAGTGTGAGATGATGCTTATGACGGGTTTCTCTGGAGGTATTCAAAAAAAAATATAGGTGTCAGGATTTACTTTAATCTTGTTATGCAGGATGAGATACAGAAATTTGCGACGTTGTAGCATCGCTTGGCTAGATAATGTATGGATACCGATTTCGGCCAGCATCTGCGTCGGAGAGTTGGTTCGCCTATTTCTGTTACAGATAAAACGCGCGGCTTTTCGCTTGACAGCTTTGAGCGTAGATATTTGATTTTGGGTGAATGGAAACCACGCCACGTTCGCGTATTCAACTGCTGGGCGTATAATCGTCTCATAAGCCAGAAGCTTGGCTTCCTTTGTAGAGTAGCGCAGGGTCCTTTTCAGGAACATTAGCTTTCGCATCGCTTTGTTTGCCACATATTCCACATGAGCCGCCCATCTGAGATCTGGTGATATTACGACGCCGAAATACTTATACTGAGTGACAGAGTTCAGGATGATGTTGTCGCAACTGTACGAAAAACAAAGCTTGGATTTCTTTTTTGTAATTGACATTAATTCTGTTTTATTAAGGTTGACGGCCATTCGCCAGTTTGAGCACCATTGGACTATCAAATTAAAATCCTTGTTAAGAGCAATTTGATCTTGGCGCTTTTGCACTTCTCTATATAGAACGCAGTCGTCTGCGAATAACCTAATCATGAATTCCGCCTTGCTAGTTATGTCGTTTATAAACAGAAGGAACAGGATAGGGGCTAAAACGGAGCCCTCAGGTACACCCGAAAGGACGGGTACAGTTTGGGAAGTGTGGCCACCGTACGGAACAAACTGGTGGCGATTGGATAAGTAACAGTTTATCCATTTAACAATTGGCCCATCCCCTAAAATGTGCTCAAGTTTTGATAGCAGTTTTGCATGGCAGACACGATCAAAGGCCTTAGAAAAGTCTAGATAAATTACGTCTATTTGGGTTTTGGTCGTTAACTGCTTTAGCGAAATCATGCAGGATCTCTACCAGTTGAGTAACGGTAGACAGACCTCTCCTGAAGCCGTGTTGGTAGGAATGGAGGATGTTGTTTTTTTCAACAAACTCTGTGATCGATTTTAAAATTATATGTTCTAAGATTTTACAGCAAGTACATGTCAGGGAAATTGTCCTATAGTCTGATTGACAAGACAAATCGCCCGACTTGTAAACTGGCACAATTTTCGCAATTTTTCATTCAGCTGGGGGGTATTTTTCGGAGACTGATTTATTGTAAATTAAGCATAAGTATTTACTTATAGGTTGAGCATAACGTCTCAAAAAGCAATTGGGGATTTCGTCTGGGCGACTGCACTTTTTGTCATCTAAATTTAAAAGCAGCGATAACACACCTGCTTAGGTTATAACTGGCGCGCCTAGAGCATAATTTGCTCCATATTATCCGGCCTGAAATCATGCGTGATGCCATTATCAGGTGTAAATACGGAACAGAAGTACATGTTAAACGTTTCCACTTGTTTCTTTTCTTCAGTCGCTGATAACGGTTTTGGGGCGTTGTCTTTGCGACTGATATAACGCCAGAATTTCTGTGGAGAGTGCTTAATAAATTTACTGAGCGTTGTACTACAAAAGTCTTGCTTCGCTACTTTTGTTTTTTCCTTTATCAATCTGTTCAATGAGTTCACATTTTGGCAGTAGTCTGGAAGTGGGCGTAGTTTGTTGCGTTTCCGTAATCTTTTCATTCTGCGTTTTAAATGTATCACTTCGCGTGTAATCCACGGATTTTGCTTATTTATATTCTTTTTTAATAGTGGTACAAACTGCCTCAGGCAGTGCATAATATGAGCCTTGAACTGTAACCAGATTTCATCAATGCTGGCGGAGCCCTGAATAAACAGTTCATGGAAGTCGTAGTATTCGTGGGCGAGGTAGGTCATAATGGCATTATCATCTGCTTTGTTAAATGCGTACACGTGTTTTCCAGTACTGCACTGGCGAATTTGATTTGGGATCAATAGCGTGCACAGAACCATATCATGGTTAGATAACCCTTCAAGAACATCAACGTTATTCTTTCCTTTCAAAAAGTGATTACTTACGAAAATAAGGTCTTATATGGAACTTGAAGTGCCCTGCACACGGGTAGGCTTAGAAACCAATTGGGTCAGGTTGAAGGTAAATAAAAAATTGAGCAAGATATTGTTTGTACATTGGATGGGCTCAAAGAGCTCCAGTTTACATCAGGGAGGTTGAAGTCCCCTGCGATTATTATGGCGCTTCCCGGCATGTGCTTGTGCATGTACTCTAGAAGCTGATCAAGGTAAGTCACTTCAGCTTGCGGGGACCTGTACACGGCGCCAACATAGATGTGGCTTCGTCCTGATCGGATCTTACACCAAACCGCTTCTACGCCTGCAACATCAGGCATTAATGAGTAGTGTATGCCTTGCCTGAGAAGCAAAGCAACACCACCGCCTCTTAGCACAGACGCTTCCTTAGCACAGCTCCAGCTTAGCACAGAAGCTTCCTTTGATATCTTTGATTGTCTTATACAGAGCTCTTGTGTTCCTCAATTGGCTGTTGTCCTCAACTGCTTGGCACTGTATTTTCAGGAAGGAATTCTTATCTCTCCTTGCTTCTTCTGAAAATCCGCATTGAGAACCTTGTATCTTTCTCTTTCCCCCATAACGTTTTCCATCCTCCTTTCCTCAGCTGTTTGCAAAGCCTCTTAAGATAACCAGTTTGCTTTCTTGCAATTCATTTGCGTTGGAAGTACTTTAGTAGCAACTTCTCGTACTATATCACGAACATCAGTCTACGTCTCTTCAGGCTCTCTGTCTTCTAGATCTTATTCTTGAAATCGATTCCTCACTTCCACAGCTTGTTCTGATGGAAATTGATTCAGGTCTTACCTGAAAGGCCTTCTAGTTTTCTGCGTTGTCTTTAATCAAAGCTTAAATTTGGCAACAAGATGCTGATGATTGGTGCCACAATCGGCCCGAGTCCTTGTTTTCACTGCTTGTATAGCGCTTCTCCATCTCTGCCGGCAAAGAATATAATCAATCTGAGTCCTGTACAGAGTGTCCGGTGAAGTCCATGTGTACAGGCACCTCTCGTGCTGTTGAAAATGAGTATTCGCTATGGTCAGGTTGTTTTCTTGACAAAACTCTAGCCTCTGCCCAGCTACATTTGGTTCACCAAGACCGCACTTGCCTGTAATTCCAGATATTTCTTCACTCCCCACCTTAGCATTCCAGTCTCTTATGAGAAAAAGTACGTCTGATGATGGAGTGCGGTCTAAATGCATTTCGGGGCAGCATAAAATCTCTCAACGTCAGCTTCTTCAGCAGTACGTTGGTGCATAGACTTGGATAACTGTTATGTGTAAAAGGGGACCTTGGATCCGAAGTGAAATTATTCGATCGTTTTTGGGGTTGTACCCTAGCACTGCTTTGCCGATTCTTGTGTTTACTATGGAGCAACCCTATTCCTTCTCCTGGATTCGTGCCCACAATAAAAGACAAAATGGTCGTCGGAATTAAATTCTCCCATTCCGGTCCACTTGAGCTCGCTGATACCGAAGATATCAATGTTAAATCTGTCCTTTTCTCGCTTGACGATATTCAGTTTACATTGCGTCATAGATCTTAGTTTCCACGTTGCTATGTGATATATCTCTTTGCAACATCAGACTTTCCGGTCGCTTCCCGGCACATCCACAACTGAGCGTTCTTTTGGCTTTAGCCCAGCCGCTTCATTTGTCCTGGAGCTACAAGGAATCGCCCTTTGTTCATCCCCAGTAACATGTGGGACGCCTTCCAACCTGGGGGGCTCATCTTCCGACGCCATATCATTAATGCTATTGCGACTGGCCATAGGGTTTTATTGGCAGGAAAGACTGGAGTGGGTTGCCATTACCTTCTCCAGTGAATCACATTTTGTCAGAACTCTGCCGTGACCTATCTATCCTGGGAGGCCCTACACAGCAGAGCTCACGACGTCATCGAGTTTGGCAAGCCCCTCCGCTAGGACAAGGCAGTGATTGTAGTTAGCTTTAATAGATAAGCGCTTGTGCGGATGCAGAATTTAGTTTAATGATGAAATGGAGAATAAGTACGCCCCTCCAACCGCAACGCGGTCTAAAGCATGAACCTAGGTAATCGGGCCGTGTTTTAAAGCAACTTGAGTAGTTATATTGGTATGTCCTCGTGTAAAGGAAACATTAAACAAGCACCGAGGTAGGTTTGGTTGCAAATACTGCGTACATAAATAGGAAAGTTTAGTATATCAATAAATTTCGAACTCTGTATTTAATGGTGTTCATGTGAGATCGGCTCTAGACATTGTACATTTCCTGGAGCAGAGTGATAACGGACGGACATCGTAGTTTAGTAAACACCAACGACAAACAAAAATTGTGTAACCACATTGCGCGTATCCACTCTGTAGTTTTTCAGCAGACGCCGACTTGTTCGGATAATTTTTACCTGAAGGCAAAAATAGCTCTCACAGGATTTGTTCCTTGGTGCCGTAAACTAGCTTCTGCATATACACGTATTTGCACGTCTAACCACTAGAAAGAGAGCTCTTTTCACTCAAACTATAATCTTCAGTCCTGATTTATTTCAAGGAAGCACCATATACAAGTTCTTCAAATCTACTTCACATAAAGACTCAGAGACGACAACTTGGTTTTAAACTACGCTCAAGACAGGTAGTATATATTAGCAGTGGAAAGTAGCCTAAAATCCAAAAACAAATTCTTCCATTTTAAAGAAACAGAAAGATTTGTACCAGATAAATGTGCAACAATTACCTAGACAATGAACAGGTGCCCTTAGTATGACCTTACAGTGCCTATGTCGGGATATTCAGACATCTTCAGGTTGTCACTAACAGATTCTCAAGCCGTCAAACTTGCATCGAGTTGTCCGTCCGTTTTACGTACTCAGGACGCGTTGGAGATGACTTTTATAAACTTTTCCTTACATCTTGAGAACTTTTGTTATTATTTCTATGGTGGAATAGGAATATTATTTACAAAATATGCGGGGTATGCATGAAAGCTAGGCAGAGTCGCAGTAAGGCTTGTACCAGAATTAGTATTCGCGCATCCACTTCGAGCTTCTATATCACACGCGCAATACCGTGCGGCGCATCATAATTAACGTAACAGTTTCTCCCGTGGTAGACGACGCTCTTCCTCGAGCCAGTCAAGCAGGTTTGAAATAGCAGTGTTTCATTCTTTCCACATGGTCCAGCGGAGTCTTCCGCGAGCAGTGATTTCTGAATGTTACTTTAGCGATAACTTAAGTTACATCACTTAACCAACTTACAACAACAAAGGGTCCAGCACATTACCCACAAGCACTTCTGGTACAGTCCGCGGCGTCGCAATGGCGTCCAAAGTCAAACCAAATCTCCGGGTTCGTAAGTTACTGCAGCATGAGCCGGATCACAACCTGATCTCCGTGCGGTCTTGAGAGGCGATAGCTCGCAAACAAGCAAGGCTGCATGCTCCTTCAGCAAGACAGAGATGTTGCGACACTGATAGGTCATCGTGCATGGAAAATTGAAGAGTGGTGTGCAGGAAGAGTGATGATGAGCGCGTCTAAAGAGGGAAACAAAAAGAAAAATATTCGGTCACTTCATGCATAGCTTTGTATAAACATGAGGTACGAATGGCAAGATGGCGTCCCAGTTCTTGTGATTTGGTGTTACGTACTATGACATCTTGTTGATGAGAGTCCGGTTTAGGCGCTCGGTAAGGCCATTCGACTGAGTGTGGCGGCTAGCGACGGCTGTCAGCGAATTGGGGAAAGAATCAATGAGGTCAATCTCAATTTTCTCGAAAGGCAATCTGGGAGACTTGGCAGGTTGAAGAAGGCCAGGCAGGGGCGGTGTGTTTCGCTTCAAACGTTGATAAGCGACACAACGTGCATACGACAGCATAACGCTGTCGTATGCAACTTCGTCCAATAAAATCGTTGCCGGATCCTCGCGAGAGTGCGCGCAGTACCAAGAAGACCTGAAGTGATGTCTTCATGCATCGCGTGTAGGACAGCATTACGTAGAGAAGCCTGGATAACAAGCAGCAGACGGGCACCAACAGTTGCGTAGCAATTTTAGAGGCGTAGATCATCCCGAATAAGAAAAGGTGTAGATGCTGACTTGGGCGCCTTATCAAACAATGGAGTAAGTTCATCGTCTTGGCATTGCTCTTGCCGGCATTTCACGTGGTCTGGTAATTGTTTTAGTCACAGGTTCCAAGCAGTCGTCTAGTTCATCTTCATCGATTGCGGTGCATGGAAGAGGAAATCGGAACAAACAGTCAGCGTCGGCGTGACGGCAGCCACTCTTATACAACACAGAAAAGTCCTTTCTGTAGACGTAAAGCCAAGCGAGGTAATTGACTGGGGGGGAGGGAGGGGGGTCGCGCAGGTCAACAACCCGACACAGGGAGTGTTGATGTGCCGGTCGTACAAATATGGGCGGAACTGGGTAGCAGCAAAGCTGACGGCAAGTCTTTCCGTTTCGGTCACTGTGCAGTTGCGTACTGATTTCGTTAATGTGCGGCTTGCGTATGCGACGACATGTTGGGCGCCGTTCTGACGTTGGATGACAACCGCACCAAGACCACGCCGCTCGCAAAACTACATCCTACGTTAAAAATACCACATTACTTATTTCGAATTTTCTCACGCTCCGCTACGAATAGCCAATAATGGGGGCCGGCCACGGTATCGCTTTCACAGTCAAGGTGTCGTTGAAAACAGGGTCTTTCAGTATTTACCAAAAATGATGGCAGCATTAGGGGCTATAGAATCAAGATTCGATATACATTGCTTGTCAGGAATTTCTTGTCATCACCTTTGAATGCAAAACAGGACTAGATGTGAGCCGTAACTTCAGCTGTCGGAACGATGACTCGCATTCCGTGGAGCAAACAAATTGAGCATCTTTTTGCAGGAGGGAAGTGAGCGCATGAGTAAATGTGCGAATCTTTGATTGAAACGGCGGAAAAATGAACAAAGCCCGAGAAAGCTACTGAAATCTTTTACGTTTTGATATTTTGAAAAGTCTCGCACAGCAGCACTTTTTGGTTGGTCGGGCCGAATACCTTCCTGATCCACTAAACACCAAGCACCTAAGTGTGTCGTTTGCCGAAGTGACACTTTTAATAGTTCAAAATTAGTTCGGCATTTCAAATAAGTTGAACGCAAGACTAAGTCGCTCATTATGCTCCCAAAATGTACTTCCATGGATGATGACGTCATCTAAGTGGCATATGCATATCTCATTTTAAACCACACAGAAGTATGTTCATAAATCGTTCATTACACAGTTCAAAGGGCATCACGTGAATTTCTTATAGACTGTCATATGTCACGAAGGCTTTCTTTTCTCGGTCCGCCGGATGCATCGGGCGCTGCCAATAGCAAGACCCCAGATCTACTAAGGATGAATACGAAGTGAATTGAAGGCAATCTAAGGCCTCTACGTTACGTGGAAGAGAGTAAACGCCCTTTTTTCTAACTGTGTTTAACCGGCGATAGTCAACACAAAATCTCCACGTGTTGCCCTTCTTCACCAGGATAGCGGGGCTGGCCAAGGACTGGAGGACTCCAGTATAACACATTTGTTCAACATGTTCTGCACATGTTCGTTAATTGCTCTGCGCTCGACTGGTGATACTCGGCAGGGCTTCGATCTGATCGGCACCAGATCACCAGCGTCGGTCGTATGTGAGGAACGTGAATATGGCATAACAGAAACATCGACATCTTGAGCAAAGCCGAACGCAGAGGCGTAAGGTGATAGAACTTCACATAACCCCTGCTGGTCGGATTACGAGAGCGATTTGTTTACCATCCGGGTTGTATTCGCGCTGGATGGATGGATGGAATATAGGAGTGTCCCCTTTGAAACTGAGTGGTATTCGCGCTGGATGGATGGATGGAATATAGGAGTGTCCCCTTTGAAACGGGGTGGTAGCAGTAGCTATCATGCTCATTTTTCTCCCTATATCTTAATTATTGATTTAGAATGGTTAACTAAACCATCATTCTATTTATTAAATTTTTGTTCCCACATTACTAACGTTGTCACTTCTCTGCTTTTGAGCCACCAATCTTCCAGTCGTTTTTTGCTAGTTTCCACCGCCGGTTTATTCACCCTGCCACTGTTATCTCTGAACCCCAGAGCTTAAGGAACAGTGATTGCGCCTGCATCAACTTCCGGAGGGACACCATTACATTCGAGTATAATATGGTCAATTGTTTCACTGGAGTTTCCCCATACAGCACACGCGTATTCTCCATTGTTAAATTTTTTTTTGTAGCTGCGTGTTCTAAGGCACCCTGATCTAGCTTCAAAAAGTAGGGCACTGCCTCTTGAGTTATCAAAGAAATCTTTCTTCCTGATCTGCATTTTCCACTTTCGGTATATTTCCACAATCTGTTTCTTTTCCATCAAATTTATCCAATTTTTACCTTCTGTGTTTTTCCCCCGTTGCTTAATGCTCTTTATTTCTCCGTCCTTGTGACTAGCATACTTACTAGTTAGTTTCCTAGTTCTTTTCCTCCATTGTGAGTCAACGCTTTTTAAGTACAGGTATTTAAATACTTTAGCTGCCCATCTGTTACTGTCCAATTTTCTCTGGCGTTCCTCATATAATATTTTACTCTGAGCTTCCCGCACTTCGAAAGATGCCCAGCCTATATCTTCCTGTACCGCCTCATTTGTAGTTTTGCCTTGGGCACCTAGTGCTAATCGTCCAACGGATCTCTGATTCGTTTCTAATGTTGACTGTACCTCTGATTTTAGGCACAAAACCGCATTTCCGAAAGTAAGTCCGGGCACCATAATTCCTTTCTAAATACCCTTCAAAACCCCATACCTACTGTATCCCCACAGTGCCTTATGCTTCATTATCCCGGAATTCCTTCGCCCTTTGGTCTTAAGTGATTGCTCATACTATCCAATGTATGCCAATCCCTCGTTTACCCATACCACCAGATATTTATATTCTGCTACTCTAGGTATTTCATGGCCTTGTATTTTAAGACCCTGATCAGTTGAGCCGTCGAAAATCATCAGACCCGACTTAACTGCGCTGAAACTGAAGCCTAGAGCTCCCCCTTCGTCTCCGCAATACTTAACTAGAGTTTGCAATTCTTCCAGACTCTCAGCTAGCAGCACAATATCGTCTGCATACATCAAACCGGGGAGGCGCTGCTCTACCGCCTTTCCACCTTATCTATATGACAGGTCAAAACCTAGGTTACTGTCTTGTATCTAACGTTCCAGGTTTATCATATAAAGCTTGAACAGCACCAGTGATATAGGACAGCCTTGTCTTAATCCTTTGCATACTTTGACATCCTTAGTACTTCTTATCCCTTCCCACGCAATTTTTACTTTGTTATCCCGGTATATTTCCTGTAGGAACTCTATTATCTCATAACCGATACCTTCATATTTTAATATGTTCCACAGGAGTTTCCTCCTTACGTTGTCGTACGCCCCGTTTATGTCCAGGAAGGCCAGATACAAAGGTCTATTTTCCACTCTAGATATTTCGATGCATTGGGTAAGCCCGAACAGGCTATCATCTAAGCGTCTACCATTTCTAAAGCCGTTCTGAAGTTCTCCGAGTATCTTGTTACTTTCAACCCATGCTTGCACCTTTAATTTCACCGCCTGCATGGCTAAACTGTACATAACAGATGTTATGGTAATCGGCTTGTAGGAGTTTATGTGCATCCTGTCTCCTTTCTCTTTATAAATCAAATTCATTTTACTCTGCCGCCAGCTGTCCGGAATTTGCTTATTCGTTATGACTGTTTCCAGAGCTTTTAACAACGTTTCCTTACGACCGAGTTGATTAATCAACTTGATCGGAATTCCATCTATTCCTTTAGATGTGTTTTTAGGAATATTTTTTTCTGCCTTCTTCCAGTTTAGATTGGTCAGTTCTAAGCTGCATTGTATTCTGATAGCTTGTGTTGCTTCCTGATTTGCGGAGATTACCCTATCGTCGCTCTTAAATGACTCGGCTATAACTGATGTATTGTAGTTCACTGCGTTATCTCCCTTTAAACAATTTCCCTCGTTATCTTGAATCCGATCCTGCTTTCTTTGGTTCTTATTCCCTAGCCAGCTTATATGGTTGCAGAATTTTCTTGCTCCGCCTCTAGAGGCATCGTGTATGTCAGCCATCCAATGATCGGTGGACTGCCTTATTTTACTTTGGACGAGGGCCTGCACATGAAGTTTTTTTTTTGTCGATATGATTCCCATTTTTTGGTCGATTTCCTTCTGAGATACCGGTGCTTTCTTTGCCATTCGGTGTTCCCCTGAAGCAGCCCGTCGTTGTTCAATAGCTTCCCTGATTTCCTTATTCCACCAGCTCCGTGGCTTCCTCTTTCCATTGCTACTTTAACCTCCTGAATTTTCCTCCTTATGAGTAGTTCTATCTGTTCATAATCCCAGTCTTCTATGGGGCGTTTCTCTATTGCTTCCTCTATGTCTGCTGCTATCTGCGCTATTTGATCGTCGTTGAATTTTGCGTTTACGTTTTGTCTAAGTTCCATTTCTCTTTTCGTCAAAGGCCCCATCTGCAGACTAATGTGCTTATGATCACTTCCCAGACTACACTCCCCTTCTTCGTCTATTTCCATTTTTATGACCTTGCTATAAATTTCCTGCCACATTAGACAATAGTGAATGGTCGTCTGCCTGTTGCGGAATTCCCACGTGATTTAGCCTTCACATTTTGTTTCTCTATTTACTATAAACAGATCGTGTCGCTCACAAAAATCTAGCATTAGCTTCCAGTTACAATCCGTGTATCCATCCAGATCGTCGATGTGGCCGTTCATGTCCCCCAGTAGAATAATATTGGCCCCGTTTCCAAACTGGTTTATATCGTCACTGAGACATTCGACAAGATCCCTGTTTTCTTGCCTGCATTGATGTCCTGTTTCTAAATAGACTACCCCTAGCCATGTCCTTTTGCCGGCAATTGTTCCTGAAACCGAGATATGTTCTTTACAAGATGATTTAATTCTTTGCCAATTTGTTCCCTGGTGTATCAACATACCTACCCCTCCACCCTTTTTTTCCGTTCTCGTTCTGTTGCACCCTTCCCAGACGTAGCCTTCTATAAACGGCGGATCTTCCAGATCCCTGAGATGAATCTCGCAAAGAGCGTACACACCTATTTTGTCATCCTTCAACTCCTGTTCTATCTCTAGCCATTTCGCTCTTTTCCTACCTCCTTGCATGTTTATGTAGCTGATCCTAGAGTTGAATTTCTTTTTTGTACTTTTCTTTCTCGACCTACTCTTTGCCATTTTTGGGGGCTCAGCCTCCATTATTACGCTTTCTTCTGCTTCACTTCTAGCTCTGTGCACGGAGTCCTCGCGGACCCCCTAAAAAAGCTACAGCCCTGCCTGCTAGGCGCCAGCCGATCTCTGCTCCCCCCCTTCTGTTAAAATGAATGCCATCTCGCTGAAAAGCTCTACCAAAACCTGCTTTATGTCCCTCCCTGTTTACTTCAATCACTTCGAAACGCTTCTCCAGGCTTAACTTTCTTATGTCCTGATTAACTGTCCCCACGTCCTTTTCTAGCTTTTCGTTCAATCCTAGCACCTCTGGTACTGTGCATACAACTATCTGTGTTTGCTGTGCTATCTCCCTGATCGTGTCAACTCCCTTAGCTAAACTTTCCACCACTCCTGCAGCGTCGCTATTTAGGACATCGTTTAGCCCCGCGGCTACTATTACCATACTGAGCTCTGCGGAATTCTTCAACAGCCTATTTTTACTATCTTTCAGCACTGCCCTCATTGTTCTCCCTGGGAAGGCTCCAACCAACACACTCTTATCACCCCTTACACGTTCCAAGATATCTCGCTTGCACCTATTCATGTTAGAATCTCCGGCGATAAGCACCTGGGCCTTCTCTCTCCCTCTCCCAACTGTTGGGTCCTGCTTTCGGTTATCTGTGTCCTTATCTCTAGGATTTTCATTCTTCCTTACTTCTTTCTTTTTTTCCGGCTTCTTAGCTGCTTCTAAATAACTCTCACCGTTCGGATCCGCCTGACCTAATTTGTATATGCCTTCCATGCCAGTGCTGGCCTCAGCCACGTGGCCCGCATTGGAATGTTCGTCCTCGTTGGTTCCAAGGATAAAGTCGGCCCCTTTTTTTTCAATTTGAGGAAGCTGTCCAAGCAGTTTCTGATTTTCCGCCCTTAACAAGCCTACTTCATTTTCTAAATTATCCATACGAGACACTAAACTGCCCCTTTCTTGATCGAATCTATCTAGACGCGCACTCAATACGCAACACCGACACAAAAAGTCGCTGCCTTCCGCTTGACCTACAGAGTAAAAACGCGTTTCCTTGAGATTAACCTGCTCCTCAAACTGAGTACACTTTACCTTCTTTTGATTGCACATCTTAAGCACTCATTGACTGAACTATATCTATTACGAATTCTCAGAATATCTAAATTGCCAAAAGAAGACACAAGAAACGACTAGCAAACACGCGTTAAAAACCAATTCTGCGAATGCCAATAGCCTCTAAAAGAAGTATTTATCTAAACAAGATAGTTAAAGAATGAACGCCAAGAAAACCTAGCTGCCGGCACAAAAAACCAGGCCGCTAGGAACAAGAGCTATAATCTATTTTTTAGGCTGCACCTAACCTAACTAGCTGAAAAAGAAATAAAGTTAATAAAAGAAAGAACTCTGTAATCAGAATCCACCACTGGTGCGGATGAGGATACACAGACCGAATAGTAAGGACCTCGAAACCGGTTATCGTAGCCAACTTGAGGCCAGATGGTAGACAAACTTGTTCTGAAGAAATGTTTACAGTACACAAGAGGGCACAGCCATAAACGACTTTGACGACGGCACGGCACACTAGTAAATTTTTCTTCTCATTGCTCATGTCAGCTTCAACAAACACAGAGTGGGTACCTGCTCACTCGGCAGAGCTGAGAAGCGGCAAAAACATAGCAGCCATAGAAAACAACATCGTTGGATACATAAAGTGCGCCGTCACTCGAGCTAGTTGTGTCCTTTCCAAAGCAGACAGATTATGTCGGCACAGAGAAATGTCTCTGGCGGCGCAATTGACGTTGCTCCAGTATAGCTCAGAAAACTAATGCCGCGAATAACCTCGTGTGGCTCGTGCTAAAACTACAAATTCAACTGGAAACGTTTCCCTAGCAATGACCACTGACACGCACGCAGCAGAGACCCACATGACGCAAATGTTCTCCCTCAACACCGCGAAAACTGGCACTTTGGTCCCATGCGAGCATTACTGTCAGTCCAAGGCGATTTTTAAACTGATATTTATTGCGAAAATTGCGGCACCAATATCCCCTTAAGCTAACGTATTGACACAATCTGCAGTAACATGCACTTTGTTCTTCAGCAGCACTGTAGGCAGAATAATTGGAGAAGATTACCATTCCGCGATATCACCTTCATCGGCTGTTCTATACTAGTTTCCCGACAGAGGTGTAGACAGCGGGAGTCGTTCAAGGCGCAGGGAGCGAGGGGGGGGGGGGGGGGAGCAGGTGAAAATGCCTGGGCGGGGTAGTAGCGGAGGAGGTGCATACCATTCAATGTTGTCGTGGTTGCGGAAAACTGCCCAATACCGAGTGCAAGATCGTGAGGCATGTTGTCGCCGGCGTTGCCATAGCTGCGCAATGTGGCCGCGGCGGCAGTAGTTGTGAAATACGGGCGACTCACGAAAAGCTTAGGTGCTGGATTTGGAGGAATTCGATGGCAGTTGAGAGACGATGGGAGCTGTATGACGCACGTTCAAATGGGGAGAAATGCTGCTGGTCAGAGGTGCAGGAGTAGCACGGAAGTACAGGTTGCCACGTAGGCGAGGCTGGATGTTAAGCATGCTGCGGCTGAACTGCTCATTCCGAGTACGCAGGTTACGCCTAGGCGCATTGCAGGTGCTTGGCCAACTCTTCACTCACAACTCTGCGGACCAGAGAGTTCAGAACGTCGTGGACGATGCAGTCAATGCTGGCGACTGTTCGGACGTTGGAGAGGTGTCCAAATTTGGGGAAATTACATCGCATTTTTAAAGCTTCAAATATACGGCAGTATTTTTTAACGCCCGAAGTACTGGCTAGGGTTTCGTTTGTGATAATCAAATTATAAACATCTTCGGAGAATCCGTTTAGAGGTGGCCAGCCTCGTCTTCTTCGAGTATGCGTCTATTGACCATGTAGCAGAGCTTCAGCGCTTCCTCTACGTATGTCGTGCAGGTCTCTGCGCTAGTTGGGAAAGGGTCTGTTCAACCTTGCGTCTTTATGATGTGGTGTCTCCAAAACAGTTTGTGATCCCTTCAACAAAATTGAACCATTTGATTTGTTCTCAAATCCCAGCAGCGCTGTGCCGGCCAGAAAGAACACCACGTTCGCGAGTTGCATGGCCGAGTCCCAGCGATTGTTTTTGCTGACACATCTGTAGCGTGTCTGCCAGTTGTCGACATCATGAACGGCCAGACCAGAAAAATGTCCTGGTGTCCCGCTGACGCGGCCAGGAGCTGAAAGATAGTTGATACTGACGGCTTGAATTAGAGGTAGCTCCAGTTCAGCTCGAAGAGTCACCTTCTCAATTGTGGTCGTGACGTGCCATGGCGGTTAGGTCATGCGGAAGTCCGGCCAGGTGTCTGCTTCGTCGATGTTCGGTATGGTTCAGGACTATCCCACACGCTCCACCAAGTTGGATTGGGGAATGTGTTTATTGTATACAAATAATGGGGGGGGGGGGTATAATGAAAGCTAGGCACAGCTGCAGTAAGGCTTTTCCCAGAACCAGTCCTCGCGCATCCAGTTTGTCCTGCTCTTTCAAATGCGAGACCATCCACTTCGTCTTTCTCTTTCACATGAGCAACCATTCACCAGTTCTTCTTTTTCACATGTGCCACACCGCGCGGCTCAGCGTAACATACGTAACAATATCTTATTTTCATAAAGGTGACGTATTTAGGGTTGATGAAAAACAAGTTAACTAAGATTAAATAAACAGTGGTATGGGTTTCACGTTGTGCCTACCTAGGGAAAGATTGATTTGTTTGTCTCTTACAGTTCGGACACATCTGAAAACCTGCTACAGAAGCCTCAACAACGCTACTTCGTCTTCGTAAAGATAAAATTATCCCGTGCAAGAGGTTTCAAATACGTGCGTACAAGTGCATAAACGTTTTCATAGCATCTTCCTACACGAAGCGGAGAAAGAGTACAAGTGGCATATATGTTTATCACGTAGGAGTTCATTCATTCAGTAAGCACAGGTGGATCTAGCTTCTCAGGATGAAGTTAGAGTCAGGCACAGACAACCACCAGGACAGCAGCCAGCTTCATATTCGGGTGCACCAGAACGCAGTGCATGGCAGTGTCTGTAACGATGAAGATTACCACTCTACACTTTCCTTCCGGATAGAATAGGAGCGGTTCTGCAAGATATGCAGTCGAAAGGAAAGATTGATCGTATAGGGCTTCTGTCGGTTCACATGGTCGGTTTCACAAGCGCGTATTGCCATTCCCTGAAATCTGAGCAACGGAAGAGCCGGGTGGCGTCAAGAAAAAATATAACACACAAAAAAAGAAATCAATAAATATATATCTTTTTGAGTATACATTGCAGTGCATAAACCAAAATGCCTACCTGACAAAATAGTTTGCTGGAATAAAATTGCTTGCAGTATAATCTTAAGAACATGCCAGTTGCGTCCGTCGCGCCATCTTTAGTGCGTTGAATCAAAACGAATGAGAGCGCATTTAAAGACGCTGTTCCAAGCGGTTGCTTTTCTCGATGTTCTCCACTGAATGGCTTCAATCGGCGTCTGGCCGAGATACTGCTCAGGCTGATGCCAGCAGTAGTGAAAACCGAATTGTTTTGCCCCGTCTCTCAAATGCTAAGCTGGTCGCTGACTCCGTTTTCTTGCATGCGGACCTTGCCGGACACCTGTACATGGCGCAAGACTTCAGAGACTCCCTTCGGAATGTTGTGGACCTCAAGAAAATTAGTTCAATTGGCCAATTTCAAATGTCCCATGTATCGATGGTCACCTGCAAATCGGCACAATCGAAAGAGAAATTGGTGGCTTGCTGTGATCGCGTTGTTAAGGACCGCCGTTGTGTCGTCGTGGACCCAGAACCAAAAGTGGTGAAATTGAAGCTTCGGTGGCTTCCCAAAAGCTTGGAAGACACCTTCGTACATGAGGCACTACAGGCCTACCGGAAGGTGTCTTCGATTTCGACGGCAATCTGGAAAGTGGCAGAAATGGAAGATTTGAGAACTCTGAACCGGGATGTTGTTGTGTCTCTCGCTGAGGAGTCGGCGTTAGCGACGTCTTACATGTACTGACTATATGTGGTATACAGAGCCTTGTTTTATACCAGGCAGACCACCGCTATGCCTCCGATGCAACCTTGTTGGCCACATTCATAGGCACTGCCGTACGCCGCGTTGTGAGGACTGCCGACTCTTCGGTCACACCGCAGAAGAGTGTGTCGTTACCTATGCGGACAAGCTGCGGCCACCGGACGACGCTCTACAAGAACATATTATGGACGCCACAGAAGTGGTAGACGCGGCTGGTGTCCTTTCAGCCGATACTGGGGACGCGCCTTCCAGAGCTAATACAACGGTTGTTCCTCAAGGTGACTCCAAAGAATGGAAACGCTGCCTCGATATGAGACGCCGAATCCGGCACACGATAGGGAGCCTGAAACCTGTTCTAATCCTGCCAAAGATGCCGCCCCGGTTACTCCAGCCATTGAGGTCAATGCCGAGGAAGAGCTTGCAGAGCTACCTGCAACTGAGGCCGTTCCTTCTGTTGAAGAGAGCCTTCATAAGCGCCGGGTACAATGCGCATCTGACTCGAGTGAAGATGGTGATTTGGTAAGCGTGAAGCGTCGCTGCCGCCGGCGCATGTCGAAACCCAAGGGGATGTGCCAACGTTCGCGTTTCCGCAGTAGTGTTGGATGTCTGGAGGCGACGTCGCCGTCTCCGGAGAGACAAATGCAAGTTTAGTTAGCACTTGTGTGGTCACCATTGCGCCCCCTGAGGAGCTAGCGTTTGCAACGCGGAATGTGAGGCCTTAGATCTCATCAGAAGCAGATGTAACTTCGTCAACTTTTCAGCAGCAGGCGGCTTGATTTTGTCGCCGTCCAGGAAACGAAGATTGAGAATGAGCAGGATACAGAGAGGGCACTACGACCCTTTTTGTCTGATTATAATGTTATTGTGACGTATGCTGTTTGTTTTTTCGGCGGGTTGATTCTTGTTTCTGTGAAAGGCTCTCCCTTATTCTGCGTTATCTTACTATGCTGACTCTGATGGGCGGCTAATAAGCTGTGATTTTTTACTCCACAAGAAGAAGCGGAGACATCAATATTTATGCGTTCAATAGTGCAGCTGAGCGTCTTGATATGTTTGAAACGATGGCTAGCCTCCTAGATCGTGATAAGAATGTTGTGCTAATGGGAGACTTTAATTGTGTATATGTTACCTGAATGATCGTGCTGGGGCTAGTGTACACAGAGACAAAAGTGGTGAAGTGTTCTCGCGTGTTATAGATGACTCAGTCCTCATTGATACAGGGGCCTCATGTCATGCAACTACATATTCACGCATATCCAAGAGAGGTCCCACGCGCGCCTAGACAGGATTTATATTTCTTCCACGCTGATGTCCCGTGATTTTTTGCGGGAAACTACCGGTTTCCTTTCCAGATCATTGTATGGTGGTTGCTCTGCTCGGGAGAACTTACTGTCGCAAATTTAGGCCGCAATGGGAGCTTTGGAAGCTAAATACTTCCTTGTAAATGATCAGGAGTTTGCCTTTCGGATACGCTCAGCTACAAGTGTGTTTGACAGGTGCCAAGCCAATATTTTCTGCATGAGAGCTGTTTAAACAGGTGGTGCGAACGATAGCTATTGAAATTGGGTCTGTTAGGTCATTTTACAGAAAATTTCAAGAGAGGACATTGCATGAGATTTTTTATAACCTCTATTAATTAGAATGTGAGGCACCTGGAGTTTATTTAGACGAAAAACTAGGGTAAAGTGTGACTTACAAAAACAGAACACTGAAAGACACAGGGATGCCCGAGTTCGATCTCGTACAAATCGTGCTGCACTCTTAAACCCCTACGCGACAAGCTCTACTTGACGAGCACCGTTACGCTACTGCCAAATTTATACCGTAAATGATGTCTAATGGCACCCTAGTAACAAAAACGTGTGACATCATCTCAGTGCTTGTGAGCTATTGCACGACACTGTTAAGTGACGCTTCTGCTACTTCTAATTCGGATTTACTAGCTAACTTCAAAGCTCTTATAACGCCTTTATCAGATGATGCCTGTGCTCTTATCAATGGGCCTTTCACGTTGGAAGAAATAGAATACAAAATTGACCAATTACACCTCTCTAAAACACCAGGCCCTGATGGCATATCATGCGAGTATTACAAAACGTTTAAACCTTTGCTGATCCCTGTCTTGCTGAAGATTTTCGCATTAAGTTTTGATGTGCGGGTCCTACCTCAGTCCTTTACTAGGAAGCACACAGTCTTAATTCCAAAGAATACGGATAAAGAAAAATTGCTCTCAGTGGATGGGTACAGGCCAATCACGTTGGCAAATGTGGACCACAAAATTTTTATCGAAAGTACTATCAAATCGTTTACAGTACGCCATGACGATTCTCATTGGCCCTCATCAGACGTGTGGCTTGAGAGGACGCTCTAAACAAAATAACATACATATTGCACGTACAATTCTCAAATCTTGCTCTGGCTCTTATGAGCAGCTTGCTTTACTCCAGATTCACCTTGCGAAGGCATTTGATCGTGTCCGGCATTCGTTTATATTTTCTCTTCTCGAGCGTAGAAATGTTGGATCAACTGTACTGAAAGGGGTGCAACTTTGTTATGACAACTGTTCCACTCGCTTGATTGTTAATGGTCACCTCTCAGAGCCTGTGCTAATTCGATCATCCGTGAAGGAAGGCTGTCCTATGTCACCGCTACTCTTTGCCCTCTACCTAGAGCCACTTTGTTTGAGTGTACTTCAAAACCGCAATATCCGCGGTTATGTTGCCTTCAGTAATGAAGTCAAAGTCATTGCGTATGCGGCGATTTAGCGCTTTTACTACACAGACAAACCCAGCATTGACAAAATATATAACCACCATTGAGCAGTTTGGTGTTGTGTCTGGCGCTCAAATGAATAAATTGAAAAGTTCCGGTCTGTGGCTCGGTTCATGAGGAGCAATGCCGACTCATTATGCTGGAATTGAATGGTCTTCTGTTCCCCCTAAATACCTTGGAGTTCCCCTTTATGCAGTCAAGTTTAGTGGGTGTTACTGGAAAGAGCGGGTCACGGCACTCCAAAGCTATGCTCAGACTTCCGCACCGCCTATTAATGTTTGGCCGAGCACACGCATGTAACATGTTTCTGGCTACAAAACATTATTATGTTTTACAGGTACTCCATTGCGCGAGGAATTACATCCACAGTTTTCACCGAACGTTTGCGACGTTTATATGATCGTCCAGTTTTGAGCCCATGCGGCGCGATAACTTATTCAGGCCTGTTTCTGCCGGTGGACTAGGTTTGACACATCTTAATGTCAGACAGTAAGTTTCTCGTTTTTTTTCTTGTTCCGTAATAGCTCCCATCCAATTACCAGAGCATCCCTGCAAACTAACCTTGTGAACCTTCTTCCAAACTTAGTGGTGTCTTCCAATTTTACCGATCGGGCCTATTATTCGGTTTTATGAAACAAGTTTACGATTCAGTGTGTTCTCTGGCAGTTCGCTTCACTTGTGAGAACGTATTCTATGTTTCACGGAAAAATTTACACCAAAAATTGATATCTATGTTGCTCCCGCCTCCATTATATCGTTCACTCTATTCTAATTATATGGGGCATGATGTGTTAAAAAGGGTGCGCAAAATGCCGATCTCGTCTTCTACTGAAACGTTTTTCTTTAAACTTCCTGCCGAGGTTTTGCCTGTTAAAGTATGGCTTCGGAAAAAAAAATATTTTCCTTTCTTCTGTTAATTGCCGGTTATGTGATACACCTGAAACCATCGAACACTGTGTTATTGCCTGCAAATATGCAATGTTATTTTGGGCCCTGCTGCAAAAAAAAACATTGAAGAAAGACTTTATTTTGAATTCCCACAGTGTGCGTTACTTGATAACCACCGAACATGACCACGAACACTGACATTATTTTCCTCCTTGGACTGCACAGCCTGTGGAAAACGCGTATGTTGGAACAGAATGCTGAGCCTCTAGTCTCCCCTACTACTGATTTCGGCCAGATGGTACAGCAGGTTAGAGACACTTACGAAGATAGTGACTATTAACCGGACTGGCTGCCATTATTGATATGTTGTCGTTCCTTGACACCGTTTTAGTGAAGTTGTGCTAAGTCGTATACTAGTTGTGTGGTGTTGTGTTGTATGTTCGAATTGGACGGTTCGCCTACAGGCTGATTACTCTGCAAATAATGTAGCTCTACGCTGAATTTAAAAGCCTGTAATAAATACCTAGCTGAAGAATAAAGCTTCTGTGGCGCTATGAAATAACGCTACACACATGATTGTAAGACATGTGTGCGATTCCAGTAAGTAACTTTTTTTAACATTCAAATAAATTACCACCATATTTCCTGGAGTATGTTCCCCGTTAAGTTCCATAATACCATGTTTTCTGTTCTTAACAGCAGCAAAACGAGCCACGAACGTAGCCAGGATGCGAAGGTGTGACAACGGTTACGCTATTCAATTACCTGCATCGTAATCAATTCCTGTCTTCAGTGTGTGTATGGTACCTTTATGTTGCGTTCAGAGACAGCTATCAGCAACAACCGTCTTTTACCATACTTTAAAGTTTGTTTATTTTTACGGACTTATTCCGCGCCGAGTTTTCAAATTAACTTATTCAATGTAGCAAAGATGGCGCGAAGGACGCCATCGATGTATTACGCTATTTAGAGAAATCATTTTAATCTATAAATATTTTATTACTATTGCATTTCAGTTTCCGTACTCCGCTTCATGCTCGAACATAACGTAAGGTTGTGTTTTATGTTTGAGTGATGCACCCAGTCCTTCCGGTGCTGTAGTTTTCGGGGAACGGCCAAACGCGGCTCCCACCCTCGCAGTGAAGCTTTTCGCTTCAAAAACCACTAGAACACCAAACGTGTGGGCCACATTTGTAAGGTTATGATTGTGATAGGGGCACAGTAGAACCGAAACCTTTTTTTCCTAATTCGTAGGAACACATGGTGTTTAAAAAGGTGTTTTCCGCGAAACACTCTATGTTTATCCCGAGAAAGCTCAAGTTATTCGAAAAAAAGTTCTTTTTGGTAACTAAAAAAGAAAAAAATATATGATAAAGGGCAGATTTTCGCTAATAATAGTTTAACACCAGCTTCTAAGTTTTCTGGAAAGCTTAATGCAATTTATTTGCGGTTCGATACAGAAGTTTATTTACCTCAAAAATTCTCGTATTTTAGCAATACCCACGAACAGGGACTCCATGCCGCAATACGGTTTCACCCAAAGCTCTGAAAACCATTTTGCGGGCCTGATTGGGAAGGTAAACCTTAGCCTCTACAGCTGGACTGATACAGTTCAGAGACAATTGACATGATGGATATGCGTAGCCCATGTCAACTGCTGATCGATGTAAAGGCTAAGGTATTTTACAGAAGATGAAAATTATTCAAGGTTACATCTTTGTGTGGGTTTTTAGGCACAACGGGATACTTCTGTTTTTTAGAAATATATTTGGTTCTAAGCAATCAACTGTACTATAATATAAAGGGCTGCTGGTAACAAATCTCTGGCATGTTCAAAGGATCGATAGGACATAAATAGTGGCGTGTCGTATGCGTACTGAAAAGGTTTGGAATAAGAAAGCTTTAGATAAAATTAATTCCGATGAATAGTTTCAATTCTGAGGTCTCAAGAGTCTTCAAGGAGGTCTATAGCACTTCATCCCTGCTGAAAGCCATACTGAGTAGAAAGATTTACTTTATATTTGACACGATATTACAATGATAGCTGCGATTATTACTCAGCTCTAATTAGTGCTTTTGTGGACTATAGAGATAAAGCCTATATCGGTGACTGTGCCTGAATAGTAGGACGCTGAAAATGTGTCGCCACATGAAGCGCGTTAAGAGTGCAGTGGGAGCAAGGTGTTTTTAAGGCGTAAGCGTTAAATGGCTATGTTTGTTGCAGGAATGCAACAAACAGTCCTGCAACCAAAACTTTGTTGCAGGAATGCGTCGAAGTAAGGGGCGATAGGAAGATATGAATGACTGTAGGCAGTAGATGGTGAACAATGTCCCCAGGGTGAATATTTGGAGCATGTGGAGTCATTAGTTAATTAGGGCCAGTTGAGTCAATCGATCGTCGAAATAGGCAATGATGGTGAAGTCCATAGTGATCATGTGATACCTCACGCCCAGTCACGTGGCACTACCTTACTTTCTTCATAATGACCTAGTTATGTCAGAGTCATACTGTGACGTCATTGTGTGATGTCACAAAATCGGAATTGGGCTTGTTGCGACTTATTTTAGCCAAAAAATGATAAGTGTGCCTGTTTCTACATGAATAAGCCGAATAAACGAGCTAAAGTGATATCAGTGTGAAAATGTCTTTTAATCAACGCAAGAAAAAAGTTCCGAGATCACTGTAGAACAGACAGTGGAGAAATGCAAAAGCCTGAGCGTTGCTGCTAAACACGCTACATCGCGCGTCCCCTGTCGGACACAACCAGTGTTCCGTTTTGCGCACCAAAGTTTCACCAGCATTCTATATCTGTTTTACTGGAAAGCAAAGGCATCCTATATCTGTCAGTCGCGGAATCTCATTCACATATCTCTAGGGAAGATCTCGCCGACCAAAGATTTTCGTCATGAACCATGAAAGGCTTTGGTCTTAAATATACTAGAACATGCAGAGCTTGCTGCGCAATGTCGTTAATGATGCAGCTGCTGTCATAATTTCCGCAGTATGAAATATTCACTAAATATGTGGGAATTACAATGTACAGCAGCATCCCTCAGGCTTAAATATTCCTCCAGTGCAGATTCACTAGTGCTCTCGGAAAGGATTTTAGAATGTTAGAGCACAATAGAAAGCTGGTTTAGTCAAGGTCATGCAAAGCATATTGCGAGTGACCGCAGTAAAAGACGTCGCTGCTCGGCTGTGACAACGGCGCAGTAGTCTAATAAAATGGTCAGCAATGCTTACCTAGTTTAACCACTGCGGAATCGCAATCCACTTGTGTAACTCGAATATTTAGGGGAATCCCCACAGGCGAGTAACCTCTCTTATTACTTGTGTAAATAATGTATATTATTTGATATGCATTGGACTGAGCATTGGGCAAAGAAAAATGAACAAAACTGTTCACTGCAGGTTCTAGCTCTGTAGCAAATGTATCACGCGAGCTGATTTAAAAAAAGCTACACGTTACGCTGCTTTATCTGGGGCTGGATGTGATATTTTCTCTGCAAAGGCACTGAAGATTAAAGATTTCAGAAAGACAAAACGCCAGACAAAGTCGTTCTGTGTCGCCACATTATTACGCTATGAAGATCGCTATGCTACGAAGATTACGCTATGCTAACAGGCAGTGTAGGCACGCTTCCCAGGAGACCTTCCTCTTTAGCAGGTTACCTTAAAGGCTTAATGGAGTTTCTTGTGAGAAAATCTTGCATGCATTCTGGAGACTTAAGTGGAAGAGCACTTAAATAGCACTGATGAGTAGGACTACCGCTTTCATGACCGGCGGTGTCGTCTCATATCATTACACTGTGTCAATTTAGCACCTGAACCTTCTTCGTAGCTAAAGCAGTCATAAATAATAACGCGAAATAATAAACAATCAAGAACTCAAGTCAGGATGGAACGTTTTATGCCAAAAGATTTTAGCAATATTCACTTACACGTGAATAAAAAATTGGAATAATGGGAACTTTGTGTGTACCGTGCTACGGTTTGAACACGGAAGTAGGAAACGCACAGCATACACAGCGTCTTGCTGGCGTGGCACTTCATTCTTCAAATGATGACACTAATATTTCACAACAAAATCTACAATGCAGCGTAACAGTGCAAGCAATAACCTTATAAATATGCAACGTTTGCTGTAAATGAAACTTTCAGAGATGAGGGTATCACTAACAGTAAAGGGTAAAGAGAGCAAGAGACGCATTTGCTGTCAAGATTAAAAAATCCTTCACTCTGACTCCATTTTATTCGCATGTATTCGGGTGGTTTAAAAGACTAGTTATAATTGTTACAGGAATGCGGCGTTTATATTTCTTGTCGAGAATCTGTGCGCGCCACCAGAAAAGGTGTGGTTCACTAGTTTAGTATTCAGCTTTTGGATTTTGGTCTACCTTCCACCTAAACCAAAGCAGACCTCGCAACTACCGACATCCGCTCCCCGAAAGTCTCAGAACACCACCCCCTTGCCTCTTCAACATGTATCCACACATCATCATAATCGAATTTTCATAATTTTCATAATAACTTCTCTCCCATGATCACGTTTACTACCCCAAAAAAGGCTGTTACACGATATGTGGTACTCGTGCCTTGTACCATTGTACCGCATGAGTAGTCAGAAAATGTTACCCCTACCATTTTTCGTTCCATAGTCCTCTATGTTGTCCTCAACTTAAGTAGAACTCTCTTGGTTAGCCTCCACGTTTCAGCCCCATGGGTGAGTACAGGTAAGATGCAACTGTTATATACTTTCCTCTTGAGCGATACCGGTAAGCTGCTATTCATAATCTGCAAGTGCTTGCCAAATGCGCTCCATCCCAATTTTATCCTTTTTGTTATTTCCTTTCACACTGAAAACAGGCCTAGTCCTGTTTTCAGTGTGTTCTGTCCTTATTTCTTGTGCTGCTCCTCTGCGTGTTTAAGTTTATATCCATTTCATTGCTTTCTAGGGCCAAAGTATTGCAGTGCTGTGAAAATATTTTTGAAGCTGAAGCTAGGACTCAAAAATGTGCCTGCACCGTCAGTGTCAGTGGGCGCCGGAAATAGCGTCAACTCGGACCTCTACTTTCAAAGGGCACGGCGGCACCACCGAGATGCACCTCTAGAACCCGTTTTTGTGTATCCCGCAGATTTGGCTTGGAGTGCTGCTGAACATAATCGCCGGACCTGCCAGCCCCATCACGCTGCATATCGTGGATGACCATCAACGTGTTCAACCTGGGATAACCGCTGTTTCCAGCTGGGCGGCTACGCGCTCCGTGGGAAGTGTGCATGATCCGTGGACAACGCCCTGAAACTGCTCCCCTATATATTGCCTTTCGAGATGTGGCACGGCCATAGGGCACGGCGGCACCACCGAGATTTACCGCTACAACCCATTTCTGTGTAACCCGCAGTTAAGAAAACGTTACGGAAAATTCATTCGCTCTAGCGATCCCTTCTTAATTGTGCTGACATGCCCGCACCGCTGTTCTCAGTTGTTTGAAGTTGCTGTGTTCCTAAGAAAATTACTGTTACTTTCTGGAGATGTTGAACTAAACCCTGTCCCGAATTAACACAGATTGCAAAACAGTTGAAAGATATTGCAACCGACATCAAAGAAATTAAAGAAAAGCGATTGACTAATATAGAGAAGAAAATAGATGCCATATCGGCCTTAGAAGCCAAGGTGGATTCCTGCAATGATCAGATTAATTCTCTGAAAAACCTGGTTCAAATCCTAGAGAAAAGGATTGATGAACTAGAAGATCGTGACAGGCTATTCAACTTGATTGCTTTTGGCCTACCGCAGGATCATGACGAAACGAGAGAAACGCTGGAAAGCGCTATCTGTGAAAACATAATTAAAAGAACTCTTGGGTACAACAAAGTTGCCATAGAGCGAATTCACCGTTTGGGAAACCCAGAAACAGACAAAGTTAGGCCAGTTATTTTTAAGTTATTGGATTCATGGCAGAACCCTGAAATAATAAAGAAAGGATTCAAACTTAAAAATAGCTCGTTCTCTGTTAGTGAAGACATCTGCCGAAAAACCAGAGCTATAAGAAAAAAGCAATGGGATAGTGCGAAGCCAACCGTGATCACGGTGACAAAGTTTCGATGGCCACTACTAAGTTGTACATTAACATCAGAGCGTACATCAGGAACGATGAACTGAACGGTAAAGTACCGTTTGTAAATAACGAGGAAAAGAAGTCTCGTCCCAGGACGCGCCAACAAGCGCAGGCAAAAGCAAGTCACTCTTAATCTCAAGATTCCTATCAGCGCCGTCTTACAAGCTTCAAAGTTCACTAAATAAGTTTACTCGATACAGTAAACCAATTTTAGTGCAAGAAAAACAGCTGAGAATATGTACCTTAAAGCTTGAAGTGTTGTCAATAAAACCGATAAACCTGAAATCCTATTGCTTGAATACGATCCTCGCATATCTAATATAACTGAGACCTGGCTGCATAAAGATATTAGCAATGATGCGATTTTTCGACCCTCCTACAAAGTGTTCAGAAAAGACAGGCCCTCAAGAGGTGGTGGCGTCACCGTCATAGTCAAAAAAACGAATAAAAGCCACCTTAGTTGAAGATGTTCCTGATCTTGAGTGCCTGTGCTTGGGACTGCCATGCTGGGATAATGAATTTATGGTGTACGCTCTCTACAAGCCCCCTCAAGTCACCAGTGACTAGCCGGTTATGTTACAGACGCATATGTTAAAATACAAGAAATGTAAAGTAATATTGATGGGCGATCTGAATCTTCCAAGTATTGACTGGGAGAGCCTGGAACAATGCAGAGGGTCCAATAAGCATGTGAATGCAGTTTACAATATCATGCTCATACACGACTTAGCTCAGATTGTTCGCCAGCCTACCCAAGTATCGCGCACCTCTAGGTAAATTTTAGACTTGGCATTTATACCTCGCGCATTTTATGATTGCACTGTATCGGTTGAGCAAGGGCTTTCTGATCACAGTCACGTGAGCATTTCAATACCCATTCGTAAACACAGCGCGCCAAAACAGCAGCAAATGCGGACATACAAAGACTGCCCACGCACTGATGACGCCCACACAATACATAACTTAGAAACATCTCTTATCCACTTTGATGGAAAGGATGCCTGCGTCCTGTGGAATGAGTTTAAAGAAATATATCGTTATTGTCTGGACACATTTGGGCTCACAAAAAGAAAACAGAATAATAAAGGCACTCCCTGGATGATCGACCGATTATACATCTAAAACAAAAAATAAAGCGACTAGAGAAGAAACTTCTGCAATCTAACTATATCCTTGAACTTAAAAATGCCCTCGAAAAAGCGGTACACAGATCTAAACATTTCTACTTCAAAACAACTCTGCCAAACTTCTTAAAAACTGACCTGACCAAATTTTGGGGATACATCAGCGACATAAAACAACCAGTATCTGAAGTAGTAGTTGATGATAAAATTATCAGTGATTAAAGGGTTATCGCTCACTGTTTCAACAAATATTTCCGCAGCGGGTTTTCTGTCTAGTAGCCACTCACGCTGAGCCCCGCTTGCGCGCATCCGTCTGAGGTGAACTTCCTAACTTATACCGATGTATATTCTATGCTTTTGAACTTAAAAACTAAAACCTCCGCTGGAGCGGACGATATACCAAACATCTTCCTTCGGAGATATGCTGAACCACTTGCCGAGTTTCTCGTCATTATTTTTCGCACGTCTCTACTGACAGGGAAAGTACCGGGGGACTGGAAGACAGCACGAGTAATACCCATTTTTAAGCCAAGCGACCGCCTGGTATTAAAAAACTATCGTCCCATTTCTTTACTTTCATTGTATAGCAAACTTATGGAACATGTTATTGCCACTCGAATTCTTGACTTTTTAGAACATGATTTTATACTAGCTAACTGCCAGCACGTCGTTCGGAAAAGATATTTTACTGTGACGCCACTTATGTCTGTTGTTCAGTCTTTTGCTTCCGTCCCGGACCACAAGGGCCAAATTGACGCAATATTTTTAGACTTTAGCAAAGCTTTTGATGTAGTTGCCCATATAGGCTAATAATCAAATTACAATGAATTGGTCTCCCACAGAACTTTATTTCATGGATATGCGTCACTAATCGACAGCAGTACGTTGCTCTTGGGGGGCATCAGTCGGGCTTTCTTCCAGTCACGTCCGGTGTGCCCCAGGGAAGCGTCTTGGGGCCATTACTCTTTTTGTTATATATTAATGGCATTGTAGATGAAATGTCCACTAGTGTTCACATCCAGCTCTATGCCGATGATTGCACATTATTTCGGGAAATCTCTAATACTCAACATCAAAATGACCTGAATACTACCCTTGGCACTATTGTAAACTGGTGCACACGTTGGGGCATGGCGCTAAATCAGGAGAACACTGTTTCTATCCGCATAACGCATAAAAAGTATCCCATAAAGTATGCTATTAACTTGGGTCTGCTGAGCTGATGGAATTAACTGCTGTGAAATACCTAGGCGTGCCAATTACAAGTGACCAATCCTGTAATACACATATTGACAATATTGTAGAGCCGCAATTAGGAAACTGTTTCCTCAGGCATAAACTCCGAAATCCCCCATCTGATGTAAAACTTCTCGGCTATCTTCCTTTAATCAGGCCTAAGCTTGAATATGCGTGCATAGTTTGTGAACCGAAAACTACATCAAATATAAAAAAAGCTTGAAAAAGTGCAATGAAAAGCTGTGACATTCGTGTTCCCTAAATTTTTGAAATCAGATCCCCCTTCGGAATTAATGCAAATTCACAATGTACCACACCTCCAAGATCGGAAATAGAACTTTCTTTAGAGTTTCTTCCCTTCTTACTAACCAATAAACTAGGACTTGACCCGTCACAATATTTTATTCAACCAGCCAGAAACACTCGATACTACCATACAGATTTATTTTCTCCTTATTTTGCTCGAACTAACTTCTATAAGTTTCTTTTTTCCTCGCACCATTGTTGAGAGGAACTGTTTGCCCAGGCCACCTTCATGAACTAGCTGCACTCTAAGAACAGAAGGAGTACTAGAACTCCATTTGGAGGAGTTTTCGCTTGTCCCATATACGACTCCTTTTTCCAGAGTAAAAGAACTCTCTCTAGCCATAGAGTAATCGGACTCCACTGATGGAGTACTGCGCTACTCCTGTGAATAGAGTAAAGGTACTCCTCCGAAAGGAGTAAAACTACACACTGTAGTAGCGTCCTACAACTCTTCCAGGAGGAGTTCAAGGACAGGAGTGCCTGTACTCCTTCAAAGAGAGTTTTATTTTACTCCTTCTGATGGAATTTCATGGCCTATTTTACACATCCTACCATTTTTTAAACCAGTTCCAGCCATATGTTTTGTAGGACTCACTTTGGCCATACCTTCCTCTGCAAAACGGTGCACAGTATTTCCACTACACACTGTTCAATGGTGAATGTACAAATTTTTTCCACACTTCTTGCACCATACACACAACAGTCTGTGATGTGAAATCGGTGCTTCAATAAATAGGGAAGCAAAAGCACGCTGATGACAGCTTTTATTTTCTCACAATTGCTGTGCATGCCAGCAATACATTTGGGATGTGCTCTGTGAGGTCTAGGCCCATCAGTGTTTTCGACACCACAGTCTACTTGGCATTAGATGCCCAGAACACTGCTACAAGCCAAGTGATCCTGTGAGCAAAGTTTTAAGTGATCCTGCCGCTCGACCACATCGCAGCTTGCCGAGCCGAGTGAAGCCGCTCAAGATATCCTTGCATTTTCCAGGTGCCTGCATATAGAATAAAAACAATGCAAGGGAGGTTAAAGCAAACCATTATAAGCAACTAAACATACTCCTAATCTCAAGTTTTCATTTTAACCTACAGCTAATGCAACAAAACAAAACTTGGTGTGAAGGCCTGGGGTCGCCACCTAGGTATGCCCTAGCAGTGGCACATCATGACCAAGTGTAGATTTTTCATTACAAATCATTAAACAAAGCTAGTGATCTAGAAATCCACATACCTCGTTTATTCTGACTGCCAATTTGCTATACTTCAAGTGGGAATACCACTATGCTAGTCCCTCAGAGGCTAAACACAAGCCTCGCCGGCACTGGACCGTTTGTTGCTCGAGAATTGGCTTTGGATGTAGAACACATGCAGCTGTACTGGCGAACCTCCACTCCCTCTGGAGTTTACTGTGGCCGCTTCTGCAGAGTGCACCCATCTACAACTAAAAACAGCGCTGCAGAATCTGAATTGGAGTAATGCAAAAGCACGGAATCTGCTGTTGGTTGATTCTGTTTGCTTAATTCACTTATTGTTTACCCATTTTCTTTGGTACTTTCAAATTGTGCACCAATCCCTTCCTATGCCCTTCATCAGCTAGACTTCCGGTTGGTAGTGTGATGTCACAGCCTCTAGCTCACATTATCCACTTCTTGTTTATTCATTTTAGTCTTTGGTACTTTCAAATTGCGCAATCCCTTCCTATGCCCTTTTTCAGCTCTATTTCCAGTTGCGTGGCGTCACACCTTTGACGCCACTCTAATTGACTGCCTTAACTACTTGTCTTTGGTACTTTGAAATTGCATGCTAATCCCTTCATATGCTCTTTTTTAGCTCGACTTCAGGTTGTGTAATGTCACATACTCACCTTAATTCACTGGATTAATTATTTTAGTATTTGATACATTCAAATATGGCACCAAGCCATTAGCTAATGAGACCATTTCTGCCTTTACTGTTTCATTTTTTGCCTCTAATTAATTACCTAATTACCTTAATGGCCTAATTCTTTGCACACATTACATCACCCTCTATCGATTAACACCACTCATTAACCTCTACGACTTCTCAATCACTCACAACTGCTACGGACACGATTTTGCATGTTTTGCCTCTAATTACCTAATTACCTTATTGGCCTAATTATTATTTCGGACACAACACTACGTCACCCTCTATCAATTGGACTCATTAACCTCTACCACTTCTCAATTACTCACAACTGCTGCAGAGAACTTTTACATTTTTTGCCTGTAATTAATTACCTAACTAGCTTACTGGCCTATTTTTCGGCAGCAACATTAAGTCAGCCTCTATCGATTGACACCACTCATTAACCTCTCACGTTTCTTGATTACTCGCAACTGCTGCGGAAACGATTTTGCGGGTGCGGTCTACGGACAGAAATCTGTGAACATAGCGAAGTAACGCTTTCGTGTTAATAACTTGAATGAATCCTTGAGTTTAGTTATATTTAGAATCCAGGAGAAGAAGGCTTTTGTGTCAAATATCAAGAAGGTCATAAAGGCACGTTCAGTGTGATGACTGCTCCTGAACCAGGCTAGCTTCAGCGATATAGTGAATAAAATCATGAAGCAGATATTGCAGTTTCTTGTTTTTCATGCCTTCCATGACCTATACTGATTTCTGACACAGCCATTGCTATGGCATTGAAAATGAAACAGATGATCGGAGAGATTGTATTATTTAGCAGCCATAAACAAATACTATGTGGTAATCCATGTATAGTCATGCACACTGTTACAGACAACACGCAAAAATATCGGGGGTCCTTTAAACTCTACCTTAAGTGTATGATGGAGCACATTGGGGCTTCCGTGTGGATTCTCATTCATGTACAGACACTTCACTACAGGGTAATTGAGTAACCCCACAATTTATTCTATTATATTGTGCATACTCATTAACGCAGTTGTAAGCCATCACATTATGTTAGACCACATAAAGATATAGAGACCTGCTTTAACCAAGAGATCTGAACCTGCCTGAGTCACCTGGGGATGCCTGGTTGACTGGATCCAAAGAACCTTGGATCCAGACAAAGACATGCTACCCCTAGGTCACTCGGGCACATTTAATGGCTTGGTTAAAGCCAGAATTCCTATCTGCCAACTTAAGGTCTATTCACACTTGCGACTACCAGTCGCGCGACAAGAGGAGAGGAGCTCGCCACTACCGATGTTCACACTTGCGACAGTCGCCTTCTCGTTCTGTTCTCGTTCCGAACGAGTTGGGAGTAGGAGAGCTGCTGGGCGATGACAGTGAACGTCGGTAGCTGCCGCCTGCCAGACACTTCAGCTTTTTCAGGCGAGCCGGTACGAATGCCGCGCTCTCGTGTTTCCAGGAAAACACCGACGACGAATAGACAATGTCAATCACCGTGGTGTCAATATAAAATGTTGCACCTGCGTGAAAAACCCATTTCTCAAAAGTTCATGGTATTTACCAGATAGTCCAAATATCTTTCCAATCTCCTCCCAGGCCATATCCTATCTCCCTGCCTTTGAATTCCGGGTGCCGTTTGTTGAAAAGGTAGGGGTATTCTTTAATTGCATTGAGAAGGTGCTCGATCAAGTACTCCGGGACCTCGCTGATTGGTGAAATGGTTTGCGACTAGTAGTCGCGGCGACTGAAAATTCGAGCAGTGCCCGATCGGCCCGCGGCAGTCGCTTTTCGACCGATGCGACCATTTGCGACTGTCGCTTTTCGACCAAAACGGTCGCGCGACCGCTGCTAGTCGCAAGTGTGAACGGGCCTTTAGCCGTGTCATGTAGACTCGTGACATGCACAACCACTGAGCAGTGTCCAGCCATGTCACTAGCCAAGCACCACCTGCTAGAGATATGCCCATGATTTTTGCTCAAAATGCCTATATCAGACTATATCCAGAATAAAGCCATGAATGCTGTGGCATTATGGTGTCTATACAATTTTAAGTTAATACTGCCACTCAGGCAAGACTATGTCAATGTAAATTTTGAAGTGACGCTGCTTTTGTAGTAATGAAATCTATCAAATGACAAATTACATAGAGAAGCTAGCAGGCAGCGAAACTAGAGAAAGCATAAGCAACGTTTTCAATTTTTATTCATATTTGTCTTGTTTGTACCTACTGGCAGCCAGACATGGCAGGATTATTTTATGCTCGCTGCAGCCCTCCAACTAGCAGACAATGGAGAGGTGATATAGAAGTGAGAAATTTATGCACTATTTTTAAACTGACTAGAAGGACAGGAGTATCATGCGACATTTCTTTTATCCGAGGGCATCATAGGCGCTCTTAGCTGATCCATGGTGCCCACCTATGGTATCTTTTTCTTTGTCAGCTGTCGCTGCTTATATACGTATAGTATGCATGCGGCACTCTTTCCCACCAGGCAACTTACAATTGCAGATTTCTATTTCATAATGAACTCACTGAACTCGGATTCTCTATATATCTTTCATCTGTCAAGTGCATAGCCTCAGCTTATTTTATGGTATCATTTAATGACCTTCTCGAGTGTGACATCAGATCATAGCCCTCAGTACATGCTCAGGCATGCGCATTCATGCAAGCATGTCGTCAGTGTGTGAAGCACAATCTGGGTGTATGGTATTTTATTTTTGAATGCAGTGGAAATGAGGACATGCTCTGGTAATAGCTCAGATATATTTGAGATGTACCACATGCATGCACTATCATGTTTCACTTTAGCCATCAAAAAGCAATGTTTCTCAAATGGGAGTCACGATTTTAGAAGTCCAAAAACATATGTTAAAAAAAAATTGAAAGGTCATGCAATAGCTTTGACCCAGCTAGACACAGCTTTAAATGGCTAAAAGGGCACAGGTTTAAAGCTGATTTTAGTTTCTCAAAGATCAACATAAAAGGAGTGCGGAAACAGGGAGCATGAGAGAGAGAGCATCAATGGGATTTGTCGATGCCGCATCGGTGATGCTCGAACTTTGGCTCCATTGCTGGATGGGAATGCAGTGTAGTCTTAGGAATCTATCAGGGGAAAAGAGGGCACTATGTGGTAGAGCTGACACGACAGTGTGTCTTGCATGCCGTCATCCATGCATAATGTCGATAAGAATGTTTTTAATATGCTAGCGCCTCTACCATAAATAAAAGTTAAGCTGCACACCGCAGGTTTGAATTCTTTATGCAATTGGGGCTGGTACAAAAGCAGCCAATGGTGTGTGCTGTGCCGTCACTGTGGAGAAACCGCTAGCATGACCAACGTGACAGTCCTTGCATGTTGGTGTCCATGCATGATGCATGACGGGGAAGATTGGGAACGAATAAAGTGATAGATAGTGCATGCATTGGTCATTTCTCAAATATTTGAGTGTTTTCCAAAACACGTCCTTTTTCCACTTTGCAGAAAAATGAAATGAAGATGTGAAAAATGAGTGCACTCATGATACTGATGTACATGTACGAATTAATGTGCCTTCCTGACTAAGCACGGGGAGCTGCAATCCGCGCTAATGCCCGAGAAAGCCCTCAAATAGCAAGCTATGTAAAATAAACCGAGTATGGACTTGAGATGAAACGCATTTTACAAATCAATCGGCTTAATGCGCATAGTACGACGCAAACATCTGCACTTTTAAATGGTGAGAAGAGATATGTTGCCCCACATACACAAAATAAGTAAACAATGGCAATGGAAAGACACACATGATGTCCATCACGAGTGGCAGAAGTAAGCACTATCCTTGAGATTGCACGATATGTCGTGTTCAATGAAGTACCGTACATGCTCACCACTTCCATATCACCTCTGTTGTCTGCTAGCTACCCAAGCGCAGCCCGCACTAAATCGTCCTTGTGAAAGTCTGGCATCCAGCAGCATATCGTCGAGAAAAAATGAACGCATTCTGGAGCAACCAAAAGTAGCCCCCCTCCCCCCTACACACAGAAAAATGCAAGAGCTGGCTCCACGCTCGGGCGCCCCGTAGGCTAATGAGATAACTTAAGTGCAGTCAAAAGGCAGCACGTATGCAGAAACTAAAATAAAAACGAAGAGTAAGTGTGACAAATGTCTCAAACGTAATTTATATTCATTATTTTACCTGTTTTTGCTGTGCTTTTGGTCATTTATTTTTAATGTGACAGTATTGAAGGCCCCATTCTCCCCAAAATCTTGCATTATTGTTGACAATGTCGTGAGCAAATAGTCATAAGCAGGGTTCTAGCATTTGGTAATAAGCAGGTGATATTTTTGTGGGTCAGGCATTGAGTTTTGGTGTTAGTTTGTGTGGCATCATGAGGCCGCATGAGATGCCGAATTGCTAGGAGCTCCTTGTGATTGAAGAGTGAGATGGCAATCAAGCCCCTTCGAGTCGCACTTTTATACAATTGTTAAAGCAAGTATATATATGTCAGGTTGTCTTTCAGATAATGTGGTAGCTTATCACTGTATGCTAATAAATGTTTGAAATAAATGGATCAGTGACGAAGCAACTAGCAGCATACCCTTAAAGGCAGACTTTAGGTATCCCTGCAGGTTTTAAAGTTAGGTTTAATTTATTTTTCCGAGATTTTTAACACCTGCTTTCCTTCCGGACTTGGTTTCCATTTGTAGCACCGCGTCGATTTAAGGTGGTCTCTGTTCCTGCAAGGGTGGAAAATTGAGCTAGCTGGTAGTTCATCTCTGGGAAAAAAAACAGCACTCTCTTGAGACAAGGACAAAGCGCTGTGTTGTCATCTCTTTCTTTTTCAATGTCTTAGGAGTGCGGTTTCTTTTTTTCCCAAGCCCTCTATTCTTACTGAGTTTTTCATTCCACCCCAGATGCATTACCTACAGCAATGAAGAAGATGAATTTGTTTACGCATTATCGCCTACTGTTGTTTTTATTTTTTTAACCTAATTTAACAGCTGCCACATGTGTGTGTATTCGATATGTCAGACTAAAGAGAAAATCCTCGACAGCTTGGTACCAGTGAGTACTTATGGAACTTGTTGGTACTGGTTTCACTACTTTTTTCTAGCTCTGAAGTAGAGCCCACCTATATTGGCCTCAGCTATAACAAATGCTTATTGTGAACGAGGGTGGAGCTACTGTCAAAATATGTGTTTATAGCCTTGAGTTTGAGACAAAAAGAACTACTGAGGTCACCCTGCTTTGTTATAACGAACAACAATGCACCATAAAGTCACCCTACTGTCAAAACATGCATGAAGATCAGAGTACATCCTAACTCCCATTATCATCCTCAAAGAAAGTGTCGAGCAATGAAAAAACAGTGCAAGAAACTATAAATCAGAAGCACTAGTAAAGTTAACCACTGCCCGAGCACATGCTTACAGGCTACAAGGTCGATCAGTTGGACCGTCAGTGTGCCGGCTAGGCAAAACTTCTGAAGTGTGAGCAGGGTCAGGGTAGCAGCAGTTTCACTAATGCTATTCTACACTGGCAGTGATCAACCACTAACAGGGCTCTGAGAAGTTTGAATACGAGCCACGAAGTATGCTTTGTTAGCCGAACTGGTCACATGACAATGTGTCACCTGCCCAACTGGATCTGCACCTTCTCAATTACTGCAGCGTGCAGATAGCACACAGAGCAAATAATCTGCACCTCTCCTTTGTAGGTAGAGCAGTGCACACTCATCAATTGAAACTAGACAGCAGCCGATGGCGTTATGCTAAAGAGCCACTTCCTACCAGGCTTGTTGGTATGTGCAGATCTGCTTGTGCAGAAAGGTTGCTTCAAAAGTAGAGCAACGGCGACTGGGTATCAGTTTATTTAAAGCTCGATGTGCAGCTAGAATGCTTTAAACAAAAACTATGCATACAATTGATGTTCTGCATGCACATGTGCTTGGGTAGCCTTTAACTGTTGAGGGTTGATGACAAAAACACCGACCCACCTAACCACCAGCTGTCGTGAACACCTCAACTGCTTTATTATTGCATTCCTAAAGCGGCACACCCACAACCGATGACTGCATCAGGCGCCTGAATGCTTGGATATCTGACTATATTTGTATTTAACAGTAAACAAAAAGACAATGTGAAGGTGTATGTATCTATAGATAGCTCTGTTGCTGACTTTCAGTGGTCAGTTTAAAGAATGTGTAAAGGCCAGCACTTTTCCACGTGCGTATGTCCATAAAATTTAGTGAGGGTTACATTTTTCATTCAGAACTGATACTGGTGTCTTTCTAATGCACCGTTAATGTGTGGTAAAAACTGCAGATTCAGTTCTTACAAAATTAATGCAGTCATGTCATTTATTTCCCAGCAGATGGCTGCGGTTTCACCCCCAGAGCACATATATGGCAATTTTGCAGTGATCTTAACTGAAGGTGTAAGGAAATAGCATCATGAAAAGGCAAGGAATTAGCTGAAAGAGCATAAACAAGACCACTGTAAAGGCAAATTGCTTTACGTTGCTAGTGGGGACGCAATAAGTATGCTTATTACGGTTGCCTGTGCATAGTGTCACTTTCCCTAATAGCCTGAAACAACAGACGGATGCATTGCTACAGACAGACAACAGATATCTTTCAGCAGGGTGGCAAGAAGGGAGAGGTAGACTGCAGACCATCTTAGCATAATGCAGTCTAGCACTTTGCCAGTTGTAAATAATACTGAGAAAGGGCAACCCTTTTATGCAATACATTTTCTCAAAAAGCCTAAACGACCTGATCATCCATACCACGGAAATATAGTGTGCCTTTTACACTCAACTAAGGGCTACATTTATGTATGAGCCACTCCTTGTAAATTTGGAACCTGTTATTTGGAAGGAAATGGAATCTGCATAGTACAGTGGCCCTGCATACACCCCAAGGTACTGCCCCTGCCTGTTGCCATCATTATCATCGTCTAGCTCTGTGGCATATAAAGAACAATTCAGACACATCTGTACTTTGCGCATGGCAGCAGTCAACCACGTAATGACACCATGAGGTTAGCTTGGAGTGTCACTTTAGCCTGTCTGTTTGCGTATTTTCAAATCTTTGCATGTGATGTCCCCAGATGCTGTTATTGTTCAAAGGTTCAAATATATGGGTATTTGAGATGCAGAGCCTGTAATTGATTACTTCATATACCAGGGAGATGAGGAGCCAGGTTTTAGTACTGCAGACAACAATAGCAAGAAACAAGAATAAGAGCTGGGGCGGCCCTTACCCCATCGGTAACATGCCGATGGGAATCTCAAGAAGACATCGGACCCGCCACATGCCCGAAGTGTTCCACACCAGCTGCAGAAGTGGATGTTCGCCACCTGCTGTGCACTTGTGCAGGGACCATCAAGGACAGATTCAGCAGGAAGTAGGACTAACTGCAACAAGGCAAGAGGACTTCTCCAAATGGCTCACCGACAACGATAAGAGCAAGAGCTTTCTTCGGTTACTTATGGAAAACAATTTAGATGGGTTTTTATAATATGCCTTATGGCGAGCTTGCGGAATAAAAAAATCCTAAATGTGCAACTAGCCAGATATAGCATCATACTGTATTGCACAGCTGATTCCACCGAATATATTTGCAAAACTGACTGATAATTGCTACTTTCATGCAAGATCCACACACTGCCAAAATAATGAAAAAAAAAGAAATTATATCTAGCAGAGTGTAAAAGTTTTAGGACTGCCACCACTTCCTTTTTTTGCATGATGCTTGCCATACCAAATTCAGTAAGCACCCTGACCCTGACAAGCTAACGTCTAAGCTCTCTGGAGTGCTTATGTTCTTTTGACCGAGTCATTGGTTGTGGATAAGCCACTGTAGCAACGCAATAATATAGTAATCGAGGTATTCACAACAGCTGGTGGTAGGTAGGCTGGCATTCTTGTCATCGATCCTGAATAGTCAAAGATACTGCGGCAATGCTACCAAGCACATGTGCATGCAGAACATACATTATACATGTAATATTTGTGTAATGCACTCCACCAGCCCAACAACCTTTAAGAAAGGTGATATCGGATCGCTGTTGCTTGGACCACAAAGCAACCTTTCCGCTCAATTACGTCTGCACAGACTAATAACACACTGCTCTACCTACACTCTGCAGTAGTGGAGAAGGCAGAGATCCAACTAAGAAGGTGATGCATTGCAATGTGACCAGTTAGACCAACACAGCATACTTCGTGACAAGTATTCAAACTAATTAAAACCCTGTCAGTGGTTCATTTCCTGGCAGTGTAGAGAAGCTGCTGCTACCCTAATTCTGCTAACACATCAGCCCTTACACACATACACACTGAGCGGCTGACCTCGTAGCCTGTGGGCATGTGGTCAGGCGGCAGTTAACTTCACTAGCAATGCCTACCGCCTTATTGTTTCTGCATACTAGACACTTTCTCTGAGAGTGATAACGGAAGGTAGGATATGCTCTAATGTTCATGCATGTTTTGACAGCGGGATGACTTTATGGTGCATTGTTGTTCAATATAACAAAGCAGGGCAACCTCGGTCGTTCTTTTTATCTAAAACACAGGGCTATAGACATAAGAAAAAAAATATAATACCACAACATTAAGTGATTAAGGCATAAACAAAGAGGCATGTCCTTCTTCATTACTGTAGGTCATGCATCTGAGGTAAAATGAAAAAGCTCAGTAAGAACAGAGAGCTTCAGAAAAAATAACAGCGCATTTTTGAGACATAAACAAAAAATGACAACACAGCACTTTGTCGAGTGTGCAATCATTTTTTCCTTTCCCAATATGAACCAGCAACTAGCCCGTTCTTCCACCCTTGCGAGAAATGAGACTACCTTAAATTCACACAATTATAAATGAAAACCAAATCCGGAAGGAAAACAGGTGCTAAAAACAGCCCTCGGATAAATAAATTAAAATTAAGACCTGGAGGGATACTTAAAGTCTGCCTTTAAGGGTATAATGTGGTAGTTTGACTGTCTCCAGTCTGCATTTCTACAAGGTGACCCTCCTTTTCGTACCTGCATACTGCTATTCGCTTCGTCACTGATCCATTTATCTCAAACATTCATTAGCATACAGTGATAAGCTATCACATTATCTGAAAGACAACCTGACATAGATATATATGTACCTGCTTAAGCAACATTGCACAAAAGTGCGACTCGGAAGGGCCCATCTCACCCTTCAATCGTAAGGAGCTCCAGGCAATTCGGCATCTCATGCGGCCTCATGATGCCACACAAACTAACACCAAAAATCAATGCCTGACCCACAAAAATGTCACCTGCTTATTACCAAATGCTAGAACCCTGATCATGACTTTTTTGCTCACGACGTTGCCAACAACAATGCAAGATTTTGGGGAAACGGGGCCTTCAATACTGTCACATTAAAAATAAATGACCAAAAACACAGCTAACACAGGTAAAATAATGAACATAAATTACGTTTAAGAGACATTTGTCATGCTTACTCTTTTTTATCGTTAGTTTCCGCATACGTGCCACCTTGTCACTGGGCTTAAGTTATTAGCCTAAGGGGCGCCCGAGTGTGGAGCCAGCTCTTACATTTTTCTGTGTGTATGGGGGGGGGGGGGGGGTCATTTTTTCTCTGATGATATGCCACTGAATGCCACTATCTACAAGGATGATTTATACTGCTGTCACACGGGCACAGCTGAACTCCTTTTAACTCCCTTCAACCAAGGTAGTCTTTATCTCAATGGAGATACGCGCCGTGTCACACGGCAGTCCTTTAGGAAAGGAAGCTTAAGGAAGTTCCTAGCGTAAGGAGTTCCGATCATCTCCCTCGAGCAGGTAAAGGGAGTACTCTGGTTCCCTGTGAGCTTCAGCGCAGGTGTTAAAAAAACGCATATGCATTAATTTTGAGTTTATAACAAATTTTAGTACTGCAGCACAACGCAAAGCATGGAAAAAAGTAAATGTGCAAATACCCAAGCATGCACGCAAGAATTTCGCAAACACATTGTGGCCAGTAGAACAGACAAACCCGATATGCTAGTAAAAGTAACATCGCATTCCTTTCATATGAATGAAAATACATTTATATTTTAAAGTCAATTCAAACTGTTGGAAAGAAAGCAGCTAAAAATTATTTTACATGTTTTTAACTTGATTTTTTATATGCATACACAAAACGAACAGCGCCTAATGGGACCCCGACGGCGTCTCGGAGAAGCTGGTTCTTAGCCGTGTGACACGGCGGCAACTCCTTTAGGGCTGAACTCCCTCCATGGTCCTTTATGGAAAAGAAGTTCGAGGGAGTTGGGACTTGCTCGTGTGACAGAAGTATTAGTGTGGGTTGCGCTTGGGCAGCTAGCAGACAACAGAGGTTATATGGAAGTGGTGAGCATGTGCGGTACTTCAGTGAACAAGACATTTCGTACAATCTCAAGGATAGTGCTTATTTCTGCCAGTCGTGGTGGACATCTTGTGTGTCTTTCCATTGCCATTGCTTACTTATTTTGTGTATGTGGGGCAACATATCTCTTCTCACCATTTACAAGTGCAGATGTTTGCATCATACTATGCTCATTAAATCGATTTATTTGCAAAATACGTTTCATCTCTCAAGTCCGTACTCAGCTTATTTTACTTGACTTGCTGTTTGAGGACCTTCTCGAGCATTGCCGTGGGTTGCAGCTCCCAGTACGTACTCGAGAAGGCACATTAATAAGTGCATGTACCGTCTTTGCCAAGAGAAACCAGGCTGCATGTTTTGCTTCTTGCTTGCATTCTGAAGCTAACATGGATCCCCTGAGGATCATAACTTTTTGGCAAGTGAAGACAGGAGGTCTCATTTATGTTGCACCAATTTACAGCATCAGAAATTTTATGAATTCTCTGCTAACCGGCTGAGAAGCGGAACACGCAGCCTGGTTACTTCTGGCAAAGACAGTACATCAGTATCATGAGTGCATTAATTTTTCACGTCTTCATTTCATTTTTCTGCACAGTGAAAAAAGGATGTGTTTTCGGAAGCACTCAGAAATATTTGAGAAATGCCAAATGCATGCACTATCTACCACTGTCACCCGTTAATAATTAAGGGGTATTATTAACGATGCGCCCTTAACGGTGCGCACACTCCCAGACACCCTTTGAGTGAGTGGGGGTAGCTGTTCCGGTCGCAAAGGAGGTGCCCTCGACTTACGTGGCAAGCTCAGCCGGAATTCAACTACCTTGTAGTGACAGAAGGGGGTGGTCGTTTGGTGCCCAGCGGTCGCCGGTTCAAACCAGAGTAAGGATCGGAGTCAGAAGTAACAAACAAACACAATTTATGCACAGCAAGAGACGATACAAAGGAATACACAAGATCACTTGAAATACAACAGACGAGAAGTTCTCAGAATAACAAACGCTAAGCAGGCAATTACACAGGCATTCAATAACATAGAGGCTTTACAACAGATCAAACACGAGAGAGTTACATAAACAAACACCAAATTGTTCACCGGGCACTGTTGCAGTCCGACGCCTCAAGAGTCACGATGTGGTAGCCATAGGAGACGAGCGCCGCTCCCTTGAAAGTCCGTGGGCTTGCCAGCAGCGGGTGATGCCCGGGAGTCCAGCCGATCACGTCGCAAAGCTCTGACGAACTGACTGACTGACTGACTGACTGACTGACTCATCAAACGGCGCGGTCTCTTTAAATAGGACGCGCCGCGTCTGTTTGTTAGCACGCGTCAAAGTTAGCGCGCACACACACATAGCTTCGCTGGTTATAGCTCCCTCTTCTCCTCCCGTCGAGCCGCGCGTCGTCATTGGCCAGGTTCCATAGAAGATTCTCGATTTTTCTGGCGCATTCCATACCGATGAACCACCGTCCTCCCCGGGCAAGGGGAAAGAGGGTGACGGCCACGCGTACAAAGCTACGCGCTCTCCCGCGCGGGGAAGGGGGCTTTTCTCTACATGCTTTCCACGCGACGCCGCGCGGGCCTCGCGCCGTGCCGACTTGATGAATATATGCGCCGATTTCGTGACAACCACCTTATTTTTTCCCAATCTTCCCCGTGTAAGCCATCATGCATGGAAAACAACATGCAAGGCCGTACTTCCACGCCGGTCATGCTAGCAGTTGTTCCCCACAGTGAAGGCACAGCACACACCATTGGCTGCTTTTGTACCAGCCCCAATTGCATAATGAATTCAAATCAGAGGTGTGCTGCTAAAGTTTTATTAAAGTAGAGGCGCTTTCATATTAAAAACATTCTTATCACTGCGGACATGAGACTATGCACGGTGGAGCGTCGTCTGAAATGCTGGCTGCAATATCAAAGGACACTTATTTTTTTCTTTGCAGGGAGGGGGGGGAGGGAGTTGATTGACTCAGTGGCCGACCCTCAGACAAAAGCGCTTGATGAAGATGCTACTGCACAAAAGCAATATAAAATAAGGCATGTTTTCTTCAGCATAAGGGACGGTCAGTCAGCTTATCAGCTTTAGCTTATCGACGCATGATTTTTCGCATTACACTGGCGACGACGCCAGCACGACCAGCACCTATCACCGTAGTGTGAGGTTTTCGGCCCCGCGACACCGACGGAACTGATCAATGGAAGGTCGTCAAGAGGTACTGCTTTGTTTAAAAGTTTTGTCTGCTCCTTTAATGTTGCAAGGTATGCTCTCGCCTCAAGGTAATGCTTGCTTACTCTTAGTTTTTGGACCGAAAGAGCAACGGCAATACCTCAGCAATCAGGAACATAATGCTAACCCCTCCCCACTTTCGTGGCGCGGGTACACGGCGGGAAAAAACGGACAAGTACCTTTTTATAAGCGTGAGTGCTTGTTGCTAAAACAAGCTAAATCTCATAGCGTAAGAATAATATGCTTCTGATTGTTTGCTGAATTATACAGCATGAGCCCGTCCATTTCAGCCTCCTCGGCAATCTCTAGACGAAGCCCAAAACAAGTCCGAGGATCACTAAAGTCGCATATTATAGTAAAGGCTTTTCAAAGAAAAGAGAATATGCGCATAAAATATTTTTGCTGAAAAAAAAAAAAATCTGTGACCACCATCTAAGCATGAGTGCAAAAGTGCAGCCTACATAGACTACATCGCGAATAGCAGACGACATGGGAATGATATCTCATGACGTCAGCGGCCAATGGTTGCCAGACCAGAAAGCCAATTTCAATAATAATAAAAATTATTTTTAAAACTATCTGCTGCACCGAATGAGCTCAAATTTCGAGGATTTATAATTTAACGTGTGAGGAGTGAAATGCAATAACTAGTTTATGCTCAGTTGTTAGCTGTCGTGACCACCTTAATGAATCAAGTGAAACGTGATAGTGCATGCATACGTTACATCTTAAAATATTTCTGAGCAATTACCAAGGTATGTCCTTTCCACTGCGCTACAAAAGTAAATACCGAACACTCGGACCGTGTGTCGCATGCTGACGATATACTTGCATGAATGCGCATGCCTGAGTGCACAGGGAATTGAGGTCTGCTCTCACGCTCGAGAAGGTTCTCGAACAATGCTGTAAAATAAGTTGATGCTAGAACATGACAGATCAAATATAATTTGCAAATCCGAACTCAGTAGGCTCAATATGGAACGAACATCTAATCTTGTAAATTATGTGATGGGAGACAATGTCACACACATACAAAATATGCATGCGGCGACAGTTAAAGATGTAATAAATGAGCACTGCAGACCAGCTGAAATGAGCACCTGCCTGCACATTATTAAAGACACCCTAAAAACAAAAGATAATTTCACCCGAAGCTCTGCGGTCCTAGTCAATAAAAACAGCCACAGACATTCCTCACCTCCATATCACCTCTCCGTTGTTTGCTAGTTGGATGCGAGCAGCCAACATAAAATCATCCTGGCAAGTCTAGCAGCCAGCAGGTAGCCCGGAACTGTCCACCTGGAGAAAGACTAACGCCAGAGCAACCCTAGTAAACAAATGGCTGGGCTGTACTCAGGCGACCTGCGGACAGTGGATAATCTAAGAGGCCCACTGATATACACAATTACAGTCAAGGAAAGAATACATATCATCAAATATAAAGCAAAGTCAACTAGTGTATTACAAAAAAAAAAACAGCTTTGAAGAACTGTGATTGAGTCCCCTTGAGTACAATTACATGTTTGGGAACAGAACAGATACAGTGACTTATAAACAAGAATCGCTGATTCTCATGTGCTGCCAAGCAGAAGCACACCTGCTGGAAGGGCACAAGATCAACCAGTTCACTAATTATTGCCATTACTTAACACAAGACAATGACAACAAAATTATTAAACCAAGCATTGGCTGAAGGAAGTGCTTGAGAACTCTACACTCAATCAGTGTCACATGCTGCATGGCAGCAATAGCAATAAATCAGTTGACAAAATAAGGTAGTGATCCATTTTATGCAATTACCTACACAGATCATTCTCTTAAGATTAAATAAGGAGTGCAACAATTAACACATACATAGCATGGAAGGTAATAGTAGGCCTGTAGTAACTGCACTTAGCCACAAAGTGATTGGTCAAGAGGTTGTACATGGGTCGAATAGCATGCCCACATCTGCTATACTGTTCTTTAAGGATGTTACTCCACATTAGCACACTTCAGATGAACAGGCAGCATGAGTAGACAAACGGCCTTGCTCATATTTTATGTTCTGAAGACTGTCCTATACAGCAAACAATTGAAGAAATGCAATTTAAACACTGGCCAAACACACCCATTTATGGATCGTTCATTTCTCACTTTCTGATGTGAACGCTTTTTTAATCTGTAAAATGGACAGTTATCAACATGCATTGCTTAGAGCTTCAGCATGGCTACGGACCTATAAGGCTGCCGCGATACCTCAAACGAAAAGATTCTGAATTAGAGGGACATCACTGGACAGCGCACTACAGAAAAGCAACTGGAGTGGCTGAGGCTTCAGAGGGCATAATCATACATACTTACCGAGATGAAGACCAAATCAAAGATGCTTCCCACTATCTCACCAAAAAGAATTTACAAATTGTTGCCTCTGTTAGTGACAACCTGTTCGTAACAGGGGGTGAGATAAGGGCTGCCCTGAGCCTTAATGTGTCAGATAAATTTATTAGGCAAAGGCGTGACAAAGCAGGATTCAGATAGGATGGCTACACAAAAGCCCTAACTTTAAGGCAGTACTGGGTGGGCCTGTACTGGGTGGGCCTAGAAACAAAAAGAGTGCTGCCTAGTTGCTAAAAAGTAAATGATTATACTTTTGTCTTTTGACCTGTGGCTTGCTTTCTTATATACCATGTTTGTTTTGCTGCCAAGGCTGTAACTTTCATTAAATACTGCTATTTTAAGGTATGATCCCCTTTATGTCAATGGCCTCAGGCCAATCACTCAAAAATCCTTAAACATGTGAAGGGGGGGGGGGGGGTTACCACAGACAGCCTCTCACCTCTTCCCTGCATTGATGGTCAGCTGAGCTCCCAAGCACATTTTGTAATCATTGCCACCAGCTCCTTTCTCACCTGCTAAAAGGACCTTGCAAGGATAGAAAAAGTTGTCGAGCTAATGGTGTTGATTCATGATTGACAGTGCTTAATTAACCACACGGACAGAGTAAACACATAAAAGACGAACACAGGCTCTGAACTTTAACCTTATTCTGGTACCACCGATACTCTGCTTATATACCCATAAAGGCACCGACTAGTGGTGATTTTCGACACTTGTGACAAATAAAAACAAAAAGAAGTACCGTAAGAGCAAACCCGAACAAGGGGAGAACAAAATAGGCAAATCATTTTTTAAGCCGCCAAAACGTGGAACAACGAACTAATAACAGAAAAAAAAATGCAATTGTAACAGAAAATGGGTAACAGACGTAAGCTAACAATTAACACAGCAAAACGCATGAGATGAAGTACACTAAAACTGAAAGAAAAAGTGCATGACAAGAAAGATGAAGCCAACAATTGACCGCTAAATGCAGAAGATGAGCACTAAATAGCTAAAACAAAGCAAATGAAGGAAATGCTCATGAGCAACAAGGGTGAAGTCTACAATTACATTGCGAAAGGATGAAGATGAGGTGCATAAAACGAAACAATAAAGATAAAAGGTCAAGAAATGAATTCAACAAATGTTATAAAGCGAAAACCAGGCTAGATTAGAGAAGTCCATAAAGAAAGGCAATCTTTTTTTCCAAGAGTGGAATGGAGGGGGTGCTAACACAATCATCCTTGAGCCTCAAAATCTTGGCAGCTTTAACTATTTCATGTGTCAGCTTATAACGATGTGTTTTTAACACAGTTTTTTTTTTTTGAAGATTGGGTGGCATGGCTTCTTTAAGTCGGTTCCTGCAGTGGACGGGCAGATTCCTGGGGGATATACCTGATAAGTCATTTTAATGCTCCATTAGCCTTCATCGGCCAGTTGGTCCATGTATAGCTTACGGTAAGTGAAAGGCTTAGAGTGAGCGCCTTCCGCACGTGCTGCTAAGGGTTTTCTGTGCTTCTTAGTGCGGCCTCTTTTTTATTTATTTTTTTTTTTGCTTTTCTTTTTCATTAACGATTCACCAAAGCTGCAATAGTTGCTCGAGGGCAGAAAACAACGTCAACTCCTGCTTTCTTTTCACTCGTCGTAAAGTTGTGGGAAATTTGGTGCATGTAAAGAATCCCTGGAACATTATCGTGTTGCCTATGTGCTTCAGCACTTTTTCTGAGACAGTGGAAAGGACTTGTAACGGTTACCCTAATTGCGTGAGCCTGCATACCTTTTTCGAGAAGCTTTCTTGTAATTTGTGCTCGCATGACTTGTTCAGGGCATTGACAAGGGCAGACTGGATGATATTTCTTCTAACCAGCTTTGAACGAGCGGAGTCATATTATAGGAAAGGCTAGTTGCCCCTTGGTTCAAATGCCCAGCTCACGTGACTGGGTGTGAAGATGCTTAGTTCCAAGAAACACATGGAATCATTGTCTGGCATTTCTTGCTTTAATTCAAGGGGAGCCAGGGTACTCTTAAAGACACTCAAAACTTCAGGTACTTCATGAAAAAAGGTTTATACGTCACGGTCTAAATTAACTAAAAAGTCGTCCCCAAAGCAGAAAATTTTTTGAATTCGTGAGTTTTCAAAGTGATTCCCGAGACTACTGTCATGCATAACTAAGAACAGATCACTGAGCAAGGGAGTAAGTAATACATGATATGATGCAGATCCCGTGCTTTTAGATAAGGTATGAATCATTCCTTTCTGCAAATGTTTATTTTAGATACACAGAAAACAATTCTAAGAGACGATCTCCAGAGACACCACACTCACTCTGGGAGGATATGGTTCCATGTCTGTCAATGGCTTTGCGAACGCATTTCATGAGGTCCATCTTGAGGTATAGAATAAAACAAGCCTTTTGCATTTATAGAAAAGGCATGATAGGCTTTGTTTCTTTTCCCGTTCAAAAACCTAATGACTACATCTGCATTCTTTACCAGAAAGAGATCATCAATAAAAAGCAATTTCAGGTTGCCATGCAAATACATAGTGACGTCTTTCTGCCAGATATACCTCTCGTGCCCTCTGTGCGTTATTGTTTCGGAGGATACCTGGCAGAAAGACGTCTCTATGTATTTGCAAGGCAACCAGAAATTGCTTTCTATCGATGATACCTTTCTGGTAAAGAATGTAGATGAAATCATTAGGTCTTTGAACTGGAATAGAAAGAAAGCCTACCGTGTTTTTCTACAGATGTTAAAATTATTTTATTCTATACCTCAAGATGGGGGACCTCATGAAATGCGTTCGTGAAGCTATCGACAAACCTGGAGCAGTATCCTTCCAGAATGAGTGTGGTGTCTCTGTAGATGGTTTCTTGGTTATGCTTTCTGTGTACCTAAAATCAACATTTCTAGAATGGAATGGTTTACACTTTATCCAAAGTCACAGGATCTGCATTGGATCATGTATTGCCCCGTTATCAGTGATCTGTTCTTAGCTATGCATGACAAAGGTCTCAGGAACATTTTCAAACACTAACAAGTTAAAAATATTTTCTGCTTTGTGGATGATTTCTTAGTTCTTTTCGACTGTGAGAAGGAAGCCTTTTTTTTCATGAAGTACCTGAAATTTTTAGTGTCCTTAAGAGTGCCCTGGCTCCCCTTAAATTTATGCACGAAATGCCGGACAATGATTCCATGCACATCCTGGAACTAAGAATCTTCTTTACACCCAGTTATGTGTGCCGGGCATTTGGACCAAGGGGAAACAATCCAGCTCCGCTCGTTCCAAAGCTGGTCAAAAGAAATATCATCCAGTTTGCCCTTGTCAACGCCTTGAACAAGTCATGCGAGCACAAATTGCAAGAAAGCTTCTTGAAAAAGGTGTGCAGGCTCACGCAATCAGGGTGCCCATTACAAGTCCTCTCCACTGTCGCAGGAAAAGTGCTGAAAAACACCATGTGCAAAAACACAACCACTGGCTGAAGTGCACAGGCCACGCAAAAAGGTTGCAGTGATTCGTTGCATGCACCAAATTTCCCACAACCTTACGATGAGTGAAAAGAAAGCAGGAGTTGACGTTCTTTTCTCACTGACTCAAAGAAGCCATGCCACCCAATCTTTGAAAAAAAAGCGTTAAAAACACATTGGTAAAGCTGACACATGAAATAGTCGAAGCTGCCAAGATTTTGAGGCTCAAGGACGATTGTGTTAGCACCCCGTCCATTTCACTTTTGGAAAAAGAGATTGCCTTTCTTTATGGACTTCTCTAATCTAGCCTGGTTTTCGCTTTGTTACATTTGTTGAATTCATTTCTTGACATTTTATCTTTCTTGTTTGGTTTTATGCACCTCATCTTCATTCTTTCGCTATGTTAATTGTTGACTTCACCCTTGTTGATCATGCGCGTTTCGTTCATTTGCTTTGGTTTAGCCAATTGTCGGCTTCATTGTCGCTGTTCATGACGCTTTTTTTTCAGTTTTAGTGCACTTCATCTCATGCATTTTGCTGTGCTAATTGTTACCTTTACCTCTGGTACCCATTTTCTGCTCTCCTTCCACATTTGTATTTTTTTTGTACTTATTAGTCCACTTTCCATGTGTTGGCGGCTTAAAAGATAACTTGCCTATCTCGTTCTCTCCTCGTTCGGGTTTTCCCTTTCGGTACTTTTTTTGGTTTTTATTTGTCACATTAGTTTTTGTTGCCACAAGTGTCAAAAATCGCCACTTGTCTGTGCCTTTATGGGTATATAAGCAGAATATTAGTGGTTACAGAATAAAATTGAAGTTCAGCACCTGTGTTCGTCATTTATGTGTTCTTTACTCTGGCCGTGTGGTTAAGAGCTTACAAGAATGGGCATTTTCTGCCGCAGCATTCTTTCCCTATCCTCACGGCGCACATTGTGAAAGTGCACCTTGAAAAGCTTTGCAGCCCATCACACTAGCTTGGCTTCCTAAGGTCGCTGATATGAAAGTCACTGAAAACATTTCAGGCATTAAAAGCCAATTTGCAAAAAAGGGTCCTGCACACTGCAAATTCTGATGAGTTATGGAAGGCCATCAAAAGTGCGTGGAAAGAGCTGAAGCCGATGCAACACTGTCGTGCCAGTGCTCTATGACTCCTTGCCATGCCAAGTCTGCTGTCATAGAGCTCGGTGATGACTTCCTCCGCTACTCAACTTCCTGTGTGCACTCAACATTGGTCCCCACCCTCATTTTCTTTTTTGTGTGTGTGTGTGTTTCAACAAGCACGCAGCAGGTCACTGAAATGTTTCCAGAATTTTTTTTTAGATCTAGGACATTTTGCATTATTTTGCACAGCAACAAAGAATATTCTTTATGACTCGACAATTAATTCGTGAGCCATTCTTAGCAGCTTCTCTTTCTTATGAGCATGACCTAAATAGCAACTTTACTTTTTTGAGGTTTCAAAGTGGCTTTATAACAGCATGTCCATGCTGCAGCTATAAAAAAGTATGCATACTGTTTGTAAGTGACTTTTCTGCAGAAGGAAAAAAGTATGCCAGGAAGTGAAAAATGAACAATTCATTTTCTTCGGATTAACTCACGATTACTTCCTTGATTGGCTGCTACACACGACACTAATCTTCAGAACATAAAGTGCAAGCAAACACATTCGCATACTCAAGCTGCTTGCCCATCTGAAGTGCTCTAATATGCAATGAAGTCCTCAGACAGAACAGCCTAGGAGACCATGGCAACAGCTGACCGCACTTTGTGGGCATGTGCTTAGCCTAAGGCCGCGGTTCCTCCACTTGTACAGCATAGGTAGGCAAATAAAGCATTTATCACCATTAATCATGGTAGTGCCTTTTGAGAATCATGTGACGGAAGAACACACTTACGAGCTTAATGCTGTTCACGGGACGCCTTTAGCAACCAAGCAAGCATCCACCCTGAGCAAGCAGCTGTCTTCCAGGAGAACATTTTCAAAAACAGTGTACACCTGGAAGTGCAAGGAACAAAACTGTAATGCCTCACTCAACCGGACGTAAACGTGACTGCCGATGCATATTTGTGATGATAAAAAATGGAAGTTATTAAAGTATGTATACACAAGAACACATACTTCTGTGTCTACGGAAGAAAATTAGCGGTTACAGCACTGCCAAAACAAATAGCGCCTACGCGCCTCCCATGTTCGAACAAGCGACAATGCCACTGCTCCCAGTACAAGAAAATAGCGCTTGGTAAAACTGAGGCTTCAAAATATGTGCTAATGAACAGAAGTCTACACGCTTTTGCGCGTATTTTAAACTTGCAGTTGCGGAAAAAAAATAGAAGCGAACCTTACCTGAATTACTCCATTATTGTCCGGAGACCGTTGATGCCGTTGGCGAGCGAGCATTGAAAGCAAGTTGCAGGTCATACATATCCTGTGTGCGCGCTGCAAATGGTGAACACTTCGAAGGCTTGAGGCTTGCGATGCATTTCATAATGATATAACAGGGTAGTTTAAGAGGTCAAGCCGGCAGTAATAAAGGATTGCTAAGCGAAATACGATGTAACTGACAGGCCGCAAGAACAAACAACGCACAGCTAACGCAGCGCTTGAACTGAACAAGGAGAGCAACAGTTGCGCAACGCAAAAAAAAAAGAGGGAGCATGAGTTTGATAACTATCAAGTATTTGTGAATGCATATATTATTTTCAAATAATAAAGTTCATTTGTGAAGTTAGATGGTCGTAGGTTATTCATTTCTTCAGGTAAATTTGGTTTGAGCAGTTGACAGTTTCGTAGTTGAAAACAGTAGCAGACGACACGCCTGGAAGCCTTTACCCTTGATAGCTGATTACTACTATTTAATGCGGTATCACGCAGACAGGAGGAAAAAATGAAAAAGAAGCCTGCTTCAATGTCCAATACGGACACTTGTGCTGCCCGAGCAACAATCGAAACATGTGTGGCACGGAAAGTTATAATTTCTTTATCGCAGGAGTAAAACAACCTTTAACGCTATCTAAATCTGCAGGAGTAGAATGTTCACTTTACTCATTTTTTCTTGGAAGATTGAAAGGCCATTTCACTCTTCCTCGCATATAGCAGGAATAAAGTGAGATCTGCAGGAGTAATTAGGCTGTTTGACTCTTGAAATAAGAGTTCCAGTTCTTAGAGTGTGCTGGCGTTCGGGCCTTTTGGATTTTTGTTAACAACAAGGCTTATTGACTGCAGGTTCCTCGCTTTTTGTATATATGCATGTTTATATATGTGTGTATGTGTATATGTATATGCATATGTATATAATGCGTATATATGTGTGTATATGTATATATGTGTCTATATATATATTTTTCCCTTTCTTTTGCCTTATGCCTCTAAGTTACATGTAAGTGTCTTGGTTTTATTACATTACAAACTCTATGTTGTAACTGCGTTTATGCTGTATATTGCTTCATTTTGTATAACTTTATCTGCTTGTTTCTTTGCTATGTATAGTACCCTACCTGCTTGTACCTAGCAACGGTCCGCAGCATGCCTGCTAAATTACCAACAAATATGAGAGGGTGATTTTAGCCTGTCATGATATTTTAATTCATGTTTTCCCTATGTCAGGGTTAGTAGCTGCCAACTCGGGTCGCTCTTTTCATATGGCAGAGTGAGATCTGAATCAGCCTACCAGATACACCGGCATTCACTTTACCCCTAGAACACGCAGCCACATCCATACTGCTTAGTTAAATTGGGACATCAAATGTGGGCGGGTAACGTATGATCTTCGTTATACACTTAAAGGCTGTGCTTAAGTGTCCCCAATAATGTAACACCCTACATTGACAGGGCGTTATAGGGGAATAATGTAGCAGGCAAAAGCTTCCGCTTCTATCCAGGCTTAACCATAGCTAAATCATAGCAAATGTTTTATTCGTCTAAGCGGGTGATATCAAAATGACGCACACATCCACAGGGTAAGTATCTCGACCAATCGTTCTTGTTTTTTTGTGCTGTTACTAAGATTGGCTAAGCTGTTTCGTGAGGTTACATCCACGTGGCATTGAGCGGTTAATTCATACTGTTCTACATAATGGCTATAACGCGCAAGTCTTCCCCACAGATTTCTCAAGTTTCGATGCAAGGAGAAAGAGCGATGGAGCTTACCACTGACAAAAGAGTTGCCACCACCTATAGTAATCGTTACTCTAAACGATGACGAGAGCGTATTTGATACGGTCAATTTCGAAACAATGTACTGAGTTGAGTAGCCGAGTATCATTAACTAGAGAGCCACCGGGAATTTTACTTTGAAAAGCTTAAGCCAGCTTTAGGGAATGTAAATATTCGCCATTTGACACGGTTACCCCAAGATGGCGCCAGAAGAGAAGGGTTAAACCCATCGCTTTTGTAATCAAGCACGCCGCTCAACCGAAAATGAATCCGTAGGCCACTGTTAAATCGCCATTTGTCGCGATGTCTTTGAAAAGGGCGTCATGAGTTCATCTGAAGCTTGAGCGCCCCAGGCACAAGCAACATAAAATATGTTACATCGTTTTTGAAAATAATTGAAAGGTTATGTAACCTTATCATAGCAAAGGGAATGATGAACGAGTTCTTCGAATGCTTTGCGGAAATGTGTGTCTAAGAGGTAAGAATGATGAAAAAAAAACAAAATTCAAACTCGATTAACACAAGTAGGCCCAAAACACGTCCGTGCTTTTGCAGTATATTCAGCCTAGCAGATACCCCTCTGTCATTTCTTGTTGTTATTTTATGGGGTTTCTTAAAATTCAAAGCAAATGACAACGCGTGTGGTACACGGTTGAAAAGATTCGATCGGTTCCTTATACTTGTACCGCTGCTTTAAAAAAAATACATTGCGCCTTGGAGCAGCCACCAAAACGTGCATCATTATAATTAGGTACATGGATCACTGCCTTGTCGTGGCGGAGGGGCTTGCGAAACTCGATGAAGTCGTGAGCTCTGAGGGCCACCCAAGATAGACAGGTCACGGCAGAGAGTTCTGACAAAATGTGATTCACTGGAGAAGGTAATGGCAACCCAGTCCAGTATTTCCTGCCAAGAAAACCCTATGGCCAGTCACAATACCATTAAGGATATGGCGCCGGAAGATGAGCCCCCCAGGTTAGAAGGCGTCCCACATGTTATTGGGGATGAACAAAGGGCGATTCCTAGTAGCTCCAGGACGAATGAAGCGGCTGGGCTAAAGCCAATTGAACGCTTAGTTGTGGATAGGTGGGGAAGCGACCGGAAAGTCCGATGTTGCAAGGAGATGTATCACATAGCAACATGGAATGTAAGATCTATGACGCAAGGTAAACTGGATATCGTCAAGCGAGAAATGGACAGATTGAACATTGATATCTTGGGTATCGGCGAGCTCAAGTGGACCGGTGTGGGAGAGTTTAACTCAGGCAACCATTATGTCTTTTATTGTGGGCACGAATCTAAGAGAAGGAATGGGGTCGCTCTCATAGTAAACAGAAGAATGGGCAAAGCAGTGCTACGGTACAACCCCAAAAACGACCGAATGATTTCACTTCGGATCCAAGGTCACCCTTTCAACATAACAGTTATCCAAGTCTATGCACCGACCACTACTGCTGAAGAAGCTGACGTTGAGAGATTTTATGCGGACCTAAAATGCATTTTAGACCACACCCCATCATCAGACGTCGTTTTTCTCATAGGAGACTGGAATGCTAAGGTAGGGAGTGAAGAAATATCCGGAATTACAGGCAAGTTCGGTCTTGGTGAGCCAAATGAAGCTGGGCAGAGGCTAGTAGAGTTTTGTTAAGAAAACAACCTGACCATAGCGAATACCCATTTTCAACAGCACAAGAGGCGCCTGTACACATGGACTTCACCGGACGGTCTGTACAGGAATCAGATCGATTATATTATTTGCCGGCAGAGATGGAAAAGCGCTATACAAGCAGTAAAAACAAGGCCTGGGGCTGATTGTGGCACCGATCATCAGCTTCTTGTTGCCAAGATTAAGGTTCGATTGAGAAAAACGTAGAAAACTAGAAGGACTTTCAGGTATAATCTGGATCAGGTTCCATTAGAATATGCTGTGGAAGTGAGGAATCGATTTCAAGAATTAGATCTAGAAGACAAAGAGCCCGAAGAGATGTGGACTGATGTTCGTGATATAATACAAGAAGTTGCTACTAAGGTAGCTCCAAAGCAAAAGAAATGCAAGAAAGCAAACTGGTTATCTGAAGAGGCTTTGCAAATAGCTGAGGAAAGGAGGATGGCAAAAGTTATGGGGGAAAGAAAAAGATACAAGGTTCTCAATGCGGATTTTCAGAAAATAGCAAGGAGAGATAAGAATGCTTTCCTGAACATACAGTGCCAAGCAGTTGAGGACGACAGCCAATTAAGGAACACAAGAGCTCTGTATAAGACAATCAAAGATATCAAAGGAAGCTTCTGTGCTAAGATGGGCGTAATAAAGGACAAACGAGGCAAGGACCTCACTGAAGCCGCAGAGATAAAGAAGAGGTGGCAGGAATACACAGAAGAACTGTACAAGAAGGACCCGAATGTACAAACCCAACATAAGACGGTTGTGATCACTGATCTCGAGCCGGGCATCCTGAAGAGTGAAGTTGAATGGGCCTTAGCTAGCCTTGCTAAGAGCAAAGCTAGCGGAATTGATAGCATTCCAGCTGAGTTGCTTCAAAACCTCAACCATGACGCTGTTAACATTCTGCATACATTATGTCAGAAGATTTGGACAACCCTGCAGTGGCCACAGGATTGGAGAAGGTCAGTTTACATCCCCATTCCAAAGAAAGGCAGTGCCAAAGATTGTTCCAACTACCGCAAGATCGCGCTTATTTCGCATGCTAGCAAGGTGATGTTGAAAATCCTCCAAGGTAGGCTGCAGTAGTATGTGGATCGGGAGCTTCCGGACGTGCAAGCTGGGTTTCACAAGGGCAGAGGGACTAGAGACCAAGTTGCCAACCTTCGCTGGATCATGGCAAACGCAAGAGAGTTCCGGAAACCCATCTACTTCTGCTTTATTGATCATGCGAAAGCGTTTGACTGTGTAGATCACAGCAGATTGTCGCAAGCTCTCCAAGAGATGGGAGTTCCAATTCACCTCATCTGTCTCCTCAGGAACCTGTATGAAGGGCAAGAGGCAACAATCAGAACTGGGCATGGTCTTACTGATTGGTTTCCGATTGAGAAAGGAGTGAGGCAAGGCTGCATACTGTTGCCCTGTCTATTTAACATATATGCACAGTGCATCATGAGGAAGGCCAGTCTGGACGAGTCGTCAGATGGAGTGAAGATTGCTGGAAAACGTATCAACAACCTTAGATATGCGGATGATACCACTTTAATGGCAGAAAGTGAAGCGGAACTCAAGAGACTTCTGATGCGCGTACAAGAAGAGAGTGAGAAGTTTGGGCTTAAACTGAACATTAAAAAGACAAAGATCATGGCGTCTTGCCCTATCAAGTCCTGGAGCATCAAGGGACAAGAAGTGGAAGCTGTGACAGATTTTCTCTTCTTGGGCTCCAAGATTACCTCGCAAGGAGACTGCAGCCATGAAATTAGGAGGCGCCTGCTTCTGGGAAAGAGAGCAATGGTTAGCCTTGACCACCTAGTAAAGAGCAGAGACATTAGTCTGCCAACCAAGATCCGTATAACTCGTGCTATGGTCTTTCCAGTAGTGATGTATGGATGCGAGAGTTGGATTGTGAAAAAGGCTGACTTCCGAAGAATTGACGCGTTTGAATTGTGATGCTGGCTAAGACTCTTGAGAGTTCCTTGGACTGCCAGAAGATCAAGTCAGTCAATATTGTCGACCATAAACCCTGACTGCTCATTGGAGGGTCAAATTCTAATTTAAAGCTCAGCTACTTTGGTCATCTGATGAGAAGAGAGGAGTCGCTGGAGAAAGATTTGATGTTGGGGAAGGTTGAGGGTCCCCGGACAAGGGGTAGGCAGCGAACGCGATGGTTAGATGGCATCCTCGAGGCACTGCAGATGAAGTTATGTGATGTTAGAAAGATAGTGAGAGACCGGAAAGCGTGGCGTGACATGGTCAATAGGGTCACGAAGAGTCGGACACGACTGAACGACTGAACTGAACTGAACTGAGTTGTTTAATTAAGTGGACTGTAAACGTATTTTGAAAATTGTGTAACGTTAAACAAAGCGTTCGTGTCTGCAACCGGTAATTGCAGCCGTCATTTTTGTAGCGAAATCTAAACTACTCTAGGCTTGCACGCCATTGGCGTGGCAGCATGGCAGAAGCTGCGAACTTCGGTCTCTCGTTTTACTAGGGACGGTTATGCCAGAATCAGCCTTCCAAGACCCTCGTATTCACGTCACCCCTATAGGCCACTAAGACATGTTCATACGGATTGGTTAAATCGGGAATATATATGTAGGCTGGTAGCCTAAGCTATCGCGTCATACCCTTAAGGCGAAGCGTAAGTGTCGCCATATTTAGATGCAATCAACGCCTTCACACAACCACTGAAAACATCGGTGAAATTTGATACAGAAGGCTGGTTATGTTTAATGCAACGCTCGATCGCCCTCCGCCAAAGCGTTTGCTCCACACTCGGTTCAGCAGCATTGAACAATTGTAATTTTTTTCCCTTTGGTTCAACTTCACCGAACCAGCTTGGATACGGCCACCATTATTTTTGTAAACAGCAGTTTTATTGTATTGTCATTATTTTGATTGTTTCAAATCCTTGACAGACGCAGTTCATATAAATTTTTTTCACACAGCTCTGATTCGACATCGAATTCAGGAAGTGACTGCCGCTTTTCAATGCAGTCGAAAAGTCAGGCTCTCTTGTGGTTTACGGTGTTACTGCACTACGCGTCTGTGATAAATTGAGAGGTTTTCAGACAATAAACATAGCATAGCTCAACCAATCGTCTTTTACAAATTTTAAACGTCTTTGTCTCGAGTTCGACGACTCTAACTGAAGATATGACAATATCAGTGTAAGGTGATATTGTCTGCATTGGTTGATATTGTGATATTGTGATATTGACTAAGGAGAAAATTTGTCTGCATGAAGATTTGGGCGGTTGTTAGTATTGCTTGAAAAACTGACATGAGGTCGTCTAAGGAGATTTCAAGTTCAACATTTAAAGTTAAGTGAGGACAAGAAAATTTATCTTGGGTTGAGGTGAGGTTTAATGCCCGCATCTTGTTGTGGGTGTTGTTTTCTACTTTCTAACCGACTATTTCAACAAGTACATTTTTCTTTCACGCAGATGTTCGAGAGGAAAGAACAACTCTCTTTGCTTTAGTATTTCTTGATATTTTTTGTTATCTGTGTTAGGCAACGACATTCCTGCACGTATCTCTGCGAGTGGTGCAAACGACACTACAGCTTGCATTCAAAAAGTAATAAAAAAATTATCCTAGCAACTGATCAGTAAGCGCTATGTTAAAACCATGGACTGAATGTGAAGGTTGGTGAAGACGTAATTGACCCCTGTTGTGTGCAATACAAGGAACGATGAAAATGACAATCTCATCTTTTTATCATTTCTTTAACCAATATCATAAATCCCTTTCCTTGTGGAAGACGTCAAGAAGTGTATAATTTCTAGAAATCACAGCTAAATAAGAATATATTTTCTTTTCTAGTAATGATGGGCTGAGAGGTAAAGTTACTTGCAACCAATGCATATCAAATAAATGAGTGTTTGTAAAGACGTAGAATAACGTTACAGATTATTAGCGCTGCATTAAAATTTCAGTATTTTGTTTTATCAAATTGCTAAGAAACAAGCACCGGATGGACTATTATCTATATTGTGATTAGTTGTGCTTTACGCCCTGCATAAACAAAGATACTTTCAGAGGCATTCAGATTTTAGTAAGTGGCCTCTATAGACATGCCATGAAATAAACTTTCCATTATCCAGGCAGTGAATCAAGGAATTAAAAAATTAAACACACTACATTGTTGCTCTTGGCTCTGGTTACCGACCATTACTACCTTGTACAGCTACGTATTGCAACTTTTAACATCCTTTTGCAGTTTTCCTAGGTTTGAAGAACAAATAGAATGCTTCTACATCGAAGCTTTATATTCTGTGAAAAAGCACTGTCATTTTTAACAGTAAACAAAATAGATATATTTTACAGATATAAAGCTACGCAATACATTTTCGGAAACACAGCTCAATTCAGCAAAATTGCAAAACTAGGACTGAAAGTCAGGGATAAGTTGCAAAATTATGTGCATTTTACTTTTAATGAAATGCAGAACATTTAGCAGTCGTTTAGACTGGTTCAGTGCCAGTCTGCTCAGGAAAAAATAATTGAGGAGATAAGAGACTGAATAGACCATTGCAAAAACGGCTAAAGAGAAAAGAGAAGGGAGTAAAATAGGCCTATTGCGGTGTACTGATGCGTACTGCTTTTACATAAATTGATGTGAACTCTAAAATCCCACAAATGGGCTAGTAGTGTTTGGTTTCGTTTTGTCTGAGTCCCAAGGTGACTCAGGCCATGGAGACGCCATAGTGGACGGATCTGGAAATTTGGAGCACTTGGGATTCTTTAATGTGCGCCGACATCGCACAGCACACAAGCGCTTAGCTTTTTCGCCTCCACCGAAAAGTGGCCGCGAAGGCCTGATGTCTATCCCGCATTCTTGGGCAGGATGGTAAAGCGCTCTAACCACTGCGCAAGCCAGGCGGGGGGGGGGGGGGGGGGGGGGGGGGGGGCTAGAAGTTTGTGCGGGATGAATAATGCGTACTGGATGAGCACGAAATGTAAACTAAGTGCTTTTAAAATGTCTAATGGAATAAACATATGCAAAGAAAAGTTCCTTGCACATCCAGTCTTCTGAGAGAGGTAGTAAAAAAATATAAAACATAGTAGTTGTTATAAGCATTGGGAAGAGCTTCGGCATGTAAAAAAATAGTACGCACTTTCTTCAGCGTACTCAATGATGTTAAGCATGATATGTTCTGCAGTGCAGTGTAGATAGAGCAGGGGTTGTCGAAAGTGCAGACTTATTTTACGAAAACGGGAAATGCAGCGTTCATGGGACGCCTGTTTAAAGAGATACAATCGGACTTTCCTCGCGAAATCTGAGGTTTCCAGGACTTTCTTTGCGAAATAATGATAAAAGCTAAGATACTCCTTACGTGTGTTTGAAGCACTATCACGTATAACCCTTAATGGCAGAGCTGAAGTGTTCCACTAATTCTCGCACCCATCAAAGAGCGGTCACCGCCCCTGCGATTCGATTCCGCATATTTGGGTTAAGCAGTCAAGCTCTCCAACTACTGAGCCCCCGCAGGTGGGGAAACATTTGCACTTGATTGCGGAATTCAGTGCACGGCTACTCAGTGTGAAAGGCTCCGGAAAGAGTACAGCTCCTGGAGTTCCTACCTGAGAAAATTTTTTGTAACCCTCCTGTGTTTATTTCTTGCGCGGGAAAACCATCGAATAAATGAAGGGCTTCTGTCTGACACACTTCTTATGCGTGCTCCCTTCTTTACCAAGAGAACGGTCCCATAAAATAGAAATGAACATAACATATCAAATATTTAATGTTACGAATCGACGCAGAGGCTCCACTGCACGGAATGCTTACTCTTGTTTATCCTTCAGATTTACAGAGAGTCACAAGTGTGATTGTCTCAACGCCGTCCATACACTCACCATTTTCTAACCACAGGGTACGACTGTGATTGTGAAAGGCGAAAGCCTGAGTGCCATATTTTGCTACGCAAATTGGCATAATTAGTAAGTAATTATTTATTAAATAATAAATAAGTTATTGATTAGCCCTAATTATTGTTTCTTCATTTAGTCTTTATTAGTGAATAAGTGAATAAGTAAGAATAAGTAAAAATGAGAACCAATTAAGCCAAGTAACAAGACAAATGAGAGAATCAAGATATTGCATCAGTATTTGCGTTCAGAATGTCGAGAAATTTGAAGAACGATTGTAACTTTTGGTCTTGACACGCAGACATTGAAAGCTTTCATTTTTTACATGCCCTCGCGCGTTAGGAACCCTATAGCTTTTTTAAACGAAGCTAAGTCGTGTAAGGTGCATATCACAGTGCTAAGTTTTTATTCTGTATTATCAGGTCAGGCGCATCATAGCAAAATTCATTTTGCTCCATAAAAATCAATACAATAATTTTCGCACGCCGTAAAACAAGTCCTAGCAATATTGCGTTTACAATGCATTGCGAACATGTCATAAATAATTACGAGGGACTTTAGCGAGTAAAGTAGTGAAAGGCGAAAGCCTGAGTCCCATATTTTGTTACGCAAATTGGCATAATTAGTAAGTAATTATTTATTCAATCATTATTAAGTTATCAATTAGCAGTAATTATTATTTCTTAATTTAGTCATTATTAGTGAATAAGTATTCAGACATAATTATTAATCGATCGTTGATTATGAAGGCGCCGCTATTTTACAACAATGATCTCAGTCGTTGTTGAATACCGTTCGAAATTTAAACTCTGTGCAGAAAACAATAATAAAAGTCCGACTAGTCGTGTGAAGCTCTGCGCCAGCTAAATGTACCTTAGATTTCATATTTTTCTGGCATATATAAATCATATTGCGTTTCTGCGTAATAACTGTTAAGCAGTTCCTATACGTTTGTTGTTTTACTGGAATTCAACGTTCAGCTAACAAATGCAGGGAAAATGAGAGCTTCCTAATCAAATGCATGCAAAAGAAGTCAATAGCGTCTACATATATATAGATTAGGCAAGGAAATTTTCCCCAATTTGCAGCATTAGCTAAATATTTTTTCAAAGTAAATACTGTGAGATTTGGAAGCATGCATTGGAATCGTATTAGCTGCCGCTCCCTTTTCATAAACGCGACAGCCCCCCCCCCCCCCCGCCCCCCCCCCCCCCCCCTACGTCCCTATTGAACACACTTTTTCTTCAATATAACAGGACCTCAAATTTGGCAGCCTTATTAAGATAATGCGAGAGGTTCCGCACACCTTTCCCTTAGTATCACGCTTCTTTTTACATTTTCGGCAAGAGAGGACGTTTCATGTCAGCCGCTATGTTGGAAGCAGACGCTGATTAAACCTATTAAATAAATCCCCCGTTACATGAATCAAAAATACTTCATTGAGTAGAATAACATGTGTTCGCTGGTAAGTGGTACAATGAGGACACGATTTTTGCGTAGTCGTTGGCTGAGGTGGAAAGGTTATCAGATTTTTTGAAAATAAACTGAACCTACGGATGGAGCTAAGGTCTGTTGCAGGTGAGCTTTGTTTTGAGGGACGAGTGAAAATTGGTCTATAACACCATACGGGAGATTGATGGTAGCGTTTCGGTGATGTCAGCTTTCGAAGTGAAGGCATTTTGCAGTTCTCATTGAGCACCAGTCCTTCCTAAGCGCGGTTCAAGACACCGTCTCTTTGATGACAGTGCTTTTCGAGGTTTGATTCAGTAAGCTCCCTTGCTTATAGGAAGACAGGATGATGCAGCCCGCTGCGGATCCACCATATCTCATCAGACCGAGCTTGGAGGACTCCAGATTGTCTTGGAAGGAGGGCTTAATTTCTCCACTATTTACGACCTTTTGTTTCTGAATATTTTGAGTCATAAAATTAACTATCATGATGTGTTATATATTCTATGGAACTTCTTTGTAGATCTGCCATACCCTTGCATTGTTAGCAGAATTTTCTGTTGGCTCACCTATTTATACGAGTAGGAAGTTGCGTTTTCGCTCTCTGCACTTTGCCAGCCGCGAATCAGGGAGGGTAGCAGCTGGTTTGCTCAAGCGTAAATTATGGATGATGGCAAGCGCCGACAGAGCTAAAATATGGGTAATCGTTTCTGTGCGGCAAGGGTTTGAAATTAACGCATGAAAAATAAATATCCAACTGCCATACTTTTATTTTCCATTTGAGTAACAGATTCGTGTGGGCCAGTCAGTGAGGCATGATGAAGAGGAGCTGCGCGAGAAACAAATACACAAGAACACACTGAAAACAGACCTAGTCCCGTTTAGAAAGTGTTCTTGTATCCTAGTTTGTTGCGCTGCTCATCTGCGTGTTTAACTTTACAGCCATTGCTTCGCTATCTAGCGTGAGATTATTGTAGTGCTGTGAAATAAATGTGAAGCTGAAGCTTCACTACGACTTTAAATCGAGCCTTTATCGCTAGTGTCGGTGGGCCCCAAAAATAGCGTCAACTTGGACCTCTACTTTCATATGTTCATGATTTTTGAGGTTACTTCCCCTAAGCCACGGTTAGCAGCTGCTAACTCCGGTGGCTCTTTTCACTTTGCACGATGACATCCGAATCAACCTGCCAGACCCATCTGTACTCTTGTTCTCCAGGGACACGCAGGCACATCCATACGGCTTGGTTAAAGTGGAACATCATATGTGAGCTGGTAACTTCGATCTTCGTTATACACTTAAAGGCTGAGCTTAAGTGTCCCCAATAATGTAGCGGCCCACAATGACAGGGCGTGATAGGGGTATAATGTATCAGGCAAAAGCTCGCGCTTCGATCCAGGCTTCACCATAACTAAACCAAAGCAAATGTTTTAATCGTCTAAGCGTGTGATGTCAAAATGACCCTCACCTCCACAGAGCAAGTATCTCGCCCAGTCGTTCTTCTCTGTTCGTGCCGACTATGCTAAGTTGTTTCGTGAGGTAACAGCTACGTGGCTTCGCGCGGTTATTTGATACAACGTCCTACATAATAACTATAACGCGCGTCTTTCCTACAGATATTTCAAGTTTGGCAGCACAGAGAAAGGGCAATGTATCCTACCACTGCCAAACGACTTGCCATCACCTCTAGTAATCGCTATTCTAAAAGACGACCAGGACGATTTCGATACGGTCGAGTTCGAAACCATGTACTGATTTGAGTAGCCGATTGTCTTAACTGCAGAGCCTCCGTGGCGTGAATTTTCGGACACTTCAACCAGCTTTCGGTAATGTCAACTATTCGCCATCTGACACCGTGACCACACGATGGCGCCAGACGTGCAGAGTTAAACCCATGGCTTCTGTAATCAAGCACCGCTGAACCAAATATGAATCCGTAGGCCACTTTTAAATATGCACCATATGTCGCGGTGTCTCCCGAAAAGACGTCATGAGTACATCTTAAGCTGGAACGCACCAGGCCCCATAGCAACATAAAATATCTTAAGCCGTTTTTTTTAAATATTTGAAAGGTTATGTGACCTTATCACGGCACAGGTGGTGATGAACGAGTTCATTGAATGATTTGCGGAAATGTTTGTTTTAGATGTCAGTATCATGCAAAAAAAAATGAACTAGGTTAAAACAAGTAGGCCCAAAACGCCTCCGTACTTTTGCAGTATATGGCAGCGTGTGCAACAGCAGCCGCTAGGCGGCTGCTAATCGAGAGTCTCGTGCGCGGACTCGAAGGAGTGGCCCCGTGGCGTTGGAGAAGAAGCTGAAGTCTGCTGCTGTCACTCAGTGCTCTCTGGACCTGCTCTTCTGTGCTTACTAGGTCAACCCCCTATTAAAACCAACCTTCTGGTTACGGGCCTGAACGGCTACGTGACAATATTCACCTTAAAAGATAACCCTCTGTCAAATCTTTTTGGTATTTTATGAGATTTCTTACAATTAAAAAAAAAAAATAACAGGCAACGCTTAAGGTACATGGTAGAAAAGTTTAGATCGCTTTCTTACACTTGTACTGCTCCTTTGCTTTACGCCTTGGAGCAGCCACAAAAGCGTGCGTCATTATTATTAGTTAGTTATTCAATTAAGTAGTCTGTAAATATAATTTGAGAAGTGCCATGTAACGCTAAACAAAGCGTTCTAGTCTGCAACCGGTAATTGTAGCCATCATTTTTGTCGGGTAAGCTACACTACTCTAGGCTTTCAAGCCGTCGGCGTGGCACCATAGGAGAAGCTGCCAACCTGGGTCTCTGATTTCACATGGGACGGTTATGTCAGAATCAGCGTGCTAGGACCTAAGACACGTTACCTCTATAGGACGCTAATGCAGGTTCATAATGCTTGTTTAAAGTGGGGCTTTGCATGCGGTCTGATAGCCTACGCTACTACGTCATACCCTTAATTTTTTTACTTTTGGTTCAACTTCACCGAACAACCATGAACACCACCCCCGTTACTTTTGTAATGAGTAGTTTGAATGTACTGTCATTATTGTTTAGTCCCGACGGAGAGACTAAACTTATAATGTGTTCTAACCCCACCATTATGCAGGACGTAGAGGTAGTCGGGAAGGTGCGATGCAGTGACCACAGGATGGTAAGGTCTCCAATTAGTCTAAATCTGAAAAGAGCAAAAAACAGATTAGTAAGAAAAAAGGTCCTCAACGAAATAGCAGTGACGAGGAGGCCGAAGAGATCAGGATCTCGCTAGAGAATAGATATTTAGCTATAACTTATGATGACAGCATTAGACTAGAAGCAATGAAAAATAATTTCATAGATATCTTTACTGACTGCGCTATAGAAGTAGGCGGTAGGATAGTTAGAGAGGATACCGATGAACGGTCTAAGGAGACGTAAGATTTGATTAAGAAACGCCAGAGCATAAAAACATCAAATCCAACAGAAAAGATAGAAATGGCAGATATATCAAAGCTAATCAATAATCGCAAATTGGCCGATATAGGGAAGTACAACATGGAGAACATTGAGCATGCCGTAGAGAACGTGGGAAGCGTTAATGCGATGTAGAAGAAATTGGTCATAGGCAAAACTCAGATGTATGCGCTAATGGACAAGGTGGGCAATCCCACCACGAATATGGACAATATGGTGAAAGTAGCCGAGCAGTTCAGTACTGATCTCTTCAGTACCTAAAGAAATCCGGAAAACACTGAGATTGAAGGCAGGAAAATGCAGTCAGTCGTTGCGCCAGTGACGAAGGACGAAGTTAAGGAAGCATTACAAACTGGGAAAACGAGGAAAGCAGCTGGAGAGGATCAGGTAACTATAGATTTGTTTAAGGACGTAGGGGTGGGGGATATTGGGCTAGAAAAACTTGCCACCCTGTATACGCATTGTCTGGTGTCATCGATGGTACCGGAACTATGCGAGAACGCAAACATTATCTTAATTCATACGAAAGAGGACGCCAAGGACTTGAAAAATTACAGACCAATCAGCTTACTGTCTGTTACGTATAAGGTATTTACCAAGGGAGTCGCTAATAGAATCATGACAACTTTAGACTACAACTAAGCAAAATATCAAGCAGGTGTTCGGAAAGGATACTCTACTATTGATCATATTCATTCTATCAACCAGGTAATAGAAAAATGCTCTGAATATAACTAGCCCTTATATATAGCATTATTGATTACATAAAGAAAAACCATTTGACTCAGTAGAATCCTCGACGTTCATGCTGCCATTGCGAAAACTGGGTGTGGATGAGCTCTACGTGAAAGTTCTGGAATGTATATATATATATATATATATAGGGGCTGTACCGCAACCATAGTTCTGGATTAAGAAAGTAACAAAATTGCTATAAAGAAGGGTGTTAGGCAAGCAGACACAATCTCCCTGTACTATTCACAGCTTGCTTGGAAGTATTCAGAGACTTGAAATGGGAGAATTTAGGGATATGGGTATATGGAGAATACTTCAGTAATTAGTTATTTGCTGATGACATTGCCTTGCTAAGTAGCCCAGGGGATGAACTGCAAAAAAAGCTTGACGACCTAGAGAGTAAACGTACAAAGGTGGGCTTGAAAATCAATAAGCAGAATGCTAAGGTAATATTCACTAGCCTAAGGAAGAAACAGCAGTTTACGTTTATAGGTAGCGAAGCACTGAGAGTATTAGACGGGCATGTCTACATAGGACAGGTAGTAACCGCAGATACGGACCAAGATTAGAGAATATCAGGGACAATAAGACTGAGATGGAGCGCATGTGGCAAACACTCCCAGATTATGACTAGCAGCTTGCCGGTATCGCTCAAGAGGAAAGTATACAACGATAACATCTTATCTGTACTTACCTATGGGGCTGAAACCTGAAGGCTAACAAAGAGGGCTCTACTTAAGTTGAGGACAACTTAGAGGGGTATTGATAGAAAAATGGTATCGATAATGTTAAGAGATAGGAAACGTGCAGAGTGAGCCAGAGAAATAACTCAAGTCACTGATATTCTAGTGGAAATCAAGAAGAAATTTGAATAGGGAAGACATGTAGTGCGAAGAAAGGATAACTGATGGTCGCTTAGGGTAACAAAATGAATTTCAAGGGAAGGAAAGCGTAGCTTGGGGCGCCAGGAAGATAGGTGGGCGGAGGAGGTTAAGAAGTTTGCAGGGGTGAAGCTCATGCAGCTAGCAGAGAACCAGGTTAATTGCAGGAATATAAGAGAGGCCTTCGCCCTGCAGTGGGTATAGTAAGGCTTATGATGAAGACGATGATGAGAGACGTAATGTACCTAAGTTTTTTTTTTTGCACACAGATCTGATTCAGGATCCAGTCCTGGACGTGGCGGCCACTTTTCAATGCAGGCCAAAAATAAGGCTCCCATGTGGTGTACGATGTTACTGCATTACGCCTCTGCCCTCTTGGTGTACGATGTTACTGCAGTACGTATCTGTCATTGATTGAGAGGTTTTCAGACAATTAACTTAGCATACCCCAAACCAGGTGTCTTTTTCGAATTTTAAACTTCTCCGTTCAAGTTCGACGATCCGAAATCCACCTCATAATATCAAAATAGCAGTGTGAGGTGATGATTTGGGAGGATGTTAGTATTGCTTGAAAAACTGAGATGAGGTCATCTAAGGAGGTTTCAATCTTAACATTTAAAGCTACTGTTAAGTGAGGACAAGAAAATTTGTCTGAGATTGAGATGAGGTCAAATTCCCACGTCATGTTATGGTTGTTGTTTTGTACTTCATAATCAACTACTTGAACATGTTCATTTTTCTTTCGTGCAGATGTTCAACAGAAAAGAACAATTCTTTGCTTTCCTGAGTTATAATGTGTTGCCTTCATTCATATTTTACAGGAATAATGCGATCAGTGTGGCTGATCCTTTGGTAATTAATTTCGCAACTGACACCGTAATATTTGTTGTTATTCTTCAAACAGTATTTACTTTTGTCGAATGGGGTGGGGTGCCGTCACGGTGTGGCTATTTGCTTCAGAAGAGAGATTTTCTTTCCTTGTACAGCTAGGTGACAAATTATTAGCTGTTTGTACACCCAACTGGGACTACAATACCGAGCTTGCCGAGAACCGAGATGCAAGCAATGAGGTGTCGAAAACGACTGGTTTCGCCGACGTTTCAACCGCTCTGCCACGTGTCGTTTCCCTCTTCATGCACCTCCAGACAGACGAACTTGTGAATTCGCAGCAAAAGCTCCGCATCTGGTCTTTATTTTAGTTATTACGAGGACTTTCTAATTGCAACTGCATATAAAGCAAGAAAAAAAAAACTTTCCAGCTTTTTGTTTGCTTTGCAGTAGATATTTTATCGATATAGGTAACTAAATTCGGTTTGGTGAAACAGACAGTACAGGCAAAAAGCTTTCAAGTGTTGCAAAAATCAGTTAGAGCCATTTTATTGCAAATATTTACGAAGATAATAAAGAAAAGATACTCCGCTGCGCAATGAATATTCTCAACTTTGGCAGAACATTCTGTGTGTCAATAAAAGCACTGAATTTTTTTATTATGTGAACGGTATTCAACTTATTATGGCTATTGTACGTATTGTTTTGAAGCTCATATTGCCGGGAAAGCTTCAAAACTGTAATTGTTGTTTTTTAACAGCTGCCGGCATGCGGCCTTATCACTCTGATTCTGAATCGCGTATCAGTTCTGTATTCTTTGTTTGTTATTGCTCGATGTCGCGAGTCGCACCATTATCAGTTCCGTTGTAGCGCGAGATGTACCGAGATCTGCGTCGTAGATTCCGGCCACTCGTTTATCTTTTTACAATGTTCCAGTTTTTGCTGGTAGCAGTTTGCGACGTTATCTAGATTGTTCTGAGCAGCATTTAAATATAGCGTTCACGAGTGCGACGGGCATTCTTTGTTCGACGATCGACGAGCCCGTTTGTTGCTATCGCCGTTGCCGAGTTGCTTAAATCTTTTGCGGGTGCAAGTCAGCCCAATAAAGAGTTAATTTCTGTGCCATCAAGCCTGTGTCTTCTTTTACTTTCAACGGCCTGGTCACCACTACATGCCAATATCATTGTTCATCGTGAGCTAACATATGGTACAGCTATGTGGCATGACAATAAAAGTTATTTGTTAGGACACTTTTAGTAACCAGTGAAAGAGCAGGAGCAGTTTTTGATATTTTTGTGACAGCTGTATTAGGCAATGACATCCCTGCACGTGTCTTTTGCGAGTGGTGCAAGCGACACTGAAGGCTTGCATTCAAAAAGTAATAAAAACATTGTTATAAAAACTGATCAGCAAGCGCTATTTTAAAACTATGGACTGAAATGTGAAGGTTGGTGCCGAAAGTCTTGCCCCCTGTCGTGCGCATTACGTTTCATGCTCACCACAAGGAACGATGAACCCAAAAATCAAATCAGTTGTATCGGTTTTTTTTTACGAGTATAATAAATCCCTTTCTTTGTGGAAGTTGTGAAGAGGCGTATAATTTCCAAAAATCACAGCTAAATGAGAATATATTTTCTTTTCTAGTAATGATGAGCACAGAGGTGCAATACTTGCAACGAATGCATATCATATAAATGAATGATTGGAAAGGCAAAGGAGAATAGCGTGCGACACTATAGCGTTGAAATAAAATTTCAGTATTTTGCATTTCAAATTGCTAACACACAAGCATTGGAAGATCTAATAACTATATTCTGATCAGTTGTACTTTGGGCCCCACATAAGCAAACACACTTTCAGAAGGGTTCAGAGGAGGGGGGGCTAACAATGTGTACTGGTTGAAAAATGCGTACTTGATGAAGAATGCCTGAAGGTAGCATGAAATGCAAAATTAGTGCTCTTAAAGTGTCTGCTGCGATAAAAATATGCACACAAAAGTTACTTGCATGTCATTGTCTTCTGAGAGAGGTGAAAAAATCTCAACCAGCATAGTATTTATAGGCATTGAGCAGAGCTTCAGCATGAAAAATTTATAATACGCACGTTCGTCAGCATAAACAGGGATGTTAAGCAAAATATGTTCTACAGTGTGGATAGAGCTGGAGTTGTCAAAATGCAGACTGTTATTTTGCCAAAACGACAAATGCAGCGTTCATGTGACGCCTGTTAAAGAGATACAATCAGACTTTCTTCTCGAAATCTTATGTGTATAAATGGCAGGCATATTTGGTTTTGGAGATAAGTGTCAGCACTGGAGCTTACCGACATATCACCGCCAATAGAAGTATTTCCTCAATCGATCCCTATTCTAGACTAATTTACGCCCAATGTTCCTCGCCATAAAGCGTGACATGAAGATGTGCGCTGCCATTGAGAAGCGATGCAATATAAATAGTGTGAGCCTTCTGTGGACCTTTCATTTGTACATGCCATGATCTTCTTCTTTCATTTGTACATACCATCATCATCGTCCCTCGGCGCCGGCTGCGGCGCGCGCCTGGGTTCGTAATCGGATTAAAACGCTAGACAAGGCTTGGCTGTCCTTGCCGTTACGACCTCGCCGTCTCGACCTAGCCTTCTTTTACAAGTGGTGGAGGCGAAATTTGATCCCCTTGCTGCCTTGGGCCCTGCCTCTCGCTGGAGCTACGTTCCGGTCACCGTTTGGCAACTGCCACCATCGCTATGTCTACCGACAGTACCCACGAACAAGCCGGACCCTCTACCTCGGCTGCATCACCCCCTCCGACTGTGCCCACACGACAGTGCGACCCGCCGCTGTTCGCTGGTCGTCGCGATGAAGACGTCGATGACTGGCTTGACACCTACGAACGCTGCAGTGCTTACAACCGGTGGGACGATGCTCTGAAATTTCTCAACATCTCGTTCTACCTTATTGAGGTCGCCAAGACTTGGTTCATCAACCGCGAGCCCCACACAACTAACTGGACCATCTTCAAACAGCAGTTCCGACAGTACTTCGCCGACCCGGCAGTTCGGACTGAGATCGCGAAGACCAAGCTCGCTTCACGCCGTCAAGGCCCTGATGAGTCATATGCGTCTTACATAGAGGCCATACTTGCACTCTGCCGGCGTATTAGTCCCACCATGGCGGAACATGAACGAGTACACCACGTCTTGAAAGGAATCAATTCTACGGCGTATAACATCCTAGTTGCTCAGATTCCTTCAACTATTGATTCCATTATTACGACCTGCCAACGCATCGACCAGCTGCAGTCCTCCCGATTGCAGCCCGCCAACGCTACTGGCCCGAACTATGCTGATCTCGACCTGCGGGCACTTATTTGAGCCATCATCCGCGAAGAGCTCCAGGCGCTCAAGCCTGTCTGTCGACACGGGTGCGAACACTCTTCCGCAACATCTAATGACGCAGGTCTTCGCAGCGTCATCAAAGAAGAGCTGGCAACAATCACTGAACCTATAACATCTGGCCCTCCGGCACCCCGCTCAGTACCGACTTACGCGCACGTCGCAGCATCCCCCCCTCCTTTAGTTCCCCCGCCTCGACCGGCACCAAACTACAGTCACGTCAATGCAATAACGACGGCTCAACCTGCACCACCCTATTACGCACCTTGGCGCCCCTCCCGACCAATTTGCTATTACTGTGGCATCAGAGGACATATATCTCGCGTCTGTCGTCGGCGCCTCCAGAACGAGCGCCGTGGTTACGATACCTTTGAAAGTGACATCCCTCCAACGTCATATTATCAACGCCGGTTTACTCCAAGCCCACCTCGAAGGTCATCCCCACCTCCAGAATCCTCGTCTGAGCCTCGTGGAACCCATGCATCCCGACGTCGGCCCCTATCCCCATACCGTCGCTCAGTTTCCCCTCTCCGACCCGCAACGACTATCCCTGTCCGCCATCCGGAAAACTAAGCGTTGCAGTTTCCGGAGGTCAAACTGCACTCTGCGAACTTACCAAAAGTCCTCCAGATCGCCCGTATAATGTGATTTCTGTTTTCGCTGAAGGATTACCGGTCGAAGCATTGATTGATACAGGAGCTGCAATTTCTGTCATTCACGCTGATTTGTGCTACCGTTTGCGAAAAGTGACGACACCATATGATGGGCCTGAACTCCGTGGAGCCAATGATGTCCCTTTGCGCCCTTTAGCAAAGTGCACCGTACGAATTGTTATTGACGGCGTCCGCCATCATGTGCAGTTTGCTGTGCTCTCACCATGTGCGCATCTGATGATTTTAGGATGGGATTTCTTGTCAACCGCTTCGGCGTTAATTTCTTGTGGCGACCGTGTTATCCATATGACAGACAGCGATTTTTCATCTGAAGTTTCTGAACGACATCATCCCCTAGTTGCCGCCGCTGATACTGTTTTGCCTCCTCAGTGCGAAAAACTGCTTACCGTTGTTTCTGACCACATCACTGAAGGGGACGTACTCATCGCACCATCTCATCGTCATCTTGCACGCGGTATCGCCTTCCCGTCAAGTCTTGTGAGGTTCTGCAACGGCTCAGCGACAATAGCGGCCACTAACACTTCAAGTGATTCCCTCGTGCTCCCAAAAGGAACTTCTCTCCCCTGCATGGTGGATGTTCAACCTTTGTCCTTGATGGTGCTCACCGCCCCTCTGCCTCAGCGCCGTGTTTCGCCAGACGTCTCTCTTTCTGTTCTCACAAAGACTATTAATCCTAACCTCACGCCGAACCAACGCCAAGAACTGCTGACATTGCTTCAACACCACCAAGCCATTTTTGATGCCACTTCCCCACCACTTGGACGGACTAGTGTTGCGCACCATCGCATCATTACTGAAGGTAACTCTATCGTTCGCCGACGGCCTTATCGGGTTTCCCTCTCTGAACGAAAAGTAACTGAAGAAAATGTAAATGACATGCTCCATCGCAATATTATTCGTCCCTCGACAAGCCCATGGTCCTCCTCAGTAGTGTTAGTTAAAAAAAAGGACGGCTCGGTGCGCTTTTGTGTTGATTACCGGGCACTCAACAAAATTACCCGCAAAGATGTATACCCAATGCCAAGAATTGATGACGCCCTTGACTCTCTCCAAGGTGCCGAATATTTCTCGACTTTGGACCTCCGCTCAGGTTATTGGCAAATGCCTATGCACGAGGACGATAAAGGAAAAACCGCTTTCTCAACTCCCGATGGCCTTTACGAATTTAATGTTATGCCTTTCGGACTTTGTAACGCACCAGCGACATTTGAAAGAATGATCGATACTGTGCTTTGTGGCCTAAAAGGGAGAACCTGTTTATGTTACTTGGATGACATTGTCATCTTTTCGTCAACTTATAACGACCATCTCACGCGCCTGAATGAGGTCCTCACGTGTCTCGCTTCAGCGGGCCTTCAGCTCAACACCAAGAAGTGCCACTTTGCACAGAAGGAAATTAAAATATTGGGACATCTAGTCAGCCATGACGGCATTCGTCCAGATCCTGAAAAAATCATCGCGGTCTTGAACTTTGCTCGTCCACAACGGCTTACAGAATTGCGCAGTTTTCTCGGCCTGGCGTCTTATTTCCGGCGTTTTATAAGGTATTTTGCAAGTATTGCTGCTCCACTTCATGAACTACTTAAAGCACGCAGCACTTTCGTGTGGACTGAACAGTGCGAAGCCGCTTTTAATAATCTGAAGCACGCCGTCACATCAGACCCTGTTCTTGGTCACTTCAGTGACAGCGCTCCAACCATCCTGCACACTGATGCTAGTGGTCTCGGTCTTGGAGCTGTACTCCTGCAGCGCGATGCAACTTCGCGTGAGAAAGTGATTGCTTTCGCCAGTCGGACTATGACTCCAGCTGAGAAAAACTACACCATTACCGAGCAGGAGTGCCTTGCCGTCGTCTGGGCTGTCCAAAAATTTCGCCCTTACCTATATGGTCGGCATTTCACAGTTGTGACCGATCACCATGCTCTTTGCTGGTTGTCTTCGCTCAAAAATTTGACAGGCTGACTTGGCCGTTGGATTCTACGCCTGCAAGAATACAATTTCGACGTCACTTATAAATCGGCTCGCCAACACCAAGACGCCGACGCTCTTTCTCGCTGTCCACTTTCGGAATCGGCTTGCTGTTTTTCTTCCAAATGCATTTCCACCTATAACCACAGCCGACCATCTCTTTCTCCGACGTATATCACAACAGTTTCATTTGATGACTCTGAAAACAAACACGCTCTCCGCTCACAGCAATTAGCCGATGCCTACTGCCGACCCATCATCGACCGCCTTATTGGCGCTTCGGACCCACCCAATGCTCGGCTTCGCCGACAACTTCGCAATTTCAAGCTCGAAGATGGCATCCTACTCCGCTTCGTGTATTGCCCTGATGGAACTCGCTGGATCCCAGTCGTGCCGCGTGTGCTTCGTCCACGTATACTGGCGGCTCTCCACGATGACGCTACTGCAGGCCACCTTGGTGTTGACAAAACCTACGACCGAGTGAAAACACGATTCTTTTGGCCTGGCCTATATTCCTGCGTTGCCAAATACGTCGCATCCTGCCCTCTCTGCCAACGTCGCAAACGGCCGACTTCTTCACCCGCTGGCCTTCTACAACCTATTCCCTGTCCCGCCGCGCCATTCGACGTAGTCGGCATTGACTTGTATGGTCCCCTACCTCTCTCCGATGGGGGTAACCATTGGATTATAACAGCTGTCGACCACCTTACACGCTACGCTGAGACAGCACCTGTACCGACCGGTTCCGCTCAAGAAGTAGCAAATTTCTTTTTGCGATCAATTGTATTGCGTCATGGCGCTCCTCGGGGGCTCCTAAGTGACCGCGGGACGGCCTTCTTATCGGAAGTCGTTGCCGAAGTTCTTCACGCGTCATCCACCCTTCATAAGACAACCTCAAGCTACCATCCCCAGACTAACGGGCTGACTGAGCGATTTCACCGCACCTTATCGGATATGATCTCTATGTACATCACACCGGATCATCGAAATTGGGACACTATTCTACCATTCGTCACTTTCGCCTATAACACAGCAGTACAGCGGACTACCGGTTATTCTCCATTTTTTCTCGTTTATGGCCGTCCTCCCACTACAATTCTCGACGCTTCCTTCTTCTCTACGCCCGACTACTCTACATCAGTACCTACCCAGTTCTTATCTCGTGTGGCCAGATGCCGTCATCTTGCCCGCCTCAACACAGTAGCGTGCCAGGAAGACCGCAAGAGTCGCTACGATTCTACGCATCGCGTGGTCTCTTATCGTCCCGGTGACGAAGTACTGCTGTATACACCACTGCGCACCCCTGGCCTTAGTGACAAATTCCACCACCGCTACCTTGGTCCCTACGAGATTATCAGCCAAACTTCTCCAGTTAAGTACAAAGTCATGCCTGTTGATCCCCCAGCCGATCGACGCCACCGTGGAACTGAAATTGTTCATGTTTCTCGCTTGAAACCGTTTGTGCGCCGCGGTACATCGGTTAATTAGGAGCGACCAGGCTGGCCGCTTCCGACCCCCCGGGCACATTGTGTGAGACAAGGCTTGGCTGTCCTTGCCGTTACGACCTCGCCGTCTCGACCTAGCCTTCTTTTACAATATAGAATATATAAGCTGCATCTCCTTCACCAGCCTTTAGTTATGTATGCTGACGTGTGCCTATGCTGTTTCAAACTTGCTGCTATATCAACCTTATAATGTTCCGCAGAAAACAAGGAGAAATAGCATAGCTCGCAATAGCATAAGCAGCTTTTGGGCTGGTTGTAGAATGGGGCTACTTCTGTCAGGCTAAAGGCTATGCAGTCAAAGCAATCTAGGATTTTTGTATGTCCTTGCCTTGGCCAACGACAAAAAACAATGTTATCAACGAAATAGAAATTTCGTATGGACAATGGCAAACTTTATAAGATGCTCACATTTAGCATGAAAGCAGTAAAAAAGGTCCAAGTTACTATTTTCTTATAAAGATATTGTTGCTTATCTGAACATTACGCTACATATTGAGATGAACAATTTCAGATAAATGAATGAAGATTACTTACAGATATTTTATTTTAACAATTGCTATTTCCGAAAAAAAAACACGACCCATCCACACATTTATAGTGAACGGTGATGACTGCTGGCAAGAGTTCTGGAGGAGACAATTTAGCTGAGCTGCACCAGAGCTCGCTTGACAAAAACACAATATATTGAACAGTTCGGCTATCTTGTTACACCAAACAAGTGAGGAGGGTAATTAACGGTGTGATATTATTTGCAAGGGCACGGATATAGGCCGTAGAGTGTCCAGCGAAGGCACTAGTAAATTATCTCAGCAGACAAATGAAACGTGAAAGACAGGATAGATCGGAAAGAGTTATGAAATATAATTAATTGGCGTAAAGTGTCCAACATCAAGAAAACAGTATGAAGAAAATCTAGGAGGATTTAAAGATAGTTGTTGCAAGAGGCGATGGAAAAAATTAGACAGGTAAACATCACCTGTATCCTCAGAGGGAAAAGACAGGCAATTACATTGCTGATAGTGACGTCATAATAAAAGTAACCGATGTGTGCTTTACTGAATTATATACTCACATAAGAATTGAAGACAGTAATGAAGTACGCAGTCAACACATTAGCCAGTCACGGAGAGCAATCAGACGTTCAATCATTACCGATGGACTAGGTTATTAATCTATTAGAAGCATGAAACGGGAGACGAAGTTGCGAATGATCAGATGTCTACTGAATATCGTGCTAGGAAAACTGACCACGTTGTGTACGCAATGAATGATGACAACGGCGGTCTCAGAATCAAAGAAAAGCGCTAACATTACTCTCATTCATAAAAAGAGTGTACCCTTAGGAGTTCAAACTTTAAATACCAATCCGCGGAGGCAGGTGTCTTTGACCGCTGTTGCGCCTGGATGCTTCAAGGCGACGAGCTTAGCATTGAACGAGCTTAGTAAATCACTGATGTGCTTGGACGGACTGGTAGCGAACTTGGTTTGCCTTTGGACAAAATCATGAACACCTTCAGCCATGGCATGGTCAGTTCCGAAATAAGTGCGACCCCTCTGCTTCACGTACCACTGCGTGACACTGGTTTTTCAATCTGCATTGTTTCAGGCTCCATATTATTCGCGGATTTGCACCTAAATAGATTCCTTCAGGCTGAGCTCTAGCTGGTCATTATCTACAACGGTCTAGTCTCTCTCCATTAGAGCCCTCGGGGTGCCATGGAGACATTAGACTACGTAGCCTATGTTGTGTCGGTATCTATGATGCGACACGTGCGTTTACTGTTGTGTGATAAGATATAATGGTATCACCATCATGTCTGTTCTGCGCATGTGTCAGGCTGCTGTGTGTGTATATATGCGTTTGTCATGTGCTGTACTGGGGGGAGTTTATTTCGAGCTGCCAGTTTGCAGCACTGTGAATAAAGCCGTTTGTTCAAGCCTACGCCTACTTACTGTGGATGCAACAAACTGGCGACGAGGATGGGATAACACGAACTGAGGATGGCGTCCACAGTCGGCAAGCTACCGGAGTTTGATTCTGACAGCAGAAACGTGGACGTCTTCATCGAGCGCTTCGAGTTGTACTTCACGGGGAATGAAGTAGCCGAGGAAAAGAAACTGCATCTGTTCCTCAGCGCCATAGGAGAAAAAGCGTATGTCACGCTCCAAAGTCTGCTTCTTCCAAAGTCACCCAGCAAATCAACTTACGAGGAAGTCTTATCGGCTCTGCTGAAGCACTACACTCCGAAGCGGTCCGTGGTGAGCGAGAGATATGATTTTAATCGAAGGAAGCAAGGACCTCAAGAATATATCGCGGATTTCATAGAGAAGCTAAAGCAAGCGGCAGCCTCATGCGACTTCGGCAGATTCTTGGAGCAAGCCCTGCGGGACCGCCTCATTGCTGGCCTATACTCGGAGGCGATACGTTGCCGGCTGTTCGCCATGACCGACGCCGAACTCACCTGGGACCGTGTTTGCAGCATCGCTACGGCCATGGAAATGGCAGCGAGAGACACAGTGGCAATGATGTCTGAAACCAGTGGGAAGCACTCTTCAAGCGGCAGTGATGTCCTCTGGCAGAGCAAGTCGTCGATGGCGAGACCGGTCTCCGAAGGGGTGGCGTTCAGCTGTCGCGCCTCTGACAAGCCAAAAACGAAGTCTACGGCTCAAAGGACTAAATCGAATTGTCATCGATGCGGTGGGCAGCACGCACCTGTAAGTTGTCCTTTCTTGAACAGTGTGTGTTACAAATGTCAAAAGATAGGCCATGTTGCTAAAATGTTCAAAACTAGAGTTGTACATCAGCTAGAGCAGGAATCGTCGGACAGTGAACTTCTTACCCTTTGCCACGCCGACAACTGCGCTGCCAGTCCTGCTATTGTAGTCAGTGTACGGTTAAATGGGGAAAACGTACCCATGGAGTTAGACACAGGAGCAGCGGTTTCCGTGATGTCAGAGGCAGAGTGTGCGAAGCACTTTCCATACACTAAGCTCAGGCCAACAGACGTCAAACTGGTTACGTACAATGGCACTCCGGATGATATCAAGGGTATAATGGATGTGGAAGTTAAGTACTACGAGCAGTGTTTTCGCTTGCCGCTAGTAATTGCTAAAGAGACGAAATGTGCCAGAATGCCTACGTTGTTTGGCCGCAACTGGCTGAGTAAAATCAAAATCCGGTGGAATGAAGTGATGCATGTGCAGTCACTGACGAAAGAAATGACCTTGATGACATTGACTGAGAAATATCGCGAAGTGTTCGAGCAGGGCTACGGAGCGATAAGAGTTCAAGGCGAGCATTGTAGTTAAGGAGAACGCGTCCCCTGTATTTTGTAAGGCGCGATCAGTGCCGTACGCGCTGCGAGAACGGGTCGAGCAGAAATTGGCTAATTTGGAAAAAGCTGGAGTCATATATAAGGTGCGCCGCAGTGCTTGGGCGACACCACTGGTGATTGTTCCAAATAAAAACGGCGAGGAGCTTCGGCTGTGTGGTGATTACCGAGTCACGGTAAATCCGGCAATTGAGGTTGACCAGTATCCGCTCCCTCTACCAGAGGACATTTTTGCAATGTTACAAGGCGGGTTCGTGTTTTCAGTTTTGGATTTGTCTAAGGCGTACTTGCAGCTGGAATTAGACGAGCCAGCGCAAGAACTGCTCACTGTCAATACACACCTCGGCCTGTACCGGTTCCGACGCTTGCCATACGACGTAGCCTGCGCGCCAGGAGTGTTTCAAGCTGTGATGGACAAAATCCTACACGGACTGACTGGCACAGCCTGCTACTTATATGACATTGTCATCGCGGGCAAAGATCAAAAACAGTACCATGACCGATTGGAGCAGGTACTCATACGCCTAAGAGAACATGGCATAAGGGTCAACACTGCGAAATGTAAGCTGTTACAGAAACGAATACGATATCTGGGCCATGAAATTGACAGAGATGGATTAGATCCCACAGCTGATAAAGTGGCAGCAATAAAGAATGCACCAAAACCTGGAAATGGGACCCAGCTAAAGGCCTTTCTGGGCTTATTTTTACTCAAAATTTTTGCCTAATCTGGCTACAGTTCTCGAACCCCTGCATAACTTGTTGCGCAAAGACACTGCATGGCACTGGTCGCGTCAGTGTGATACTGCCTTTACGAATTCTAAAGAGATGCTTACTAACGAGCGTGTTCTGGAGCTGTACGATGTCAAAAAAGAAATACAGCTAACATGTGACGCGTCCGAATATGGTCTTGGTGTTGTACTGTCGCACATCGTGAATGGAAAAAATAAACCAATTGCATTTGCATCCCGGTCACTGTCACCTGTACAACGCAATTATGGCCAAATCGAAAAAGAAGCATTGAATATTGTTTTTGGTGCGAAAAGGTTTCATAACTGCCTCTATGGTAGAACATTTAAGGTGTTGACAGACCATCAACCACTAACCATACTTTTCGACCCGAAATGAAACAGCAGTGCTGTGGCAACTGCTAGGGTGCACCGTTGGTTTGTGTTCCTCGCGAACTACAGCTATAAAATAGCGCACAAACCAGGTACGAAAATTGGCCATGCCGATTTCTTTTCTAGACTTCCTTTGCCAGAAACGTCAGAGCAGACTGAAGACATTTTTTATGTTTCTACACTTGACGAGTTTCCTTTGACGGCAAAAGACATTGAACGGGAAACAACGCGCGACAGGCTGCTAATGGTGGTTCGCGACATGATATGGCATGGTTGGCCAAAATCTGTTTCTCAGGACCTGCAGCCTTTCTGGGTTCCACGTTTCGAACTTTCCATTGAAGCGGGCTGCATTATTTGGACAGAGTAATCGTCCCGGAGTGTTTGCGCAGTGTTGTACTAAACTTGCTGCACGAGCAGCGCCTTGGAATCACGAAGATGAAAATGGTCGCAAGGTCAATGGTGTGGTGGCCAGGTATCGACGAAGCGCTGGAACAAACGGTACGAACTTGCAGCATTTGTCAAACTGTTCAACCTGCAGCACAACCAGCACCTTTGGCTCCCTGGAAAGTGTGCGAACACCCTTGGGAAAGGGTTCATCGCGATTTCGCCGTGAAGGAAGGCAAAATGTTCCTTTTAGCAGTTGATTTATATAGCAAGTGGTTGGAAGTGAAGGTGTGTACAACGACGATGGCCGCTAGGACCGTTGAAGTTGTAAGATCCATGTTTGCTGCCCATGGTCTACCTGTTGAAGTTGTAACTGATAACGGGCCGCAATTCTGGGCTGCTGAGTTTGAAAACTTCCTGAAAGCAAATGGAGTAAAGCAGACATGCACCCCTCCGTACCACCCACAGTCGAATGGGTCGGCGGAGCGGGCTGTACAGACAACAAAGACTGCACTATACAAGCAGTTGCTAGAGGACAGAGAAAAGGGAACTACAAGAACCTTGCAGCACAGAATAGACAACTTCCTATTTTGTTATAGAACAACGCCGCACACATTCACCGGAAAGACTCCGGCTGAATTGTTCTTAAGAAGAAAGTTGCGAACCAGATTTTGCTTGTTGAGACCAAAATTGGCAAGTGCAATGACAGAGAAAAGCGAAAGGGTGAAACAGGCTGCAGATAAGCGTAGAGCGAAGCCGCGATCCTTTGCTGCTGGGGACAAGGTACTAGGGCGTTCTGTGCGCGGTGATTCGGTAAACTGGCGTCCTGGAAAAATTACGCGTGTAAAGTCCCCCACTACGTACTTGGTTGTCATTGGAAACAAAGTGCGTTTTGTGCATGCTGATCATTTGCGACATTCTGTTCTTGATGATGAAAAACCAACTGCAAAAGAAATGTGCCTGCCACACGCATCAGAGATCGCCTCTCCTCCAATGCCTTCGGCGCAGCCAGCGCCTCAGGTTGGACCCAGCCCACAGGATCAGTGGCCATCTGATAATGAACCTATTCCGTTAAGACGGAGCAACCGGGAAATGAGACCTCCGGAGCGTTAGGGCTATGACCGTTTTTGATCTAGTAGGGGAGGAAGTGTTGCGTCGGAATCTGGGATGCGACACGTGCGTTTACTGTTGTGTGATAAGATATAATGGTATCACCATCATGTCTGTTCTGCGCATGTGTCGGGCTGCTGTGTGTGTATATATGCGTTTGTCATGTGCTGTACTGGGGGGAGTTTATTTCGAGCTGCCAGTATGCAGCACTGTGAATAAGGCCGTTTGTTCAAGCCTACGCCAACTTACTGTGGATGCAACAGCCTACCTTGATATTTATTTATTGATATTGCTACGCGTTACGCTATTACCCGCGGGATCCCGACTAGGTGCGCTACTGACACCGCTGATTTCCTCTTCCACGATGTGATACAACACGGTGCCCCTCGTAAACTACTCACGAATCGTGGTCGCTCCCTCCTCTCCAGAGTGGTTGACGAGCTACTCCGTGCGTGAACCGTCCGTCACAAATTTACTACCGCTCTACCAGAACGCCTCAATCGTACGCTCAGATATGTTATCAATGTGTGTCTCCGGCGACCATCGGGATTGGGACATTAATCTACGCTTTTTAACATTTGCCTATAATAAATCTTCTCGTCATGATACCGCTGGCTATTCCGCTTTTAGCTGCTCTTTGGCCGACACCCATTACTCATCTTTGATACATCGCTACCCACTACGGACGCCGCCACTAGTACTTACGCTCTTGATGCCATATCCCGCGCTAATGATGCTCGCTACATTGCACGCGACAGGCTCTTTACCACCCAAGGGTCCCAGCAGTTCCGTTATAACAGTTGCCATCGCGATGTGCACCACGCCCAGGCTCTCTCTTTCTGCTCTGGCTCCCTTCACGCCGGGTGGGCTTATGCGAAAAACTTCTACCACTCTACACGGGCCCCTACCTTGCGCCGACTCACCGACGTCACATATGAAATCGAACCTTTGAACCCGAAGTCTTCCGCACCACGAGCTTCATACATTGTGCACGTGACACGACTCAAGCCGCATTATTCACGCTTCCTTTACCTAGAACGCACCGGGACTGTGTTTCTGAGGCGGGGGTAACGTTATGTGGTGTACTCTGCTGGCACTCAACAAGTGAAAAAAGAAGTGTCTGGGTGTGTGGAAGAAGATCTTCTCCTCCCTTCCCTCTCCAAGATTTTTACGCTCCGTGAAGCTATAGGCCGTCTTAGTGATTTTATAGCATTTCACATCGAAAGAGTAATTGGCATCTAATACCGAGTCGATCACAGTAGTTGACAGCGCTCACCTATTCTCGTGTGGAAAAACGGTAGCGAAGAACTAAAGCGTCCGCAGGATTTAAATGATAATCCCTACGCCGCGGCGAGGTGAATAGATAGTTATGAATATCACAGGGGCAAATTTTCGCCAAATGCCAAAAACCTCAAAAATATTTCACTTTTATTTGCTCTGATGCATTCTGTTCGAGCGCTCTAGACAAGTGTGATCGAATCTGTCATTTACTTTGCAGCATTCTCTCTCTGTAGCACGGTTATACAGTTCTAAAAAGCAAAGCACATGTTTCTTGAGACTGCAGTTATAGACTAGACATTGAATACTTAAATGCTAGCTGAAGCAGTCCTGCGTTGCACCACTGGCTTCAAAACGCGTGACATTTTAGAGATGTGTATAAGTTATTGCCTTCACCAGTTAGACTATGCTAGAAGTAGGAGTTGAGCATTGTAATGATTCTCTTAATGTTTTATTGATTTTTCTGGCGTTTATTTTAAAACACGCTTTTACGTTCTCTTGAAGAAACGTTTTCTGCGCCAACAAATGCCATTATCTTTCTAGTGTATTATTTGGAAAATCTTCCGCGCTAATAAAAACACAATTTTTGTGTTTATATTGTTTTTTCCCGCAGATAAGCCTATTTGATAATAGTTTGCGCAGAAGTTCTCACCTTAAGCTTTATTTCTGTAAGCAATTTATCAGGTCTATAAATAACACCAAGAAATAGAAATCAGCAGAGGGTAAACGCAAGTTTTTTTCAAAGTGATGCCAGAACTTGTTTTGATGTCTATAATTGTCTTCATACTGGAGAACAAGAAACAAAGAAAAACATGGTGTGCGTTATGCTGTTAGCCTCCAATAATTCCCCTCAATTGTACTGCCACTTCGTGACGCGGCATGCAGCTTCATGTTAATGTCCTCAAAAAACGTGATAAAACAAATATAAAGGCTAGTCCTTCTATTTCGGTCGCGAATTCAGACAAAGAACATGTAACTGGTCGGTGGGTAATGACTCTGCTCTTAGGTGCTGAGGTTAATTTACGGAGCAAATTAGCAATCCCCAATTCTGCACCTTTATTCAATATTACGACTGCTGCACTACGCCTAGCACTTCAAACTATGCAGAAAATCTCGAACTTTGATCGCATAGACCTACTGCATAATAGCCACAGGGGTGAATGGGGTACGCCTCAGTTCGCAAATGAGCCGACGTTTCTACAAGTGGATTTGTCGTCGTCTGGTCATAGCGATCATCACTGGCAGGGGTTTAAATACGCTTTTGCTTCCGAAGAAGAAAAGCTGGGGAGGGGAAAGTGGGCGTCAAGGAAGAGGGTCATGAAGTGAAAAAACAAATTTCAGTATGTACTTATCAGCCGCGGAAGCAGAGATTCTGTGGTCTGCGAAAGAATTAAAAGCAGCAGTACCAGGAAAAACTACAATGCCGGGTAGGTGATCAGTCACCACTTAAGGGAATATAACTAAGGGATTCTAACGTTCCTTAGATATAAATATCTAAGGGAACGTGTTCTGCGTGTTCTCCTCATATTACGAATCGTTAAAAAGAATTCGCAATATGTTATATTTTTTTTATTTACCTAATTCAAACGTACATCCTAACGCAATTGTACAATGTTCCTCAGATCTCTGTAATACGCCTCCCCACTAAGCCCGAATGGCAGGAATTTGAAACACGCAGACGATAAATTGTTTGCTAAGTTCGATAATGCTAAAAGTATTTTGTAAACAAGGGAGGTTTATAGCAATAATGGGTACAGAAGGTACGGCGAGCGGTTGACGTGAAATATGTCGGGAGAGAGAAGTATACAAACTGCTGTTACACCATGGCAGTCATACTTTTGCCACTCTAAATGACAGTGCGAAATTGTACATCCTTCTCCAACCAGCGGCAAATGATTTCTCCGAGATTTCCAACGATCGCTTATTTTTTATATAAACTGGTCCATCATGATTTCTTATTTTATTTGCTGGCATTTATCATATACTTTATGTACCATACAGAGGAGCGCAAGAGTATAAGACATGCAGGGGCGTTTTCTGTATACCAAGTTTAACATCGACATTATGTTTTTCTCAGTTCCGGGAACAATACATCAGTGGATTGCACAGGCTTCCGAAAGAGTTCATAGCTATGTCATTGGGAATTGAAGCATTGTCTTCAAGCATCGCAGAAATATTTTTTCGCTATTTCATTGCAATTAATTTCACTGTTCATAACACAAGGCAACCACTAGGGAGAGCGGTGCAAAGGGAAAGCAAGCTAATATGAAAAAAATGTTTAAGATATTCAAAGCTAAATGCACATGAAGTATATATTAGTATTCTAAAGAGTAAGATGTACGTTCGAAGATGAAAAAGAAGCTTCCGTGCGCTGTTGCCAGTACCATCGATATCGGTGTGTGCTCTGGATATACTCGTACGTGAACTGTTTCAGACGGGCTCCTAGATCGCGTCCCAGTACCTCTAATAAACTGCCATCCTACATTTCGTCGAGTCGCTGATTAAAAATGTCGGTTCTGGAGCTCTGTAGCCGCACGCTTCCTACACCTGTGATGCCAGACGGCGTCCAACATCAACCGGGTCCAACTGTCTTCTGCGCCGGCTTCCTTCGCCAGCAGGACCCGGCTATCTTCAGGGGGACTGATGAGCACGAAGTTTAATACTGGCTCACTTCTTAAAAACGGGTAAGCGTCTGCAATAAATGGAACGACAAGACTAAATTGAACGACGTCATATATATCTCACCGCCCTGGCAAATTTGTGGTACCGTAACAATGAAAGCGATGTCCTTTCGTGGGCTGCATTTAAAACGCCGCTCGCAGAAGTCTTTGGTCGCCGGGCTGTCGGAAAATTGCGTGCCGAGCAACGCTTGCATAAACAGGTTGCAGCAGGTTGGCGAAAGCTTTACAAGCTATATAGAAGAAGTCGTCGACGTATGCAACGTGCGGACGCCAACGGGCCAGAGGCCGCAAAGATCAAACACATCTTGAAGGGTTTTGACCATTACACCCTCCCGATGTCAACATGCGACTTGCTTACCCCATCTAAGAAGTCTTCACGCTCTGGCAGAGCTTCGAGGAGTTGCGCAAGCAGATAGTGTTGACGCATCAGCCCCAAGCACAGGTTGAATTGCTCTCCGGACTGTCGCCTGCAGTAGACAACTGATCTTTGCTGCAGAAAATTTAAGCATTTATTCTTGAAGAGGTGGTGCGGCAGCTTTCCCTGCTTCCTAGCCCTCAAGAGCAGCCACACCATTTGGCCTCAGCATTGCGGCAGGCTATCCAGGAACAGGTTGCTCAGGCGCACACACTTGTCCATCCGCCTTCAGTTGTCGCTGCTGCTCTGCTGACGTATACCGACGCCGTTCCACGACCTGTCGCCGCTCCTAATATCTATGACGTGATCACCCCAAAGCCTGCCGCTGGTCTTTTGACTTAGGCAGAAATGGTTGCACGACCACGGCCGGTAACTTACCCTCTACCATCGGTGCCGATGCAAGGTCTAGCAACCTATTTTTGACCGGCTCCAAGACGCCGCAATTCCCTACAGCACGACAGATGACCGGCCACTTTGTTAAACTTGCGGGCTAGCTGTACATATTTCCTGTTATTGCCAAAACCGTCTCCTTGTGTCAGCACCGCCTACTCAAAGATCTGGGTACCGGTCTTCGGCACCTCAGTATTCCGCGCCTACGGAGCCACCAGAAAGCCATCATTTCTGTCGAGACCGCTCAGCCATGTCCGACCGCCGTTCACCGTCGCCGCGACGCCGCTCTATCTCTCCGATGCAACGTCAATGGAACGCTTGATGTGAGGAAAACTAGAAGACGTAGTTCGTGAGACAAGAACTGCGACCCCGTCGAACTGCGCAAGTCCTCATTTATCGCCAGCCAGCCTTATTGAAGTTTTCATCGAGGGTCTTGCCGTCATGGCTCTAATTGACACTCGTGCTGCGATTTCAATAATGGACGCAAAACTTTGTAGCTCTTTAAAGAAAATGAGTGCGCCAATTGCAGGACTTTTGTTGAGAACGGCCTGCACGCAGCAACTCAAGCCTTTAGGAGCGTGCAGCGCTCGAGTAGTGATCCAGAATTGCCTTCATACAATTGAGTTCATACGCTGCCAAGGTTTTCACACGCTGTAATTTTAGGCTAAAATCTATTGCGATCGCGCTGAAGTCGAATTTTCTGCGCTACCCGGGCTCTTGTCAGAAAGCGCTACTTCTAGTCTATCCTTTAAAGCCCTCGTCGCCGAGGACATCGACATTCCTCCGTCTCCTGCCCCCTTGTATATATTGCTTGTGACTGTGTGTGCGACCAAAAAGTTCTCTTCACGCTAGCACACACACTTCTGAGCCAAAACTTTCGTTGCCATATGATGTACTCCTTATTTCTGCTAGCTCTGAGCACTGTGCGTCTCTAACCAGTTTAACTACCCCACTGCTTAGCGCCATGGTGAATGGCCCGGGAGCTCACAACCCATCGCATCTCTTCTCTCCGTGAAGAGACTGACGACTCATCGCACATCTCCATGACTGCACTCAGCCCTCCACTTTTTGTACCACCTTCCTCTTCCACAGGCCTCTTCCAGCACTCCATTGACGCCAGTATTCCTGAGCTTCAGCGACCGCAACTTCTTGATCTCCTTCAACAGTTCAGCTCCTCCTTTGACTCCTATCAAAATTCAATGGGCCGAAGATCAACTCTCACTCATCGGATCGGCACTGGAGACCACGCACGACTGCGACAGAGGCCCGAATGTGTCTCTGCATAAGAGCGCCAGATTATTGAAGAGCATGTTCACCAAATGCTCCTAACGGCGTCATTCAGCCCTCAATTAGCCTTCGGGCTTCCCACGTTGTGCTCGTTAAAAAAAGGATGGTTTCATACTCTTCTGTGTAGATTGCTGCCGACTTATAAAGATTATAAAGAAAGACGTCTGTCCTGTTCCGAGCATAGACGACACACTGGACTGCTTGCACGTGGCTGAATTCTTTTCCTCCCTAGAATTAGTTACGCATACTTGCAGAGACCGATGGAAACAACCGTCCGATCTAAAACCGCTTTTTTACACCTGACGGCTTGTACGAATTCGCTTTTATGCCTTCCTGCTTTTACAATGCTTCTGCGACATTTGAGAGATGTATGGACACTATTTTGCGTGGACATGGAAGACCTGCGTCTGCTATCTCGACGATATCGTCGTCTCTTCTGCAAACTTCGACACTCGCCTCTATCACCTGAAGCAAGTTTAGACCTTCTTTTCTGATGCCGGCTTGCAGCTAAACTTCAAGAAGTGTCGTTTTGTCGCCCGTCAACTGACCATTTTAGCGCACGTTATCTCCAAAAAAAGGGCTTCCCCAAACCCCGCCAAACTTCGTGCTGTCGCTGACTTTACCAAGCAGAGGTCCATCAAAGACCGTCGCTGCTTTGTAGGCTTGTGCTCCTACTTTTTTCGGTTCATTTTGTAGGGCTCGTGGCGCGCCGCGCATTCGAAGGCCGCGCCACTTCCCGATGCTCCCTGCGCGCGGCCCGTTTCCCTTTCCCCGCTCGTTCGGGGATAACCGGTCCCGCGCGAGGGGGCTATAAAAGAAGGTACGCGCCGCAGTCTCGCCCTCTCTTGGTCTCTGGCTCCTTGGTCCCTGGCTCTTCGTTCCGGCGCGCACAACGACCCGCAGCCACCCGGACGACGACATCGACTTCGACGATCCCCGATCCCTGTGAGATTAAAGATGTTTATCATACGGCCCACTGTGTATTTGTCGTACGCTTCCCTCGGGCAGAGGAATCGCCCACAATTTGAAACTTCGCCTCTATTGCTGTCACTTTGACGCAGCCTCTGGCGGGCAATTCCGACTTTTCGCTCTGGTTACCGGAATGCGATGATGCCTTCAATATGTTGCTCCGCATCCTCAAGGCATCCGCCGCCCATCCTGAGTCACTTCGGCCGACGGCCCTTACTGAAGTACACACAGATGCTAGTGGTGTCGGTCTTGGCGCTGTATTTGCTCAGCGGAAACATGGATTGGCTTTATACGTCGTGGCCTATGCAATTCGAACGCTCACAAAGACGGAGTCAAATTTCTCGGTCACTTAAAACGAGTGTTTGCCAATAGTTAGTGCTCTGACCAAATTCCGCCCTTACCTCTAAGGCCACCCCTTTGAATTTGTGAACGACCACCACGCGCTCTGCTGGCTTTCCTCCTTGAAAAGTCCATCCGGCCGTCTTGCTAGTGAGTTCTTCATTTACAGGAATTTGACTTAAACGTATTCTACCGCTCTAGCCGCAAGCATCCAGACGCCGATGGCCTTTTTCGCTGCCCCTTCTAACTGACATTACCAGCCTTTCCGCCTTTGACGCCTCGGCATGTCAGTTCACATCAGTGATATGCCTTCTGCGCAGCGGAGACCCCTGAGTCGCTTCTCTTATCGATCTTCTCTCAGATCCATCGGCAGCTTCTCGATCACTTGCACACCGCCGTAAAGCTTCACACTTCGCCATTCGCGACAAGCTTTTTTATCGCCGCAACTACACTGCTGTTGGCCGCAAATGGCTGCTAGTCATTCCCTGCTACCTGCACTCGCAGGACTGCGACTGCTTTCGCGCTGACCTACAATAGGGCCATGTGGGAGTGTTCAGGACCTACTATCGCCTACGCTTACGATACTAGCGGAAGGGCATGTACAACTTTGTCCTGAAATACCTCCCCTCATGCCTCGTCTGTCAAAGTCGCATGCCTCCTACTAATCTTCTGCTGATGTGTTGCAGCCGTTACCTTGCCATCCTGTTCCTTTGAATGCGTCGGTATTGATTTGTATGGCTCGCTCTCGTACACAGCCGCTAGAAATCGCTGGTTGGGCTATCGTCGTGGTTGACCATCTGAGGAGATATGCAGGCACCGCTGCTCTTCCATCTTCCACAACCTCGGACGCAGCCTTATTCATTTTGCAGCGATTCGTCCTACGCTGCGGCGCATCTCGTGAACTACTCAGTGATAGAGGCGTGTCTTTTTATCTGACGTCGTTAAAGGTCTACTGAACAAGTACCATATACTTAATCGAACCTCTACCGCCTCTCATCCACAGACGGACTCACCGAACACTTTCATCGTACCCTTGTTGACATGCTCTCCACGTACGTCTCTGCTGACCACTCTGACTGGGATCTCCTCCTTTCATATGTAACGTACGGATACAATACTGCTAGAACTACCTTTTTCTCTCCGTTCAATCTTCTTTACGACCGCCACCCTTCTGCTCCACTGGATACCATTCTTCTCTAACAACCAGACGAATCTGAGTATACCGCCGCTTTTGAAGCTGCCTGACACTGAGAGGAGTGCCGCAAATTGCTCGGTCTCTCACAACTGAAACCCAGTCCCAAAAGAAATTCTGTCGCCACAACCATCAGACGATACCGTAATTTTCTTCTGGCAGTCTTGTGGGACTCTATTCTATGAGGTACTCCCAGACTATCTTCGAAATTTATTTCCAAGTATCAGGCCCTTGTCATGCACTGGAATGCATATTTCCTGTCAATTACGGTGTTGAACACCCCGCACCTTCGCCCGATCTCCGTCGATGTAGCCGCGAAACTTTCCACGTCCAGCGCCTTAAACAATATTACGACCCTGGCATTTTGCCTACGCCGCAGGTCACCAGGGTGGCCCCTCTGCTCCCCGGGGGCCCTTGTAAAGATAAAGATGTACGGGCGAAGATAAAGAAGAAGCTGCCGCGCTGTCACCAGTGACATCGCTATCGGAGTGTGCTCTGGGCCTACTCGTATATACGTGAACCGTTCTTGACGGGCTCCTAGATCGCGTCGCAGTACTTCTAATAAACCCCCATCCTACATTATATATTGTTACCCAACTTAGAGCTATATTGCTGTTATTCCTGAAACTAAAACCTTTTGCGGGGAGGTGGCTGCACTATTGTGCAGTATGGGACCGAAATGACTCATCAAATGCGCTTTTTTTCGATGACTTTTTGTGAATAATGTTGTAATAATAAATACAGTTGAATAAATACGTGATAATGGTAGGTGCTTGCGGAGAGTAGCGCGGTGGAAAACACCGTTAGCCTCAAGCGGATGATGTCTTACTCAGTGAAAGGGATCGAATACCGATTCCTGATTTTATATGTGCTATCAATTCTCCTGTAGTTTGGCAAATCAAAATTGGCATCTCTCATAGCCTGAGCCGCTTTAGGATGTTAGACCATATAATACAAAGGAAACAAATCCTTTATTTGTAGTTTGAAAGTTTGCTTAATGCATTCAAGAATAATGTTTAGTTTATTGTTAGATTTTAAATATAGTAAGTAAAATATTACATTTCATTACCACTGCTTCACAATTCATTTGTTCTACCCCCAGGGCTTACGAGAACTATTATAGAGGGGAAAGGCTTCTGTACATTATTATATATGTGAAATACAAACAAGGTGAAGAACATCACTGGATCGAAAAACAAAAGAGAAAAATGTGGTCGATTTCTACAGAACAAAATAGGTTAAAAAGGGATAAAGGTACAGTACACGGAACAAAAATATTAGAGGAAAAAACTAACAAAAACAGTTTTATAAAGGGTAATGTCAGTTTGTAAAAATTTTTAGTGCTTTGCGAAATTGATAGGTGTTGTTACTGAAGAGGCGGGGAGGTGGTTCCACTCGTTAAAGGTCCTTGGCTGGAATGAGTCCGAATAGGTGACTGTCGCTACGAGAGTCCATGACCATTGAAACGATGATCAGCACATGGGGAGACATAAGACGCTGCTGTAATGTATGGGGAGTTGAGTATCTGGTTATGGTAGTAGATTTTGAGATAGTGGGAAAGCTGTGATAGTTGCCTACGAAAAGACAGACGGCGAATGTCAAGTGCAGCTTTCATATTAGTGAAGCTAGCAGTACGATTATAATCGTTAATAAAAAATGGAAAGAACGATTTTGCACGCTTTCAAAGAATTTAATTAGAATTAAATGTCCAGGCTCCGATATCGAGCTTGAATATTCGAGGATGCGTCTGACATTAGTGACGTAGAGTTGTTTTTTAGAGGTGCTGAAGCTATGGACAATGCACGTTTCAGATAGTCAATCATGCGGTTAGCTGTGGACGCAATGTATTCAATATGCTGATATCATGTCAGATTGTTAGAGATATGTACGTCTAAATATTTGCATAAAAGAAGCTAGTCACTTGAAGTAATATAAGTACGCACATGGAGCAAGCTGACTGATTTCAACAGATACTCATTGTTTCGCATTTTGCAATTTTTAGTTCCATTAGTCAAAACGCGCACCAGCCTGCTGTATTATTGAGATCATGCTCGTGTTATTGTATCATTACTGCTTTCAATCTTGCGATATATGACACAGACGTCAGTAACTACAGAAATGTAACTTGAAGTTTAGTTAGGAAGGTCACTGATGCCAACTAAGAATAGTGACGGGGCTAAAACGGACCCTTTGGGTACCACTGAAATCACTGGTACTTCAAATGTGTCTGTCATTAGAGGAAACATTATGTGTGCGATTAGAAAGAAACTTTCGAATTAAGTTGAAAACGAAAGGATCAAGGTGCATCTTGCCGAGGTTTAATAGGAGTAGGTAGTGGTAATTCTGTCAAATGCTTGAGCAAAATCAAGAATTATACAGTCACATTAGTAAAGCCAGTGCACAGAAATCAATGAAGATTATAACAGAATGCTAATAATTGCATTTGTCAAGAACAGTACTTTTTGAAATTATTTGACTGGTATGAAAAAAGCTTATTCCAAGAAGTTAGCGAGAGGTAAGAAAATGACGCGTTCAAAGATTTCACTTGCAACTAATGTCATTGACATAGGTCTGTATTTGCACGGGTTCTTTATGTCGACGCACTTGTGAAGATGAATCACCCTCCCTTCTTGCAGTCTTTCTGTAAAGAACTATTTTTGTGATTTTGTGAGAAGTTTGTTTAAGATAACGGAAGAATATTAATACCAACCTGCTTGAATTTGGACGTAATGCCATCGACGCCACACGATCTTTTTAGATTGTTAATAATCGAGTGGATATTAGATGAATCAATTAGGATCAGGTCCATTGAAAATAAATTAGGTGAATTGAATGGTGGAAAGCTGCTAGTGGATGCGGTGCAAAATGTATAGTTGCAAGCACGATAAAGTACAGAAGTACAGATAGTGCCTGGTATCACATCACCTAATTTGTCAGTGCGAGTTATAGCTTGATTATCGTAACTTTTTACGAATTCCAAGCGACGATAGGTTTTGTTTTAAGTAACATTGGGAGAGTGGTGCTAACGAAAATAAATTTTCCTTCCCTCACAGCTCTGGTGTATTTTGCTGCGACGGCGTAAGCTGACCGCTTACAGCAATCGGCAATTTTTTCGCTCCTCGGAAACACGTACCTTTGATGTCAGATAAACGGTTCAGGTGTCTAGTATACCAAGTCGCGTTAGATGATAGATATACCTTTCCTAAGATAATGTATGCTATTATTAGGTGGTTCGCTTTACCTTTAAATGATGTCCATAGAACTTGGGCTGATGCTTTAGTGTTTAATAAAATGCTGTCGGGAAAAGAAGATCGGCCTTGATGGCGGCAAAGTCAGCTCGATTATAATCCCTAATAAGTTTCAGGCACTTGCTGCTTTTAGAGGCTGGTACTGACACAGAATTATGTAATACGTCGTGGTCGCTGAGTCCAGCCAAGTGAGTTACTGGTGATGTAAAATAATGTGATGTGTACCAAAAGAGGTAAAGATATGTAACACGTGTAGGGTGAATAATTAGTTGAGATAGATTGAAATCTAGGAAGTTCTAATCCTAGTAGTTTCAACGGAAGCCGACTTTGCGAACGCACATGAATAACACGGTTGGATTGATGGGAAGTTAATATTGCCCGCAACAAAACTTTGTGCACCGGGTGATCGAACCAGTACTTCGTTAAGGCTGTCATGGATCTTCAGAAAAAGGGCTGTTTGAGTCAGGCGGACGGTAAAAATTGCAAAAACAATATTTTTAAAACTAATGGTTAAGCAACACTACACCATTTGTAAATAGAGATAAGGGAAACAAAATGTGGTTCTAATATTCAGACTTCATTCCAAATTTCTTCCTTCCTTAGATCATAATCAAATTGCTAGTCTGACCAGTCATCATAAGGAGAAAAGAGATCTGATGTTCGTAGATTCTTTGCCTTATGTGAAAAAGGGAATCAGGCACCAGGGATAAGTATAAAATAATATACATGGAAACATAAAATGTCTCAATAAATACAACGGTAATGAGAGAAATTGGGGTGTAATGGTAATAACAAAATTATGCTGCTAAAGGCTAACTTTGCGACGAATAAGAGAGGGGGCAGTAGCAGACAGCGAGAATGAAGAGTTGAGAGTCGTTTTTTGGCACTACACGCATTTCTAAGTCGATGTTTAGATAAATTTATGAAGATCAAAGCCGTTTTATATAGAAATGCGAACACCATCCACTGGGCGACAAGGGTGGTTTTAGTGGTGAACAAAAAGTCAAGTGTTCAAATAAGTGCAGTGCCTAGGATATGTACAAAAACCATATATTCGTTAAACTGTGGTTTCTGCGGAACTATTTTATTTGATTTAAAAGGCCACTGTTCAGGAAAGGACCTTTTATGCGAGGGATCGAGCCCAGTATTTCGATCAGGTGCAGGAGGTAGTCTGTGCAAAATGCTACAGTGACACGCGTGCGACAAAGCAACAAAAATACAAATCAAAGCTCTCTCATTCTCTCCTTCGGGAACCACGCTTTCCCGTTGCTTGCGCTGGCCTGTCGAACCGCAGCTATGACATATTTGTCGAAAACGACGTCCATTGGCACGTCTCGCGGTCTGAGGGTGAAGGATGGGTGTCTACCGCTCGCTTCGCGCTTTTCCCTCGCCACGGCCAAACTGTATCAAGTGGCTCGCGCTCCCTCGCCTGTTATTTTTTTATTTCGCGCACGCGGAGTGCCCCGCTCCATCTCCCGTTAAAGGCGGAGGAGGAAGGTTTGGTTTGGTTTTGTTTTGGATTTTAACGTCAGAAAGCGACTCAGGCTACGAGAGATGCCGTAGTGGAGGACTCTGAAAATTTCAACCACCTGGGGTTCTTTAACGTGCACTGACATTGCACAGCACAAGGGGAATTCGCCTTGCGGAGGCTAGACGACCGGGCAGGAGAGGGAAATACCGTTGGTAGGGAACGGAAGGAGAGAAGCACGGCAGAATTGGGTAATTGCGGTGGCTGTAACTGCGTTATTAGTTACTCTTCTCAAAAACATTTTGCGGCCTTGCGTTCTGGGGGCGAAGTCTCACATTCACCGGTGAAGAAAATTCTTTCGACTGGAGGGTGGACAGTGGACCTTTAAGGCATTGCGTGTTAGCGAATGAGGCTATTGCAGACGCTCGGCAGAATTTCTGCCGATCTTAGGTGGCATGTACTTGTTCAAATGCTAGTGCTGTTAATAATGCTGCCGGTAATCAAAATCATGGAAAAAAATTGAAGCAGATGAGAGCCAGCACTGGAGAAAATGGAAAAGCTTGATTGTTGCTGCTGCTGCTCTTGCGACACAGTGCGCGCCATCGATGTATTTTTTTGTTTTGTACCGCTTATTATATTTTCTTTCATCTTTATTTTGAAATATCTTTTCAGTTGTTGCTATGACTTTTCTTTTCAAAATGTTTTGGTTGGTTCATTTATTTCCACGTCCTCCAGCCTCCTTATGAAAATGCGGCAAATTATTGGGCACATTTGGAGAAAGTCAAGAGGATAATTCTTGAAGTGGCGTGTTAGTTTATTAGGACACCGGTGATCGGATGATTCGTAGACAAATACTGCTTAGAATCATTTTGACGCTGTTAATTAGACGCCAGACTCTTTGAGCTTCTAATCCGACCGCTATCCCTCTAGCGTCACTACACGGCATGAGCGGTGCAGCGTCGCACATTGGATTGATGTCAAGTGCACGTTTCGGCATGATACTCCCTTTATAGCTGTGTTACACATGAAGTGTGTGTTTTGTACGAGTTTGTTGCAGCGGAGCTGATATTTGGTTTTACATTCTTGAACGAGTTAGAGTTTTATATTTTCGTCAATACAGTCAATACAGACCTTGAATTTTCTCAACCTGTCTACTAACATTCGACAGAGAAGGCCCCCCTGCATATAATGGCCATATAAATGACAGACATTCCAAACATTCATTCCAGATGAAGCTTTCCTTAGCGATAAGAAAAGCGGAATAGATGGCGTGTTTCTAAACCTGTGATATAGGTAATACTATAATAGAAGATTTAACTGAGCAAATAAAAGGTGATTTTCAATGTTTTCACTGCATTTCATGACTAAGGCACCCCATTGGAAGAAACGGAAAGTTTTTGTCACGCTAGCAAATGTTCATTCGAGATTGTGTTCTGTAAGCAACTGAAATCCGTAATTTCAAAACATGATCAGGTTGACATGGATCCTCACATAATGACGAATGTACCACAGGTTAGAGGAGCTTACCTATCACCATTTTTGGTCAAATATTTTTCTTAGAATATACCCTGGGTCGTTTACTCCCCCCCCCCCCCTTACATTTTCGCTAACAAAAACATTTTCGCCCAAAAACATGACATGACACAGTATAGCAACGTGAGCACACATGCATATGTAGGACTGTTACTTTCTTTTGTCTCGTTGTCCTTGCGCAAGTATTCTTGAATATATGGCGTCACCAGATGTACCAATCTGCACTACCCTATGCGTGACTTAAAAGACAGAGATGATTAAAAATTTTATGCGGCAGGAAACGCAAGGGGCTTACGTCTCCTGAGCCGCCACGTGACGGTGCCATGTCGGTGCCATAGAAAAAATAAGCCCGTAAATTGTGTATAAGAAACAGATTGCTGAAGAATGCATTTTTACTAGTTCAACCTACTGTTTCGATTTAAAATTTACATCAAAGAAAAACTGCAGCAGTATTGGCTGTTTAAGGATTGCAAGGCATCAATATTTTATGTTTCCCCATATAGACTTCTATACACAATAAAAATGGTTCCGATGGTTTGTTTAATACTCTTTATGTGCGAAGCATGCAGCCGTTTGCTCTCAGCCCAAAACAAGCATCATGTCCGCGCAATACATTGTTCCAATATACTGTACCGTTGTGAAGGATGTTCTACAGGTTTACAACATATTCTTTGGTATATATTTTTTTGTCTATGAGCCCACAGTTTTATAAGCACAGTCAGAATGTAATACAGATCTAAACTCATTTACATACAAAGATTCCTAAATTTCTTAAAAATTTGCTTTCTTACATACGCAAATTACCACGATGTCACATGTTGGGGCTAATATGTGCTTTCACAGCAAGCAGCAAACCCTGTGGATACGAAAAAGGCTTAAGACGGTCGCTGAAGATTCGATTAGTTGCAGTTTGCGTTTCTCCAAGTCTGCAATAATGCAGACACGGACAATAGATCCCATGTGCGGCAAATATTCATAGTTGTTAACTGACGTCCACTTAGCAAATGACCTTCCTACCAGGTTGATACTCTGAGACTACTTTCCTGTGAAGCCAACATGATGTGTGCTGAAGAAATTCAAACCCAGATGGATAGAGGAGTTTATTCCTTGAATAGGTAGCAGTTTTGCCGAGACGTTTATTACCTGGCCAGCTTCTCTGCACTGGGGACAAGAATATAGACGCCGTCGATGAAGAGATGAGCGAAATGGAGAAAAACGGTGTTGGTTGGTTTCTGGCATGTTCTGAGCCTGAGAATAATCACAGCTGACATGGTGCCTCTGACACCAATACTCGGTACCATTTTGGCGGATCAGTCGAAAATAAACGATGCCGATAGATATCATAATTGCAAGCTGTATAACTGAACGCAGGGTTTCAAGACGCAGGTGCGATCTCCTATGTACATTAGGTATCCTGCTTCCTTGCGTGTCTAGGTAAAGCGTAACGCGTACTTTTCTCCAAAGGTACAATGAAGGCAGCCCAGTTTGTTGGGCGAAGACAAAAGGAGAAGAATAATGGCGGAGGAGGTCTACTATAGCATGCAGTTGTGTTTTATTGAGGGTGACGTATAATTTTGCCAGCAAGTGTAGATTCAACTGTCAAAAGCAGAAAAGGGGCGGCTGAAACGACTCCGACCAGTACCACATTAAAGAGCGTGTCATGTACTTCAGAGGTAAGTGTCAAACCACCTAGCAGAATATTGGTTGGGCAACTAAATATTCCTTTTACTGTACGCTGAAAAAGTTGGCCTCACCTAGCCGCAACCGCCTCACTGTTGCAAGGAGATGAGGAAATCAGGGTGAAGACTACAGTCGAGAGGTGTCACGAATGCGTATAGAGGCCTGAATGTTACGTTCCAAATCTCGCAAACTTTCAAATAGAATATAAACAAAGGTCTACTTGAAATAGACACGTTTGTCAGCGTCCGAAGTTGTTGAAGTAAATACCGAATTTATTTAATAATTGATATTTTAGTCATGCTCTAGCCATTCAAGTATGTCCTCACCGGTGGTGCAGGCGAAGTAGCGGCGCTTCTGGTAAGCTGGGAAGAAGCCGCTAATGCTGACCTGCGAGAGGCAGTACTGTCCAGTCACAAATAGGCATGGAATGTTCTAAATCGCTATGGCTTCGACTGCAACATGATCCGAGTAGTAAATATCGGTGTAGCCCGTTCAAAGAGGAAGCCAGGAGTACAAAGACAATGTGGCAAAATCCCATGAGAAAACACACGCAATAGAAATCACAAAATTGACACAACAAGCACTCCACAGAGTAAACAGTTAAAACGATTTTGTAATCATGTTAACTGACAGTAAAAATTTTTTTACTTGGTGGAATGTCTGCATTCATTTCTTTTCAGCGCTTGAGCCAGCCTAGATTAGTTAGGGCACATACTTACTTGGGAATGCAATCGTTATGCTATGAAAAGATCAAATACCTGCTTCTTTTAGCGAACGGAGTGGCCATGTTGCTTGGATGTTTTAAGCTAAGTAAAAGAATTCCTTGTCGTCCTAAAAACGCAGGTAGTGTTTAAAACGCACAATTCAGCTGAAATATAGAATTAGAGCAAAACTCCACAAACTAAGGTTAGTGTGAACGTAGGCTGCGGCAGGCCACAAAACAACCATATGCAATCAATATTTCTTTGGAATTATCGCACGTAAAGATATTTAGGTCTCCTTCTCTAAAGTTGTATATTCTGGCTTTTGTTAACTTCTTACACGGACCTTATGCATAAACGGGATCTTAACTGTAGAAGCGAGAATATTCACGAGTTTGCGCCATTTGAAAGAACCTTTTGAATATTCGTGCGAGGCACGTCCTGTGAACAAGTGCTACTCATCAGCAATATAGGGCTCTGCTCATCAGTGATCATCTTCACTGGCATTTCAAATGCTTTCAAAATATTTCCCTGATATATGCGTTGTACTATTGACTTTGTTCATTTGATTTTGGTATGTTTGCGAACCGCACTGCTAAAGAGAACATATGTTAAATGTAAGAGGTTTTATAACGAAGGAGAGAGAGTAATGTTCGGGCATCAAGAAATTAACGCTTCAGCATTAAGCAATAATTTGCTTAGTACAATTCTTAGATAAGCGGACAAGCACAGCTGCTTACTGCCGCGAGTCTGAAATCTCTTGCGAAGTGTATATGCACTGAGAACATTCAAGATAACACGTAGAAAATGAATGCCTTTCTCAGCATTCCGACATTAGCAACAGTTACAGAGAGATCATTTTTTTCGCCCCTTAGCCGAAGAGTAAACGAAGAACATACGAAGGTATGAGAGAGCTGGCGCACCTTCCACTAGTCATATTTAGTGTTGTGGCCTGCGTGAAGAAACTTAGGCACTTTAGCCTCTCTCTATACATTGCCTTGCTAAAACGACTACGAATCGAAACAGCCCAAGAAACCGGTAGACTAAAATTAACTTTTCAACCCCGTAGAGAACATAAAGGTGCAAAGGTAAAGGTCGTCTATTTCCCGATGTATCTGTCTCTGCCGCTCATAAAAATATTTGTTACGTGAGATGAAGTTAAAACCTGAATGCTGTACATTTTGCAAGGGTTTTCGTTTAGCGCCCATGTGATTCTCGTTTTCCAGGCTACCTAGAGGCATGGCGGAATTGCTGGCCGTCTCAATAAACTTACATCGATCCATGCAAATTTCTTTAGCAGGCAAATATAACGTACAATCAGTAAACAAGAACAGCATAATTGTTTATTTAAAATCACGCCTTTCATCACACTCAACGTTCAACTAGTGACGGCCAAGACAAAAAATTTATTATTGCACAGAAATGACTTTTGTTTGTGGCGCTGGAAGGACGTCCCTATTACGGGACATCATTGGCCTCGCCGCTGCCGGAGCTCAGTAGACCAAGGCCCACTGGGCCTTCAGGTCTCAGGTGTGCTGGGCCGCGTCATAGCCCTCTCCAGAAGGCTGATTTAAAATTTATGTTTTTTTATAAATTGTAATTTATGCTTCTTTTCTTGCAAAGATCATGTGGTATAGATTGGCCTGTTGCACGTAGAATTTATACTTATCGGTGAATGTCAGGTACATGAGTTTTATTATGAAGGGATTAAAAAAGGCTGTTTTCTGACGTATAATGCGGCAGTCCTCGGATTTGACTTGTTATCAGAACACTTGAATAAACTGTACGCATGACAAGCAACCATTGATGCAAGACTTATAAACATCTCCTCCAGGCAAAGACTCTAGTCTACAGGGATCGGGATCTCATTCATGCATCTGAAATCTCAATATGTCGCATAATTGGTACGCTTGAAGAGATGCGTTAAATTATTTCTTTTAAAAAATAGTAAAGTGTTGTTATGGTACTGTTGTGGGAAATGCTAGCATTCTCAATCAAGTTTGCCGTTCTCCAAATTGAATATCAGGTTTTCTGACAGCATTATAATTAACGTCTGCTAATGGCTCAATGTGTAAGGTAGACAGGAAAGGAAAAAACCGGGGTTGTTGCATAAATGAGAATAGATTATTTTGTCGAATCACGTTAAGCAGGAAACGGCGATGAAGCCTGTGAGTCGAGGCTTCATAAGGCTTTAATAAGGCTTCATAAGGTGAGTCGAGGCTTCGTATATAAGGGTGGGCTTTTCGGCAGGAGACGCGCTGCAGCCTGCTGCCGAATTCTTGTTGGATTCAGCGCCCGGGACGCCCACCACAAGTGGTACATATCGGCCTCTGTGCTTTCACAATGGCAGACAGGACACTTAGTGTGGTGCAATAAGTGCTGAAGCTGAGGCCATGTCCTAGTGATGGCAGAAGTAAAGGCAACCTCGTCCGGGATTTTACGCAGTGCGAACTCCTCTTCATTGATAACACCACGGGGAGCATTGCCGCAGAAGGAAAGAAAAGAGCACGTGTGCGGGCATCGAAGATGTTCTTTCCTTGCTAGAATGATGTAGCATTATCCATGATGAGGAACTCTGTCATTAATGAGGATGGGCTCCAAGGCGGCTTGCTGAATCTGCAGTTGTATGAGAAATTAGTACGCCGCACGGGACTCACTCCACTCGAATAGTTTGTGACATGACAGCAACCAGACGAGGTATTCTGTGGCATATGTCTGGGCTGCAACTGACTGGCTGGAATGGCCATGCTACCTAAAGCGCGTCAGTGCTGTTGGCATTGTGGGCCATAGGAATCAATGTAATAGCGCCTACAAAACTAAGCATTTTTTTTCGACAGCGACCAGTGCACAGAATGAAAATGTTCCTCGAATTGAACCCTGGGTTTTCAGGGACAGTCGACGGCGTTTGCCGCTTCGCTGCCTTACATGTCGGCATCAACACATGTAACGTAATGTAACGTAGGAGAGGTGGCTTTATCGTTCCAGGATTCTCTTGTTTATGGACGACGCTTCATTAGACGAGGTTGGTCGATGAAGATTATTCGGTGTTTTGTACCTCAGTTTTACAAAGCTCCACGGCGGCACAACTGGTGATGGCAGCGACTGTATGGCGTCCGATGAAGCCTAAGCACGTGATCGGGGTGAGTGCAACGGGCTGGATGTAAAGCTAAGACCTTCACGTGGCTGCTGCTGCAGCCAATTTAGTGTCTTGAGCTGGGCATTCTCTTAAAGAACGGTAAATAGGGTGATGCGATGAAGGCAAGTGATATTCATATTAACCTGTCGAATGACACCTTCCAAGTGATCCCATTGAGCCCTAATTAAGTTCTTGAACTGTGGTTGAGAAATGCTGAGCGGGTGTAGAATTGCTCACACCAAATGTGCTACATAGGAGCTAGCGCTGCCAGTTTTGGGAGCTATGCGGCTTATTAGGTTCAATGTCTGCGTCGCTTGTTTTTACTCTCAGAAAGCCAGTGGATGAAAACTTAATTTTTATTGTTAACCTACCGTTTTTCTTCCGGGATGCTGTATGCCAGCAGTTGCATCGTAATCGACTGTAAGATATGAAGCTGACTTTAACGCTGCCACTTGGGCCAACAAGTCATGTCCACTTGGGCCAACATTCACACCATAATATTGTTACGGACGACAAGGAAGAAGAAGCGGGCAGTGGCGCAAGCAGGAACGCTCGATCTAGGACCGCGAACAGCCATTAAACGTCATCTACCATCGTCATCGGTCATGTTCTGCCTCCTGTCTTCATCGGCTTGCCGCTTGGTAACAATATTATCAGCATACAGTAAGAAGGTAACTACATGTACATTTGTAAATATCATTCAAATTGAGGGACGGCCATAATAAGCAAATTTGATGACAGACCAGAACCCTGGGGTGCACTTTGAATAGGGACAAAGAAATCGGTGTATCCCCCACCTAGGCGTATTGTAAATCTACCTTCAAGAAAGGATTGTATGAAATTTCGTACTCCAGAAGATAATGCAGCACCTCTGTGGAGGCCAGACTGGGAGCATATCTTATGCTATCGTGCGGCTATTAGGCATACATTCAAGGACGATACGTAGGTTGTGGTTGCGCACTGAGGACATAACTTCTGACACGAAGGCGGCCGACTCATGTTTAGTACATACTGATTGAAGGAAGTTCATTTCTGTGGGGTGGGAGAAACTTTGGCCCCACGACCACAACGACATTCGCGTGGCTAACATTTTCTCTGCCAGAATACACACTTCTAATATTCATGAAATATACTGCGAGTTGAAAAGTTCCGTCGGTATCGTCGTTACTTTTGTAATGGGGATCACATGAACAATTTGAATATCTGAGTTCACTGCAGTCTGGCCATACTTTTCTAACTTTGTTGGAGGGAGTAGGAAAATTTTAAGGTAAATGAGCACCTCGTATGTAATGGCACCAAGACTAGGTGATGTTTTTCGTTTAGCCTCATCTATTGCGGTAAGCAACTCAGGTATAGAGAAAATACTCTGAGTGCCTTCGGTGGGAACTACTGATGGCGGTTTATCTGCTATGCTAGACCCCGCACTAAGTTTAAAGTGACTGCGGAAGGAACACATCATAGTTGAAAACACTTCCGTGCCGCTTCTCTGCCGAGATCATTCCTATACTAGAGCCTTTTTCTGTTTTATGGATGGCAAAACCGCACGCTCACAAGCGGCGTTGAACCATAGCCGCCATTCTAACACAATTACACTCATTCAGCATAATAGCGTTCGCAAGTAATAGCGACTTTTGACAAGCTATTCGATTTACTTAACGCATACTATCCAGCGATACACCGTCGTACTAATTTTGTATTTCAATTTGTATTTCATGCTACCATCATGCATTACTCTTGAAATACACGTTATCCATTTTGTTGGACTGCGCTCATAATAGTTTCGTTTTATATCATTATGCGCCGATGTAACAGATCAAGCTAATATAACCCCCTTTCATTTTCTCTGCTTTATTTCATTTCACCATTTTAGCCGCTCTCCTTCCGTCTTTCCCTCACTAATTCTCTTTCCCACGCTGAAAATGATTCCACCAATTTATAATCATCATCATCGGCCTTACTATAACTACTGCAGGGCGAAGGCTTCACCCATATTTCTCCAAATAACCCGGTTCTCTGGTAGCTGCATCCACTTGACCCCTGCGATTTTCTTAACCTTATTCAATTTATAAAGACCCGAGTAAATTGTCAGCATTTTAGTAAAGAATTTTCTTTCTTTCTCTCTCTTTACAGCATTTTGTAGTCTTTCTACTTAAAGTATTGTTTGCGATTCTTTATTGGGCTTCTCTAAACCTAAACGCATATTGCAATGGCGTTCCACTGCCGTCAGATCTAGGAGAGTAGAGAAACAATAACATTATTGAGGACTGATGAAATATATATTGAAATTTGGATTAGGTTTGCAGTAAAAGGCAGTACTGCTGAGAAATCCACGCTAAGCAACCTAACGTCATCTGTTTAATTTTTAATGCATAGTTTCGACAAACACGAGTCTGGAAAATATCAAGCACGTTTCTTCTTCACCGGGTACATGTATGAGTTATATACGCTCTGAACAACTGTAAAAGCACGTTTGCTGCTGAAGGTTACATAGCACTCGTTATCAGATTACAGATAGAAATATAACCTCCGAATGATGAGTGTTAGTAAATGGAAATTATAGCTCTGTAGGAGCCTCACGTTATTTTATTCACCTTTACGTGCATACTTTTTTTATTACGTGGATTGGTTACAAAGTAACTTTGCACTCCGGTATTACTAGCATAGAGGAAGAATTAAGATTTATCTATGAGTATTATAAATGAGAGATCTCTTGGTTTTTTTAGATTAAGGCACTGTGACACACCTTGGAAAACGTAATGACAGCAAGAAAGGATTATGAATACTTGCTGCATTGCCTGCGCCGAGCGCAGCAAACAACAGATGGAAACGGGCAAAAGGCAATTCAACTTCGAAGTTTCTAATTTCGTCTCCTTTTTCACGCGCTGCTCCTTGCTGCATTCCTATGGCAAATTATTTATTTGTATTTGACGACAAGCTGCTATTTTCGATTCCAAAACGGGCTGCTGATAGCAACAGTGGTGTCGTTTGTCTTATGCAGCTGCCACAAAAGTATGAAAAATACTTATGCTTATCTCATACATATGTCAAAACTATCTTAACAAATAATGGTGATTCTCCCACCACGAAGTTCCAGCATATATCCAGCACGAATAACAAGAAATTACAAACTATAAAAATGCTACACACAATAGCTTTAATACGTCGAAGACGGTTACGTTTATGAAGAAATCTGTTCTTTTGTTGTTGGTTGACAGGCTGTTCAGCAAACGTAGATATTATTCACTGGGTGCTGGAAGTATAAAAGAGGATCGATGTGGCTGGCCAAATATGCGCCAAGGGTTTCTCTGAAGGGCTTATCATGGCACTGAGCATATTTTTAGTTACAGCCTTTCTTGTCGCATTTCCGTTCACCAGCACTGCACATGTTAAATCTCCTAAGCTTGATATTTTCAAGGTAAGATGCATGTTTTCTCTATTATCCCTTTATTTACGCGCATAGCAATCACTGTAATTATTGAAAACCTTTCAAAGCAATTTCACCCAGAGTGTTTGCCATACTTTCTTAGAATTATGCGCAAAGAAGAAATATTAGGACAAATGCGAAAATACCTGAACATTTAACTCACTTAATGTATGTGTAGTCGCCATCGGAACTTTAATGATATAATTAGGAGAAAGTGTTAATGGTACATGTTTGCGGCTAACTCAGAAGTTCGTCTGCCTGGCGGCGCATGCAGGGGGGGAAGCCAGTTGCTATAGAGGTTGAAAAATCGGCGCTTCCAGTAATTTCAGACGCCTGTTAGTTCTGCGTTCTACAAATCTTTAACAGGGCCGCCTCGAACACGGCAAAACATATTCAAACCAAGAAATGAAAACGAAGCTTTCTTATTTTTTTCTACATCAGTGTGAAAGAAAAATGCTCTAGTTGCTGCAGTTTATTGAAATCAGGGGGTCAAACCGGAATTTTGGGGGGTTCGGATCGGGTTCGGGTTCAGTTATGGCTCCGGAGAAACATTCCGTTTCGGTTCGAACCGGTTCGACCCTGCCAGAATCGACCCTGCCCGAACCGGTTCAAACGGGTTCAAAAGAAAACAAAAACTTCAGGTGTATTTTTTTACTCCACATTTTTTATTAGTAAATTATCTTTCTTGTTCAAATATATAAGAATGAAAAAATTCATATAGCAGCCCGTCTGTTGTGTTTGCCGTTAGATGTGATGGGCTGCAATTGCTTGTGCAGACCCCAGCAAAACGCTTATAATGAGCGACCGACAATCAGAGCTCGATAGTGGAAAATAATCATTTTCCTTCGCACATAACCGACTAAATCTGTCACTCTCCGAAACTCAAATGAAAAAAAAGTTTCCAGCGGTGCTTTTCAGGTAATAAAATTTCAGATGAATTTTAGTTTAGAGCGAACCCTCTACTACTACATGTAGAACAATGTTTCACTTGGCTCTCATTAAATGACTTTGAAATCAGGTCAAGGTCGAGCCAAGCACACACCAAGGCTAACGATGTATATACCATGTGCAACGTTATATACACCGCAGAGAACGCGGACGCCTTTGCATTTGGTATTCCTATGAATGTGAAACGCCAATGCACCCGCGTATTGTGTTCTGAAAGGCGCTGAAAAAAGTCCCCCCCGAAACGTATTGGAGTTAGACTCAGTATCATATGTGCCAAGGAACTATATTAAAATTACGTGTCTAGCTCTTGTGGCCGCGACGCGATACAACCACCGTCTTGTTGTGCGTATTGGTTGCCTGTATAGAGTGCTATATACCTTCTTCTAGAACTATTTTGTGGCCATACTGGTATGTTAAGTCACGCAATTTAAACAGTATGAAAAAGAACTGAACAAGGGTAAATGGGGTACGCCTCAGTTCGCAGATGAGCCAACCTTTCGACAAGTGGACTTGTCTTCGTCTGGGTAGAACAAAAAGGAAGAAGGTGGTTTGCATGGTATGAAGAAGAATTGAACAAGGGTAAATGGGGTACGCCTCAGTTCGCAGATAAGCCAACCTTTCGAAAAGTTGACTTGTGTGCCCAGATGAAGACAACTCTACTTGTCGAAAGGTTGGCTCATCTGCGAACTGAGGCGCACCCCATTTATCCTTGTTCAGTTCTTTTAAACAAGCATGACATGACATCATGGCCGACGCAAATATTTTAGTATTTGCCAGCCTAGAAATATCGAGGGAAGAGGACAGCGTCAAGGATTTTTTAGTCATCCGAGTTCGATGAAATGACAGTATATATATAGGGTGTGTCCGGAAAGTAATGCAAATATTTTTTTCAGGCACTGTCGTCGACCCCACTTCGCTTGTATTGGTTGGTCTAGGCGAGAGGGATTGTCAAAGTTTTATCACTGCCTAGCGCAGACTGCTCTGAGCTATAGGAGCATCTTAATCGCAGTTTCCGTGTACCTACTGATAGTGCTCTTGTCGCGACGTGTGATGACATCCGCTCGTAGAAAACGGTCCGCAATCAAGTTCTGTGATGGACTGAATGAGAGCCTTGCCGAGACCTATCAAATGATTCAGCAAGTCTATGGGAAATCTGCTTTGTCCTGTTCTCATAGCGCCTAATTCCAATTCTCATAGCACCGCGAACCGCCAAAGTTCCGGATTGCAAATCTCAGAACCCCACGACGGCAACGATGAGCCAGTCGAAATTAAAACAATGCAAATGGTTTTTTTTTTACTTCAAGGGTATAATTGACAACTTATTAGCATCCCAAGGACAGGTAATCAACGCGGTCTGCCAGGTGGATGTGTTCGAGAGATTGAGAAAAGGGGTCCTTCGAGCGGAAAAGGAGATCGCCGATACTTGGGAGTTGCACCACGATAACGTTTCCAGCCACATTCTCTGCGAGTAAGGGAGTTTCTGGCGACGATGCCCAGGCCCCTCCTGACCTGACTCTGCCAGACTTCTTCCTATTCCCAAGGATCAAGAGCGCCCTGAAAGGAGTCCATTTTGGGACACCCAAGGGATCTAAACTGCATTGGCAAAGGCTCTAAACAACGCTCTTGTCGACGCCTTCCACGATGCGTACAGTCTATGGCAGAGTCGCTGGTAAAAATGTGCAGATGCCAAAGAACACTACGCACAACAATTTTTAACATTTGTAACAATATCTTGGATGATGCGTCTTCTACCGATAAAATTGCATTACTTTCCTGAGACACCCTGTAATTTAGTCTAGAAAATGCTCTCTCAGCGCTGACTTATGTAGATGGCACAGCACAGAACAACTACTGTAGTAGGTATTGATTACAGTTCTGGGCCCCGCAACTTCTCTTCCTCCCTAAACTGCATAACAGTTGAGGCTTTGCTCATTCTGGACAACGTTTCAAATGCGTAGAGCGGCCTCAGTACTTCATCAATTTTGAGATAACTGCAGCTGTCTCAAAATCTCGGCAGGCAGCCATCTCTTTCCATAAGAAACTCTTGAAGCTCATTCTTTGCGTGTAAGCACTTAGGGTGACATTATGCTGCCGACTGTAGCGGTATTCCAGCGCCGCCGGCGATCCTACGATGCCGCTTCTATGTGGCAGCGATCAAATTCTGTTTTTCTCGACACCTTTCCTCGCTGGTCCACGTGAAGTCGTATCGAGGGTCTCAGACAATAGTTCACTGGTTGCACTATTGCTTTTCTTTTCTGTGTTTTTTAGGGCCTAGTCACAGGCCTGGTCAATTCACTTGACCTTGTTCCTTTCCCAGCTTTCCATGGGTTTTGTCCAGACCACCCTCGTCACTGCGCAAAACTTTCCCAGGTTACTAATTAATTACGTTTTCTCTCAATAGTGCACTTCTAGCTTTAAATACCACTTTCTAAACTCTCTTAGGTATTCGCATCAGTTATGGCGGATAGAGCGATGAAACTAATTATTTTTTTCGACACCGTGGTTTTTACGGGTGGAAACGATAGCGCACCAAATATAGCTTGTTAATTATTACCCCTACCAGTAATTCCGCTGACTTCCTTGCTCCACCCACACTGCACATTTGAACATGGGAGCCTCAATCGTGGCATAGATTAAATGCTAATGTGATTTAAAGAAGCGGTCATCGCTAGGGACAAAAGGAAGATAAAACAAAAGGGAAATCGACTTATAGATTGATATTTGTGCTAAGTTACTTCAGATACAACTCAAGGACTAACAGGTAATTGCTACACAAGGCGGCATTCTCTCATCAGGGTCCGCTTATAATTCTGATATCTCGGTCAAGCAAATTGCATCTGCTGGCGTCGCATAACATGGGGTTACTGTTCACGCCATATGTGACTTATTTCGACGTCATCGAACGACAGGAAAATAAAATGATTTGCGGGACCTTTTTTTTTAAGATTCTGCCTTTCTTTTTTGAGCTGTGCATCACTACATATTTATTCATCTAAATATGTAACTCAGCTTACAAATTATCGCTGCTATTTTACTGCCAAGGAAGGCTTTTGAATGCGAAAATTTTCTCCATGAGCGCTGCTATTGTGCAGTGCAGCGGCCAAACTTGTTCGCGATGAAACGGTAGCCAGACACCAGAGCTTGACGATATGCACGTGGAAATCTATTTCCTTTTTTTTTTGTCATGTTTCTACAATAGATGATTTTTCAACAGTTGGGATGTTTGAGGTGTGCAGTGTCGCTTAGGAAATAAACGAGGTGAGCGCTTTACAAGCACAGGTAAAAGAAAAAACAATGAAGGTAAATTGCCAGAAAAAGTAGGCCGGAACCGCACAGCGAACCGGTCCGGAACGATTCCTTCGATTTGTTCCGGTTCGTGTTCAGTTCCAAAATGGCAGAAAAAAATCGGCTTTGGTTCGTTTTTGGTTCCGGGCTAAAATTCGGGTTTGGTTCCGGTTTTCGGTGAGGCTCCGGTTCGAGTTCGACACCCTGACTGCAATGTAGGGTGATAAAAAATGCGGTTTCGCTTCAAAAACTTCCGACTCACCTCAACCTGAAACAAACTTTTATGACCTTACTCACACTTAACCACACCAGCTGAGGTTTATATCTACCAAGGCGACCTCACCTCAATAATTCCAACAGTTCTAGCGAAATCACAAATCATCTCCTCAGAAACATAATGCATGGCTGAAATCATGTTCTCGGCGTGAAAACGAGAATAAACATTGATGATATATTTCTGCAATTAGTTTAAAATCCATCCCTTAAGGATTCTCATTGAACCAAATTGATGAAGTTATTATTAAATGTTCATATTATGGGAATACTAGCGTCTGTCTACGGTGTAAGAGGCGCGATACATTTGCCAGTTGCAAATAAAAACACGCTTGATATCTGTGCTGGTGCTATAACTATCTTTGCACTTGACCTACTGGACAATTAAGTAAAGATTGACTCATTTTCTTGAACGTTGTTACTTTTTCAGGACGTTTCGTTAATCTAGCTATTCAACACTCAGAAAGCGATCCGTTTGTTTCTATAACCATAACACACGCGTTGCCTTTTTTAGCGTCATTTAAAAAAAAAAACTTGCAAAATAGCAAACAATTGGATCGGTTTATCTTTGTTAAAGGCATTCTACTCCAATCCCATGGGGTTCTTTGACTCGACCGGTTTTAACAATTTATAAAAATTGTTTCCTACTCAATACTTACCTCGCTGATTGATTTTCTCACAAGGCGCTCTTTGAACCGAATAATGATCCTCTTCTTTGTCATGAAGGCATGTAGCCTTGGATTGTTTTACCAAACAGTGTAGACATTTTGTGTAGCTTTTGGCCTGGTGAAATTGCAATTTCAGTTTTACATGTGGCACAATTTTGGCAGCCTGCACTCAAGCGGCAGTGATCAAACCTTAGTCTCGCAATCAGTCCATATACAATGAAGCGCTTGATCGCAGAGGCCAAGGTTTGAACATTTTGCTTGCGGCGGGGGAGTGGTGGGCGTGGAGGGCTGACCTTTCTTAAACCAGGTTATAGCATATGAAGGCACAGGTGGTGGCTCCATGGTTAAGACGCTCGGCAACTCTCCCAAATACTAGGGTTAGAACCCAATTATTTCGGATTCGCATGGGTACTTTTTTATAGTCAAACTTACTAAGGGTTATGCTCAGTCATTGGTAACCCACAGACTTTTACCCCATTCCCTGAACATCTAGAAATGTCATTCGGGCAGACTCGTCCGTTAGGGCAGTTATATAGTACAGAGTGTGAATTACCAGCGCGATACCACGTGATTGGCGCCTAACCAAGCAGCTTAATCCACAAGAGCGACAGCAGAAACATCGCACAACGCTCTTGGTCTATGATAATGCGCATTTGAATGCTTTCGAAACAATAATGGGTGGCCTCGCAGGATTCGTTGGTTTATAATGCTTAACGCAGCCACGCAAAATAGTAGCGCTCAAGAGCAATCAAATGTTCTCTTTTCGTATCACGCTAATTTTCTTAAAGCTGGAATCACACGCGCGATCACTTTACACAAAACGTTGTCTCATTTTCTTACTCCTTCTATTAGTTATAAAACACGTTTGACCGTAATACGAACTGCAAAAATCCATAACTGATCTGGGTTTTGTTATCAAATTATCATTAATTTCAAACTGCTCCAATAGCGCCACTGAGGCCGGAGGCAGTCCATATGGGATTGCATCCAACAGCGCTTAACAGACTTTATATAAAAATCCTGGGTTCGAAGTTCAAGTTACGAGAAATGTTCAAACTATGCTATATTTCGTGCAAATATGCTGTTAAGTTTGCATGACGTGGCTTCTGTCAGGCTTGGCATCGTTTTCACATGCAACAGATTGCAAATTCCTCTGGTTCTGCAGGACCCGACGGATACTTTGGTCATGCGCTCCTAGAAAATCTTACGCATTCGGTATTAGGTACCGTAGCGATGATGACGCTGGAGTATTTCATGCTGCTAGAATGCTGAGACAGCATCACCTACAGATTAATATACATACGACTGGAGAAGAATAAGTACTACATTTACCTTTTCTTTAATTTTTATATGTTATTATAGAAGCCCATTCATATATTAAATAATGACACATGGCTTAATGATGCGGAAACCTAGAACCTTCCAGAGCTGATGCATGAGGTAGCCACATTTCACCTTCCATGATTAGCAGCTGGCAAAGGGAAGAGAGAGAGAGAGACAGCGCTGGTTCCACACTGGCAGGGCAAAAAAGGGCTAACCCAAAGAACATCTAGCTAATGATGTAAGGGTGTGTAAGATCCTCTGCAGGGCAGTTTTGTGGCCAATAGCTCCTACCATGAGAGCTAACTATATCACCACCGAAATCTTTACTAACAAAATAATGCGTATTGAAAACAGTACTCCATCCAAGAAGGCCAGAAGGGCTGCAAAATTGGGCTGATGAGATATGGTGGAACTGCCCAACGTTTGGAGCGGGCCGCACTAATATTCCTGTAAATGTATTAAAATGTCGAAAAATGAGTAAATAATTTCTTCATTGTCTGCGTGCATTGTTCCTCTTCTTGTAAATAAGACACTCTGACTAACGGAAGAGGTGAAGTGTACCATATTGTTTCATTTACCATTGACTTGGATATTAGAAATGAGCAAAATAGGACACTTCGATTCATGTCATGAAACCACTTGTTAGGTTACTTCATTTTTTGTTCCTTTTTTTATTTCAGTTTCTAGGGTCGGACGAAATACATTGGACGGTAAAAACAACTTCACCAGTTACCAAGCTGTGTTTGGTGGATGTAAGAAAAAATATCTCGAGGACTGACTATTACTTCAGCAGGTCCTATTCCCCGGACAAAAAACAATGGTAATGCTAAAGCCTCTAGTTAGAGTTTCGTCATTCTGAATTCATTCCTTAATCTTCCTCCCAAAGGTCCACTAGACGTATGCATGGACAATTTTTGCTCAAAGAACAGGATAAAGCACTTGTAACAGTACAAGGTAAGTATCGCATTCCTCAATGCCTGTGTTTTATGCATACTGTCACTTTTTCCGGAAGGAATTTGAGTTAAGGTGGGAATGTTTTTATGCAGTCTAGTAACTCCGCGACAACTTTTCTTCATTTTAAAAGCATAGCTATGAGAGCAGAGCATCTGAAAATATCTGATTCCGCCAAGTAGTTCGGTGCGCCGTCCTCCGAAGAGGCTAGTTTTCAATGCAGTTCAGGTTTTGTTTCCGCGGAAGAAGGATAGCGTTTTTGACAGCTTAGTTTTTGAAATAAATATGTTGTTTTTACCAACGATTTTGCGGGCTTTGCAGCCGTCATTAAGGACTACGAGCCAAATAAAAAAATAATTACACCAACGTAACTCCAATGAGTATTCCATTTACGGCGAGCATATGATGAAAAGAAATCATAAATACACACATATAGCTCCTACCCAGAAGTATCAGATGTCGAAGTGAACCTTAGGTCTAAATCCAAAGTGACCATAGGGTTCGAGAGAAATTGTTCGAGAGGAATTGTCCTGCTCCCATGCACAATCTTGAGATCACAGTTTCGCTGCTATGCAACGATGGGGAGAGTCTTCTTCGCTCCACGCGGCGGACTTCAGTACGCAGCACATGCTCACTGCCCTCGACCACACAACACTCCGATGTCGCACCAATGCCAACACTATGAGCGGCCAGCGCCAGTTCACGTCCAGAATGAACCGCGTGACGTATTTCAATGGGTCCCAGTGCCGATGATTGCCGTGAGAGCCGGACATTTGATCGCTCCGACGAAGAACGCCAGACGGGGACTGTTGATCGTCCGCCATTGGTTTGCTTACGCTGTGAGAATTCAGGTAATATAGCAAGATTCTGACACCGCCGTCGACATTCTCAGTGCGACCGACTTACCAAGGCGCATCTTCAATGACTACGTAATCGACTTATCGAACAGAACTTAGGCACATCACCCTTCGTATTTCAACGGCGTCGAATTGGAGTGTCACTCCTCTACTCGTTCTTCGCACGCGGCTTTCTCCGTCACGTCGTTGCCGGTCCTCCATCACCTAGTCTGAAAAACTAAACAGCGCGATCGATGGAGGGGAGGCTGCTGCAACTTTGATCTGTTCTGATATTCCTCCTCCCGTCTCAATGGTCAAGAACAGAGTTCATATGGTCGTTAATGGCATATCTACATTAGCTCTCGCTGATACCATGCAAATGTTGCGATAATTAGTATGGCACTTAAATCCCTGCGCGAGACGCGAAACGAAGTTCACATGTGATAATGCCTCAACATTTTGTGGTGGGAGTGCGAGGCGTTGTGTCCTCTTGTAGTGTGTAATTTTGAAATTGAACTTGGTATATTAGTTTATGAAGCGGAATTCATCATTCTCTCTAACTGGACCCATGACGTCATTTCAGGAATAGACCTTTTAAGGCTGTGCGGTGCGACTGTCGACTGCACAAGTGGAGATGTTTATTTTGAGCGTAATCTTGTGCCCAGGCTTATGGAAAGTGCGTGTGAGGCAGAAACAATGTTATCATGGTCTCCAGTGTGTGTTCGGGTGTTTGCTACTACTGGCAAAGGTTAAAGGTTTCAGCGCTAGTGTAACGAGCACATTATACTTGAATAAAATGCAATGTTTTAGTGCCAGACTCTCGTATCTGTGTTTATTAGCAGCTGCTGGTTGTGAACAGTTAATTCATCCTCTCAACCTGCCATTTTATCAAGTGGCTTAAAACTTCCTTAAAGTGAATGAGATGCGCCTCTAGCAGTGGCGTCGGTCGGGGCTTCCCCAGTTTAACCCATTCCAGCATACAAAACTGAGCGCACAATTCTGGGCATCATCAACAAAACGCTGAGCACCACTCAACCCCGCTCACCTGTAGGCATGCTGCAGCAGTACTCAGCTGCTCCTAGCCCCGTGGACCACCATCTATTTCCAAGTCTCGTACCCACCCCAATATCGATACCGGTTCGTCTGGCCCGATTCGCCAAAATCTTTGTCGTGCGTCCCCGTCATAGCGCAAAGTAATATACGAGTAAGTCACAAATATGCTTGAGAAGAAGGCCATTCAGGCGTCGTCTAGTCCTTGTGCTGCTGCCGTGATTCTTGTCCGAGAGAAAGACGGTAAGTGGCGATTTTCGCGTCGACTTCCACGGGTAAATGACATCACCAAAAAGGAAGTATACGCTGTTGTGCCTGGCCAAAGCCGCCTAGAAATTCAGCCGGACGCCAAACTTCTTCGGCGAACGCCTCCTTCACAAACTCTGGATACTTCTCTGCAAAGCACCAGTGCACTGGAGGTGAGCGGTACCAAAGGGAGAGAAGCGACGTGTTTCAACATGAGCTGAACGTCCAGACAGCACGGCGCTCCGTGGCCCTGACGGTGAACCCCTTCTCGCCCCGCGGCATATTTGAAGCGAGAGCGCAGCGAGCTCTCCCATTGGCCCTGCGAAAATGCTGCCGTCGGATTGGACCATTTTGAGCTTCAACGGTTCTCGGCGACGGAGTCTCAAGTGCTTTCGTTCGAGACTCGGAGTGTGAGATCGTCACGAGCGTCCATCGGGAGCAGTTCGCCCCCTGACAGTGCGGACGCGGCGGAATCTCCCCGGCCGTCGCTGCGCGAGAACAGTCGCGTACGGCTATGTTAGCTTTCGGCCCCAGAGCCGAACTCGTTGTTTAAACACCTGTAAATAGTGTATAAAGCCTTTTCTTCATCTCACCAACGCCGACTTGGATTCATCGCTAACGCCCAGGGAGCTGACAGCCCTCGTTCACGAAACGGGTGACGAGCGCTGCGTTACCAACTCCTTGGCACAACCCTGTTGACGGTGGGCTACTGTGTGATAACCCCACCGGCACAACATTGGTGGCAGTTGCGGGATCCACTGGCACAAACCTGTTGACGGTGGGCTACAGTGTGATAACCCCACCGGCACAACAACGCTTTTGCCTCTTATTGACGACGCTTCTCTGGCACTTCTTGTTTTTCGTACGCTGATCTGGAATTAGGTTACTGACAAATTCCGGTGCATAAGGCAGAGAACGAAAAAACGACGCTTTTACCGACGCATTGGCTATTTGAATTTATTGTGATGCTGTTTGGAATTTGCAAAGCGTCCCCGATGTTTGAGAGATTTATGGGCACGGTATTGCGCTGCATGAAATGGGATATATAGGCTATATCACACTGATGATGTCGTTTGTGGTAAAACGTTCGACGAGCAAGCATAACGACTGCTTAGAGCACGTAGTAGACAATTTGCATAACTCCGAATTTTTCTTGAATTACAAGAAGTGCCGTTTTTTTCAAGCGTCAAGGGCTGGGGCTCAGCCATCCTTTCACGAGGAGGGAATGAGACCAGCCCTTCAAAAAGCGGCCGCTGTAGAGTCATTTCAAGCTCCATGGACAGTCAAAGAGGGCAGCAGTTTTGGGCCTCCTTACCAAGATGGCCTACAAGCTGATGCGCCATTTTCACAAATGAGCTTCATTTGAATGGACTGCCGGGTGCTATGCCTCTGTCCGCCAGCTGAAGTTTCTATTGACCTCAAAATCTGCTCGCCGGTGTTTCAACCCCACCCGTCCTCAATTCGGACATTCATTAGAGACATTCGGACATTAGAGGTGTTGCCCTCAAACTGATTCGGCGCAGAGATGACCAGGAGCACGTTATAGCATATGCGATCCGTTACCTCAGCAAGCTCGAGCGCAACTATATAGTCAGGGAACAAAAATGCCTTTGCGTGTCTTTGCTGTGCAGACGTTCCCACTGTACGTGTATGGTCGCCCCTTCCCGATTGTGACAGACCAGTACCCACCCTGCCTGCTCGTCAATGTTCGAGATCCATGCGGTCAACTCGCGCGCTGGGCCCTCCGTCTTCAGGAGTACAATTTCAGTGTGGTATACAAGAGCGGGTGCCGACACGCCGATGCACTATCTCTTACGAATGCCTCTCCTGACTAGAGTGTGTAGCACTGACACTTTCGTCCATTACGTTCCTGCCATTGTCCCTGGCTTTCCTGACGTGGAGGTGTTTAAAACTGAGATGCTGCTCTACCGCCTCTGTTTACCACTGCACACAACACAATTTTTATGATATTTTAATACATTCGTTGCGACAAGTCTCAAAGGACAAACTTAACCGGACCGTTCTTTCGAGTCATCCCCGAAAGGAAACTTACGACTTCAAAAGAAGCACACGTTTCCAATGCAAATTTGCTTATAAGCGAGTGCGTATTACAGTGGCAACACAACGTCGTTATAAGTTATATAAGGGTCTATTGCTGAATTATCTACATTTACAAGCACGAAATCTACATGAAACACCCAAATGCGGAGGGAAATTGTGAAATAAAGCTATGTAATTTGTGTACTCTGCTAATAGGAAAGCTCCTCGCAGCGATTCAGTTGTGATATAAATCTTTAAATACGTCCGGTAGCCACATAGCATTGTGGACTAGATGGTAGTGAATACAGAAAAAGCAGAATTGTGCTATTAACAGAATTTCTGAGAGAAGGAAATACACTTACAAGCGCTGATGTAGATGCGGTTATTTAGTAAGAAAAAAAAAACACAGTTTAACCGTTCCTTAAAGATTTAAGTCACTTGTATGTCGGCACCTGCACCTCTGTATTTTTCCCAGTACTTCCTCTTAGTAGCGCCGTTTTGTTGTTTTAAGTTTCATCTAATAGCCATGTGGTGTTTGTCGCGTTTTCAATACAAGAAATTTGCCTGTAATTATTGTTTGAAAAACATTCGGTAAGCAATAAAAATATAATTTGTACGTATTTTAAGCCTATGAATATAAATATTTAGAAATATCTGAAATGGGTGGATATGAGTTCGTCAATGGAAACATGAAATCTTATTTCTTCTTATGCTTCCTCAAATCAGATTCTCCTTCAACGGCCTATGAGAAATTGGTTTACGTGAGTGAAGATCAATCGTGTGGCGTGATTTACGTGATTGACTTCTTCAACCGTAAGTTGGCCTTTTATTATTAATATATTATTTAGAACAATTATTGCATATTGTGATTCTTGGTGAAAGTAAAAGTGCAGGAAAGAGGTGTGAACGTATTGCACAATGCGTGAAAGAGAAAATGTTGCCATAGTAAAGCATTGTGGAAGTATTTTTCCTAGAGAAAATTGTAATCTTGATATGCAATATCGTCCATAATGAATTAGTGGACAGTCAATCAAGTTGAGCCCAGGTAAGCATATTGTATATGAAGAGAAGAAGCAATATACATGCGTCACGCGATCTTTACGAATAATATTGCACGTAGCTGTCTTCGACCCATGGGGTGGATTAACATACGCCTTTAAGGCTTTCCTTATGGCGCCGCTCAGTGCGAAAATGTGTCCACGTTTTACACTCTTACTTCTATTTTCAATCCCTTTTCATACATACAATATGTAGCTAATCCTTTTCATAAGATTAGTACATTGCCACAATAAATGAAACACCATGCTATATATAAGTTGTTTTCTTTATCGAGTCCGAAAATCTTACAAAAAATATAGCTGCATCTCGATTTAGTTTAGCAATGGGGCAATACGGTGGACCACGGTGGACACTAAGTATGAGGCACACTCCTCAATTATTTCACAAAAAATAACAGCTTTTGTTAACCATTCTTTTATTTATTTAGTCAACCAGTATGCTAGTATAGGCCCATACAGGAGTGGGCTTACGTAGATGCCAGCACAAAGAAAGTGAACATAGCCAATTTCAAAAAGTTAGAGAAATTCAAATACAACCTTCACAAAAAACATCCCCAGCAATAAAAGACATGCCAATAAAAGCAAAACACTGCAAAACTATTTCGTATCTGGAATAACCGCTAAATTTTGTCGGTGAATATTTCAACAGACGTTGCATTCACAGTGTAAGTGAGAAGCGAATTCGATATTGCAATGGCTAGCGGTAGAAAGAATATTTAGGTGTATTAAATTCGCAGCAAGGGGCTTAAGGCACATTTATAATTCATTTTTATTCTTCATTATAAGGGGTACGTTGTACCATAGCAGAAGTGTGAGCACATTTGTGCATATCCACATCAAAAAAAATTACCCACAACCACACAAAGAGGGAGACACAGCGCTTACTCGCCACTGAAAGGTTTCATTTGGAAGCTTCAATATATACACGCACCACCAACATGCCCGATGAATCACGTCTCATCCCATTCGCAAGAACATGTTAGCTTGCATTCGTCGTTCATGTATTTAAAAATTCTGTGTCCCTTCTGGAAAGAACCGAATGATCGCTACGACATGTTTTCCTCGATTTTGATTTGACAAATCTTTCCACTATCTCCCGTGTAAACCGAAATCGGTGAACCAAAACAAAAAACAAGTGTTTCAGAGATTACCGATTGCATGCATGCTTGTTCTTGTGTTGCTGAAATTTCGAGAATGTGCCGCAAAACGACTTGAAGTATCGCCTCTATCAGTGCTGTTGGCATATTCCATAAACCATGCATTTAAACACCGTACACTCGGACCCTCTTCTCTTTATAGACCTGAAAAAGGATTGTTAGAAACGACCCCTGCCTTGCAATCAACCTACGGAGAAATATGCTGTACACCACAATTCCCTATTTTTTTTATTGAGGCACGCTTTGGCCCTCTTCAAACAAATGACGTAATCTTGACAGTTTTTTGGGATTCAAAATATAACTGAAATGCTATATCTGCTACTGCCGGTGAATTCAGGCATCACGACGCGACTGATATATGGATTGGTCTTCTCGATCCTCTTGTATTTCAGCAAGCAAGCTACCTTTTCACATGCTCTGCTTTACACGTGATGTGTAGCTACTATGCACTACACTGGCTACAAGATAATTAAACCCTTTTACCTGATATTGCAGGACTTCTACACAGCTGATATTAGTAACGAGGCAGCTTTTAATTCTCATTAAGCTTGCAGCTATTCTATCCCTAATGATGCATAATTTAAAAATACTCTTGCCGACCATGCACACAATCCGTACCATAGATGGTTCGGCTTCTTCAACTACCTGACATCAAGAAACTGCAGATCACTTTCGCTGGGATGCTTATTTTGAATTCAATTCCGGCCTGCTATCCTTAAAAAGCTCCATTAACTTTTCCACGTCACGTTCCAAATGCTCGCGCTCATTGAGAGCAAAGAAATAGCCATCTAGGTATCGGAAGCCACTTCTGAACAGGCCTTCCGAACACCCAGCTATTGTTTGATTCATAGAGCCAGGAAAAAGGCTGCTAAGAGCAGTAGCTATGTTAGACCCTATGCAGACACCTTCCGTTGAACGAAAGATAGGTTCTCATGCACAGTAACTTCCTCTTGCGCATGGGATGACATGTTATTGCTCGGAATTGGTGCTGTTCTGCGTGTATGAGCTTCCAAACGAAACCTTCAGTTCCGAGTAAGCGCTGCGTCCCCTGCTGGTGCACTTTTCTGTAGCACGTTTGATATGTTAAACAGGGGTGCTGTGTTTACACAATTGGAGATCGTCTTGCAGACAGTGTAGCCGCTGAAACAAAATTTAGAAAAAATTGAAGCGCGTGTTACGAAGCCCACAACTACCTCGGATAGGCAGCTTGACACAGGGACACAGCGCATGTGACATAGATTGCTTCACCCAGAGATTTCGTTACTGTGCTGGCATGATCTGACAGAGACGCACGGCGGTTCGCTGTTATTTAGTTTCGACCGCGGCTTCGCCGCTAACCACCCTTTCGGTACCAAATGCGCTCAGTCATGGTAATTGCAGTCCTGATAGCGCGCATTGATTGACATATTTGCGCCGGACGCATTGCTAGCGCTGCGTCAGTCCCTGAAGCCGGCTATTAAGCTGTCATTTTCGATCCTTGCAACTCCCGCTGCAATGTTTGAAAAAAATTGTTATCGTGAAAGTATGAAAATTCAAAAGCATAGTAAACTATTTTTTAATTAGCGAAGAGCATGCAACACTCTGCCTCTTATCGAGTGTACGCTGTAGCCCCCGATGTAGCCCAGGCTACAACTAATCTAAAGTCAGTGACGTTAAAAATTTGGACCATCAAAAAACACTCGTTATACGTAGTCCCCGTTTATTTATACAGTAATAGATGTCTAATTCTTGTAGGAGTATAACAACTAACTTATTTATTCAAGTTTCAAAGCATTTTTTTACTTTCTGTCTAACTATTACTATTCAAATAAGGTACTGCAGTTTGAACCTCCGGTAATTTTAGTCAAGTCGTGTTATTGGGTAAAAGCGGAAAACTCGCCCACCATTCACTACCTGGCTGGTATCACCGGAAAAGCCAGCACCTCACCTGCGGGCCGTGCCAATTAATTTTTAGACATTACACTGAAACCAGATGTCCTAGAAAACGAGGTATTTTTCGTTCAGTTCACATCGCGGTCCTTAATCATAAAAACCACCAACATAAGCCACCCTCCTATATCAGCCTGACAAACCTCCTTGGCTGACTACTCAGCATTCTGCACTCCAGGTGGCAGCATATGTAATAAAAAAATTGAATGATTTCTACCAGTAAAATAAAGCAACCCACCTAAGTGTACATTTCATCAAAAATTAGCACTATATACGCGTAAACACTGCAGACCTCTGCCTCCACAAACATCGCCAGGAGCTGTAGCAGTAAGCCTTAATAGACACGCCACTTTGTATAAGGGCATTGTTTACATCAATCGCGACTTACATTGCGTCCCTTCGGAAACCCGTTAGCCACGTTATCGGTAAAAATTCCCCTTTTTGGTGCGTAGTGATATATCCGAAGTTTGAATTACAAATATTTCTGAATTTTCTACACTACGCCGCCTCCCGGCCTCTATTAATAGATATCATGAAGCTTGTTTATGCTGTTCGTATCAAAGGCAATAGACTTAGCTTTAATGGATGCCTAAATACTGAGGGTTGGATAGAAATCACCATGACGATGCTCAAGCAATGATTATTGACAGCTGTGGCGTAGGAATACTTGCGCTGTTTATAGCCCGGATATCACCTGCCTTATTTTGAACTCCGTGAACGAGTAGAATCGCGAAATGCTGGGCTTAGCAAGATTTCCTAAACATCACTATCAACTTTAGAAACTAAACGACACAAAATTATCAATTAGCGGGAGTTAAAGATACATTTCATCAAATTCATTTGGAGTTCCGCAGCAATAGGACATACCAACACATCTCTAGGCCTAACGATATGCGTCCAGAAATCCGACGAAAACCAACAATGTTGTCAAATACTACTACCAGGTTTCTTGATCACCCGCAACGTGGTTTCAATCAAGCAATAAAAGCAGCAGGTTCAGTGACAATTCAGAATGTCGTGACGTTGAATCAATATAGTCGCACGGCCGCTCAAAAATTAATATTGGCAAAGTAAGTGTCGTCGAGTGCGACATGCCAGTACCGCGAGCGATGGTTTTAAGATGAGCAAAATCCGGCGCCAGCAAAACGTCAAAGGCTCTGTAAAAAGGAGCAAGGGATAGACGTCATTGCTGATGAAAGACATCATAAAAGTTTAAATTAAGCAAATATAGTCGTCATTTATGGCCAAGGGCGAGAGAGAGGAGCATCATGATGGTTTCATGATGCGAAACTGGCAAGTTTCGGCCTCCTGTGTATGGATTACATAAAATTTCGTCCCAGAGATGCGATATGGTCGTTGTCGCATAAGAGAGTAGGTGCCGGTGTCAAACCGGTAGGGAACAAACTATGTGCGATCAAGTCTATGCTTTTAAAATTCAAATGGGCAGAAATACTTGTCAAGCATAGGGAAAAGCTGTGTCTATTGTGTCGGCATGAGCTGTCGTCCGTGTTGGCGCAAAGATGTCGAAGGAGTTATTGATCAGCAGAAGTATTAAGCGTAGCTATCAGTATGCGGCAATGCTCATCATTACATTTGTCGCAGTCGAGTATGGAGACGAAATGCTGGACGATTCCAAGACCTGGTCTACAAAAGAAACGACAACAGACACATGGAGGGATCGATGATGCCCATCGCGCCGCAGCCAGTTTATCAGTTAGCCCAGCAAACTGACAGGGGCAGAACGTGGCGGTGTATAATCCACGGACGACGGGAAGATGAGAAACCCGTCGGAAAGATTGTCGCAGCAAAAACAGGAGAACTGCGAATGTTGGTGGCGCCTGATGGTCGTCAGACCATCAGGCGCCACCAACATGCGTGTAACAATTAGGAGCTGCATAAGAGTTGCAAAAAATTCGTGAACGCTGTAGGCTGCCCACGATGTGCTGATAAATGTGCAAATGTTGCGTTTATTATTTTTTTTTTAGTTATTCAATACTGCCAGTCGGCTTTTGGTGGACAAGGCAGGAGTGGTACAGGCATACGTTGTATAAAGCTGGTATGATGTAACGGGTAGAAATACACACAGAAGACGCGATCGCAGAACGAGCCAAAATGCACTTTGTTTCCTGGCAGAAAGTAACCACGAACTGAGCGTTGAAAGTAAATTACGCGTTTAAAGAATATGCGAAAACAGATAAGAAAGGTATTTGATTGGACAAGCATACAATTTCATATGGAAGCCGATTTCATTCTTATAAGGATTTAGAGGAACGAAGACTAGTAATCTTTTGGTCGGCACCTTGGCGCCACGATTGTAGTGTCGTGTTCGTATCGTGTCAGGCGTGGTGTGTTGTTTTACGTGTAATGTGCAACACATATGATGATATGCAACATTTTTAAATGGTGAAGCTATAGGAAGAATTTAAGCGTCTGAAGGTGCGCTCACCTGAATAAATTGGTGATATAAACAGGTTTTCATATAATTGAGAATATATCGCAGTGGTTTCTTTTGGAAGGCTATATACGATTTATATCTACATCTGTGGGCCGTTCCCAAACGACATCTGGGTATATATACGCAATCAATGGGAATATTAGCGAAGGGTAAGCTGTTAACGTTTAGAAAAAACTGCTAATATTTAGAATAAGATGTGCCTTTGAATTACACTGACATAATAGGTGATCACAATATATGGGCATTCAGACGGATAAATTTTAAACAGTCTTTTAAAGTGCTGCTGTGAAATTAATTTTAGTTGCATTCGTGAGTGAGCGACTGTTAGCACAATGTTTTATGTCCGCGTGTTTGGAATAGAAAGCTCGGAAAACAAAACACCTGTGATTTTGTCTCTGTAAAGTACAATCTTTACTGTTTCCTTGCTACATGTTCTCTAATCCGGCGCTCGTGCATGCAGAAAACGTTTACATACAACTAAATTTATTTTTCCTCTTCTCATTCTTGCAGCGAAAAATAGTTATTATGACCTTCGGGTACGAAACTCGTCTGTCAGTCAAGCCCCTAAAGAAGGCTGCAGAAATTACATGTTGGGTTTGCATGTCCGACTTGGTACACTTTATAGTAACGACTGCCCGGAACCGCCTATATCTACTGCGCTAGCATGAAGGTTTGAAAAAACCCTGATGACTGCATAAAGCGCATTTTCTTGATTTGCCATTGTGAACAGTTTCTAATAAATGTTCCATCAAAGGAAAACATAGTGTGAAGCCTATCTTCTATTTCATAACTGTTTATCACACAAAGAGATATCCTAAATTAAAAGGCAAATAGATACACGACATCATCAAAGATTGCCGATATTTTCTAATAACGTAAAATATCAATCGGTATGTAAGGGTTAGTTCCTCAAGTGACCTGCCGAATGTGACTCGCCGCAGAGGAGGTTTAGCGATGATATTGCATACGTAGTGATCTCTAGACCGAAAAAATATTGGGCCCTATATGAAAAAATCCAGCGTTTCACTCATGCTAAAATTCGCCGCCTAGGCTGGTTTGAAACCAGCGTAAAACCACGGTTAAAATCCAGGTTTCTAACTAATCAGCCACCACTTAAGTTAGGCAAATAAAACGTGAGATCGTGATGACTAATATATTTCACTTTGTAGCCTGCCTCCGAAAACATTCCAGGCTTACAGTTGTGCTTTCCTACATAATTTTAGCAACCTCCCCCAAATCCGCGGTTCCAGTAATTCATGCACATCTGTTATATCAAAGGCATCTAAGGACAAACTCTTCGATTTAGAATACATGACTTTATTGCGTACAAATTTCGAAAAGTACAAAATACACATTGACCAATAATTTACTGATTCTCTGATAAAATTATAGGAGTCATTTCTGTTATAGCCTGACTTTCGCGCGCCGCGTGACTCGAACCATTCTTAACATGCGTGCACACGCGTGGGAATTCGCGCCACTTGGCCCATTGTAAACTCCACCATGTCTTTAATAGTGGTTAATAAATCTCAAATCACATCGCGGCGCGAGCGCTGCTCTCTTCTCGCATGTGAGAACCCCCCTATATAGAACATCGTCACCAACTCGCCCAACAACTGACCTTGACCATGGGAGAACGCTATCTTCGATCTATTGCTTCAGAATACCTACGAGGCAACGCTTGCGATCTTGTTGCACAAATTTGTTTGAGTGGCCAAGTTCCCCCAAGCACATTCTATTTTTGCCTTCGTGGCATAGGCGTTTTCACGCGATGGCCTCGCGCATTCACAGGAACAGCTTCTGATCAACCCGATATGTTGATAGAATTGCGTTTCCGTATATTGCTCAAATAATACACACGAGTAGAACGTGTTAAACAACGCGTTTGTCACCAAAGAGGAGTTCTGGCTAAAAATTACAATTATTCTCTTTTATACAGATATTTTCTGCGTGCCGAGCCCCAGATTGTCTTCATAAGTTTTGAAATCGGTTTTTACCAGGTAATAAATAATTGCTTCCATGTTATATAATGTTATTATATATTGTTGCCTGAAAGCAGCATCAGGGATCTGAATCTGCAACAGCGTCTTGTCAGCGAAATCCATTCCGTACTAAAATGCCTTCTATTTGGCTTTTCTACCCGAGTCACTGATTCCGAAACTAGCGGAACTGCGAGCAAAGCAACGAAATCTGCTGAGCTGCTTTAAACACGCACCGACGTCTTAAGACGACAACTAAACAACGCTATTAATACGCATTGTAGTTCGTACTGCTTTCGATGTGACAGGAGACACGCCTCAGCATCGTGTCGTTAAGAGGGCCTGATGTGTCGCTATTACCAAAAGCAAGACTATATGAGAGTACATATAAGATCAAATTCTAGTATCTCACGAGGTTTTCTTTTGGGATTCTACAGCGTCAAAATGATTCCTTTTCTACCAAAACTGATTCCTAAATTATTAGCTATACATTGGGCAGTGTAAGTCGGGATCAGTTATCTAGCTAGTACCTGCAAAGTCCAAGTTGTCATGCGGTAATGTGACGGACAAGGTCCTCAATTTCTAACTATAGCATGATTACTTTAAACGAAATATTGCTTCAGACGCAGGCGCATACCTAAGCAAACCGGTACAACCAGAGTGACTCTGAGGTGGTACATCGCATGGCCTGCCACTTAGCTTTATTGTGTGGACGGGTCGGACGCAATTGCACATTGAAAGTCGTGAAGGTGTTATACCTAGAAGTGAACGACTGTGTACATTGTCAAGTCACAGCTTTCCAATCCCAGCTGTTTGTTTCTTACACATTGTACAAAGACACTTGTCGGCACAGAGGTATTCACGCAGTGTAAGTATGTACGTAGAAGTGTGAACTAATCACAGGACACGTACTTCGACATACATGGAATGTAGTATTATCTGTATTCATTTGTTTGTTTTTTTAATGGGTAGGACAATGAATGCACGCGCGGTAAGGGATTATTGGTTTTAGAGGGTTAAATTGATACATTGATAAATTGTTTGTTTCTTACACATTGTACAAAGACACTTGTCGGCACAGAGGTATTCACGCAGTGTAAATATGTACGTAGAAGTGTGAACTAATCACAGGACACGTACTTCGACGTACATGGAATGTAGTATTATTTGTATTTATTTGTTTGTTTTTTTAATGGGTAGGACAATGAATGCACGCGCGGAAAGGGATTATTGGTTTTAGAGGGTTAAATTGATACTTTGTTTTTGTGACATTGAAAGGCTTTAGGGTGCCTTGTAGAAGCTCGGCGCGGAGCGTGAAGAAGCCGCCAGCAGCTGGTCGTTTAAAACTCTGGTGTGTATATGCGATACCTCTCTCCTGACAGTACATACCTCTCTTATTTTGTGTCTGATTAATGGAAGAGTTTGTAACACTCAGCTGAATCTTAGGAGGGGCCAGTAAAGATCAGTGGCGCACGCGGTAAGGTGACGTGCATTGACAAGTGTCAGCCACCCGGTCGCCATGGATACTTGTGTGTACATAGTAAAGATACGAATGTCGTTAGTGAGGTAGATATTCGAGCAGTGCAGCATGGTGAACAGCACCAACAAAACCCGCTCGAGTGACAGGCGAAATGGTCTAACGACGGCTGCGTTGAGGTTAGATTAGCCAGGTACACCAGGTACACACTCACCTTGACGGGGCTCGCTTCGTGTCGTTTCGGTAACACTAACATGTTCGCTGGCGAGGAGGTCAAGAAGTAGCACATTTTGGTATAACTGACAGGCCGTAATGACGGCCATTTATCGTATTACACGGCTGTAAGAAATAAAGAAGATTTGGTGCCAAACGACACCTTAAATATCGCGTTGACAGCCGTAGCTTAAAGTGAGTAGATTCGGTGCTGACGCGTCAGTGACATGGGGCGAAAGGAAACTGCGTTGTTGAGTTCGTTTGTGTTTCAAAATGCCTGTACGAGTGAAGGCAGCGTAAAGGTTAAGTTGGTGAGGCAGTGCTTGGGATTGGTTAAATCACGGGTGTGGCAGGATTAAATCACGGGTGCGGCGGCCGCTTTTCGATGGACGGAAAAAGCAAGCCACATGAGTGCTTTGAAAGGTCAGGTACGTCAACCCTTGGCTGTGGAGATCTTAGGAGCCCACAACTACATAATTTTACAAAGACTGACTACTTTTTGGACACGTAACCACCACGCCGAACCTTTTACGCATTTGAAGACGCATGCGGAGGTCCTCTTGACAGTCCGAGTACATGTAGGAGAAAAAGTCCATTGGCTCAACTCACAAATATATTGGCTTTAAAGATGTGTGTGATATTGCAGAAAAAGTGGTCAAAGTGTATTCATTCTATTGATCTCGGATGTAGCAGTTTTGCCTGTCTATTGCGAAATCTTCATAAGCACTAGTTCTCTCACATATTTCAATAAAGAATGATTTGTCATGCTACAACTTCGTATCACTAGGTAACCGTTGGTCCTTCCTTTCTGCTGAGGCATTGGAGTGCATCATGGTAGTGCTCAAAATAATATTAGGACAATGGGAATTAATAAGAAGTAGGCTCTGTTCCTTTCCCATGACGCAGGATTTCGACTACTCATTATTAACGCCTATAGCATCGTCAACAAAGCTGCTCAGCTAGAATTTGTTCTTCTGTCTTACACTAGCATATAGTTGACATTTGGTGAGAAAGGTAGCAGTACAGGAAAACAACTATCCTCTGATTCATCCTGTATATAAAAGTTTTGCCCTAGGATGAAGAGACGAAGGGCGGGACATAGCTGTCATTTTGAATACCGATACTGAAGTAACTATTTCGCAGAAAATTCTACCGAATGAAACTCCATGTTTAAAAACCTTCCACTTCGGCCATGATTTTGTAACTTTGCAGTGTACCGGTGGCGAGATTCGACAACTGTTTTTTTTTTTTACTTAAAACAGACATGGAGAAATTCGACACTGAGAAACTGTTTGTGACCGTAGATGTTTGTGACCGTAGATAATCGTAATGCATGTAATCGGGCTATGTTTCTGACGGCTCTTCCTGCATACTCTTCGACAGTATGTTTTAACACATTATACTCCAATTTTACAGAAACCGACAAGAAGAAATATTTTTTTCATGTCACATTCTGGACCTTCTCTTCAGTCTCGCTCGTAAAACGACTACAATGTTTCAGTTGATTCCAGAATATCAGATCAAAAAATACCTCCGTCAATTTTGCTCTCCATGCACGCCATCTAATAACACCCCTGAGCTAAATCCTTCAAAAAATACACTCGTGCCGATAACGTAATAACATTGCAATAACTGGATGCTCCCCTCAAGGAACATTGATGATAGTGATATTAAAACTTTACTGAGTAAGTTAAAAAGATTGGGCTTTTTTGTTTTCACCACTTCATGCCCAACAAAGTAAAATGGACAACTAAATGTGAGGAATGAATAAAAGAGGATATAATACATTGAAAACGTTAAGCGAAGTACACAAGAGACAAGGGTACAGGTTGTGATGACTAACGAAATGTTTCTGACCTTCCTCAGTGCAGTCAGCCAAACACCTTTATTACAGCGCTGTTTTCATTTACCTGTTCGATAGTTGAGCGCTTCGTTGGTTCTGTCAGTGTTTCCGATAGAAAGAGAGTCACGAAACACGAGGCAGTCACCATCAAAAGTGAACTTCTCAGAATAAGAGAAAGAACAGCCCCAAACTTTCGGCGGCTCGCACGTGGCTCTTCTTCCTATTCTTAGAAATTTGATTTAGCCCGTGAGAAAATATAAAAGGCGGTTTGTAACTACACGTAAAATTATAAAACCATCCCTCCTTATTTTGCTTGAATATATAGAAAAAAATGAAATGTCGGCGGTTACAGAATGCATTTCTTTCCTTCACAGAGATTTACAGAATTTTTGGAGCTGGGCTGAGTTCATATATTAAAGAGAGTGTCAAACTTTCAAAACATGGGGCTACGATGCTGCCTCTTTGAAAATTGTAGCGTAGCTGTTTTAGTTCCTTCTTTATAATGCGGAAAGCAATAGTACAGATGCTTGTATGTCCATATGTACAGTTACAACGCACACGTTATATTCCTCACGAGCTGAGAAGAAGAGAAGGAAGAGCCACGAGCTGGGTTGCAAAGCAAGACGCTCTTCTTTCCCTTGTGACAAATTTAATTTGGATAGCGACTTCGTAACTCATGACTCTCTTTCGCGTGGTTACCCCATTAACGGCGAGGTGGATCAACAGCCGAACGGACACATAAAAGCTGCCCAACGATAAAACAATTTGCCTGACTTAACGAGCAATGAAAGGGCGGACAAATGTATGCAAATTCCCGTGATATTGTAATCTTGTGTCCACCGCGCTCGGTTTTCTTCTTAAATATACTCTATCCTAACCCATACATGGATTACATTTAGCAGTTCCTTTTACCTTTTAGGGCATGAACTGTATGCACAAAAATACGCAATTTCTTAAGTTGCTCACTGCAGATTCGATGTTACTATTAGCTTATTTTCTTCGTCAGAATTCAGGTCATCTAGGCTTTTTACATAATCGGCACGAGTGTAATCTACTAGAAGTTTAGCTGAGGGGAGTGAAAAGTTCCAGTACCATGAAGAGAAGTGATGGAAAGTATGTGCGATATTACATCCCAGAATCAGCTGATACATTGTAGCCAATTTTAGAACGAGGAAAACAAAGATAAAGAGCTAAGCATAAAAAACAAAAACACGCTTTGGTTTCAGCGTAACTGGAGCATATTTGGTTAGTTTCTTTTTTGTGATAGAAGAAACATCTGGGCGAGTTGGTACAGTGACGAATTGGTACGGTGACATGTGGTTTTTGTGGTTTCACGTTGGAAAGCGACTCAGGATAAGCAGGGGATGAGTACAGGATATTTGGCCACCTTCACCACCATAGAAACGTGGCCGCCGGAGCCTGGATTCGAACCCGCATACTTGGGCACAGTAGCGGAGCGCCATAACCGCTGCGCTACCGCGGCTAATAAACTTTCAGTAAAATGCGTTAAAACATGATCTGACCTCCATCGAAACGCAGATCTCCACTGCAATGGCTGCGTTTCAATGTTGGCGAAAAGAAGAGGCGTCCGTGTGCTGTGTGATGTCAGCGCACGTAAAAAATCCCCATGGGGTCGAAATTACTTCATAGCCCTCCACTACGACTCCCCTTTCTCTCTTTCCGCTTTCGCTCCCGTCTTCCTTCCTTCCCTTACGGCGCGGTTCAGGTCTCCGTAGCTACAAGTTTGACAGATACTGCGCTTTTCCCTTCCTGTGAACCTATGTTTATTATTATCACTATTAAATTGGTGCCAGAAGAGCTCTCAGAAACGAGGCCCAATTTTAAGTAAATCAGTTCAACATCCAGCAGATTAAAATTTACGGCTGCAATAGGTTGCTTATAGTGGAATTTGTTAGGGCGTGTTTTAGGTTGAACTACAAATCCAAGGGTGCAGTCTTGCGACCTGTATAGCGGAAAAATCATAAAAAAGAACACTTTGAATAGAGTGATGCTTAAACAGAGATATCCAGTACTCATCAATGCCTGCAAAATAATTATTTCAGATAAGGTCTTTACAGTGAGAGAACTATACGATCTCTTTTGACCTTTATATAAAAAGAATAAATAAACTTTATATACAAATGCGGTGACAATAAGATCACCGTCTACTGTTCTGTTCAGCCATGTTTACAAAATGATAGCTTTATCCGCGTTGTAAGATGGGTGAAGACATTCTAGCGGTACAGTTTTGTGTACAATGCTCCGGGTATTAATATTGTGTACTCTTTCGCCAATATTTAGCGCGGTCATGCTTGGGGTAACTTTTTTTTTCTCTGTTAAATACTTTCCTCTCGTTCTATACGTCATACCACAAAAAAAGATTATCTTCAATGCCCAGCTTGTCACGCATGAGTGCAATGCTCCTTACATTTGCCGTATAATGTTTGCAGCACTTAAACAATGCAGTCCAGTAGCTTGTGCGTTAGGAAGGATTAACGGCAAACTAATTATATCTATTATAATAAAATACACTACTCTTCATTAAAAATGTGAAGTAGAGCAAACTAGCGTTTATAAAAAAAGAGCAGTCAAGGAGAAAATTTATACATACTATATGAAAAGAATAGATAGCCCTTGAATAATTTCACTGGGATATCACACACGACTATAAACCTGCCCGTGTATTAGTTGAGACACCTAGCGTAGTCTCCTAAACATATTCCAATTAGCGGCGGACGACATAGGCATCTTCAAATGCTTGCAACTATTGGTTTGGCTCGTGTTCTTTTAACGTGCCAATGCGGCTCATATTATGAGAGATGCCGTACTGGAGGACATAGAAAATTTGTACAAATTGTGGTTATTCTATCTGCACTGACATTACACAGCACTCGGACGATGAGGTGGTGAAGGACGGCTGTTCCTGGCCCTACGGGGCTGGGACTGGTAGGTCAATGCCGCCTGCGATGGGGGCTAGCCCACATCTTAACACTCTGCCCTGAGGACCCTCTCCCGAGGGGCCTGGAGCACCTTATCACCTGGGAAAACTGGGAGGCCCTGCTGCGCTCTACGGACCCGGTTTACCAGGAAACTGTCACAAGCCGGGCTACCAGCGTAATGGACCTTCGGAGCATGAACGCTTGAGTACAGTGGGGCCGTGCGGGGGCCCAGGGATCTGCGAGTCCCGAACTCCTTTGTCTAAATAAAGTTTTATCCATCCATCCATCACTGCTTAGGTTGTTGACGATGGCTGTTGCGGTCCGCGTCTTTCTCTCCCTCTTTTTTTTTTCTTTCTTATCTACTTTTTCTCTTTTATCCGCACGAGGCAGCGGAGGTGGCTCAGCTACAGAGCCAGTAGCAGGTCCGTGCATTTTCATTTCTTCATCCTACAACCACAACAACTCGGAAGCCTATGCGTTTCTGCTCCATCGAAGGACAGCCGCCGGCGGACAGTGAAACGCTATTGCATAATTAACGGCGGAGTCCTCCGGAGTTACCTCGAACTCAAACAGTGCGTTCCGCTGAACGCCCAGAGGAACGGATCAAATTAAAAAAAAAAATGATGTTCGAGCATACCTCTGATGTCATCGTAAGGAAGGACATCAAAAGAAATACATAAAAATAAATATAAAAGCTGAGAAACAACTTTAGCGTGATTGAAGCGCTATCACGTCTTATCCTTAATGGGGGAGCTGAAGTGTCCCACTATTTTTTGCTTTCATCGAATAGCGGCCGCCACACCTGTAATTCAATTTCGCGTATTGGGGTTAAGCAGTCCAGATCAACCGCGCGGCTACGCAGTCTGAAAGGCTTCGGAAAGGATACGGCGCCTGGTGTTCTTACCTGAGAAAAAATGTTGTAACCCTCCTTTGTTTATTCCTGGCGCGGGACAACCATCGAATAAATGTAGTGCTTCCTCCTGACACGACTTCTTATGCGTGCTCCCTTCTTATCCAAGAGAACGTTCCATAAAATAGGAAGAAACAGAAAATACTAAATATTTACTGTTACGAATTGACGCAGAGGCTCACTGCATGGAATGTTTGCTCTTTATCCTTCAGATTTACAGAGAATCACAAGTGTAATTGTCTCAACATTTTCCATGCACCTCAAGATTTGCTAACCTTGCGGTACGACATACTAAAATTGCCACTCTGCACAGATCAGAATATGCTCGCTTCCGTCTGTTAGAATGTGATTTACGCGATCAAAATGAGAGCCAATTAAGCCGAGTAATAAGGCAAATGAGCGAATGAACATATTGCATCACTAGTTCTTTTCGGAATTTCGCGAAAATTGAAAGAACAATTGTAACCTTTCGTCTTAACACGCAGACATTGAAAGCTTTCATTTTTATTTGCCCTCGAGCGCTATAAACCCGAAAGCTTTTTTATACGAAGCTAAAGCGTGTTAGTTGCATATCGTAGTGACAAGTTTTTATTGTTTATGTTTGGGTGTGGCGCATCACAGCAAAGTTACGTTCGCGCCATAAAACCCCGTATAACTATTTGCGTTCGTCGTAAAACACGTCCTACAGTATCGCGTTCACAAAGGTAAGTTATATGGGCAGTGTCTGTTCTTGTTAACCGTGTACGGTTTCAGTTTTGGTCATTCGTCATCACACATGTCAATGTATAGTGGTAATAAAACTTGTCCTAAACACACAATGCATTGCAAACGTGTCAAAAAATTACGAGGGACTTTAGCGACTGAAGTAGTGAAAGTCGAAAGCCTGACACCGCATTCTGCTACGCAAATTGGCATTAATTAGTAATTAATTTAAATCCATTAATTATTAGGGTTTTGAATAGTCATATGTAGGTAAACAATTACCAACTGAATATTAGGTACTATAACCTTTTTATTTATATCCTTATTTAGTCATATTTAGGGAATAAATTATTATTCATAAATAGTCATTGATCATTAATTGACATATGGCCGTATAAGGCACGCATTCGCGCATGCCTGATATGGACAAACTGACCACTGATTGACCATTGAGGGTTATTTTTTTTTTCAGGGCTTTATGTCAACTTGTCAATAGAGCAATAGCCAAGCAGTGCTTAAATAATGCCTTGAAAAAAATCCTGTTGCCATTCAATGTCCTATGGCTTTCAAAGGCAAGTAACGCGTCTTGTGTCAGCGGGATACCCTACTAGCCTCTTTGTATCTGTTTCTGAAGGGATGCTACGAAAACCAAAGAAAAAACAAGGACTGAGCGTAGGAAATGAAAAAAGAACAGTGGTAATTCCCTATTTGCATAACACCTCCCATCGCCTATAAAAGATCGCGAAACGCAGCAACGTCAGGGTGGTGCTATCGGCTCCCGAGAAGCTAGGAAGACTTGTGAAAATGACCAACCCTTTTTCAGGGCCAAAACAGCAGTGCACAATTGCACATCGAGACCCCTTTGTAGCTTGTTTGTCCGGGGTGGTGTATCGAGATTCCCCTGCCGTGTGGCTCGAGGTACATCGGCCAAACTGGCCGATGTGTTAATGAGAGATTATTGGAGCACAGGAGGAATGTGGGCATCTATAGGGAGAGTAATCTCTCTGTGCATTGTCACGATTGTGCTGAAAAGAATAAAAAAGCGTGCAAACCATTTTTTAACGCATGCAAGATAGTAGCCAAACATGTGTGTAAAGATGTCAGGGAAGTAATCGAGGCCGATCTGATTAAAAAAGCGGGTGCATCCTGTATCAGCACACATCTGTTTCTTTGACGGCCAAAGAGTTAAATTTTTTGTCCGGGGCCACGTGACGTCGGCGTTTATGTCGGGTGACGTCATGATGCAGGTTGTATTCAATATGCAATTGTGTCAATAAATCATCAGTTGAAAGTTAGCGCTAGTGTTGTCTACATCTTTCTCGTCCTTGTTCATATACGCTAGAACGTGTCTGCAAGAACAACTCTCTTGGCTTTAGTAGTTCTTGATATTTTTTTTTTTCAGCTGTGTTAGGCAACGACATCCCTGCACGTGTCCTCTGCGAGTGGCGCAAGCGACACTACAGATTGCATTCAAAAAGTAATAAAAACATTGTCATAACAACTCATCAGAAAGCGCTATGTTAAAATCATCGACTGCATTGTGAAGTTTGGTGCAGACGTACTTGCCCCCTGTCGTGCGCATCATTTTTCATGCTCACCACAGGGAACAATGAAAACGAAAATATTATCTTTTGTATCGTTTTTATAGCCAATATAATAAATCCCTTTCCTTGTGGAAGATGTCAAGAGGTGTGTAATTTCTAGGAATCGAAGCTAAATTAGAATATATTTTCTTTTCTGGTCATAATGAGCACAGAGGTAATGTTACTTGCAACCAATGCATATGATATCAATGAGTGTTTGTAAAGACGAAAGAGAATAACTTGCCAGATTATTAGCGATGCATTAAAATTTCTCTATTTTGTTCTTTCAAATTTCTAAGACACAATCACTGGAACGTCTCTTATCTATACTGTGATAAGTTGTACGTTTTACCCTGACAAGCAAACATACTTTCGGAAGCATTCAGAATTTCTGTAAGTGGCATCTATAGACCTGCCATGAAATAAACTTCACATTATCCAGGCAGGTGTTTCGTGAAACAAGGAATTGAAAAATGGAACACGCTCTATTGTTGCTCTTTGCTCTCTTGGCGCTGGTTACTGACCATTACTGCCTTGTACAGCTACTTGTTGCAACTTTTAATATCATTTTGCGGTTTTCCTAAGTTTGAAAAACGAATAGACTGCTTCTACTGTCAAAGCTTTAAATTCTGTAAAAAAGCACTGTGATGTTTTAACCAGTAAACGAAATAGATATATCTTCAAAATATAAAGCAACGCAATTGATTTTCGAAAATGCAGAAAATGCAAAACTTGGAAGGTGCGAAATTATGTTCAGTTCAGTTCAGTCGTTCAGTCGTGTCCGACTCTTCGTGACCCTATGGACCATGTCACGCCACGCTTTCCGGTCTCTCACTATCTTCCTAACATCACATAACTTCATCTGCAGTGCCTCGAGGATGCCATCTAACCATCGCGTTCGCTGCCTACCCCTTCTCCGGCGACCCTCAACCTTTCCCAACATCAAATCTTTCTCCAGCGACTCCTCTCTTCTCATCAGATGAACAAAGTAGCTGAGCTTTAACTTTAGAATTTAACCCTCCAATGCGAAATTATGTGCATTCCATTTTTAATGAAATGCAGAACATTTAGCAGTCGTTTAGAATTTGGTGCAGTTCCAATCTGCGTAATAATTGGGGAGATAAGAGACTGAATAGACCATTGCAAAAACGGCTAAAGAGAAAAGAGAAGGGAATAAAATAGGCTATAAATGCCTATTACGGTGCATTGATGAGTAATGCTATAACATAAAATGATATGAACTGTACAATGTGACATATGGGCTAGTACTGTTTGGCTTGGTTTTGCCTGGGCTCCAAGATGACTCAGGCTATCGAGACGACATATTGGATGGATCTGAAAAATTGGAGCATTTGGGGTTCTTTAATGTGCGCCGACATCGCACAGCACACAAGCGCTACCTTTCCGCCTCCGCCGAAAAGTGGCCACGAAGGCCTGATGTCGATCCCGCATTCATGGGCAGAGTAGTAAAGCGCTCTCACCACTCCGCCAGTCCGAGGGGGGGGAGGGGGGGGGGGGGTAACAGTGTGCACTGGATGCAAAATGCGTACTTGATGAAGAATGCATGAGGGTAGTATGAAATACAAAATTAGGGTTCTTAAATTGTCTACTGCGATATAAATATGCACACAAAAATTACTTGCATGTCTTTGTCTTCTGAGAGAGTTGAAAAAATTTCAATCATAGTAGTTAGAGGCATTGAGCAGAGCTTCAGCATGAAAAAGTTATAATACGCACTGTCGTCAGCGTACTCAGTGATGTTAAGCACGATATGTTCTACAGTTTAGATAGAGCTGGGGTTGTCAATGTGCAGACTGTTATTTTGCCAAAATGGTAAATGCAGCGTACATGGGACGCCTGTAGATACAATCGGACATTATTAGTGAAATTTGATGGGTCTAAAATGGCAGAAGGATTCGGTTTTGGATATAAGTGTCAGCACTGGAGCTTACCGACATATCGCTGCCAATAGAATTATTTCCTCAATTGATCCCTATCCTAGACTAAATTACACCCAATGTTCCTCGCCATAAAGCTTGACACGGAGATGTCTGCTGCCATTAAGATGCGATGCAATATAAATGTAGAGTATATAAATTGCATCTCTTTCACCAGCCTTTAGTTATGCATGCTGACTTGGGCCTACGCTGTTTCTATATTGCTGCTGTATCATCAGTATGATTTTCCCGCTGAACACAAGGATAGATAGTTTCGCTTGCAATAGCATAGGCAACTTTTAGGCTGTTTGTAGAACTGCGTTACTTCTGTCAGACTTGTGGCTATACAGTCAAAGCCATCTAAGGATCTTCGTATGTCCTTGGCCTGGACAACGACAAATAACAATCTTATCAGCGAGCCAACTATTTCGTATGAACAGTGGAAAACTTGATAAGATGCTTACATTTTACATGAAAGCAGTTAAAAAGACCAAGTTAGTATTTTCTCTACACAAATATTGGGGGCTTATCTCAGAAGTATGCGATATACTAAGATCAACAATTTCAGATAAATGAATGAAGATGGGGTTACAGACATTTTATTTCACCAATTGCTATTTCTGCATGAACCACGGTCCACCCAATCATTTATAGTGAATAGCGATGACAGCTGTCAAGAGGTCTGGAGGAAACAATTTAGATGCGCTGCAGCAGTGCTTCCTTGCGAAAAAAAAACACAATTGATTGAAATGTTCGGCAATCTAGTTACAAAAATGAAGTAAGGAGAACAATGAACGGTGTCAAATCTTTAACGAGGCGCGCAAATAGGTGATATAGTAGTCAGCGAGGGCAGGTGTAAATTATCTAAGCTAACAAAATAAACGAGAAAGACACTGTAGATCTGGAAGAATTACGAAAAGTAATATATAGGCTTAAAGTATCAACATAAAGAATATAGCCAGGAGATATTCTAGGAAGCTCTAAAGACAGTCCTAGCCTTAAAGAGATGAAGAGAAAATTAGACAGGCGAACATCACGGGTATATTCAGAGGGACAAGACCTACAATTACAATGCTTATAGTGATGTGATAATAAAAGTACCCAATGTGTGCTTTACTGAACTATATACTTAAATAAGAAGTGAATAGAGTAATGAAGTACGTAGTCAACAGAGTAGCTAGTTACGAAGAGCAATTCGACGTTCGATCATTAACGATTTACGAGGTTAATAATGGATTAGAAGCGTGAAACGGGAGATAAATTTGTGAACTATCAGATATCTATAGGCTTGAGGAAGGACAGTGGGGATATCGTGCTTGGAAAACTAACGACGTTGTGTACGCAATGACTGATGACAATGACGGCTTCAGAATCAAATAAAAACGCTAAAATTATAACAAATTTGACTCTTAGGACTTCAAACTTTAAATGCCTGTCTACGGAAGCAGGGTTCCTTGAGCGGTGTTGCGCCTGGATGCCCGAAGGCGACGAGCTGAGCATGAGACGACTCAGCGAATCACGGAAGTGCTCGGACGGACTGGTAGAGAACTTGCTTTGCCTTTGAGCAAAAGCATAAACATCTACTGCCATCGCATGGTCAGTTCTTAAATAAATTCCACCCCTCTGCTTGACGTACCAAAGCATGCCACTGAGTTCTCAATCCGCATCGTTTTAGGCGCCATCTTATTCACGCAACTGCTCCAAAAAGATTCATTTCGGTTGATATCCAGCTGGTTATTATCGGCAACAGTCTGCTCTCATTGCATTAGAGCCCTTAGAGCTATTAGAACCAAGAGTGTAGTCATGCGGCCTGTATAGTGCAAAAATCATAAAAAAAACCATTGTGAATTGGATGATGCTTAGACAGAAATAACCAGTACACAGCAACGTCTGGAAAATAATTATTTCAGATTAGATTTTTACAGTGAGAGACCTATACGACTCATTTTGTCCCTACATCCAAAGCGAAAACTTTATATACAAATGGGATAACAAGATCACCATTTACTGTGCTGTTCAGCCATGTTTACAAAATGACAGCTTTATTCGCGTTGTAAGATGTGTGAAGGCATTCTAGCGGTATAGTTTTGTGCCCTTTTATGGGATGGTCATGCATAGGGTAAATTTTTTTCCTCCATTAATTAGTCTGCTGTCGTTCTACACGTCATATCATAAAAAGAGATTATCTTTAATGCCCAGCTTGTCAGGTATGAGTGGACTGCTCTTTACATTTGCCGTTTAATGTTTGCAGCACTCAAATAATGCATTCCAGTGCCTCGTGCGTTAGGAAGGATTAACGGTAAACTAGATATATCTATTATAGTGACGTACGCTACTCTTTATTAAACATTGTGCGCTGCTATAGTAAACTTGCGTTTATAACAAAGGAGCAGTCGAGGACAAAAGTTATACACATTTTGAAAAAAATAGACAGCCTTTGATTAATTTCACTAGCATATCACACACAAATATATATATATACCCGTGTATTAGTTCACACACCTAAATCCTACACATATTCCTATTAGCGGCGAACATCACTTACAACTGGTTTGGCTCGTGTTCTTTTAATGTGCCCAAGCGGCTCAAGTTTATGAGAGACGCCGTAGTAGAGGGCATCGAAAATTTAGACAACCTGTGGTTATTCAACCTGCACTGACATTACACAGCACTCGGAAGCCTTCCCGTTTCTCCTCCATCGAAGCACAGCCGCCGGCGTACGGTGACATGCCAGTGCAGAATTAACGGCTGATTCCCCCGGCGTTGCCTCGAGCTCAAATAGCGCGTTCCGCTGAACGCACACAGGAACGCATCAAGTATTAAAAAGGAGTATTTGAGCATACCTCTGACATCATCGCAGGGCAAGACATGAAATGAAATATTTAAAATAAATATAAAAGCTGACATACTACTTGTGTGTGTGTGAATCACGATCACGTCAAACCCTTCCCTTATGAAAATCGAATTTGCCTTTTTACTTCCTTTGTTTTTCCTTTTTGCTTCCTGAACAGCCTTCCTATAGACTTTTCCTTTCTTTTGACTAAAGGAAGTTTCCTTTGAGCTCACCTTGTTGAGACTTTCCTTTCTTTTGACAGAAGGAAGCTCATTTTTAAACTGGCTCTCTTTGGCAATATCAATAATGACCTTCCTTTGTTTGTCCTCAAGTAAAGAGAAAGTAAGTTCTCTTTACTCTTTTTGTATCATACCTTCTTTTTTTTTGTTCTTAGGTGAAAACATACGAAGCTCATTTTTATTTTCAGCTATACTTCTCGTTTTTTTTTTATTTCATGAGTATCCCTTGCACTTTTTAACTTCTGAACTTTTTTGAATAAACCAATTATACATCTATCAAAATATACAAAATCGCATTCATTTCTTTGTTGTGCAAGTAAACATCATTTTAATTTTTTTTTTCATTTTATATTAAATCCATGCTTTTTTTTTTTTTTTTTTTTCACGCGCTAGATCTTATTTTTAGCGCGTTTCTTCTTAGTCACCACACAAGGACCAATAATATTCACCACCTTCCTTCCTTTGTCCTTAAGTGTAAAGATAACTTTCTTTTCATTCATTTCTTGTGCTTATTTTTGTGTGTGTGGCATTACTTGGTCTATTTCTTGCCCCTCTGAATTTTTTAAGATAAAATATAATACATTCAAGAATTTTCATACATGTTAAAGAATGCCAGGTGGTTCTAATTCATCGCTTTCGCAGCCCGCTGGTTCGATGGCGATGCATGCGCGAGACGGCATGTACATACATCCGTGACCGCTGCTTCAGCACTCTGACACGGTACGCAACAAAGCTCGGCGCAGGGCTGGCAGGGTTCGTCAGTATTTGCGTCGGCATTGCAGCCTGGCAACTCTTGGCTCGCAGCGACGCCAAGGGCGACGCTGTTAGCAAGCGCGGCCTGCTTCCGTCGTGATTTAGTGCACTTCGGTACGGCGCGACGTTGACGTCGCGCAAGTACGCTTTTACCGTGGTGGCATTTCCAGTGCGTTCGACGGGTAGGCGGCTACCGCAGCACCATCGATAACGGCTTCAAAAGCCTGCAGTTAAATGCACTTCACGATGTGCCTAGTACCGGATGTCACATTGTTCACGAAAGTCAAGCTCGTTTACCTCCTATCACAGTTTAAAGACCAGCAATTAATACGTCAGCGACGTCGGTACGTCGGTACCACGGTACCACCACGCACAGAAGCCCCCGCAGCCGAGGTTACGAATACTGCCAGTAAAACCAACGTTCTCACGGCGAGTAAAACCAATGAAGATTGACATGCATCACAAGAATTCCGCAGCAAAAAAAAAGGGCGCTGCAGCTGCTTGTGGCAATAATTGGCTTAAATTATTTTGTGTTTGGTTACGCATCACATATTACTACTAAAAAAACAAACGTTTAAGGTTGTTTATAAATTATAAGTTTTATTTTGAAAGTTTGTGAAGTTTGCAAAAATGCATTTAAAAGTTTGCAATGGCGCTTGAGACTCTAGCGCTATCGTTTTCGTGAAAACAGCCGACGGCATGCTTCACTATGTGTTTCATGACCGTAGGAAGTTGATTGTTCGCGTTCGTTGTGTTCGTCGTGTTTTCTTAGCGTGAGTAGTGCAAATGGCCGATCATGTCTTGGTTAAATGGGCGACCGCTCAGAAGTGGGACGTATACCCTGTAAGAAACCTACAATCAAAAGAACTGCAGGCGAAACTGATGGATAATCCAAAATACTGGAAGATTATTCCAAACCAAGGAGTACTACATGCCCAGTGGAAGGAGGGGTCGTACTCTCCTACGTTCATTCTCGGAGTGGGTAAGTAGTCAAACGTCTCTTGTCTCTTTTCGTATTCGTGTCTTAATAATGTTTACCTGTGAAACACCTTCCTTTGCTACTCGCGGTGAGTCGTGTCGCGAAGTCGTTTACATGCCCGCATTACGACCGCATTGTGTTAACCGGCAGGTGACAGTAGTGCACATGGTGAAAGAGGTAGACAGTTGATTCCGGGAATTGCGTGAAATTAAAACAAAAATGCATAATGAACTGAATTTGCGGAAATAAGAAGTAGAATAAACGCGGCTGCTGTCGTTACGTGGACCTGATTCTCCCTGTTTACAGAGCAAATGGCAATTCTCGGTGTTTCGTGATAACAGGAGTAGGCTTCCCAATTTGGGCTCTATAAAAAAAAAAAAAAAAAAAAAAAAAAACCCTGCCCGCATCGTCGTCTCGGAACGGTGCGGCATGGAGAATGGCAGCTCCTTGATTATTGAAGCTGATTTAGAACACGTTTTAAAGATGCCCAGGGTGCTCGTTCCGAGACAATTGGTAGTGAAGCAGCGAAACGGACGCTTTCACAGCTGCAGGCGACTGAAGTTTAAGCAGATAAAAGCGCCTAACGTGTTGTCGCATTCATTTACTTTCATATTCATTTGTTTGTTTCTTTTTATTGAAGCGTCAAACATGCTTCCTTTCTTCGCTACCAGCTATTCCTCAGATTTCGCACAGAGAGAGAAAACTTTATTAAAAAAGGGGGGAAAAAAAGTGTGTGTGGTGGGGAGGCAGTGTGTGGAGTCTCCATTCTAAGACTCCAGTGGCCTGGGCTGCCGCTTTTGCCTGAGTTACCAGCCTACGCTGGGTTGCTAGGTCAGAGCATAGCAAAGCAAGCAGGGATATCAGTTACCAACAGCATAATGCTGCAATGATTTTTAGCTGCCGATGTAAAAGTTGCTCCCAGTGCATGGGGTACGGCCAACAGGTGGAAGGGCACCGCTCTCTCCACTTCATTTTCAATGCTGCCATTGCACTTTGCCACTACTTCTGGATGAGGCTATCTGCCACGGGATCGCATGCTCCCTTTCATAAAGCTCACGACTGTACATGGGTACAATCCCAGCATTCATGGCCGCATTTCAGTGGAGGTGAAATGCAAGTTGACTGTGTACTGTATGATGTCATTTGCACATTAAAAAACCCCAGGTGAGCCCACCACTACGGCATCCCTCATCGCTATAGCTTAAGTCGCTTTGGGACATAAAACACCATGAACCTACCATAAAGCAGAGTGGCTATGTTTTACGGTATGCGTGGGAGCTCAAACTGTTTTTCTGGAAATGCATCCTTTGTTTTGTCCACTACTGCTCAAGTGGGCATTCTGCTCACTTGAGCAGTATGTGCAGTAGTGATGCTGGATGGTGTCAGCTCGCAGTTAAACATTACCATGTCCTTTTATGTGCCAAGGTTTGCTCAAGGGCTAATGTTCCTCCTTAAGAAGTGTTGCTTTGAACCCTAAACAGTGTCAATGCTACGTTTCTCTTGTCAGTGGTCTTCATTTGGTCACTATTTTGCTAATCTCATGTGTGGAACCAGATATCTGCACAATGCGTTATACTGAATAATTTTTGTATGATGCATTTGAGTGCAAATACAATTTAGTGAATAGACCTTGCCACATGTCGTTTTGCAGGAAAGGTGCAGCTGTGACAAAAGGTCTAAGCCAACAGATGCAAAAAAGAGAGTCCCGGAGCTTGAGGATGAAGTGGGGTCTGCAAAAAAAAAAGAATGAAGAAATATAAGGCCGCAAGAGATGAAGCACGTCAGATGCTTGGTATGTGATCGCTTTTTTCTGAAGTCATTGGAATGCTGACTGTGTCACCAGATGCTACGTAAAGCATAACAAATTCAAGTGCTAACTCTTAAATGAATAAGACCTCTTGGTCTGTAGCACGTCCTAGTAAAAGCACCAGTAAGATTATGTTGCTGCAATAAGGTTCCCCCTACACTGAGGATTAGGATTGGCGTTCCTCCTGTAGTTGTCTTTGCGACACATTATAGGTGGTGTACAGTAGTGCTCAGCTACACCGTGGCGCTACTGCATGACGCCACCAACCACCATGCTTGCAGTGCACGTAGCAGATGAACTGCTGCCACTCCTGCTCTGCAAGCATGCTTTGTTTGTGTTACAGTGACTTGCGTGTCACATGTCATTGCTTGGGATCGGCATGCATCTGAGATTGAGCCTGTTGTAGTATGTGATAGCTGCATGAAAATGCATGGTAAACAAATGCCACTCAAGGTGAGCACCTGTGCTGATTTGTGCTGCTCAAGCCGAGGCCGAAAAACGGGCGCAGGATTCGGTTCCTTTCTGTTCTGGAGTGGTCGGTGACAACAACGCTCCAGTGAACCCGGAGAGCTGCATTAGGTTCAAACACATTCACGGGGTATAAGTTGTAGCCAGATGGCTGCGGCAGGTCTGTGGTGCTCTTGCATTACTGTGGACGGTGTATCTGAATGGAACCCTTGATTCCCTCAGATTTTAACCTCAGAGTCTCCTGCAAATGATGAGGTGCATCTAGAATGAGCGCAGGAGGGATAGCAAAAAATTAAATTTGTATGAAATTATTATATGTGGCCTCGTCCTGTCATTTTGGTCACTTAGGTGGTGTTTTTTTTTTTTTCACAACAGGAAATTTATGCTTGTCCAAGCTCGGCACCTGGCTCAGCAATCTGCCTAACTTAACTCGGTCACTACACCATGTTAGCAAATGTCGACACGAAAGACAGACACGAGATAGGTGAAGCATGGACTATCGAGTATCAGCTACACACTCGAGTGTCAGCCTTTGTCCAAATGTATGGCGTATTGCTGCCGCCATACATGTATATTGCATGCTGACCTCTTCAAGGCCCTTGCTACCGACAAACTGTTTCAGGGATGTGATCTGACTAACTTCTGTTAAAGCGCTCACAGCTATCTCGGCATCATCATTCGCACCTATGAATTCATTCTAAGCAATAGCAGCACCCGTCAGTTGCATTGTAGTTACAACGTCCTCCGCAGTTAATTCAATCCAGGCATTTCCACAGCGAACAAAGAGATCAGAAGTGGGATGTCAGCATTGGCTTCATCAATTGCTATCAGCATCCCCTAGATTATGTACCGCTGATAGGGCGCCTTGAGTGCGTGAGTGATGCCAGTGTCTAGCAGCTAAATTTTGAATGGCGCATTTGGTGACAGAAAAGGGTTGGTCATGCAGTCAAGGGCAAAGAAAAGGCTTTTCTCCTGTGGTGAATTTTACATGGGCTGCTGCTGCTAGTGATGAAATAGTATGTTTTGTTCCAGCTTTCCTTTTTTGTTTTTTTCAGATGTTGCTGAGCTGGTCAATCAGCTGACGGAATCCGTTAATAATGCTGCGTGTACAACACAAGCAGTTGTGCTGCCTACCGAGGCTCAGGTTAGTGGCTTTAGTCTAGTGTCTGCATGGTTGTGCTCATTACTGCCTTTCTCGATGAAACTTTTTTAAGGGTCACACAAGAACTTGGTTCTAGCTTTATGATAGCACTGCCACAAGTCATGCACTTCCATTGAGAAGTGTGCAGGGATAGGGAAACGAGGAGCTCATTATCCATGTGAATGAAGTCAGCAGTCACTGAATTCAGAGATAGGCAAGAAGCAATGCTCTTTATGATTGGTTGGCTCTTAGGGTTTAATGCCCAAAGCAACTCAGGCTATGAGAGATACTGTAGTGCAAGGCTCTGGAAATTTCGACCACCTGGGGTGCTTTAACATGCACCGACAACACAGAGCACACGGGCACCTTGCGTTTCGGCTCCACTGAAAAGCGGCTGCCCTGGCTGGGATGCTGTTTATGAGGCTGGGCTCACAGACTGCATAATTAGTAGCATAATGATATTTTTAAATGAATGTCAATTTGATAGAAACGACAAAAGACAGACAGTGCTATTTTCTTAAATTCGTCAAAACAACCATGAAAAAAAGTCCCAACTGCTTCCTTTCATTTTAGTGACTGTTACTTCATTCGTGTGTATGTTGATTTGGAAGAGTTTTTGTGAAAGCTGTAGTGATCGGAAGTGCAAGGTTACTTTTGTTTACGCTTCCTGTTGAGCATACTTTGCTTGGGCTATATAGCAAAGCCCTTTTCATCAGAAAAGAGATTTCCATTAGCTTGTTTAATATTCAGCAATTTCTTAGGTTATCGATCTCGGAAGGCCATCTTTTTGCACTACAACTCGAATGACGCAGCTGTTGCTCCTCTAATCAGTCATTTTAGCGACTTGGGCCAGTCATCATGGTATTCAAGCTAATGTGCATATAATCCACTTGCACCTGACAGCCACCTGCAATGTCACTCTGGCAAGTCAAAGGCAATTAACCACCATGGTATTGCCAGGAGGGTCTCCTTTGAGAAGGAGTTGTGGCTTCTTAAGCTGATCCAACAATAGTTCAATTTCGCTTTAACCCCTTGAGCACTATTATTTCGAGATTTCTAGCTAAAATTGCTTAAAATTACGATATCGTTAAAGGCCCCATTACATGAAAATTTGTTGTCTGTGTTGTGAGTGAAACATCAAGAGCATGGCGCTGGCAAGTGGCATGGCCGAACACACATTCTTCGATGATTTGTATGGCTTAACGAGACCACATGATATCCAAAAGTTAGGAGGAGCTGCTAACTCCGGTCGTTCATTTGAGGTGGGAAGGTGAAATACGAATCAACATTCCAGTGCTCTTCAATGCTGAGTCAGGCTTGCTACACCTAGGCTACGCAGACATGTTGATACAGCTTGGTTAAAGCAGGGCTTTATATGTTGGGTGGTAGCCTACACTGGTCGCATCATACCCTTAAAGGCGGAGCTTAAGTGTCCCTTTAGTTTTTATTTTTACTGCTGGTTTCTATTGGTAGTGTAATAAAAAAGGAGGTATCCGAGACAAAAATATTTGAACCAGAAACTAAGTCAAATGAGCGCAGTGAAGTTTATTGCTCATTACGTGAAAAATCAACTGCCCGCCAATAAGCAGCAATCTAGTCGAGTAACATATAGCGAGGTAACTGGAAATGTTTTACAAGGGACGACCAAGAATGGAAGCCCAGAGGGTTTCATCGGAATGTTGTCAATTTTCATCCACTGACACAGAACTCGCAATAGTACCGTCTGGGCTGTCATCATCTTCGTCGGAAGATTTACTCATGTCATCACTGTCGTCTTCACTTCCCATAACAATGCAAAAATTGGTGTCTGAGCCATCTTCGGATGGCGAGGATGGCAACGAAGAAAAGCTTCTTTCCCGCGATGACGGGCCAACAGTGCATGCGTTGCCTCTACCAGGCACCATTTTTCTCATTAAGGCTGCTTAAAAGGCTTTCAAGCGGTAGAACAAAAAGCAGTTAACGGGTCAGTGGTGCCATCTGTCAAATGACGCATGACCTAAGCCACAGAGGAGTGCTGTACTCACCTAAAACTCTCAGGGTGAGGATCTATCCTGCAAGGAAAAGCACTCGTCCAAAATGGCTTGAGGGCATCTTTGCAAGGACGAGCTGCTTGTCCAAAGCGCTTGAGGGGTTAAATTATGAAAGCTACCTGTGAAAGCTGGAAACTAAATGTTGCCTCAAAGTAGCACATACAGAGCAGGGAGTGCATGCTTATGCTAAACCTTCATTGGCAGTTTTTTCAATTGGTTGAGCTTCTGATGTACGAAAAGGATGTTAGTATTTTTAAACAGGAGGTGACAATGTGGGCACTGTGCTCTGTCTAAACTGGCTTTTAATGGCCTTTGCAATGTTAATGATGAGTAAATCCCTTTATTTTCTGACTTAAAATCTGTTTTTTTTTTATTGTTGAAATGCAAGCATAAATTAGGTCGTTAAAAAATCTATTTCTTGTTTTTTCTTCTGCTATAGCAATGCACTATTAGCGCTCAATCCTTTGCGGGGCATTATGTGCCCTCTTTTTGGCTAGTTACTTTAAATACATATTACACAATTGTCAGGTTACACTAATAAAAATGTTAAAAGATGTTTGGCCTGATTCAAAATTAGATCAAAACACCGCTCGGGAAGGTGTCAAAAACATCCAATAGTTTTCGTATGCCTTCATTGTTGTACATGTTAAAGTACGGCTTCTTGAATGTGTATTTTTACTTGCAAACAAATGACCTTAATTATGCATTTTGGGGTTTCTTTGAATGTTCTTAAGCTGGTCTAAGTTTTTTGTTGTTTGTAAAGCCCCTTCATTTTCTTATTGCATATCAAGGAATATTGTTGTATGTTACAATACTGGTCATAGTACTAATATTTGCTTTTTGTTCTTGCAGGTGCACATTGGCAGCAATATTATGGTAAATCAGCAGTTGATTGACCGCATGAAACTCAGTGCGGGCAATCAAGCAACAAAGTTTGCGTGTAACTTGGTGCGGGTTGTGTTCTCACCCGAAGAACTGGAAGAAAGCTCACTCTATGGCCGTGTCTGCAATGCCCGCAAGGAACAAGCTCCAAAAAAGGCACTGGGCTGCCCAAAATTGGATGCTGTTATCTGTAAGTCCTCGAGCTCATTGCCTGTGCATGTGATGCAAGAGCATTCTGAAATATTGTCCAAACAGCTGACTTTTCAGTGATGGTCAGGGCCATAATGCTTGCCTTAATGCATAATGCTGTGGTGCCTGCATGGCGCTCACACTGTCCGTGCTCTGTATATTACTTTACAAAAGCTAAGGAAGGCTGGATGGACTCTAGCTTGTTCATTGCAGTCATGCTTCTAATGTTTTTTTTTTTCTTTTTGCAGCCTACACCTGCTTGCTCAATGGAGTACTAGCCAAGGTGGTCACCGGCAGTTGCACAAGTTTGCACTAGGATTGTGGACAGTGATCCAATTTTTTGTCGCAGAGTCTTCGAAAGCAGGCCTAATTGCAAGGCCTAAACAGAGGAAGTACATCTATTCAAATAAATATAAGCTCATACAAACAAATGTTTCAGTCTGAACCTACTTCCTTCGAACATCCACCAAATATCCCATAGTCATCATTCCTTCGAACTTCCTTTGAACCAATAATTGGCCACTGCCTGTGAACTCAACTCAAACTGACAACGGTCTGTTCCCTGGGAGCTCAAAGGAAATTCACAGGAAATTCACAGGATGGTCAGAGAAAGTTAATTCACTGTGAATTCAAAATCAGTAGCCAATTCTCAGTTCAGAGGAAGTTGCTTCCTTCTGACTTTTTTGAGTTCACATTGAACTCAAAGGATGTTCCCATTTTTATAAGGGTTAATGGCGAAGCTGAAGTGTCCCACTAATTCTAGCATCCATCGAAGTGCCGCCAACACACCTGTGATCCGATTCCGGGTATTTGGGTTAAGCAGTCGAGCTCTCCAACTACTAAACCCCCCTACAGGTGGGGAAACGTTTGCACGTGATTGCCGAACTTAGCACGCGGCTACCCAGTGTGAAAGGCTTCGGAAAGGATATAGCGCCTGGAGTTCCTACCTGAGAAAATAATTTGCAACCCGCCTGTGTTTATTGCTCGTGCGGGAAAACCATCGAATAAATGTAGTGCTTCCTTCTGACACACTTCTTATGCGATCTCCCTTCTTTACCAAGAGAACGGTCCCATAAAATAGAAATGAACAGAAAATACCAAATATTTACTGTTACGAACTGACGCAGAGGCTCCACTGCACGGAATGCTTACTCTTGTTTATCCTTCAGATTTACAGAGAGTCACAAGTGTGATTGTCTCAACGCCGTCTATACGCTCACCATTTTCTAACCATAGCTAGGGTACGACGTACTAAAATGACTAATCTGCGCAGTTCAGAATATGCTAGCTTCAGTCGGTTACAATGTGATTTACGAGATGAAAATGAGAACCAATTACGCCGAGTAATAAGGCAAATAAGAGAATGAAGATATTGCACCTCTAGTTCCTTTCGGAATTTCGCGAAAATTGAAGAACAGTTGTAACTTTTGGCCTTGACGCAGAGACATTGAAAGCTTAAATTTTTACATGCCCTCTCGCGTTAGGAACCCTATAGCTTTTTTTTAACGAAGCTAAGGCGTGTAAGGTGCAAGTCGCAGTGCCAAGTTTTTATTCTTTATTTTCAGGTCAGGCGCTTCAAACCAAAATTTATCGCTCCATAAAAACCAATATAACAATTTTCGAACGTTGTAAATCAAGTCCTAGCAGTATTGCGTCAACAATGAATTGCGAACATATCCTAAAATATTAGGATGGACTTGAGCGACTAAGGTAGTGAAAGGCGAAGGCCTGAGTGCCGTGTTTTGCTACGAAATTGGCATAATCATTAAGTAATTATTTATTCAATCAATATCAGGTTATCAAATACCCGTAAGTAAGTACACAATTAAAGATTGATAAATATTCAATTATGATTTATGATATGTGTTTCTTTATTTGGTCATCATTAGTGAATAATAATCAGTCATAATTAGTAATTGGTCGTTGAGTATCATATGGTCATATAAGGCATGCATTCGCGCGTACTGTGGTGGTGCTCTGTAATTAGTCGCGACCTCACGACGTCATCCTGCCTCGTCCAATCAGAGCCAACGCAAAAACGGGACACATTTTTTTCCTCGACAACATGAACCACAAAGCCTTTCGCTTTAATATGCTTCGCCTGTAGGCAGTTATGTAACGATGCGTGTATGACCTTACCAGTGCGCTGCCATTAATCACCCACTCAACGCACCTTTAAAAGCACGCACCAGTTCACCTATCCTAATACAACTTGGTTACACTAAATCGTATTAACCAAAAAGGGCGAAAATACATCACAGCTGTGCTGAAACGCATGTCGTATTTAAAACACAGATTTTGACGAGAATATCAGCAAACGGAGTGTTCATTTTTTCGCACCTTTCCCCATCCGTTAATATCAAAATAATTCTTGCGGAAATAAAATCTGAGCGTTCTGCACTCTATAACGCGTTGCTAGAGATCAGTTCCAAGACTGTGTCGATGGCGCATCACTGCACCGCAATGACAGAACTTTCTCAATTCGAAACAACAACGATATTGGTCTGCTTTTGAGAGAATTTCTACAAGGTGATTCTCTTTTCCTCCTGATTTTTGGCTTGCGCACGTGCGGCATATACGTTTGGGGTAACGCTGAATAAGCCTTATTAAACCTCAAATTACAGTTATTGACACCGACTACACTGGCCTCAAAAGCCCATGTGCACCGAATCGCTGCTTTCGTTTCGGCCATGTAGGGCAGCACAAACCTTTATGCACTTAAAACGCAGATTTAGGCCCTCGCTTTCCCACCAGGCTTGAAACAACGTTGCATAAACCACCGAGATAACCGCTCACCACATGCTCCGCCTATAAAGGGTATAAAGGGGGCCACGGTGTATTCTTTGACTTGCCTCTATCTGCTGCCCCTCTATATGGTATTTCCGCTCTGCGTTTTCTTTGACGTAATGAAGGCGCACCTTTTTTAAAACTGTGGTCTCAGTCATCGTTGAATACCGTTAGAAATTGAAACTCTGTGTAGCAAACGATAATAAAAGTCCGACTAATCGTCCGCAGCTGCTGCGCCAACTAAACGTACCTTAGATTTAAAGCATTTTTCTGGTATATATAAATCAGTTTCGGTTTCTGCGTAACATATGCGGAGCAATTTGTACACGTTTATTGCTTTACTGGCACTCTAAATTCATCTCACAAATGTAGGGAAAATGAGAGCTTCCTAATAAAATGCATGCAAATAGAGACAATAGCGTCTTTCCCTCGTAAATATTTTTTTCTTATTTTGCAGCATTAGCAGGATATTTTTTCAAAGTAAATACCGTGAGATTTGAAAGCATGCATTCCAAACGAATTAGCTTCTGCTCGCTTTGCATAAATGCGACAGCCCCATTGAACACGCTTTTTCTTTATTATAACGAACACCTCATATCTCGCAGCCTTATTATCATAATGCAAGAGGATTACTGCACCGTTCCACACCTTTCGCTTTGTATCAGGTTCCTCTTTACATATTCGGTAAGAGAGTACGTTTCATGTCAGCCGCTGTATTCAAAGCAGACGCTGATTAAACATATCCAATACAGGTTACATAAATCAAAAATACTTCATTGAGTATATTAACATACGTTCGCCGCTCAGTGGTACAATGACGGACACAATTTTTGCGTAGTCGTTGGCAGAGGTGGATAGGTCATCAGATTAGCATCCAGTGAGGTTCGCTTCAAAATAAACTGAACCTACGGATGGAGCTAAGGTCTGTTACAGGTGAACTTTGTTTTGAGGGAAGAGTGACAATTGGTCTATAACACCATACGGTGGATTGATGGTAGAGTTTCGGTGAGGTCCGCTTACGAGGTGAAGGCATTTTGCAGTTTTCATTGTGCAACAATCTCTCCTTAGCGCGGTTCAAGGACCTGTCTCTTTGATAACAGTGCTTTTCGGGGTTTGGTTCAGTAAGCTCCCGTGTTTATAGGAAAACAGGACAATGCAGCCCGCTGCGGATCCACCATATCTCATCAGACCGAGCTTGGAGGACTCCAGATAGTCCTGCAAGGAGGGCTTTTTCCACTAGTTACGACCTTTTGTTTCTGTTTACTTTGATTCATATAATTCACTATCATAATGTATTATATATGCTGTGGAACGCCTTTGTAGATCTGCTATACCCTTGCATTGTTAGCAGAATTATCATTTGGCTAACCCATTTATACGAGCAGGAAGTTGCGCTTTCGTTCTCTTCACTTTGCCAGCCGCCAAACAGGGAGGGTAGTAGCTGGCTTTATCAAGCATCCGCTATGGATGTAGTGCGAAGAAAGGATAAGCGATGCTCGCTTAGGGTAACAAAATGGATTTCAAGGAAAGGAAAGCGTAGCTAGGGGTTAAGTTTGCAGGTGTGAAGCTGATGCAGCTAGCACAGGACAGGGTTAATTGCAGGAATGTAAGATTGGGTAATCTTTTCTGTAACGCAAAGGTTTCAAATTAACGCATGAAAACTAAATACCCAACTGCCATACTTTTATTTTCCTTTCGATTAACACCTTCGTGTGGGCCAGTAAGTGAGGCATGACGCAGACTAGCTGCGCGAAAAACAAATACACAACAACCCACTGAAAACAGACCTAGTCTTATTTATATTGCGCTCTTGTATCCTTGTTTGTTGCGCTGCTCATCTGCATGATTAACTTTCCAGCCATTGCATTGCTATCTAGTGTCAGAGTGTTGCAGTGCTGTGAAAATAATTTTGAAGTTGATGCTTCACTACGACTCCAAATCGAGCCTTCATCGTCAGTGTCGGTGGGTGCCGGAAATAGCGACAAGTCGGACCTCAATTTTCATATAAGAGGAGGACGTTACCCTGCCATGGCATTTGACGTCACTGCCCCTATGCTACGGTTAGCAGCGGCCAACTCCGGTGGATCTTTTCACTTTGCAAGCTGGCATCAGAATAAACCTGCATTCACGTTACCCCAAGGACACGCAGGCACATCCATACGGCTTGGTTAAAGTGGAACATCATATGTGAGCTGGTAACTTCAATCTTCGTTATACACTTAAAGGCTGAGCTTAAGTGTCCCTAATAATGTAGCGCCCCACACAGAGAGGACGTTTAGGGGAATAATGTAGGAGGAAACGCTTCCGCTTTTATCCAGGTTTAACCATAAATAAATCATAGCAAAGGTTTTAATCGTCTAAGCATGTGATATCAGAATCACACTCAATTATGTCGACCAATTGTTCTTGTTTTGTCGTGCCATTACTATGATTGCCTAAGCTGTTTTGTGAAGTTACATTCACGTTGCATTGCGCGGTTAATATAGCTCTGACGCGCGAGTCTTTTCCACAGATTTTTCAAGTTTCGCCGCAAGGAGAAAGAGCGATGGAGCCTACCACTGTTAAAAGACTTGCCATCATTATTGTTTAGTTCTAACGGGGAGACTAAATTCATAAGTGTTCTAATCCCACCATTATGAAGGACGTGGAGGTAGTCGGGAAGGTGCGATGCAGTTACCACATGATGGTAAGGTCTCGAATTAGTCTAAATCTGAAAAGAGAACAAAACAGATTAGTGGAAAAGAAGTTCATCAACGAATTAATGGTGACGAGGAGGCAGAAGAGTTCAGGATCTTGCAACAGAATAGATATTTAGCTATAACTGATGATGGACAACATTAGACTTGAAGCAATGAACAATAATTTCAGAGGCATTACTTGGTGTGCAATAGGAGTAAGCGGTAGGACAGTTAGAGAGGATACCGATAACTTGTCTAAGGAGACGTAAGATTTAAGAAACGCCAGAGTATAAAAGCATCCAATCCAACAGAAAAGATAAAATTGGCAGATATGCAAAGCTAATCAATAATCGCAAATTGGCCGATATAGGGAAGTATAACATGAACATTGAGCATGCTGTAAAGAACGGGGGAAACGTTAAAACGATGAAGAATAAATTGGTCATAGACAAAACTGAGATGTATGCGCTGATGGACAAGGTGGACAATCCCATCACGAATATTGACAAGATGATGAGAGTAGCCGAGGAGTTCAATACTGATCTCTTCAGTAGCCAAAGAAGTCAGGACAACACTGAGATTGAAGACAGGAAAATGCAGTCAGACTTTATGCCAGTGACAAGGGACGGCGTTAAGGAAGCATTAGAACTGGGAATACGAGGAAAGCAGCTGGAGAGGATGAGGTAACTATATATTTGTTTAAGGACGTAGGCGGGGGGGAGGATATTGTGCTAGAAAAACTGGCCATTCTGTACACGCATTGCCTGTTGTCACCGATGGTACCGGAACCATGTGAGAACGCAAACATTATCCTTATTCATAAGAAAGAGGACGTTAAGGACTTGAAATATTACAGACCAATCAGCTTACTGTCTGTTACGTATGAGGTATTTACCAAGGGAGTCGCTGATAGAATCAGGAAAACTTTAGACTGCAACTAAGCAAAATATCAAGCAGGTGTTTGGAAAGGATACTCTACTATTAATGATATCCATTCTATCAACCAGGTGACAGAAAAATGCACTGAATATAACTAGCCCTTATATATAGCATTATTGGTTACACAAAAAAAAGACATTTCACTCAGTAGAATCCTCGACATTCATGCTGCCATTGCGAAAACAGGGTGTCAATGAGCTGCACGTGAAATTGCTGGAATGTATATCAATATATATATATATATATATATATATATATATATATATATATATATATATATATATATATATATATATATATATATATATATATATATGTATAATATATTTATATATATAATGGTTACTTGGATAATCACCGAAATTAGTAATGTAATCTCTTTAGGGGAAAGATAATTAAAACACAAATTAAAAGAAAAATAACGTGCCGATGGTGGGAACCGAACTCACGACATTAAAAACATTAAAAAAAAACATAAAGTACCATTCCCAACGCTTTCCTTGGCCTCGCCGACTGTTGGCTTCTTTCCTTCATGTATTATAACGAGCACCCCCATTTCCCCTTAACTGATCTGCTTGTAGCTTACGGGGGTATCGGTTCTGGCAGTCTTCAAGCCATAGGTAGCGTAAGAGTGTTCTAGCACAGGTTTCGCCCTCGCTCTTGATCACGTTCTACGTGACGCTGGCGGTAACAAAGAACGTTCAACGTCCGCCGCTATGGCTGAGGGTGGCGCTGGTGAACACTCTCAAGGTTCGTATACAGACAACACAAATACCCAAGCAAGTAGCAGGGGGGACAGCGGCCGATGTAGCTCAGTTGGAAGAGCACCGGACGCGATATTCGCAGGTCGTGGGTTCGGTTCCCACCATCGGCACGTTGTCTTTTCTTCTACTTTGTGTTTAATTATCTTTCCCCTAAAGAGATTACATTACTAATTTCTGTGATTATCCAAGTAAACATAAAAAAAAATAAAGTACCATCCCCAACGCTTTCCTTGGGTTCGCCGACTGTTGGCTTCTTTACTTCATGTATTATAACGAGCACCCTCATTTCCCCTTAATATATATATATATATATATATATATATATATATATATATAGGTGCTACACCGCAATCATAGTTCTGAATAAAGAAAGTAACAGAACAGAAGAAGGGTGTTAGGCAAGCAGACACAATCTCCCAAGTACTATTCACAGCTTGCTTAGAAGTATTCTGAAACTTAAAATGGGAGAATTTAGGAATAAGGGTATATGGAGAATACCTCAGTAATTTGCGATTTGCTGATGACATAGCCTTGCTAAGTAGCCCAGGGGATGAACTGCAAGAAAGCTTGGCGACCTAGAGAGTAAACGTACAAAGGTGGGCTTGAAAATCAATATGCAGAAGGCTAAGGTAATATTTACTAGCCTAATGCAGGGACAGCAGTTTACGTTAGGTAGCGAAGCACTGAGAGTATTAGACGAATATGTCTACTTAGGACAAGTAGTAACCGCAGATCTGGAACATGAATAGAAAACATCAGGGAGAATAAGACCGGGATGGAGCGCATATGGCAAGAACTCCCAGGTTATGACTAGCAGCTTGCCGGTATCGCTCAGGAGGAAAGTATACAACGGCTACATCTTATCTGTACTTACCTGTGGGGCTGAAACGTGGAGGCTAACAAAGAGGGTTCTACTTAAGTTGAGGACAGCGCAGAGTGGTATGGATAGAAAAATGGTAGGGATAACGTTAAGAGATAGGAAACGTGCACAGTGGGTCACAGAAACAACTCAAGTCACTGATATTCTAGTGGAAATCAACAAGGAGTAATTTGAATAGGGAAGACATGTAGTGCGAAGAAAGGATAAACGATGGTCGCTTAGGGTAACAAAATGGATTTCAAGGGAAGAAAAGCGTAGCTGGAGGTAACAGGAAGTTAGGTGGGCGTAGGAGGTTAAGAAGTTTACAGGGGTGAAGCTAATGCAGCTAGCACATAACCGGGTTAATTGCAGGAATATAAGAGAGGCCGACGCTCTGCAGTGGGTATAGACAGGCTTATGATGATGATGATGAGAGACGTAAGTTACCTAAGTTTCTTTTTGCACACATATCTGATTCAGTATCGAATCCTGCACGTGGCGGCCACTTTTCAATGCAGGCGAAAAGTAATGCTCCCTTGTGGTGTACGATGTTAGTGCATTACGCGTATGCCCTTGTGGTGTGTTATGTTACTGCATTACGCATGTGTCAATGATTGAGAGGTTTTCAGACAGTAAACTTAGCATACCCCAAACAAGCGCCTTTTTCGAATTTTAAACTTCTCCGTTCGAGTTCGAGGACCCGAAATCTACCTGATAATAACAAAATAGCAGTGTGAGGCGATGATTTGGGAGGTTGTTAGTATTGCTTGAAAGACGGAGATGAGGTCGTCTAAGGAGATTTCAATCTTAACATTTAAAGCTACGTTAAAGTGAGGACAAGAAAATTTGTCTGTTGTTAAGATGAGGTCAAATGCCCACGTCAGGTCATGGGCGTTGTTTTCTACTCTCTAATAAACTACTTCAACAAGTACATTTATCTTTCGTGAAGATGTTCAACAGAAAAGAACAATTATTTGCTTTCTTCAGTTATCATGTGTTGCCTTCGTTCGTATTTTACAGGAATAATGCGATCAGTGTGGCTGATCCTTTGGTAATTAATTTCGCTGCTGAGACCGTAATATTTGCTGTTATTCTTCAAACATTACTTATTTTTGTCGAATATGGTGTGGTTCTATCACGGTGTGGCTATTTGCGTCAGAAGAGAGATTTCCTTTCCATGTACAGGTGACAAATTATAAGCTGTTCGCACACCCAACTGGGACAAAAAAACGAGTTTGCCGAGAACCGAGATGCAAGCAATGAGGTGTCAAAAGCTATTGGTTTCGCCGACGTTTCAACCGCTCTGCCACGTGTCTTTTTCCTCTTCACGCACCTCCAGACAGACGAACTTGTGAATTCGCAGCAAAAGCTCCGCATCTGGTCTTTATTTTAGTTATTACGAGGACTTTCTTATTGCAACTACATATATAGCAAATAAATAAACTTTCCAGCTTTTTTATTTTGCTTTGCAGTAGATATGTTATCGATATAGGTAACTCACTTCGGTTTGGTGAAACAGACAGTACAGGCGAAAACGTTTTCAGGTATTGTAAAAAGCAATTAAAGCCATTTTATTGCAAATATGTCATCATCATCAACAGCATGACTATACCCACTGCAAGGCAAAGGCCTCTCCCATATTTCTCCACTTAACCCGGTTCAGTGCTAGCTGCGTCCAGTTGACCCCTGCGCACTTCTTAAAATCATCCGCCATCCTAACTTACTACAGCCCCCTGCTACGCTTTCCTTCCCTTGGAATTTGTTACCCTCAGCGACCATCGGTTATCCTCTTTTCGTACTACATGTCCTGTCTAGGTCCATTTCTTGTTGTTAATTTCCAATAGAATACCGGTAACTTGAGTTATTTCTCTGACCCACTCTGCACGCTTGCTATCTCTTAATGTTACCCCTACCATTTTTGTTCCATAGCTCTCTCGGTTGTCCTCAACCTAAGCAGAAGTCTCTTGGTTACCCTCCATGTTTCAGCCCCATATGTGAGTACAGGCAAGATGCAACTGTTGTATACTTTCCTCTTGAGCGATACCGGTAAGCTGCTAGTCATAATCTGCGAATGCTTGCCAAATGCGCTCCATCCCAATCTTATTCTTCTTGTTATTTCTTTTTCATGGTCAGGATCTGCGGTTACTACATGTCCTAAGTAGACATATTCGCCTACTACTTCCAGTACTTCGCTACCTAATGTAAACTGCTGTTCTTTCCCGAGGCTGTTGAACATTACCTTAGTCTTCTGCATATTGATTTTCAAGCCTACCTTTCTACTCTTCCTGTCTAGGTCATCAATCATTATTTGCAGTTCATCCCCCGAGTTGCTTATCAAGGCAATGTCATCAGCAAATCGCAGATTACTGAGGTATTCTCCATCTACGTGTATCCCTAACTGCTCCCATTCCAAGTCTCAGAACTGTTCCTCTAAGCAAGCTGTGAATAGTACTGGGGAGATCGAGTCTCCTTGCCTAACACCTTTCTTTATGGGAATTTTGTTACTTTATGTAGAACTATGCTTGCTGTGCAGCCACTATATATGTATTCCAGCACTTTCACGTACGGCTCGTCTACCCCCTGATTTCGCAATGCCTGCATCACCGCCGAGGTTTCAACTGACTCAAATGCTTTTTCGTAATCAATGAATGCTACGTATAAGGGCTGGTTATATTCCGAGCATTTTTCTATCACCTGATTGAAGGGTTGGATATGATTGATAGTAGAGTACCGTTTCTGAAACCCTGCTTGATCCTTTGCTTTATTGCAGTCTAAGGTTGTCCTGATTCTATTAGCGATTACCTTAGTAAATACCTTATACGTCACAGCCCGTAAGTTGATTGGTCTGTAATTGTTAACGTGCTTAGAGTCCCCTTTCTTATGGATGAGGATAACGTTTGCATTCTTCTATAGTTCCGGTACCGTCGATGACACCAGGCACTGCGTATACAGGGTGGCCAGTATTTCTAGCACGATATCCCCCCCCTTCCTTCAGAAAATCTGTAGTTATCTGATCCTCTCCAGCTGATTTCCCCCTTTTCATAGTTTCTAGTGCTTTCTTGACCTCGTCCTTCGTCGCTGGTGGAACGTCTGACTGTTTTTTCCAACCGCCAATCTAATTACGGTCCTGACTACTTTGGCTACTGTGGAGATGTGTGTAGAACTCCTCGGATACTTTGACTATCTTGTCCATATTTGTGATGACATTGCCCGCTTTGCCCCTTATCGTATACAACTAGTTTTTGCCTATGCCCAAGTTTTTCTTTACTACTTCAAGGCTTCCCCTTTCTTTACAACACGCTCAATTTTCTGCATGATATATTTCCTTATATCGGCCACCTTGCTCGTAGTGATTAGCTTTGATATCTGGGCCAATTCAATCTGGTCTGTTGGATTAGAAGCTTTCATACTCTGGCGTATCTTAATCAAATATTTCGTCTCCTTAGACAGCTTACCGGTATCCTCTCTAACTATCCTACCACCTACTTGTACCGCGCACTCGGTAATGATATCTCTGAAATTATTGTTCCTTGCTTCTAGGGTAATGTCGCCATCCTCGGTTAGAGCTGAATACCTCTTCTGTAGCGAGGTCCTGAACTCTTCTGCCCTCCCCCTCACCGCTAATTTGCTGATGGGTTTCTTTCTTACTAATCTCTGTTGCGTTTCTTTTTAAGATTTAGGTTAATTCGGGACCTCACCGTCCTGTGGTCACTGCATCGCACTTTCCCAATTACTCTACATCTTGAATAATGGCTGGGGTTGAACACATTACGAAGTCGATTTATAAATAGGAAGATAACAAAGAAATTATACTCCGCTGCTCAATGAATATTCTCAACTTTGGCAGAACATTCTGTAAGTCAATAAAAGCACAGACTCTTTTTATTATGACAGCGGTCTTCAACTTGCTATGGCAATTGTTCGTATTGTTTTGATGTTCATATTGCCGCGAAACCTTCAAAACTGCATTTGTTGTTTTTTAACAGCCGCAAGCATGCGGCCTTATCACTCTGATTCTGGATCCTGTATCAGTTCTGTATTCTTCGTTTGTTAATGCTCGATGTCGCGAGTCGCACCATTATCCGTTCCGTTGTAGCGCAAGATGCACCGAAATCTGCGTCGTAGATTCCGGTCACGCGTGCGTCTTTCTACAATGTTCCAGTTTCTGCTGGTAGCAGTTTGCGACGTTATTTATCTAGATTGTTCTGAGCAGCCTTTAAATTGAGCGCTCACGAGTGCGACGGGAATTCTTTGTTCGACGATCGACAAGCCCGTTTGTTGCTATCGCCGTTGCCGAGTTGCTTAGTTTTTTGCGGGCGCAAGTCAGCCCAATAAAGAGTTAATTTCAGTACCATCAAGCCTGTGTCTTCTTTTACTGTCAACGGTCTCGTCACCACCACATGACAATATCTTTGTTCATCGTGAGCGAACATATGGTACAGCTATGCGGCGTTGCAATAAAAGATTTGTTAGGACGCTTTTAGTAACCAGTGCAAGAGCAGGAGTAGTTTTTGATATTTTGTGACGACTGTGTTAGCCAATGACATCCCTGCATGTGTCTTCTGGGAGTGGTGCAAGCGACACTGAAGGCTTGCATTCTAAAAGTAATAAAAGCATTGTTATAACAACTGTTCAGTAAGCGCTGTTTTAAAATCATGGATTGAATCCTGAAGGTTGGTGCCGAAAGACATGCCGCCTGTCGTGCGCAAAACGTTTCATGCTCACCACACGGAACGATCAACCCAAACATCAAATCTGCTGTATCGTTTTTTTTTTTACCAATATAATAAATCCCTTTCTTTGTGGAAGATGCGAAGAGGTGTATACTTTCCAGAAATCACAGCTGAATGAGAATATGTTTTCTTTTCTAGTAATGATGAGCACAGAGGTAAAATTACTTGCAACCAATGCATATCGTATAAATCAATGATTGGAAAGGCAAAGGAGAATAGCGTGCTACATCATTAGCGCTGAAATAAAATTTCAGTATTTTGCATTTCAAATTGCTAACACACAAGCATTGGACAGTCTATTAACTATATTCTGATCAGTTGTACTTTGGGCCCTACACAAGCAAACACACTTTCAGAGGCGTTCAAATTTTTATAAGTAGCATCTGCAAACCTGTCATGAAATCTACTTTACATTATCTAGGCTGCTATTTCGTGAAACAAGGAAATGAAACGTTAAACACGCTACATTGTCGCTCTTGGCTTTTGTTACTGCACTTTACTGCCTTGCATACAGCAAACGTATTGCAACTTTCAATATCCTTTTGCAGTTTTCGTAAGTTTAAAAAAAGAATAGAATGCTTCTGCTGCCCAAGCTTTATATTCAGTGAAAAAGAGCTATGATTTTTTAATAGTACACGAAATAAATATATTTTCTAAATACAAAACAACGCAATACATTTTCGGAAACACCGCTCAATGTAGGAAAAATTGCAAAACTTGGACAGAAAGTCAGAGATAAGGTGCGAAATTATGTGCATTTCATTTTTAATGAAATGCAGAACATTTAGCATTAGTTTAGAATTTGGTACAGTGCCAGTCTGCTTATAAAAGATGATTGAGGAGATAAGAGACGAATAGACCATTGCAAAAACGGCTAAAGAGAAAAGAGAAGGGAATAAATTAGGCTATAAATGCCTATTACGGTGCACTGATGCTTAATGCTATAACATAAAATGATATGAACTGTACAATCTGACAAATGGGTTATTAGTGTGTGGCTTGGTTTTGCCTGGGCCCCAAGATGACTCAGGCTATGGAGACGACATAGTGGATGGATCTGAAAAATTGGAGCATTTGGGGTTCTTTAATGTGCGCCGACATCGCACAGCACACAAGCGCCTAGCTGTTCGCCTCCACCGAAAAGTGGCCGTGAAGGCCTGATGTCGATTCCGCATGCATAGGCAGAATAGTATAGTAGAGCGCTCTCACCACTCCGTCAGTCCGAGGGGGGGATAACAGTGAGTACTGGATAAAAAATGCGTACTTGATGAAGAATGCATAAGGGTAGCATGAAATGCAAAGTTAGTGCTCTTAAATTGTCTAATGCGATATAAATATGCACACAAAAATTACATGTCTTTGTCTTGTGAGAGAGTTGAAAGAATCTCAATCATAGCAGTTAGAGGCATTGAGCAGAGCTTCAGCATGAAATATTTATAGTATGCACTTTCGTAAGCATAAACAGGGATGATAAGCAATATATATTCTACAGTGTGGATAGAGGTGGAGTTGTCAAAATGCAGACTGTTATTTTGCGACAGCGATAAATGCAGCGTTCATGTGACGCCTGTTGAAGAGATACAATCGGACCTTCTTCTCGAAATCTTATGTGTATAAATGGCAGGAATATTTGGTTTTGGAGATAAGTGTCAGAAGTTGTAAGCTCTGCTGTGTAAGGCCACCCAAGAAAGACAGGTCACGGCAGATAGTTCTGACAAAATGTGATTCACTGGAGAAGGTAATGGCAACCCACTCCAGTATTCCCTACCAAGAACACCCTATGGGCGATTCCTAGTAGCTCCAGGACGAATGAAGCGGCTGGTTTTAAAGCCAAAAGGACGCTCAGTTGTGGATGTGTCGGGAAGCGACCGGAAAGTCCGATGTTGCATGGAGGTATATCACATAGCAACAAGGAATGTAAGATCTATGACGCAAGGTAAACCGGATGTCGTCAAGCGAAAAATAGACAAATTGAACATTGATATCTGGGCATCTCCGAGCTCCAGTGGACCGGAATGGGAGAATTTAACTCCGGCGACCATTATGTTTTTATTGTGGGCACGAATCCAAGAGAAGGAATCAGGTCGCTCTCTTAGTAAACAGAAGAATGGGCAAAGCAGTGCTAGTTTACAACCCCAAAAACGACCGAATGATTTCACTTCAAATCCAAGGTCACCCTTTCAACATACTCAGTTATCCAAATCTATGCACCGACCACTACTGCTGAAGAAGCTGACGCTGAGAGATTTTATGCGGACCTACAATGCATTTTAGACCGCACCCCATCATCAGACGTTTTTTCTCATAGGAGACTGGAATGCTAAGGTCGGGAGTGAATAAATATCCGGAATTATAGGCAAGTTCGGTCTTGGCGAGCCAAATGAAGCTGGGCGCTAGTAGAGCCAAATGAAGCTAGTAGAGTTTTCTCAAGAAAACTACCTGACCATAGCGAATAATAATTTTCAACAGCACAAGAGGCGCCTGTACACATGGACTTCACCGGACGGCCTGTACAGGAATCAGATCGATTATATTCTTTGCCGGCAGAGATGAAGAAGCGCTATACAAGCAGTAAAAACAAGGCCTGGGGCCGATTGTGGTACCGATCATCAGCTTCTTGCTGCCAAAGTTAAGCTTCGATTCAGGAAAACGCAGAAAACCAGAAGGCCTTACAGGTATGATCTGGATCAAATTCCATTATAATATGCTGTCGAATTGAGGAATCCATTTCAAGAGTTAGATCTAGAAGACAGAGAGCCTGAAGAGATGTGGACTCATGTTCGTAATAAAATACATGAAGTTGCTACTAAGGTACTTCCAAAGCAAAAAAAATGCACGAACGCAAACTGGTTATCTGAAGAGGCTTTGCAAATAGCTGAGGAAAGGAGGATATGGCAAAAGTTATGGGGGAAAGATAAAGATAGAAGATTCTCAATGCGGATTTTCAGAAAATAGCAACGAGAGAAAAGAATGCCTTCCTGAACATACAGTGCCAAGCAGCTGAGGACAACAGCCAATTAAGGAACACAGGAGCTCTGTATAAGGCAATCAAATATATTAAAGGAAGCTTCTGTGCTATGCTGGGCGTGATAAAGGACAAACGAGGCAAGGACCTCACTGAGGCCTCAGAGATAAAGAAGAGGTGGCAGGAACACACAGAAGAACTGTACAAGAAGGACCCGAATGTGCAAACCCAACATAAGACGGTTGTAATTACTGACCTCCAGCCGGGCATTCTGAAGAGTGAAGTTGAATGATCCTTAGCCAGCCTTGCTAAGAACAAAGCTAGCGGAAATGATGGCATTCCAGCTGAGTTGCTTCAAGACCTCAACTATGATGCTGTTAACATTCTGCATACATTATGTCAGAAAATTTGGACAACCAAGCAGTGGCCACAGGATTGGAGGATGTCTGTTTAAATGCCCATTCCAGAGAAAGGCAGTGCCAAAGATTGTTCCAACTACCGCACGATCGCGCTTATTTCGCATGCTACCAAGGTGATGTAGAAAATCCTCCAAGGTGGGGTGCAGCAGTATGTGAATCGGGAGCTTCCGGACGTTCAAGCTGGGTTTCAAAAGACAGAGGAACTAGAGACCAAATTGCCAACCTTCGCTGGATCATGGAAAAAGCAAGAGTTCCAGAAACAAATCTACGTCAGCTTTATTGATTATGCGAAAGCGTTTGACTGCGTAGATCATAGCAGATTGTGGCAAGCTCTCCAAGAAATGGCAGTCCCAATTCACCTCATCTGTCTCCTCAGGAGCCTGTATGAAGGGCAAGAGGCCACAGTCAGAACTGGGCATGGTCTTACTGATTGGTATCCGATTGAGAAAGGAGTGAGGCAAGGCTGCATACTGTCGCCCTGCCTATTTAACCTATATGCAGAGTGCATCATGAGGAAGGCTGGCCTGGACGAGTCTTCAGCTGGAGTGAAGATTGCTGGAAAACGTATCAATAACCTTAGATATGCGGATGATACCGCTTTAATTGCAGAAAGTGAAGTGGAACTCAAGAGAATTCTGATGCGCGTACAAGAAGAGAGTGAGAAGTTTGGGCTTAAACTGAACATTAAAAAGACAACGATCATGGCGTCTTGCCCTATCAAGTCCTGAAGCATCAATGGACAAGAAGTGGAAGCTTTGACAGATTTTCTCTTCTTGGGCTCCAAGATTATCTGGGAAGGAGACCGCAGCCATGAAATTAGGAGACGTCTGCTTCTGGGAAAGAGAGCAGTGGTTAGCCTTGACCACCTAGTAAAGAGCAGAGACATTAGTCTGCCAACCAACATCCGTATCACACGTGCTATGGTCTTTCCAGTTGTGATGTATGGATGCGAGAGTTGGATTGCGAAAAAGGCTGACTTCCGAAGAATTGACGCGTTCGAATTGTGGTGCTGGCTAAGACTCTTGAGAGTGCCTTGGACTGCCAGAAGATCAAATCAGTCGATATTGTCGACCATAAACCCTGAGTGCTCATTAGGGGGTCAAATTCTAAAGTTAAACCTCAGCTAGAAGTTATGTGATTAAGGTATGTGATGTTAGGAAGATAGTGAGAGACCGGAAAGCGTTGCGTGACATGGTCCATCGGGTCACGAAGAGTCGGACACGACTGAACAACTGAACTGAACTGTCAGCACTGGAGCTTACCGACATATCACAGCCAATAGAAGTATTTCTTCAACCGATCCCTATTCTAGACAAAATTACGCCCAGTGTTCCTCGCCATAATGCTTGACATGAAGATGTGCGCTGCCATTAAGAAGCAATGCAATATAAATATAGAATATATAAGCTGCATCTCCTTCGCCAGCCTTTAGTTATTTATGCTGGCGTGGGCCTAAGCTGTTTCAATATTGCTGCTATATCAGCCTTATAATTTTTCCGCAGAAAACAAGGAGAAATTGTATCGCTCGCAACAGCATAAGCATTTTTGCGGCTGGTTGTAGAACGGGGTTACTTCTGTCAGACTAACGGCTATACAGACAAAGCGATCTAAGGACCTTCGTATGTCCTTGGCCTGGCCAACGACAAAACACAATGTTATCAGCGAAGGAGAAATTTCGTATGGACAATGGCAAACTTGATAAGATGCTCACATTTTGCATGAAAGTAGTAAAAAAGATCAAGTTACTATATTCTTTAAAAAATATTTTTTCTTATTTGACAATTACGCGACATATTGAGATGAACAATTTCAGATAAATAAATGAAGGTGCGCTTACAGATATTTTATTTTAACAATTGCTATTTCCGAATGAAACACTTCCCATCCACTCATTCATAGTGAACGGTGATGACTGCTGGCAAGAGTTCTTGAGGAGACAATTTGGATGAGCTGCACCAGAGCTTGCTTGACAAAAACACAATATATTGAACATTTCAGCTATCTTGTTACACTAATGAAGTGAGGAGGGCAATTGTATGTATGATATCATTAACAAGTTCATGGAAGTAGGCGGTAGAGTAGCCAGCGAAGGCACTTGTAAATTATCTCAGCAGACAAATGAAACGTGAAAGACAGGATAGATCTGAAAGAGTTATGAAAAGTAATTAATTGGCTTAAAGTGTCCAACATCAAGAAAACTGTATGTAGAAAATCTAAAAGGATATAAAGATAGTTGCAGCTTCGAAGAGACGATGGGAAAATTTGACAGGTAAACATCACTATGGATGCGAGAGTTGGACTGTGAAAAAGGCTGACCGCCGAAGAATTGACGCGTTTGAATTGTGGTGCTGGCGAAGGCTCTTAAGAGTTCCTTGGACTGCCAGAAGATCAAATCAGTCGATATTGTCGACCATAAACCCTGACTGCTCATTGGAGGGTCAAATTCTAAAGTTAAAGCTCAGCTACTTTGGTCATCTGATGAGAAGAGAGGAGTCGCTGGAGAAAGATTTGATGTTGGGAAAGGTTGAGGGTCGCCGGAGAAGGGGTAGGCAGCGAACGCGATGGTTAGATGGCATTCTCGAGGCATTGCAGATGAAGCTATGTGATGTTAAGAAGATAGTGAGAGACCGGAAAGCGTGGCGTGACATGGTCAATAGGGTCACGAAGAGTCGGACACGACTGAACGCCTGAACTGAACTGAACTGAAACATCACTTGTATCCTCAGAGGGACAAGACAGACAATTGCATTGCTGATAGTGACGTCATAATAAAAGTAACCGATGTGTGCTTTACTGAGCTATATACTCGCATAAGAATTGAAGACAGTAGTGAAGTACGCAATCAACGCATTAGCCAGCAACGGATAGCAATCCGACGTTCAATCATTAACGATGGATTAGGCAAATAATGTATTAGAAGCATGAAATGGGAGACGAAGTCGCGAATGATCAGATGTCTATAGACTTGGAGAAGCACAGTGGGAATATCGTGCTAGAAAAACTAACCACGTTGTGTAGGCAATGAATGATAACGGCGGCCTCAGAATCAAAGAAAAGCGCTAAAATTACTCTCATTCATAAAAAAGGGTGCCCTCACGACTTCAAACTTTTAGATACCAATCGGCGGAGGCAGGGTTACTTGATCGCTGTTGCGCCTGGCTGCTTCAGTAAATTCCTAATGTGCTGGGACGGACTGGTAGCGAACTTGCTTTGCCTTTGGACAAAATCATAAACACTTTCAGCCAAGGTATGTTCAGTTCCGAAATAAGTGCGACCCCTCTGCCTCACGTAGCACTGCGCTCCACTGGTTTTCAATCTGCATCGTTTTAGGCCCCGTCTTATTCACGCATTTGCTCCCAAATAAATTCATTCAGGTTGAGATCTAGCTGGTCATTATCGGCAACAGTCTAGTCTTTTTACATTAGAGTCCTAGTGGTGCCATGAAAAAATTAGGCAACTCAGCCTAACTTGATATTTATTTATTGATATTGCTACGCGTTACGCCATTACCTGCGTGATCCCGACTAGGTGCGCTACTGACATCACTACTTTCCTCATCGACAACGTGAGGCTATAACACGGTGCCCCTCGTGAACTACTCACAGATCGTGGTCGCTGCTTCCTCTCCAGAATGGTTGATGAGCTACTTCGTGTGCGCACCGTCCGCCACACATTTACCACCGCCCCCCCAGAACGCCTCAACCGCACGCTCGCAGATATGTAATCATTGTGTGTCTCCGGGTACCATCGGTATTGGGACATTAATCTACCCTTTTTACCATTTGCCTATAACGTTTCTTGTCATGATACCGCTAGCTACTCTCCCTTGTACCTGCTCTTTGGCCGACGCTAATTAGTCCACTTTCATACATCGCTACCCACACTGACACCGCCACTAGAACTTACGCTCGTGATGCCATATCCCGCACTAATGATGCTCGCCACATTCCACGCGACAAGCTCTTTGTCTCCAAAGGCTCCCAGCTATCCCGTTATAACAGCTGCTATCGCGATGTGCCCTACGCCCCAAGCTCTCTCGCTCTGCTCTGGCTCCCATCACGCCGGCTGAGCTTGTGCGAAAAACTTCTACCAAACTACATGGGCAGCTACCTTATCTTGCGCTGAGTCACCGACGTCAAATTAAATATCGAACATTTTGAACCCGAAGCCTTCCGCACCACGAGCTTCCGACATTGTCCATGTGACACGACTTAAGCCGTAGTATTCACGCCCTGCTTCGTTTACCTAGAACGCACCGGGACTGTGTTTCTGCGGCAGGGGGTAATTTTATGTGGTGTACCGTGATGGCACTCAGCAAGTGAAGAAAGAAGTGTCTGGGTGTGTGGACGCAGATCCTCTCCTTCCTTCCCTCTCCAAGATCTTAACGCTCCGCGAAGCTATAGGCCGTCTTAGCAATTTTCTAGCATTTCACATCTAAAGAGTAATTGGCATCTAATACCGAGTCGATCACAGTTGTTTACAGCGCTCACCGATTCTCATGCGGAAAAACGGTAGCGAAGATCTAAAGTGCCCAAAGGATTTGAATGATAATCCATGCGCCGCGGCGAGGCGAATAGAGTTATGAATATCACAGGGGAAAATTTTCGCCGAATGCAATAAAACACCGAAAGTATTTAACTTTTGCTCTGATGCAGACTGTTCGAGCACTCCAGACAAGTGTGATCGAATCTGTAATTTACTTTGCAGCCTTCTCTCTCTGTGGACGTGGTCATACATTTCTAAAAAGCAAAGCATATGTTGGAGAGACTGCAGTTATAGACGAGACATTGAATGATAAAACGCTAGCTGAAGAAGTCCTGCGTTGCACCACTGGCTTCAAAACAAGTGACATTCTGAAGATGTGTATAAGTTATAGCCTTCAACAGTTAGATTCTGTTAGAAATAGGCGTTGGGCATTGTGTTGATTTTCTCAAGGTTTTATCGATTTTTTCTGGCGTTTATTTAAAACACGCTTTTATGTTATCTTGAAGAAATGGTTTTTGCGCCAACAATTGGCATTATCCTTCGACTGTATTGTTCTGAAAATCTTTCGCGCTAATAAAAAAACACAATTTTTGTGTATCTATTGTTTTTTATTCAGTAGATAAGCTTATTTTATAATAGTTTAGGCAGAAGTTCTCACTTTAAGCTTTATTTCTGTAAGCGATTTATCAGGTCTATAAATAACATCAAGAAATAGAAATCAGCAGAGGGTAAACGCAAGTTTTTTTTTCAAAGTAACGCCACAACTGCTTTTGATATCTATAATTGTCTTCTTACCAGACAACGACAAACCGAGAAAAATGTGGTGTGCGTCATGCTGTCATTCTTCAATATTTCCACTCGATTGTTCTGCCACCTCGTGATGTGGATGTAGCTTCATGTGAGTGTCCTCAAAGAATGTGGTAAACCAATTAGAAAGGCGATTCATTCTATTTCGGTTGAGAAATCAAACAAAGAACACATAACAGGCAGGGGCCTATATGCTCTTAGGTGCAGACGTTAAACTACGAAGAAAATTATCAGTCCCCAATTCTGCACCTTTATTCAACAATACGACTGCTGCACACCGCCTGGAACTTGGAACTTTGCAGAAAAGTTGGAACGCTGATCGCCTAAAACTACTGCATAATAGCCAGCTACCTATGCACAGCATGCTCAGCATGCAGTGCGAAATGCCTTTTTATGTTCTAACTTGAATCGTTAAGGGGAATTCGCAATATGTTAATTGTTTTTAGTGGCTTATTTCAAAAAATGCATCCCAGCACAACTGCATAATGTTCCTCAGAACTCGACGTACTTGTGAAGATGAATCACCTTCCCTTTTTCCAATCTTTCTGTAAATAGCTATTCCAGACATTTTGTGAATAGTTTTTTGAGATATTGGAAGTATATCATTAGCAACCTGCTTGAATTTGGACGTAATGCCATCGACGCCACACGAATATTTTGTTAGATTCTTAATAATCGAGTGGATATTAGATGAATCAAATAAGATCAGGTCTATCGAAAATAAATTAGCTGAATTGAAGGGGGGAAAGATGCTAGAGGATGCGGTGCAAAATGAATAGTTGAAAGCAAGATTAATTACAGAGGTACAGCTAGTGCCTGGTATTACATCACCTAATTTGTCAGTGCGAGTTATATATTGATTATCGTTACTGTTCTTGACATTCCAAAAGAGGTTAGGTTTTGTTTTAAGTAACATTAGGACAGTGGTGTTAAAGAAATTAAAGTATTGTTCCTTCAGAGTTCGGGTGTATTTTGCCGCGAAGGCGTAAACTGACCACACAAACTTGTGAAGTTTTGTGCATACATATAGTGAAGTTTGTTTCCAGTGGTGATTTTTTGCCCTTATGTAGTTGTATCATCTCATTTATAATATTCCATTATATCTTCGCATTGGTACGTACATATGTTTCGGAACTCTCCTGCTTTTTCTGTGCGCTCTCTGTTGCGACTATAATTTCACTTAAATTACCCACAGTATACGACCGGTGACAGGTGTTCCTGTGCAATAAATGGAAAAAAGGACAGCGGCATTGGCCGTTGGACGTGTACAAAAATGCAAACAAGCGTCTTGTATGACAGATTCAATAATTTCCCGTCAAAGTGTTCATTTCTTGGCCTTTACGTTTTCATATCAGCGGTATGCACTGCTGTGCTGGTTTCGAACTGATTTAGTTCTAGATTTCGTTTAATATTTTCTGTACATATTCAGCAGACAGAATCAGGGAAGCATTGATGTCAGTTATTTCTGCCACAATGTTTGTCACATACATATATGTTCTTTTATAATAAAGTTAATATTTTACCTTTGTCTTGGCAGTGCGTACTGCGTGGCATTCAAGAATTCGTTTGCAGCACCTAATACACAATGGCTATTGGCTATTGGCTGGAATTAATAATATTCGATCCATCGACAAATTCTATATGGAGGAGGACGCGCTGCAACGTGAGCCCCCCCCCCCCCCCCCCCCTAACAAAATTTCCGGCTACGCCACTGCTCGCAACATGACATTTAAATATACGTACAAGTCTCCAATATATCTATGCAACTAAGCAAAGTCACTGCATATGATGGGTCAAACAAGGCACAAAAACATGTTTCGCAATCACAGATAGTAAAGTTTAAGCACAGAAAGACAGACGATCTAGGCAAGAACAAAGCTATGATCGCCACGCTTCGGTCGCGACAGCACTATATGGGTAGAATAATAGAGGAAGATTGGAAAAATCAATACAACAAATGTAGATTTTAACTGCATGCACAGCGACAACAGTTATTCTGTACCCAAAATTAAAGAAGGGTATTGCTTTGGTTAAGAACTAAACATGCAGACAAAATTCAGCTACAAACGCCACGTTTTGAAAACGTGATAATCACCAGAAAACAACTTTAAACAATACTAAACACATTATGGTGAAGTATATAAATTTTTGTAGAACAAATGTATTAGTGGCGCTAAGCACAATTTTTACAAAATATTTATGCACTCTATCACAACGTTCGCAGCCCTAGTTGTTTTTAGAACACCGGTTATTCGAACGCAAAGACAGCAAATGATCAGTCAGTCATGAGCAACATTTCTAATTGTGAAGCTGTCAGTCTTTTTTATGATAAACAAAACAAGTACTTATCGAAATTATTTGCCTTTCTTATATATAAATGAATTAATGGACAAATGGTGTGGTTTTAAAAGATCTGGGGCATGTTTAGAAAAACTCATAATTTCACAGGAAATGCGAAGCAATGAACGCGATAGCAACACATTGAAGAGCTAACTCGAAGAAGCATGGCTGAATGCGCGCACGAACATAAACATATCTCATCCCATGACAACGGAAACTCGCTGTGAAAATGCAGCAGTGCCTTGACATGGACGCTTTGGCGCTGGTGAAAAAAACGTTGAAATTCTTTTCTGTGACATGACGACAGTGACCACGGTGCTTCACCTCATTAGAGCTCGCTGCGTGCTGGGGGCGCCCTTGGTTCGCCTGAGATGTCTCTCGCCGGGCCGATGTTCCCTGGTCCTGGCTCGGAAGCCAAGAAGGAGAAGGAGCAGGAGCAGCCAGGGAGTAGACTAAAAGGAGAAACGTTTTATACAAGCTTTTAAATGATCTGACGAAAAAGGAGTTTTGGTGGAGACAATCTGCCGTTTAAATATGGTAGGTTATTTCCAATTCCCTAGCTGCGGAAACAAAGTTTAATCTGTACAGTCCAATCAGCGGGGCACAAGCATGGACTTGAGATGCCGCCCACTGCCGAGGGTGGTGCTTGAGCCTCCTCTCACATCTTTCAGTGGCGAGGGCTAGCTTCTCTGATGTTGATGACAATTTTGTGCATGCTGGCGGTGAAAATCCTTCACTAAGGTAAAGTAGCCGGAGAAGTCGTCCGTTGGCTGAGGTCATTTCCCCGGCGTTACTTCTCAGAAGTTCACCCGCCTGCTTCGAGAAGTCGGCGAGCAGGGTCAATGCTGATCGGTGACGCGCCTCCGAACCTTTAAACAAAAGATCAGGTTCCCGTGGTCGTCGCCGCGGGCGCCAATAAGATTAAGGTCTGAAAGAGCAGCTCCTCTCCGTCTCCATCGCTAAAGGAGAGGGGGGGGGGGGGGGGCTTGGGTGCAGCAGTAGGAAACAAAGGATCACTCCGCCATCCTCGGCGCCGCTTCGGTGTCTTTGGTCACGGTCGCTCACCGGCGCCCGCAAGGTCAGTTTCTGTTTTAAGGGGGATTAAGGTCTGAAAGGGCAGCTCGCCTCCGTCTCCATCTCGAAAACGGGGGTGGCGGGGAGGGGGCTTGGGCGCCTCATCAGGAGACAAACGGTCATTCCGCCGCCATCGGCGCCGCTTCGATGCCTTTTGGTCGCGGGCGCTCACCGGCGTCCGCAAAATGTGTAGGGCTGCGTAGAGCGGTGTATGAAATAAAAACGAGATGCAATAAAAGAACCAAAACGTTCCTGGGCCAATGTTCAGCTCCTCTTCGGCGCGTAGGAAGAAGCGTGAAAACAAAAAAAAAACAACCACAAACACAAAGCGCAACCACGGAGAGAGCATAGTGTACGGGGAGAAGGGCGAGGGAGTACCAATAAGGGCTGCTACAGCACGGTGAGGATTCGCAGAAGGCACGAGAAAAAAGACAGCCCCAGAAGAGAGACACAGGGATTTTGAGAAAGCGGTTTGTCGAAGGCGAGGGAAATACCGCCTTTGAAACATTGCGCGGGAATGGAAACCTGTCTTGTTTCGTCGTCCACCCCCACCTGCGCGGCCGGTGCGAGTTGACGCGACGAGCCCGCTCGCTATCTAAACGCCTTTGAAACTTAGTGCTCGGAAATGGTTCCTGGCTTTACGTGACTCCGTCTGCATGGGCGTTGCTACGAAATGTAGCCCCCAAGTTCGTAATGTTCGTGCCGAAATGTATTTTCGAACGAACCGGAAAAAGATTTGTAGACAAAACCCAGAACGCTTTCGAGCGCCGGTGGTTGTTTTGTTTGGCGGTTCATGACAGCACGAAAACATTTCGGGGGGGAGGGGGGCTGAAGCCCCATAACCCCCCCCCCCCCTGACTACGCGCCTTATTGTGACCAATCATCATCAGGAAAAAAGGGATTCCATGTTCGCAGATTATTTGCCGTATGTGAAAAAGGGAATCAGGCACCGGGGATAAGCATACAATATTACACATGGAAACATAAAATGTCCCAATGAATACAGCGGTGATGAGAAAAATTGGGGTGTAATTGTAATAACAAAATTATGCTACTAAAAGACTAACTTTGTGACGAATAAGGGAGGGGGCAGTAGCAGACAGCGAGAATAAAGAGTTGAGAGTAGTTTTTTGGCGCTGCACGCAATGTATAAGTCGATATTTAGATGAATTTATGAAGATTGAAGCAGTTTTATATAGAAATACGAACATCACCCACTGGGCGCCAAGGGTGGTTTTAGTGGCAAACAAAAAATCAAGTGTTGAAATAAGTGCCGTGCCTAGGATTGGTACAGAAATCCATGTTTCCGTTAAACTGTGATTTTGCGGAACTGTTTGATTTTATTTAAAGGACCACTGTCCAGGGAAAGACCTTTTAAGCGAAGGAGCCCAGTTTTTCGATCAAGTACCGGAGATAGTCTGTGCAAAATGCTAGAGTGACACGCGTGCCACAAAGCAACGAAAATACAAATCAAAGCTCTCTCATGCTCTGCTTCGGGAACCAAGCTTTCCCGTTCCCTGCGCTGGCCCGTCGAGCCGCAGCTACGACGTATTTGTCGAAAACGACGTCCATTAATCCGTCTCGCTGAGGGTGAAGGACGGGTGTCTACCGCTCGCTGCGCGCTTTTCCCTCGCCACGGCGAGACTAAATCCAGCGGCGGGCGCTCCCTCGCCCGTATATATATTTTTTTCGCGCACACGGAGTTCCACGCCCCATCTCCCGCCAAAGGCGGTGGAGGAAGGGGAATTTATATTGCGGAAGCTAGACGACCGGGCAGGAGATTGAAAAACTTTTGCGAGGGAATGGAATTAGAGAAACACTACATAATCGGGTGATTGCGGTCGCTGTAAATGCGTTATTACTTACTCTCTTCAAAAACATTTTGCGGCCTTGCGTTCTGGGGGCGACGTCTCACAGTCACCGGGAATAAAATATTTTCGACAGGAGGGTGGACAGTGGGCGTGTTGAGGCGCTCGGCAATCTTAGCGAGTGATGCGAATGAGGCTATTTCAGACGCTCGGCAGAATTTGCGCCGATCTTAGGTGGCATGTATTTGTTCAAATGCTAGTGCTGTTAATAATGCTTCCAGTAATAAAGATCATGGAAAAAAATTTGAAGCAGACGACGGCTAGCACTGAAAAAAATGGAAAAAGTGTTGCTGCTGCTGCTCTTGCGACACTGTGCGCGCCATCAATTGTATTTTTTTGTTTTTTCGTGCTATTTCTGTTATTTTATTTTATTTTTATTTTCAAATTTCGGTTCAGTTATTCTTGTGACTTTTATTTTCAAAAGGTTTTGCTTGGTTCATAAATTTCCAAGTCCTCCAGCCTCCTTATGAATACGCGACAAATTATCGTGTACATCTGGAGAAAGTCAGGAGGATGATTCAATTCCTGAAGTGGCGTGTTAGTTCATTAGGACACTGCTGATCGGAAGATTCGTTGACAAATACACTGCTTAGAATCATTTTGACGCTGTTAATTAGACGCCAAACGCCTTCTGTGTAAAATTCGACCTCTACCCCTCTGGCGCCACTAGACTGCATGAGCGGTGCAGCGCCGCACATTGAATTGATGTCAAGTGCACTCTCCGGCATGATACACCCTGTACAGCTCTGTTACACATGAAGTGTGTGTTTTATACGAGTTGTTGCAGCGGAGCTGATATTTGGTTTTATACTCTTGAACGAATTAGAGTTTTATATTTTCGCCTATACAGTCACTACAGCTCTTGAATTTTCCCAACGTGTCTACTAACATTCGAGAGAGAAGGCCAAACTGCTTAGAATGGCCATATAAATGACACATATTCCAAACGTTCATTCCAGATGAAGCTGTCCAAGAAAAGCTGAATAAATGGTGTTCCAAAACATGCGATATAGGTAATATATTATTCAAAGATTGTACTGAGCAAATAAAAAAAGCGATTTTCACTGCATTTTATGACTAAGGTACCCCATAGGAAGAAACGAAAGTTTTTGTCATGTAGCTAAAATTTATTCGAGATTGTGCTCTATAAGCAACTGAAACCCCCAATTTCAAAATAATATCAAGTTGAAATGGATCCTAACATAATGACGAATGTACCACAGGTTACAGGAGCTTATCTATCACTATTTTCGGTAAATAGTTTTCTTAGAATGTACCCTGTTACTTTTACATTATATTTTTGCTATCGAAAACCATTTTGGCACAAAACGTAACATGACACATCATAGCAACGTGAACACACATATATAGGCAGGAGTGTTACTTTCTTTTGTCTCGTTATCCTTGCGCAAGTATTTTTGAATATATGGCGTCACCAGACGTAACAATCTGCACTACCCTTTGCGTGACTTAAAAGGCAAAGATGATTAAAAAATTTTAGCGGCAGAAAACGCAAGGGGCTTACGTCTAATAAGCTCCCTCGTGACGATTTCTGGCCTGTGTCATTTAAAAAATAAGCCTGTAAATTTTGTATAATAAACAGATTACTAGAGAAGGCATTTTTACTAGTTCAACCTACTGTTTAGATTTAAAATGTACATCAAAGAAAAAATGCAGCAGTATTGGTCGCCTGTTTAAAGATTGCAAAGCATCAATATTCTATGTTTTTTCCATATAGACTTCTTCACATATTAAAAATGTTCCCGATTGTTTATTTATTACTCTTTTGTGAAAACCATGCTGCCGTTTGCTCTCAGCCCAAAACAAGCATCACGTCCGCGCATTACCTTGTTCCAATATACAGTACCGTTGTGAAGGATGTTCTACACGTCTACAATATATTATTTGCTATATATATTTGTTGCTCATGAGTTCACAGTTTTATAAGCACAGTCAGATTGTAATACAGATCTAAACTCATTTACATGCAAAGGTTCCTAAATTTCTTAAACATTTGCTTCCTTACTTACGCAAATTATACCGATGCCACATGTTGGTGTTGATCTGTGCTTTCACAGCAAGCCGCAAACCCTATGAATAAGAAAGAGGCTTAAGACAGGTGCTGGAGATTCGATTAGTTGCCGTTTGCGTGTCTCCAAGTCTGCAATAATGCAGAAACAGACAATACAACCCTTGTGCGGCAATATATTCATAGTTGTTAATTGACGTCCATTTAGCAAAGGACCATCCTACCAGGTTGATGCTGAGAGACCACCTTCCTGTGAAGCCAACATGATGTGTGCAGAAGAAATTCAAACCCAGATGGATAGAGGAGTTTATTCCTTGAATAGGTAGCAGTTTTGCAGTAAAGTTTATTACCTGGCCAGCTTCTCTGCACTGGGGACAAAAATATAGAGGCCGTCGATGAGAAGATGTGCGAAATGGAGAAAAACGGTGTTGGTTGGTTTCTGGCATGTTCTGAGCCTGAGAATGATCACAGCTGACATGGCGCCTCTGACTCCAACACTCGGTACCATTTTGGCGGAAAAGTCGAAAATAACCGATGCCGATAGATATCATATTGCAAGCTCTATAATTGAACGCAGGGTTTCAAGACGTAGGTGCGATCTCCTTTGTGCATTAGGTATCCTGCTTCCTTGCGTGTCCATGTAAAGCGTAATGCGTACTTTTCTCGAAAGGTAGGATGAAGGCAGCCCAGTTGGTTGGGCGAAGACAAAAGCAGAAGAATAATGGCGGAGGAGTTATAGCATAGCATGGAGTTGCGCTGTATTGAGGGTGACGTATAATTTTACCAGCAAGTGTAGATTCAACTGTCGAAAGCAGAAAAGGGGCGGCTAAAACGACTCCGACCAGTACCACAGTAGAGACCGTGTCGTGTCATTCAGGGGTAAGTTTCAAGCCACTTAGCAGAATATTGGTTGGGCAACAGAACATTCCTTTTATTATACGCTGAAAAAGTTGGCCTCACCTAGCCACAACCGCCTCACTGTTGCAAGGAGATGAGGAAATCAGGATGAAGACTGCAGTCGAGAGGTATCACGAATGCGTCTAGAGGCCTGAATATTACGTTCCAAGTCTCGCAAACTTTCAAATAGAAGAAAAACAAAGGTCTACTTGAAATAGACACGTTTGTCAGCGACCGAAGGTGTTCAAGGGAATACCGAATATATATATTGTTTGATATTTTAGTCATGCTCTAGCCATTCAAGTATGTCCTCACCGGCGGTGCAGGCGAAGTAGCGGTACTTGTGATAAGCAGGGAAGAAGGTGCTAATGCTGACCTGCGAGAGGCAGTACTGTCCTGTCACAAATAGGAATGGAATGTTCTAAACCGATATGGCTTCAAGTGCCACAAGATCCGAGGGGTAAATATCGGTGTAGCCCGTTCAAAGAGGAAGCCAGGAGTGCAAAGACAATGTGGCAAAATCCCATGAGAAAACACACGCAATATAAATCACAAAAGTGACACAACAAGCACTCCACAGAGGAAACAGTTCAAACGATTTTGTAATCATGTTAACTGATAGCATAACATCTTTTCCTTTTTGGAATGTCAGCATTCATTTCTTTTCAGCGCTTGAGCCAGCCTAGATTAGTTAGGGCACATACTTTCTTGGGAATGCCATCGATATGCTATGAAAAGCTCACAGACCTGCTTTCTTTAGCGAACCGAGTGGCCATGTTGCTTGGATGCTTCAAGCTAAGTAAGAGAATTCCTAGTCGCCCTAAAACGCAGGTAGTGTTTAAAACACACAATTCAGCTGAAATATAGAGTTAGAGCAAAACTCTACGCACTAATGTTAGCTTGAACGTAGGCTGCAGCAGGCCACAAAACAACCATATGCAATCAATATTTCTTTCGAATTATCGCACGTAAAGATATTTAGGTCTCCTTCTCAAAAGTTGTATATTCTGGCTGTTGTTAACTTCCAACAGGGACCTTATGCATAAACGGCGATCTTAACTGTAGAAGCGAAAATATTCACGAGGTTGCGCCATGTGAAAGAACCTATTGAATATTCCTGCGAGGCAAGTCCTGTGAACAAGGGCTACTCATCAGCAATATAGGGCTCTGCTCATCAGTGATCATCTTCACAGGCATTTCAAACGCTTTCAAAATATTTTCCTGATATTGCGTTGTACTTTTGTTTTTGTTTATTTGATTTTGGTATGTTTGCGAACCGCACTGCTGAAGAGAACATATGTCAAATGTAAGAGGTTTTATAACGAAGGAGAGAGCGTAATGTTCGTGCATCAAAAAATTCACGCTGAAGATGAAGCAACAATTTACTTTGTACAATTCTTAGATAAGCGCACAAGCACTGTCGCTTGCTGGTGCGAGTCTGAAATCTCTTGCGAAGTGTATATGCACTGAGAACATTCAAGATAACACGTAGAAATTGAATGCCTTTCTCAGCATTCAGACGTTAGCAACAGTTACAGGCAGATCATTGTTTTCGCCCCTTAGCCGAAGAGTAAACGAAGAACATACGAAGGTGTGCGAGAGCTGGCGGACCTTCCACTAGTGATAATTAGTGTTCTGGCCTGCGTGAAGAAAGTTAAGCACTTCAGCCCCTCTCTATACATTGCCTTGATAAAACGACTAGGAATCAGAACAGCCCCTTAAACCGGTAGACTAAAATTACCCTTTCAACCCCTTAGAGAACATAAAGGTGCAAAGGTAAAGGTCGTCTATTTCCCGACGTATCTATCTCTGCCGCTAATAAAAATATTCGATACGTGAGATAAAGTTAAACCCTGCATGCAGTACATTTTGCAAGGGTTTTCGTTTAGCGCCCATATGATTCTCGTTTTTAAGGCTGTCTAGATGCATCGAGGAATTGCTGGCCGTCTCAATAAACTTACGCCGATCCACGCAAATTTTTTTAGCAGGCAAATATAACGTAGAATTAGTAAACAAGAACAGCATAATTGTTTATTTAAAATCACGCCTTTCATCGCACTCAAAGTTCAACTAGCAACGACCAAGACAAAAAATTTATTATTGCACAGAAATGACTTTTGTTTGTGGCGCTGGAAGGACGTCCCTATTACGGGACATCATTTGCCTCGCCGCTGCCGGAGCTCAGTAGACCAAGGCCCACTGGGCCTTCAGGTCTCAGGTGTGCTGGGCCGCGTCATAGCCCTCTCCAGAAGGCTGATTTAAAATTTATGTTTTTTATAAATTGTAATTTATGCTTCTTTTCTTCAAAGGTCATGTGGTATAGATTAGCCTGTTGCACGTAAAATTTATACTTATCGGTGAATGTCAGGTACATGAGTTTTATTATGAAGGGATTAAAAAAAGGCTGTTTTCTGACGTATAATGCGGCAGTCCTCGGATTTGACTTGTTATCAGAACACTTGAATAAACTGTACGCATGACAAGCAACCATTGATACAAGACTTATAAACATCTCCTCTAGGCAAAGACTCTAGTCTGCGGGGATCGCGATCTCATTCATGCATCTGAAATCTCAATATGTCGCATAATTGGCACGCTTAAAGAGATGCGCTAAACAATTTCTCTAAAGAAATAGTAAATTGTTCTTATAGTACTGTTGTGGAAAATGCTAGCATTCTCAATCAAGTTTGCCATTCTCCAAATTGAATATCGGGCTTGCTGACAGCATTATAATAACGTCTGCTAATGGCTCAATGTGTAAGGCAGACAGGAAAGGAAAAAAAAGCGGGGTTGTTGCATAAATGAGAACAGATTATTATGTCGAAGCACGTTAAGCAGGAAACGGCGATGAAGCCTGTGAGTCGAGGCTTCATAAGGCTTTAATAAGGCTTCATAAGGTGAGTCGAGGCTTCGTATATAAGGGTGGGCTTTTCGGCAGTAGACGCTCTGCAGCCTGCTGTCGAATTCTTGTTGGATTCAGCGCCCGGGACGCCCACCACAAGTGGTACATATCGGCCTCTGTGCTTTCAGAATGGCAGACAGGACACTTAGTGTGGTGCAATAAGTGCTGAAGCTGAGGCCATGTCCTAGTGATAGCAAAAGTAAAGGCAACCTCGTCCGGGATCCTACGCAGTGCGAACTCCTCTGCATTTATAAGACCACGGGAAGCATTGACGCAGAAGGAAAGAAAATAGCACGTGTGCGGGCATCGAAGATGTTCTTTCCTTGCTAGAATGATGTAGCATTATCCATGATGAGGAACTCTGTCATTAATGAGGATGGGCTCCAAGGCGACTTGCTGAATCTGCAGTTGTGTGAGAAATTAGTACGCCGCACGGGACTCACTCCACTCGAATAGTTTGCGACATGACAGTACCCAGACGAGGTATTCTGTGGCATATGTCTGGGCTGCGACTGACTGGCTGGAATGGGCATGCTACCTAAAGCGCGTCAGTGCTGTTGGCATTGTGGGCCATAGGAATCAATGTAATAGCGCGTACAAAACTAAGCATTTTTTTTTTCGACAGCGACCAGTGCACAGAATGAAAATGTTCCTCGAATTGAACCCTGGGTTTTCATGGACAGTCGACGGCATTTGCCGCTTCGCTGCCTTACATGTCGGCATCAACACATGTAACGTAATGTAACGTAGGAGAGGTGGCTTTCTCGTTCCAGGATTCTCTTGTTTATGGACGACGCTTCATTAGACGAGGTTGGTCGGTGAAGATTATTCGGTGTTTTGTACCTCAGTTTTACAAAGCTCCACGGCGGCACAACTGGTGATGGCAGCGACTGTATGGCGTCCGATGAAGCCTAAGCACGTGATCGGGGTGAGTGCAACGGGCTGGATGTAAAGCTAAGACCTTCACGTGGCTGCTGCTGTAGCCAATTTAGTGTCTTGAGCTGGGCATTCTCTTAAAGAACGGTAAATAGGGTGATGCGATGAAGGCAAGTGATACTCATATTAACCTGTTGAATGACACCTTCCAAGTGATCCCATAGAGCCCTAACTAAGTTCTTGAACTGTGGTTGAGAAATGCTGAGCGGGTGTAGAATTGCTCAAACCAAATGTGCTACATAGGAGCTAGCGCTGCCAGTTTTGGGAGCTATGCGGCTTATTAGGTTCAATGTCTGCGTCGCTTGTTTTTACTCTCAGAAAGCCAGTGGATGAAAACTTAATTTTTATTGTTAACCTACCGTTTTTCTTCCGGGATGCTGTATGCCAGCAGTTGCATCGTAATCGACTGTAAGATATGAAGCTGACTTTAACGCTGCCACTTGGGCCAACAAGTCATGTCCACTTGTGCCAACATTCACACCATAATATTGTTACGGACGACAAGGAAGAAGAAGCGGGCAGTGGCGCAAGCAGGAGCGCTCGATCTAGGCCCGCGAACAGTCATTAAGCGTCATCTACCATCGTCATCGGTCATGTTCTGCCTCCTGTCTTCATCGGCTTGCCGCTTAGTAACAATATTATCAGCATACAGTAAGAAGGTAACTAGATGTACATTTGTAAATATCATTCAAATTGAGGGACGGCCATAATAAACAAATTTGAGGACAGACCAGAACCCTGGGGTGCACTTTGAACAGGGACAAAGAAATCGGTGTATCCCTCACCTAGGCGTATTGTAAATCTACCTTCAAGAAAGGATTGCATGAAATTTCGTACTCTAGAAGATAATGGGGCACATCTGTGGAGGCCAGAATGGGAGAATAACTTATGCTATCGTGCGCCTATTAGACATACATTCAAGAAACGTACGTACGTTGTGGTTGCGCACCGAGGACATAACTTCTGACAAGAGGGTAGCCGACCCATGTTTAGTACATACTGACTGAAGGAAGTTCATTTCTGTGGGGTGGGAGAAACTTTGGCCCCACAACCACAACGACATTCGCGTGGCTAACATTTTCTCTGCCAGAATACACACTTCTAATATTCATGAAATATACTGCGAGTTGAAAAGTTCCGTCGGTATCGTCGTTACTTTTGTAATGGGGATCACATGAACAATATGAATATCTGAGTTCACTGCAGTCTGGCCATACTTTTCTAACTTTGTTGGAGGGACTAGGAAAATTTTAAGGTAAATGAGCACCTCGAATGTAATGGCACCAAGACTAGGTGATGTTTTTCGTTTAGCCTCATCTATTGCGGTAAGCAACTCAGGTATAGAGAAAATACTCTGAGTGCCTTCGGTGGGAACTACTGATGATGGTTAATCTGCTATGCTAGAACCAGCACTAAGTTTAAAGTGACTGCGGAAGGAACACATCATAGTTGAAAACACTTCCATGCCGCTTCTCTGCCGAGATCATTCCTATACTAGAGCCTTTTTCTGTTTCATGGATGGCAAAACCGCACACTCACAAACGGCGTTGAACCATAGCCGCCATTCTAACACAATTACACTCCTTCAGCATAATAGCGTTCGCAAGTAATAGCGACTTAAATAAATAAGTTACAATTGGTTCACAGGAAGGGAAAGGCGCAGTAACTGTCACACTTGCTCTGTGGACACCCGAACCGCGCCGTAAGGGAAGGGAGGAAGGTGGGAATGAAAGTGGAAAGAGAGAAAGAGGAGCCGTAGTGGAGGGCTACGGAGTAATTTCGACCACCTGGGGATCTTTAACGTGCGCTGCCATCGCACAGCACACGGACGCCACTTCGTTTCGCCTCCATCGAAGCGCAGCCGCCGCGGTCGGGTTCGAACCCGGGAGATCCGGCACAGTAGTCGGGCGTCTTACCACTGCACCACCCCGGCGGGGCAGTAATAGCGACTTTTGACAAGCTATTTGATTTACTTAACGCATACTATCCAGTGATACAACGTCGTACTAATTTTGTATTTCAATTTGTATTTCATGCTACCATCATGCATTACTTTTGAAATACACGTCATCCAGTTTGTTGGATTGCGCTCATAATAGTTTCGTTTTATATCGTTATGAGCCGATGTACCAGATCAAGCATATATAGCCCCCTTTCCATTTCTCTCTAATTCATTTCACCATTTTAGCCGCTCTCCTTCCGTCTTTCCCTCACTAATTCTCTTTCCCACGCTGAAAATGATTCCACCAATTTATAATCATCATCATCGGCCTGACTACAACCACTGCAGCGCGAAGGCCTCTCTCATATTTCTCCAAATAACCCGGTTCTCTGGTAGCTGCATCCACTTGACACCTGCGAACTTCTTAACCTTAATCAATTTATAAAGGCCCGAGTAAATTGTCAGCATTTTAGTAAACAATTTTCTTTCTTTCTCTCTCTTTACAGCGTTTTGTAGTCTTTCCAGTTAAAGTTTTTTTTTGCGATTCTTTATTGGGCTGCTCAGTACCTAAACGCACAATCCCTTGCGTATAATTTTTAAAAATGCAATGGCGTTCCACTGCCTTCAGATCTAGGAGAGTAGAGAAACAATAACATTATTGAGGACTGATGAAATATACATATATTGAAATTTGAATTAGGTTTGCAGTAGAAGGCAGTACTGCTGAGAAATCCACGCTGAGCAACCTAACGTCATCTGTTTAATTTTCAATGCATAGTTTCGACAAACACGAGTCTGGAAAATGTCAAGCACGTTTCTTCTTCACCGGGTACATATATGAGTTATATAAGCTCTGAACAACTGTAAAAGCACGTTTGCTGCTGAAGGTTACATAACACTCGTTATCAGATTACAGATAGAAATACAACCTCCGAATGATGAGTGTTAGTAAATGGAAATAACTAAGTTGTAGAACATTTAATATAGCTCAGTTGGAGCCTCACGTTATTTTATTCACCTTTACGTGCATACTTTTTTATTACGTATATTGGTTACAAAGTAACTTCGCATTCTGGTATTACTAGCATAGAGGAAGAATTAAGATTTATCTATGAATATTATAACTGAGAGATCTCTTGGTTTTTTTTAGATTAAGGCACTGTGACACACCTTGGAAAACGTAATGATAACAAGAAAGGATTATGAATACTTGCTGCATTGCCTGCGCCGAGCGCAGCAAACAACAGATGGAAACGGGCAAAAGGCAATTCACCTTCGATATTTCTAATTTCGCCTCCTTTTTCACGCGCTGCTCCTTGCTGCATTCCTATGGCAAATTATTTATTTGTATTTGACGACAAGCTGCTATTTTTGATTCCAAAACGGGCTGCTGATAGCAACAGATGAAAAATACTTATGCTTATCTCATACGCATGTCAAAACTATCTTAACAAATAATGGTGATTCTCCCGCCACGAAGTTCCAGCATATATCAGCACACGAATAACAAGAAATTACAAACTATAAAAATGCTACACACAATAGCTCTAATACGTCGAAGACCGTTATGTTTATGAAGAAATCTGTTCTTTTGTTGTTGGTTGACAGGCTGTTCAGCAAACGTAGATATTATTCACTGGGTGCTGGAAGTATAAAAGAGGATCGATGTGGCTGGCCAAACATGCGCCAAGGGTTTCTCTGAAGGGCTTATCATGGCACTGAGCACATTTTTAGTTGCAGCCTTTCTTGTCGTCGCATTTCCGTTCACCAGCACTGCACATGTTAAATCTCCTAAGCTTGATATTTTCAAGGTAAGATGCATGTTTTCTCTAATATCCCTTTATTTATGCGCACAACGATTACTGTAATTAGTGAAAACCTTTCAAAGCAATTTCACCAAGAGTGTTTCCCATAATTTCTTAGAATTATGCGCAAAGAAGAAATATTAGGACAAATGCGAAAATAGCTGAACATTTAACTCACTTAATGTATGTGTAGTCGCCATCGGAACTTTATTGATATAATTAGGAGAAAGTGTTAATGCTACATATTTGCGGCAAACTCAGAATTTCGTCTGCCTGGCGGCGCATGCAGTGGGGGCAGCCAGTTGCTATAGAGGTTGAAAAATCGGCGCTTCCAGTAATTTCCGACGCCTGTTAGTTCACTACCACGAGTTCTGCGTTCTACAAAGCTTTAACAAGGCCGCCTCGAACACGGCAAAACATATTCAAACCAAGAAATGAAAACGAAGCTTTCTTATTTCTTCCTACATCAATGTGAAAGAAAAATGCTCTCGTTGCTGCAGTTTATTGAAATCAGGGTGTCGAATCGGAATTTTTTGGGGTTCGGTTCGGGTTCAGGTTCAGTTACGGCTCCGGAGAAACATTCTGTTCCGGTTCGAACCGGTTCGACAATGCCAGAATCGACCCTGCCCGAACCGCTTCAAACGGGTAAAAAAAAAAAAAAAAAAAGTGTAATTTTTTACTCCACATTTTTATTACTAAATTATCTGTCTTGTTCAAATATATAAGAATGAAAAAATTCATATAGCAGCCCGTCTGTTGTGTTTGCCGTTAGATGTGATGGGCTGCAATTGCTTGTGCAGACCCCAGCAAAATGCATATAATGAGTGACCAACAATCAGAGCTTGATGGTGGAAAATAATCATTTTCCTTCGCACATAACCAACTAATCCTGTCACTCTCCGAAACTCAAATGAAAAAAAAGTTTCCAGCGGTGCTTTTCAGGTAATAAAATTTCAGATGAATTTTAGTTTAGAGCGAACCCTCTACTACTACATGTACAACAATGTTTCATTTCGCTCCCATTAAATGACTTTGAAATCAGGTCAAGGTCGAGCCAAGCACACAACAAGGCTAACGATGTATATACCATGTGCAACGTTATATACACCGCAGAGAACGCGGACGCCTTTGCATTTGGTATTTCTATGAAGGTGAAACGCTAATGCACCCATGTGTTGTGTTCTGAAAGCCGCTGAAAAAAGTCCCCTCCGCCACGTATTGCAGTTGGAGTCAATATCATATGTGCCAAAGAACCATATTAAAATTACGTGTCTCACTCTGGTGGCTTCGACGCGATCCAACCACTGTGTTGTTGTGCGCATTGGTTGCCTGTATAGAGTGCTATATACCTTCTTCTAGAACTATTTTCTGGCCATACTGGTATGTTAAGTCACACAATTTAAACAGTATGAAAAAGAACTCAACAAGGGTAAATGGGGTACACCTCAGTTCGCAGATGAGCCAACCTTTCGACAAATGGACTCAGGTAGAACAAAAAGGAAGAAGATGGTTTGCATGGCATGAAAAAGAACTGAACAAGGGTAAATGGGGTACGCCTCAGTTCGCAGATAAGCCAACCTTTCGAAAAGTTGACTTGTATGCCCAGACGAAGACAACTCCACTTGTCGAAAGGTTGGCTCATCTGCGAACTGAGGCGTACCTCATTTATCCTTGTTCAGTTGTTTTAAACAAGGATGACATGACATCATGGCTGATCGCAAATATTTTATTATTTGCCAGCCTAGAAATATCGAGGGAAGAGGACAGTGTCGAAGATTTTTTAGTCACCCGAGTTCGATGAAATGACAGTATATATATAGGGTGTGTCCGGAAAGTAATGCAAATATTTTTTTCAGGCACTGTAGTCGACCCCACCGCGCTTGGATTGGTTTGTGTAGGCGAGAGGGATGGTCAAAGTTTCATCACTGCCTAGCGCAGACTGCTCTGAGCTATAGGAGCATCATAATCCCTGTTTCCGGTACCTACTGATAGTGCTCTTGTCACGACGTGTGAAGACATCCGCTCGTAGAAAACGGTACGCAATCAAGTTCTGTGATAGACTGAATGAGAGCCTTGCCGAGACCTATCAAGTGATTCAGCAAGTCTATGGGAAATCTGCTTTGTCCTATTCTCATAGCGCCCAATTCCAATTCGCATAGCACCGCGAACCGCCAAAGTTCCGGATTGCAAATCTCAGAACCCCAAGACGGCAACGATGAGCCAGTCGAAATGAAAACAATGCAAATGTTTTTTTTTTTTACTTCAAGGTTATAGTTGACAACTTATCAGCATCCCAAGGACAGGCAATCAACGCGGTCTGCCAGGTGGATGTGCTCGAGGGATTGAGAAAAAGGGTCCTTCGAGCGGAAAAGGATATCGCCGATACCTAGGAGTTGCACCACGATAACGTTTCCAGCCACATTCTCTGAGAGTAAGGGAGTTTCTGGCGACAATGCGAAGCCCCTCTATAGTCCTGACCTGACTCTGCCAGACTTCTTCCTATTCCCAAGGATCAAGAGTACCCTGAAAAGAGTCCATTTTCGCACACCCAAGGGATCTAAACCGCAGTGGCAAAGGCTCTAAACAACGCTCTTGTCGACGCCTTCCACGATGCGTACAGTCTATGGCAGAGTGTCTGGTAAAAATGTGCAGATGCCAAAGAAAACTACGCACAACAATTTTAAACGTTTGTAACAATATCTTGGATGATGCATGTTCTACCGATAAAATTGCATTACTTTCCGGACACACCCTGTAATTTAGTCTAGAAAATGCTCTCTCAACGCTGACTTATGTAGACGGCACAGCACAGAACAACTACTGTAGTAGGTATTGATTCCAGTTCTGGGCCCCGCAACTTCTCTTCCTCCCTAAATTGCAAAACAGTTGAGTCTTTGCTTATTCTGGAAAACGTTTCAAATGCGTAGAGCAGCCTCAGCACTTCATCAATTTTGAGATAACTGCAGCTGTCTCAAAATCTCTGCAGGCAGTCATCTCTTTCCATAAGAAACTCTTGAAGCTCATTCTTTGCGTGTAAGCACTTAGGGTGACATTATGCTGCCGACTGTAGCGGTATTCCAGCGCCGCCGGCGATCCTACAATGCCGCTTTCATGTGGCAGCAATCAAATTCTGTTTTTCTCGACACCTTTCCTCGCTGGTCCACGTGAAGTCGTATCGAGGGTCTCCGACAATAGTTCACTGGTTGCACTATTGCTTTTATTTTCTGTGTTTTTTAGGGCCTAGTCACAGGCCTGGTCAATCCACTTGACCTTGTTCCTTTCCCAGCTTTCCATGGTTTTTGTCCAGACCTCCCTCGTCACTGCGCAACAACTTTCCCAGGTTACTAATTAATTACGTTTTCTCTCAATAATGCACTTCTAGCTTTAAATACCACTTTCTAAACTCTCTTAGGTATTCGCCTCAGTTATGGCGGACAGAGCGATGAAACGCATTCTTTTTTTCGACACCGTGATTGTATGGGCCGAAACGATAGCGCACCAAATATAGCTTGTTAATTATTACCCCTACCACTAATTCCGCTGACTTCCTTGCTCCACCCACACTGCACATTTCAACATGGGAGCCTCAATCCTGGCATAGTTTAGATGCTAATGTGAATTAAAGAAGCGGTCATCGCTAGGGACAAAAGGAAAATAAAACAAAAGGGAAATCGACTTATAGATTGATATTTGTGCTAAGGTACTTCAGATACAACTCAAGGACTAACAGGTAATTGCTACACAGGGCGGCATTCTCTCATCAGAGTCCGCTTATAATTCTGATATCTCGGTCAAGCAAATTGCATCTGCTGGCGTCGCATAACATGGGGCTACTGTTCACGCCATATGTGACTTATTTCAACGTCATCGAACGACAGGAAAATAAAATGATTTGCGGGACTTTTTTTTTTTTAAGATTCTTCCTTTCTTTTTTGAGTTGTGCATCACTGCATATTTATTCATCTAAATATGTAACTCAGCTTACAAATTATCGCTGCTATTTTACTGCCTAGGAAGGCTTTTGAATGCGGCAATTTTCTCCATGAGCGCTGCTATTGTGCAGTGCAGCGGCCAAACTTGTTCGCGATGAAACGGTAGCCAGACATCAGAGCTTGACGATATGCACGTGGAAATCTATTTCCTTTTTTTTTTTCTCATGTTTCTACAATGGATGATTTTTCAACAGTTGGGATGTTTGAGGTGTGCAGTGTCGCTTAGGAAATAAACGAGGTGAGCGCTTTACAAGCACAGGTAAAAGAAAAAACAATGAAGGTAAATTGCCAGAAAAAGTAGGCCGGAACCGTACAGTGAACCGGTCCGGAACGATTCCTTCGATTTGTTCCGGTTCGTGTTCAGTTCCAAAATGGCAGAAAAAAATCGGCTTTGGTTCGTTTTTGGTTCCGGGCTAAAATTCGGGTTTGGTTCCGGTTTTCGGTGAGGCTCCGGTTCGAGTTCGACACCCTGACTGCAATGTAGGGTGATAAAAAATGCGGTTTCGCTTCAAAAACGTCCGACTCACCTCAACCTGAAACAAACTTTTATGACCTTAATCACACTTAACCACCCCAGCTGAGGTTTATATCTACCAAGGCGACCTCACCTCAATAATTCCAACAGTACTAGCGAAATCACAAATCATCGCCTCAGAAACATAATGCATGGCTGAAATCATGTTCTCGGCGTGAAAAAAAAGAATAAACATTGATGATATAGTTCTGCAATTAGTTTAAAATCCATCCCTTAAGGATTCTCAATGAACCAAATTGATGAAGTTATCATTAAATCTTCAAATTATGTGAATACTAGCGTCTGTCTACGGTGTAAGAGGCGCGATACATTTGCCAGTTGCAAATAAAAACACGCTTGATATCTGTGCTGGTGCTATAACTATCTTTGCACTTGACCTACTGGACAATTCAGTAAAGATTGACTCATTTTCTTGAACGTTGTTACTTTTTCAGGACGTTTCGTTAAGCTAGCTATTCAACACTCAGAAAGCGATCCGTTTGTTTCTATAACCATAACACACGCGTTGCCTTTTTTAGCGTCATTTTAAAAAAAAAAACTTGCAAAATAGCAAACAATTGGATCGGTTTATCTTTGTTAAAGGCATTCTACTCCAATCCCATGGGGTTCTTTGACTCGACCGGTTTTAACAATTTATAAAAATTGTTTCCTACTCAATACTTACCTCGCTGATTGATTTTCTCACAAGGCGCTCTTTCAACCGATTAATGATGTTCTTCTTTGTCATGAAGGCATGTAGCGTTGGATTGTTTTACCAAACAGTGTAGACATTTTGTGTAGCTTTTGGCCTGGTGAAATTGCAATTTCAGTTTTACATGTGGCACAATTTTGGCAGCCTGCACTCAAGCGGCAGTGATCAAACCTTAGTCTCGCAATCAGTCCATATACAATGGAGCGCTTGATCGCAGAGGCCAAGGTTTGAACATTTTGCTTGCGGCGGGGGACTGGTGGGCGTGGAGGGCTGACCTTTCTTAAACCAGGTTATAGCATATGAAGGCACAGGTGGTGGCTCCGTGGTTAAGACGCTCGGCAACTCTCCCAAATACTCGGGTTAGAACCCAATTATTTCGAATTCGCAAGGGTACTTTTTTATAGTCAAACTTACTAAGGGTTATGTTCAGTCATTGGTAACTCACAGACTTTTACCCTATTCCCTGAACATCTAGAAATGTCATTCGGGCAGACTCGTCCGTTAGGGCAGTTATATAGTGCAGAGTGTGAATTACCAGCGCGATACCACGTGATTGGCACCTAACCAAGCAGCTTAATCCACAAGAGCGACTGCAGAAACATCGCACAACGCTCTTGGTCTATGATAATGCGCATTTGAATTCTTTCGAAACAATAATGGGTGGCCTCGCAGGATTCGTTGGTTTATAATGCTTAACGCAGCCACGCAAAATAGTAGCGCTCAAGAGCAATCAAATGTTCTCTTTTCGTATCACGCTAATTTTCTTAAAGCTGGAATCACACGCGCGATCACTTTACACAAAACGTTGTCTCATTTTCTTACTCCTTCTATTAGTTATAAAACACGTTTGACCGTAATGCGAACTGCAAAAATCCATAACTGATCTGGGTTTTGTTATCAAATTATCATTAATTTCAAACTGCTCCAATAGCGCCACTGAGGCCGGAGGCAGTCCATATGGGATTGCATCCAACAGCGCTTAACAGACTTTATATAAAAATCCTGGGTTCGAAGTTCAAGTTACGAGAAATGTTCTAACTATGCTATATTTCGTGCAAATATGCTGTTAAGTTTGCATGACGTGGCTTCTGTCAGGCTTGGCATCGTTTTCACATGCAACAGATTGCAAATTCCTCTGGTTCTGCAGGACCCGACGGATACTTTGGTCATGCGCTCGTAGAAAATCTTACGCATTCGGTATTAGGTACCGCAGCGATGATGACGCTGGAGTATTTCATGCTGCCAGAAGGCTCAGACAGCATCACCTACAGATTAATATACATACGACTGGAGAAGAATAAGTACTACATTTACCTTTTCTTTATTTTAATATGTTATTATAGAAGCCCATTCATAAATTAAATAATGACACATGGCTTAATGATGCGGAAACCTAGAACCTTCCAGAGCTGATGCATGAGGAAGCCACATTTCACCTTCCATGATTAGCAGCTGGCAAAGGGAAGAGAGAGAGAGACAGCGCTGGTTCCACACTGGCAGGGCAAAAAAGGGCTAACCCAAAGAACATCTAGCTAATGATGTAAGGGTGTGTAAGATCCTCTGCAGGGCAGTTTTGTGGCCAATAGCTCCTACCATGAGAGCTAACTATATCACGACCAAAATCTTTACTAACAAAATAATGCGTATTGAAAACAGTACTCCATCCAAGAAGGTCAGAAGGGCTGCAAAATTGGGCTGATGAGATATGGTGGAACTGCCCAACGTTTGGAGCGGGCCGCACTAATATTCCTGTAAATGTATTAAAATGTCGAAAAATGAGTAAATAATTTCTTCATTGTCTGCGTGCATTGTTCCTCTTCTTGTAAATAAGACACATGACTAACGGAAGAGGTGAAGTGTACCATATTGTTTCATTTACCATTGACTTGGATATTAGAAATGAGCAAAATAGGGCACTTCGATTCATGTCATGAAACCACTTGTTAGGTTATTTCATTTTTTGTTCCTTTTTTTATTTCAGTTTCTAGGGTCGGACGAAATACATTGGACGGTAAAAACAACTTCACCAGTTACCAAGCTGTGTTTGGTGGATGTAAGAAAAAATATCTCGAGGACTGACTATTACTTCAGCAGGTCATATTCCCCGGACAAAAAACAATGGTAAAGCTAAACCCTCTAGTTAGAGTTTCTTCATTCTGAATTCATTCCTTAATCTTCCTCCCAAAGGTCCACTAGACGTATGCATGGACAATTTTTGCTCAAAGAACAGGATAAAGCGCTTGTAACAGTACAAGGTAAGTATCGCATTCCTCAATGCCTGTGTTTTATGCATACTGTCACTTTTTCCGGAAGGAATTTGAGTTAAGGTGGGAATGTTTTTATGCAGTCTAGTACTTCCGCGACAACTTTTCTTCGTTTTAAAAGCATAGCTATGAGAGCAGAGCATCTGAAAATATCTGATTCCGCCAAGTAGTTCGGTGCGCCGTCCTCCGAAGAGGCTAGTTTTCAATGCAGTTCAGGTTTTGTTTCCGCGGAAAGAGGATAGCGTTTTTGACAGCTTAGTTTTTGAAATAAATATGTTCTTTTACCAACAATTTTGCTGGCTTTGCAGCCGTCATTAAGGACTACGAGCCAAATAAAAAATTAATTACACCAACGTAACTCTAATGAGTATTCCATTTACGGCGAACATATGATGAAAAGAAATCATAAATACACATATATAGCTCCTACCCAAAAGTATCAGATGTCGAAGTGAACCTTAGGTTTAATCCAAAGTGACCATAGGGTTCGAGAGAAATTGTTCGAGAGGAATTGTCCTGCTCCCATGCACACTCTTGAGATCACAGTTTCGCTGCTATGCAACGATGGGGAGAGTCTTCTTCGCTCCACGCGGCGGACTTCAGTACGCAGCACATGCTCACTGTCCTCGACCACACAACACTCCGATGCCGCACCAATGCCAACACTATGAGCGGCCAGCGCCAGTTCACGTCCAGAATGGACCGCGTGACGAATTTCAATGGGTCCCAGTGCCGATGATTGCCGTGAGAGCCGGACATTTGATCGCTCCGACGAAGAACGCCAGACAGGGACTGTTGATCGTCCGCCATTGGTTTGCTTACGCTTTGAGAATCCAGATAATATAGCAAGATTCTGACACCGCCGTCGACATTCTCAGTGCGACCGACTTACCAAGGCACATCTTCAATGACTACGTAATCGACTTATCGAACAGAACTTAGGCACATCACACTTTGTATTTCGTCCCCGGCGTCGAATCGGAGTGTCACTCCTCTACTCGTTCTTCGCACGCGGCTGTCTCCGTCACGTCGTCGCCGGTCCTCCATCACCTAGTCTGAAAAACTAAACAGCGCGATCGATGGAGGGGAGGCTGCTGCAACTTTGATCTGTTCTGATATTCCTCCTCCCGTCTCAATGGTCAAGAACAGAGTTCATATGGTCGTTAATGGCATATCTACATTAGCTCTCGCTGATACCATGCAAATGTTGCGATAATTAGTATGGCACTTAAATCCCTGCGCGAGACGCGAAACGAAGTTCACATGTGATAATGCCTCAACATTTTGTGGTGGGAGTGCGAGGCGTTGTGTCCTCTTGTAGTGTGTAATCTTGAAATTGAACTTGGTATATTCGTTTATGAAGCGGAATTCATCGTTCTAACTGGACCCATGACGTCATTTCAGGAATAGACCTTTTAAGGCTGTGCGGTGCGACTGTCGACTGCATAAATGGAGATGTTTATTTTGAGCGTAATCTTGTGGCCAGGCTTATGGAAAGTGCGTGTGAGGCAGAAACAATGTTATCATGGTCTGCAGTGTGTGTTCAGGTGTTTGCTACTACTGGCAAAGGTTAAAGGTTTCAGCGCTAGTGTAACGAGCACATTATACTTGAATAAAATGCAATGTTTTAGTGCCAGACTCTCGTATCTGTGTTTATTAGCAGCTGCTGGTTGTGAACAGTTAATTCATCCTCTCAACCTGCCATTTTATCAAGTGGCTTAAAACTTCCTTAAAGTGAACGAGATGCGCCTCTAGCAGTGACGTCGGTCGGGGCTTCCCCAGTTTAACCCATTCCAGCATACAAAACTGAGCGCACAATTCTGGGCATCATCAACAAAACGCTGAGCACCACTCAACCCCGCTCACCTGTAGGCATGCTGCAGCAGTACTAAGCTGCTCCTAGCCCCGTGGACCACCATCTATTTCCAAGTCTCGTACCCACCCCAATATCGATACCGGTTCGTCTGGCCCGATTCGCCAAAATCTTTGTCGTGCGTCCCCATCATAGCGCAAAGTAATATACGAGTAAGTCACAAAGATGCTTGAGAAGAAGGCCATTCAGGCGCCGTCTAGTCCTTGTGCTGCTGCCGTGATTCTTGTCCGAAAGAAAGACGGTAAGTGGCGATTTTCGCGTCGACTACCACCGGTTAAATGACATTACGCTGATCTGGAATTAGGTTACTGACAAATTCCAGTGCATAAGGCAGAGAAAGAAAAAACGACGCTTGTACCGCCGCATTGCCTATTTGAATTTATTGTGATGCCGTTTGGAATTTGCAAAACGTCCCCAATGTTTGAGACATTTATGGGCACGGTATTGCGCTGCGTGAAATGTGACATATAGGTTATATCACACTGATTATGTCGTTTTTGATAAAACGTTCGACGAGCAAGCATAACGACTGCTTAGAGCGCGTATTAGACAATTTGCATAACTCCGAATTTTTCTTCAATTAGAAGAAGTGCCGTTTTTTCGAGCGTCAAAAGTTGGGGCTCAGCCATCCCGTTCACGAGGAGGGAATGAGACCAGCCCTTCAAAAAGCGGCCGCTGTAGAGTCATTTCAAGCTCCATGGACAGTAAAAGAGGGCAGCAGTTTTGGGCCTCCTTACCAAAATGGCCTACAAGCTGATGCGCCCCTTTCACAAATGAGCTTCATTTGAATGGACTGCCGGGTGCTATGCCTCTGTCCGCCAGCTGAAGTTTATATTGACCTGAAAACCTGCTCACCGGTGTTTCAACCCCACCCCTCCCCGATTCGGACATTCATTAGAGACATTCGGACATTAGAGGTGTTGCCCTCAAACTGATTCAGCGCAGAGATGACCACGAGCACGTTATAGCATATGCGATCCGTTACCTCCGCAAGCTCGAGCGCAACTATATAGTCAGAGAACAAAAATGCCTTTGTGTGTCTTTGCTGTGCAGAGGTTCCCATTGTACGTGTATGGTCGCCCCTTCCCGATTGTGACAGACCAGTACCCACCCTGCTTGCTCGTCAATGTTCGAGATCCATGCGGTCAACTCGCGTGCTGGGCCCTTCGTCTTCAGGAGTACAATTTCAGTGTGGTATACAAGAGCGGGTGCCGACACGCCGATGCACTATCTCTTACGAATGCCTCTCCTGACTAGAGTGTGTAACACTGACAGTTTCGTCCATAACGTTCCTGCCATTGTCCCTGGCTTTCCTGACGTGGAGGTGTTTAAAACTTAGCAAAGTAAAGATGCTGCTCTACTGCCTCTGTTTACCACTGCACACAACAAAATTTTTATGATATTTTATTACATTCGTTGCGACAAGTCTCAAAGGACAAACTTAACCGGACCATTCTTTCGAGTCATCCCCGAAAGGAAACTTACGACTTCAAAAGAAGCACATTAACACGTTTCCAGTGCAAATTTGCGTATAAGCAGTGTGTATTACAGTGGCAACACAACGTCGTTATAAATTACATAAGGGTGTATTGCTGAATTCTCTACATTTACAAACACGAAATCTACATGAAACACCCAAATGCGGAGTGAAATTCTTGTGAAATAAAGCTATGTAATTTGTGTACTCTGCTAATAGGAAAGCTCCTCGCAGCGATTCAGTTGTGATATAAATCTTTAAATACGTCCGGTAGCCACATAGCATTGTGGGCTAGATGGTAGTGAATACAGAAAAGGCAGATTTGTGCTACTAACAGAATTTCTGAGAGATGGAAATACACGTACAAGCGCTGATGTAGATGCGGTTATTTAGTAAAAAAAAAACACAGTTTAACCGTTCCTTAAAGATTTAAGTCACTTGTATGTCGGCACCTGCAGCTCTGTATTTTTCCCAGCACTTCCTCTTAGTAGCGCTGTTTTGTTGTTCTAAGTTTCATCTAGTAGCAATGTGGTGTTTGTCGCGTTTTCAATACAAGAAATATGCCTGTAATTATTGTTTGAAAAACATCCGGTAAGCAATAAAAATATAATTTGTACGCATTTTAAGCCTATGAATATAAATATTTAAAAATATCTGAAATGGGTGGATATGAGTTAGTCAATGGAAACATGAAATCTTATTTCTTCTTATGCTTCCTCAAATCAGATTCTCCTTCAACGACCTATGAGAAATTGGTTTACGTGAGTGAAGATCAATCGTGTGGCGTGATTTACGTGATTGACTTCTTCAGTCGTAAGTTGGCCTTTTATTATTAATATGTTCTTTAGAACAATTATTACATGTTGTGATTCTTGGTGAAAGCAAAAGTGCGGGAAAGGGGGGTAAACGTATTGCACAATGCGTGAAAGAGAAACTGTTACCATAGTAAAGCATTGTGGAAGTGTTTTTCCTAGAGAAAATTGTAATCTTGATATACAATATCGTCCATAATGAATTAGTGGACAGTCAATCAAGTTGAGCCCAGGTAAACATATTGTATATGAAGAGAAGAAGCAATATACATGCGTCACGCGATCTTTACGAATAATATTGCACCTAGCTGTCTTGACCCATGGGGTGGATTAACATACGCTAAAGAGAGGCTTTATACCGACAGTTAAAAATAATTGTGCCGGGAGTAGGGGGTTCGCCTAACATACGCCTTTAAGGCTTTCCTTATGGCGCCGCTCAGTGCGTAAATGTGTCCACGTTTTACACTCTTACTTCTATTTTCAATCCCTTTTTATACATACCATATGCAGCTAATCCTTTTCATAAGATTAGTACATTGCCACAATAAATGAAACACCATGCTATATATAAGTTGTTTTCTTTATCGAGTCCGAAAATCTTACAAAAAATATAGCTGCATCTCGATTTAGTTTAGCAATGGGGCAATACGGCGGACCACGGTGGACACTAAGTATGAGGCACACTCTTCAATTATTTCACAAAAACTAACAGCTTTTGTTAATCATTCTTTTATTTATTTAGTCAACCAGTATGCTAGTATAGGCCCATACAGGAGTGGGCTTACGTAGATGCCAGCACAAAGAAAGTGAACATAGCCAAATTCAAAAAGTCAGAGAAATTCAAATACAACCTTCACAAAAAACATCCCCAGCAATAGAAGACATGCCAATAAAAGCAAAACACTGCAAAACTATTTCGTATCTGGAATAACCGCTAAATTTTGTCGGTGAATATTTCAACAGACGTTGCATTTACAGTGTAAGTGAGAAGCGAATTCAATATTGCAATGGCTAGCGATAGAAAGAATATTTAGGTGTATTAAATTCGCAGCAAGGGGCTTAAGGCACATTTATAATTCATTTTTATTCTTCATTTTAAGGGGTACGTTGCATCACAGCAGAAGTGTGAGCACATTTGTGCATATCCACATAAAAAAAAAAAATTACCCACAACCACACAAAGAGGGAGACACAGCGCTTACTCGCCACTGAAAGGTTTCATTTGGAAGCTTCAATATATACACGCACCACCAACATGCCCGATGAATCACGTCTCATCCCATTCGCAAGAACATGTTAGCTTGCATTCGTCGTTCATGTATTTAAAAATTCTGTGTCCCTTCTGGAAAGAACCGAATGATCGCTACGACATGTTTTCCTCGATTTTGATTTGACAAATCTTTCCACTATCTCCCGTGTAAACCGAAATCGGTGAACCAAAACAAAAAACAAGTGTTTCAGAGATTACGGATTGCATGCATGCTTGTTCTTGTGTTGCTGAAATTTCGAGAATGTGCCGCAAAACGACTTGAAGTATCGCCTCTATCAGTGCTGTTGGCATATTCCATAAACCATGCATTTAAACACCGTACACTCGGACCCTCTTCTCTTTATAGACCTGAAAAAGGATTGTTAGAAACGACCCCTGCCTTGCAATCAACCTACGGAGAAATATGCTGTACACCACAATTCCCTATTTTTTTTATTGAGGCACGCTTTGGCCCTCTTCAAACAAATGACGTAATCTTGACAGTTTTTTGGGATTCAAAATATAACTGAAATGCTATATCTGCTACTGCCGGTGAATTCAGGCATCACGACGCGACTGATATATGGATTGGTCTTCTCGATCCTCTTGTATTTCAGCAAGCAAGCTACCTTTTCACATGCTCTGCTTTACACGTGATGTGTAGCTACTATGCACTACACTGGCTACAAGATAATTAAACCCTTTTACCTGATATTGCAGGACTTCTACACAGCTGATATTATTAAAGAGGCAGCTTTTAATTCTCATTAAGCTTGCAGCTATTCTATCCCTAATGATGCATAATTTAAAAATACTCTTGCCGACCATGCACACAATCCCTACCATAGATGGTTCGGCTTCTTCAACTACCTGACATCAAGAAACTGCAGATCACTTTCGCTGGGAAGCTTATTTTGAATTCAATTCCGGCCTGCTATCCTTAAAAAGCTCCATTAACTTTTCCACGTCACGTTCCAAGTGCTCGCGCTCATTGAGAGCAAAGAAATAGCCATCTAGGTATCGGAAGCCACTTCTGAACAGGCCTTCCGAACACCCAGCTATTGTTTGATTCATAGAGCCAGGAAAAAGGCTGCTAAGAGCAGTAGCTATGTTAGACCCTATGCAGACACCTTCCGTTGAACGAAAGATAGGTTCTCATGCACAGTAACTTCCTCTTGCGCATGGGATGACATGTTATTGCTCGGAATTGGTGCTGTTCTGCGTGTATGAGCTTCCAAATGAAACCTTCAGTTCCGAGTAAGCGCTGCGTCTCCTGCTGGTGCACTTTTCTGTAGCACGTTTGTTATGTTAAACAGGGGTGCTGTGTTTACACAATTGGAGATCGTCTTGCAGACAGTGTAGCCGCTGAAACAAAATTTAGAAAAAATTGAAGCGCGTGTTACGAAGCCCACAACTACCTCGGATAGGCAGCTTGACACAGGGACACAGCGCATGTGACATAGATTGCTTCACCCAGAGATTTCGTTACTGTGCTGGCATGATCTGACAGAGACGCACGGCGGTTCGCTGTTATTTAGTTTCGACCGCGGCTTCGCCGCTAACCACCCTTTCGGTACCAAATGCGCTCAGTCATGGTAATTGCAGTCCTGATAGCGCGCATTGATTGACATATTTGCGCCGGACGCATTGCTAGCGCTGCGTCAGTCCCTGAAGCCGGCTATTAAGCTGTCATTTTCGATCCTTGCAACTCCCGCTGCAATGTTTGAAAAAAATTGTTATCGTGAAAGTATGAAAATTCAAAAGCATAGTAAACTATTTTTTAATTAGCGAAGAGCATGCAACACTCTGCCTCTTATCGAGTGTACGCTGTAGCCCCCGATGTAGCCCAGGCTACAACTAATCTAAAGTCAGTGACGTTAAAAATTTGGACCATCAAAAAACACTCGTTATACGTAGTCCCCGTTTATTTATACAGTAATAGATGTCTAATTCTTGTAGGAGTATAACAACTAACTTATTTATTCAAGTTTCAAAGCATTTTTTTACTTTCTGTCTAACTATTACTATTCAAATAAGGTACTGCAGTTTGAACCTCCGGTAATTTTAGTCAAGTCGTGTTATTGGGTAAAAGCGGAAAACTCGCCCACCATTCACTACCTGGCTGGTATCACCGGAAAAGCCAGCACCTCACCTGCGGGCCGTGCCAATTAATTTTTAGACATTACACTCAAACCAGATGTCCTAGAAAACGAGGTATTTTTCGTTCAGTTCACATCGCGGTCCTTAATCATAAAAACCACCAACATAAGCCACCCTCCTATATCAGCCTGACAAACCTCCTTGGCTGACTACTCAGCATTCTGCACTCCAGGTGGCAGCATATGTAATAAAAAAATTGAATGATTTCTACCAGTAAAATAAAGCAACCCACCTAAGTGTAGATTTCATCAAAAATTAGCACTATATACGCGTAAACACTGCAGACCTCTGCCTCCACAAACATCGCCAGGAGCTGTAGCAGTAAGCCTTAATAGACGCGCCACTTTGTATAAGGGCATTGTTTACATCAATCGCGACTTACATTACGTCCCTTCGGAAACCCGTTAGCCACGTTATCGGTAAAAATTCCCCTTTTTGGTGCGTAGTGATATATCCGAAGTCTGAATTACAAATATTTCTGAATTTTCTACACTACGCCGCCTCCCGGCCTCTATTAATAGATATCATGAAGCTTGTTTATGCTGTTCGTATCAAAGGCAATAGACTTAGCTTTAATGGATGCCTAAATACTGAGGGTTGGATAGAAATCACCATGACGATGCTCAAGCAATGATTATTGACAGCTGTGGCGTAGGAATACTTGCGCTGTTTATAGCCCGGATATCACCTGCCTTATTTTGAACTCCGTGAACGAGTAGAATCGCGAAATGCTGGGCTTAGCAAGATTTCCTAAACATCACTATCAACTTTAGAAACTAAACGACACAAAATTATCAATTAGCGGGAGTTAAAGATACATTTCATCAAATTCATTTGGAGTTCCGCAGCAATAGGACATACCAACACATCTCTAGGCCTAACGATATGCGTCCAGAAATCCGACGAAAACCAACAATGTTGTCAAATACTACTACCAGGTTTCTTGATCACCCGCAACGTGGTTTCAATCAAGCAATAAAAGCAGCAGGTTCAGTGACAATTCAGAATGTCGTGACGTTGAATCAATATAGTCGCACGGCCGCTCAAAAATTAATATTGGCAAAGTAAGTGTCGTCGAGTGCGACATGCCAGTACCGCGAGCGATGGTTTTAAGATGAGCAAAATCCGGCGCCAGCAAAACGTCAAAGGCTCTGTAAAAAGGAGCAAGGGATAGACGTCATTGCTGATGAATGACATCATAAAAGTTTAAATTAAGCAAATATAGTCGTCATTTATGGCCAAGGGCGAGAGAGAGGAGCATCATGATGGTTTCATGATGCGAAACTGGCAAGTTTCGGCCTCCTGTGTATGGATTACATAAAATTTCGTCCCAGAGATGCGATATGGTCGTTGTCACATAAGAGAGTAGGTGCCGGTGTCAAACCGGTAGGGAACAAACTATGTGCGATCAAGTCTATGCTTTTAAAATTCAAATGGGCAGAAATACTTGTCAAGCATAGGGAAAAGCTGTGTCTATTGTGTCGGCATGAGCTGTCGTCCGTGTTGGCGCAAAGATGTCGAAGGAGTTATTGATCAGCAGAAGTATTAAGCGTAGCTATCAGTATTCGGCAATGCTCATCATTACATTTGTCGCAGTCGAGTATGGAGACGAAATGCTGGACGATTCCAAGACCTGGTCTACAAAAGAAACGACAACAGACACATGGAGGGATCGATGATGCCCATCGCGCCGCAGCCAGTTTATCAGTTAGCCCAGCAAACTGACAGGGGCAGAACGTGGCGGTGTATAATCCACGGACGACGGGAAGATGAGAAACCCGTCGGAAAGATTGTCGCAGCAAAAACAGGAGAACTGCGAATGTTGGTGGCGCCTGATGGTCGTCAGACACAGTCTCGTGCACGTAATAGAGCTTTAGGTGGGCGCAATTTCACTAAACAAAAAGAGCGCGACTTGCCCACGAGTGCAGTTGATAATGGCCCGTCGTGAGACGCTGTGGCTCAGAGCGCTCTTTAGTGCTACTACAGCAGGACAGGCTGCCACAGGCTTAATGAGCTACGATCTTGCGGTACCAAGCGAGAATTATAAAGGAGCGTCTTTTTTGCGTGTTTGATGATGACATTTATATGAACAAGAATGCAGCGGCGCTGTTGTGGAAAAATTTAAGAGCCCCGGTTCCCTCCGCTTTAGCCTTATCGCAATCGTCAGAGAAAAGTCGTTTTGAACCTGTTCACTAAAAACACAATTTAGGCCTCTGAAGCTGCAATCGCGACTTTTCGTGCGGTGGTTTCGCTGGCGCTGGACGGGAAACATCGAGCTCCGAAGCACAGATGAGCAGTGGCGACGAACAGACCAATTGTGTTCGTTATCAAAATGTTTAGTAAACAGGGTTCGAGTTAGAGGCTAAATATTGCCATAAGCGTACGCCTGGATGACAGCGTCAACAAGTTACGTGACGCGGCTGCCGGTAGTTAATCACTACGTGTCCATTGATGACACAGCAAATAGGCAGTTTATCCAGTGTTCACAACGTCGCGCGAACACGCAAACACATCTCCTAGATGCAAAACCCTTAATCAGCTGTTTTTAACATGATCAGTTTATACACTGATGCTTTGTCCCTGAAGACTGCACGCAAAAAGTCAAATCAATATTTACTTAAGTGTGTAAAAAGAAAAATCACGGCACACTAGGGCTCTTTTTTAAGAGCCACTAAAGCTTGCACTACTCTGGGAGTGCACACAATTTAGTTCATAGCAACGTTCATACTGACATATGGCTAGCAGTGTACATAATAAATAAGAATGAAAATTCAGGCGCTTGCTTTAAAAGAATTTACTCTTCTAGTAAATCTCTACTGTGAGCTTGAGCACCAAGCAACATTAGGCGCCGCGGCAGAGACGGAAAACAAATGACGAAGAATTCACTCCTTCGATTGACGATGCTATGACTGATGGTCACAGCGCAGTTTCTTTGAAAGTGTGTGTTTTGACGCTATGGGCGAAGCCGAAGCGCAGATGTTAATCAGTAGTTTCTAATCCTTAAAAATTTTTAAAGATTATTTATCTGACATTCATCAGACTGTTTTCTAGTTAGCAATAGACTCTCGATTCACTAATACTGCTAGCACTGTGCCACCATATCTCTCTTCAAAACTTAAGTGACGGAACCTTAGGATTGTGTTTGCGTGTGTTTTTGTATGTAATATGTGTATGCAATGATTTAACCTGCGAATACCAGGCATTAATAGAGACCTCTTAGCCTGAAGCGTAGAGCAGCTACTGCATCTTGCATAAGGTTTCGCAGTGACTTATAAAAATAATGCAACGTGAAAATGTCTCATGTTCTGTCGCCAACGAGAATTTTTTAATGCGTGTAACAATTAGGAGCTGCATAAAAGTTGCAATAAATTCGTGAACGCTGAAGGCTCGCCCACAATGTGCAGATAAATGCGCAAATTTTGCGTTTAATGTTTTTTTTTTTAGTTATTCAATACTGCCAGCCGGCTTTTGGTGGACAAGGCAGGAGTGGTACAGGCATACGTTGTATAAAGCTGGTATGATGTAACGGGTAGAAAGACGAACAGAAGACGTGATCGCAGAACGAGCCAAAATGCTCTCAGTTACCTGGCAGAAAGTAACCACGAAATGAGCGTAGAAAGTAAATTACGCGTTTAAGAATATGCGAAAACAGATAAGAAAGGCATTTGATTAGACAAGCATACCATTTCATATGGAAGCCCATTCCATTCTTATAAGGATTTAGTGAGGAACGAAGACTAGTAATCTTTTGGTCGGCACCTTGGCGCCACGATTGTAGTGTCGTCTTTGTATCGTGGCGGGCGTGGTGTGTTGTTTTACGTGTAATGTACAACACATATGATGCTATGCAACATTTTTAAGCGGTGAAGCTTTAGGAAGAATTTAACCGTCTGAAGGAGCGCTCCCTGATTCAATTGGTGATATAAACAGGTTTTCATATAATTGAGAATATATCGCAGTAGATGCTTTTGGAAGGCTACGATACGATTTATATCTACATCTGTGGGCCGTTCCCAAACGACATCCGCGTATATATACGCAATCAATGGGAATATTAGCGAAGGGTAAGCTGTTAACGTTTAGAAAAAACTGCTAATATTTAGAATAAGATGTGCCTTTGAATTACACTGACATAATAGGTGATCACAATATATGGGCATTCAGACGGATAAATTTTAAACAGTCTTTTAAAGTGCCGCTGTGAAATTAATTTTAGTTACATTCATTCGTGAGTGAGCGGCTGTTAGCACAATGTTTTATGTCCGCGTGTTTGGAATAGAAAGCTCGGAAAACAAAACACCTGTGATTTTGTCTCTGTAAAGTACAATCATTACTGTTTCCTTGCTATATGTTCCCTAATCCGGCGCTTATGCAAGCAGAAAACGTTTACATACAACTAAATTTATTTTTCCTTTTCTCGTTCTTGCAGCGAAAAATAGTTATTATGACCTTCGGGTACGAAACTCGTCTGTCAGTCAAGCCCCTAAAGAAGGCTGCAACCTTTACATGTTGAGTTTGCAAGTCCGACTTGGTACACTTTATAGTAACGACTGCCCGGAACCGCCTATATCTACTGCGCAAGCATGAAGGTTTGGAAAAACCCTGAGCGTAGTTCATTGATTTGCCATTGTGAACAGTTGCTAATAAATGTTCCATCAAAGGAAAACATAGTGTGAAGCCTATATTCTATTTCATAACTGTTAATCACACAAAGAGATACCCTAAATTAAAAGGCAAATAGATACACGACAATCATCAAAGAATGCCGATATTTTCTAATACCGTAAAATATCAATCGGTATGTAAGGTTTAGTTCCTCAAATGACCTGCCGAATGTGACCCGCCGCAGAGGAGGTTTAGCGATGATATTGCATACGTAGTGATCTCTAGACCGAAAAGATATTGGGCCCTCTATGAAAAATCCAGCGTTTCACTCATGCTAAAATTCGCCGCCTAGGCTGGGTTCAAACCAGCGTAAAAACATGGTTAAAATCCAGGTTTCTAACTAATCAGCCACCACTTAAGTTAGACAAATAAAACGCGAGATCATGATGGCTAATATATTTCACTTTGTAGCCTGCCTCCGAAAACATTCCAGGCTTACAGTTGTGCTTTCCTACATGATTTAAGCAACCTCCCCCAAATCCACAGTTCCAGTAACTCATGCACATCTGCTATAACAAAGGTATCCCAGTTCAGTCCTATAAAGACAACCTCTTTTCATTTAGCAGACATGACTTTATTGCGTACACTTTTCGAAAAGCACGAAATACAGATTGACTAATAATTTATTGATTCTCTGATGAAATTATAGGGGTCATTTCTGTTATAGCCAGACTTTCGCGCGCCGCATTACTGGAACCGTTCTTAACATGCGTGCACACGCGTGGGAATTCGCGCCACATGGCCCATTGTAAACTCCACCATGTCTTCAATCGTGGTTAATAAATCTCAAATCACATCGCGACGGGAGCGCTGCTCTCTTCTCGCATGTGAGAACTCTCCTATATAGAACATCGTCACCAACCTGCCCAACAACTGACCTTGACCATGTGAGAACGCAATCTTCAATCCATTGCTTCAGAATACCTACTAGGCAACGCTTGCGATCTTGTTGCACAAATTGGTTTGAGTGGCCAAGTTCCTCCAAGCACCTTTTATTTTTGCCTTCGTAGCATAGGCATTTTCTCGCGATGATCTCGCGCATCCACAGGAACAGCTTCTGATGAACCCGACACGTTGATAGAATTGCGTTTCCGTATATTGCTCAAATAATACACACGAGTAGAATGTGTTAAACAACACGTTTGTCACCAAAGAGGAGTTCTGGCTAAAAATTACAATTATTCTCTTTTATACAGATATTTTCCGCGTGCCGAGCCCCAGATTGGCTTCATAAGGGTTGAAATCGGTTTTTACTAGGTAATAAATAATTGCTTCCATGTTATATAATGTTATTCTATATTGTTGCCTGAAAGCAGCATCTGGGATCTGAATCTACAACAGCGTCTTGTCAGCGAAATCCATTCCGTACTAAAATGCCTTCTATTTGGCTTTTCCACCAGAGTCACTGATTCCGCAACTAGCGGAACTGCGAGAAAAGCAACGAAATCTGCTGAGCTGCTTTAAACACGCACCGACGTCTTAAGACGACAACTAAACAACGCTATTAATACGCATCGTAGTTCGTACTGCTTTCGATGTGGCAGAAAACACGCCTCAGCATCGTGTCGTTAAGAGGGCCTGAAGTGTCGCTATTACCAAAAGCAAGACTATATGAGAGTACATATAAGATCAAATTCTAGTATCTCACGAGGTTTTATTTTGGGATTCTACAGCGTCAAAATGATTCCTTTTCTACCAAAACTGATTCCTAAATTATTAGCTATACATTGGGCAGTGTAAGTCGGGATCAGTTATCTAGCTAGTACCTGCAAACTCCAAGTTGTCATGCGGTAATGTGACGGACAAGGTCATCAATTTCTAACTATAGCACGATTACTTTAAACGAAATATTGCTTCAGCCTAACTATAGCACGATTACTTTAAACGAAATATTGCTTCAGACGCAGGGCCCCGCCGGGGTGGTGCAGTGGTAAGACGCCCGACCACTGTGCCGGAGTTCCCGGGATCGAATCCCGGCCTCGGCGGCTGCGTTTCGATGGAGGCGAAACGAAGTGGCGTCCGTGTGCTGTGCGATGTCAGCGCACGTTAAAGATCCCCAGGTGGTCGAAATTACTCCGTAGCCCTCCACTACGGCTCCTCTTTCTCTCTTTCCACTTTCATTCCCACCTTCCTCCCTTCCCTTACGGCGCGGTTCGGGTGTCCACAGAGCAAGTGTGACAGTTACTGCGCCTTTCCCTTCCTGTGAACCAATTTACTTTTTTTCAGACGCAGGCGCATACCGAAGCAAACCGGTACAACCAGAGTGACTCTGAGGTGGTGCATCGCATGGCCTTCCACTTAGCTTTATTGTGTGTACGGGTCGGACGCAATTGCACATTGAAAGTCGTGAAGGTGTTATACCTAGAAGTGAACGACTGTGTTCCTTGTCAAGTCACAGCTTTCCAATCTCAGCTGTTTGTTTCTTACACATTGTACAAAGACACTTGTCGGCACAGAGGTATTCACGCAGTGTAAGTATGTACGTAGAAGTGTGAACTAATCACAGGACGCGTACTTCGACGTACATAGAATGTAGTATTATTTGTATTTTTTGTTTGTTTTTTAATGGGCAGGACAATGAATGCACGCGCGGTAAGGGATTATTTGTTTTAGAGGGTTAAATTGATACTTTGTTGTGACATTGAAAGGCTTTAGGGTGCCTTGTAGAAGCTAGGCGCGGAGCGTGAAGAAGCCGCCAGCAGCTGGTCGTTTAAAATTCTGGTGTGTATATGCGATACCTCTCTCCTGACAGTACATACCTCTCTTATTTTGTGTCTGATTAATGGAAGAGTTTGTAACACTCAGCTGAATCTTAGGAGGGGCCAGTAAAGATCAGTGGCGCACGCGGTAAGGTGACGTGCATTGCCAAGTGTCAGCCACCCGGTCGCCATAGTAAAGATACGAATGTCGGTAGTGAGGTAGATATTCGAGCAGTGCAGCATGGTGAACAGCACCAACAAAACCCGCTCGAGTGACAGGCGAAATGGTCTAACGACGGCTGCGTTGAGGTTAGATTAGCCAGGTACACCAGGAACACACTCACCTTGACGGGGCTCGCTTCGTGTCGTTTCGGTAACACTAACATGTTCGCTGGCGAGGAGGTCAAGAAGTAGCACATTTTGGTATACCTGACAGGCCATAATGACGGCCACTTATCTTATTACACGGCTGTAAGAAATAAAGAAGATTTGGTGCCAAACGACACCATAAATGAAGCGTTGACAGCCGTAGCGTAAAGTGAGTAGATTTGGTGCTGACGCGTCAGTGACATGGGGCGAAAGGAAACTGCGTTGTTGAGTTCGTTTGTGTTTCAAAATACCTGTACGAGTGAAGGCAGCGTAAAGGTTAAGTTGGTGAGGCAGTGCTTGGGATTGGTTAAATCACGGGTGCGGCAGGATTACATCACGGGTGCAGCGGCCGCTTTTCGATGGACGGAAAAAGCAGGCCACATGAGTGCTTTGAAAGGTCAGGTACGTCAACCCTTGGCTGTGGAGATCTTAGGAGCCCACAACTACAGTATTTCACATAGACTGACTACTTTTTGGACGCTAACCACAACGAGTCAGGCCGAACCTGTTACGCATTTGAAGACGCATGTGGAGGTCCTCTTGACAGTTCGAGTACATGTAGGAGAAAAAGTCCATTGGCCCAACTCACAAATATATTGGCTTTAAAGATGTGTGTGATATTGCAGAAAAAGTAGTCAAAGTGTATTCATTCTATTGATCTCGGATGTAGCAGTTTTGCCTGTCTATTGCGAAATCTTCACGAACACTAGTTCTCTCGCATATTTCAATAAAGAATGATTTGTCATGCTACAACTTCGTATCACTAGGTAACCGTTGGTCCTTCCTTCCTGCTGAGGCATTGGAGTGCATCATGGTAGTGCTCAAAATAATATTAGGACAATGGGAATTAATAAGAAGTAGGCTCTGTTCCTTTCCCATGACGCAGGATTTCGACTACTCGTTATTAACGCCTATAGCATCGTCAACAAAGCTGCTCAGCTAGAATTTGTTCTTCTGTCTTACACTCGCATATAGTTGACATTTGGTGAGAAGGGTAGCAGTACAGGAAAACAATTATCCTCTGATTCCTCCTGTATATAAACGTTTTGCCCTAGGATGAAGAGACGAAGGGCGGGACATAGCTGTCATTTTGAATACCGATACTGAAGTAACTATTTCGCAGAAAATTCTACCGATTGAAACTCCATGTTTAAAAACCTTCCTGTTCGGCCATGATTTTGTAACTTTACAGTGTACCGGTGGCGAGATTCGACAACTGTTTTTTTTTTTACTTAAAACAGACATGGACAAATTCGACACTAAGAAACGGTTTGTGACCGTAGATGTTAAGCTCCCTTATAATCGTATTGCATGTAATCGGGCTGTGTTTCTGACGGCTCTTCCTGCATACTCTTCGACAGTATGTTTTAACACATTATACTCCAAATTTTACAGAAACCGACAAGAAGTAATATTTTTTTCATGTCAAATTCTGGACCTTCTCTTCAGTCTCGCTAGTAAAACGACTACAATGTTTCAGATGATTCCAGAATATCAGATCGAAAAATACCTCCGTCAATTTTTCTCTCCATGCACGCGGTCTAATAACACCCCTGAGCTAAATCCTTCAAAAAATACACTCGTGCCGATAACGTAATAATATTGCAATAACTGATGCTCCCCTCACGGACTTTGATGATAGTGATATTAAAACTTTACTGACTAAGTTTAAAAAATTGGGCTTTTTTGTCTTCACCACTTCATGCAAAACAAAGTAAAATGGACAACTAAATGGGAGGCATGAATAAAAGAGGATATAATACATTGAAAACGTTAAGCGAAGTACACAAGAGACTAGGGTACAGGTTGTGATGACTAACGAAATGTTTCTGACCTTCCTCAGTGCAGTCAGCCAAACACCTTTATTACAGCGCCGTTTTCAATCATCTGTTCGATAGTTGAGCGCTTCGTTGGTTCTGTCGATGTTTCCGATAGAAAGAGAGTCACGAAACGCGAGGCAGTCACCATCAAAAGTGAACTTCTCAGCATAAGAGAAAGAACAGCCCCAAACTTTCGGCGGCTCGCACGTGGCTCTTCTTCCTATTCTTAGAAATTTGATTTAGCCCGTGAGAAAATATAAAAGGCGGTTTGTAACTACACGTAAAATTATAAAACCATCCCTCCTTATTTTGCTTGAATATATAGAAAAAAATGAAATGTCGGCGGTTACAGAATGCATTTCTTTCCTTCACAGAGATTTACAGAATTTTTGGAGATGGGCTGAGTTCATATATTAAAGAGAGTGTCAAACTTTCAAAACATGGGGCTACGATGCTGCCTCTTTGAAAATTGTAGCGTAGCTGTTTTAGTTCCTTCTTTATAATGAGGAAAGCAATAGTACAGATGCTTGTATGTCCATATGTACAGTCACAACGCACACGTTATATTCCTCACGAGCTGAGAAGAAGAGAAGGAAGAGCCACGAGCTGGGTTGCAAAGCAAGACGCTCTTCTTGTGACAAATTTAATTTGGATAGCGACTTCGTAACTCATGACTCTCTTTCGCGTGATTACCCCATTAACGGCGAGGTGGATCAACAGCCGAACGGGCACATAAAAGCTGCCCAACGATAAAACAATTTGCCTGACTTAACGAGCAATGAAAGGGCGGACAAATGTATGCAAATTCCCGTGATATTGTAATCTTGTGTCCACCGCGCTCGGTTTTCTTCGTAAATATACTCTATCCTAACCCATACATGGATTACATTTAGCAGTTCCTTTTACCTTTTAGGGCATGAACTGTATGCACAAAAATACGCAATTTCTTAAGTTGCTCACTACAGATTCGATGTTATTATTAGCTTATTTTCTTCGTCAGAATTCAGGTCATCTAGGCTTTTTACATAATCGGCACGAGTGTAATCTACTAGAAGTTTAGCTGAGGGGAGTGGATAGTTCCAGTACCATGAAGAGAAGTGATGGAAAGTATGTGCGATATTACATCCCAGAATCAGCTGATACATTGTAGCCAATTTTAGAACGAGGAAAACAAAGATAAAGAGCTAAGCATAAAAAACAAAAACACGCTTTGGTTTCAGCGTAACTGGAGCATATTTGGTTAGTTTCCTTTTTGTGATAGAAGAAACATCTGGGCGAGTTAGTACAGTGACGAATTGGTACGGTGACATGTGGTTTTTGTGGTTTCACGTTGGAAAGCGACTCAGGATAAGCAGGGGATGAGTACAGGATATTTGGCCACCTTCACCACCATAGAAACGTGGCCGCCGGAGCCTGGATTCGAACCCGCATACTTGGGCACAGTAGCGGAGCGCCATAACCGCTGCGCTACCCCGGCTAATAAACTTTCAGTAAAATGCGTTAAAACATGATCAGACCTCCATCGAAACGCAGATCTCCACTGCGATGGCTGCGTTTCAATGTTGGCGAAACGAAGAGGCGTCCGTGTGCTGTGTGATGTCAGCGCACGTAAAAAATCCCCATGGGGTCGAAACTACTTCACAGCCCTCCACTACGGCTCCCCTTTCTCTCTTTCCGCTTTCGCTCCCGTCTTCCTTCCTTCCCTTACGGCGCGGTTCAGGTCTCCGTAGCTACAAGTGTGACAGATACTGCGCTTTTCCCTTCCTGTGAACCTATGTTTATTATTATCACTATTAAATTGGTGCCAGAAGAGCTCTCAGAAACGAGGCCCAATTTTAAGGAAATCAGTTCAACATCCAGCAGATTAAAATTTACGGCTGCAATAAGTTGCTTATAGTGGAATTTGTTAGGGCGTGTTTTAGGTTGAACTACAAATCCAAGGGTGCAGTCTTGCGACCTGTATAGCGGAAAAATCATAAAAAAGAACATTTTGAATAGTGAAGTGATGCTTAAACAGAGATATCCCGTACTCATCAATGCCTGCAAAATAATTATTTTAGATAAGGTCTTTACGGTGAGAGAACTATACGATCTCTTTTGATCTTTATATAAAAAGAATAAATAAACTTTATATACAAATGCGGTGACAATAAGATCACCGCCTACTTTTCTGTTCAGCCATGTTTACAAAATGATAGCTTTATCCGCGTTGTAAGATGGGTGAAGACATTCTAGCGGTACAGTTTTGTGCACAATGCTCCGGGTATTAATATTGTGTACTCTTTCGCCAATATTTAGCGCGGTCATGCTTGGGGTAACTTTTTTTTCTCTGTTAAATACTTTCCTCTCGTTCTATACGTCATACCACAAAAAAAGATTATCTTCAATGCCCAGCTTGTCATGCATGAGTGCAATGCTCCTTACATTTGCCGTATAATGTTTGCAGCACTTAAACAATGCAGTCCAGTAGCTTGTGCGTTAGGAAGGATTAACGGCAAACTAATTATATCTATTATAATAAAATACACTACTCTTCATTAAAAATGTGAAGTAGAGCAAACTAGCGTTTATAAAAAAAGAGGAGTCGAGGAGAAAATTTATACATACTACATGAAAAGAATAGATAGCCCTTGAATAATTTCACTAGGATATCACACACGACTATAAACCTGCCCGTGTATTAGTTGAGACACCTAGCGTAGTCTCCTAAACATATTCCAATTAGCGGCGGACGACATAGGCATCTTCAAATGCTTGCAACTATTGGTTTGGCTCGTGTTCTTTTAACGTGCCAATGTGGCTCATGTTATGAGAGATGCCGTAGTGGAGGGCATAGAAAATTTGGACAAATTGTGGTTATTCTATCTGCACTGACATTACACAGCACTCGGACGATGAGGTGGTGAAGGACGGATGTTCCTGGCCCTATGGGGCTGGGACTGGTAGGTCAACGCCGCCTGCGATGGGGGCTAGCCCACATCTTAACACTCTGCCCTGAGGACCCTCCCCCAAGGGGCCTAGAGCACCTTATCACCTGGGAGGACTGGGAGGCCCTGCTGCGCTCTACGGACCCGGTTTACCAGGAAACTGTCACAAGCCGGGCTACCAGCGTAATGGACCTTCGGGGCATGAACGCTTGAGTACAGTGGGGCCGTGCGGGGGCCCAGGGATCTGCGAGTCCCGAACTCCTTTGCCTAAATAAAGTATTATCCATCCATCCCTCACTGCTTATTTTGTGGACGATGGCTGTTGCAGTCCGCGTCTTCCTCTCCCTCTTTTTTTCTTTCTTATCTACTTTTTCTCTTTTATCCGCACGAGGCAGCGGAGGTGGCTCAGCTACAGAGCCAGTAGCAGGCCCGTGCATTTTCATTTCTTCTTCCTACAACCACAACAACTCGGAAGCCTTTTCGCTTCTGCTCCATCGAAGGACAGCAGCCGGCGGACAGTGAAACGCTATTGCATATTTAATGGCGGAGTCCTCCGGAGTTACCTCGAACTCAAACAGTGCGTTCCGCTGAAAGCCCAGAGGAACGCATCATATTTAAAAAAAAAAATGGTGTTCGAGCATACCTCTGATGTCATCGTAAGGAAGGACGTCAAATGAAATACATAAAAATAAATATAAAAGCTGAGAAACAACTTTAGCGTGATTGAAGCGCTATCTCTTCTTACCCTTAATGGTGGAGCTGAAGCGTCCCACTATTTTTTGCTTTCATCGAATAGCGGCCGCCACACCTGTAATTCGATTTCGCGTATTGGGGTTAAGCAGTCCAGATCAACCGCGCGGCTACGCAGTGTGAAAGGCTTCGGAAAGGATACGGCGCCTGGTGTTCTTACCTGAGAAAAAATGTTGTAACCCTCCTGTATTTATTCCTCGCGCGGGACAACCATCGTATAAATGTAGTGCTTCCTTCTGACACGACTTCTTATGCGTGCTCCCTTCTTATCCAAGAGAACGGTTCTATAAAATAGGAAGAAACAGAAAATACCAAATATTTGCTGTTACGAATTGACGCAGAGGCTCACTGCATGGAATGTTTGCTCTTTATCCTTCAGATTTACAGAGAATCACAAGTGTAATTGTCTCAACATTTTCCATGCACCTCACGATTTGCTAACCCTACTTTACGACATACTAAAATTGCCACTCTGCACAGATCAGAATATGCTCGCTTCCTTCGGTTAGAATGTGATTTACGTGACCAAAATGAGAGCCAATTAAGGCGATTAATAAGCCAAATGAGCGAATGAAGGTATTCCATCACTAGTTCTCTTCGGAATTTCGCGAAAATTGGAAGAACAATTCTAACTTTTCGTCTTAACACGCAGACATTGAAAGCTTTCATTTTTATATGCCCTCGAACGCTATAAACTCGAGAGATTTCTTATACGAAGCTAAAGCGTGTTAGTTGCATATAGCAGTGACAAGATTTTATTGTTTTTGTTTGGGTGTGGCGCATCATAGCAAAGTTACATTCGCGACATAAAACCCCGTATAACTATTTGCGGGCGTCGTAAAACACGTCCTACAGTATCGCGTTCACAAAGGTAAGTTATATGGGCAGTGTCTGTTCTTGTTAACCGTGTACGGTTTCAGTTTTGGTCATTCGTCATCACACATGTCAATGTATAGTGGTAATAAAACTTCTCCTAAACACACAATGCATTGCAAACGTGTCAAAAAATTACGAGGGACTTTAGCGACTGAAGTAGTGAAATTCGAAAGCCTGACACCGCATTCTGCTACGCAAGTTGGCATCAATTAGTAATTAATTTATATCCATTCATTATTAGGGTTTTGATTAGTCATATGTAGGTAAACAATTACCAACTGAATATTAGGTACTATAACCTTTTTATTTATATCCTTATTTAGTCATAGTTAGGGAATAAATTATTAGTCATAAATAGTCATTGATCATTAATTGACATATGGCCGTATAAGGCACGCATTCGCGCATGCCTGATATGGACAAACTGACCACTGATTGACCATTGAGGGTTATTTTTTTTTTTCAGGGCTTTATGTCAACTTGTCAATAGAGCAATAGCCAAGCAGTGCTTAAATAATGCCTTGAAAAAAATCCTGTTGCCATTCAATGTCCTACGGCTTTCAAAGGCAAGTAACGCGTCTTGTGTCAGCGGGATACCCTACTAGCCTCTTTGTATCTGTTTCTGAAGGGATGCTACGAAAACCAAAGAAAAAACAAGGACTGAGCGAAGGAAATGAAGAAAGAACAGTGGTAATTCCCTATTTGCATAACACCTCCCATCGCCTAAAAAAGATCGCGAAACGCAGCAACGTCAGAGTGGTGCTATCGGCTCCCGAGAAGCTAGGAAGACTTGTGAAAATGACCAACCCTTTTTCAAGGCCAAAACAGCAGTGCACAATTACACATCGAGACCCCTTTGTAGCTTGTTTGTCCGGGGTGGTGTATGGAGATTCCCCTGTCGTGTGGCTCGAGGTACATCGTTCAAAGTAGCCGATGTGTTAATGAGAGATTATTGGAGCACAGGAGGAATGTAGGCATCTACAGGGATGGTAATCTCTCTGTGCATTGTCACGATTGTGCTGAAAAGAATAAAAAAGCGTGCAAACCATTTTTTAACGCGTGCAAGATAGTAGCCAAACATGTGTGTAAAGATGTCAGGGAAGTAATCGAGGCCGATCTGATTAAAAAAGCGGGTGCATCCTGTATCAGCACACATCTGTTTCTTTGACGGCCAAAGAGTTAAATTTTTTGTCCGGGGCCACGTGACGTCGGCGTTTATGTCGGGTGACGTCATGATGCAGGTTGTATTCAATGTGCAATTGTGTCAATAAATCATCAGTTGAAAGTTAGCGCTAGTGTTGTCTACATCTTTCTCGTCCTTGTTCATATGCGCTAGAACGTGTCTGCAAGAACAACTCTCTTGGCTTTAGTAGTTCTTGATATTTTTTTTTTCAGCTGTGTTAGGCAACGACATCCCTGCACGTGTCCTCTGCGAGTGGCGCAAGCGACACTACAGATTGCATTCAAAAAGTAATAAAATCATTGTCATAACAACTCATCAGAAAGCGCTGTGTTAAAATCATCGACTGCATTGTGAAGTTTGGTGCAGACGTACTTGCCCCCTGTCGTGCGCATCATTTTTCATGCTCACCACAAGGAAAATGAAAACGAAAATATTATCTTTTGTATCGTTTTTATAGCCAATATAATAAATCCCTTTCCTTGTGGAAGATGTCAAGAGGTGTGTAATTTCTAGGAATCGCAACTAAATTAGAATATATTTTCTTTTCTGGTCATAATGAGCACAGAGGTAATGTTACTTGCAACCAATGCATATGATATCAATGAGTGTTTGTAAAGACGAAAGAGAATAACTTGCCAGATTATTAGCGATGCATTAAAATTTCTCTATTTTGTTCTTTCAAATTTCTAAGACACAATCACTGGAACGTCTCTTATCTATACTGTGATAAGTTGTACGTTTAACACTGACAAGCAAACATACTTTCGGAAGCATTCAGAATTTCTGTAAGTGGCATCTATAGACCTGCCATGAAATAAACTTCACATTATCCAGGCAGGTGTTTCGTGAAACAAGGAATTGAAAAATGGAACACGCTCTATTGTTGCTCTTTGCTCTCTTGGCGCTGGTTACTGACTATTACTGCCTTGTACAGCTACTTGTTGCAACTTTTAATATCATTTTGCGGTTTTCCTAAGTTTGAAAAACGAATAGACTGCTTCTACTTTCAAAGCTTTAAATTCTGTAAAAAAGCACTGTGATTTTTTAACCAGTAAACGAAATAGATATATCTTCAAAATATAAAGCAACGCAATTCATTTTCGAAAATGCAGAAAATGCAAAACTTGGAAGGTGCGAAATTATGTTCAGTTCAGTTCAGTCGTTCAGTCGTGTCCGACTCTTCGTGACCCTATGGACCATGTCACGCCACGTTTCCCGGTCTCTCACTATCTTCCTAACATCACATAACTTCATCTGCAGTGCCTCGAGGATGCCATCTAACCATCGCGTTCGCTGCCTACCCCTTCTCCGGCGACCCTCAACCTTTCCCAACATCAAATCTTTCTCCAGCGACTCCTCTATTCTCATCAGATGACCAAAGTAGCTGAGCTTTAACTTTAGAATTTAACCCTCCAATGCGAAATTATGTGCATTCCATTTTTAATGAAATGCAGAACATTTAGCAGTCGTTTAGAATTTGGTGCAGTGCCAATCTGCGTAATAATTGGGGAGATAAGAGACTGAATAGACCATTGCAAAAACGGCTAAAGAGAAAAGAGAAGGGAATAAAATAGGCTATGAATGCCTATTACGGTGCATTGATGAGTAATGCTATAACATAAAATGATATGAACTGTACAATGTGACAAATGGGCTAGTACTGTTTGGCTTGGTTTTGCCTGGGCTCCAAGATGACTCAGGCTATCGAGACGACATATTGGATGGATCTGAAAAATTGGAGCATTTGGGGTTCTTTAATGTGCGCCGACATCGCACAGCACACAAGCGCTACCTTTCCGCCTCCGCCGAAAAGTGGCCACGAAGGCCTGATGTCGATCCCGCATGCATGGGCAGAGTAGTAAAGCGCTCTCACCACTCCGCCAGTCTGAGGGGGGGGGGGGGGGGGAGGGGGGGGGTAACAGTGTGCACTGGAAGCAAAATGCGTACTTGATGAAGAATGCATGAGGGTAGCATGAAATGCAACATTAGGGTACTTAAATTGTCTACTGCGATATAAATACGCACACAAAAATTACTTGCATGTCTTTGTCTTCTGAGAGAGTTGAAAAAATTTCAATCATAGTAGTTAGAGGCATTGAGCAGAGCTTCAGCATGAAAAAGTTATAATACGCACTGTCGTCAGCGCAATCAGTGATGTTAAGCACGATATGTTCTACAGTTTAGAGCTGGGGTTGTCAATGTGCAGACTGTTATTTTGCCAAAATGGTAAATGCAGCGTACATGGGACGCCTGTAGATACAATCGGACTTTATTAGTGAAATTTGATGGGTCTAAAATGCAGAAGGATTCGGTTTTGGATATAAGTGTCAGCACTGGAGCTTACCGACATACCGCTGCCAATAGAATTATTTCCTCAATTGATCCCTATCCTAGACTAAATTACACCCAATGTTCCTCGCCATAAAGCTTGACACGGAGATGTCTGCTGCCATTAAGATGCGATGCAATATAAATGTAGAGTATATAAATTGCATCTCTTTCACCAGCCTTTAGTTATGCATGCTGACTTGGGCCTATGCTGTTTCTATATTGCTGCTATATCAACCTTATAACGTTCCGCAGAAAAAAAGGAGAAATAGTATCGCTTGCAATAGCATAGGCAACTTTTAGGCTGTTTGTAGAACTGCGTTACTTCTGTCAGACTTGTGGCTATACAGTCAAAGCGATCTAAGGACCTTCGTATGTCCTTGGCCTGGACAACGACAAATAACAATCTTATCAGCGAGCCAGCTATTTCGTATGAACAGTGGCAAACTTGATAAGATGCTCACATTTTACATGAAAGCAGTTAAAAAGACCAAGTTACTATTTTCTCTAAACAAATATTGGGGGCTTATCTCAGAAGTATGCGATATACTAAGATCAACAATTTCAGATAAATAAATGAAGATGGGGTTACAGACATTTTATTTCACCAATTGCTATTTCTGCATGAACCACGGTCCACCCAATCATTTATAGTGAATATCGATGACAGCTGTCAAGAGGTCTGGAGGAAACAATTTAGATGCGCTGCAGCAGTGCTTCCTTGCGAAAAAAAAACACAATTGATTGAAATGTTCGGCAATCTAGTTACAAAAATGAAGTAAGGAGAACAATGAACGGTGTCAAATCTTTAACGAGGCGCGCAAATAGGTGGTATAGTAGTAAGCGAGGGCAGTTGTAAATTATCTAAGCTAACAAAAGAAACGAGAAAGACAGGGTAGAACTGGAAGAATTATGAAAAGTAATATATAGGCCTAAAGTATCAACATAAAGAATATAGCCAGGAGATATTCTAGGAAGCTCTAAAGACAGTCCTAGCCTTAAAGAGATGAAGAGAAAATTAGACAGGCAAACATCACGGGTATGCTCAGAGGGACAAGGCCTACAATTACAATGCTTATAGTGACGTGATAATAAAAGTACCCAATGTGTGCTTTACTGAACTATATACTTAAATAAGAAGTGAATACAGTAGTGAAGTACGTAGTCAACACAGTAGCTAGTTACGAAGAGCAATCCGACGTTCGATCATTAACGATTGACGAGGTTAATAATGGATTAGAAGCGTGAAACGGGAGATAAATTTGTGAACTATCAGATATGTATAGGCTTGAGGAAGGACAGTGGGGATATCGTGCTTTTAAAACTAATGACGTTGTGTACGCAATGACTGATGACAATGACTGCTTCAGAATCAAATAAAAACGCTAAAATGATAACAAATTTGACTCTTAGGACTTCAAACTATAAATGCCTGTCTACGGAAGCAGGGTTCCTTGAGCGGTGTTGCGCCTGGATGCCCGAAGGCGATGAGCTGAGGATGAGACGACTCAGCGAATCACGGAATTGCTCGGACGGACTGGTAGAGATCTTGCTTTGCCTTTGAGCAAAAGCATAAACACCTACTGCCATCGCATGGTCAGTTCTTAAATAAATTCCACCCCTCTGCTTGACGTACCAAAGCACGCCACTGAGTTCTCAATCTGCATCGTTTTAGGCGCCATCTTATTCACGCAACTGCTCCAAAAAGATTCATTTCGGTTGATATCCAGCTGGTTATTATCGGCAACAGTGTGCTCTCATTGCATCAGAGCCCTTAGAGCTATTAGAACCAAGAGTGTAGTCATGCGGCCTGTATAGTGCAAAAATCATAAAAAAACCATTGTGAATTGCATGATGCTTAGACAGAAATAACCAGTACACAGCAACGTCTGGAAAATAATTATTTAAGATTAGGTTTTTACAGTGAGAGACCTATACGACTCATTTTGTCTCTACATTCAAAGCGAAAACTTTATATACAAATGGGATAACAAGATCACCATTTACTGTGCTGTTCAGCCATGTTTACAAAATGACAGCTTTATCCGCGTTGTAAGATGTGTGAAGACATTCTAGCGGTATAGTTTTGTGCACTTTTATGGGATGGTCGTGCATAGGGCAAATTTTTTTCCTCCATTAATTAGTTTGCTGTCGTTCTACACGTCATATCATAAAAAGAGATTATCTTTAATGCCCAGCTTGTCAGGTATGAGTGGACTGCTCTTTACATTTGCCGTTTAATGTTTGCAGCACTCAAACAATGCATTCCAGTGCCTCGTGCGTTAGGAAGGATTAACGGTAAACTAGATATATCTATTATAGTGACGTACGCTACTCTTTATTAAACATTGTGCACTGCTATAGCAAACTTGCGTTTATAACAAAGGAGCAGTCGAGGACAAAAGTTATACACATTTTGAAAAAAATAGACAGCCTTTGATTAATTTCACTAGCATATCACACACAAATATATATATATATACCCGTGTATTAGTTCACACACCTAAATCCTACACATATTCCTATTAGCGGCGAACATCACAGGTATCTTAAAGTGCTTACAACTGGTTTGGCTCGTGTTCTTTTAATGTGCCAAAGCGGCTCAAGTTTATGAGAGACGCCGTAGTAGAGGGCATCGAAAATTTAGACAACCTGTGGTTATTCAACCTGCACCGACATTACACAGCACTCGGAAGCCTTCCCGTTTCTCCTCCATCGAAGCACAGCCGCCGGCGTACGGTGACATGCCAGTGCAGAATTAACGGCTGATTCCCCCGGCGTTGCCTCGAGCTCAAATAGCGCGTTCCGCTGAACGCACACAGGAACGCATCAAGTATTAAAAAGGAGTATTTGAGCATACCTCTGACATCATCGCAGGGCAAGACATGAAATGAAATATTTAAAATAGATATAAAAGCTGACATACTACTTTATTGTGTGTGAATCACGATCACGTCAAACCCTTAATGGCGAAGCTGAAGTGTCCCACTAATTCTAGCATCCATCGAAGTGCCGCCAACACACCTGTGATCCGATTCCGGGTATTTGGGTTAAGCAGTCGAGCTCTCCAACTACTCAACTCCCCTACAGGTGGGGAAACGTATGCACGTGCTTGCCGAACTTAGCACGCGGCTACCCAGTGTGAAAGGCTTCGGAAAGGATATGGCACCTGGAGTTCCTACCTAAGAAAATAATTTGCAACCCGCCTGTGTTTATTGCTCGTGCGGGAAAACCATCGAATAAATGAAGTGCTTCTTTCTGACACACTTCTTATGCGATCTCCCTTCTTTACCAAGAAAACGGTTCCATAAAATAGAAATGAACAGAAAATACCAAATATTTACTGTTACGAACTGACGCAGAGGCTCCACTGCACGGAATGCTTACTCTTGTTTATCCTTCAGATTTACAGAGAGTCACAAGTGTGATTGTCTAAACGCCGTCCATACGCTCACCATTTTCTAACCATAGCTAGGGTACGACGTACTAAAATGACTAATCTGCGCAGTTCAGAATATGCTAGCTTCAGTCGGTTACAATGTGATTTACGAGATGAAAATGAGAACCAATTACGCCGAGTAATAAGGCAAATAAGAGAATGAAGATATTGCATCTCTAGTTCCTTTCGGAATTTCGCCAAAATTGAAGAACAGTTGTAACTTTTGGCCTTGACGCAGAGACATTGAAAGCTTAAATTTTTACATGCCCTCTCGCGTTAGGAACCCTATAGCTTTTTTTAACGAAGCTAAGGCGTGTAAGGTGCAAGTTGCAGTGCCAAGTTTTTATTCTTTTTTTTCAGGTCAGGCGCTTCAAACCAAATTTATCGCTCCATAAAAACCAATATAACATTTTTCGAACGTTGTAAATCAAGTCCTAGCAGTATTGCGTCAACAATGAATTGCGAACATATCCTAAAATATTAGGATGGACTTGAGCGACTAAGGTAGTGAAAGGCGAAAGCCTAAATGCCGTGTTTTGCTGCGAAATTGGCATAATATATAACTAATTATTTATTCAATCAATATCAGGTTATCAAATACGCGTAAGTAAGTACATAATTAAAGAGTGATAAATATTCAATTATGATTTATGATATGTGTTTCTTTATTTGGTCATCATTAGTGAATAATAATCAGTCATAATTAGTAATTGGTCGTTGAGTATCATATGGTCATATAAGGCATGCATTCGCGCGTACTGTGGTGGTGCTCTGTAATTAGTCGCGACCTCACGACGTCATCCTGCCTCGTCCAATCAGAGCGAACGCAAAAATGGGACACATTTTTTTCCTCGACAACATGAACCATTAAAGCCTTTCGCTTTAATATGCTTCGCCTGTAGGCAGTTATGTAACGATGCGTGGATGACCTTACCAGTGCGCTGCCATTAATCACCCACTCAACGCACCTTTAAAAGCACGCACCAGTTCACCTATCCTAATACGACTTCATTACACTAAATCGTATTACCCAAAAAGGGCGAAAATACATCCCAGCTCTGCTGAAACGTATGTCGTATTTAAAACATAGATTGTGACGAGAATATCAACAAACGGGGTGTTCATTTTTTCGCACCTTTCCCCATCCGTTAATATCAAAATATACCTTGCGTAATTGAAATCTGAGCGATCTGCACTCTATAACGCGTTGCTAGAGATCAGTTCCAAGACTGTATCGATGGCGCATCACTGCACCGCAATCACAGAACTTTCTCAATTCGAAACAACTACGATATTGGTCTGCTTTTGAGAGAATTTCTACAAGGTGATTCTCTTTTCCTTCTGATTTTTGGCTTGCGCATGTGCGGCATCTACGTTTGGGTTAACGCTGAATAAGCCTTATTAAACCTCAAATTACAGTTATTGACACCGACTACACTGGCCTCAAAAGCCCATGTGCACCGAATCGCTGCTTTCGTTTCAGCCATGTAGGGCAGCGCAAACCTTTATGTACTTAAAACGCAGATTTAGGCCCTCGCTTTCCCACCAGGCTTGAAACAACGTTGCATAAACCACCGAGATAACCGCTCACCACACGTTCCGCCTATAAAGGGTATAAAGGGGGCCACGGTGTATTCTTTGACTTGCCTCTATCTGCTGCCCCTCTATATGGTATTTCCGCTCTGCGTTTTCTTTGACGTAATGAAGGCGCACCTTTTTTAAAACTGTGGTCTACGTCGTCGTTGAATACCGTTAGAAATTGAAACTCTGTGTAGCAAACGATAATAAAAGTCCGACTAATCGTCCGCAGCTGCTGCGCCAGCTAAACTTACCTTAGATTTAAAGCATTTTTCTGGTATATATAAATCTGTTTCGGTTTCTGCGTAACATATGTTGAGCAATTCGTACACGTTTATTGCTTTACTGGCACTCTAAATTCATCTCACAAATGTAGGGAAAATGAGAGCTTCCTAATAAAATGCATGCAAAAGGAGTCAATAGCGTCTTTTCCTCATAAATAATTTTTCTTATTTTGCAGCATTAGCAGGATATTTTTTCAAAGTAAATACCGAGAGATTTGAAAGCATGCATTCGAAACGAATTAGCTTCTGCTCGCTTTGCATAAATGCGACAGCCCGATTGAACACGCTTTTTCTTTAATATAACGAACACCTCATATCTCGCAGCCTTATTATCATAATGCAAGAGGATTACTGCAACGTTCCACACACCTTTCCCTTTGTATCAGGTTCCTCTTTACATATTCGGTAAGAGAGTACGTTTCATGTCAGCCGCTGTATTCAAAACAGACGCTGATTAAACCTATCCAATACAGGTTACATAAATCAAAAATACTTCATTGAGTATATTAACATACGTTCGCCGCTCAGTGGTACAATGACGGACAGAATTTTTGCGTAGTCGTTGGCAGAGGTGGATAGGTCATCAGATTAGCATCCAGTGAGGTTCGCTTCAAAAAAAACTGAACCTACGTATGGAGCTAAGGTCTGTTACAGGTGAACTTTGTTTTGAGGGAAGAGTGACAATTGGTCTATAACACCATACGATGGATTGATGGTAGAGTTTCGATGAGGTTAGCTTTCGAGGTGAAGGCATTTTGCAGTTCTCATTGTGCAACAGTCTCTCCTTAGCGCGGTTCAAGGACCCGTCTCTTTGATAACAGTGCTTTTCGGGGTTTGGTTCAGTAAGCTCCCGTGTTTATAGGAAGACAGGACAATGCAGCCCGCTGCGGATCCACCATATCTCATCAGACCGAGCTTGGAGGACTCCAGATAGTCCTGGAAGGAGGGCTTTTTCCACTAGTTACGACCTTTTATTTCTGTTTATTTTTATTCATATAATTCACTATCATTATGTATTATATATGCTGTGGAACGCCTTTGTAGATCTGCTATACCCTTGCATTGTTAGCAGAATTTTCATTTTGCTAACCCATTTATACGAGTAGGAAGTTGCGCTTTCGTTCTCTTCACTTTGCCAGCCGCCAAACAGGGAGGATAGTAGCTGGCTTTATCAAGCATCCGCTATGGATGTAGTGCGAAGAAAGGATAAGCGATGCTCGCTTAGGGTAACAAAATGGATTTCAAGGGAAGGAAAGCGTAGCTAGGGGTTAAGTTTGCAGGGGTGAAGCTGATGCAGCTAGCACAGGACAGGGTTAATTGCAGGAATGTAAGATTGGGTAATCTTCTCTGTAACGCAAAGGTTTCAAATTAACGCATGAAAACTAAATACCCAACTGCCATACTTTTATTTTCCTTTCGATTAACACCTTCGTGTGGGCCAGTAAGTGAGGCATGACGCAGACTAGCTGCGCGAAAAACAAATACACAACAACCCACTGAAAACAGACCTAGTCTTATTTATATTGCGCTCTTGTATCCTTGTTTGTTGCGCTGCTCATCTGCATGATTAACTTTCCAGCCATTGCATTGTTATCTAGTGTCAGAGTGTTGCAGTGCTGTGAAAATAATTTTGAAGTTGAAGCTTCACTACGACTCCAAATCGAGCCTTCATCGTCAGTATCGGTGGGTGCCGGAAATAGCGACAGGTCGGACCTCAACTTTCATATAAGAGGGGGACGTTACCCTGCCATGACATTTGACGTCACTTACCCTATGCCACGGTCAGCAGCGGCCAACTCCGGTGGATCTTTTCACTTTGCAAGCTGGCATCAGAATCAACCTGCATTCACGTTACCCCAAGGACACGCAGGCACATCCATACGGCTTGGTTAAAGTGGAACATCATATGTGAGCTGGTAACTTCAATCTTCGTTATACACTTAAAGGCTGAGCTTAAGTGTCCCTAATAATGTAGCGCCCCACACAGAGAGGACGTTTAGGGGAATAATGTAGCAGGAAACGCTTCCGCTTTTATCCAGGTTTAACCATACCTAAATCATAGCAAAGGTTTTAATCGTCTAAGCATCTGATATCAGAATCACACTCAATTATGTCGACCAATTGTTCTTGTTTTGTCGTGCCATTACTATGATTGCCTAAGCTGTTTTGTGAAGTTACATTCACGTTGCATTGCGCGGTTAATTCACACTAAGTAACTACTTAATAGCTATGACGCGCGAGTCTTTTCCACAGATTTTTCAAGTTTCGCCGCAAGGAGAAAGAGCGATGGAGCCTACCACTGTTAAAAGACTTGCCATCATTATTGTTTAGTTCTAACGGGGAGACTAAATTCATAAGTGTTCTAATCCCACCATTATGAAGAACGTGGAGGTAGTCGGGAAGGTGCGATGCAGTTACCACATGATGGTAAGGTCTCGAATTAGTCTAAATCTGAAAAGAGAACAAAACAGATTAGTGGAAAAGAAGTTCATCAACGAATTAATGGTGACGAGGAGGCAGAAGAGTTCAGGATCTTGCAACAGAATAGATATTTAGCTATAACTGATGATGGACAACATTAGACTTGAAGCAATGAACAATAATTTCAGAGGCATTACTTGGTGTGCAATAGGAGTAAGCGGTAGGATAGTTAGAGAGGATACCGATAACCTGTTTAAGGAGACGTAAGATTTGATTAAGAAATGCCAGAGTATAAAAGCATCCAATCCAACAGAAAAGATAAAATTGGCAGATATGCAAAGCTAATCAATAATCGCAAATTGGCCGATATAGGGAAGTATAACCGGAACATTGAGCATGCTGTAAAGAACGGGGGAAACGTTAAAGCGATGAAGAATAAATTGGTCATAGACAAAACTGAGATGTATGCGCTGATGGACAAGGTGGGCAATCCCATCACGAATATTGACAAGATGATGAGAGTAGCCGAGGAGTTCGATACTGATCTCTTCAGTAGCGAAAGAAGTCAGGACAACACTGAGATTGAAGACAGGAAAATGCAGTCAGACGTTGCGCCAGTGACAAAGGACGGCGTTAAGGAAGGATTAGAACTGGGAATACGAGGAAAGCAGCTGGAGAGGATGAGGTAAATATATATTTGTTTAAGGACGTAGGCGGGGGGGAGGATATAGTGCTAGAAAAACTGGCCATTCTGTACACGCATTGCCTGGTGTCACCGATGGTACCGGAACCATGTGAGAACGCAAACATTATCCTTATTCATAAGAAAGAGGACGCTAAGGACTTGAAATATTACAGACCAATCAGCTTACTGTCTGTTACGTATAAGGTATTTACCAAGGGAGTCGCTGATAGAATCAGGAAAACTTTAGACTGCAACTAAGCAAAATATCAAGCAGGTGTTTGGAAAGGATACTCTACTATTGATGATATCCATTCTATCAACCAGGTGACAGAAAAATGCACTGAATATAACTAGCCCTTATATATAGCATTATTGGTTACACAAAAAAAAGACATTTCACTCAGTAGAAACCTCGACATTCATGCTGCCAATGCGAAAACAGAGTGTCAATGAGCTGCACGTGAAAATGCTGGAATGTATATCAATATATATACATATATTATATTTATATATATAATGGTTGTTTGGATAATCACAGAAATTAGTAATGTAATCTCTTTAGGGGAAAGATAATTAAACACAAATTATATATATATATATATATATATATATATATATATATATATATATATATATTATATTTATATATATAATGGTTGTTTTGATAATCACAGAAATTAGTAATGTAATCTCTTTAGGGGAAAGATAATTAAACACAAATTAAAAGAAAAATAACGTGCCGATGGTGGGAACCGAACTCACGACATTAAAAACATAAAAAAAAACCATAAAGTACCATCCCCAACGCTTTTCTTAGCCTCGCCGACTGTTGGCTTCTTTCCTTCATGTATTATAACGAGCACCCTCATTCCCCCTTAATTGATCTGCTTGTAGCTTACGGGGGTATCGGTTCTGGCAGTCTTCAAGCCATAGGTAGCGTAAGAGTGTTCTAGCACAGGTTTCGCCCTCGCTCTTGATCACGTTCTACGTGACGCTGGCGGTAACAAAGAACGTTCCACGTCCCCCGCTATGGCTGAGGGTGGCGCTGGTGAACACTCTCAAGGTTCGTATACAGACAACACAAATACCCAAGCAAGTAGCAGGGGGGACAGCGGCCGATGTAGCTCAGTTGGAAGAGCACCGGACGCGATATTCGCAGGTCGTGGGTTCGGTTCCCACCATCGGCACGTTGTTTTTTCTTCTACTTTGTGTTTAATTATCATTCCCCTAAAGAGATTGCATTACTAATTTCTGTGATTATCCAAGTAAACATTAAAAAAACAAAGTACCATCCCCAACGCTTTCCTTGGCCTCGCCGACTGTTGGCTTCTTTCCTTCATGTATTATAACGAGCACCCTCATTTCCCCTTAATATATATATATATATATATATATATAGGTGCTGCACCGCAATCATAGTTCTGAACAAAGAAAGTAACAGAACAGAAGAAGGGTGTTAGGCAAGCAGACACAATCTCCCCAGTACTATTCACAGCTTGCTTAGAAGTATTCTGAAACTTAAAATTGGAGAATTTAGGGATAAGGGTATATGGAGAATACCTCAGTAATTTGCGATTTGCTGATGACATAGCCTTGCTAAGTAGCCCAGGGGATGAACTGCAAGAAAGCTTGGCGACCTAGAGAGTAAACGTACAAAGGTGGGCTTGAAAATCAATATGCAGAAGGCTAAGGTAATATTTACTAGCCTAAGGCAGGGACAGCAGTTTACGTTAGGTAGCGAAGCACTGAGAGTATTAGACGAATATGTCTACTTAGGACAAGTAGTAACCGCAGATCTGGAACATGAATAGAAAATATCAGGGAGAATAAGACCGGGATGAAGCGCATATGGCAAGAACTCCCAGATTATGACTAGCAGCTTGCCGGTGTCGCTCAAGAGGAAAGTATACAACGGCTACATCTTATCTGTACTTACCTGTGGGGCTGAAACGTGGAGGCTAACAAAGAGGGTTCTACTTAAGTTGAGGACAGCGCAGAGTGGTATGGATAGAAAAATGGTAGGGATAACGTTAAGAGATAGGAAACGTGCACAGTGGGTCAGAGAAACAACTCAAGTCACTGATATTCTAGTGGAAATCAACAAGGAGTAATTTGAATAGGGAAGACATGTAGTGCGAAGAAAGGATAACCGATGGTCGCTTAGGGTAACAAAATGGATTTCAAGGGAAGGAAAGCGTAGCTGGGGGTAACAGGAAGTTAGGTGGGCGTAGGAGGTTAAGAAGTTTACAGGAGTGAAGCTGATGCAGCTAGCACATAACCGGGTTAATTGCAGGAATATAAGAGAGGCCGACGCTCTGCAGTGGGTATAGACAGGCTTATGATGATGATGATGAAAGACGTAATTTACCTAAGTTTCTTTTTGCACACAGGTCTGATTCAGTATCGAATCCTGCACGTGGCGGCCACTTTTCAATGCAGGCGAAAAGTAATGCTCCCTTGTGGTGTACGATGTTAGTGCATTACGCGTATGCCCTTGTGGTGTGTTATGTTACTGCATTACTCATGTGTCAATGATTGAGAGGTTTTCAGACAGTAAACTTAGCATACCCCAAACAAGCGCCTTTTTCGAATTTTAAACTTCGTTCGAGTTCGACGACCCGAAATCTACCTGATAATATCAAAATAGCAGTGTGAGGCGATGATTTGGGAGGTTGTTAGTATTGCTTGAAAGACGGAGATGAGGTCGTCTAAGGAGATTTTAATCTTAACATTTAAAGCTACGGTAAAGTGAGGACAAGAAAATGTGTCTGTGGTTAAGATGAGGTCAAATGCCCACGTCAGGTCATGGGCGTTGTTTTCTACTCTCTAATAGACTACTTCAACAAGTACATTTATCTTTCGTGAAGATGTTCAACAGAAAAGAACAATTATTTGCTTTCTTCAGTTATCATGTGTTGCCTTCGTTCGTATTTTACAGGAATAATGCGATCAGTGTGGCTGATCCTTTGGTAATTAATTTCGCTGCTGAGACCGTAATATTTGCTGTTATTCTTCAAACATTACTTATTTTTGTCGAATATGGTGTGGTTCTATCACGGTGTGGCTATTTGCGTCAGAAGAGAGATTTCCTTTCCATGTACAGGTGACAAATTATTAGCTTTTTGCACACCCAACTGGGACAAAAAAACGAGTTTGTCGAGAACCGAGATGCAAAGAATGAGGTGTCGAAAGCTATTGGTTTTGCCGACGTTTCAACCGCTCTACCACGTGTCTTTTCCGACTTCACACACCTCCAGACAGACGAACTTGTGAATTCGCAGCAAAGGCTCCGCATCTGGTCTTTATTTTAGTTATTAGGAGGACTTTCTTATTGCAACTACATATATAGCAAGTAAATAAACTTTCCAGCTTTTTTATTTTGCTTTGCAGTAGATATGTTATCGATATAGGTAACTCACTTCGGTTTGGTGAAACAGACAGTACAGGCGAAAACGTTTTCAGGTATTGTAAAAAGCAATTAAAGCCATTTTATTCACAAATATATCATCATCAACAACAGCATGACTATACCCACAGCAAGGCAAAGGCCTCTCCCATATTTCTCCACTTAACTTTGTTGTGTGCTAGCTGCATCCACTTGACCCCTGCGCACTTCTTAAAATCATCCGCCATCCTAACTTTCTACAGCCCCCTGCTACGCTTTCCTTCCCTTGGAATCCAGTTTGTTACCCTCAGCGACCATCGGTTATCCTCTTTTCGCACTACATGTCCTATCTAGGTCCATTTCTTGTTGTTAATTTTCAATAGAATACCGGTAACTTGAGTTATTTCTCTGACTCACTCTGCACGCTTGCTATCTCTTAATGTTACCCCTACCATTTTTGTTCCATAGCTCTCTCGGTTGTCCTCAACCTAAGCAGAACTCTCTTGGTTACCCTCCATGTTTCAGCCCCATATGTGAATATAGGCAAGATGCAACTGTTGTATACTTTCCTCTTGAGCGATTCCGGTAAGCTGCTAGTCATAATCTGCGAGTGCTTGCCAAATGCGCTCCATCCCAATCTTATTCTTCTTGTTATTTCTTTTTCATGGTCAGGATCTGCGGTTACTACATGTCCTAAGTAGACATATTCGCCTACTACTTCCAGTACTTCGCTACCTAATGTAAACTGCTGTTCTTTCCCGAGGCTGTTGAACATTACCTTAGTCTTCTGGATATTGATTTTCAAGCCTACCTTTCTACTTTTCTTGCCTAGGTCATCATTCATTATTTGCAGTTCATCCCCCGATTTACTTAACAAAGAAATGTCATCAGCAAATCGCAGATTACTGAGGTATCCTCCATCTACCCTTATCCCTTACTGCTCCCATTCCAAGTCTCAGAACTGTTCCTCTAAGCAAGCTGTGAATAGTACTGGGGAGATCGAGTCTCCTTGCCTAACACCTTTCTTTATGGGAATTTTGTTACTTTATGTAGAACTATGCTTGCTGTGCAGCCACTATATATGTATTCCAGCACTTTCACGTACGGCTCGTCTACCCCCTGATTTCGCAATGCCTGCATCACCGTCGAGGTTTCAACTGATTCAAATGCTTTTTCGTAATCAATGAATGCTACGTATAAGGGCTGGTTATATTCCGAGCATTTTTCTATCACCTGATTGAAGGGTTGGATATGATTGATAGTAGAGTACCGTTTCTGAAACCCTGCTTGATCCTTTGCTTTATTGCAGTCTAAGGTTGTCCTGATTCTATTAGCAATTACCTTAGTAAATACCTTATACGTCACAGCCTGTAAGCTGATTGGTCTGTAATTGTAAAGGTGCTTAGTGTCGCCTTTCTTATGAATGAGGATAACGTTTGCAGTCTTCTATAGTTCCGGTACCGTCGATGACACCAGGCACTGCGTATACTAGGTGGCCAATTTTTCTAGCACGATATCCCCCACTTCTTTCAGAAAATCTGTAGTTATCTGATCCTCTCCAGCTGATTTCCCCCTTTACATAGTTTCTAGTGCTTTCTTGACCTCGTCCTTCGTCACTGGTGAAACGTCTGACTGTTTTTCCCGCCCGCCAATCTAATTACGGTCCCGACTACTTTGGCTACTGTAGAGATCACTATAGACCTCCTCGGATACTTTGACTATCTTGTCCATATTTGTGATGACATTGCCCGCTTGGCCCCTTATCGCATACAACTAGTTTTTGCCTATGCCCAAGTTTTTCTTTACCACTTCAAGGCTTCCCCCTTTCTTTACAACACGCTCAATTTTCTGCATGATATACTTCCTTATATCGGCCACCTTGCTCGTAGTGATTAGCTTTGATATCTGGGCCAATTCAATCTGGTCTGTTGGATTAGTAGCTTTCATACTCTGGCGTTTCTTAGTCAAATATTTCGTCTCCTTAGAGAGCTTACCGGTATCCTCTCTAACTATCCTACTACCTACTTGTACCGCGCACTCAGTAATGATATCTCTGAAATTATTGTTCCTTGCTTCTAGGGTAATGTCGCCATCCTCGGTTAGAGCTGAATACCTATTCTGTAGCGAGATCCTGAACTCTTCTGCCCTCTACCTCACCGCTAATTTGCTGATGGGTTTCTTTCTTACTAATCTGTTGCATTTTTTTTTTTGAGATTTAGGTTAATTCGGGACCTCACCGTCCTGTGGTCACTGCATCGCACTTTCCCAATTACCTCTACATCTTGAATAATGGCTGGGGTTGAACACATTACGAAGTCGATTTATAAATAGGAAGATAATAAAGAAATTATACTCCGCTGCGCAATGAATATTCTCAACTTTGGCAGAACATTCTGAAAGTCAATAAAAGCACTGACTCTTTTTATTATGACAGCGGTCTTCAACTTGCTATGGCAATTGTTCGTATTGTTTTGATGTTCTATTGCCGCGAAACCTTCAAAACTGCATTTGTTGTTTTTTAACAGCCGCAAGCATGCGGCCTTATCACTCTGATTCTGGATCCTGTATCAGTCCTGTATTCTTTGTTTGTTAATGCTCGATACCGCGAGTCGCACCATTATCCGTTCCGTTGTAGCGCAAGATGCACTGAAATCGGCGTCGTAGATTCCGGTCACTCGTGCATCTTTCTACAATGTTCCAGTTTCTGCTGGTAGAAGTTTGCGACGTTATCTAGATTGTTCTGAGCAGCCTTTAAATTGAGCGCTCACGAGTGCGACGGGAATTCTTTGTTCGACGATCGACAAGCCCGTTTGTTGCTATCGCCGTTGCCTAGTTGCTTAGTTTTTTGCGGGCGCAAGTCATCCCCATAAAGAGTTAATTTCAGTACCTTCAAGCCTGTGTTGTCCTTTTGTGTTAAGGGCCCTGTCATCTCTACGTGACAATATCTTTGTTCATCGTGAGCTAACATATGGTACAGCTATGCGGCGTTGCAATAAAAGTTTTGTTAGGACGCTTTTAGTAACCAGTGCAAGAGCAGGAGTAGTTTTTGATATTTTTGTGACAGCTGTGTTAGCCAATGACATCCCTGCACGTGTCTTCTGCGAGTGGTGCAAGCGAAACTGAAGGCTTGCATTCTAAAATTAATAAAAGCATTGTTATAACAACTGTTCAGTAAGCGCTATTTTAAAATCATGGACTGAATTCTGAAGGTTGGTGCTGAAAGACATGCCGCCTGTCGTGCGCAGAACGTTTCTTGCTCACCACACGGAACGATCAACCCAAACATCAAATCTGCTGTATTGTTCTTTTTTTACCAATATAATAAATCCCTTTCTTTGTGGAAGATGTGAAGAGGTGTATAATTTCCAGAAATCACAGCTTAATGAGAATATGTTTTCTTTTCTAGTAATGATGAGCACAGAGGTAAAATTACTTGCAACCAATGCATATCTTATAAATCAATGATTGGAAAGGCAAAGGAGTATAGCGTGCTACATCATTAGCGCTGAAATAATATTTCAGTATTTTGCATTTCAAATTGCTAACACACAAGCATTGGACAGTCTATTAACTATATTCTGATCAGTTGTACTTTGGGCCCTACATAAGCAAACACACTTTCAGAGGCGTTCAGATTTTTATAAGTAGCATCTGCAGACCTGTCATGAAATCTACGTTACATTATCTAGGCTGCTATTTCGTGAATCAAGGAATTGAAACGTTAAACACGCTAGATTGTCGCTCTTGGCTTTTGTTACTGAACTTTACTGCCTTGCATACAGCAAACGTATTGCAACTTTCAAAATCCTTTTACAGTTTTCCTAAGTTTAAAAAAAAATAGAATGCTTCTGCTGCCCAAGCTTTATATTCAGTGAAAAAGAGCTGTGATTTTTTAATAGTACACGAAATAAATATATTTTCTAGATACAAAGCAACGCAATACATTTTCGGAAACACCGCTCAATGTAGGAAAAATTGCAAAACCTGGACAGAAAGTCAGAGTTAAGGTGCGAAATTATGTGCATATCATTTATAATGAAATGCAGAACATTTACCATTAGTTTAGAATTTGGTACAGTGCCAGTCTGCTTATAAAAGATGATTGAGGAGATAAGAGACGAATAGACCATTGCAAAAACGGCTAAAGAGAAAAGACAAGGGAATAAATTAGGCTATAAATGCCTATTACGGTGCATTGATGCTTAATGCTATAACATAAAATGATATGAACTGTACAATCTGACAAATGGGTTAGTAGTGTGTGGCTTGGTTTTGCCTGGGCCCCAAGATGACTCAGGCTATGGAGACGACATAGTGGATGGATGTGAAAAATTGGAGCATTTGGGGTTCTTTAATGTGCGCCGACATCGCACAGCACACCAGCGCCTAGCTGTTCGCCTCCACCGAAAAGTGGCCGTGAAGGCCTGATGTCGATCCCGCATGCATAGGCAGAATAGTATAGTAGAGCGCTCTCACCACTCCCTCAGTCCGAGGGGGGGGGGGGGGGATAACAGTGTGTACTGGATAAAAAATGCGTACTTGATGAAGAATGCATAAGGGTAGCATGAAATGCAAAGTTAGCGCTCTTGAATTGTCTACTGCGATATAAATATGCACACAAAAATTACTTACATGTCTTTGTTTTGTGAAAGAGTTGAAAGAATCTCAATCATAGCAGTTGGAGGCATTGAGCAGAGCTTCAGCATGAAATATTTATAATGTGCACTTTCGTCAGCATAAACAGGGATGATAAGCAATATATATTCTACAGTGTGGATAGAGGTGGAGTTGTCAAAATGCAGACTGTTATTTTGCGACAGCGATAAATGCAGCGTTCATGTGACGCCTGTTGAAGAGATACAATCGGACTTTCTTCTCGAAATCTTATGTGTATAAATGGCAGGAATATTTGGTTTTGGAGATAAGTGTCAGAAGTTGTAAGCTCTGCTGTGTAAGGCCACCCAAGAAAGACAGGTCACGGCAGATAGTTCTGAAAAAATGTGATTCCCTGGAGAAGGTAATGGCAACCCACTCCAGTATTTCCTACCAAGAACAACCTATGGGCGATTCCTAGTAGCTCCAGGACGAATGAAACGGCTGGGTTTAAAGCCTAAAGGACGCTCAGTTGTAGATGTGTTGGGAAGCGACCGGAAAGTTCGATGTTGCATGGAGGTATATCACATAGCAGCATGGAATGTAAGATCTGTGACGCAAGGTAAACCGGATGTCGTCAAGCGAAAAATAGACAGATTGAACATTGATATCTGGGTATCCACGAGCTCAAGTGGACCGGAATGGGAGAATTTAACTCCGGCGACCATTATGTTTTTATTGTGGGCACGAATCCAAGAGAAGGAATGAGGTCGATCTCTTAGTAAACAGAAGAATGGGCAAAGCAGTGTTACGGTGCAACCCCAAAAACGACCGAATGATTTCACTTCGAATCCAAGGTCACCCTTTAAACATAACAGTTATCCAAATCTATGCACCGACCACTACTGCTGAAGAAGCTGGCGTTGAGAGATTTTATGCGGACCTACAATACATTTTAGACCGCACCCCATCATCAGACGTCGTTTTTCTCATAGGAGACTGGAATGCTAAGGTCGGGAGTGAAGAAATATCCGGAATTATCGGCAAGTTCGGTCTTGGCGAGCCAAATGAAGGTGGGCGCTAATAGAGCCAAATGAAGCTAGTAGAGTTTTGTCAAGAAAACTACCTGACCATAGCGAATAATAATTTTCAACAGCACAAGAGGCGCCTGTACACATGGACTTCACCGGACGGCCTGTACAGGAATCAGATTGATTATATTCTTTGCCGGCAGAGATGGAGAAGCGCTATACAAGCAGTAAAAACAAGGCCTGGGGCCGATTGTGGTACCGATCATCAGCTTCTTGCTGCCAAAATTAAGCTTCGATTGAGGAAAACGCAGAAAACCAGAAGGCCTTACAGGTATGATCTGGATCAAATTCCATAATAATATGCTGTGGAAGTGAGGAATCCATTTCAAGAGTTAGATCTAGAAGACAGAGAGCCCGAAGAGATGTGGACTGATGTTCGTAATATAATACAAGAAGTTGCTACTAAGGTACTTCCAAAGAAAAAGTAATGCACGAACGCATACTGGTTATCTGAAGAGGCTTTGCAAATAGCTGAGGAAAGGAGGATATGGCAAAATTTATGGGGGAAAGATAAAGATAGAAGATTCTCAATGCGGATTTTCAGAAAATATCAACGAGAGAAAAGAATGCCTTCCTGAACATACAGTGCCAAGCAGCTGAGGACAACAGCCAATTAAGGAACACAGGAGCTCTGTATAAGGCAATCAAATATTTTAAAGGCAGCTTCTGTGCTATGCTGGGCGTGATAAAAGAGGCAAGGACCTCACTGAGGCCTCAGAGATAAAGAACAGGTGGCAGGAACACACAGAACTGTACAAGAAGGACCCGAGTGTGCAAACCCAACATAAGACGGTTGTAATTACTGACCTCGAGCCAGGCATTCTGAACAGTGAATTTGAATGACCCTTAGCCAGCCTTGCTAAGAACAAAGCTAGCGGATTTGATGGCATTCCAGCTGAATTGCTCCAAAACCTCAACCATGACGCTGTTAACATTCTTCATACATTATGTCAGAAGATTTGGACAACCCTGCAGTGGCCACAGGATTGGAGGAGGTTAGTTTACATCCCCATTCCAGAGAAAGGCAGTGCCAAAGATTGTCCAAACTACCGCACGATCGAGCTTATTTCGCATGCTAGCAAGGTGATGTAGGAAATCCTACAAGGTGGGGTGCAGCAGCACGTGGATCGGGAGCTTCCGGACGTGCAAGCTGGGTTTCAAAAGACAGAGGAACTAGAGACCAAATTGCCATCTTCGCTGGATCATGGAAAAAGCAAGAGAGTTCCAGAAACCCATCTACTTCTGCTGTATTGATTATGCGAAAGCGTTTGACTGCGTAGATCACAGCAGATTGTGACAAGCTCTCCAAAAGATGGCAGTTCCAATTCACCTCATCTGTCTCCTCAGGAGTCTGTATGAAGGGCAAGAGGCCACAGTCAGAACTGGGCATGGTCTTACTGATTGGTATCCGATTGAGAAAGGAGTGAGGCAAGGCTGCATACTGTCGCCCTGCCTATTTAACCTATATGCAGAGTGCATCATGAGGAAGGCTGGCCTGGACGAGTCTTCAGCTGGAGTGAAGATTGCTGGAAAACGTATCAATAACCTTAGATATGCGGATGATACCGCTTTAATTGCAGAAAGTGAAGTGGAACTCAAGAGAATTTTGATGCGCGTACAAGAAAAGAGTGAGAAGTTTGGGCTTAAACTGAACATTAAAAAGACAAAGATCATGGCGTCTTGCCCTATCAAGTCCTAGAGCATCACTGGACAAGAAGTGGAAGCTGTGACAGATTTTCTCTTCTTGGGCTCCAAGATTACCTGGGAAGGAGACTGCAGCCATGAAATTAGGAGACGCCTGCTGCTGGGAAATAGAGCAGTGGTTAGCCTTGACCACCTAGTAAAGAGCAGAGACATTAGTCTGCCAACCAAGATCCGTATAACACATGCTATGGTCTTTCCAGTTGGGATGTATGGATGTGAGAGTTGGATTGTGAAAAAGGCTGACTTCCGAAGAATTGACGCGTTTGAATTGTGGTGCTGGCTAAGACTCTTGAGAGTGCCTTGGACTGCCAGAAGATCAAATCAGTCGATATTGTCGACCATAAACCCTGACTGCTCATTGGGGGGTCAAATTCTAAAGTTAAAGCTCAGCTAGAAGTTATGTGATGAAGTTATGTGATGTTAGGAAGATAGTGAGAGACCGGAAAGCGTTGCGTGACATGGTCCATCGGGTCACGAAGAGTCGGACACGACTGAACAACTGAACTGAACTGTCAGCACTGGAGCTTACCAACATATCACAGCCAATAGAAGTATTTCTTCAACCAATCCCTATTCTAGACAAAATTACGCCCAATGTTTCTCGCCATAAAGCTTGACATGACGATGTGCGCTGCCATTAAGAAGCAATGCAATATAAATATAGAATATATGAGCTGCATCTCCTTGGCCAGCCTTTAGTTATTTATGCTGACGTGGGCCTAAGCTGTTTCAATATTGCTGCTATATCAGCCTTATAATTTTTCCGCAGAAAACAAGGAGAAATTGTATCGCTCGCAACAGCATAAGCATTTTTTCGGCTGGTTGTAGAACGCGATTACTTCTGTCAGACTAAAGGCTATACAGACAAAGCGATCTAAGGGCATTCGTATGTCCTTGGCCTGGCCAACGACAAACCACAATGTTATCAGCGAAGGAGAAATTTCGTATGGACAATGGCAAACTTGATAAGATGCTCACATTTTGCATGAAAGTAGTAAAAAAGATCAAGTTACTATATTCTTTAAAAAATATTTTTTCTTATTTGAAAATTACGCGACATATTGGGATGAACAATTTCAGATAAATAAATGAAGATGCGCTTACAGATATTTTATTTTAACAATTGCTATTTCCGAATGAAACACTTCCCATCCACTCATTAATAGTGAACGGTGATGACTGCTGGCAAGAGTTCTGGATTAGACAATTTGGATGAGCTGCACCAGAGCTTGTTTGACAAAAACACAATATATTAAACATTTCAGCTATCTTGTTACACTAATGAAGTGAGGAGGGCAATTGTATGTATGATATCATTAACAAGTTCATGAAAGTAGGCGGCAGAGTAGCCAGCGAAGGCACTTGTAAATTACCTCAGCAGACAAACGAAACGTGAAAGACAGGATAGATCTGAAAGAGTTATGAAAAGTAATTAATTGGCTTAAAGTGTACAACATCAAGAAAACTGTATGTAGAAAATCTAAGAGGATATAAAGATAGTTGCAGCTTAGAAGAGACGATGGGAAAATTAGACAGGTAAACATCACTTGTATCCTCAGAGGGACAAGACAGACAATTGCATTGCTGAATGTGACGTCATAATAAAAGTAACCGATGTGTGCAATAGCGCTCGCTTGCGTCGGAACGAAGGCTAGATTGATCTTTAGCGACAGTAAAACTGCTCTCTGGAATATCGGAAAAGGCACCGCTCGAATTCTAAAAGCTGCAACTAAAATTGATCGCAAAATCACCCTAACTTGGGTCCCAGCACACACGTCCGTCCCCGGCAACGAGGCGTCCCATGATTTAGCCGGGCAAACGCGGAGCCGCCCGACAGCCAGGCGATGGACGAACGTTTGCAAACCTATAAAGAAATAATCGAAAATTATAGATTAGGAACACGTCTGATGCCGCCACCGGATCCTAGCTTAAATAATAAAGAGGCCATAGCCTGGCTGCGATTACAAGCCGGAAATTTCCCGAACCCTGTCTGGTTGTTTCACACCCAGATAGAGGAGAGAAAAACAATAAATGTAAAGCCTGCGAGGCGAGGGGGACCCTCGACCATATAATTTGGGAATGCCCTAAGTCTCCGGGCGCTAGGGACAACATTAAAAGTAGAGAAGCCTGGGTAACCCTGCTGCGAAGCGACGTCCCCGCTGACCAGCAGAAAGCCGTCCGCCTGGCGGCTGAGGCCGCGAATAACCAATGTATATTCGCCAGTCCTTAGTCGCGGAGGTTCCAGCCCCCGTTCCTCAGGCCTGCGTGCCAGGAGCGGGGAGTAGGGGGCCTCCTAAAACGGTGGAAATTAAAGTTTTAATCAATCAATCAACCGATGTCTGCTTTACTGAACTATATACTCGCATAAGAATTGAAGACAGTAGTGAAGTACACAGTCAACGCATTAGCCAGCAACGGATAGCAATCCGACGTTCAATCATTAACGATGGATTAGGCAAATAATGTATTGGAAGCATGAAATGGGAGACGAAGTCGCGGATGATCAGATGTCTATAGACTTGGAGAAGCACAGTGGGAATATCGTGCTAGAAAAACTAACCACGTTGTGTAGGCAATGAATGATAACGGCGGCCTCAGAATCAAAGAAAAGCGCTAACATTACTCTCATTCATAAAAAAAGGGTGCCCTCAGGACTTCAAACTTTTAGATACCAATCGGTGGAGGCAGGGTTCCTTGATCGCTGTTGCGCCTGGCTGCTTCAAGGCGACGAGCTGAGCATGGAACGAGCTCAGTAAATCCCTAAAGTGCTGGGACGGACTGGTAGCGAACTTGCTTTGCCTTTGGACAAAACCATAAACACTTTCAGCCAAGGTATGTTCAGTTCCGAAATAAGTGCGACCCCTCTGCCTCACGTAGCACTGCGCTCCACTGGTTTTCAATCTGCATCGTTTTAGGCCCTGTCTTATTCACGCATTTGCTCCCAAATAGATTCATTCAGGTTGAGATCTAGCTGGTCATTATCGGCAACAGTCTAGTCCTTTTACATTAGAGCCCTAGTGGTGCCATGAAAAAATTAGGCAACTCAGCCTAACTTGATATTTATTTATTGATATTGCTACGCGTTACGCCATTACCTGCGCGATCCCGACTAGGTGCGCTACTGACATCACTACTTTCCTCATCGACAACGTGAGGCTATAACACGGTGCCCCTCGGGAACTACTCACAGGTTGTGGTCGCTGCTTCCTCTCCAGAATGGTTGACGAGCTACTTCGTGTGTGCACCGTCCGCCACATTTACCACCGCCCCCCCCCCCCCCCAGAACGCCTCAACCGCACGCTCGCAGGTATGTAATCATTGTGTGTCTCCGGGTACCATCGGTATTGGGACATTAATCTACCCTTTTTACCATTTGCCTATAACGTTTCTTGTCATGATACCGCTAGCTACTCTCCCTTTTACATGCTCATTGGCCGACGCTAATTAGTCCACTTTCATACATCGCTGCCCACACTGACACCGCCACTAGAACTTACGCTCGTGATGCCATATCCCGCACTAATGATGCTCGCCACATTGCACGCGACAAGCTCTTTGTCTCCAAAGCCTCCCAGCTATCCCGTTATAACAGTTTCCATCGCGATGTGCCCTACGCCCCAAGCTCTCTCGATCTGCTCTGGCTCCCATCACGCCGGGTGAGCTAGTGCGAAAAACTTCTACCAAACTACGCGGGCAGCTACCTTATCTTGCGCTGAGTCACCGACGTCACATTAAATGTCGAACATTTTGAACCCGAAGTCTTCAGCACCACGAGCTTCCGACATTGTCCATGTGACACGACTTAAGCCGTAGTATTCACGCCCAGCTTCGTTTACCTAGAACGCACCGGGAATGTTTTTCTGCGGCAGGGGTGATGTTATGTGGTGTACCGTGATGGCACTCAGCAAGTGAAGAAAGAAGTGTCTGTGTGTATGGACGCAGATCTTCTCCTCCCTTCCCTCTCCAAGATCTTAACGCTACGCGAAGCTATAGGCCGTCTTAGCAATTTCCTAGCATTTCACATCTAAAGAGTAATTGGCATCTAATACCGAGTCGATCACAGTTGTTTACAGCGCTCACCGATTCTCATGCGGAAAAACGGTAGCGAAGATCTGAAGTGCCCAAAGGATTTAAATGATAATCCGTGCGCCGCGGCGAGGCGAATAGTATTATGAATATCACAGGGGAAAATTTTCGCCGAATGCAATAAAACACCGAAAGTATTTCACTTTTGCTCTGATGCAGACTGTTCGAGCACTCCAGACAAGTGTGATCGAATCTGTAATTTACTTTGCAGCCTTCTCTCTCTGTGGACGTGGTCATACATTTCTAAAAAGCAAAGCATATGTTCGAGAGACTGCAGTTATAGACGAGACATTGAATGATAAAACGCTAGCTGAAGAAGTCCTGCGTTGCACCACTGGCTTCAAAACGCGTGACATTTTGAAGATGTGTATAAGTTATAGCCTTCAACAGTTAGATTCTGTTAGAAATAGGCGTCGGGCATTGTATTGATTTTCCCAAGGTTTTATCGATTTTTTCTGGCGTTTATTTAAAACACGCTTTTATGTTATATTGAAGAAATGGTTTTTGCGCCAACAATTGGCATTATCCTTCGACTGTATTGTTCTGAAAATCTTTCGCGCTAATAAATAAACACAATTTTTGTGTATTTATTGTTTTTTATTCAGCAGATAAGCTTATTTTATAATAGTTTAGGCAGAAGTTCTCACTTTAAGCTTTATTTCTGTAAGCGATTTATCAGGTCTATAAATAACATCAAGAAATAGAAATCAGCAGAGGGTAAACGCAAGTTTTTTTTCAAAGTAACGCCACAACTGCTTTTGATATCTATAATTGTCTTCTTACCAGAAAACGACAAACCGAGAAAAATGTGGTGTGCGTCATGCTGCCATTCTTCAATATTTCCACTCGATTGTTCTGCCACCTCGTGATGTGGATGTAGCTTCATGTGAGTGTCCTCAAAGAATGTAGTAAACCAATTAGAAAGGCGATTCATTCTATTTCGGTTGAGAAATCAAACAAAGAACACATAACCGGCAGGGGCCGATATGCTCTTAGGTGCAGACGTTAATCTACGAAGAAAATTATCAGTCCTCAATTCTGCATCTTTATTCAACAATACGACTGCTGCACACCGCCTGGAACTTGGAACTTTGCAGAAAAGTTGGAACGCTGATCGCCTAAAACTACTGCATAATAGCCAGCTACCTATGCACAGCATGCTCAGCATGCAGTGCGAAATGCCTTTTTATGTTCTAACTTGAATCGTTAAGGGGAATTCGCAATATGTTAATTGTTTTTAGTGGCTTATTTCAAAAAATGCATCCCAGCACAACTGCATAATGTTCCTCAGAACTCTGTAATACGCCTGCCTGCGAAGCCAGATTGGCAGGACTTTGAAATACGCAGGTGATAAATTGTTTGCTAAGTATGATAATGCTAAAAAGTATTTAGCAAACTTGGGAGGATTATAGCCATAATGGTTACAGAAGGTACGGCGAGTGGTTGAGGTGAAATATGTCGAGAGAGAGAAGTATACAAACTTCTGTTGCACCAACAGGTCATAATTTTGCCACTATAATTTACAAGGCGAAATTGTACCTCCTTCACCAACTAGAGGCAAATCATTTCTCCGAGATTTCCAACTTTCGCTTCTTTTTTATATAAACTGGTCCATCATGATTTCTTATTTTATTAGCCGCCATTTATCATATACTTTACGTACCATACAAAAGAGCGCAAGATTATAAGACATGGAGGTGCATTTTTTGTATACCCGGGTTTAAAATCGACATAATTTTTTTTTCAGTTCCGGGAACAGTAAATCGGTGCATTGCACAGACTTCCGAAAGAGTTCAGAGCTATGTCATCGGGAATTGCAGCATTTGCATCATGCATAGCATAAATATTTTTTCGCTATTTTAATATAGGTAATTTCACTGTTTATGGCACATGGCAATCACGAGGGAGAGTGGTGCAAAAGGAAAACGTGTTTAATTTTTTTTTTTCAAAATATACAAAGCTAAATGCACATGAAGTGTATATTGGTATTCTAAAGAGGAAGATGTACGTTCAAAGATGAAAAAGAAGCTTTCGCGCGCTGTTGCCAGTACCATCGCTATCGGTGTGTGCTCTGGACCTACTCGTACGTGGCTTGTTCAAGGCGGGCTCCTAGATCGCGTCCCAGTACATCTAATAAACTTCTATCCTACTTTTGGTCGAGTCGCGGGTTAGAAACGCCGGTCCTTGAGCTCTGTAGCCGCACGCTTTCTACACCTGTGATGCCAGACGGCGTCCGACATCAAGGCATGCAGCCAGGTTCAATTGTCACCTGCGCCGGCTTCCTTCATCAGCAGGACCCGGCTATCTTCAGGGGGACTGATGAGCACGATGTTTAATACAGGCTCACTTCTAAGAACGGGTGAGCGTCTGCAATAAATGGAACGACGAGACTAAATTGAACAACCCAGTATTTATCTCACCGCCCTGGCAAACTTGTGGTACCGTTACCGTGAAAGCGACATCCTTTCGTGGGCTGCATTTAAAACGACGCTCCCAGAAGTCTTTGGTCGCCGGGCTGACGGGAAATTGCGCGCCGAGCAATGCTAGCGTAAATGGTTGCAGCAGGTTGGCGAAAGCTTTACAAGCTATATCGAAGACGTCGTCGAGGTATACAACGTGCGGACGCCACCGGGCCAGAGGCCGCAAAGCTATAAAACATCTTGAAGGGTTTTGACCATTACGCCTTCCCGATGTCAGCATGCGACTTGCTTACCCCATCTAAGAAGTCTTCCCGCTCTGGCAGAGCTTCGAGGAGCTGCGCAAGCAGATAGTGTTGACGCATCAGCCCCAAGCACAGGTTGAATTGCTCTCCGGACTGGCGCCTGCAGCAGACAACTCATCGTTGCTGCAGAAAATAAAACATTTATTCGTGAAGAGATGGTGCGGCAGCTTTCCCTTCTTTCTGGCCCTCAAGATCAGCCACACTATTTTGCCCCGCCATTGCTGCAGGCTATCCAGGAGCAGGTTGCTCAGGCGCTTAGACTTGCCATCCGCCTTCAGTTGTCGCTGCTGCTCATCTGACGTATACCGACGCCGTTCCACGACTTGCCGCCGCTCCTATAATCTATGATGGTGTCACCACAAAGCCTGTCGCCGGTTCTTTTACTTAGGCCGAAATGGATGCAGGACAGCGGCCGCTAACTTACCCTCTGCCACCAGTGCCTATGCAAGCGCCAGCAACCTATTTTTCAACGGCTCCAAGACCCCGCAATCCCTATAGCCCGTCTGACAACCGGTCAATTCGTTACACTTGCGGGCTGGCTGGACACATTTCCCGTCATTGCTGAAACCGCCTTCTAGTGTCAGCACCACCTTCTCATGGATCTCGGCACCGGTCTTCGACACCTCAGTATTCCGCGCCTACTGAGCCACCAGAAAGCCTTCATTTCTCTCCGGACCGCTCAGCCATATCCGACCGCCGTTCACCGTCGCCGCGACGGCGCTGCTCTATCTCTCCAATGCGACGTCAACAGAACGCTTCATGTGGGGAAATCTAGAGGCCGCAGTTCCTGAGGTAAGAACTGCGACCCCGTCTAACTTCCCAAGCCCTCATATATCGCCAGCCAGCCTTATTGAAGTTTTCATCGAGGGTGTTGCCGTCATGACTCTAATTGACAATGGTGCAGCGATTTCAATAATGGGCGCAAAACTTTGTAGCTCTTTAAAGAAAATGAGTGCGCCAATCGCAGGATCTTTGTTGAGAACGGCCTGCGCGCATCAAATCAAGCCTTTAGGAGCGTGCGCCGCTCGAGTAGTGATTCAGAATTGCCTTGTATACAATTGAGCTCATGCGCTGCCAAGGTTTTCACACGCTGTAATTTTTGGCTGGGATTTCCCATCGCATCATGCCGCTAAAATTTATTGCGCTCGCGCTGAAGTCGAATTTTCTGCGCTGCCCGAGCTCTTGTTAGAAAGTGCTGCCTCTAGTCTAGCCGCTAAAGCCCTCGTCGCCGAAGACATCGACATTGTTCCGTCTTCTGCCCTCCTTGTACATATTACTTCTGATTGCGTGTGCGACCAAACAGCCCTCTTCACCCCCCCCCCCCCCCCAGCACACACATTTCTGCGCAAAAAATGCCTTCCGTTGAAAATGCTGTACTCACTATTTTTGCTGGTTCCTGTGAGATCTGCCTCTCTAACCAGTTTGACTACTGTACTGCTTAGCGCCATGGTGAATGTTTCCGGAGCCTGCAACCCATCGCTTTTCTCTCCATGACGAAACTGACGACTCATCGGGCCACTCAGTGACTGTACTCAGCCCTCCACTTTCTGTACCAGCTTCCTCTTCCAGAGACCTTTTCCACCACTCCATTGACGCCAGTATTCCTGAGCTTCAGCGACCACAACGTCTTGACCTCCTTGAAAAGTTCAGCTCCTCCTTCGACTCCTATCAAAACTCACTGCGCCAAAGATCAACTGTCACTCATTGGATCGACGCTGTAGACCACACACGACTGCGACAGAGGCCCTAACATGTATCTGCACATTAGCGCCATAATGTTGAAGAGCATGTAGACCAGATGCACCGAACGGTGTCATTCAGCGCTCAAATAGCCTTTGGGCTTCGCATGTTGTACTCGTTAAAAAAAGGATGGTTCCATCCGTTTCTGTGTAGATAACCGCCGAGTTAATAACATCATAACGAAAGACGTCTGTCCGCTTCCGCGCATAGACGACGCACTGGACGACTCTCACGTGGTTGAATTCTTTTCCTTCCTAGAATTACGGTACAGATACTGGCAGGGATCGATGGAAGCGACCGACCGCTATAAAGCCGCTTTTGTTACTTCCGACGGCTTGTACGAATTCGCTTTTATGCCTTCCTGCTTTTACAATGTTCCTGCGACATTTGAGAGATGTATGGACACTATTTTGCGTGGACATGGAAGACCTGCGTCTGCTATCTTGACGATATCGTCGTCTCTTCTGCAAACTTCGACACACGCATCTATCACCTGAAGCAAGTTTTGACCTTCTCTTCTGATGCCGGCTTGCAGCTAAACTTCAAGAATTGTCGTTTTGGCGCCCGTCAACTGACAATTTTAGCGCACGTTGTCTCCAAGAAAAGGGTTTCTCCACATCCAGCCAAATTTTTGTGCTGTCGCTGACTTTGTCAAGCAGAGGTCCATCAAAGACCTTCGCAGCTTCGTAGGCTTGTCCTCCTAGTTTCGCAGCTTCATTTGAAACTTCGCCTCTCGTGCTGCCACTTTGACGCAGCTTCTGTCGGGCAGTTCCGACGTTTCGCTCTGGTCGCAGTGCGACGATCCCTTTAATACAGCATCGTGCCGCATCCTCAAGGTACCGCTTGTCCTGCGTCATTACGACAAACGGCCCATACTGAAGTATACACCGACGCAAGGGGTGTCGGTCTCGGCGCTGTGTTTGCTCAGCGCAAACATGGATTTGCTGAATACATCATGGCCTATATGCAAGTCGAAAGCTCACAAAGGCGGAGTCAAATTACTCGGTCACTTAAAATGAGTGTTTGGCAGTAGTTTATGCTCTGACCAAATTCCGCCCTTACCTCTGTGGCCACCACTTTGAAGTTGTGGCCGACCACCATGCACTGTGCTGGCTTTTCTCCTTGAAAACCCTATCCGGCCGTCTTGCTAGGTGGGTTCTTCATTTACAGGAATTTGACATAAACGTATTCTACCGCTCTGGTCGCAAGCATCAAGAGGCTGATGCCCTTTTTCGCTGCCCCTTTTAACTGACGTCACCAGCCTTTCCACCTTTGACGCCTCGGCATGTCAGTTCACATTAGTGACACGCCTTCTGCGCAGCGGACAGACCCCTGAGCGGCTTCTCTTATCGAGCTTCTCTCAGATCCATCTGCTGCGTCTCGATCACTTGTGCTCCGCCGCCAAGCATCACTCTTCGCCATTCGCAAGTAGCTTCTTTATCGTCGCAACAACTGTGCTGATGGTCGCAAATGGTTGCTAGTCATTCCCCGCCACCTTTGCTCGCGAGTCTGCGATGCTTTCACGCTGGCCCACAATACGGCCATGCGGGAGTGTTCAAGACCTACCATCGCCTACGCTTACGATACTATTGGAACGGCAAGTACAACTTTGTGCTCAGACACGTCACCTCATGCCTCGTCTGTCAACGTCGCAAGTCTCCTACTAATCTTCTGCTTATGTGTTGCAGCCGTTACCCTGCCATCATGTTCCTTTGAACACATCGGTATTGCTTTGTATGACCCGCTATCATACACAGCCGCTAGAAATCGTTGGTTGGGCTATCGTCGTGGTTGACCATCTGAGGAGATATGCAGACACCGCTGCTCTTCCATCTTCCACAACCTCGGACGCAGCCTTATTCATTTTGCAGCGATTGGTCTTACCCTACGGCGCATCTCCTGAACTACTCAGTGATAGATGCGTGTCTTTTTATCTGACGTCGTTAAACGTCTACTGAACACGTGCCACATACTTCATCGAACCTCTACCGCCTATCATTCACAGAGGGACTCACCGAACGCTTTCACCGTACCCTTGACGACATGCTCTCCAAGTACGTCTCCTTTGACCACGCTGATTGGGATCTCCTCCTTTCATATCTGACGTACGGATACAATACTGCTAGAACTAACTTTTTCTCTCCGTTTAATCTTTTTTACGACCGCCGCCCTGATGCTCCACTAGATACCATTCTTCTCTAACAAACAGACGAATATGAGCATACCGCTGCTTTTGAAGTTGCTTGACACTCAGAGGAGTGCCGCAAATTGCCCGGTCTCTCACAACTGAAACCTAGTCCTAAGAGAAATTCCGTCGCCACAACCATCAGACGATACCGCAATTTTCTTCTGGCAGTCTTGTGGGACTCTGTATTCTATGAGGTACTCCCAGACTCCCAAAAAACGTTCTTGTACTGTCGGCAGTGACATCGCTATCGGTGTGTGCTCTGGACTTACTCGTACGCGGAAACTTCTTGACGGGCTCCTAGATCACGTCCCAGTGCTTATGGTAAACTCTCATCCTACAGTATATATTGTTATTCAAGTTAGAGCTATTATTGTTGTTATGCCTGATACTCAAATCTTTTGTGGGGAGGTGGCTGCACTATTGCCCAGTATGGAGCCAAAATGACTGATCAAATGCGTTTTTTCCTGTGACGTTTTGTGGATAATGTTGTAATAATAAATGCAGTTGAAGACATACGTAATAATGGTAGGTGCTTGCGGAGAATAGCTCGGTGGAAAAACCTGTTAGGCTCAAGCGGATAATGTCTCTGCGCAGTGACAGGGAGCGAATACTGAATCCTGATTTCATTTGTGCTATTAATACCCCGCTGGGTTGGCGCAGTGGTTACGGCACTCGGCTACTGTTCCCAAAGACACGGGATCGAATCCCGGTCTCGGCGGCAGCTTTTTGATGGAGGCAAAAAGACGGCGCCCCTGTGCTGTGCGGTGTCAGTGCACGTTAAAACACCCCAGGGGGTCCAAATTACCGGAGTCTTCCACTATGGCGTTTCTCATAGCATGAGTTGCTTAGAGACGGTAAACCCCACAAACTTAATTAAACCAATTCTCCTGTTGTTTGACAAATCAAAATTGGCATCTCTCATAGCCTGAGCCGCTTTAGGATGTCAGACCATATACTACAAATCAACCAAATCCATTACTTATAGTTTATAAGTTTGCCTATTGCATTCAAGAATAATGTTTAGTTTATTGTTAGATCTTAAAAATAGTAAGTCAAATATTATATGTATTTACCACTGCTTCAATAATTCATTTTTGTACCCTACGGGCTTACGAGAACTATTATAGAGGTGAGGGGCTTCTGTACATCATTATATATATGAAATTCAAACAAGGTGACGAACATCATTGCATCGAAAAACAAATCGAGAAAATTGTGTTCGATTTGTACACAACAAAATATATTAAAAACTGATAAAGGTACAGTACACGGAACAAAAACAGCAGAGGAAAAAAAAAACAACGAAAGCAGTTTTATAATGTAAGTTTGTAAAAATTTGTTTAGTGCTTTGAGAAAGTGTTAGGTGTTGCTACTGAAGACGCGGAGAGGTGGTTCTATACTCGTTACAGGTCCTTGGCCGGAATGAGTACGAATAGGTGACTGTCGCTGCGAGAGGACATGACCATTGAAACAATGATCAGCACGTGGGGAGGTATCAGACGCTGCTGTAATGTACCGGGAGTTGAGTATCTGGTTATGGTAGTAGATTTTGAGAAAGTGGGAAAGCTGCGATAGTTGTTTGCGAAAAGACAGAAGGCGAATTTCAAGTGCCGCTTTCATATTAGTGAAGCTAGCAGTATGATTTTAATCGGTAATGAAAAAAATGGAAAGAACGATTTTGTACGCTTTTAATGATTTTAATTAAAATTGAATGTCCAGGATCCCATATCGAGCTTTAATATTCGAGGATGCGTCTGACATTAGTGACGTAGAGTTGTTTTTTAGAGGTGCTGGAGCTATATAAAATGCAGGTTTGAGATAGCCAATAATGCGGTTAGCTGTGGACGCAATGTATTCAATGTGTTGGTATCATGTCAGATTGTTAGAGGAATGTACGCCTAGATATTTGCGTGAATGAACCTAGTCATTTGAAGTATTATAAGCACGAACGTGGAGCAAGCTGACTGATTTCCACAGATCCTCATTAATTCGCATTTGCAGTTTTCAGTTCCATTAGCCAAAACACGCACCAGCCTGCAGTATTATTGGTGTTATTATATCGTTACTGCTTTCTATCTTGCGATATATGACACACACGTCAGTAAATACAGAAATGGAACTTGAAGTTTAGCTAGGAAGGTCATAGATGCCAACTAAGAAGGGTAACAGGGCCACACCGGACCCTTTAGGTACCACTAGAGTCACTGGTACTTCAAAAAAGTATGTCATTAGAAGTAAAATAATGTGTGCGATTAGAAAGAAACTCTGGAATCAAGTTGAAAACCAAATCATCAAGGTGTAGCTTGGGAGGTTTAATAGGAGTAGGTAGTGGTTAATTCTGTTAAATGCTTGAGCAAAATCAGGAATTATAAAGTAATTAAAGTAAAGCCAGTGCACAGAAATGCGTGAATATTATTACAGAATGCTAATAACTGCATTTGTCAAGAACAGTACTTTCTGATATTATTTGACTGGTATGAAAAAAAGCTTATTCCAAGAAGTTAGCGAGTCGTGAGAAAAGGACGCGTTCAAAGATTTTACTTGGAACTGATGTCAATGACATAGGTCTGTATTTGTACGGGTTATCTTTGTCGACGTACTTGTGAAGATGAATCACCTTCCCTTTTTCCACTCTTTCTGTAAAGAGCTCTTGCAGACATTTTGTGAATAGTTTTTTAAGATATTTGAAGTATATTATTAGCAACCTGCTTGAATTTGCACGTAATGCCATCGACGCCACACGAATATTTTGTTAGATTCTAAATAATCGAGTGGATATTAAATGAATCAAATAAGATCAGGTCTATCGAAAATAAATTAGCTGAATTGAAGGGGGGAAAGATGCTAGAGGATGCGGTGCAAAATGAATAGTTGAAAGCAAGATTAATTACAGAGGTACAGTTAGTGCCTGGTATTACATCACCTAATTTGTCAGTGCGAGTTATATATTGATTATCGTTACTGTTCTTGACATTCCAAAAGAGGTTAGGTTTTGTTTTAAGTAACATTAGAACAGTGGTGTTAAAGAAATTAAAGTATTGTTCCTTCAGAGTTCGGGTGTATTTTGCCGCGAAGGCGTAAACTGACCACACAAACTTGTGAAGTTTTGTGCATACATATAGTGAAGTTTGTTTCCAGTGGTGATTTTTTGCCCTTATGTAGTTGTATCATCTCATTTATAATATTCCATTATATCTTCGCATTTGTACGTACATATGTTTCGGAACTCTCCTGCTTTTTCTGTGCGCTCTCTGTTGCGACTATAATTTCACATAAATTACCCACAGTATACGACCGGTGACAGGTGTTCCTGTGCAATAAATGGAAAAAAGGATAGCGGCATTGGCCGTTAGACGTGTACAAAAATGCAAACAAGCGTCTTGTATGACAGATTCAATAAAGAATTTCCCGTCAAAGTGTTCATTTCTTGGCCTTTACGTTTTCATATCAGCGGTATGCACTGCTCTGCTGGTTTCGAACTGATATAGTTCTAGATTTCGTTTAATATTTTCTGTACTTATTCAACAGACAGAATCAGGGAAGCATTGATGTCAGTTATTTCTGCCACAATGTTTGTCACATACATATATGTTCTTTAATAATAAAGTTAATATTTTACCTTTGTCTTGGCAGTGCGTACTGCGTGGCATTCAAGAATTCGTTTGCAGCACCTAATACACAATGGCTATTGGCTATTGGCTGGAATTAATCATATTTGATCCATCGACCAATTCTATATGGAGGAGGACGCGCTGCAACGTGAGCCCCCCCCCTAACAAAATTTCCGGCTACGCCACTGCTCGCAACATGACATTTAAATATACGTACAAGTCTCCAATATATCTATGCAACTAAGCAAAGTCACTGCATATGATGAATCAAACAAGGCACATAAACATGTTCCGCAATCACAGATAGTAAAGTTTAAGCACAGAAAGACAGACGATCTAGGCAAGAACAAAGCTATGATCGCCACGCTTCGGTCGCGACAGCACTATATGGGTAGAATAATAGAGGAAGATTGGAAAAATCAATACAACAAATGTAGATTTTTAACTGCATGCACAGCGACAACAGTTATTCTGTACCCAAAATTAAAAAAGGGTATTGCTTTGGTTAAGAACTAAACATGCAGACAAAATTCAGCTACAAACGCCACGTTTTGAAAACGTGATAATCACCAGAAAACATCTTTAAACAATACTAAACACATTATGGTGAAGTATATAAGTTTTTGTAGAACAAACGTATTAGTGGCGCTAAGCACAATTTTTACAAAATATTTATGCACTCTATCACAACGTTGGCAGCCCTAGTTGTTTTTAGAACACCGGTTATTCGAACGCAAAGACAGCAAATGATCAGTCAGTCATGAGCAACATTTCGAATTGTGAAGCTGTCAGTCTTTTTTATGATAAACAAAACAAGTACTTATCGAAATTATTTGCCTTTCTTATATATAAATGAATTAATGGACAAATGGTGTGGTTTTAAAAGATCTGGGGCATGTTTAGAAAAACTCATAATTTCACAGGAAATGCGAAGCAATGAACGCGATAGCAACACATTGGAGAGCTAACTCGAAGAAGCATGGCTGAATGCGCGCACGAACATAAACATATCTCATCCCATGACAACGGAAACTCGCTGTGAAAATGCAGCAGTGCCTTGACATGGACGCTTTGGCGCAGGTGAAAAAAACGTTGAAATTCTTTTCTGTGACATGACGACAGTGACCACGGTGCTTCACCTCATTAGAGCTCGCTGCGTGCTGGGGGCGCCCTTGGTTCGCCTGAGATGTCTCTCGCCGGGCCGATGTTCCCTGGTCCTGGCTCGGAAGCCAAGAAGGAGAAGGAGCAGTAGCAGCCAGGGAGTAGACTAAAAGGAGAAACGTTTTATACAAGCTTTTAAATGATCTGACGAAAAAGGAGTTTTGGTGGAGACAATCTGCCGTTTAATTATGGTAGGTTATTTCCAATTCCCTAGCTGTGGAAACAAAGTTTAATCTGTACAGTCCAATCAGCGGGGCACAAGCATGGACTTGAGATGCCGCCCACTGCCGAGGGTGGTGCTTGAGCCTCCTCTCACATCTTTCAGTGGCGAGGGCTAGCTTCTCCGATGTTGATGACAATTTTGTGCATGCTGGCGGTGGAAATCCTTCACTAAGGTAAAGTAGCCGGAGAAGTCGTCCGTTGGCTCAGGTCATTTCCCTGGCGTTACTTCTCAGAAGTTCACCCGCCTGCTTCGAGAAGTCGGCGAGCAGGGTCAATGCTGATCGGTGACGCGCCTCCGAACCTTTAAACAAAAGATCAGGTTCCCGTGGTCGTCGCCGCGGGCGCCAATAAGATTAAGGTCTGAAAGAGCAGCTCCTCTCCGTCTCCATCGCTAAAGGAGAGGGGGGGGGGGGGGGGCTTGGGCGCAGCAGTAGGAAACAAAGGATCACTCCGCCATCCTCGGCGCCGCTTCGGTGTCTTTGGTCACGGTCGCTCACCGGCGCCCGCAAGGTCAGTTTCTGTTTTAAGGGGGATTAAGGTCTGAAAGGGCAGCTCGCCTCCGTCTCCATCTCGAAAACGGGGGTGGCGGAGAGGGGGCTTGGGCGCCTCATCAGGAAACAAACGGTCATTCCGCCGCCATCGGCGCCGCTTCGATGCCTTTTGGTCGCGGGCGCTCACCGGCGTCCGCAAGATGTGTAGGGCTGCGTAGAGCGGTGTATGAAATAAAAACGAGATGCAATAAAAGAACCAAAACGTTCCTGGGCCAATGTTCAGCTCCTCTTCGGCGCGTAGGAAGAAGCGTGAAAACGAAGAAAAAACAACCACAAACACAAAGCGCAACCGCGGAGAGAGCATAGTGTACGGGGAGAAGGGCGAGGGAGTACCAATAAGGGCTGCTACAGCACGGTGAGGATTCGCAGAAGGCACGAGAAAAAAGAAAGCCCCAAAAGAGAGACACATGGATTTTGAGAAAGCAGTTTGTCGAAGGCGAGGGAAATACCGACTTTGAAACACTGAGCGGGAATGGAAACCTGTCTTGTTTCGTCGTCCACCCCCACCTCCGCGGCCGGCGCGAGTTGACGCGACGAGCCCGCTCGCTATCTAAACGCCTTTGAAACTTAGTGCTCGGAAATGGTTCCTGGCTTTACGTGACTCCGTCTGCATGGGCGTTGCTACGAAATGTAGCCCCCAAGTTCGTAATGTTCGTGCCGAAATGTATTTTCGAACGAACCGGAAAAAGATTTGTAGACAAAACCCAGAACGCTTTCGAGCGCCGGTGGTTGTTTTGTTTGGCGGTTCATGACAGCACGAAAACATTTCGGGGGGAGGGGGGCTGAAGCCCCATAAGCCCCCCCCCCCCCCCTGACTACGCACCTGATTGTGACCAATCATCATCAGGAAAAAAGGGATTCTATGTTCGCAGATTATTTGCCGTATATGAAAAAGGGAATCAGGCACCGGTGATAAGCATACAATATTACACATGGAAACATAAAATGTCCCAATGAATACAGCGGTGATGAGAAAAATTGGGGTGTAATTGTAATAACAAAATTATGCTACTAAAAGACTAACTTTGTGACGAATAAGGGAGGGGGCAGTAGCAGACAGCGAGAATAAAGAGTTGAGAGTAGTTTTTTGGCGCTGCACGCAATGTATAAGTCGATATTTAGATGAATTTATGAAGATTGAAGCAGTTTTATATAGAAATACGAACATCACCCACTGGGCGCCAAGGATGGTTTTAGTGGCAAACAAAAAATCAAGTGTTGAAATAAGTGCCGTGCCTAGGATTGGTACAGAAATCCATGTTTCCGTTAAACTGTGATTTTGCGGAACTGTTTGATTTTATTTAAAGGACCACTGTCCAGGGAAAGACCTTTTAAGCGAAGGAGCCCAGTTTTTCGATCAAGTACCGGAGATAGTCTGTGCAAAATGCTACAGTGACACGCGTGCCACAAAGCAACGAAAATACAAATCAAAGCTCTCTCATGCTCTGCTTCAGGAACCAAGCTTTCCCGTTCCCTGCGCTGGCCCGTCGAGCCGCAGCTACGACGTATTTGTCGAAAACGACGTCCATTAATCCGTCTCGCTGAGGGTGAAGGACGGGTGTCTACCGCTCGCTGCGCGCTTTTCCCTCGCCACGGCGAGACTAAATCCAGCGGCGCGCGCTCCCTCGCCCGTATATATATTTTTTTCGCGCACACGGAGTTCCACGCCCCATCTCCCGCCAAAAGCGGAGGAGGAAGGGGAATTTATATTGCGGAGGCTAGACGACCGGGCAGGAGATTGAAAAACTTTTGCGAGGGAATGGAATTAGAGAAACACTACATAATCGGGTGATTGCGGTCGCTGTAAATGCGTTATTACTTACTCTCTTCAAAAACATTTTGCGGCCTTGCGGTCTGGGGGCGACGTCTCACAGTCACCGGGAATAAAATATTTTCGACAGAAGGGTGGACAGTGGGCGTGTTGAGGCGCTCGGCAATCTTAGCGAGTGATGCGATTGAGGCTATTTCAGACGCTCGGCAGAATTTGCGCCGATCTTAGGTGGCATGTATTTGTTCAAATGCTAGTGCTGTTAATAATTCTTCCAGTAATAAAGATCATGGAAAAAAATTTGAAGCAGACGACGGCTAGCACTGAAAAAAATGGAAAAAGTGTTGCTGCTGCTGCTCTTGCGACACTGTGCGCGCCATCAATTGTATTTTTTGTTTTCTCGTGCTATTTCTGTTATTTTATTTTCTTTTTATTTTCAAATTTCGGTTCAGTTATTCTTGTGACTTTTCTTTTCAAAAGGTTTTGCTTGGTTCATAAATTTCCAAGTCCTCCAGCCTCCTTATGAATACGCGACAAATTATCGTGTACATCTGGAGAAAGTCAGGAGGATGATTCAATTCCTGAAGTGGCGTGTTAGTTCATTAGGACACTGCTGATCGGAAGATTCGTTGACAAATACACTGCTTAGAATCATTTTGACGCTGTTAATTAGACGCCAAACGCCTTCTGTGTAAAATTCGACCTCTACCCCTCTGGCGCCACTAGACTGCATGAGCGGTGCAGCGCCGCACATTGAATTGATGTCAAGTGCACTCTCCGGCATGATACACCCTGTACAGCTCTGTTACACATGAAGTGTGTGTTTTATACGAGTTGTTGCAGCGGAGCTGATATTTGGTTTTATATTCTTGAACGAATTAGAGTTTTATATTTTCGCCTATACAGTCACTGCAGCTCTTGAATTTTCTCAACGTGTCTACTAACATTCGAGAGAGAAGGCCAAACTGCTTAGAATGGCCATATAAGTGACACATATTCCAAACGTTCATTCCAGATGAAGCTGTCCAAGAAAAGCTGAATAAATGGTGTTCCAAAACCTGCGATATAGGTAATATATTATTCAAAGATTGTACTGAGCAAATAAAAGAAGCGATTTTCACTGCATTTTATGACTAAGGTACCCCATAGGAAGAAACGAAAGTTTTTGTAATGTAGCTAAAATTTATTCGAGATTGTGCTCTATAAGCAACTGAAACCCCCAATTTCAAAATAATATCAAGTTGAAATGGATCCTAACATAATGACGAATGTACCACAGGTTACAGGAGCTTATCTATCGCTATTTTTCGGTAAATAGTTTTCTTAGAATGTACCCTGTTACTTTTACATTATATTTTTGCCATCGAAAACCATTTTGGCACAAAACGTAACATGACACATCATAGCAACGTGAACACACATATATAGGCAGGAGTGTTACTTTCTTTTGTCTCGTTATCCTTGCGCAAGTATTTTTGAATATATGGCGTCACCAGACGTAACAATCTGCACTACCGTTTGCGTGACTTAAAAGGCAAAGATGATTAAAAAATTTTAGCGGCAGAAAACGCAAGGGGCTTACGTCTAATAAGCTGCCTCGTGACGATTCCTGGCCTGTGTCATTTAAAAAATAAGCCTGTAAATTATGTATAATAAACAGATTACTAGAGAAGGCATTTTTACTAGTTCAACCTACTGTTTAGATTTAAAATGTACATCAAAGAAAAAATGCAGCAGTATTGGTCGCCTGTTTAAAGATTGCAAAGCATCAATATTCTATGTTTTTTCCATATAGACTTCTTCACATATTAAAAATGTCCCCGATTGTTTATTTATTACTCTTTTGTGAAAACCATGCTACCGTTTGCTCTCAGCCCAAAACAAGCATCACGTCCGCGCATTACCTTGTTCCAATATACTGTACCGTTGTGAAGGATGTTCTACACGTCTACAATATATTATTTGCTATATATATTTGTTGCTCATGAGTTCACAGTTTTATAAGCACAGTCAGATTGTAATACAGATCTAAACTCATTTACATGCAAAGGTTCCTAAATTTCTTAAACATTTGCTTCCTTACTTACGCAAATTATCCCGATGCCACATGTTGGTGTTGATCTGTGCTTTCACAGCAAGCCGCAAACCCTATGGATAAGAAAGAGGCTTAAGACAGGTGCTGGAGATTCGATTAGTTGCCGTTTGCGTGTCTCCAAGTCAAACAGACAATACAACCCTTGTGCGGCAATATATTCATAGTTGTTAATTGACGTCCATTTAGCAAAGGACCATCCTACCAGGTTGATGCTGAGAGACCACCTTCCTGTGAAGCCAACATGATGTGTGCTGAAGAAATTCAAACCCAGATGGATAGAGGAGTTTATTCCTTGAATAGGTAGCAGTTTTGCAGTGAAGTTTATTACCTGGCCAGCTTCTCTGCACTGGGGACAAAAATATAGAGGCCGTCGATGAGAAGATGTGCGAAATGGAGAAAAACGGTGTTGGTTGGTTTCTGGCATGTTCTGAGCCTGAGAATGATCACAGCTGACATGGTGCCTCTGACTCCAACACTCGGTACCATTTTGGCGGAAAAGTCGAAAATAACCGATGCCGAGAGATATCATATATGCAAGCTCTATAATTGAACGCAGGGTTTCAAGACGTAGGTGCGATCTCCTTTGTGCATTAGGTATCCTGCTTCCTTGCGTGTCCATGTAAAGCGTAATGCGTACTTTTCTCGAAAGGTAGGATGAAGGCAGCCCAGTTGGTTGGGCGAAGACAAAAGCAGAAGAATAATGGCGGAGGAGTTATAGCATAGAATGGAGTTGCGCTGTATTGAGGGTGACGTATAATTTTACCAGCAAGTGTAGATTCAACTGTCGAAAGCAGAAAAGGGGTGGCTAACACGACTCCGACCAGTACCACAGTAGAGACCGTGTCGTGTCATTCAGGGGTAAGTTTCAAGCCACTTAGCAGAATATTGGTTGGGCAACAGAACATTCCTTTTATTATACGCTGAAAAAGTTGGCCTCACCTAGCCACAACCGCCTCACTGTTGCAAGGAGATGAGGAAATCAAGATGAAGACTGCAGTCGAGAGGTATCACGAATGCGTCTAGAGGCCTGAATATTACGTTCCAAGTCTCGCAAACTTTCAAATAGAAGAAAAACAAAGGTCTACTTGAAATAGACACGTTTGTCAGCGACCGAAGGTGTTCAAGGGAATACCGAATATATATATTGTTTGATATTTTAGTCATGCTCTAGCCATTCAAGTATGTCCTCACCGGCGGTGCAGGCGAAGTAGCAGTACTTGTGATAAGCAGGGAAGAAGGTGCTAATGCTGACCTGCGAGAGGCAGTACTGTCCTGTCACAAATAGGAATGGAATGTTCTAAACCGATATGGCTTCGAGTGCCACAAGATCCGAGGGGTAAATATCGGTGTAGCCCGTTCAAAGAGGAAGCCAGGAGTGCAAAGACAATGTGGCAAAATCCCATGAGAAAACACACGCAATATAAATCACAAAAGTGACACAACAAGCACTCCACAGAGGAAACAGTTCAAACGATTTTGTAATCATGTTAACTGATAGCAAAACATCTTTTCCTTTTTGGAATGTCAGCATTCATTTCTTTTCAGCGCTTGAGCCAGCCTAGATTAGTTAGGGCACATACTTTCTTGGGAATGCCATCGTTATGCTATGAAAAGCTCACAGACCTGCTTTCTTTAGCGAACCGAGTGGCCATGTTGCTTGGATGCTTCAAGCTAAGTAAGAGAATTCCTTGTCGCCCTAAAACGCATATAGTGTTTAAAACACACAATTCAGCTGAAATATAGAGTTAGAGCAAAACTCTACGCACTAATGTTAGCTTGAACGTAGGCTGCAGCAGGCCACAAAACAACCATATGCAATCAATATCTCTTTCGAATTATCGCACGTAAAGATATTTAGGTCTCCTTCTCAAAAGTTGTATATTCTGGCTGTTGTTAACTTCCAACAGGGACCTTATGCATAAACGGCGATCTTAACTGTAGAAGCGAGAATATTCACGAGGTTGCGCCATGTGAAAGAACCTATTGAATATTCCTGCGAGGCACGTCCTGTGAACAAGGGCTACTCATCAGCAATATAGGGCTCTGCTCATCAGTGATCATCTTCACAGGCATTTCAAACGCTTTCAAAATATTTTCCTGATATTGCGTTGTACTTTCGTTTTTGTTTATTTGATTTTGGTATGTTTGCGAACCGCACTGCTGAAGAGAACATATGTCAAATGTAAGAGGTTTTATAACGAAGGAGAGAGCGTAATGTTCGTGCATCAAAAAATTCACGCTGAAGCATGAAGCAACAATTTACTTTGTACAATTCTTAGATAAGCGCACAAGCACTGTCGCTTGCTGGTGCGAGTCTGAAATCTCTTGCGAAGTGTATATGCGCTCAGAACATTCACGATAACATGTAGAAAATGAATGTCTTCATCAGCATTCCGACATTGGCAACAGTTACAGAGAGATCATTGTTTTCGCCCCTTAGCCGCAGAGTAAACGAAGAACGTACGAAGGTGTGAGAGAGCTGGCGGACCTTCCACTGGTGAAAATTAGTGTTCTGGCCTTCGTGAAGAAAGTTAAGCACTTCAGCCTCTCTCTATACATTGCCTTGATAAAACGACTAGGAATGAGAACAGCCCCTGAAACCGGTAGACTAAAATTACCCTTTCAACCCCTTAGAGAACATAAAGGTGCAAAGGTAAAGGTCGTCTATTTCCCGACGTATCTGTCTCTGCCGCTAATAAAAATATTCGATACGTGAGATAAAGTTAAACCCTGCATGCAGTACATTTTGCAAGGGTTTTCGTTTAGCGCCCATATGATTCTCGTTTTTAAGGCTGTCTAGATGCATCGAGGAATTGCTGGCCGTCTCAATAAACTTACACCGATCCACGCAAATTTTTTTAGCAGGCAAATATAACGTAGAATTAGTAAACAAGAACAGCATAATTGTTTATTTAAAATCACGCCTTTCATCACACTCAAAGTTCAACTAGCAACGACCAAGACAAAAAATTTATTATTGCACAGTAATGACTTTTGTTTGTGGCGCTGGAAGGACGTCCCTATTACGGGACATCATTTGCCTCGCCGCTGCCGGAGCTCAGTAGACCAAGGCCCACTGGGCCTTCAGGTCTCAGGTGTGCTGGGCCGCGTCATAGCCCTCTCCAGAAGGCTGATTTAAAATTTATGTTTTTTATAAATTGTAATTTATGCTTCTTTTCTTCAAAGGTCATGTGGTATAGATTAGCCTGTTGCACGTAAAATTTATACTTATCGGTGAATGTCAGGTACATGAGTTTTATTATGAAGGGATTAAAAAAAGGCTGTTTTCTGACGTATAATGCGGCAGTCCTCGGATTTGACTTGTTATCAGAACACTTGAATAAACTGTACGCATGACAAGCAACCATTGATACAAGACTTATAAACATCTCCTCTAGGCAAAGACTCTAGTCTGCGGGGATCGCGATCTCATTCATGCATCTGAAATCTCAATATGTCGCATAATTGGCACGCTTAAAGAGATGCGCTAAACAATTTCTCTAAAGAAATAGTAAATTGTTCTTATAGTACTGTTGTGGAAAATGCTAGCATTCTCAATCAAGTTTGCCATTCTCCAAATTGAATATCGGGCTTGCTGACAGCATTATAATAACGTCTGCTAATGGCTCAATGTGTAAGGCAGACAGGAAAGGAAAAAAAAGCGGGGTTGTTGCATAAATGAGAACAGATTATTATGTCGAAGCACGTTAAGCAGGAAACGGCGATGAAGCCTGTGAGTCGAGGCTTCATAAGGCTTTAATAAGGCTTCATAAGGTGAGTCGAGGCTTCGTATATAAGGGTGGGCTTTTCGGCAGTAGACGCTCTGCAGCCTGCTGCCGAATTCTTGTTGGATTCAGCGCCCGGGACGCCCACCACAAGTGGTACATATCGGCCTCTGTGCTTTCAGAATGGCAGACAGGACACTTAGTGTGGTGCAATAAGTGCTGAAGCTGAGGCCATGTCCTAGTGATAGCAAAAGTAAAGGCAACCTCGTCCGGGATCCTACGCAGTGCGAACTCTTCTGCATTTATAAGACCACGGGAAGCATTGACGCAGAAGGAAAGAAAATAGCACGTGTGCGGGCATCGAAGATGTTCTTTCCTTGCTAGAATGATGTAGCATTATCCATGATGAGGAACTCTGTCATTAATGAGGATGGGCTCCAAGGCGACTTGCTGAATCTGCAGTTGTGTGAGAAATTAGTACGCCGCACGGGACTCACTCCACTTGAATAGTTTGCGACATGACAGTACCCAGACGAGGTATTCTGTGGCATATGTCTGGGCTGCGACTGACTGGCTGGAATGGGCATGCTACCTAAAGCGCGTCAGTGCTGTTGGCATTGTGGGCCATAGGAATCAATGTAATAGCGCGTACAAAACTAAGCATTTTTTTTTTCGACAGCGACCAGTGCACAGAATGAAAATGTTCCTCGAATTGAACCCTGGGTTTTCAGGGACAGTCGACGGCATTTGCCGCTTCGCTGCCTTACATGTCGGCATCAACACATGTAACGTAATGTAACGTAGGAGAGGTTGCTTTCTCGTTCCAGGATTCTCTTGTTTATGGACGACGCTTCATTAGACGAGGTTGGTCGGTGAAGATTATTCGGTGTTTTGTACCTCAGTTTTACAAAGCTCCACGGCGGCACAACTGGTGATGGCAGCGACTGTATGGCGTCCGATGAAGCCTAAGCACGTGATCGGGGTGAGTGCAACGGGCTGGATGTAAAGCTAAGACCTTCACGTGGCTGCTGCTGTAGCCAATTTAGTGTCTTGAGCTGGGCATTCTCTTAAAGAACGGTAAATAGGGTGATGCGATGAAGGCAAGTGATACTCATATTAACCTGTTGAATGACACCTTCCAAGTGATCCCATTGAGCCCTAACTAAGTTCTTGAACTGTGGTTGAGAAATGCTGAGCGGGTGTAGAATTGCTCAAACCAAATGTGCTACATAGGAGCTAGCGCTGCCAGTTTTGGGAGCTAGGCGGCTTATTAGGTTCAATGTCTGCGTCGCTTGTTTTTACTCTCAGAAAGCCAGTGGATGAAAACTTAATTTTTATTGTTAACCTACCGTTTTTCTTCCGGGATGCTGTATGCCAGCAGTTGCATCGTAATCGACTGTAAGATATGAAGCTGACTTTAACGCTGCCACTTGGGCCAACAAGTCATGTCCACTTGGGCCAACATTCACACCATAATATTGTTACGGACGACAAGGAAGAAGAAGCGGGCAGTGCCGCAAGCAGGAGCGCTCGATCTAGGCCCGCGAACAGTCATTAAGCGTCATCTACCATCGTCATCGGTCATGTTCTGCCTCCTGTCTTCATCGGCTTGCCGCTTGGTAACAATATTATCAGCATACAGTAAGAAGGTAACTAGATGTACATTTGTAAATATCATTCAAATTGAGGGACGGCCATAATAAACAAATTTGAGGACAGACCAGAACCCTGGGGTGCACTTTGAACAGGGACAAAGAAATCGGTGTATCCCTCACCTAGGCGTATTGTAAATCTACCTTCAAGAAAGGATTGCATGAAATTTCGTACTCTAGAAGATAATGGGGCACATCTGTGGAGGCCAGAATGGGAGAATAACTTATGCTATCGTGCGCCTATTAGACATACATTCAAGAAACGTACGTACGTTGTGGTTGCGCACCGAGGACATAACTTCTGACAAGAGGGTAGCCGACCCATGTTTAGTACATACTGACTGAAGGAAGTTCATTTCTGTGGGGTGGGAGAAACTTTGGCCCCACAACCACAACGACATTCGCGTGGCTAACATTTTCTCTGCCAGAATACACACTTCTAATATTCATGAAATATACTGCGAGTTGAAAAGTTCCGTCGGTATCGTCGTTACTTTTGTAATGGGGATCACATGAACAATATGAATATCTGAGTTCACTGCAGTCTGGCCATACTTTTCTAACTTTGTTGGAGGGACTAGGAAAATTTTAAGGTAAATGAGCACCTCGAATGTAATGGCACCAAGACTAGGTGATGTTTTTCGTTTAGCCTCATCTATTGCGGTAAGCAACTCAGGTATAGAGAAAATACTCTGAGTGCCTTCGGTGGGAACTACTGATGATGGTTAATCTGCTATGCTAGAACCAGCACTAAGTTTAAAGTGACTGCGGAAGGAACACATCATAGTTGAAAACACTTCCATGCCGCTTCTCTGCCGAGATCATTCCTATACTAGAGCCTTTTTCTGTTTCATGGATGGCAAAACCGCACACTCACAAACGGCGTTGAACCATAGCCGCCATTCTAACACAATTACACTCCTTCAGCATAATAGCGTTCGCAAGTAATAGCGACTTAAATAAATAAGTTACAATTGGTTCACAGGAAGGGAAAGGCGCAGTAACTGTCACACTTGCTCTGTGGACACCCGAACCGCGCCGTAAGGGAAGGGAGGAAGGTGGGAATGAAAGTGGAAAGAGAGAAAGAGGAGCCGTAGTGGAGGGCTACGGAGTAATTTCGACCACCTGGGGATCTTTAACGTGCGCTGCCATCGCACAGCACACGGACGCCACTTCGTTTCGCCTCCATCGAAGCGCAGCCGCCGCGGTCGGGTTCGAACCCGGGAGATCCGGCACAGTAGTCGGGCGTCTTACCACTGCACCACCCCGGCGGGGCAGTAATAGCGACTTTTGACAAGCTATTTGATTTACTTAACGCATACTATCCAGTGATACAACGTCGTACTAATTTTGTATTTCAATTTGTATTTCATGCTACCATCATGCATTACTTTTGAAATACACGTCATCCAGTTTGTTGGATTGCGCTCATAATAGTTTCGTTTTATATCGTTATGAGCCGATGTACCAGATCAAGCATATATAGCCCCCTTTCCATTTCTCTCTAATTCATTTCACCATTTTAGCCGCTCTCCTTCCGTCTTTCTCTCACTAATTCTCTTTCCCACGCTGAAAATGATTCCACCAATTTATAATCATCATCATCGGCCTGACTACAACCACTGCAGCGCGAAGGCCTCTCTCATATTTCTCCAAATAACCCGGTTCTCTGGTAGCTGCATCCACTTGACACCTGCGAACTTCTTAACCTTAATCAATTTATAAAGGCCCGAGTAAATTGTCAGCATTTTAGTAAACAATTTTCTTTCTTTCTCTCTCTTTACAGCGTTTTGTAGTCTTTCCAGTTAAAGTTTTTTTTTGCGATTCTTTATTGGGCTGCTCAGTACCTAAACGCACAATCCCTTGCGTATAATTTTTAAAAATGCAATGGCGTTCCACTGCCTTCAGATCTAGGAGAGTAGAGAAACAATAACATTATTGAGGACTGATGAAATATACATATATTGGAATTTGAATTAGGTTTGCAGTAGAAGGCAGTACTGCTGAGAAATCCACGCTGAGCAACCTAACGTCATCTGTTTAATTTTCAATGCATAGTTTCGACAAACACGAGTCTGGAAAATGTCAAGCACGTTTCTTCTTCACCGGGTACATATATGAGTTATATAAGCTCTGAACAACTGTAAAAGCACGTTTGCTGCTGAAGGTTACATAACACTCGTTATCAGATTACAGATAGAAATACAACCTCCGAATGATGAGTGTTAGTAAATGGAAATAACTAAGTTGTAGAACATTTAATATAGCTCAGTTGGAGCCTCACGTTATTTTATTCACCTTTACGTGTATACTTTTTTATTACGTGTATTGGTTACAAAGTAACTTCGCATTCTGGTATTACTAGCATAGAGGAAGAATTAAGATTTATCTATGAATATTATAACTGAGAGATCTCTTGGTTTTTTTTAGATTAAGGCACTGTGACACACCTTGGAAAACGTAATGATAACAAGAAAGGATTATGAATACTTGCTGCATTGCCTGCGCCGAGCGCAGCAAACAACAGATGGAAACGGGCAAAAGGCAATTCACCTTCGATATTTCTAATTTCGCCTCCTTTTTCACGCGCTGCTCCTTGCTGCATTCCTATGGCAAATTATTTATTTGTATTTGACGACAAGCTGCTATTTTTGATTCCAAAACGGGCTGCTGATAGCAACAGATGAAAAATACTTATGCTTATCTCATACGCATGTCAAAACTATCTTAACAAATAATGGTGATTCTCCCGCCACGAAGTTCCAGCATATATCAGCACACGAATAACTAGAAATTACAAACTATAAAAATGCTACACACAATAGCTCTAATACGTCGAAGACCGTTATGTTTATGAAGAAATCTGTTCTTTTGTTGTTGGTTGACAGGCTGTTCAGCAAACGTAGATATTATTCACTGGGTGCTGGAAGTATAAAAGAGGATCGATGTGGCTGGCCAAACATGCGCCAAGGGTTTCTCTGAAGGGCTTATCATGGCACTGAGCACATTTTTAGTTGCAGCCTTTCTTGTCGTCGCATTTCCGTTCACCAGCACTGCACATGTTAAATCTCCTAAGCTTGATATTTTCAAGGTAAGATGCATGTTTTCTCTAATATCCCTTTATTTATGCGCACAACGATTACTGTAATTAGTGAAAACCTTTCAAAGCAATTTCACCAAGAGTGTTTCCCATAATTTCTTAGAATTATGCGCAAAGAAGAAATATTAGGACAAATGCGAAAATAGCTGAACATTTAACTCACTTAATGTATGTGTAGTCGCCATCGGAACTTTATTGATATAATTAGGAGAAAGTGTTAATGCTACATATTTGCGGCAAACTCAGAATTTCGTCTGCCTGGCGGCGCATGCAGTGGGGGCAGCCAGTTGCTATAGAGGTTGAAAAATCGGCGCTTCCAGTAATTTCCGACGCCTGTTAGTTCACTACCACGAGTTCTGCGTTCTACAAAGCTTTAACAAGGCCGCCTCGAACACGGCAAAACATATTCAAACCAAGAAATGAAAACGAAGCTTTCTTATTTCTTCCTACATCAATGCGAAAGAAAAATGCTCTCGTTGCTGCAGTTTATTGAAATCAGGGTGTCGAATCGGAATTTTTTGGGGTTCGGTTCGGGTTCAGGTTCAGTTACGGCTCCGGAGAAACATTCTGTTCCGGTTCGAACCGGTTCGACAATGCCAGAATCGACCCTGCCCGAACCGCTTCAAACGGGTAAAAAAAAAACAAAAAAAAACAAAAAGGTGTAATTTTTTACTCCACATTTTTATTACTAAATTATCTTTCTTGTTCAAATATATAAGAATGAAAAAATTCATATAGCAACCCGTCTGTTGTGTTTGCCGTTAGATGTGATGGGCTGCAATTGCTTGTGCAGACCCCAGCAAAATGCATATAATGAGTGACCAACAATCAGAGCTTGATGGTGGAAAATAATCATTTTCCTTCGCACATAACCAACTAATCCTGTCACTCTCCGAAACTCAAATGAAAAAAAAGTTTCCAGCGGTGCTTTTCAGGTAATAAAATTTCAGATGAATTTTAGTTTAGAGCGAACCCTCTACTACTACATGTACAACAATGTTTCATTTCGCTCCCATTAAATGACTTTGAAATCAGGTCAAGGTCGAGCCAAGCACACAACAAGGCTAACGATGTATATACCATGTGCAACGTTATATACACCGCAGAGAACGCGGACGCCTTTGCATTTGGTATTTCTATGAAGGTGAAACGCTAATGCACCCATGTGTTCTGTTCTGAAAGCCGCTGAAAAAAGTCCCCTCCGCCACGTATTGCAGTTGGAGTCAATATCATATGTGCCAAAGAACCATATTAAAATTACGTGTCTCACTCTGGTGGCTTCGACGCGATCCAACCACTGTGTTGTTGTGCGCATTGGTTGCCTGTATAGAGTGCTATATACCTTCTTCTAGAACTATTTTCTGGCCATACTGGTATGTTAAGTCACACAATTTAAACAGTATGAAAAAGAACTCAACAAGGGTAAATGGGGTACACCTCAGTTCGCAGATGAGCCAACCTTTCGACAAATGGACTCAGGTAGAACAAAAAGGAAGAAGATGGTTTGCATGGCATGAAAAAGAACTGAACAAGGGTAAATGGGGTACGCCTCAGTTCGCAGATAAGCCAACCTTTCGAAAAGTTGACTTGTATGCCCAGACGAAGACAACTCCACTTGTCGAAAGGTTGGCTCATCTGCGAACTGAGGCGTACCTCATTTATCCTTGTTCAGTTGTTTTAAACAAGGATGACATGACATCATGGCTGATCGCAAATATTTTATTATTTGCCAGCCTAGAAATATCGAGGGAAGAGGACAGTGTCGAAGATTTTTTAGTCACCCGAGTTCGATGAAATGACAGTATATATATATAGGGTGTGTCAGGAAAGTAATGCAAATATTTTTTTCAGGCACTGTAGTCGACCCCACCGCGCTTGGATTGGTTGGTGTAGGCGAGAGGGATGGTCAAAGTTTCATCACTGCCTAGCGCAGACTGCTCTGAGCTATAGGAGCATCATAATCCCTGTTTCCGGTACCTACTGATAGTGCTCTTGTCACGACGTGTGAAGACATCCGCTCGTAGAAAACGGTACGCAATCAAGTTCTGTGATAGACTGAATGAGAGCCTTGCCGAGACCTATCAAATGATTCAGCAAGTCTATGGGAAATCTGCTTTGTCCTATTCTCATAGCGCCCAATTCCAATTCGCATAGCACCGCGAACCGCCAAAGTTCCGGATTGCAAATCTCAGAACCCCAAGACGGCAACGATGAGCCAGTCGAAATGAAAACAATGCAAATGTTTTTTTTTTTTTACTTCAAGGTTATAGTTGACAACTTATTAGCATCCCAAGGACAGGCAATCAACGCGGTCTGCCAGGTGGATGTGCTCGAGGGATTGAGAAAAAGGGTCCTTCGAGCGGAAAAGGATATCGCCGATACCTAGGAGTTGCACCACGATAACGTTTCCAGCCACATTCTCTGAGAGTAAGGGAGTTTCTGGCGACAATGCCAAGCCCTTCTATAGTCCTGACCTGACTCTGCCAGACTTCTTCCTATTCCCAAGGATCAAGAGTACCCTGAAAAGAGTCCATTTTCGCACACCCAAGGGATCTAAACCGCAGTGGCAAAGGCTCTAAACAACGCTCTTGTCGACGCCTTCCACGATGCGTACAGTCTATGGCAGAGTGTCTGGTAAAAATGTGCAGATGCCAAAGAACACTACGCACAACAATTTTAAACGTTTGTAACAATATCTTGGATGATGCATGTTCTACCGATAAAATTGCATTACTTTCCGGACACACCCTGTAATTTAGTCTAGAAAATGCTCTCTCAACGCTGACTTATGTAGACGGCACAGCACAGAACAACTACTGTAGCAGGTATTGATTCCAGTTCTGGGCCCCGCAACTTCTCTTCCTCCCTAAATTGCAAAACAGTTGAGTCTTTGCTCATTCTGGAAAACGTTTCAAATGCGTAGAGCAGCCTCAGCACTTCATCAATTTTGAGATAACTGCAGCTGTCTCAAAATCTCTGCAGGCAGTCATCTCTTTCCATAAGAAACTCTTGAAGCTCATTCTTTGCGTGTAAGCACTTAGGGTGACATTATGCTGCCGACTGTAGCGGTATTCCAGCGCCGCCGGCGATCCTACAATGCCGCTTCCATGTGGCAGCAATCAAATTCTGTTTTTCTCGACACCTTTCCTCGCTGGTCCACGTGAAGTCGTATCGAGGGTCTCCGACAATAGTTCACTGGTTGCACTATTGCTTTTATTTTCTGTGTTTTTAAGGGCCTAGTCACAGGCCTGGTCAATCCACTTGACCTTGTTCCTTTCCCAGCTTTCCATGGTTTTTGTCCAGACCTCCCTCGTCACTGCGCAACAACTTTCCCAGGTTACTAATTAATTACGTTTTCTCTCAATAATGCACTTCTAGCTTTAAATACCACTTTCTAAACTCTCTTAGGTATTCGCCTCAGTTATGGCGGATAGAGCGATGAAACGCATTCTTTTTTTCGACACCGTGATTGTATGGGCCGAAACGATAGCGCACCAAATATAGCTTGTTAATTATTACCCCTACCACTAATTCCGCTGACTTCCTTGCTCCACCCACACTGCACATTTCAACATGGGAGCCTCAATCCTGGCATAGTTTAGATGCTAATGTGAATTAAAGAAGCGGTCATCGCTAGGGACAAAAGGAAAATAAAACAAAAGGGAAATCGACTTATAGATTGATATTTGTGCTAAGGTACTTCAGATACAACTCAAGGACTAACAGGTAATTGCTACACAGGGCGGCATTCTCTCATCAGAGTCCGCTTATAATTCTGATATCTCGGTCAAGCAAATTGCATCTGCTGGCGTCGCATAACATGGGGCTACTGTTCACGCCATATGTGACTTATTTCAACGTCATCGAACGACAAGAAAATAAAATGATTTGCGGGACTTTTTTTTTTTAAGATTCTTCCTTTCTTTTTTGAGTTGTGCATCACTGCATATTTATTCATCTAAATATGTAACTCAGCTTACAAATTATCGCTGCTATTTTACTGCCTAGGAAGGCTTTTGAATGCGGCAATTTTCTCCATGAGCGCTGCTATTGTGCAGTGCAGCGGCCAAACTTGTTCGCGATGAAACGGTAGCCAGACACCAGAGCTTGACGATATGCACGTGGAAATCTATTTCCTTTTTTTTTTTTCTCATGTTTCTACAATGGATGATTTTTCAACAGTTGGGATGTTTGAGGTGTGCAGTGTCGCTTAGGAAATAAACGAGGTGAGCGCTTTACAAGCACAGGTAAAAGAAAAAACAATGAAGGTAAATTGCCAGAAAAAGTAGGCCGGAACCGTACAGCGAACCGGTCCGGAACGATTCCTTCGATTTGTTCCGGTTCGTGTTCAGTTCCAAAATGGCAGAAAAAAATCGGCTTTGGTTCGTTTTTGGTTCCGGGCTAAAATTCGGGTTTGGTTCCGGTTTTCGGTGAGGCTCCGGTTCGAGTTCGACACCCTGACTGCAATGTAGGGTGATAAAAAATGCGGTTTCGCTTCAAAAACGTCCGACTCACCTCAACCTGAAACAAACTTTTATGACCTTACTCACACTTAACCACCCCAGCTGAGGTTTATATCTACCAAGGCGACCTCACCTCAATAATTCCAACAGTACTAGCGAAATCATAAATCATCGCCTCAGAAACATAATGCATGGCTGAAATCATGTTCTCGGCGTGAAAAAAAAAAGAATAAACATTGATGATATAGTTCTGCAATTAGTTTAAAATCCATCCCTTAAGGATTCTCAATGAACCAAATTGATGAAGTTATCATTAAATCTTCATATTATGTGAATACTAGCGTCTGTCTAGGTGTAAGAGGCGCGATACATTTGCCAGTTGCAAATAAAAACACGCTTGATATCTGTGCTGGTGCTATAACTATCTTTGCACTTGACCTACTGGACAATTCAGTAAAGATTGACTCATTTTCTTGAACGTTGTTACTTTTTCAGGACGTTTCGTTAAGCTAGCTATTCAACACTCAGAAAGCGATCCGTTTGTTTCTATAACCATAACACACGCGTTGCCTTTTTTAGCGTCATTTTAAAAAAAAACTTGCAAAATAGCAAACAATTGGATCGGTTTATCTTTGTTAAAGGCATTCTACTCCAATCCCATGGGGTTCTTTGACTCGACTGGTTTTAACAATTTATAAAAATTGTTTCCTACTCAATACTTACCTCGCTGATTGATTTTCTCACAAGGCGCTCTTTCAACCGATTAATGATGTTCTTCTTTGTCATGAAGGCATGTAGCGTTGGATTGTTTTACCAAACAGTGTAGACATTTTGTGTAGCTTTTGGCCTGGTGAAATTGCAATTTCAGTTTTACATGTGGCACAATTTTGGCAGCCTGCACTCAAGCGGCAGTGATCAAACCTTAGTCTCGCAATCAGTCCATATACAATGGAGCGCTTGATCGCAGAGGCCAAGGTTTGAACATTTTGCTTGCGGCGGGGGACTGGTGGGCGGGGAGGGCTGACCTTTCTTAAACCAGGTTATAGCATATGAAGGCACAGGTGGTGGCTCCGTGGTTAAGACGCTCGGCAACTCTCCCAAATACTCGGGTTAGAACCCAATTATTTCGAATTCGCAAGGGTACTTTTTTATAGTCAAACTTACTAAGGGTTATGTTCAGTCATTGGTAACTCACAGACTTTTACCCCATTCCCTGAACATCTAGAAATGTCATTCGGGCAGACTCGTCCGTTAGGGCAGTTATATAGTGCAGAATGTGAATTACCAGCGCGATACCATGTGATTGGCACCTAACCAAGCAGCTTAATCCACAAGAGCGACTGCAGAAACATCGCACAACGCTCTTGGTCTATGATAATGCGCATTTGAATTCTTTCGAAACAATAATGGGTGGCCTCGCAGGATTCGTTGGTTTATAATGCTTAACGCAGCCACGCAAAATAGTAGCGCTCAAGAGCAATCAAATGTTCTCTTTTCGTATCACGCTAATTTTCTTAAAGCTGGAATCACACGCGCGATCACTTTACACAAAACGTTGTCTCATTTTCTTACTCCTTCTATTAGTTATAAAACACGTTTGACCGTAATGCGAACTGCAAAAATCCATAACTGATCTGGGTTTTGTTATCAAATTATCATTAATTTCAAACTGCTCCAATAGCGCCACTGAGGCCGGAGGCAGTCCATATGGGATTGCATCCAACAGCGCTTAACAGACTTTATATAAAAATCCTGAGTTCGAAGTTCAAGTTACGAGAAATGTTCTAACTATGCTATATTTCGTGCAAATATGCTGTTAAGTTTGCATGGCGTGGCTTCTGTCAGGCTTGGCATCGTTTTCACATGCAACAGATTGCAAATTCCTCTGGTTCTGCAGGACCCGACGGATACTTTGGTCATGCGCTCCTAGAAAATCTTACGCATTCGGTATTAGGTACCGCAGCGATGATGACGCTGGAGTATTTCATGCTGCTAGAAGGCTCAGACAGCATCACCTACAGATTAATATACATACGACTGGAGAAGAATAAGTACTACATTTACCTTTTCTTTATTTTAATATGTTATTATAGAAGCCCATTCATAAATTAAATAATGACACATGGCTTAATGATGCGGAAACCTAGAACCTTCCAGAGCTGATGCATGAGGAAGCCACATTTCACCTTCCATGATTAGCAGCTGGCAAAGGGAAGAGAGAGAGAGAGACAGCGCTGGTTCCACACTGGCAGGGCAAAAAAGGGCTAACCCAAAGAACATCTAGCTAATGATGTAAGGGTGTGTAAGATCCTCTGCAGGGCAGTTTTGTGGCCAATAGCTCCTACCATGAGAGCTAACTATATCACGACCAAAATCTTTACTAACAAAATAATGCGTATTGAAAACAGTACTCCATCCAAGAAGGTCAGAAGGGCTGCAAAATTGGGCTGATGAGATATGGTGGAACTGCCCAACGTTTGGAGCGGGCCGCACTAATATTCCTGTAAATGTATTAAAATGTCGAAAAATGAGTAAATAATTTCTTCATTGTCTGCGTGCATTGTTCCTCTTCTTGTAAATAAGACACATGACTAACGGAAGAGGTGAAGTGTACCATATTGTTTCATTTACCATTGACTTGGATATTAGAAATGAGCAAAATAGGGCACTTCGATTCATGTCATGAAACCACTTGTTAGGTTATTTCATTTTTTGTTCCTTTTTTTATTTCAGTTTCTAGGGTCGGACGAAATACATTGGACGGTAAAAACAACTTCACCAGTTACCAAGCTGTGTTTGGTGGATGTAAGAAAAAATATCTCGAGGACTGACTATTACTTCAGCAGGTCATATTCCCCGGACAAAAAACAATGGTAAAGCTAAACCCTCTAGTTAGAGTTTCTTCATTCTGAATTCATTCCTTAATCTTCCTCCCAAAGGTCCACTAGACGTATGCATGGACAATTTTTGCTCAAAGAACAGGATAAAGCGCTTGTAACAGTACAAGGTAAGTATCGCATTCCTCAATGCCTGTGTTTTATGCATTACTGTCACTTTTTTCGGAAGGAATTTGAGTTAAGGTGGGAATGTTTTTATGCAGTCTAGTACTTCCGCGACAACTTTTCTTCATTTTAAAAGCATAGCTATGAGAGCAGAGCATCTGAAAATATCTGATTCCGCCAAGTAGTTCGGTGCGCCGTCCTCCGAAGAGGCTAGTTTTCAATGCAGTTCAGGTTTTGTTTCCGCGGAAAGAGGATAGCGTTTTTGACAGCTTAGTTTTTGAAATAAATGTGTTGTTTTTACCAACAATTTTGCTGGCTTTGCAGCCGTCATTAAGGACTACGAGCCAAATAAAAAATTAATTACACCAACGTAACTCTAATGAGTATTCCATTTACGGCGAACATATGATGAAAAGAAATCATAAATACACACATATAGCTCCTACCCAAAAGTATCAGATGTCGAAGTGAACCTTAGGTTTAATCCAAAGTGACCATAGGGTTCGAGAGAAATTGTTCGAGAGGAATTGTCCTGCTCCCATGCACACTCTTGAGATCACAGTTTCGCTGCTATGCAACGATGGGGAGAGTCTTCTTCGCTCCACGCGGCGGACTTCAGTACGCAGCACATGCTCACTGTCCTCGACCACACAACACTCCGATGCCGCACCAATGCCAACACTATGAGCGGCCAGCGCCAGTTCACGTCCAGAATGAACCGCGTGACGAATTTCAATGGGTCCCAGTGCCGATGATTGCCGTGAGAGCCGGACATTTGATCGCTCCGACGAAGAACGCCAGACAGGGACTGTTGATCTTCCGCCATTGGTTTGCTTACGCTTTGGGAATCCAGGTAATATAGCAAGATTCTGACACCGCCGGCGACATTCTCAGTGCGACCGACTTACCAAGGCACATCTTCAATGACTACGTAATCGACTTATCGAACAGAACTTAGGCACATCACACTTTGTATTTCGTCCCCGGCGTCGAATCGGAGTGTCACTCCTCTACTCGTTCTTCGCACGCGGCTGTCTCCGTCACGTCGTCGCCGGTCCTCCATCACCTAGTCTGAAAAACTAAACAGCGCGATCGATGGAGGGGAGGCTGCTGCAACTTTGATCTGTTCTGATATTCCTCCACCCGTCTCAATGGTCAAGAACAGAGTTCATATGGTCGTTAATGGCATATCTACATTAGCTCCCGCTGATACCATGCAAATGTTGCGATAATTAGTATGGCACTTAAATCCCTGCGCGAGACGCGAAACGAAGTTCACATGTGATAATGCCTCAACATTTTGTGGTGGGAGTGCGAGGCGTTGTGTCCTCTTGTAGTGTGTAATCTTGAAATTGAACTTGGTATATTCGTTTATGAAGCGGAATTCATCGTTCTAACTGGACCCATGACGTCATTTCAGGAATAGACCTTTTAAGGCTGTGCGGTGCGACTGTCGACTGCATAAATGGAGATGTTTATTTTGAGCGTAATCTTGTGGCCAGGCTTATGGAAAGTGCGTGTGAGGCAGAAACAATGTTATCATGGTCTGCAGTGTGTGTTCGGGTGTTTGCTACTACTGGCAAAGGTTAAAGGTTTCAGCGCTAGTGTAACGAGCACATTATACTTGAATAAAATGCAATGTTTTAGTGCCAGACTCTCGTATCTGTGTTTATTAGCAGCTGCTGGTTGTGAACAGTTAATTCATCCTCTCAACCTGCCATTTTATCAAGTGGCTTAAAACTTCCTTAAAGTGAACGAGATGCGCCTCTAGCAGTGACGTCGGTCGGGGCTTCCCCAGTTTAACCCATTCCAGCATACAAAACTGAGCGCACAATTCTGGGCATCATCAACAAAACGCTGAGCACCACTCAACCCCGCTCACCTGTAGGCATGCTGCAGCAGTACTCAGCTGCTCCTAGCCCCGTGGACCACCATCTATTTCCAAGTCTCGTACCCACCCCAATATCGATACCGGTTCGTCTGGCCCGATTCGCCAAAATCTTTGTCGTGCGTCCCCATCATAGCGCAAAGTAATATACGAGTAAGTCACAAAGATGCTTGAGAAGAAGGCCATTCAGGCGCCGTCTAGTCCTTGTGCTGCTGCCGTGATTCTTGACCGAAAGAAAGACGGTAAGTGGCGATTTTCGCGTCGACTACCACCGGTTAAATGACATTACGCTGATCTGGAATTAGGTTACTGACAAATTCCGGTGCCTAAGGCAGAGAAAGAAAAAACGACGCTTGTACCGCCGCATTGCCTATTTGAATTTATTGTGATGCCGTTTGGAATTTGCAAAGCGTCCCCAATGTTTGAGACATTTATGGGCACGGTATTGCGCTGCGTGAAATGTGACATATAGGTTATATCACACTGATTATGTCGTTTTTGATAAAACGTTCGACGAGCAAGCATAACGACTGCTTAGAGCGCGTATTAGACAATTTGCATAACTCCGAATTTTTCTTCAATTAGAAGAAGTGCCGTTTTTTCGAGCGTCAAAAGTTGGGGCTCAGCCATCCCGTTCACGAGGAGGGAATGAGACCAGCCCTTCAAAAAGCGGCCGCTGTAGAGTCATTTCAAGCTCCATGGACAGTAAAAGAGGGCAGCAGTTTTGGGCCTCCTTACCAAAATGGCCTACAAGCTGATGCGCCCCTTTCACAAATGAGCTTCATTTGAATGGACTGCCGGGTGCTATGCCTCTGTCCGCCAGCTGAAGTTTATATTGACCTGAAAACCTTCTCACCGGTGTTTCAACCCCACCCCTCCCCAATTCGGACATTCATTAGAGACATTCGGAAATTAGAAGTGTTGCCCTCAAACTGATTCAGCGCAGAGATGACCAGGAGCACGTTATAGCATATGCGATCCGTTACCTCAGCAAGCTCGAGCGCAACTTTACAGTCAGAGAACAAAAATGCCTTTGTGTGTCTTTGCTGTGCAGAGGTTCCCATTGTACGTGTATGGTCGCCCCTTGCCGATTGTGACAGACCAGCACCCACCCTGCTTGCTCGTCAATGTTCGAGATCCGTGCGGTCAACTCGCGCGCTGGGCCCTCCGTCTTCAGGAGTACAATTTCAGTGTGGTATACAAGAGCGGGTGCCGACACGCCGATACACAATCTCTTACGAATGCCTCTCCTGACTAGAGTGTGTAACACTGACACTTTCGTCCATTACGTTCCTGCCATTGTCCCTGGCTTTCCTGACGTGGAGGTGTTTAAAACTGAGATGCTGCTCTACCGCCTCTGTTGACCTCTGCACACAACACAATTTTTATGATATTTTATTACATTCGTTGCGACAAGTCTCAAAGGACAAACTTAACCGGACCATTCTTTCGAGTCATCCCCGAAAGGAAACTTACGACTTCAAAAGAAGCACATTAACACGTTTCCAATGCAAATTTGCTTATAAGCGAGTGTGTATTACAGTGGCAACACAACGTCGTTATAAATTATGTAAGGGTCTATTGCTGAATTCTCTACATTTACAAGCACGAAATCTACATGAAACACCCAAATGCGGAGTGAAATTCTTGTGAAATAAAGCTATGTAATTTGTGTACTCTGCTAATAGGAAAGCTCCTCGCAGCGATTCAGTTGTGATATAAATCTTTAAATACGTCCGGTAGCCACATAGCATTGTGGACTAGATGGTAGTGAATACAGAAAAAGCAGATTTATGCTACTAACAGAATTTCTGAGAGATGGAAATACACGTACAAGCGCTGATGTAGATGCGGTTATTTAGTAAAAAAAAAACACAGTTTAACCGTTCCTTAAAGATTTAAGTCACTTGTATGTCGGCACCTGCACCTCTGTATTTTTCCCAGCACTTCCTCTTAGCAGCGCTGTTTTGTTGTTTTAAGTTTCATCTAATAGCAATGTGGTGTTTGTCGCGTTTTCAATACAAGAAATATGCCGGTAATTATTCTTTAAAAACATTCGGTAAGCAATAAAAATATAATTTGTACGTATTTTAAGCCTATGAATATAAATATTTAGAAATATCTGAAATGGGTGGATATGAGTTAGTCAATGGAAACATGAAATCTTATTTCTTCTTATGCTTCCTCAAACCAGGTTCTCCTTCAACGGCCTATGAGAAATTGGTTTACGTGAGTGAAGATCAATCGTGTGGCGTGATTTACGTGATTGACTTCTTCAACCGTAAGTTGGCCTTTTATTATTAATATGTTCTTTAGAACAATTATAACATATTGTGATTCTTGGTGAAAGTAAAAGTGCAGGAAAGAGGGGTAAACGTATTGCACAATGCGTGAAAGAGAAACTGTTGCCATAGTAAAGCATTGTGGAAGTATTTTTCCTAAAGAAAATTGTAATCTTGATATACAATATCGTCCATAATGAATTAGTGGACAGTCAATCAAGTTGAGCCCAGGTAAGCATATTGTATATGAAGAGAAGAAGCAATATACATGCGTCACGCGATCTTTACGAATAATATTGCACGTAGCTGTCTTGACCCATGAGGCGGATTAACATACGCTAAGGAGAGGCTTTATACCGACAGTTAAAAATAATTGTGCCGGGCGTAGGGGGTTCGCCTAACATACGCCTTTAAGGCTTTCCGTATGGCGTCGCTCAGTGCGTAAATGTGTCCACGTTTTACACTCTTACTTCTATTTTCAATCCCTTTTCATACATACAATATGTAGCTAATCCTTTTCATAAGATTAGTACATTGCCACAATAAAAGAAACACCATACTATATATAAGTAGTTGTCTTTATCGTGTCCGAAAATCTTACAAAAAATATAGCTGCATCTCGATTTAGTTTAGCAATGGGGCAATACGGCGGACCACGGTGGACACTAAGTATGAGGCACACTCTTCAATTATTTCACAAAAAATAACAGCTTTTGTTAACCATTCTTTTATTTATTTAGTCAACCAGTATGCTAGTATAGGCCCATACAGGAGTGGGCTTACGTAGATGCCAGCACAAAGAAAGTGAACATAGCCAAATTCAAAAAGTCAGAGAAATTCAAATGCAACCTTCACAAAAACATCCCCAGCAATAAAAGACATGCAAATAAAAGCAAAACACTCCAAAACTATTTCGTATCTGGAATAACCGCTAAATTTTGTCGGTGAATATTTCAACAGACGTTGCATTCACAGTGTAAGTGAGAAGCGAATTCGATATTGCAATGGCTAGCGGTAGAAAGAATATTTAGGTGTATTAAATTCGCAGCAACGGGCTTAAGGCACATTTATAATTCATTTTTATTCTTCATTATAAGGGGTACGTTGTACCATAGCAGAAGTGTGAGCACATTTGTGCATATCCACATCAAAAAAAATTACCCACAACCACACAAAGAGGGAGACACAGCGCTTACTCGCCACTGAAAGGTTTCATTTGGAAGCTTGAATATATACACGCACCAACAACATGCCCGATGAATCACGTGTCACCCCATTCGCAATAACATGTTAGCTTGCATTCGTCATTCATGTATTTAAAAATTCTGTGTCCCTTCCGGAAAGAACCGAATGATCGCTACGACATGTATTCCTCGATTTTGATTTAACAAATCTTTCCACTATCTCCCGTGTAAACCGAAATCGGTGAACCAAAACAAAAAACAAGTGTTTCAGAGATTACGGATTGCATGCATGCTTGTTCGTGTGTTGCTGAAATTTCGATAATGTGCCGCAAAACGACTTGAAGTATCGCCTCTATCAGTGCTGTTGGCATATTCCATAAACCATGCATTTAAACATCGTACACTCGGACCCTCTTCTCTTTATAGACCTGAAAAAGGATTGTTAGAAACGACCCCTGCCTTGCAATCAACCTACGGAGAAATATGCTGTACACCACAATTCCCTATTGTTTTTATTGAGGCACGCTTTGGCCCTCTTCAATCAAATGACGTAATCTTGATAGTTTTTTGGGATTCAAAATATCCCTCAAATGCTATATCTGCTACTGCCCGTGAATTCAGGCATCACGACGCGACTGATATATTGATTGGTCTTCTCGATTCTCTTGTATTTCAGGAAGCAAGCTACCTTTTCATATGCTCTGCTTTACACGTGATGTGTAGCTACTATGCACTACACTGGCTACAAGATAATTAAACCCTTTTACCTGATATTGCAGGACTTCTACACAGCTGATATTAGTAGCGAGGCAGCTTTTGCATTCTCATTAAGCTTGCAGCTATTCTACCCCTAATGATGCATAATTTAAAAATACTCTTGCCGACCGTGCACACAATCCCGCAATATATACGCAATCAATGGGAATATTAGCGAAGGGTAAGCTGTTAATGTTTAGAAAAGACTGCTAATATTTAGAATAAGATGTGCCTTTGAATTACACTGACATAATAGGTGATCACAATATATGGGCATTCAGACGGATAAATTTTAAACAGTCTTTTAAAGTGCCGCTGTGAAATTAATTTTAGTTACATTCATTCGTGAGTGAGCGACTGTTAGCACAATGTTTTATGTCCGCGTGTTTGGAATAGAAAGCTCGGAAAACAAAACACCTGTGATTTTATCTCTGTAAAGTACAATCATTACTGTTTCCTTGCTATATGTTCCCTAATCCGGCGCTCATGCAAGCAGAAAACGTTTACATAAAACTAAATTTATTTTTCCTCTTCTTGTTCTTGCAGCGAAAAATAGTTATTATGACCTTCGGGTACGAAACTCGTCTGTCAGTCAAGCCCCTAAAGAAGGCTGCAGAAATTACATGTTGGGTTTGCATGTCCGACTTGGTACACTTTATAGTAACGACTGCCCGGAACCGCCTATATCTACTGCGCAAGCATGAAGGTTTGAAAAAACCCTGAGCGTAGTTTCTTGATTTGCCATTGTGAACAGTTTCTAATAAATGTTCCATCAAAGGAAAACATAGTGTGAAGCCTATCTTCTATTTCATAACTGTTTATCACACAAAGAGATATCCTAAATTAAAAGGCAAATAGATACACGACATCATCAAAGATTGCCGATATTTTCTAATAACGTAAAATATCAATCGGTATGTAAGGGTTAGTTCCTCAAGTGACCTGCCGAATGTGACTCGCCGCAGAGGAGGTTTAGCGATGATATTGCATACGTAGTGATCTCTAGACCGAAAAGATATTGGGCCCTCTATGAAAAAATCCAGCGTTTCACTCATGCTAAAATTCGCCGCCTAGGCTGGGTTCAAACCAGCGTAAAACCACGGTTAAAATCCAGGTTTCCAACTAATCAGCCACCACTTAAGTTAGACAAATAAAACGCGAGATCGTGATGACTAATATATTTCACTTTGTAGCCTGCCTCCGAAAACATTCCAGGCTTACAGTTGTGCTTTCCTACATGACTTAAGCAACCTCCCCCAAATCCACAGTTCCAGTAACTCATGCACATCTGCTATAACAAAGGTATCCCAGTTCAGTACTATAAGGACAACCTCTTCCATTTAGCAGACATGACTTTATTGCGTACACGTTTCGAAAAGCACAATATACAGATTGACCAATAATTTATTGATTCTCTGATGAAATTATAGGAGTCATTTCTGTTATAGCCTGACTTTCGCGCGCCGCATTACTGGAACCGTTCTTAACATGCGTGCACACGCGTGGGAATTCGCGCCACATGGCCCATTGTAAACTCCACCATGCCTTCAATCGTGGTTAATAAATCTCAAATCACATCGCGACGGGAGCGCTGCTCTCTTCTCGCATGTGAGAACTCCCCTATATAGAACATCGTCACCAACCTGCCCAACAACTGACCTTGACCATGTGAGAACGCAATCTTCAATCCATTGCTTCAGAATACCTACGAGGCAACGCTTGCGATCTTGTTGCACAAATTGGTTTGAGTGGCCAAGTTCCTCCAAGCACCTTTTATTTTTGCCTTCGTGGCATAGGCATTTTCTCGCGATGATCTCGCGCATCCACAGGAACAGCTTCTGATGAACCCGATATGTTGATAGAATTGCGTTTCCGTATATTGCTCAAATAATACACACGAGTAGAACGTGTTAAACAACGCGTTTGTCACCAAAGAGGAGTTCTGGCTAAAAATTACAATCATTCTCTTTTATACAGATATTTTCCGCGTGCCGAGCCCCAGATTGGCTTCATAAGGGTTGAAATCGGTTTTTACTAGGTAATAAATAATTGCTTCCATGTTATATAATGTTATTCTATATTGTCACCTGAAAGCAGCATCAGGGATCTGAATCTGCAACAGCGTCTTGTCAGCGAAATCCATTCCGTACTAAAATGCCTTCTATTTGGCTTTTCTACCCGAGTCACTGATTCCGAAACTAGCGGAACTGCGAGCAAAGCAACGAAATCTGCTGAGCTGCTTTAAACACGCACCGACGTCTTAAGACGACAACTAAACAACGCTATTAATACGCATCGTAGTTCGTACTGTTTTCGATGTGACAGAAAACACGCCTCAGCATCGTGTCGTTAAGAGGGCCTGATGTGTCGCTATTACCAAAAGCAAGACTATATGAGAGTACATACAAGATCAAATTCTAGTATCTCACAAGGTTTTCTTTTGGGATTCTACAGCGTCAAAACGATTCCTTTTCTACCAAAACTGATTCTTAAATTATTAGCTATACATTGGGCAATGTAAGTCGGGATCAGTTATCTAGCTAGTACCTGCAAAGTCCAAGTTGTCATGCGGTAATGTGACGGACAAGGTCATCAATTTCTAACTATAGTACGATTACTTTACACGAAATATTGCTTCAGACGCAGGCGCATACCGAAGCAAACCGGTACAACCAGAGTGACTCTGAGGTGGTACATCGCATGGCCTGCTACTTAGCTTTATTGTGTGGACGGGTCGGACGCAATTGCACATTGAAAGTCGTGAAGGTGTTATACCTAGAAGTGAACGACTGTGTACATTGTCGAGTCACAGCTTTCCAATCCCAGCTGTTTGTTTCTTACACATTGTACAAAGACACTAGTCGGCACAGAGGTATTCACGCAGAGTAAGTATGTACGTAGAAGTGTGAACTAATCACAGGACACGTACTTCGACGTACACGGAATGTAGTATTATTTATATTTATTTGTTTGTTTTTTAATGGGTAGGACAATGAATGCACGCGCGGTAAGGGATTATTGGTTTTAGAAGGTTAAATTGATACTTTGTTGTTGTGACATTGAAAGGCTTTAGGGTGCTTTGTAGAAGCTAGGCGCGGAGCATAATGAAGCCGCCAGCAGCTGGTCGTTTAAAATTCTGGTGTGTATATGCGAAACCTCTCTCCTGACAGTACATACCTCTCTTACTTTGCGTCTGATTAATGGAAGAGTTTGTAACACTCAGCTGAATCTTAGGAGGGGCCAGTAAAGATCAGTGGCGCACGCGGTAAGGTGACGTGCATTGCCAAGTGTCAGCCACCCGGTCGCGATGGATACTTGTGTGTACATAGTAAAGATACGAATGTCGGTAGTGAGGTAGATATTCGAGCAGTGCAGCATGGTGAACAGCACCAACAAAACCCGCTCGAGTGACAGGCGAAATGGTCTAACGACGGCTGCGTTGAGGTTAGATTAGCCAGGTACACCAGGTACACACTCACCTTGATGGGGCTCGCTTCGTGTCGTTTCGGTAACACTAACGTGTTCGCTGGCGAGGAGGTCAAGAAGTAGCACATTTTGGTATAACTGACAGGCCATAACGACGGCCACTTATCGTATTACACGGCTGTAAGAAATAAAGAAGATTTGGTGCCAAACGACACCATAAATATCGCGTTGACAGCCGTAGCGTAAAGTGAGTAGATTCGGTGCTTACGCGTCAGTGACATGGGGCGAAAGGAAACTGCGTTGTTGAGTTCGTTTGTGTTTCAAAATGCCTGTACGAGGGAAGGCAGCGTAAAGGTTAAGTTGGTGAGGCAGTGCTTGGGATTGGTTAAATCACGGGTGCAGCAGGATTATATCACGGGTGCGGCGGTCGCTTTTCGATGGACGGAAAAAGCAGGCCACATGAGTGCTTTGAAAGGTCAGGTACGTCAACCCTTGGCTGTGGAGATCTTAGGAGCCCACAACTACAGTATTTCACATAGACTGACTATTTTTTGGACGCTATCCACCACGAGTCAGGCCGAACCCTTTACGCATTTGAAGAAGAATGTGGAGGTCCTCTTGACAGTTCGAGTACATGTAGGAGAAAAAGTCCATTGGCTCAACTCACAAATATATTGCCTTTAAAGATGTGTGTGATATTGCAGAAAAAGTGGTCAAAGTGTATTCATTCTGTTGATCTCGGATGTAGCAGTTTTGCCTGTCTATTGGGAAATCTTCATGAACACTAGTTCTCTCACATATTTCATTAAAGAATGATTTGTGATGCTACAACTTCGTATCACTAGGTAACCGTTGGTCCTTCCTTCCTGCTGAGGCATTGGAGTGCATCATGGTAGTGCTCAAAATAATATTAGGACAATGGGAATTAATAAGAAGTAGGCTCTGTTCCTTTCCCATGACGCAGGATTTCGACTACTCGTTATTAACGCCTATAGCATCGTCAACAAAGCTGCTCAGCTAGAATTCTTCTGTCTTACACTCGCATATAGTTGACATTTGGTGAGAAGAGTAGCAGTACAGGAAAACAATTATCCTCTGATTCATCCTGTATATAAAAGTTTTGCCCTAGGATGAAGAGACGAAGGGCGGGACATAGCTGTCATTTGGAATACCGATACTGAAGTAACTATTTCGCAGAAAATTCTGCCGATTGAAACTCCATGTTTAAAAACCTTCCTGTTCGGCCATGATTTTGTAACTTTGCAGTGTACGGGTGGCGAGATTCGACAACTGTTTTTTTTTTTTTTACTTAAAGCAGACATGGAGAAATTCGACACTGAGAAACTGTTTGTGACCGTAGATGTTAAGCTCCCTTATAATCGTATTGCATGTAATCGGGCTATGTTTCTGACGGCTCTTCCTACATACTCGACAGTATGTTTTCACACATTATACTCCAAATTTTACAGAAACCGACAAGAAGTAATATTTTTTTCATGTCAAATTCTGGACCTTCTCTTCAGTCTCGCTCGTAAAACGACTATAATGTTTCAGTTGGTTCCAGAATATCAGATCAAAAAATTCCTCCGTCAATTTTCCTCTCCATGCACGCGATCTAATAACACCCCTGAGCTAAATCCTTCAAAAAATACACTCGTGCCGATAACGTAATAATATTGCAATAACTGGATGCTCCCCTCAAGGACTTCGATGATAGTGATATTAAAACTTTACTAAGTTTAAAAAATTTGGCTTTTTTGTCTTCACCACTTCATGCCCAACAAAGTAAAATGGGCAACTAAATGTGAGGCATGAATAAAAGAGGATATAATACATTGAAAACGTTAAGCGAAGTACACAAGAAACAAGGGTACTGGTTGTGATGACTAACGAAATGTTTCTGACCTTCCTCAGTGCAGTCAGCCAAACACCTTTATTACAGCGCCGTTTTCATTCACCTGTTCGATAGTTGAGCGCTTCGTTGGTTCTGTCGGTGTTTCCGATAGAAAGAGAGTCACGAAACACGAGGCAGTCACCATCAAAAGTGAACTTCTCAAAATAAGAGAAAGAACAGCCCCAAACTTTCGGCGGCTCGCACGTGGCTGTTCTTCCTATTCTTAGAAATTTGATTTAGCCCGTGAGAAAATATGAAAGGCGGTTTGTAACTACACGTAAAATTATAAAACCATCCCTCCTTATTTTGCTTCAATATATAGAAAAAAAAAAAGAAATGTCCGCGTTTACAGAATGCATTTCTTTCCTTCACAAAGATTTACAGAATTTTTGGAGATGGGCTGAGTTCATATATTAAAGAGAGTGTCAGACTTTCAAAACATGGGGCTACGATGCTGCCTCTTTGAAAAGTGTAGCGTAGCTGTTTTAGTTCCTTCTTTATAATGAGAAAAGCAATAGTACAGATGCTTGTATGTCCATATGTACAGTCACAACGCACACGTTATATTCCTCACGAGCTGAGAAGAAGAGAAGGAAGAGCCACGAGCTGGGTTGCAAAGCAAGACGCTCTTGTTTCCCTTGTGACAAATTTAATTTGGATAGCGACTTCGCAACTCATGACTCTCTTTCGCGTGGTTACCCCATTAACGGCGAGGTGGATCAACAGCCGAACGGGTACATAAAAGCTGCCCAACGATAAAACAATTTGCCTGACTTAACGAGCAATGAAAGGGCGAACAAATGTATGCAAATTCCCGTGATATTGTAATCTTGTGTCCACCGAGCTCGGTTTTCTTCTTAAATATACTCTATCCTAACCAATACCTGGATTACATTTAGCAGTTCCTTTTACCTTTAAGGGCATGAACTGTATACACAAAAATACGCAATTTCTTAAGTTGCTCACTACAGATTCGATGTTATTATTAGCTTATTTTCTTCGTCAGAATTCAGGTCATCTATGCTTTTTACATAATTGGCACGAGTGTAATCTACTAGAAGTTTAGCTGAGGGGAGTGAATAGTTCCAGTACCATGAAGAGAAGTGATGGAAAGTATGTGCGATATTACATCCCAGAATCAGCTGGTACATTGTAGCCAATTTTAGAACGAGGAAAGCAAAGATAAAGATCTAAGCATAAAAACAAAAACACGCTTTGGTTTCAGCGTAACTGGAGCATATTTGGTTAGTTTCTTTTTTGTGATAGAAGAAACGTCTGGGCGAGTTGGTACAGTGACGAATTGGTACGGTGACATGTGGTTTTTGTGGTTTCACGTTGGAAAGCGACTCAGGATAAGCAGGGGATGAGTACAGGATATTTGGTCACCTTCACCTCCATAGAAACGTGGCCGCCAGAGCCTGGATTCGAACCCGCATACTTGGGCACAGTAGCGGAGCGCCATAACCGCTGCGCTACCCCGGCTAATAAACTTTCAGTAAAATGCGTTAAAACGTGATCTGACCTCCATCGAAACGCAGATCTCCACTGCGATGACTGCGTTTCAATGTTGGCGAAACGAAGAGGCGTCCGTGTGCTGTGTGATGTCAGCGCACGTAAAAAATCCCCATGGGGTCGAAATTACTTCATAGCCCTCCACTACGGCTCCCCTTTCTCTCTTGCCGCTTTCGCTCCCGTCTTCCTTCCTTCCCTTACGGCGCGGTTAAGGTCTCCGTAGCTACAAGTGTGACAGATACTGCGCTTTTCCCTTCCTGTGAACCTATGTTTATTATTATCACTATTAAATTGGTGCCAGAAGAGCTCTCAGAAACGAGGCCCAATTTTAAGTAAATCAGTTCAACATCCAGCAGATTAAAATTTACGGCTGCAATAAGTTGCTTAGAGTGGAATTTGTTAGGGCGTGTTTTAGGTTGAACTACAAATCCAAGGATGCAGTCTTGCGACCTGTATAGCGGAAAAATCATAAAAAAGAACATTTTGAATAGAGTGATGCTTAAACAGAGATATCCAGTACTCATCAATGCCTGCAAAATAATTATTTCAGATAAGATCTTTACAGTGAGAGAACTATACGATCTCTTTTGATCTTTATATAAAAAGAATAAATAAACTTTATATACAAATGCGGTGACAATAAGATCAATGTCTACTGTTCTGTTCAGCCATGTTTACAAAATGATAGCTTTATCCGCGTTGTAAGATGGGTGAAGGCATTCTAGCGGTACAGTTTTGTGCACAATGCTCCGGGTATTAATATTGTGTACTCTTTCGCCAATATTTAGCGCGGTCATGCTTGGGGTAACTTTTTTTTCTCTGTTAAATACTTTCCTCTCGTTCTATACGTCATACCACAAAAAAAAGATTATCTTCAATGCCCAGCTTGTCACGCATGAGTGCAATGCTCCTTACATTTGCCGTATAATGTTTGCAGCACTTAAACAACGCAGTCCAGTAGCTTGTGCGTTAGGAAGGATTAACGGCAAACTAATTATATCTATTATAATAAAATACACTACCCTTTATTAAAAATGTGAAGTAGAGCAAACTAGCGTTTATAAAAAAAGAGCAGTCGAGGAGAAAATTTTACATACTTTATGAAAAGAATAGATAGCCCTTGAATAATTTCACTGGGATATCACACACGACTATAAACCTGCCCGTGTATTAGTTGAGACACCTAGCGTAGTCTCCTAAACATATTCCAATTAGCGGCGGATGACATAGGCATCTTGAAATGCTTGCAACTATTGGTTTGGCTGTTGTTCTTTTAACGTGCCAATGTGGCTCATGTTATGAGAGATGCCGTAGTGGAGGGCATCGAAAATTTGTACAAATTGTGGTTATTCTATCTGCACTGACATTACACAGCACTCGGACGATGAGGTGGTGAAGGACGGCTGTTCCTGGCCCTACGGGTCTGGGACTGGTAGGTCAACGCCGCCTGCGATGGGGGCTAGCCCACATCTTAACACTCTGCCCTGCGGAGTCTCCCCCGCGGGGCTTGGAGCACCTTATCACCTGGGAGGACTGGGAGGCCCTGCTGCGCTCTACGGAACCGGCTGACCAGGAAACTGTCACAAGCCGGGCTACCAGCGTAATGGACCTTCGGAGCATGAACGCTTGAGTACAGTGGCGCCGTGCGGGGGCCCAGGGATCTGCGAGTCCCGAACTCCTTTGCCTAAATAAAGTTTTATCCATCCATCCATCACTGCTTAGGTTGTGGACGATGCCTGTTGCGGTCCGCTTCTTTCTCTCCCTCTTTTTTTTCTTTCTTATCTACTTTTTCTCTTTTATCCGCACGAGGCAGCGGAGGTGGCTCAGCTACAGAGCCAGTAGCAGGCCCGTGCATTTTCATTTCTTCATCCTATAACCACAACAACTCGGAAGCCTTTGCGTTTCTGCTCCATCGAAGGACAGTCGCCGGCGGACAGTGAAACGCCATTGCATAATTAACGGCGGAGTCCTCCGGAGTTACCTCGAACTCAAACAGTGCGTTCCGCTGAATGCCCAGAGGAACGAATCATATTTTAAAAAAAAATGGTGTTCGAGCATACCTCTGATGTCATCGTAAGGAAGGACATCAAATGAAATACATAAAAATAAATATAAAAGCTGAGAAACAACTTTAGCGTGATTGAAGCGCTATCACGTCTTACCCTTAATGGTGGAGCTGAAGTGTCGCACTATTTTTTGCTTTCATCGAATAGCGGCCGCCAAACCTGTAATTCGATTTCGCGTATTGGGGTTAACCAGTCCAGATCAACCGCGCGGCTACGCAGTGTGAAAGGCTTCGGAAAGGATAGGGCGCCTGGTGTTCTGACCTGAGAAAAAATGTTGTAACCCTCCTTTGCTTATTCCTGGCGCGGGACAACCGTCGAATAAATGTAGTGCTTCCTTCTGACACGACTTCTTATGCGAGCTCCCTTCTTATCCAAGAGAACGGTTCCATAAAATAGGAAGAAACAGAAAATACCAAATATTTACTGTTACGAATTGACGCAGAGGCTCACTGCATGGAATGTTTGCTCTTTATCCTTCAGATTTACAGAGAATCACAAGTGTAATTGTCTCAACATTTTCCATGCACCTCACGATTTGCTAACGTTGCGGTACGACATACTAAAATTGCCACTCTGCACAGATCAGAATATGCTCGCTTCCTTCGGTTAGAATGTGATTTACGTGATCAAAATGAGAGCCAATTAAGGCGATTAATAAGCCAAATGAGCGAATGAAGATATTCCATCACTAGTTCTCTTCGGAATTTCGCGAAAATTGGAAGAACAATTGTAACTTTTCGTCTTAACACGCAGACATTGAAAGCTTTCATTTTTATATGCCCTCGAGCGCTATAAACCCGAAAGCTTTCTTATACGTAGCTAAAGCGTGTTAGTTGCATATCGCAGTGACAAGTTTTTATTGTTTATGTTTGGGTGTGGCGCATCATAGCACAATTACGTTCGCGCCATAAAACCCCGTATAACTATTTTTGGGCGTCGTAAAACACGTCCTGCAGTATCGCGTTCACAAAGGTAAGATATATGTGCAGTTTCTGTTATTGTTAACCGTGTACGGTTTCAGTTTTGGTCATTCATCATCACACATGTCAATGCATAGTGGTAATAAAACTTGTCCTAAACACACAATGCATTGCAAACGTGTAAAAAAAATTACAAGGGAGTTTAGCGACTGAAGTAGTGAAAGTCGAAAGCCTGACACCGCATTCTGCTACGCAAATTGGCATTAATTAGTAATTAATTTATATCCATTAATTATTAGGGTTTTGATTAGTCATAAGTAGGTAAACAATTACCAGCTGAATAATAAGTAATATTACTTATTTATTTGTTTCCTTATTTTGTCATAGTTTTGGAATAAATTATTAGTCATAATTAGTAATTGATCAATAATTGACATATCGCCATATAAGGCACGAATTCGCGCATACTGTGGTGGTGCTCTGTGATTGGTCGAAACCTCTATGACTTCCTCCCGCCTCGGCCAAGCAGAGCCGCCTCAAAAGCGGGACACATTTTGTCCACGACAGCTTGAGCCATTAAAGGATTTCGCCTTAATATACTTCGCCTGTAGACAGATATTTATGTAACGACGCGTGGATGGCCTTACCAGTGCGCTGCTCTTAATGACCCACCAAGCGCATCTTGAAAAGAACACACCATTTCAGCTATGCTAATAAGATTTGGTTACACTTCGTGCGGAATAACTAAAATGGGCGCAAATGCACCACAGCCTTACTAACAGTTATGTCGCATTTAAAACACTGATTGTGACGAGAACTTCAACAAGCAGAGTGTTCATTTTTTCGCACCTTTCCCCATCCGTTGACACTAAAATAATGCTTAATTCAGCGACATTGTTTCGCAATCAAAAAGACAGAGTTCGGCACTCTAAAACGCGTTGCTAGAGTTCAGTTGCACAGACCACATTGACCATATGCTGCTGCGAAATCATAAAAGTCTCACTTCGAAACAACAAGGACATTGGTCTGCTTTTGAGAGAATTTCTACAAAATGGTTTTCTTTTTCTTCTGATTTTTGGCTTGCGCACGTGCGGCATCTACGTTTGGGTTAACGCTGAATAAGCCTTATTAAACCTCAAATTACAGTTACTGACACCGACTACACTGGCCTCAAAAGCCCATGTGTACCGAATCGCTGCTTTCGTTTCAGCCATGTAGGGCAGCACAAACCTTTATGTACCTAAAACGTAGATTTAGGCCCTCGCTGTCCCACCAGGCTTGAAACAACGTTGCATAAACCACCGAGATAACCGCTCACCACATGTTCCGCCTATAAAGGGTATAAAGGGGGTCACGGTGTATTCTTTGACTTGCCTCTATCTGCTGCCCCTCTATATGGTATTTCCGCTCTGCGTTTTCGTTGTCGGAATGAAGGCGCCGCTTTTTTAAAACTGTGGTCTCAGTCGTCATTGAATACCGTTAGAAATTGAAACTCTGTGTAGCAAACGATAATAAAAGTCCGACTAATCGTCCGCAGCTGCTGCGCCAGCTAAATGTACCTTAGATTTAAAGCATTTTTGTGGTATATATAAATCAGTTTCGGTTTCTGCGTAACATATGTTGAGCAATTCGTACACGTTTATTGCTTTACTGGCACTCTAAATTCATCTCACAAATGTAGGGAAAATGAGAGCTTCCTAATAAAATGTATGCAAAAGGAGTCAATAGCGTCTTTTCCTCATAGAAAATTTTTCTTATTTTGCAGCATTAGCAGGATATTTTTTCAAAGTAAATACCGTGAGATTTGAAAGCATGCATTCGAAACGAATTAGCTTCTGCTCGCTTTGCATAAATGCGACAGCCCCATTGAACACGCTTTTTCTGTAATATAACGAACACCTCATATCTCGCAGCCTTATTATCATAATGCAAGAGGGCTACTGCACCGTTCCACACACCTTTCCCTTTGTATCAGGTTCCTCTTTACATATTCGGTAAGAGAGTACGTTTCATGTCAGCCGCTGTATTCAAACCAGACGCTGATTAAACCTATCCAATACAGGTTACTTAAATCAAAAATACTTCATTGAGTATATTAACATACGTTCGCCGCTCAGTGCTACAATGACGGACACAATTTTTGCGTAGTCGTTGGCAGAGGTGGATAGGTCATGAGATTGGCATCCAGTGAGGTTCGCTTCAAAATAAACTGAACCTACGGATGGAGCTAAGGTCTGTTACAGGTGAACTTTATTTTGAGGGAAGAGTGACAATTGGTCTATAACACCATACGGTGGATTGATAGTAGAGTTTCGATGAGGTCAGCTTTCGAGGCGAAGGCATTTTGCAGTTCTCATTGTGCAACAGTCACTCCTTAGCGCGGTTCAAGGACACCGTCTCTTTGATAACAGTGCTTTTCGGGGTTTGGTTCAGTAAGCCCCCGTGTTTATAGGAAGACAGGATAATGCAGCCCACTGCGGATCCACTATATCTCATCAGACCGAGCTTGGAGGACTCCAGATAGTCCTGGAAGGAGGGCTTTTTCCACTAGTTACGACCTTTTGTTTCTGTTTATTTTGATTCATATAATTCACTATCATGATGTATTATATATGGTGTGGAACGCCTTTGTAGATCTGCTATACCCTTGCATTGTTAGCAGAATTTTCATTTGGCTAAACCATTTATACGAGTAGAAAGTTGCGCTTTCGTTCTCTTCACTTTGCCAGCCGCCAAACAGGGAGGGTAGTAGCTGGCTTTATCAAGCATCCGCTATGGATATAGTGCGAAGAAAGGATAAGCGATGCTCGCTTAGGGTAACAAAATGGATTTCAAGGGAAGGAAAGCGTAGCTAGTGGTTAAGTTTGCAGGGGTGAAGCTGATGCAGCTAGCACAGGACAGGGTTAATTGCAGGAATGTAAGAGTGGGTAATCTTTTCTGTAACGCAAAGGTTTCAAATTAACGCATGAAAACTAATTACTCAACTGCCGTACTTTTATTTTCCTTTCGATTAACACCTTCGTGTGGGCCAGTAAGTGAGGCATGACGCAGACTAGCTGCGCGAAAAACAAATACACAAAAAACCACTGAAAACAGACCTAGTCTTATTTATATTGCGCTCTTGTATCCTTGTTTGTTGCGCTGCTCATCTGCATGATTAACTTTCCAGCCATTGCATTGCTATCTAGTGTCAGAGTGTTGCAGTGCTGTGAAAATAATTTTGAAGTTGAAGCTTCACTACGACTCCATATCGAGCCTTCATCGTCAGTGTCGGTGGGTGCCGGAAATAGCGACAAGTCGGACCTCAACTTTCATATAAGAGGGGGACGTTACCCTGCCATGACATTTGACGTCACTTCCCCTATGCCACGGTTAGCAGCGGCCAACTCCGGTGGATCTTTTCACTTTGCAAGTTGGCATCAGAATCAACCTGCATTCACGTTACCCCAAGGACACGCAGGCACATCCATACGGCTTGGTTAAATTGGAACATCATATGTGAGCTGGTAACTTCAATCTTCGTTATACACTTAAAGGCTGAGCTTAAGTGTCCCTAATAATGTAGCGCCCCACACAGAGAGGACGTTTAGGGGAATAATGTAGCAGGAAACGCTTCCTCTTTTATCCAGGTTTAACCATACCTAAATCATAGCAAAGGTTTTAATCGTCTAAGCATGTGATATCAGAATCACACTCAATTATGTCGACCAATTGTTCTTGTTTTGTCGTGCCATTACTATGATTGCCTTAGCTGTTTTGTGAAGTTACATTCACGTTGCATTGCGCGGTCAATTCACACTAAGTAACTACTTAATTGCTATGACGCGCGAGTCTTTTCCACAGATTTTTCAAGTTTCGCCGCAAGGAGAAATAGCGATGGAGCCTACCACTGTTAAAAGACTTGCCATCATTATTGTTTAGTTCTAACGGGGAGACTAAATTCATAAGTGTTCTAATCCCACCATTATGAAGGACGTGGAGGTAGTCGGGAAGGTGCGATGTAGTTACCACATGATGGTAAAGTCTCGAATTAGTCTAAATCTGAAAAGAGAACAAAACAGATTAGTGGAAAAGAAGTTCATCAACGAATTAATGGTGACGAGGAGGCAGAAGAGTTCAGGATCTTGCAACAGAATAGATATTTAGCTATAACTGATGACGGACAACATTAGACTTGAAGCAATGAACAATAATTTCAGAGGCATTACTTGGTGTGCAATAGGAGTAAGCGGTAGGATAGTTAGAGAGGATACCGATAACCTGTTTAAGGAGACGTAAGATTTGATTAAGAAATGCCAGAGTATAAAAGCATCCAATCCAACAGAAAATATAAAATTGGCAGATATGCAAAGCTAATCAATAATCGCAAATTGGCCGATATAGGGAAGTATAACATGAAGAACATTGAGCATGCTGTAAAGAACGGGGGAAACGTTAAAACGATGAAGAATAAATTGGTCATAGACAAAACTGAGATGTATGCGCTGATGCACAAGGTGGGCAATCCCATCACGAATATTGACAAGATGATGAGAGTAGCCGAGGAGTTCAATACTGATCTCTTCAGTAGCCAAAGAAGTCAGGACAACACTGAGATTGAAGACAGGAAAATGCAGTCAGACGTTGCGCCAGTGACAAAGGACGGCGTTAAGGAAGCATTAGAACTGGGAATACGAGGAAAGCAGCTGGAGAGGATGAGGTAACTATATATTTGTTTAAGGATGTAGGCGGGGGGGGGGGGGGGGGGGGAGGATATTGTATTAGAAAAACTGGCCATTCTGTACACGCATTGCCTGGTGTCACCGATGGTACCGGAACCATGTGAGAACGCAAACATTATCCTTATTCATAAGAAAGAGGACGCTAAGGACTTGAAATATTACAGACCAATCAGCTTACTGTCTGTTACGTATAAGGTATTTACCAAGGGAGTCGCTGATAGAATCAGGAAAACTTTAGACAGCAACTAAGCAAAATATCAAGCAGGTGTTTGGAAAGGATACTCTACTATTGATGATATCCATTCTATCAACCAGGTGACAGAAAAATGCACTGAATATAACTAGCCCTTATATATAGCATTATTGGTTACACAAAAAAAAGACATTTCACTCAGTAGAATTCTCGACATTCACGCTGCCATTGCGAAAACAGGGTGTCAATGAGCTGCACGTGAAATTGGTGGAATGTATATCAATATGTATATATATATATATATATATATATATATATATATATATATATATATATATATATATATATATATATATATATATATATATATATATATATATATATATATATATATATATATATATATATATATATATATATATATATATATATATATTCTTTTTTTATATTTATATATATAATGGCTACTTGGATAATCACAGAAATTAGTAATGTAATCTCTTTAGGGGAAAGATAATTAAACACAAATTAAAAGTAAAATAACGTGCCGATGGTGGGAACCGAACTCACGACATTAAAAACATAAAAAAAAACATAAATTACCATCCCCAACGCTTTCCTTGGCCTCGCCGACTGTTGGCTTCTTTCCTTCATGTATTATAACGAGCACCCTCATTTCCCCTTAATTGATCTGCTTGTAGCTTACGGGGGTATCGGTTCTGGCAGTCTTCAAGCCATAGGTAGCGTAAGAGTGTTCTAGCACAGGTTTCGCCCTCGCTCTTGATCACGTTCTACGTGACGCTGGCGGTAACAAAGAACGTTCCACGTCCGCCGCTATGGCTGAGGGTGGCGCTGGTGAACACTCTCAAGGTTCGTATACAGACAACACAAATACCCAAGCAAGTAACAGGGGGAACAGCGGCCGATGTAGCTCATTTGGAAGAGCACCGGACGCGATATCCGCAGGTCGTGGGTTCGGTTCCCACCATCGGCACGTTGTTTTTTCTTCTACTTTGTGTTTAATTATCTTTCCCCTAAAGAGATTACATTACTAATTTCTGTGATTATCCAAGTAAACATTAAAAAAAAAAACAAAGTACCATCCCCAACGCTTTCCTTGGCCTCGCCGACTGTTGGCTTCTTTCCTTCATGTATTATAACGAGCACCCTCATTTCCCCTTAATATATATATATATATATATATATATATATATATATATATATATATATATATATATATATATATATATATATAGGTGCTGCACCGCAATCATAGTTCTGAATAAAGAAAGTAACAGAACAGAAGAAGGGTGTTAGGCAAGCAGACACAATCTCCCCAGTACTATTCACAGCTTGCTTAGAAGTATTCTGAAACTTAAAATGGGAGAATTTAGGGATAAGGGTATATGGAGAATACCTCAGTAATTTGCGATTTGCTGATGACATAGCCTTGCTAAGTAGCCCAGGGGATGAACTGCAAGAAAGATTGGCGACCTAGAGAGTAAACGTACAAAGGTGGGCTTGAAAATCAATATGCAGAAGGCTAAGGTAATATTTACTAGCCTAAGGCAGGGACAGCAGTTTACGTTAGGTAGCGAAGCACTGAGAGTATTAGACGAATATGTCTACTTAGGACAAGTAGTAACCGCTGATCTGGAACATGAATAGAAAATATCAGGGAGAATAAGACCGGGATGGAGCGCATATGGCAAGAACTCCCAGATTATGACTAGCAGCTTGCCGGTATCGCTCAAGAGGAAAGTATACAACGGCTACATCTTATCTGTACTTACCTGTGGGGCTGAAACGTGGAGGCTAACAAAGAGGGTTCTACTTAAGTTGAGGACAGCGCAGAGTGGTATGGATAGAAAAATGGTAGGGATAACGTTAAGAGATAGGAAACGTGCACAGTGGGTCAGAGAAACAACTCAAGTCTCTGATATTCTAGTGGAAATCAACAAGGAGTAATTTGAATAGGGAAGACATGTAGTGCGAAGAAAGGGTAACCGATGGTCGCTTAGGGTAACAAAATGGATTTCAAGGGAAGGAAAGCGTAGCTGGGGGTAACAGGAAGTTAGGTGGGCGTAGGAGGTTAAGTTTACAGGGGTGAAGCTGATGCAGCTAGCACATAACCGGGTTAATTGCAGGAATATAAGAGAGGCCGACGCTCTGCAGTGGGTATAGACAGGCTTATGATGATGATGATGAGAGACGTAATTTACCCAAGTTTCTTTTTGCACACAGATCTGATTCAGTATCGAATCCTGCACGTGGCGGCCACTTTTCAATGCAGGCGAAAAGTAATGCTCCCTTGTGGTGTACGATGTTAGTGCATTACGCGTATGCCCTTGTGGTGCGTTATGTTACTGCATTACGCATGTGTCAATGATTGAGAGGTTTTCAGACAGTAAACTTAGCATACCCCAAACAAGCGCCTTTTTCGAATTTTAAACTTCTCCGTTCGAGTTCGACGACCCGAAATCTACCTGATAATATCAAAATAGCAGTGTGAGGCGATGATTTGGGAGGTTGTTAGTATTGCTTGAAAGACGGAGATGAGGTCGTCTAAGGAGATTTCAATCTTAACATTTAAAGCTACGGTAAAGTGAGGACAAGAAAATTTGTCTGTGGTTAAGATGAGGTCAAATGCCTACGTCAGGTCATGGGCGTTGTTTTCTACTTTCTAATAAACTACTTCAACAAGTACATTTTTCTTTCGTGAAGATGTTCAACAGAAAAGAACAATTATTTGCTTTCTTCAGTTATCATGTGTTGCCTTCGTTCGTATTTTACAGGAATAATGCGATCAGTGTGGCTGATCCTTTGGTAATTAATTTCGCTGCTGAGACCGTAATATTTGCTGTTATTCTTCAAACATTACTTATTTTTGTCGAATATGGTGTGGTTCTATCACGGTGTGGCTATTTGCGTCAGAAGAGAGATTTCCTTTCCATGTACAGGTGACAAATTATTAGCTTTTTGCACACCCAACTGGGACAAAAAAACGAGTTTGCCGAGAACCGAGATGCAAGCAATTAGGTGTCGAAAGCTATTGGTTTCACCGACGTTTCAACCGCTCTGCCACGTGTCGTTTCCCTCTTCATGCTCCTCCAGACAGACGAGCTTCTGAATTCGCAGCAAAAGCTCTGCATCTGGTCTTTATTTTAGTTATTACGAGGACTTTCTTATTGCAACTACATATATAGCAAGTAAATAAACTTTCCAGCTTTTTTATTTTGCTTTGCAGTAGATATGTTATCGATATAGGTAACTCACTTCGGTTTGGTGAAACAGACAGTACAGGCGAAAACGTTTTCAGGTATTGTAAAAAGCAATTAAAGCCATTTTATTGCAAATATATCATCATCATCAACAGCATGACTATACCCACTGCAAGGCAAAGGCCTTTCCCATATTTCTCCACTTAACTTTGTTGTGTGCTAGCTGCATCCACTTGACCCCTGCGCACTTCTTAAAATCATCCGCCATCATAACTTTCTACAGCCCCCTGCTACGCTTTCCTTCCCTTGGAATCCAGTTTGTTACCCTCAGCGACCATCGGTTATCCTCTTTTCGCACTACATGTCCTGTCTAGGTCCATTTCTCGTTTTGTAATTTTCAATAGAATACCGGTAACTTGAGTTATTTCTCTGACTCACTCTGCTCGCTTGCTATCTCTTAATGTTACCCCTACCATTTTTGTTCCATAGCTCTCTCGGTTGTCCTCAACCTAAGCAGAACTCTCTTGGTTACCCTCCATGTTTCAGCCCCATATGTGAGTATAGGCAAGATGCAACTGTTGTATACTATCCTCTTGAGCGATACCTGTAAGCTGCTAGTAATAATCTGCGAGTGCTTGCCAAATGCGCTCCATCCCAATCTTATTCTTCTTGTTATTTCTTTTTCATGGTCAGGATCTGCGGTTACTACATGTCCTAAGTAGACATATTCGCCTACTACTTCCAGTACTTCGCTACCTAATGTAAACTGCTGTTCTTTCCCGAGGCTGTTGAACATTACCTTGGTCTTCTGGATATTGATTTTCAAGCCTACCTTTCTACTTTTCTTGCCTAGGTCATCATTCACTATTTGCAGTTCATCCCCCGATTTACTTAACAAAGAAATGTCATCAGCAAATCGCAGATTACTGAGGTATTTTCCATCTACCCTTATCCCTAACTGCTCCCATTCCAAGTCTCAGAACTGTTCCTCTAAGCAAGCTGTGAATAGTACTGGGGAGATCGAGTCTCCTTGCCTAACACCTTTCTTTATGGGAATTTTGTTACTTTATGTAGAACTATGCTTGCTGTGCAGCCACTACATATGTATTCCAGCACTTTCACGTACGGCTCGTCTACCCCCTGATTTCGCAATGCCTGCATCACCGCCGAGGTTTCAACTGACTCAAATGCTTTTTCGTAATCAATGAATGCTACGTATAAGGGCTGGTTATATTCCGAGCATTTTTCTATCACCTGATTGAAGGGTTGGATATGATTGATATTAGAGTACCGTTTCTGAAACCCTGCTTGATCCTTTGCTTTATTGCAGTCTAAGGTTGTCCTGATTCTATTAGCGATTACCTTAGTAAATACCTTATACGTCACAGCCCGTAAGTTGATTGGTCTGTAATTGTTAAGGTGCTTAGAGTCCCCTTTCTTATGAATGAGGATAACGTTTGCATTCTTCTATAGTTCCGGTACCGTCGATGACACCAGGCACTGCGTATACAGGGTGGCCAGTATTTCTAGCACGATATCCCCCCCCTTCCTTCAGAAAATCTGTAGTTATCTGATCCTCTCCAGCTGATTTCCCCCTTTTCATAGTTTCTAGTGATTTCTTGACCTCGTCCTTCGTCGCTGGTGGAACGTCTGACTGTTTTTTCCAACCGCCAATCTAATTACGGTCCTGACTACTTTAGCTACTGTGGAGATGTGTGTAGAACTCCTCGGATACTTTGACTATCTTGTCCATATTTGTGATGACATTGCCCGCTTTGCCCCTTATCGTATACAACTAGTTTTTGCCTATGCCCAAGTTTTTCTTTACTACTTCAAGGCTTCCCCTTTCTTTACAACACGCTCAATTTTCTGCATGATATATTTCCTTATATCGGCCACCTTGCTCGTAGTGATTAGCTTTGATATCTGGGCCAATTCAGTCTGGTCTGTTGGATTAGAAGCTTTCATACTCTGGCGTATCTTAATCAAATATTTCGTCTCCTTAGACAGCTTACCGGTATCCTCTCTAACTATCCTACCACCTACTTGTACCGCGCACTCGGTAATGATATCTCTGAAATTATTGTTTCTTGCTTCTAGGGTAATGTCGCCATCCTCGGTTAGAGCTGAATACCTATTCTGTAGCGAGATCCTGAACTCTTCTGCCCTCCCCCTCACCGCTAATTTGCTGATGGGTTTCTTTCTTACTAATCTCTGTTGCGTTTCTTTTTAAGATTTAGGTTAATTCGGGACCTCACCGTCCTGTGGTCACTGCATCGCACTTTCCCAATTACTCTACATCTTGAATAATGGCTGGGGTTGAACACATTACGAAGTCGATTTATAAATAGGAAGATAATAAAGAAATTATACTCCGCTGCTCAATGAATATTCTCAACTTTGGCAGAACATTCTGTAAGTCAATAAAAGCACAGACTCTTTTTATTATGACAGCGGTCTTCAACTTGCTATGGCAATTGTTCGTATTGTTTAGATGTTCATATTGCCGCGAAACCTTCAAAACTGCATTTGTTGTTTTTTAACAGCCGCAAGCATGCGGCCTTATCACTCTGATTCTGGATCCTGTATCAGTTCTGTATTCTTTGTTTGTTAATGCTCGATGTCGCGAGTCGCACCATTATCCGTTCCGTTGTAGCGCAAGATGCACCGAAATCTGCGTCGTAGATTCCGGTCACTCGTGCGTCTTTCTACAATGTTCCAGTTTCTGCTGGTAGCAGTTTGCGACGTTATCTAGGTTGTTCTGAGCAGCCTTTAAATTGAGCGCTCACGAGTGCGACGGGAATTCTTTGTTCGACGATCGACAAGCCCGTTTGTTGCTATCGCCGTTGCCGAGTTGCTTAGTTTTTTGCGGGCGCAAGTCAGCCCAATAAAGAGTTAATTTCAGTACCATCAAGCCTGTGTCTTCTTTTACTGTCAACGGTCTCGTCACCACCACATGACAATATCTTTGTTCATCGTGAGCGAACATATGGTACAGCTATGCGGCGTTGCAATAAAAGATTTGTTAGGACGCTTTTAGTAACCAGTGCAAGAGCAGGAGTAGTTTTTGATATTTTGTGACGACTGTGTTAGCCAATGACATCCCTGCATGTGTCTTCTGGGAGTGGTGCAAGCGACACTGAAGGCTTGCATTCTAAAAGTAATAAAAGCATTGTTATAACAACTGTTCAGTAAGCGCTGTTTTAAAATCATGGATTGAATCCTGAAGGTTGGTGCCGAAAGACATGCCGCCTGTCGTGCGCAAAACGTTTCATGCTCACCACACGGAACGATCAACCCAAACATCAAATCTGTTGTATCGTTTTTTTTTACCAATATAATAAATCCCTTTCTTTGTGGAAGATGCGAAGAGGTGTATACTTTCCAGAAATCACAGCTGAATGAGAATATGTTTTCTTTTCTAGTAATGATGAGCACAGAGGTAAAATTACTTGCAACCAATGCATATCGTATAAATCAATGATTGGAAAGGCAAAGGAGAATAGCGTGCTACATCATTAGCGCTGAAATAAAATTTCAATATTTTGCATTTCAAATTGCTAACACACAAGCATTGGACAGTCTATTAACTATATTCTGATCAGTTGTACTTTGGGCCCTACACAAGCAAACACACTTTCAGAGGCGTTCAAATTTTTATAAGTAGCATCTGCAAACCTGTCATGAAATCTACTTTACATTATCTAGGCTGCTATTTCGTGAAACAAGGAAATAAAACGTTAAACACGCTACATTGTCGCTCTTGGCTTTTGTTCTTGAACTTTACTGCCTTGCATACAGCAAACGTATTGCAATTTTCAATATCCTTTTGCAGTTTTCGTAAGTTTAAAAAAAGAATAGAATGCTTCTGCTGCCCAAGCTTTATATTCAGTGAAAAAGAGCTATGATTTTTTAATAGTACACGAAATAAATATATTTTCTAAATACAAAACAACGCAATACATTTTCGGAAACACCGCTCAATGTAGGAAAAATTGCAAAACTTGGACAGAAAGTCAGAGATAAGGTGCGAAATTATGTGCATTTCATTTTTAATGAAATGCAGAACATTTAGCATTAGTTTAGAATTTGGTACAGTGCCAGTCTGCTTATAAAAGATGATTGAGGAGATAAGAGACGAATAGACCATTGCAAAAACGGCTAAAGAGAAAAGAGAAGGGAATAAATTAGGCTATAAATGCCTATTACGGTGCACTGATGCTTAATGCTATAACATAAAATGATATGAACTGTACAATCTGACAAATGGGTTATTAGTGTGTGGCTTGGTTTTGCCTGGGCCCCAAGATGACTCAGGCTATGGAGACGACATAGTGGATGGATCTGAAAAATTGGAGCATTTGGGGTTCTTTAATGTGCGCCGACATCGCACAGCACACAAGCGCCTAGCTGTTCGCCTCCACCGAAAAGTGGCCGTGAAGGCCTGATGTCGATTCCGCATGCATAGGCAGAATAGTATAGTAGAGCGCTCTCACCACTCCGTCAGTCCGAGGGGGGGGATAACAGTGAGTACTGGATAAAAAATGCGTACTTGATGAAGAATGCATAAGGGTAGCATGAAATGCAAAGTTAGTGCTCTTAAATTGTCTAATGCGATATAAATATGCACACAAAAATTACATGTCTTTTGTCTTGTGAGAGAGTTGAAAGAATCTCAATCATAGCAGTTAGAGGCATTGAGCAGAGCTTCAGCATGAAATATTTATAGTATGCACTTTCGTAAGCATAAACAGGGATGATAAGCAATATATATTCTACAGTGTGGATAGAGGTGGAGTTGTCAAAATGCAGACTGTTATTTTGCGACAGCGATAAATGCAGCGTTCATGTGACGCCTGTTGAAGAGATACAATCGGACCTTCTTCTCGAAATCTTATGTGTATAAATGGCAGGAATATTTGGTTTTGGAGATAAGTGTCAGAAGTTGTAAGCTCTGCTGTGTAAGGCCACCCAAGAAAGACAGGTCACGGCAGATAGTTCTGACAAAATGTGATTCACTGGAGAAGGTAATGGCAACCCACTCCAGTATTCCCTACCAAGAACACCCTATGGGCGATTCCTAGTAGCTCCAGGACGAATGAAGCGGCTGGTTTTAAAGCCAAAAGGACGCTCAGTTGTGGATGTGTCGGGAAGCGACCGGAAAGTCCGATGTTGCATGGAGGTATATCACATAGCAACAAGGAATGTAAGATCTATGACGCAAGGTAAACCGGATGTCGTCAAGCGAAAAATAGACAAATTGAACATTGATATCTGGGCATCTCCGAGCTCAAGTGGACCGGAATGGGAGAATTTAACTCCGGCGACCATTATGTTTTTATTGTGGGCACGAATCCAAGAGAAGGAATCAGGTCGCTCTCTTAGTAAACAGAAGAATGGGCAAAGCAGTGCTAGTTTACAACCCCAAAAACGACCGAATGATTTCACTTCGAATCCAAGGTCACCCTTTCAACATACTCAGTTATCCAAATCTATGCACCGACCACTACTGCTGAAGAAGCTGACGCTGAGAGATTTTATGCGGACCTACAATGCATTTTAGACCGCACCCCATCATCAGACGTTTTTTCTCATAGGAGACTGGAATGCTAAGGTCGGGAGTGAATAAATATCCGGAATTATAGGCAAGTTCGGTCTTGGCGAGCCAAATGAAGCTGGGCGCTAGTAGAGCCAAATGAAGCTAGTAGATTTTTCTCAAGAAAACTACCTGACCATAGCGAATAATAATTTTCAACAGCACAAGAGGCGCCTGTACACATGGACTTCACCGGACGGCCTGTACAGGAATCAGATCGATTATATTCTTTGCCGGAAGAGATGGAGAAGCGCTATACAAGCAGTAAAAACAAGGCCTGGGGCCGATTGTGGTACCGATCATCAGCTTCTTGCTGCCAAAGTTAAGCTTCGATTCAGGAAAACGCAGAAAACCAGAAGGCCTTACAGGTATGATCTGGATCAAATTCCATTATAATATGCTGTCGAATTGAGGAATCCATTTCAAGAGTTAGATCTAGAAGACAGAGAGCCTGAAGAGATGTGGACTGATGTTCGTAATAAAATACATGAAGTTGCTACTAAGGTACTTCCAAAGCAAAAAAAAATGCACGAACGCAAACTGGTTATCTGAAGAGGCTTTGCAAATAGCTGAGGAAAGGAGGATATGGCAAAGGTTATGGGGGAAAGATAAAGATAGAAGATTCTCAATGCGGATTTTCAGAAAATAGCGACGAGAGAAAAGAATGCCTTCCTGAACATACAGTGCCAAGCAGCTGAGGACAACAGCCAATTAAGGAACACAGGAGCTCTGTATAAGGCAATCAAATATATTAAAGGAAGCTTCTGTGCTATGCTGGGCGTGATAAAGGACAAACGAGGCAAGGACCTCACTGAGGCCTCAGAGATAAAGAAGAGGTGGCAGGAACACAAAGAAGAACTGTACAAGAAGGACCCGAATGTGCAAACCCAACATAAGACGGTTGTAATTACTGACCTCCAGCCGGGCATTCTGAAGAGTGAAGTTGAATGATCCTTAGCCAGCCTTGCTAAGAACAACGCTAGCGGAAATGATGGCATTCCAGCTGAGTTGCTTCAAGACCTCAACTATGATGCTGTTAACATTCTGCATACATTATGTCAGAAAATTTGGACAACCAAGCAGTGGCCACAGGATTGGAGGATGTCTGTTTAAATGCCCATTCCAGAGAAAGGCAGTGCCAAAGATTGTTCCAACTACCGCACGATCGCGCTTATTTCGCATGCTAGCAAGGTGATGTAGAAAATCCTCCAAGGTGGGGTGCAGCAGTATGTGAATCGGGAGCTTCCGGACGTTCAAGCTGGGTTTCAAAAGACAGAGGAACTAGAGACCAAATTGCCAACCTTCGCTGGATCATGGAAAAAGCAAGAGTTCCAGAAACAAATCTACGTCAGCTTTATTGATTATGCGAAAGCGTTTGACTGCGTAGATCATAGCAGATTGTGGCAAGCTCTCCAAGAAATGGCAGTCCCAATTCACCTCATCTGTCTCCTCAGGAGCCTGTATGAAGGGCAAGAGGCCACAGTCAGAACTGGGCATGGTCTTACTGATTGGTATCCGATTGAGAAAGGAGTGAGGCAAGGCTGCATACTGTCGCCCTGCCTATTTAACCTATATGCAGAGTGCATCATGAGGAAGGCTGGCCTGGACGAGTCTTCAGCTGGAGTGAAGATTGCTGGAAAACGTATCAATAACCTTAGATATGCGGATGATACCGCTTTAATTGCAGAAAGTGAAGTGGAACTCAAGAGAATTCCGATGCGCGTACAAGAAGAGAGTGAGAAGTTTGGGCTTAAACTGAACATTAAAAAGACAACGATCATGGCGTCTTGCCCTATCAAGTCCTGAAGCATCAATGGACAAGAAGTGGAAGCTGTGACAGATTTTCTCTTCTTGGGCTCCAAGATTACCTGGGAAGGAGACCGCAGCCATGAAATTAGGAGACGTCTGCTTCTGGGAAAGAGAGCAGTGGTTAGCCTTGACCACCTAGTAAAGAGCAGAGACATTAGTCTGCCAACCAACATCCGTATCACACGTGCTATGGTCTTTCCAGTTGTGATGTATGGATGTGAGAGTTGGATTGCGAAAAAGGCTGACTTTTGAAGAATTGACGCGTTCGAATTGTGGTGCTGGCTAAGACTCTTGAGAGTGCCTTGGACTGCCAGAAGATCAAATCAGTCGATATTGTCGACCATAAACCCTGAGTGCTCATTAGGGGGTCAAATTCTAAAGTTAAACCTCAGCTAGAAGTTATGTGATTAAGGTATGTGATGTTAGGAAGATAGTGAGAGACCGGAAAGCGTTGCGTGACATGGTCCATCGGGTCACGAAGAGTCGGACACGACTGAACAACTGAACTGAACTGTCAGCACTGGAGCTTACCGACATATCACAGCCAATAGAAGTATTTCTTCAACCGATCCCTATTCTAGACAAAATTACGCCCAGTGTTCCTCGCCATAATGCTTGACATGAAGATGTGCGCTGCCATTAAGAAGCAATGCAATATAAATATAGAATATATAAGCTGCATCTCCTTCGCCAGCCTTTAGTTATTTATGCTGACGTGGGCCTAAGCTGTTTCAAAATTGCTGCTATATCAGCCTTATAATTTTTCCGCAGAAAACAAGGAGAAATTGTATCGCTCGCAACAGCATAAGCATTTTTGCGGCTGGTTGTAGAACGGGGTTACTTCTGTCAGACTAACGGCTATACAGACAAAGCGATCTAAGGACCTTCGTATGTCCTTGGCCTGGCCAACGACAAAACACAATGTTATCAGCGAAGGAGAAATTTCGTATGGACAATGGCAAACTTGATAAGATGCTCACATTTTGCATGAAAGTAGTAAAAAAGATCAAGTTACTATATTCTTTAAAAAATATTTTTTCTTATTTGACAATTACGCGACATATTGAGATGAACAATTTCAGATAAATAAATGAAGGTGCGCTTACAGATATTTTATTTTAACAATTGCTATTTCCGAATGAAACACTTCCCATCCACTCATTCATAGTGAACGGTGATGACTGCTGGCAAGAGTTCTTGAGGAGACAATTTGGATGAGCTGCACCAGAGCTTGCTTGACAAAAACACAATATATTGAACATTTCAGCTATCTTGTTACACTAATGAAGTGAGGAGGGCAATTGTATGTATGATATCATTAACAAGTTCATGGAAGTAGGCGGTAGAGTAGCCAGCGAAGGCACTTGTAAATTATCTCAGCAGACAAATGAAACGTGAAAGACAGGATAGATCTGAAAGAGTTATGAAAAGTAATTAATTGGCTTAAAGTGTCCAACATCAAGAAAACTGTATGTAGAAAATCTAAGAGGATATAAAGATAGTTGCAGCTTCGAAGAGACGATGGGAAAATTTGACAGGTAAACATCACTATGGATGCGAGAGTTGGACTGTGAAAAAGGCTGACCGCCGAAGAATTGACGCGTTTGAATTGTGGTGCTGGCGAAGGCTCTTAAGAGTTCCTTGGACTGCCAGAAGATCAAATCAGTCGATATTGTCGACCATAAACCCTGACTGCTCATTGGAGGGTCAAATTCTAAAGTTAAAGCTCAGCTACTTTGGTCATCTGATGAGAAGAGAGGAGTCGCTGGAGAAAGATTTGATGTTGGGAAAGGTTGAGGGTCGCCGGAGAAGGGGTAGGCAGCGAACGCGATGGTTAGATGGCATTCTCGAGGCATTGCAGATGAAGCTATGTGATGTTAAGAAGATAGTGAGAGACCGGAAAGCGTGGCGTGACATGGTCAATAGGGTCACGAAGAGTCGGACACGACTGAACGCCTGAACTGAACTGAACTGAAACATCACTTGTATCCTCAGAGGGACAAGACAGACAATTGCATTGCTGATAGTGACGTCATAATAAAAGTAACCGATGTGTGCTTTACTGAACTATATACTCGCATAAGAATTGAAGACAGTAGTGAAGTACGCAATCAACGCATTAGCCAGCAACGGATAGCAATCCGACGTTCAATCATTAACGATGGATTAGGCAAATAATGTATTAGAAGCATGAAATGGGAGACGAAGTCGCGAATGATCAGATGTCTATAGACTTGGAGAAGCACAGTGGGAATATCGTGCTAGAAAAACTAACCACGTTGTGTAGGCAATGAATGATAACGGCGGCCTCAGAATCAAAGAAAAGCGCTAAAATTACTCTCATTCATAAAAAAGGGTGCCCTCAGGACTTCAAACTTTTAGATACCAATCGGCGGAGGCAGGGTTACTTGATCGCTGTTGCGCCTGGCTGCTTCAGTAAATTCCTAATGTGCTGGGACGGACTGGTAGCGAACTTGCTTTGCCTTTGGACAAAATCATAAACACTTTCAGCCAAGGTATGTTCAGTTCCGAAATAAGTGCGACCCCTTTGCCTCACGTAGCACTGCGCTCCACTGGTTTTCAATCTGCATCGTTTTAGGCCCCGTCTTATTCACGCATTTGCTCCCAAATAGATTCATTCAGGTTGAGATCTAGCTGGTCATTATCGGCAACAGTCTAGTCTTTTTACATTAGAGTCCTAGTGGTGCCATGAAAAAATTAGGCAACTCAGCCTAACTTGATATTTATTTATTGATATTGCTACGCGTTACGCCATTACCTGCGTGATCCCGACTAGGTGCGCTACTGACATCACTACTTTCCTCATCGACAACGTGAGGCTATAACACGGTGCCCCTCGTGAACTACTCACAGATCGTGGTCGCTGCTTCCTCTCCAGAATGGTTGATGAGCTACTTCGTGTGCGCACCGTCCGCCACACATTTACCACCGCCCCCCCAGAACGCCTCAACCGCACGCTCGCAGATATGTAATCATTGTGTGTCTCCGGGTACCATCGGTATTGGGACATTAATCTACCCTTTTTACCATTTGCCTATAACGTTTCTTGTCATGATACCGCTAGCTACTCTCCCTTGTACCTGCTCTTTGGCCGACGCTAATTAGTCCACTTTTATACATCGCTACCCACACTGACACCGCCACTAGAACTTACGCTCGTGATGCCATATCCCGCACTAATGATGCTCGCCACATTCCACGCGACAAGCTCTTTGTCTCCAAAGGCTCCCAGCTATCCCGTTATAACAGCTGCTATCGCGATGTGCCCTACGCCCCAAGCTCTCTCGCTCTGCTCTGGCTCCCATCACGCCGGCTGAGCTTGTGCGAAAAACTTCTACCAAACTACATGGGCAGCTACCTTATCTTGCGCTGAGTCACCGACGTCAAATTAAATATCGAACATTTTGAACCCGAAGCCTTCCGCACCACGAGCTTCCGACATTGTCCATGTGACACGACTTAAGCCGTAGTATTCACGCCCTGCTTCGTTTACCTAGAACGCACCGGGACTGTGTTTCTGCGGCAGGGGGTAATTTTATGTGGTGTACCGTGATGGCACTCAGCAAGTGAAGAAAGAAGTGTCTGGCTGTGTGGACGCAGATCCTCTCCTTCCTTCCCTCTCCAAGATCTTAACGCTCCGCGAAGCTATAGGCCGTCTTAGCAATTTTCTAGCATTTCACATCTAAAGAGTAATTGGCATCTAATACCGAGTCGATCACAGTTGTTTACAGCGCTCACCGATTCTCATGCGGAAAAACGGTAGCGAAGATCTAAAGTGCCCAAAGGATTTGAATGATAATCCATGCGCCGCGGCGAGGCGAATAGAGTTATGAATATCACAGGGGAAAATTTTCGCCGAATGCAATAAAACACCGAAAGTATTTAACTTTTGCTCTGATGCAGACTGTTCGAACACTCCAGACAAGTGTGATCGAATCTGTAATTTACTTTGCAGCCTTCTCTCTCTGTGGACGTGGTCATACATTTCTAAAAAGCAAAGCATATGTTCGAGAGACTGCAGTTATAGACGAGACATTCAATGATAAAACGCTAGCTGAAGAAGTCCTGCGTTGCACCACTGGCTTCAAAACAAGTGACATTCTGAAGATGTGTATAAGTTATAGCCTTCAACAGTTAGATTCTGTTAGAAATAGGCGTTGGGCATTGTGTTGATTTTCTCAAGGTTTTATCGATTTTTTTCTGGCGTTTATTTAAAACACGCTTTTATGTTATCTTGAAGAAATGGTTTTTGCGCCAACAATTGGCATTATCCTTCGACTGTATTGTTCAGAAAATCTTTCGCGCTAATAAAAAAACACAATTTTTGTGTATTTATTGTTTTTTATTCAGCAGATAAGCTTATTTTATAATAGTTTAGGCAGAAGTTCTCACTTTAAGCTTTATTTCTGTAAGCGATTTATCAGGTCTATAAATAACACCAAGAAATAGAAATCAGCAGAGGGTAAACGCAAGTTTTTTTTCAAAGTAACGCCACAACTGCTTTTGATATCTATAATTGTCTTCTTACCAGACAACGACAAACCGAGAAAAATGTGGTGTGCGTCATGCTGTCATTCTTCAATATTTCCACTCGATTGTTCTGCCACCTCGTGATGTGGATGTAGCTTCATGTGAGTGTCCTCAAAGAATGTGGTAAACCAATTAGAAAGGCGATTCATTCTATTTCGGTTGAGAAATCAAACAAAGAACACATAACAGGCAGGGGCCTATATGCTCTTAGGTGCAGACGTTAAACTACGAAGAAAATTATCAGTCCCCAATTCTGCACCTTTATTCAACAATACGACTGCTGCACACCGCCTGGAACTTGGAACTTTGCAGAAAAGTTGGAACGCTGATCGCCTAAAACTACTGCATAATAGCCAGCTACCTATGCACAGCATGCTCAGCATGCAGTGCGAAATGCCTTTTTATGTTCTAACTTGAATCGTTAAGGGGAATTCGCAATATGTTAATTGTTTTTAGTGGCTTATTTCAAAAAATGCATCCCAGCACAACTGCATAATGTTCCTCAGAACTCGACGTACTTGCGAAGATGAATCACCTTCCCTTTTTCCACTCTTTCTGTAAAGAGCTCTTGCAGACATTTTGTGAATAGTTTTTTTAAGATATTGGAAGTATATTATTAGCAACCTGCTTGAATTTGGACGTAATGCCATCGACGCCACACGAATATTTTGTTAGAATCTAAATAATCGAGTGGATATTAGATGAATCAAATAAGATCAGGTCTATCGAAAATAAATTAGCTGAATTGAAGGGGGGAAAGATGCTAGAGGATGCGGTGCAAAATGAATAGTTGAAAGCAAGATTAATTACAGAGGTACAGTTAGTGCCTGGTATTACATCACCTAATTTGTCAGTGCGAGTTATATATTGATTATCGTTACTGTTCTTGACATTCCAAAAGAGGTTAGGTTTTGTTTTAAGTAACATTAGAACAGTGGTGTTAAAGAAATTAAAGTATTGTTCCTTCAGAGTTCGGGTGTATTTTGCCGCGAAGGCGTAAACTGACCACACAAACTTGTGAAGTTTTGTGCATACATATAGTGAAGTTTGTTTCCAGTGGTGATTTTTTGCCCTTATGTAGTTGTATCATCTCATTTATAATATTCCATTATATCTTCGCATTGGTACGTACATATGTTTCGGAACTCTCCTGCTTTTTCTGTGCGCTCTCTGTTGCGACTATAATTTCACATAAATTACCCACAGTATACGACCGGTGACAGGTGTTCCTGTGCAATAAATGGAAAAAAGGATAGCGGCATTGGCCGTTAGACGTGTACAAAAATGCAAACAAGCGTCTTGTATGACAGATTCAATAAAGAATTTCCCGTCAAAGTGTTCATTTCTTGGCCTTTACGTTTTCATATCAGCGGTATGCACTGCTCTGCTGGTTTCGAACTGATATAGTTCTAGATTTCGTTTAATATTTTCTGTACTTATTCAACAGACAGAATCAGGGAAGCATTGATGTCAGTTATTTCTGCCACAATGTTTGTCACATACATATATGTTCTTTAATAATAAAGTTAATATTTTACCTTTGTCTTGGCAGTGCGTACTGCATGGCATTCAAGAATTCGTTTGCAGCACCTAATACACAATGGCTATTGGCTATTGGCTGGAAATAATCATATTTGATCCATCGACAAATTCTATATGGAGGAGGACGCGCTGCAACGTGAGCCCCCCCCCCCCCCCCTAACAAAATTTCAGGCTACGCCACTGCTCGCAACATGACGTTTAAATATACGTACAAGTCTACAATATATCTATGCAACTAAGCAAAGTCACTGCATATGATGGGTCAAACAAGGCACATAAACATGTTTCGCAATCACAGATAGTAAAGTTTAAGCACAGAAAGACAGACGATCTAGGCAAGAACAAAGCTATGATCGCCACGCTTCGGTCGCGACAGCACTATATGGGTAGAATAATAGAGGAATATTGGAAAAATCAATACAACAAATGTAGATTTTAACTGCATGCACAGCGACAACCGTTATTCTGTACCCAAAATTAAAGAAGGGTATTGCTTTGGTTAAGAACTAAACATGCAGACAAAATTCAGCTACAAACGCCACGTTTTGAAAACGTGATAATCACCAGAAAACAACTTTAAACAATACTAAACACATTATGGTGAAGTATATAAATTTTTGTAGAACAAATGTATTAGTGGCGCTAAGCACAATTTTTACAAAATATTTATGCACTCTATCACAACGTTCGCAGCCCTAGTTGTTTTTAGAACACCGGTTATTCGAACGCAAAGACAGCAAACGATCAGTCAGTCATGAGCAACATTTCGAATTGTGAAGCTGTCAGTCTTTTTTATGATAAACAAAACAAGTACTTATCGAAATTATTTGCCTTTCTTATATATAAATGAATTAATGGACAAATGGTGTGGTTTTAAAAGATCTGGGGCATGTTTAGAAAAACTCATAATTTCACAGGAAATGCGAAGCAATGAACGCGATAGCAACACATTGGAGAGCTAACTCGAAGAAGCATGGCTGAATGCGCGCACGAACATAAACATATCTCATCCCATGACAACGGAAACTCGCTGTGAAAATGCAGCAGTGCCTTGACATGGACGCTTTGGCGCAGGTGAAAAAAACGTTGAAATTCTTTTCTGTGACATGACGACAGTGACCACGGTGCTTCACCTCATTAGAGCTCGCTGCGTGCTGGGGGCGCCCTTGGTTCGCCTGAGATGTCTCTCGCCGGGCCGATGTTCCCTGTCCTGGCTCGGAAGCCAAGAAGGAGAAGGAGCAGGAGCAGCCAGGGAGTAGACTAAAAGGAGAAACGTTTTATACAAGCTTTTAAATGATCTGACGAAAAAGGAGTTTTGGTGGAGACAATCTGCCGTTTAAATATGGTAGGTTATTTCCCATTCCCTAGCTGGGGAAACAAAGTTTAATCTGTACAGTCCAATCAGCGGGGCACAAGCATGGACTTGAGATGCCGCCCACTGCCGAGGGTGGTGCTTGAGCCTCCTCTCACATCTTTCAGTGGCGAGGGCTAGCTTCTCCGATGTTGATGACAATTTTGTGCATGCTGGCGGTGGAAATCCTTCACTAAGGTAAAGTAGCCGGAGAAGTCGTCCGTTGGCTGAGGTCATTTCCCTGGCGTTACTTCTCAAAAGTTCACCCGCCTGCTTCGAGAAGTCGGCGAGCAGGGTCAATGCTGATCGATGACGCGCCTCCGAACCTTTAAACAAAAGATCAGGTTCCCGTGGTCGTCGCCGCGGGCGCCAATAAGATTAAGGTCTGAAAGAGCAGCTCCTCTCCGTCTTCATCGCGAAAGGAGAGGGGGGGGGGGGTGGCTTGGGCGCCGCAGTAAGAGACGAAGGATCACTCCGCCATCCTCGGCGCCGCTTCGGTGTCTTTGGTCACGGTCGCTCACCGGCGCCCGCAAGGTCAGTTTCTGTTTTAAGGCGGATTAAGGTCTGAAAGGGCAGCTCGTCTCCGTCTCCATCCCGAAAAAGGGGATGGCGGGGAGGGGGCTTCGGCGCCTCATCAGGAGACAAACGGTCACTCCGCCGCCATCGGCGCCGCTTCGATGCCTTTTGGTCGCGGTCGCTCACCAGCGTCCGCAAGATGCGTAGGGCGGCGTAGAGCGGTGTATGAAGAACAACGAGATGCAATAAAAAGACCAAAACGTTCCTGGGCCAATGTTCAGCTCCTCTTCGGCGCGTAGGAAGAAGCGTGAAAACGAAAAAAAAAACAACCACAAAAACAAAGCGCAACCACGGAGAGAGCATAATTTACGGGGAGAAGGGCGAGGGAGTACCACTAAGAGCTGCTACAGCACGGTGAGGATTCGCAACAGGCACGAGAAAAGAGAAAGCCCCAAAAGAGAGACACAGGGATTTTGAGAAAGCGGTTTGTCGAAGGCGAGGGAAATACCGCCTTTGAAGCACTGAGCGGGAATGGAAACCTGTCTTGTTTCCATTCCCGCCCAGTGGCTACGCGTCTGATTGTGACCAATCATCATCAGGAAAAAAGGGAGTCCATGTTAGTAGATTATTTGCCGTATGTGAGAAAGGGAATCAGGCACCGGGGATAAGCATACAATATTGCACATGGAAACATGAAATGTCCCAATGAATACAGCGGTGATGAGAAAAATTGGGGTGTAATTGCAATAACAAAATTATGCTGCTAAAAGACTAACTTTGTGACGAATAAGGGAGGGGGCAGTAGCAGACAGCGAGAATAAATAGTTGAGAGTCGTTTTTTGTCGCTGCACGCAATTTCTAAGTCGATATTTAGATGAATTTATGAAGCCGCAGAGATAAAGACGAGGTGGCAGGAATACACAGAAGAACTGTACAAGAACGACCCGAATGTGCAAACACAACATAAGACTGTTGTGATCACTGATCTCGAGCCGGGCATTCTGAAGAGTGAAGTTGAATGGGCCTTAGCCAGCCTTGCTAAGAACAAAGCTAGCGGAATTGATGGCATTCCAGCTGAGTTGCTTCAAAACCTCAACCATGACGCTGTTAACATTCTGCATACATTATGTCAGAAAATTTGGACAACCCTGCAGTGGCCACAGGATTGGAGGAGGTCAGTTTACATCCCCATTCCAAAGAAAGGCAGTGCCAAAGATTTTTCCAACTACAGCACAATCGCGCTTATTTCGCATGCTAGCAAGGTGATGTTGAAAATCCTCCAAGGTAGGCTGCAGCAGTATGTGGATCGGGAACTTCCGGACGTGCAAGCTGAGTTTCGCAAGGGCAGAAGAACTAGAGACCAAGTTGCCAACCTTCGCTGGATCATGGAAAAAGCAAGAGAGTTCCAGAACCCCATCTACTTCTGCTTTATTGATTATGCGAAAGCGTTTGACTGCGTAGATCACAGCAGATTGTGGCAAGCTCCCCAAGAAATGGGAGTTCCAAATCACCTCATATGTCTCCTCAGGAACCTGTATGAAGGGCAAGATGGCACAGTCAGAACTGGGCATGGTCTTACTGATTGGTTTCCGATTGAGAAAGGAGTGAGGCAAGGCTGCATACTGTCGCCCTGCCTATTTAACCTATATGCAGAGTGCATCATGAGGAAAGCCGGTCTGGACGACTCTTCAGCTGGAGTGAAGATTGCTGGAAAATGTATCAACAACCTTAGATATGCGCATGATACCACTTTAATGATAGAAAGTGGAGCGGAACTCAAGAGACTTCTAATGCGCGTACAAGAAGAGAGTGGGAAGTTTGGGCTTGAACTGAACATTAAAAAGAGAAAGATCATGGCGTCTTGCCCTATCAAGTCCTGAAGCATCAAGGCACAAGAAGTGGAAGCTGTGACAGATTTTCTTTTCTTGGGCTCCAAGATTACCTCGGAAGGAGACTGCAGCCATGAAATTAGGAGACGCCTGCTTCTGGGAAAGAGAGCAATGGTTAGCCTTGACCGCCTAGTAAAGAGCAGAGACATTAGTCTGCCAACCAAGAACCGTATAACTCGTGCTATGGTCTTCCCAGTTGTGATGTATGGATGCGAGAGTTGGACTGTGAAAAAGGCTGACCGCCGAAGAATTGACGCGTTTGAATTGTGGTGCTGGCGAAGACTCTTGAGAGTTCCTTGGACTGCCAGAAGATCAAATCAGTCAATATTGTCGACCATAAACCCTGACTGCTCATTGGAGGGTCAAATTCTAAAGGTAAAACTCAGCTACTTTGGTCATCTGATGAGAAGAGAGGAGTCGTTGGAGAAAGATTTGATGTTGGGAAAGGTTGAGGGTCGTCGCAGAAGGGGTAGGCAGCGAACGCGATGGTTAGATGGCATCCTCGAGGCACTGCAGATGAAGTTATGTGATGTTAGGAAGACAGTGAGAGACCGGAAAGCGTGGCGTGATATGGTCAATAGGGTCACGAAGAGTCGGACACGACTGAACGACTGAACTGAACTGATGAAGATTGAAGCAGTTTTATATAGAAATACGAACATCATCCACTGGGCGCCAAGGGTGGTTTTAGTGGCAAACAAAAAATCAAGTGTTGAAATAAGTGCAGTGCCTAGGATAGGTACAGAAATCCATGTTTCCGTTAAACTGTGATTTTGCGGAACTGTTTGATTTTATTTAAAGGGCCACTGTCCAGGGAAAGAACTTTTAAGCGAAGGAGCCCAGTTTTTCGATCAAGTACCGGAGATAGTCTGTGCAAAATGCTACAGTGACACGCGTGCCACAAAGCAACGAAAATACAAATCAAAGCTCTCTCATGCTCTGCTTCGGGAACCAAGCTTTCCCGTTCCCTGCGCTGGCCCGTCGAGCCGCAGCTACGACGTATTTGTCGAAAACGACGTCCATTAGTCCGTCTCGCCGAGGGTGAAGGATGGGTGTCTACCGCTCGCTGCGCGCTTTTCCCTCGCCACGGCGAGACTAAATCCAGCGGCGCGCGCTCCCTCGCCCGTATATATATTTTTTTCGCGCACACGGAGTTCCACGCCCCATCTCCCGCCAAAAGCGGAGGAGGAAGGGGAATTTATATTGCGGAGGCTAGACGACCGGGCAGGAGAGTGAAAAACTTTTGCGAGGGAATGGAATTAGAGAAACACTACATAATCGGGTGATTGCGGTCGCTGTAAATGCGTTATTACTTACTCTCTTCAAAAACATTTTGCGGCCTTGCGTTCTGGCGGCGACGTCTCACAGTCACCGGGAATAAAATATTTTCGACAGGAGGATGGACAGTGGGCGTGTTGAGACGCTCGGCAATCTTAGCGAGTGATGCGAATGAGGCTATTTCAGACGATCGGCAGAATTTGCGCCGATCTTAGGTGGCATGTATTTGTTCAAATGCTAGTGCTGTTAATAATGCTTCCGGTAATAAAGATCATGGAAAAAAATTTGAAGCAGACGATGGCCAGCACTGAAAAAAATGGAAAAAGTGTTGCTGCTGCTGCTCTTGCGACACTGTGCGCGTCATCAATTGTATTTTTTGTTTTCTCCTGCTATTTCTGTTATTTTCTTTTATTTTTATTTTCAAATTTCGGTTCAGTTATTCTTGTGACTTGTCTTTCCAAAAGGTTTTGCTTGGTTCATAAATTTCCAAGTCCTCCAGCCTCCTTATGAATACGCGGCACATTATCGTGTACATCTGGAGATAGTCAGAAGGATGATTCAATTCCTGATGTGGCGTGTTAGATCATTACCACACTGGTGATCGGAAGACTCGTTGACAAATATACTGCTTAGAATCATTTTGACGCTGTTAATTAGACACGAAACGCTTTCTGTGTAAAATTCGACCTCAACCCCTCTGGCGCCACTAGACTGCATAAGCGGTGCAGCATCGCACATTGAATTGATGTCAAGTGCACTCTCCGGCATGATACTCCCTGTACAGCTCTGTTACACATAAAGTGTGTGTTTTATACGAGTTGTTGCAGCGGAGCTGATATTTGGTTTTATATTCTTGAACGAATTAGAGTTCTATATTTTCGCCTATACAGTCACTACAGGTCTTGAATTTTCTCAACGTGTCTACTAACATTCGAGAGAGAAGGCCAAACTGCTTAGAATGGCCATATAAATGACACATATTCCAAACGTTCAATCCAGATGAAGCTGTCCAAGAAAAGCTGAATAAATGGTGTTCCTAAACCTGCGATATAGGTAATATATTATTAAAAGATTGTACTGAGCAAATAAAAGAAGCGATTTTCACTGCATTTTATGACTAAGGTACCCCATAGGAAGAAACGGAAAGTTTTTGTCATGTAGATAAAGTTTATTCGAGATTGTGCTCTATAATCAACTGAAACCCATAATTTCAAAATATTATCAAGTTGAAATGGATCCTAACATAATGACGAATGTACCACAGGTTACAGGAGCTTACCTATCACTATTTTTGGGTAAATAGTTTTCTTAGAATGTACCCTATTACATTTACATTATATTTTTGCTATCGAAAACAATATTGGCACAAAACGTGACATGACACATCATAGCAACGTGAACACACATATATATGCAGGAGTGTTACTTTCTTTTGTCTCGTTATCCTTGCGCAAGTATTTTTTAATATATGGCGTCACCAGACGTAACAATCTGCACTGCCCTTTGCGTGACTTAAAAGGCAAAGATGATCAAAAATTTTTAGCGGCAGAAAACGCAAGGGGCTTACGTCTAATAAGCTGCCTCGTGACGATTCCTGGCCTGCGTCATTTAAAAAATAAGCCTGTAAATTTTTTGTAATAAACAGATTACTAGAGAAGGCATTTTTACTAGTTCAACCTACTGTTTAGATTTAAAATGTACATAAAAGAAAAAAAGGAGCAGTATTGGCCGGCTGTTTAAAGATTGCAAAGCATCAATATTCTATGTTTTTTTCCATATATACTTCTTCACATATTAAAAATGTTCCCGATTGTTTATTTAATAATCTTTTGTGAAAACCATGCTGCCGTTTGCTCTCAGCCCAAAACAAGCTTCACGTCCGCGTATTACATTGTTCCAATATACTGTACCGTTGTGAAGGATGTTCTACACGTTTACAATACATTAGTTGGTATATATATTTGTTGCTCACGAGTTCACAGTTTTATTAGCACAGTCGGATTGTAATACAGATCTAAACTCATTTACATGCAAAGATTCCAAAATATCTTAAACATTTGCTTCCTTACTTACGCAAATTATCCCGATGCCACATGTTGGTGTTGATCTGTGCTTTCACAGCAAGCCGCAAACCCTATGGATAAGAAAGAGGGATAAGACAGGTGCTAGAGAGTCGATTAGTTGCCGTTTGCGTGTCTCCAAGTCTGCAATAATGCAGAAACAGACAAATACATCCCTTGTGCGGCAATATATCCATAGTTGTTAATTGACGTCCATTTAGCAAATGACCGTCCTACCAGGTTGATGCTGAGAGACTACCTTCCTGTGAAGCCAACATGATGTGTGCTGAAGAAATTCAAACCCAGATGGATGGAGGAGTTTATTCCTTGAATAGGTAGCACTTTTGCAGTGAAGTTTATTACCTGGCCAGCTTCTCTGCACTGGGGACACAAATATAGAGGCCGTCGATGAGAAGATGTGCGAAATGGAGAAAAACAGTGTTGGTTGGTTTCTGGCATGTTCTGAGCCTGAGAATGATCACAGCTGACATGGTGCCTCTGACTCCAACACTCGGTAAAATTTTGGCGGCAAAGTCGAAAATAACCGATGCCGATAGATATCATATATGCAAGCTCTATAATTGAACGCAGGGTTTCAAGACGTAGGTGCGATCTCCTTTGTGCATTAGGTATCCTACTTCCTTGCGTGTCTATGTAAAGCTTAACGCGTACTTTTCTCGAAAGGTAGGATGAAGGCAGCCCAGTTGGTTGGGCGAAGACAAAAGCAGAAGAATAATGGCAGAGGAGGTATAGCATAGCATGGAGTTGCGCTGTATTTAGGGTGATGTATAATTTTACCAGCAAGTGTAGATTCAACTGTCGAAAGCAGAAAAGGGGCGGCTAAAACGACTCCGACCAGTACCACAGTAGAGACCGTGTCGTGTCATTCAGGGGTAAGCTTCAAGCCACCTAGCAGAATATTGGTTGGGCAACAGAACATTCCCTTTATTATACGCTGAAAAAGTTGGCCTCACCTAGCCACAACCGCCTCACTGTTGCAAGCAGATGAGGAAATCAGGACTAAGACTGAAGTCGAGAGGTATCACGAATGCGTCTAGAGACCTGAATATTACGTTCCAAATCTCGCAAACTTTCAAATAGAAGATAAACAAAGGTCTACTTGAAATAGACACGTTTGTCAGCGTCCGAAGGTGTTGAATTAAATAGCGAATTTATTCAATATTTGATATTTTAGTCATGCTCTAGCCATTCAAGTATGTCCAAGTATGGCTCTAGCCATTCAAGCAGGGAAGAAGGCGCTAATGCTGACCTGCGAAAGGCAGTACTGCCCAGTCACAAATAGGGATGGAATGTTCTAAATCGCTATGGCTTCGACTGCAACATGATCCGAGTAGCAAATATCGGTGTAGCCCGTTCAAAGATGAAGCCAGGAGTGCAAATACAATGTGGCAAAATCCCATGAGAAAACACACGCAATATAAATCACAAAAGTGACACAACAAGCACTCCACAGAGGAAACAGTTGAAACGATTTTGTAATCATGTTAACTGACAGCAAAACATTTTTTCCTTGGTAGAATGTCAGCATTCATTTCTTTTCCGCGCTTGAGCCAGCCTAGATTAGTTACGGCACATACTTCCTTGGGAATGCCATCGTTATGCTATGAAAAGCTCAGATACCTGCTTTCTTTAGCGAACGGAGTGGCCATGTTGTTTGGATGTTTCAAGCTAAGTAAAAGAATTCCTTGCCCTAAAACGCAGGTAGTGTTTAAAACACACAATTCAGCTGAAATATAGAGTTAGAGCAAAACTCTACGCGCTAATGTTAGCTTGAACGTATAGGCTGCAGCAAGCCACAAAACAACCATATGCAATCAATATTTCTTTCGAATTATCGCACGTAAAGATATTTAGGTGTCCTTCTCAAAAGTTGTATGTTCTGGCTGTTGTTAACTTCCAACAGGGACCTTATGCATAAACGGCGATCTTAACTGTAGAAGCGAGAATATTCACGAGGTTGCGCCATGTGAAAGAACCTATTGAATATTCGTGGGAGGCACGTCCTGTGGACAAGTGCTACTCATCAGCAATATAGGGCTCTGCTCATGAGTAATCATCTTCACTGGCATTTCAAATGCTTTGAAAATATTTTCCTGATATTGCGTTGTACATTTGTTTTTGTTTATTTGATTTTGGTGTGTTTGCGAACAGCACTGCTGAAGAGAACATATGTTAAATGTAAGAGGTTTTATAACGAAGGAGAGAGCGTAATGTTCGTGCATCAAAAAACTAACGCTGAAGCATGAAGCAATAATTTACTTTGTACAATTCTTAGATAAGCACACAAGCACAGCCGCTTGTTGCCGCGAGTCTGAAATCTCTTGCGAAGTGTATATGCGCTCAGAACATTCACGATAGCATGTAGAAAATGAATGTCTTCATCAGCATTCCGACATTAGCAACAGTTACAGAGAGATCATTTTTTTCGCCCCTTAGCCGCAGAGTAAACGAAGAACGTACGAAGGTGTGAGAGAGCTGGCGGACCTTCCACTAGTCATAATTAGTGTTCTGGCCTGCGTGAAGAAAGTTAAGCGCTTCAGCCTCTCTCTATACATTGCCTTGATAAAACGACTAGGAATCAGAACAGCCCCTGAAACCGGTAGACTAAAATTACCCTTTCAACCCCTTAGAGAACATAAAGGTGCAAAGGTAAAGGTCGTCTATTTCCCGACGTATCTGTCTCTGCCGCTAATAAAAATATTCGATATGTGAGATAAAGTTAAACCCTGCATGCTGTACATTTTGCTAGGGTTTTCGTTTAGCGCCCATGTGATTCTCGTTTTTAAGGCTGTCTAGATGCATCGAGGAATTGCTGGCCGTCTCAATAAACTTACATCGATCCACGCAAATTTTTTTAGCAGGCAAATATAACGTAGAATTAGTAAACAAGAACAGCATATTTGTTTATTTAAAATCACGCCTTTCATCACACTCAAAGTTCAACTAGTGACGACCAAGACAAAAAATTTATTATTGCACAGAAATGACTTTTGTTTGTGGCGCTGGAAGGACGTCCCTATTACGGGACATCATTGCACTTGCCGCTGCCGGAGCTCAGCAGACCAAGGCCCACTGGGTCTTCAAGGCTCAGGTGTGCTGGGCCGTGTCATAGCCCTTTATGAATTGTAATTTATGCTTCTTTTCTTGCAAAGATCATGTGGTATAGATTAGCCTGCTGCACGTAGAATTTATACTTATCGGTGAATGTCAGGTACATGTGTTTTATTATGAAGGGATTAAAAAAAGACTGTTTTCTGATGTGTAATGCGGCAGTCCTCGGATTTGACTTGTTATCAGAACACTTGAATAAACTGTGTGCATGACAAGCAACCATTGATGCAAGACTTATAAGCATCTCCTCCAGGCAAAGACTCTAGTCCACGGGGATTGGCATCTCATTCATGCATCTGAAATCTCAATATGTCGCATAAATGGTACGCTTGAAAAGATGCGATAAACAATTTCTCTAAAGAAATAGTAAATTGTTCTTATGGTACTGTTGTGGAAAATGCTAGCATTCTCAATCAAGTTTGCCATTCTCCAAATTGAATATCGGGCTTGCTGACAGCATTATAATAACGTCTGCTAATGGCTCAATGTGTAAGGTAGACAGGAAAGGAAAACAAAGCGGGGTTGTTGCATAAATGAGAATAGATTGTCCTGTCGAATCGCGTTAAGCAGGAAACGGCGATGAAGCCTGTGAGTCGAGGCGATATATAAGGGTGGGCTTTTCGGCAGGAGACGCGCTGCAACCTGCTGCCGAATTCTTGTTGGATTCAGCGCCCGCGACACCCACCACAAGTGGTAGATATCGGCCTCTGTGCTTTCAGAATGGCACACAGGACACTTAGTGTGGTGCAATAAGTGCTGAAGCTGAGGCCATGTCCTAGTGATGGCAAAAGTAAGGGCAACATCGTCCGGGATCCTACGCAGTGCGAACTCCTCTGCATCGATAACACCACGGGGAGCATTGCCGCACAAAGAAAGAAAAGAGCACGTTTGAGGGCATCGAAGATGTTTTTTCATTGCTAGAATGATGTAGCATTATCCATGATAAGGAACTCTGTCATTAATCAGGATGGGCTCCAAGGCGGCTTGCTGAATCTGCAGTTGTGTGAGAAATTAGTACGCCGCACGGGACTCACTCCACTCGAGTAGTTTGCGACATGACAGCAACCAGACGACGTATTCTGTGGCATATGTCTGGGCTGCAACTGACTGGCTGGAATGGGCATGCTACGTAAGGCGCGTCAGTGCTGTTGGCATTGTGGGCCTTAAGAATCAATGTAAAAGCGCCTACAAAACTAAGCATTTTTTTTTCGACAGCGACCAGCTCTGCACGGACTGAAAATGTTCCTCGAATTGAACCCTGGGTTTTCAGGGACAGTCGACGTCATTTGCTGCTTCGCTGCCTTACATGTCGGCATCAACACATGTAATGTAATGTAACGTGGGAAAGGTGGCTTGTTCGTTCCAGGATTCTCTTGTTTATGGACGACGTTTCATTAGACGAGGTTGGTCGATGAAGATTACTCGGTGTTTTGTACCTCAGTTTTACAAAGCTCCACGGCGGCACAACTGGTGATGGCAGCGACTATATGGCGTCCGATGAAGCCTAAGCACGTGATCGGGGTGAGTGCGACGGGCTAGATGTAAAGCTAAGATCTTCACGTGGCTGCTGCTGTAGCCAATTTAGTGTCTTGAGCCGGGCATTCTCTTAAAGAACGGTAAATAGGGTGATACGGTGAAGGCAAGTGATATTCATATTAACCTGTTGAATGACACCTTCCACGCGATCCCTTTGAGCCCTAATTAGGTTCTTGAACGGTGGTTAAGAAATGCTGAGCGGGTGTAGAATTGCTCACACCAAATGTGCTACATAGGAGCTAGCGCTGCCAGTTTTGAGATCTATGCGGCTTATGAGGTTCAGGGTCTGCGTCGCTTGTTTTTACTCTCAGAAAGCCAGTGGATGAAAACATAATTTTTATTGTTAACCTACCGTTTTTCTTCCGGGATGCTGTATGCCAGCAGTTGTATCGTAATCGACTATAAGAGATGAAGCTGACTTTAACTCTGCCACTTGGGCCAACCAGTCATGTCCACTTGGGCCAACAGTCACACCATAATATTGTTACGGACGACAAGGAAGAAGAAGCGGGCAGTGGCGCGGGCAGAGGTCCGCGAACATTCATTAAACGTCATCTACCATCGTCATCGGTCATGGTCTGTCTCCTGTCTTCATCGGCTTGCCGCTTCGTAACAATATCATCAGCATACAGTAAGAAGGTAACCACATGTACATTTGTAAATATCATTCAAATTGAGGGACAGCCATAATAAACAAATTTGATGACAGAGCAGAACCCTGGGGTGCACTTTGAACAGGGACAAAGAAATCGGTGTATCCCTCACCTAGGCGTATTGTAAATCTACCTTCAAGAAAGGATTGTATGAAATTTCGTACTCCAGAAGAGAATGCAGCACCTCTGTGGAGGCCAAAAATGGAGCATAACTTATGCTATCGTGCGCCAATTAGACATACAATGAAGAAACGTACGTACGTTGTGGTTGCGCAACGAGGACATAACTTCTGACAAGAAGGTAGCCGACCAATCTTTAGTACATACTGATTGAAGGAAGTTAATTTCTGTGGGGTGGTAGAAACTTTGGCCCCACAACCACAACGACATTCGCGTGGCTAACATTTTCTCTGCCAGAATACACACTTCTAATATTCATGAAATATACTGCGAGTTGAAAAGTTCCGTCGGTATCGTCGTTACTTTTGTAATGGGGATCACATGAACAATTTGAATTTCTGAGTTCACTGCAGTCTGGCCATACTTTTCTAACTTTGTTGGAGGGACTAGGAAAATTTTAAGGTAAATGAGCACCTCGTATGTAATGGCACCAAGACTAGGTGATGTTTTTCGCTTAGTCTCATCTATTGCGGTAAGCAACTCAGGTATAGAGAAAATACTCTGAGTGCCTTCGGTGGGAACTACTGATGGCGGTTTATCTTCTATGCTAGACCCCGCACTAAGTTTAAAGTGACTGCGGAAGGAACACATCATAGTTGAAAACACTTCCGTGCCGCTTCTCTGCCGAGATCATTCCTATACTAGAGCCTTTTTCTGTTTCATGGATGGCAAAACCGCACGCTCACAAGCGGCGTTGAACCATAGGCCGCCATTCTAACACAATTACACTCATTCAGCATAATAGCGTTCGCAAGTAATAGCGACTTTTTACAAGCTATTTGATTTACTTAACGCATACTATCCAGCGATACACCGTCGTACTAATTTTGTATTTCAATTTGTATTTCATGCTACCATCATGCATTACTCTTGAAATACACGTTGTCCATTTTGTTGGATTGCGCACATAATAGTTTCGTTTTATATCATTATGCGCCGATGTACCAGATCAAGCAAATATAACCCCCTTTCATTTTCTCTCTTTTAATTCATTTCACCATTTTAGCCTCTCTCCTTCCGTCTTTCCCTCGCTAATTCTCTTTCCCACGCTGAAAATTATTCCACCAATTTATAATCATCATCATCGGCCTGACTATAACCGCTGCAGGGCGAAGGCCTCTCCCATATTTCTCCAAATAACCCGGTTCTCTGGTAGCTGCATCCACTTGACCCCTGCGATTTTCTTAACCTTATTCAATTTATAAAGACCCGAGTAAATTGTCAGCATTTTAGTAAAGAATTTTCTTTCTTTCTCTCTCTTTACAGCATTTTGTAGTCTTTCTGCTTAAAGTATTGTTTGCGATTCTTTATTGGGCTTCTCTAAACCTAAACGCATAATGCAATGGCGTTCCACTGCCGTCAAATCTAGGAGAGTAGAGAAACAATAACATTATTGAGGACTGATGAAATATATATTGAAATTTGGATTAGGTTTGCAGTAAAAGGCAGTACTGCTGAGAAATCCACGCTAAGCAACCTAACGTCATCTGTTTAATTTTCAATGCATAGTTTCGACAAACACGAGTCTGGAAAATGTCAAGCACGTTTCTTCTTCACCGGGTACATGTATGAGTTATATACGCTCTGAACAACTGTAAAAGCACGTTTGCTGCTGAAGGTTACATAGCACTCGTTATCAGATTACAGATAGAAATATAACCTCCGAATGATGAGTGTTAGTAAATGGAAATTATAGCTCTGTAGGAGCCTCACGTTATTTTATTCACCTTTACGAGCATACTTTTTTTATTACGTGGATTGGTTACAAAGTAACTTTGCACTCCGGTATTACTAGCATAGAGGAAGAATTAAGATTTATCTATGAGTATTATAAATGAAAGATCTCTTGGTTTTTTTAGATTAAGGCACTGTGACACACCTTGGAAAACGTAATGACAGCAAGAAAGGATTATGAATACTTGCTGCATTGCCTGCGCCAAGCGCAGCAAACAACAGATGGAAACGGGCAAAAGGCAATTCAACTTCGAAGTTTCTAATTTCGTCTCCTTTTTCACGCGCTGCTCCTTGCTGCATTCCTATGGCAAATTATTTATTTGTATTTGACGACAAGCTGCTATTTTCGATTCCAAAACGGGCTGATGATAGCAACAGTGGTGTCGTTTGTCTTATGCAGCTGCCACAAAAGTATGAAAAATACTTATGCTTATCTCATACATATGTCAAAACTATCTTAACAAATAATGGTGATTCTCCCACCACGAAGTTCCAGCATATATCCAGCACGAATAACAGGAAATTACAAACTATAAAAATGCTACACACAATACCTTTAATACGTCGAAGACGGTTACGTTTATGAAGAAATCTGTTCTTTTGTTGTTGGTTGACAGGCTGTTCAGCAAACGTAGATATTATTCACTGGGTGCTGGAAGTATAAAAGAGGATCGATGTGGCTGGCCAAATATGAGCCAAGGGTTTCTCTGAAGGGCTTATCATGGCACTGAGCATATTTTTAGTTGCAGCCTTTCTTGTCGCATTTCCGTTCACCAGCACTGCACATGTTAAATCTCCTAAGCTAGATATTTTCAAGGTAAGATGCATGTTTTCTCTATTATCCCTTTATTTACGCGCATAGCAATCACTGTAATTATTGAAAACCTTTCAAAGCAATTTCACCCAGAGTGTTTCCCATACTTTCTTAGAATTATGCGCAAAGAAGAAATATTAGGACAAATGCGAAAATACCTGAACATTTAACTCACTTAATGTATGTGTAGTCGCCTTCGGAACTTTAATGATATAATTAGGAGAAAGTGTTAATGGTACATGTTTGCGGCAAACTCAGAAGTTCGTCTGCCTGGCGGCGCATGCAGGGGGGGAAGCCAGTTGCTATAGAGGTTGAAAAATCGGCGCTTCCAGTAATTTTGGACGCCTGCTGGTTCTGCGTTCTACAAATCTTTAACAGGGCCGCCTCGAACACGGCAAAACATATTCAAACCAAGAAATGAAAACGAAGCTTTCTTATTTTTTTGTACATCAGTGTGAAAGAAAAATGCTCTCGTTGCTGCAGTTTATTGAAATCAGGGCGTCGAACCGGAATTTTTGGGGTTTGGTTCGGGTTCGGGTTCAGTTACGGCTCCGGAGAAACATTCCGTTTCGGTTCGAACCGGCTCGACCCTGCCAGAATCGACCCTGCCCGAACCGGTTCAAACGGGTTCAAAAGAAAACAAAAACTTCAGGTGTATTTTTTTACTCCACATTTTTTATTACTAAATTATCTTTCTTGTTCAAATATATAAGAATGAAAAAATTCATATAGCAGCCCGTCTGTTGTGTTTGCCGTTAGATGTGATGGGCTGCAATTGCTTGTGCAGACCCCAGCAAAACGCTTATAATGAGCGACCGACAATCAGAGCTCGATAGTGGAAAATAATCATTTTCCTTCGCACATAACCGGCTAAATCTGTCACTCTTCGAAACTCAAATGAAAAAAAAGTTTCCAGCGGTGCTTTTCAGGTAATAAAATTTCAGATGAATTTTAGTTTAGAGCGAACCCTCTACTACTACATGTAGAACAATGTTTCACTTGGCTCTCATTAAATGACTTTGAAATCAGGTCAACGTCGAGCCAAGCACACACCAAGGCTAACGATGTATATACCATGTGCAACGTTATATACACCGCAGAGAACGCGGACGCCTTTGCATTTGGTATTCCTATGAATGTGAAACGCCAATGCACCCGCGTATTGTGTTCTGAAAGGCGCTGAAAAAAGTCCCCCCCGAAACGTATTGGAGTTAGACTCAGTATCTTATGTGCCAAGGAACTATATTAAAATTACGTGTCTAGCTCTTGTGGCCGCGACGCGATCCAACCACCGTCTTGTTGTGCGTATTGGTTGCCTGTATAGAGCGCTATATACCTTCTTCTAGAACTATTTTGTGGCCATACTGTTATGTTAAGTCACGCAATTTAAACAGTATGAAAAAGAACTGAACAAGGGTAAATGGGGTACGCCTCAGTTCGCAGATGAGCCAACCTTTCGACAAGTGGACTTGTCTTCGTCTGGGTAGAACAAAAAGGAAGAAGGTGGTTTGCATGGTATGAAGAAGAATTGAACAAGGGTAAATGGGGTACGCCTCAGTTCGCAGATAAGCCAACCTTTCGAAAAGTTGACTTGTATGCCCAGATGAAGACAACTCTACTTGTCGAAAGGTTGGCTCATCTGCGAACTGAGGCGCACCCCATTTATCCTTGTTCAGTTCTTTTAAACAAGCATGACATGACATCATGGCTGACGCAAATATTTTATTATTTGCCAGCCTAGAAATATCGAGGGAAGAGGACAGTGTCAAGGATTTTTTAGTCATCCGAGTTCGATGAAATGACAGTATATATATAGGGTGTGTCCGGAAAGTAATGCAAATATTTTTTTCAGGCACTGTCGTCGACCCCACCGCGCTTGTATTGGTTGGTCTAGGCGAGAGGGATTGTCAAAGTTTTATCACTGCCTAGCGCAGACTGCTCTGAGCTATAGGAGCATCTTAATCGCAGTTTCCGTGTACCTACTGATAGTGCTCTTGTCACGACGTGTGATGACATCCGCTCGTAGAAAACGGTACGCAATCAAGTTCTGTGATGGACTGAATGAGAGCCTTGCCGAGACCTATCAAATGATTCAGCAAGTCTATGGGAAATCTGCTTTGTCCTGTTCTCATAGCGCCTAATTCCAATTCTCATAGCACCGCGAACCGCCAAAGTTCCGGATTGCAAATCTCAGAACCCCACGACGGCAACGATGAGCCAGTCGAAATTAAAACAATGCAAATGGTTTTTTTTTTACTTCAAGGGTATAATTGACAACTTATTAGCATCCCAAGGACAGGTAATCAACGCGGTCTGCCAGGTGGATGTGTTCGAGAGATTGAGAAAAGGGGTCCTTCGAGCGGAAAAGGAGATCGCCGATACTTGGGAGTTGCACCACGATAACGTTTCCAGCCACATTCTCTGCGAGTAAGGGAGTTTCTGGCGACGATGCCCAGGCCCCTCCTGACCTGACTCTGCCAGACTTCTTCCTATTCCCAAGGATCAAGAGCGCCCTGAAAGGAGTCCATTTTGGGACACCCAAGGGATCTAAACTGCATTGGCAAACGCTCTAAACAACGCTCTTGTCGACGCCTTCCACGATGCGTACAGTCTATGGCAGAGTCGCTGGTAAAAATGTGCAGATGCCAAAGAACACTACGCACAACAATTTTTAACATTTGTAACAATATCTTGGATGATGCGTCTTCTACCGATAAAATTGCGTTACTTTCCTGAGACACCCTGTAATTTAGTCTAGAAAATACTCTCTCAGCGCTGACTTATGTAGATGGCACAGCACAGAACAACTACTGTAGTAGGTATTGATTACAGTTCTGGGCCCCGCAACTTCTCTTCCTCCCTAAACTGCATAACAGTTGAGGCTTTGCTCATTCTGGACAACGTTTCAAATGCGTAGAGCAGCCTCAGTACTTCATCAATTTTGAGATAACTGCAGCTGTCTCAAAATCTCGGCAGGCAGCCATCTCTTTCCATAAGAAACTCTTGAAGCTCATTCTTTGCGTGTAAGCACTTAGGGTGACATTATGCTGCCGACTGTAGCGGTATTCCAGCGCCGCCGGCGATCCTACGATGCCGCTTCCATGTGGCAGCGATCAAATTCTGTTTTTCTCGGCACCTTTCCTCGCTGGTCCACGTGAAGTCGTATCGAGGGTCTCAGATAATAGTTCACTGGTTGCACTATTGCTTTTCTTTTCTGTGTTTTTTAAGGCCTAGTCACAGGCCTGGTCAATTCACTTGACCTTGTTCCTTTCCCAGCTTTCCATGGGTTTTGTCCAGACCTCCCTCGTCACTGCGCCAAACTTTTCCAGGTTACTAATTAATTACGTTTTCTCTCAATAGTGCACTTCTAGCTTTAAATACCACTTTCTAAACTCTCTTAGGTATTCGCATCAGTTATGGCGGATAGAGCGATGAAACTAATTATTTTTTTCGACACCGTGGTTTTACGGGTGGAAACGATAGCGCACCAAATATAGCTTGTTAATTATTACCCCTACCAGTAATTCCGCTGACTTCCTTGCTCCACCCACACTGCACATTTGAACATGGGAGCCTCAATCGTGGCATAGATTAAATGCTACTGTGATTTAAAGAAGCGGTCATCGCTAGGGACAAAAGGAAGATAAAACAAAAGGGAAATCGACTTATAGATTGATATTTGTGCTAAGTTACTTCAGATACAACTCAAGGACTAACAGGTAATTGCTACACAAGGCGGCATTCTCTCATCAGGGTCCGCTTATAATTCTGATATCTCGGTCAAGCAAATTGCATCTGCTGGCGTCGCATAACATGGGGCTACTGTTCACGCCATATGTGACTTATTTCGACGTCATCGAACGACAGTAAAATAAAATGATTTGCGGGACTTTTTTTTTTAAGATTCTGCCTTTCTTTTTTGAGCTGTGCATCACTACATATTTATTCATCTAAATATGTAACTCAGCTTACAAATTATGGCTGCTATTTTACTGCCTAGGAAGGCTTTTGAATGCGAAAATTTTCTCCATGAGCGCTGCTATTGTGCAGTGCAGCGGCCAAACTTGTTCGCGATGAAACGGTAGCCAGACACCAGAGCTTGACGATATGCACGTGGAAATCTATTTCCTTTTTTTTTGTCATGTTTCTACAATAGATGATTTTTCAACAGTTGGGATGTTTGAGGTGTGCAGTGTCGCTTAGGAAATAAACGAGGTGAGCGCTTTACAAGCACAGGTAAAAGAAAAAACAATGAAGGTAAATTGCCAGAAAAAGTAGGCCGGAACCGTACAGCGAACCGGTCCGGAACGATTCCTTCGATTTGTTCCGGTTCGTGTTCAGTTCCAAAATGGCAGAAAAAAATCGGCTTTGGTTCGTTTTTGGTTCCGGGCTAAAATTCGGGTTTGGTTCCGGTTTTCGGTGAGGCTCCGGTTCGAGTTCGACACCCTGACTGCAATGTAGGGTGATAAAAAATGCGGTTTCGCTTCAAAAACTTCCGACTCACCTCAACCTGAAACAAACTTTTATGACCTTACTCACACTTAACCACACCAGCTGAGGTTTATATCTACCAAGTCGACCTCACCTCAATAATTCCAACAGTTCTAGCGAAATCACAAATCATCGCCTCAGAAACATAATGCATGGCTGAAATCATGTTCTCGGCGTGAAAACAAGAATAAACATTGATGATATATTTCTGCAATTAGTTTAAAATCCATCCCGTAAGGATTCTCAATGAACCAAATTGATGAAGTTATTATTAAATGTTCATATTATGTGAATACTAGCGTCTGTCTACGGTGTAAGAGGCGCGATACATTTGCCAGTTGCAAATAAAAACACGCTTGATATCTGTGCTGGTGCTATAACTATCTTTGCACTTGACCTACTGGACAATTAAGTAAAGATTGACTCATTTTCTTGAACGTTGTTACTTTTTCAGGACGTTTCGTTAATCTAGCTATTCAACACTCAGAAAGCGATCCGTTTGTTTCTATAACCATAACACACGCGTTGCCTTTTTTAGCGTCATTTTAAAAAAAACTTGCAAAATAGCAAACAATTGGATCGGTTTATCTTTGTTAAAGGCATTCTACTCCAATCCCATGGGGTTCTTTGACTCGACCGGTTTTAACAATTTATAAAAATTGTTTCCTACTCAATACTTACCTCGCTGATTGATTTTCTCACAAGGCGCTCTTTGAACCGAATAATGATCCTCTTCTTTGTCATGAAGGCATGTAGCCTTGGATTGTTTTACCAAACAGTGTAGACATTTTGTGTAGCTTTTGGCCTGGTGAAATTGCAATTTCAGTTTTACATGTGGCACAATTTTGGCAGCCTGCACTCAAGCGGCAGTGATCAAACCTTAGTCTCGCAATCAGTCCATATACAATGAAGCGCTTGATCGCAGAGGCCAAGGTTTGAACATTTTGCTTGCGGCGGGGGAGTGGTGGGCGTGGAGGGCTGACCTTTCTTAAACCAGGTTATAGCATATGAAGGCACAGGTGGTGGCTCCATGGTTAAGACGCTCGGCAACTCTCCCAAATACTAGGGTTAGAACCCAATTATTTCGAATTCGCATGGGTACTTTTTTATAGTCAAACTTACTAAGGGTTATGCTCAGTCATTGGTAACTCACAGACTTTTACCCCATTCCCTGAACATCTAGAAATGTCATTCGGGCAGACTCGTCCGTTAGGGCAGTTATATAGTACAGAGTGTGAATTACCAGCGCGATACCACGTGATTGGCACCTAACCAAGCAGCTTAATCCACAAGAGCGACAGCAGAAACATCGCACAACGCTCTTGGTCTATGATAATGCGCATTTGAATGCTTTCGAAACAATAATGGGTGGCCTCGCAGGATTCGTTGGTTTATAATGCTTAACGCAGCCACGCAAAATAGTAGCGCTCAAGAGCAATCAAATGTTCTCTTTTCGTATCACGCTAATTTTCTTAAAGCTGGAATCACACGCGCGATCACTTTACACAAAACGTTGTCTCATTTTCTTACTCCTTCTATTAGTTATAAAACACGTTTGACCGTAATGCGAACTGCAAAAATCCATAACTGATCTGGGTTTTGTTATCAAATTATCATTAATTTCAAACTGCTCCAATAGCGCCACTGAGGCCGGAGGCAGTCCATATGGGATTGCATCCAACAGCGCTTAACAGACTTTATATAAAAATCCTGGGTTCGAAGTTCAAGTTACGAGAAATGTTCTAACTATGCTATATTTCGTGCAAATATGCTGTTAAGTTTGCATGACGTGGCTTCTGTCAGGCTTGGCATCGTTTTCACATGCAACAGATTGCAAATTCCTCTGGTTCTGCAGGACCCGACGGATACTTTGGTCATGCGTATTAGGTACCGTAGCGATGATGACGCTGGAGTATTTCATGCTGCTAGAATGCTGAGACAGCATCACCTACAGATTAATATACATACGACTGGAGAAGAATAAGTACTACATTTACCTTTTCTTTAATTTTTATATGTTATTATAGAAGCCCATTCATATATTAAATAATGACACATGGCTTAATGATGCGGAAACCTAGAACCTTCCAGAGCTGATGCATGAGGAAGCCACATTTCACCTTCCATGATTAGCAGCTGGCAAAGAGAAGAGAGAGAGAGAGACAGCGCTGGTTCCACACTGGCAGGGCAAAAAAGGGCTAACCCAAAGAACATCTAGCTAATGATGTAAGGGTGTGTAAGATCCTCTGCAGGGCAGTTTTGTGGCCAATAGCTCCTACCATGAGAGCTAACTATATCACCACCGAAATCTTTACTAACAAAATAATGCGTATTGAAAACAGTACTCCATCCAAGAAGGCCAGAAGGGCTGCAAAATTGGGCTGATGAGATGTGGTGGAACTGCCCAACGTTTGGAGCGGGCCGCACTAATATTCCTGTAAATGTATTAAAATGTCGAAAAATGAGTAAATAATTTCTTCATTGTCTGCGTGCATTGTTCCTCTTCTTGTAAATAAGACACTCTGACTAACGGAAGAGGTGAAGTGTACCATATTGTTTCATTTACCATTGACTTGGATATTAGAAATGAGCAAAATAGGGCACTTCGATTCATGTCATGAAACCACTTGTTAGGTTACTTCATTTTTTGTTCCTTTTTTTATTTCAGTTTCTAGGGTCGGACGAAATACATTGGACGGTAAAAACAACTTCACCAGTTACCAAGCTGTGTTTGGTGGATGTAAGAAAAAATATCTCGAGGACTGACTATTACTTCAGCAGGTCCTATTCCCCGGACAAAAAACAATGGTAAAGCTAAACCCTCCAGTTAGAGTTTCTTCATTCTCAATTCATTCCTTAATCTTCCTCCCAAAGGTCCACTAGACGTATGCATGGACAATTTTTGCTCAAAGAACAGGATAAAGCACTTGTAACAGTACAAGGTAAGTATCGCATTCCTCAATGCCTGTGTTTTATGCATACTGTCACTTTTTCCGGAAGGAATTTGAGTTAAGGTGGGAATGTTTTTATGCAGTCTAGTAACTCCGCGACAACTTTTCTTCATTTTAAAAGCATAGCTATGAGAGCAGAGCATCTGAAAATACCTGATTCCGCCAAGTAGTTCGGTGCGCCGTCCTCCGAAGAGGCTAGTTTTCAATGCAGTTCAGGTTTTGTTTCCGCGGAAGGAGGATAGCGTTTTTGACAGCTTAGTTTTTGAAATAAATATGTTGTTTTTACCAACGATTTTGCGGGCTTTGCAGCCGTCATTAAGGACTACGAGCCAAATAAAAAAATAGTTACACCAACGTAACTCCAATGAGTATTCCATTTACGGCGAGCATATGATGAAAAGAAATCATAAATACACACATATAGCTCCTACCCAGAAGTATCAGATGTCGAAGTGAACCTTAGGTCTAAATCCAAAGTGACCATAGGGTTCGAGAGAAATTGTTCGAGAGGAATTGTCCTGCTCCCATGCACAATCTTGAGATCACAGTTTCGCTGCTATGCAACGATGGGGAGAGTCTTCTTCGCTCCACGCGGCGGACTTCAGTACGCAGCACATGCTCACTGTCCTCGACCACACAACACTCCGATGTCGCATCAATGCCAACACTATGAGCGGCCAGCGCCAGTTCACGTCCAGAATGAACCGCGTGACGCATTTCAATGGGTCCCAGTGCCGATGATTGCCGTGAGAGCCGGACATTTGATCGCTCCGACGAAGAACGCCAGACGGGGACTGTTGATCGTCCGCCATTGGTTTGCTTACGCTGTGAGAATCCAGGTAATATAGCAAGATTCTGACACCGCCGTCGACATTCTCAGTGCGACCGACTTACCAAGGCACATCTTCAATGACTACGTAATCGACTTATCGAACAGAACTTAGGCACATCACCCTTCGTATTTCAACGGCGTCGAATTGGAGTGTCACTCCTCTTCTCGTTCTTCGCACGCGGCTTTCTCCGTCACGTCGTCGCCGGTCCTCCATCACCTAGTCTGAAAAACTAAACAGCGCGATCGATGGAGGGGAGGCTGCTGCAACTTTGATCTGTTCTGATATTCCTCCTCCCGTCTCAATGGTCAAGAACAGAGTTCATATGGTCGTTAATGGCATATCTACATTAGCTCTCGCTGATACCATGCAAATGTTGCGATAATTAGTATGGCACTTAAATCCCTGCGCGAGACGCGAAACGAAGTTCACATGTGACAATGCCTCAACATTTTGTGGTGGGAGTGCGAGGCGTTGTGTCCTCTTGTAGTGTGTAATCTTGAAATTGAACTTGGTATATTAGTTTATGAAGCGGAATTCATCATTCTCTCTAACTGGACCCATGACGTCCTTTCAGGAATAGACCTTTTAAGGCTGTGCGGTGCGACTGTCGACTGCACAAGTGGAGATGTTTATTTTGAGCGTAATCTTGTGCCCAGGCTTATGGAAAGTGCGTGTGAGGCAGAAACAATGTTATCATGGTCTCCAGTGTGTGTTCGGGTGTTTGCTACTACTGGCAAAGGTTAAAGGCTTCAGCGCTAGTGTAACAAGCACATTATACTTGAATAAAATGCAATGTTTTAGTGCCAGACTCTCGTATCTGTGTTTATTAGCAGCTGCTGGTTGTGAACAGTTAATTCATCCTCTCAACCTGCCATTTTATCAAGTGGCTTAAAACTTCCTTAAAGGGAATGAGATGCGCCTCTAGGAGTGGCGTCGGTCGGGGCTTCCCCAGTTTAACCCTTTCCAGCATACAAAACCGAGCGCACAATTCTGGGCATCATCAACAAAACGCTGAGCACCACTCAACCCCGCTCACCTGTAGGCATGCTGCAGCAGTACTCAGCTGCTCCTAGCCCCGTGGACCACCATCTATTTCCAAGTCTCGTACCCACCCCAATATCGATACCGGTTCGTCTGGCCCGATTCGCCAAAATCTTTGTCGTGCGTCCCCGTCATAGCGCAAAGTAATAAACGAGTAAGTCACAAATATGCTTGAGAAGAAGGCCATTCAGGCGTCGTCTAGTCCTTGTGCTGCTGCCGTGATTCTTGTCCGAGAGAAAGACGGTAAGTGGCGATTTTCGCGTCGACTTCCACGGGTAAATGACATCACCAAAAAGGAAGTATACGCTGTTGTGCCTGGCCAAAGCCGCCTAGAAATTCAGCCGGACGCCAAACTTCTTCGGCGAACGCCTCCTTCAGAAACTCTGGATACTTCTCTGCAAAGCACCAGTGCACTGGAGGCGAGCCGTACCAAAGGGAGAGAAGCGACATGTTTCAACATGAGCTGAACGTCCAGACAGCACGGCGCGCCGTGGCCCTGACGGTGAACCCCTTCTCGCCCCGCGGCATATTTGAAGCGAGAGCGCAGCGAGCTCTCCCATTGGTCCTGCGAAAATGCTGCCGTCGGATTGGACCATTTTGAGCTTCAACGGTTCTCGGCGACGGAGTCTCAAGTGCTTTCGTTCGAGACTCGGAGTGTGAGATCGTCACGAGCGTCCATCGGGAGCAGTTCGCCCCCTGACAGTGCGGACGCGGCGGAATCTCCCCGGCCGTCGCTGCGCGAGAACAGTCGCGTACGGCTATGTTAGCTTTCGGCCCCAGAGCCGAACTCGTTGTTTAAACACCTGTAAATAGTGTATAAAGCCTTTTCTTCATCTCACCAACGCCGATTTGAATTCATCGCTACCGCCCAGGGAGCTGACAGCCCTCGTTCACGAAACGGGTGACGAGCGCTGCGTTACCAACTCCTTGGCACAACCCTGTTGACGGTGGGCTACTGTGTGATAACCCCACCGGCACAACATTGGTGGCAGTTGCGGGATCCACTGGCACAAACCTGTTGACGGTGGGCTACTGTGTGATAACCCCACCGGCACAACAACGCTTTTGCCTCTTATTGACGACGCTTCTCTGGCGCTTCTTGTTTTTCGTACGCTGATCTGGAATTAGGTTACTGACAAATTCCGGTGCATAAGGCAGAGAACGAAAAAACGACGCTTTTACCGACGCATTGGCTATTTGAATTTATTGTGATGCTGTTTGGAATTTGCAAAGCGTCCCCGATGTTTGAGAGATTTATGGGCACGGTATTGCGCTGCATGAAATGGGATATATAGGTTATATCACACTGATGATGTCGTTTGTGGTAAAACGTTCGACGAGCAAGCATAACGACTGCTTAGAGCACGTATTAGACAATTTGCATAACTCCGAATTTTTCTTGAATTACAAGAAGTGCCGTTTTTTTCAAGCGTCAAGGGCTGGGGCACAGCCATCCTTTCACGAGGAGGGAATGAGACCAGCCCTTCAAAAAGCGGCCGCTGTAGAGTCATTTCAAGCTCCATGGACAGTCAAAGAGGGCAGCAGTTTTGGGCCTCCTTACCAAGATGGCCTACAAGCTGATGCGCCATTTTCACAAATGAGCTTCATTTGAATGGACTGCTGGGTGCTATGCCTCTGTCCGCCAGCTGAAGTTTCTATTGACCTCAAAATCTGCTCGCCGGTGTTTCAACCCCACCCGTCCTCAATTCGGACATTCATTAGAGACATTCGGACATTAGAGGTGTTGCCCTCAAACTGATTCGGCGCAGAGATGACCAGGAGCACGTTATAGCTTTTGCGATCCGTTACCTCAGCAAGCTCGAGCGCAACTATATAGTCAGGGAACAAAAATGCCTTTCCGTGTCTTTGCTGTGCAGACGTTCCCACTGTACGTGTATGGTCGCCCCTTCCCGATTATGTCAGACCAGTACCCACCCTGCTTGCTCGTCAATGTTCGAGATCCATGCGGTCAACTCGCGCGCTGGGCCCTCCGTCTTCAGGAGTACAATTTCAGTGTGGTATACAAGAGCGGGTGCCGACACGCCGATGCACTATTTCTTACGAATGCCTCTCCTGACTAGAGTGTGTAACACTGACAGTTTCGTCCATAACGGTCCTGCCATTGTCCCTGGCTTTCCTGACGTGGAGGTGTTTAAAACTTAGCAAAGTAAAGATGCTGCTCTACTGCCTCTGTATGCCTCTGCACACAACAAAATTTTTATGATATTTTATTACATTCGTTGCGACAAGTCTGAAAGGACAAACTTAACCGGACCGTTCTTTCGAGTCATCCCCGAAAGGAAACTTACGACTTCAAAAGAAGCACATTAACACGTTTCCAGTGCAAATTTGCTGATAAGCGAGTGTGTATTACAGTGGCAACACAACGTCGTTATAAATTATATAAGGGTCTATTGCTGAATTCTCTACATTCACAAGCACGAAATCTACATGAAACAGCCAAATGCGGAGTGAAATTCTTGTGAAATAAAGCTATGTAATTTGTGTACTCTGCTAATAGGAAAGCTCCTCGCAGCGATTCAGTTGTGATATAAATCTTTAAATACGTCCGGTAGCCACATAGCATTGTGGACTAGATGGTAGTGAATACAGAAAAGGCAGATTTGTGCTACTAACAGAATTTCTGAGAGAAGGAAATACACGTACAAGCGCTGATGTAGATGCGGTTATTTAGTAAAAAAAAAAACACAGTTTAACCGTTCCTTAAAGATTTAAGTCACTTGTATGTCGGCACCTGCACCTCTGTATTTTTCCCAGCACTTCCTCTTTGTAGCGTTGTTTTGTTGTTTTAAGTTTCATCTAATAGCAATGTGGTGTTTGTCGCGTTTTCAATGCAAGAAATATGCCTGTAATTATTGTTTGAAAAACATCCGGTAAGCAATAAAAATATAATTTGTACGTATTTTAAGCCTATGAATATAAATATTTAAAAATATCTGAAATGGGTGGATATGAGTTAGTCAATGGAAACATGAAATCTTATTTCTTCTTACGCTTCCTCAAATCAGATTCTCCTTCAACGACCTATGAGAAATTGGTTTACGTGAGTGAAGATCAATCGTGTGGCGTGATTTACGTGATTGACTTCTTCAGTCATAAGTTGGCCTTTTATTATTAATATGTTCTTTAGAACAATTATTACATATTGTGATTGTTGGTGAAAGTAAAAGTGCAGGAAAGAGGGGTAAACGTATTGCACAATGCGTGGAAGAGAAACTGTTGCCATAGTAAAGCATTGTGGAAGTGTTTTTCCTAGAGAAAATTGTAATCTTGATATACAATATCGTCCATAATGAATTAGTGGACAATCAATCAAGTTGAGCCCAGGTAAACATATTGTATATGAAGAGAAGAAGCAATAAACATGCGTCACGCGATCTTTACGAATAAAATTGCACGTAGCTGTCTTCGACCCATGGGGTGGATTAACATACGCCTTTAAGGCTTTCCTTATGGCGCCGCTCAGTGCGAAAATGTGTCCACGTTTTACACTCTTACTTCTATTTTCAATCCCTTTTTATACATACAATATGTAGCTAATCCTTTTCATAAGATTAGTACATTGCCACAATAAATGAAACACCATGCTATATATAAGTTGTTTTCTTTATCGAGTCCGAAAATCTTACAAAAAATATAGCTGCATCTCGATTTAGTTTAGCAATGGGGCAATACGGTGGACCACGGTGGACACTAAGTATGAGGCACACTCCTCAATTATTTCACAAAAAATAACAGCTTTTGTTAACCATTCTTTTATTTATTTAGTCAACCAGTATGCTAGTATAGGCCCATACAGGAGTGGGCTTACGTAGATGCCAGCGCAAAGAAAGTGAACACAGCCAAATTCAAAAAGTCAGAGAAACTCAAATACAACCTTCACAAAAAACATCCCCAGCAATAAAAGACATGCCAATAAAAGCAAAACACTGCAAAACTATTTCGTATCTGGAATAACCGCTAAATTTTGTCGGTGAATATTTCAACAGACGTTGCATTTACAGTGTAACTGAGAAGCGAATTCAATATTGCAATGGCTAGCCGTAGAAAGAATATTTAGGTGTATTAAATTCGCAGCAAGGGGCTTAAGGCACGTTTATAATTCATTTTTATTCTTCATTATAAGGGGTACGTTGTACCATAGCAGAAGTGTGAGCACAAAACGAGGTATTTTTCGTTCAGTTCACATCGCGGTCCTTAATCATAAAAACCACCAACATAAGCCACCCTCCTATATCAGCCTGACAAACCTCCTTGGCTGACTACTCAGCATTCTGCACTCCAGGTGGCAGCATATGTAATAAAAAAAAATTGAATGATTCCTACCAGTAAAATGAAGCAACCCACTTAAGTGTACATTTCATCAAAAATTAGCACTATATACGCGTAAACACTGCAGACCTCTGCCTCCACAAACATCGCCAGGAGCTGTAGTAGTAAGACTTAAAAGACACGCCACTTTGTATAAGGGCATAGTTTACATTAATCGCGACTTACATTATGTCCCTTCGGAAACGCGTTGACCGCGTTATCGGTAAAACTTCCCCTTTTTGGTGCGTAGTGATATATCCGAAGTCTGAATTACAAATATTTCTGAATTTTCTACACTACGCTGCCTCCCGGCCTCTATTTATAGATATCACTAAGCTTGTTTATGCTGTTTGTATCAAAGGCAATAGATTTAGCTTTAATGGATGCTTAAATACTGACGGTTGATAAAAATGACCACGACGATGCTCAAGCAATGGTTATTGACAGCTGTGGCGTAGGAATACTTGCGCTGTTTATAGCCCGGATATCACCTCCCTTATTTTGAACTCCGTGAACGAGTACAATCGCGCCATGCTGGGCTTAGTAAGATTTCCTAAACATCACTATCACCTTTAGAAACTAAACGACACAAAATTATCAATTAGCGGGAGGTAAAGATACATTTCATCAAATTCATTTGGAGTTCCGCAGCAATAGGACATACCAACACATCTTTAGGCCTAACGATATGCGTCCAGAAATCCGACGAAAACCAACAATGTTGTCAAATACTACTACCAGGTTTCTTGATCACCCGCAACGTGGTTTCAATCAAGCAATAAAAGCAGCAGGTTCAGTGACAATTCAGAATGTCGTTACGTTGAATCAATATAGTCGCACGGCCGCTAAAAAATTAATATTGGCAAAGTAAGTGTCGTCGAGTGCGACATGCCAGTACCGCGAGCGGTGGTTTTAAGATGAGCAAAATCCGGCGCCTTCAAAACGTCAAAGGCTCTGTAAAAAGGAGCAAGGGATAGACGTCATTGCTGAAGAATGACATCATAAAAGTTTAAATAAAAGCAAATATACTCGTCATTTATGGCCAAGGGCGAGAGAGAGGAGCATCATGATGGTTTCATGATGCGGAACTGCGAAGTTTCGGCCTCCTGTGTATGGATTACATAAAATTTCGTCCCAGAGATACGATATGGTCGTTGTCACATAAGAGAGTAGGTGCCGGTGTCAAAACGGTAGGGAACAAACTATGTGCGATCAAGTCTATGCTTTTAAAATTCAAATGGGCAAAAATACTTGTCAAGCATAGGGAAAAGCTGTGTCTATTGCGTCGGCATGAACTGTGTTCAGTGTTGGTGCAACGATGTCGAAGGAGTTATTGATCAGCAGAAGTATTAAGCGTACCTATCAGTATGCGGCAATGCTCATCATTACATTTGTCGCAGTCGAGTATGGAGACGAAATGCTGGATGATTCCAAGACCTGGTCTACACAAGAAACGACAACAGACACATGGAGGGATCGATGATGCCCATCGCGCCGCAGCCAGTTTCTCAGTTAGCCCAGCAAACTGACAGGGGCAGAACGTGGCGGTGTATAATCCACGGACGACGGGAAGATGAGAAACCCGTCGGAAATATTGTCGCAGCAAAAACAGGAGAACTGCGAATGTTGCTGGCGCCTGATGGTCGTCAGACACAGTCTCGTTTACGTAATAGAGCTTTAGGTGGGCGCAGTTTCACTAAACAAAAAGAGCGCGACTTGCCCACGAGTGCAGTTGATAATAGCCCGTCGTGAGATGCTGTGGCTCAGAGCGCTCTTTAGTGCGACTACAGCAGGACAGGCTGCCACAGGCTTAATGAGCTACGATCTTGCGGTACCAAGCGAGAATTATAAAGGAGCGTCTTTTTTGCGTGTTTGATGATGACATTTATATGAACAAGAATGCAGCGGCGCTGTTGTGGAAAAATTTAAGAGCCCCGGTTCCCTCCGCTTTAGCCTTATCGCAATCGTCAGAGAAAAGTCGTGTTGAACCTGTTCACTAAAAACACAATTTAGGCCTCTGAAGCTGCAATCGCGACTTTTCGTGCGGTGGTTTCGCTGGCGCTGGACGGGAAACATCGAGCTCCGAAGCACAGATGAGCAGTGGCGACGAACAGACCAATTGTGTTCGTTATCAAAATGTTTAGTAAACAGGGTTCGAGTTAGAGGCTAAATATTGCCATAAGCGTACGCCTGGATGACAGCGTCAACAAGTTACGTGACGCGGCTGCGGTAGGGAATCACTACGTGTCCATTGCTGACACAGGCGTAGCAAATAGGCAGTTTATCCAGTGTTCACAACGTCGCGCGAACACGCAAACACATCTCCTAGATGCAAAACCCTTAATCAGCTGTTTTTAACATCATCAGTTTATACACTGATGCTTTGTCCCTGAAGACTGCACGCAAAAAGTCAAATCAATATTTACTTAAGTGTGTAAAAAGAAAAATCACGGCACACTAGGGCTCTTTTTTAAGAGCCACTAAAGCTTTCACTACTCTGGGAGTGCACACAATTTAGTTCATAGCAACGTTCATACTGACATATGGCTAGCAGTGTACATAATAAATAAGAATGAAAATTCAGGCGCTTGCTTTAAAAGGATTTACTCTTCTAGTAAATCTCTACTGTGAGCTTGAGCATCAAGCAACATTAGGCGCCGCGGCAGAGGCGCAAAACAAATGACGAAGAATTCACTCCTTCGATTGACGATGCTATGACTGATGCTCACAGCGCAGTTTCTTTGAAAGTGTGTGTTTTGACGCTATGGGCGAAGCCGAAGCGCAGACGTTAATCAGTAGTTTCTAATCCTTAAAAATTTTAAAAGATTATTTATCTGACATTCATCAGACTGTCTTCTAGTTAGCAATAGACTCTCGATTCACTAATACTGCTAGCACTGTGCCACCATATCTCTCTTCAAAACTTAAGTGACGGAACCTTAGGATTGTGTTTGCGTGTGTTTTTGTATGTAATATGTGTATGCAATGATTTACCCTGCGAATACCAGGCATGAATAGAGACCTCTTAGCCTGAAGCGTAGAGCAGCTACTGCATCTTGCATAAGGTTTCGCAGTGACTTATAAAAATAATGCAACGTGAAAATGTCTCATGTTCTGTCGCCAACGAGAATTTTCTAATGCGTGTAACAATTAGGAGCTGCATAAGAGTTGCAAAAAATTCGTGAACGCTGTAGGCTGCCCACGATGTGCTGATAAATGTGCAAATGTTGCGTTTATTATTTTTTTTAGTTATTCAATACTGCCAGCCGGCTTTTGGTGGACAAGGCAGGAGTGGTACAGGCATACGTTGTATAAAGCTGGTATGATGTAACGGGTAGAAATACACACAGAAGACGCGATCGCAGAACGAGCCAAAATGCACTTTGTTTCCTGGCAGAAAGTAACCACGAACTGAGCGTTGAAAGTAAATTACGCGTTTAAAGAATATGCGAAAACAGATAAGAAAGGTATTTGATTGGACAAGCATACAATTGCATATGGAAGCCGATTTCATTCTTATAAGGATTTAGAGGAACGAAGACTAGTAATCTTTTGGTCGGCACCTTGGCGCCACGATTGTAGTGTCGTGTTCGTATCGTGTCAGGCGTGGTGTGTTGTTTTACGTGTAATGTGCAACACATATGATGCTATGCAACATTTTTAAATGGTGAAGCTATAGGAAGAATTTAAGCGTCTGAAGGTGCGCTCACCTGAATAAATTGGTGATATAAACAGGTTTTCATATAATTGAGAATATATCGCAGTGGTTTCTTTTGGAAGGCTATATACGATTTATATCTACATCTGTGGGCCGTTCCCAAACGACATCTGGGTATATATACGCAATCAATGGGAATATTAGCGAAGGGTAAGCTGTTAACGTTCAGAAAAAACTGCTAATATTTAGAATAAGATGTGCCTTTGAATTACACTGACATAATAGGTGATCACAATATATGGGCATTCAGACGGATAAATTTTAAACAGTCTTTTAAAGTGCTGCTGTGAAATTAATTTTAGTTGCATTCATTCGTGAGTGAGCGACTGTTAGCACAATGTTTTATGTCCGCGTGTTTGGAATAGAAAGCTCGGAAAACAAAACACCTGTGATTTTGTCTCTGTAAAGTACAATCTTTACTGTTTCCTTGCTACATGTTCTCTAATCCGGCGCTCGTGCATGCAGAAAACGTTTACATACAACTAAATTTATTTTTCCTCTTCTCATTCTTGCAGCGAAAAATAGTTATTATGACCTTCGGGTACGAAACTCGTCTGTCAGTCAAGCCCCTAAAGAAGGCTGCAGAAATTACATGTTGGGTTTGCATGTCCGACTTGGTACACTTTATAGTAACGACTGCCCGGAACCGCCTATATCTACTGCGCAAGCATGAAGGTTTGAAAAAACCCTGATGACTGCATAAAGCGCATTTTCTTGATTTGCCATTGTGAACAGTTTCTAATAAATGTTCCATCAAAGGAAAACATAGTGTGAAGCCTATCTTCTATTTCATAACTGTTTATCACACAAAGAGATACCCTAAATTAAAAGGCAAATAGATACACGACAATCATCAAAGAATTCCGATATTTTCTAATAACGTAAAATATCAATCGGAATGTATGGTTCATTTTCCCAAATGACCTGCCGAATGTGACTCGCCGCAGGGGAGGTTTAGCGATGATATTGCATACGTAGTGATCTCTAGACCGAAAAGATATTGGGCCCTCTATGAAAAATCCAGCGTTTCACTCATGCTAAAATTCATCGCCTAGGCTGGGTTCAAACCAGCGTAAAACCACGGTTTAAATCCAGGTTTCTAACTAATCAGCCACCACTTAAGTTAGGCAAATAAAACGTGAGATCGTGATGACTAATATATTTCACTTTGTAGCCTGCCTCCGAAAACATTCCAGGCTTACAGTTGTGCTTTCCTACATGATTTTAGCAACCTCCCCCAAATCCGCGGTTCCAGTAATTCATGCACATCTGTTATATCAAAGGCATCTAAGGACAAACTCTTCGATTTAGAACACATGACTTTATTGCGTACAAATTTCGAAAAGTACAAAATACACATTGACCAATAATTTACTGATTCTCTGATAAAATTATAGGAGTCATTTCTGTTATAGCCTGACTTTCGCGCGCCGCGTGACTCGAACCATTCTTAACATGCGTGCACATGCGTGGGAATTCGCGCCACTTGGCCCATTGTAAACTCCACCATGTCTTTAATAGTGGTTAATAAATCTCAAATCACATCGCGACGCGAGCGCTGCTGTCTTCTCGCATGTGAGAACCCCCCTATATAGAACATCGTCACCAACTCACCCAACAACTGACCTTGACCATGGGAGAACGCTATCTTCGATCTATTGCTTCAGAATACCTACGAGGCAACGCTTGCGATCTTGTTGCACAAATTTGTTTGAGTGGCCAAGTTCCCCCAAGCACATTCTATTTTTGCCTTCGTGGCATAGGCGTTTTCACGCGATGGCCTCGCGCATTCACAGGAACAGCTTCTGATGAACCCGATATGTTGATAGAATTGCGTTTCCGTATATTGCTCAAATAATACACACGAGTAGAACGTGTTAAACAACGCGTTTGTCACCAAAGAGGAGTTCTGGCTAAAAATTACAATTATTCTCTTTTATACAGATATTTTCTGCGTGCCGAGCCCCAGATTGGCTTCATAAGTTTTGAAATCGGTTTTTACCAGGTAATAAATAATTGCTTCCATGTTATATAATGTTATTATATATTGTTGCCTGAAAGCAGCATCAGGGATCTGAATCTGCAACAGCGTCTTGTCAGCGAAATCCATTCCGTACTAAAATGCCTTCTATTTGGCTTTTCTACCCGAGTCACTGATTCCGAAACTAGCGGAACTGCGAGAAAAGCAACGAAATCTGCTGAGCTGCTTTAAACACGCACCGACGTCTTAAGACGACAACTAAACAACGCTATTAATACGCATCGTAGTTCGTACTGCTTTCGATGTGACAGAAAACACGCCTCAGCATAGTGTCGTTAAGAGGGCCTGATGTGTCGCTATTACCAAAAGCAAGACTATATGAGAGTACATATAAGATCAAATTCTAGTACCTCACGAGGTTTTCTTTTGGGATTCTACAGCGTCAAAATGATTCCTTTTCTACCAAAACTAATTCCGAATTTATTAACTATACATTGGGCAGTGTAAGTCAGGATCAGTTATCTAGCTAGTACCTGCAAAGTACTGGTGGGCATGCGGTAACGTGACGGACAAGGTCATTAATTTCTAACTATAGCACGATTGCTTTTAACGCAATATTGCTTCAGATGCAGGCGCATACCGAAGCAAACCGGTACAACCAGAGTGACTCTGAGGTGGTACATCGCATGGCCTGCCACTTAGCTTTATTGTGTGGATGGGTCGGACGCAATTGCGCATTGAAAGTCGTGAAGGTGTTATAGGTAGAAGTGAACGACTGTGTACATTGTCAAGTCGCAGCTTTCCAATCCCAGATATTTGTTTCTTACACATTGTACAAAGACACTTGTCGGCACAGAGGTATTCACGCTGTGTAAGTATGTACATAGAAGTGTGAACTAATCACAGGACTTCGACGTACATGGCATGCAGTATTATTTGTATTTGTTTATTTGTTTTTTGAATGGGCAGGACAATGAATGCACGCGCGATAAGGGATTATTGGTTACGACGGTTAAATTGAAACTTTGTTTTTGTGGCATTGAAAGGCTCTAGGGTGCATTGTAGAAGCTAGGCGGGGAGCGTGATGAAGCCGCCAGAAGCTGGTTGTTTAAAATTGTCGTGTGTATATGCGATAACTCTCTCCTGGCAGTACATACCTTCCTTATTTTGTGTCTGATTAATGCAAGAGTTAGTAACACTCAGCTGAATCTTAGGAGGGGCCAGTAAAGATCAGTGGAGCACGCGGTGAGGTGTCGTGCATTGCCAAGTGTCAGCCACCCGGTCGCCATGTATTCTTGTGTTTACATAGTATTGATACGAACGTCGGTAGTGAGGTAGATATTCGAGCAGTGCAGCATGGTGAACAGCACCAACAAAACCCGCTCTAGTGACAGGCGAAATGGTCCAACGACCGCTGCGTTGAAGTTAGATTAGCCAGTTACGTGCATGACAAAGGAGTGGGACACACTCACATTGACGGGGCTCGCTTCGTGTCGTTTCGGTAACACTAACATGTTCGCTGGCGAGGAGGTCAAAGAAGTAGCACATTTTGGGATAACTGACAGGCCATAATGACGGCCACTTATCGCATTACACGGCTCTAAGAAATAAAGAAGATTTGGTTCCAAACGACACCATAAATGTCTCGTTGACAGCCGTAGCGTAAAGTGAGTAGATTCGGTGCTGACGCGTGAGTGACGTGGGGCGCAAAGGAAACTGCGTTTTTTAATTCGTTTGCGTTTCAAAATGCCTGTACGAGTGAAGGCAGCGTAAAGGTTAAATTGGTGAGGCAGGGCTTGGGGTTGGTTAGATCACGGGTGCGGCAGGATTAAACCACGGATGCGGCGGCCGCTTTTCGATGGATGGAAAAAGCAAGCCACATGAGTGCTTTGAAAGGTCAGGTACGTCAAACCTTGGCTGTGGAGATCTTAGGAGCCCACAACTACAGTATTTCACATAGACTGACTACTTTTTGGACGCTATCCACCACGAGTCAGGCCGAACCCTTTACGCATTTGAAGACGCATGTGGAGGTCCTCTTGACAGTTCGAGTACATGTAGGAGAAAAAGTCCATTGGCTCAACTCACAAATATATTGCCTTTAAAGATGTGTGTGATATTGCAGAAAAAGTAGTCAAAGTGTATTCATTCTATTGATCTCGGATGTAGCAGTTTTGCCTGTCTATTGCGAAATCTTCATGAACACCAGTTCTCTCACATATTTCAATAAAGAATGATTTGTCATGCTACAACTTCGTATCACTAGGTAACCGTTGGTCCTTCCTTTCTGCTGAGGCATTGGAGTGCATCATGGTAGTGCTCAAAAAATAATATTAGGACAATGGGAATTAATAAGAAGTAGGCTCTGTTCCTTTCCCATGACGCAGGATATCGACTACTCATTATTAACGCCTATAGCATCGTCAACAAAGCTGCTCAGCTAGAATTTGTTCTTCTGTCTTACACTCGCATATAGTTGACATTTTGGTGAGATGGGTAGCAGTACAGGAAAACATCCTCTGATTCATCCTGTATATAAACCTTTTGCCCTAGGATGAAGAGACGAAGGGCGGGACATAGCTGTCATTTTGAATACCGATAATGAAGTAACTATTTCGCAGAAAATTCCACCGATTGAAACTCCATATTTAAAAACCTTCCTGTTCGGACATGATTTTGTATCTTTGCAGTGCACCGGTGGCAAGATTCGACAACTGTTTTTTTTTTTACTTAAAACAGATATGGAGAAATTCGACACTGAGAAACTGTTTGTGACCGTAGATGTTAAGCGCCCTCATAATCGTATTGCATGTAATCGGGCTATGTTTCGGACGGCTCTTCCTGCATACTCTTCGACAGTATGTTTTAACACATTATACTCCAAATTTTACAGAAACCGACAAGAAGTAATAATTTTTTCATGTCAAATTCTGGACCTTTTCTTCAGTCTCGTTCGTAAAACGACTACAATGTTTCAGTTGATTCCAGAATATCAGATCAAAAAATACCTCCGTCAATTTTTCTCTCCATGCACGCGATCTAATAACACCCCTGAGCTAAATCCTTCAAAAAATACACTCGTGCCGATAACGTAATAATATTGCAATAACTGGATGCTCCCCTCAAGGATTTTGATAGTGATATTAAAACTTTACTGAGTAAGTTTAAAAAATTGGGCTTTTTTGTCTTCACCACTTCATGCCCAACAGAGTAAAATGGACAGCTAAATGTGAGGCATGAATAAAAGAAGATATAATACATTTAAAACGTTAAGCGAAGTACACAACAGACAAGGGTACTGGTTGTGATGACTAACGAAATGTTTCTGACCTTCCTCAGTGCAATCAGCCAAACACCTTTATTACAGCGCCCTTTTCATTCACCTGTTCGATAGTTGAGCGCTTCGTTGGTCCTGTCGGTGTTTCCGATAGAAACAGTCACGAAACGCGAGGCAGTCACCATCAAAAGTGAACTTCTCAGAATAAGAGAAAGAACAGCCCCAAACTTTCGGCGGCTCGCACGTGGCTGTTCTTCCTATTCTTAGAAATTTGATTTAGCCCGTGAGAAAATATAAAAGGCGGTTCGTAACTACACGTAAAATTATAAAACTATCCCTTCTTATTTTGCTTCAATATATAGAAAAAAATGAAATGTGGGCGTTTACAGAATGCATTTCTTTCCTTCACAGAGATTTACAGAATTTTCAGAGATGGGCTGAGAGAGAGATTGGGCTGAGTTCATATATTAAAGAGAGTGTCAAACTTTCAAAACATGGGGCTACGATGCTGCCTCTTTGAAAAGTGTAGCGTAGCTGTTTTAGTTCCTTCTTTATAATGAGGAAAGCAATAGTACAGATGCTTGTATGTCCATATGTACAGTCACAACGCCCACGTTATATTCCTCACGAGCTGAGAAGAAGAGAAGGAAGAGCCACGAGCTGGGTTGCAAAGCAAGACGCTCTTCTTTCCCTTGTGACAAATTTAATTTGGATAGCGACTTCGTAATTCATGACTCTCTTTCGCGTGGTTACCCCATTAACGGCGAGGTGGATCAACAGCCGAACGGGCTCATAAAAGCTGCCCAACGATAAAACAATTTGCCTGACTTAACGAGGAATGAAAGGGCGGACAAATCTATGCAAATTCCCGTGATATTGTAATCTTGTGTCCACCGCGCTCGGTTTTCTTCTTAAATATACTTTATCCTAACCCATACATGGATTACATTTAGCAGTTCCTTTTACCTTTTAGGGCATGAACTGTATACACAAAAATACGCAATTTCTTAAGTTGCTCACTACAGATTCGATGTTATTATTAGCTTATTTTTTTTTTTGTCAGAATTCAGGTAATCTAGGCTTTTTACATAATCGGCAGGAGTGTAATCTACTAGAAGTTTAGCTGAGGGGAGTGAATAGTTCCAGTACCATGAAGACAAGTGATGGAAAGTATGTGCGATATTACATCCCAGAATCAGCTGATACATTGTAGCCAATTTTAGAACGAGGAAAACAAAGATAAACATCTAAGCATAAAAAACAAAAACACGCTTTGGTTTCAGCGTAACTGGAGCATATTTGGTTAGTTTCTATTTGTGATAGAAGAAACATCTGGGCGAGTTGGTACAGTGACGAATTGGTACGGTGACATGTGGTTTTTGTGGTTTAACGTTGCAAAGCGAGTCAGGATTAGCAGGGGATGAGTACAGGATATTTTGCCACCTTCACCTCCACAGAAACGTGGACGCCGGAGCCTGGATGCGAACCCGCATACTTGGGCACAGTAGCGGAGCGCCATAACCGCTGCGCTACCCTGGCTAACAAACTTTTAGTAAAATGCTTTAAAACGTGATCTGACCTCCATCGAAACGCAGATCTCCACTGCGATGGCTGCGTTTCAATGTTGGCGAAACGAAGAGGCGTCCGTGTGCTGTGTGATGTCAGCGCACGTAGAAGATCCCCATGGGGTCGAAATTACTTCATAGCCCTCCACTACGGCTCCCCTTTCTCTCTTTCCGCTTTCGCTCCCGTCTTCCTTCCTTCCCTTACGGCACGGTTCAGGTCTCCGTGGCAACAAGTGTGACAGATACTGCGCTTTTCCCTGCCTGTGAACCTATGTTTATTATTACTACTAAATTGGTGCCAGAAGAGCTCTCAGAAACGAGGCCCAATTTTAAGTAAATCAGTTCAACATCCAGCAGATTAAAATTTACGGCTGCAATAAGTTGCTTAGAGTGGAATTTGTTAGGGCGTATTTTAAGTTGAAGTACAAATCCAAGGGTGCAGTCTTGCGACCTGTATAGCGGAAAAATCATAAAAAAGAACATTTTGAATAGAGTGATGCTTAAACAGAGATATCCAGTACTCATCAATGCCTGCAAAATAATTATTTCAGATAAGGTCTTTAGAGTGAGAGAACTATACGATCTCTTTTGATCTTTATATTAAAAGAATAAATAAACTTTATATACAAATGGGGTGACAATAAGATCACCGTCTACTGTTCTGTTCAGCCATGTTTACAGAATGATAGCTTTATCCGCGTTGTAAGATGTGTGAAGACATTCTAGCGGTACAGTTTTGTGCACAATGCTCCGGGTATTAATATTGTGTACTCTTTCGCCAATATTTAGCGCGGTCATGCTTGGGGTAACGTTTTTCTCTGTTAATTACTTTCCTCTCGTTCTATATGTCATACCACGAAAAAAGATTATCTTCAATGCCCAGCTTGTCACGTATGAGTGCAATGCACCTTATATTTACCGTATAATGTTTGCAGCACTGAAATGCTGCATTCCAATGCCTCGTGCGTTAGAAAGTAGTAAAGGTAAACTGTTTATATCTATTATAATAACTCATACCACTCTTCATTAAAAATTATGAACTATAGTAAACTAGCGTTTATAATAAAGGAGCAGTCGAGGACAAAGTTTATACATACTATGAAAAGAATAAACAGCCGTTGATTAATTTCACTGCAATATCACACACAAATATAAACCTAGCCATGTATTAGTTCAGACAACTAGCTTTATCTCCTACGTATATTGTTATTAGCGGAGAACATCATAGGCACCTTGAAATGCTTACAACTGGTCTGGCTTGTGTCGTTTTAACGTGCCAAAGCAGCTCAAGATTATGAGAGATGGCGTAGTGGAGGGCATCGAAAATTTGCAAAACTTGTGGTTATTCAACCTTCACTGACCTGCACTGTAGTGAGATGGGCGGTAGGGAAAAACAGTCAGACGTTCCACCAGTGACGAAGGACAAGGTCAAGAAAGCACTAGAAACTACGAAAAGGGGAAAATCAGCTGGAGAGGATCAGATAACTACAGATTTGCTGAAGGACGGGGAGGATATCGTGCTAAAGAAACTGACCACCCTGTATACGCAGTTCCTGGTGTCATCGAAGCTACCGGAACCATGGAAGAATGCAAACATTATCCTCATTCATACGAAAGGAGACTTTATGGGTCTTAAAAATAACAGACCAATCAGCTTACTGTCTGCTACGTATAAGGTATTTACTAAGGTAATCGCTAATAGAATCAGGACAACCTTAGACAGCAATCAAGCAAAAGATTAAGCAGGGTTTCGGAAGCGGTACTCTACTATCGATCATATCTATACCATCAATCAGGTGATAGAAAAATTCTCGGAATATAACCAGCATTTATACATAACATTCATCGATTACGAAAAAGCATTTGACTCAGTTGAAACAACGGCGGTGATGCAGGCATTACGAAATCAGGGGGTAGAGGAGCCGTATGGGAAAGTGCTGGAAGATATATATAGTAGCTGCACAGCAACCATAGTTCTTCATAAAGAAAGTAACAAAATTCCCCTAAAGAAAGGTGTTAAGCAAGGCGACACATTCTCCCCAGTAATATTCACAGCTTGCTTAGAGGAAGTATTGAGAGACTTGGAATGGAAGCAGTTAGGGATAAGGGTAGATGGATAATATCTCAGTAATATGCGATTTGCTGATGACATTGCCTTGCTAAGCAACTCGGAGGATGAGCTGCAATTAATGGTTGATGACGTATACAGGAAAAGTAGAGAGGTAGGCTTGAAAATCAATATGCCGAAGACTAAGGTAATGTTCAACAGCCTTGGGAAGGAACAGCAGTTTAGATTAGGTAGCGAAGTACTGGAAGTAGTAGGCGAATATGTCTACTTAGGACAGGTAGTAACCACAGATCCGGACCATCAAAAGGAAATAACAAGAAGTATAAGATTTGGATAGAGCGCATTTGGCAATCACTCGCAGATTATGACTAGCAGCTTACCGGTATCGCTCAAGAGGAAAGTATACAACAGTTGCATCTTGCCTGTACTCGCCTATGGGGCTGAAACGTGGAGGCTGACCAAGAGAGTTCTTAAGTTGAGGACAACCCAGAGGGCTGTGGAACGAAAAATGATAGGAGAAACATTAAGATATAGGAAGCGTGCAGAGTTGGTCAGGGAAATAAGTCAAGTTACCGACATTCTAGTGAAAATTAAGCAAAGAAATAGACATGGGCAGGACATGTAGTGCGAAGAGAGGATAACCGATGGTCGCTGAGGGTAACAAATTGGATTCCAAGGGAAGGAAAGCGTAGCAGGGGGCGGCAGAAAGTTTGGTGGGCGGATGAGATTACGTTCGCAGGGGTCAAGTGGATGCAGCTAGCACGGAACCAGGTTAAGTGGAGAAATATGGAAGAGGCCTTCGTCCTTCAGTGTGCATAGTCAGGCTGATGATGATGATGACATTACACAGCACTCGGAAGCCTTTCCGTTTCTTCTCCATCGAAGCACAGCCGCCGGCGTACGATGACATGCTATTGCGTAGTTAAGGACTGAGTCCCCCGGCGTTGCCTCGAACTCAAACCGCGCGTTCCGCTTAAAGCACACAGGAGCGCATCAAATATTAATACGGTGTGTTTGAGCATATCTCTGACATCGCAAGCCAGGACATCAACACAAATATTTTAAAAAAAGTTTAAAAGCTGAGATACTACTTAAGTGTGTGTGAAGAACTATCACGTCAAACCCTAAAGGTGGAGTTGAAGTGTCCCACTAATTCTTGCGTCCATGGAAGAGCGGCCACCACACCTGCGATTCAATTCGGCGTATTTTGGTTAAGCAGTCGAGCTCTCCATCTACTGAGCCCCTGAAGATGGGGAAACGTTTGCACGTGACTGCCGAACTTAGCGCGCGGCTACCCAGTGTGAAAGACTTGGGAAAAGATATGGCGCCTGGAGTTCCTACGGAGAAAAACATTTGTAACCCTCCTGTGTTTATTCCTCGGGCGGGAAAACCATCGAATAAAAGAAGTGCTTCTTTCTGACACGACTTCTTATGCGTGCTCCCTTCTTTACCAAGATAGTGGTTACACAAAGTAGAAAGGTTACACGCCATCCTGCATAGTCTAATCAGAGCCACCGCAAAAACGGGATAGGTTTCGTCCTCAACAGCAGGAACCATTAAAGCCTTTCGCCTGTAGACAGTTATGTAACGACGCGTGGATTACCTTACCAGTGCGCTGCCATTAATGACCCATTGAACGCACATTTAAGAGCACACACTAATTCACCTATCCTTATACGATTTGGTTACACTTCGTGCGGACTAACCAAAGTTGGCGAAAATCCATCACAGCTGTACTGAAACTTATGTCGTATTTAAAACACTGATTGTGACGAGAACATCAACAAACGAAGTGTTCATTTTTTCGCACCTTTACCCACTCGTTAACATCAAAATAATCCTTGCGCACTTGAAATTTGAGCGTTCTGCACCCTAAAACGAGTTGCTAGAGTTCAGTTGCAAGACTATATCGATGGCGCATCACTACTGCGCAATCATAGAACTTTCTGAATTCGAAACAACAACAATATTTGTCTGCCTTTGAGAGAATTTCTACAAGGTGATTATCTGTTCGTTCTGATTTTTGGCTTGCGCATATGCTGCATCTACGTTTGGGTTAACGCTGAAGAAGCCTTAATAAATCGGGAGGGGTGCAGCCGGCTTCCTCAAGCGTCAGCTATGGCAAGCGTCAACAAAACTAAATTGTGGGTAATATTGTCTGTAACGCAAGGGTTTCAAATTACCGCATGAAAAATAAATATCCTACAGCCATACTTTTATTTTCCCTTCGAATAACACCTTCGCGTGGGCCAGTCAGTGAGGCATAATGAAGAGGAGCTGCGCGAGAAAGAAATACACAAGAAAACACTGAAAACAGACCTATTCCTGTTTAGAGTGTGCTCTTGTATCCTTGTTTATTGCGCTGCTCATCTGCATGTTTAACTTTCAAGCCATTGCATTGCTATCTAGCGTCGGAGTAATGCAGTGCTGTGAAAATAATTTTGAAGCCGAAGCGTCACTACGACTCCAAATCGAGCCTTCATCGTCAGTGTCGGTGGGCGCCGAGAATAGTACCAATTCGGACCTCTACATCAATATGGGAGGGTGACGTTAGCCTCCCATGACATTTGACGTCACTTCCGCTATGCCACGGTTAGCAGCTGCCGACTCCGGTGGCTGTTTTCACTTTGCACGATGACATCAGGTTCAACCTGCCAGACCCATCTACATTCACGTTACCCCAAGGGCACGCAGGCACATTTATACAACTTGGTTAAAGTAGAGCATCATATGTGAGCTGGTAACTTCGATCTTCGTTATACGCTTAAAGGGTGAGCTTAAGTGTCCCCAATATTGTAGCGCCCCACACTGGCAGTGCGTTATAGGGGAATAATGTAGCAGGCAAACGCTTCCGCTTCTATCCACGTTTAACCATAGCTAAATAACAGCAAAGGTCGTCATTGTCTAAGCGTATGATATGAAAATGACGCTCGCTCACCTCCGCTCGCCATGTAACGGTAAACAAAGCGTACTAGTCTGCAACCGGTAATTGTAGACATCATTTTTATAGCGTAGGCTACACTACTCTAGGCTTTCAAGCCGTCGGCGTGGCACCATGGTAGAAGCTGCCAACCTGGTCTCTCATTTCACATGGGATCGTTAAGTCGGAATCAGCCTGCTAGGACCCAAGACACGTTACCAATATAGGCCACTAATGCACTTTCATAAAGCTTGGTTAAAGCGGGGCTTTATATGCGGTCTGGTAGCCTACGCTATCGCGTCATACCCTTAAATTCAGAGCTTAAGTGTCCTCCATACCTAAATAAAAACACCTAAAACGCCGGTGAAGTTTTATGCGGTAGACAGAAGGCTGGTTGTGTTTGATGCAACACTCGGGTGCCCGTCGCCAAAGCTTTTGCTCCAAACTCGGTTCAGCAGAATTGAACCCGTGTAATTTTATTTACCTTTGGTTCAACTTCACCGAACTACCTTGAACACGACCACCATTGTTTTCGTAATGAGCAGTTTTATTTTACTGCTATAATTGGTTAGTTCTTACGGGGAGACTAATTTCACAAGTGTTCTAACCCCACCATTATGCAGGACGTAGAGGTAGTCGGGAAGGTGCGATGCAGTGACCATAGGAAGGTAAGGTCTCGAATTAGTCTAAATCTGAAAAGAGAACAAAACAGATTAGTAAAAAAAAAGTTATCAAAGAAATAACAGTGATGAGGAAGCAGAAGAGTCATCTCACTACAGAATAGATATTTAGCCATAAGTAAAGATGACAATAATAGACTAGAAGCAATGAACAATAATTTCAGAGATATCACTACTGGATGTGCTATAGAAGTAGGCGGTAGTATAGTTAGAGAGGATACCCATAAGCTGTCTAAGGAGACGAACGATTTGATTAAGAAACGCCCGAGTAAAAAAGCATCTAATCCAACAGAAAAGATAGAATTGGCAGATATATCAAAGCTAATCAATAATTGCAAATTGGCCTATATAGGGAAGTATAACATGGAGAACATTGAGCATGCTGTGAAGAACGGGGGAAGCGTTAAAGCGATGAAGAAGAAATGGGGCATAGTCAAAACTGAGATGTTTGCGCTGATGGACAAGGTGGGCAATGCTAACACGAACATGGACAAGATAGTGAAAGTAGCCGAATAGTTCTATATACTGATCTCTACAGTAGCCAAAGAAGTCAGGTCAACAATGACATTGACGGCAGGAAAATGCTGTCAGACGTTGCGCCAGTGACGAAGGACGAAGTTAAGAAAGCGTTAGAAACTGTGAAAACGAGGAAATCAGCTGGAGAGGATCAGGTAACTATAGATTTGTTAAAGGACGGGGGAAGGGGGGGGGGGGATATCGTGCTAGAAAAACTGGCCACCCTGTATACGCAGTGCCTGGTGTCACCTATGGTACCGGAACCATAAGAGAACGCAAACATTATCTTAATTCTTAAGAAAGAGGACGCTAAGGACTTGAAAATTTACAAACCAATCAGCTTACTCTCTGTTACGTATAAGGTATTTACCAAGGGAATCGCTAATAGAATCAGGACAGTTTTAGACTGCAAACAAGCAAAAAATCAAGCAGGTTTTCGGAAAAGATACTCTACTATTGATCATATCAAATCTATCAACCAGGTGATAGAAAAATGCTCTGAATATAACAAGCCTTATATATAGCATTCATCGATTACACACACAAAAAAAAACATTTGACTCAGTAGAAACATCGGCGTTGATGCTGCCATTGCAAAATCAGGATGTCGTTGAGCTGTACGTGAACTGCAAAGAATGCTTGGCGACCTAGAGAGGAAAAGTAGAAAGAAGGGCTTGAAAATCAATATGCAGAAGGCTAAGGTTATATTCACTAGCCTAAGGAAAGAACAGCAGTTTCCGTTAGGTACCGGAGCACTGAAAGTATTAGACGAATTGTCTACTTAGGACAGGTAGTAACCGTAGATCCGGACCATGAATAGAAAATAACAAGGAGAATAAGATTGGGACGGACCGCATTGGGCAAGCACTCCAAGATTATGATTAGCAACTTGCCGGTATCGCTCAACAGGAAAGTAAACAACAGTTACATCTTATCTGTACTTACCAACGGGGCTGAAACATGGAGGCTAACAAAGAGGGTTCTACTTGAGAATAGGACACCGCAGAAGGCTATGGATAGAAAAATGGTAGGGATAACGTTAAGAGATAGGAAACGTCCGGAGTGGGTCAGAGAAATAATTAAAGTCACTGATATTCTAGTGCAAATCAAGAAGAAGAAATTTGAATAGGGAAGACAGGTAGTGCGATGAAACGATAACCGATGGTCGCTTAGGGTAACAAAATGGATTTCAAGGGAAGGAAAACGTAGCTTGGGGGCGCCAGAAAGTTAGGTGGGCGGAGGAGGTTATGGCGTTTGCAGAGGTGAAGCTGATACAGCTAGCACAGGAGTGGGTTAGTTGCAGGAACATGAGAGGCCTTCGCCCTGCAGTGGTTATGTCAGGCTTATGATGATGATGATGATGATGATGAGAGACGTAATTTAACTAAGCTTTTTTTGGATACAGATCTGATTCAGGATCGAATCCAGGACGTCGCGGCCACTTTTCAAAGCAGACGAAAAGTAAGGCTCCCTTGCGGTGTACGATGTTACTGCATTACGCATCTGCCTTTGTGGTGTATGATGTTACTGCTTTACGCATCTGTCAATGATTGAGAAGTTTTCAAACAATAAACTTAGCATACCCCAAACAACCGTCTTTTACGAATTCTAAACTTCTCCGTTTCGAGTTCGACGACCCGAAATTCACCTCATAATATCAAAATATCAGTGTAAGGTGATGATTTGAGAGGATGTTAGTATTGCTTGAAAAACTGAAATGCGGTCGTCTGAGAAAATTTTCTAACATTAATTAAAGCTAAGGTTAAGTGAGGACGAGAAAAGTTTCTGAGGTTAGGATGAGATCCCATGCCCAAGTCAGGTCATAGGAGTTGTTTTCTACTTTCTAATCAGCTACTTCAATAAGTACATTTCCTTTCTTGCTGACGTTCAAGAGAAAAGAATAATTATTTGTTTTCTTGGGTTATCATGTGTTGCCTTCGTTCGTATTTTACAGGAACAATGTTATCAGTGTGGCTGATCCTTTGGTAAGGTTTTTCGCAGCTGACACCGTAATATTTGCGGTTATTCTTCTAACATTATTTACTTTTGTCGTATAAAATGTGGTTCTGTCACGGTGCCGCTATTTGCTTCAGAAGAGAGATTTCCTTTCCTTGTACAGCTGACAAATTATTTGCTGTTTGTACACCCAACTGGGACTACAAAACCGAGCTTGCCGAGAACCGAGATGCAAGCAATCAGGTGTCGAAAGCGACTCGTTTTGCCGATGTTTCAACCGCTCTACCACGTGTCTTTTCCGACTTCACACTTCCAGACAGACGGAATTCGCAGCAAAAGCTCCGCATCTGGTCTTTATTTTAGTCATTACAAGGACTTTCCAATTGCAACTACATATAACAAGGAAAGAAACTTTCCGGCAGAACATTCTGTATACCATTAAAAGCACTGACTTTTCTATTATGACAACGGTCCTCAACCTGTTATGGCTATTGATCGTATATTTTTGAAGTTCATATTGCCGCGAAACCTACAAAAATGTATTTGTTGTTTTTTAACAGCCGCGGCATACGGCCTTATCACTCTGATTCTGGATCGCGTATCAGTTCTGCATTGTTTGATTGTTAAAGCTCGGTGTCGCTAGCCGCACCTTTATCAGTTCCGTTGTAGCGCAAGATGCACCGAGATCTGTCTCACAGATTCCAGACACGCGTGTGTATTTCTAGAAGGTTTCAGCTTGTGCTGGTAGCAGTTTGCAACGTTATCTAGATTGTTTTGAGCAGCCTTTAAATTGAGCGTTGACGAGTGCGACGGGCACTCTTTGTTCGACGATCGACTAGCACGTTTGTTGCTATCGCCGCAACCGAGTTGCTTAGTTCTTTTGCGGGCAAAAGACAGCCCAATAAAGCGTTTTTTTCAGTACCATCTCGCCAGTGTTTTCTTTTGGTGTCAATGGCCTTCTCACCACTACGTGACGTCTGGTGGAGTTGCTGCCTGTGATCCTATCCTGGAGGACCAGACAAAAGGCCACTGCACCAGTCGCCGGCTTCAACGGCTCGAACCTGAACACGGTCTGCTGCCGGACGCCATTCGTTATCGGGAGGCATTGACGCCGACGATGGCCCAACCGATAGCATCGGTTGTTTTCTGCCAACGCCGTGAGCACACCTGCTTCCATGGACGACCGGACGAAGATGCGTAAGACTCAATGTACATTTCAACCGTGTGGCAGAATTCAACGGCTGGATCGACGCTACGCAACTCAGGCAAGTCTACTTTCTTCTTCAAGGAGATGCCCGACGTTGGTTCGAAAATCATGAGACTTCTCTAAAGGATTGGAAGATATTCAAAGCAGAGTTTTGATGGCCTTTGTCAGTTCTGTCCGAAAGGAAAGAGCTCAGGCCATCCTCCAAGCAAGACTTCAACTCCCAAACGAGCCCGTCGTGGCATACGTAGAGGAGATGAAGTGCCTGTTTCGCCGCTTCTACCCTAACATGACGGAAGGTGAGAGAGTGAAATTGTTAATGCTAGGCGTTAAAAGTCGCTTTTTGTAGGACTTGTGCGGAACCGGCCCAAAACTGTGGACGAGTTTGAACAGAAACCATCGACCATCGAGAAAACGATGGACACCCTGATGCACCACTACGAGCAACCACTTCAGCCGGACTACTCAAGCCACTACCCCACTACCATGCAATGCGGAGAGAAGCTTCGAGACCTCATCCGGGAGATCATGCGAGGGGAGCTCCGCCAATTACTGCCATCATCGCGACAACCCCAGGTGGCAACGCTAGCGAGCGTCGTCCGTGAAAAAGTCAAGCAGGCGCTCGGCGTTTCTCCAGAGACGGCTGGGACTGTTCCAGCACAAGAGGCAACAGCTGCTGCATCACATCGGCCTGCGCCCCGACGTGATGACATTCCGAGCCCTCGCCGCTACCATCCTGTTGTTGAAAGCCACACCTTGGCCCCCGCCCGCGAAGCCTACCAAAGACCCCCAAGCTCCAGGAAGTGCCACGCCTGGAGGACTGCAAACAATTGGCCATTATGCTTTCACTGCGGTGAGGCCGGCCCCATTCTGCGGCACTGCCCGTACCGACGAATCGGTCTCCGCGGATGTGCCGTCTACACTCTACGACCACGCCCAGGGGAACGACTGCAAAAAATTGACAACTATCTACATACCGGTGAGATTGCCCACCAAGACGTCGGTTCAGATTTTGATCGTCATACAGGGCCCGCTTTGCGTCGCCATGCCGTTACTACGATGAAAGTCTGCGCGGAAGGTCCCCAAGCCCGCACAGGGGAATCTAAATACAGCAACCTTTGGAGGTGAGGTTGTTCAATGGCGAAAAGACGCACATCCTCTGCCGCCGACGACCACTAACGATGACGCAGCCATTTTCGCCGCTCTGCACGACGACATCGACGACAACAAGACTAGAGTGCAAGCCAACAACGCCGCCAGTAACAACGGTATGCACCGGCCATGACAATAAGAAACGACGGAGCCGAGATTGAACACCAAGGCCCACGTGCAATGCCAGGACGCGATCTAGTGAGCTTGAAGTTGATGTCGACGGTCGTAGAGTCACTGCCCTAGTAGACACCGCAGCTGACTGTTCAGTCATCAGTGAAACGTTAGCCTCCAAGCTCAGGAAAGTTATGACCGCTTGGGATGGCCCACTGATTCGCACTGCAGGTGGCAACCTGATAACTCTGTCGGGCCGATGTACTGCAAGAATAACTGTAAACGAGCGTACTTACCCCACCAGCTTTGTGGTCTTGCAGCAGTGCTCCCGCGACGTTATTTTAGGCGTGGACTTCTTAAATGAACATAGGGATATCATCAACCTGCGATCCAAGCTCATCATGTCCTCTGCAGACAAATCCATACCTGCTACGACGACTCCGACGCAACGCATCGCTCAAAACGTCCTCGATGGAGAATTAACCGTACCGCCCCGATCAAGCGTCACAGTTTGCGTAGGTAGCGCAAACATCGAAACCGCTAAATACATCTTCAGAGGAAATGTCCAGTTGCTCTTGGAACGAGGAGTCGGCATCGCGATATTCCGGAAAGGTCAAGCTCAGGTGCTGGTAACAAACTTCGCCGAAGAATACCGGCATCTCAACAGTGACACGACGGTCAGTTTTCTCGACGAATTAGTAGACCTCAAAGATATATTCGCGCTCCATGACCAATTCCTGGAAGACGCATCGGACCAATTCCGCCAGCCCACATTTGACATCAACCCGGCATTGACCCACAGCAGGAAAGACCAGATTCCCAGTCTTCTTCGAAGCTACAGGGAGTGCTTCTCGTCATGTTCGAAGGTACGACAAACACCACAGGCCAAGCACCACATTATAACGGACGAACATGCCCGACCTGTGCGCCAAAGCCCCTATCGTGTATCGTCACGAGAACGAGAGGCCATACGCAATCAAGTTGAGGAAATGCTGCGTGATGACGTAATCCAGCCATCTAACAGCCTCTGGGCGGCACCAGTCGTTTTGGTGAAGGCAAAAGACGGCACACTTCGCTTCTGCGCTGATTACCGCCGTTTGAATAGCATAACTAAGAAGGATGTCTACCCGCTTCACCGCATCGCGACACTCTCGACCGGCTCTGCAATGCAAGGTACTTCTCATCGATGGACCTGAATAGTGGATATTGGCAAATTTACGTCGAAGAAAGATTGCGAGAAGACCGCATTCATCACAGCGGACGGCCTTTTTGAGTTCAAAGTGATGCCATTTGGCCTCTGCTCCGCACCAGCCACATTTCAATGAGTAATGGACACAGTCCTGGCAGGCTTGAAGTGGCAAATTTGCTTTGTATATTTGGACGCCGTTCTTGTCTTCTCGTCAAGCATTAAAGACTACCTAAAACGGCTACAGACAGAGCTGGAAGCCATCAAGTCATTGGGACTAACGCTAAAAGCAGAGAAGTGCTACTTCGCTTTCGAAGAACTGCGGTTCCAAGGTCACATCGTTAGCTAGGATGGTATTCGCCTAGACCCAGAGAAAACAAATGCAATCGCACAATTCTCAACCGCCTGCCGACAAGACAGCTGTGCGCCGATTGCTCGGGCTGTGCGCTTTTTATCGACGTTTTGCCAGAAACGTTTCGCTCATCGCCGAACAGTTGCCGTAGATTACAAAGGCTAGCGTACCTTTTAAATGGGAAGCGTTGCAAAGGACAAGCCTTCAACGAAATTACCTCCGCCTGCAGTGCCCTCCTGTTCTTAGCCACTGTGATGAAAACGCCGAGATCGAAATTCACACCAAGAGCAGTGTGGGCCTAGGAGCCGTTCTCGTTCAGAAGAGTGCCGGACAGGAGAAAGTAATCGCGTACGCTAGCAGGTCCCTCACAAAAGCCGAGGTCAATCACTCGACGACTGCAAAGGAGTGCCTTCCGATCATCTGGGGCACTTCTAAGTTTCGTCTATACCTATACGGCCGACCATTAAAGGTGGTAAGCAATCATCACGCGCTCTGGTGGCTGGCTAAATTGAAAGGTCCCTCCGGCCACCTGGACAGATGAAACCTACGACTTCAAGAATTTGACATGACTGTTGTCTATAAGTCGAGCCGGAAGCATTTCAATGCAGACTGCTTATGCCGCGCTCCCGTCGACTCTCCCCCAAAGGACGATGACGACGACGCCTTTTTCTGACCGGTAAGCGCCAGCAGTTCCACAGAACAGCAACAATTAGACCCTCAGCTGAAAGCGCGAGCCGATTACTTAGAAGGAAAGACCGCTTCCCTCCTGGTGTGATCAGGCGACATTTGTCATCGTTCGCGTTAAGCAATGACCTCCTCGTGAAGAAATTCGTACCCAGCAGGACCGCGCAGCTTCTTGTAGAGCCGAAAAACTTCCGGCAGGAAATTCTGCAGGCGTTGCAAGATGAGCCCACAGCAGGCCATCTCGAATTTGCGCGCACGTTCCGTCGTGTCCAGGAGCAGTACTACAGGCCGCGACTGCCTGCCGAAGTTGCCCACTACGTGAAGACGTGTCGTGAGTGCCAACGACGCAAGACGCCGCCGATCAGCCCAGCAGGAATAGTAAACCCGATTCCGCCCACTATCTTGCCCTTTCAACAAATTGGGATGGCTCTCCTCGCCCCCTTTCCGTCTTCGACTATGTGTAACAAGTGGATCTTCGTGGCCACTGACTACCCTACCCGTTACACCGAAGCAGACCAATGGCCTTACGGAGCGCCTGAACAAAACGATCGCTGACATGATCTCCAAGTACGTCGACGTTAACACAAGACCTAGAACGACATCTTGCCGTGCGTGATCTTCGCGTATAACACGGCAGTTCAGGAGACTGCCAGAGCGTCCCCGCTAGAGCTTGTGTACGGCTGGGAGCCCATGACGATGTTCGACTCAATGCTGCCGCACGTAATCATCGAAGAGAACCTTGACGTCGCCGCCTACCTGCAGCGTGCAGAGGGAGCACGACGACTCGCAAGGCTGCGTATTAAAGACCAAGAGCGCACCGACAGCCGACGATGCAACTTACGAAGACGTCACGCAGAGTACAATCCATTAGACCAAGTGTGGGTTTGGACGCCAATTCGCCGTCGTGGACGAAGTGAAAAGTTGTTGGGTCGATACTTTGGGCCGTACAAAATCCTTCGCCGCGTCGGACCACTGGACTATCAAATCATTCCCGAAGGAATGTCAGCATCACAACCGCGACGCGCATGCCCAGTAATTGTACATGTTGTAGGACTGAAGCCATATTACGTGCGTTAAAGAATCTGTGGTGCTTAAACTTTGCATTGTTTATGTTTAAGTTGTTTTGTTTTGGAACATCGAGGCGATGTTTTTTTTTTTTTTTTAAGGGGCGATGTTATGCCCTGAAACCTTCAAAACTGTATTTGTTGTTTTTTAACAGCCGCCGGCATATGGCCTTATCACTCTGATTCTGGATCGCATATCGGTTCTGTATTCTTTGTTTGTTAATGTTCGATGGTCGCCAGTCGCACCTTTATCAGTTCCGTTGTAGCGCAAGACGCACCGAGATCTGTCTCGAAGGTTCCGGCCACTTGGGTGTCTTTCCACAATGTTCCAGCCCGTGCTGGTAGCTGTTTGCGACATTATCTAGATTGTTCTGTGCAGCCTTTAAATTGAGCGTTGTCGAGTGTGGTGGGCATTCTTTGTTCGACGATCGACGAGCACGTTTGTTGCCATCGCCGTCGCCGAGTTTCTTAGTTCTTTTGCGGGCGCAAGTCAGCCCAATAAAGAGTTTTTTTCAGTACCTTCAAGCCTGTGTTGTCTTTTGGTGTGAAGGGCCTTGTCATCCCTACGTGACAATATCTTTGTTCATCGTGGGCTAACATATGGTACAGCTATGCGGCATGACAATAAAAGTTATTTGTTAGGACGCTTTTAGTAACCAGTGCCAGAGCAGGAGTAGTTTTTGATATTTTTGTGACAGCTGTGTTATACAACAACATCCCTGCACGTGTCTTTTGCGAGTGGTGCAAGCGACACTACAGCTTGCGTTCAAAAAATGATAAAAGCATTGTCATAACAACTGGTCAGTAAGAGCTATGTTGAAACCATGGACTGAATTGTGAAGGTGGGTCGAGACGGACTTGCCCCCTGTCGTGCGCATTATTTTTCATGCTGCCCACAAGGAACGATGAACCCAGGAATCAAAGCTTTAGTATCTTTTTTTTACCAATCTAATAAATCCCTTTCCTTGCGGAAGATGTGAATATGTGTATATTTCCAGAAATCACAGCTAAATGAGAAAATATTTTCTTTTCTAGTAATGATGAGCACCGAGGTAAAGTTACTTTCAACCAATGCATACCTTATAAAGGAATGATTAGAAAGGCAAAGCAGAATCATCTGCGACATTACTAGAGCTGAATAAAAATTTCAGTATTTTCCTTTTCAAATTGCTAACACAAAAGCAGAGGAAGGTCTATTAACTATATTCTGTTCGGTTGTACTTTGTGCCCCTACATAAGCAACCACACTTTCAGAGGCGTTCAGATTTTTTATACGTAGCATCTATAGACCTGCCATAAAATCTACTTCACTTTATCTAGGCGGGTATTTCGTGAAACAAGGAATTGAAACGTTAACCACGCTATATTGTCGCTCTTGGCTTTTGTTACTGACCATTACTGCCTTGTACAGCAAACGTATTGCAACTTTCAACATCCTTTTGCAGTTTTCCTAAGTTTGAAAAATAATAGAATGCCTCTGCTGCCCAAGCTTTATATTCAGTGAAAAAGAGCTGTGATTTTTAACAGTGCACGAAATAGATATATTTTAAGCATACAAAGCAACGCAATACATTTTCGGAAATGCAACTTAATTTAGAAAAAATTGCAAGAAAGCTTGAAAGAGAGTCAGAGATAAGGTGCGAAATTATGTGCATTTAATGTTTTATGAATTGCAGAAAATTTATGTGTCGTTTAGAATATGGTGTAGTACAACTCTGCTTAGGAAAGAAAATCAGGGAGATAAAAGACTGAATAGACCATTCCATAAATGGCTATAGAGAAAATGGAAGGAAAAAATTGGCGTATAAAATGCCTATTGTGCAGAATTGAAGGGTAAGCTACAAAAACAAAATGATGAAGTATACAATCAGACAAAAGGACGAGTAAATTTGTTTGGTTTTTTCCTTAGTCCCAAAGTGACTCAGGCTATGAAATATGTCATAGTTGAGTGATCTGGAAATTTTGAGCACTTGGGGTTCTTTATTGTGCACTGACATCGCACAGCACTCAAACGCCTAGCTTTTCGTCTCCACCGAAAAGTTTCTGCAAAGGCCTAATTTCGATCCCTCATTCTTGGGCAGAATAGGCAAGCGCTCTCACCACTGCGCCACTCCGAGGGCGGGGGAGGGGGGCTAACAGTGTCTACTGGATGAAAAATGTGTACTTGGAAAATGCATGTGGGTAGCCTGAAATGCAAATTTAGAGCTCTTAAAGCGTCTTTTGCGGTATAAATATGCACACAAAAATTATTTGCATGTCTTTGTCTTCTGAGAAAGGTGAAGAAATCTCAAACACTCTAGTAGTTAGATGCATTGAGCAGAGCTTCAGCATGAAAAATTTATAATACGCACTTTCGCCAGCATAAACAGGGATGTTAAGCAATATAAGTTCTACAGTGTGAATAGCGCTGAAGTTGTCAAAATGCAGACTGTTATTTTGCCAAAACGATATATGCAGCGTTCAAGTGACGCCTGTTAAAGAATAGCGCTGAAGTTGTCAAAATGCAGACTGTTATTTTGCCAAAACGATATATGCAGCGTTCAAGTGACGCCTGTTAAAGATCTACAATCGGATTTTCTTCGCGAAATCTGATGTGTCTAAAATGGCAGGAATATTTGGTTTTGGAAATAAGTGTTAACACTGGAGCTTACCGACATATCACCGCCAATAGAAGTATTTCCTCAATCGATCCCTATCCTAGACTAAATTACACCAAATGTTCCTCGTCATAAAGCTTGACATGGAGATGTCTGCTGCCATTAAGAAGCGATGCTATATAAATATAGAATATATAAGCTGCATCTCCTCCAACATCCTTTAGTTATGTGTGCGGAAGTGTGCCTATGCTCTTTCAATATTGCTGCTATATCAACCTTATAACGTTCCGCAGAAAACAAGGAGAAATAGTATCGCTCGCAATAGCATAAGCAGCTTTTAGGCTGTTTGTAGAACGGCGTTGCTTCTGTCAGACTAGCGCCTATACAGTCTTAGCCATCTAGGTCCTTCGTATGTCCGTTCCTTGGCCATAGACCAATAACAATGTTATCACCGAACTAGAAATTTCGTATGGACAATGGCAAACTTGATAAGATGCTCACATTTTGCATGAAAGCAGTAAAAACAGCCAAGTTACTATTTCCTCTAAAAGTATATTATTGCTCATCTCAAAATTATGCGACATGTCGAAATGAACGACTTCAGATGAATGAATGAAGATGCGCACAGAGATATTTTATTTTATCAATTGCTCTTTCCGCATGAAATAAGACCCATCCACTGATTTATAGTGAACGGCGATGACTGCTGGCAAGGGTTCTGGAGGAGATAGTTTGGATGAGCTGCAACACAGCTTGCTTGGCAGAAAACAGAATATATTGAACAGTTCGGCTATCTTGTTATACAAATGAAGTGAGGGGGGCAATTAACGGTGTGGTATCGCCAGCAAGTGCACGGACGTAGGCGGTAGAGTAGCTAGCGAAGGCACTGGTGAATTATCTCAGCAGACATATGAAACATGATAGGCCGGATAGATCTGAAAGATTTATGAAAAGTAATTAACAGGCGTAAAAGGTCCAACATCAAGAAAAGAGTATGAGATACTCTAAGAGGATCTAAAGATAGTTGTAGCCTCGAAGCGATGAAGAGAACATTTGACAGGCAAGCATCACATGTGTGCTCAGAGGGACAAAACAGACAATTACATTGCTAATAGTGACGTGATAATAAAAGTAACCGATGTGTGCTTTACGGAACTATATACTCGCATAAGAATTGAAGACAGTAATGAAGTACGCAGTGAACACAATAGCCAGTTACGAAGAGCAATCCGACGTTCAATCATTAACGATGGACTAGGTTAATAATGTATTAGAAGCATGAAATGGGAGACGAACTTGCTAATGATCAGATGTCTATAGACTTGAAGGACAGTGGGGATATCGTGCTAGGAAAACTAACTGCGTTGTGTACGCAATGAATGATGACAACGGCGGCCTCAGAATCAAAGAAAAGCGCTAACATTACTCTCATTCATAAAAAAAGTGTACCCTTAGGAGTTCAAACTTTAAATACCAATCCGCGGAAACAGGGGTCATGATAGAAAAACAGCGCAAAAGACGTGCACGGGGGAGAAGAACGGGCAGGACAAGCGCTGACTCACAACTGAAGTTTATTGAAAAAAACACAGATATATAATCCAGCCAAGCAGCACCAAACCGCACATTAAACAAGAGAATCATGACAACCCCCCACACACACCATGTTCAAGAAACTCAATCTCATTATCTGTCAAAGCGATTGACGGTTCACTAACGCAATTTGCACCCAATCGAATGATATGCCTGGCCTCAATGATTTCCCGGTTAATCTGTGCCGGATGGGAATCCAAAATAACTGTATGTGTTAGATAAGGTTGGCAGCCGTCACAACTCTTACAATGTACAACCAGATTAGATCCTCTACCAATCTCTAATGATCTCTCGTGCTCTCGTAATCGAACATTGATACATCTGTCTGTTTGACCCACATACACTTTATCACAAGATAACGGAATCTTATATATCACTCCTACTTTGCATGGAACATAGGAAAAGTTATGCTTCACCCGACACCTGTTTCTTTCCCGGACTTTTTTCGCTGCTTTATTCTTAACAATGCTACATATTTTTGACAGTTTATTTGGTGCCGAGAAAACCACACTAACATTAAACCTTCTGGCTACATTTTTCAAATTGTGTGAAAGACCATGCACGTATGGCAGGGCCACAAATCTTTTTGTATCCCTCTGTCCAGCCCCTTCCTGCTCCTGTGAGCCCGCGCACGACTGTTTTACTTTTGAGATTATTTTGTCACAAACTCTTAATATGACGTGAACAGGAAATCCTGCATTCGCTAGCCTAGACAATTGTTCATTAAAGCTAATTCGCATATTATGAAAACAAGACTTAGACAAGACCGCCCCCAGGCTGGACAGAGCGATGCAGGGGTCAGAGCGATGCAGAGCGATGCAGGCTGGACAGAGCGATGCAGAGCGAAACAGGGGTCTTTGATCGCTATTGCGCCTGGATGCTTCAAGGCGACGAGCTGAGCATGGAAAGAGCTCAGTAAATCACGAAAGTGCTCGGACGGACTGGTAGCGAAATTGCTTTGCCTTTGGACAAAATCATAAACACCTTCAGCCCTGGCACGGTCAGTTCCGAAATAGGTGCGACCCCTTTGCTTTACGTACCACTGCGCGCCACTGGTTTTTCAATCTGCATCGTTTTAGGCTCCACCTCATTCACGCATTTGCTCCTAAATAGATTCATTCTGCTTGAGATCTAGCTGATCATTATATGCAACAGTCTAGTCTCTCTGCATCAGAGGCCTCGGGTGCCATGAAAACATTTACCATGACGTTTATTTATTCATATTGCTACGCGTTACGCCATTACACGCGCGATCCCGACTAGGTAAGCTGCTGACGTCGTTGATTTCCTCCTCCACGACGTGATACTACAACATGGTGCCCCTCGTAAACTATTCACGGATCGTGGTCGCTGCTTCCTCTCCAGAGTGGCTGACAAGCTACTCCGTGTGTGCAACGTACGCCACAAATTTACCACCGCCCTCCCAGAACGCCTCAACAGTATGTTCACAGATATGTTAGCAATCTGTGTCTCCGGCGACCATCGGGATTGGGACATTAATCTACCCTTTGTAACATTTGCCTATAACTCTTCTCGTCATGATACCGCTGGCTACTCTCCCTTTTACCTGCTCTTTCGCCGACACCCATTACTCCCTTTGATACATCGCTACCCACTACTGACGCCGCCACTACTACTTACGCTCGTCATGCCATATGCCGCGCTGATGATGCTCGCCCCATTGCACGCGACAGGCTCTTTGCCGCCCAAGGCTCCCTGAAATCCCCTTATAACAGCTGCTATCGCGTTGTGCACTACGCTCCAGGCTCTCTCGTTCGGCTCTGGTTCCCATCACGCCGGGTGGGCTTGTGCGAAAAACTTCTACCGCGCTACACGGGCCCCTACCTTATCTTGCGTCGAGTCACCGACGTGGCATACGAAATCGAACCTTTGAACCCGACGTCTTCAGCACCACGAGCTTCAGACATTGTGCACGTGACACGACTCAAGCCGTATTATTCACGCCCTGCTTCATTTACCTAGACCGCACGGAGACTGTTTTTGCGGCGGGGGTAATTTAATGTGGTGTACCATGCTGGCACTCAGCAAGTGAACAAAGAAGTGTCTACGTGTCTGGACGAAGATACTTTCCTCCCTTCCCTCTCCAAGATCTTAACGCTCCGTGAAGCGATAGGCCGTCTTAGTGATTTTTAAGCATTTCACATCTAAAGCCTAATTGGCAACTAATACCGAATCGATCACCGTTGTTTACAGCGCTCACCCATTCTCATGCGGAAAAACGGTAGCGAAATTCTAAAGCGTCCACAGGATTTAGATGATAATCCCTGCGCCGCGGCGAGGCGAGTAGACAGTTATGAATATCTCCGGGACAAATTTTCGCCAAATGCAAAAACTTCGAAATTATTTCACTTTTTCTGCTCTGATGGGGACTGTCCGAGCGCTCCAGACAAGTGTGATCGAATCTGTAATTTACTTTGCAGCCTTCTCTCTCTGTAGACACGCTCATACAAATCTAAAAAGCAAAGCTTATGTGCGAGACACCACAGTTATAGACGAGACATTGAATATTAAAAGTCTAGCTGAAGCAGTCGTGCGTTGCACCACTGGCTTCAAAACGAGTGACATTTAAGAGATGTGTATTGATTATGGCCTGCACCAGTTAGATTATGTTAGAAGTAGGAGTTGCGCATTGTATTGATTTTCTTTGTTTTATCGATTTTTCTGGCGTTTATTTTAAACCACGCTTGTATGTTCTCTTGAAGAAACGTTTTCGGCTCCAAGAATTGGAATTATCTTTCGAGTGTATTGTTTAGAAAATTGTTTGCGCTAATAAAAAACACAATTTTAGTGTATGTATTGTTTTTTTTTTGCAGATAAGCATATTTGATATTAGTTTGCACGGAAGTAATCACTTTTCCTTTATTTCTGTAAGAAATTTATCAGGTCTATAAATAACACCAAGAAGTAAAAATCAGCAGAGGATAAACGCGTTTATTTTTCAAGGTGATGCCAGAACTGGTTTTGATATCTATAATTGTCTTCTTACCGGAGAACAAGAAACTAAGAAAAAATTTTGTGCGTCATACTGGCAGTCTTCAATATTTCCACTCAATTGTTCTGCCACCTCGTGATGCGGCATGCAGTTTCATGTTTGTGTCCTCAAACAACGTGGTAAAATAAACAGAAAGGCTAATCATTCTATTTCGGTGGCGAATTGAAACGAACACGTAACTGGCTGCTGGCGAACGACTCTGCTCTTAGGTGCAGGGGTAAATTTACGGATCAAATCAACAATCCTAAATTCAGCACATTTTTTAATATTACGACTGCTGCACTACGCCTGGAACTTCAAACTTTGCAGAAAATATCGAACGTTGATCGCATAGAACTGCTGCCTAATAGCCAGCTACCTATGCACAGCATGCTCAGCATGCAGTGCGAGATGCCTTTTTTTCTTCTAACCCGAATCGTTTAGGGGAATTCCCAATATGTTAATTGTTTTATGGTCTTAATCCAAAAGAGCATCCTAACACAATTGTACAATGTTCCTCAGAACTCTGTAATACGCCTCCCCGCGAAGCCATATGGCAGGACTTTGAAATACGCAGGTAATAAATTGTTTGCTAAGTTCGATAATGCTAAAAAGTATTCTGTAAACATGGAAGGTTCATAGCACTAATGGTTACGGAAGGTACGGCGAGCGGTTTACGTCAAATATGTCGGGAGAGCGAAGTATACAAACTGCTGTTACACCGAGGCAGTCATACCTTTCCACTAAAATTTACAGTGCGAAATTGTACCTCCTTCACCAACCAGCGCCAAATGATTTCTCCGAGATTTCCAACTTTCGTTTCTTTTTATATAGACCGGTCCACCATGATTTCTTATTATAATAGCTGGTATTTATCATGTACTTTACGTATCATACAGAGGAGAGCAAGAGTATAAGACATGGAGGTGCTTTTTTTGTGAACCAGGTTTAAAAGCGACATTATGTTTTTCTCAGTTCCGGGAACAATATAGCAGTGCATTGCACAGGCTTCCTAAAGAGTTCAGAGCTATGTCATTGGGTATGAAAGCATTGTTATCAAGCATCGCAGAAATATTTCTTCGCTATTTTAATGTCATTTTTTCACTGTTCATGGCACATGGCAATCACGAGGGAGAGTGGTGCAAAAGGAAAACGTGTTTAAAATAAAAACAAATTTCAAGATGTACAAAGGTAAATGCACATGACGTATTTAGTAGTATTCTAAAGAGGAAGATGTATGTTCGAAGGGGAAATAGAAGCTCCAGCCAGTACCATCGCTATCGGCGTGTGCTCAGGACCTACTCGTACGTGGACTGTTCCAGACGGGCTCCTAGATCGCCTCCCAGTACCTCTAATAAACTCCCATCCTACATCTCGTCGAGTCGCGGCTTAGAAACGTCGGTCCTGGAGCTCTGTTATGCCAGACGGCGTCCAACATCAAGGCATGCAGCCGGGTCCAATTGTCGTCTGCGCCGACTCTGATGAGGACGATGTTTAATACTGGCTCACTTCTTAAGAACGGATGAGCGTCTACAATAAAAGCAATGACGAGACTAAATTGAACAGTGCCATATTTTATCTCACCGCCCTGGCAAACTTGGGGTACCGTAACCATGAAAGCGACATCCTTTCGTGGGCTGCATTTAAAATGACGCTGGCAGAAGTTTTTGGTCGCCCGGCTGTCGGGAAATTGCGCGCCGAGCAGCGCTTGCGTGAACGGTTGCAGCAGGTTGGCGAAAGCTTTACAAGCTATATCGAAGAAGTCGTCGACCTATACAAACGTGTGGACGCCAAAGGGCCAGAGGCCGCAAAGATCAAACACATCTTGAAGGGTTGTGACCATGATGCCTTCCAGATGTCAGCATGCGACTTGCTTAACCCGTCTAAGAAGTCTTCACGCTCTGCTAGAGCTTCGAGGAGCTGCGCAAGCAGATAGTGTTGACGCATTAGCCCCAAGCACAGGTTGAATCGCTCTCCTGACTGGCACCTGCAGCAGACAACTCATCGTTGCAGCAGAAACCTAAAACATTTATTCGTGAAGAGGTGTTGCGGCCGTTTTCCTTGCTTCCTAGTCCTCAAGAGCAGCCACATCATTTGGCCCCGGCATTTGCGCTGGCTACTGACAATTACTGCCTTGTACCGCTACTTATTGCAACTTTTAATACCCTTTTGGGGTTTTCCTATGTTTGAAACACGAATAAAATTCCGCTACTGTCGAAGCTTGAAATGCTGTGATAAAGCACTGTGATTTTTTGAACGGTAAACGAAATGGATAAATTTTCCAGATGTATAGCAACGCAATACATTTTCGGAAACGCAGCTTAATTTAGAAAAAATTGCAAAACTTGGACACAAAGTCAGAGATAAAGTTTAAAATTATGTGCTTTCATTTTTAATGAAACGCAGAACATTTAGCAGTCGTTTATAATTTGGTGCAGTGCCAGTCTGCTTAGAAAAGATAATTGGGGAGATTGCAAAAACGGCTAAAGAGAAAAGAGAAGGGAATAAAATGGGCTCTAAATGCCTATTGCGATGCACTAATGCGTAATGCTTTACCATAAAATGATATGAACTGTACCATCTGACAAATGGGCTAGTAGTGTTTGGTTTGGTTTTGCCTGAGTGCCAAGGTGACTCAGGCTATGGAGACGCCATAGTGGACGAATCTTGAAATTTGGAGCGCTTGGGGCTCTTTAATGTGCGCCGACATCGCACAGCATACGAGCGCCTAGCTTTTCGCCTCCACCGAAATGTGTCCGCAAAGGCCTCATGACGATCCCGCATTCTTGGGCAGAATTGGAAGAAACGGAAAGTGCTTGTCACACTAGCAAAAGTTCATTCGAGATTGTGATCTATAAGCAACTGAAATCCCTATTTCAAACTATGATCAGGTTGAAGTGGATCCTAACGTAGCGACAAAAGTACCACAGGATACAGGAGCTTACCTATCACCATTTTTGGCACATATTTTTCTTAGAATATACCCTGTTACTTTTACAGTACATTTTTACTAACGAAAAACATTTTCGCATAAAAGGTGACATGACATATTATAGCAGCGTGAACACACAGATATGTTGGAGTGTTACTTTCTTGTGCCTAATTCTTCGGTACGTATTCTTGAATATATGGCGTAACCAGATGTAACAATCTGCACTACCCTATGTGGGACATAAAAGGCAAAGATGATTCAAATTTTTATGCGGCAGGAAACGCAACGGGCTTACGTCTCCTAAGCCGCCAAGTGACGCTGCCTGGTCTGTGCCATAGAAAAAATATGCCTGTAAATTGTGTATAAAAAACAGATTACTAGAGATTGCACGTTTACTAGTTCAACCTGCTGTTTCGATTTAAAATGTACATCAAAGAAAAAAATCAGCAGTATTTTCTGTTAGGATTGCAAGGTATCAATATTGTATGTTTTCTTCATATAGACTTCTTTACATAATAAAAATTGTTCCGATGGTTTGTTTAATACTCTTTATGTGCAAACCATGCTGCCGTTTGCTCTCAGCCCAAAAGGAGCATCACTTCCGCGCAATACATTTTTTCAATATACTGTACCGTTGCGAAGGATGTTCTACATGTTTACAATACATTTTTGGCATATATCTTTGTTGTGCATGGGTCCATAGTTTTATAAGCACAGTCAGAATGTAATACAGATCTAAACTCATTTACATACAAAGATTCCTAATTTTTTTAAACATTTGCTTCCTTAGATACGCAAATTATCACGATGTCACATGTTGGGGCTGATGTGTGCTTTCACAGCAAGCCGCAAACCCTATGGATAAGAAAGAGGCTTAAGACGGGTGCTGAAGATTCGATTGGTTGCAGTTTGCGTTTATCCAAGTATGCAATAATGCAGATACCGACAATACATCCCATGTGCGGCAATATATTCAAAGTTGTTAACTGACGTCCACTTAGCAAATTACTTTCCTACCAGGTAGATACTGAGATACTGTGAGACTACTTTCCTGTGAAGCCAACAGGATGTGTGCTGAAGAAATTCAAACCCAGGTGGAGAGAGGAGTTTATTCCGTGAATAGGTAGCAATTTTGCCGCGAAGTTTATTACCTGGCCTGCTTCTCTGCACTGGGGAACACAAAAATAAGGGCCGTTGTGACGAATGACAATATAGGGAAAAGAGGTTTCCAAAAAAGCGATGAGATGTGCGAAATGGAGAAAAACTGTGTTGGTTGGTTTCTGGCATGTCCTCAGCCTGAGAATAATCACAGCTGACATGGTGCCTCTGACTCCAACACTCGATACCAATTTGGCGGATCAGTCGAAAATAACCGGTGCCGATAGATATGATGATTGCAAGCCGTGTAATTGAACGCAGGGTTTCAAGACGTAGGTGCGATCTCCGACGTACATTAGGTATCCTGCTTCCTTACGTGTCTGCCTAAAGCGTAACGCATACATTTCTCGAAAGTTAGGTTGAAGGCAGCCCAGTTGGTTGGGCGAGGACAAAAGCGAAAGAATAATTGCATGGAGTTGTGTTTTATTTATGGTGACGAATAATGTTACCAGCTAGTGTAGATTCAGCTGTCGAAAGCAGAAAATGGCCGGCTGAAACGACTCCGACCAGTACCACAATAGAGCGCGTGTCGCGTCCTTCAGAGGTGGGTTTCAACTCACCTAGCAGAATGTTGGTTGGGCAACTGAACATTAATTATGCACACGTTGAAAAAGTGGGCCTCACCTAGCCACACCGCCTCACGATTGCAAGAGGATGAGGAAATCAGGATGAAGACTACAGTCGAGAGGTGTCACGAATGCTTCTAGAGACCTGAACAAGACTCCACATCTAGCAAACTTTCAAATAGAACAAAAACAAAGGTCTACTTGAAGTATACACGTTTGTGACCGTCCGAAGTTGTTGAAGTAAATACCGAATTTATATATTGTTTGATATTTTAGTCGTACTCTAGCAATTCAAGTATATCCTCACTTGCGGTGCAGGCGAAGTAGCGGCGCTTGTGGTGAGCAGGAAATAAGGCGCTAATGCTGACGTGCGAGAGGCAATTCTGTCCTGTCACAAATAGGGAAGGAATGTTCTTAACCTCTATGGCTTCGACTGCAACGCGATTCGAGGGGTAAATATCTGTGTAGCCCGTTCGAAAGGAAGCCCGGAGTAGAGAGACATTGTGGCAAAATCTAATGAGAAAGCACACGCAATAAAAATATCAAAAGTAACATAACAAGCACTCCACAGAGGAAACAGTCAAAGCAATTTGTAATCATGTTAATTGGCAGCAAAACATTTTTTTTTTGTGGAACCTCAGCATTCATTCCTTTTCAGCGCTTGAGCCAGCCGAGATAAGAGTCAGGGCATATATTTTCTTGGCAATGCATTTGTTATGCTACGAAAAGCTCAAATACCTGCTTCCTTTAGCGAACAGAGCGGCCATGTTGCTTCGATGTTTCAAGCTAAGGAAATGAACTCCTTGTTGCCCTAAAAAGCCGTTAGTGTTTGAAACTCACAATACCGCTGAGCTAGAGTTAGAGCAAAGCCCCACGCAAAAATGTGAGCGTCAACAGGGGCTGCAGCAGGCCACGAAACAACCGTATGCGACCAATATTTCTTTCGAATTATCGCACGTAAAGATATTTAAGTGTCCTTCAAAGAAGTTTGATATTCGGGCTCTTGTTAACTTCCTACAGGGACCTTATGCATAAATGGCGATCGTTTCTGTAGAAGCGAAAATATTCACGTGGTGTTGCACCATTTGAACGAACCGATTGAATATTCGTGCGAGGCGCGTCCTGTGAATGAGCTCTATTCACCAGCAATATAGGGCCCTGCTCATCAGGGATCATCTTCACTGGCATTTCAAATGCTTGCAAAATATATTCCTGATATTGCGTTTTGCTTTTGATTTTGGTATGTTTGCGAACCGCGCTGCTGAAGAGAAGATAAATGAATGAGGTTTTAAAACGAAGTAGAGAGCGTAATGTTCGTGCATCAAAAACGTAACGCTTGAGCATCAAGCAATAATTAGCTTAGTAGAATTCTTAGATAAACAGAAAACCACAGTCGCTTGCTGCTGCGAGTCTGAAATTTCTTGCGAAGAGTATATGCACTGAGAACATTCAAGATATATACAACACGGAGAAAATGAATGCCTTGCTCAGCATTCACACATTAGCAACAGTTACAGGCATTTCATTGCTTTCGCCCCTCAGTCACAGACTAAACGAAGAACAAATGAAGTAATGAGAGAGCTGGTGGACCTTCCACTAGTGACATTTATTGTTCTGGCCTGCGTGAAGATAGTTGAGTACTTCAGCTTCTCTCTATACATTCCCTTGCGTAAACGACTAGGTATCAGAACAGCCCGTGACACAGGGAGACTAAAATTACCTTTTCTCCCCACAAAGAACATAAAAGTGCCAAGGTGAAGGTCGTCTATTGCCCGGCGCACCTGTCTCTGCCGCACATAAAATATTTGGGACGTGAGGTCAAGTTAAAACCTGCATGCTGTACACTTAGGCAAGGGGTTTCGTTTAGAGCCCATGTGATTCTCATTTTCCAGGTTATCTAGAAGCATCGAAGAATTCCTGGTCGTCTCAATAAACTTACATCAATCCACGCATATTTTTTTCGCAGACAAATATAACTTTAATTTAGTAAACAAGAACAGCATAAATGTTTACGTAAAATCACGCCTTTCATCACACTCAAAGTTCAACTGACGACCAAGACAAAACATTTATTATTGCACAGAAATGACTTTTGGATAGCGCCGGAAGAAAGTCCCTATTACGGGACATCATTGGCCTTGCCGCTGCCGGAGCTCAGTAGAACAGGGCACACTGGCCTTCAGGTCTCAGGTGTGCTGGGCCGCGTCAGAGCCCTCTCCAGAAGGTTGATTTAAAATTTGTTTTTTCTAAAAAATAATTCAGGCTTTTTTCCTTGCGCAGATCACATTGTAGCCTGCTGCCCGTAGAATTTATACCTATCGGTGAATGTCACGTACATGTGTTTTAGAATGAAGGGATTAAACAGGACTTGGGTTTGTCAAATCTGATGCGGCACTCCGAACACTTGAATAAACTGTGTGCATGACAAGCAACCATTGATGCAACACTTATAAGTATCTCCTCCAGGCATCAACTAATCGCTCATCGCTAATGGCAATTAAAGACTCTAGTCCGCGTAGATTGGGATCTCATTCATGTATCTGAAATCTCAATATCTCGCATAATTTATACGCTTGAAGAGATACGCTCAAATATTTCTTTTAAAAATAGTAAATTGCTCTTACTGTACTGTTGAGAAAAATACTAGCAACCTGAATCAAGTTTGCTGTTCTCCTAATTAAATATCGGGCTTGCTGACAGCATTATAATAACGTCTGCTACTGGCTCAATGTGTAAGGTAGACAAGAAAGAAAAAAACGGGTGTTGTTGAATAAATGAGAATAGATTATCCGGCATTAACTCAGGCAATAATTAGGATGGGCTCCAAGGCGGCTTGCTGAATCTGAAGTTCTGTGAGAATTTAGTAGGCTCCACGGGACTCACTCCACTCGAATAGTTTGCGAAATGAGAGCAACCAGACGACGTTTGACGACAAATGAAAAACGGTGGTTGTTGAATAAATGAGAATAGATTATCCGGTCGAATTATGTTAAGGAGGAAGCAGCGATGAAGCCTGTGAGTCGAAACAATATATAAGGGTGGGCTGTTCGGCAGGAGACGCGCTGCTGCCAGCTGCCGAAGCCTTGTTGGATTTAGCGCCAGGGACCCCCCTTCCCTCCCAAGTGTGGTACATATCGGCCTCTGTGCTTTCAGAATGGTAGACAGGACACCTGTGTCGTGCAATAAAGGGTTAAATCGAGGCCATGTCCTCGTGACGGCAAGCTTAAGGGCAACCTCCACCTCGATCTTCCGCAGTGCGAACTCCTCCGCACTGATATGACCATGGGGAGCATTGCGGCACAAGGAAAGATAATAGCATGTGTGCGGACATGGAAGATGTTCTTTCCTTGCTAGAATGATGTAGCATTACCCATGATGAGGAACTCAGGCAATAATGAGGATGACTCCAAGGCGGCTTGCTGAATCTGCAGTTCTGTGAGAATTTAGTAGGCCACACGGACTCACTCCACTCGAATAGTTTGCGACATGAGAGCAACCAGACAACGTTTTCTGTGGCATATGTATGGGCGGCAACTGACTGGCTGGAGTAGGCATGCTGTCCTAAAGCGCGTCAGTACTGTAGGCAATGTGGGCCATAGCAGTCAATGTAATGACGCCTACAAAACTAAGCATTTTTTGGACAGCGACCAGCTCTGCACAGAATGACAATGTTCCTCGAATTGAACCCTGGGTTTTCAGGGATAGACGACGGCAGTTGCAGCTTCGCAGCCTTACATGTCGGCATCAACACATGTAATGTAATGTAACGTGGGAAAGGTGGCTTTCTCGTTCCAGGATCCTCTTGTTTCGGGACGACGCTTCATTATGCGCGGTTGGTCGACAAAGAATATTCTGTGTTTTGTACCTCAGCTTTAGAAAGCTCCCTGCCGGCACAACTGGTGATGGCAGCGACTGTTTGGCGTCCGATGAAGCATAAGCACGTGATCGGGGTGAGTGCGACGGGCTGGATGTAAAGTTAGGAGATTCATGTTGCTGCTGCTGCAGCTTATTTAGTGTGTTGAGCTGGGAATTCTCTTAAAGAACGTTAAATGGTGTGATGCGGGGAAGGCAAGTGATATTCATAATAACCTGTTGAATGACACCTTTCACGTGATCCCTCTGAGCCCTGATTAAGTTCTTGAACGGTGTGAGAAATGCTGACCGGGTGTAGAATTGCTCACAACAAATGTGCTACATAGGAGCCAGCGCTGCCAGTTTTGGGAGCAATGCGGCCTATTAGGTTCAAGGTCTGCGTCGCTTGTTTTTGCTCTCAGAAAGCCAGTGGATGAAAACATAATTTGTATTGTTACCCTACCGTTTTCCTTAGGGGATGTTGTATGCCAGCAGCTGTATCGTAATTAACTGTAAGAACTGAAGCTGACTTTAACGCCGTCACTTGGGCAAACAAGACATGTTTAGTGCTCCACTTCCTAATATTGTAACGGGTATTGAGCCAAACGTTCAGGCAGCGCCCTGAGACTAGAAGACTGCCGTGCCGAAGTCCGAGAGCGGTCCGAGCAGCGGTCTGAGCGCGGTTCCAGACATCCAACTTCGTCGTCTACGCCAACTAGCAACCAATTCATCGTCTACGTCAACTAGCCACTGATTGCCTCCGCTTCATCGTCGACTATAGTTTGTATCACTGCCCCCCTCCTCTATAGCATCGACTCGATGCGACGAGGTGCTACTAGGAAGACGTCAGCGAAAGGGTGCACTAAAGTGTCACAAGGACCCAGCGGCGTTCAGTCATGTACGGTCATGATAGGGCTTCAGCCGAACCACGTGCACGACTTCAGGACGCTGTGGCCTTCGGGATGGAGCTGAAGCTACGGGAACAACCGCGTAGGCGACTTCACTGATACGGCGAACAATCTCGTAAGGGCCGAAGTATAGGCGCAGTAATGTTTCAGTTAGGCCGCGATGACGAACAGGTGTCCAAACCCAGACGAGGTCGCCCGGTTCGTAAGTGACGATTCTTCGGCTAAGGTTATACCGAGCAGCGTCATTCGCCTGTTGTCGGTGGATTCTGAGGCGTGCTAGTTGCCGCGCTTCCTCAGCACGCTGAACAAAGATGTCGGCGTCAAGTTCGGCGTCAGAGCCGCAAGAAGGACTAACTGGCATCATGGAATCCAACGGCGTGCTCACTTGGCGACCGAAGACAAGTTGGAACGGGGTCGGTCGCGTCATCTCTTGAGTGGCGGTATTGTACGCGAAAGTTATATAGGGCAAAATCGCATCCCAGGTGCGATGTTCTGCGTCCACATATATAGAAATCATGTCGGTGAGGTTGCGATTGAGGCGTTCCACCAGCCCGTTGGTCTGAGGGTGATAAGCCGTCGCACGTCGATAGCTAGTGTGAGTCAGAGTCATGACCATCCGGATTAGGCGAGCCGTAAAAGCTGTTCCACGGTCAGTGATTACCACGGCGGGGGCGCCATAACGTAGGACAATAGTGTGAACGAAAAAGTGAGCAACTTCGGCTGCAGTACCTTTAACAAGGGACGCGGTCTCTGCGTATCGTGTTAGGTAGTCTGTAGCGACGACTACCCAACGGTTGCCAGACGAGGACTTCGGAAAAGGACCGAGAAGATCCATGCCCATTTGATGGAAAAGGGTCTTCGGCGGAGCAATAGGCTGAATAAATCCAGCGGGTTTCAATGGCGGAGACTTGCGACGTTGGCAGTCACGACATGAGTGTGCATAAGCATACACCGATGGGAGTAACCTGGGCCAATAATAATTTTGACGAATTCGTTGAAGTGTACGGCTCACCCCCAGGTGACCGGCGGTGGGTTCATCATGACAGGCACTCAATATCTCTCGGCGCAACTCGGAGGACACAACAAGGAGAAACATCTCTTCACTGTTAGCGAAATTTCGCTTGTAGAGCACGTTACCACTCAGAGTGAACGTTTGAAGCCCACGATGACAAACAACGGGGAATACGGGCGTCGACGCCCTGCAGATAGTCGACGAGTGACGCTAACTCTGGGTCCATTCTCTGCAGCTGCGCCATTTGGGTTGCACTAATAGCCCCCAGAAAGGAAAAATTATCGGCCGTTTCTTCTGGACATATGGCGATGGGCGAGAGCGACAGACAGTCAGAATCCTGATGTTTCCGTCCTGATTTGTATACGACTGTTACGTCATAATCTAAGGCTCCATCTAGCCAATCGTCCTGAGGGGTCTCTGAGGCTCGCGAGCTAGCACAATGAATGGTGGTTGCTTATAACGCGGAAGGCTCGGCCGTAGAGGTATGGTCGGAACTTGGTGAGGGCCCATATTACTGCCAGGCATTCTTTCTCAGTTGTTGAATAGTTTCGGAGCGGGTAAGTGTTCGGCTCGCGTAAGCGATGACCCGTTATGCACCGTCTTGCCACTGAATTAGTACTGCACCAACCCCAACGTTGCTGGCATCAGTGTGAACGTCAGTTGCGGCGTTTTCGTCAAAATGGCCTAGTATCGGAGGATTCTGTAGGCGGCTGCGAAGCTCAAGGAAAGCGGCCTCTTGTTCACTTCCCCATAGGAACGGCGTGTCATCTCGAGTCAGTGTGGTTAGCGGTTCTGCGATGTGCGAAAAATCTCGTACAAAGCGTGTGTAATAGGGGCACAAACCTAAGAACCGTCGAACCGCTTTCTTGTCAGTAGGGTGCGGAAAACCAGAAACGGCAGCTGTCTTTTCAGGGTCCAGGCGAACACCTTTTGCGCTGACCACGTGACCAAGGAAGCGAAGTTCCTCAAAGCCGAAGTGACATTTCTCCGCTTTGATTGTCAGATTGGCGTCTCGGAGAGCTTTTAACACAAGGCGTCACCTTTCTAGGTGTTGGTCGAAGGTGGTCGAAAATATGACGACATCGTCCAGGTAAACCAGCCACGACTGCCACTTCAAACCGGACAGAACGGTGTGTATCATGAGTTGGAACGTGGCCTGTGCCGAACATAGGCCGAACGGTAGCACCTTAAACTCATACCAGCCATCGGGTGTCACGAAAGCCGTCTTCTCCCGGTCTCTCTCATCCACTTCAATTTGCCAGTACCCACTTTTTAGGTCTAGCGACGAGAAGTATCGTGCATCTCGCAGTCGATCGAATGCGTCGTCTATGCGGGGAAGTGGGTAAACGTCCTTTTTAGTGACGAGATTAGGTTTTCTGTAATCGACACAGAACCGCAGAGTATTGTCCTTCTGTCTTACGAGAACAACCGGCGAAGCCCACGGGCTTGTAGACGGCTGAATGACATCGTCGGAAAGCATTTCGGTGTACTGTCTCTGAATCGCTGCTCGTTCCGTTGGAGAAACGCGGTATGGGCGTTGGCGTACGGGGCGCGTGGTCTTGCGTCTGTTATTATACGGTGCTTGGCGACCGGAGTTCGGCCCACTTTGGAAGACGTTGCGAAGCAGTCTGCAAAATCTGCCAAGACGGCCGAAAGAAGATCCTTGTGAGCCGGTGATAACTCGGTGTTTATTTTGACAGGTGGCAGAACATGGCGAGGTCCAGTGTCATCTTGAAGGGCTTCTTCCACGGTGCACAAATGTGGACACTCCGCGACGTCTTGGAGGAAGGAGATCACCGTGCCTTTGACGAGGTGCTGAAATTCGTTCGAAAAGTTGGTGAGTAGGACGGTAGTGCAGCCATCCCGTAGGTGAACGAGACCTCGGGCAACAATGAGACCCTTCACCAGCAGCAGCGGAATATGACCCTCTGCCATGCCCTCAAAATCATGAAATAGGTCACTCTGCACGCGCATTACGACACTGCACCGTGATGGCACCATGACATCATCCTCCACAATGCGCAGAGCATGGCTACAGGGATCGCGGGTGTCGAGGCGTGCCACTGCCCGTTTAGTCGAGAATGTGACTCGTACCTCTTGTAGGTCGATCACAGCACCGTTTGCCTGCAGAAAGTCGAGCCCCAATATCAAATCTCTCGAACATTCGCGCAAGACAACGAATTCTCCGACGTAGACGAAACCGCGGATGCCAATTCGAGCTGTGCACCTTCCGGCCGGGCTAATGAGGTGACCTCCAGCCGTACGAATGCTGGGGCCCAACCATGGTGTCACAACTTTGCTCAATTCCTGGGCGAGGGCATGCCTCATCACTGAATAGTCTGCACCGGTGTCAAGTAGAGCGATCGTGTCAGTTCCGTCAAGTGTCACGCAAAAATCAGAAGTAGCGCGTCGGATGCTATCGCTACCCTGCCCCTGTGAGAAGTCAGCGTATCGGTGTATCGGCGGCGCAGGATCTACAATGTTTCCGACAGCAGCGGCCCTGCCTCCGGAGACCGCTGGAATTAGTTTTCCCGGTGTGGACTTTGAGAACGCCGCTCAGTATTGCTGGCGTCTCTGCGAGGGCTGGGGAAATGTGTAAAGTTTACGTTTATCTCAGGTTAATGCGAGTTGACAGAAACGGAGCTTATCACTCCTTCGTTTTTACCAACATTTCTCCTGACTCCCTTATCTATATATGATTGCCATGCGTTTTGAAAGAATACATCTCAGTTATATTATTGTGTTTTAATGAAATTATATATCTTATTGAACCCTTCTTTTTTCACATTTTTTCTCTTGTGTATGCGTGGCATAAAATATCTTTGCTTTTCAGCTTTTTTCGTTTTCATTTATTGATTCCTGTGATGTTATTCCTGTGTGGCGCTGCAGATGAAGTTATGTGATGTTAGGAAGATAGTGAGAGACCGGAAAGCGTGGTGTGACGTGGTTTATAGGATCACGAAGAGTCGGACACGACTGAACTGAACTGAACTGATGTCCATTGTAGGTTAACCTCTGCTGGCTCCACTACGTATGGTGGCATCCTAGGTGTACTTTCTCTTGCTTAATTATGAACAATGAACCCTGCATTCCGCACACTGTAATTCTTGCAAACGTTTGTGAAAAATAAATTGTAAGCGTGCCGAAATGTGCAGTCATGCTATCGACAGCGCGAGAGAATTTTTGTGCTGCTTTCACAATTACTTGAATAGGCTGCGCCATATGTCGATTGTTGCGTTAACAATCGCTTCGCTGGTCACCAGTAAAGCATTATAAAATAAGAAACGTGCATGTTGCTGTTTCACGCAAGTGCGTAATGTCAGAGGCACATTACCTCCATGATACACACGGCGAGAGCTTTCGTTTCCCGACGTTTTGTTGTCCAGTCAGGCAGGCTTACACAGACGTGAAGGCAGCATTTCCAATTTGAAGAATACATCCTTCCACCTTGAAGGATATTAGTGACATATACATCCACCCGCCAACGCATTAAGTGAATTAAGTACAAGTGCAAGCGTGAATGAAGCTTCTATTTTGTCAGTTGCTAAGAGTGTGCCGTTTAGTATGTTCCCTCTAATGGTGCACAATTTTCTACATCTTTTCAGATACGGTTACCAAAAATTCTTTTTACATTGAACTAACGCAGGAGAGAGATTAGATAAACGGTTTTCGGGCTTGGAATGTAATGGCTAATAGAGTGACAATATTTGGCACACAAGATTCTAGAATGCGTAAACTTCGAACAATAACGTGTGGCCTTAAAATCAATTTCCTGCAGTTTACATGTTTCCTTTCACCATCGCACATTAGTGGAGGACCTAAATTTGTATATGTTCGAATATGGTACATTTTGCATCATGCTGAAGCAAAAGTACACCCAGAGGCACTTAGATATTGCTTCAGACGCTCTATTTTGTACCATTATAAAGAAAAAACCACTGACAAGAATTTACGTTGTCAGCTAACCTTAATGTAGTAAGTCTACAAGTCTTCTAGGCATTTCTTTGGTAGATGTTGCGTGGAACATTAAACCTAAAGAATACGCGTCATTCTGGAAATCTTGATCATTAGTTACTCTTCATCAAGCGCGCTTTTTTGTAAAATGTATGCTGTCGCTTAATATTTAAATTTTTAAAATTTATTTTGTTAATGTTCTACAACTTCAAAAAGTATAATGTGCCGCTGCTTCTGAACAGCAATGGGAAACCAATTTGCAGTTATAAGATTGCGTACAAGACGCATGCCTTTACTTGAAAACCCCAGCAACTTAGACGCCAAAAACGAAAATTTATTTAGGAAAATAAAAAGGCCTGAGAAACAAATCGTTATTTACTGCTATTCTATAAACGGTCTCATATGGGCACTTGAGGGACAACCCCACCGCCCTCTCTGCATATTTTATTGGCTCGTGTTGTAGCTGTAATATTCAGCTATGTCACCGGTATATCCGATGTTTAGCTTTTCAAAGAAAGCAGAGATGATTGACTACACAGCACCTTGAAAAATTACAGCCGTAACAAAGAAATTGCAATGTTAACGGTTTTTCGAACACAGCCCTATGAAGATAAGAAATATTTACACTTGACGGTAATTAAGGTGAGCGCTTCTGCCCTCATAATTCTTTGCCTATAAGACCCATCCACCCATAATGAGCTGAGCAGAGGCGCCAGCGGTATCCGGTTCGGCGTTTTCCTCTCTCTACGCAAGCCCGATGTTTGCGAATAAAGTGTTGTTTACGGAATGCATGTTTTACCCAAAGTTCAATGTAATTACACCGCCGCGGAAAGCGAATCTCGTTGCACCCTGTGGGCGTTAAGAAACTTCAGCTCATTGCTATATGGCAGCCGCTCCATCGTCATCATTAGGCACAACACCACAGTTGAGCTACACGTCAAGACCCTTATAGACGCCTCGGCACGCTAGGGCCTTTAACGAATTCGACAGTGACCTGATTTACCGCTCGAGCCGGAAACACTCCCACGTTGAGGCCTTGTCGCGTTCGCAGCGGTCATCTACTGCGCCACCTTTGTTGATATCCAAATCCATGCTGGCATGGATTTGGATATCACGCCGCAAGGATCCCTGAATCTGATCGCTTCTGGGCGTCATTATAGGGCCCTCTGTCTTCGTTGCCTCGAACCCTTCGTCGTCAAGCTTCTCATTTACGAACTGCAACACTCTTCTTCATGGAAGAAGCTAGAGCAAGTGTCCGCGCAAATGGTTTTTTTCATCCCTCATCTTATCCGATCGGATATTTGTGCCCATCATCAAGCCGACTCCCAAAGCGCACTTTTTGCTTGGTTGAACACGTGCGAGTGCACTTGTAGAGGCATGTACAACTTGATCCGTAACATTATTTGCTCCTCCACAGCAAGTAAGCAGTGACAAACCAAACAAGGCTCCTCTGCCGGCCTTTTATGACCTTACCTTGCCAAGTTCGCGCCTTCGAAAGCGTGTACGACCTTAACGAGACTGCATCCTCGACCGCAGATAATTCCTGGTTTATAGTGGTTTTGGGACACCTCATTCGGTGCGCGGAGAAAGTAGTCATGCGTGTGGTTGGTGTTCGTGATGCCACCTCCTACATTCTTGATCGCGTCGCGTTGTGCTGCGTCAAGATAGTCCTGTGGACATCCTTAGCGACCGTGGTTGCGTTTTATTTAAAATCGTTTACATCGCTGTCCTGACCGAAACATGGTTAGGTGCTGACATCTACGAGAACAAGTTTGTACCAGTAAATTACAGTTTTCATTTGGAAAGGATCACCATAGAAAGGGTTGGGGGGGAGTAACTGTCATTTACAGAATTATCTGTAAAAATTTTTTGAATGCCTGTTATTTGGGATGGAGAGAGCCTATATTTTGCAAACTTTATATTAACGAGGTTAGATGTATTTTAGGTGCTATATATGGGCCTCCTAACTCTGCTGGTGGTCAAAGTAATCTAAAAGCGTATCGGCAACCGCATCTAAAACAAGCATATAGATTAATACAAGCAGGAGATTTTAATTTACGAACATTAACTTGGCCTAAATTTCATCATCTTCCTTCTGTGTTATTGAAAATAAAATGTTAGTATTGCTTTTACGTTTTACTTGTTACAAGTTGTAATCTATTTCGTAAGAATCCAGGGGCATTCAAAATCGATTCTTGACCTAATCATTAGCAGTGGATTGATAAGAGATGATATCACATGTAATGTTTTGTGTGCTACCTCTGCTACGAACCAGTCCTGTTGCCTTTAAACGGTTGTTTAGAGTACAGTGTTTTTAATAACTTCCAGGTATGGCCGAAATTTTCCTGTGCTGAATATGCATCAATAATTGATCTACTGGCGTTAAACTTCGACACATTCTGAATGTCAAATCGTAATATCAGCAGCATATGGCTCATGCTCAAAAATATTGTTTTGAATGCATCCAACAGTTTGTACTAACTATTGGTAACATACACATTGTTTTTATTGGAATACTCGGGAAACGTTACGTTACAGCGGCAGCCTAAAAGACTGAAAAAGAGGTCAAAACATTATAGTTCCCACAATTTGAAAGCTCTAATAGAAAATGTAACCCAGCAACTAAAACCTAAAACTGATGATGATAAGGTAAATATTGTAATACACTACTTCCGTCGCTCATTCAAACGTCTCACGATAAATTCGGTCGACTTGTAACTCCAAATTGTCGGTCTCAACCTGTTTTCAGGAGAATGGTGAGGATGCGCGGAATGATAGTGCGTTTTTTTCGGCATTCAATGTCGATTTTAAAACTGTTTTTGCCCAAGATAATGACTAGCTTCCATAATTTTACATGTCCTTGCCTCTAATGCATGATTTGGTGATTATTGACGCTGGTGTTTGCAACCTCTTACTTGAACGTCAAGTAAAAAATCTTCTGAACCTGATGACATACCTATCACTTTTTGAAGCGCTACTCGGAATGCGACACTAAATATTTGTTTGTCCTTATAATAAATCTCTGAATGGAGTATCAATATCCAACGAGCAGCAAACTGCCCGAATCAAACCGACCCACACAAAAAAGGTGCAAAGTCACGCGGTCAAAATCACCGGCCGTTTTATTAACTTCATCATCCTATAATTTTCGCGAACAAAGAATTCACAAACATTTAGACGTTTTTCTTGAGAAACACAATGTCGTTTCAGGAGCACAGCACAACTCTACAATCACCCAGTTAGTTTAAACTATACATTACTTTTCCAAGACAATATGTGGTGGGAAACACACAGACGCAATTTTTATGAATTTCTGATGGCTTTTGTTAAGGTGTCACATGATAAATTAGTTCGCAAATCAGAGTCCTTAATAAAAATAAGAAGCTACTTTCGTGGATCTCGGCTTTATTATGAAATCGGCATCAATTCTTTTCAATCAGGAAAGAATTTTCAGATACCCTACCAGTTGACCCTGGATGTTCTCTAGGGGATCTACTGTCTTCTTCGGTTGTTACTCTTCATAAAATACATTGTTGATAGTATTTCTGTTCACGTTAGGTTGTATGCAGGTGACTGCGCTCTAAAATACTATAGACATTGTCCAGAAGCAAATTATATTAAATAACGTGTTTTCAAAACTCATATATAGATATGAAGAGTAGCGAAATACAATTAACTATGAAAAGACAGAATCCGTGCGAATCACCTATAGGAAAAGTCCCCTTTTGTTCTCGTAACGCGCTACAATCATCACTCTATCAGAAGTAACGCATTACAGATATCTCGGTCTCTGGATTACGATTAACTTATCATATACAAACACATGACACTGTGAAAGCTAGCGCCCTTCGTAAACAGTTTTTTTTTTTATCATTAGGCAATCTTTAAAATCAGCTACGCAAACCATATGATCTTTCGCATAGTCCTCCGAACGCTTGAATATGCCGTCATAATTTGGGACCCGTTCTCCGCATCGAACACCGACAAATTAGAACGCATCCGATGGAAAGCAGCAAAATTTATTTTAAACACATATGGTCGCTGCTCAATTACATAACTGCACCCATAATGTGGTTTCCTGTGAACAGGTTAGGAGCATCGCATTTGCAGGTTGAAGTACTTTCACTTAACAACAGGTCAATGCAATATTGACACATCTGGTATTTTCACCTTCTCAACAGGCTACCAAACGAGAGAACTCCACGAAAATATAACACCTCTAACTTGAAGAGTTACAAAAAAGCCTTCCTTGCACCATAGTTGACTGGGAAAACCTTACTAATGACGGAGTCACGCAAAAGCAATTAAGATGATTTGAAGCGCCCCTCAAATAATTCAGCAATCTTGCTCCACCTTTCTGTGTGGCTACTTTTGTGTATGCACCCACCCTGCTAAGGTCTTGAACAAAGACCTCCGTATGCATAAATAAAATAAATAGATAAGTAAACTTTGTTCGGCCATGACAGAATATGCTATATGAAAAAACATTCTAGGGGGACTTTTAGAGTGCAATGAGGCGAAAGCCATTATAGCGCTGTGGATCGTAGCCCTCCACTACGGCACTTCTATCTGCCTCACTTCTTTCACTCCCACCTGCCTTTCTTCTTTTACAGAGCGGTACATCCGTGAGAGAGAGAGAACTTTTATTCGTTCAACAGAGTAACTATCCCGCTCTTCGGGGGTTAGACCCGGAAGGTGCGACAGTGGCCTTAGTTGCAGTACGGTAGTTCTTGGACTGCGGCGGCATATTCGGCCAGTCGAACAATTTCTCTTTGGGCTCTTTGGTCTGAGCTTCGCAGAAGGGTCTCCCCGGTGTCTTTAGTTATATTTTTAGCCCTGCCGGATGACTTTGCACATTCCCATATTATGTGATATACAGATCGCCTTTCCTTACATAATGCACATAGGTCTGATCGTATTTCTGGCCATATATGGTTGACAAGAACTGGGTTTGGCTATGTAATTGTCTGCAGCTTTCTCCATGCTACTGCTTCCTCTTTGCCTAACGTGCTGTCGGGTGGTGGTAGGACCCTCCTGCTCAGTCTTTAGGGCATTGTTATTTCGCTATAGTTAGTCAGGTCTTGTTGTTTGCCTTGCTCCGGTGATACTCCTCCAGCCCGGTGTGTGTTGTCTGCGGAGAGCGAAACGAAGAGGCGTCCGTGTGGTGTGCGATGTCAGCGCACGATAAAGATCCTCAGGTGGTCGAAATTAATCCGCAGCTTTCCACTTTGGCTCCTCTTTCTCTCTTTCCACTTTCACTCCCACCTTCCTCCCTTCCCTTACGGCGTGATTGCGGTGTCCACAGAAAACAAGTGAGACAGTTACCGCATTTTTTTCTTCCTGTAAATCAATCCATCAGTCTGCGGATAATTGCAACATATACTGCGCCTTTACTATCCAAAAAATCATTTTGAAACGCCATTGATGCCTGCTGTACAAACGCCTCGTAGACATCTGGGTCTGCTTCTGTTTGCTGGGTAGTGCGGCTTTCAAGCAAGCGGAAAATGAAAGGCGCCGCATGGCCGCCTGGATTGGACGCCCAGCGGGGTCAGCTTCGTGTATGCATGAATCGCCTGGTAACGTCATGACCGGTCATGGCAGTACATCGCGCACTCCGTGTCGAACACAACCACCATTTCATTGAACGCATCGCAGTTGACCGGCGTTCTATAATTCGTTCACAGTAAAGGAAAGCCGCAGTATCTGTCACTCGCGGAATCCCGCTATCATCCACGTATGGTTGACAAGCGTTCTTATGAAGAGCGTTTCACTATCCGGCATTTGATATTTAAGCATAGAGAATGAGGATGAGGTTCCATTTGACGTAATTATGCTTATTGGCCTCCACTTTATATGACTCTCCAGGAGGGCAGGCTATCACTTCGACTGGGATTCCAGACCTGTTCTAATTTATTTTCAAGAGAGTATGAAGCGGTTTGTTGCCATTCAAAAAGTGGCTCCAAAACCTCTCGAATAGCTCTCAAGGGTAGAGCCTTTGTTATCGCTGCGGGAGTTTTCAATTGACGAGGCAATTCTAACACAGGCTGAGCATGACATTCAATCATGTACATTACCTTGTGTGTCTGTTTTTCATGTTTTGATCGCAGTTTAGTTTCGTGTTATGTCGTTTGACAAAGCTAGGCAATAAAGAAAAAAAAAATCGGGACATGGCACAGTGATAAAGCGCTCGGCCGAAGATCCGAAAATGGAGGTTTGATTCCCGATGGAGTCAAGGTTTGCCTTAATATGGGAGCACCTCTTCCGAGCCATCGATGCTAGAAATTATTACCTTGAGATCGAACAACATTGTCGGGTGGCATTAATGTCAACTCTTTGAGTATCCTTCTCAGTTTCATGAGCCCGCCGATTGCAGGTTATTAGTTGACAGGCTACAGAAACTGGCATCCTTGTAATGGCTATTTGAGGCCTCGCAACCTCGAAATCATGACAGTTTGCAGGTGACATGATAGCGTGTTTGTCGACGTGTCGTGTGTCATACCGGACTAGATGGCATGGTCAAATTAGAGGAACTTCTAACCTTCTGGCGCTCATTTACTTGGAAGAGTTGGATGTTAATAAAAACCTCCAGTGTTCACTCCCACTTCCGCGTTTTAGGCATTGAAGGGTTAAAATATCGCAGAGGAGGAGGAGGAGGAGGACAAAACTTTATTTCACGAGCGAGTTTGGACCCTTCAAGGGCCCAGGGCCACCGCACGGCCCTCACATTACGCGCATGTGTCCAGGTCACGTAGGGTCATGGCACTGGCACCCCGGTACACACAGCGAAGTTGGATGTCCAGGTCCTGCGACGTAAGCAGGGCCTCCCATTCCTCCCATGATCCGATGGCGGGCTGTCCCTGCGGGGGAGGATCGGCAGGGCAGCGGAAAAGAATGTGATCCAAGGTGGCGTGCAACTCTCCACAGAGAGTGCACTCAGGGGAAACGGGTCGATAGTAGTATAGGCGTTGAGGGGTGAGAAGCGTTCGGGTTTGAAGACGCCTTCAGAGGATTTGTTGGGAGTGAGACAGCTGGGTTAAAATATCGCAGACACATTCCATGCAGGTAGTAGCAGGCAGATGAAATGGCTGATGGAGTAGGAGCAAGTTCGCGAATGAAAATTTTCTCACTACAAAAACAAAATACTAAAGACACTGTCAGTAACATTGTTTCACTTAGAAGATAACATGATTATGTATAAAGAAGGGTTGCAGAAGAGCAGCAGTTTAAAACAGGTAATGACGCACTGGACATCGTAGGCGAATATATCTACTTAGGACGAATAGTAACCGGAGATTCGAATCAGGAAAGGGAAATGACAAAGAGAATAAGAATGAGATGAAGCGCATTTGGCAATTACAGATCATGACTAGCAGCTTTCCGGTATCGCTCAAAGGTAACTACATAATAGTTGCAGCTTTTCTGTGCTCACCTTTGTTGCTTAAGCATAAAGGCTAACAAAACGGGCTCTAATAATGTTTACGGGAGAGCAGAGCGACATGGAACGGAGAACAAATATTGAGATATAGGCAGCGTGCGGAGCCATGTTCGAACGAGTAATGGACATTGTCTTGGCTGAAATGAAGTAGCAGATTTGTTTTGTATGTTTGGATGACGTCGATGTCTTCTCGTCAGACTTTGAAGACTACCTGAAACGGCTACGGACAGTGCTGGATGCAGTCAAGTTAAGAGGACTGACATTAAAATCAGAAAACTGCCACTTTGCCAACGAGCAACTGTTATTCCTGGCCCATATCGTGCGCAAGGATAGCGTTCGCCCAGACCTGTACACAACTTCTGCGACCGCGCCGTTTCCGCAGCCTTCCGACAAGAAAGCCGTGCGCAGATTCCTTGGGCTGTGCTCCTACTGCTGCCGATTTGTCAGACGCAATTCACAAAGGCTCATGTGATATGCCTTTTAAGTTAGGGGCGCCGCAAGCGAAAGCTTTCAATAATCTTAAAAGCCACTTACTCAGTATTCCGGTCCTCGGGCACTTCGACGAAAACGCCGAGACAGAAATACACACCGACACAAGCAGCGTTGGCCTGCTTGAGAGAACTGAAGGACAAGAAAGAGTGATAGCATACGCCAGCCGTTCGCTAACGAAAGCCAAAGCGAATTACTCGACAACCGAGAAAGAGTGCCTCGTGATCAACTGGGCAACTTCAAAGTTCCGACCGTACTTATACGGCCAATCATTTAAGGTGGTAAGCGATCACTACGAGCTCTATTGGCTGGTAAATTTGAAAGACTCCTCCCCTTGCCCTGTGGAGCCTAAGTCTTCAAAAATTCGACATGACAGCCGTCTACAAGTCCGGTCGGAAGCACTTGGATTCTAACAGCTTGTCACGAGCACCCTCGATGCGCCGCCGAAAGAGAAGAAAAGAAGCTTTTTTAGGATTGGTAAGCTAGCGCCAGCAGTTTCGTAAAACATCAGGGATCAGAACCTGATCTAAAAGCGCAAGCCTGTTCCTTAGAAGGAAACACCGCTTCCCCTCACGCTATGTTCAAGCGTCAGCTGTTGTCCTTCTCGGTAAAAAATAATGGCCTTGTGAAGGCCTTTATATCTAACAGGACCGCATGCCTTCTTGTTGCGCCTATAAACAACACAGAGGACTTTCTACAGGCGTGTCATGATGAGCCAATTGCAGGGCACTTCGGCCTTGCATGCACGTTGCACCGAATCTGGGAGGAGTATTAAAGGCCACGGTTAGCTGCCGTTGTTTCCCATTACGTCTAAACATGCAGTGAAGACCAGCGACGGAAACAACTCCGACGAGACCTGCTAGTCTACTGAATCCAATACCATTCCCAACTAAGGCCTTTGAACAAATAGGAATGGACTTCTTCGGACGCTTTCCGGCTTCATCGACGGAAGACAAGTGGATCATCGTAGCCACCTATTACATGACCCGTTGCTCCGACACAAAAGCTCTGCCTAACGGTTCCGCAGTGAAAGTAACCATGTTTGTCGTCGACTAAATTCTCCTCTGAGATGGCGTCCCGGAAGTGCACTCAAGCCACCTGGAAGTACAGCCAGAAAAACCACCGGAGGACTACCGCCTACCGCCCACAGTCAAAGGCCTTACAGAGAGTCTGAATAAAACTATTGCCGACATGCTTGCTATGCACGTCGACGCCGAACACAAGACCTAGGGCGGGGTACTGCCATACGTGGTCTTCGCGTATAACACGGCCATCCAGGAGACAACCAGAGTGACGCCATCCAAGCTTGTGTTCGGCAGGGAACCCACGACGATGCCCGACGCGATGCTTCCGCACGTGACAGAAGACAACCCCGATGTCACCTTTTTACCTGCAGCGTGCTGAGGAAGCCCGCCCCGGTGACTCGCCCGGCTGCGCATCAAAGAAGAGCAACACACCGATGCTCGGCGCTACAACTTGAGACGACATGACACAGAGTGCAAGCCGGGAGATCAAGTGTGGTTTTGGACGCCGATACACCACCGCGGACTGAGTGAAAAGCTCTTGCCATGCATAGTACTTTTGACCATACAGAATCCATCGACGCATCAGAAAGCTCGACTACGAGGTCATCCCCGACTGCCCGACCACACACCAAAGGCACCGGGAGTGCCCAGAAGTCGTCCATGTTGTGCGCTTCAAGCATTATGCGCGCGGTAAAGTTATTTTATTATTTAGTGGTTTGTTTACTTTGTTGTGTTTATTTTTTAAGCATCGGGTCGATGTCTAAGAGAAACGAAATGCTACTAAAATTTAAGATCTGTATTTGTTTTTTTTTTATCGACAGCCGCCAAGCTGCTTTACCAGTCTGATTCTGGCACACGTATAGACTCTCTGTTCTTTGTTTGATCATGCTCTTTGTCGCGCGACGCAGCTTTATCAGTTTCTTTGTCACGCAAGATGCACCGAGATGTTTCTCGAATATTCCGGCCACTCGCGTATATTTCTGCAATGTTTTAGGTTGTGCTAGTCGTCATTTGCGGTTTTATCCCGATCTTTCTTGGCATCCTTTAAATCGAGCAAGGACGCGTGAAACTTAGTTCGACGACTGATGAGCACGTTTGTTGTTATCGCCACCGCCGATTCTCTTAGTTCTTTTGCGGGCGCAAATCAACCCAATAAATAGTTTCATTCAAGCAAAACGCCAGTGTCTTCATTTGTGGCTACTGGGCTTGTCACCACTACGTGACAGTATTTTCAGCCTGCTCTCCGCAGATGTTCCCTTGAGACCAAAACGTAAGGGCTAGCGGTTCCCTTTGTGGCTCAAGAAATTTGCTCGGCACCTAAACTTTCGTGACCCTCGTGAGTACTAATTTCAGGTTCCATATTTTACTTTGCACACCTAGCGTTAATTAGGAAGCTGGATCGCCAGTGTTAAGATAATACTAGGGATCATGCCTGGAATTATTTCTTCAATAGGAGCAAGTGTTAAAACTTGGAAATAACGTGAGAAAGTGTGTTGTCTGATGTTTGATAAGATAGCACTGAAAAAAAATTGTGCTATGATGAAACACATGATGTTGCTCACTGTTTAACTGACCATTTTGTTAACTGCACTTTAACCATCGCTGATAGGACTTTGGTGGTGCTTGTTGCGGGTGTTTCCCCTTACAAAAATGCATGTCAAATTCCTTTTGAGCTCTTATATGGTGCCTAATGAGTCTAAAGGATCTCCATAAAGACTCGCTGTCTATTGATCCGGCTCATTAAGGAGGCTATTTATTTTTAAATGAGTTTGAGCTATAAAGTTCACATCTATATGCACCAAAAATAAATTAAATAGAATTGACTTAATAAGACTTCCTAATGAGTTAATTGTATAGAACTTGTCTTGTATTTTTTCTTTGTAAACTTGTTCTAACCACAGCCAGCCCAAATTCTATAGAATTTGCTCGGTAAAACTTTTGAATGAGTCAGCTATATTGAACTTGTATTGTGCTTCAGCTATATGAACTCGCTCTGTTTCTAATCAAAACGAAACCTATAGAAAGGTTTCAATAAAACACTTTAATGACTTTTTTGCATAGAAGCTCTTTTGAGCTTTTATTATATAAACTCGCTCTGTTTGTAGTCAATTCAAATTCCATAGCATTAACTTAGGAAGAGTTCCTAATGAGTCAGCTATATTGAACTTATTTTGTGCTTGAACTATATGAGCTCACTCTGTTCCAGGTCAAAACGAAACCTATAGAAATGTCTCAATAAAACACTTTAATGACTTTTTTGCATAGAAGCTGTATCGAGCTTTTATTATATAAACTCGCTCTGTTTGTAGTCAATCCAAATTCTATAGCATTGGCTTAGTAAATGTTCCTTATGAGTCAACTGTATTGAATTTGTTTTGGGCTTTTATTATACGAACTCGCTCCGTTGTAAGCCGAAACAAAATCTATAAACACGTTTCAATAGAATTATTTGTTGTCTGCTTTGTGCAGAACTTGTTTTCAGCTTTCGTTACATAAACTCGCTCTATTTCTGGTAAATCCAAATTTTATAGAATTGGCTCGCTAAAATGTTTTAATTAGTCAAATGTATCGAAAGCGTTTTGTTTTTTTACTATATGGGCTTTCTTTGTTTTAGTAAAAACAGAGTCTATAGAGCGGTTTGAATGAAATCTTTAATGAGGTAACTGTATATAAGTTGTTTTGTGCTTCCATTTTATGTACTCGGTTCGCAGTGAACCCGAATTTTATAAAATTGCCTCGATGAGAATTCCTAATGAAACACTTGTATTGAACTTCACAACTGCGAAGTGCCGGGCTAGTTGGTGTTGCATTCATATAAAGAACAGCGATAAGAACTACACAAAAACACACAAAAGAAAGTACAGATGCAGGCGCCAACAAGTGAAATTCTCTTTCGCAACATAGCATACATGTATGTAAACATGCATAAAGGGGTGGAGCCAAGGTGAGGCCCTGCGATCTGAGAAGGCAGTTATTCACCTCCAAAAAGTAAAATAAAAAAGATCGAAAGATTAAAGGCGATAAAATCGACGGTGTGAAAGGCAGGGACAAAAACCAAAATAAAATCGGTAAAAGGAACAGTATACACAGCCAACACGGCGTTTAAAAGCGATCAAAATGGCGGTGGAAAAACAACGAGGAGCGTGCACGCGAAATCCACCATGCAAACGAGGAATGTGTTAGCACACCTTACTTACGTTTATCCTAAAAGGAATAAAAATTTCTTAGGGGTAGTTGAGTTTACCCTTCAGGTGGCCAGGTGAGGAAACACTTGATCAATATTCTTGATCTTGATAAATTGAAGATTCGCACTCGCAAGCATTCACATTACTTGGTGGCACGACAGATTATTTACACATAAATAAAACAAGAAGACACAAGCCGGGAGAAAACTATTTAAATGACTGACCCGTTGATCAGACGAATTTAGTCCTGGTTCCCCCACAGGCCTCTGTATCCGCCCTTGGTGGGAACGGCAAGCAATCAGAAATTAGCCAACTCTTCCCAGCAATCAATGTTCAGGAAAAGGAAAATAAAATTTCCGTCAGCCAACCAAAAATGGAGAAAGGATATCGGCTCATCAATTACCAAGCAAACTTATACGAACAGCATTGACGTCATTTCATTCCGCAGCTCTGCTTTACCGGTATACAATTATTTTCCGCACACAGGCATGCGGGACCAACGTATGCCACGGGAACAATAGCTGATGTTCTTTAAAAAAAAAACAAGAAAGCTGTCGATGAGGGGTCAAACGCTACGTGGAAACTCCAGCTTGGCCAGGCGCCTCTTCTGAGCACTCAAAGCTCAAACGACCCATTGGTGCCTCATCGCGCACTGGTCGGCCACTGTATATCTGCTTCCTCACAAAAGGCTATATGCACATGAGCGGAGGGAATGACGTGCAGGTAACGAAACGAGAAGACAAAAAAAAAAAAAAAGTCCACTGGCCACAGAAATGCTGCACGCTGGAGCAGTGGCGTCGCTAGAGTCACTCGCACCCGGTGCGGAGGCGTGGCGCGGCTCACCTATAACCGAGCCCTTTCCTCAAAACTCTCAATTTCACTCGTTGTAGTTAGATCACAAGCAGAACCTTTCACGTGCCACATGCATAGGTGAAAGCCTTTTACTAAGCATTCTCTACATTTAACTTTTCTCCTTTCTTCCAAAAGATGCAAATTGACTTCCGCATCATGAATGCAAAGTTACCAACGCGCATTGATGCCGTACCAACGGAAAATATTAAGCGCGAAACAGCCTTTTAGAGCTGGCAGACGGTGGACATCTCCAAGCTTGTTTTTTTTTCTAACGCTTTCAGTTGCTTTCTCATTTTAACAATGACTTTGCCTTTTTCAGAGAAAAAAAGGTAAGAACCGTATGAGCACCGATCGGGTACATTTACTCTCAATTCCCCCTTTAAAGCGCCTGGCCTAGCTAAAGTTGCCCTCCTTCTATCGGACTTGCCATTCCACAGAGCAACATGTCCTCTCGACATTCTAAAAGTGGGAGGGGGATGTTTGACTCGTCCGAGGAGCGAGAAAGGAACAGGAGATAAAAGAACAAAGCAAAAGACAAAAGACTGCCGGCGAGATACTGCCAGCGGTCTGCGCTTGGGAAAGGAGAGTGAACTGTATGCCATACATAAAAAGAGGCGATGCGGCGGCGCGGCCGCCGACGGGTGTCGTCTAGCTCTGAGGTTCCCGATCGGTATCGGTATAGTATCGGGTTAATGCTGATGTTCCCAGGGTACACGCACGTACACAGGCCCGGTCCAACGTTAAAACGGCGTATAGTCTTCGGCACAAACTAAGGCATGTGTTTTCAAGCACTCCTCACAACAGAATAATTATTTATACGAGAAGATCACACTTGCCAGTCAGTGGCACTTTTCCCGTCTTTACAATTCATTTCGCCCCGCGCCCCTTCCTACCTCTGCACATCAACTGGTAATTTTAGTCAGCGATATGTGACATAACTGATACATAAAGCGTCAAATATATAGTTATGATCATTTTACAGTTTTATGACAATCTATATACCATGACATGAAGGCAATCCCAGTACTAATGAGATACCATGCTTTTGCTTTGACTGCCTGTTTCCCTGTTTGTAAGGACATAATATACCGGGTGTTAAACATTGTAGCTGCAAGCAAACCCAAGACCCGTCAACATGTGACAAGGAACCCCTGGGGCCCCGTAACAATTAGGCGATGTTGCTTGGCCATGACCTCACCCAAGTTTATTCTTCTTTACACTCTCTCAGTTATTTTTAAGCATTTTTTGTTTTCGTGAGTTTCGCAATCAACTAGTGAATGTCTACTTTTAAATAAAATCACGCCGAGGCCTCAAAATTGAGAATAACGCAGAAAACTATTCACAAGGCCAACCTGATATCCATCCACGCGCTTGGACAAGGGTCGACCGGCTGGGCTGCGCACAATAACACGTGGCGGCCCGGTCCACTTTGTGTGGCTATCTGCCGCTGCCTGCTCTAGCAGCGTTGCGGCACGCGGCACAGACGTATTTTTCTGCTTCGGCAGATAGCTCAATTTTTCAGTGAAAATGGGCTCGCCAGCAACGAAACATCGGCCCGCTGTACTAATTCCATTTAAACGCCCGAAAAAGCTTCCCATGAGACAGACACGCACGCTTTTCAGTCTTGGCAACTTTGGTTGTATGGCCTATGTCTTCAGTCGCCACGCGCGCGAGCGGCTGAGGGCGCCGGGTGGGCCGTCGCCCTCGATGTTCCAGTCATAAATCAACAAGCAAGCTGCGTACAGCCACTTGGCGAGATATGCCATGTCTGTGCCGCAGACGGTGCCTTCGCTGACGGCGCGACACGGCTACTAGATAATTCTATCGCTCTAAAATGTTTCAACCACGGTGCAAGATATACCTTATAACCAGGCACCAATAACCAGGCACCGTGCCTATAGTCTCACCTTAAGAAATGGGACAGTGCGGAATGGAAGGGGCCGCCGGGGGCAGTCCATAGCAGCTCGCGGAACCCACAAAAACAGCCCGTGGAGCCCAGTTTGAGAACATCTGCTTTACAAACATGGATCGCTAGGTGTATTATCCTACAATAGCTACATAAGGTATTATAATATTTCTTTGTGCTCTTTTGGATTGAGTGTACAGCAAATGATAACAGCCGGGATGTGGAAGCTGCGGTTTAGGCCACATGAGGCGTGAAAAAAACTTAACTGTAATGCATACGCCAGGCTCTTTCAAAAGCTGAAATTACATGATTGGGTCCCTATGATCTATGCATATAGCTCCAACGGTTGTCGTGCTTCTTTGGCTGCATCGGAATTTGGGTGATTGAAAGTGAGATTTCAGATAGTGAATATACTTTCAAGGAACAAAATTTCATGCCGTGCTTGTTCAACACTGGAAAATTAATTCACGAAGCCTCCAGAACCATCGTTTCTGACAAAGAGCGTGATAAGTTTCTCCATTACACTTAACGGTCATGCACTTCCTCATGGATGTTGCAGACACCATTGTAAATAGACCTGTAGGTTCTGCCTGCACAAGTGTGAAGCTATTAGCATCGTCGACACTGGTCAGTAGGCCCTGCCTTACTATGAACACCTCAATTTTAACACCGATGTTTGCTGCGTGGTGGTCGCAAGCACAATCCTTTGCTGTGCAGCCGCATATAACCTTAATATCAAGAATGCGTCCAAACGTCGGCCCAGACTGAACAAAAGAGTTGCATCTTCTAGATCTGTCAAGGCCGGCAGTGCAAAAACAGAAATGCCCTACACTCATCGTTTTGAAATGAATCGCCCCACTACATGACGTCCCTCTGTCATAAAGCACTATTGCGCCAACTTTGGTATAGCTCTTTCTCAAGCTATAGCCCTTTATAAGAGTCCAAAATTGATTACTTATACCAGTTTCTTTTTGATTCACAGACACGTGCTGCCAAAGTTTAGGCAGTGCTGACAAAAGGCAGAACTTATCAATGATTTGAATTTCAGCATACCTGGTCCCGCAAACAAACTTTCCAAGCTTACTATTCATGGATTGAAATGGATACAGGGAACATCCCTACAAGGACCCCATTGCTGTATGCTGTCAGTGAGATGAATAAGCAGATGCCATACAATATTTCATATTCTTTTAGGCACTTCTTCATTTTTGTCCTCAAGGCCCCCATAGTCTCCATTGCAACTGAAGGAGCCAACATGCAGTGCGTTATTTCAACAAAATTCAGCCAGTTGTAATAGCTTTTTGATGGAAGATAGCCAGACAAGAGTACTGGAGAGTAAAATAACAGCCAGTTTCTCCATTCTGAAGATTTCCACCGCCTCACTTCTGACAGAGGCCGTGGCAAGCGAGACTGCTCCCACGTAGGAGTTATGCTAATAAGCTTAGCACTTAGCTCCTCAATGCACTGACGAACACAAAATCATCTGCATTTTTCTGATTCAAGCCACAGCATTGTTGTTGTTTCAACGAAGCCAGAGCAACCGACATGCATATAATGAACCCCAAAGTTGGAATTGAAGCTGAAAAAGCAAGCATAGTTAGAATGCTAAGCCCTTTTATACCACAGCGGATTTGCTTTGGCTGTGTTTTGGCTTTGTTTGCATGCTTAAGAAAGGACTCGTGTGTCCTAACGCTTGGAGCACATGCGCGCATGGGGTAAACACGGCAGTGGCCTCTAGCTTTGTTGACAACTTCTCCTGGTTCTTCGCAACACGCACATCCATGCTCCCCATTAAACTGCGTCATACACATGACCTCGCACCTTGCCACACTGTCAACAGTGTACGGTCCTGGAAAACACCTTTGATGTTCTTTCTTTGCCCGTACAGTCTTTCCAAGTGACGCCTTCACTTGAAAGGCTGTTCATTTTCTGGACAAAAGGTAATAGAAATGTGTTCATCGCTGGTTTTCTGGAGCCAAACCAGAGTCCAGCCAGTAGCAGCCTTTGCATCTTCTCATTATAATCGAGTTCATTCTCTTGAAGAAGGAGTGGCCGCATCCCGAAACCGGAACTCTCGTACAGTAGTACACCATCTGTGTTAAATGTGACAGTGAGGTCACCAGGCTGCAGTGGCAGTTTGTGGTAAGCACCACTTTGATTGATATCACTAACATCATATATCTGGGCATGGATTTTAAGGCAACTGCCCTTTTCTTCAAGGATATCCTTAATTTGGGATTCAAAATCGAGGGTGTAGAAATAGCAAGACTCTGCATTTAAGTTCTCTTCACAATGCTCTTTCTTGCAGCGTGAACATATTACCCTGATTGCATTTTTATCAAGTGCACCTATGTATGAACTGCATGCACTGCAATAAAAGTGTTTTGTTTTGCTGTCGCTCATGGAGAAGCTCTTGAAAAAACTGTACTTTGTTGAGAGAAAGTCTGTTTCTTGTGGAAGATGTGCCTCTACTAGCTTCAGCACATTCTCAGTGCCTCCTTTGATGTACATTGCCTCAGGCTATGGTCCATGACAAGTAGAATGCTCTCCGCCTTGGTCAGTGGTGATCCATGATAAAGTGGTTGATCCTGTTGGAACACAACCAGAACCCAAAGAGTAGACAAAAATATTTGCCAAAGTACTCAAATAAATTATTTTTGATTTTTGTGCGAAAAAAAAAAACGATACAGTTTACTTCGAAAATCAGTGCGCACTAGTCTTGTATGTGGTTCGAATTCACCATTGGCAATTTACTGCTTTAACTCAAATTCAAATGCCGTACAATAACGAGAAAGCTAGCGCCCTCCCCCTAACCCCTCTCACCCGCCGAGCTACCGAAAAATAGAGGGGGGAAGGGGGGGGAGCGTTTTCCCTGCACGGCAATGAAAATTGAACAAGGCGACGACAGTATTTTCCCGCAAAAAAAAAAAAAAAAAAAGTAAATAGCGCAGTGCACATGGTTTTATTTTTTATTTTTATCTCTGACCTCACCGATTGAGTTCAGAAGCATGTATACGACGTCGGCCGTTCGAGAAGACGCGCTGTGGGTTCTCTGTAGGCCGCAACCACTGAAGCAAGGTTACAGCAAAGTGATCAGTGCCCACCGCCGACATGTCTTGGCGCGCTATTTAATATATTATCGATTTTCTTTTTTTTTCTCTCTCGGCGTCGACTTCCACTAGACAGCGGCCATGTGCTCTTTGGTCGCGCGCATCGTATGGCTCGATCGCTGCGGTCATGCGACGCCAGCCGTCAGCCTTTGGATATGTGTGTACCCGGTCGAGCCGGTGCCGTACAGGTGCCGTTTTTATCTATGATTTTGGCAGTTGAGATTAGATTGTGATTTTGAACTGGCGTGTGCTAAGGGTAGGGAGCGGGGAGATGCGGCAGGGGAGGGTGGGGGGGGGGGATTGGTTCGGATTGGTTCATCGCTGCTATTATGCGCCCTTGCGGCGCTTGTTCGTTGCTTGACTTCTCTGGAGGTGTTCGTGCTGTCGTTTTATCTGCATCTGATGCGCTACTGGCAGCACAGAAAGAGTAACCTGTGACATCGCCTTTCTCCAGGGCCTACTCGACAGCGTTCTTGGGGAGGCATCCGCTGGCAGAACTGCGCGCTTTTTTAAAGCGATACTTTGACCTGAGCGGTACTTCACATTTCGGGTCCAATAAGTAGCGGTTATATTTTCTCATGTACGGCATTTTAGTCGCTTGAGCTTCTGAAAAAACAATGTCCTGTGACTATAAAGAAGAAATACCCATGTTCACAGGTGCACATTGAGGAGCTACCTCGTGCCGTACACTCTGTGCGGGAGACCGAATACCGCATCTGAAAGTTCAGTGAACTTCAGACAGTGTGTGTTAGCTTTTTTCTTCGTTTCTCGAGGCCACCCCCGCCTGGAAAGCGGCCGCTTGGTAGCCGGCGCGCGCGAATCGAATATCACCGCGCGCACACATCCATTGTAACCCGACATCCACAGTCTGCCTCTGCCGATGCGCGTCCGGCCAGTCGGCGCCGTACAGGTGCCATTTTCTTCTGTGTATGTTGCTTTTGAGACTTGATGCGCATTGGTGCAACCATGGGAACGAAGGGGGTGCGGGCTGCGTCCTCTAATCCAAGCCAGTTCGCTCTTGGCCGTTGCTCAGAGTTTGGTTGGGGCGTCTTGCTGGTTGCCTGCTGCAGTGCTTCTATAGGCTTCCAACAGAAAGCAGTATGGATCACGTCTTCTTGAAGTGGATGGACGAGCAGAAATGGGACGTCTACCCTATCCGCGCAATGAAGGATGCGGCCGTCGGTTTCCGTCTCTTGACGGAACCAGGCGGCATTAATGAACTGCGTGGCACTGTCCAGTTGTTGAACTGGAAGGAAGGCGAGGAGGCAGCATCTGCTAAAATAATTGACATCGGTAAGTAGTGGCGATTTTCCCCATCAATGCGGTTACAGAGTCATTCTCCTTGCCGTGAATATTTTGTTCCAGGCAAGCCTCGCATACTAGAGCGCAGACGTGCCCAGCTGGCTTCTGAAGGAGACATAGAGGAGCCACAACAGAGCTCAACACCGCGCAGTGCTAATGACCAGGTTAGTGACACGTAGCGCTGTTTTGTACTCAGTAAATGAAACATGTCAGTGGATGTCATCGAATCGAGCGTAGCAGTGAGAAGGTATGAGCTAGGGAATAGTTAAGGCGTACTTGATTTGGTTGTACGGTGTAATATTGCGGTGTGGCGGACATGTAAATATGCTACTTCGAGTGAAAGGCGTAGTATGATATTTGTTTGGAATGCGCACGGACCGACACCACGAGCGTGTTTTTTTCTGTTGCATTTCGCGCAGATCTGCAGCTTGCGTATGGCAATTACAATAAAATATTTTTTATCAAAGTGTCAAACATTCCCTCGTATGTTAGTTTGCTTTTTCTAGCAAGACGACCAACACACATCTATAATTGTTAAAAAGCAGGGTAATCTAAACTACCGCTGTGAAACGTAAGTGCATGTTGTGCTTCTGCGTTGAACCTTTGGATTTGGTCAAGTTTTTCTTTGCAGTGAGTGCACATTTGTAACAGCCTGTACTACAAGCGCCAACCGCCACATTCATCTATGCTCACAGACGTACTATGTAGCAGCGATATGAACGGAAAAGCACCATCCGCATTAAACCAAGAATAGTCTGCATGCTTTGATAACAGCAATTTTCTCTTTACCAACAGCATACAGATAGGAATTTCAAATTATGTCCACACATAAACGAACGATTTGCTTAGGCGTACGATGGGATTGCTCCCTTTCATATTGGAGTATTAGGTGTTAGTAAAATGGTCGTCTTTTTTTTTTTCTTGAACCTTGTATTTGTAGGTACGAAGGCATCCCTATCCTTGTCAAGTCTTGACAGGGTATATACTTTGTAAAACTAAATTCTAGGAAGGAGAGGCACCATTTTTTAAAGGCGTTCTTAAAATTTAGACCACTAATTCTTCCCATCACTTACCAGTCATGGATTATGTCTCGAGAAATTGTAACGCAGCAAGCAGTTTGTAAGCTGATACATTAGCATTTCCAGCTTATTTGTGTTTTTCCTTGTATTTGATGCATACGATGTCCTGTGCGGTATTAGGTTAAGCTGAGCCGTAATTAAGTGTTGTGTCTTATTACACGTGTTCTTGCTGTTTCTTGTATTTATTAGTGCTGCCTTTTTTCTTGGTTTCATATTTTGCATCCAAAGTCATGTTCCCAGTGCGAGACGTCCAGAGAAGAAATTTGGGCTTTGAAGCTCAGAATTGAAGAACTGGAGGATGTTCATGGCACGTCATATCTTCGTGGTGCTGTTAAGGGGTGTGATATTTAATGATCTATAGTTTCAGTTCATCCTGGTAGCATAGCAAGCTTGATAACTCACGCAATAACGTATACAGCTCGTTCGGCAGAATTGATTGACAAGGTCATAACGCTACAACCACATTGTAAACAGCGATTTGGGGAGGGTTCAAATGAAGCCGAAATTAGTGAGGAGGTTGCTCTAATGGAGGTACTTCAGGAAATAGTAATTAAGAAAATAAATTTGTGTTTTGATTCCAAATCCAGACAATACAAAGGACACACACAACTCATAGGACCCCAGGGGTTCTCAGTGCCAAGCGTGTTTTAATACGGTGTATTCACACGATGGACCGAATCGGGGAGCGATCGACCACGTGACCCCTGATCCGCGGTGCGCCCGTTCGCGGCGAGCACGAATCGCTCGCTGCTCGCGGACTGAAGCGAAGCAGCGGAAATCACTGACGTAGGGCCACGTCACGCCGAATTGCGAGAGCGCTTCGCGTTTCGGTCCGTCCTGTGATTAGAGGGGCCCGCAGAGAGGGCATGTGATCCTTATGACTTACTAACTTGTGTTTTGGATTAATGGCTCTAAAATTAAAAAAAAAAAAACAATAGTTGAAAACGTGTTTTTAAAGATGAGCGGAATGCAAAGGCGATGTTAAAGGCACTATTGCCTCTACACTTAAGGTGAAGCTTCAGCTTCTTCCAATTTTAAATCAAATCAAACTTTATTGGTTACATTTGTTACTTTTTGGCGGGTTATAAATCCACTCTTTTATAATAGGGTTCCAAGCGAATGAAAGTTTGGGCAGCACTGCAGAGTTGTGTCCGTGCCAGTCCTGTCCTTCTTGTCTGTGTGTTGTCTCTGTTGCGCTTAAAAATTTTTGACAGTTGTTCTCATATGCTGAAGCACAACCTGAGACTTCCGCCAATACATTGTGCTCATCAACACATATTGCAGTCTACTGCGCATTGCAGCGAGTTTCTTCTTTGTTCCTTCAAGAAATGAGAGAAGAAATATAAAAGCAAGGTTTTCGATGAGGCACAGCCGATGCAACAAAACATTCTTTTGGTCAGATTTCCTGGATCAGAGTCAGAACCTATTATGCACCCAATTAGTGCAAAGAGCACAGACCCGCTGAGTTAGTTCCTTTAGTAAAGGAACATGTCGGACGTTTTAAACAAATGGCACTGCCTGAACTGAAACAATATCTGGACACTTTAATCGCTATAAAATCAAGATATACGGCCCTTTCCACCCCAAGTTTCTAAAAATAAGAACTAAGGTAGTCGTGTGGGCATAGAAAAAGATTTCCATGGATCATGATTGTGGTTTGAATGATAGTCCGAAAATACATACCACATGTGAACCATAGCTGTGAGTGTGAGGTGGCCCTTACCAAGAACTTATGTCAGTTTTATTTGCCGCCGAAAGTATTGTGGAAATATTACACCATTTCATTGCGACAATATTCTGTTCTTGATTAAATGCTAATATTATTAGGCTATCAGCTCCAAAGAATCTTCGACTGTGTAGCACTGACGTGAAGAGCGCCACGTATACAGGCACTGAGGCTAACACTTGAACTGTTTCCGACTAGAAGTAGTTAAGTGTGTCCCTCCTATGCTAGCATTAGCAGTTATGTATTGTTTTAAACCCTCCTTTTATAATTTATGTTTTGAAATGCAACTTATCTATGCATGCAAAGTATTGGCAGCAGCCTTGTCTATATAACAGGTTACAAACATTTATGCTCGGGAAACTCCAACAGCTGTAAAAAATGTTGAGCAGGGTTCAGAAATGCCCTTCAAATCATTGCATACCCTCGATTTAATGTTTCAAGACCTTTGAAGGTCCTTAAATTTTGATACACCGTTTAATTTTTTTTTGCAAAAAAGGCCAGCTGCTTTATGTCTCAAAAGGCGAGCTGAATGGCGACTAGCAGTGCCCCTCAGACAGAACAGCGGAAGACATGCAGGAGCAGATATGGGGAAAACCCACAGTGATGTGGCACACATCAAGATCAATCAGGGTCTTTGTTTCCTGTCCTCTCTCTTTCTCTTCACGGTTCCCTTCCTGGTTTCTTGCCATTATTACTGTTTTTTTATATACTGCACATATTCAAGCAACCTGTTTTCAATAAATTGGTCTCATAGTGGATGCCGCTAGAGCATGTAGCTTGCTTCAGAAGTTTTCGAAGGTCCTTAATTCTGTTTTCTACTGTTCCCACTGAATTTAGTCATCCAGCGCAGGCGGCGTCACTGCAGCAGTTTACGTTTCTGCGTGAAAGTAAAGGTGTATTATATTTGTAACAAAACTGTATGCCAGGTGTATAACGTAGGATTATTTCAGCATCAACAATGGTGGTTATAGCTGGCAGGTGAGACAAGAAGTGGGCAATCGACCTAAAGCAAACGTTGTGCCAAAATACTATTGGTAAAATATCATTGGAAAATGTGGAACATATTTCCAGTCAGTGGCATCTGGAAGCTGATATTGTACTGGAAGTTTTATTCGTAGATGCAAAAAATCTGGAAAACGTGATCGGGAGTGCGCAGCAGAGAGCAGACACATTTAAAATGCAGGCAATGGAGCTGGGGCTTGTGAATTTGTCCCAAAAGGAAATATAAATATTCCTATACTATTCTGGAATACATCCAGGTAAGAATACCGACATCCAGAATGACTTAGCGATATATATGCTTGTCACTGCTAACAGCTGCCAAAAGGCCGGACAGGAGTAAGCAGAGATGGTGGATGGGAAGAGGTAAATTGGAGCTAAGCAAAAGTCGAATGATGCCTAAACCGTGTGATCCAGGATTATTTGCCTTTTGTTCTTAAAACTTCGAAGTTTTCAGAAAAGCTCAATTATGCTGTATTTTCTCTGGTAAAGTGCCTTCAAAAGCCCTGCCTGCAGCTGCAAGCGAGATTGGTGGTTTGAAGTTAGTTTAACACTTAGCTGTATGAGGCTCTTACACAGTATAATGGAATGACTAAATGCCTCTGTGAACTTGGCTGAAATCAAGGCTATCCATTTGACCTCATGCCATTGAAGTCCATTCGGCTGCGAAGTGGTTGATCTCATAAGGGAGATAAAGGCCACTACAAGAACAGGAACTATTCAGTAATATCAGAGTTGCCACCATATTGTTGTACTTGAAGCAGCAAAGGCAGCGTGACACACCTAACCTGCTGATTGCTACCTCTGGCCTGAAGCTACGTGCTTACAGAATTGCACTTGCGTTATCACATGAACGCCCACTATAAAGCTTTATTTTTCCCTTATTTGTTCAAAACAAAATGAAGGTTTCATATAATGCTCTTATTTGTAAATAGCGATTCCGCTTATATTTTGCAGGTTGCCTTTTCAAAACTTCAAGTTAAATTTTCATTCCCAGGTGGACATTGGGGGCGGCGTGAAAGTAGAGGAGATGGCTTTGGCCAGGCTGCGTGGCAGCTGCCCAGGAGCCCCAGCCAAATCTGCGAGAGGGCTTTTGCGGTAGCTTTTTACACCGGAGGAGCTCCGCGGCAAGTCTCTCTTTGGGCGTAAATCAAATGCCTATCCTGACGCTGTGGTGAGGGAGGCTTGGGCCAGAAGAAAGTTGGTGCCATCATTGGTAAGTCATTTCTTTGTCACCGAAATTACCAACTTCTGCATTTATTAAGTTTTTCTTCCATGCCTTATACTTGTGTGCATTTGCAATTGAACAGTTAGCTATTTGTATTTCACATAACTGAGCTTAAACATGGTCGTATGTTGGCTGATCTTAATATTTTTGATCTGCATAGGATTGAAAGCCTTACTGTTCCCAGTGTCCTACACAGATGAAACAAGCTCAGTGTTGTAGATAGTGGTCTGGTCTAATATTCTGTATTTTGATTTTGCTAAGGGAGTTAGTAGTTAGAACAAACCATTGAACTTTTTAAATATTTGCTCCAGTATAAAGTGCTGATTGGAAATCTTGGAAAAAAATGCCAAAAACAGGTACCTTTTCTCTGCTAAACATGGAACTAAAATAATAAGCTATAAAGATATCGTAAAAGTAAATAAACATAAAGAATTTGATTATTGCGCGTGGTCGGGCTAGTTGGTTCGGCATATTTAAAAAGAAATTAGCGCAAAAACTTGGACGGGGACAAAAGGAAAGTAAACACACACGACGATTGACAAACGCTACTACCAAATGTTTATTAGGGTGTGTACACACGCTAATAAACAGTTGGTAGTAGCGCTTGTCAATCGTCGTCCAATCTCGGGGAGAAATTATCTCAGCAATTATGTCTAAAAAGCTGTTTTGAATAAGGTTTTCAATCTACACAGGGTGCATGATATGAGATTATCTTTTCAGGTGTGGACTGCCTTCGAATTCAATTTTCACTGCAGGTACATGTACCTGTGAGATAGCTCATTTCTGCAGATTTTTCGCTACCTTCCTATCTCTCCTAGTATTTTGTGCTGATACTTATGAGGCAAGATAACTCCTTTACACTGCATAGGGAAAAGCAAAATTCACCTGCCTGGAAGTTGATGTATATCTGCCAGGTGATGTGCCCTATAGCCGTTCGTATTGCGAGATGGTGACTGCTTCAATAATCTCACTTAGCATGTTATGAACGCCGAGACATAAGACTCTCTCGGTTGCTGTGTGAATGAGAAGCCCAACTGCTTGTTTGACGCATTTTCTTATTACGGCCTCCGCTTTCTCTTCTTCAGCTGTAAGTAAGGGCATATAGGGCATGTAAGTAAGGGCATATATAGGCTATGCGACTGATCACAAAGGCCTGTACTAAGCGGAGAGTATTCTTTTCTCTCAAGCCGGAGTGGCGGTTACTAATGCAACAGATGAGTCGCATAATTTACTGCGAGATTCCTTGAAGCATTTGAACTGCGTCCCCATCGGAGCCGTTTTCTTGTAAGGTTAAGCTCAGGATTTTAAGTTTGGGTGCTCGAGGAATAGGAACTCCACGAATATTATAAGTTCGATGGCAGGTGGTGGTAGCGCAAGAAATCTGGTTTTGCGGAATATGATAAATTCAGACTTAGCCGGAGAGCAGCAGCCCCCGGGGTCCGCATAATTCATTACAATATCACTTGCACGCTGGAGTCTCTCCTTGATTTGGGCATCACTGCCCTCTGCGGTCCACAAGGTAATGCCATCCGCATAGAGGATGCGATGGAGCTATGTGACCTACGCTAAATGTTGTGGAAGTTTGAGCCTGGCGATATTAAAGAGAAAGAGCGAAAGGACCAATCATTGTGGGGTGCACTGTGAGTGACAGCAAGTGTTGCATACATTACAGGTCCACTTGATAATTTATGATGCAATAAACTTAATAAACCAATTGAAGGCATCAAAATCTTAGTGCTTATAATTTTATCTTGTGATTAGCATTGCATCTAAATAAGAGAAGCCTTAACAGTGGACTTCTTGCTGCAAACAAACTGCACGACAGTTATGAATCTAGTTGAAGCTTTCTGCTGGCAATCTATATTTAGAATTATTATCAGCATGCACATACATCATAGAGGCAGTGAAATGTGTGAAGTTCATTTATACTGTGTCAAATATCTGATATCTATGTGTGTGTTAATTTTTGCAGGCTACACAATTCAAGAGTCAAACGCGGACCCGATCCTCTTTCTCTCTCGAGAGGTGAAATAGAGGCTGGCCCACTACCCGAATGCCCATCTCCCAACATTGCTAGCATGCAAATAAAGCAATAAAGTAAGGTTGCATGAACAACTTTTGTATGTCTTTGCATGTTTTGCAGCACAGATCACATTCACTAACATGCACAATTGAAACTTGTTCAATAGCTCCACTGCAGGCTCTATGAGAAAGGCCTACTGGGTCAATCTAAAGAGTTGGAACAATGTTCTGCAATAAGCAATTAGTTATTTGAGCTTATTAGGTAGTAATTGTTGAAGGAATTATTGAAGACACTCATTGCAGTAGCTCTATAGCAATACTGTTTTCTGCTCTGTAAGAATGTAGTGGTCACTTAGTTATTGGAACTAATTAAGCAGTGATTATAGAACGTCAGTAGTTAATCTAAGTTCTAATGAGGAAAACAGTAAGATTCTAATGAATCTTAAAATCGCAAAAGATGCTCGCTCCTGTATTTTTATAGCAGTACCTCTTTTGCGTTCCTGTAAGAATGCGGTGGCAAGAGTTATTGGAACTCAATACACTGTAATTATAGCAAGTCAATAATCACTCTATATGTTTTATTGAAGAAAAATGAAACGAACATCTATTGGATGTTTTTAAAGATTTGCGAAAGACATTCACTATTGTATTTCTGTAGGAGCTGGTCTTTTGTGTTTTTATAAGAATGTGGTGGCCATAGTTATTGGAACTCATTAGAAAATATTTATAGAAATTCGATAATTGCTCTAATGAGGAAAACTAAATGAGGTTCTACTGGATCTCTTTAAGGTGGTGCTAAAGACACTCACTATTGTATTTCTATAGCAGTACATATTATGGGTTTCTACAAGAATGCGGTGACCAAATAGCTATTAGAACTCATTAGACAGTAATTATAGAAAATCAATAATTACTTTATAATCTCTAGTGAAGGAAACTAAAAGAGAATCTATTGCATCTCTTTAAAGAGTTGCAAAAGACCCTCACTATTGTATTTCTATAGTAACACGTCTTCTGTGTTTCAGTAAGAATGCGATAGCCAAATAATTATTGGAACTCATTACGCAGTAATTATAGAAAATCAATAATTATTTTATAGTCTTTATTGAGGGAAACGAAAAGAGAATCTATTGGATTTTTTAGGGAGTTGCAAAACACCCTCACTATTGTGTTTCTACAGAATATATCTTTTGTGTTTCAGTAAGAATGCGGTGGCCAAATAGTTATTGAAACTCATTAGGCAGTAATTATAGAAAACCATTATTTATTTTATAGTCTCTATTGAGTGAAACTAAAAGAGAATCTATTGGATATCTTTAAAGAGCTGCAAAAGACCCTCACTATTGTATTTCTATAGAAACACGTCTTCTGTGTTTCAGTAAGAATGCAGTGGCCAAATAGTTATTGGAACTCATTAGGCAGTAATTATAGAAAATCATTAATTACTTTATAATCTCTATTGGGGGAAACTAAAAGAGCATCTATTGAATCTCTCTAAAGAGTTGCAAAAGACATTCACTATTGTATTTCTATAGCAGTACATCTTTTGTGGTTGTGTTAGAATGCGGTGGCCAAATGGTTATTAAAACTCATTTAACGTAGTGCATACAGAGTTAAAAGGAATACAATACATTCTAATGAGAAAACTGTAAAGAGATTCTAAACCAACACATTACACATTTTTGTAAGGGTCAAGTAGTTGGATCCAACCGGTAGCTTTTACTTCAGGGCGCACGTCAGCACCATCGACTCTCATGCACAATTTGCTGGTTTCGATTATTTTGAAGCTTTGAAGAATCGACATTACAGTGAAAGCTATAATTTGTGACCAGGACACTTAGAATGTCAGCCTGGCTAACAAGCTGCGCATTGTTATTGCAAAGCATTTTTGATTTAATGGTAAGAGGTTGTACTTTGTCTTTGACATACCATATTTGGTTAAAACAACACGCAAATGTTCAAGCGCACAAGCTGCGCATTGGAGACGACGTTGTTGACTGGTTACAGATTGTCAGCCTTTATGAACCTACACAAGAGCTGCGATAGCGGTTGGCTTCAAAATTTACTGAGGGCTATATTTGTAAGAAGCCTTTCGCAGATATGAAGGTCAATAGAACAGTAGAGGCTCTTAGTGCGTCGGTCTTTATTACAATCATGGAATTGATGTATACAAATGAGCTCCTTGCTTTAGCCATGGCTACGGCGCATTTTTGTGACCGCATGGACAAGCTTTTGGTTGTCTGAATAGCTCTAGTACGAAAAGAAACTAAAAGCTTCAACATACAGTCAAGAAAGGGGATACATAGCTGACTGACTTCCTTCGAAGAAACCTTCTTTGAAATGAGTCATTAAGCATCATGGCGGGCGTCAGCCGCAAAGGCTGATAAATTTCCCTCGTTGGACGACCTTTCTGAACTTGGTGTAAAATGTTCACTCACAGATAAATGACAACTCGGCAGCATATTCGGTTAGCGGCTTTGTGATCAAAATGTTTTTGGGAAGTAAAAACATCTGCTGTTGTCCACAGTAACTGAGAGACGATATTCAGACTCTGTGCAGTTCCTACCAATACTTCATTGTTCTCAAAGCGTAGTAGGTGCCTAATAATCTGTTTGGTAATCAGACTGTGCCACCGAAAACGCTTTTGCTTATGTAAAGGTGCTTGAATTGCAGTTTTTTTCTAATAGTTGAGCCCCATGTATATCCTCCAAAAGTTAGTGATTTTTTTATCACCACTTGTTGCGAGTTGGAAATTTTCAATTTTCAGTTCTGCCCTGCTGAGTGTCACAAAAGGTTTGTGTGAATGTTTTGGTGAGTTGATTTGAACTGGCATGTGCGCAAGTTGCGTGAAGTGAAACTTAGGTAACCTTAGGTTTCAGTCTTCGGTTTCTGGTGTACAACTTAACAAGATTTAAAGTTAGAAACTGCTTCGCACAAAAGTAGATAAATTCCACGAAGAGAAAGAATACTGCTGTGAAATTTACTGAAATGATCTGCATGTCCCTGAAATCAAATAACAATGATGGTCTTGTATCGTTTTTGTAATCTGAACCACTGACGGGACAACCTTGGGTATTTAATGAAGGTCGGTCGATCGCTACTTGCGCGTTAGCTCAAGTAACATATTGATAGTAAGAGCACATCTTATGCTGGAATGTTTCAAATGAAACATACACAAGGGGGCAAGCATCGCAATTTTGAGCGCGCACGGTTCATCTTGGCACTCTTCTCATGATTGACATTTGCGTAGACTTCATAACTCTTGTCACACCCGTCGTCAAAATGTTTGTAATAATCATCAAAATTACAGCCAATGATGGGCACTTTTGGTTATTTCTTGTCATTAGTCATTTCTAATGAAAGAGAACGCACTACGGGTAGATTTTTTTAGAACTAAAAAACCCAAAGAGCTTTCTTCTTAACTGTAAAGTACCGCTCTTGTAGCATTTCTTAGGTTGCTGGCATTTCGGAGTAGTGAAGACTAGCTCCTTTCTCTTCATGATATTAAGACTGCTTACGATGATTCACAGGCCACACAATACTCAAAGCATGTGACAATGTGGTGCATAAATTAGGGAAATGGGCCGCTGACATTGTAGCACTGTTTTTTTTTTCAATCGCTGTTCCAGCTGGAAATCATAGGGGTACTTTCTAGAACGTCCACCTTTTCTTACGTTTTGCGAAAACTAGCGATGTATTCACTCTTTGTCCTCCTCCCTGTGTTCTCTCTGTTATATCTATTCATATTTGCTTATCTTAGGAAAGGCAGATGCCTTTCTATCGAGCCTTTCTCTGCCATGCTTGGTGAGTGCCCAGATTTTGTGCTCATTTTTTATCCTGCCTGAATTAAAAAGGTTCCTCCATACTCCGTCTGTAAAAAATTGTTGCATGCTGAATTACTACTTGCTCCAAGCAGAATACAATCGCGCCAGAGAGAAATAACTTTTATTGATTTATGAATCCATGGCTGCCTATTATAAGTACACTTGCCGGGTTCGATTCCCGGATCAGGACGAATTTTTCTTTAACTACGAAGTTTCTGAGAAAGCTGTATAGCCTTCCTTTGTAGCCGTATGGCTGCGCTTGGGTGGATGCAATGAGTAATTACTCCCTTATTACAAATCTACTCCACCTTGGGGGATTCCCCTAAATATTTGACCAACACCATTCCCACTTCGGGTTATAGATCAATTCGCTCTCGCCCTACCATCTGCTCTGCTGACCGTCCTGGTTAGCTCAGTCGGTAGAGCGACTGCCCCGGAAAGGCGGTGGTGCCGGGTTCGATTCCCAGATCAGGACGAATTTTTCTTTAACTACGAAGTTTCTGAGAAAGCTGTATAGCTTTCCTTTGTAGCCATATGACTGCGCTTGGGTGGATGCCATGAGTAATTACTTCCTTATTACAAATCTACTCCACCTTGGGGATTCCTCTAAATATTTGACCAAGTACACTTTTCTGTGCAACATACATTCAAATAAATTTCGGGACAACTAAATCGCACAAGGGATTTATTACACTTTCTGTCCACCTCAGGCTATAGAAAAAACCCCAAAAGCAATTAGAAATTTGCGGCAATGAAACTTAAACGAGAGGTGTGTGCCGGTTGCTTTCACGCACATTAGATGCACTAGAATCCACTGGGCAGCGCGTAAGCAATTTAAAATTCGCGCCAGGAAATATTCAATTTCTTTTGAAAATTAAAGTGATTTTGAAAGTCCTCTCTTATTGATTTTTTCTCTATGTTGCGGCGATGAAAAGTGATAAGGCGCTTCGACGGACCCCACGGCGAGCACATGCTTTGCTGATGCATGGCCACAGTGATAGCCAATAGAAATGCCGACATCACATGCAACGCACAATCAAGCGGGACAAAGTATTCAGAAATAAAACAAAGAGTGAAAGCAGCGCGGACAGCTTATGAAATGTCTTGGAGTGGGCATCTTGCAAATAGACTGTCTTCGCGCCATTTGGGCCCTGACATTGCCGCACCTTTTGAATGCTACTTTTCGACCACTGAAATGGTTGACATTGTTACCATGCACGTATAGGCACAGAAAATTACCACTTTAGCGCCACTATTCTACGATGATGGGCATTCTGATTGCCGTGTGTCCCCTCGCTGTGCTTTCACAAGAGTCTTTAGTAGGCTTGCCAGAACAGGGTTGCTGCACCGTCAACGTCGGAGACGTTGCTCAGTTTTAAGCGAAGATTTTGACACTAGCGTTTTGGCCTACATGAACGCCAATCCACAGGACAGCTCGAGATAAATTGTCGATGCATTTGGGACGAAGTTTCGTCTATGCTTGGAGAGTTCTAAAAAGCAGAACGTATATTCGTTCAAAATATCCCTGCAGCAAGGAGTGTGAAGGTCTGATTTTCAGCGCTGGCTTGATTTCTGTAACTGGTTCCTAAGGAAAGGCGAGGAGAGCCCTGAATTTTTGAACAATGTGATGTGGACAGATGAGGCACACTTCTTCAGAGATTCCACGGTAAATCTGCAGAACACAGATTATTGGTCGGTCGCCAACCCATATTGAGTACGAGGACAAAGCATCAGGTTCGGTGGTCCGCAAATGTATTATATGTGTTTCAAGGTCGCGTTGTAGGCCGCTACTTTATTGCCGGGACCCTCACCAGCAGGAACTACACAGAGCGTATTCCGATTGTTGTGTTCATGAACTTCACCTATGAACTTCCGCTTAACGCGCTGAAGTTGATTTGGTTTCAGCATGACGAGACTTCTCACACTCAATCTTTCGTGCTGTGGACGTTTAGGACAAGACCTTCCCAGATAGTGAATTTGACGCTGGGGACCGCCTGCTTGACCTTTGAGGTCACCGGACTGAATAAATCCAGGACATTTTCTCAGGGGATACGTGAGGTATAAGGTTTATACGATGCATCCCTCTAACCTTGTTGACTGAAGCATAAAATTACCTGGCCTTGCGAAGTATTCCGCACGACATGACTGAGCGCTCTGTCCGCGACTAAAGATCGTTTTTTCATTTTTTTTTGCGGTGCACTACCATGGAAGGACAGCTTTTCGAGCAGGCGATGTAATGTTCTAGTACAGGGACCATGGAAAGAAATGCGTACAAATCAGAGCCTAGGTGCTTTTGTTATTCTTATCGGTTTTCATCGCGCTTGTACTTCGGTGGTAGAAGAAATGCGCTAGATATTTCTGTGGTGCATTCTAGAACGCGTCTAAGGTCTTTACCCAAACATCCAATTGAAATCGCGATGAAAAGAAATTGAAGCTGCAAAGAGCGTAGGCGTCGCGTTGTTCGCGACGCCTACTTCGCGACGTTGTTTTGTTGTACACGAGTGAGTCACTGGCTTGTTACCCCGCCGGGGTGGCGCAGTGGTTACGGCGCTCGACTACTGTTACCAAGGACGCGGGATCAAATCCCGGCCTCGGCGGCCGCTTTTCGATGGAGGCGAAAAGCAAGGCGCCCGTGTGCTGTGCGATGTCAGTGCACGTTAAAGAACCCCAGGTGGTCGAAATTTCCGGAGTCCTCCACTACGGCGTCTCTCATAGCCTGAGTTGCTTTGGGACGTTAAACCCCACAAACCAACCAACCAACCACTGGCTTGTTACTTGTAATGTAATACAAATTAACCCTACTCGTGTCCTTACATACTCATGTTATTGGTGTGAACAGCATAGCTGCTTAGAAATCGTGACGGAGGCTGTAACACATTTCAATGCCTAAGAAAAACTAATAAAAATACAAAGAATAAACGGGAAAAAAGAGAAGAGGCAACGAAGGACAGGTGGAGCAAGAGAAAAATTTCAGCAAAAGGTATCATCAAAACATCAAGTTGCTACACGGCAAAAAAAAAAAAAAGGAACGTCACGTGAATTTAAAACAAAAAAAGAAATGTGCAGATAATGTTCTGCGTTTAAATGACAGCACAAAGACAACAACCTTTTAGCGCGCATTTCTTGCCTTAAAATTACCTGCTCGGCAAACATGAAAAAAAAAAGTAAGAACAGTACGCGCCGAACTTAATTTTACATCTGCCGGGATGACAAGAACTTGACCTGCCGGTGCTATCCTAGCAAAAAGATCAGTGATGCCAGTTCATATGCTTTTGGTATGTTAGAATGGGCAAGATAACACTTATAAAAAGATTTAAAAAAAATCGCAAGGTGCAAACAGTTCAGCACTGTAAATAGTCCACGCCGCAATATGTGCATTCAAGCCAATATACTAGTTCGCCAAGTGCGGCAGCCAATGACTCAGCTTCGCTTTGAAAGCAAGACAGCAGGAGACAGCTGGGCAGTGCTAGGCGGGACACAGTAAGCCCGTGACTGCCGCCTTTGGTGACGATTGCTTGTGGGTGTGGCTTTATGCCAGCATCGACCACGTGGTTTTGATTGCACGCGCTGCAATGACTCAGAATACCTTTACTCGTAGCGACAGATTCACATTTTTGGAAATTTAAAAGCGGAAAAGGTGATTACAAACGGTCGGCTACAAATCTCTAATTGCAGGAGCCTATCGGCAATAGTTACAAAGTGAACTATCGGAAATTAATTAAAAACGTTTCTAGTTAACATGATACGCCAGTTTTTGGACGTGCGCCAGTACTGCAATTACAATTCCACAAATAGCTTCTCTTTAGCTCAAGAACCCTATTTTAAAAAATTACCGATCAGCTTCCCTGAAACACCTGCTATTCAATGGAGCCGTGCTGATAGCGGCTTGTATTCTGCGTGTACTATATGATATTCAGAAGCATCGTGGAGTTTTTTTTCATTCAATCAGCTCTCATCTATATATGCAAGTTTATACAGCGGGCGACGTCACTTTAAATATCGTGAACATTAACCGAATAACGCATTACAAGAAGCACGCCGACCATCGCTCTCGTAACTTCATCCAGTGGTGTTACTAACTAGCAAGAAATAAAAGTAGACTTTGTGTTTAACTAGCAACCATTGGTGCAGCAGGTGCAAATTATCGCCTCTAGGCGTCTAGCCTCATGTAAGCGCTATTAAGACAAGTTGTGGAGGGCAGTGCTTCATGAAGGAATAACATTTGTTGGATATAAAAAAATCAGGTTCGCGGTGGAGGCGGTTGTAGGTGCACTCATATTTGAAGGACACGCGCGGTTGGCACGAGGCTACAACCTCTTGCCTCCGCTTCGCGACCGGGACGTGGAGTATTATAGAGAGTAAGGTCCTGTCGACTTCGTAGTGACTTCAATATGCTAAGCACTATCAGCTCACTGGTGTGTTCCACTCTCAATATCTACTGCGCATGTCACCGAGCACTTCGACACCCTTGTAGAGCTCCTTCGGCATTGTATCCGGAAAAAAGACACGAGATTTTAAAAGGTGACGTTTGCAGGTTAACACCGGGCGCAGATTATCAGATAAGATGAAAATTTCTGTATTGTAAGTTTCATTATTTATTTTGAGTTGGTTTATGGGATTTACACCCAAAAGCGAATCAAGCTACCGACTGATTTCGATTGTCCATTTTGGTGAGAGTGTCGACATAGTTAATGTCACTTTGGAGACGGCAGTTATAGTAACGAGTACATATTTTATGAAGTGCTTATATTAGAAACCAATTTTGCATCGTTTAATGTTTTTTTTTTTTCTCCATATGCCTGTCCGCCTGTGAGCTCTTTTATTTCGGGAGCTCAGTTGTCTACGGTTATGATATCCCAGCCCAGTGGTAGCGTAATGGCTTTGTAGGAATAAAGGGTTTTGTACTTCGGTTTTTCAGCAATTAAATTTGCATTGAGGGTATGTTATTGGGCGTCGGCGGTCTCTCGAATAATTTCAAAACTATTCACCTTACGCGTTAGCAATTGGGTGCGAATTTTTAAAATCTGTACCTCTTAAATATAAATAATACAGCACCTGGAATTTTCTAAGGCAAAAACAGTGTTTATGCTCACAGCAATTCATTCTGTTTAGGAGGCTCACCCACAGATGACATTTGTAATTTTGTATAGCCCCTTTAAGTATTACGTTGCACTTCATCTCCTTATTTCAGATTTTTTGAAACTGGTTCAGCCTTCTGATCCCAGGCTTTTAATTTCCTGACCGTAGGTCAATAACGTGCAAGCTTGTTGAGGAAGTTTGCCAGGCCATCTTGGAGGTCATCTGCCCAATTTATGCTGTTAGACCATCTTCTTCCAATCAATGGTTGCGAGTAAGTCTTTCCTTGATTTCTTGCGCATGTTTTATACAGCATGATAATTGACACGGTTAATAAAAATATTTGAGAAAGAATGTTCTGTGCAAGGGCCGTAAAAAAGAAGTGAAAATATACAGAATACAAAACTGTCAAAAACTGTTTTCGTTACCTAAATCTTCATTACCATATACAACCACAAAAAGACTGCTAATAATTAATGGAATGCCTTGATTGTAGTTATTTGACATGCTTGTTTTAAGCAAAATAAATAAAATGTAAAGAATAGCAGATATGTGCCTTATTCTGCACAAAATCTAATCGCCAAAAAAATTTAAAGAAGTGTGGCAGATGCCTCACTCCATAAGACATATATATTTAGATTGCAAACACGTCAATATTGTGCCCAGGTAACTCGACAACACATGCCCGCAATTAGAAAAATGCGTTCAGAACGTTTATGCTGGCCATCAGCGATACTCTCTACACGTATTCGTGTATATTCGCTTTATTCACTGGTTGTTATAATTTTTTCATGCTCTGAAAACTATTAAATTTTGATTTTCTAAGTAGCGCAAGCTTATTTTCTTCTATGGTTAGTCGTATTCTTAGTCATTGGATTGTTAATTGTAATGCTAATGCGATTGAATATTCTTGTGTAAAGTACTTACGACAGAGCTACCCATGTATAAGGATAATTGAGGTGAAATATGTATGCAAGTATAGGAGCTTTGTGCAGCTTGTGTGTTCTGCCGGCTAATATTAACCAGAAGTTAGATATTAATTTTTTTTGCTCATTTAGTTTCTTCTCTGTGGAGGTGGGCCACAATGGGAGTCTGGCAGTGGGAATTACAGCCGGAGCACATTTTTCAAAAATGTAGCTGTAGGCCGGGTAGACATCCAAGATGACGCACCTTTGGATGATATTGACAGAAAGCCTTTCTTTGTGGGAGATGAGGTCTTAGTTCTGAAAACCTTTCTCATGAGGCCGAACGCAAGGCCGAGTAAGTAACTCAACTGGTTGTATCCTTCAATAAGTCCATCTGTTATAACTGAGATTAATTCGTATCACACCGCATTTAGCAACATTTCATACAAGCTGTTTAAGGTTCAGCAGCGAAAGTTATGCATGTAAAATGAGCTATCTTGTCAAAGGCTTATAGATCTTTTACTTCAGCCAACCGAACCACTATACGGGCATTGATTGTAATGAAACAGCAGTATCTGCTTCAGTCTTCTGATTGCAATTAAACATCACGATTATTACAGACGAAAACAATATACACTGAACACTGATTATACAAAAACTAACGTATGATTAAATTGCATTTGCTTTTTTATCAAACTAATAGTTTATTTCTTGTTAAGCAGGTTTCCTTCCTTCCTTTTAGTACTTAGGGCCAGATGAGTTGCGAGTTGCAGAAACACGTACACGATCTCTCAGGTACATGCAAAACGGATGTTTAACTACAGATTGGGTAAAGCTAGGCGTGTCGTAGAGAACGCATTTTGAATTCTAGCACAATCATGGCGCATCTTACGTCAGCCATTCAAGGCAAAGGAAGAGATGAGTCCCATCATCACATCCTGTACATCATTTTGTTATAAACCAGCGCGAAGACACAGGACGAAGAAGATGTAAACAACACACGCGGCGCGTCTTCTTCTTCGCCCCGTGTCTTTGCTTTATTTTATAAAAAAATGCATAACCCACTCACCAAAGCTGACGTTCTACTATTTTATATCACTAAACAACTTCCTGACGTCTGAGAAACCAGAATTCCATGCAGTTTACTGCCCCCCTGTTACCACAGACCACCATGATTGGCGAGGACAGCTCATAGAGGGAACCTGGAGGCAGGAGAAAGATGGAAATGGAGGGATAACTCTTCTTCTTGCGTTAGGTTTCCACTAACCAAGTAATCACGCTGTTGGCAAATAAGCTTATGTAAACTGAATTACGGCTTACATCACAGTACGCTTATAACTAGCAGTCAAAGCTGTGAGTTGGGTGATCTGGAGATAGTGAGCTATTTCGTTTTAATGCTCTATGTCTTCTCCTTTTCGGCTTGCACATGCTACCAGGTTCAAGATGCGCGTGTACTTCATGAGATGCGATCGAGTTCCCAGAAGATTATGGTAAGTGGCAGCCATGTGTAGACATTAGCAACCTCGATTTTTGCTTTGTTCGTACAGTGTACTTTGTACTTCACAGTTGATATCCTGAAAACTTGCCTGCTGTCTTGTACACAAGAAGAAACCGAAAACATTTGGCATGATATATGCAATTTGTATATGCCTTCGGTATTTCCTGTCAGTGAATAAAAAGCTGCATGATAATGTCATCAATTTGTAGGATTCCCTTTGTGCGCATATGTTGCAGCATGTTGTACATTACATTTTGTATTTAAGAGATTGTGTAAACTCTTCTTTCGATGGAAGCATTCCTAGCTACTCAGCTAGGGTCATGCATGTACGATATACTGTATCGCTTGGTTCCAGCTTTTATTCATGAGCTCGCTGGCTCTCGTTCTGAACTGCCTGTAAGTGCTGTAGACAGACAGTAGAAATCGCAGCATGTAGGACTGCTTCTGATGAGTTAGAATTTAAAACATGCTTTTCACGCTCATTTACCATGTAAAAACATTTATTTGCAACGTTTGTGCCTTCATCGGGAGCACCGCTTTTCTTTGGCCTTGGCCTTTGGGAAATGAAATGCTTGTGGAGAGCGAAGTAAATTCACTTGAGAAGCAAGCAGCGTAGCCACAGTTTATGTTGAGTAAGCATGCATTACAAGAGAGGTGAACGACCGGGTTCATTTTGTAGCATTCATATTTTACATCAAAACTGAGCTCTTATGGTCTACTTTAAAGTTGGCTGCAATGATTTGGGCAGATGGCATGCACTAACACTCAATGACCGCAATTGCCCAACTTATAATCTCAGATGGTTACCTTTCAATTGTAGCTGCTGTGCAGTAGACTGCCCACCTGTTCAAAGGACGAATCAAATGTTCGTGGCAGTGCGGGCTCTCGAATGGCGACTTGAGTGGTTGCATCTGACTTGTTCTCAGATCCATTTCCAATCAATAAATAATCAATACAATGATTTAAACAGGATCTTAATCATTTTAGCTGAATCCACATATGAATCCTTTAAACAGGGTTTCTAGGTATGGATCATAGGCAATGAGGTTACAGCCTGTGAAGAATGAAAAGTTGCGCACTGTTTTAAAGCTTACTCTTGAGGCAGGGTGAAATGAATGCTTCAACAGCCTGCAAAATATAATATGCATTCACATATAAGAAACACAGCAATATATTGTATTTATAGTCCACCTCAATTTGTATATTATAGTTTATACTGCAATACCGGAATGGGGGTCCCGAGAACGCACACTAATGCATACTAAGGAAGTATTCAACTTACATTGCTTCTCTCGGCCCATACTCTATTATGGCCTTCATTTGTTGAAAGTGTTTCCTGTTCAAAGTCTGAATTCAGCTCCTACTCTAATTCTAATACTAGACCGAATCTGGTTTCTAATTTTGAAAAACTTGTCTATCGAATTCTGAATTTTTTTCTGTCAGATGGCCCCTACAGACAAAAAAGACTGGTTATCAAGCACGGCAAATATGAATTGACGTTTGCTTATTTTATTTTCACATTTTCGTTTAGTCATTTCAGCTTTGTCGCTGTTATTTGTTTATTTTGTACTACACAGCGCTCCGGAACAGAACGAACGCTCCAATAATTAATTTTTACATCCACGATATCTGAAGCTCACTATTGTAAGAGGTGAGCAATTAGGGATTAGTCTTTGGCCACACGAAAGAAATCTCTAAATTTGCATCCCGCTTATGGTCCGCCCTGGAGCTTGTCTCGGTCTGGCCTATACACTGCAACATATTCGTAAGAGCCGAATATTGATAGATTAGGAGACCACGGCGGCACGAGCAAAGTAACAGAAGTACGTACAGGCCCTGCTCGCGCTAGCTGCACATCGATGCGGCAGGTGCAAACATCGGCCTGAGCGAACTGTTCAACAGTCTAGTTGCGCAGTACGTGATATATGTGTCGTACACGAACTCACGAGATCCGCTTACATAGGGTAAAAGCAGCGGCCCGAAAACAACCTTCCGTCCCGTTTCAGGCTGTATACGTGAAGCATACAACACTGGCACTCAAAAGAAACAGTTCTCAAAAAGCGGCATGAGCGAAATGAACATGAATGCGCTGGTTACGAATTACGAAACACATGCGTTGTACACGATCGCGCGAAGTCCGCAGGTAAAAGATAAAACTAGCAAAGTGCGATAACACCGCGAAACGTACTGTCACGGGATACGATAACGTTCTCGAGAGCATCGGCGCAATGTAAGATACAAGAGCAATTCTACGTACCACTCACTCCACTTTGCCAATTTTTTCCTACAGATTGGGTGCTCCGTTATGGCACCATGCAGCACGTCCACAGAACAAGCGTCGGCCTGCTCCGCTGCCATGCTTGCCGTCATATTGGACTTCGTCCTGACGTGACGTTTAACGGCTCATCGTCGCTCCGGCGGCGAAGGCAGAAAAACCGTTCGCGGACCAATCGCCTTCGCCGCGCCACTTTACGCTCTCGTCGGCGTCAAAAGCGGATGAATCTAGCCGAATCCGCTTCACTCGCTTGAAATGTGTTGCAGTGTGAAAGCACATTCATTGCTCCTTTCTCTCACTGACTTCCTTTCCCACGCAGAGTCGGATCCCACCAATCTCTAAGCGAGAGCTAAATTTCCTGTATTTCTTGAAAATGGTGGGCAAAGATAATTATACACAAAGTAGAAGAAAAACAGCGTGATGTCGTGGGTTCGGTTCCCACCATCGGCACGTGCTCTTTCCCCTAAACAGTTCACATTACGAATTTCTGTGATTACCCAAGTAATAATTAAAAAAAAAGACAAAGTGTAATCCCCGATGCTTTCCTTGGCCTCGCCGACTGTTGGCTACTTTCCTTCATCTATTATAACCAGCACCCTCATTTCCCCTTCATTTATCTCCTTGCAGCTTATGGGGGTCTCGGTTTTAGCAGTCTTGTAGCCATAGGTAGCGTAAGAGGGTTCTAGCACAGCTTTCGCCCTCGCTCTTGATCACCTTCTATGGACGCTGGCGGTAACACAGGACGTTTCACGCCCGCCGCTATCGTTGAGGGTGGCGCTGGTGAACACTCTCAAGGTTCGTATACAGATAACATTAATACCTAAGAAAGTAGCAGGGGGGACAGCGGCCGATGTAGCTCATTTGGAAGAGCACCGGACGCGATATTCGGAGGTTATTGGTTCGGTCCCCACCATCGGCACGTTGTTTTTTCTTCTACTTTGTGTTTATTTATCTTTCCCCTAAAGAGTCTACATTACTAATTTTTGTGATTATCCAGGTAATAATTAAAAAAACGACATAAAGTACAATCCCCAATGCTTTCCTTGGCCTCGCCGACTGTTGGCCTCTTTCCTTCATGTATTATAACGAGCCCCCTCATTTCCCCTTCATTTATCTGCTTGTAGCTTACGGGGGTCTCGGTTCTGGCAGTCTTGAAGTCATAGGTTGCGTAAGAGGGTTCTAGCATAGCTTTCTCCCTCGCTCTTGATCACGTTCTATGTGACGCTGGCGGTAACACAGGACGTTCCACGTCCGCCACTATGGTTGAGGGTGGCGCTGGTGAACACTCAAGTTTCGTATACAGATAACATTAATACTTGAGAAAGTAGCAGAGGGGACAGCGGCCGATGTAGCTCGGTTGGAAGAGCACCGGACGCGATATTTGGAGGTCATTGGTTCGGTTCCCACCATCGGCACGTTGTTTTTAATTTTCTTTCCCCTAGACAGTTTACATTACTAATTTCTGTGATTATCCAAGTAATAATTTAATAAAGACCAAGTACAATCTGCAATGCTTTCTTTGGCCTCGCCGACTGTTGGCTTCTTTCATGCTGAGAGAACAGTGCTATCAATGAGCAATGTTGATCTTGCTATTGTATCATTGTACTTTTTTGTTTGTGACTGCAATGATGCGAGATTTTCCTTCTATTTTCTTCGATTGTGTGCCTGGTGGTATTCCAGTTATGTACATCAGCCACTCCTGTAATCTTCCCACTTCGAACTGGCATTATCTACACATAAAGATAACATAAATCAGCTGAATATCATTATGAGAACAAAAATTCCAGATTTTTCATTGGATGACGCAGTATTCTCCCAATAGGAAGGTTATTCATTTGGTTGAAAAGGTATAAAAGAGCAGCTATCGAGTTTCCCGGACAGACACCAAAGCTTTTCTTAAGCCGCTTATTATGGCACTGAGAATAATTTTAGCGGTAGGCATCCTTGCTTTCTCCTTCCCGTTCGCCTGCACCACACCTACTGGATCTTCACTTCTTAATATTTCTTTGGTAAGGTGTACATTTATTCTGTTATCCCCGTAATTATTCGCATTAAATGGGCCGCAAATTGGTGTGGTGTGATTTGCAAGTGATTTGCATTTATTGTGTTTCCATTAGTCATGCAGTATTAGCTCCATAGAAGAAATATTTAAAGCTAAGTGAAAAAAATGTGAAAAAGTTGTTTCACTTTCTGTACATGCATTGACGATTTCAGCATCAGCAAAGTAATTATGAGAAAGAGTACTTGCTGCAACATATAGGCTGGTCTTCTTCGCTCTGAATTGGCATTGAGGTTAAAATATTTCGTATTTCGCGTCTAGGAGTCCTGCATTATTTAAAAAATCGAGCAGGGTAAAGACGTTTTTCCTGCGCAGCTGGTTGTAAAACACTAATATTTTGAACCTGGTATGAAATAAACAAACAATCGTTTGGATAAAACAGTGCCGCTGTGACAGATGCCCTATATTATTCGACACAAATAAATAAGAATTTGTAGAATACCATTTATTACTTAGTAAAGAAAAAACATATACATAATAAGCTATTTAAGCAATTTCAAAGCAAAAATTGTCTGTTCAGCGCAAGGTGGCTGGCAGTTGTTTGCAAATGGTTTCCGTTGCCCACCACACATATTTTCGTTTTTAACCTTTGGTTCAAGTAGCTGGGACAACCGGTATATGCGAACCACAGATTGAAAAGAAAACAAAACATAGTTTTAACTTACGCAAGGCTTCACTGTTGATTCCTGTATACTACCATACCCGAAATGCACAAAAAACGCGCAAATCTTGCCCAGTGAATGCCGAATGAATGCAGATGAGCAGTTAGGCAAATTAACAAGTGAAAAAGCAATTTTGCACCACTTCAAACTTACGATAAAATATATTCCAAATAAATGTGAGGGATGTACACCAAAGTGGGCGACTCGGTATTGCATCTAGAAAGAAGAAAAAAGAGCTACTAATAGAAGGAGTTGTTAAAGGGAGGACGCGTACTACCGCTGGCTCACAAGTTGCAATCCAGTCAAACACTTTAGCGTTCCATTCACATTCAAGTCAGTTGTTAGCCATCGCCTGTACGTATACGTGTATGACAACGTAAGTATTAATATTATTCTTAGGGAAGCAGTAAGTTTGAGGCAATAGTTTTGAAAGGAATGCTTGTTACTGACCGCGAAACAAACTTGCTTCTTTTTCGTCTTATGCTCTTTAGAATCAGGTGCTGTTACAACCGTCTACGAGAAGTTGGTGTACATGAGCGAGGACGAATCATGTGGCGTGATTAAATTAACGCACTTCTTCAGCCGTAAGTTTATGACATTTAACATCAATGCGTTTTAGAGTATTTTCGGCATATCAGTTTTGGACAGAGTAGAAGTAGGAGGCAAAATGATTAGCAGGATGCTTGAAAGAAGCAATTTGCCATCACAAAGCATATCTGGGTATGTTGTTGATGCAGGAAATGGCAATCCAGTCATGTGATGTTCTACAATACACTTGTACACTTATATACGAGTCTAGTTTTGGAAAAACATGTTATAAAGAAACAGTAAAAGGTTCACGTATCATTCACTTTAAGGTTAAGGTTACTAGAAATATATTGCTTGCAGGGACCATTCGAATCATTTGGAGCCTTTTCTCCTGGCTAAGGTGAAGCTTTTTACTGGAATTTGGAAATAAATGGGGCTTCTCCTGTCTTTAAGGTGCCTCTAATTAAGGATGTTGATTAGGTTTCATTCCGTTAATAATATCTACTTTAATGACACCATCTTTTCAAGATTGTGAATGAGTGACTAGAAGGAGTCTCTTTTTTTCCAAGGCGCTAAACTTCCACTAATTGCAAATACCGTCAACATATGCCACCCTCCTATAGCAGGGGGTTAATCAAAATAAGTGATTGCTCAACATTCGCCACAAATTCAAGAGGTATACACAATGAATGCAGTGTATTACTTGATTGGAGAAATTACTTACGCGTACTTTTGTCCATGTAATAAAGGATATGCACATATGTTCTGAAGACATATAAGAGAGTATTTACTGACGTATTTTACCCAAGCGCAGTCATACGGTACAAAGGAAATCTATACAGCGTTTTCCGAAACATTCCAGTGAAAGAAAATTCGTCCTGATCCAGGGTTCGAATTCAGGAACACTGCCTTGCTGGTGTTGTCGCTTTCAACTACAGTTTCTGAAAAAGCTATATAGCATTCTCTTGTAGCCATATGGCTTCTATTGGGTGGAGTCAGTATGTAAGTTGTCTCCTACAAATCTTCAAACTTTGGGGATTCAATTAAATATTCGAACACTGAAGACCTGTGTCACTACAAACATCCTAAACAGCTATGGCTATACTGCCTTTGAATACACACCAGTTTTCATCAGCGTGTAATTTTACATCAACCATGACGTCCGTTCGGAAAACGATTAGCCGGAATTGCAGCAAATATGAAGATTAGTAGAGTGTAATAATACTGTCATCGACTGTCACGCACTTCCCTTGGTACTGTATTGGAGGAAGAAGAGGAGAGGCAAAAGAGAAGAGGCAGAAGAGAAAGAGGAAACTGAGTCTATCCGCTGTGGTATGCTAACATCCAGACATAAACCTGCAAATAAGTCACGTAACAACTATGGTGGAGCTTGCTGAGTCGATCATCACGGAACCCCTCCTACACGGACGAAGCAGAGGAATAGCTGGGCTACCCCCCTACTGACGGCAATGACACAAGCAGACATTCAAACGCAGCCAATGCCAGCAGCTCAACCGACTACCCCACAGCTTTATCGGGAACCCCGGCACATTTACGGCAAGCCTGGGGAAGACGTGGATGACTGACTCACCCACTACAATTGTGTGATCAAATACAACTGCTCGGTTGCGAAGGCCAAGCTGGTGAATTTGCTAATCTTTCTTGAGGAAACGGCGCTAGCATGGCTTGACATATATTATGTTGAGGCATTCAAAAGGAAAGAAAAATAAAGACAATCATAAAACATACCTTACCCCCCGGGGTCACTTTAAGGAAGGAATTAAAGCGGGATTTGGTGATGCCGATGCTAGAAAACAAGCGCAGAACAGACTGTGGCTCAGCGAGCGCAAGTGCCGGGCTAGACCTGCACAACTGATATAGAAGTCCTCAAGTTGTGCAGAATAGTTAATTCTCCTATGACTGAGGAAGACAAAGTGGACCACCTCCTCAAAGAAATAGCGCAAGGCATGCACAACTTTCTCATCTGGAAGGACGATTTGAATAACACCGAAACACGACACTGCCGCCCATTTGAAAGTTTGAAGCGGCTCTGTATTATCCCAAAGTTTGGTCGGTTGCCAAATGTCACAATTGTCACCTGTGTAGATGTGCCTGAAGCTACGAGCATGGCAAATACAATTCGACAGATCGTCCGCGAAAAGCTTAGGAGACATCAAAAATTGGGGGCCACATCAAACACGTCTACAGTGGTACTTCCTCGGCAGGCAATAGTCCATCTTATGCCTGCTATCGACCCTATGTTACATATCCTTGGGTCATCCCATGCTCTGCTGCTCATCGCCCAATCTTTCAATCTTTCAATATAAACGCCTACAACAGCGAGGACTATCGTCCTCCTCGTCGATTCTGGATGAAGCATTTAACCCAAGTGGTGATGAGCCTTATTCTTCGCGTGAACGTGACCAGGTGGGTTATGCTTGTGGAATGATGGGCCCCACTTTGCGTTTTTGCCGCAATCGCCGTCCGTACCACCAGTATTGCTGACACTGGGTGCACTCTCGTACAAGGTTTCCTGCTCACAATGATGATCTTTATAGAAGACCACGTGGCCTCAATGAGCACACAGCAACAACTAGCCGACAGGAGGACAAAACAGCGCTGAGCTGAAACGAATCATCAAGCCTCTGACGGCAGCCGGATACAACCATCTCAACACCTGCGACACTCCCATTCTCCCCGAAGACGGTCGCCACTTCCGGTAAAGTAGTCACAGAGATCGACAGAGTTGAGGTCGCAAATGATTCAACCCTACCTCTTCCTCTGCCCGTTTCAATGTTGAAGAACCGAACTGAAGTGTTTGTGGACGGCGTACGTACTATGGCGTTGGGAAAAATGTCACTGAAGAGAAAGAGCACGACCTGATGGAAAGAAGTACCAGCTTAGATGCAGTCTTGATAGGGCACAAGGAAAGATGAAAAAATCAATGGTGTAGGGCACCCTTTATATGCACTATGGAATTACAGGCTAGCACAGCCTCAGTAAGCTGTGGACACGGAGCAGGAAGCGAGAAACCATAAAGTGACATTGTCAATATGCGCACCTGGCAGTAATAGTTCTCTGCCAAAACGGATATAGCAGAAGTGGGGCCGTAGAGCCCCGCCGGGGTGGGGCAGTTGCAAGACGCCCGACTACTGGGCCGGCGTACCCGGGTTCGAACCCGACCTCGGCGGTTGCGTTTCGATGGAGGTGAAACGGAGTGGCGTCCGTGGGCTGTGCGATGTCAGTGCTCATTAAAGAACCCCAGGTGGTCGAAATTTCCGGAGTCCTCCACTACGGCGTCTCTCATAGCCTTAGTCACTTTGGGACGTTAAACACCACAAAACCAAGTGGGGCCGTAAAGGACAGCAACTAGCAGCCATCCAAGAAACTCCATCAAAGTCGTCAGCGAGAACGAACTCCTAAACGGTTCGACAAAACGTAGTTCTTGCCTTCGGAACTGCGATCTCTAGTTTTCCTGAAGCGTTCAAGGACTACGCTTCACGGGAGAAACACAGCGCCGAAACAAAAATGGACAGCGTCGTCAAAAGACAGATGGCGGTCGGAGTCGAAGGGCTCAGGAGACGAGGTTCAGGTCAAATGCTCAAAGGGGTCTGAAGCATACGCCCGATAGTCGGCATCGTCAATAGAGGACTTGAGGCGGTGGTGGCAGGGAAGCATCACGTATTGAGTGCTACGAGAGGCTCAGCAAATAGGTAGCTTGTCAGATGTTCATCATTGTTTAAAACATGGGAGACCTGTCTGTACAGCAGAAAAGGCGATGCCCCGAGAGAGAGCTTGAAAACAAAAAAAAAAAAACACTGCTTCTTCTCAGATAGGCATTTCGGGATTTAAAAGGGGTCCTTTCTGCAACATAGGACGTTTTTTATGTACGCAAATGTACAAGTAGGTGCGGATTTAGGTCCAGCTCGAAATGGCGTTCGCCAACGTTTGCTAGCTGCAAAAACCTTATTAGCTGCTTCAAGGCTATCACTTTCTGCACTGACACTTTTTCCTGAAGAAAAAATAGAGCTATCATATGCGTGCTTACTGATCATAATATTTAGACAAAGCAAACAATGGGACACTGGCCTCTTTTTCTAACAGGCCTTAATTGGTTTCACTAGAAAAGGAGGACACAGCGTTTCCTGCTTAGTGAAGTTCACATTAGCTACAACATGCAGCGTATACAATATTGACGCATAGAAGACGACGACGAAGTTGACATCTGGGACGACAAGCGTGAGCCTGGAAGAGAAAGAAGCTTGAACACAAGACTCGTTGTGGGCGACCATTCAAACCGTCTATCTTTAGGCCCTCCTTGGCGTTCTATCGAAACGTGACATTGGTCGAGCACGCTGGGTATGCATGACTCCTTCCGGCAGTTCACAGAGGATCACAGATATCGACATGCCTGTTCATTGCGCTAGCCGCCTCCATCTAGGCCGATCGCCGGAGTACAGTCATCTGCCGAACGACTGTTCAAATGCATGTTCCTCAGATCTCCCAAGCCATGGCACATCCCAACCCTACGCCGGTGACTTCAGAATACCAAGATGCCAGAGTGCTTTCGCGGGGAAGCGTTTGAAGATTTGGAGGACTGGCTCGACCTGTTTGAGCGAGTGGCCAAGATCAATCAGTGGAGCGCAGATCATAAGCTTTGCAGTGTTTATTTTGCCCTTCAGGATATAGCTAGAACGTGGCTTGAAAACCACGAGGCCAGCTTATCTACATGGAATGACTTCCGCCGCCAGCTGGTAGACACTTATACGAGAACAGACCGGCGAGACAAAGCGCTGCGCCTGCATGAAGTGCGCGTCCAGAAGCCGAATGAGAGCGTGGCTATGTTTGCGGAAGACATGGCTCACCTTTTTCGCCGTGCCGACCCTGATATGAGTAAGCCAAGGAGCTACGGCATCTCATGCATGGTGTCAAAGAAAAGGTGTTTGCTGGCTTGGTACACAACCCACCTAAAACTGGGAGTTCGTTAAGGACGCTACGGATATAGGGCGAGTCCTCCAAGACCGATGCCGCCAGTACAGCCGACCCGTTAACTTTGCTCCGACGACTGCGGCGGCGCTGAATGCAACCGATAAGACCACTCTTCGAGACCTCATTAGAGAAATTGTCTTTGACGAGCTGTAGCGAATTACGGCTACGAAGGCTCAGTCATCAGAGGCCCTCGTGGAATCTGTCAAGAATGAAACTCGGTATGCCTTATCACCGTCTGCACCATGCAACCAGTCTCACCACGTCGACAACGCGGCGGCCATTTCGGAACCATACCACGCTCCACAACCGGTCAGCATCACGGCCGACGTTCCTGCACCTTACCACCAGCCGTAACACGAGAGCTATGCCGCAGTCCTTCGTCGCCCGCCTCCAGACCACGCCCCGTCGAGCTCATCGAGCCGTCAGGAGACGCGATTTTTCCAGGACCTTCAGTGGGCGCCTTCCAGGCGCTGTCAACCACTCCGAACTGACAGGTGGCTCAGTTATGACCGCCGACCACTCTGTTTCTACTGCGGACAACCTGGCCAGGTGTATCGGTACTGACGCTACCGCGAAGAAGGCAGGCCTTTCCGTCTGTTTCTGCTCGCCACCACTTCAACGCTGACTAAGCCCAAATTGACGACGACCCTCCAGCCTGCAGGGAAACGAAATCTCCGGGCTTCCGCCGCCGCTCCTCCCCATCAGCACAGCGTTATTCTTCGCCGATGAGTCGTAGCATTGCTGACGTTAGCGGACAGCGGTCCCCCAACCCTCGCCGGGTAAGCTAACAGCCGCGACCTCGCGAGGGGATGTTGCAACCAGTCGAAAAGTGTCAAAACCCTCATCACCACCGCAACTGCCGACAACCCGGGCTTCCGACGCCGATGTCAGCATTGACCTTGCCGCACTACCGCCTAAAATGCCGCACCAGATCAGCAGCCCCGGCGATGAAGCTGACAGCGCCGACTTTGCCACACTCCCGCCGCAAAATGCCAAAAGAGACGAGCAAACCAGATAAAGTTGTTAGTGCTGACCTCGCCGTCTCTATTGCCTGGCTGAAGGTACATGCTCTGGTGGATACCAGGGCGGATTTTTCAATTATTAGCCAAACACTGGCTGATACGCTGCGCAAAGAAAAGCCGCATAGACTGGGCCAGTAATTAGAAGTGCTGGGGGTCAGCTACTGGCACCGACAGGGAAGTGCACTGGCCGGATAGCAATATGAAACTTGGTGGTTGTTGGCAGCTTCATTATTCCCCCTGACTGTTGCAAAGACCTTATTTTGGGCATGGACTTTCTGCGTCTTCATGTGGCTGTAATCAGCACAGTAAGTTTACTTAGTAGACATGTGCCCCTTCATATTCTTGTCTATTAGAGGTTTTGTAACGAATTAAGTGTTTATTGCTCTTCACTTTTAAAACCATGTGCGGAAACAAATTTCAATGTAATACCAACAATCCTAGTAAGCGCAGCTTGCTGCTCCTTCCGTGTTGGAAGGAAACATGCTTGAATAATATCACTGTTACTATTTTCAGGACAAATCGCGATTACTCGCCGACCCACTATACGCTCAGAATCATGACTCAAATTGAATACCAACCTGAGGTTCAAGTCCATGTCCATGTTCATGTCAATATTCTAAATGCTAACAGATGTACATGAACTATCTCTGCTGAAATAAAATTTCAACTTGAATTAGAAGCGGCTGTTGTGGCTGTTAAACAAATACTGCAAAATATGGAATCCAAAATTTTCACTACTCAAGAAAGGGTATATGCTGAACCAGTCACATTTATGCATCTGACGCACTTGCTGTGGTTGTGGCTACCTGTTGCCGCGGAAGAGCTTGATTTTTACCCCTCTGATTTGAAACAAACCAGGCAGTAGACGAAATCTATGCTCATTTCGTTATTTATGGCTGCATACCATGATTGAATTTAATCCGATACCCTGGAATGCACCCATAGCTTAGGATTTCTTTGTGCGAAAACATTCAAAGCGAATCCCCTTTTCTACATCTGAATAATTTTGCCCGTCAGCCAGTCCAGCCTGCAAAACATTGATTAATATTGCCAAAATGCAACCTGACGTGTCCCTATACTAGCTCCGCTAACATATTTGTGAAATGTCAAGAATATCGTACTATGCGCGCACCTTATACATACATCCTTTATGCTGCCACATATACAAGATTGTGCGTCAGCGCATTCTAGTATTACCAGAGAGGTAGCGGCCAGATTTTACAGCGAACACATCTTTTGCCTATTCGGTGGCATCAGCGTCATCACTTCATGTCCAGAGGCATGTAGCCAGAAGAGTCTCCATGAACTGACACTTCAGAAAACATCATGACGGTGTCGTGAACCGAACAATCCTCCTTACTTGTCCCAGATGAGCGCACTAGTATGTAAATTATTCTCGTTGTCAGCATAAGGACGCTAGACGATGTTGAAGAAATGAAGCAATAACAACGTTATAAAATAAAATTCACAAGAATACATGAAGACAACTTTGTAACTAGAGTGAAAGTTATCAAAATGAGTAAATAGACAATTAAAATTAAATTGTGATTACGCACCTGTGCAACCACGGCATGAACAACAAATTTTCAATTCTTGCCGCCTTTCTGGCCACACTGTATTCAAGCGAATCGACGCTTATGCGAGATGGTTGAAAAAAGGAAACAAAGTTTATGAAAGATATCATTATTATTATTGTTATTATTATTATTCTTTGCAATCTGATCATTGCTTTAAATGTTTTGTTTTCATAATCTGTAGTACCTGTAACTCTTACTATCGGAAGCACTGTGAACAGAGGCAAATTGTCACACGTGAACAATAAAATTTTTGCCTAAACAATCGTTTAAGAGAAAAACTGCGCTATGTGCGTATCACAGGCAAAAAACTATTTTGAAATGTTGAGATTTTATTTTTATCGCTCAGACCGCTTAGAGATCCGAGGAGAAACTGCTCTGATTGTAATACAAAAATAGATTCAATCTTTATATATTCATATAAATGGGAACTTAGAAAGGTGTATGCTTCGCTCGAGGCGAGAAGGAAGGTGCCTGCAAGGTGTCTGTGCTCTGTGCGATGTTAGCGCCCTTTAAAGAGTATCTGGTTGTCGAACTTTCCGGAGCCCTCTAATACAGTCTCCCACAGCCAGAGTTGATCTGGGACGTTGAGTCCCACAAAAAGGTCATCATAATCATCGGCCTGACAATACCCTCTGAAGGGCGAAGGCATTTCCCATATCCTTCCAATCGTTCGGTCCTGTGCTAGCTGCATCCACTGACCCACTCGAACTACTTAACATCACCCGCCAACCAAACCTCCTACCGCCCCCTACTACGATTTCCTTCCCTTGGCATCCACTCTGTTACCCTAGGCGACCATCGGTTATCCTCTCTTCGCACTATATGTCCGACCCATGCCCATTTCTTCTTCCCGATTTCCACTAGAGTATCAGTAACTTGAGTCATTTCTCTATCCCAATCTGCACGTTTCCTATTCCTTAATGTTACCCCTGCCATTTTGCGTTCCACAGCCCTCTGCGTTGCCCTCAACTTAAGTAGAACCCTCTTTGTTAGCCTCCACGCCCTATATGTACAAGTAATACTCTTGTTTGGGCGAGTTGGTTCATCTTTGAAAGGTTATGTATACTTGCGCAAAAAACGGGACACAAAAAGGCACATAAACGACATGTACGTACATGTCGTTTATGTGCCTTTTTGTGTCCCGTTTTTTGCGTAAGTATACATAACCTATATGTACGTACACTTAATATGCAACTGTTGTATTCGCCTCGTGATCGACCTAGAGGTGGCTCCATCTTCGCTCCGACAGTGGGGATCGGCATCTGCAGCCGGCGGCGCTCGCAGACACGTGCGCCGCCTATGTATGTTTACGAGTGTAAGGCGGGTTTGTTGACCAGGAAAACGTGCCTTAAGCAATGCATTCAGTTCAGTCGTTCAGTCGTGTCCTACTCTTCGTGACCCTATGGACCATGTCACGCCACGCTTTCCGGTCTCTCACTATCTTCCTAACATCACATAACTTCATCTGCAGCGCCTTCCAATATCTGCATAGCGTTCCAATATTGAAGAAAAATAAACCTTGGATTTCGCTAATGCAGCAAACAAAAACAAAAAAAACAAAACAAGATACGTAGATTTTAGCAAAACAACGCACGCAACCACCCGTCTTTTTGATTTACTGGCACCGCTTTGCACGCTTTTTTCCGTTGTACGCCACTCACTGGCCTGATACTTGGGCCTGAACAATATCGCCTTTTCAACAGAGTGCATGTCTTATACGAGTGAAACAGGCACATTGAGTGTCAAGCCCACGGAAATACATGGTTGTTGCTCTCACCTGCAGTACTTTAAAAAGAATCAAGGTAGCCTGGTCTATTATATCGTGCTCGACTCCAGGATTAAGCAGGTTAGCTGAGCACTGACAACGTACTGCTCGGTTTGTTGCCGTAGACTGAGTAGACATCACCTCTGGCTAAACAACGCACAAGTATTCCCCAAAAATGAGATTACGCCGACACTGTGCAGGGAACCTCTCCGCACAGGACAGCTGACTGCTCACGTGTAGAGCGGTGTGTGGATTCAGTTTGCCGAGCTCACAACAGGGCGGATGCTTCTTGCGGCAGATAATCTGGCATTGCACTGTGAAATGACTATAAATGATTTCCTTAAACCGAGAGAAGTATAAATTAGTAGTATAACAATTTTTTTTTCAATCACAATAAATTTCACCATGTGACAGGAGTTTTACACACTTGACAAAATTTATGACTAATAGCAAGTATGTTCAGAAAGGGTAAAGTGCAAGCTACGAATCTGTAGCTGCAAAGACATCGTGAAAACGGTGCTTGGTCGCTTTCATGTTCTGGAAAAACATTTTGAAGGCTGAATATTTCTTTATTATTGTAGTTATTGTGGAGCAGCACCGATGGTTAAGCCCGTAAGAAGCTATTTTACTCTTCTTGTCAGAAATAACCAGTTTGCTCGAAAGACAGCACAGACGAAAAAGGGTTTTAATGATTCTAATAGGCTACCATTGTGCATTCACCTATGTGTATTTTGTAATGTTTAGTGTAATAGGTGCTGGCAAGATTTGTTTCTCAAACGTTGAAGCATTTCGCTAATGCGAAATGTGCTCATCACCATTGCTACAGATGCGCAGAAACCTTCAACAGAAAAAAAAGAAATGCATATATGAGTTTATGGCGCCATGCGACTCCGTCTATGTGACGGAGGATGTAGGGGTGGGCCTCGGTGGTGTTGACCACGTGGGATTGTTTAACGTGCAGTCAAATCCCACAGCCGATGAGCGCCTTTCGGAACGGCCGGGATCGAACCCCCGTTCTCAAAAACAGTAGTCGAGCGCCTACCACTTTGACACCGCGACAGAAATTAATAGCCAAAAACAAAAGTACTCAGACAACTCTATTGTGGATACAGAAGCCACAAGGTGGCTTGTTCAAACTGAATTTCGCTATGCAAAAGTCTGCGGTCACATGTTTGAGTAGTTGCGATATTCCAAACAGAAGCGATTTTTGAGCGTTTCATTAATTAAGCTGTATTTACGGTAGCAACCTGTTTTGCTTTGACACGGCTACAACGACAGCAGCACTTCGTTTGAGACATGGCTTGTCAAAGAATCTCAAGCGCCGAAGACTGCCATTGATGATGACCTTTCTAGCGTTACATACTCGATATGGACAAGAAACTTTTTTAATGAAATGAGGAGTAACAACCTGTTCATAATCCTTTTGCATGAGGCTGATAGGTAAGCAAGAGCGCACAGGAACCGCAAAACAAACAATTAAAGCACTCTTGTACATGCCGCACGCGCGCACGTAAATCACTGCTGGCTAGCACGCGACAAAAACGCGCATCCACACTGAGTAAGGTTCGCCGCTATGCCGCTAGGTGGCGAATTCGCCTCTAGTGCGATACCGTTAAGCTGCTGGTCATGATCTGCGAGTGCCTGAAAGGTGTATGCTATCAAGACTTCCTCATCAAAGTCTCCTTCTTGGTGCCTACTATTCTTCGTCCTCCCTTTATTTGTCAAAATAGGCAGACAAACGTTCGTTTTAGACACTGAAGTGAGAAAATTAGGCAGTAAAACTTTATCGAAAGTGCACATTTAATAATATTTGAACGTCAGCGCACAACGTGAGCCGAAAAAGTGAAAGGAGAAAAAAGAACAGGCGCATTTACATGGCACTTCAGCAGAGGTGCTAACGTTTAGAGCAGCTTTCTAAAAGATGTCCTGCAACATATCATGAAATTGATGTTTCAGCGGGGCAAAGCGAGCAGTCGCTGCCTGTCGCGAGAAAGCTTCAGAAATAGCGGTACAGCCTTTACGCGCAGCCTTTACGCATTTTACGCGCCTGGAAGCAAGCTATAAAGTGCGAATGTAACTGATGGAAGCCTTTAATTCACTCAATAAAAAAAGAACAGTTCTATACTTTGCGTATTGACATGTGTTGTTGCAAAAATAAAACAAGCACTGGAACTTTAACAGGCCATACTCTTCATCATCATCATCATCAGCCTGACTATGCACACTGCAGGCCGAAGGCCTCTCCCATATCTCTCCACCCGGTTCTGGGCTAGCTGCATCCACTTGACCCCCGCGAACCTCTTAACCTCATCCACCCACCTAACTTTCTGCCGCCCCCTGCTACGCTTTCCTTCTCTTGAAATCCAATTTGTTACCCTAAGCAACCATCGGTTATCCTCTCTTCGCACTACATGTCCTGCTTATGCCCATTTCTACTTCTTGATTTCCACTAGAAGGTCACTAACTGGAGTTATTTCTCTGACCCACTCTGCACGCTTCCTATCTCTTAATGTCACCCTTACCATTTTTCGGTCCATAGATGTATTCTTAGGAGCACACAAAAAAGTAGAATTTAAATTTAGTCTTGTATACGTTCATATTCTTCACTCGTAAAAAAAAAAAAACAAGAATATTGATTGCGCATGTACACGGTGCTTCAACGTTAATAAATGCTTTGCAGTTTAGGTAAATATTGTAAGCACTGTGAGTGAACATCTTCACCTGAGCGTAATCATCATTGGTCATCGAGTTGTGGGAAAAAGACGAAGTGTTGATGAGCTGTGGCTAGTCGGTAGCTGCTGCTTCGGCTTATCTGAAATTTATAGGTGAGTTTGCTGTTGCGTCCTTCTGCCTCAAAATATTGTTTTGTACATAGCGGTTTTTAGAGGCTAGGCCACACCATTTTCTCACTACTGCTTGCGAGAAAAGTCAGGACCCTGGAAATTCCTGGGGCAAGAAAATGTTGCCGTGGATTACTGCTTGAAATTATTCTAGTAAAATTAAACATTTCTGCTCGGGCCTAGGTAGAATACAACCGTTGAGTGAGCGTGATCAGTACAAGACATCCACCTAGATTTCAGACGTCTTATGATTGCGCGAACAAAGACACACGCAAGACAGGGTACAGGACGAGTGCTCGTCCTGTACCGTGTTGTGTGTGTCTTTGTTCGCGCAACTATAAGATGTTTGAAGTACTGCACCAGCTATTCCGACAGCAAATCTTACGAAAACATCCACCTAGTAATACCTCTCAATTCTAGAGACTTCATATCAACGAAGTTTCAACAGCCTGTTTTCAATTCGTAACATCCCATGCCTTTACTTATAAGTAACCTAGAATGTTATCCAGCAACTACTCTTTGATTCTGCTCGAGCACTGAATAGCCATCATTTGCTTCCAATGCAGACTGCTATCTGGTGAATATTTTTTTTGCAACTTCCCAGGTAGCAAAAATGGGCTATTTCATTGGGGCCCGCGTTGGGACCGTGGGGGCAGCCCATACGGGCCCCATGCGGGATTTGCAATACGTACCCAGAAGAGGCCCGCGTGGGCTGCCCAATTTTGCCGTGATTGGTCCCAAACTGTATCTGTGTGGGCAGCCCAAATAAGGCTCCCCGCATTCAGCCCAGATAGCTGCATATGGGCAGAATACCAGAATCATTATTGGGTCCTACGTTTATGAAGGCAGTGCCGCCCCATTGGTCAAGGTTTTAATTTGTATGTCGATTATACCTATTAATACCTGAATTGTACCGGCGCGCGCTTTGCGGAGGCCATTCCGTTTCGGGCTCGCCCACGTGCTGACCTCAGGGTTGAATCTGGTATTTTCGGTGCTGCCCAAGTTCCATTAATCATCAAGTGTGAAACACCAAGCACAATTCCTTTACCTTGTATTGGACACTCAGTAAAATAAGATAAATTTATTCCCAATTCACTACAATTCTGTGGGCTGGACCACATCTCCCCCCAGATGTTGGTCGGAATATTTATTTCGGTGGTGTATGTAGAATAATAATGGCTTCGGAAAAAGTTTTGAGGTAGTTCAGTGCATACTCGTAAAGCGGAACAGGTACTGCTGTATATTTTCTGCGAATACTGCATAATTAACGTAGATTTTAGAGTAAAATTAGATAGCCTTTATTCATGGCATAGATATGCATAAAATGATCATGTGAAAAATTCAGAAGATGCAATTAGCGGTCGGTTTAAGATGAATTACATAAAAAAGGGTGCCTAAAATATAGTGTAAAGACGTTTCAGAGCGGTAAGCCCGCCTACGGCCAATTTGGGGCCCACTGCGGCCCTTCATGGGCCGCCCCAATTGGGCTTATCTTATTTTTATCGCATAGAGTACGAATATATGTTGCGTTTGCCCGCATTTAACCCAAAAATAACCATGTGGACGGCGCGGAGGCATGCCCGCTTTTCAGCCCGGATGCAAACCACGTGGGACCTATTCAGTTTTTGAGTGGGCAACCCCATTTGGGCTAGCCCGTTTACTATTCGCTTTAGGCCCACATATGCTTCAGTTGTGCCCTAAAGTGCCCCGCAAGAGACCAATGCGGGCTGAAGCGGGAAGGAGCACTTTCTTGCGCCGCTCTAGGTCATGCGGAAATTATCTAGGTTTTTGTTGGGCAGCCCCATTGCGGAAATTATCTAGGTTTTTGGTTTGCAGCCACATTTGGGGCTGCCTGGAAATTTTCTGCGTGAAGCCTACATTTCCGTTTGACCTTCCCTCGAGAACCCCTCAAGGGTCCCATGTAGGCAATGCGCGGGCATACCCGTCAGGGCTCATGCGGGGCCTATTGCGCTTTTGAGTGGGCAGCCTCAATTAGATTAGCCCAGGCTTTTTCTACACAAAGCCCAAATTTTCTTTGAATCAGCCCTAAAATTCCCCGAGCGGGACCCTTGAGGGCCAGATGTGGGAATATGTACTCAGTTAGCCCTTCCTACGCCCAGATGGAAAAAGCAGGGGCAAGCCCAAATTGGGCTTGCCCGCTTGATCCCTAAAGGGGCCCGCATGGGTGTTATTGTGGCTGCCCAAGCCCAACTTGCCCATACGGGCCTCAGGTGGGCCACGTTATGTGTGCTACTTGGGTTCCTACTACGAAGAGCAGCGATTCTTGGCTGTACGTTCTCAATTATCATAATGCTGTTATGACGATTACGTGGCGCTTCTCCTCTGCCCTTTTTCTGGTTTTCTTATAATAGTCTGGAGAAATGTGACGTCGCACAAGTGCTCCAATTCTGTCGTCCTGGGAAAAAGCATTTTGAGCCTATTGTATTGAAGGCCATTATCGCCCCAGGGGCTATCATGACCATTTAATCAGAAAGGTGGCAGTTTTAGCATTGTGAAGTTTCCAGCCATGTTATATAACATTTTATAAGTCTCCAGTAAGGACAAGCCCTTCAGGCAACAATTATTTGAACGAGCATACTGGAGAATTCGCTTTCAGAACAGACCCTCGACTGAAGCAACAAATTCGCTAGCAGCCAGGGTATAGTTTCCAAGTTCTTAACAAATACGATGAAGGTTGGCTGCAGGAATGGATCGTCTGCGGGTAGAAGGCCTTCAGCAGAAGTGAGCTTTTTTTTCATATAGGTTCCTGGATGCATGTAAATGAAGCAAAAGGTTGCTACCTTCCTTGTTACATCGGTATAGAATTTTAAGGAATTGGTTAAAAATTGGGCTTCTTTCCCTGTTTGTCTTGTCCAGATGCTCAGAGCATACAAGAGGCCTTGTCTTCTAATCAGCTTCAAGTTTTATATCTGGCAATTGTGGCTAACAAACCTTCCCTTTATATTTGTTGTTTTATCTACAGAAGAACAAATGCAGGAGCCACCATTCTCGCCTCGTATGCTTCGAAGCATGTTTCAGACATAGGCTCTATGCTGCTCTTCCGTAGTGCAGATTGAGATTGCAATGTCTTTGTCACTACATGGGAAGGAACGTGTAAGGCCGCGGCGGTGTATTCCCAATGATTTCAGCGCCCATGCCGGAGAAATCAAACCAGATGGAAGGACTGATGAATCCCCAGACAGAAGAGCAGCTGACTACGCAATCCCAGTCACCGTGCTGCGCCTCATCACCACCATCCACATAGTCGAGAAGGTGCGGTGGCCCACGTATGCATCCCACCGCACTGATCCGGTCCTCCTTCAAAATTGTGTTATAATCACAGACTGGCGTTGTCGCGTCGCGTAACCAGCCAAAAAAGTGAGGATGCGCGACGTGTCAATGTTACAGTGTCCCTTTACAACCTCGAAGAAAACTTTTATGCTGCATATTTTGTTCCTTTCTGCTATAAACGGCAAACCACTTCACGTGAGGACCTCGATGACAAAAGCAGTAAATAAATCTCAGTACTCACTTTTGGACTTTTTCCAGTTCATTAATATTTTTTTTCATAAAAAGATCCCATATGACATCGTATATTCTAATGTTGGGCGAAGGATCGCATTATAGACCGGAAAAAAGAAGCCGTTGTAACAAATTCTAGAGAGCATCTTAGGGAGAATAGTTTTCGGAGGCAGTTAGCTGTGACAATATCGACATGTTTGTTCCATTAGAGTGTGTTATTAATCCAGAGGCCGAGGTATTTGCATTCGCTTGTGTCTGAGAAAACAGCGTTGTCAGTATTGTAGTTGTACAATAAAGGATTCCTCTTTAATGATATTCTATGAAGACTACTTTATCGATGTTATATTTTCCATTCTTTACACCATGCTACTACTTTTTGCAAGTCACTATTCAGCCAGCTTTATCGTCAACAGAAGAAATTGATTTAAACAGCACACAATCGTCAGAATACAGCCTGACACCAACCAAAGTATGATGAAAAATATATTTCATAAAAACCAAAATGATGTAGGACCAAGACCCGATCCCTGGGGGACGCCAGAAACAACGTGCACCTTATCTGAACAAGCCGAGGTTAGTGCTAGAAGTCGACGACGGCTAGTGAAATAACCCCCTATCCCGGCGAATAATTTGTCATTTTGCAAAACGTAACCAAATCTATAGAGCAAGTTATTGTGTCATACCTAATCGAATTCCTTAAGGAATCCACGAAAATAAGGTCTGTTTGTTTACCCTTGTTTATAGCTGCTGCGCAATCAGGACTATTTCGACAAATTGTGTACCGGTTGAAAACCCCCGCCTAACGTCATGCTGGATGTTAAGTAGTAGTGTATGCTCCTCAATAAAAAGTTATTTGTTTATGAGTGATATGCTACAATATTTTACAGGCTGTAGAGGTTAGCGAATTTGGACGGAAGTTCGTATTGAGCGTTTTCCACCAGATTTAGAAATGGCGTGATTCTTGCATGCCGCCAGTCATCAGGCAGCAAAGCTTCATTTAGGGAGAGCCAGTGTAGAGAACATGCAAATATTTGGCACACCACTATGCATAACGCTTCAAGAAAACGTTTGGCATATTGTGAGGCCCCGGAGATTTTTTTATTTCAACGTACAAAGGCAGGTTGAAGATACCATTTTCATTTATCACCACATAGGGAATGAGAGGAACGGAAGCTTCAAAACACGGAAGACGGCTGTCATCTTTCGTGAAAACGTCTTTGAAATTGTTATTAAAAGCAGTAAATTTCTGTTGATCATCCTGCAAACAGTCCCCATCGGCTACACATCCGTCAGTTGAACTAGAATTTTGGCTCACCAGCCTCAAAACATTATCCAGGGACGTTCAAAAACAAAATGGCAGTGTTGTAATACATAGCTTTCTTTTTCATATGCCATCTTGTTCCTCAATTCCTCCGCTATGTGCGCGATCGTTTATTTGGAACCACAGGTGTTTGTCGTTCTTACTCTTTTCTTTATGCCTTTTAACTTTCGTTGCAAGTGTATCATTTCCCGGCTTATCGATTGGCTTCAAAGGTTAGCTTTTTTAGCTATTATTAGGAAAAAACGTTCTATACATTTGTGAACTAGGCCTTTAAGGAAGAGCCATATGTCATTCACTGTACAAGGGTGTTTTTGAAGGAATCATAATTAAAACTGAGCACATCAGTAGCGGACTCGTCATCTGCTTTAAAAAAATTAAGAAACGCCTTGACTTGATTTGGCAGCCCCAAAGTAATGCCCTGTAACTTCAAGACTACTGCTTTGTGATCTGAAATGCCTGAGATGACGCTGCATAAAACTTTGTCCTAACACTACCACTTACAAAACACAGATCAAGAATTGACTCGGAACCATTTTCAATTGTGGTTGCTTTTTTGACAACTAGTAAAAACACATAATTAAACACAATATCTAACAATTTCATTCTCGACACTCTTGGCAACTGATATTAAAACGTTGTTCTAGTCCAGACTGGGAAAGTTGACATCCCCTACCAGAATGACTCTATCCGCATAACTTACGTGACGATGCATATATTCATCCAACAGTTCTATTGCAATGACAGATGCTTTCGGAGGCCTATAAACTACTCCCAGAAGGTGGCAACTTTATTTATGTAAAATTTCCAAAATATGTTTTACATACCAGTTACGTTAGGCATTGCTATAACGTGCAAAGAGGATTTATAAAGAACTGCTACACACCCTCCTCTTCGGTCACAATCTTTCCTAATTGTTTTCTAGTTTTTTGGCACGAACTCACCGTCAAAAACTGCTTCAGTCAGAAATGTTTCCGTTTATTACAACTGGATCAGGATCGAGACAGGCCAGCAACGCTTCTAAATACTCAATTTTCTTCACAATGCTACAGCAGTTAACATTGAGAGTATTTATGTCACGCCTGCGTAACTTTACAGATCACGCTTTCTTGTCTGCAATAATAAAATCCTCACCCTTCACCTCGTCCCATCCGTACAACCCAGCAATCCTAAGTATTTAATTCATAATATATACTCAAGTGGCGGGCATGAGCAGTTTTCTGTGCATTTGCTATGAAGGAAGAGATTGCAGCCGAGAATAACTTGCCTATGTGGACTTCTAATGCACAAACTTTGGTTTTATGCTGTTGTATAAAAAATACAGTTTCTAGCCATTGAGGAAACGAAAATAATTAGGCCAGATTGTATTTTTGATTAGGCATGTACATGAGCTTTTTCTGTAAACACTAATATTGTGTCATGTGCATACTGACACAAGCACGATGATACTGAGACCGAACTTGTCGTTTGTGTAAATCATGAAGAGGAGGGGGAGGAGAAAACAACTTTATTTAACACATTACTAAGCGTCAATAATGTCCTGGGCCAAGCTCACCGAGGCCAACTGATCTTTTAGCTGATCAGATGCTATCCAAGCACGCCACGAGGAGGGCGTGGAACATGAGATGATTGAATTGCGACAGGGCATGAAACCATGCAATATTTTAAGTTTGCTTAGTGTTCGGAACAATTTGGGCGTGCGTGGTAATGTCTGATTCGGTATAGAAACGATCGGGCAGGAGTAAGAAGTAGACCTGTAGTGGAGCCTTGGGGCACTCCATATTTAACTGCAATTGGCTCGCTTGTTGTGTTTCCAATCCGTACTCTTTGATATCTGTCTATAAAGTAATATTTAAATAAGCGGGCAAATACTCCTCCAAACCCCACTGATTCGTGATTTTTCATAAGTATGCTGTGATAGACTCTATCACAGCATACTTATGAAAAATTAAAGGCCCTGGACATATCTAGAAATAAGGCTAAGGCAATTTCAATGTTGTCAATAGTTTCGCTAACAACATCATTGATGTTTTCAAGTAGAGTTATTGTACTTTTAACTTTTCTGTTTTTATTTATTAGTTCAGGATGTTTCTGGTGCAAATTTTGTTCACTGTATGCAATCACTGTGAATTGTGATCGCAATATAACCGCCGTCTTTCCATGATGAATGCGCAAGCAGCGTACAGAAAAGCTGCTATTTTTTTCTTTGAATAATTGCCGGTTTTATGAATGAATATTTTTTTTAAACAGTATGCATTCACTTACATTCTTTTTATTTTGTTTGCATTTCATTTATTAACATGAATTTCTTTCATAAATTTCTGAGTGCAAGTCATTTTCCTTCACTCTTTCGTCATCACGTGAAAAATGGAAGCTGTTGATAAATCTCAGACAGCCCCTTTTTTGTCACAGAAGTTATGGTACGTGAAAATGCATAAAATGAATAGAATTGATGGTAATAGGATATGGTTTCATAATATATTTTTGTCAAGGCAAACACTTAGTGTCGAGTATTGGAAAACACTCTGCAAACACAAAAAGATAGCATCTAAAATGTTGGATTTTCAACACACTAATTAATAATTATGTAACATATAAAATGTTTAAAAAGCCTCATAAAAGGCTACAAAAGTTTAGATGTTCTAGGCCAAATGATTTTAAAGCTGGAAACACTTTTCTTATGCTATATTAAAGATGCTCAATTCAGCCATTGATCTCGTATAAATTTGACAGCCCAAGAATCCTTTTTGAAAGCACAATATTTAGCCTAAAAACTTGGTAACAAGCCACTCAGCCATCATGAGTTTTGACTAAAATTGCATTTAGGAAAGGCAGAAACGCTGTAGCTGGAAAAACAAAAAATATATAACCACCCTAACCCTTCTCATTTATGCGTATGAATATCGAAATTTTCCAATATGTATAATATACAAATATAGAGAAATGGCTTTCAGAAGAATATATGTTGATAGTGACAATAAACAAAAAATATAAAAACCCTTTTTAGCTTACTTATTTTAGAATTACACATGTTATTTGCCAGAGATATTCACTAGAATAGCGCCGAAGTGAAGTATAACTTTCATGCAGGATTCTACATGCCCCCCTCCCCCATTTTATTGCACTACAAATATTTCCGTAGGAAGACATGGGAGCCTTCATATCACTGCTGCATGCAGTAAGCTCTTGATAATTATGCTTGCAAGGGGCAAGAAAAAAATGTAGGGTTAACCGAAAGCGCTAATGATCGAAGAGGCATGAAAAAAAAATTTGCCGAAAAATGTCCTGATCACATTAATTTTCGTCTTATGGACATCCGCCCTATAGTTGTCTTCGGTCAGTTAATACGGAACTGTGAACGATGTTTTTTCCACGTTTGTCAAGAGCTCTGCTTTCCGCACACTATCGGGAATGCCTCCGTTACGTGTTTCGCAGTGATGCGGTAGCAGTCTTGCCGCTAAACAAAAATGCTCCGTCGCGTTTGGAGGATGCTTCACCGGGAAGGCCTTTGAACACAGCATGGTCAGTACCTTTTACTGAAGTGTGTCCTCCGGAATGAAAGACGGTGCTGCTAATCAGCCGGCTTCACGAAAGCTAGGGTCTTGTCCGATTTAAGCTGTTCTAGTCTGACGGATTCATCAAACTCTGCCCTTTGAAAATTATAGTTCATCTTCCCTACCGATGCCTTGCCTGTTAGCTCTTTATCATTTGTGCTGAACGGGCACAGCAGATGCTTCTCTTTACATTTCCGTTCGATGCCCGTCTCACATAGGTGTTATTGGTAACGAGGTTGAGTACAGCCTTGCCCATAAAGGGCTGGCAGCTAATATATAAAGAACAGACACTAAAGGTGCCAGGAGGCCCTTGAAAAAAAAAAGCAGTGCTCAGCAATTTCCCTATCCTTAACACTTCACACAACAAACGTGTGGCCAGTGATTAAAATGCCCTAAGCCGCTCTCCTACATTTATTTATGTTTACTTAATTGTTCGGTATATCTAAATTGCCTGGAGAACATTATTGGGGGGGGGGGGGTGGCAGGAGGAAATACATCAATAAATCGAACAACTTGCAAGGAAGAAAACCCCAAATAGAGGAAAAACAAACTGATAGAGTGTACAGGAATTTTTGAAAGAAACAAGCCAGGGTGATTTTTTACAATAACAGACGTAAGAACTGCAGACTAGAATAAAATCAGAAATCGATAAATTAACAATAAATTAATAAAACCCTGAATTCAATTTTCAGGGCTCACTGATTCAGTCATCAGTTCACAAGAGACTCATTCCAATCGTTATTCGCGTTATAAGACATTAAAACCCAAACACATTACTACGGCAACAAGCTCCAATTTTATTCCCGCAGTTTCTCCTAGATTCGTAGATGACACGTAATGCAGCTCCCTAATTTAGTGCCTGGTCAATACTGGTTTCATTTTAAAGTATATTTTGAAAACCTTTCAGCCTTGGGAGTTTTCTCCATGAAGACAATTTTCAAGCCCATCCCTTCGCGTATATCACACTGTCTGACAATGTGACGATAATTTACTGTTACGAAGTGTGCAGCAAGGTTCTGCGCCCGTATATTTCATCTGAAAAGCTTTTTGAGCGTGGATCCCATGTTACGTATGCGTATCCTAGAATCGGTGTCGCGCTAATGAGGTACAATTTAGCTTTAAAAGAATAAGTAAAATCCAGAAAACGTAAAAAAAAAAAAGAATAAGAAGACTGTACACTGTCGCGTTAATAATGTTAACATGATAGGACCAGTAAAGAATTCCAGAAAGCTAACTCCAAGATGTCTGACCTGTTCTGCGATATTTAATGCAGTGTCATTTATGTTATATTAACTGGGGGGGTTTGGTTTCTGAACTGCACATAACATTTTCTGGTATTCCGTCTCCTGCCACCGGTGGCACCCGATATAGATAGTTTTATAGTCGTTCTTCAAAACACGTACCACGGTCCTTTTATTGGACGATACAGGACACATTTGTCAGCATACTGTGTAATGATAGATTTCAGGCCTACTACCAACTCCTTTATAAAACAGCAGAAGTAAAAGTGGCTCATTGGAATTTCGCTCCCACGGGCGTGGTTCGTAGACCTACGCGGATGTATGAGACACAACGGGTGACCTCTACTACATTCCAGATGTTTTGTGTAGGCCATGTAGACCATAATTTCAGGGGCTGTCCAGTGGGCACGCGGAGAGGCGCATGTGTTTTCTACCCTCAAGAAAGCAGGCGCTCCGCCATTCACAGTCACTTCTGGGAATTGCCTACCCGCGAGGAAATGGCTGATGCAAAAAGGAGAATGCATGACTTTTTTTAGGTTCATCCAGGGCGGGGATCCGCACTCCAGGTAGGGACAGCATGGTTTTGCTATTGAGTGTAAGGGATAATTGTCTAAGAAGCAGAAGGCAATAAATCTTGTAAATTACTTTGCAACTTCATGCCTTAGAGCTGGCCTGGGTAGTCACTGTTCCCCAAATATAGGCAGTACAACTACTTGGCCCATGCAATGATGAACCCTAACTAGCAGTGCCATTTGTAAAATTTGTCAGTGGGACCATTGCTTGACAGCGATGTATCACACTTTGTTCCTTTATTGGGTGTTGTGGCATTGTTACATGGCGCATCAGTACTTTTGAGGTCATCGCATACGAGAGAACGAATATCTTTTAGGACCAGTAGTTATGAATAGAAACAAAAAGCTTTTTTGAACAAATCGTACCTTTTTTCGCATTTTGTTTTTTTTCTTCCCTAAGCTGGTTATCACCCCTGCTTCATCTTTCTTGTCACAATGATGCATATAACGCCGTATGTTTTATGTAGTCATTTTATTACTAAGGTTGAATACAGCGCATAAAAAATGCTGACAACATTGATTCAAAGCAGGCACATATTTATTTCAAGTATATTGTAATAATTCTATGCTAGTTTGATTTTATTTTAGCCCTTTACCTTAATAATAAGATTATGTTCTAAATACACTATAAGTCAACCTAACATTTCTTTAAATATACTAGATATGCTTTATTTTTATACAGCTCTTTTTCCCAATATACTAATATATTTAAGTGTACATACCAAATAAATGTATTTTTGACAAAGAGAAAAAAATTTGGTCCTCTAGGCTTATTATGAAAGTAAAATATGTGTCAGTTACAGTTACAGTATGCCTGCGAAGCAACCGTAATATACAGATTTCCTATTTTGGCCCCAGAAGAAAGCATGCGAATATTATGTCAAAGGTTTGAATTGCCGGCATCCTTCAAATGCGCTCAAAGTATAACTATGTGTACCATGCTCTTTTCGAAACTAGACAATGCTCAAAATTGCACCACAGCATAAGCATAAATGCAGTAAAAAATTAATCTTCCCCAAAGATTTTTCAGAGCTAGCTGGCAAAGAAAGCGAAAATGCTAATATTGAGGTCTTCGTTTTCTTACCTCCTTTTATCGGGTTTTCAAATGTTGAGAGCAGGTTGATTTTGCATTTTAACGCGAAAGCCTTGCAAGTCCCATTATGCAATAAATCATATCATCATCATCATTTATTAACCCTTAAAGCTCCCGTTCGGGACATTACATAAGGGGGGGGGGGTGGTACAGAGTTGTTCAGCAGTCATACATGATCATAACTATAAAAATAATATAGAATTATATATATATATATATATATATATATATATATATATATATATATATATATATATATATTGAAAGGGGGTTTTTACTGTGCTTTAACAGGGATAATAGCCCTGTCGAAGTTTCACGGCGAACCACACAAGAACACAGCCAGTCTCAGTCTCCACAAGCGAGCACGAGCAGCGCAGCGGCACTTCGTCGTCCTTATCCTCGTCTTCGTGATATTCTCACCTACTTAATCCTCGTCTTCGTATATCCTCGTGTAGTTCACTACAATTTCCCCCGGAGCGAGGAGGAGCCATCCTGGCGACCTATGGTGAGGGCAAGAGGAGCGGATCGTAGTAGGTTTTGAGGCGGCTCACGTGCACAGTTTCGCGGCCGCGATGACGCATGTCCGAAGAGGTAGTGAGTGGCTCCACGATGTAATTCACAGGGGAGGTTTGACGGACAATGCGGTAGGGGCCGTGATACTCGGTTCGAAATTTTGATGACAATCCCGGTGGGGTGCCGGGAACCCAAAGCCAAACAAGGGATCCTGCAGGAAAAACGTGTGGCGTCTGATCTTTGTCGCGGTGATGCTTTTTGCGGCCTTGAGATTCCGATGTAAAACACCGGGCCAACTGGCGACATTCCTCCGCATGTTTGGCAACGTCTGAAAGGAGAGTACACTCGGAGGAGTCGGGACGATATGGTAAAATAGTGTCCATCGTGGACGACGCCTCACGCCCATAAAGGAGGAAGAAAGGGCTAAATCCAGTAGTTGACTGCGTGGCGGTGTTATAAGCGTATGTCACAAAAGGAAGGACAGCGTCCCAGTTAGTCTGATCGGTGGCAACATACATAGTCAGCATATTTCCGAGAGTGCGATTGAAGCGCTCAGTCAACCCGTTTGTTTGAGGGTGGTAGGCTGTTGTGGTCCGGTGTATGATGCGACATTCGGCTAGTAGAGATTCAACGACGTTGGAAAGGAAGACGCGTCCTCGGTCACTCAGCAGCTCTCGCGGCGCGCCGTGGCGAAGAACAAAATGATGTAGCAAGAACAGGGCAACTTCACGGGCAGTAGCGGCGGGTAAAGCGGCGGTCTCGGCATACCGGGTGAGGTGGTCGATGCCGACGATAATCCACCGGTTCCCAGAAACCGTGCAGGGAAGTGGCCCGTAAAGGTCAACGCCAATGCGGTCAAAAGGGCGGGCCGGGCATGGAAGTGGTTGTAAGGGGCCAGAAGCACGAGGTGTGGATGACTTTCGGCGTTGACAGGCGATGCAGGAGCGGACGTATTTGCGAATATACCCGTACATGCCGCGCCAATAGTAGCGTTGAGAGATCCTTTGAAACGTCTTCACTACACCAGGATGGGCACACTGAGGGTCGGCATGGAAAGAGGTGCAAATTTCATGTCGTAAATGGCGGGGAATGACGAGAAGCCACCGTCGACCATCAGTCATATAATTGCGGCGGTAGAGAAGACCGTCTCGTAGGGCAAAGTGTGGTGCTTTACGGCGTAAAGCCCGAGAAGGCGCAGCAGCGTTAGGAGAAGTGGACACGATCTCGATAAGAGATGCGAGCCACGGGTCTTTTCGCTGCTCCGCGGGCATGTCAGCGATGGTTAGAGAGGAGAGGACGGGATCAGCCGCCGTAGAGCAATCAGGTTCGTTGGAAACGGGAGAACGAGATAGTGCATCGGCGTCCATGTGTTTACGGCCAGAGCGATATATAACGTGGATGTCAAATTCCTGTAGGCGGAGAGCCCATCGTGCGAGGCGGCCGGACGGGTCTTTAAGAGAGGACAGCCAACATAACGCGTGGTGGTCCGTGACGACGTCAAACTGGCGACCGTAAAGGTAGGGTCGGAATTTTGTTAATGCCCACACAATTGCCAAACACTCCTTTTCTGTAACTGAGTAGTTGCGTTCAGCTTTAGAGAGGATACGACTCGCGTACGCGACGACGTATTCGTGAAAACCGTTTTTCCGTTGTGCCAAGACAGCTCCGAGGCCAACGCCACTCGCATCAGTATGGACCTCGGTGGGTGCTGTCGGGTCGTAGTGGCGAAGGATTGGTGGCGAAGTCAAAACACGGCGCAATGCGTTGAACGCTTCGTCGCACTCGACCGACCACGCAGTTAAGTCACTGTTTCCTCCGAGTAGTTTCGTCAGGGGTGCAATTACCGAAGCAAAATTCTGCACGAAGCGCCGAAAATAGGAGCATAGACCTATGAAGCTTCGAAGTTGCTTGAGAGAAACCGGCTTAGGAAACTCCGCCACTGCGCGCAGCTTGGCCGGATCAGGACGAACACCTTCCTTAGAGACGATGTGCCCCAAAATAGTCAACTCCCTGGCACCGAAGTGACACTTCTTGAGATTCAGTTGCAGGCCGGCGTCAGTAAGGCAAACCAAAACTTGCCGCAAGCGCTCTAGGTGCGTAGCGAAGTCGGCGGAAAAGACAACAATGTCGTCCAAGTAGCAGAGGCAGATGTGCCACTTGAACTTCCGCAAGATGTTATCCATCATCCTCTCGAATGTGGCGGGCGCATTGCACAAACCGAAGGGCATCACATTAAATTCATAGAGGCCATCCGGCGTCACAAATGCGGTCTTCTCTCTGTCACAGGCGGCCATTGGTACTTGCCAGTAACCTGAACGTAAATCAAGAGATGAAAAGTACTCGGCACCTTGGATGCAATCAAGAGCGTCGTCTATACGCGGAAGGGGGTAATTGTCCTTGTGGGTAATTTTGTTGAGGCGCCGGTAATCAATACAAAAGCGAAACGAGCCATCTTTCTTTTTCACTAGCACCACTGGTGAAGACCAGGGGCTTTGTGATGGACGAATTACACCACGTTGTAGCATGTCCTCAACTTGTTCATTGATCACGCGACGCTCTGCCGCTGACACACGATAGGGGCGCTGTCGAAAAGGCGAGTTAGAGCCGGTCTGAATGTAATGCGCGACTGTGGAAGTGCGGCCGAGAGGTGTGTGGGCGGCGTCGAAAGCAAAGCGAAATGTCTGTAAAAGGGCCACGAGCTGAGTCCGGTAGGTGGAAGGAAGAGCTTCATCGATGGCGGTTCGGAAGAAGTCGTCTGGCAACGTATCAGGCGTCGGATCGGACTGCAGAGCATCAATGTAGTTACTGCGGTAGGTCTCAGAGGCATCCAGGTCAGAGAGAAGGTGGGCTGGTTGAATGGAACCGGGAGATTCCCCACGTAGCAGAGTAATCGGGCGTGGGGACGGATTGTAGATGAGTAGCTTCGTGAAGCCACCGTGAACATCGAGAACAGCAGATGGCAGCGGCAGGTGCTTGCGGTGGATGAAGGATGCAGACGGTGTAAATAAAACACTAACGTCTGACGCGGCAGGACACGAAAGAGGCACAAGGGCACAAGCCTCTGGTGCTATGTCGACATCTTCAGCGATGGTGAGCTTTTGAGGACACACTGAACGGTTGTCGTCGGGCAGTGCGTCGCACAGTGCAGAAAATTCTACTTCAGCTCGGGCGCAATCGATCACGGCGTTATTTTTAGACAAGAAGTCCCATCCGAGGATCACGTCGTGAGAACAAGATGACAAAACTACGAACTCGACACTGTACAAAATACCTTCAATGACGACACGCGCTGTACATGCTGCTAAAGGTGCAATTCTCTCTTCACTGGCAGTGCGGAGCGACAAACCGTTAAATGACGTCGTAACTTTTCGTAATCGTCGGCAGAGTTGCTCATGAATCACTGCCACAGCAGCACCCGTATCGACCAGCGCATATACGGACAGACCATCGATAGAAATCATTATAATGTTCGTGGGCGGAATATGAGGCCTTGAGCTTTTCGCAGAGTACGCAGTTCTTGCCTCAGGAACCGCGGAGCTTAGTTTCCCTCGTCAGCAGGTGGTGGTCGCCGGCGCATTGGTGACAGTGACCGGCGACGCGGAGAAGGAGAACGACGCGTTGTATATGAACGCTGTTCTGGGGCATACGCAGGCGGAGAGTGGGCAGAACGAAGCAGCGGTGGCGAGTAATCAGAAGACGCAGGCTCGGCCATGCGACGATGACATCGGCGGGCCACATGTCCAGCGAAACCACAGTAGTAGCAAATAGGACGATTGTCCGAAGTACGCCAAGGGTTGTAATAGCGCGCAGTGGGCGGATGAAGCGAGGCCGTTTGAGGAAGCGGTGCAGGGCGTAGAACAGACTGCATGGGTTGTGACGGCTCAGGCGGTGGCCGCGCAGCCACAGCCGCGTAGGTCAAAGGGGCTGGAACAGCAGGTTGACTATACTGGACTGGTGCTTCGACGTATGTCAAAGGAGCAACAGAAGGAGCTTCAGGAAGCGTGGGGAGTGCTTCCGCAACTTGTTGGCGGATGACTTGCTGCAGCTTTGGCACTAAAGGAGTGGGAGCGTCAGGACGTTGGCGAACGAGGGATAGTTGACGGGCAACTTCTTCTCGAACGAACTGCTGTATTTGTGGCAGCAAGGTGGACTGGTCTGCTTCAGGTGTTAAAGCTGCAAGCGGCGCGGGGTTTGAGAGCGAAGAGCGAGTGATGTTACGGCGCTTGCGTAATTCATCAAAGTTGTGGCATGCGTTGATAACGTCGACGACGGTGGCTGGATTTTTAGCCAGAAGCATCTGGAACGCGTCATCATCAATGCCTTGCATAATGTGATCTATCTTGGTGCTCTCTGGCATTGAAGCGTCCACGCGCTTGCAGAGGTCTACGACATCTTCAATATAGCTGGTAAAATTCTCACCAGGAAGCTGTGCACGGCCGCGCAGGCGTTGCTCAGCGCGCAATTTGCGCACTGCAGGCCGGCCGAAAATATCGGCAAAACTAGCTTTGAAAGTAGACCACGATGTGATATCGGCCTCGTGGTTGCGGAACCATAGGTTTGCAACGTCCGTTAGGTAGAAAATGACGTTATTGAGTTTTTGGTTGTCGTCCCAGTGGTTGTGAATACTGACCCGCTCATATGAGGCCAGCCAGTCTTCTACGTCATGGTCGCCGGTTCCGCTGAAGATAGGAGGATCACGCTGGCGCAAAGCTCCAGCGCAGTACACCGCGGATGAGGGGCCGGTTGGTCTGGGGGTAGTAGCGTCGGTCATTGCTTGTGTCGGGAGTGTGCGGCTGCGGAGCTCCAGGGCGGCAGGAAATGCTCACCTCCACCAAGTGAAAGGGGGTTTTTACTGTGCTTTAACAGGGATAATAGCCCTGTCGAAGTTTCACGGCGAACCACACAAGAACACAGCCAGTCTCAGTCTCCACAAGCGAGCACGAGCAGCGCAGCGGCACTTCGTCGTCCTTATCCTCGTCTTCGTGATATTCTCACCTACTTAATCCTCGTCTTCGTATATCCTCGTGTAGTTCACTACAATATATATATATATATATATATATATATATATATATATATATATATATATATATATATATATATATATATATATATATATATATATATATAAAATAACAAAATAACAGCACAAAATAGAACCAGCAGGTAAGGCAAGGTGAAAAAAACAAGAGTAACAGATTTAGATAAGTCATGGCAGAGTGGCAAAAATATAAACCAAATTCAAATAACAGCTATGGAAGTAAAACCGGCTGGTCAGTTTGCAGGGCTTGCTAGCTGACATAAGGTACAAGAAGATTATTTTTTATTGTAATAGCCGATTAGGAGCTGTCTGAATCTAGAAGGATTAGCCTCAATGACAATGTATTCGGGGAGGTTATTCCAGCTTTCTATCGCACTGGGAAGGAAGGATTTATTGAAGGAATTGGTGGAGCCGTGCAAACGCTGTATGCTTAAAGAGTTAAATAAACGGCGAGATGATCGTACCGGAGCTCGTCGAAGGTTTTCTCGAAGTGCTGGAAAGTTAAAGTACAGTTTGTGAAAAAGACAAAGAATAGACATTTTCCTGCGGAAAGCTAATGAAAGTTAAAGTACAGTTTGTGAAAAAGACAAAGAATAGAAATTTTCCTGTGGAAAGCTAATGATATGATACCGAGAGATGATTTTAAGACTGATGCTGAACTGCGATTTGTACTGTGAGGTGATAAAGCGTGCTGCCCGATTCTGAATGACTTCGAGTGAATCTATCAAGTAGGTCAGGTGAGGATTCCATATTGTTGAGGCGTATTCTAGTTTAGTCCGAATGTATGTTTCATATACTAGTTGTCTGGGGGCTGCGGTGGACATGGAAAGTGATCTCCTGATGAATCCGAGTGATTTGGAAGCACTAGCACATAGTTTGGTGATGTGGTCAGCCCAAGTTAGGTTGGTTGTTATTTCGATGCCGAGGTACCTGTATGAATTTGTTTGAGAGTGCGCTATGGAGCTCAGGAAGTACGAGAAATGAAGAATGGAACGTTTAAGTGAAATGTGCATGAATTTACATTTCGAGACATTGAGCTGCATTAGCCAGTCGGAACACCACTTATGAATTCTGATTAGGTCATCCTGTAATATTTCCTGATCTCTGCTATTGATGATACGGCGATAAATGACAGAGTCGTCCGCAAAGAGACGGACAGATGATAAAATAGCAGATGGCAAATCGTTAATGAAAATTAGGAAGAGTCATCATCATCATCATCAGCCTGATTATACCCACTGCAGGGCGAAGGCCTCTCCCATATTTCTCCACTTAACCCGGTTCTGTGCTAGCTGCATCCACTTGACCCCTGCGAACTTCTTATTCTCATCCGCCCATCTAACTTTCTGCCGCCCGCTGCTACGCTCTCCTTTCCTTGGAATCCAGTTTGTTACCCTCAGCGACCATCGTTTATCCTCTCTTCGCACTACATGTCCTGCCCATGTCCATTTCTTCTTCTTAATTTCCACTAGAATGTCGGTAACTTGAGTTATTTCCCTGACCCACTCTGCACGCTTTCTATCTCTTAATGTTACCCCTACCATTTTTCGTTCCATAGCCCTCTGGGTTGTCCTCAACTTAAGTAGAACTCTCTTGGTTAGCCTCCACGTTTCAGCCCCATAGGTGAGTACAGGTAAGATGCAACTGTTGTATACTTTCCTCTTGAGCGATACCGGTAAGCTGCTAGTCATAATCTGCGAGTGCTTGCCAAATGCGCTCCATCCCAATCTTATTCTTCTTGTTATTTCCTTTTCATGGTCCGGATCTGCGGTTACTACCTGTCCTAACTAGACATATTCGCCTACTACTTCCAGTATTTCGCTACCTAATGTAAACTGCTGTTCCTTCCCGAGGCTGTTGGACATTACCTTAGTCTTCTGCATATTGATTTTCAAGCCTACCTTTCTACTTTTTCTGTCTAGGTCATCAATCCTATTTGCAGTTCATCCCCCGAGTTGCTTAGCAAGGCAATGTCATCAGCAAATCGCAGATTACTGAGGTATTCTCCATCTACCCTTATCCCTAACTGCTCCCACTCCAAGTCTCTGAATACTTCCTCTAAACAAGCTGTGAATAGTACTGGGGAGATTGTGTCTCCTTGCTTAACGCCTTTCTTTATGGGAATTTTGTTTCTTTATGCAGAACTATGGTTGCTGTGCAGCCACTATATATATCTTACAGCACTTCCACGTACGGCTCGTCTACCACCTGATTTCGCAATGCCTGCATCACCGCCGAGGTTTCAACTGAGTCAAATGCTTTTTCGTAATCAATGAATGCTATGTATAAGGACTGGTTATATTCCGAGCATTTTTCTATCACCTGATTGATGGTATGGATATGATCGATAGTAGAGTACCGTTTCCGAAACCCTGCTTGATCCTTTGCTTGATTGCAGTCTAAGGTTGTCCTGATTCTATTAGTGATTACCTTAGTAAATACCTTATACGTAACAGACAGTAAGCTGATTGGTCTGTAATTTTTAAGGTCCTTAGAGTCCGCTTTCTTATGAATGAGGATAATGTTTGCGTTCTTCCATGGTTCCGGTACCGTCGATGACACCAGGCACTGCGTATACAGGGTGGCCAGTTCTTCTAGCACGATATCCCCCCCGTCCTTCAGCAAATCTGTAGTTATCTGATCCTCTCCAGCTGATTTCCCCCTTTTCATAGTTTCTTGTGCTTTCTTGACCTCGTCCTTCGTCACTGGAGGAACGTCTTACTGTTTTTTCCCTACCGCCAATCTCATTACGGTCCTGACTACTTTGGCTACTGTAGAGATCTGTATAGAACTCCTCGGCTACTTTGACTATCTTGTCCATATTAGTATCTTGTCCATATTACGAAGAGTAACGGAGCAAGAACTGATCCTTGAGAGACCCCGGAGATTACTCTAGTAGTTTCGGAAGCGTGATTGGCGATGAGGGTGAATTGCAAACGGTTAGTTAAGAAACAGTGAATCCAGGGTAAGACAAGAGGGTCAAGTAACAGACCTGATATTTTGGAAAAGAGACGCTGGTGAGGAACGCCATCGAATGCCTTGACGAAGTCTAAGTAAATGATATCGGTTTGGAAAGAAGCGTCTAGATTTAAGTGAAGATCAGTTGTAAGTTCGAATAGTTGAGTTCGCAAGAAAAACCTGTCCTGAAACCATGCTGATTGGGAAAGAAAAAACAATTGTAGTCAAGGTGAGATGCCATATGCGAGTATATTATATGTTCGAAAAGTTTAAAAGAGATACATGTCAGTGAAATTGGTCAATAATTTGAGGGGTCGGAGCGATCTCCAGCTTTGAAGACTGGTGTAACCTTGCTTAATTTCCAGTCGTCTGGAATCTGACTAGTATTAAGTGACTGGGTGAAGATGAGTTTCAAGTTTTGGCTCGTGAAATATTTAGTGGCTTTGAAAATCTTAGCAGGGATGTTGTCTGGTCCAGGGGAAGTGGATGTCTTTAGGTTGTCAGTGAGGTTTGAAATTCCCTCTGTTGAGACTTTGATAGGTAGCATAGGTGTATAATTTAGACTTGGCGCGGAAGAAGTGTTCACAGTTTCGTGGGTAAACACGAAGGGGAAATAGGAGTTCATTACGTCGGACCGCTCGGATATTGGAATGTCTGAGCCGTCTTGTGTTTTCAGGGAAATATTGTGCGAACTGTTTTTATTGGGCGTGAGTGAGTTCCAAAACTTCTTAGGGATTACCCGCATTATCTCTATGAGATCGTGACAGTAGAATTTTTGTTTTGAAGATCGTAATAACTGCGTGTATTCGTGCAGGCTTGCAATGTATTTGTCCTACTTCACAGCGTATGCTGACTACTTGGCATTACAAAATAGGCGTTTTTTCTTTCGCGACAGCTTCGTCAGCGCATTTGAGTACCAAGGTTTGTTGGCAACCCCTCGAATGCATTTAAGCGGGACGTGACCTTCTATAAGCGATAAAATTGTCTGTTTAAACAGACACCAGTTGTCATTCACGGATCTGGCAAGTATAGAATTTCGAAAAGTATGAAAAAATTCTTAAAGGTGGGAGTTAATGCTTGTGAAATCGGCCTTGGAATAATTACGGATCTACTTACCAGACGGTTGGCGTGTAGGAATTTCAATTGACAGGTTGAAAGTTATGATACAGTGATCACTTCGACCACTAGTACACAAAAGCGATTGGACTAATTCTGGATTCGATACAAGGACGAGGTCAAGCATGTTTTAGCCTCGAGTTGGGCCACACACTGTTTGAGTAAGGTTAAAGGTAAGGACCAGTTCTAAGAAGTATTTTGGTGGACGAGATGGTGCAGTCAAGTTATCCCAATCAATGTCAGGAAAATTGAAGTCACCGCAGAGTTTGAAGTTGGCATGAGAGAAACGAGACTGCAAGTCCTCTAGAACAGAGTGAAGGTCATTAAAGAAAGAAGCATCCGTGTTGGGGGCTCGATAGCATGCAATTAGAAAGTTGGTTAAAGAGGGGAAACAAAATTTAATGCACATTATTTCGCTGTAGCAATTGATATCAACTCGAGTAGAAGAAAGGCTAGTTTTCATCAGAACAAGAATGCCGCCTCCCCGACGACCCATTCTTTCTCGCCGGTAGGAGTGAAATGACTGAATGTCATGCAAAAGTTCGATATCATCTATATCGGATGTTAACCAGGATTCGGTGAATACTGCGATATCAGTGCCGTGGTCGTCGAGAAGCGCCTCGACAGATTCTTTTTTCGGCAGGTAACTTCGAATATTTGTCAGCAAAAAAGAAATATTATTGCAGGCGTCGATTGAGCGAGAGCTTGTGAAAGATTGGAATGAGGCGATTGTGAGGACTTCAGTGATTTCAGTAATCGCTATGGCTTTAGTTCGACAACAGAATCCTTATCTGCATTATAAGTGAAAACCTTTTTTCCGATGAGCAGTTTGTCAAAACGAATCTTGAAAGAGGCATTGTTCTGTTGACTATAAGTGAAAAGGTTCTTTCTAGCTTCGCGATCCTCGGCTGAATAATCTTCGCGGATAGAAAACGATGTCTGCTTCAGCTTCGAACCAGCAAGCAATATCCCTGATAAGTCTTTGAAATGCGCTAGCTTCACAATGATTGGGCGGTTTTTGCCTACTTCGAATCGAGCCAAGCGATGCGCACGTTCGATTTGTTTATTTTCAATTGCAATGTCAAGCTTGTCCGAGCAAAAAGAAATAACGCGTTCCTCAGATTGCGCCCAGGTTTCACCGAGTTCGCCTGTAATTCCAAAGAATAATAAGTTCGAGCGGCGCAAGCGATTTGCAGCGTCATCGTACCTGTACGTCAGCAGTTTGCCATCAGAAGAAAGTTTGGTCAATTCGGAGGTGTTTACAAATGCGGCACCATTTTCGGGCACTATTTTATGTCTGTGCGTTATAGAGATTAAATACAGGTACAGATGGGTTTCACATAGACGTATAGTGATAAGTGTCATCGCTTGCGGACGTCATTGTGACCTCACAAATATTTACTGGCGCCTTACGGCCGAGGACACAAGCAGGTGTTAAGCACGCACTTCTGCATGGACAGCAGCTGTTCTACTTTGTGTATCCATCCGGTTACCAGTGAATTTATTTCCGTAGTCTTGAGGTTGAGTTGTTGCTGGGAACGGGTAGAGTTACATTGAGTGTTGTGCCGCCAATTTCTCCACCGAAACACCAATAAATATTAATTAGTGTCCACAACTCGGGCTCATACATACAATTTCATGTAATAGTCATCGCCTGGCGTCCAGATTTGAGTAATGCTGGTAAACTAAAAGAAGGTGCGTAACCTCTTTTTCTGCAAGACCAGTTTCTACATTGATATACAATGTAGAAACTTATGTCTTTTTGAAGAATCGTGGAAGTCCTAGCCACTGGATAGTGTAGGACGAAATATGTTTTTTCTTTGAAATGCATTACGAGCCACATACTATGGCTCAGAAGTGGACCTCTGTACTCAAATGTTTTACAAAGAGTATACATTACGTAAAGCCGCTTCAGTGACAACACTTTCGGCCGTTGTGGAGAAGACGACTTCAGTAAAGCGTATAGCCTAGGAATTATTCAAAGACATTTTAAGCGCTGCCCCACTAGCTCCTCTAAACTTGTCCACAGAACCATCCATAGACCTCCATAGCCTCCCTGTCGCCCTGTCAGCTAAGATAAATTTGGACTGCGAGACCGGCACCAGAATGCGCCGACCACACTCCGCTGTCTCATTTGCTGCCGCTTCAAGCCAGGCTTTTAAGTAAAGAGGCGTTAGGCAGCGGGACACTGCTCAGAATGATATTTTAGTTAAGGTAGGGCGTAAGTGATAGCGGCCCGCATCTCCAAACGAGCGTCGCCAGCAGCGTCAATATGCGCTATGTTGCACTTAGCAATGTTTTCATAGCGCTGTGCATCATGACGACTGTCGGAGATATGTTTCACGGGAAATGTGTCAATAACACAGGAGTATAGTATTCTTGAATGCATGCTGCGGATAAGATACTCTATCACCTATTTTTATATCTCGGTTACCGATATATAGGAAGCTTTTGCTGTCCCACTAAAATTCAATATATTTAAATTTAGTGCTATCGGATCACAGAACTGTAAAATTTCTCCCCTTGCAACACGTAAACGCTGCGTTCAAATGTATAACTTTGAAATTACAGCTTCTTGTCTCTACCATGTGCATCTCCTACGTGTGGTTTCTTGGGGTGCGTTAGCTAAGTCCAGTAGCACAGTGATTTTTTGTAACATGTTCAGGTGTTACAAAGCCAACCATAAAAAATTTGTACATTTTTTTTTATCTCCTGATTAGTCGAATGAGCGGCCAGTTTTCCCCCAAATAAGATGTCGTCGTTTCCGCTTCTTCTTGGCTCACTGCATAGGCTTTACTTCTCACTGTTGAAGGATGTGGACCTAAAAACCATTTAGCTCATGTAAGGTAGCCACACCTGCCAGTAGTCAGTGTTAATAGGATGGGTATGGGAGACGACGTTTTTTCATTGTATGTAATGAGTAGGTTGTTCATGGTGGTTATACAGGATTATAAACGAATACAGGTTGATTTCTCGCGGATTAATTGCGGCGCGTTTGCCTCTGAAATGTAATAGTACTTAAAGTCATTTGTCATGCGTTAAGAAAATATCGCATGTCAAATTATTGAAGCCAGCGAGTCGATGCGTTATTTTGAAGTCGTGGGCATAGCTATAGTACGCAAAACGTTTACAAAATTCTCAACTTTCACCACAAAGCGTTCCAACATGCGTCCTTCTGGAATAATATATAACTACTATCAAGGTTTCGGGTAATCAACCATGCGGAATAGAATAGGCATCAAATTAGATTTTCAGAGCTTAAATATCTATGCCAAGTCTATTGATTCGACTGTTAAACAGGATTGCTCGTTAAACCGATTCGTGACACTATAATTCTCGCCTTTACCGATATATTGTACCGGTCAGTGACCAGACGACAAAGTTCCTTCACACGGGCGTTGTAAGAGTGGCATATAATTAAATATGAAAAATGCCGGATACTTTTTTTTTTTTCAAACAAAATTTATAATCGTCGATTGGGACGCTTCACAATGTCTGAATTGTGCGTACTAATATAAATGTGAAAATTGGAAATGGCCTCTAGTCTTGGATATAGAGTCTACTGCTATGCTTCTGGGCCTAGTACATGCAGCAGTGTTGGTGGCAATTGCGGCTGGACTTCAGAGGTCTGAGGTCGGTGGTGACCATAAAGACACAGCTGAGTATGATATAAAAAAGGTAACATATTTGTATTCGCCCTCAATGTGTGTGATTCTGTTGATGATCGATGTGCACCCGGCCAGTTTTCTTACAGTATATAGGAGTTTCGAGCAAACAACATTGAATGCTCGATGACAAAGCATAATGGCAAGAGAGGATGAAAACTTGAACATTTAGCGAATTTGCTTAGCCTCTGCTGTTAGGCCTCTTCGTTTCGAAACACGCCACTCACTGCATTGCCACCTATCGGATAGAGTGCTAATACCCCTAAACATATGGCCTATCGTACTCCTGAAAAAAAGGCTACCAAAAAATCCTCACTAGGGCAATGAAATATTACTGGTAAATGTGCGAAAACTGATTAGAGACTACGCATATTGTGAAAACTGTGAGAAATAAATTCACACAGGGCTTCTTAGGGAACAGAACATTAGGTTATCATGTAAAACACGACGCATAAAAATGCCCTTAGGCTTTAAATCAATCAAGAATAGGTTTGTCCTCAGCATTAACAGAAATTCTGCTTTTCTGCTCGTAAATATTTTGGGCTCGTGAGTGGTCTCCTGAACATGTTTTGCAACCAATAGCTACCATTTTTATAGAACGTTTTCACAAATATGACGTTTAAAGCATGCATAAGTATTTTGTATACTCTATGCTCTGATTCATAATTTAGAAGTATGAAAAATTCGATGGTTTCTTCAGAACCCTAAGAGTGACATATTCAATGGCTAGGGTCTCAGCTACAGTACAATTAGATAGAAACATGTCGCAAATATATAATTAACGTTTTTTTTCCTGCAGTTAAATGTTAAACCTTCATTTTGCTGTCTCTACAGACAGAGTAAGGACATTTTCAGGTTTCAATTTTTTTTAGACGCGCCTTGCAATCGAATACAATAATCTGAAGACCGAAGAAAATGCCGTCTACATCTTGCGTCGCCTTACAGTTATAGTTATAATCTGATGAATTTCAATATACTCTGGCCGTGAAACCACCCAAACATATTTCTATAGGAGCATAATAAACCCTTTATATAAAGGCGTGGGGAAACGAAGTCTCCATGGAAGGTTTTTATTTAGTTATAATTTACGTTGAAATTCATTATATGTTAATTTCACATTGCAGTAGCTACATTACGTTTCTGACCGATCTAAGAACAGGATGGAATACCGAATTAACGGTTCGTCTCCACGCATCAAATCACTACATTTATCTCTCCTACCATGGCAGCACTTGCAGCTTCAATCAATGGTGCTTGCGACTAACACAATCTACTGGAGGATTTATAGGCACCCTTCGCATCTAAGTAGCGGCGGCGAGCGCATTTCTAACCTGAAGCCGTAAGCAGAAGACGGTGCCCGCTGTTCTTTGAAGTGCTGTGCGCGTCGTCAAGAATGAGCTCTACTCCTCTTTCTCGATCACAAATGCCACATAAAAAACGTCGGACACACTGCTGTGTTGGCTGTAGCAATACTTACAAGAATTGTCAAGCATTAAGATGTCCCAACGCTGGCAGACAAGGACAATAGGCCGAGGGTCAGCGCAGTTGTGTGTGTCCCTCTTCCTTTTGTCCTAGTCTGCCAGCGCTGCGACACCATATTGTTTGACAGCCACCCCCAACTAGCCCAGCAGCATACCCTACATAGATGAATTTACCTTATGGAACAAAATGATACGACTTTCTAACGAGGCATTAGGGGACGGAATGACAGCAGTGTTGAATATGCCTTGTTCGTCGCGAAAAGTAAGTTAAAGGTCCTTTTTTTTCGAACTTCATTCTGTAGAAGTAGGCACTTGTTGAAGTCTTATAATGCGCTAAAGATACTTTTCTTTGCATCTGCCACGGATGCTGCACATTCATTATTTTGGACAAAGGCGCCATAGATCGTTACTGCATGCGGGAAGCCGAGTATGCTGTATATTTGTTTTATGCTTATAGCTGCAGTGAAGATGGCACGGATTGAGTGCCTTAGGCGAAATCTAAGATATCCTGCAGCCTATTCGTTTGAAACGCAAAATCAAACTTAAAAAGGCACCAAAGTATTTTCCCTTAAATCAAAAAACGAGCGAAATTCCCCCAAAGCATGAAAACTACAACGCAGATGTCAAACAAACCAGCAAAGACCGTAGCATAGTGGGCGTACACTGCGAGACGTTCCAACGTAATAATGGCTTAAAGTAGCATTGTGGTGCCCACAGAGCCCTGCTTATGTCGGAGACCTTGCTGAAATCATAGCAAGCGCAAGGAAACAAAACTGTACCCAGTATCCCTCCCCTCCCATATACATGCACGGGCTACATTCGGTAACCCGGCGTGTGACCAACCGTGGGATAAAAAAGTAGCCTGCAACTCCCCTGCATCCTGCCTCCTTTCATTTCGCCGTCCGCAGCTCGCCTGCTTAAGAGAATAGATCCAACAGCAGCGACTACCAACGTTCCTTTAGTTCCTCTTTGATTATTTTTAATAAACCACCTCCGCCACCAAAAAGAACTCGCTTGCTGTTACACGTGATGAAGGAACTGAGTAGGTTCCGAAATGTCGTGTGTAAATTCTTCCCTTTTTTCAAGCCGTTCCTGTATATGACACTTTGCGGTTATCTGGGCCAGTCAGCATGCTAAAAGCCAGCAGATGAATATATTTCTTCTTTTAATTTGACGGTTTTCGATGGCGCAGTGACGCTTGTCTGCGCGACGCACCGGGCTTTTACGTGGGCCTCCCCCATCACACGAAATTACCTCCTTCACATTGTGTACATGGCCTGATAAAACTTTGTTCTTTTTCTGATATTTGCCCCTCGAAATAACTTTGCAACCGCATTAAGAGATTCAGATCCCGCGTCTACAATCAACGGCACACTTTCATGTTAGGGACGAGGAACCGGCCTCGCGGAGGGCTGAACACAGCCTCTATGGTGGCGGCGCCCAGTAGTTACAGGGTGCCTATGCTACTCCAAAATGGTTTTGGGCATTTCAATACTAATAAGTTAAAGTTTTAAAAGTCAAAGCAATGATAGATATTTCAGTGGGCTCCCTGTGGCGCAAGCGTTGATACGTACACAGCTTCAAGCTCTCAAAAACCCGGATGATCATTTTAAAATAGCGCTCGCCCTGACCATTTCCACCTCTACTTTTTTTGTGGTGAAGTAGGGCAGCACTTCCCCAGTGAAAAAAAACCCCATAAAACCTACGTGGACTGTGGCATTGTTTACGCGGACAGAATATATTTACAGCAATTCACTTTTCTTGCATTTATAGCCCAGAGCACATGCTCACCAAGAGGGAAAATCACTAAGCCAGGCCAAACCGAGGACTAATGCATCCGACTCTGGTCGTGGAAATGAAGGAAGCAATACTAGTAGTATACAATTTATAATAGGTTCCTAATGCATGAAGATTCTGCACCCAATATTTCACGACTTAGATGAAAAAGAAGTTTGAGAACCCGTATACCTGCTTAATATATTCCACATGTTAAAAGCTCATGATGAGATTCTGATATCTATTAAAATGGAAAGAGTTCAATCCTGTAGCACGTTTAGCTTAGTCATTTGCCTAAACACTGAGAGGACATGTGTGAGCAAACAAGGAAAGTAAACTCTAAAATTGATAATAAAGGTTTAGCTTTTCTTCTCCAAAAACTGCTAAGTGAAATTTAGATAATGAACCTGTCCAATTTTTGCAGCCTATTTTATTTTTTGGTAATTTTTTTGACACTTCTGCCTCAACTAGGCTCTGACTCGGCGAACATATTCATTGAATATTTCTTGTAAAAGGCATTGCTATCGCTGAATAGACCAAAATTAAAATATGTTTTCTTAAGGAGTGTCAATTATATACTAGGCTTTACTAACCATCTGTGTGTTACGGTATTTCTACTATCCCAAACATTAGACAGAATCACAACAATGCAGTCTGCATTTCCAATAAAAGCGGCAATAAAACCTTCACAAATTACATTTTTTGCAATGTTATTTGCAGATGTTCCTAAACGTGAACATTTAGTATGTAAGGGCATTCATTTGGAAACGGGAGCATCGAAAAAGATTTATTCAATTTACAAACCAAAATTTCTGGATGAGCATAGTTTTCACTGAGATTTAAGGAATATTTTTTACTACATCGCACATTTCTCTTTGAACAATCAACTTACTCACAGATCGACACCTAAAAGGCTGGAAGGTTTTTACTGCCATGAAAAATATTTCCAATCGCTTTTCTGCGTAAATTCTAAACACTTGATCAGAACTATCGTCCCTCGACCTCTTTTACCGGCTATTATGCGGTAGTAGATATAAAGGCTAAAAGCAATCAATTTTCTGCGCAAATAATTATTTTGCGTTGCTTTGAACATTTCTATATCACTGTGCTAGATTATGTCACTCTTATATCAGTTACATTGATGCTAAAATAACCAGACTTAATGGGCATAAACGACTGTCTAATTATTCTGAACACATTTTAATACGACCATTTTTCCGTGACATCATTTGTTCAACAGAATGCAAAAGATGGTTTGCGAAGGAATTTAGCTCGAACAACAATCAGATGGAAACCACTATACGTCGGCCACATCATCGCGATCTTAATCAACAAGAGGCAGTGTACTGGCGAAGACTGCAGACAGGAACATTCCCAAACCTGCATATTCTTAGCAAGATTTACCCGTCGCAATTACGGGACACCTGTCCGTGGTGTGGTAGCAAACCTTCGTTATTCCATATCACGTGGGAATGTAGTAATATTGATAGATTTCGCAGAAACCCGAGTGCAGAACAGTTGAAGAGCCGGCTCTCCAGCGGCCATCTGGGTTACCAACTAGGTCTGATCTAGCACGCCCAGCGAGCAGCGAAGCTCAGTGGAGCTCTAAAATAGGGGCACCGACCCTGTGAGAAGAAAGATGGACCTCTTCTTTCTTGTCTGCTACTAGCACACGACCTTTCTAGAGAAATCAATGTCTTTCGTATCCTATCCTATATATTTGTGTTCATTTTTCAGTTCCTGACAACATGTGAACCAGTCTGGACGGTGTATTCGACGTGGAAAAATTATTCTTCCTGCAAAGTCGACTTCATGTGGAAAGGGCAATCCAAATCAATTTCTTTCAACAGATCATATTACCTAGATAAAAGAAGGTAGCTATCTTCTTCTCAAACAACCTCCTGTTTTATTCTAAGGTACATTCTTTCGCTTTTAAAAGGTACAATACGCGCCTTCAGGGACGGTTTTATCACAGCAAAGAGATCGCTGGATATAACTCTATGGTGATTGGCGACACAGGTAAGCTCTTTGTATATATTCTATTAAATGTCTTGCTTTTAACACTGGTAGAGCACCCACTGGATGGGTGTTTGCTCTGGCTTTAAATGTTTCTGAAGTTAGTGTTTAACTGAATAATGTCAGAGACCACTGATATTTCAGCGTTGAGACTTGAGTTTCTGGTGATCTCAGCATTTGTATTGGCCCTCATTATGGCTCATTATTTTATATTTTGTATGTAGAATGTACATGTTAGTGTACGCTTTAGGTTTTTCCTCTGAGAAAACGATCTGCCAGAAAATAGTTTGAATACTATCAGCGACTGATCTGCTCACCGTATCTAGAAGAGGTTATTACTCTTACCTGCTTCTGATTTGAACTCCCGCCATTAGTGTAAATTTCGCTCAGAATTAGTCGGCCAGCTATTCTTCGTAGCCGTCCCTCCCCATCCAGATCATTTAGTGAGCTTTACTTTCTGCCGCGCCTAACTACAATTAGCATAGATGAGAACTGGGCTCTGGACAGTTGTTTAGGACGTAGTCGGCAGTCTGAAATTGCCTTGAATTGATCTACGAAAATAGTATCCCTTACTCAAAAAGAAATAACAGATTAGTTACAAAATAAGCAGCTTGTTCATGCATATACAAATATTTTACAGAAGCATTTTATTCATTGAGTCATACAAATCTTTTAGATTAAATGGAAACCTGCGACGTCCGCGGAAGAGCGTTAGATCTAATGAAATCATACCTCATCCATAGAACGCAGTCAGTAGACATTAAAGTTTTTTTGATTTCAGTAGAGAACATTTATGGAAACGTCCCACAGGAAAGCATATTGAATCCGCTTTTATATTTTATTTAGGTAAATAATATCGTGTACTGTGAAGCTGACAGTAAATTTGTACCCTGCTTTGATGATACTACAGTGTTCATATTCGGGAAAGCATAAGGTAATACTGAAAAGTCAAGTAGAAACGTTGATGCAAAATACACATGTGTGGAAGCAAATTTTCTGAAGATTAATCCTAAACAAACTAAACTAGTATTCCACTTACCCAACGGGAAGGTAATGTCTAGGTCACTCAGTATAGATTGAAGCCATGATCCTGTGGAGTAGTAGATTCAGTCAAATTCTTTGGTGTGATATTTTGAAAGCTTTTGACTCAGAATGATTATTTCAGTTATATCAAAGTAAAATATCTTCAGCTTTTGGATTTATATCGCTCCTACGCGCTATTCATGTTCTTAAAATTAGCCTATTTGTTTTATGCTCTTTAGATATCTCTTCGCAATACTGCACAACAATTGGGTACCACTGGTATCACGAATTTTGCCAAGTTCCGTCTTCTCTAAAAAAGGAGTGTTGAGATGCATTTGCTGGTTGGGAATTATATATGTTTGTGAGGAAAGATGCCGCTGGCCTGAATCACTGCAACGTGGAAAAAAACGGGCAGGACCTCTATCAGCAATACTAGCATTTAGTCCTGTCTCCACGTCTAACTTCAATGAAATAAAAGGCTGACTTATTGATGTACAGCTGTTCTTAAAACATAGGGTTCTAATAATGAATCGCCCAAGTTTTAACTTCTCGCCTTTTTAATAATAATGAATGCTTCTTAAAAAGCAGAGTGTCAAACGAAGAACTCATTTCTGTACCTGTGGACGTTTTTTGATAAACAATTTGATGTTTAAAAAAAGACACAACTTGTCCATTTTCTTTGCCCAGTGTTTCTGCGCTGTTCTGTAATATAGGATATATGATGAAAACTCACAACTGCAAATGTATCGCTTCCTTTGCACCGGAAAAACCCACCGTTTGTTAAACTGTAATGCGCACAATAATACCGTCAATATAGAAAAACGCTATTATTGTCTGATAGAAAACAATTCGTGTTTCGTCTATATTCCAGAAATACTGACATCCCACACGCTACCTCCCTCTTTCGCACAACGGAGGCAATGGGGCACAGTGTATAGGCAGTCTAGATTCTGTACAAAAAGAAACGTTATTTTTTTTTTCAGTCCAGTCGCAGCATATATTGCACAAGAGAACTAGCTGCCCGAAAGAGGGCAGTAGGCTTTGTAGAATATTAGCGGAGGCAGCCATGCCACATTAGGTTTTTACGCGCTGTCACACATATATGGTAGTGTTTTGGCCATTGGTCATGGCCCCATTCAAAGTGCCTAAAGTTTGGAGCCTTCAAGTAAATGTATGGAGTTAATATAAAGTTCGAAGTACGGCACATGCGCCGTTCGAAGAGTGCTTTGAATGTATGTGCTTATTAGTTTTGATACAATATTCTACTAATCCTTCTTCTTTTTTCTGTTTGAGGAAGATGAGGACTACGAATGGGACGAGATATTGTTTCAGAATGATGACGGCACCTGCGCAGTGGTTCAGGTGGGACTAATCTTTGTAGGTACGTAAGTAATTGCACCATGATACAGCACAAACTCTCTAAAATTAGTCGCAGACATTCTTTTGTTGTTATACAAAGTTGTAAGTTTATTTCACGTATTTCATAGATTATTTTGAGGTAGTGCTCATATTTCCAAATATAGGGACATAGGCGGGGAGATGGTATCCAGTCCGGCGCTGCTGCTTCGTATTTAACTCTATAAGGAAACATATACATTTAATGAAATCATACGAAATGGAATAGAATCGAAAACGGTAGAAAAAAATGATTTTTTTTATTATATGAGGCTTAGTTGCAGTTATTTGTAGTAAGAACGAAATCAACAACCTAAAGAGAAAATAGAAAAACATTAAGGTGGAAATATAGTAAAAAGGGAATCGACTGCGCTAGCCGCCTTATGATAGGGCACCCGGCCAAATATCCTATATTTTAATTATTTTGCACTCAAAAATTCGAAAAGCATCAGCTCATAGAACATCAAGAACCATCAAGTTAGAGCACTGAACAAGGGTAGAGGGGAAGCCTCAGTTCGCAAGTTGAGCCAACGTTTGGACAAGTGGACTTGTCTTCGTCTGGCCCAGACGAAGACAAGTCCACTTGTCCAAACGTTGGCTCGACGTGCGAACTGAAGCTCCCCCATCTACCTTTGTTCAGTGCTCTTTCATATCGTGTAGCCATCTTCTTTTCATTGATCTACTTTGGACTCTCAAGAATCGTGAAGAAACGACAAATCGGTGGTGTACTGTATAGATGTTTCCACAACAAGTGCGTAATCAGAAACTTACGATGTGCGTATGTGCCGTCACACTAATGACTAAAATTAAAAAAAAAACGATTTTAGATCAGGTAGGTGTTTCTTACAGGTGAATACAAAGCGGAAGCGGATATCAATACGGACGGCTACAATAAAAAAATAAATTATCTCTCGTAAAGAATATCGGTTCCCGTCACAGCACCCGCATTGCACAAGGGCAGCCCGTGATGTAAACTCTGCAATAATCATCAATTTCGACGCAACCAATCTGATGAAAACACTAGAAAATGTCACGTGGAAGTGAAATTTCCATCCGCCGGAAATTGAGTACATAAATGTTTACAGCAAATACGCCTTCTGTTTTTGTATATTCCCCTCGCCGGAAACCGATAGAGTTCTTTGTAAGGCGCTTCTAGAATTTGCATGACCAGTTTTAAATACCTAATTGCCTACATTGTTTGCACAGTGACATCATCAACGAATGACACAAAACTGACTTAGATTTAAGATTTGGCTAAAAGCGCGCATATGTAACCGCCTGAAACTGTTTTCGCGATAATTCCTCATGCATCAAGAAAGGTGTCGTTGTTAAAATTCTCGAATTTTTGTAGAGACACGATTTCTTTGTGTGAAAACACGAAAACACAATTTCTCCTTAATATGCGCTTGCTTGCTTTTTGGACACCAGAAGGGAGGTATCAAGACCTTATCGTTATAAGGCGACGAGAGTTTCCGAGTTTGTTCGTCTTGGTTGCAACACGTAGCGGATTGGATTTGATGTTTCGTCTGCGTTTATGTAACGACATCCTGCAGTGTGTTTACAGATGTAATCATTACTCATGATGTAGGCATAACCACTCCGCTTCCCAATATTATTCGATGAATTTTATTGCCGCAATGACAGCACACACTCGAAACAGACGATAGCAAGTTCCACGTAATTTCTGTTCGTTGTCCAGCCACTCACTTGAAACAACCACAATTCATGGGCTAAGTGCTGCGCGACCTCACTTCGCACAGTTGCCTAGCTTTGAACCGTAATACTGACCATTATTTCAATGAAATCCGTCTGTATTCTGGCGCTCCACTACTCCCACATAAGGAATGCCATCAATTGTTAACAACCACAAAAACGTCTTCTACCGCCACAAAAATGACAGACAGACTTCCGTGTAACGGGGGTATTAATGCTTACACAATACTACTATATTTATTTATTGCCCAGAAGTTGTAAAATACTACAGCGCATAAAGGACATATATTGATTACTGAAAGCATGCAAGTAGTTCGCTTGGATGTGAACCAGTTCGCATGCTCTGTCAAGGTTATTGATTTCAAATAAATTCTTTTATACAAGAGAAGAATAGTCCCCAGGCGTAACAGCTTTTATTTTGTTGTTAAGTATTGTGGCTACTTTTCCTGCGTTACGTTGGAAATTGCTTAAAACGTGCAGCCTGCATATCACTACTGTGCACTGAGCGGCAGCCGAGGATGCGTGCCGGCCAGCGCCTAATACCTCGGCTCTTTTCTCCGAGAAAAACCGTTCATTTCGGTGCCACGCAGGCCTACTAGATTGTTGAGTATGCCGGTGTCTCCGTTTCGTGACAGTGTTTCTATTGTGAATGTTAACTTATGTAATATACGCCAAAATATAGGCTTCACACACCAAACCCCAGTTCTATCTCTTAATCCTTAATATTGCACATAGCATTTCGGTATATAGAAAGTCCTATGTTTTTTGCTTAGCTTTGTCTCCAAGAAATGCTTGAAGAAAACCTAAACTCAGGTGGCCTTTTGCTTTTTTATTGCACTGGAAATATTTGGGCTGCTTTTTATAAAAACTTTTATTGCAAATTTTCTTTCTTCTAAGTAGGTTTACATGCTTAAAAAGATTGATCCCTAAGAATTTCGCATTGGGGCTAAAAGGTGTTTTAAAAACCAGATAACAATAAAGTTAACCCACAGATAAATGTCAATCTCGTCATTCCCCGAACATAAGCGGCGAATCTATTGTAACGAAATTTTGAAACATAATAAACTGAGATATATATAAAGTATATAACAAATAGTACAATATCACTTGTTTTAATCGGTTGTACCGCAATCAGTGCATAGCTTGTAGTTATAAATCGTTCCCACTTTCTTCTTTTATTTATAACCTAAAACTTTTAGTGTTACGTTTATTCTTCAGTAAAATAAAACGAAACTTCTCTTAAAGATGTTAAAAACATGCAAAACATGCCAGCTGTATACGTTTATCATCCCTGTGCTCGATTACGTGCGAGCCTATGCGCGGCGCGAATGGCTGGGATAGACTGCAGACTGTTAAGCAAATATGAAAATTTCTTTAAACAACGTAGTGACGTAAAATGAGCTAACAACCAAACTAAGATAGACTGCTGGGTAACACTCCTGCCATCGACCACTGAGCAGAAAAAAGCGGAATTCGGCCTTCGCGCTCCATGAACAGTATGGTTGAAAATTTTCCTCCCTGACATTTGTGGGAAATCTGCCGAAGCACCGTTTCTTGCGAGGAGCGTATTGTATACTGCTGTTTTGATTTTTTTGAAACTCTACTATTAGGATTATATAAAAGTCCCTCTAGTAGCCCGTGAGCCGAATGCAAATCAATGAATACCCGCTGAATATTATATATGCGTATAAAAGTTCTCTTTTATAAAGTTTTTTTTTTCTATGTGGCCCATTGTTGAATGACACGAGTTTTAAACTTTGCCGATTTCCTTTTTTCTTTTTGCCCCCGAGAAGGCATTCATAGTGTAACAAATAAACACTCTAACAAGGAACTGGGTGAACTAGTGTGGTTATATATAGTTAACGTCTACAACAGCGATGTCTGGTTGCGTTGTTTTACTTAGGAATTGCCGTTATTATTCGCTAAATAAAGACGTGCAGCACCAATGTACCTAAGCTATAGACAGCCCTGTTCCGACAACAGAATAGAAGGCGGTAATCGGGGGCTCGACGTTAAGTGGTAACACTTCTGTTATCAGCAACTTTATCGCAGGGCACACTTGAACTGGGCTGTTCAATTCACACAAGCCCACATTTTCGCACATTAAGTCGCCGTGCTGGGCTTATGGCACTTACCGATTGGAGACTTGGCTCTCGCACGTGCTCGTAAAACATTGGAAGGATATACAGGTTTTATCCTCGATTAATATCTTGAATTTTTCTCATTTCAGAGTCATACTGGTACGAGCTTAGAGTCAAGAATTCTTCTATTGCAAAAGGAATGGATGCAAGCTGTTTGCGTGATTTTATCTTGCGCGCAGATACATTCAAAACAGTCTATAGAGAAACTTGTCAAGAAGTACTCAAAGAAGACATTCCACTTTATGAAATCTCAGGCTCATTCTCTGTTAATTTCAAAATTGAGATGTCAAAGCTTAACTTTAGCTTTATTAAACCGTTTATTGAAATTGCCAGCAGGTTAAAGGGAATAAAGGGTGGGAATGGGACATTATAATATAGATAGGTATTATTATATTTCACACAAATCAACCCGTCTCACATATTTATGCACCGACATCCAGCGTTCAACACCACTGAACTTTAGATTGCTGGTCATCTATCAGCTCGTGATATTTTCGAGCCGCCGCTTTTACTGGGGAAGAAATCTCGAATAGGTTAATGACACCGTTAACTGTTTCTACTTTCTTAAAGCCGCGTGTTTCTTGAAGGGTGATTTATTCAGCATGTGCAGTGAATATGAATAAAATATTCTCTAATATTTTGGACACTAAAAGCGCACAATCTCTACAATTCATTTTTGTGTTGTCACCATGCAAGTTTGCAGAAGGGTATTTTTCTACTAAAGAACGCTTCATGTCACGCGGAATTAATATCCTGTGAAATATCCCCGTAACAGCATTATAGTCTATAAGACTCAGGGAGTGATAGCTAGTAATACGTAGTGGCAGGCTTGTTGGTTCATCATTCAGAGGACAACAACACAGGTGTGTTGCCATACAACTGCTGTCTATACAAACCAGTTGAATACATAGAAAACGATGTTGTTAGTCAGTGCCCGTGTCTGCGTCTGTCTCTTGTTGCGACAGTGTTGCTACTGCACTGTGTTCCTCAGAGCTATGCCTAGCCCAATGATCATCAGTTAATGAAGTGATTTAGATGGAGCTTAGTAACGCTTAAGAAAACGCGATATCATTGTCGGGATCCCCATCTCACAACAGGACAAGCTTCAATAGCGACCGCAGAAAAATCTGGAGAACCGAGCTAGCAATGAGCCCAGGGTTTGCAAATTGTGATATGTTAATATTTATTACCATTCCAGCCATACCACGTGTGCAGCCGACATCCTCTATACTTACCCTGTAAGATAACAAGTGAATTTTGTTCATCAAGGTAGTCTTGATCGCTGTCAAAGCACTGAAAATCATGGAAGCAACTCTATTCTGTCTTCCATTCCAAATTTAGCCGTGCCAGATTCATGTATTCAAAGAGCTTGATTTGCACGCACGAGGTAAAGTAAATAAATGGTTATGTAGCGGCTATTTCAACCTTCATTACCTTTTGAATCTGGTAAAATAAATTCATATTATGTTTATGATGTGTAAATAATATAATATAGCCTTAAATTTGGATTATAGGCTAAAAGGAACCAATGCGAACCTAAACATTGTTGGAAGTACTCGGGGAACGCAATAGAAATCTTTCAACTTCCGTAGAAAAACATTGCAAGCGCTTTCATCCTGGCAGTATCTTTACCAGAGTTTAGAGATAACAGGCGCTTAAGATTTAAAATAAAGATATGCAGTGATCGCCAGCAACACTACCTGGAAATCATCAAATGCCTTCAGAATCTCAGTTTTTCTGCCTTACTATTGTGCAGAAATAAATATTTTTCGTTCTGTCTTTTGATTCAATGTAATTGTGAAGTTGGCAAAAAGTTTTCAATTCATGAAGCCAAATGTGTATCATCTTTACGAGCAGTAGAAAGTGCCTACATCATGCATATAAGCTCTTGTGACCAAAGCGTTTGCGCGCCGTGGCAATGCTGCTTTAACCCTAGTTTTCTGAAACAATAGCTTGTTAGTTTGGCTGAGATGGGACTCTCCCTTTGTTTGACTCCTTTTACTGTGAGTGCGTATCCGTGCAGACTATTCTGTGGTCATAAAAATGTAAAGTACTGTTATAAGTACAGTAACGTTTGCGTGACCTCTGTTGCTCGCGGAAAACTGAATACCAAGCTGCGAAATAGCCGAAACTTGAAATGAAAATCTCGTGACACCAAAGTGGCTTAAGTATAAACAATATAATTCTGCTGAAACAGGTCACAGTTTGGAAAAGACCACCTCTGATAGTTTGTTCGAAAGCCGACCAGAACGGAAACATATACTCGCGCTTTGCTAATTGACACAATCAAGCCCTCAAAAATAATATAAGAGAAAACATACAGTGTCCGAAAAAATTAACATAATGCGGATTAATGGTCTGCTTGAAGTGAAAATCACAAGAAGAATAAGATTGGGATGGAGAGCATTTGGCAAGCACTCGCAGATTATGAGTAGCAGCTTGCCGGTATCGCTCAAGAGGAAAGTATACAACAGTTGCATCTTACCTGTACTCCCCTATGAGGCTGAAACGTGGAGGCTAACCAAGAGAGTTCTACTTAAGTTGAGGACAACCCGGTGGGCTATGGAACGAAAAATGGTAGGGGTAACATTAGGAGATAGGAAGCGTGCAGAGTGGGTCAGAGAAATAACTCAAGTTACCGACATTCTAGTGGAAATTAAGAAGAAGAAATGGACTTGGGCAGGACATGTAATGCGAAGAGAGGATAACCGATGGTCGCTTAGGGTAACAATCTGGATTCCAAGGGAAGGAAAGCGTAGCAGGGGGCGGCAGAAAGTTAGGTGGGCGGATGAGATTAAGAAGTTCGCAGTGGTCAAGTGGATAAAGCCAGCACAGTAACGGGTCAAGTGGAGAAATATGGGAGAGACCTTCGCCCTGCAGTGGGTATAGTCATGCTGCTGCTGATGATGATGATGATGAAGTTTAAACAAATTCTTACTGGAAGTTAGTGACTTAAATAAAGCTATGTAATAAATCACTTCCAAAAAAAAATAGAAAGTTGTATCCTGGACAATGCTCTGAGCAAAGATAAAGGAAGACTGGTTTAGATTGCAAGAAAACACTGCAACAGAGGCAGGGAATGTATTGCATAATGCAGCTTTCCACTCTGGAAGATTGATATAAAAACAGTTCTCAGAACTGAATGGTAACTGGAACCAGTCAGTCAGTGCTAGTTTTTGCTACCAATTTAGAAGTCTTTGTTCACACAATATTCTCGAAACAAGAGAAACGGCTCATGGTGATGGTTGTCAGGGCCATCATAAGCTTTTTTGTAAATGTTTGAGTCTGCAATATTGGCTTTCCATCAAGTATGGTAATCCGTCTGAACCAAAATGTACCAGTAGCACCCTCACGCAGTGCTGCGGTTAGGGCCCTCGACTACTGTGCCTGGGGATGCGGGATCTAATTCCGACAGCAGTGGTGACTTTTCGATGGAGGCGAAAAGCAAGGCGCCATATTTCTGTACAATGTTGAGCGCAGGTTGAACAGCCCCCTGTGGTTTATACTTCCACAGCCCTCCACAACAGCATCTTATAGCTTAGAAGGTTTTGTGTTGAATCCAATAAATAAACCACAACCTACCAGTTGCAACTCTAGCAATCCAGAACACATGTAGAAATAAAGGAGGTGGATGAAAACTGAGCCTGCATAGAAGTTGATCAGCGGAGACGACCCTTTGTAGCCATTCATACCTCATGTCACGCTCAACCATCTTTGTCGTCCTGGCTTTGACTGGTCATGTTGAACATACTGCAGGCTCTCTGACGTCAAATGAGACGATAAGGCACATAACCTGAGGTGTTCTAGGGATGGGCAGAGCCGCAGGCCACGCTCGTAGCTATAGAATGACACACAAGGCATAGCAAATGGGTCAGGCTGCTTATTGGGAGTTGGCATGTTGCTCCGCGATTACAACATCCGCGTGCTCCGACATCGTGGCGTCGACTTTCCTCCTCCATTGCAAACACTGTCTATAAAGGTGAGTGGGTAGGGTGGAGGGCCGCCTGTCGCTCGCTCCCCCCCCCCCCTTCTCCACAATAACTCCGAGGGTAAGAAGCCAGGAGCGGAAGGATGAAGCTCCCCTTGAGAAAGATGAGGAGGGTGTTCGCCGCGTCTTGCGGGCAAAGGGAAGTCGAACCCCTTCCCTTCTCCCCCAGAATATACCTGGCGGAAATTTACCCACTTAAAAATGCAACGTTTATTATACTCTCCTATTTCTCACGTTCCTTAAATTGTTGCGCATTGCTCCTCAACATTTATTTGGTTTATTTGGATGGAGCAGCACGACCACCCGATGTAGCCATGTAAGTAATCCTGTTTATCGCACCTCCTCTGGGCGGCGCATAAGTTTACAAGCACAGCAGGTCTAGAAAAGTGTGTCTTATCCCATATCTTCGCATCACTGGCTTGATGGTGTTGACTTGATGCAATATTTCATCCAGAAAAGTTAGAATATTTAATAAATTTACCAAACCAGAGCACAGTGAGAATGGCATGTCTGAACAATAAGTGCAGTGGCAATTCATTACCAATGAATTGCATAGGTCACACTGACGTGTTTTATGATTTCCACACTCTGTGTTAGCAATACGTCACCAGTCCAGCCCAAGGTTTTCCCCCTTTCTTGCATATCACTCGGCAGTGATGACATTCGAAATCGACAATATAGGAGCTGCAAGCTCCTGCACGTTCTGGTATAGTTCTCCTTTCAAGCTTTTAATTAAGACAGGAAGCCGCTTTTCCAAAGCTATGAGACAAACACGAGCATACACCTTTAGGTTCTTGCATACGTTTTTTGCGTTTGCATTCGGGGAAACGGAGCTGAATCGGCGTTGATTTCCTGTTCGGAGTAGCATTTTATACCAATGTAGTCGTACTGCACCACATCTTGTTTCAATAAACTATAACTTGTGGCAGGTGTATGAACTTGGAGACAGAGCATCTTTTTCGAAACAATTTATTAGTTCTCTCAGGTTACAAAATGTTGTTCGGAAAAGATGATGAGTAATCGCAAATGCAATGACGCCCGCTATACCTGCTAGCGGGTAATGTTCCATCAAAGTTTTGAGCACTAAACAGTGGCGGCTCATCATCACTTCCAGATGTTACATGTTCGTCGGCACTTGTTCAAATGTCATCATCGAGACCGCTGTACTGGACTTCTGTGAATTCATTCAAAATGTCTTTCTCGTGCTGTACTTTACTATTGTCATCACTGCGGTAGGTAAGGGCTCATCATCAGTACATTGTTCCCGACACGGAGGAGTGGATATTTGGGACAATTGGTACATATTTGTAGAGACTAAAACCAGCGGAAGAGCGCAGACAGAGAGGTACACAGGAAAATGTTGGACTAAAACTGAGTTCTTTTCTAAGACATTCACGCCCATATATACCCTTCAGCATTAAGGAACGCCTGCTCACATGAGACGAAAAAAATAATAGCTTGGTGAATAAAATACCTATTGAACACGCAAATTTATTTATGACTGTTTCAAGCAACATAAGAACTGACACATTTTATCAAACTAAGTCACTGACACAGTTCTCTTCATTTTACGATAAGGTGCCCTTCCCGGATTTCCTGATGGCTCTTGTTTTACCCCGCCAAAGAATGGTGCTGTCCTAAAGAAATGGGCTGCATGTTTAGCTTCAAGCAGCGTAATGGCACATTTGCCCTCCTTCTTAGAAAGTACAGATCTTTCATGTTCTCAAATTCTGGCATTTAGGCAACGGCCCGTCTATCGGACAACCATATCTTTCCCGCATGCTAAAGTTATACTACACAAAACGTCTGCAATCCTGGGAACAAATCTTGTGTCATAGTTTACAGTGCACTGTTAATTTTGGTTTTCCTTACAAATGCTCCTTCACAGAATAGCCGATATACGTGGGGCGGGAAAACAAACGTGAATACCTCGACAATTGGCAAACTTTTATATGTGTGTTGAAGCATGTGTACTTATAGCTTGACTTCACAGTTTGTTTTTTATTTCTTGTATGTCAGTTCTATTTGTTTCGCCCTGAGTGTCCTCAGCAGTGGTTCGGATATCTATTTGATTACTTGCATGAAGAACTGTGCTTTTATTTAACCCTACATTGTGGCAGAAAGCTTTCTTGTATAATGTAAGACCATCTCTTCTCCAAGCCGTTCTTGAGAAACAGGTTCGCTGCACTCCTTTTGGCGCACGTTGAGTGGCATGAGCTGTATGGTAGCAAACTTTTCTTTGTAAGTAGAGTGTAGGTTTGGCATCGGCACAGGAAAGGTGTCTGTTGTCTTTGAAAGTTCAAACAATGTCTAAAACCTCATAGTATTGAAGTTTGGCATTTGATGTGTGGGTATAGAAGCTTTAGAACTTGACCTTTGTTGTCCAAAATGTTGGAGGCTACATCCAGCAGACTGTAATTTGATGTGGCTTCCAGAAGTACTAAAACGTCACCAACATACCAGACGACTAGTCATACAGGTCATTTCTAATCTTTCTTTTATTAATGTGTCAAAGCGGCGAAATAAATGTTGTTAACTTTAGCAGTACACTAAGGCTACACATATCCTGTTCCCACAAACACGTCACCATTGAAGTCAGTCATCATCGAAGACAGGTAGGCCTAAAAGAAGTTTTCAAAAAGAAACTACAGAGCATTCACACAGGACTTGGAAATGACCTAGGCCAGATTCTTTGATGAGGTTCAGCACTGCCTAAAATAGCGGATCGTGGGGCACATACTGGTAAAGCACATCGATTCGAATAGAGATAGCTGAGCTTGATCCTTGAAACCGTTTCCTGAACACCCATGTTATATACATATTGATTTTCACTGCAAATGACTTACCTGGTTTCCAGATAGAAACCCAGTTTTTAGAAACAGTCCAATGACTTTTCGCCCCGATCTCCGCTCTCTGATGATAGTTCTCTGCAGACATCAAGCTTTGAGAAATGTTGCTTTGAAAATCACAGTGAGATTGTCGACCGAACAGAAATTCAAATGTTCTTTCAAGCCCCTAAAGATTAATCGGGTAGAGAATGTTCATAGCTTAGCTGTAGCTTTTGGTGGCCTTTTTTAAGTCTTGAAAAAATTCATTTCTACAACGACAATCAATTTTTTATTACTTACCTTATTTGTCATAACAACAAAACTTCCTTCCTTGTCAGACTGCAGCAGTGTTACACCTTCAGCCAGGAAGTAGTCGAGGATAGAAAACAAGAATACGAAGAAAACCTTTATTACATTACTGCCCTGTTCTTTTTCTTTGAGCTAGGCCCGCAGAACGCAGTCATCTCTCTGAAATATAGTTCTTATACTACTTTGGAGATGTGTCTGTGTTTTGGTATTCTACGACTATCAGCTAGTGTCCTGCAACGTGGGTTGCTATTATCATAATCAGACTGCCTGTACTTACCGCAGGGTGAAGGCATCTCCTATATTCCTCCACTAACCCAGTCCTGTGCTAGCTGCATCCACTTGTACACTGCGAACTTTTTTAACCTCATCTCCCCACCTAACATTCTACCGCCCACTGCTGCACTTTTCTTTCCTTAGAACCCAGTTTGTTACCCTAAGCGACCATCGGTTATCCTCTCTTCACATTATATGTACTCTATGCGAATGTCTTCTTGTTTTCTGCTAGAATGTCGGTAAATTGAGTTATTCATCTCATCCACTCTGCACGCTTACTATGTTAAACGTTACAGTTGCCATTTTTCAATCCATAGCCCTCTGCGGTGTCCTTAACTTAAGTAAATCATCTTCATTAGCTTTCACGTTCAAGCCCCATAGGTGACTACAGATCAGATGCAACTGTTGCATACTTTCCTTTTGCTGGGCTATATTTTGTTCTTTTTCGAAGAATTCATTGTAAGTGTTTCAAATATTTGCCCTGTGCATATAAATACCAGTTCTATTATACACTGGAGGCCTCTTTGTTCCTGCGAGGAGGGGACGTACTTTATTCAACCACCACTCTGTAACTTGAGCAGCAAAATCAGCAGTGCTTGTAAGGCGCTTGAATGCTGTAAGATCATTTTCTTTTGAGGTGCAGCATAACCGCAGCTAGTCAGGGAACCATCGAACTTGTGTCCAATATTATCATTTCAAGATATGGCAAATGCGTTTCCAGTGAACTACAGAGGTATTTGACAGGCCAATAAGTTAGTAATTTCCGCTGGAGGGCACTCGGTTTTCAAAGGGCTCTCATTTCACGGGCTTTGCATGATGTAAATACAATGGTACTTATCAAGCGGAGCTTGACGCAGCGGAGTTTGCGAAGGAAAAACCTGCCAAATAAACACAATCATAATTCAGTCGAACGCGTGGAGTGCTTATATTTGTATATTTGTAGAATTAAAACCAGCGGAAGGGCACAGACACAAAGAGGTGCACGATAAAATGGTTACAAAGAACTAAATGTTTTTCTTACACTTTCATGCTCATATATATCCTTCAAATATGAACGAACGCATGAGCAAATGACATGAAAATAAAAAGCTAAAAAATAGCAATAACGAGGAAAATTAAATGACAGTCACAGCACGCTTTAAATATGGGTACTATAATGAGATTAATAATTCTAATGCTTTATCAAGGTCGAGGCCTGTCAGTGACACAATCCTCTTCATTTTCATGTAATACGCCTCCAAGATTTCGCATTGACTCTGCTTTAGCCCTCCCCAAAATGGTGCATGCATGAAGACGTGATCTCCTAACCTTGTGCCTCAAAATGTCTGCTTAAAATGCTTGTGCAGATGCTGCCTTCACTGTTTGTATCAGGCACACAGTCTGGATAGTGTATATATACGTGTTATCAAGTTACGCAGTTTGCTATGGAACTTGTGGATGCACATGCTGTGTTAGCCTGTCAAATACTGCCCTTTTCAAAGCAACAATACGTGAACCGGAACTATATTTTCTCCGAAAATGTGAAATTAGTGTACAAGGCTAGCAGTTGCCTTCCTCTGCAGCTTCCATGCTGTTCTCTGGTCGCGTTTCTTTTTCCAAACATTCACGGTAAATCTCATTTCACCACACTTTCTTGTTATGGAGGTGATTACGTTTCTACTTCTGCATGTACATACATAGGTATACATGAAGCAAGTATGCTTCCTTACTCGTCTACTCCCATGAGCCTTGGAGTCCGTGAGGATTTACTTGTACGATACCTGTTTTCGGTAATTATTAAATTTGACGGCCAATGAATCAGTGGAATTTCAAAACTGCAGAAGGAATCGTATGAATCTGAGACTTTTGATAGCAAATTTTAAAGCTGACACAGCTGAAGGCTGGCAATGACTTACCTTATTCTATTAAAACGTTTGCTGCGTTCAAAGTTCGATTCATTGGGACGGATATTGCGTCCATATATGAAAAAGAGCACTTACTTTTAAAAATTTTGCTTTGCAGCTAGTTGATACAGCTTGAGTAAATGTTTGACTTTGTGATTCCTGTACATTCGCAAATAACATGTGTCCCTGTAGTTCTGTACACTGCAGTCTTTCTTATATAGATTGTTTTTGCTCGATTGCTTTCGCCGCAGAATAAATAGGGGCTCCTTTATGGACAAACTGTCAGCGATATGACATCATCATTGCAATGTTGTACCAGCGTTTGTGAGTTCAGACACCGCTTATGTACTACGCAGAATGATCGGTAGGAAACGATCTGCATTATTTATCCTCTGCACCGTGTAATATGCCTATCATTTACCGCAGCTCCTTATAATAAATAGAACTGAAATAGCATGAAGAAATATCTCGTTTTTGTTTCTACCTACACATGTATCATGCCATTCTCTCCTTCATCCTTTGTTATCCCAGATAATGGCGCTGTGGATAATATAATAAATAAGTGGCCTCCGACTTCGTCCACCAAATAGAAGTTTGAACCAATCAAGCCCTACTGAAATAATGTCTACGTTGAAATAGTATTATCTCTTTTGATGTAATATTAGCGCACACTTTAATCTGTTATCACCTGGTGTTTTCTGCTACAGGCGTTAAGTCCAAGGTGGCAAGCTCAAAGGCGAAAGTGTCTTAAGCAGGTGAATGACGCCATCATTCTATCATATTTTGAGCGCAAACTGTAACCTATTCTTGCGTTATGTTCACAGGCGCATGCTTTCTGTCCGAGGTGCTGATCTTGGAGATACGTGCATTAGGTGTTTACAAAAATCAAAGTTAATACTTTTCAATCCTGATCAGTACCAGCTTTAATCTAACCTTGTCTTGTGTTTACTAGCGCAGCACTTTGCGAGGCGGAAGCGTAAGTGCCTCGGCTGAATATGTCTGTGACAATTACTGACATCGCTATTCGCTAAGTTGAAAATGTTCTTGTCTCATCTCTATTGCCACAGGCCTTCCCTCAAAGGTGGCAGGCGTTGAGGGATCAACTGTCCTAAGTATATGAATGGCGCTACCGTAGCATCGCAGTTTTAGCCTAAAATGTAATCTAATCTTGTCTCATGTTTACTTGCGCAGGAATTTGTTTCGAGAAGGTGACATTGGAGGGGATACTGGCATCAAATATTTAAAAGCATGACAGTGACTATCACTCTGTTTTTGTTACTGCAAGCTGTCATCCAGTACTTTCTCGTCTTAAAAGCATAGGCCTTCGCTTCATGGCGCCAGAAAGCTAAGTGTCCATAGCATGTAGGCGAATGGGGACTAGAGCTGGGAACGGGCTCGAGCCGCTCGGATCCCTTCTTCCTCGGGCTCGGGTCGGGTCCGGGCCAAGATATATTTGTCTCGAGCGGGCCAGGCAAGGCTAGACACCACGAACACAAACGCATGCAACCTTTGCGAAAGTGGAAATACGACCATACTGCGATAAGTGTCTAGAATGCACAGCATTTTCCCGCGTGTTCACCACGCAAGAAATTCCGAGTTTTCGCGGTGTCGACCCGCTTTCCTCCCCGCCTCCTCGCCGCAAACGGGCATTTGTTGGCCATCAGTGACCGATCATCAGTGACCGCTTGTGGGCTATTTAGCTTCAAGTTTCGCATCTCCGCTTTGGTAATATCGGCGCTGATGTTTAGGTATCCGTTTCAAGATTCGTACCGCATTGTCGCCTATCTAATTCTTTTTTGTGGCTTCTACTTCGGCATGGCCTCGTTTGAAGCGGCACACAGCTAAAAGAATAAAAGAATCTGCGGTGCAAGAGTTTCCTCCTTTTCCTTGTTGCGAAAAGTTCACGTGAAAGGCTCACGGTGAGCCAGGCGAGCTCACCGAGTACTTGACCACAAAACCAACTACTTGTTTAAGTTCTGAGCTAGCACACTTTTAGAGAAGAAAACAAGCTGCTTGTCGAACATTTGCTTGAAACTTGAAAGAACGTATCAGTGATCGCAGCCACAAGTTTTAGCACCGAAAGAAACTTCAATGCTACCTTCGGGTTATCCAGGAGCGCCGTAAATGCTCCAATTCAATGCATAACTTGTTGCTTTTGCACCAAAAGATAATTTTACGTACGTGCTGTGGCTCTAAATATTGAGCAATTTTTTTTATTTCAAACGTTAGAACTCAACATTCCAAGATCTTGAAGGCACTTATCATCCTGAAACTATTATTTTATTTTTCATAGCTTCAACTGCAATTATAGCATGACAGGTCGTGCTGAGCCCGAGCTTTAACTTTGAACACCGGGCTATGCCGGGCTCAGTCCTTTTCAGAGTCGGGCCGTGCTCGGGCTCAAAATTTTGGCCCGTGCACACCTCTGATGGGGACTACAACTGTATACTAGTTTTAGCGCGAACTGTAATCCAATGTCTTATCATAAAACCTGACATAGCCCTCCCGTCTTCGATGGTGACCTTCGAGACAACAGCATTAGATAGATAAATAAGAGGATGACATCTTCTATAATTACAGCCTTGTAAATGCAAACTAACCCAAACTTGTCTCGTGTTTATTCAAGAGGCCTTCCGTCTGAGGCGGCATTTTTAGAGAGAGCATCTCAGGTATGTAGGTGAATAGCAGTGACGGCCACAAGATCACAGTTTTACATATAAATTACAAGGTCATCAGTTTGAAGTCACTGGGCCCTAAAAAATGTTATTGTTAACAAAATTTCCGGGTAAACTGAAAATAGAAAAAATAATTGAGGCTATGCAATATTTCTACTTTAGAGAACACGCAAATTCATCCACCTTTGTCCAGCTCCCGCTTTTGTCTTGCAGTTTTCCCCAACATGGCCTGCACGCAGGAAATAATAAGCAGGCTATTTGAAAGGCATTGCATTTCAAGCAGAAGTGAAAGCGAAACGCCGTTCTATTCTCCCTTTCACATTCGAATGCCGTTCGAATGCCAAGCGGCAAGTGTGCTTCTACATGCATTTTCGCATTGTGGGGTGTGAACAAGTCGCTAAAATCATTACAGTTACCTAATACTGCCATTTACCGCACTTTCAAGGTAGCAGCGTCCAGCGCGAATGAGCTCAGCAAACCATACAGTTTGAATTTTCTGTTATAAAGCTCATTAAAACTTTATAGGCGAATCTATAAGTAAATGGAGCACGCTATTTTGTTCTAATTGCAATCTCGCCTCCGCATCAAAAAACGAAACTTTCTCTTTTAGAAACCGCAGTAATATTTACTACCAGCGGCACACAACAAAGCAAGAAATTTCAATTCGGCATCCTGCGAAAAAATTTATTAAATGGTGTGCTATGGTTACTTTTGGCCGCACCAGTAGTCGACTAGGAACTTTGCACTAAAAATAAACCAATGTTGCTATCACATTTCATTCTCCTCAATTGTGGTACTTTTATTGAGATGAACTTCGATTTCTAAACTGCAGTCAATATATCGTACTACATTAAACTGCCATTTAAAGTGGCCATAATTTTTGGACATCGCTGCATATTTACCGGGTTTTCTGAAAGTACTAAACATGAGTGAAGAATTTGTTAGTGCCACATGCAAGCCAGCTTGAAACCTTTATAAGAGGGATTACATGTTCGCTTTAAAAGTCAAAACTGCACTGTAATACTGGCAGGCATGGTCGGGTCATTTAAACGGGAGGTGGATAATACCAACTGGCTGGGCTTGATATAAATGTCCGTTTCACTAGACGAGATTATACGTCTTCAGTGGCGGTCGTTCTGTGCCGAGATTGAGCCACATGACAATCTTACAGGAAGCAAATCATTTTTTGTACGAACTAGCACAGTGGCTGGTAGAGGAAAACCTGTAACTGAGACTACTTAGGGCAACTTGACCAAATGTACTATGACGACATAGGGCAGTGCGCCTGTCGTTTCGCTTGTGCTCATTTAAACTGATGCTTTCAGGGCTGGTAGACTGGCAGCCAGCTCAGTGAGCATATTGTCTGAGCTGAATGAGCTTCAGGACAGACGGCATAGGAACATAGAGTAGGAGACAGCTATAAATACTGGAACCATAACCCAGTGATGCACTAATTCTTCGTGTCTAAATGGCTCCAAGTCTATGTGTCCTCGGTTATGTTAGTTCGGTGTGTTTTGGTTCGGTTTTGGGGTTTAGTGTCTCAAAGCGAATTAGGCTGTGAAATACGCCTAGTGGAAGACTGAAAATTTCAACCACCTGGGGTTCGTTAACATGTACTGACGTCGCATAGAACACGGGCGATTAGCTTTTTATTTCCATTGAAAAGCGGCCACCGAGGTCAGGATTCGATGCTGCGTCCCTGGGTATAGTTGTCGAGCGCCCTAAATACTGCGCCACCCAGGCGTTATGTTGGTTTATTGCTGCGCACAGAGTCAGTTCGCCATCAGGTCATGCTTAGCTATACTGTCAACCAGCCAAGGGACGAGGACGAAGAAAGACGTGTGTACATCGTCTTTCTTCGTCCTTGTCCCTTGGCTGGTTTTTATTCTCTAAAACTATGCACCAACTGACCCAGATTTCAACCATCCTGTCAATCACTTAAGCAAACTTAAAGGATACCCACATTTTGCTAGGTTGTCAATGGCGGCAATGAGTTGGCATACAAAGCAGCTATGTATACCACTGAACCTCCGGAACAAGTTCAGTTCTCAAAGAAACCTCACCTACATACGAAACCACGTGCACTGCTGCATCCTTCTGCTCGTGCCACAGTCCAGCGCCGAGAGCAGATTACTTTGAAAATAATATCCACGATTGCGTGGCAGTGCAGCACATAGTCTTCTATTTAGGCGAGCGCTTTAGCTGTCGGAAGATTCACCCTCCGTACTTTGCCAGCAAAAAGTCGTGTGGTGCGCTAGGGCATTTTAAGCATAAAGATAATTTTTCAGTGCCAACAAGCCATGACTACAATGGTTTCCGGCAACATGGAGACCGAGAAATCTCGAATAGTCCTCCTAACCTTCGAATTAATGGTAAGGAGGCGGTTTGCGGTTTGGCACTTCAAATTATATAGTAAAATTCGCAATATAAAACAGGACTGCAGAAAGCCTAGTTCTGGAGTAAACGCATGAGTGCGCTCATTTCTGAAGATGCCGTCGTGCACAGGCACTAATGTGATGGTGATGGGGTCGGGAGGGTTAGGTAATATAGACCGTATTCCAGCGAATTAGTGTGAGAGGGTCCCTCGCAGGGAACATCGGTACGCTGTTTGAGAATTTGCGCATATCCTGGTGTGCGGACTTTGCAAAAGACTGATGTGTGCGATAGCGAGTGTGATGGCCAGGCCATCAGCCTTGGCGGTGCGAGTACATTGAATGGAGGCGGCGTTGTACATTGAGCGGCGAATGTCCGTGAATACGGCAGTGGAGATGTGAGAATTGTCTGAATTATATAAAGAATCTGTGCAGATATCCTGACGTTAAGAGTACTACTTAGTAAGATATGAGGTCCGGGCTGCGTGACGACACTTGTAGGGTTCGAGATCAATATTTTGAGCGAGGAGCTTGATTTTTAGGATATCTCATTTTCAATGCTTAGGACGATCCATGTTCGAAGAGGGAAGCCTTGAGCGCGCGAAATGTAGGTAACAAAGACATACTACCAGCCCTGTTCTGCATTTTCTTATATTTTACTGCTCCACACATTTGTGAGAGTTAAAAAAATGTCACAAATAAAACAATCCGTGCCTCTTCTAGTGAACGCTTTTTGTTTCATAATATATCACTTAGGTGACACGAACCTGTATTGGGAAAGTCTCCTCTTGAATGTACGTTCTGCGACGCACGAAATCTGTATTCGCTTTTTATCGTCCTCTTTACTACCGTAAGCCTAGGCAGCTGCTCTAGTCATCTACGGCAAGCACGCTACCGGGTGCGACTTACTGCATGACGATATGCTAGTTTCTGTGCCAAAGACTTGTAAGGTAATGAAGATTGAAACTTTAGGCACGGAATTCTTTAGAAATAAAACCTCGATTGGTTGGCTTCATTATTCTTGACATTTAGCCTTATTAGAGTCAGCAATGAGAGCGTGATGCTTGGCATAGTTGCCAAAGACTGTGCAAGCGCATCAAATCTGGCTAGTAAATGCCGGAAATCCTCGAAAAGATGGCACCGAAATAATATTACGCCCACACTATGAAGGAATTCTGGACGCATAGGATAGTGAACTGTTCATGCGCAGTGCACCACCCCGCATAGAATGAGTCGGCAGGACACTCAACAAGACAAATGCCAATGATAATGACACGTGACACTGCGCCACTTATTGCAAATGCCAGCATAAAGAAGGTCTATATTTTCCGGAGAACGAAAGCTCATGGAAAGTGCTGCGCTTATCCGTTGTCGCTGAATGAAAGATTAGCGATGCAATATTATTAGAAAATAAATTGAAATTTCCCGTTCGACAGAGGCATCATGCACCCGCCAAAATATAGTAGATTCTAAAAAAATAATTTTTATTGTGAAGTTGAAGCTACATATTAGTCGCTGCAAGAGACACAGAAATTCAACATATTTGCACGAATGTACACAGGGAAGAAATATTCAAGGAATAAAAATTACACTACCGCTTCAATTATAAATTTCTTGTTCTTGTGGAACTCAACATGCTATGTAATGCAAGCGCCGGATGCAAAGCCGCCCCGAAGAAAAAATCCACTTTCTTCATACCCATTCAGATAGCAAGATTTATTTTCTACGAATTAAATATCTCTATAAAAGATTACAAGTGAGATAGCCAAACCGTTATAAACTGTAGTGGTATTTATCTCCGCAATAAAAAAAAACGGTCTGAGCAGCACATACCCAAGTAGCGGGGATACTAGATTAACAGATGTGGTCATTTATTAGCCTTCATTTTGCTACATTTGTGATAACATTTCAGTTCTTGGTTAGATGAATTCGCAGCTAGCGAAAACACTTTGCTCACTGCATCTGCCCTTAACTTGTAACGCTCACCAGAAAACAGGGTCGAGCTAGTTTGCTTCCCTGCACACATCGGAAGCGTCTACCGCGTCTTACTAACCTCAGCAAAGTCTCTCACTCCATCGCACGAGGTCTCGCATACCATGCCGGAGAGTGTCAAGGTGAAGAAATAGGGAGAGAGAAGCTGACAAGCTCCAATGACCTAACGACAATCTTCCTGGCCTTCTTCTCTGCTGCAGTGTTCAGGCAGGCTCTCTGTCAGTAGCTTTAGGATTTGGACATAAGCCATTCTATCTGACTTCTGGACGGGGGCGTTAACATATATGGACAACAGCGTCATTTTGTTTGGTTCCGGGTCTTAAAGACATAGTCGCTGTGTTTGGGGGCATCGCAAGAAAAATTTAACACGGCACCAAAAACCATGGAAACATGTTACCATCTACAAAGCCATATTCTAGTTTCACTTAAGAATCTTCAGTGTAGCGCAGGAATTAAGGCTATTCATATGTCTTTAAGAAGAGGCAAACAGGTAACTATAACCGCATCCGAACCGCTGAGCAAAGAGCACAATGTGGTAATATACCTTACGCACACATAAAAATAAAGGCTAGCAAAGAAGCGTAAAAGCAAGCAATGTCCGTCGCTAGGTTTAAATGCGCAAATCCGCTGCCCTGATCAACAGAGCCATGCTGGTCTCTAAAGCTGGGGAGGTTATTTGGTAGGTGATAGACGCAGTAGCCTGCAGACAGGCCCTTAAAGCTCGCTCGTCCGTTTCAAGATGATACTCGAAACATGAGACCCAAAAGAAAAACTCCACGGGGGGGACTAGGCAGTATTACCCGACATGCTGTCGACCGGGCTAAAAATACACCTGATGACCCAAGGCAGTGCTAACTATTCAGAGGTGTGAGGCTGCACTCTCGTTCACTACACACGACGTCAAAAGCTCCCTCGTAAGAGGAACATGGATAGCAACGGCAACAGCGGAGCCCCAGGCTCGAGCCCCGAGCCACACATCTCTCTCCCTTGTCTCCCACCATCTTGTTGAGTCAGTTCAAACAGGCACCACCCAAACAAGCCCAACCTTTGTGCTATATTCCACGAGAATCGCAATGATTGCATTTTTTTTTTCAGTATAAAAAAATGTGTCACACAATATATCTCGGACTAGATGGAAAGTATATCAAGGAGGGTACGTTACGCATATCTCTTACGTGTTCCTCCTGTCTTTGTCCTTGGCCGGCTACGCGCTGCAAAAACTATGGAAAATCAACTAGTCCGATTGCTTGTCCTCTCGGAAATAACTGCTTCTCTGTCGGAAAAATCTGGCGGGCAGTTTTCTCGCAGCTGTGGAATATACCACTCTTGTCCACGGGGGTACATCCGAGATACGCTGCAGAGAAGCAAAAATTATTGATTCGATTTTCTTTCTTCGTTTACCTGGGGTTTGCTTTCGCTAAAACCATGACCAGCAGCTGATAATATGGTTGCGTCTGTTGTGTTTAACATCTCAAGGCGACCCAGGCCAAGGTGATGGACGCCCAGCAGCCGAAAACATATCCGTATGTATGCTCACATGTGAGAACGTTGAAAACGCATCACCATGCCCGATAAGAACTAATGCGTATATCACACCAGGTTCCATCTGCAAATGAGCACTGACCAGCCAGTAACAATTTAGGGCTGAGATAAAGAGGATTTGCTTCACCCACTAGTAGTTATCTTATTATAATAACTCGTGGTTTCGTCTTTTTTATTTAACCAAGCCCATGTGTTGCGAGCGCCTTTTTATAAGGACGCAGTTGTGAATCGACTAGGTGCGACAAGCCCCCATTAATGATATACGGCAAAGTATTTTGTTGTATATCAGTGCAATGTCAAAATTGGTTCGATATTATTGTCATACCTCACAGCTTTACTAATTTAATGCTCTAGATTATGCCGTCTTGCACCGGCTCCAATAAAAGATTTTGCAGCAAATACTCTAATAGGGTAAACTATAAGGGATGCAAATTACAGCAAATAAATAATTTTTATGTTGCCACGGTAACCAGCGAGGTAAAAATTAGTACAGCGAATGCGACTCGCAGGTGTCGTATTAATATAAGGTCTATATTACCTAATTGGGCTGGTCACCAAATGTAGAAGCCATATTAGAAGCTTGAAAAGCTGAAGAAATATGAACTATCTCTTAGCAACCCACCTTATTCCTCCAGTAACAGCATGATGAAACTAGGAAAATACAAAACGCACTCAAGAATATAAGTAAAGCATCAATACACTGCATTCCTGCTGAACACTTACCCAGAGGCACTGCTGCGTAATCCTGCTATCTTTACCCTATGCCACCATTTGCAACCAATCGGTTATCCTCAAACAAATGTGACACCGTATAAGCCTTTCACACTACGTTCATCGTAATTGGACCTCGCTTCTACAGGAAGGAAAATGTGTAATGAGAGCAACATTCTTCGAAAGGAAATACGCCATGAACACAAAAGTCCGCAACAGCAATGCCGCCCTTTTCTAAAGCCAGATAAAAATAATAGTCTCCTCCTTTCAACGCAAGCTTGTTTCATCGATGTCCTGAATTCATTGAACTTACCACTACAGCGCAGTGCGCGTTCGAACTAGTGACAACAGCAGCTGCAGGCGATTTTATTCTGATTACGCGATATTTCCAAACTACCAAAAGAAGATTCTGTGATCGACAAAATTACTCCAGTTTTATTTAAATTTATGAAATGGTTTCAGCCCTATGAACTAAAAATCTTATTACACAAACTCAAGGTTAAAGGAAATCAAGCAGCAAATGCATCGACTTTAAAGTGCATGAACTAGGCTCCCTCAAATAATCCGGGAAATTCAATAGTCCAGATAAGGATGGAAACAATTTAGGGCTAATTAGCGGAACGCTTCGTCTAAAATGCAGGAAGCCGCTACCAGTATATCCTCCTTGATCCGGCTCTCTGTCTTTGCCTCCAGTCGACGCTGTATCCTGAAGCCTTCTTCAATCTTTGACATTTTACAACTTCTTCATCGTAACCCCTTTTATCGCACAAACTACTTATTGCAGTGGCTCGTAAATAACACTCGGTAACCTAGCTACGCGTACCAGCAGTAGCTGATATCCGAGAGCACTAAGCAGCCTAGTGTAGTAGAGGTGTGGTTTTAAGCTCATTTTCACAGTAGGAGGTATGATCATAACATATAATTATTGCTTGACGAGTTATGCATTCCACTATAGTAGACCATTTTCGGGAGTGTACAGTATGCAGTGCAACTGTTGCGATCTTTACCATGTTCTAGCGGTTGATGAGACGATGTTCAGCACTCTGTTTTTGTTGGAATCTGCATAGCATATTTAGAGTATGACGTTCCTAGGCTGTGAACGCCTGAACCTGGATCGTATAAATTTGACCGAGAGCGCCGTTTAGCAAACTGCCTCGAAAGAAGGTTGCATATGATTTAATGCCTCACTTTGTATGCTTATATTGGCGGGATGTAAAAGTGAAGCACATGCTTTGCGACATTTGTGGTACATGATCGACCCACTTCCTTCTCATAATGTATTGTTTTCATTGTGGACATATGTACGTTCTTTATCCTTCGTATCATTGTTCAGTGTTGCATGTGCTGCTTGCCACGAGAGTAAGCGACGTCAAGGGGAAAAATCCGTCAAAAAGACGCTGGAATGTATACATCTTCGCCCGCGATCCCGAAACGAAAAAAAAAAAAAAAAAAAAACAATTCATGGGAACACCATAAACTCTGCTAGGCCATCTTGCTACAGTAGTAATAAGAGCGCTAAGGACCAAATCTGTTCACTATTGCTAAAGTGGGGAAGGTAAGGCTGAATGTTTAATGCCAGCTTCCCAGATTCTGTCCTTTGGCGATGTGAAACAGTACGCGAATGAGAAGGTATTGCGCTCCAAATACTGGTGGTTTCAGGTTCTTTACAATGTAATTGTTTAAATTGATAAAAAAGTATATGACAGACGTCCGGAACATTTTTAATTGTTACAAGTCTTTGCTGATGCTATTTCCGGATCTTCTCATAAGACAAAGTTATATGCTTTAAGATAGAACAAGGAAAGACCAGTTCCTGTACTCTATCGCCTTGAGCCTATTCATGCTTTCAGTGCGCAGTGCGCGCAGATCAAAACTCTGACCCATTCCACTCACTTGCGGCAAAGGAGGCTGCAAAATAGAAGACCGGATCTTTCTATAAGAATGAAAATTTTCGTTCATGTATTTTACAACATGTAAAAGTGGGGCCACATATCCACGAGAAGCAAGAACCTAGGAAAAAGAGGTTCGTTATGGATTCAGTGCAGGTTTACATCTTGAACAATATAAATGGGGAATATTTTTAAGCATTCCCATTATTTTTGCCCAGATGTTTCTGTTTCTGTTGTTCGAGAAGTTTCTGCCTTCTCGCTGGGATGTACCAAGCGAGAAGGCACTCCAAGTGATAAGACAAGTGTGATGACATCAGTCGCAGACCTATTTTGGCGAAACCCATTCTCTTGAGGATACTTATTTCGGCTCCCGAGGAACCAAGTGACACGTTTTGCAGATCATTCGCTCCATAAGCTTACCTATGCAGCTTAGTAGGGCGATGGGTAAGAAGGATGCGTAACTTATAGGTTGTTTAGGTGGTTTAAAACAAGCAAAATGTTCGCCAACTTCCATTCCGTCGGGACCTCGCCAGGCATCCAGGAAGAATTTTAATATTCCGTACGTCGAAGGCGAGAATTGCGAGGTAGCTTTGCGATTGCGTCATAGGTCACTTCGTCATGACCCGGAGACGTCCGCCTGTTTAATTACGCGATCGCTGAGGATAGCTTTTCAAATCTGAAAGGTATGTCCATCGCTGGCACTGCAGCTGGGATATATAACAGACCATCTGTGGAGTATGCGGAAGGTGCTGACCCCGTTGATAGTAGTCTACAGTATTCTTCTGCGACCTCTTTAATGGATTTTAGTTCATGTGAGATAGTACTCTGGAAGGATGAAGCTGTTGGAGGGGCGAGCGCATACTCTGAACTATCCGCCATATTTTGGCTACTAGTTGGCGCACGTCCAGAGCAGAACAAACGTCACGCCATCTCTGCCGACTAAGCTTATATAGGTATCGTGAAATATGACCATGTACCCGTCGGCAGGCACGATGGCCTTCAAGATTTTTTGTGCGCAAAGCTTTCCTTTCAGCTCGCGTGCGAATAAAGCAAGGCCTTTGAAATGCCTCGTCATTTAAGTGTAAGCTATCGCTTTTAGTTGTGATTCGTGTGATCTCTCTGAGGCAATAAGCCATCGCCGATATCAGTTTCTCATTTAGGGTTGAAGCAGTAATTCCTCTGCTTGCAGCATCTTTGTATGCATCCCTGTCTGTCGATGTTATGAGAAATTTACTTGGTGCCCTCTGCGCACACAGCTGATATGATGACTGGGTAAAGATCACTTCAACACGTTAACAGATCGGTGTACCAGCCAAAGCTGTGGGCAGCTGAGCTTGTTGCCGAGGTCCCGTCAGTGCTGCTGGCAGTCGTCTGGCCTCGGAGATAGGTTGTCGTCATTTAGCGGTTCAGTTGAATTTTGCGCGAGAAGTTCTGCAAGCTTGGCACCTCGGGCACATGTGTGTGAGCTTTCTCATATTTAATTGCGAGCATTGAAGTCTCCGCAATAAATAAGTGAAGTGGGCGTCCTTATAATCAGTTTTCAAGCCTCGAAGCATCGAATGGTCTACCTGGCTCAAGGTATAGTCCAAAAATAGTGTACTCTTCTCTTCCCATTACTATTACGGCGCAAACATATTCGTTACAATTGTGAGGTGGGACTTCAACCAAGGAGGCCGGGATATTTTTGCTAAAGCCTATCACAATCTGCTGGAGTCATCTCGTCGTTGTGGATGATGAAAATATTATCCGTTTAGTCTGAAAGCTTCCTCCACGCGCGATTAAGAGATCACTATGAAAGAGAAGTGGTACCCGCGCATAGGGTGCTGGAAATTACAGAGTTTCGAGCGTACCCCACGAGCATTCCACTGAAAATGGCACACGTGCGAATGATGTAGTGTATGGTCAACTGTGGTGAAGCTCTTCCTGTCGAAGACATATAACAGGTGTTTGATATTACCCTTTTGCGAAGCGTAAGAGGCCGACAACAACCATTTCATTGCTAGGACAGCTTCTACTTCAGGAAGTCCTCGAGACGAGGGGTTAGCGCTTACGCGAGCCTTGATGGCGGCAAACAGCATAGGGATCAGTAGGCATGTGGTATCTTGTTCAGTGCTTCCGCTTTGCTGCTTTTCGCTGATCTTTTTACGTTTCACTGCCTTAGACTAAGAACTAGATAGGTTTTTTGTTGTGTCTTGTGCGGAGTATCGCTGCTGCTTTGAAGGAGAACAACCAAAAGACTTTGCACGCTTCTTTTTGGCTGCAGCCGCCTATGTGTCATCAGATGTTTTGTTCTCTTTGCGGTGGCTAATTTTGCGATAGATCTATCGTGTTCATAAAAGCCACGTCGGGGTTAGGTACTGAATCATGACGCTTGGGCGGTATCTCTTGTGCTTGCTCCGCTGTGCTTGTAAGTGTAGCAGCTTTCTTTTTAACCCATCCTTCGAATGAAGCAGGGTGTGGGCCATCGCAGTTTGTGCCTTTAGGTTGCGCTGTCGAGGTGCACTGTTTGTACTAATGGGGGCCGCACACAGTTTTTATCGCACGAGACCGGTATATTGTTTTGATATGTGACCGTGGCTCTGGCACTTGTAGCCTTGTGTCGCTACTCCGACATGCGCAGTTAAAGGGTAACTGCAGAACCCAAGCTTGACTCTTTTAGGCAGTGGTGACTCTTTTAAGAAATCTAAAATAACAGAGCGATGGCGTACCTCTTTATACTTTCCACAGTCCTCACGAATGCAACTTAAGTTAGCCTCGTTGCTGAAAGAACACCTTGGTCACCTAGATACTCCTGCAGATCTACACTTGAGTAGGTTACAGGTAGGTTATAAATTTTGGCAAAGGTGGCTTTGTACGAGTAAGGTATACCCGGGCCTATACAGCCACTGCAGCCAGCTTTTTTATTGTGAGCAAGCGTTTGGCAGCCGGAAATGTCGATAACGTAACCGTCAAGCTTCCGTCCTTGTTAAGACAATTACTGGCAACTCTTTCTTGACTGATGGTACAACTGTCGAAGCCACGATGTTAGGATTGGCTTTCCATAGATCGCATTCAATATTTTACCGGCGCTGCTACAGGCGACGAGGAACAAGAAGAGACGACGAGACAAGCGCTCGGACCAACAACTGAAGTTTTAATGAAATAACAGTTATCCAAGTCTATGCACAAACCACTACTGCTGAAGAAGCTGACGTTGAGAGATTTTATGAACGCATTTTAGACCACACACCATCATCAGACGTCCTTTTTCTCATAGGAGACTGGAATGCTAAGGTGGGGAGTAGAGTAATATCCGGAAATACAGGCAAGTTGGGTCCTGGTGAACCAAATGAAGCTGAACAGAGGGGCTAGTAGAGTTTTGTCAAGAAAACAACCTGACCATAGCGAATACACATTTTCAACAGCACAAGAGACGCCTGTACTCATGGACTTCACCGGATGGTCTGTACAGGAATCAAATTAAGTATATTCTTTGCCGGCAGGGATGGAGAAGCGCAATACAAGAAGTAAAAACAAGGCCTGGGGCCAATTGTGGCTCCGCTCATCACCTTCTTGTAGTGAAATTTAAGCTTCGATTGCAGGAAACGCAGCAAAATAGAAGGCCTTTGAGGTATGATCTGGATCATATTCCATCAGAATATGCAGTGGAAGTGAGAAATCGATTTCAAGAATTAGATCTAGAAGACAAAGAGCCTGAAGAGATGTGGACTGATGTTCGTGATATAATACATGAACGTTGCTACTAAAGAAGTTCCAAAGCAAAAGAAATGCAAGAAAGCGAATTGGTTTTCCAAAGAGGCTTTGCAAATAGCTGAGGAAAGGAGGATTTCAAAGTTATGGGGGAAAGAGAAAGATACAAGGTTCTCAATGCGGATTTTCAGAAAATAGCAAGGAGAGATAAAAATGCCTTCCTGAACACACAGTGCCAAGCAGTTGAGGACAACAGCCAATTAGGGAACAGAAAAGCTCTGTATAAGACAATCAAAGATATCAAAGGAAGCTTCTGGCTAAGCTGGGCGTGATAAAGGATAAACGAGGCAGGGACCTCACTGAAGCCTCAGAGATAAAAAGATGTTGCAGGAATGCACAGAAAAAATGTACAGGAAGGACCCACATGTGCAAACCCAAGATAAGATGGTTGTGATTACCGATCTCGAGCCGGGCATCCGGAATGGTGAAGTTGAATGGGCCTTAGCCAGCCTTGCTAAGAACAAAGCTAGCGGAATTGATTACATTCCAGCTGAGTTGCTTCAAACGCTCAGCCATGACGCTGTTGACGTTCTGTATACATTATGTCAGCAACTATGGAAAACCCTGCCGTGGCCACAGGATTGGAGGAGGTCAGTTTACATCCCCATTCCAAAGAAAGGCCGAGCCAAAGATTGTTCTAACTACCGCACGATCGCGCTTACTTCGCATGCTAGCAAGGTGATGTTGAAAATCCTCCAAGGTAGGCTGCCACAGAATGTGTATCGGGAGCTTCCGGACGTGCAAGCTTGGTTTCGCACGGGCAGAGAAACTAGAGACCAGATTGCCAACCTTCGCTGGATCATGGAAAAAGCAAGAGAGTTCCAGAAACCCATCTACTTCTGCTTTATTGATTATGCAAACGCGTTTGACTGCGTAGATCACAATAGATTGTGGCAAGCTCTCCAAGAGATGGGAGTTCCAACTCACCTCATCTGTCTCCTCAGGAACCTGTATGGAGGGCAAAAGGCCACAGTCAGAACTGGGCATGGTCTTACTGATTGGTTTCCGATTGAGAAAGGAGTGAGACAAGGCTGCATACTGTCTCCCTGCCTTTTTAACCTATATGCTGAGTGCATCATGAGGTCCGGACGAATCTTCAGCTGGAGTGAAGATTGCTGGAAAACGCGTCAACAACCTTAGATATGTGGATGATACCACTTTAATGGGAGAAAGTGAATAGGAAATCAAGACTTCTGATGCACGTACAAGAAAAGAGTGAGAAGTTTGGGCTTAAACTCAACATTAAAAAGACAAAGATCAAGGCGTCTTGCCCTATCAAGTCCTGCAGCATCATGGGACAAGAAGTGGATGCTGTGACAGATTTTCTCCTCTTGGGCTCCAAGATTACCCCAGAAGGAGACTGCAGCCATGAAATTAGGAGACGCCTGCTTCTGGGAAAGACAGCCATGGCTAGCCTTGACCACCTAGTAAAGAGCAGAGATATTAGTCTGCCAACCAAGATCGCATAACACGTGCTATGGTCTCTCCAGTTGTGATATATAGATGCGAGAGTTGGACTGTGAAGAAGGCTGACCGCCGAAGAATTGACGCGTTTGAATTGTGGGGCTGGCGGAGACTCTGGCGCAGCACAGAAAGCAATTCGTGAATGAAACTCCGGAATATTTACAAATTAAATAGGCTACCATTTAAAACCTTAATCTTCTTTTATTAAAATTTTTAAAGAACATTCAGCAATATGTCTTGCAAGTTCACTAAACCCGACTCACATCGACGAGTCTAATTAGCTTCGGCGCGTAGTAGTCAGCAGCGTGTGGGTGAGAATATCCAGTTTTCATTTCACCACGTGAAATCAGAGTGGACGGTACCAGTACAATGAATCATTCATAAAATATTATCATCAAATGCTTCATTCATGAAATCTTATCTGCAAATGCTTCATTCATGTAATCACATCTTCGGACGGCCGCTTATCGAATATCAAGGCGCGGCCACCGTCAGCGTAGATTCGAATCAGTTAGGTCTTCTCTGATCGCACTCATAAGATTTGCTCCTCTTCTGTTCGAGCTTTACGGCCTTTCGTTGGCCTTCACCAGATGTCCTGCTGGAGTGCACCTTCAGGCTGCTTCCTGAAACTTGTGTCGCAACGGTGGCTTTCAGAAGTGAACGAACATTACAATAGGAGTATTCAACGCTGTTTGACACGCTTACCCCTTGTCATTAAAACATTCCTGGCCCTCGCTGTTTTAGTTATTTCGCTCAAGTCTTGATCCCTGGGTATCTGCGAGGCAGGTATTGTAGTTTTCACATTAGCATGAGTGCTAGCTACCCTGAACTTCCCACACTAGGTCGGAACAAGTGATGTCCAAGCGAGAGAGGTCTAGTAACGATGGAAACCGCCTCTTCCCTTCCTTGGAGCGATGCTTGCCTCCAGTGAAGCCATAGCTGCGTTTAGCACCGCTGAGCGAGGTCGCTGGCCTTTCCGCTTTTGTTAATGACAGTATGGTCGTACAGCCCCAAGACGGGTTCGTCATCTACGCGTGCTGGTCAGCCAGCGTTAGCAATGAACACAGCAAAATAAGCTGTTCGGAAATCGGTGGCATTGACATTGATAATTATTGGAACTACATCCTTGCCATTTCACGTACGGGCATAATGACGAATAAACTGGGGGGAGGGGGGAGGGGGGAGGGGTTTACATAGTGCATATTACAGGGAAATAGAAGACGTTACCACGTGTGCATTCGCTGTGGATTATTCCTCGAAAGCAATTGTGCAAGCCGAGATTGAAGCACACAAAAGAAAATGTATCAGCTACATGAAAATAGACGAAACATCTCACACCCTGACAGCTGAATTTACATGACGCATTCAGCCTACCTTTGTAACTCTCAGAAGAAGGCGGGCCCTATGCCCCATAATCTGCGGCCATGATCTACACCACCACCTACCACACCGATTAAAAGATCACGAGTCCGTATCAATCACCATCGCGCAATGCGCCGATGTGTGTGTAGAGAGGCCCACTACACCGAATACGCGGCTCGCGCGCATGTCGATCAGGAACAGATTTAAATATCCAAGTGAGCTAATTTCGACATGTCACACGCGCCACAGATCTTGCCTTCAGGCGAGAAGAATCTCTAAAGAGCCCACCTTGAACGTAGCCGTGGCTGTCAGACGGAGCATGCACAGGTGCTAGCTACCATGGCCGGATGGCCGCCGACTCCATCCCGCCGCTTTAAGATAAAGAGCACATTACATTTAGAGAGGAGCGGTGACGACAAGTTGCATCCAGCCACCCAAATCATTCATCAATAAGGGCAGCAAATTGAGAAAGCACAACTAACCAGTGCCAGTACCAGTCACCTATATCTGTTATCAACTAGTCCGTAGACGCAGTATCAAGAATGAGCCAGCAGCAATTCCCCAGACCTCACATTAACATTGCTAATCTCTATATAATCTACCTTACGGCAAGTTCTCGCAGCTCACACTGTCCTTTCGTAACATCCGTATCTACTACAGCGAGAATAAGGGAACTTACGCATCTTCTGCCCCAAATTTCACAATAACACTAACTGTTCATTGCCGTAAGCTACAAACGCGCACAGCCCTATATCCCATTCTACTAAAAGACCGCTTCCCTGACCTGTTTCCTTCCTCATGCAAGCTCTGTGGGGACCTAGTAACTTTCTGCGCACATTACTCACATGTCCCTCATTCGCCCATCCTCTTTCATCAGAGGCGGCGCTAAATTACTGGGAACACCTACTCACCATTACCTCCGATCAGGACCAGCGCAAGATACTTACTAGCGTTCTCGCTAGCATAGCCCTCCAAGGGCTTTCATTTGCTGTATGAGGGCCCTCCCTACATGGAGGGAGCTCTCAAATTCCATATAGGGGGCTGCGTCCCCACCCTCGGTAATAGTTGCAATAAATGTTTCTACCACTTCCACGCGACACATGAATACGGTGCGGCACACAAGCACGGTGATGTCAGCTAGATGCAAGACAAGCTCATCTTCCACGACAACCATTGAGTATTTTTCTTTAGGTCGTGCATCTGTAGACTCATAGATCGCATATTCAATAAGCGTAAAGCGTATATAGTTACGATGCAAGCCCGATGTCCGACCACATTCGTAAAATATGAGTGCGGTTAGCAATCAGGGTGTACTAATATTTATACACTTATTCCCGCTCTACTTAAAAATCCTTTCTTTATTTGCACGTACTTTTGTCTACCGGCTTATCCAACAGCATACGCTTCCATGAATCCGGGTGAAACTCTTGTACAAGACCATTGTTGTACAAGACCATTGTTGTTTATAAAGCGCACCGGGCTAGGAATGATTTAGGATTTGTAAAAATTAAAAGTAGAGATTAAAATAAAACACAACGTCTTTAGGTCCTTGGTTCGAGATGCTAACCTTTGCAGCTTCAACCTTGTAGGCTGAAAAATTTTCCGTGCCTTCTTTTCCATTTGTTGCCTATTTCTTCAGATAATTAAAAGCCGTACCCTAATGACTTGATTTTATATCAGATATTTCATGCATGGAACAATTTTTCTGAACCAAAACTTTATTATTTATATCGAGGGACAGCTTTCATAAATGTTTTACAAAGTAAAGCACAAAGTACCGATACCAATATCACAGTTTATGTGTTTAACAACTAATGCTACATACGGTGCACAGAGGGAAAGTTCAGTTCCACACAACCATAGGAACACAAAGCTCAATTCGTTCAAGAACACAAAACAACCGAAATAAAAATATTACAGTTGTTAGCAGTTCTTTTTGCATACAACAAAATGAATTGAACACTAATATTATGTGGAACCTAAAAACATTGTAACGATATCGCAAGCGCCCCAAGAAGAAAAATAATACATCATTTAGTATATTCATTGCTTCTACATTTGAGATCCACTTTTCTCACCAAAAGCGATGAATGTGTGGTGTTTCTTTTTTCTGCCAGTCACAACAGTACCGTTTAGCAATGCAATCGAAATTATGTTTCTCGAGTGCAGAAACTGTGGTCGTAGTCAGCCGATTGCCTTCTGGGAAAGCTGAATTTTTGTCCGGGCTCTAAGGAGCTGTCATGTCTCGTTTCTGTATATGCCAATTGAATTTCAGCTGCAATGTCACCGCATATCCTAAATTATTCCTGGTTGTTTCTTTTTCATCGTCTCTGACAACATGTAATCCTAGCGACATGCAAATACATTATGCGCAAAAGTGCATTTGATATTATGCCCTTAGCTGCTAATAAGACCAGCGGAACGTCAACGGCAAATATTATCTCTAAAAGTTTTAATAGCAGTAAGTACTAAAGAAGCACAGGCGAAACAAACACTTGTTTGGTTCTTATAATATCTTCAACAGTGAAATAAACGATATTCTGAATATGGTCTGCGCAGAAGTTTTTTTATTTATTTACTTCTTACAGCACGGTTTTTTGTTGGTAATATGGATGCAGGGCTCTTCCACTTGGCAGATACTAAACCTTGTGAGTTCGTCATGACTTCTTCGTGCACTTCGGCTCCTGCATTGCAGCTAACAGCAAATGTATGGACAATCATTGCTGCGTGTCAGTTTTATTCGAGCGTAATTTTCACCATGCTAGAGAAAACCTACGTTCTTCTTTGTATTTCTCTTTGAAAACGTTTCTTCAGTCGCTGATTTGAAGGAGTACAAGAACACTAATCAAGAGGATTAACCTAGATGGCTCACGTCTGGTATAGCACCCCATCGTGGGGGTTCAGTGGTTACGGTGCTCGACTTCTATGCCTAAAAATGCGTGATCGAATTCCGGCCGCGGCGACCGTTTTACGATGGAAGCGAAAAGCAAGGCATCCGTGTTGCGGACGCCTCTACTGCTGCCTGCTTAATGCGCTGGATCACTTTGGGACGTTAAACCGAACACCCGGACCAAATACCAGTGGTTTTGCTGTTATGCAAGACCTAGTTATTTTTCTGTAAGCAGTGAAGACAGTTGTCATTAGGGTTTAGGCGTTAAATAGGCCTCGGTTTAACCTGTACAGCTTAATAGTGGCAGTTCCTCCCGTGAGAGCTATATATCATATATCTGGGTGAAATATGGTAAACACATCTGTACGAGTCTTAGAGAGAATCTAGTTAAAATAAATCGAGCTTCAAAAAGAACTTGCTTTGCCGCTCTCCTCCTTGTTCTGGACAACGACGAAGCTATTTATTAACCTGTTGTCCTCGAACTGGATCGATATAGAACATCCTCTCTCCTGAAAGATATCGTTGCCTTGGTTAGCTTATTTTTTAATATTTTAGAACGTTCTCCTGAACTTTAAAACATAAGTATTGTTTTTTTTTTTCTGCGATCTTCGCACATTACACTTCAAGGGCAGCTTCGACAACGTAAGGCAGAACGTGACTCTTGATGGTCTACCGGTTACAAAGTATTCTTTCCTCGCGCGGAACAGCTCCTGTCTCCTCCAGCCCTAGAGCCCCGCCACAAATGATTTTAGTGACATGCGCTTGGTTGTCATTCAGCTGAATTGGCGTAGGCCACCGAGACAGTGCTCTCGCCCTGCTCTTAAACCTGACAATGGCTTTTGTTAAACAAGGATCTTTGTCTGGGCTAGTCGGTTCATAACTATCACTAAATAAACACAGCGCGATGAAAAATGACACAGGAAGAAGACAAAAGACGGACCCATCAGCGCCAGTCCCGTCTTGTATGTGTCTTCTTCCTGTGTCCTGTTTCTTCGCGCTGTGTTTATTTCGTGATGGCTTTTGTTAATAGATGTACATGATCGTCCAGTCTAAAATAGGATACTACTCCGTGCTGCCGGCGCTCCGCGGGGCGCCTCCAACGGGAGCACTAGGCGGCGCTACGCGCGTCGTCTGCTATACAGTGCGCTTTGTATTGCGATGAAGTGAGCGTTAATTTCAATGCTTCTTGGAGAAGCGCTAAATGTGTAATCTTTTTCTCCGTGTACCATGCCGTTGCAACGTTTCTTATGCGAAATTTTCATCACGAAGTTTACGTATAGAAATAAGCGGCCAGGTCGCCCCGCTGACTGCCTTTGAGTGCAACTTCTTACGCGAGTGATTCGGCGATTAATAGAAAAAGAACTTCGCCTTATCTCAACTGCGACATAAAAATGTGATTCCTGCCTGTCTAGTTCGAAAGCACAGAGGCTTCTCCTCAATTAAATGTTTTCTGCTGGGGGGCTACACTAAACCGAAATGTTGGGAATGCAATAGGACAAAATTAAGGCAGCTAATTGGGAATAACTCTGAGAAGATACTCGCAACAATTAATTTCAGCTCAAACCAATCGTCCAATTCACGCTATAGTAACGCTTACATCGAGACGGGCTGCAAGGTTGCGCGCCTCGTTGGCCGTCAGCTCCAGAGTTCCTTGTTTCGGTTTCTCTTTTCGGCCACTTCTTTCCTGAGCTGAGAAGAGAACTGTATTTGCGAGCTTGTTTCGTTGTCGTGTTCTGACTACGCTTCCTATTTTATTGCTTTTTCTTCATACATGTGAAGTAATAAATATTGGTAGTTTATTTTGCTCTTGTTTTGAATTTATAATTCAGTGAGCACTTTGCTACAGTGTTTATATTTCATGTACACAATTTCCCTCTAGTTTCTTTGCCTATTTAGCACCGACGTTCCGGTTCCCTGAAACCTCTTCAGGTTAGAGCCCTCTTCTACAAATTGGGAATATTAAACGCCCGTACAAAGGGATCGAATTTCTTAAATGTTCCGCAAGTGCCGTTGTTGAGTCGAGTCGAAGAGCCATTGCAGAGCAGTCGTAGCTTCATTTGTACACATCTGTGAGTAGTCGTCATTGCTTTGAGCATTCTGTGACACATAAATCTGCAAGTGTTTCTTCCTTCCACACTCTCGGCATTTCGGTTTACAGTAGTACACGAGCAGAAAACATTCAAGTGAACAGGCGCACCTTTCCTCTCGGTCCAGGCACACAGGAATCCCAATTTAGGCCTCAGTTGCGATAAGGCGACGTTATTGTAGTCTTAATCGCCGAGTCATGAAAGCGGTCCCACTCGGCGGCACACAGCAACTTCTTCATGGAAATGTCGCAACTGGGAAGCTTTTGTACCAAATATATCACGACAAAACAGGCATTTGAAAGGAAATATTCTCACATAGGCCATATTATGCCTCGGCTCATCCAGGTAATTGTTTTAAAATTTCAGAATACCGTGCCAGAAATAACACGTATGCCAGTTCCTTTTTTGTTAGATCCATCAGTGAATGGAACCGGCTTTCAGGTCATCACGTGTGCTCAAAAATTAAGTGTTTTTTTTTCCACTCTGTAGCTCCTACCTTGTAGCGCCCTCAGGCTAAGCGGAGTAATGATTGAATAAAAAATAAACATAAAGACAAAACGGAAAAAACTATTGCACTTATAGCGCTCATCCAAAAGCCTTGAAGTTGAAGCCCAATTCCACGCAATGCAGAGTGCACTGCAGCAGTCGACGGGCAAAGCTCCGCCAACGGCTGTGACTGATTTTGCCTTATCCGGGCTGAAGGGGACATGTGCGCACTCTTTCCTTCGGCCTGCACGTCGAACGAGGGAGCAAGAGGGTGCTTCCCTCCCCCCTCTCCGGCTGGTTGCCACGCTCGATAGTGGAGGCGCTTAGACCCAACCCAACCTAGAGTTACTATATAGGCTTTGCCAGAGTTGCGCCAAGGTGCCGCTTAAGCAACCAAGTTGCGCAGCAACGTCATACGTCGTGTTTGCGGGAGCCGAGTTTCCAGACTTGAAAGTAGTCGAGATGGAATTACTTTGGGTGTCCTAATCAAAAGCAGACGACATTGCTACAAATCATATACCTAGAGCGGCATTCCGTACCGATTACGGATGATACAATGCAGCCGGGATGCCCATCAGGTTGGATTCACGGTGCTACATGGCTTGCTCGGCGGCCAAAAAAAAAATACTGTCGAGGAACTCAGGCAAAGCCTATATAGTAAAAGCGTTAATTGTTGGGCTAGTTGGTGATCAGTCTCAAAATTCTTCTTTTTTAGCGCAAAAGGACCGGACATACAGTAAGAAGACACGTACACCACAGGCGCTACTTACAACTGATTTATTGAAGCCTAAAATACGCATATATATACCCACTGGTATGCGCGCGCACCGCCTAGCAAGTAATCTGAGTACAGCACGCAGAAAGTGGTTACACGTGGCGTCAAAGAAATTCCATCTCTGCATTATACAGAGCAACTGAGGTGTCATTAACGCAATCTTGACCCGCTTTTCTGATAAATAATGCCTTCAAAGTTTCACGGGAAGTTTTATGCATACTTCTGCCTAGAATTTCAACCCTACAGAACCAGGGTCTACAGTTCATGCAAGCGAGGCAATGGTCAACACGATGCGTGACCTCCCCGTTATTTAGATCTTTTGCAGCGCTCCCTGAGTCGGTCATTCACGCAACGCCCCGTCTGGCCGATGTACGATTTGCCACAGGATAAGGGAATCTCGTACACAATGTTCGTGGCACACCGAACAAAACGCTTTTCATGCTTCTTTTTACGGCCTTCTTTTTGTCCTCGCAAGTGATGCGGCGCTCAGCGGATCGAACTTCTTGGGGGCAGAAAAAAACCATCGGCACATTCAACAGTTTAGCCACCTTCTTAAGGCTGTGGGTGACTTTATGCATATAAGGTACAACTTCGGGCCTCTGGTTGCCCTCAAAAGTTTTTTGCAGCTTTACTGCGTGTCCCGAGCTTCATTTTCTTCATCAGCGTTTCAGGCACAGAAACAGCAACCGACCCAGGGTAGCCGGCGGCAATGAGCCTCTCCAATTGGTAAACAAAACTCGCCTGCAGCTCATGCAGACGCGATCGCCGGAGCGCAGACTCCAGGCAGAGTGGAGCATTGCCTCTCTTTACTACTTTTGAATGAGCTGAGTTGTATGGCAAGAGCTCTTTTTATACTCGAGGGGAGTATGACCAGCACACGTGCTTTTCCTTGAACTTCAGGCGCAAGTCTAGAAACTGTAGCATGTCGTTCAAGTAAAGATTCTATAGTAAAGTTACAGCAAGGTTATAGTAAAGTTTCTAAGTAATGGTTAAGCCTTTTCCATGCAGTTTAAAATCATTCAGTACACAGATTAGTGTAGCCTCATTCGAAATAGAGCAATGCTTATTAAGAACAATTAAAAAGTCGACCATATACCGAAACACTTTAAGGACTTTGTCATTGTTAAAATGATTAAAACGATCGTGTAAAGAGCGATCGATGTAAGATAAAAATATATTGCATAGTACAGGGGCAATACATGACCCGATACGAATTCCTTTCTTTTCAGAAAAACTGGTTGTCAAATATAATAGAAGTACTACTAAGTTAAAATTACAAAATAGCAAAAAAATTATCCACTGTTGCTCTAGCTGCATTTTGTAAAGCGACGCAACCATTTTCATCTATGCAGTCTTTCACGAAAGCAAAAAGCTTAGAATGAGGCACTGAATAAAAGAGCTCTTCCACATCAACTGAAAATGCAAAATCTATGTCGCAGGTGGCATCAAGAAAACTAAGGACATCAGCTGAATTTTTCGCTAGGAAAGGGTCACTTATCTGGAGCCCATTCAGGGCTGTTAACAGAAACGTGCTGACACAATGTTTCCACGTGCAACCTTCGCTCACAATCGTACGAAACGGAGCATCCGACTTATGCGTCTTAATGGTAAATAAAACATGCAACGCGCCACACTTGCTATTTGTGATTTCTCGTGCTAGTTTTTGCAAATCCAACTGCTTAAAAAATCCACTGCTTTGGTCTTGATTGTGGTTTGACCTTTTTTTTTTCAAAAGCGAAAAGTTCTTATTAGTGGCCTTAGCAGCTTTTTCTTGATACGTTGATCTTGGCAAGGCAACAAAGCCGCCCACTTTATCAGCCTGTAAAAGACAAAGCTTCTCATCCTTAAAAAACTTCACAACTCTATAAGCAGGGGTCTTTGGCACACGCGGGTCTAGTCCGCTTCACATTCTTGGCAAGACAGTGTATCCCTTCCAAAGGGCAACGTTCCCGATATTCTTTCGGGGCCTTCTTCGCTATGCTTCTGTTCAAAGCGGTGAGTTCATGAGGAGGAACATGTGGCTCCACACTGAACTTCGGACCCTTCTCAAACAAGCTTGAAATGTTGGAGGGGATAGAGGCACCTTCCATGACAATTAGGCCACATCTTCGATGTAGCGGCTTCTTCGGCTTCCCCATTGCATTAAGGACCCACCTAAGGTTACAATTCCACCAGATTTCTGTCATCCGAGAAGCTTCACGTCTCAGAGAGATAAACCGTCATTTTGCTATACATCCTGGGTGCTGAGTATAGGTGCCAACCCTCAGCCAGTCAAAGTAAAACCGCACTTGTCGCCACAGTTCAGATCGCAAAATCTTTAGCACTCTTTTCACATGTCCCCACGATGCTGCAGTAAGACCAAACAAGGCCCTTCTGGCGGCGTGACACACTTCCTGATGCAAAAACCCACGTACCTTGCACGGCAGGTCGCTGACACGATGCTCGTCATGAGCAGGTTGACATCATGAAGATCTTTATGAGACACAAAGAAAGGTGAGCCCGATGAAGAAGAAATATACCTTAAAAGCGTTAATTATTGGGCTAGTTGGTGATCAGTCTTAAATTTCATCTTTTTTAGAGCAAAAGGACAGGACATAGAGTAAGAACACACGTACACCACAGGCTCTACTCACAACTGATTTATTGGAGCCTAAAATATGCATATATATATACTCACTGGCCTGCGCGCGCACAGCCTAGCAAGTAATTTGAGTACAGCAAGTAGAAAGTGGTTACACGTGGTGCGAAAATCGAGACCCTGGGTCGGTTGTTGTTTCTGTGGCTCGTGCACAAAAAGAGCTCTTGCCATAGAACTAAGCTCATTCAAAAGTAGTAAAGAGAGGCATTGCTTCACTCTGCCTGGAGTCTGCGCTCCGGAAATTATTGAATTCTTTGTTATCATGAGGTCCCGTCATAAAAAGTTTTTTTTTTTTTTTTACGTAAATCCAATCTTGATTCCTTATGTCCGCTGTAATACTGTCTGGAAAGTTATATGAACGCACAAAACGTACAAATTGGTTTAAAGCAGCGAAAATGTAGCCTTTTTAGCAGCCTTATTTATCTTCCTACTCATCACTTATACACACAGTCCCCACAGCGAACATGCGAACAATAAATATAGGTGCTGACATCTCAGTGATCTCTGACAAAGCCACCCTTCACCAGCGCGCTACAGGGGCTGGTTATGGATTTTGAAAAATAATAATTTGCCGTCAAACAAACTTTACTCAAACAAAATCTAGAATAAAAGATGACTGTATCTCTTTTTCTTTTTTTTTTCCTGGAGGTTTTGATATTTAATGCAGGTCTAAATATGAAGAAGAATGTAACATTTCGTGGAATTTGGAAGAAGTTGTTATATGAACAGCTTCGTTGAGCATGTTTCAATCATTTTTAACATTCAGTATAACAACCTATTATTTCGTAAACATTTATTCATTGGAAAAGTTACCGCAAATTTTTTGAAACTCCGCATTCTTTTGAATTTTTAATCACCCAAGAAAATGCAAAAATTGTATAATTTTCGAATGCGGATGTGTATAATTTAAAATTTTGCTCTTTAGCCAATTTGGGCCCCTCGCCGATCACATCAAATAGGAACTGCGTCATCAAGAAAAAACGTCTGAATAAATATACTTCCACAAAAGGCCTTTCTCACAATTGCTAACATACCCCATTTTATTTAGAAAAATTGGAGATGGACGTTTTTTGGAGCGTGGACGTTTCGCATGGAATGATCATGTGCTTTTTTAACTTCCGATAAACAAGCAAATAATTAAATGCTATGAACATGAAACAATCTAGGAGATACCCATGACAATATTTAATAAATACCAAAGAACTGCATACTCTGCTGCCCAATGCACCAGGATTCCTGCGCTCATATTTGCTGCGCTTACAGAGTGCTTTTCCCATGCGTTCAGTACAGCCGCTGGTGCTTTTCTCTGAGGAAGCTGCAATAGAAAACTGTCGCACTAGAACTGGCAAGTACATTTGCATACTCTCAGCTGAGGCGGACTGTACAGGAAGTCGGATATTATTACGTATCATTGTTCGCAAACAAAAAGACCTGGTAATTATAAATTTAAATTCGAATTTCTGGTGATCTTGGGGGAACGATTATGGGCCGATATTGAAAGGTTTCATAATTGACGTTCAGGTGAAGTACATTTTTTGATTCACCTATGTTATTAATAACAAAACACCAGAAATACTCAGTAAGAAACTGAGTTGTGTTTTCTGCAAAAATAATTACCAAAACAGCGTCGTTGCCTAAATCCAGTTTTTTTCTTCATCATCGAATAAACAATTGTACTTGCATATGAGGCATAAAAAGCGCGAAGGTATCTTTTTTATAAGTGTGCGTTGTGGGAAAGACAAATCAACACGAATTAAAGGGCGTATTTTTGGCATTCCATATTTAGAACGCTGCTGCCATCTGAAAAACAAAAAGCTAGGCTAGGCACATCATTAGTGTTGACAGGGCTACTTTTCGTTATAGCTGTACCTGCCGAACTGAAGTAATAAGTTAAGTGTTTGATTTTAATCTCGAATATAGCTTTGTTAGTACGTAATATCTATTTCTCCGAAACACCACAGTGACGCGATTCTCGTCGTATTTGTAAGTGAAATGTGTAAAGGTTACAAAACTCCCTGTAGATATGGACTCGTGCAGCTGTTTTTCTAGTTGCATTATACACGCTTTGCACGCTACCTTAAGCCAATGGCTAAAAATGAACTATTAGAAACAGGCAATGCAAACTGGTTGCATAATTCTGGCAGCCACTTTGCGCCGCACTGCCACTTTTTTGTTTGGTTTGGCTTGTGGGGTTTAACTTCACAAAGCGACTCAGGCTATGAGAGACGCCGTAGTGGAGGACTCCGGAAATTTCGACCACCTGGGGTTCTTTAACGTGCACTGACATCGCACAGTACACGGGTGCCTTGCTTTTCGCCTCCACCGAAAAGCGGCCGCCGAGGCCGGGATTCGATCCCGCGTCCTTTGGAACAGCCATCGAGCGCTGTAACGACTGCCCACCTCGGCGGGATTGGCAATTTTTTCGTTTTGTAAATATTGAATTAGGATTATTTCTCCAAGTACTAAATATTCGCTTTAGACAATAAATTTCATTTACAGAGTCGGGGAGCGCCTTCAGAAACACATGTTGCATTATTTGCGGTAAGGACATCCCACGTGTACTTTTGTTTCCCATTTCCAGAGAAAGTCCGGAAATGTAAATAAAAAACGCAACCTCCCATTGACGCGCCGCAATTCGGTTGCTGTATAGCACAGTTTGAGCGAAACAAACAACCTTCAACATGATGTGTGGCTCCCTTGAAGAGTAAGGCTGACATTTTGGCGATGATTGGTTCGCATCAATCTTTTGAAGCGGATGAAAGCGCGATCTATAGCGAGCGCGCCGCACTTTCCAATGCCAATAAACACTATAATGTGGCAAGGTATAAATGACAGGAGCGTTATGGGTCAAATTTGTAAAACATAAAGCAAATATAATCTCATTGAATGCTTTGGCTGACGCGAACGAGAAAACTATCGCCAACTGATAGGTCTACCGATGCATAGGGCAGTGGAGTCAAGGCCGCAATTGTATTCTCTGGCCGTCTGATTTTCGTACTATCGGTGTTTACTGCTTCCTCTAAGAAAAAAACGTCTGCACTTGAAAGGTTCTGTATCGCTAAAAATGAAATGAGGCTTGTGCAGCTGTTCTGAAAAGTAGCAGTTACCATTTATTGTGTAAAGTCAATATTTAGTAATTTAGGTAAGTAATCTCAAATACAATTGCGGACAAAAACTTTTCTGCGGAGCTCAAGGTAGAAGCCAACAATATGTAACTGGCTTGCTTCGCCTGCCCCTGAAATGTTATTTTTCGCCCTTGGATAAAATTAGCTGAGCCACCCAGATATGTGTAAAAAGGTACACCCCATATTTCAATCTCAGCACTGATCCCACTGAAGATCCTTATGATAATTGCCTAAGTGAGTTTTTACAGCGCAGTTTTTTGGCGCCCGTTGCTGCGTTTCGCTTCGTCGGTGGCGCTGGCGTCGGTGCCGGTGGCGTTGTCCCTGTAACCAGCTCCGCAGCTGGGGCAGCGCGCGCTCTCTCCCCCACCCCCTCCCACTTCTTCCCTGGCGGCAACCGCACGTGTTATCGGATTGCTGCACGCTCTCCCCCCCCCCCCCCCCCTCTTCCTGCATGGCGGCGAGGGTGCTCTCCGGTTGCCGAAACGCCGGCTCGCTCTCAGCGGATCACGGTGCGTGCATCCCAAGCCGAAAAGCAGAGTCACGTTCTCTTCACTCGCTAGCGGCGTCAGCGGCATCAGTCAGTTACTGCTATCTGCTCGTCGCGCAACGTTCCTATGGGCCCACACGCTGCCTCCCGCAACCTCCCGATAACTTAATCGCTCTTTTCATTTCTCCGACTACAAGGCTTCTTTCATGACAGTCAAGAACTGTTAGTGGAGTGTTTTCTGAAGGAATACGTAGGAAAAATTTAAAAGTTGTCTGTAATTGTACATACGTGTCTTCAGATAGGTTTTATGCGCACAAAAAGACGACACAAAATACAAGGGAGACAGGAGGGAGCGCAACTTTCAACTGTTTTATTCCGGAAATGTACACGACATTTATACCAAAAAAATTATCATTGCATAATCATCAGTGCCACGTGCGAGCCCAGGAAAAGCACAAAGGAGGGCACAGGTCACTCACCTCTTATCTAATTTATCTAAAAAGACAAATTCTTTATCATACATTGTCACAGATGGTGCGCTTATACATGAACTTCCGCTTTTTCTAATATGGTAGGCCTCAGCCAATTCTCGCGCAAGCGTGTCAGTGCTCCTGCACAAGATGCCGGTGCCTTGTAGCGTTGCATCACACAGTTTTCCTGCTTTCTGTTTTTGGTCGTTATCTTTTCCACACTCACTGATGTGCGCCGGCAGGTGCAAACCGGTACCGTTCCTCAAAGACAAATTGTGCTCCCTTAACCGGTCATTAACACATCGGCCCGACTGCCCAATGTATACCTTCCCACACTTCAACGGAATCCTGTACACCACCCATTTTTCACACTTCACAAACTTATTAACATGTTTGATTTTGCAGTCTGAGTTACGGCTATCATCTTGCGAAACCAGACGACACAAAGAAGAGTTTCCTTGGGGCCGAAAAAACCACGGGTACCTTAAACTTGTTAGCCACGCGTTTGAGGTTATGAGCCACTTTATGCTGATATGGAATGACTACCGGTTTCACTTTCCTCTGTGCAACTGCAATCGTTGTCTGGTTCTTATTTCTTTCTTGTTTAATCTTCTTGAGAAGAGCTTCAGCCACTGAACTCACTATTATCTGGGGAAAGCCTGCCTGTTTCAGCTTCGCGATCTGACCGTGGAAGCTTTCCTGCGCCATGTGACAACAGGACAATTGTGCGCTTCTTCAAGGACAACGACCTGCTACTCGTTCAGGCGGATAAGGGAGGGGGCTTTGTCGCCATGCCGTCGGGAACGTACAACAAGAAAGCCTGGGAGGCCATCCACAGGAATTTTGAGAAGACAGAACTAAAACCAGCAAAGGTAAAAAGCCGAGCCATTGTGTTATGCGCGAACCTCGGTCTACAGAAGTTAGCCAGTAGTATTCAGAATACAAAATGTAATAGCTTGCAAGTTTTTTTCACTGCCAAACCCCACAAAGAAAGTGTTCCGTTTAGGTGCATAGTTAGCGAAAGGGGTGCCTGGCAGAACCTACTTAGCCGGTTCCTGCTGAAGGAACTTAACAGACTGGTAGTAGACGATCCGTTTGCCATTAAGAATAGTCTTGAGGTTGTTGAATTTTTGCACGAAACAAACTCTGCAGGACACATCTTTTCTATAGATGTTGTTGACCTGTTCTATTCTATTGCGCAGAGAGAGCTGTTGGATGCCGTCAGGTTGTGCATAGAAATGAACGGAGTGGTGTCTTTTCAAAACAGCGTTGGTATGTCGGTTGACAACTTCCTTGTACTCCTGGAGTATTACCTTAGTTCCACCACTGTTTCTTTTAAAGGGTATGATTATGTACAAAGAAATGGGATCTGTATCGGGTCGTGCGTGGCACCTGTGCTTTGAAACTTTTTTCTAGCAGGTGTGGACAGATCATTGGCCGAGGCGCTTGAAAACGGTAGCACTCTAAAGATTTTTAGGTATGTAGACGATTTTTTCATTGTTTTGAAGAAACACTCATCTTTAACCTATCCACCAATCGTGGAGGACGTTCTTTCTAATTTTAGACGACTCTCCAAATGATTGAATTTTACTTGTGAACTCGCCAATGACAGCCGTTTGCAATTTTTAGACTTGAATATAACCCTTAAGGACGGATGCTTTTGCTGGAAGTACCAACCACGTGCACAAAAGAAACTGTTGCCTTTTGATTCTAAGCAATCAAAAACGATTAAACGTGCTATCGCTTTGATGTGCCTCGAGTCATCCCTAAGGAAGTCCTGTTGTCACGTGGCGCAGGAAAGCTTCCACGGTCAGATCGCGAAGCTGAAACAGGCAGGCTTTCCCCAGATAATAGTGAGTTCAGTGGCTGAAGCTCTTCTCAAGAAGATTAAACAAGAAAGGAATAAGAACCAGACAACGATTGCAGTTGCACAGAGGAAAGTGAAACCGGTAGTCATTCCATATCAGCATAAAGTGGCTCATAACCTCAAACGCGTGGCTAACAAGTTTAAGGTACCCGTGGTTTTTTCGGCCCCAAGGAAACTCTCTTCTTTGTGTCGTCTGGTTTCGCAAGATGATAGCCGTAACTCAGACTGCAAAATCAAACATGTTAATAAGTTTGTGAAGTGTGAAAAAGGGGTGGTGTACAGGATTCCGTTGAAGTGTGGGAAGGTGTACATTGGGCAGTCGAGCCGATGTGTTAATGACCGGTTAAGGGAGCACAATTTGTCTCTGAGGAACGGTACCGGTTTGCACCTGCCGGCGCACATCAGTGAGTGTGGAAAAGATAACGACCAAAAACAGAAAGCAGGAAAACTGTGTGATGCAACGCTACAAGGCACCGGCATCTTGTGCAGGAGCACTGACACGCTTGCGCGAGAATTGGCTGAGGCCTACCATATTAGAAAAAGCGGAAGTTCATGTATAAGCGCACCATCTGTGACAATGTATGATAAAGAATTTGTCTTTTTAGATAAATTAGATAAGAGGTGAGTGACCTGTGCCCTCCTTTGTGCTTTTCCTGGGCTCGCACGTGGCACTGATGATTATGCAATGATAATTTTTTTGGTATAAATGTCGTGTACATTTCCGGAATAAAACAGTTGAAAGTTGCGCTCCGTCCTGTCTCCCTTGTATTTTGTGTCGTCTTTTTGTGCGCATAAAACCTATCTGAGTATGAACCAACTAGCCCCACAACGCATATTACTGGCATACGTGTCTTGCTCGAAATCTTTGCCTCTATCAATCGAAAAGGTGAAACAGCTGAAAAGCTGCTCTCAAATTTCGCATTAGGAAGTAACTTGATGTCGACAATTTTTATCATCTTTAGTAGGCTGGAAAATTAAGATTCTTATGAATACATAATGAAAGCTTATTTCTTTTTATATATTTTTTAAGAGGCCTGAGGAAGGAAGCGTTTCCTTGAGTGACATCCTATCCGTGAATGCCATGACAGCACTCAAGCGATGCCTCGTAACAGCGAAGAATGGGATGGGAGGTGCAACAAGCCATGAAAGTGGACATTTTCAGCTCATCCTAGAAGCCGAAAGCCGGAATAAATTTCCGAAATAAATTGAATAAATAAATAAATAAACGCCACCGCCGTGGCCAAATTTAAAGTCGCACTCAGCTCAGCATTTGCATAAGACGGGTTCAATACATGAAATTCTTCATGCCCAAAATGAGAATTCTGCGAGCACAAAACTCAATCAGTATAGATAAACCAACGGCGCCAGCTCTGCTTTCTGACAGAACACTGCCTGAAATTTCATAACCAACAATAAAGAAGGCTTTTGCATAACACAACTCAAATTATTAAGAAAAAAAACGCTAAAAAGTAAGTGAGGTTGAACTACTTTATTACAAAGGGCAACAGTCTTTTATTACTGCTTCGTAGAAGATTTTCATTCCTTTAGGAATGGTGTAGGTAATATGAAAGGCCATCTGGACTTTTTCGGCTTCGGTTCTAGGCCTAAGTTGTACCGCTTTCGAAACGCTTTTGTTCGCTTCTTGCATATATTGCCGGCGTTTCTCTTTCCTATAAACACATATAAAACAAATAGAATATGTATTTATTTCTGCATTTAATTACAACACTTGGGCTGCATCATCTCAAAACTAAGACCACTAAGCATTCTTTGACTTGGGAACACTTAGAGCAGAACCAAAATTTACAATGTTCTGCCAATCGGGGGCATTGAGCCCTCCTAATGAACGCGCCCACCATTCGTATCGCTGTGTTTTTTTACAAAACTTGCTCTCACAGAAGAAGAAAAGAAGCAGAAAGAATCATTTACAGTACGAGCCCCTATGCTCAACATTTTTATTGCGAGCGGCAGGTCAGGGCGGCCGCCGGTTACAATATCCGACATTGATGAAGGGTAAATTTTGAAATCATTGGCATGAGACGGCCACGGACCATATTCTGTAGGTTCATTATCAACTTTCCGATTCATGTCTCATCTTGTGAAAGGGGCGACCATAGTGGGCAAAGTGAACAAGCTGTTACGTCCCGCAAATCTCAAAAGCCCTATACCGTGACGAAAACCTACGCACGTACTTGGTGATCATTGGCTGCAGTATACTGTAAACGATGGAGTACTGCTTGAAATTAACCTTTTTACGACTCATTTCGACAGAGATTTGAATGCTTGGGCTGCTTTCACGAACAACAGTGACCGTTTCTAGACGACTAAATAGATGACAAATAAAAAATGATTCAGACATCATCAAAGAATACAAACACAGGAATAAGTCATGTGGGAGTATTTTGTAAGGCCAGTATTGAGGGAATGCGGGTGACCGTCCTCGTTTTTTTTCCTTCCCTTAGTTAATATGCAATGTGCTCCTGAAGAAGTTGGTAAAATGTATGTCTCATCTCGATCTACGCCTCAAGTTTGCTGTCTTGCGGGACATCCCATAGTATCAGTTTGAAAAAGGGATCGTTTAACCATTCGTCTCTCCTGCTTTATTTTAAGCAGTTCTTCTAACTTTCGAGTGGCCTTTCAATATAATTGTCGCACGTGAGTATTATATTGTAAGAACATTATAAATCCTGAACATGCTATTTAATTATTTATTTCCAATACCTCAAAGACCCCAGCTGATGAGTCGGCCTAATCACGCGTCCGTGCTGCAAATGAGCGCATCTACTCCTCCAATTCCACAGGATGGAAATAACCGTCAGCCCCAAAGGCATTTGAGTAGTTTACGTCACCGATACAGGCATTCTGCCGATGGGAGCAGCTGCCGAGCACGCTTGTCCTACCTGGAAGGTCCAGTTGCTGCTTACCACCAAGAAGCGTGGCCGGGTCTCACATGCGCCTTAACGTCGCGCAGAAAGAGACAAATTTTCGCCACTCCGGAGTTTGAGCAGATTATGTAAACGGAGTCTAAGCTCTTGAGATTATTAAATGCAGTATTTTACGTGCACCATCCCACAATTGTTAAAAGTCTCCTCACGCAACCCTAAAGAAACGTAAGGTGAATAAAAAAATATAGGACTTCTATTAGTACTGTAATAGCTCAAAATACCTTTAAAACGAACGAGATCGATTGACTACGTAAAAAAGCGAATCAGAAGCGCCTACATATCTGGTTCCACATCGGTCCAGATTCTGTTCCAGTTTCGATTTTCAAGGTCAAGCAGGCTTCAGAGAGATGGGCAAAATAAGAAATTTGAGACCCTAATTGGGGCGCACTATACAATTTCTGGCGTTGTTTAACGCACAGTAAAAGGGCGAGATGATATTCATTTGTTCCGAATATACAGAGCACGGTTTTAAGTCAACGTAAAAAAAAAAGACATAAAAATCACAGAGATAAAAATTGCCGACTTTTAAAGCGCCATTTTAAGCTGTATTTATACTGTATTGCTTTAATGCAATGGGCAGTGGGGCTGCTCTGCTCGCACCGCCAGGTGTACGAAACCTACTACGCCTATCAACTCCTTTATTTTCAATCATTTTATCCTCAATAGCTGTCTCACGATAACCACCTGCTAGAACCCACCAATTGGACAAATTTCATCGATCTGGCGCACGCCGGTTGTGCTCAGGCATGGCGAAGATCTAAATATAAATATATAAAAATACGAATGCTTCTGCGAAACCATCATAGAGATCATTTTTAGTAATGTGGCAACTTTGCAAGGAAGTACACAAATTCGTTTAGTACCAATAGCCAAAGTCAAATCCCAGTCACTTATGCTGATTAACTTTGCTTTATTTCAAGAGGTCCATCGATACAGTTGTTCTTTTTTTTATGTAACTTAGGCTAATAGTTAAAGGCTAGGTTAGGCTAGGTTAGGCTAGGTTAAAGGAGGATCAGATGCTGAATGAAACCATACCCAATCCTGGTATTAGCGAATACTTACTCGGAGGTTTGTTTTAATTCCTTTTACGTAGATAAATGATTATTTCTAATTCCTAAACGCCACGTGACAATGTGGTTTGGCACAGCTATTGTGTTGATCTCAAAAAAGTCAATGGATGAACTAGGTCAGTTCAGTGTTACTGTAGCCACGGGAGAGCGAGCGGACCTTCTGCATGTTGTTGATATTAGGGTCTCTCGTTCAGGTAACTTGAAGCCGCACATGCGATTTGCCGGCCATATGTTGCGAAGGTTTTTCAAAAAAATGACACATTTGCGATTCCGTTTCAAAGAAGGAGCATTCCCCCAGCAGCATGCATTTGCTCTGTGATTCGATAAATGTCAGAGTCCCAGACACCTACTACGTGAGCAAAGCACTGTCGCATTCTGGTAGCCGCAGCAACAATGGGGCTGACCATGTTTATTCATTTTATAAACATTAGAAAGCAGCAGTTCAGCTGTGCGGTATCGACCTGTCATATGTGGCTTCTTTTCTTATATTTCGCTCGCTTTGTTTGGGGTGGGGGAGAAAATATCACGTGAGATACATCGCGGAGAAAACATGTTATTCAGGCATTTATTATGATTTTCTACATCTTTCCCCGTCACACATGGCTACTGCAACAGAATAACTAAACATTTAGTAATAAACACAACTAAAAACCTATTAAAGGGCAAATGCATTATGCGTGCAGTTTCACTTTCGTCCTAAGCGAATTTCATTTTAAAAACTTTCTTTCAAGTTACGTGAAACAATATGCGCGGCCATATGCAACAATGTCATTGGGGTTTCTTTCTGATTTCATCAGAAATGTCGCAGCAAACGATCTTCTCAGTCACCCTAAATGCTCTCGCCTTCTTCTATAAGTTTTGCAACATTATAGAACTTGCTCACTGTAGAAGCTCTACAAGGTTGACGTGGCTGAAAGGCCACGCAGATAAAGACATACATTTTCTGCTAAAAGTTATGCTAAATGTTCCAATACAGAGGAGGCCGAAACCAAACCGAGTGCTGTGTTACCCTGTCGTCAAAGTAAGCTTTCCGAAAATTTTCATCCGCATATTAATTTTTAGAAAGCCTTTCCTTTAGACAAAATTAGACAAATTCGTTTCAGCATTATTTTTTCGAACACTCGCGCAAAAAAAGAAACGCTGCTTCGAGTCATCAAGGTTTTCTTTTTTGCAAAGCACATTGTATCTTTATTCTACATGCATTTCGCTTTACTGATCCTCTAGATGCTGAAAAACATCTTGCCAACGCAGATGTTGTTTATTCCAACAAAAGATGTACCACCTGACAGCAAGACACGCTGCTTGAAAGTTTTCATCTTAAAGCAGCGCGAAAACACAGGACTAAAAGGAACAAGAGACGACACAAGCGCTTTTCCTTTGTTCCTTTATTCTTGTTCCTTTTAGTCCTGTGTTTGCGCGCTGCTTTAAGATGAATCCTTTCCAACTCGCCCAGTTTTCTATACTTGAAAGTTTTGTAATCGTAATAGAAAGAGTAGAGCTCGTAATGCTTCACTCCAGAGCTAAATTAGTAAGTAGGCAGAGCCTACATTCCTCTCTTCCAATAGCTCTTCTGTCTTTCCATGTACTTCTCGGGCTCAAACAAACGAGTGAGAAAGTACGCTATCAAGCTTGATTACTATTCGCACGCCGTGAACCTGTACCGACTACCCATACGTGCTGCGTGCCGAATTGCAGATTACGATCAGGGAACATGGTCAGAATTGTGGATAATGTATCGTTAACAACCCTGTGAATGGCAGCCCTAAATGTCAATGGTCGCGGAATTACCGAGCAACGGTGAATATTACTTTGATGCTCATTTAAGACGCTGTTTACGCAAGGGTAGTGTCATGCTAGTTGTTGAGTTCGCAAAATGTTAAAAATAAATTAAATAAAAAGCGCGCTCTCAGGCGCTAAAAAAGAAGTAAAGATGACCTATTTTAGGTGAGTGTGATGTCGGCAATCAAATATTTCATTTTCAGAGGTGCGAAACCACGCTGTCGTTGCTGGAGGGGCTGATGTCACATAGATACAGGGTGCCCAGTTGAATGTAACCAATGTTTTCCACAATACGGCGCATCTCAGCCCCGTGAAATGAACTCAGAAGTGGTGAGAGTCAGCTATAGTAGTCTGCAGTATTTTTTTTTCGTTCGCTTGTGGTTATGTCAACAAATTTTATGTCTTTTAATCTATAGATTTGAAGGCGGAATTGTGAATGCAAAAGTTCTACCTCAGCTCCGTGAAATGAACTCAGAAGTGTTGAGTCAGCTATACTAGTCTGCAGTATTTTTTTTTTCGTTCGCTTGCGGTAATAACATAAAAAATGTATGTCTTGTAATCTATAGATTTGAAGGCAGAATTATGAATGCAAAAGTTCTAGACTGGCTAGGAAAGCGGCCAGCTGCGTTGTTTCCTTCAAGTCATGATTGCGTAGATTTATTCATCGGCCTTTGGTGAAACCTCGCGAAATACAAAAACCGCCACGTGATATAGCAGCAATTTCAGCACTCCCAGACGACCAATCAAGTAACGAAATCTGTTCTCTGTAAGGCTGCCCCGAACACGGGTTTGGCGTTTTTGCACTGGTGAAAAAACATGCGCCAGCGACTGTGGAAAAGCGAGTGAGCAGAAGGACATGATGATTCTTGTTCGCCATGTTCGTACAATTTTTTGAAAGCTACGCTTTTTATCTGTGTCTAAGGGTCATTCCGGCAATAGCGCAACTTATGAGTTGCCTAAATATATGTGTGGTGACAGGGCCCATATTCCGAGTTTGCGTCGTTATCAAAGTGTCGCTATCTCCCCAACCTCGAGCCATATGATTGGTTGAAACGCCGGAATCTAGTGTTGCCACTGCGAAACCGGAAGAGATGGCAACATCATGTTCCGACGTTTCCATCAATCAGATGACACGAGGTCACATGAGATAGCGACACTTCGATAACCGCGCACACTCGAAATATGTGCCCAGGGCCCCAGTTCAGGGACTATAGATTAAAAAAGTGTGCGAACGTGCATATACGCCACAAGTGGATCCGCTATGGCAGTCGCAGACGAAGACCATTAACGCTTTGGTGTCATAACTTTAAAAGGCCTAACTTATGTGCCCATCCTTTCTTTCCCTGCTACACTTTTTTAACGCCCTCGTGGTACGGCGCTCTGCTACTATAGCTCCAGTCGCACGCACCGAGGTAATGCTGCGTCGTAACGCTTGTCCAAAGCGCATGCGAGCGCAAGTGCAGCTGGTTTCTTTTGCGACTATAACAATAAGCGCGAAGGCTGTTTTTCACAATAGTCATCTATTCTACCTACAATGCATTAAAGGGCGGCCGCTTTCGTTATGCCCAGCTGCGCACACCGAGAGTGTTACATGCTCCTGAAGGCACGCGAACCATATTGTGTTGCTGACAAATCATGTTTTTTTTTGTTTTTGCTGTCTTCTCCGCGACTCTCCGCTTAAAGCGAAGATGTTTCAGAGCTGGTTTCAGAGCTGTGGGGTTCTCAGCTAATGACTGGCTGCAAACCAGGATCGCCCCAATGCAGTGTAACTAGGATGTAATATAAGCAGCCGCAAATCTATATCCCAATTACAGTTTCTACGGCTATCATTATCAATAGAACTTCTATTCGTCCAGTGCACGAAGGGCGTAAAACTTTATTGACGCGCAATCCACACTTGGCCGAAGTCGTGAATTTTTGACATATATGTGTACTAAGTACGTGGGCTTGAATTGACCTAATGTTGAATCTATATTGATACAGGCTGTATTTCCTTTCATACGTCTAAGACTATTATACACTCTCTCCTATTTTCTGCTTGCGTAAGAAGACACTATCTCCCGCCTACTAACGTGTTACCGCTTTAGTGATGGCGGGAAATAAACTTTAATTTAAATCAGTTTTCTGGAAACAAATGTGGGCTGTAAGAGCCTGTTTCTATAAATGCAGTTATGTCTAAACCTGTTTTGAAGCAAAAGCTGCTGATGTCTCGTTTTCAGAGGTTGAGGATGCTTCATCCGCTTACATATGCCGGAGGTTAAAGAAGAGAGCTTTGTTCGGAACAGGATCATCAAAAGGCCATTGTATAATGAGCTGTCATTGTGTTGGTGCCAGGGGTATGTGAGTGCGAGCCATTGAGCATTGTTCTCTTGGCGTTAAAGTGATTTTGGTGAAAAGGGGGTTGGTGGTGTATTTTACGCGATAGGCTAAGGCCCTCTGCCGCATAAAAACAATTGTCGCCGCTGCTGGCGTAACTGACCACCGAGAGGGAACACCATTATTAGGTGGATAGGAATTCGACGTCGCTACCACTCGACCTCACGCGGGAATTTCAGATACCTTAAAAATATCGTGCTAAACATGACTTTCCTAGTGTACTGAATGTAAGAAAAACAAGCGTCTTATTCATACCGGAGCCTTGTATCATTTCGGACCTCCTGTTCTGAATACCCGTGTGTACGTCCAGCAAATTATTCTTGCACAGGCAGGAAATTGTAAGAGGCATCGATATTTACAATACGTGTGTCTGGGATAAGCGCGGTGCACTCATACTTGTCTTGTGATGGTTATCTTTTCTATCGAGCGCAGCATTGATACTAAAATAATATTTCTATTTAAGTGCTCTCAGTATTGCGCATACGAACAAAACCCTACTCAAAGCATGGGCGTCAACTTACCGCTACATCTCTTCATGCACGCCTTGCAGCTGGTAAATCTGTTGGAATTTCCGTAACAGCCTCCGTATATGAAACCGCGACACACGTCCACTTCAGCGTCATAGTACCATGATGGAGAAAACCCCGTGCAGTTACCAGGTTTTGGCACCAGGCTGCAAACTTTCTTTACCTTAGAGCCAACTGGAACAATGCAAAATATATTTTCAGGGAGCGAAAGTTTAGGTTTTGGATACCTTTATTCAGACTAGGTGGATTAAGTATTTATTTGCACCTGCCAATTTTCTTGTATCATTCATCTTTTCCCTTTTTAATTGGTTTTAACGCAACAGTAAATGAGCACATGCACAATGGTACGGGTAACTGCATAGTGTATGAAAGCTGACGTGCTTTGAAAGGTTTGTGTCCGATTTAGTAAACACTAAATTAGAACAGCAGTGTGGACTCACTGCTTGCCTGGTCAGCATTTCAGTACCCAAGACATTAAACGAACCATGAAGCAGTTGTGCAATATTCCGAGCATAAAACAAGCACATGCTCTTTATAGAGGATAAATACATGTATGAATCGACCGCAGCAGCGTTGCGTCGCTAAAGTGCGCTAGAGTAGCACATCATGGGAAATATGTTTACCAAAAAAATAAAAATAAAAGGAGTGCAAGTAAAATAACACATATACCGGCTCGAATTAAGGCAGTAAACAGTGATTTACAATATATGTAAGAAAAAGGCAACATTCACTCTGAGGCCCCCGTAATTAAGAGGTGATGACCAATCACTGACTGAATAGCGGACTGATTGGCATAACATGACCACGCGCTTTTGGCAACTGCCAAATTGGGTATTTGGTTTGAAATGGGCTTGTGTGATTTTCTATCAAGAGATCTTTCAATTACTTGTGAGAAACGCTGTCTCTAGGCCACATCGGCATATTTGTGCTCCTTAGGAGTGTATGATAAATAGGTTCTGCTCTATAACAGGTGTAAAGGAAGTGCGGTATATGGACCGGGATTTGAGCCATGAACACTGTGATGTCATATCGGCAAGGATTGATCGTAATTATCTTAAAATAATTATCGGGGTACAGAATAATTATTTTAGCGAAGAAAGTTAATTGAGTTGTCATTGAGAGAGGAAGCAGTTCCAGGAAATATATAAAAAAAAGAAGCGTTGCCCAGGTGAAACAAGGCTTCCCACCATGTTCAAGCAAATCTTTTTATTTTTTATCGCAGCTGCTTCTGTTCTTGGTTTGCATCCACTTAGTCGTATGTAAATTCACAAAGACGTGGTAGTGTTTATCAGTGCCATATCTAACATAAACAACAGCTTGGGTACAACCTTTAGCCTAGCAATGTCCAATTACAGCGTGGAGCACGTTGTAATTAATTAGCAGCGTGAAAAGTATCTTGCTAAAGAATGGGTGTGGTATCAAGCGATGGTATAAAGTCCTTTTTGACATTGTCCTCGGTTATGTTTCTTTTAAATGAGTGCCCTCTTCTGTTTGTTTGTTTGTTTTGTTTTCTACCACAAAATGCTTGAGGAGAAATTCGCAACCCTTCCTTTGCTCTCAGGCGTAGCTTCTTTATTTAGGCTGGCTTCAGCAAACGGATATATAACATTTATGCGTAATATAAGAACACTTCTTGACAAATATTATTTCGCTTATTCAAATCAATTCAGATTTCCTCTACAAATCAGATTGACCTCCACATTTCACTTGGTGGAGGTCAACCTGAGGTTCCCGGTACCCATCTCGCCCAGGAACTTCGCAGCAGAACATTGACTACCCCGCACCTCCACCAAGTGAAATGCCGATTTAATGGTTGGTTGGAACGTCTAGCGCTGGCAGTAATTCGGGAACAGCAGGATCGGAATACCAGCCGCAGGGCACAGCTTCAGCACGAGAGAGATGGGCGCCGGAGACCAGCGATGGTGATGGCGATGCCGTAGCGTTGTTTCTTCTTCATCTTCTTTAAAATATAATTCTGGACCCTTGCATACCGTCAATAATCCTTCACACGTACTTTAACAGCTTAAATAACTCTGACGTAAATATCGAACGGCCTAAATAAAATAACTTCGCAGAGATATCAAATTACATAAATTACATGCAATGGCGCCCCTACGCCAGGTCTGGTGAATTCTTTATCTCATAGTTCAAGGACAAATTTTATGTGCACCATCTCTCTACTGTAAAAGAAACTCAAAATCACGTCGAGGAATCACAGCTCTTGAGTGCTAGGCGTTGCTTCCTTTCGACTGCTCTCAATAATCTGTGTTAAGCCATTGGACCCATGAATTTAGCAGCATGAACGAAGTCCATCTTTTAAGGTCATTTTTGCTCTTATCAACAGGTCAAGGTATGACACGCCTAAAGCATGCCGAACCATGCTTGCGGCCAGCCAGTGGGGTGACGCCATATCATTTTGCATAGTAAAGGTTCTATTTTTTTGAAAAATTTGTTTTGGAACTGTTCCTTTATAGCGCTTGTGTTTCGCCTTTTCCGCTTAATAAAAGCATTGCGTGCATCATAACAATTGCATGAGTGCATCCTCGGCTCCGATTCTTTACCCAATTTGTTCATAAAAATTAGTTTCGCAAAACAAGGAGATAAACGATGAAATCCACAATCCTTCCCTTGTCACGAAAGAAAGTTAGCATAGTAGCACAAACCTCTTTTGTGGTAAATGCCCCGCACTGTTGTTCCGCGACACAAAGTAGTCTACTGTTAATAGTTTTCTCGTTACCTAAATAAAAATCCGAAGACTAAGCCAAATTATGAGGACTAGAATTATGATGCTTTGCATTGTGCGTTTTGATAAAAGTTCAAGTACGGATTTATTTTTTATTTCACTGTTCAGCGCGCCAGTGCACCCATGGTACACATCACATGTACCATAGTTCAAAGCAAATGATTTTTCTATTCATTTTCACTTGTACTAAACAGTGAAGATAGTTTGGTATCAAATCAAAAAACCTACCTTTATTGCGATGCGCTGTTTTTTTTTTTTTTATGAAATGGGTAGTTAACGAGACTGGAGGGACTTGCTTCTTACACAGTCATTTGCTTACTGGCACCCTCATCGTTTTGCGCCAAACTAAACAAGCCCTTTATTGCAGAGCGTATTTATTAGATACTATTTCTTAGGAGCCATTCTTATTGCTAGGAGTAATTATGTGTGAAGTATGTTTCGCGATGGAGGAAAAGGCGAGGAGGGGGAGCAAGGTTCGAGTTACTGCTCCGGAATACTATATGTCAAGCATACCTGTTTTGCGTCCTTATATTTGCGGATAGACACATATCCTCTTAAATACCTACTAAGATTAACATTTTGCCCTCGATGTGTTCTAACTGAAATTTGAAAACAGGACAGTTTTTCTAGTTCCTCCTCTCCCTTTAGACCATGGAAGCAGCGGGAAGCAGAGAGAAAGCAGATGGGAATTAAGTGAGAATGAACTTGGGCAAAAACATCGAGCGAGGTTTCTGCGTCGGTCCTACACTCGTTTAATTACGCATAGGCGCACGCTGGTTAATGCACGGAGGCAACACAATAGGAACACTTTAGGCGCCGTTAAAGTTGCCTGTGCGGCACCGCTAAAATCATACTTTACTATATAGGGCGATGCTGGATACAATGTCAGTGCAAACACTCCGCGCGTGTTCCTTCGCAGCTTGCCAAATGCACGCCTCGCCACAATACTTCCATAGAAGGAGTTGTCTCTGCAAACAATATTACTGGTTCCTGAAAATCATATTTATTGAGCAGTTTCGTCTAGACGCAGGGGGCTAGAAAAAACTAAATAAGGCTTCTAATTGATGGAGTTCGAGCCCCCTTTGAACAATAGCAGACGAATATTTACAAAGGAAGTACATTTCTGATACACGAAAACACCAGTTATACAATGTTAATGCTAACCTCACTACCGCGTTATTGTTGCTCACGTTTTTGAGTGTCATATTAATTCACTGAGGTTGTTAACTAATCCTACTCGCGCTATGTATGCAGCTTAAGAACAATCAGAGCGGGTAAAAAATCTCAAATTAATAATTGACTATTTCTGCAAGCTACTTTTCATGCACTCTTTTATTGTTAATTAGGATTTCTTTTATTATTTTATTAGAAATCTCATTCCTTATACTGCTGCTATATGCTTCATATATCTGTTTATTTTTATACTGAGCACGCTGTGGTAAACATCCTTTTTAAGGCGAAAGTCATTGTTGGCTCATGGAATGCAAAAATAATCATACCAACTGACAGTTAAAACAGCAATCTGTCTCCACTGGCGATCTAACCACCATCCCTCTTATCATCAGGCGACTTCACAAACTTCTAAGCTAATACCAGTACTTGAAAAGCCGATCGTAATTCTTGTCTAGCGAGAGGATAGCAGTAGATCGAATATTTTATGGGAATCCCCCGAGATGGAGCAGATTTCTAATAAGGGAGTAATTGCTTATTGATATCCACCCAAGCGCAGCCAGGATAGTAGCAGGATAGTAGTAAGATAGTAGTAGCGATGAGAACTACGATGCAATAGAAGACAGTAATAATGAAGACAGTAGCAATGACAATAACGGGCATTTAATTGATAATGATGATGGCAGCGATAATGATGCCGATGATGATAATTGGGGTGAAAATGATCATGCAGTTAGCGAGACCGGTCCTGTAAAGCGGCCTTCAACATTTACGCTCTTAAGCAGACCTAAGCGGAGTCCAGTAGTTTTTTTCTTTTTTTAATTTGCACAGTGCCGGCCATGCAGTCATATAATAATGTTTCATAATTACTCACATGTGCAGGCTTTTTGGCATTCTTCTTCTGATCCAAACCTATTTGCATTTCCGCCGCATCCGCTGTAGATGAACCCTTTGCAACTTAGGGACCATATGTCGTAATACCAAGCAGAAATCTTAGATTTACAATTTCCAGCCGCCTTTAGTCTCCAGCAACGGGACCATTTCACACTTGCAGCTGCAATACAGTAGCACGTCTCGTCATACTGCACACATTTGCTTTTATTCGTCTTGACGGCAGTTAGTGAGGTAAGTGCATTCAAGCGGCTGACTAAGTGGACCATTATTGTGCTCTCAGGACATAACAAAGTGATTAAGGTATACCAGTCTTGCAGTGGCCACTCCTAAATTACTCATACTTTGGCGAGGGCTACAAAACGTCTTAAGAAACCTCTTTTAAATTTGCTCTCCTATATAGGGCCATTTTCTGTGACATATAAACTGATGAGCATCTGCTTCCTTCAAAAAAACTTAATAAACAATGCACGGAAAAGTGATATGTTGTGAGTATAGGCAGCACAAAATTTCTTTTCCCCTATACCGCCTAAAGACATCAAAGATGCCAGCAAAATATCAATTTTAAATAATTACATAGGGACATTTGAGAGCGCGGCAGGCAGTTGTATCAGCACTGCTCATACATGCCGGTAAAAGCTATTTTGCCGGCATTATTTACACTTGAATTTAAAAATGTATACCGTATTTACTTGATTATAACCATCCACCTTTTTTCGCAACTTTTGAAGGGGGTGTTTCGGTACAGAAAATTTAAATTCCTCCTCCCCCTCCCCCTCGTTGATTTTGAGGCGATATCTTGAATAAACGAGTGCGAGAAATATAATTTTATTTGGAAACACCTTCGGCAAACGCATTAGAGTTCGATTGAACCTAAATCTTGGTCAGCCCTTTTAAAATCCATTCCGATTTACGTTACGGCTGTCACTCAGCTGGCACCAAAGAAAGCCTGCAAAACCTAGCGAGCTCCGTTGCAAGACCGCCACTTCCAGGTCACCGCGAGAACACACTGATGTAGTTGTCGCTTTCGGTCGGCTTTTGGCATGCTGTGCCGCCAGCCATAGCCTAGTGTCGCAACGCTAAAACAAGGCTCTAAAGTATCATCGTAGATTAGAGGAAGCTTCAAAACATTTTTGACAACTCATGACCCAGTATTCGTAAATTACTCTCCTTGTGGCGAAATACAATAACTCGAATACTCGGAATGAAAAAAAGACGCCGTGCTTAAGAAAACTTCAAGCGGTATCAAGTATATTATGGAGAAACTGATACTAATCGCCGTCCTCCATAGAAAAGTATTGTGAAGAAAAGTATCAAGCCTTTCTAGGCGCGCCTTTTCTTCATAGGTTGCTATTGAAATTGTTTTGTATAATTGACGACAATAACATGTGTGTAAGACTAGCTTTAAAACGAAGAAACATCGCAAGCTGAAAATAGAGGAAAATATTGTGGTCCACCACTCTAAAGTCCCTTATAATCTTTGATTTCGAAATTCAAAATTCCTCCGCTTTCTGCAAGCAAAATCATTTTGAGACAAATGCCTACCACTTCGTTGCTACGCATGCGACTAAAATTATGATGTGCGTTATACATATTTGGTAGTGGTGCTCTTCTTTTACCTTAAAACATGTAACAAAAGCGCCTCGCGCGGCGGGAGGTTTGAGTAGTAAATACGACGCACTAAAACAAGCCAATCTGCAAACGTGCCGGTAGTGTAGCCCTATTGTAGCTTAATTCTCCTAGATGAAAATGCTGGCGGAGGAATCATTACTGCTGCAGAAACAAAACATTTGCAAGCGTAAGCCTTCGGGAATGCACGTAGAAGAGGTACAGCAAGCTTGGGAATAAGTACGATGCATGTACAGTCTTTGTCAATAATATACGGCCCAACGTGTTCGCTTGTAGACCCTGTAACAAGGCTCCTGTAAACAATACTGGAATATAATAAACAATCTAGAGAAGAGTTCGGACGAGATTTGTCATCTACGAGGTTTCGAACGCTGGAACGAGCCCAGATATGGCGCTTAGAATCAAAACCCATGGGCTGTATACTTTTGACAAAGACTGTACAACTGTAGGCTAAAAAACAAAAAATGTCACCCTTCTCCTTGGCGTTCTAAAAGATAGCGAGCTCATGAAACACAGTACATGATCCTTACTTTACCATCTATGATGAAAAATTCAAAGGTGTAATAATCACTGCCTATTTGCCACTCGGTTTTCGATGTAAACAAATGCTCTGACTTGCTTTAGGGTTCCTAGCCTAGAAACGTTAGACAATTCTGACAAACTTAATCAACTGAAAATCTTTCCCCAAAGAACCTGCTGAATTAGTACAAGCCTACCTTGTTCGACGAGGAAATGCAAAGCCAAAGCTCCTAGGATAGCTTTCGGTTTCATATTTCAAGCGCTTTCTTCCACACAATGAAAACCAGAAGCCAAACTTCGAGCACTTGCTTTTTGCTTCAAGGGCGCAGGTGTACGAATGTTGTTGACACCTTTTGTTCTTTTATTTCGCTACCTTCTTGCCCAATGACAAGAGCGCTCAGTTTCTGAAACCTTTGTGCCGCGCTGCGTAAAAATTCGCCTCAGTGACTAAAAGCCAATAGGTGAAAGTCTGCGAATTTTCTGCTTCTATTCCCATGCAAACAATGCTGCATGTAACCTCTCTCGTAGCTGCAGGCGATTGAGACGCATACATATGAGCTGGTCTGTGAGCTCATCAGTGTACTTTCACACAACGCACGAATAAATGTTTTCATAAGGTGGAGCTATGGGTAATCCCATTCTGTATTGTCACTGTTAATACTATTAGCAGCGAGCGGTTCTACGCACTAATATGACAGCGGTGCATTACCTGCGGCAAGCTAAACAGGCGATTTTCGCGGAAAAGTATCGCCCTCGGAAAAGTATAGCCGAGGAGCGCCTAACGCGAAGATGGACTGGCTTACGTCAGACAACAGCGCAGCGTGACGTCAGAGCGGATTGCAGCTGCCTTGCTAGGGCCAGTTCGCAGAAGGAGGACTAGGTTACTGTGAGCCACTGTGCGCGCAACATGAAAGCCATTGTCGGCGCAGAAACATCCTGCCATGCGTGCTACGGAATATGAAGCCGACCAGCGTAACCTGTGGCCTAGCATCGCTGGCACATGAAGGCAGCGTGTACAAAGGCGATTGGTCTAAGCCACAGCATATAGGCGTGTGTTTAACTTTGCCGTATCTGGCCGGCAACCAACGCGCTAATCAATGACAACCTGCCAGTACCCAAGTGCATGAATATGATCAGCGAGGAAAGTCTTGCTCAGAGGCAACGGCGAGAAAAATTCTAGTCTGGCCACTACGTGCTACTTTATGGGAGACACAAAGCGAACTGTGTAATTTCCTTCTTTTTAGAGAATAAGAACAAAGAAGTGGTAAAAACTTGTAAAGGAGCACAGCAGGTGGTTTCATAGCTTTAGCTAACGAACATCATAAAGAGTTCATCTTAGTGCTACCGTGAATTTTTAGCTTTGAGGTTATAAACGCACCAATGAATTTGTAACTGACCCTGCTCTTCATTTCTAATCGCTTTTATCTCTGCTCATCCTTTCTCGACACAGCCTTACAACGCATTCAGTGTACGACACCTTGACGCCTGGATCATTTGTTGACTCTCGGGTAAAGCCCAGCTTGAGGATGCAAGCCCAGGACTTCAATGTCTTGATGACAAGATGAAGAGAACAAATCGCATTTGCATGATCAGAGCATATTATAGTTTTATTAGTGAATTCATTATTTGCTCTATTCCCGTGTGATTGAAGTGGAAATTCCGCCTTTATTGTTCGCTCCGATTCATATTATAAACGGTACCACTGCTAAGACCAGATATATCGTGTCAACACTGGCTTGAACCTTCTTACAGCTCGTAAATTTAAGGAAACAGGCGGATTTATACACACGTGACCCTGATGGGGACACGAAAAGCAGAACCATTCAGCCAAACAAATGTGAACAATGTAGATTTCTTGTACTGGGCAGATTGAAACACGAAAATCGCGAAGCAAAAGTTCCGGTCTCATTTTTCATTCTGACTAGTCGACAACGCAGCGCAGGGAAAATCCCATCCACACACTTTCACACCGAAAGTAACGAGTTGTGTAGGTGGGTGCTTGTCGTGGGTCCCTGTGGCCTGCACAAAGTAATCGCTTGATCGATTCGGCTCGCAGGGAGCGCCGGAGATAGCGTGGGTCTGCACAGTCTGGTGTCTTCACTTGCACGAGCTTGGTCGCTGTTATCCTTGCCGGCAGAAGTTCCCCCCTGCGGCCTGTGCCGGGCGCTTCGCTGGTGAGCTCGCAGTCCTGCCAACTGGCTGTAGGCACGCTGGCATATCAGGCATTTGTACGGTCTCTCACCTGTGAAAACAATTGGAATATTGCTGTGGAAATCTCTTCTGTGTTTGCAAAAGCAATACAAATAGGTATAGTCCATAGCATAAGCCACACACATATTGCCGCTATAAGGACAACGGAGTTCACTTAATCGATTCGTTTTGGTATCAACAGAAACACAGTTTTATTTACTATCCTGTGTGGATTTATATTGACGCCGAGAAAAAAATCGGGAGGCACTACAGCCTCCCTACTTGTGGCAATGCGAAAGTGTTTCGGACTAGTTGTGCTCCTGTGAGCACACTTCTAATGCGTGGTGTTGAACACGGAGTTGCGCTGAAGTGGTGGCTTGTTGAGATATTTGTTCACGCAGTGGTGCCATTTTATGACGCTATAAAGCTGTTATGATGTCAAACACTCTAATGATAACTAAAACTATGACTACCCTTAATAACCATGACAATGACCATGAATATCTTCACTTATTGCGACCGACTAAATATGGCTATGTCTAATGAAATCATAATTATCATGAATAAATATAAATTATTGATTTCCTTATTATCGATCTTCGTTTGATTGACAGGTACGAAAGACATTTTGTGGTTTGATTTTCTGGCCACACAAAGAGTGAGGGCGCAAATGCTTCGCCTTGAAATACCTTTTCAACTTCGCCCATAGCTAATCTTGAATTACAATGACACATCGCGGGCGCTTGGCCGAATCAAAAACGGAGCGCACCGCTCCGGTGGAAATCTCTTCCTCCGAATTTGCCATTGGAATGCGTTTTCTCTCGCGGCCGCATGTTCCCCGCTGGACGTGACCCAATCAGCCCACAAAACTGGCTCTCGTGGCTCCGCCCTCTGCAATGGCCACCGCCGCTGTCGGCCACCTTTGCTCTTTTCGGCCATCTTTGCTTTGGTTCGATAAATCATATTGACCACGTTCGCAATTTTATTCCTTTACAACATTCTGACATTTAGACATTTAGTCTGTTCACAAACTTCGGCAAAAGGTCTCTCACGATGACAAATACTTCTACTGTAAATTTTCCAGCTGATGCCAGGATGCGGCAGTCTCTGCTGTGTGCCCTGCTGATACAACTTCAGCATAGGTGCAAGTGGTCCAGACCAATCATTTGGTTATAGCTTTCACTTTCAGGCTTGTCATTTCACGGGACTTAATGTGCACATCAGGAATTTGTACAACAATAAAATTGTTATAAACCTGAAAAAGCTGTTAGTAGGCATGAAATAATTGTCCCTAATGGTTCCTGAAATATTATATCAGCGCATATTTTCACATTCCAACAAATTGGCCATGTGCTAACATTGAAAGCTAATCTTGGTAGGTTTACATTGTTTACCGTCCCAAAAAGACCCAGGCTATTATTGACGCGTATAATAGAGGAATCATTTTATATTAAAACGGTTGTGCATGGTGGCTATGAATTTAATCAGCGCTAGTTACACTTTCATCTTAAAATGAACGCAAGACACTTTGTAACATGAGTCAATGTTTTCCAGCTTGTTTAGGGCTTACAGCATTATTTTATATAGAAACTCTTCAGAATTTCTGAAAACGGTAATGCTGGGGATGAAAGGCGAGACCATCTGCTGGAATTTTGCTGCCAAGGTAGTGCCCAAAAGCACATGGAGCGGGGAAAGGGAGCGCATTTAATCTCGAACAATGTTGTTCCTGTGGCATAATGTACAACACAACTTGCAGTGCATTTGCTTGAAATGTGTATTTAAAATAAAATACACGGTACTTTCCCAGGAAGTTGCGAGTCTATTGTGAGCATTGTAAAGTATGTCTATTTTCTTACGTACCATGTACCATAATTCGTATATCTGCATCTCATGCTACATTTGTCTACCTATGTATTGTTTCTTGCCTTGTGTATTATTTTGTCACTTCTTTGTAATGTACACATCGGCTTATGTATCCTACGTCTTGTCTTTCTTCCTAGCTGCTTTTATGCACAAGAGTTTGACGGATTTGTACAGGTTTTTTTTTTTTACGAAGCAAAATAAATGTTCATTTCACAGAGCACCTGGCATCTTTCTGCAATACTGCTGTTTGGCAAAGGCTTTGACGCAGCTGCGTTGATGCCCAGTCTGCAATGATTGTAACGTAAGTTTATATTTTAGTGCCGAAATTAAAAAAATAAACAATATCACATCAGAGATAACACAAATAATGCGCCAGCAGGGCGTGGCCGTACGGCAGCGCTTGCTAGCATGCAAACTGCGTGCCATGGCGTAGCGCATTTCGGCATTCAAACTGCGCGCCTTTAACCAAAAGCGGATGTGTGTGAAGCATGTGCCATTTTGTGCGCTACAGTCAACTGGGCCGCTGGGCCCGCTCTATGGTAATGCTCGGGGCTTTTGCACAGCGGGAGGCGAGCGAGGGGAAGTTGCACGGCAGGCGGGCGTCACGGGCCAGCGGGATGTGCACGGACGACGGAACGGAGAATTGCCCAGAAGAATACGGAAGCGTTGCCTGCAAGAATAGCATAGGCGTATACGCCTGAGTTGCTGCTACACGAAGGGCAATGTTTCTTGTACCGCCGTTAGTGCATTGTTCGTAACACTCGCGCTATTCGTGCCGCAATATGTTTTGCCTTGTCGCGTTAAAGCCCTGACCCTCGTTCTGTTTTATTTTTGGTGTTCCATTGCTGTGGGTCTCGACCTCATGTTTGCAGCGTAGTGGCACCCAGTGTTGTTTCTATTTGTATTCGTTTTCGTTTATTCGGAATAAACCGGTGCTTTTAAGAGAGACTTAATTAGTCACTCGTTAGGAGAGACCATGGGGGTTGGGTGGGGGAAAAATCGCTGACTCATTTTCTAAAAGGTGGGGCTTTCCGCTTATACATCCCATGCTCTGCGCAAAGTACCAAATATTTGAGAGATGGATTTTCGCATATAATCCAAGTCGCTCACTCACCGGTGTGTAACCTCAAGTGGTTCCTCAGTGTCGAGGACTGACTGAAGGATCTCCCGCAAAACTTACACACAAATGGCTTTTCAAGAGTGTGTGTACGCATGTGGGAGCGGAGGTTACTGCGTGAGTTGAAGCCCCGCCTGCACACCACGCACTTGAGTCGGCCTCCGCCGCTGGAGGTGCCGCCATTTGCGGCCGCAGCCAGAGATGCCGTAGAGATGCAGCGTGCGCCAACAATACTGTCTGCAATAAAACAAAATTAAGATTACTGTAATGATGCCTCCACGAATGCGATGAAAGCAGCAACATCCTTACTCTATAGTTAGAGGTTATTTGCACTCTAATCTTCAAAAAAACGAACTAATCAAGGGCAGCGCAAGCGCCAGGTGTGCGAAGCTAGGAAATGGAGCAAGGACAAGTGTCCTACAGCCATCTTGTAGGAACCTCTTTGCGCAATACGGACTCACTGCCCTGGCATTCTTCAGTAGATTCCTGAGATGAGAGATAAGATGATGACGAAGTAAACAGAGCATTACCCCAGTCTATGTAGCCAGATTAACACTCTTCTTTCGCCCTTTTCGAAATTGAATTTGCTGCACCTATTTTTACGTCAAGAGCATTTAGTGTGACTGAAGTACAAAAAAACATGATGCTGCCTCCGTCATCCGCTGCGTTTTAAGAAAGGCTGTGATATTCAAGTGCTGATCCGAAGCTTTCCGTTTATTATCCTGCCGCTGCTGCCACACTTTGAAGACTAATACTTCTGTCACACGGTGCAAGTCCCAACTCCCTCGAACTTCTTTTCCATAAAGGACCACGCAGGGAGTTCAGTCCCAAAGGAGTTGTCGCCGTGTCACACGGCTAAGAACGAGCTCCTCAAAGACGCCGTCAGGGTCCCATTAGGCGCTGTTCGTTTTGTTTATGCATATAAAATAATCAAGTTAGAAACATGTCAAGTAATTTTTAGCTGCTTTCTTTTCAACAGTTTGAATTGAATTTAAAATATAAATGTGCCTTCATTCATATGAAAGGGATGCGCTGTTACTTTTACTAGCATAGTGGGTTTGTCCTTTCTGCTGGCCACAATGTGCTCGCGAAATTCTTGCGTGTATGCTTGGATATTACCGCATTTCCTTTTTTCCATGCTATACGTCGTGCTACAGTATTAAAATTAGTTACAAATGCAAAATTAATGCATAAGTGCTTCTCTTAAAACCTGCACTAAAGCTCACGGGGAACCAGGATACTCCCTTTACCAGCTCAGAGGGAGATGATTGGAACTCCCTACGCTAGGAACTTCCTTAAACTTGCTTTCCTAAAGGACGGCCGTGTGACACGGTGCGTATCTCCATTGAGATAAAGACTACCTTGGTTGAAGGGAGTTAAAAGGAGTTCAGCCGTGCCCGTGTGACAGCAGTATAAATTCTAAGCGCGTCTGCATATTTGGATTTCAGGTAATACTCTAAAATTTCGGTTGCAAAACATATGGTCGAATACTTCACTACTGCAATCCGCCACACAGATGAATCACCGTTAAAAACCTGCGGCACTCGGCATCTCTAGTCATTTCGAGGTATCAGAGCAGGTACTATGCCTACGAGTGTAAACTTGTCACGGAGGTGTGAGGTATTAAATTAAAGTCTTAGACAATTCAGCCTTGCCTCGATAGATTACTGGTTACGGCACTCAACTGCTGTACCCACGGATGCAGGATAGTATCCCGGCCGCGGCTGCTTTTCGATGGAAGCAAACAGCATGGCGGTGGTGTGCTATGCCATGCAAGTGCGCGTTAATGAACAGCACGTGGTCAAAATTTCGTCAGTCCTTTGCTCCGGCGTTCACCATAGCATAAGCGGCTTTGGTACTTTAAAGCGTCTTTAGCAAACGAGCAAACTTTACTTCAAGTTTAACGCAAAATGTAAGAAGGAAAGCCATCCGTTTGGTTTAGTTTTTAATAAGGTCCTGTTTGCGAAAACATGCATTCGATATGCTTAGCTACTCTTAATCGTACACGTTTCTTATGATTAATCAAGATATCATGTGACATTTTGCGTTACAATGTGTAAATGCGTTTTTTGCAAGCACCATTTAACGTAGAGAGATGGAAAGCTAGGGGAAATGCACCAAGGCGAAAAATATGAGGCTCGTTCACCGGTTTCATTGAACACTTAGTGCGCCTACATTTGCCCAATATTTGATTTTCGAGTAGCATTCCAGGAGTATCTGGTCTTTATTATTCCTATATAGTGTGTTTTCATGCTGGCAGTGAAGCAATACGAACCTCAATAGAATACACGTCTCACCTTGAGACTTGTCTTCGGCCGAGCTGTCTGGAGGAAGAAGGGCTACGGGGATGCCCATGTAGTGCGGGAGGTCACTGTCGTACCACACCAAGAGTTCCTCATCTGGATGAATGGCCTGCAAATAAAGCAAGACTCACCCTATAGACTCGAGAAGACACACAGTGTCGAACAAAAACGAGTAATAGTGTCCTCATTTTTGCGTAATTTCTACAAAATCTGGTACTAACAAACATATTTGCTATTTAAATCATAATGCGTTTTACGGAGATCTTGCCTTCAAGTGCAAAACCACTACCCACATTCGCAGATATTGGCGAAGTGACTGTGAAAGCTTTTAGGAGCAACCACAAAACAAAAAAAAAGGCTTACGTTTAACCCTTCTAAATCTTATTAGGCAAATAGAAAGCTTGGTTTTGCTTTCGTTAGGCTTAGTTTTAAACATGGGAAGACATAGTTTTGTAGCGATTATATCGACGAGACTACGGAGTCGAGAGCGTCGTCAACTACGAGAAAGAAAGGGTGATGCTGTAGTACGCTGTAGTTGTAGTACGCTATAGTAGATGTAGATGTAGTACACTGTAGTTGGTGCCATGAATAAGATATTATCCAAACTCTGGACCTCTGTCTCGTAAAAGGTCAAGCGGCCAGGCAGGTTGACCTTCATTGGTACATGACACAGTACAGCTTTTGCTTCAAACCTCGCCGCCAGTGGGTTTCAATATGTAGTGGCTGGCTGGGGGTTCATAATACAGAGAAATACATTGTGCAATAGCAACAGGGACATGAAAGACGGAAGCAAACATAGGTGATGCATAACAACACGGTTTATTCTGTAACAGTATTTGCACTGTCACATCCAGGCCTAGGCGGCGACATCGGCTTCGATGGTCATTTCGTTTACAACGGCGTCATCTTTGTAGCCTGTTTTTTGACGTACTGCTGTCAATTTGTCACACTCCGTTTCGTATTATGTCACTATCACCGTCTTCACCTGTTGTCATGTAGTTACACTAAAAATGCTACTTAGAACTACCAAATCGTAATAAAAGCCTGAAGCACTCTTGCTGTACTTGAAGAATATAGGGATACGTGGCAAAGAGAAGAGAAACTATTAAAATGAAGGTAAAAGAAAGCAAAATGTTGTTTCCGACTGTGTATCCGCACCTACGTAGTCTAAACAACCATCTGAGATGTTTTGTTTTTTGCCTAGAAGCTTTCTTTATATTGTCTTCACACACAATAGGAGACAATCATCACACTTAGCATTATTGTGAGATGTATCAGTGTCTCCTGAAGTGCCAAATAGTGTAGCCGTAAGGTGGGCAAATTCCTCTATATCCAACGCCTTCCGATCTGTCTGACGTGAAGAGAAAAAGAGTATAAGGCATTCTACTACCTCTGCACACAAAGGCCTGATAAATTGTCATCGACGTGCTGTAAATAAAATTTGCGGCCACTACACATCGGCGTGAGGAGGTGGCCACTAGACAAAACTTAATCTCTAAAAGGCCAATAAAAGCTCGTCCGGTCTCCTACCGCTGAGTAAATCGATTCACAATAGAACTACACTCTCTGCCAATGATAGCACTAAGCAAACGATATATTTCTAAACACGTTTTCAAAGCGAGTGTTCGAGGTGCAGACTTAGAACAAGAACGCTATAGTAATCATTACCGTCATTTTCCTCACTGACAGCGGTGCATCCCACCAGACAATATGTGATTAGATGCCTGCATCCTACGCATCTGCCTAAATACACACCTTCTTGCTGCACCATGATGTTGATGATGATGATGCGCAAGTAAGAAACATTTATCCGACAAGAATCTAAAAAAAAAGAGATCTTTCCTGGTTTCTGTAAAAATTTAATTTCCATTCTTAGTGGCTCACTACACATGCAATCATGAAATTAAAATGCGTATTGTGATCACCTTGGTTACTCTATAGAAGAGGCTGCCTTCGGGGAGGAGAAGCATGTCCAGGTTTTGCTCCTGCTCATGCCGGGCGCACTGGACGTACGTCATCCACGACGGCATCACGGTGTCGGCGCCGTCTACGAAGAAACGGACGCGGTTGCTGGCGTTGTCTATGGCCTGCACAGCAGAGTACATGTGCACTCGGTAATCATTTCACTTATATTTATTCCAGTATTATCACGCACAGTCGATATTATAAAGCCGCGTCACTCATTGAACAAAAAGAGGGGGGGGGGGGGGCGACAATGGAAAAATACATGAAGCACAATTTCAAAACCTTTCAGCAAAGAGAAAAATGTATAGCATGAAACATACAATAACATTACAATTTAAGACACTGTTCCTCTTTAGCATCCTTCCTAATCCTCTTTATGATGAAGCATTAGTAAGTGCAGAAATAAGTTAAGTTACCTAAGTAATAATTTCCTTTCACTTTGACACTATTATGGCTGGTTTTACTGCCGTTCACTTTCACTTCACTCTTGATTTGCTTTATTTGCTTCCTTACAAGCAATTCCGCCATCAACCATTGTTTTTTACCTCCAATTTAGGGAGCGATAACTGAGCGAATGAAGAGCTACGCATTTGCTTAAAACACGCTGATGTGGCAAGTCACCGTTAGCCCAGAACAGAGAAATGTGCTCTAAGAACCGTCATTCTTAAATATCAGCAGATTTCACTGGTGCCCAAAAAATTCATAAGGAACAAATACAAATGTAATGACCCCTCTAGCTGACAACCTCAACATCACCGAAGTGCTAGGCGAGAGTGAAGAATTAAGCGTTCCGCACTTAGACCCGCACTCAGTGCTATTAAACGGTCCTGCTATTTCTGCCATATTGATTATTGTAACGCTCCACGGCCGCCTTGGGAATATATACAACCCGCCAGTTATTCCACACTGTACCGCACGAAAGAAGACCGACTAGCTTGACAGCGCTTCACCATGGCGCGAAGTGGAGAAACCAGCGAGAATAAGTGCCTGCTCTGAAGGTTTCATCCGCAACAAGTGTCTGCAGCTATGCTTTTATCAGGCGCAGTGCAAAACTACTACCATGGTTCCTTAAAACGCCGCGTCATGACCGTATCTACGTAGTGCAGGAATTTGCAACTAGATTACGTTTTTCTTGTCCACATATTGCACATACACCCGAAAATGATGAGAAAAAAAAAACAGAAAAGGGTAGAAATGCCTCGTTTTGGTAAATGATGAACGACACATATTTGGACTTTTGTGCCCCCTCATGTTGTATTTTTTATGGTGCCTTAATTTTTGTTTGCATTACAAAGCAATAAAAACCGAGGGTGAGCAAGCAAACAATGTATGGGCGCCTGACGTGGGCTTAGGGACGCTGTTTACGAAAGGAGATACAAAAACAAAATGGCACGAATACATGTAGCATAAAATATGCACTGAATTATGCCATTAAAAACAGATTACGTCAATAGATATCACTGGGAAGCAGAACAAACAGGACATAATAACATATTACTCAGAAAAAAAAAATTACCTGCATAGAGTAAATACATATTTGACTGCAAAACATCAAAGGGACAAATGTCGGGACAAATGTCGGGACAAACTGTCTGGAAAAAGCAAATTTGAAAGTGAAAAAGAGAGAGTGAAATATTATTCAGGATTGATATACAGAAGTAGGCCACCATGCCTTTCACTACATGTTTATCACTACAGATTTGGAAGGCTAGACCTAGAATTCTTGAATAGGCATGCAGCAAACTTGGTATGAGGAATCTGATTCTTTTAAAGCCGTAATTATTTCGGACATTGGAGACATCGCACTTTGCATAACCTCATCTATAACTCACCCTATTCAAAAGTGTCTTCAAATTTGTCCGTTTTCATGAGCGTGTGTGCATGATTTGCGCGCATTGCTTTTCTAGGTCGCCTAAGCGGAAAAAGGCTCCCTTTCAGGAAATACACACTCGTGCATTATTTAACACGTGTGTTTGCTATAACGCGTGCAGCTCTTTTTCGTACAAGAAATATTTTTGGTTTGTTCATTCTGTGCTGTCGTTCTCTATACCAGTAATACATAATGAATCTATGAGCGAACTAGCGAACAGTAAAACTATATTTTGAATTTCGCTGTGAACAAGGCACTAAACCTTATAATTGTTATAGAGTTGGATAGCTGAAACAATCAACATGGTCAGACCATTGAAAGTGTGCCTCAAAGAGTACATATAATACTTTGCCGGCTTCCCATGACTGTAACATTATTCTCAAACTTCAGGGAGAAACGGATAGACTTTTGGCATTAGCTCTGAAGGATATATATTTATTTTCTTGTAATTTTGTTCAAGTCTAACTTGAGCCATTCTGAGAGTTCTTCCAACCAGATATTAGCTCTTCCTTGCGTACGCCGTAAGTTATATCCCGCTAAAGATGGGAAGTTTGTGTAGTAGGCATACATAACAGCTTCTTTGTTATAAATCCGTACGCATGCCTTGGCGCGTGTTCCAGGGAACGTGAGATCGAATGCTAATTCGTTCTTAGGACAGCAATGTTTAAAAACTTCATTCGAGTGAACAACTCCTGCCATGCATCGCTCTCTTGGGTCCCTTAGAGCTGAGACAAGGGTCATGCCCGCTATTAACAACTAGTAATATTTCTTGACGCCTAGCAGCACTTTATTTGATGTCGAATCACAGAGCTTCATGGTAAAATATTTAGGGGAATCCCCCAAGGTGGAGTAGATTTGTAATAAGGGAGTAATTACTCATTGCATCCACCCAAGCGCAGCCATATGGCAACAAAGGAAAGCTATACAGCTTTTTCAGAAACTTCGTAGTTAACGAAAAATTCGTCCTGATCCGGGAACCGAACCCGGCACTACCGTCTTTCCGGGGCAGTCGCTCTACCGACTGAGCTAACTAGAACGGTCAGCAGATCAGGTGGTAGGGCGAGAGCGAATTGATCTATAACTGGATGTGGGAATGGTGTTGTTCGAATATTTAGGGGAATCCCCCAAGGTGGAGTAGGTTTGTAATAAGGGAGTAATTACTCATTGCATCCACCCAAGCGCAGCCATACGGCTACAAAAGAAATCTATACAGCTTTTTCAGAAACTTCGTAGTTAACGAAAAATTCGTCCTGATCCGGGAATCGAACCCGGCACCACCGCCTTTCCGGGGCAGTCGCTCTACCGACTGAGCTAACCAGGACGGTCAGCAGATCAGATGGAATTGATCTATAACTCGAAGTGGGAATGGTGTTGGTCAAATATTTAGGGGAATCCCCCAAGGTGAAGTAGATTTGTAATAAGGGAGTAATTACTCATTGCATCCACCCAAGCGCAGCCATATGGCAACAAAGGAAAGCTATACAGCTTTTTCAGAAACTTCGTAGTTAACGAAAAATTCGTCCTGATCCGGGAACCGAACCCGGCACTACCGTCTTTCCGGGGCAGTCGCTCTACCGACTGAGCTAACTAGAACGGTCAGCAGATCAGGTGGTAGGGCGAGAGCGAATTGATCTATAACTGGATGTGGGAATGGTGTTGTTCGAATATTTAGGGGAATCCCCCAAGGTGGAGTAGGTTTGTAATAAGGGAGTAATTACTCATTGCATCCACCCAAGCGCAGCCATACGGCTACAAAAGAAATCTATACAGCTTTCTCAGAAACTTCGTAGTTAAGGAAAAATTCGTCCTGATCCGGGAACCGAACCCGGCACCACCGTCTTTCCGGGGCAGTCGCTCTACCGACTGAGCTAACCAGGACGTTCAGCAGATCAGATGGTAGGGCGAGAGCGAATTGATCTATAACTGGATGTGGGAATGGTGTTGTTCGAATATTTAGGGGAATCCCCCAAGGTGGAGTAGGTTTGTAATAAGGGAGTAATTACTCATTGCATCCACCCAAGCGCAGCCATACGGCTACAAAAGAAATCTATACAGCTTTTTCAGAAACTTCGTAGTTAACGAAAAATTCGTCCTGATCCGGGAATCGAACCCGGCACCACCGCCTTTCCGGGGCAGTCGCTCTACCGACTGAGCTAACCAGGACGGTCAGCAGATCAGATGGAATTGATCTATAACTCGAAGTGGGAATGGTGTTGGTCAAATATTTAGGGGAATCCCCCAAGGTGAAGTAGATTTGTAATAAGGGAGTAATTACTCATTGCATCCACCCAAGCGCAGCCATACGGCTACAAAGGAAAGCGTTTGTCTTTCCGGTGCACACATTCTCCATTATGTGCGAATAGGCTTGTTGCAGCCGCCATGGCAAAGCCATGACGTCAATTTATCTTAATCGCGTCATGCAGGACCACAGGGACCAAGGTGATTGCCACTGTTAGCTGTGAGAATGCCTGTTTATAATTCTATTATGTAAGTTTATTCCTTCGTGCAGACCCTTGCACGTCGCCAAATAAGGGTAGGGCAGCTGCCGAGCGCGAAATAAAGATTTACTGCGGGAGATGCTTTCCATTCATCGCCGCTCTGATTTACCGCGGAGTGCAGTCTATTCTACGCCTTGTATTTTTTTCTCGACCGCACCTATTTGTATTCAATGATGTGCGGTCCTCATATCGTATTAAATATTAGGGGCTTGTTATTACGAACAGAGTTCACCACGGTTACGCCGCTTACCGATCGCGAACCGAGCTTGACTTATGTTGGCGGCTGTGACCGCCGGCGCCCGAGTACGTTAAGAGTACGATCGAGCTGGTCCACTTCAAAAATGTACTTTTAAAGGCTAAATAACTTTTCAAGAATTGTACAAAAAGCAAGCAGCGTCTAAAATACCAACTGACGGCGTTAGTATATATGTAGCCATCGACTATACCTCCGACTATATACCTCCGACTATAGGTATATGAGTTGTCCAGATCCTTGAGTAATGGTTATTGTTTGTACTTCCCTTTACTTGGGCAGAATTGTAGGCCACGTGACAAGAGGAACTTTTCCTCGGGGGTGCGTTGAGAGCCTGACAGGTTAATTATATTTTCCGGAACGCGAATCTCTTCGATTGTTTGATCTAATCTTGTTAGATGTTGGTTTGTGGTTTTGTTGTTGTCTGGTCGGGATGTGGGGCTAACTGGTTGTGATGACGTTGTGTGTTTTATATCGGTTCAACAACGGATCGCGGGCGGATTTTTTTCGACAGTCAACAAACTGAAGCCTGCGGGTTGCACACCATGCGGAAAACATCGATGTCATATTTTCAAACACATACAAACCACAAATCTCGTGAAGAGCGCCCACTCAAATTTCAAACATGTTATCCAAGAAGACTTAAATTGTGATTCTGACAACGTTGTTTACATGCTCGAGTGTGGCGAGTGTCTAATGATATGCGCCAAACAGGACTACATTCCTTCCAACTCAGGTTTAACAATCGCCGCTCACATGCTCAGTCTCTCCCCAACCTCCCTCTTTCAATACGCCTACGTGAGAAAGGTAACACATTTGATAATCTCAAGGTAAAAATATTACAAAGTGGCTTCAAAAACACTCGTCAGCGTGAACAATGAGAATAGTTGTTGTTGTTTTTTTAAATTGGACACTGTACGTAATGACCTAAACAAAAGCCACGGCAAGCTGTCCTCTCTTCCGAGTTCAGAGACTTACGAAAATTGAAGCTGACACACAAAGACTCTGCGTCATCTGGTGTCATACCCCTTTTGCATGCCGAGTTCGGCCAATTATCTCCACCTCCTGTTCAACTCACTTGCCATTCTGCGCGGAGTACAACTCCCCCTCTATTGCTTTTTTTTTTTTCAGCTGCTATAAACTGTGGCCTTTCACACATAGCACTTGTTTAGGACTTCAGTCTCTCTTCTTTTATGGTTGGGTGAAGATTCTTTCCCCGCTCCCTCTGCCCTCCCAGCCGCCAGAAGGGACAACGTCCCACATTCTTCCACGAATGTTGCTACGCGGCCGCGGACGCTGTCTACCATCTCTGCACGACACGCTTGTCAATTAGCAAGCACGCTGTCCAGAAAAAAAAAAAAAAAAAAGCGGGGTCGCACCGGAATACTCCACTCCATGCTTGCATGCTCTTCGCAGTCTCCAGCCTTCCTACAGCGTCTACACTCTTTCTGCCCATCCATATTCAATTTTCACCTGTTCTTTTTTTCTTCTTTTCTTTTAGTTCTATGTTCCTTCGGCTTGCTGAACCTTATAAAAGGGGAAGCAGCAGCAAAGAGAAATTACTCTTAAAAAAGATTGTTCTCCCGATCGAAACGTCGGTTCCAATAAATTGTTTCTTAAAAGAAGCGTATACTGCGCTCTATAACATTTTAAAACGGCCAAGTACAATAAATGTTCTCGCATCCTATATATATATATATATATATATATATATATATATATATATATATATATATATATAGAAAAGAATGGGATTCTTTGGGCTTGGCTAAGAAAACGTTAAAAAAAACTCAGACGTGGCGAAGAAATAGAATGTATTTACGTTTCGGTCGCGGGACCAGCCTTTGTCGGACGTGGGACCGACGGAGGCTGGGACCCGCGGCAGGAACGTTAATACATTCTATTTCTTCGCCACGTCTGAGTTTTTTTTTAACGTTTTCTTAGCCAAGCCCAAAGAATCCAGTTCTTTTCTATATATATATATATATATTTTTTTCAATATTATTTGTAATCCGGTTCTCCCTTACAGGCCGAACTTTCCGTTATGTTTGATGCATGATTAAGTATTTTAATTTCAACTGCACAACTACGCTTAGCTAACTTGAATAAACAGAGTGCGTTGCTGGCCCAGTGAGCTAGTCATAGGGAAAGAAAGGATAATGCGGCTATATAGGCAAGATTGTTATGGACCCTTGTTTGTTTATTCGCAGTACACTTCGTCTATAATAGCTTCTTAAATTTGTTCTACTTTTCTTACCCGCCTTTTTACGGAACAAATGCTGCTTAGTAGTCTGTGTTTTAAGTTCCAACCAATACATAAACTGCGGAGAGATATTACCACGGCTATATAAAACGCATGAAATGGCAGGTAGAACCGATTCTGTTCAATGTTTCAGCAGAGATACTTAATTGTTTTGATGTTTGTAATTTCTCTACGCACAGGGCATAGCAGCTTCCCTTAAAAAATATCCTTTACAGGTGTCGCTGTCAGAAGTAAACATGTGAGATGACGCTGAAGCTAACATTATAGCCTCGTTTATATACTCTTATTTTATTGTTGAAATAAAAATATATATTTCCAAATAATCATAGAGAAATTAGTTGGTTGCGCCCTTTACAGGAGGAGAAAAAAAATCAGCAAGTTAAGCTCCCCGCTCTCGATAACTTTTGTTTCTTGCTTCCCTACAATACTGGAAGCAATTACCTGAGCATGCTGAACGTTCCCACTTTCGTTTTTAGACGTTCGTTTTTTGTTTTGTTTTTTGTAACAGAAATGCAGTTGAGCGCGAGGCCCTTAGTAACGGGACGCACCAGTCTACCAGTTAGCTTCGAAAACCAGGTTGTTCTGTTTATTCCCATTTACGTGAATGAAGCACTTGGTCACAATAATATAAAAAAGAATTTCTGCCATTGATATTTTTTGTAATTATTTTTTAATATAAATTTAAGCATTCTCTTGCTTCTCTCTGCAGACAGTCATTGCAAAGCTTGAAACTGTTCAAAACTGGAATTCACCTCCCACACGAGCGTCGGGTCAGTGCATAGGGCAAGCCTGGCCTTTGGTGCGCCGGGATAGGGTCCCATCTGGGTATCCTTGAGAATGTGGTCGGTGGCGAACACGCCCACCTGGCAGCCCGGAACAGTGGACACGCCGAGCCGCAGCTGCCGTGGTGTGCCTGCGAGGACCGCTGCGACACAACAGGCGGAAAGCACTAAGTGACAGCATAGTTAAAGGTCGGTGGAAGCAAAAGGGCTCTCTACAAGCAGACCGCTATATTAAAGGGAGCTTTTAATACCCGGATACCAAGTGAGCATATAGAAACGATTTATTCATAAATCGTCACTTTAGCTAGGTATTTTCGGAATGTGCATGTTACAAACTGCCTAAAACGAGTGCCCTCGTTCTTAGCGCAGAGTTCTTCGGATATATATATGCTTGAAACAGAACTTTGTTGTCACTTTTTCATTACTCGTTGTCAGTTTTTAAAACAAAGTGGTTACAAGACTGTCATATTTCAGATGCACACATTTATTGAAGCACAGCTTTCCACTCCTAACTTAATACTGACGCGGCGAAAAAATCACGAGCGGTATTTCACTGCCCTATAAAGCAAAGCAACGTCGATTTTAGTTTTTTCTGTGACAAATTAGTTGCGGCCTACCGGCTCAATAACCAGAAGTCACGCCTGTTTAATGAACAACTCTTTTCGTCCGCCACGCCGAGAGCTTTACTGCAGCAGCTAGGCTGAGGACGCGCTGACTGAATTGATAGACCTTTTGAAGCAACTGAATAATCTCGGGTTCGAAGAAAATTGCTTTGTTTCTCCTGATGACGCTACTGTAATTCTGGCAAGACATACTCAACCGGGAGCGGAACTCGATGTTTACTTCGCGTCCGCTGCTGCATTTGACCGGCAAACTACTCACGAATTCTTCTTTTCACTTTCCGAAAGCTCGGTTATTGTCGATTTGTCAAACTAAAATTTATTTGTTTTTCTCCCCGCCGTTTGCAGGCTCAGTCTGCTAAAGAAATTGCAGGTAGCACTATGAACTACTAATGTGCGGTAAGCAGAAAGGCTATATAGGACGGTAGATTTTGGTAGATTGACTGACTGATTGATTGATTTATTGATTGATTGATTTATACACTTAAGGAAAGTTGGGGGTTATAGGTGGTGGGTTAGTAAAGAGGAAGGGTTGACAGTCCTTTGTTCAGGAGTCTGTTGGCCTCAGTAGCAGTGCTCTGGCTCACTGCTCCAGCATGAGCTAATGCTGTGCGTCCGAGCCTTCTAGAAGGTTCTCCCACTGCTCAGGACTAGGGCTCTCTATTTTAGGCATTGTAGGGCTAGCCTATACTCCCCATGTTGTGTGGTATAGTGCACTAGCGCACTATACCACACAGCATAGCATAGCGCACTAGACGCATTCGCTTTTGTATCGTGTTGGCTTGAAGCGGATTCCACGCGCATGACATTTCTAGATCTTTTTAATTGGTTTACAGGGAAGGAAAGGCGTAGTATCTGCCACATTTCTCCTGTCGACACCTGACTCATGCCATAAAGGATGGGAGAGCCGTGCTTGGAGGTCCTGATTATTGACAGCTGTACAGTGACAGGTTTTGCCGGCGGACGGAGAAAGATGAGCCATTAACTTAATATAATTGTTCGTGAAGACAAACCATAAAAGGCGATGTCAACTGTGAAGAATAGACTTTTTTTTTGCCATATGTAAAACGACTGGAGCACACAGACATATTTCAGGGTAATTCGTTTAGGGTAATTTTATTTTTTAAGGTAATTTTCATGGTAATTCTTTTCTTTTTACATATATAGAGGTAAGCAATATAGTGTTAATGTCGGTGAGTAAGTGCACAGGCGCTCAAATAGGCGGACACAAGCTTAGGACGTCACACTCACATGACTATTCAAATAAATCTAATGAATTGGGGAGGACACAAATGTAGCCTAAATTGATGTCATGGTTACTGATATGATGGTATTTGTGAATATCTATGTAATTCAATGACATATTTTCCCGGGATTGGAGTTCGAACACAGGCGCTCTGCGTGCCAGCCAGGCAAATAACGCACAGGCCAGTGATGTTTTTTTTTTTTTTGCGCTGAAAATATAAAATATTTGCACAAGAACACTCAGCCGTATTTGACTGTGGTAAAGTGACTAAAATTAATTCATTACATTAATGTTGCATTGTGCGGGAGCCAGTCAGGTGATGGAATCACAAGTTCGATATCTAAGAACACCTCAAAATGGCTTCCTTAAATTATTTTCTCGATTGTCGCGCGGTAAGATCGCCGTGACAAATTGTCATCTTACTTCTCGAATAATGATGATTGGTGCCGGACGTGTTAGTGGGACACCTAGTTTTGTGCGTACGACTAACATGTACTCGCTGTGTGTAGTGATGTTACTAAAATAATAATTGAAATAGTTTAAACCAGATGAAAATGGAAACAAGACTTTAAAAAGGGTGTGTTAAAGCTGTAATCGCATCTACTTTTGTGGTGAACCTTTCGGATGCTGCTAAATAATAAATCTAATTTTCTAAACCGATAAATGACCATGCAACTTACGCAGATTCTTCCATGCTTCCAGGATTCCTGGCTTCAGACATCAACTATACGTACGTTACGTTATTAGCGACACCTTTATGAGAGTCGCGATTTTGAATTAGGATTGGAGTGATTGTCAATATGCTCAACAGCTTTGTTGCCTTCGCTCCACTCTAAAAATCGCTTACTCCCAATCGTTCCCGCGCCTCCATCTGTGCGTCTTTGAAGTCGCCCGCTGCATTTCATAAGCTGCGCTCAAAAAGGCTTCAGTTGTGTTTCTTCACCACTTAAGCGTAGAATTCGCCCCCGCATTACTCCTGCCCATATCGTCTGCATCTGAGTTACGGATCATCGCGGCGGGGGGCACCTCCGAACATCTGGTCGCGTCCGCTACTCTTGTGTTACCTGGCGACCTCTGCGGACGTGGTCTATATCCCCGCGGGGATTCGTTCAAAACCTTTCAGTGTAAGCCCCTTATAAACAATTTTTTTTTTCATGCCTAAAACTTCATGTCACTTCCAAACCCAACGCCGCCAACAGCAGCCGCTTATGTTTCGAAGTTCCAGACTCTGCAAAAAAAGAAAAAAAAGAAAGAACTTACACCTAGAGTCAACGCGTCATAGAGCTCCTGCAGCGAGCATTCAGGAGCAGCGAGCATTGATGGCGTCTCGCTTTGGCAAACTGTAACGTCGGAAAAAAAAAAAAAAAACACCCACCTGGACGTTCGGGTCGCCTCTTTGCCTCATCGGCAGGAAGTCTACGATTGCAACAACAAAAAAGCTTGCTATCTCAAACTGCGGTGCCTTTTTTGTGGCATCTGCTTTGTGTATGCATGAATCAGTTTTATCGTAAGGGGCTTTGTTTGTAAACACCTATACATCTCTCGCTTGACAGGCAAAAGGCGAACTTAATCTAAAAGAACATGAGTCAGCTAGCTTCAATATTTCAGTGCTAGCGTAGCGTCTAATGCGTTGTGCGAACAGATTAAAGAACGAATTATTTTATTTTAATAACCATCGTCATTGTGGTTCATTAGGATGTATGTCGGAAATTGAAAATAGAAAGGCGTTCTTTCTTTACTTATTTTTGCCAGAAAAACATGGTTCAACACTATGTTATGAAGTTGGACATTCGCTTGTAATACATAGGCTTCCTTTCAGTGTGGTGCAGAATGGGTCTCATTTGTTTTCTTTCAATAAAATATTTCTTCGTTCACAACGCACTACCTGCATTTACTTAAGAGGCGAGAATAGACATCGGCAATGAGTTCCATATTAGGATGTAAAAGTGTTAAATGTTAAATTCCTCGAGACATATACACTTGGAATATCTTAGGCAAGCAAGGAAGTTTCTGTTACGAGCAATAAGGACCGGAAAGTAAATGCATTGTAAGGTGTTTATTGGAGCACCAAGACCGTAGGCAACGTCCGCAGACCAAAGCGACGGGGGTAGCGTTCGAACCCACAGCTTGCCAACAGTGCAGTGCCAACAAGGCTCCGGCACCACTTCGTCTACCTCTTCGGGTTGGCGCGCGAGCTGATGGCGATCGGGATTACTACAGCATCATTAGTAAAATAATTACATCCTGAAACATTCACATAACAATGCCAGATCATGCACGTGGTTTCAGTACACAGCTGTAACAGTATAGAAAGAAAATCTTTGCTGTAGTGTGAACCTCACAGAAGGCCGGGAGGAGATTTCAAAAATCATAGGCAGTGGTTTTGGCCGATGCCGCTAGACGTTCCGTGTTGGCCAAGATGGGAAGAAATCTCCACTTTATTTCAAGCTTTCGAGAAAGCCTAAAAACATGCCGATTTTGTGGAACGGTCGCGTTCAAAGCGGTGCCTAAGCAAACCGTTATTGAACCGCCAGAAATCACGTGGATATCGATATTGACCGAATTTATCGTTATTGTAGTTATCGGTGTAGACCTTGATAAATAATGTACCGGTAATTGAGCACGTTCATTAAGAAATCTGAATGTTTTGCATATATTAAATGTGTCCATGAAATAGGTAGTATGTGCATATATTTGTTCATATAGACTCCTAGATACACTGCTCCGTCAATAATAAATTGAATTGGTTTGCTAAGATGAAACAGTTCTTAAATATTGTTCTAGAAAGTATGTATTTATTTATTTTATTTAGTACATACTGCAGGCCGTGAGGCCCAAGCAGGAGTGGATTACAAACAAGTTATTACGAGTGAGCAATAATACCAAGATGCGAACAAAACAAAGCACAAACAGCGGTAAATGAAAAAGATAATGGCACAGCATAACCAAAGCTAAACATGGTCATAAATCAGGTCAAGAGACTGTAGGCAGGTAGCTGGCAAGTTATTCCAATCACTGATGGTCTGCGGAAAGAAAGAGTGTTGAAATAACCTAGTCTTAGCAAAGTACGGGGTAAGAGAAAGGGGGTGAGAGTGTCGGGTTTGTCTGGTGTTCGATACTAGCAGGTACGGTGAAGAATCTATTCCAAGTTTATGGTTAAACAATAAGTATAAAAATTTCAGTCGAAGGAATTTTCGCCGGGATTGAAGGGTAGGTATTGAATTCGATTGCATCAGTGTAGAGACAGAGATTGTTCGACAGTACTGCGAAAACATGAAACGGACGGCTTTCCTTTGGATCCGCTCTAGAGCGTTTATGTTGGTGACAGTATACGGGTCCCATACAATACAGGCATACTCTAATTTAGTCCTTATAAAAGTTTCGTATGCTAATCTTTTAACTTTGAGAGGGGCATCCTTTAGCTTATGGCGCAACAAGCAAAGTTTTCGAAATGCAGACGAGCAAGTGTTAGAGATATGAGTGTTCCAGTTTAAGTTGCTTGTTAATGTCACACCAAGATATTTAAATTCGTTAACTTCAGCTATTAGACCTGAATCCAAAGAAAAAGAGTATTTTAACGGATTATGTTTTCTTGTAACACGTAGTAACACCGTCTTTTCCGAGTTTAGTTTCATTCCCCATTTACAACACCATGTGAATATGTTGTTAAGGGTCGTGTTTAGTGCTACCTGGTCGTCAACTGACCGGATCTCATTAAAAATAATGCAGTCATCAGCATATGCATATCAGCATAGCATTAAAAATAATGCAGTCATATATTAAAAAAATCAAAAATAGCAACAATAAAACGTTAAAATGTAGGCGGTCACTTTCTCACAATTCAATTTTGTTCTTCCCTGTGGATTCTGCTCTGTAAGTTTGGTTTGGTGTCTGGGATTTAACGTCCCACAATGACTTAGGCTGTCAGAGACGCAATTCAACTCTGTTGATTTATCAAATAGGAGCATAAATATTTCGTCGAATGACTTACGTTATCAGAGTCCGTAATTCACGTTAGCCGTTGAAACTTTTGTCTGATAGAAGATTCTAACGGACGCGCAGGCAAGCAGCAGGGAAAACAACTCGTGTATGCGTAAACCGATCAGCGAGTTTGCATTGGGCCTCCGCTTTTATTAAGCCATCTCCTTCTCAAAGTAACTTGATGACGTATGAATAAAAGAGCTCAACGCAACACCTTATCCACAGTGCATATAGACACCGGCGTTCATCACCAGTGAAGAGGGCCGGTAAGTAAGCGAAGAGAAAGAGTCACAAAAAGTGCAACAGGAAACGTTGATTCCCAGCCTCGGTCAAGCGGGTCGGGTCGGGACGGTAATCCGTCTTAATCCTTAAATATGACGCCGCTGCACAGAGATTATTTCCCCGCCCGTATGTCTCTTTCCGAACCTACTCCGCTCTGGGACTTGCCCAAAATCATTTGTTTGCTTTTAGAAGCTCATCCATCATACGTCCCGGGTGGCATTTTTTTTTTATACAAACCCAGGACTTTCTCACCACCGTGCTTTGTGGCAGTTACGTTTTTCAGAAAAACAGCAGGCCGTAGTGGTTTTTCTCGACAGCTTAACTGCACTGGCATACAATCACGTCAAATCCGTTGGCGCTCAAGCAGTCTCCGTGGTTAGCACAGTTTTCTTTTTCTTCTGAGTGGATGACACCTTTTTGTCTTCCTTGATTACTTTTTGTTTTGTTTTAAGCTCATTTTATGCATTGTACCTCGTTCTTTCTTTCATTTTCTACCATTTTCTTTTATTTTTTCATTTATCGCAATCGTTGCACTATTAACTATTGCTCCCTTTATTCTTTGAAATATTTTGCCTTTCCATATTCATTTCATTATTTTTGTGTTATTTTTATTCCTTTCCTCCCTGTTTTCTTAATTTCCCGCCACGTTAGTGCAGTGGTTAGGGCGCTTGACATATTGTGCCCAAGGTTGTGGGATCGGATCCCGGCCGCGGCGGCCGCTTTTTGATGTAGGCGAAAAGCAAGGCGCCAGTGTGGTGTGGGATATCAGCGCGCGTGAAGGAACCGCGAAGTGGTGCGCAGCCCTCAAATACGGAGTCTCTAATAGCCTGTGTTGCTTTTGGAGGTTAAACCCAGAAACCAAACCAAACCTGTTTCCTTTATTTCTTCTTATTGGTTAAATCTGCTTCATTATTGGTCCTCCCTGTCTTCCTTTTTACCTTCTTGTTTTCCGTCTTTTATCCCTTTCACCCCATTTTCTCCCAAAATATTAGGAGAACATTTTGTTTCTGCATACTTATGCTGTTCATCAAAAGAAATTTAACACCGCGAAATATCGTAGATGACGCCTTCAGGAACATTTATCGCAAGAAAGTACTCCGGTTATCTTCGTTTTGCTTGTGCAGTCGAAGAAAGCCACTATTCGGGAAGGGGGGAGAGACTGGGGGTGTAGAACATACAGCAGGCAAACACATTCTGTTTTATGCTAAAAATTATATTCAGCTTTACGCGTTGCCCTCATGCCTTGCATTCTGCTAACCGCCGCTGCCTTTGTAGCGAATTGCGCTCATACTGTCTCCTAACAGAGACCGCGTTCGCTCAACAAGCATTTTGCACGAACACGACGTCAAGCCCAGTAACTACGGGTAAATTTCTGCCGCTGGGCAGCACAGGCTATAGAGAACTGCTTCCCTGGCCTTCATTACCACCTTCCCTGATAAAATAATTTCCACAGCTGTACGTATAAGCCGGTCCAAGCATCCGTTTCGAAATACTAGTGCGTAAACGGTCACCGCCAGTATTAATGGACACCAGTATCACCAGCATCTATTGGGCATATTGTGAGCCTTCTGTGGACCTTCTTTCATTTGTACATACCATCATCATCGTCCCGCGGCGCCGGCTCCGGCACGCGCCTGGGTTCGTGATCGGATTAAAGCGCTAGACAAGACTTCGCTGTCCTTGCCGTCACGACCTCGCCGTCTCGACCTAGCCTCCTTCTACAATATCCTAAGGAAATATTGCACGGTTGAAATTTTCTAGTGGCTATTGTGGGCCCGAAACAGCAGGTACCAAAAGAAAACAGAAGTAACGACGTTTGCGTTAGAGAGCAGACACAAAGCTGAGACCGAGCGGCTGTGCGTATTCTCTTCACGTTTATGTGCCTGTCACGAGATAGCATTGGACTAGAGATCGTGGAAAAAATTGCAGCTTACATGCAATAAGCAACTTCCAAATTTTTGCGTTCAAGCAAACGCCCTTTATTTTTTGTGAAATAGGTTGCTTTTATTTCTAGAAATGCCGGATACGTAATACCATTTCGCTTACAGAAGAGCACGCAAGCGATTTTAGAATTGCTTCGGCACATCTTCTACGTTTCAGAAAGATAAAAAAATATTTTTTTCTGTGCCCCCTACACTAGCCACCAGAAGAATTTCAATGGACTATCAACTTGCTAAACTGTCAACAGTCAAATTTTGAAACACTGCCAGATCAGAAGAGTCTGGAGAGGGTTTGAGGCCCGCTTATACACCCATGCATGCTAGCTTTCTCATCACGGATAAAAATTGCAGCTGGCTCGCTTGGTTGCGTGTCATAAATGTTTCTTGTGCACTGGTGTGCAAGTATATAATAATGCGGCTAAGTCAAACAGAAACTGTAGGCCGGAGATTATTAATATGTAAGCTCTAGCAAAACAACTAGAGGGAATATTTCTAAAGCTGATGACAAACAGTAGAGTTATTCATTCATGAGTGCTTATAATATTCTTAAAAATTGCACCACTGAAATTCGTTGCGTTATTAGACCTAAATACCAGCGATCAGGTGGAAAAAAGAGAGTAGAAAGCTTCTAACTCAGAACGAATGCCTCAAACACTCAATATGTATTTGTGAATGCGTTTTCAATCCTGGAACAAAGAAAGAAGTATTCATTATAAGTTATGTTTTACTTCATTCATAATATTTGAGAAACAAAAAAAGAAAGCGTTACTCGGGAATTCGGCCGGAGGTTTATTCACAATACATTTCGTTCAGCTCTAAGATACTTCAGATTAAAATGTAATTTCTGGATTGTCTTATGTTTTCAAACCTTTGAATTAGGCAACAGTTTTCAATCTACATATTTTTTAGCATTTTAGCCTCAACCTAATGTATTTTAAAGGCAACGCAATCCTGACAACCTTGGTTATGTATGTCTTATTGTTCCGGTTAGGAAAAGATGCCGTTTGATTCCCCACTATTTAGTTCAGCTGGGGCAAATTAAATGACATGCACCTGCTAGCATACGGAAAAATATCGGAAAATGGATGTGGTTTTCCTGCCAGGTAACACTTTTTTTAGAAACCCTTTTTTCCTTCCGACACAATGCTGAAATAAGACACAGTTCGGAACAAATATTAAAGCCAAATCATTAGCTCTTTGGCGAATGTGCACATCATAATAACCAAAAAAAAAAAAAAAAGGAGCTGTAGGTCTACCAGCCGTCCCACGGTTCTTTAGGCTACCCCAACACCACTTCACAGAGCACACTCCCTGTTTCCGCTTATAACCTGCTATCCCTTGTCGTCGAACAGTAGAACACTCAAGCTTCCAGCGAGAGTCAGTGCAGTGAGATACTTTTCCCTCTGCAGTAATCAAGCGCAACCGGACACAAAAATTACGGCAACATCAGATCTTGTATAGCGGGGACCTCTTCGGCAAGCTGTTCCACGCTGCGCAAGACTGGGGTCTTTTCAAATCCCCTCCGCGGCCGAGCCGGTTCGGGGTCTCCCTTCTTGCGCTCCGCTCCCTCCCGCCGCTTTCAACCATCCACTCTTTTGTTGAATACCAAGCTGCTGTAGCGGCTGTCAGAGAACCGCGCCTGTGTGTGGGTCGTCGGTGCGAAAGACCGCGGCGACACGTCGCGTTCCCGCCGGTGTGAGTTCGAGGGAGAGGGGAAGGTATGGGAGGCGGGAGAGCAACGAGACGCACCACAGTAGAGTAACTGCCAGACGAAGGGGACGTGGAAAAGGAAACAGAAATCGGGGAAGGGGGGGGGGGGGGCGCAAGGAGGAGCATTAAAAAGGCAGGAGAGGCCGCAACATGACCCCAGAATCCGATTAAAACGGCACGCGCAGGAACAGATTTTCCCTACACCGAGTGGTGGCGGTGCGCTGACTCTAGACGCCACTTGTGAATTGGGGCCGAGTGCGTGCTATGCTGCACGCAAGAGCGTGGCACGCACGCGCAGCTCTTCGGTAACGAGAGCTTCCGCAGAAACGAGGCGTGTCCGTAGACTGTCGGTCCGTGCGCAGCCCGACACTAGAGTTGCACAGTCAGGGCATTTCCCTTCTTCAGCAACGTGCGGCCGCGCTGGGGGATTATGCGCTTAAGGCACCTCGCCGAGCGCTGTGGGCGGTCGCTAGTACAATGCACAACCTTAATTCCTCCTCGTGGAGTGTTACGGGCGCGCACAGAAAACCTATGTTCTCAAGCCACTCAAAAAGAGGGTTTGTGGCGTGGGAAAGTAATGTTCCTCTCGGACGCACTCCGTTATTGCGATAACGTTTCTTTGTATACCTGTGTTTGAGGACTTGTAAAACATGGCAGAATGGATCCCGTATATTTTTCTCTCCTGGGGAAGGAAAACTTTTTGCTGTGATGCGAAAACACTTTTTGCGATTTTCAGTTGTCCCTTGTTGTCTATTTTGTGTTTACGAGGCTATCGTTTTCTTCTGTGTTTCTTTCAGACGCGTTGCTTCTCGTAAGTAATGGCTCTGAATTTATGTCTGCAGTTTCTGGAAAAACTTCCCGTTTTTTTTTTGTTTTTTTTTTTTCCGAGCTGGTTGTTCTTTGAAGCAGATTTTCAGTGCAATGAATGAGCCAATGGCAGTAGAAAAGGATAAATTTTGAAGGAAATTAAAGGAGCGTAGTTTAGTTTACGCTTTCTTCCTATTGACCAGATGCTATAAGCAGTCGTTATATACATATTTTTTCACTAGCTTGCAGTTTGAACGCAGCTCTTGTCACGAAACGAGTAACATTTTGTCGTCTGTAAATGTTTCCCGTATATATATTTTATACAATGTGAAAGTATAGTTAAATCTTTTCAAGTTTGTGATGTAAAGCACTGCCTCTGTTTCGATAATAATATTTGTTATATATCGCTTGCACTGCGTCGACATAAGACGAGCCAGCCTTCTACTCTTAACTGCGCATGGAACAAGCCACCCTCTTATTCACTACCCCCCCCCCCCCCCCCCCAATTATACACAGTGCCTTCTAAAAAGTATGCCCGCAGTATCGTTTTTTTTTTTTTTCTGCCCACTGCAAAGAGCGCTTCCACCATTTGGCTGTGCCGCTAGGTGACCCTTTAAGCGGACGACACAGTATGCGTTTGTGACAGCAACTGTGGCAAAAACTAAGCCTCATGGTGTGTTGTATATTAGTTAATTTGTGGTGCGTCTATAGTGAAACCACTTGGCAAGTGGTGTGTCTAAAGGTGCAGAGGTGAGACCAAGTAGCGAGCAAAAATGCGCTATGTTTTTCATGTCAAAGACAGCAAAACATAACAAACCTGGCGTTTTGTTCCATGCAATCTCTGCCAACTTAAGGCTGCAGGGAAGGTAGCTGAAGGTAATCCGCAGAAAAAAGAAACTGGCACATAAACTCAGCATCAACCTATTCTGCACTTCGCAGCTTCCATTTGCAATGAAGTGACTTTCATCAAAGCACTGAGTTTACGCTGCATAAGAGATGTCACGTAAGGCATTTTTAATCAATACTCGTCATATCTAGGTCCAACACCGCCTATGACGCGTGTTGACGTCACCATAAACAAGAGTAAGTACGAAAATATTTCCGTAGGCGCCAACCATATTTCTCAGCCTGTACTATCGGGCGCGAGAAGTTTTCCGCGTACTCCCAACAATTGAAATAAGGCCGCTGAGACAAACCGTCCATTTCGCGTTCATCACACAGAATATGCATTACACTCAATACACACTCGAGCAGGCAAAGATGGTCTTATTAATCAACGAATAAATTTTATAAGGCACTACAAGCTGCCGCAGCAGTCCGTTCCACTCGACTCAAACATTTCTAACAGTGCCCCGCTATAAGGTTTTGCCAGTAAACACTTGCTTCTTGCTTCAATGACTTCCATTGACATTAGACATGCCATGTCTCCGGTTTCTATTTATTGCGCGCCATGCAGCCCATCTTTCCCATAATTCAGCTGTGTCTACAGTTGAGCGCTCAGGTAATTCCGGGCTTCTCTCCTTGTTACATTACATGGAACATATTTTACCGTTTACTAGTCCACAGCGAAATCGGTGGCTTCTAGTCGTTGACAAATGATGACACAAGCATGCACAGCAGGCACTGTTTAAGTAGATATTTTGAGACATTTCCTAACTTTTGAAGCAACTACCTCGTTAGGAGATGTTGCTCGACATGTTCATTTACCTCTAGACCATAAAAAAAGTTGCTGTTCAGTGAAAATACAAGAGCCCAGGAGAATTATCGAGCAGAGCGTATTGCATTCTTCTACAGATTTCGAAACCAAATGTGATGTTCACTTTCAATAATAAAGCGATACTAAGTTTAGAGTTTTTAAGCATGTCTTCCATTCTGGGGCGCTTAAAATGACGCTTACTGTTATCAGTAACTTAAAAACCATTGTTCAAAACACGAAAATTAAGGGAAAAAAAAACAAAATGGTCAAGCATCGCGCTCCATGGTCTTCGAGCCATTGAAATCGAAAATGAGGGTCATCTTTAAGCGCAGCGTAGCATGCGCTTAAAGATGTTTCACGAATTTGCCAATTTCAGGATGTTTCACGAATTGGTTGCAACCAATTCGTGAAACACGTCCTGAAAATGGCAAATCACGGAGATAGAGAGGACGCTGTTGGCATATTCTGCAGTAGGCACTGGTAAATAAAACAAACAAGGTTCGATGAAAGTAGGTTATGCTGTCTTCCTCAAGCAAATTCATCGAGATGGCATGAGATCCCTCATAAGACGATGTTTGATGAATTGGTGTACTGTGCACGTTTTATTTCCTCTCATCCACTTCTCGTTTTGAAAGCAAATTTTATCAGGGCTGATATGTTTACGCAATCTAGCTATCTATCGCGCACTTGTCACTTGTCACAGAGCTTCTCTCAAATGTTCTTAACTCCTGAGTTTATTTAGCTATTGCCGTTTTTCTTTGCATATAGCAACACAGAGCATACCTCTACATTAAAATTTCGACAAAAGAGACGGCAAAGATATGAAGGAATGATTTGCGCACACGTGTTTGATACTTCCACCCTATTATTTCCGTGTTACAAGCATTAGGCAGAAAGTATTTCATAAGAAGTTAATGCTAAACAAGGGACATATTAGAGGATTCCTATATGTCATTAAATGTGTTAATTATATCCGCGATACGTGAAGAGCTTAAAAAAGAAAGAGTGCTAATATGTTCTGAGTCAAAAAGTGCTTGAAAATAAACATAGAGCCATTCCACAATATAATTAACTCATCAGTTATCAGTCCGCAGTAAAAGCACAAGGATGCCACTGACGTGAAATATGCGAATTAACTCATCAATGCTACAACAATTACAGCATCAATGCTACAACGGTAGCCTTCAAGCCGTGTTACACTTGACACTCAAACGTAACTATCTCTCCGCCTTCCAAAAGCTTAGGATCCAGTCCTGTCTGAAAAAATAAACGAGAACAATCGTGTTCCCGCGGCATGTCTATGGACCTTCTACGGCACTTCAAGTGTCTTGCTCGGATAATGCCGACCGCTACCAACCTACTTTGTTCACCGACCAACCCTCCTTCTGGAGTGCTCTCAGCCAGCGCGTGCTTGCTCAAGGGCCGTGAGAATCGATCGCGTGCGTTTTCGGATGCTCTGTGGGCATATCCGTGCGAGGCCGCTCCTTTCACCCTTCGTAACTGCGGGAGGTCTCCGAGCCAGGAGCGAGGCGGCCCGGTTGAGAATGCTTACGTGTGCAATACGCTCTTTTCCGTGGTCCGCACGTGCATGCTGAAAGCCTCTGTATCACGACCTTACGGCACTTATATGGGCCCCAATTTCCCATTAACTGTCCAGCAGTCCTCACCGGTGGCGCCTTCACGAGTGAACATTTCTTCCAACTTCAGGAAGTGCCAGTGCATACACCATTTTAGAAATGAGCGGCGAGCTCTCTCTCCAGTTCTGCTAGGGAGGAAAACCGCGTATATATCTGTGTGAGCTGTACTTTGATTAGTCTCATGAGAATTACCGCTATCTTGAAGGAAGTCACTTGCGATCGCTTTTCTACGCAAATAAGACCCATCCTTACTGCAAATCATTTTTTGAAGGCATTTCAACATTCGGCTGAAGCATATTCTATAGAGGCTCCAAAGGCAATGAAGGCGGATCAATACTGCAGATGTAGAAAATTCTAAAGTAGAACACAAAGTAGAATGGTCTACCCAAAGCGCTGCATGAGCAATCTGCAGGACAGCCAAACACAAAATGATTTAGATGGAGTCGAAAGACAAGGCGCCCGTGTGCTGTGCAATGCCAGTGACAGTTAAATAACCCCAGCTGATAGAATTTCTGGAGCCCTTAAGTTCAACGTCTCTTATAGCCTGAGTAGCCTTTAGACGTTATGTCCCATGCATGCGAAGTTCGCTGAACTTTCGGGTGTGCTATATGGTATCCAATGCAGAGTGTTTGGCGCGAGGTAGCTATAAATGTGCACCTGTCCCCGGTCATAACTATTACCAAAGCGATGGAACCGCGGATGCACGACCGAAACGCGTGGCTGCTGTATTGTTGCCGGCGTCACCTGCCACTGCAGAGTGTTCGTTCCCTTTTCGTCTTGCCTTCCTACCATAGCTGTCACCCCAGCGCGCCGCTTTGTGCAGTGTTAAGTGCTGAATGTCATATCGGGGACCAGTGGAAGTTTTTCTTGTATGCATTCTCGTATTGCTATACTCCGTTTCATACATCAGGTGCAACGCAGCGAAAGCTACGCAAGTAGTCCGCAAGAAAAAAAAACAGGAGGCGTATCACTACGCGCTCGTTCTGTGGGCGAGTGGTTCCTGCCGAAACGGGCTTTATTCTGAGCATACACCTTTGCAATAGCATGCTTCGCATGCTTAGACATCTTCACAGAGCGGATCTTATAGAAAAAATGCGCACCAAAGAACCATTTTCTCAAAAAGAGATGCGCAGCGCGGAGGGCACAGCCAGCGCCATCTGGTGGCACAGCTAGCAAGGTTGCGGGGCAGCAAAACGCGGCACGAACAAAAACGACATAAAAAAACATACAAATTAGCCGAATCTGACCTTTTTTTCCTAAAAAAGGTGCTTTTTATGAAGTTGATGGCAAATGTAGAATGTATTAAGCTTGCAGACAAAGCAACTATTATTTTCTCTCGTCAAGAGCAGGTACTATTTTTTGATCGCGGATGCGGAGAGCGCAAACAAGAGCTGTAGTTTTGGTAGCGCATCTTTCCCTCTGCGCACGGGCACACAGCCTCTGTGGGGTAGTGGGTGTAGGGTGGCAGACCAGTGCACGATGAGGCGCAATGGGTCGGTGAGCTGCAGGTGCTCAGAAGAAGCGCTTGATCAAGTTGGAGTTTCCACGTAGCGATTGATCCCTCTACGACTGCTTACTTTTATTAAACATCATTCAGCGATTGTTCCCGTTGCATAGGTTGGTCCCATATATGCAGATGAGCGGAAAAGAAACGTACGGGAAATCAGAGGTTTGGAATGCAATGACATCGTGTGCTGTTCGTATGTTTGCTTTGGACCTCTCCTTTCGCAAGTGTTTGATTAATTAATATCCTTTCCTCAGTCTTTGATTGATGCAAAAATTGCCTTATTGCTTATTGGTTGCCGTCCCTGCCAAGGGCGAACATAGACAGCTTAAAAGTAAGCGCTCTGAGTTAAACCAGGACTGATTTCTGAGGATCAACGGGTCAGTCATGTAAATAGTTTTCTCCTTACTTGTGCCTTCTTGTTTTATTTATGTGTAAATAAATAGTTACCCTTTCTGTCGTGCCATCAAGTAATGTGAATGTTTGCGAGGCGAGTCTTCAATTAATCAAGAACATTGACATGATCAAGTGTTTCCTCACCTGGCCACCTGAAGGGGAAACTCAACTCCTCATACACTAATTCAACGCAATGTGCATAGCAGTAACTGAAAATATATATATATATATATAAAGACAGCATCTTGGGACCATGAGAAATAATTTATGATTGAAAAGGTGCGCGATTCGATGTTAAAGAAAAATGCTCAAAAGTGCATGAAACAGATTGGTCGAAGAAATTTTCTATTTGCCTACCCGCTGCTGACTAGTGCAAGGTGTCCCCCTCCAGCAGCTGCCCACTCCCTCCCCATTTTTTTGGGCATTTGTTTCGGCTAACACGTTTCTTAGGAGATCAGTGTCTGGTGGAGGACAAGGGCACTGCCCTTTGCTCTCATGGCAGGCAGCAGCGGCTAGTGAGGCGAAGGCGGCAGTTCTACCACTAAAGCAATTAACTTGCAAAACAGAAAAAAAAAATGTACAAAACGCAGTACTGTTCATTGTTCTTTTGCGGTTGGCTCTGCGCCTTCTGAAAAAAAATGGGGAACTCTTCGTCCAATTCAAGCCCCTTTTCCGCTGCCTTTTGTGCATCGCCGCTCAAGCGCGCTTGCTCACTCATCGTGTTTCCCACCTGATTAACCTCGTGGTGTCGGTTGCTTTCATCTCACCGCCCGGTCGGTTGCCGTAGCAAGCGTCATTATTCGGAAGCCAGCCGGCGCCTGAAACCAGCACCACTAAAAATAAAGTTGAAGAGACGATTTACAAAGCAACTGCATTCACTCTGTTATCCTCCAATCCTGCATTCACACCGTCGCCTTATGCCATCCTCTTTCAACAAAGACCGAGACGCTATATACCTGATTTGGACGCCAGGACTCTTTCAGTGCAAGCAATATAACGCGCACTCCAACAGGAGGCACTGAAATTTGCCTGAAGAACAAAATATGTTCAGCGTGCACTGGTGATAGTGGCATTGGTTAACAGTCGCGTTTAGAGTCCGGCACTGAGAACACGCCGTAGTGGAGAGCTTCGATTGGTTTAGGACATCTCAGTCTCTTTAACATACGTGTACATCGAGCACCACCGTAGGCCCTTTTTATCGCAGTAGGACGTTCCCCACAGTCATTCAATTTAATCACCTTTTTACAAGCAGATGAACGCCACAACCCTTGATTGCGCCACCGCACGGCTTGTGTTGAACAAGCTTTCAAGAGGCGCGATAATGATTGTGCACATAGTTGATAGTGGTTGCAAACTTATGAAATTGGCTGAAAGATAATTTCGTTCGCCTGCTAAGAGCTCCTTTCTTTCCATAACATTTACACCAGCTCTTACAAGCTTGTCTTCAAAAAAAAAAAAAACGTTTTTCGTTTAATTTTATAATTTTACACGTCTAAAAATGCAAACATTGTGTTAATATATCTACTGGTGATTTGAATGTGCATACCCAATTTCTCTTTTTATTCCACTATCACCTTGGTTTCACAAAAGCTAGGGAGGTTTAAATATTTGTCAAAGATAAACTGCTGATGTTCCATCCGGTGATGAACAAGATATTTTATTTTACCTGTCTCTATTTGATCACTAATACCACCTGCGAAATAGTTTTGAGGGAAAGACAACGAACGATCGGTTCAATTTCTCCATCGCTAAACTCTGTAGCGTTTTTTACAGAAAGTAAAATTTTCTCAGCTTACCTGGTGGTACCGTGGAGAGAATGGTGGCCTCTACAGCAGTCGGTGGCCGCTTGCCTCCCCAGGAGATCCAGCGGCCGTACAAGAGAGCCTTCAGCAGCTCCTCAGCATGTTCTGGCAGAGAACTGCCCGCTGCCGCTGGAGTTGGGCATGTCTGTCTGCGGGGCCTTTGTAGCCTGCAGAGTCCGTGAAGACCGTTGGGACACAATATTGAAGAAATTAGACTATAAATAGCTGGTTAGCTGGCCAATCTTTGAATCATACCAGATTCCCGCCAAAAATTTTGCTATGAAGTATTGAGAACATTGGGACGCCTGTGGCCGCAATCGCCTGCCGCGATGCGCGGTTGGCTGATCATCGCGTTATAAGAACGTTTACTACTATCAGCAAAACTAACAGACTCCTATGAGCATTTACCGGAACCATGCATGCAAAACCGCACGAGGAAGACATGTGACCAAGCATTCCTGGCGTCGCAGCTGTTTGGTCACTTAAAGTTTATCCACGGAGTGTGCTGTATACGTAATCAGCCTCTAATGAAGTACTTAACCATAATGTATAAATATTTTCTATTTACCTTCAGTTTTCTACAATACAACCTATGATGGAATTACAAGGGTCTAGCAATGAAGGGTCTAGCATCTGATGAGAAGAGAGGAGTCGCTGGAGAAAGATTTGATGTTGGGGAAGGTTGAGGGTCACCGGAGAAGGGATAGGCAGCGAACGCGATGGTTAGATGGCATCCTCGAGGCGCTGCAGATGAAGTTATGTGATGTTAGGAAGATAGTGAGAGACAGGAATGCGTGGCATGATATGGTCCATAGGGTCACGAAGAGTCGGACACGACTGAACGACTGAACTGAACTGAGCAATGAAGGAAAAGAACTGCTTTGTCTTAATTAATGACTTGCTGCGGGCTAAGCGATGATTGATTGTAGAAACTGGCGGCCCCGAAGAAACGTGGACATAAGAGAAAGCACATAGATGGCAAGGATGGCAAGCACATAGATGGCGACTTTATTATCTTCACTATCTTTCGCGTGACCACAAGATAGTTCATCAACCTCGAGCATAGCCTTGATTTCCCTATAGACACCAATTTCCTTTTTAGTTATTACGACGGGGCCCTGGATTTGGAGGTCGTGATGACGATGAAGTTGACTCATATGATAACGTTATTTATGACAGGTTGCTAAAGGAAGAAGCCCAATGTAGGAGAAATGGCATTGATTAAATATACATTTTCCAGCTAGTCAGCGACTCATCGTAGAATGTGGCAGCGCAGAACAAATGAGGACACAGGAGAAGGCGCATAGAAGGCAAGACAAGCGCTCAAATAGGAGCTGAATTTTTATTGAAATACAGGCCGCAATTTAAACGAAGCAGGCTAGTAGGTGCCCATTCATATAAAAAATCTTGACATCTTTTTCAGCAAAACAAAAACATTACTCTTATCACTGCAGGCAAGATAGAAGCGCCGGCCCGAGGCTGTGTCCGCAAAAGCGGAAAGCCACTCAAGAACATGAGTTGAAATATAAATTAATAAATACAAATATATCCTCATTGCAAATGCAATGAGACAGAACTAAAACCACTAACAAATCATGACTGCCAAAATGACAGAAACATGCACCGGAAACGATATAAACAACTGTCCATTGAAGGCTTGTCTTATCTATATGGAGAGTGGCTTCTTAGGCGTGTTGTTTGAACGTTATTTTAAAACAGCGCTAAAACACGGACAGAACACGGAAAGGTTTCCATACAGCATTTGTCATAAGAGCGCCAAGCGCTGAAGAGAATTACCTTCAATTCCCCGCCCGAGCCAAATTTAGTCTGCTTTTCTACGAAAACATAGCTTTTTCCGACGCCTGTTTGTACAGGCTAAATTCCACCGTTTAGCGAAACTTTAAGGTCTAACATGAAAATCGAGGCTTAAATTCCGACATGCGACAGGTATTCGACACATTTAAAACAAAAAGGAAAGCAAGCTTAACTCACATGTTCGCCACCGAAGGTACGGTGACTTCGGCTTGCCCGCACCTCGGTTGTTCCTTCTGAAGTGCCGGACTCAAGAATCCTATGGCCCCGCAGACTCGTGTGTCAGTCAGCGGTGAAACCGCGGTGCATGACACAGTCAAAAATAAACTCGTACCCTGACACACTCGCTTGTATCGGTCACATCTATAACGGGGCGCTACGGAGAGTGACAGACCTCTGTTCGGCGGCGCGCGGTAGCTTATCAGAGCGCATGATTCTCTCCACGGGGCATGAAATGTGATCCTCGTTTTCGGTGTCGGTGATTCCAGTTCTGCTGCTCTTCCACATCCCTTCAAGCGGGAGGCACCTCCCCCGTTTACGTCCCTTCTCTCCCACACGCCCCGTCTTTATTGAAAAAAGACCCCTCTCCAAACCTCCTCCTTACAACGCCTCAGCTTTATCTCCCTTCCTCTCTCTTTTCACCCCCTCCGGCTCCCGCGGCATTTAAGCTCCTCTTCACCTTCCCCCCCGTTATTTGTACGGAGGGAGCGCGGGGATGCCCCTGCGTGTCTATTATCCCATCCCCCCCCCCCCTCCCTCTCCTGTGTGCGCAGTAGCGTACGCGGTCGCAACAAGAGTTGGAGGGATTTAGGTAAGTCACCAGCTCCACGGATGGCACAATGGCTGTCGCACAAGGTGGAAGTGATCATGACGGGTGATAGGTCAATCAAGCAATCAATAAAGGAGTCAAAGGTGCCCCGGGCGGAGACGCCGCAAACATTCACCTTACTTTTTTTGGTTGCAATGCAGGCTCGAATCTGAGAACCGTTGGCCGCCTGGAACATTTAACTAAAAGTGCAGACCGGCTGAATGACAAGATGTTTGAAATAGAACGTGTCCTGGTTTTTAAGGCGTTCTTTCAAGCGCTCTGCTGTGCATAATATCAGATGGCGTTGTATGTGCGCCAAATTGTAGAACATGAAAGAGTTTAGTTTATGTTGGTGGTGGGCGCTTTTTCTTTTCCTTCACTAACCCTATGCAGATTTCGGTTTTGTTCACTTTGCAAAAACTGTACAACACACGCTGCTTTTACTGATAACCTAATAAAATAGCCAGTGACCTTGGCGTATATATGCAACTTTCCATCAAGCCCATAGCCCATACGTGGTGGCTACTGATAATGCATGTTTTGGCTTCGCGATCTTGACGCACATTCGTTTGTTAGTTTGTGTATTTTACAGCGCCAGTATGACTAGTGATGCTATATGTATTATTTATAATATATATGAAAGCAAATTTTGTTACCCATATGTCTACATGTCGACCTGAGCAAACTGACTTTTTTTTTATTTCGGTTCTCGCGACATATTATAGGTATATAATGTTCAATGCATAAAAATGATTAAAATGCTGAAACATCAGTATGTGTGTACAGCAATGTATTATTTACGTAACGCGTGCCGGTAGCTAGCTTCCGAAGTGTCTGTTTCGCACAGCCTTTCAGAAAAGTTTTTAAAATGGTTCGCTCTATAAAGAGTAAGTGCAGAAATTTCTGCCTTTTGTAGCGGCGGCGCCAGCCCATTGCTGTTAGTGTAATTGAGTCAAGCGGAAAAGGGAAAAGCGCTCCCTCATTGCAAGCGCTGCCTTTTCCCCTGTCTCTGGCATTCCGCGATTTCGTTCCTCACGAAGTCGCAAGCGGCGGGAACTCGTACTGTCCTTCTTTTTCGCATATCTGCCAGCAACATGTCAGATTTACGGGGAAGGCACTCGAGTTACAGCCAGTAAGATGAGGCAACAGTAAGCTATCGACGTGAAATAAATTATTTTTCTTTCTGCGGCATTAGGCAGCCGGTTGCTCGCTAACTCAATTTTCAAAATGGAGACAAGAGTAGGCAACTTTTGGGGCTGCCGCGCAGTCATTAGGTAGATTATCCATATGGCAGCAGTAGGAAAAATAAAAGCACCTCGATTCAGACTAATTGTTGCCCGGCGATAAAGGAGTGATTGGGCCCGGTCCAAGTGAAGTCTGCGCTCATCTCGCATGACGCCTTTCGACTGGAAATGCAGGACCACAATAGTTTGTGTCTCTCGAGCAGACTATGGTGGTAATTGGCTACGATCACGAAAGGAGTACAGACGGTGACTCTGCTAATTTAGTTACCAGAATACGCACAAACTGGCGCAGTGCTCTTGTTTTTTAGCTCGCAAGTAACACTGATTCGAACTCTTAGCACCAGCCCGAAAGTTGCAGAATCCACCGGAATTTTGATCCTATTTTCATGCTTGTAATGACGGTGGTCATTATTGCTGCGCATAATTACATAGCCAAATGAAGAGAAATCTTACGCCTGAAGAAGATGCTGAGTGAGCTGAATTTCGGAAAAAAAATGAATTTTCAGCAGTATGAAATTTTCGCTTTTTTTTTTAGAGACAATTCAGTGTCTTCCTTAACACTTCTTTTTGGGCGAGTTGGTTCATTTCTGGAAAACTTTGAAAGAGCGCAAACACACACGACCGCTAAGGACAAGAGACGAGACACAAGCGCCGACTGTCAACAGATTTTTATTGGAGCAAGGCAATACCTATATACACAGCAGCTTACATAAGATAAGAAGTTTCAGTAAAGCACGTGCGAGCAAGAGACACTGGGGGAAAAAAAAACGAAAAGCCAAAAAAAGCAAGATGCTCAAGGGGTGAACATATTAGTCGCATCTAAAAAACAGTGTCTTCCATCCATGCGTACAAATTGTTTAGCGCTTGAAATTGCATTCTCCAAATGTGGTACGTAACAAACTCTTTGTTGGTTTTCCCCTATGTGCCCCTAATAGGTAGCTACCTTATGTGGGAAACAATTAGAGCTTGTTTTGGGGCGAGTTGGCACATCTTGAATTTAGAAAAACTTACACCGCAAAGACATGCAACCTCAGGACACAAGAACATAACGGGAGAAAAGCGCTGACTTCCGACTGACTTTCATTTCTGGGAGACAGACAGCTTTTGTAAGCCTAGAAAAATATGAAAAGAAAAGGAAGTGATACACAAGGGGATTATAACGACCAGAATGACAATCGCACGCGCAAACAAGGAACTGACAGTGAGAATAACAAACACAACAAACCACTCATTATTTGCCGCATCTAAAAACCGATATTCAGCACTAAAAAGCAATAGAGACGGTGTGCTGATGCACTGACTCTCGCATTTCCTTACATAGTATGCTTCTAAGCTGACAGGTACCGTCTTGTGCGCTCTTGCCAAAATTGTTTGTCCCTCTCAAACTGAGAAAGTTGTGTCCACGGATATGCAGCTGGAAAAAAACGCGGATGCTAGATTATACCGTCCGTTCGTCAAGTGTTCAACTGCTCGCTACGCAATTCCTTTGAAATGCGGGAAGCTTTATAACGGCCAAATCAGGCGTTACATCAAACAGTTGGGAGATCATGCCCGAGATCTAAAAATGATTTCAAAAACAAGTACGCGCATTTGGTAGTGCGTGTTGTCGGCTAGTTGGTTTGGTAGTACACTTTAACAAATGCAAATTATACGTTGCACTTTTGACAGAGAAAAAGATTCTTGGCAATAGCACTGACAACACGGCGCGTATCAGCTTAGAAGCATACCACATAAGAAAATGCGGCAGTGATTGTATCAGTCAATGCTCTATCGCTTATTGTTGTTGAATACCGGTTTTTAGATGCGCCCAATGAAGGAGTGGTTTGTCGTGTTTTGGTTTTCTCTCTGTAAGTTAATTGTTCGCTCGTGCGGTAGTCATGCTGATGGCATTTTTCCCATTATGTGTCCCTCCCTTTCCTTCTCACTTTTTTCTAGCCTTATACAAGCTGTTTTACTCCCAGAAATAAAAATTGTTTTGAAGCCAGCACCTGTTTTACGTTGCGTTGTCCTGTGTCTTGTGGTTGTATGCCTTTGCACTGGCGGTTACGTTTTCAAAATTACAGAGGGGAGCGATGTTAAAAACTAGTACACTGTTTACATCCAGTTTTTAGGAATTGTTGTATTTATCAAGCAATAAACGAAAGCTTTCTAGGCTGCATGCCATTTGCCTGAAAAAATGTGTTTAACGTTCCACGCATCAGCGCGATTTCGATCGATATGTCAATTATTTCCTTCGGCTGTGTGGCTCGGGCTTGCAGGTATGGAAATGTCTGAAGTCAGAAAAATGGCTGTGGAAGCACTTATCCTGCATTAATGAGGCTCTGCTAACCAAGATGCTGTTCCATTCATCAACACCACCCAACACGTTCAAAGTCTTTAACTGGTACCTATATCGGCTTCCAGGAGTTCTTTTTTTCTCAAACCTTATGTGATCATTCGCTCGCACAGACAACCTCAATACAATTTCCTCACTGTTGTTATACACCGGTTGGAAAGCAAAAAGTCCTTTCTTAAGGAAGCAAAACGTAAATGGTATTTCATTTTTTTTAGTGTATATGCTGAAAAGAAAGCTTTTATTGGTTTCTAAATGGTAAAAGCTAGCGAGATCAGCGCCGTGAACACTTTTATTGGTGGCTTTTCCCGAGTTAACATTTCCATATCACTGGAGGTTTCTCTAGAGGTCTATACGGTTGATCACAAACGTTGCTCGTGTGTCAGCAGGTCATCCACAACATAAATTAAGATTGTTGCAATGTGTACCTGCTTGGTGGCTGCTGAAGCCAGAACTAACGTGTATTTGTTCAGTTGCTTTTCACTCAAGTGCTTTTTGTCCCTTCATAAGTGATTATAAAGAAAAAAATGTTTGCAACAAATAACATTTATTTAGAGCCAGAGGGCTAGAAGCAAGATTTTTGCTAGATACTTCAGATTACACAAGGGAGATTCTACGAAAATAAAATTATGTCCATCGATGCAGACAGTTATGTTCTACATGATATTTGCTGCCCAATTTAGTCCTGAAACTGGGAAGTGTCCAGATGAAAACAAAAACATTTTTAAAACAAAAATCTAGTTTAGTAAAGAGAGCACGAAAAGCACATTGCCGTGATGCCAGTGTGACGGTTTCACAATTAGATCCAAAGAAAAAAGATTCACAAATGTCGGTTATAATATGAATGGGAAATATAGGGCCTAGCCTGGGTACAGAAGTTCCGCTGCGAGTTTGATGAAACAATTTGTTGACGTAAAAACAACTACAACCTTTTTTTTTTATTTTCATCGCAAAATTGGGGTTAGTTTAAGTCAAACTTTATGATAAATTATATTGCTTAGAAGCCCTTTTCTCACTTTAAAAAAAAAATGGATTGTTTTTGTATGCTGTGCAGAAGTGTTTTAGATACGCAAACTGAAAAAAACCACACAGATAGTCACAGAAGCTATTATGCTAACGTTTTTTGTACAAACATGCAACTGTTAGCGAAAGGTTGGGTGAATGTTTATTAAAACGACAGCGTGCAATTGTGTGCTTCAGGAAAAGCAGAACAAATAGAAGGGGCACAATGTACACTGACCCCCAGGCGCAAGGGTACCCTGAGAGTTCATGGCGCAAAATGGGAAATTGTGCTGCATTTTCAGCGCTATAAAACGCAGCTGCCCGGAAAATTTGGCACAAAGTACCACAAAACGGTGGACGATTTACGGTAATCATTTCAGTGGACTCTCTGGAGTTGCAAAAATTAACGCAGGTTTTGAAGACGAAATAGTTTTGTCGTTAAGCTTAAACTTATTATTAAGCTAATTTACGCGAAAAAACTAACCATATGTGTTAACACTGAGATTTAGTTCAACCATGTAACAAGCGTCATTGTTTCTTTTGAATAAAAAGCTGGAAACCTGAAGTGCTGAAGAAACGAACACAACATAACCTACGGTGAACTTCATCATTACATTCGTTGCAACGGAGCATGCATGCACGTAGACGGGTGCGATAACCAGCCGTGTTGAAGACGCGAAAGCACGAATACTTCAGAGTCGAAAATTGAGGGGATGTTGAAGCTAAACTCCGCCTTAAGATTGTACGCGATAGCACCTGTAACGCCAACTCTTCATTCCACGAGCTCTTTGAACTGAGTACTGGGATAGTGGCAAATTGTTAAATGCCTCTAGTTGGTTTGTTTTTGGAGAGGGAAGGCTTAGTATCTTCTTACTTTTCGGTAGACACCTGCACTTATATTGAGCGGCGTAAAATTGGAGCTACTTACGTCGTCGGTTTGATTCCTAATCTAAATACTCACCAACTGAACTAGTAGACAGGTGCTAAATGGCAAGAAAGACTTTATGAACCCGCCCTGGATGCTCCACAAAGAAAAGCTGCGTTACAGTTTTGATGCGTACTTATGTTTGTGTTTTTTCCCACACGTTTTTATCACTATGGTTCAGGGCCATGGCTACGAGGAAGCCTTATCGGCTGAAAAAGCTGTACACGCTTTTCCGTAGTAGTCTCAAACCTTTTCCCATTATTCCTGACAGCTGCCTTGTTGGCCACAAAATATTACCTATACGGAAACAGACATGTAGCATGAAACTTGAAAACAGAGGGATGTCTACGGAATGTCCCGTGCGCACGCGCACCTGTAGGTATAGTAGTGACATAAACATTGCTCGTACTTTCAGTTATTTATCCGTCGCTTCTCTCCCTGCCATCGCCTAGAAGTCCTGGTTAACTTGGCTGCTAATTAAGGTGTATCCAGAGTCCCAGACTAGAAACCGCGGAGTGGGTCGCGGATCAGTGACGTCGTGTCGACCGAGCCCGATCCGGCCCGTGACAGCCTCCCCACGGCGGACCAACGTAGCAGCCGAGAGGCCGTACCAAGGTGCGGACCGAAAGAATACACTATTTACCTAGCCGTTTCGCGATACACGCATATCACACTGCCTCTAAATTTTTTTACATCATTTCCCAATGCAAAGTTGGGCTATTATTTGGGCAATATTCAGGTACAGTACTGGACTTCGTCTCCAGGCTGGCTTAATTTAACGATGGGCGCATCTAAAAAACAATTGGCAGTGGTTTAGCTCCGATTAAACCTATAGTTGAGCTGCGAAAGACGCTCCTGTCTCTGCTGCGGTGTCTCTGTAGCATGCTCAACTCTCATGCTCTCATTCCTTCCATTATCGGCAGCCACAAGTCTGGCAACCACATCGGCATCGGATGAGTTTAACTTCTCCGCTCTTCGCTGCTGATCAGCGGCCGGGCCCTCCTTCTCCATAGTTGGTTGATTCTGGTCGCGCGCTCCTAGCTATATATACCCCCGCACACACCTCTTCTGAGCCCAATCAGAGTCCCTAAATACCTTTTTTCAGGTCTCGAAACTCCTCCGTATCGTAAAGCTAGGGGAGAGGTTCATACACCGCCCGCGCCTGCCGTGCCGCCACTAGGCACTGAAGGGCACAGATGAGGAGGTCAGCACTGTCGCGACCGATCAGAAAGCATCGCCGCTGGTGCGAATTTCGACGTCTCGTGTTATGTTGTTCTTTCACATCGTGTAACTCGTGCTCGTGGAAACATGACGAACATGCTGGACTGTCGGGCCGCGGTATCGCCGCGGCCACGCCTGCAGGGTAACCGCGTTCAGCCAGCCTTAAAACACTAGAGTACATCGCCAAAAATATTTTCACCGCATGGTTGTTCTAGAGCGAGGTTTTTGCATTGTCGAATTACAATTCACTTCTTATTTAGTTTGACGTTCACGATACTTTTCTTAATGGTCATCATGCAGCTGTGCCCAGAATGAGGTTTCGGTACCTTACTGATGATAAAACGTTTATGAACAATTGCAAGCATTACTCTTGCGTATGACACGCATTTAATTCCACTTCCAATACGCTCTTCCTTCCTGCCAGCCATTTCGAACATCACCAATTTGGCTGTGTTGTCGCTTTCACATCAACAAATTATTGCTGTGTTCATCTCAGTTGAGAAACTAATGGCTGGAAAATTTTGTCGCTCTTTATTTAGGAATATCTCCATATTAGGATCGTTTCTTTTTATCCTTGGAACTCTATAGAGGCTATCAAACTGTTGCGTTTGCATGTACAGTATAATGCACCTTTTTTATATCCTGCATGTGCATTCTCGTTCATGCCAAAGAAATAGCAGCAAAGAAATGCTAGCTGGAAGAGAAGAATTCAATTTTCATATTATATATGCAGTTTAGCGTCCAAAAGTGGCATCGGCTGTGAGATACGCTGTTGTGGAGGGTTCTAGAAATTTATCGAGTGCTTGCGGCTCTTGAATGTGCGCTGACATTGTAGACTACACAGGCGATTCAGCTTTGTCCTCCTTGAAGCGCGGCCGTCGCTTCTGTGATCGAACCTATGTCTTCGGACTCAGATGTCAAGAGCTCTAAACCCAGAGCCACCGCTAGAGCGCAAAATATCGTTTCGCTGTTTGTATTAATTAAGCTTTGAACGAATGTTAACACAGCAACCAGCTTTCGCGAGTTTTGCAGTGACAAGACAAGTAAATTTAATTTCGATGCTATCGGTCTGTGTGAAACTGTTGCTTAGACGTTTGGGTCAGGTCGTTGCATGTAATAAAATTGCGTTTGTAGCATCCGATGTAGATAATAACAGCAAAAAGCTACTACGCTCAACCGTTTTGCACGCTGATTTCTTTCTAGAATACGGAGATAACAACTGGGAGCCCTACTAGTCGTACTTACATTCCTTTCAAGGGAAGATGAAAGTTATTTTTTTTTTCTTTATTGCCTGACTTTTGCAAAGCAACACAAACACACACGACATTGATATAATAAGGCTTCCAGGGGCTGGCTTCGTCGTTATAAAATTTCTTTAGATCCATCAAAGGTTCTACCTTTGGCAACCACTCAGGATTATCATCATCAACCTTCACAATCTCGATAAACCAATGGAGAGCCTCACGGAAAAAAATTCGTGCAGGACGCGCATCAGGATCACAGTGATATCCTGCCATGCGTGAACGCCAAATACTGTGGAGGTCCATTAGCATGATTGAATCATATGGAACCACCTCCTCACCCTCCTCATTTTGCGTGGATAAGTACCGTATTCCGTAAGGATTAATAGGTAAATCTTTCTTTATAGTTCTTTGAAGTACGTCCCAAAGATAAACCACTTCCCGACAGTGATCTATCGTTTCTGGCTGTTTACAAATTAAGCAATGTGCACCACACGGAAGAAATAACCCTTTTTCTTTCAAAAACACTTTTACTGGCAAATTTCCAGTGTGCAACTTAAAAAGGAAAGTTTTAGCCGCTGCCGGCACTTTCATTCTCTTTACCCTCCTCAGTACATTCCTGCCAGGGCCTCCCCTGTATATGGCCCCATAGATGGGCTCCGGAAGAACAACGTCGCACGAATATTTGTACAACTTTTTCTTTTTCACAGTTGATAAATATTCTTTTGAAAATCTTGCAGAAAGAAATTGCAGACTTTGAACAACTTCTCTAAAGTAACCAAAAATACCTCCCGTGCAACATTCGGTTGGCACAACAAAATCTGGCAGTACACGTCCAAGCCTAATTTGTCACACAGGGAACAAAAATGGATCATGAACGTCACGCAGGAAGAAAAATCTGCTGACAATCTACACGCAAAAAAAGATGCCCTAAGCCCACGCCGCCATCCTTGACACTTGTCAATAAATTAGTGCGGCTGCATCTTCCCCATTTTGAAGCCCACACAAAAACCGCGAATATCCTAAGCAACTCTGCACACTCAACCTTGCAAAGTGTACAACTTGCATCACATACCACTGCCTAGAAATGAAGAAGAGGTTGCACACTGTAGCTCCTGCAAAAATTAATAAACCAGTTTCTTTCCACCTATCTGCCCTTTCCGTGTCATCTGTGTATGCTCTCCAATGTGTATCGCTATCACGATAGCATTCTAGTGGCACGCCAAGGTACTTTGGCGGAGTCGTCACCCAAGACAGGTTTGCAAAATTACCAGGAGCACTTTGTCATCTACCATGCCAGAGTCCCAGGAACTTGGACCAGTTTACCCTACTGTCTGTAACTTCGCTAAAGGTTTTTATAGAATCAACAACTTCGGTTATACCCTCCTGGTTAACCGTAAAAACCGCAACATCATCGGCGTACGCCAGCAGCTTCACTTCCACGGCTTGCAAACGAAAACCAGTAATATTCTCATTTTCCAAGATATTCAAGCAAAGGGTTTCAATGTTAAAGGCAACCACTGTTGACCAAAACAAAAAAAAAAAACACGCTTTGCCTAAGCAAACTTCAGTGCGAACGTCGATCCTGTTAAATATTACACCAAGTAGTCAAGTCTAAAGAGCTACATCCTCGTAAGCAGAATCAAAGCGTAAAAAAAAACGTGTAGATTTATCACATATAAAGCCCCCCCCCCCTTCCAAAAACAAAACTAAAAGAAAACACACTACTTATGAGCATAAACGGCGATTTACAGTTCTTAACCATGCATGTATAGTCTACCCTCGTATATTGCGTCACCGAGGGAACAGTGCGTTTCATATTTCTATAGCACTGTCTGGAACAGGGACAAATGTGACTACTGATGCACGTCACACACCTACTTGCATAGGTGGTGGAGCGCATTAACGACACAACTGAAGAACGCCAGCTCACAAACACGTATTCAACGCTAGGCGCCAGTGCGACCCTCAGTCCCCTGGCCCCTGGCAGCGTATCGTATTATCTTTCTTGCGTATCGCCTTCATGTAAACCAGCACAATGCTCCAGAAAAGCGCTTCGCATTAATTCGCCGGACTGGGGTAGATCGAGAGGGGGAAGTCGACTTTCACGGTGCATGTAAACAGAGCGGCGCATCGTATTGCGAATGGCGGGAAGGCACGCCAGTGCTCACTAACGCTGAAATCCGGCCTCACTGGCGGCGTACATACGGGCAGATGGCACGCAGGATTTCGGAGGACGGGGAGTGCGTAGGACGTGTTCTCTTATCTCGCGAGGAAACCACAGAATTTCTCGCAATAATAAGCATTATTAATATGGTCAGCTACTTGATTCAAGACGGCAACACAATCAAGCACATTTTCAAGTAATCCAAGAGAAAATGAAAGAGTTCAGCCGCAGCGGTGGCAGTAAGTGCATCACGCAACCACCACAGTGCTTCCATTCTAGTTTTTTTTCTTTTTTTTTTATAGCCTCCTTGTTCTAACTGAAGTGGAAGGCATGCCTGCCGAGTGAAGCTTCCGCGATGCCATCTATATGGGGGCAGAAAAGTTAGCCAGTTGCCGCTTTTTTGCCTATAATTACCTTATATTGACCTAATCATTTTCGGACATAACATTACGTCACCCACTGTCGATTGACACCAATCGTTAACCTCTACCGCTTATCAATTACTCACAACTGCTGTGGACATGATTTTGCTGATACGTTCTGCGGAACTAGGTTAGGCTCGAATTAGATACATTTTAAGCTTTAGAGGAGGCTTCAACTCTAGCTGTAATTGGACCTTGGCGAAGTGATTCAGCTGGTAATTCATAGGTCATAGGTCCGACCCGGTCGAGAAAGCTCCATCCTGGTGACGGTATATTAGAAATTGGCCAACTAAATCGGCTAAATGGAGTTAGACAAGCATTATTTATAGTTTGCTTGGTTTTTGCATAGTTTAGCTTTTGATTTTGGATTCCATTCGTCGAGACCATGACATCAATATATAAAGTGACGTCGCAGCATAAAATTCAAATCTATACATAATTACTAATCACCAAATGTCAGGACCTGAGTGTAGTGCAATGACAATAATTTAGTACAATTGTACTTGATATAAGCTACGCTGTAACATGACTGGAAAGTATATATATATGCATTTCAATTTTAATATTACAAATAACCAACCAGCGGTAATTAATAATGACGTGCAGTTAGTCCAGTTCAATTATACTCGGTATTAGTTATCAAATGATATACGAATTGTATGTAGTTACAGCATGAATTTTGATTTTATTTACAATTACCTAATTAGCAGTAATAATATTTATTTAGAATTAGCCCAGGCCAAATATACTCGACATCCGCTATCTAATGATATAGGACTCGATGATGTGGCATGTATATTAGCAGTTAATAAGTTCACTATGTTTAATTAAGACTTGCAATTATTCCAGTGATATTATTTTGACATAGGCTGCGCAACTGTGTTATACTTGTGCTGCTATAACTTGACCTAAAGGTTTTACATTGAAGTAGAGCTGCGACTTTGGCACTGAGTAGAGCTAAAAAAGTCCCAGTACTCGAATATCGTCGAGATCTTTAAATATCCAGGTGGTGCAAGTCGATTCGGAAACGTCCAGTGTCACTCATCTGATTGCCCTCAACATTGTGTCAGGACCTCAAAATCCTTGAAAAACTTGAAACACACTAGCAACGCCGCAGAAAAGCGCTCCCTAGCACTTAGCATGCCGCTTCTTGCCCCCCTCAAGATGGCCGCCGTCGGCTCCACCCCAGCCCATTGGTCGGTATAGGTGACTTCCACCCCAGAAGTTCTTTTTTTACAACCTCTTGTTCTAACCGCTTTCTTGGTTTGAACTTTTGGCTAAGCGTACCCCGATATTACTCGCTATCTCTGGCTAATCGCGGCCGGCAAGCCGGCACGCCGGCCTTTACGGCTGGTGCATGCCAAACGGAACGCTACCGTGTAATGTAGCACGGTTGTGTCGATGGACGGGCAGACACTTGATAGTGGCACACTTGCCTAGGGCTCTGAAGCAGTGAATTACCGGTCTAAGAGAAAATGTATTTTAAAGCAGGTACTGTTTTACCACTTCGCTTCCTTCGTCCCGCCGAGCAGTGTTCGAGCGGTCTGGACACACTTGTTCAAGCCTGTACAGTACTCTTTCCTTGCCCTAAAATTCATTCGTTGTCAGCCCACGCTACAGCAAGTCCGGTAACACGCAAGAGCGCTTCGCAGCAGGCTGCCGTATCCGAGGTCAACGCTGTAGTTGTTGCATGTTGGCCATGGTGCATACATGGAGGAAAACCTTTTTTTTCTTCCTCCTTGGGTGTATAACTAGGACTTCAGCAATAGTCCACGATGGAAAAATAATAATAATTAAAAATCGAATAAACGAAATGCACTGGTGGGATGCATGGCACAAGTGTATTCTTGGTAATATAACGCCGGTATTGCAAGACTGACGAGGCGCCATCCACTTCAGCAGTAGGCGCCGTGGTGCCGTGGTGGCGTGCGAACACAATCGAAGAGTGCGATCGGTTTCGCTCTCACTCACAAATGTGACGCTGGGCGGCGCCACAGACTTGACGCGGCACATGTAAATGATAGCGCATGATCTTATCGAGATATGCTAGGAAATATGATGCGCTAGCTTCGCATTCATATAAACGCGGCTATTTATTGGTGTTTTCATCATCCCCAAAATATCCATGAGCATAAAGCCGTAAGTTACTGCATATAAAAAAAACCATCCGGCACAGGTATAAAACCCCTCTTAACTAAGCCGTGTGAATGTGCCGGCATGGTCTAAGGGCCACTCGTTTAAATACGGGATTGAAGAGTCATTTAAGGTTGGACGCCTCATATCACCCTTCCACCTCTAAGGCGAAGTTCGAGTTGGCAGCGCCTTACCACTCGGCCAAGTTATGTGCTCTCATAAAAACACACATGCGACGGCCAGCCAGTGCAGCGTCATTCCCCCTCTATCGACTACCAGCTGTATGAGCCATGGCCGTGATTGTTACATCGCCAAAACCGCAGCGGATTTACTGGCTAACGAGATCTTTAACGCTATCACGTAATTCGACTTGTTGCAACACTCATGAAAACGAATGAATGGTATGTTTCTTACCAAGGGAACCAAATCTCTTGTGCAGGCAGAAGTAATTACTTTGCAGGCGTATTGTCTCACTTTTTTTTTAAAGATGGAGATCAATGCTTTGTATTTTAAGAGAAAGCACAAAGAACAATTCGGTGTGAAAGTGGCTGGGACGCGCTTCACAATATCAGGTAACGCCACAATGTGAGAGCAAGCTTGTGGTGCGGGTCGGTGTTTATATTTAGCTGTAAAAAAGTGCCCCATTAAGGTATCAAGAATCTGAAATCCGCACTAAAGTCAAGCGGTCGAACGTAAAGAAAATTTATTATCCAATTTGGCGAAACAATTTTTGTAGGGATCGTGAAGTTGTATTCTTATGTACATTTCGCTTTGATCTCACTCTGAAATTAAACGTCGCTTGAAATATACTTATTCTTTTCTTGCAGATAATGCTCGCATTTTTATTGCCTTGAGAAAAGGAGAAAAGAAGATTTAATGGTTAGGTGCATAGCAAAATGCTTTAATCGTGCAATAAATGTTGTGTCTTTACTCGCCCTTAGTCACCTTGGCACAGTAAACCCCACAAGCCAACCAAACAAACCAAATCAATAATTGTTGTCATTTGAATACAGTAGTGCATATACGCGTTTAAAATGTTTAACAACTCGCGCTAGTCAATATTTATACCGCAGTTTAAAAACAGGGAAGTGTTTACACGTGTTTGTGACATTATCGACGATAGGTAATACAGTCGCATGCTGTTTACAGTTATATTTGGCATAATCTTGTCGTTAAAGCCATCACTTCTCAGCTAGAATAATTCTCATGCACGCAAGAAATAGGCATGTTACTATTTTTCGCACATTTAACACCTGCTACCATATGATACTTTCAAAGTTGGAGTAGAATCCGCCTTACTTACGACTTACGCCTTCACCCAATATTAGGGGCACTTCCCAATAACAACTCCTAGAGTAGGTTTTCTTACAGTAATATAAACAACCCTCATTAGTTTGATTAACGCAGGTAACCGCATGGAAGAGAAATGTTTTAAAGTTTTGCCATCTGTATGTCTAGTATTTGGAATGATGAAGGTTTAAACCCTGGTCAGATTTAGAGCTTGAGTACAAATCTTAGCAATTAATGTTCCAAGGCCATTCTTTAACGTTTGCTGACCTTGAACAGCCATAGAGGAGGCCTGGTCGTGGACCTCAGTCCACGTGACCCGCTGAGGATAGGCGCAAAGGCGGCGCTCGCTCAGAGACTCTCTGTAACGATATCATGAGGGACTCAAAGGAGGTTTAAGTACGTTGGTTAGTCCCGTCTTGAACGAGGTACGTGCCGGTATAAGTGAGTCACCACTTCGGCGTAGGCGTCACACTGAAGTATAGCCGAGGCCAACAGAGCTAACACTCGGACAGCTATGTTTAACCAGGTAAACATCCGCAATTTTATTATTTTGTTTTCTCCACCAAAGATTGTAACCCCACTGGATTTTTTGTTCTTTTCTGTTCCGTGGTGTTGCCACAAACGCAGTAAATACGACCATCCCACGCTTCGGTCAATATTGAGCGTGAGCGCCACCACTAGAGCGAACTCCTCACGTGACTCCTCATACTGCTGCTGCAGCAGACGCTCGATTGAGTTTGCGCATTTTGAAAGTTAATAGTCGCGTTTATTTCTGCATTTTTGGTTTGTAACGAGTGCCAGCATTGCACATTTTGATCTTGCATCGTTGCTGAGGCTGCGGAAGTTTATTTAGGCGCTTGCTACGGTATGTTCGTGCTCCACACAGATGTAAGCGTCGGAACACGGCGCAAACTCCCATTGCTACCCGCAAAATAAACTCGCAAACCTTCCTTAATCAAGATTTGAATGAGAAAAAAAGCTAGTGGTCATTCTCCTGTGGCAGCAGACATTTCAGCGAGCAAGATTTCGTCCATGAAGTTGGCGCTTAACAGTCCGGCAAACGGTGAGAATGAACGGCGCGCTCGTTTTAATCTGCGTTTGTCACTTGTGAATCTAACTATTCCACTGATAGAAGAATGATAAGATGCTGGCTTCGTCACGGAGCAGTACCTTCCCGGAGGAAGGAAGGATCCTGCGAAAGCCTTAAGGTCTCAAATTCGTCTGAATGAAGGCGTTGACACGTTGACTAAAGTTAACTAGAAGATACTGCCTCCACGGGCAGCGTAATTGTAATTGTAATTATGAGTTGTCTCAGGCAGCGTCTTCAGTACTACAGTAATTTCAAATAACAGAATAAGATAATAAACGAAAAATCTGTCGTTCTATTTATAGGGAATTACATGCCTGTTGTGATGTGCTGAGGTAGGCGTAAAGAAAGAAAATTACTTCGCGCGGGGGAAACAAAATTTCGCTCGAACCAGGAGTGCTAATGACGGTATTCAGTGCGCAAGAATTCGCTGTCTGAACGCAATTCTTCACACTTGCTATAAAAACCAAACCATGTCTTCCCCGCAGTCAAACTTTGCTGCACTGCTACGTTCAATGGAGCAGGAAAATGGGGCTAACTCCACCGACGCTATACGAAGGCAGGGGAATCCCATTACCTGTTTAGTAACCGCTTACATTCGACTGGTTGTGTGGCGGCTTCAGTTTTTTTCGCTTTTTTTTTTTCATAAAACGAACAGCAATGCTGCAGCCGGTGCGTGTCATCGTCGCAGTAAAGCTCGCCAACTTCGATAACTATGCAGGCCCGGGCCTGCATAGGCTCAATAATATACACCGCGGCCAGGCCAGGCCGCGGTGTATATTAAATAAATAAATAAATGAATAAGCGGTATACTAACGCGCAACTAAACTGCCTAAGAAAGCATCCTAAAGCAGCCGTTCAATGCGCGTTATCACACTTAGTTCGTCACGCGGGCTCTTCCGAAAGGTGGCGTTAAGGTATATCCTCTTTCCCAATACTTTCCCCTGAAACAATGGAAAGAATTAGCTCTGACGCTAGGACTGACTAAGATATTGTATATGTAATACCCCTGTGTCATCGTCCATCCCTTTTTTTATGTCAGAACTATCGGAGTGATCGTAGAAATTGTAACCCTTCGGTCTCGCCATCTACAAAATATAGGCTCCCGAACACCGCGACCTCAAAAACAGCAAACAAAAAAGAGACGCAAAGACACTCGTCTGGACATCCACCACTTGCTCAAACCAACACGAATCCAGCCCCTGAGGATAGCTGTCTTTTCAGCAACCAATCCTGCCTCATATGTGGCTTGGACGCAGGGACCTCATCATCGCTCACTCCTGGACTTCATTAAATCAGCGAACCTTTTTTCCATTCATTTAATCATTTATTCATCCTTCATCTCATACCTTACTGATGCCCTGAGGCAATCAATATCGATTAAAAAAAAAAGTACAAAGAACGGCATGCAGAAGAAAAAAAAAAAAAAAAAGATGGTAATTTCGTTCAGCGCAAGTAAGCTTGCGGTCGATATGGATTTCGAGGTCGCCATCTCTTTATTCTGTGGTGTTGCAGATCCGATACAGACGTTGTTGCCTTTCGATTACAAAACAACCATTCGATAATGGTGCCGGATATAGTTGCAATTGCATGGAGCTACTATCGCGTGACGCATGCAGTGGATTTCGCAGAGGTTATACATTGTTTTACGAATCTTGCGAATCTTACGATAAAGCGGAGTGTACATCTTGTGAAGCTACGCTCGATGCCTACAAGAAATCCATACTTTCTAGTCTTCTCTTGTTTGTTATGTCCCCGATGCATAACCCCTCAATTTACAAACACATTTCAGGCGGCGGGAAAGTAGGCTATCCCTGCTATGACATTAAGGTGTATAGGGAGAGTCCTACCTCTCAAGAGAACGAAAAGGATGGGGTGGCATTGCAATACAACTTGTCTGAAAAGACAATGCCTGCGACATCCAGGATAAAAAAAAAAAATATTCTCCCATGCTTTAAACGTCCAACATGTCACGGGCGCTGATTGGGAGTTTTAATACAGAGCTTTAATGCTTTCTTAGAAGCATCGACTTTGGAGCATAAGGAGAGTGCAGGAGTAAAAGCGTGACAGGACCATGGGCTTTTCTGCAAAGATCTGAACCTCGAAGATACCGTCTGGAGAAGAGTCCATATGGCCAGGTCGAAGGTAAAGGGCAGATTTTTATCCTACGCGCAGCTTTTATTTTTTCCAGCTGCTTCCGCATTCCATGCATGAGAACGTGTCGTGAGCTCCAGTCCAATACGAGCCATTTTTAAGGTGGCTCATAAAAACGTCCTCACCATTTTACTGAGTCTAACTAAGGAAACGGATATCACAGTTAAATCCATTACGAGTTTATCTGTTTGAGTGCATCATACACTTTAAAAATGGGCACTATATGAATTGCGGGGACGGTTTCCGCATCAAACATTTGAGCGCAAATTGCATAACTTTTTTTGCATACCTTTTTCTGCTCTGTGTTCCCTCACTTTTACCATAGAAACATACATCTTCAAGCAGATTTTGTCTAACTAACGAAATTTTCAGGCTAGATGAGCATGAAAATCATTTAGGGATGTTTTATCTCAGTGTATTCAATTCAAGTACTGAGGTGGGTGTCGTTTCCGCTAAATACCATCTTAGCGTGCACAAAGGAAGCGGCAGATATAGAAACTCTCATATACTCCAGCTGGTGATCCAGCGTGGTGACATTTATTCCTATACTAATTCGCTTATTGACGTCAGCGTCATTTCCTTCCTTTATTATCAATCAAAGGACATCTCCGCTGTGAAACCTGCAGTCCTTGCCATTAGTGCACTGCTTCACCGCTAGTCACAGTCGCAATGTTTTTATTATATATTCTAGGTGTATAGAAAAAGTACAAAGAATGAACTTAGTCCTGCACTTACCACTGCAAACCCTCATGCACGCCATACATGAAGGAAACCTGTTGAAATTCCCTTTGCAGCCACCGTAAACAAACACCCGACAACAATCGTATTCTGGATCGTAGTACCACAACGGAATGAAGGACTCGCAGTTACCGACTTTTGGTTGTAGGCTGCAAATTTTCCGAGCACGAGCTCGTCCTGCATAATGAAAGAGAGCGATCATAAAGTAACTGCTACACAGTTACAGATTTCATACATTGTTTTGCACGCTTCACCTAAGCTCTCCCGTTAGTGTAAATTTAAGCACTCTTCGTACGCTGCATTTTGGTATTGTATCTGGCTTACTGTAACACGAATTTTTATGCAGACAATAGTGTAACAATGCAGATGCGCGTATGTCTCATTCCGCAGCAAAACCTGACATATCATTTGATGCAGACTGCTATTCGCACATGCGAATATTATTTTCAGCAGATTTTCATTTATTTCCTAACGTTATTCACAGAATTTTCTACAGTTCTCTTCCAGCGTTCCTTATAGCTTCCTTCAACTGCCTTTTAGTTCTTCTGCTGCACACCGCCATTTTCCTTCTCTTGAAATCCAATCAGTTACCATAAGCGACCATCTGTTTTCTTTGTGTTTTTATGCATCAGCACAAAAAGGAAGCAAAATGGTTATTTTCTCAACCTTTGTAGTTCCCCTTCAGTTCTCCAGAACTACTTACGCATTAATTATGTAATCTATGCCCAAGTGGTGCAAGGCATGTCTTATTTTCAGGCTTTTACGCCATGCGCTTCAACTCTACTGCATATTTTTGGAATTACATCCACAGAGTTCCAAGACCGACAGGAGATTAACTGGTTTTCTATCTTTATGTTCTACTTTTGATCTGCAATGCAAATGCCCTTCCTTTTATCAAATAGTAATGACATCATTTAAGGTACATTGATGCAACACTGCTCGAGGAGGGAATAACTCACCTATGCAGGATATTTGGCATTCGACCTCAGAAGAAAATCTATTACGGTTTCCACCACATCCGCTGTACAGGAAGCCTTTACATCTCCCGCTCCAGTAGTCATAATACCATGCCGGAATCTTCTCCCGGCACCTGCCAACAGACTTTGGTCGCCAACAGCGTGGCCATATGTAGAAGCTTGCGGCTGGGATACAAACGTACACGCAACTTGAGTTAACCAACCTTCTAGTACTTGGCATGGTACTGGTGACGACACATGCCTCATAGAGCTTATTAAGACGCTAATAAAAGGCTATGTTTACGAACTAATCTGTCCTTTTGATCCTTCTGCACTGATCCGTGATCACATTGATGCAAGTCATAGCGGTATCATCGCGCTGGTTTAGCAGAGGCTCTCTTTGTATGCCACTCACATGCAATATACGCATGCCGACGATTACATAACCATGGCCGGCACTGATGCTGCCAATTGGTGGATCATGATGACATGTTTGACAAGCCTGACATGCTTTACTCTTGCCGACGCCGTCTCAGTAGCGAACTTGCGCAGTGATCACTGAAACAAAATCGCTGAATCATGGTCCGCGCGGCCTGGGTCGGATGGGGTGCCGTCGCCATAAAGGCAGAATGGCGGTTTCTCGAAAAATACTGGTAGTGCCTGAACTTTCCAACAGCACTTTCTTCCGTCATAATTGATATCAACGTGTAACGAAAGGTAAATGAAATGTGTTACGAAACTGGGCTCCTGTATGGCAGCTAGAAGCTGGGCAAAGCAGATGGCTGGGGCGATTTGAATATGCAAGGTATATTTGCAAAGCGGAACCGCATGTGATCGGCCGTGATTCTGAATACTTATTTTAGGTCAATTTATTTGTCTCAAATGTTGGGATTTATGACCATTATCGTTTAGTGACTTTTTTTTTACTATTGGCTCATTTTAAAGCGAAGAAATCTTCCGAAAATTATTTGCATGATTGAACGAGTTTCTATATACTCAATTCTCATGCATATTGCCCGTACAAATATTGCTTTGCGCGCTCAACCGAGACCGCTGCCATCGTTTCTCATCTACTGTGCCTGTTTTTCTCCGTTGATAAAGACCTGTAAAAGCACATAACGTGTGATTTAAAGTGACGGGTTGGTTCAATCCACAGAAACCTCTATGACCCGTCTCATTAAAGGTGTCATGGCATGTTCATGACATATTGCAGTTTGGCCCTTCTGGGAGCAGTAAATCAGCCTTTGGTTTTGTCCCCGATATCCTCGAGCGAGCGACATATTTTAAGAAAAGGAGAATAAATTGCGAATGCAAAACTCTTCCCACTCATAGCGACAGTCATACCGAAATTCTCGCAAGACCTCAGTATGGCATAGGTGCCGTAGAGTGGTCTGCAGTTAGGGCCACAGTCTCAAAGGATTGTCACCTCTCCTTTCAAGGTCGATAGAAGTGGGTCATTTCGCATGATGCATGAACACGGTATAGACCTGTTACTGCGCAAATTTATATCCTGACGTAGCTGGATGCTGACGCACTGATCTGCCTCTTCATACAACCGATGACGCCATAAAGGCTAACTGTTTTCTATTCCTTCGCTTTAACGCATTTTTGGGCATGGGAAGTCGATGAAATCAATCAGCGCCCGTTTGTTCGATCTGTTCGGGGCGGATCGGAGGACGAGTGATATTTTTCTCTCGGAGAAACCAGGAATCAAATAGGTGCGCTTGTCTCCATCTTGCCAACCCTAGGAACAAGGGCGACGTTCACACTTGAAAAGCACTCAGTTATAAACATCGCCAGAAACTTCAGCTGCATCCGTACCGTAGGAGCATGCTACGAGGTGTAGGCCCGGCGACTCCGCTTGTGGTTTTGTCTATTGAGCAGATTTGTCTCACCTGACTTAGTGATTGCATGCGGCCAACGAGCGCACATAGTCATGGAAATATTGGCACCACATAGAATGCTGACGTCTCAGTATGCGCTCACTTCTAGCTGATAGTGCTGACGTATACTCAGACTAGCTTACAATGTTACAGGTAGCCAGCAGCAATGCGCGTCGCTAGTGGGCAAATAATTGACCATTTATTGTATTAGAATCTGCTTACCCAGTGTATTTTGGGCAAACAAAATTAAAATGAAGTATTTGTCATATGGGAATAAATAGACGCAGCTAAAGGCACGTGCATGGTTATTCGCCGTTTGAGCAATTAGACTATATCCAGGCAGAAAATTCATCCCTCGGGTCTTCTTACTGCGCTGTTTTAACGGTAAGAAAATAAAAAAAAACTTGTGCGAAATAGCAGAGAATATACATACAAATGCAAACTCAGTCGGCATGTTCATGCCCTGCAAGCGAGAAGCATTCAACCATCTGTACAAAAACGCTGCGGAAACAAATCAAGCCTTAGCGCAGTGCTCCTGATGGATTGAAATGACTGGTGTTATCAAATTTGGGCTTTAGTATCAGTGCATATATGGTCGTTTTTTGTTTGTTTTTTTCAATTTTGAATCCAGCGGAATATTTCTCCAGAGTAGGTATTCGCTCACACTGCATTAGGCTCTTCAGCAGAGGACCCAAAGCTAGCAATCATCAACTGTGGGTCCTAAAAATTAGCACAAACAATAATAAACAGCGAAACGCAAATATGTGAACGGTTAAAAAAGAGAGAGTTTGCATTGCCAAGTACTGCTAGAATTTCTCAATTCAGCTTCACTCATTTGTCATAGAGTGCCAATAAACTTTTCCTACATGAACAAAGCGCGTAGCGAATGGACACGTGATTCTCCTTTCCACAGTCTTCTAGTAATGAAAAAGTAGCACAAAGTATCTCCGAGGTGCGGTGAACAACCTTTCTTTAAAACGACAAACTTACCCTGCATGAAAGTGACGTAAAATAAGCAAGCTGAGCATAAGACTTGAGCTCTCATTTTACGTATGGCAGTAAGGAGAAATCCGAAGGGCAGCAAGAAGCCCTTCTGAGCTAGCCAGACAGTGCTGTCCGACCACTTGCACGAGTAGGCTTTGCATTTATTTTTTGGATATGTTCTGCTACCATCACTCATCAGTCCGTCTGAACAAACTCAGTGATGCTGAACGCTATTGTACAATGCGTCCTTCACATGCCTCTTTCTTTTAACCCTGAGCAAACCTTCGTTCACAATGACTGCATTTTTAAACGCCCTCTCCTTTTTCTTCTACTACAGAGCACCGTTTTGGATCGAATGTAATTGCAAAGCTTGGAGTTCCTATTTCCCGACAAGTAGCTCTGCAGCTCTCCTTTTTCTTTCACGTCTCAAGAATATCTTCTAATCGTCTAAGAATATCGTCTAGATCATTCTTGCAGTATACAAAACTCACTGAAACAGAAAAGAACAATGTGGTGGTATAATTTTTCTATTATATTTTTATTTCTCGGAATGCTGATCAGCGTCATCTGCAGTTATAATACCGGTCTCCTCAGCTATTATAGGTGATGAATCAGGTCACTTAAATTGGTAAAAGTAATTCACTTTGGTCCCCTACGAACTGTGTTAACAAACTGTAAGGAATATATCGAAACAAGAAAAGAGACGAGCCTTTTTTGCTAGCGAAGCTTTCTTTCTGTAATCGCATACATGGGATATTTTAGACTCAACGAAAGAAACACATCTGTTTTCCCGGCACAAAAACATAAAAAAATTTATTTTCTACAAGCCAGCCTTTGGAAAATAAAATGTTTGGATTAAAGGGCGCTGCAAATCCTCAAGCGTTTGTTTAAATAATGAATCATTATTATGCTTTATATTTATGAAAGCACCGCCAACTGCTGAATTCGTAAATCTTTTCTTACATGAATGAATCGAATCTGATGTCAGATGCTGCCACTTGCCGCAGGAAGAAGCTAATGACACATTCCAGGTGTCGAGATGAATGTCCACGTGAGAATACCTGAAGCGTGGTCAAGCGCATAGAAACAGAATTAGGTGAATGAGGGGCAGGATAGCTTAAAAAGTGGCGCGATCATAGCTCTATTTTTGGTGGTATGCATCGTACAAAGAGTGCCAGAGCTATACAAATGATTCACAATATCATGCACAAAAGCATAGCACAAGGATGATGGTTTAGTTTATGGAGCTTAACGTCCCAAAGCGACTCAGGCTGTGATAGACGCCATAGTTGAGGGCTCGGGAAACATTGACCACCCGGGATTCTTTAACGTGCACTTATATTGTACAGCGTACGCGTGCCTGGCTTTTATCCGCCATCGAAAAGTGGCTGCCGGTGCTGGGCTTCGATCCCGCATCTTTGGACATAGCAGACGAGCACCCTAGCAGCTGTACCACCCCTGCAGGGAACAAGGAAGATGGATCGCAACTATTCAACCATAGCGGCTTTGTACAACGCAGGGTTATCTCAGCCTGCGAAGTGTTGAATAAATATTAGAACAGAGGCATTTTTTCGCGATTTATGCAGCCATGTCTTGAGGATATTTTAACAGAAAGCTTTTTGCTGTTAAAACGCCGTTGAGTCATTTTGGGGTATTACGTGCCTAAGTATCTATTTTTCGGTCGCTCAAAAAGGATATCAACAGCAGGATACTGCCAACCGTCCTCCATGTCGACTTTTCTATAATGTGCGAAAACAATTTTATTCGCAAGGCTTTATGCGTAAATTTCCGAAAATGAAATCTGTATAATGTGTATAATGTCAGCACAGCACACAGTTGCGAAAGACGAGCCGCTGGTGTCCGAAACCCTTGTTTAGCCGGAACAGAATGCTCTACACCACTAGCCTATCATGCTATCGCTTCCGTAATACTGAATCATCGAATAAAGACAATACATTTATAATTTCATGCAAAAATTCGTCAATTCGTGCGAGAAAATGGCAAGCAATTTATTTCAGTTTTTTAAATGCGAGGCTCATCGGTTTTTACTCGTAACCTAATTTCGCAGCCCGTCAATACAGCGTCGCGCTCCATGGACAGTTTTTCCAATATGTGTAACCGACTAGAACAAAAACTATTATTATCTTTACATACTGAATGAGGAAGTCATAGCTGGCCAAGATGTCACTGGATGCATTAAACTTCACCTAACAAAAGGTTTGTAAAAAAGGAAAGATGTCCCAGTAAGGCCATTTTTGATGCGATTCGCAGTGAATCAGCAAAGCTTTCAGATAATTTCCTGTATGCATTTTATCCAGTTTTTTTTTTTGCCGAACACAACTGGATTCTCTTTAAAGCTGTCACCTCCGACATTATCAACAACTTCATTCTTATATTATCTATTAGAGGAAACAGGATTATGCTTGTTCTAGCAGCCAAACGTAGCCGCTTACCAAAACAAAAGACTTCACACACAAGCAAAGAGAGAAGTCTCATGAATGCATCTGATGCGTTACAACATTAAGTACGCTATTAGGGATAATTATTTAATAGCAATTCATCCTGACGCCGAGAACTTCGTCTATTCAACGACCTGAAAGTAATTTCTTGTGCCGATCGCCAGGATACCAGTGACAAAATTTTGAAGAATGCATCGCATACTATACGTTACACTATAGACGTGCTTTTTTCGTAGTTACTATTAATAAAATATGGCTTCTTTCGTGACGACTGGCGCCTATTGGCGATAATAATCATTTTTAAACTAGATACTTGTTCCTCTCCGCCGCATTTTCGTGTCATCTCCTCTGCCAATAATATTTATAACATGCTCAATTATGTCATTTGTAGCTAGGCCATCAATTACCTTGAAGACAGTTACATTACTTGCTACCATAAGCCCGCATTTCTTAAGAAGTACTGGTGTCTTCCTAATTGCGGTGTTTGATAAACATGTACACTAATTAACTGGCACTGAATCAGTTCATGCAATAAATTTTGAATTGTTTAACGGTTTTGTGGGTGGAACTTGAACAGTGTATTTTCGGAGCCTAACACTCATCCGGATTTTAATATTATATAAAAAATTTTCTGCCATATAAAAACACTTAAGATTGCAATTCCATTTCATATTGTTAAGGACGGGCGGCAATTCGCTGCACCGTCAGTCGTCCCAATACCATCATCCTAAAGGTAGAGAAGAACAATTAAGATCGGTTTCTTACGAGCCAAGCGTGCGACTTTTTCCCAGCACTTAGAGTATACAATATCCACACAAGAACCTTCAGGCGTACTTGAGTGAGGCAACGTAGCAGAAATTCTTTCAATGATTTCAGTGTTTCAATTCGGGGGAGCCAAAGAGGTGCAGGATTCACAAATTTGATAAAAATAAATTACAATAAGTTACAACGGAATTCTTTAAAGTATGCTTTCAGTGTCCCTGCGCCAAGATCGGTGTGACGCAGCTCCATCGTACTCCTCTATATGCTATGCCACAACGCCAATACAACGTTATATACCATGCCGTCCTCGCTTTCATTCGGGAGATACCTGATGTCTCCGATACAGAGAAAAGTTGAGAAAATATACACAGCACACGTCTAAATACTTAGGAGGTAAAATTCAACGACATAAGAGAGCTAGGCATTCCCACTGAAGCACGGGTCTGCGCGCAACGCCAAGGAAACTTGCAGTCAACGGGGCCGCGCAGAGACCGATGGCGATTGGTGTCGATAAGGGGCGTAGCAGCCCGCGTGCGAAGATACAAGACTGTTCTGTCATCACCATCATCATCATCAGCCTGACTATACCCACTGCAGGGCGAAGGCGTCTCCCATGTTTCTCCACTTACCCGGTTCTGTGCTAGCTGCATCCACTTGACCCCCGCGAATTTCTTAACCTCATCCGCCCACCTAACTTTCTGCAGCCCCCTGCTACGCTTTCCTTCTCTTGGAATCCAGTTTGTTACCCTAAGCGACCGTCGGTTATCCTCTCTTCGCACTACATGTCCTGCCCAGACCCATTCTGTTCCATGACTGTTCTGTACGTAACGGTAACAACAGCAATGACAAAAAGGGGCCATTACTGCCTTAATAAGCTCCCTCTTGCCATTTTTTTTTATTTCACTGTCAATCTTCTCTCTACCATGCAAAACCACTGAGAGTGAAAGGAATCAACTGAAATTAGTTGCGTGGATGACATCCGTGATGCACACATTGGCGTCAATATTTAGGCGGAAGTAGATATATGAGGACGCTTCCGCGCACAGCTACTCGGAAGCAGCAAATAAACCGTACTGAAGAGGTCGCACAGAAGAAAACACGTGTAGAAAGAAAAGAAGGTGTGTGCTAGCCATGGGCAGGGGATAAAACTCCAGAGGGGGAATGGTACCTGTGAACATGTGCACAAAATAACGAGAAAGAAAGAAAAAATGCTGTAGCTTATCACCTGTTTGCAAAGTAAAATGGTGCGAAGGAGCTATAACCGAATGGGTAAAAGGTGATCCTGGCGTTTATTTCGGGGCCCTCTCATGAAAACAAAAAATAAACGCATTGCATGAAATGGGAGACATAATATGGTCAATACTGGTGGCAATGCCTAAAGGACCTGTATTGCACTAAAAGGAACGCTTTATTCGGCTTGACTTGCGCCGCAAAAACGTTACGCAACACCGCGGCGGCGATTGGAAACAAGCAAACTTGTCAGTTGTCGAACTATAAACATCGGCAGCATTCGGTAGCTCCCAATTTAAAGATTGCGAGGAAACATCTAGATGCATCGGCTAAAGGATAATTAAAAAGTCTGGAATGGCACGAATACAGTTGTGGTTTGCTGAAAATCATTCAAATAAATCTCAACGCATCTCTCGCTCCAAAGAAAGGGAAAAACCCCTGTCTCACGACATCGAGCGTTCACAATGAGCGCGAAACCTTTCTGTGCACGGCAGTTACACAGCTAAGGCCGCATTCTGGTGGGTGCTGAAAATAAGAAGTAATGTATGGAATGGTTAGTGGCATTACTCCCTTCAAGAAAGGCACCCCATCGAAGAAGTGAATTAAGCAGCTAGAGGCAACCAGAAGCAGCGAACCGCAGCATGCGTGCTTTCTCATTAATTTAATGCAGATTCTGCAGTTCTCTTTGATTTTATTTTCTTAGCTTTCTTCTCGCCTTCTTTGGTCGGTCGGTTGGGGTGTTCTCCAGCATGATATCTGCCTCGCTGTGGCTCCCTACGCTCGCAATTCTCGCTGACCCCCTAAAAGAGCTACCGCTCGGCCCGCCACGCGCCAGCAGATCTCAGCACCCATATTTTCCCTGAAGTGGCATCCATAGAGCTAAAATGTCTTGTCAGGGCCTGCTCTACATTCTTCCCAGTTCATATATGTTATCGCGAAACGTATGTCTCGGCTTATTTTTCTAAATTCCTGGTTAAGACTGTCCAGTTCCATTTCAAAATCTGTGTTATTTTCGAGAACTTCTTACTGCGCACACTACAATCTAGACCCTTGGAGCTATTGTCCTAAAATCCTCCACCCCCTCTGCCAACCTTTCGCCTAGTCTCACCCCGTCACAGTTCAAAACACCATTTAACCCCGCCGCTAGGATACATGCTGCGTTCTGCAGATCTCACTGGCAGTTCCTCTCTTGTTATTTGTAGAACGCGGTTTAATGCCTTTCCGGGAAACACCTCGATCACGACTCGGCTATCTTTTTCTCCCTTTCCCTGATTGGTCTCGCTGCACCTTTTCATGCTTGAGTCACCGCTGAATAACACCAGCTGGCTGGTGTTTCTCTCTCTCTCCGTCTGATATCTGTTCGAGGCATCTTCTGGCGAAGTTTGCCTCTTCCTTTAGTAACTCCCCCATGACGCATTTCCACAAAGATAACCTCGCCCCTTTGTTCCTTCGTGCACTCTATCCCTATCCCGCTTCCTCCCTCGCACCTTCTCGGTCCCGAAGCACACCTCACCTTGTGCACTACGTTTTTCGTTTTTGCTGATGGCTTGCACAATTTTCCTCCATGTAACTACTTTCCCCCTGTCTGCCATTTTCTTCCCTTTACAGGTTCAGCTGCCATTTTATGGCAAACAAATGCGCCAGCAGTGCGGCATTTTCCTCATCTACTCTTTCTAGGAATTTGCACATCACGCAACATGTGCACCTGAAATCGTTTTCCGCCTCCTCTATCGATGTTTACCGAGTGTTGTTTAAAACTACCCACACCTGGCAGTCCGTGCAATTCCCCTCTTTACTTTTTTAATATGTTAGCGCTTAATACCTTTGGCTTTAGTTTAGCAATCGCGAATAAAACCAATTTAAACACTACTCTTCCAAGCATTTCTACGTTCAAGAAACGTAACCGCCGGACACCCAACTAACTTCTTAGTCTACAGCTAACTATAGGTAACTGTAATAAAATAATATATGGCTCTGTCCCATGGCTCTGTCCCACACTATCGATTCGGTAGGTTAGAATCTCTTGAAAAATTTCACAGTATCACAAAAGGTGTCCGCGGGCGCCATTTCACTTCCGTACTACCAGGCCCAACCGCTCTTCAAACGGCGAGTGACAGAATTCTTATGTTTGGAACGTGTTTTTGAGCTCAGAAAAACATAACATGTCCGGCACTTTTAATCAGAACAGTGCCAACGGTGATTCTGAAGTCGCTAACGTAAATACCATAGTCAGCATTTGATGGGAAAATAAGTGTGTTTGTTGGTCGACGAAAAATCCACGTCCCTTGCATTCGCAAATCCTCAGCCATATGGATCCCCTCGTGTTCTAAGCCTAGCGCAATGGTGATACGATATTGTAAAGCAACTGTGTGTGAAATAGGATGTGTGGGAAGGCCGCAGGGACGTGTATATATTGTTAAGTCATGGAGAATGCCATATTCCGACGCGCTGCGCCAGACATCATGGAGGAGTTGCGGAGTTTGACTACTTGAATAATATTTGCAACGAGACTCGCTTTGTTTAAGCGACACAGAGGGAACCATCCGGTTTGCAAAGACAACGTAATAAGCCCACATATAATGTATTCATGTTTTTAAAATATCATTATGATTTACATTGCATTCGCTGCGCCCAGAATGGCGAGTGAGCTGACTTGTTGAAACACCTTCGTTTTTCTTCCTAGATTTGCTTGCTGCGTCTTCATTAAAGGAAGGGACAGTAACAGTAACGCGCTGGCCTTGCCCACCTTCATTGTGAAAAAAAAAAACTGAAGCTTGCTGTATCATCATTTTTTTCTGGAGGTTTCGAAGATATTTCACATTTCGTTTGCTACATGATACCATAATGTAGTTACATCGACATCCTCCTTGTGGTGCCCATGACCATAGCGTCAGCAATCAACACAGCATAGTACATTGCTTTTATGTGTGGTCGAAGCACACTCACCGAAAGTTACAGTTTGAAACACGCGACAAATCTATTGCGCCAGGTATTGAAGTCGATGTAACATAATAAATAACTTGTACCAGTTTCATGGGGACTGAAATGTCAGTAAACTAATAACATAGCTAAAAAATCTGCGCGGAGAATGCAACTGGACGCATGCACGGGCAGAAGAGTATGAGTATTTATGAGCAATCTAATCAAGAAGTATTTCCAGCTCACTAGTTCACACTAAGTCAGATTCATTGGATAACCGAAGTGTCGATGCTGATACGTGATGACTTCAGTCACCTTCAGTGGTGACAAGATTTGGAGCGAGAAGCGCTATTTTTAGCCATCGTTCGCAGTCTGTCACCATCCACAGGGCGTCCCACCTAACTTAAACCACGTAAAAAAAAACAAAAAAACTAAATACTATCTGACCAGGACTAATTGCATAATGTTGGCAGCCGTGTTGAGGACCTCGGACAATATTTGGTTTATCAAATAATTGATTATTTAGAAAACAAAATTTCATGATCAATGATTGGACTTTAGCAAAATTGCGACTTGCAAATTGGAGGTAGTGGTGGTGAAAAACCTAGTGATGGGATTGCTCTGGGATGCCTGTCGTGGCCGAAAGGTGATGTTTCGCGGCGACTTCCAAAGCCCAGTCTGCCAGCTGCCGTGGGTATACAAGTCAGAACTCGACATCTCAGCCCAAGATCTCTCTAGGTGTGTTATGTTGCAATCGGTTGGCGGAAAAAGCTTAGAGCGCGAATAAAGATCTTGTGCGGAGCGCGTTCAGAAAACCAGATTCCAAGTTTTACGTTAGAGTAAATAGCGTTTGCAATAAAAAAAATAAATAAAAAGAAACATGTCACTAGCTAATGCGACTGTGAGCTGATGGCCGCGTTGCAGCGGTAGGCCGATAGGTTGGCGTTAGTTTCTTTGCGTGTAGGCAAAAACGTTCCCGGAAAAACCTTCCATGGAAAAAACATCCCCTGGAGAAGCGGCAGCTAGGAAAATACGTCCCCAAAGCCAAAGCCGGCCCTAAAAAAAGATATCTCCCAGAACTCACATGAAAAAAAAAAAATCACAGTTTATGCCATTTTTTTTTTTGGCTTTGAGTTAAATGTAATTATAATTTGGAGCCTGCTTCTTCTGGGGGCCCGAAATGTTTACAAGAGCTGTGTAAAAGCATGGTGAAACAGCCATCTGGCTCTTTATACGTTGCGAGGTTCCGAGCATGGGTCATTTGGTACAGTCTCGGGGAACCGCCCAAATCAGAAGACGTCACTAGAATTACTTTCCAGGCCTTCTGGTGACGAGGTTCAACCGTTCTTCTGATGCTGGTGTAGAATTGTGATAAGGGTGATGATGGTATAAGAAGAACGAGGCTTAACCGGTCGTGCATCATGGACATATTAAAGCATCGCTCAAAGCTTCTCCGGTAAAGCCGGTGGTCAGCTCCTTTTTTCCCCGCAAACAAACTGAAGACGAAGCGCTGTCACTGGTATTACCGCTGCCATAAGTTTCTTTTTTTGTCATGAATGCCCACAACAATTCGATTTTCGCGGTCAATCCCAAACCGACAGCTGAAACCGTTGTAATAAAGATAACATGCACCACTCATCATTGCAGCTCGCCACAGGGAAACGTACTCTACGTCCTATGGTACAAGACTTCAGCCCCGTTCGGGGATATTTTTCCTACTTCGCCAGTAGGGACATTTTTTCCAGGGTACGTTTCTTCTCGGGACATTTTTTCCGGGGAAATTTGCTCCGGGGATGTTTTTTCCTGGGACTTTTTTGCCGGATCCGATTTTCTTTATCGGCGTCAGCCAGTTGGCGCGTGGGACGGTGCAAGTTGACGCAAGCGCACGTTTTTCAAAGGCGATAAAGGAAAGCTGGAAAGAATTCAGAAGAACAAGTTTTATTGACTTCTGTAACAAAAAAAAAAAAAAAACATAGTGTCGCGTTTTGTGGCTTGGCTGCGCAACGATAGAAGCCGATACCCCTGGCCATCCTGATCTTCTTTCACTTCGGGTTGCTATCATTTAAAAGAAGTTTATTTATTTACTTACATTTACTCATTTATTCGCACCTAACAGGCCCAAAAGCGCTCTGGGTGCGAGGGGTGTGGGCGGGACGCATCAAGAAAGCATTGTACAGACATAAAAAAAAAACAGGACATGGTTATAGACAAATTCTGATCAAACAGGAGACCTTCAAAGTTGATCACAAAAGGAAGCAAAATCAGCATGTGAAGGCAAAAATCGAAAATAAGAAGCAAACAAGGGTGTCAGGAAGTACATTGAAAAGCCTAGCTTGAGTTAATGAAGCGGAAGCGAGTGACTACAATTTTTTATATATGGGATTGAAGCAGAGATTACTATGCGAGCGTCGTGATGAGTGAGAAGATGGTTGCATCGGCAAGAGCGAAGTGCGGGTGCAAACATACTGTTGTATTTATGAAGTAAACATGGGGGGAGTGAAATAAAACGGCGAACATATCCTATTGCGCAACGATACAGCTCTGGCATCTTGTATGCACATGTGCGGTTGCTTTTCTAGTGATCGACTCGGGCATGGCCAAGCAGGTTCTCCTTATTTTATAGGAAGTTGAGGCGCTGTATACGTTCTCTTTACGTTACCCCACAAAAAGAGGGCTCCGGGGTTATCATTTCATGTGACCAGGCTAGCAAATGTTTGGGCCATAAAAGCCTTCACATCCACGTGAGAAAGTGCAGCGTAGAGCCAGGTTGGAGCTTTTTCGCTGCAATCAGAATTCGGTTAACAAACTTGTATCTGTTTTCAAAGTTCCTAGGCGGCAGAATGATGCTGCTGCACATTGCAGGGGTGCAGGTTATTCTTGTGTAGTATCCTACACACTGACTACTTCGAAACTACGGTATCCCGGCTCACACTGTGGACGCTTGCTTCGGGATCTTAATAGCATAGCGACAGAGTATTTGTGGCGGTCCTCAGCACAAGCAGGCGATCGATGTCCAGTCGTTGTAAAACTACCCTCCTATACCAAAGACCTTCCAGCGAAATGGCTTCGACGGGTTCTCATGAAGTCGCTGCTACAGTTCGGCAGAGGCTACACAGGAGAATGAAGGAGATGGCTCTTTCACCCTTCGCATTGGGGTAATGCTGCCATAGTACTCTCTGGAATGATTTTCAAGCTGGCGCTACCAACCGATCTGTGGGCAATGCAGCAGATGCTAGACAGCAAAGAAATGACACAGGATTCTATCTACCTGCACTGGCGACCGGATGTTCCGTTTCATACAGAGGTGTGAAGGGAAAGTTGAAGAAAATGCTTGGTGATTAGAGCTCAAGAGCCCATGTTCTGTGTCATGGACACAAAAGCCAACAAAGGCTCGTCTCCTTTGCTTTCCTCTCCTGCCCTATCTTAACTTGTATACACCCGAGTCACCACACCTTCACTGGGTGGGAACAATGCGCTTCTCCCTCGTGGGTAGCCGATGAGTCACTTGTGATTTTATGCGAACAATGCCATATCTGTAGGCGACGAAGGGAGGGTGTCTTTTTGACTGCGTCGGGCATACCCCTTCCTTTTTTTGGCTTCAGTGACAAGTGGGATTAACAAGTAAAAAAGAACCAATACTTTCGAAATACTGGGCATGTAAGGAGAAAGGACATAAAGAGGTTAACTTTGATCATTTCTGAGAAAAAAGTGGGAACAGGAACACTGACAAGCGAGGGGTTGGTGTAGAGTGTAGCATTATCAAAAAAGTTTGAAACCAGAAGGAGCCAAGACGCAAATTGTTAAATTTGGCGCGAATTTAGAATCCTCACAGAAAACACACAAATTCCAGAACTTTCAAAATGCCAACTAAAAGTTGGATATGGATAAAAATGCAGGTTGACAAATCAAGTAAGAAAATGGAAGGAAATGTTGCTAACAAAATTTTCATAATTAGCCTAGTCTTTATGAGACGACAAGGAACACCGACGCACCTAAAAACGCAACTTTTAGGAATATTTGCCAGTGATTTAAAAAAATGAAACTTTAAAAATAAAATCCGCCCGCTGCATTTCCTTTGTTCTCGCAAAAAAAAAAACAGTGCCAAAAACCACATGAAAATTGAACGGCATTTAAATACGCTGGAGTTCTGAAACTTGCCATGTACATTCTATGGACATTGGTACTGGTGAGCCTTCTTCTTTTGCAAACGTACACTATCAAAATTGACACGGCGTATTCCTGCGCACGTGCGGCCACTGCTTTAGAATGTAAACACCTGTTCCGAAAACGTGCACTGCGCGCGAGATCCCGCGTTTGCTTTGGGGCTAAGCAAACGCAATCTGAAACCAATGAACCATCCTATTTCGCACAAAAACATTTTTTTTTCGACAGCGCGAGTTTTTCCCGGCAGATTCTGTCAGCCTAGCTTGGCAAGCGTTATAGACCAATTGTTTCTTCTGGACCAGAGAAAACTTTCCTGACTCATTCTTGTTGCCACACCCTAAAGCCGTGCACTTGGACAATGAAGAAAAAAGAAACTCCTGTACAAGACACGTATTCAGCGCGCACGATGGGAACGGATATGGCAAAGTAAAGTCATGTGACGAGCATCGCGGCGGAGTGGAAAAGGATTGTGATACTCTCCTAATTTCCAGAGGCTCTATACTTCGTCTCACACGATATCTGAAGAACTGCGAAAGGCAAAGGAGGCCTTGCAAATGTGCTTCTAAGTGCCTCCCGCCCCTGCGCACGGTAATAGAGAATTGTGCTCCCATGGTCACCCCCGCCAATTTGGGGGGCGAGAGCCGCATAGGAGCACAATTGCCTATTGAAGCGCGTGTGATCCTGATTGGGCCCGGGTGCATCTGCCCTTAACAGGGCTCCAGATATCTTGTCAGAGGAAGTATAGGTAGTGTCACCCAACAGCGGCTTTTGAGACCCCTTCAGCGGTGTTGTTGAGTGAAAAAGGAAAGGGTTCGGCATGAAGACCGCCGCTCAGGCGAATGACATCTTCCTAGAAGAGGCACCGCTCGAAGCCATCTGTTAATTTTATTTGAAGGTTCGCACCAGCCCCCCTTTATACTCTGCTCTAAGGCGCCTTCAATTTCTTAGTAACCTTCTCGCTCCTGGCTTCCGGTTGCTCTTATCTTATCTGGCGCTTTTGTGCTACACCCTGTAGCTCGGTCATAAGCTGCTTGCTGGGCTCTGCATTGTTCATCTCTAAGTGGGACTTCCCACCCTCTGAGACACCACTTTCCTTGACTCCCTCTCATTGGTCCCAGTGTCACTGTGATCGTGATCACGTGATAGAGGTCCATGGTCCAGTCCATACTTTTCTGTCTCTGCACCACTTTTATTCCTGTGCTTTTCAAGAAGCGGAGCTGGTCGTCCGTGTACTGGGCAGTGCAGTTGGCGACGTCTTGATAGGCGACTGAAAAGCAGTGCGGTTGCTGTGAAAGCTCAAACAGTCATATGGATTCGATGGACCGAATGGATACTCGGGTGAGTATAGCTTTTACTGTTACAACTTGTAGGCTTCAAATGTATCGTTCTATTTCTCGCATCCGCCGTCGATATCCTGAACAACTTCTGTTTTAGCGACAGTCCCCTGCCTGCGTACAGCCTTGCTTAATGGATACCTCTTCAGCTCATTCAAAGTTACAGCTTAGCATGTTTTTTATAATTTATGGCGGAAGTACTGGGGAAAGTGTCCAGACCGTCTAGAAATGTAGGTTACGGCCTGATGACCGCAAGGAAAAGGCGTTATTTTTTGTGTTTTGTACAGTGCCCCAAAAGAGCGTAAATGATGGAAATTATATGATAATAATGGTGGTAGCTTCCCAGAAATCTAATTGAGTAGATGTACACCGGTTTGCCGGAACACTCCTGCGCATGCGCATTGACAGGGGTGGGTGCAATCGCGGTCACCGCGCCTGCGTGGGAGGCGTTCGTGGGACCAATATAAGTAAAAAATATACGCCTCTGGCAAGCTAAATAAGGGTTGTCGCGTTACCACTCTAACGTTTGCGTGCCTTCTACTCAAAACTTGTGTTTTGAGGTCAAACTAGTTTCAATGCTGCTTATATTTCAAATCTCTTTGTCCATAGATGGCAGAACTTACGCAGCACAAAAATGAGGTCGACTATGTTTTCTTCGGGTGTGTAAATCCCACCACAACAGAGACGTATTCTTTATTTCACGTGCGTAAATCACAGTCAGTAGAAATTGGCCCCGGAACCTGTCAATAGGAAGTCCATAGCGGAACACGTACAAAAGGATAAGCGCCTTTGTCACCTTGCTGTGGTTTGTGTTGCTCGGAGCATGGGAACGATAGGGTGATGGGCAGCTGACTACGGTAGCCCAAACTCCGCGGGATAGAGAAAAAACTCGTAAACTTCCGCTTCCTGCCTCGTGTTAGCTGTGGAGCCACAGAAGGTTTCCCGCGATTATAGTGAGTTCATGACTATAGACTGCCTACTGTTAGTGGCGACGTTTTCTAGAATAAGACAACCGAGTATATCGTATCAAATTTCTCGCGTATAACACTTCTGTAAATGACAACAAACCCTATGTGCAATCGTGTTTTAAGAACTTCTTTTGCTTTACTGTGCCTCCCAACAAGATGCGCTGGAATGGTTCGCTCAAAATTCGAATGTGAGCGCAGGTATTTCTTTAAGTACTCTTGTTCTGCAGTTGGTGCGTCGTATAAGGTTTAAGAACCCAGCTTGCCCCACGAGATGGCTCCCAAAGGCTTTCCAGCAGCATACCAAACGGGGGCCCTGTTATATGTCGCGTTCAAGAGCTGATACCTTATATGGCACTTTTGAGGTGACTCAAAATACGCGACTAGGCTGATATATTTTTTTCTTCACACACTCGCCTCATGTAAACCGTCTTCTGAGGGATACCTTTCAGCAGCAACATCTCGTTTTTGACAGCCGAACACAATTTAAATGAGAAAAAGTTAAACATTCTCTTGGCACTTGAGCCCTTATACGTGGGGCAATGCGATATCATTTCTTTCCTGGGCATGAAGTGGCCTGGAATGGTGTCTGAACTTTCGCTCAAAATTCGAATGTGAGCGCAGGTATTTCTTTAAGTACTCTTGTTCTCCAGTTAGTGCGTCGTATAAGGTTTTCATGGCGGTACGCGTTGCCACGTTCAAAAGCGGTCCCATGCATTGCTTGCCAAATCTACAATAAACCATCACAGACCTTGTGCACAGAGGTCAGAGTCATTTCGGCCACGTATTCCACGGAAAGTAGCCATCCTGGCTGGCTTAATCCATGCAGCTTACTTTAAAAAGACTCAGCTTGGCAGCCATAGAGCCGCAAGGCCGGATGCTCAGAACTTGTGTTCTCTCTACATTTATAACCATTCTCTCTACTTGGGAATTTGATTTTCCTTCCTCGCGCTTCTTTTTGGAAGACTCATCGTTCTATGAGTTTTTTGTGCGCCTATTGCCATCGAAAGCGGCAGGCTCAGAAGCAGCACACAGCCGGAGCATCGCCGTTGGTATTACCTTATTGCCTTTTACAAGGCGCTTGAATTGACTTTAGATGTACCTGCCATAGACAAGACGAGAAAAATGCACGCTTCACTAGACCGACTGTTCGCGTAAAAACGCAAATACAATCATGGAAGATGTGCAGCACACCGTTACAACCGCTACCTCAGCTTTAGACGTTCTGATTTTTATTTTCACTTGTTACTTTAAAGCAATGAGACGCGGAGAAACTGCCTGTCTTTCGTCAGAGTGCGCTCGCGACCGAAATGTACTGCAGCGTTTAGTCCGTCCTTGGAATGGCTGCAGTCACGTCGCGAAATGACATCGGCAAGGACACGTTACCCGAACGAAATTTGTAACGAGATTCGCACCGGGGAACCAAGCACTGTCTTTGAGGTTGGTTGTGTTTCACGCTGATTGTATGTTTCAAGGATGGCGGGAGCGTATACAGCAGAACACGTGGCGATCGGCACTGATGCGCACTGTAACAAACCATGTAAACAGGCCGCTGTATGGTTTCTCTTCCGAAACGCTCACGGCGCCCTTGAAAGAACGCTGTATTAAGGCTAAATTGTTTAATGGCTTATGCTGTCGTGGACAAAAATGTGTCCCTCCTTTGCGGCGTTCTGATTGGCCGAGGCTGGATGACGTCATAAAGGTCTCGACCAATCACAAAGCACCAACACAGTATGCGCGAATACATGCCGTATATGGCCATATGTCAACCAAATATCAATTACTAAATAATAAATTAATTGTCTACCAATTGATGACTTGTTAAGGTAATTAAGTAATTAACAATAAATGTTTGCTGAAGTAAATAAATATTTACCCACTTTGTTACTAATTAATTAATTATTAATTATAATTAGTACCAATTGTGTAGCAGAATGCGGTACTCAGCCTTTCGCGTTTCACTACTATAGTCGCTAAAGTCACTGCTAATTTTTATGCCCTGTTGTCATTCACGAAACTCTAGTGTGAGCAGTGTGCTGTGTCCTCCACACCTCATCTTCCACACAACATACAGTTAGTACTACGGGGTGTGTCCTTTAGAAGGCGTATAACCCTAGGACTACCGCGACACCCGATAAGGGGAAAATTGTTTATTAACTGGCTAATTGACAAAATACGCTATATAACTTTATATAGGAGTATGTCGCCGAGCCTAAGCTCACTCAGGGGTAGCAAACTGCCGCTAACTTCGTTTTCGAATACTTAATCGGAAGTGGCGACTGAAGGAGACCGATGTTTGAAAAGGAAGGACATCCTGCGCAAGCATGCGGAGCGATAAAATACGGCCGTGGCCGAATTTTCTAACGCTCCGCATTTTGAAGCATTCCTCCTTCGGCAGAGGTGGCTCGAATCGCCAAGGACGATGTTTTCTTTGACAGTGATTTAATTAAATAAGCATTCATCCAGCTGCTATGACAGGAATTGCCGATAGCGTCTCATGTGAGAGACAATGGGCTTCTGTGGCCGTTTTCGGGCTCTTGATAACCCTCTGAATTTCTAGCGAAGAAATATTTGTTTAAAAAATTATGCATGGCTCCGCGATGTGAACCTGATACGCGGCTTCACACCGTGACACAGCGCCAACCAAGCGCTTCCGAAGTAGATCGCTCTGCGTCGGCGTTTACAGCCAGATTGTGACTAAGACGACTGCGTCCCTTGGGTACTGATGGGGTAGTTATCAGTGAGGCTGTCAGTATTTATACTTGCTTTTTCCCATTGTGGAAAGACTATTAAATTTATTGACGTTGCAGTGAGTACACAGTGATAGACAATAAGTCAGTGCTTAGGGCCGGCGTTTAAACCAGTCCTTGATGATCCCTCGCTACCTGTCGCGCGTTCTTTGCAGTTTGCAACGGGAGGGCAGCTAGGGCCCTCGTGTGGTTGTATTTATGAATCTTTGCTCTTTATCATATATACCGTCTTTTTTTCTGTTACAATTACTTATATTTATCATACAGGCTGCTTGAATAGCTCTCCTTGAAATTTGCTTGCAAGGCCACGTCATTCCCACGTCACCGCAAAAAAGTAATTTCGACAGCTCAAATTTTCGCGTAACAAATTTGAAACGCCTCACTATTTTGAGACAACCAGAAAAAAGATATAACGCAGAACAGTAGCTATGCGTGTCGAGAATTGGGCCCCCGCCCCGTCTGTATCTTAGGTGGTGCGAGCAGTGACAAAATTGATAGGTTTAGCGCTATGTTACGATGTGAAATAGCCTATGAGAGTGATATAGGTTGGGCCTTAAAGGCGCGGTAGAATTTTAAAACAGTTTCTGTTTTCTAAGCGATACTTTAAAGACGTACTATAATTCTGCAGATAAAATATACATCTAAGAATTTGAGCATGTAGATATCATATATAGATCATTGACGAACATTCTTAAGCATCCAATAAAGCCCTAGTGCTACAATAAATCCAAGGGCAGTAGTTATCTTCTTTCATAAAAGTCGACCTTCAAAAACACCCGTTATATCACCCGCAGGGCTAATTCTAATAATGACTGTTGAATCCATTCTCACTGCTTGAAGGGAGAAAGATTGAAGAATTTGAAGTAGACGCTTACAGAGGCGTCATCTTATGTGAATACGTCAATGTACGTACAGACTGTATAAAGAAACTTTTATCAACAGTTCGTTAATTTAGTGGAGTGGTTGCCTAGGCGAAATTTATTTTCTCTAGAAATATTCTGCCCACATAAGTGAAAAAAAAAAAATGATGAGAACGAAATGGAATGCTGCTTTCCGTGGAATAATTGCTAACTTCATTTAATTACACCTGATATTTCGGAATTTGCAAATTATATAAATATAGAGATTGTTTATTGCACTACACCATAAAGTGCGGGTGAAGGTGGGCGAAAAAAAGCGCATCATTCCGTTCGCGCAATGCACTGTTATTTTTATTTCATTGAGGCCCACTCTAGGGTGTGTATAGGTTGGGCGACTACGTCGAGGAAGGCAGTGGTGACGTGTGTTTGTAGCGAAGCGGGACAGCAGCATTCTGCGCTCCGTATCCTTTTAGATACAGTGTCTAATTAGAGCCTCGCCAGTACACAGTATATGAGAGGAGGTCTTTGTACTTACTGTAGCCGTCATATGACGTCAGATGCGCCGTTTTGTTGCACAGCGCGCTTTACAGCTGCTCGGCAGAGCCACGTGCAGGGGAGCACACCCATGTGTTCTGCCTTTGACTAACATGGCGAATAGTATGGCTTGAGTGAATATCCTCATAGTTAGGTTCCCGATATGTTTTCTTCGACAATATTTTCTGACCAAGTTCTACCAGCTGCAAATTGCCAATCGAAGCTGCAATGACAAAGCCCTCCATATAAAGTTCCTTTTTGCGACGCATGGATTCTGCACATTTGTCTATTTAGGATACTGAGGCATGACGGCTCGCAGTTACCAGGCAGGAAGATCATAAGATTTGACCGCAACATTGTGAATGTTCGACAGCATTGGTTGAAGGGCTTATTTGTATGGTATTCTACACTGCGCTTTTGCTTTGGGAACTAGAGTTGAACATATCTGTCGGGGCGAAGTTAGGCATTACGTGTACACCACGTGGGGTTGGTACTGGCTACAGACCTAAGGCAACGTTTCAAAGGCGAATGCTGAAATCCCCTTCTCTAAGTGGGCTATAGAATCAGAAAGCTCGCCTTATTGACTTTCTACCCCTTTTAAGCGCGACGGAAATGTAAAAAAATGTCTCAGTTCTATTTCTGGTTCTCCAGGCTTCAAATGATGTGTCCCGCAAATACTGAAAGAAAATTTATATATATTTTTTTTATTTTCTTTGGCGATGTACTCATTCGTGGACAGGGCGCCTCAATGAAGAAAAAGGCAGGCGTGATACTAGCCGAAAGTGCGATCGTGCTCTTAGTAGAATATCAGGCACAAAAATGGCTAACGGATTATTGCTTGATTTCTTGATGAAAACAATTCAGTCTACTTGTGAAAATGAGAAAAGTAACACCTCAGCAGACAAACATAAAAAAGATGTTGCACTTTTGGCAGAAAATCTCACTCTTCACTGCATCATTCACGGAAGCAGTGCTGTGAGTTCGGTGTGTTGACATGCAACGGCCAGTGGTTGTAGCCGCAGTATCTAACGATGGTTCTCCGTAGAAAATGCGGGCTTGCCATCGCAACAGGGCTCTGGGTGTTCATGGACGACTGCGTTATTTTTAGAGGTGGTCTGATGCACGCGATTGGGCTGTTTGCCACTTCAGTTTGGAAGGCCATCATGTGAAAAATACCTTCTATGCATGCTTCTTAGCACTCGCATTTTTCTGGTGTTTGACACCAGCTGCTGCACAGGGCAAAAAAAAAAAGAGAGAAATTACCCTCACCGGCCACTTGCTTGTTCTTGCCTTGAGAGGGTAAAGGGAATTAAGGAGGTCGAGCTTGTCGACTTGCCGAGTTTGGTTAGTTTTGACACATTCAAAACAGCATTTTACTGTCTTTCCGCACAGTAGGCCCTGCATAGTAATCAAGTGACGCCACATACTCCGCAAAGAAGGGTGCCGAGAGAGGAGGGTTTGAGGAGCCCTAGCTCTGAACAGGGACGCTAATATAAATGCACGACTGAATGCGCTCGTAACAAGGATGATAGCGATTATTTCACACTCACGGGCCCTTGCTTCGATAGAGAAATCATAATGTTTTGGTCAGTGCAGTGTCTTCACAGTCAAAAATAAAACAAAAACAAACAAGAAGCGTTTACCGTTTGTTCCGTACAACGCAGCCGTGTCCAATTTTAACGCGCTATTTAGGCTGTATTTCGTTTACTTTGTGGGGATGATGCCACTTGTCCAATAAAGTGGCTCGCGGCGCGTGTTATGGAACATTGAAAACTGCGTGTTTTAATGTCTTTTTGCATAACAGGCCTCACAAAGTAAGCGTCCCCTGACAGGGATATGGTACTCGCAGGGGCTGTCCCGCGTTGATGCTCAGGTGTGACGCAGGTTGTGGCCTAGTGCTTCCTAGTTCAAAGTAGTCTTGCTTCTAGATGAATCGTTTCTCTTTCTCCATAAATAGGTGGGGTTACAGCACCCGTCTCCATTTTAATGTACATCGTTTCGGCATTCTTTAGGCATTTCATATTAATGATGTTTATGGGATGTATATTTGGAAGCCCAACATACACTCGGCATACACCTCACAAGAGGGCGCCACGGAAGGCACGAAACACTAGGAGAACAGATGCAACCATACTCATAAGCAGCGTAGAACGGACCTGCTTTTGTATTGAGAGAACATTTTTGTCTCGAGGAAGGGGCAGATTTGCCACATTTCGTATGGCATTTCTGCCCCAGCAACAGGATATGATTACAATGCAGCAAAACAGGCCTCTGCGGCGTATGCTCCCCCCCCCCCCCCCCCCCCGCCCCACCGCTTCGAGAGCCGTCATTTTCGCTCATTGCAGGATTAACTAATTCACTTCAACTGCGTCATTTTGTTACAGTGCCTTCTTGGGACGCCATAGCCTATTTCGCTTCTATATTCGGTGTAGTAAGCGCCAAGAAGGAATAACCTGAAATATGATTCCCTGTATAATGGCGTAAGGTCATTCAGTTGCGGTCTGATGACGGGCGGCAATCCAGTGTCTTCCACTGCGTCCTCATTTAGAAGGATGGAAAGGTAAAGCAAGTGGTTTCGTTGTGCGGTGCGATCTCACTTCGGTTTGACGAACTGAAGTTTGAAAGGCGATTACTTCGTTGTTCTCGCTTGATGTAGTTAATGTGCCAGCCGCCAAGAAGACGCAGTTGTTTGTTGAGCTTACTGCCGCTAGGCGTAAGTTTTGCACCAGTGAGCTTCCATAGTTCGTCGCCCTGGAGCGGCAACTGCATGGCATTTTTAAAATGAGCTTCTTAAAATGAGCCTAGCACTCGGTGTAACAAAGCTTCCTGCTTAGTAGCTTAGTATTAGTTAACCAGCCTTCGTGTTTGCACGTCTTGGCTGTATGTGATGCCCTGAGCCACTGACAGTGCTATGACAAAGAAAATGTCCTTCTAATTCAAAAACCCTTTTTGGATTTCCTTACGAGAAACACTCTGAGAAAAATTTAGCTTTAAATATGGGCCGTCCAGAAGGCCCGGGGTGCGCTCGAAAAGCAAAAGCCTCAAAAACCTACCACAAACGGGCCAAATGAGGTAGTGCAGAGTTGGGTCGACGCTTGGCCAGCATCACGACGCTTTAACCCGTCGTTTGCCGGCTCCTTAATAAAGTTACACATACATACATTCATAGCTTTAAAACATCGGTAAATCTCTGTTGTCACTGAACGCTATATAGAAATGCTACCAAGCAATTCACTGCTGCCGATTTATTATGTGTGTCATTCCTCCTTAGCTCAGTGAAGCTTACAGTTTGCGTTTCCGAATAAAATTTTATTTCCATTTCTTTTCAGAGGAAATCATCCATCCGCTGTAATTTCATGGATTTCCAAAAGGAGGTGGATCCTTTGAAACGGGCCGAGACTGTCAACTGGTTGATAGACATGCATCACGTCATGAACTTCTTGCCAGAGACACTGTTTCGGGCGGTCTCACTTCTGGATCACTACTTGCAGGTTGGTACTTCAAACTAGAAATTATTCTGGACATAAAAAGCTATCTCGATACGACATGAAAGTTGTTCTCGTTCATTGCAAACCTCGATTTTGGATTCTCTTTTCCTCCGTTAGCACTTAGCTTGGTGGCTAAATGGAACAATATACACTAAATTTCCTCCTTGAACCATGTGTTGACTTGCTTTATTTCAGTGTCTCATTACAACAGGACTCTGTATTTTTATTCTTGATCGCTGTTCGTAGCGAAGTAGGCGAGTTGCCTAACTCAATTTGCGACAGGCGTGGTTCTTGCAGACCCCTTGTACATGTGTCACATCAATTCACCACTCTTCATGTGTACAGAACAATAGTTTGTTGTCTGTAGTGATAATGCATGCTGCAAGTTTTTTCTTGAAAGTGTGAATGAGGTAATAGACCAGGTTTTAAAAGCACTTAAGCTGCACGTCTTTTAAAGTGTGTGTGAAAAAATCTTGCGCATGTTGGAGCTTTGTAGAGTTATACCAATGGGGACTGTCTAATGGATTCATCGTGTTCGCCCCGCCCTCTAATACAGACGTGTGCCGTAGACAACCGAAAAATGCAGCTTCTGTCGGTGACAGTGTTGTATGCGGCGGCCATGCGGGTAGAGACCGACGATCCTGACTGGCGGTCTTGGTTCTTTGAGATGACCAGCAGCATACGAGGGACTACGGAGCAAGAAGTGTTGGACATGCAGAAGGATATCCTCAGGGTCGTCGACTGGGGTCAAACCCTGCCTGTGTCCTTACACTTCCTGCATCAGTACTGCAAATATGTGGAGGTATGTGCATGTGCTGGGGGCTGCGTTATTGGTGTTGTGAGATGCATGGAAAATTTTCCGCTACGATTGCTGACCACAAAGCATAGGTAGACGCTTACAGTGCCATAGAAAGGTGCGCTGAACTGCCTGCTGACTATCAAGGAGAAAGCCTTGAATGCCCCATATTTGTCGACAGAAGTTTGTTAACATAAGCTTGTGAGCAGAGGTGTCACACTTTAGAGAGCGAGAGTTAAAAATCAATTAATAAAACGTGAAACGCACTTCATAAATCCCCTGGTCTACTGTGAGGATGATAGCGAGATTATACGAATGACAGATACTGCGCCTATCCTGTAAACGAGGTATAGAACGCCGATCAACTTTGATTTATTTAAACTGATTTATTTATAGGAAGGGAAAGGCGCGGTAACTGTCTCGCTTGTTTTTCTGTGGACACCGCAATCGCGCCGTAAGGGAAGGGAGGAAGATGGGAGTGAAAGTGGAAAGAGAGAAAGAGGGGCCGCAGTGGAGGGCTACGGAGTAATTTCTACCACCTGGGGATCTTTAACGTGCGCTGACATCGCACAGCACACGACGCCTCTTCGTTTCGCCTCCATCACCGATCAATTTTGACAAGGTAAATGAAGTGCTGGTTGTGGTGGACAAGGGGCGCGCGATATACCTTCACAACAGGTCATGATGTCACCAGGCGATATATGCTTAGATCTAGGTGTCCGTGCGGCGCCTTTCATTTTCCGCTTCTCGAACGCTGCACCACACAGCAAACCGAAGCAGACTGAGATGTCTAGGAGCCATCAGTATAGCAGGCATCGTCGCCGTTTAAAATTGACTTGCAGGATAGAAAAGGCGCAGTAACTGTCAGAATTCTCCGCGGAAACATGTACCAGGCCGTGAAGTAAAGGAGAAAGTTGGGAGTGAAAGAAGACAGGGATATAGAGGTGCCCTAGCAGAGGGCTACGATCCACCGCGGAAATTGGCTTTCGCCTCATTGCACTTTAGTGCTGGAATTTTTTTTTTTTTTAAACCTCTTTACATGTTCTTTTTTTGTGATTGGCAAACTGCTGAAGAATTTCGATAAATGCACCTTAGAATAGAACATTAGCTTATCCATCACTACACAATATCATAACTACCAGTTTTGCTGACCACTTAAAGTTAAATGTGTCAAGGCATTTTTTTATGAACGTTCTAAGCAGGCAGGTGAAAAAAGAAAAACACCAACACTGCTGCATTCAGGTAGAGAGCTTCACCAAACAAAAATATGCTGCCTTAATATATGCGTGAATACAGTTGAGAGAAACGATATTCATTCTGACAGGTTCTCAGGTACTTCCAATTTATTTACGTACACTTTTAGGCATATCAATTCAACGCGACATTAAACCTTGTAAAGTCACAATACTGAGATAAAAACGCTTGACGTTGGACGTTTCCCTCAAGACACCAGTAGAACAGTCGGCCTAATGCTGTGTATTTATTATTATCATTTTATTTGAAAATCCTGCACTCTCGGAAGACCAAGCAGTTGAGAATATACAGAAACAAAGCAGGTCAGCTTTTCAAAAAAGAAAAGAAAAACATACTTGAAACGGGCGCTTGATTTAACAGAAGAAAAAATAAAAGGAATCACACAGCAGCAAAACCAGACCAGTAAATGAATGCCGTACAAGAGCACAAAATATAACATTACACAACAATAGGACATGTAAATAAGGGTAAAAACAGCAGAAAAATACAAAAACATCACAACTGTAATGCGTTTGTTACAACACAATCAAAACTTTCCAAAGAAAAAAACGGCTCCAGGCAGATTGTTCCACTCTATTATTGTTCGTGGAAAAAAGGAGTATTTAAACAAATTAGTGCGCGCGGTAGAAGGGAGCAAATTATGGGCATACCTCTGTCTTGATTAGCGCGATAAAAATGGCTGAATATAATTTTGTGAGTTGATGTTCAGATACTTTTTGTAAATTGCAAATAAAAATTTAAGTCGCGCAATTTTCCGCCTAGTTTCCAGTGTTGGGATGTTATTATCTGACAGAACCTTTGATATAGAATCAGTAGCTCTATGTTTATTAAATATGAATCGAACTAGAATAAATAGCACTGTTTGGGTGTATTAACGAACATCACTTAGCAGAACCTTCGATTTGTTGCAAAGAAAAATAGTCTTGAAAGGATTCGGCCTGACCTATGACAGATTGATGTCTGCAGGTGTGGCAATTCCTTTAAGATCGGAGATGAAACATATTTCAGTGCACTGTAGATTGGGGGCAGGGGGGGGGAGGGGGGTTGGCTATTGGGGACGGAAATTTATTGTGTTTATTGTTTTTTATATTAGGCCAATTTTCATATATCATAGGGCGATAAAGGTCAAATTGAATTGTCCTGAGTGTCTCTTTAAAACCAAAGCTATTCCATAACCCCTTTCTTCCTTTGACGGTAGGCAATAGGGCTAAATTCTGAAGGACTGTTCTGAGGGTTACATGGACAGTAATATAGTCACTAATCAAGAAGAGAAGAAATTGAATATCATTTTTTCAAGTACGCAATTTTTGTTATAAACGTGGCGATATTCAACCTGGGAAATATAATTTAATAACCAAAAGCAAAATACATTTTAATCACCTAAAGTTACCGTCTATGTAAAACTCCCTGTTCACCTAGCAACTAAGTAAATTTTCTTAAAAAACTGGAATTAGTGTAATGCCACTTCAAGGAGTTCGAGTGTTCACGAATTTGCTTTTCTTACTGATGTAGTACCGCTTTTCTTGGCTACACTGATTATTGATGTTCGCTCCAGATAGCACGGCTTAAAATAATTTTGTTGTATTTAACATTTTATGCCAAAGATCACTGCCTTTTGAATTTCACATCATGATAGTAAATTTTCTTTCGCGTTTTTGTTAATGTAATGACACTTGTTCTCTTTCACGCTCATGAATAAAGCAACTAGTTCTATTTTTCATTCTTCACATATTCGGAATAATCTCTCGTAACTGTCAACTTTCTTCCCCTCCTGAACAGGAAGAACTCACGGCTATGTATCTGCTAGAAGTGTGCCTGGTGGACTACTCGATGGCTTGGGTAAAGCCATTGAGGCAGGCTGCAGCAGCTCATTATTGTGCCATGCAGCTTTCCCGAAGTCCTCAGAACAGGTATGCAGCTGATTCCATCTTGAGTTTTGAAATAACTGACTGAGCTCCTTTTTGTTATATTATGTGCAGCAAAAAAGAAAAAAAAAACATTAACATATCAATACCTGCAAATAATGCATGCGGCTCTAGTCCAGATGCATTGTATCTAACAACATTGTCATTCCCTCGGCAGTGTTCTCGTGGTTATCGGTTTGGTTTTATGTTTAAGTCCCAAAGCGACTCAGGCTATCAAGATACCTTATTGGAGGGCTGCCAATATTTCGATCACCTATAGCATTTAATGGGCACTGGCATCGCACAGCACTCGGGTGTCTTGTTTTTCGCCTCCATCCATACGCGGTCGCCTCGGCCGGGATTCGATCTCGCGTTTTTGAGCACAGCAGTCGTACGTGCCAACCACAACACCACAGACAGAGCGTTCTGCCTGCTTTGAAACCAGAAGAGACGAGGGCGCTTGTCAACATCGGCCTCTGATATTTGTGCAACCGCAGTCGTTAAATGCTTAAGTTTAAACGCAACACAATGCGACTGAGTCTAAATACGAGCTCTGTTCAGTCTGGGGCCTGGTACAAATTAGTTTGCGTCGCCTATTTGCAATTACAAAAGAAAGTCAATGATGCGTTTTCAAAGGGGTATTCCTACGAATGCATATTTAGAGTTTCTCGAAGCCAAATTTGCATATTGTCTTACATGCCAGACTCAGCTATTCGTCAGGTTGACAGCTATCAATATTCAATTCTGCATTGCGACAGCCATGTGTAACCAGTTCGCCACTGAGAGAATGGAATGCCTACCTAACACCATTTCAGGCACAACCTAGCAGATTATCCTCTGATACAACCTGTTTTCATATAGCGGGCTTATGTTATGTAGCATATAGGCATTTGCCAACCAGTGAGTATGTGTGTTAATCACATTGTTCAATTCTCGCAGCATGGAGCGGGAGATGCCATACCACCGTAGCGGCTACAATGTGTCCCTGCGTCCACTGATGATGCGAATGACCATGCTTGCCCTGGACGCCCCCGAGATACCCAACTTTGTACGTGTCCTTTTTTCATTGCTTCAGCTAAAAAATGCTTCAATATATCCATACTGATCATTGGCACTTTGGTTAAAATATATTTGAGGCGAGTTTAAGTCGTAGCTTTATTTTTCTCTGTATTATTAGAATGAACCAAGCTTGAATTCGATTAGCTAGAGTGAAATAAATGCGTTACATTCCTTGAGCCTATCTCTCTTATTCAAAGTCTTATTTCTCAGCACGTTTTCGTCAAGCATAAGTTCTCTATTTTTATTGAGGAAGTTAGCGGTAAAACGATCGGAAAAATAAAACTGATGTAGCCTTTCTCGCTGCCGGTGTTTATTAATTATTGCTAGTGCCATGGATATACATTCTATGTTTTTCCCTGTTGCAGGCTCCATACGAGAAGTACAGACAGGAGAAGTATGACTGCGTTGCCTGCTTCTCGGAAAACCAGATCAAGAAGCTACATCACATGGCCAATGGAATGTGCTGATGAGCAAGATTAAATATCAAAGGACTGCGCACTATACAAACATGCTGTTGTCAAACTCTATATACCTAAAAGCAAAGGGGGAGCCTTAGTTTGTAAGTCGACCCAACGTTTCGACAGTGTACTTATCTTCGTGTGGCTTTGTCGCCCAGACGAAGCGAAGTCTATTTGTCTAAGCATTGGCTCGACTTGCGAATTGAGCCTTCTCCCCTCTACCCTTATTCTGTGCTCTCTTATACCGTACACCCATTTTTTCTCTCTCGTTCTACCCTATGTATATTGCCGCGAGCCATTCAAATGTTTATTTGTTTCGGCAGCCGCCGGCAAGCGGCCTTAATCACTCTGCATCTAGCGTATGAATCAATTCTGCATTCTTTGCTTGTTCATGCTCATTGTCGCGATCGTGAACTCGTTGTCGCGACCTGAAGAGCGGCTAGTGGCAAATTGAGGTCGACGAAATATATCGCGAGAAGACCGCAATCATCACACCGGACGGCCTTTCAAGGTGATGCAATATGGCTATTTCTCCGCACCAGCGATGTTTCAATGACTAATGGACCCCTTTCAATGAGTAATGGATCATCGCAGGCAATTGATTATATGAATAATTACGCCAAAGGGAAAGCACTGGCCAATAGTACCGAAGTAAAAGTTGCTGTTTTTCGTCGAGCGAATTCTCCTGCGACAGGGCTCTCATGAAGTACTCATTACGGATATAATAACAGTATTTGCAGCGCAACTCGCTCAACCCATCTTTAAGTGCAGCCAGACAAGCCGCCGGAGGACGACCACCTACAACCCGCAGACGAACGGACTCATGGAAGTTCGTCATAGCTGACATGCACACCATATACGTCGACGCTGAATCGCGACCTTGGATGCATACATGGCAAAATTACTTTTTAAAAGGAATTAAATTACATTACTAATTACTTTGCTGCAATTCGCAGAAAAGTAAATAAATTACGTTACTCATTACTGCTCCCAAAAAGTAATGAAATTACATTCTAATTACTTCTACTTTTAAATTACTTCCTAGTTTCCATCTATGCAAAAACTAAGTAAAGCCAGTAAACAAAACCGCAACTTTTTCTCCAGATACGAAGCACACACAATTTTTTAGTGTCCCGCCAAATTCCGTCCCACAGACCGTTTTCCCGCCAAATTCCTCTTTCCTACAGCACTTGCCATTGCAAAAACAAGACAACAGCAAAAAAAAAAAAAAAAAAAAGAAAAAGCAGGGGCATGGTCGAACAATCGTGAAATCATCGGCGAGCCCTGCCTTTTGCTTGCCCGAAGCTGTTTCCGCCATTTGAAGGCCCGAAGAAGCTAGGTTATTTACTGCCTCTGTAGTCCCAAGAATCGACGTCGGCACCTTGCGCTCACTGCTCAGTAATGCTCAAGCCATGGTGGCTCACGCCATGGACCCTTCCGCCTATCTCCCCCAACCCCAATGATCCCTCGCTCCGTGGTGGCGAGTGTGACCAAGCACCACTGTGCCCTAGCCGACGCAACAGGGAGTGCCACTGCGCCGCGCTCCCAACTAGTTTTCAACTCCCGCCTTCTCGCACCATCTGTCCCTTCGGCATTCTCTTGGCACCTTGTATCCTGCTGCTTGGAGAATGGTTGCCATGGGATAGCCGCACCAAGTGACCCTGCTACACACGAGGTCCCAGACGCTCTGTTCTGCTCAATTCTGTCCGTTTTTGCCAATCCGTTACTCTGGCTTCGGCTTGCCGCTGTCGTTCTTGCTTTCGCGGCACTCTACTTTGTTGTCTATTAAAGGAGTAATGGCGTACTTTAGTAAAAGTAATTTCAAAAGGAATGAATTACTTTAGCTCGAAATTACTACCAAAAAGTAATTCATTACATTACTAAATTACCGAACCGAAAAAGTAATTCATTACATTACAATTTACCGAAAAAAGTAACTAAATTACAGTAATTTCATTACTGTAATTCAATTACTGCCTTGTCTGCTTGCTTGGATGCCATATTGCCGTACGAAGATCTTTGCGTGTAACACGGCCATCTAGAAGACAACCACAGCTACCGCGTTCAAGCTTGTGAACGACAGGGAGCCCACGACAACGCTTGACGCGATGCTGCCGCACGTGACAGAAGACAACCTCGATGTCGCCGCCTACCTTCAGCGTGCAGAGGAAGGTCGACGATTCGCACGGCTGCCTATTAAGGACTAGCAGCGCACCGATACCATATGATACAACTTACGACGACGTCATGCGGAGTACCAAACGGGAGATCAAGTCTGAGTTTTGACGCCGATTTTCTGGCGCGGACTCAGTGAAACGCTTTTACGCCGATACTTCAGTCCGTACCAAGCGCTTCCCCGAGTACGACCACTGCACTATAAGGTCCTTCCAAACTGCGCGACAGCTTGTCAGCGGTGACCCGAGCACCCAGAAAGTGTGCATGTTGTACACCTTAAGCCATATTATGCGCGCTAAAATGCCCTTCAGGCTTAATTTATAGTGTTTATGTTAACTCACTAGTGTTTATTTTGGAACATTGAGGCGATGTTTTTTAATGGGGTAGTAATGCCGAAAACCATTCAAATGTGTATTTGTTGTTTGTTCGCCGCCGCGCGCAAGCGGCCTTATCACTCTGATTCTAGTGTACGAATCAATTATGTATTCCTTTCTTGTTCATGTTGGTTGTCGCGAGACACGGCTTTATCATTTCCTTTGTTGCGACAGATGATTCGAGATAAATCTCGAAAGGTTCCAGCCGCGCGCTTGTATTTCTACAATGTTCCACGTTATGCTAGTCTCTTTTCGTGTTTTTATATAGGTGTTTCTACGCCTTTTTCAAATTGAGCGCTGACGAGTGAAACAGCATCCTTAGTTCGACGACCGACGAGCCCGTTTGTTGTTAACGCCGCCGCCAATTCTCTTAGTTCTTTTGAGGGCGCAAGTTAGCCCAATAAAGAGTTTCATTGAAGTGCAACGCCAGTGTCTTCATTTGTGGGCTACGAAATTGTCAGCATCGCGTGACAATATCTAAGCAATCGGTAGCAATGTACTGACAAATCCAAAAGAACAAGTAGTAAAAAACAAGCAACCACAAAAGCCAATCACACAGGTGAAGCGAACCCCATGAGCACGCACATGCCTCGCGGCTAAACAAACGATGAAAACAACAAATGAAAAAACCGGGTTGAGCTGTATAAGGGTCAAACTGCAAAGTATGAATGAGCATGCTTAAGTATGTGTCGTTACCCTTAAAAACCACCCGATAAAAACCGAAAAGCAGCAAGCAATAAAAATCATGCTAAGCGTTTTGGGTAAACCTAGGCAGATTACAGGATCCCGAGTGTTTTTTCACTGAGCATTATCGAAGGTGCACTCAAACACACGCTTCTTCTGTTTGACGGCTCTGAAAGATTCCGGAGGCTAGAGCCATACCTTTTGCAATCCCTTTGCAATACCTTTTGCTTCTACCTTCTACCTAATTTCAAGCCACTTAACGGCTGATCTATCCTCCCCCCCCCCTCCCACCCCCATATTTATGCTAGCGATAATGTCGGCCTTTATCTTCATGCTCAGTCTTTCTTTCGACTCGTCTCAGTCTGATTGAGAATGTATGGTATTTGCAGGTGATAGGACGTCAGCTGGGGAACGTTGGACAAATAAATAATAGCAAATGCACTGCAAATTGTGTCCATAGAAAAAATATGTTGTGTCGCGTTGTTGTATTTTATATCAAGTTGTATTATATACTATCCATGTTTGCCGCCATAAAGACACTGCAAAGAAAGTGGCACAAAAAAGCACCAACGCAGGCGCTGGTTACTACTGCGCGTTAAAGGCTTTCACGACCTATACACCTGCGCTGTGCAGCCAAAGTTAGGCATGCGAATTGAAAGACCTCGCCGGTCGTACCTTGCTATTGTAGGATGTCTGCGGATAAGGACACAGCTCACGAGAAAAGCGCAATAGCGGGGGATGCACGTTGACGAAGGAATATTTCTTCGCCTACCGGCTCCCGGTCTCTTTGTTCCTCATACTATTCCTGAGAGCAACCCACGCGGCCTTAGCCACGGAAGAGAGGTCGAAGAGAGAACGACAATCACGAAAAGCCGTCATCCGCGACGTTGCAGCGGCATGTTCACGTAGGGCGCTTTGACTGATCCTATAGGGTGTTGTTATTGCGCGACTGAAATTGGATAGCGAAAGAGAGGGATTTGAGTTAACTGCAATTTCTGGTTTACTTGTATTTTGAACAATCATTTCTTAATAACTCAAGTTCTAGTGCACCGATTCGTGTATTTTTTTTTTGAATAATTATCTGCTTGATATAAGAAACTCATCTAAAATGTATTGCACGAGCATTGCAAGGCTCATTTAAGAAATTTGACATACACGCCAAACACAATATTTTGAGTCTTAGGAAACCGATACAGCCTAACAGCCCATTATAAACCAAACCAGTATTTTGCTACACCGTATACCCAAACAAGGTACTTGGCATACTAAAGGTGTATGAGACGTATTCTTTACCTGCGATCTAGATCCTTTTCCTTAGCCATGCCTGCCAATTCTAGTCGCTTTCAGGCAGTGACGACCGAACAGAGGTGTGATAATAATTTTACTTCTAGGTCAACCTGCCTTTGTGTTATGCGGCCGAAAAGTTTCGCAAAGTCTCGCTTTAAATAACTTCTCGGTTAGGGTACTGCTAAAATAACTACTAAATATTGGAAACAAGTAAATCCTATAAATAGTGACATGAAAGTGCTTGTGTTAGGTGTTTGGTGACCAATAGTGTGATACGCCAGAAGGCTATGTGCGCAAATATACAGGAAGTTGTATCTGTAGAGGATGCCCTTTCCAGGTAAAACCTTACCGTCGAATAATCGAAGCTTTGTGTCATTCCACTTTACAAAGTTAAAAAAAAAATAATTTCTAGAACTGTACGGCTTTCCAAGACTCCCTGATGTGAGAGAGTATTCACTCACCACATTACAGAGGCTCTCAAAGGTTATGTGCTATATCAGTAGCCTTTTTATAAGTGAACTTCATTTACACACTTTTCCCGATTGATATCCGGTCTGTAAACAACACCTCGCTTGTTCGGCCGAAAAATTATAGATATGATGTTGATGGATCGTTAATTTGTGATGGTCTCCGAAGTTTCTCGGTTCCGCAAAGAAGTGCAGAATAAGGTGCAGCCCGTTCACCGAAGTTAGAAGAGTCAGGCACAATTTACTTACATATTTACGAGTCAGGATAAAGATCGAAGATCAAAATCCAGGATCAAGATGCTTGAAGAATTTGACTAGGTCCAATTTAAGGCTTCCGTTGACGAATTACATTCGTTGACTAAAACCCACCTGTGGTAAGGCGGTGCCTTCACACTCTCGCCGGTCATCCCACCACGACGCTGATTTATTGAGGTATCATCAATATTTGGAATGGGACTTCTTCGGAGCCGACGAAGGTGATCTATGCTCGTCTGCTGTCAGCCCGCTGTCAGCTTGTTTGAACTTGAGTGTCCAAACAGCCATGTCTCCACCCGCTGTCAATTTATGGCCCTCCGGCTCCCCGGTTCTGTCGCCCCAGTTCTTTTGACGAAACCGCCGTTTTCCAAGGCAGAGGTCCGTAACAGTATCGCCTGACCAAAGTGGGCGGCGGTGGTTGCGCGACCGCCAAAGGGGCGCCGGCCGCTTCTGGACCACAGGGGGGTGCACAGGCGGCATCTGGACCTCATAGGAAGAGGCAACGGGCTGTCGCCGGGAACACGTCTGCGCGACCAAAATACTTCTTCAAACGGAATGCCAGCGAGTAAACACGCACACACATTCTGTCCTGCAGTAACCAGCCACTCTTCAGAATAATTCAGCCGGTTTGGCTCCAACTGACTAAATTTCAGACGAGTCGAGCCCTACACCTCCTCACCAAACTGCGCTGTACAGTCATCAGATTTGCTGCACACAACAAAGTAAAAGAGCTCGACGCATTGCCACAGCTTCACATGTCGACAGGTACCCATTGGTCCCTCGCCGACACAGCGATCAACACCATACCTTCCGCGAACCGAGGTCGAAAAAACGTACGACTGATCTTACCCGATTCTGTTGTTCGTGACAAGAAGCGAATATAGCGGCGGAATTTGCACTTAGAAATCCCTTTTTGTGCTCCACTGCCGTGTTACGTTTTTTGAGAGCCAGGGCGCACCTGGTCAGCACATTTTCACCGCATTTTGTCTCCACCTCGGAAACAACCTCGTTTACAACTGCCCTTTTTTCGAGGAGCTCTTTGTAGTCTGTGGGAATTATGAGTGTGATGATGGTGATTGTGGCGAGCGTGCGGGTGGCTCGAAAGGAAGTGAAGTGTGGCCGCGTGCGGGGCGGGCCAGTGCGCGTGAGTTTGTTCCGACAAGCGAACGGGTCGGACGCTCCTGGGCGTCGCTGGCGGCAGAGTTCATCGTCCTGGGCCTGGCGTTCAAGGCCGGCTCGCCAGCACCTGTCGGGCACCTGGTCCGAGGTCTGGTACTGCCCAGCGCTTCGCCATCCGGCGAACAGCTTGCGGAGACAGCTCAACCGCTCCAGCGTGCCTGGCCGCCGCACTTGTGCTGCCGCACTGGTGCCGCACTTCGCAGTACCCGGGCGTGACGCGGTACCCCGCGGTACACCGCAGTACCCCGGACTGTGAAGCAGACGCCGGACACAGACGCCGGAGCGTGGCCTGCCGCGCTACCGAGTCCTCGGGCGACTGGCGTGAACGGAGCACCGGCGGACTCGCCTGCACCGGCATCTAGTCCACGAGCGGAAAACCAGAAGTAGGACGGTTTCGTGTTGGGACATATCCTATTGGGATAAGCTAGGCTGTATGCATGTCTGTGCCAGTTACGTTAATTGGTCAAGAAAAGAAAAGCGTCCGTGTGTCTGTGAACCTGCTCTGCTACCTGCCCAGAGCTCCTGAACGGACCTGGGCCCATATATAACATCACAATTTGGCGAGCCTGCCAGGATCCTAGAAATTAGTAGATTCAAGGAACTAATCATTCAGAGAGAGGGCAGAGAGTCGAGGACGGGTTCACACGCATCGCGACGTTTGAGCAAAGATGGAGCTCGAGGCGTTGGTGCTGATGAGCGAGGAGCTAGGTATGACGCTTAAAGAATTCCTCGGCTGGTACGAAGAACAGCTTAGCATTGACAAAGAGGAATTAGAAGCGGACTGGGCAGAAACGCGAATGGATGGGCGGCTTACGCCTAATGCCGAACCCAAGCATTTGCATGAGGTTACAGAACTCCGTGAAAGAGAACAGTGGTTGAAGGCGACCGAAAAAACACTATTAGAGCTTCGAAAACGCGTGACAGCGGAGGAGAAAAACGCCTCGTTTCATGGTGTTGGACGTTACATAGATAGAGCTACTGGGTTGGATCAGAGCAGCCCTGACAAAGTGACCCTACTGTTTAATGAAGCACATGGGGCATTACAGGCCGCAGCACCTGCTAGTAGTGTAAGATCACATCTAGATCATGAGTACAAAGCTGTGAAAGACCTTACGAAGCCTTCAGCACTACATGTGCTTTGTTTTGACATAGATACAGTTGGACACCGTCCTAATATGTTCACCTCTGTTTTTAACGAGGTTAAGAGCTCCATAAGGACATATGTCTGCATGGAAAGGTGCCTTACTGACTGTCACAGTAATACTGAAAACGTAAGCACCTTGATAAAGGATCACAGGGAAGGACTATGCATCCATGAGAAGGCTGAGAATAAAGTCGTTGTGAGCAGAAATGTGAGCATGCGTGAAGGTGAGAAAATGCATAACGAGAGTTTAAGAGTCAAGACTGTGGCTGGCCTAGGTTATATAAGGCTGCTACGAAATGTGGAGCGTGAGAAGCTCGCAAATGGACTGTTGAGCAGCACTGGAAATTCTCCGGAACGTCGTGATGGCTATCTTACTTTAGATACAGCTGCAGCGACTCACACGCCTGGTGAGGATCGCCGCCGGAAAGGTGGGCGACCGAGGCATACCAAGAAAAGTACATATTCTGATGTTTCTAGACTATCTGGAGAACAGGCGGAGGCGAAAGACTGGCCGCAGATCTTCCATGTTCCCAAAGCCGTAAAATCAGTGATGGTTCATCTCAAGAAGAATGTTGGTGGCCGGAAAGAACACCCCCTACGAGAAGCAAGCTGTGCGAGAAAGTGAAGAAGTGCGCGAAGAACCTCGACGTGCAAAGCTCATTTCCGCAAGCACATTCGGTTTAAGCCAAGGACGGAAATGAAACCACATGCCATAAAACAGTGGCATCGTACTCACTGCCGGAAAAAAGCAGCTTGTGAAATAACGGAGGATGTTGCGTCTTAGAATTATCGAGAAGTCGAAATCTCTCTACCATGCGCCAATTGTGTTTGTTAAGATGTCAGACAACGCATACGATTGTACAGTAACTTCCGGGAGTTCAATAACGTCCTGAAGTCTGACTGTGCGTTCATTCCGCGCATTGATGCAGTCTTCATCCTTACAGGACAGAAAACGTTTTTCTTCAAGTTCAATCTTACGAAGGGTACGTCATTGGAAGGTCACTATGGTTGCTGGAAGCAGGAAAAAAAAACGGATTTTTCCAGTATTTCTGGACTGTACCACTTTCGATATATGCCTTTTGGCATCAAAACACCACCACCACCTAGAAAGGGCTCGCACAAAACAAGACATACTACGACCGCAAGAGTCGGCCGGGGAAGCTACAGCCTGGAGAGAAAGTGCTCATCTTCCTGCTGGCCTATTCAAACAAACTATTCATGTAATGGCGAGGTCCATTTGAAGTTGTGGGCGTGAGAAACGAGGTTAACTACCTCACTGACTTGGGAGGTGCAAAGGAACAATTCCACATCAACAAGCTGAAAAAGTATGAGAAACTGCGTACCAGTTTCCCCACCGTGGCTGTCGCCGCTGTAGAAGGAAACATGTCAAACACACATCCCATCTGTCGCAAGAAATGTGACTACAGTGACTGTATCCCGCTATTAAGTTTGTGCCACGCAAGGACTACCATTGATGCTTAGGTGTCGCAAACTATGGGAACTTGCTTCCATATGAAGTGCGATAGAGTATGTCAAGGAAACTGACAATGTGGGCGCTGACTACGTAAGCCGTGTGTGAACTTGAGCCTGCATTCTGCAGCCTTGTATTTCTTGTGTTAGTGTTTAAGTCCTGTGTCTATGTTACATGAGCAGCGTGTGAAAAGTGTGGGAGTGTGTTTCTGGTGTCCGAACAAAAATTAAAAAAAAAATACTAACTCGTGTGTTGCATTGTGAAGTTTTGTGTGATTCTGATTTGGGTTTATTATTGTTGTAGTTTGTTCTCTCCCCGCCACGTTTTCCCCCTCCCCGGCGCCAGAACAGTTGCAAGAAACTGTCTTGAAACGGGGGGAGGTTGTGATGATGGTGATTGTGGCGAGCGTGCGGGTGGCTCGAAAGGAAGTGAAGTGTGGCCGCGTGCGGGGCGGGCCAGTGCGCGTGAGTTTGTTCCGACAAGCGAACGGGTCGGACGCTCCTGGGCGTCGCTGGCAGCGGAGTTCATCGTCCTGGGCCTGGCGTTCAAGGCCGGCTCGCCAGCACCTGTCGGGCACCTGGTCCGAGGTCTGGTACTGCCCAGCGCTTCGCCATCCGGCGAACAGCTTGCGGAGACAGCTCAACCGCTCCAGCGTGCCTGGCCGCCGCACTTGTGCTGCCGCACTGGTGCCGCACTTCGCAGTACCCGGGCGTGACGCGGTACCCCGCGGTACACCGCAGTACCCCGGACTGTGAAGCAGACGCCGGACACAGACGCCGGAGCGTGGCCTGCCGCGCTACCGAGTCCTCGGGCGACTGGCGTGAACGGAGCACCGGCGGACTCGCCTGCACCGGCATCTAGTCCACGAGCGGAAAACCAGAAGTAGGACGGTTTCGTGTTGGGACATATCCTATTGGGATAAGCTAGGCTGTATGCATGTCTGTGCCAGTTACGTTAATTGGTCAAGAAAAGAAAAGCGTCCGCGTGTCTGTGAACCTGCTCTGCTACCTGCCCAGAGCTCCTGAACGGACCTGGGCCCATATATAACATCACAATGAGTGCATCTATTCGGATCGACAGTCTATATGTCAGTGCACATAGCAAAGCTGGTTGTCCGTCGTCGAACGAGAGGAACAATGCACCTTCCGCTGCTACGAGAGGTACACGCGCTAAGTGCTTACTCCGTCATCGAAAGATCGCAGAGACAAAAGTCGCACGAAATGTATTCGAATCGCTGTTCCGGTGTTCGAAAACGCAGCGGTAATCCATGGCGTCAAAGAAGTGTTTTTTTTTTTATTGATAACTCAAATTTACAGTCGAAAATAAAAGCATAAACACGCATTTTAAAGATAACAACCACACTTTGCCTTTTGTTATAATACTGTAAGCGCTTGAGTGTAGCCAGCTCGTCTAACACTGAACACCATGATAGTGGCTCTTTCGGAGGATTGAAAATTTCACGAACGTATGACACTCTCCATAAGGTTAACTCTTGCAGTTCGAATTTCATCATCAGTGTTGTGCACAGCTATACGCATTTTTCACGTGGTACGCAAACTAAACGCAATAAACATGTCATAAACCACACTGCTATCGTCATCAACGGGCACGAAACGGATGCCATAAGACCTTATGGGTAGTTCTCTTTCAAAGTAAGCTGAAGGATGTCCCAGGGAAAAACGGCATGCCACAAATCGTGAAAAATGTGATCGGTGTTTCTGGATTTCGGCAAAGAAGAAAGTTCACCGTCTGAGGAAAAAATGCAATTATCTTGGAGCCAAAGTTTGACGAGAGTGCGTCACTAAAAAATTGACAAAAGAGTGATTTGACAGAGGGTCGAACAGGCATCAATTTAAATCTCTTCAAAATGTCATTAGTAGCGCCACATAGTATCTCTAGCGATAGATAGGCATTGACAATACGTTATCACCAAGATCACTACAGAGCTTCTTTCTGGGCACAGCACACATATATGAACATGAAAAACGCACCCTTAATACATTGAAAGCGTCCAGCACTTCATGCAGATAACCCCTCCATTTTCTGGCTTACCTGACACAGATAGATGTATTTATTGGAAGGAAAGGCAGAGAGGTTGGTCGGAATGATTACAATCTGACCTGCTACTCCGCATTGGGGAAGAGGAAAAGGAGAAGAAAGAGGCTCGTGATGGATGACAATGAAGGAGAAGGCATATGAAACTATATCAAGCACCGCAGCTTGCTTTACAAGCTCGAATTATGTCCGGTGGCGCACAAAAAACGCGAAAAGCCTACACTGCCTGGGCACTCGTCCCTTGTCCTGCCAAGCGCCCAGCAGCAGTTCCTCCAACAGAGACCTCTTGTCCAAACGCTTCAAGGAAGCGGCTAGCACCTTTATTTCACACGCATGGACTGGACCACCCATAATACGTGGTCCACAGTCTCGGGGATTCCATAACTTGAACATCCCGGTAAAACAAACTGTCCAATTAAATGTAAGTACCTGCGCGTGATAGCCACGATGAAACGAAGTTTATGTAGCAAGCATGCATGATGGCGCTGAATTTCGCGCGGAACATAAAATGTCAATGTTTGATCGAGACTTCGTGTACGAATGTGTCGTGCTTCTGGCTGGGATCTGTGAGCTGCCGATAGCATCCTTCATACAGTTCATAAGACACGTTTTATCCACTCTTGAAAAAGGCACAGCTGTTTGGAGGCCATTGCTGAGTGCACGTTTTGCTTCAACATGGGTTTGTTCAATTCCATGGAGCCCGCATTGGACAGGAATCTATTGAAACATATTGTGGCCTTGCAGTCGGGCAGATGTAAGGGGCTTCATAATCCTTAGCGTCAGAGACTGGTAGGCGGTGGGGCGCAAGAAATTTTCCAGAATTGGTTATGCAGTCTTTGAGTCCGTGAAAATTCACCATTTTTGAGGTGGGTCCCCACATATGTAGCGAATAGATTCTTGAAGGGCTGCCATCAGCAGCAGTTGATGTAGAAATATGTACCAAAAGGAAATGTTGAGTACTTCTGTGAGCTGGTATGACCACATCTGCAGCGGATGCCTGTGCTTGCATAGATCCGCTGGTGTATACGTGAATATAATAATATTTTGCCGAGATGTGCGCCAGAGTAAGTTGTTTGAGCCCACTAAGTGTCATCATTGATTTCTTTAGTATCCCGGGAACACGAAGGTACATCAAAGGTTTACCCATCACCGTTGGAGGTTGGTAGGAGCGATATGGGAGAGAATATTGTGTTGGTACTTGCGACTGATGGCAGTGGAGGGCATTTGTAAAACTGCAGTCCAACCTCTCGTCCAGAATCTTGCTCAATGGGTGAAACCGACGTCCTGTAAGTGCGTGTAAATATACACGAAATGGTTCGTGTGACTAGTGTTTGGATATTGGGAGAGCGTGTGCCTTTTGTGCCTTTGTTGTGCTTTGTTAGAGGTGCATTCGGGCAGTTTAAGGCATATTTTCAGTGCCTGCGCTTGCACGCTCTCAAAATCCGCAAGCAGAAAATGCTCATATCAGAGAGTACTGGGAGACTGTACCGGACTTAGCTAACAAACAGTCTCGTAAAGCCGGAGTAAGGAGCGCTCAATTAGACCCCATTTGATGTCTGCTATGAATCGAAGAATATGGCAAAAAAATGAAGCGCCGGTGCTTGTAAAGGGGCGTCAGGCGCTCGCCGGCAATTGCTCGATTCCAGTCGTCGCCGCACAAACCGTGCGAACCTTGGCTAGATGCCTGATTATAACAATAGTCTCAGTGAAATTTGTCTGTTATAGTTTTTCAGGCTTCATCGGCGAGCTTCAAAAGATGAATGCACATTTTAAACTGGTTTGATGGCGCCTAGAAGTGCCATGGTGGTAGAGGAATCAGAAAATATTCGGAAACTGTTTTTATGTTACTACGTACCCAAGAGGAACAGAAGCAATTTTTACGGACATAATGAGGGACGTACGGGTACACACAAATGCGCGCGTGCATAATGTACCCTCTTATCCTCCACACAGACTTACACATCTTATCGAAGTCATGACGAGTAGTAAGTGCGATGAGAAACAGTTGACGATGAATGAACCAAAGGCTTTGCATTGTGCAAGTTCTCGTCCAACATTCGCCGACATGAGTGGAAATATAATTTTTCTCGTGTTGGGGCAGTTGCGACGACTACAGTAAGATAGAGCGATTATTATCGTTAGAAGCCGGGTTGCTGGGGAAGGAGAAGCGCGGTACCACACAGGCGACTGATGCCGCTGACTCTGCGCATTGGAAAAAGATGAGCGGTGGGGCAGCATTGAGAAATTGAAAAAAATTAACAATATTTCAATTAAGGTTAAACAGTCAGACGTGCGAATGCGCCGTATATTCCGCGTTAACTGTTGAATGGTATTTTTTATCTAAGTTTTCATTTGATTACACACTAGGATTAACACACATTACGCAACGTGTTTACGTTTACGGCGTCTTCTCTAGCGTTCTCACTCAGCCCATCGGACATGGCGCGCTTTTTTGGTCGAGACAGAAGGACCCGGCTCACGCGGTCTTCAGGGATGCTTTCATTTCTGCTGGCGTAAAGAATGCCGTTGCAGCCGGTGCCTTAGCGGCAGTTGTACATTCTGCCTTAACCGCACCCACAATCAGGTATATCGTTGCAGCCACGGCACTCCTTGCCTCGCAACTAGTTATACATCGAATGACCAGGTAGCACCACGCAACAAACAATAGGTGAACCATATGCCGTGGCCAGAGTGAATCACTGCATAACCATAAGCATAACCACAAGCACCACAACCAGCTACACCACCAGCTCAACCTAGGCGTAGCCATAGCTATTGCTTTCGCGATTACCAGACGTAACCAAGCTAAGCCACTGCCAATTTTTTTATTGTTCTCGTTATTTTAGGTTTTTATTGAACTTTTTATTCCAATAATGATCATGAAACAATAAATTATTAGTATTTTTATTCATTCCCATCATGAGTATGTATTAATAATAAATACCCTACAAATGCTTTCATTAGTCCCCGCCGAGGCGGCACAGTGGTTACGGCGCTCGACTATTGTTCCCAAGGACGCGGAATCGAATCCCGGCCTCCGTGGCCACTTTTCGATGGAGGCGAAAAGCAAGGCACCCGTGTGCTGTACGATGTCAGTGCACGTTAAAGACCGCAGGTGGTCGAAATTTCCGGAGTCCTCCACTACGCCGTCTCTCATAGCCTGAGTCACTTTGGGACGTTAAACCCCACAAACCAGCCGACCGACCGACCGACCGACCGACCGCTTTCATTAGCAATCGGTTTACAGGAAAACGAAAGGAGCAGTATGTATCGCGCACAGCTGTTTGAGCATCAAAGAAGTGTTTTGAGCATGAAACCTTGTTTTGAGCATCATGAGATTCAGAAAGATGTTATCAGCAGCGATAAATAATCCGATCCTCTTGCGCAACAACGGCACAGCATGCAGGCAACTACGCTATGCAGCACTAAGAATTACGATGAATCAGTGGGGACTCTGAAGCAGGTGTGCCCTTGAATCCCGGCTTTTCGAATTTAACGTCCATTAGCGCGGCATAGTATTCTAGAGTAAGAGTAATAAGCCAGGCATCGACAGTCATCCAGTATGCAATTTGATCGTGAACGTTCGTTTGGATTAAAGCTAAGCAGGCTCTTAAATGGCGTTGGCGCAATGCAAAAGACATTGAGCTGTGACTTTTGTCTTTGGCATTTGACCTGGGTCCTTCAATGAGAGCTTAACAAGAGTAACCACGTCAAATGGAGCTGTTGCTCTCTATCTAGGTTCAGAAGACTTAAATGTGCGTACAGCTTGTGCAGTTAGCAACTGATCTGATTAGTATTTCGTCTTTCCTTACGCACCCACTATGGCCACCATCCCTTTTGCAAACAGACGTACGCAGGCAATGGAGCGATCGTCAGCAAATCAAGGCAGTAGGATGGAGGCAACTTGGTAGAGGGGAGGCACTTCGGCTAAGAGATGGTCTGACTTGGCTACTTCAACGAAAATGCAGTTTCAGTTAGTGGCAACCTTCCGAGAACTGTCAGAAGTGCCTCTGATTCATTAAGTGTTTCATTGAAAAATACGCAGCAGAAAGACATCGCTGTGCTCTACTATCGCGGAAATTTTGAAATCAAACCATTTTAGAAATTAAATTTGATTTAATGAAATGTTCACGAGGAGGGATCTATATTTGTTATTTCATTTTACAGACTTAGTCTTCAAAAAGTCTACTTTTTGGTCTACTTATTAAACATTCGTTTAATAATGATTTTATTATACCCCGAAATTATTTAGTTGGACCGTAGATTTACAGTAGAGTTTTATAAATTATTTGCTAAACTCAATTGCCATTGTGCTAACAGATTTATCAAGGCGGTACTTGTCAGAGCCACAACACTCGTTGTCGAAGCTTTGCTGTGAACGAGAGCTAAATATTGCCCTATTTTTTTACAAATACAAGAGAAGGCTGTGGTATATGAGAGGTTAAATATCATATGCCATGAATGAATGAAACGTCAAACATATTATATTTATTTACAGTGCTTTATCTTGAATAAATTTTTTTTTGCATAAAGTTTGTTCATTTCTTCTTTAATTCACATTTGTTTTGCTTCCGAATACAATGATGTTTGGTATTCATCTGGAAAGAAAAATAATATTCATAAATCATTGCAGTGAATCTTTTATTCTTGCGTTGACAGAAAGCATAAAGCCAGCTGATGGGAAATAGTAAACTTGTAAAAAAAGCATTAGCTCGCTGTAATCTTAACGGCCGCATAACGATAGAGAATGAGATAGAATGCTCGAAAAAAAATCACACAAATGCTTACCTTTCAATGTTACGAACTTGTTTTCAATGGAAACCCTCTAAAATTAGGAAAATATACGTCGTAAGTAACAGTTAAAGAAAATTACACAGATAAATGACACACACTTCGCAAAATTAACTTTTATTACGGATATTTACGCGAGTATATTAGTAAACTTTTCTCACCAAGGAAAGAATATAAAGAGGCATATTGCATGTGACTTAATATACTTTGCTTCGAATTTACTGGCATGTTGCGAGGCGTGCAATGTGAACCCCTTATAACAAGGCGCAGCTCAAGACTAGAAAAAAATTCCCAGGTGACCAATAAGGCCGATGCAGCGCATGCGCCGCAACGTTTATTACTGCACGCTTCATGAGTATGTGACCACATATGGGAAGAAATGACGCTTGCATTAAAGCTCGCTTCTGAATAAATCGTTGTTAGGCGGGAATTTTCTTTCACGTGACTTTGATCACGTGGCATGGATTCTAAACGCGAACATATCTTTCAGATGCCGTTTTTGAGTTAAATAGGATTGTAACACCCTTCTGGGGATCAAAGTGGGCACTCCCAGGGCACCACCCAGAGGCATAATAATAATGTTTTGAAGAGGCAACGCAGGGAGGCGGAGGAATGTAGCACTAGCGTGCGTTCGCTCCCTAACACATAAATCCACATAGAAAAGCTGCCTGAGTCGACAGCCCCTTTCGTCTCGATCATCCATCTGGTCACCTGGTTTACACTAACCGGCGAGCAATAACACGTCCGGTATGTGTCATGAGCGAAAAGGAAATGAGCATCATGGCACCATCGACATGTCAGTGGCGAGACTATTGTAAACTACACAATGCGAGAGGCATGCCACAACGTTCTGAGGCTCAAGGAATTAAATGAGATGTAGGCGTTGTCTCTTGCCAACAACACCACATGCTAGAAATATGCTCGCAATGTTTCGAGGATGAGGTGCATTACACATGGGTGCAAGGCTCCCTTCTGCTTTTAATCTGGCATCTACCTCATGCCACGGGCATGCTTATTTGTCTCTTGGCGAAAGCTGCAGCACACATAATCAACATGGAATTTTGAAGTATCTTGCAACCAAAGTGCAACTGATGGCGTCGCATCGCATACGGCTACTATGTACGTGCCGTACTCATTGCGACGTCTTCGAATGATAGGAAAATAAAATGATTTTCGTGAAAATGTTTTAACACATTTGTTATTTTGTTTTTCACTTGTAGATGATTATATGTATATTTGTCAAAAAATGTAACTCAACTTATGAATGAGCTGCAATTGTTTTACTGTCAATAAAGGCTCTCAGATGGGACAACTTATCCATGAGCGGCGCCATTGCGCCGTGCAGAGGCCACCCATGTTGGGGACAAAACGATAGTCGAACAGCTGAGATTGGTGTCATGCATATAGCAAGATATTTTGTTTGGTTCTTGTCATCGTTTTGCAACGGACACTTTTTCAATATAGTGGTGAAGTTTGCGGCTGGAATTGGCGCTTTGGAATTAAGCGAGGTGAACGCTTTACCTGAAGCGGTAAAAGAAAAAAATACTGGAGGCAAGCTGCCAGCAAAATGTGGTCGGAATCTTAACGCGAACTGGTTCAGAGCCGTTCTTCCTTTTTGTTCCGGTTTGGGTTCTTGGGTTCAATTTGAAGATGAAGAAAAAAAAATCGCGTTCGGTACGGCTCTGGGTGAAAATTCAAGTTCGGTTCTGGTTTTCGGTTCGGTTCCTGTTCCATTGCGACACTTTGAATGTAACGGACCTTCTAAGTAGTTATAAAGCTGAAACGCTCTTGCATTGCCTACAGTTTTCGCATCTCATTCCCAAACCAAATGTCAGGTGGTTCCTATTCTCAGCTCATCTGTCCCTCTGATACATCTCCAACAGTTTTAAACTACGGCCCATTCGGCTATGTCATTTGGTTTTCTTACTTTAAACTATACGAAAATTAGTCCATTCAAAGCTGCGTGACTTAACAACTAATGCCTGCCGATTTCATGCCTTTGATTTCTCGCTCGCTGAAATGACGCGTAAGCCAACATCTGCAAATGTAACGCTGGAACGTCTGCAGAAAAGGGTCTCCAACGCGATATCGTTAAATATATGTCATTATCGTCGCTAGCCAAACTAGGTGGACTACAGAGCAAAGGTCTAGCCCATATAACTCCTATTATCATGGTCACGTACCAGCTGCATTCTATATATTCCTCACAAGCATCATAACCTCATCCGCCCACGAAATCTCTTTGCCCTTAATGCGTCTGCCTTGCCTTGGAATATGGTGCTCTACTCTTAGCGATCATCAGCTGTCTGGTATTCCCATTAATGTCCTGTCGATGACCATTTTATTTTATTTTGACTGGAATTTCAGTAACTTACTTTGATCACAGATCCCGTCTGCATAAATTTAGTTTTATCATGTTGGAAAAACGTACTATTAAAATAAATAATAATCAGGCTTACCTACAGTGCATGGTACAAGCCACCAATGAGGAAAAAGAATTTTGCACCCGTTCTTTCCCCGCAGATTTGTACATAATGTATCGTTTGCAGTCTCCTGATTCGGGGTCGTAGTAGTATCTAGTCATTTCATAACTAGAGGTGCTTTCCTTTTGGTAAAAAGGCCGTTCCGATAGGCAAATATCATTTTCGTAACCTAATGGTGAACAAATGAAGAAAGGTAAGGCGTCCAATAAATAAATTCAACAAAAGATCTAGCGACTGAACCCCTTGCGCGCATAAGATACATACTGAGGCGTTGTGACAGAGCACTGAACAAGGGTAGAGGGGGGAAGCCTCAGTTCGCAGGTCCAGACAACGTTTCGCCAAGTGGACTTGTCTTTGTCTGGGCAGAGCAATCATCACTGGCAGGAATTTAAATACAGTAAAAAATGCTGAGGAGGGGGGGGGGGGGGAGGTTGAGACGAAAGTAGGTCAAGGAGTGGGGTATGGTGGGTGAGAAGAAACTAGGCGAAAAATTAAAAAAATATATTGTTCCTTCAGTATGTATATCTCAGCCAGAACTGGTGATCCTGTGGCCTGAGAAAGGTTGGGTGGCCTTCTCACCTACCCTCCTCCTTCCCAGCTTTTCTTCTTCGGAAGCCAAAGCGCATTTAAACCACTGCCAGTGATGATCGCTCTGCCCAGACGAAGACAAGTCCACTTATAAAAACGTTGGTTCGACCTGCGAGCTGAAGCTTCCCCCACTACCCTTGTTCAGTGTGCTTTCACACTTCTTCCTCTTGTTCTACCTGAATGCCGAGGCGTTTACACACAAGAGGCGTTTACACGCCTTGCAATGTGTTCATGATCGTTCATGCGCCAGGCATAAATGCAGAAAATATCCACAAAAATGTTACTACAATTTGTAGGTGACGTGTATATAAATGCAAAAAAGCACGAATATGCAATCAGCATGTAGTGCTTTCTCGGTGACATGAATTGAAAGCTTTGATGCCGCCCGTGCGCATGCGAGCAAGTCTACCTTCACATGCAGCGCCCTCTGGAGCTGCGGCAACTATCTATTGACGGAGGTAGCTGGCATGTGACACTTGACGGCACTGATTGGTGGGCTTTTTCAGAGACGTCGAGGTCCCACGTCATGGCTAAATTGCAGTAGCTGCCTTCTTGCCAGCACATTTAACTTTAATTAAAAAGGTAGGTTTTCTTGAAAGCATTGCAGGTTACAATGTGGCCCAGTGTGCAAATTATAAAAGCACTGTTGTTTTTACGATTTTCATGGTCAAGGCTCTTATTTGAGTCAATTCCTTGACCAGGCATTGTATTTGACCACTGTGAAAAAGTGAAATGAATATATAAATTAAGGTGTTCAGAGCTTTTAAAATCGCGTGATGCCCTTATACGCTGTTCTCAGATGGAGATAGCCTAAAGCCTCATTTCTGATTACTACACAGGATTAGCAAAAATGAATATTTACCTATAGTGTATGCTCACTTTAGTTTCAGCTACTGTGTCCCCAGGTACAGCTCAGAGGTGAAACATTTGTCAGCTATTATTGCATTTCCATGAACAAGGTATTCGTAGAAACTGTACTTTCTAACTACCTGCGTAGTAAAATAAGATTGGCCATCGTATGTGTTCTACGCAAATATTGCTTCTCTGAATTTTCCCACCCGGCAAACAACCCTCCTTCTCCGACAGTTGCACAGCCCAAATATCTCGTAGAACCATATCAACAGATTTTGAATTGACTTCTCACGTAAGATTTATTGCATTATCAGCGATAAAACGAATTTCCTTTCTTTAAATATGTCTTCAAGACACGTTTTTCTAAGGCAAATGACATTCCTTCAATGGCTTTTATACACCCGGACTTGCATAAGCAAATGTTGCTTGGTATTATTTTACCCATGAGCTAATAAACTATAAGCAGACCAGTGAAACGCTATAAGATTTACATTTAACAGGGGTAGACACTCGCCTCCCCCCCCCCCCCCCCCCCCCACTCACAAATCTAATAAACAATGCATGAATGCTCACTCTACGAAACCATCACAGGCTTGCAAGACTGACACAATTTTATTACATTATTTATAACGTTGTTGATGCAGGTCATGGTGTAGACACGAAAACGGAGATTTGGTTTTGCTTCGGGCTCTATTACGACGCCGCGGACTGTACCAAACGTTCTTGTAGCAATGCGCCGGATCCTTTGTTGTTCTAAGTCGTTTGAGTGAAGTACCCACGTTATCGCTAAAGTAACATAGACAATTCGCTGCTCGCGGAAGACTCAGCTGGCTCAAGGGGCATGAATCAAATGCTGCTTTTGCAAATCTTATTGACTCGCTCGCGGACGACTTTCATCTGCCCTCAGGGCAGCTGTTAAGCATTTACTCTGCGGCCCGAGGCGTTGCGCATGGGAAAGAGAACCAGGTAGATGGGCGAGGACTGGTTCTAGGACAACCTTTTCTGACTGTTCCTGGCTTTCATGCATTCCTCGCATATATTGTAAATATTAAACCCCGTTTTAATAACAATATGATAAAAATGAATACTTCCAGGCATATTTAAAAAGTACACATGGCTAAACTGAGATGACATGAATATGACATTCCCGGGATGAATATCGATTCAACCCAGATCGATTACCATTTTGAATTCTTCTGTAGAAAATAAGTAATTAAATATCCTGCAACTGTATTTTACTAGTTTATATTCAGAAACTCATTCGCTGTCACGTGAAGCACATATATTTGAATTACAATGCAAATTTGTCCGCCACTAGTACACATTCATGCTCTAGCCTTGCTCTTCAAAACCATGTCTCTCAGCTGTATTATGTATCATGAAATGCTAAAGTTTTCTGCTTATCTTATGTTACTTTAAAGGGTTATCAATTTTGTTAACTGAAGCACCTGTATGACACACTGTGTCACCCCTCTATGCTCTCTTCCTTTGTTGTACTACGTTTTAGATAGCACAGGTGGATTCCGCACCTGCAGAAACATAAGTTTCAAACTTCCCTTGTGATTGTGTTTCTGGTTTACGTTGAGGCCTTTATAAATTTGCTCTGGCTTCAGATAAGCAATTCTGGTCTACAAACAAATAATGCAAAAGTATAATGTACAGCTTTCATTAAATCAGTCAATCATTTATTTCAATAAATATACAAATTGCAAAAAATGTTGGGCCAATAGCCGAAGCTATAGTTTAGGCCCATACATACATACATACATACATACATACATACATACATACATACATACATACATACATACATACATACATACATACATACATACATACATACATACATACATACATACATACATACATACATACATACATACATACATACATACATACATACATACATAGATACATACATACATACATACATACATACATACATACATACATACATACATACATACATACATACATACATACATACATACATACATACATACATACATACATACATACATACATACATACATACATACATACATACATACATACATACATACATACATACATTCATACATACATACATACATACATACATACATACATACATACATACATACATACATACATACATACATACATACATACATACATACATACACACATACATACATATACACAGCAGTGGAGCCCCGCTAAAGGACATGTAACAAATGTTTTCAGGCTTATACACACGCAAACGCAACAATCAATGAGCACAGAAAGTAAAGTAAAAAAAAAACATAAAATACATAACAGCAAAGAATTGAAAAGCAGGCATGCACATACACACATTATGTTAGGCGACTTACATAATTGAGAGATAACAGAATACAGTTCCCTATCTGAAGAAAATGAATACAACCAAGACATACACATTTGGTAGCGCCAGAATTGCAAGCATTTCTTACCTATTTTATTTAATGTTATAACATTATAATTCTGTCAAAATAAAACCTTTTGATGGAAAATAAAAAGGTATTTGCCATTTAATTTCAAGTGGAATATTATTCCATATTTTTATACCTACACACTGTATTAGGCGCTGGCCGTAAAAGTTTCTTGTGATAGGAAGGTTAAAGTTTATGTTGCTTGCCTTTCTGGTGTTCCTGTTGGGTGTAACAAATAATGTAATTTGTAAAGGGTGAGCATTCAGGAGAATGGCATTTACTACACGCAAACTTTCATTTCTGACGCGAGAGTAAGAGGGAATATATGAAGATTTGAGAACAATAAAGGTGTAGATGAGTGCCAGTGCGAGAAGGTCACAAAGCGAAGTTCGCTGGTAGTGTTTGTCGTGCAAGGTGCGGCATGCTGCGTTCAAGATATAGTAATGGCTGCAAATGTCTCTACGTTTTAATGTACTACAAGCCTAGAGCAGAAAGAGTACGAGCTTGTATCGCTTTTGTTCTTGCCTTAAATAGGAAACAGTATTTTATGACCCCACAACTACACGAATAAATGAATAAATTATGCCATCACACGCTCAGACATAGAAGGTGCATTACACTGTCAGAACGGCATGACGTTGAATTCCCACATCAACTTCCCGAGCGCCTCCCTGGTGCTAATGTGCGCACACGTTTACAGACTTTGCCAGACTAACTTTTCCGTGAATCTGTTCTGTTCTCCTCCATTCCTTTGTTTCTGTGATATGTATAGTCTTCATTGCTCCTCCTACATTTTATGATGACTCTTTTTCGTTTCGCTTCCTTTAACGCGCAAAACCTTCGCCGCCCTGACAAGCAAAGGGAGGTGCTTCATCTTGCGCCTTCGCATCGAGTACATGTTTTGTTTTTGCAGAAGTGCAACTTCCGTACTCCCGCCGAGGTCCATTCCTTTCGTTCTCGTTTTAATGTTGAGGCCTTTTTCTCGTTAACAGACTCACGGTGTTGTGGCGTCGATGTGATCTTTCACCAGCATACAGGGCATAGTGCTCATTGTACATATGGCATAGATGGGCGCGTGATTGTCGTTGACGTTTTTCTGGTTGGCCGCAGGGCTCGTTTTGTCATGTACGCGCTAGTCACGCTGCAGTTAGTGACGTACCACCTGCTACCCAGGACGCGCTGAAAACGCGCTGGCACGATGTTCTTGTGTGTGCGGCGAAGGCGGACGCGTCCGCATTACGACCATGTGGAATGATGTTCGGCACCGTATGCGCATAGCACGTGGCGTCAAAACGCTTACGTTCTCGATGTGCTAATATCTCGATACGCTGCGCGAGCATTTTCATCGCATCCTCGAAAGTATTTCACGCGCATCACTCTCCGCGGGACCATTAAACGTGTCGCTTGAGGATGCCGAGGACCTCGGACACGCTCGAGCCGTTGGCCAGCGCAGTGGCAGGCGAACTCGCGTGGAAAGCGTCACGCTTGCTGACGGTACGACATCTTCGGAACCCGCGGACATCCACAAATAGTTAAGCGAGCATTTCGCAGCCCTCTTTTCGTCCCAAGGTCTCGACCAGGAGGAGCATTTTCCAGAAGCTGTCGGCTCCTTCTGTGGGTCTCTTCCTTCCAGAAGACGCATGTTTGGCACTTAAGGAGCCGGTAACTTTGGAGGAGGGGCGTTGTGCCTTAGGCGCAATGAACCAGTTGACAGCTCCCGGTCCTGACGGACTAGTAAGCGGTTTTATTCCACTTTGACATCCTCGGTCCTTCTTTATTTAGGCTCGTAAATTTTTTCCTCGAGAGCAGCTCCAAGCCATCCTCGTTCAGTGTCGGCCGTATCGTTATAATTTCGAAGGAGGGCATGACGCGACCGTGGCGACCCTCCTTAACACCGACTATAAACTTGCAGCCACGTTGCTGGTCCATAGGTTGCGAATCTACCTTCATGATTTCGTTAGCCCATACTAGTCCTGTTCGGTACCTGGACGATCGGTGTTCCCTTCGCTGACACTAACGAGAGACGTCTTCGAATACGCCTGTGCCAACCGGATCACTGGAGCTTTCGTTTCCTTGAAGCAGGCAAAGGCGTTCGACTGCGTAGAACATGGTTACTTGTTCTCCGTGCTCCGCTTATTTGGTTTTCCTGAAGAATTCGTTCAGCTCCTACGCGGCCTTTGCACAGATTTTAGCAGTGAAATAGTACTGAATAGCCAAATTGGCGGCAGCTTTCCGTTTGCGCGGGGAGTGCGTCAGGGGTGCCCGCTCTTGCCGATACTCTTCATACTTTCGTTCGACCCGCTTCTGCGTAGAGTCGACGTGGCAGGCGTATTCAAGAATTTCTATCAATAGGACAGGAGACTGTCGTTACATCTGCATACGCGGATGACAGTTCACTCTTCGTGCGTGACAATGACAGCTTCGTTGTTTTTTTAACGTCTTCTCAGAATACGCAGCTGTATCTAGAGCGCAGCTCAATCCGAAGACAAGTAACGCACTCCGCTTCGGTCAACTCAGGGGCTCTTTAGCCGTCGCCGTACCGTTTGTGGACGCAGTGCATGTGCTTGGGGTGCTGTTTGTGCCAAGCGGGATCGTCTCCCAGACATAGGACGTAGTTCTCGCGTGAGCAACGCACGCCCTTTCTGACGCAGCGCATTTCAACCTCACGATCAATGCTAAAGTTAGAGTCGTCAAGACACGAGCGTGCACTTTCACCCTTTATGTGGCGCGTATCGCGACAATCCCGCGCCGTGTGGTGAACAGACCCGCGTCCCTTATAGGGACTTTTGTTTAAGATGGCAGGACAGAGCTAGCTGCCCGTCACATCCTAAACATTCGGAGGAGCAGGGGAGACCTTGACCTGCCGTGCATCCCGACAGGGGCTAGAGTACTCGCGCTAAGGCTGGTGGAGAGGCTATTAGCTGACGAGTCTTACCCCGGTCGCTCGCTCATCCTGTACTGGAAGAACACAGCGCGTCGTGGGCTTACACCCGAACATTGCCTCGGTCCACAGGCGCACAGACCTCTGCCTTTTTACCTCGAGGTTGCCGAAATAAAGTCGACTCTCGATGCAGACTGTCAGATGTTAATGTAGGCGACCTACCAGTCATACGCATCAGCGAACTAGTAGCCGTTTGCAGGCTTTCAGCTGATGAGCAACGAGAGACCGCTGTACCCAAATGGCGAGCCTGGGCAGCTTGTCGGCTGCCAAATGAAGTGCTAGATTTTGACTGGCTTAGGCGCTGGGGCATCCTCCCCGCGAGACAGCGCCTTGCCAGATGGGGTATTGTACCCAAATGTACCAACTGTGGTGCTCCTGAGAGCCTCACGCATGTTTTTTTTTTAATATCTAGGGGTGAGAACAACGAGTGGCTCACATATAGGATGTTTAACGTCCGTGTGAACCCTAGCGTCAGGAGCTGGTGCAACCCTTTTGAACATCTTGTGTTCACTGTGGTTCTGTTCGTGTTGTGGCGTCGCAGATGCCTCGCTGAGGCGCGCCGCACTCCCGCCCGAGTAATGTACCCAGCCTTGCAGAGGCTGCGCCTCGTCATCTGGAGGTATCTGTCTGAACGTGTAGAAACGGATGACGAGACATGGTTTCTGCGGTGCTGGCACACGCGCTTTTATGTTGTACGGGGAGGGGGGGGGAGACCCCCCTCCCCCCGCCATTTTTCTGTTTTCCCCTCTCTGGGGAATCATGCTATCATGCTTTTTAGTTTATTATGTATATGCACCTTTAGCGTTTTGTATAGTGCTTTGGTGTGTGAGTAATGTGCGTTTTTGTATGTATGTACCGAATAAGTTCTCTTTATGCCACCAAACACCGTCACAGAAACCACAGCCCTATCTGGCTCATGTACGGATACTGAACAAAATTGCCCTGAAACGGAGAACTTTTTACGAAAAGACGCGCGGATATGAGGGACAGTCTTCGTGAGAGTCGACGAGTGTCAATGGCCCCATACGACTCAAGGCGACGGACCCCAAACCTGCACCCCAGCGATCTCATCCTGCTCGAGGCTGGTGCGCAAAACGCACTCGGTGCCCGCTACGAAGGACCGTTTGAAATCATGGTGGTTATCGAGCCAAACCTCGCTGAACTCCACACACTGCCCAATGTACCCTCTAAGGTAAATTGAAAAACAGTGAACGTGGAGCAGATCCGAAGATACAGAGAGCGCAATTTAATCACGGATGATTGTCACCGTCTCACATGCACCTGAGCACGGAGGCAATTTTTAGGAGGGTCGTGTCAGCAAGGTGGCGTCTCACGACCAGGCAACTCCCACACAGGGCGGAGAGGGTGGCTCTTCCCGGCCTTACGGGGTTGGGACTTGGAGGTCACTGTCTCTTGCGGTGGGGACTAGCCAATCATAATTTTTATCTGTTGTAGGCTTCATTGCACCCGCTACCGTTTCGGTGGTGGAAGACGGATGTTGTGACGCACGTCGTTCTGTCCCTCTTCTTTTTCTTCTCTATTTTCTCTTCTGTCCGCACGAGGGCGCGGAGGTGGCTCAGCTGTAGAGCCAGTAGGAGGTCCGCGCATTTTTCTTTCCTGCTTCCTTCAGTTGCAACAAAAACTCGGACGCTGCAATGTCAGCCACCGCTGACATTTTCACCAGAGAGAAGAGAGAAAAGGAAGAGAGATAAAAGAGTGAAAGAGAAAAGAGAGACGCGCGGTGGCTCCAATCGAGTGAGAGACAGAGAAGCGAACAGAATCACCCGTGTGCAAGTCAGCCACCGCTGACATTTTCACCAGAGAGAAGAGAGAAAAGGAGGAGAGATAAAAGAGTGAAAGAGAAGAGAGAGACGCGCGGTGGCTCCAATCGAGTGAGAGACAGAGAAGCGAACAGAATGACCCGTGTGCCGAGCCACGTTACAAGTGTTGTGCTGTTGGCTGTACTCCAAATTTCTTGCGATATTGAATAAATCAGTATTACCTCATCAGTGAGTGTCCGCTAACAAAGCGTAGCTCAAATCGAACAACTTTGTCTTGTTACGTTGACACGACAGCATTGCCTTATTGGACTTGTGTACTGCGCCTAATCAGTGGTCCTAATTAATTGCCGATTAGCGCCTGTAACTGTGAAGAGTTAGAACTATGAATTGTGCCATGTATTAGGTATATCAATGAAGTGAATTGGGCTGATCCGCAGTGTTAAGTAGCAGCGCTACTTTTACTTTAAGGAGGTATGATCAATGGCCTCAATTTTAGCGTGGCAAAAAATATTGTGCGCTTAGTGTGTAATCAACTGCATCAGGCAGTCGCACAACCATTTAGGCATTTGCACTTACCGAAAACATCTGACTGAGTTGTGGAGCGGGTGCGGTCAAAGGGCAACAGATTGATTCCGCAACCACCACAATTTCATTTCAAGGTAAGTGCTTTTCTTTCTTGCAATTTCATTTGGAATTCTGTTCAGCAACCCTTCGTTACTTGCACTAACTGATGTTGCGACCCTCTTTGTGACATCACAAACCTGAGAAAGCCTACGTAAAACAAGCACACGTCGACATGCCAGCGACTAGACTGTGATATCGCACATACTGACCAGTCAGCGCTCGGCAATTCACCTGCCGAATATCGCCTGCCAACAAGGCTATTAATAATGCGATTAGTCGCCATGTTCACGTCTTCACAAGATCAGGTGACGTGGCCGAGCTGTCTATGCTAGCGGGGTGCATGACGCCAGGAGACAACTCCCACTCTAAAAGTAATAGGGGACATTTGCGACAGATAATCTTCATGTCTTCAGGTCAAAGAAACAGGTTCGAGATTAACGTAGGTATGCAGGTAGTCCACTTATTAGCTTCAGAGTAGAGAATGTAGTTACGTAATGAAGGAGGCTTACCACTTGTCCCACACGTCTTCGCGCATTCAGAGCGCAACTCGAAGAAGCCTTCTCGAAGGCAGCCGTTCCATCTTACGAACTCGCACTTCTGTGATTCTTTATTGAAGTAATACCTTGCCACGATAGCATTGCATTCTCCTTCATGATCGTTTATTTGCGTACCACATGTATTTTTCTTCCGGCTTCTGACAGTCTCAATTTCTTGCCCTAGAAGAAAGCAGCGATCACGTGACTGCTACCTCATGGATATCCTGGAAGCACGTGCATTAGGGGGACGAAAGATTATTCACGACGAAACCCGAGTTGTCTTACTTGGAGAGACTGAACCAATTCAGTCAACATTTTAACGCTATGAGGTATTGTTCAGGGGTCTCTTGATTGCGCTGGAGCTCTTTGCGAGAGAATGTGAGGAAGATTCAGAAGGGCCGAGAAAACAAATAAAAATTAGTTGTGGGTTAACTTTAGTTAATCCTAGACGAATTGCGATAGCAACGGTGGAAGCTTCTTTTGCCTGCTACGTTATTCCTTTATCACGCCCTAAATGTGTGAAGGGCTACATTACTGGGGACACTTCAGCTCATCTTTTAAGAGTATGACGTGACGGCATAAATTTACTAGTATTGTTCTTCTTGTTCTGCTCCTCCTCCACCTCCTCGGCTGTTCTAGGTCAAGCGTGGCCTCAACTGGGACCACACGACGGCTCGAGAACTGGCGCAGTTTTGCTATCGCAACAAAATAAAAGGGCTCTGTCCGCACGACTGTAAGGCACAATCGGTTAAAATATTATTAATATAAAAGAATGAGCCATTTGGCAGTGACATATTAGTTAAAAAAGAGGAGGCAAAGAAAATTAGTTATCAATAGGGTCAGGGGCAGATTCGTGTCCTTTAGTTACATTGGAAAGATAGACACCATACTTTGATATTAAATTTTATTAATCTCAAGACGCAGGAGGCCATACTTTTGTCATAAAAATCTTACAGCAGAGTGCCTTGGTGCAGAAGACAAAATACGGAAATGAGTCCGCCTGTCTGTTCTTTAAGTACCACTCAAACACAACAGGGCGCACTTTCATACGTGTAAAAAACAGTGTAAAGGACACAATGTGATTTCTATGCAGCGCCGCATGTTTCCACTTTAAGAAATCATCCCTTCATTATTAGGCAGAAATATCTCCGAGAAAACCACAAAACAGTACAGTGCAACAGAAGGCATCGATGAAGCATACGTAAGGACATTAACAGTAAATATAATAAATGTTTGATCTCTTGAACAAAATAACAAAAAGGAGCAATCAATATGCATTTTCGATCAAGTAGTTTTTCGCCAGCTTAAGAAAAGCAAGGAATAAAGAAGATTTTTCCATTATGTTCATCAACTAGGGGTGTCAGGTCAAGAGTAACAACACTAAGCAAGTAGCAATTAATGGCCTGAGTCTTGTGTATCTGACTGGCACCCAACAATTTCAGCTTTTAATTCTACCAATGTAACCAATATTACTCTCAATGAAATAATTTTATTTATATTCTTGCCTTCATCAGTGACGCGTGCGTCATGTTGCAGCCTCATATGCGCACTTGAGACGTCCGCATTACTTTCAATTCCTAGTGGCTTCACATCCCTCTCCCAAGTGCTAATGTTCTAAGCATAATAACGGGAAACAAATGCACCCGGGTTTCCTCTGAACGGAGCTGTTCACATTTGCACGGCAATATTATCGGAAAATATCTCGTGAAGTGTCCATCCCGCCACAAAAAGGATATGACATTTCCCTTGCAAATGACAATATATTGCAAGAAACATAGGTATAAAGTATCTTTAACGAAAAAAGAGACAGGAATGCTAAACGTTAGATTGCAGGAACAACCATCCCACTATACAATAGGTGCATGCATTGCAGTAACTGACTTCGAAGAAAGCAAAAAAAATTGATTATCAGAGATTTTCACTTGCTTTTTTGACGGTATAAAATGGTTAACAGACTTCTGTGCGCACTGATGAATAAGGTTTTAGTGTAAGAATCTTTGTTTAGCCGGCGTCGAACAACTAGGTGTGATACTAAGCTACTTACAATGAGCCTTTCGCGATCTTTTCAACACACCTTTGCAACATTCCTTCCGTATACCAGAAGCTCCGAGTAAAGGTTGTTTCTTAAGCACTATAACAAAATCAAAGGGCTTATAATGACATTATTAGTCTGTAACTCTCTGCACAGTTGCTGATCAAGAAAGGTGTTCGGAATTTTGTAGGAAGAATTTACTTGGAGCAAACAAAATAAATTTGCTGTCGATTGAGATATTCGGCAATGCGAAATTTCAGCACAGGTTTTACTTTTTGGTTTCTCCATTTTGCGAGGCAAAAACTTACAGAGGGTCATTTTTATAAATCCGCACCGAAACACAGTTCTCTATAGTAGTTCTAAAAATGTTCTTCAGTTTGAATTTACAAAGTGAATTCCGCAGCATATAAAATCTCATCTTAATATGTGACCCTGCGGATGTCGTGGTTCTGATCGTTACATTTGCATTAATCTCAAGTAGCACCAGGAATACCAGAAGCATAAGTAGGTTTCACAGGCGATCAGTTACGAGGAGTAATTACATTTTCAGTTCTCAAAAACGTTCCGCTAATCCTATTACCAGAGAGACTTAAACACTAGAAAATTGTGCATCGGAAATCACTGTCCAAATGGCATTTTTAATTTTAAGAAACGTTTTTAGCTCTCTAGAGAAGCCTGGCGGTGGGTGCCGCAGAATCTCGACAGATAAAGCAAAAGTAATTCGCAACATAATCTCTTTCTTGGGGTCCGATGAACTTCCAGAGAGAGATTTTCACCGAGACACTGCAGCCGTCACGGTTGTGCGTTTGTTTAAATATTACGAATATCCTGTACATTCCCAATATTACAAAAAAGTGCGTGTTCAAAATTTTCAGTAATCAGAAGATTGCACGGCTTGACGTATTCAGTACTCTCTTGGTAAATTTTGATGCTACAAATGGCATTTGCAATAGGTTAGTAACCGTGGATAAAACCTGGCTCGAAATCGATTATACTCAAGTGAAGCTACAGGTAAAAGAAAGCGTCGCACGAAGTGTTCGTGGTATAAAAATACTTGAAACCTAAAAAAATAACCAAGACCGTTTGATTTGTGGCTGAAGTATATAATATAAAGCTTACTCACGGATAAATTGACACTAATCTGCCAGTGTCGTCGACAAGCTGAAGAAAGCACTTAGGATGACAAGTTTGGTAAAGCTCATCACACCGGAACTCTGTCCAGAAGCAGTTCCGCGCGCGACGAAGCCTCTCGCTGTTATTGACGATGCCTCGTTTTCAAACGGTCAACTGGAAGTCATATTTTCCTCACTACTCTGTCTCTTAACATGAAATTCCTAGATGGTGAATATTTTTAGAATGGCGGTGACGTGCAAGAGCCTACTGGGAGTCATTTGGAGAATCTGTTATATGTGAAGTTTAAAAACAGAATGGAAGTGCTCGAAGAGCAATGTGTGAAGTGAGTGTATCTGAAGAAACAATACATTTAAAACATACGCACTTTCAATTTTCTTCGCTATTCTTTATGAAAACCGGTGATATTCGCAGAAACTCCTCTTATATGTGAACTTAAACACTACAGTTTAATTTGCGACGCTTATTCATCATCCAGATTACATTCCTTACAGCTTTTCGATTATTACAAAGGAGAGCTATAATTTGAGTAGTGGCAGGTGTGTATTAGTTGATGGACCCATGCCGAGTTTTGAAAGCTAAGATTTATGGTTTTATACTTATACGTTGTACATGTAACGTGGAGCATATTTAATAATAAGGGAGTAATTACTCATTAACAGCCACCCAAGAGCAGCCATACGGCTATAAAGGAAAGCTATACAGCTTTCTCAAAACTTTGCAGTTAAATAAAAATTATTCCTGATCAGGGGATCGAACCTAGGACCGACGTCTTTTCGGTAATGTTTATCTATGAGCTTTGCGAGGGTTTCCGAGGAGGCGCTGTGCTTCGCCGACATCATCTTTTAACTATGGCACATGACCTTCAGACGGAGCCAATTGAGATTAGCTCTAGCTCGCCTGTCGTATTCTGAATCTCCATTTTCTACCTTTGGCTCCTGCTTTTTCCTCTTCCTCCACTGCTTTCCGCTTCCTCCAGGCGTATACGTTTTTCCTCCTTTCATTTCCATACTAGTGCTCTGCCATTAATCTACGTCCTCGCTGTCTTGTTCTTCATTTATGACAGTCAATCTACTTCTTTTCTTAGCGCCACTCAGTCCATTCGCATTACTCGAAGCTCGTTAAACCTTCCACGTTCCAACGATACATCTTAGGTGGAAGATATCTTCCAGCTATGCGTGCTGCTGTTTCTCGCCGCATCCACAAGCCACAAAGCCACCCGTTCTCTCTTGCCTCTCTTGAAAAAGTTGCATCGAATCTAGACTCTACTCAGAAAACGAGTTGACATGTTCCTCGCTCACGGGGAGAGCATACTCCAAGTATAACACTGCTGACGAGAACTAGATAAAAGGTGAAATGGACGGACGGATCGACGGACGGACTGACGGATGGTCGGTCTCACGGACGGACGGACGAAGAGACAGACAGACAGACAGACAGACAGACAGACGGACGGACAGACGGACAGACGGACAGACAGACAGACAGACAGACAGACAGACAGACAGACAGACAGACAGACAGACAGACAGACAGACAGACAGACAGACAGACAGACAGACAGACAGACAGACAGACAGACAGACAGACAGACAGACAGACAGACAGACAGACAGACAGACAGACAGATAGACAGATAGACAGATAGACAGATAGATAGATAGATAGATAGATAGATAGATAGATAGATAGATAGATAGATAGATAGATAGATAGATAGATAGATAGATAGATAGATAGATAGATAGATAGATAGATAGATAGATAGATAGATAGATAGATAGATAGATAGATAGATAGATAGATAGATAGATAGATAGATAGATAGATAGATAGATAGATAGATAGATAGATAGATAGATAGATAGATAGATAGATAGATAGATAGATAGATAGATAGATAGATAGATAGATAGATAGATAGATAGATAGATCTTGAATTCCCATCAACGATGGATGAAGAAGAGGCTACAAGCTGCGACCGTAGCTTCACTGATATTCGCCCTCTACATCCCAAATAATCCCAGATCATATAATTGTACAGCGACGTGACCGACTGCCTGGAGAATCAGTCAGTGTCTATGTTATAATAAACTGTACAATGTTGGCCAAAACGTTAAGCTTCGCGATGTAATCGTTCACGGACCCGCGACGAACACCTCCACGAGTACTGACACTACGCCGAGCGACCCAGGTACGATCTAGGAACGGTATTCCCGCTGTCAGTAAGCGAAAACTCAGTCCAAAAGATCTTGTTGATGTTGAAGTTTTCAGACAGCCTCTAAAATTCGAATTCGCTTTGGGCGTAGAACGGTCTCTGTTCGTCCAGGCCACGCATCGCCAAAAATGGCAAACTAACACTCCGAACCTTTCAAAATAACCCAGGACTTGCGCACTTGTTCGGGAGAGGAACCTCGCGCCCGTACAGAAGCAGAAATTTATGTTCGATTCAAGATGAAATTTACGTGCTACTTCGCCTGGTGTTGAAAGAAGCTTGATTCTATTTGCTAAGACATGACTGGTTTTTGGCGTTGCACATCATAGTGCATGACGTTAACTAGGTCGCCGAGCCAAGATCAGAACTGAAAGAGATTCTCGCACGCTTTTTTATGCAAGACACTGACGGCTACATTGACAATTTGGTTGAAATGCGCAACTCTTTACTTGTCCAGCCAGGCTCAACAAGTGTTTCCACCTTTTCAAGATCCAATAGAGGAAGAGTTCGACCCTCTGCAAAAGCAAGACATCTTGAAACTACTAAACATGATAAAGGGTAGCAGCACTGTGCATTTATGGCGACTAAAGAAGCAATTAACGCTGTGGTAAAGAAGAAAACGTAACAGCTACCAACAACCACGCAAATATACGCAACGTTACGCGATCGGCTAATTTTGTCAACACGGGACTCTACCGGGCAATCAACAGCTAAATGATGACGATAAAAAAGCCGGATTGCTCACCAGCAACGCGAAGGGCGTGTTCCGGGTGAAACGTTCTTCTCGCCAGCCCTCTATCAGTGTAGGATGAAATAGAAATCGCTATCAGGAAATCACAGGACAATTTTTACTACCTTATCGACTTCGAAAATGACACTTCAGAGCATGCGCAGTGTCTAGAAAAAGTCCTGTCGTGGCTAAGCAAAACGAGCCTTCTTCAAGCCATATTCGCGACCAAGGAGCCGGTAGCAATGGTTCACAAGCTCCTCGCGTTTCTATTTTTCTCGATATGCCCTCCACTTGGAAAAGTAGTAATAACTCCTACTCAGCCCACATGAGCCGAGCTGTGTGGTTCATTGCCTTTCACACCCAGAATACAGCAGGTAAACCAATATAAGATCGCCCTAGGTCGATCGGAATCTAGTGTCAAAGGCTGTTCACTCCACTTGAATTAATCTGCGCCTCAGGGGAACCCTTAACAGTGTGCACTTGAGCATAGAGTATAAGCGTAGGCCGCGATATCATTGGGATTCCATCGCTGTCATTCGTCAGACTGTCCGAGACGTCCATGCTACTCATCACCATGACAGGTTGCGGTCATGACCATGACACTTTCAGGTTATGAAGGTTTCTCAGTGCATATTCTGTCAGAGTAGAATGTTCAGCAAGGCTAATACTTCAGGTAGTTCGTAGGGTTTTGCCATTTGAAACGCAAAATAATTCTGCTCTTCAAGATTTGACGGAATTACCCCCTAGCCACCTTTATCTGCCCTCCAAATAAGCCGATGCAGATCATTCCTGCATGGGCGTCTAGGGTATGAGCCCTTCAATACAGCTGCCTATACCATAAAAATAACCAAACACACAAAATAGCAAATGCTAGACCATTGTGCTTACAAATAAGCCATCTCCCAACAATTCGACAGCGCACATGACCAGTGCCAAATCAGAATAAGGAAATTATGATGCTTAGCTTACCCCAACATTCAGCGAACAGAACAACAAGTACAGCTTTTGATGAGAAGAGGTGGATCATTGTAGATTTTTTTCAGGAGCAGACTCGACTTACACACTAACGAGAATACCGACAAGTTTGGGGCACGGGCTTTTATACAGAGCTAGAAGAGTGGCGTAATTCAAATAAATTGAATTTCGCATTTTCCCTGAACAATTGAAATCAATAAAGACAGTCTGAAAGAAAACACGTTTTGAAAGTATGGCCTATTCTAAAGCCATTGTGATATGTGTAGCTGCTACATCAAACGTGTTTTTGAGCTAAAATCACGGAACGAAGGAAAAAACTGAGGGTGCGGTAAGGGTGACTTGCAATCGTCCTACATCAATTTGGCACAATTAAAGAATCAAAAGAAAGTTTAGGCGGGAATTAGTTTTCAATAAAGACACCGTTCTTAGAGTTTGCGTTAGATGTCATATCGACTTCCCAGTGGTTTTGATGAAGACCTCACTTCTTTCCTCCTAATGTGAGGACAGGAAGTCGCCTCCTGCTCCATTCCGAATTCTGAATACATAAAACTACGCAGGCGACAGGACGCAGGAAAAATGCAGACAGGACGAGCGTCGACTAACAACTGATTTTTTGAATGAAACGTCCTTCTTTCAAGAGCATAACGCATGCGCAACCAAACTTAACGCCAAAAATTAAAAGTACCCTATCGTATCAACCCAAAAAGTCAAGTTCTTTCGAATACACGTGAATTGATGCCTCGGTAACACATTTTTCCGCGCCGTATCTAGCAATTTGCCAGGCTTCAAAAATCTCGCGTGCCTTCCTGTCCTTCGCGGAGCCGATAACCTTGGTTCGCTTGAAAAGCGGCGTGAAATGTGGATTTAATAGCTGGTTCGAACGACTAGCGCTGGCAGTAATTCGGGCACAGCAGGATCGAATTACCAGCCGCAGGGCACAGCTTCAGCGCTAGAGCGATGGGCGCCGGAGACAAGCGATGATGATGGCGATGCCGAAGCGTTGTTTGTTGTTCTTCTTCTTTACATTTCCGCCGCGTGAAGAAGTCGCCATCCTGGCGACTCACGGAGAAGAGACAACCAGAGGGTTGTAATACGGTTTGAGGCGGCTAACATGGACAACCTCACGGCCGCGGCGGCGGTGGTCTGAAGAAGGGGTGACTGGCTCGATGATTTAGTTAACAGGGGATGTGCGTTCCAAGACGCGATAAGGTCCGTGGTATTTCGTTTCTAGTGTGCTGGCGGCAGGAACGCATAGCCAAACGAAGCTGTCGGCCAGGAACGTTGGAGCAGGGGTATCGCTATCATGCTGGTCTTTGCGATAGCCTTGAGTGTTGGAGGTAAACGTGCGAGCTAGCTGACGGCATTCCTGGGCCTTCTGTACAATATCGGACAAAGCACTGTACTCAGAGGCATCTGGATTGTATGGCAAAATTGTGTCCAGAGTGCAAGATGGTTCACGGCCGATAAGAGAAAGAAGGGCGAAAAACCAGTTGTTGCTTGGGTGGCAGTCTTGTACGCGAACGTTACGAATGGCAGTACCTGGTCCCAGTTGGAGCTCCCAGATTCAGATGTAACATACATTGCGAGCATGTCCCCAAGCGTACGGTTGAAACGCTCCGTGAGGCCGTTGGTTTGCGGGTGATTCGCGGTTGTAGCCCGATGTATTGATTTGCAAGACGAGAGGAGCTCTTGGACTACTTCGGAAAGAAAGACACGACCTCTATCGCTGAGTAGCTCGCGAGGGGCGCCGTGTCGAAGAATGAAGTGGTGCAGAAGAAAATGGGCTACCTCTCGGGCTGTCGCCGCGGGAAGTGCAGCAGTCTCCGCGTAGCGGGTCAGGTGGTCGACGGCGACGATTACCCATCGATTACCGGCGGTACTGCATGGTAGCGGACCATAAAGGTCGATTCCCACGCGATCAAACGGGCGAGCTGGACACGGTAAAGGCTGGAGAGGGCCAGCGGGGTGGCTAGAAATCTTGCGTTGTTGACAGGCGGTACAAGAGCGAATGTAACGACGCACGAAATTGTACATTCCCCGCCAGTAATACCTCTGACGAATTCGATCATAGGTTTTCAGGACGCCGGCATGAGCGCTTTGCGGGTCAGTGTGATGGTGGGCACAAACCTCGGAGCGGAGGTGGCGCGGAATGACAAGAAGCCATTTTCTGCCGTCTGAGTTGTAGTTCCTTCGGCAGAGGAGGCCGTCCCGAATGGCAAAATGGGAGGCCTGTCGGCGGAGTGCCCGAGGATCTATAGCCGCAGAAGTAGTGCCTAGGATATTTAGCAGGTTAGAAACCCAAGGATCTTGTCTTTGCTCGAAAGGCATATCCTCAATGGTCAGTGCTGACAAGGATGCTTGAGGAGGGAATGATGAGTTAGGCGAACGTACTGGTGACCGAGAAAGAGCGTCGGCGTCAGAGTTCTTGCGTCCAGAGCGGTACACTACACGGATGTCGTATTCCTGAAGCCTGAGAGCCCAGCGCCCGAGACGGCCAGACGGATCTTTGAGAGACGCGAGCCAGCAGAGAGCGTGATGATCTGTAACTACCTCGAAGGAGCGGCCATAGAAGTAAGGACGGAACTTTGTTATAGCCCACACGATGGCTAGGCACTCCTTTTCGGTAACGGAGTAGTTGGACTCGGCTTTGGTAAGAGCACGGCTTGCGTAGGCGACAACGTATTCGGAGAAGCCAGACTTGCGCTGGGCAAGGACGGCGCCGAGGCCGACACCACTGGCATCGGTGTGAAGTTCTGTAGGTACAGTAGGGTCGTAATGGCGAAGGATTGGCGGTGACGTCAGAACATTGCGCAGTGTCGCGAATGCATCATCGCAGGCTGGCGACCAAAAGGAGAGGTTAGGAGCGCCTTTCAAGAGCTGTGTAAGGGGGGCTATGATGGTTGCGAAATTCCGAACAAACCGACGAAAGTTCGAGCAGAGGCCTACGAAGCTTCGCAGTTGTTTCAAATTGGTCGGTTTCGGAAAATCAGCCACGGCGCGCAGCTTCTCAGGATCAGGCAGAATTCCATCTTTGCACACAACATGTCCGAGTATTGTGAGCTGGCGGGCACCGAAGCGGCACTTTTTGATGTTCAGTTGAAGACCAGCGCGGGTTAGGCAGGTGAAGACCTGGCGAAGTCGGGTCAGGTGGGTCGGGAAGTCGGTTGAAAAGACGACGATATCATCAAGGTAGCATAAACAGATGTTCCATTTCAGGCCACGCAGTACGGTGTCCATCATTCTTTCAAATCTGGCTGGGGCGTTACAGAGTCCGAATGGCATAACATTAAATTCGTATAGTCCGTCTGGAGTAATAAAGGCGGTCTTAGCGCGATGCTCCTCTGCCATGGGCACCTGCCAATACCCAGAGCGCAAATCAAGTGAGGAAAAGAATTCTGTGCCTTGCAAGCAGTTCAGGGCATCGTCGATACCTGGGAGGGGGTACACATCACGACGAGTAATTTTGTTGAGGCGGCGATAATAAACACAAAATCGTACGGAGCCATCCTTCTTCTTAACTAGGACGACAGGAGACGACCATGGACTACAGGATTCTCTAATTACTCCACGTTGCAGCATGTCATCGACTTGTTGGGCAATAACACGGCGCTCATTCGGGGAGACCCGATACGGCCGCTGATGGAGAGGTGGGTGAGCGCCAGTGTCGATGAGGTGGGAAACGGTCGTCGTGCGGCCCAAGGAAGATTGCGGAATGTCGAAGGAGGCGCGGAATTGGTGTAGACGGTCAAGAAGTTGCTCGCGGTGGCGCGGTTCTAGAGCGCTGTCCACAGAATGGTCAAAAAGGTCCCGCTGTAGCGGATCTGATGCCACACGAGTTGGAGTCAAGGCGTCAACTTGGCAAACAGAGAATGACATATCATCAAAGGCGCACAGAGGGTCCACGGGCTCGATGCGGCCGAGGCACTCCCCTTCGATCAACATAGCGGGAAATGCAAGAGGTTTGGCTACCAGAAGTGTGCAAGCGCCGTTGTTCATGTCAGGGACGGCAAACGGCAGCGGCAAGTGGCGGCGGCGGCAGACAACATTAGAGGGCACGAAGAGGACTGTAGTGGCGGTGGTAAAACAGGCAGTGAGGGGAACCAGAACAGCGCGAACGGGTGGGATGGTTGTGTCATGAGCTACGAGGAGTTTGGCCGCAAAACGAGGACACGACTTGTGGAGCAGGACATCAGACGGTGCATCACTTGGTTCAATGAGCTCTACTTGAGGATTGGCGCAGTCAATGATAGCATGATGCTTGGACAGGAAATCCCAGCCGAGAATGACGTCATGAAAACATGTGGGGAGAACGACGAATTCGATGATGTACAAGGCTGCAGCAATGACGACGCGAGCAGTGCAGACAGCTGTCGGCTGTATACTGTGAGCGGATGCGGTACGAAGCGATAGTCCCTCGAGAGCCGTAGTTATCTTTCGGAGGGAGCGGCAGAGTTTTTGGCTGATGACTGATACAGCGGCACCGGTGTCGACGAGCGCAGGAGTATGAACACCTTCAACGATGGCAGCAGTAACATTCGCGGGATTAAGACGAGGACTGAAATTCTGTCGAATACGCAGTTCGTGCCTCGCGAACTGCGGCGGTTAGTTTTCCGGCTGAGTAGCGGGTCGTCGGCGCATTGGCGAAATGGAGCGGCGACGTGGTGATGGCGAACGACGAGGCAGGAAGTCCGGAGGGTCAGGGGGTGCTGTTGGAGAACCCAATGGGACGGCGAACTGGGGGGCCAAATAAGGTGGCGCAGGCTGTGCAGCAAAGGCCATATTTATTCGGCGCCGGCAGTAGCGTGTAGTGTGCCCAGGGATGCCGCAGTGGTAGCAAATAGGCCTGTTGTCTGCAGTGCGCCATGGAGATGGTGTCTGACGCAAGGGAGGAGCAAAAGCTCTTGCTGCCAAACGCATAGGGGGCGAAGCATAGGCATATGCTGGTTCAGGAGGTGGACTTGAAGTAACTTCGGCATACGTGCGACGCAATACATGAGGAGGAGCCGGCGCGAATGCTGGAGCGTGCTCAGTGGAGCAACGCCGGGCGATGAAATTGTGGGCGTGGGGAACGGCATTGAGGGTGCGACCGGAGCTGATTGAGGAGCAGGATTAGGGACGACTTCAGATACATGTTGCTGGATTGCACGGCGAAGCTCCGGAACAAGGCCACTTGGTGACGACTCCTTAACGTATGGCTTCAGGGACAGTTGTCGCGCGACCTCCTGACGTACAAAAGCCTTGATGTCTTCAGAGAGGCTAGATGACTCCCTCTCCGCGGCTAGTTCAGCAAGTGATGCTTGAGACTGGCGAATCAAAACACGCTCCTTGCGGAGTTCGTCGTAGCTTTGACACAGGTCGTAGATCTCCTTGACCGTAGTGGGGCCTTTGGCGACGAGCATGTTGAAAGCGCCGTCATCAACTCCTGTGAGGACATGACGTATCTTAACGGCCTCGGTCATGGTCGGATCAACGCGGCGACACAAATCAACAATGTCCTCAATATAACTGGTGAATGTTTCACCGGGCAGTTGCAGTCGCGACCGAAGACGCTGTTCCGCGCGGAGTTTTCGGACGGCGGGGCGGCAAAAGACTACAGAAAATTTTGTTTTGAAATTCGCCCAGGTGGTAAAGTCCGATTCGTGGTTTCGAAACCACAGATTAGCGACGTCGCTCAAGTAAAAGATGACGTTATTCAGCTTACGATTGTCGTCCCAGTTATTGTGACGGCTGACCCGCTCGTAAGTGGACAGCCAGTCGTCGACGTCGTCATCGCTGCTTCCACTGAAGGTAGCGGGGTCCCGTTGACGAAGGGCACCTGTGCAGGTGACTGGCGGAGGTAGGTGCAATGAAGTAGGCTCCGTCATTGGGGCAGTCAACGTTCTGCTGCGAAGTTACAGGGAACCTCAGATTGACCTCCACCAAGTGAAATGTGGATTTAATAGCTGGTTCGAACGTCTAGCGCTGGCAGTAATTCGGGCACAGCAGGATCGAATTACCAGACGCAGGGCACAGCTTCAGCGCGAGAGCGATGGGCGCCGGAGACAAGCGATGAAGATGACGATGCCCCAGCGTTGTTTGTTCTTCTTCTTCTTTACAGGCGTACAAAATACTTCTCTTTTCTTGTCAATGATCTTGCAAGACTGGCAGTGCCTTGCTAAATGCTGCCCACCGTGCTGCCTCAAAGAGTTATTGTGCTCCTGAAGGCATTTATTAATGCAGCGACCCGTCCGCCCTACATATAGGGAACCACAGCTGAATGGTATCTCGTAGATAACACCCATCTTAAGGCTACAAACTTAGGTCTGTGGTTGACTCCACACACTACTTTCCTTTGCAGATTATTGTTTGTTAATCACCATAAATAAGACAGTTTATGCCGATTAACATAACCTGCAAAAGAAAGTTATCTACGAGATCCCATTCAGATGTGGTTCAGTTGTTAGTCTACGTTGTTAGTCGATGCTCGTCCTGTCTGCATCTTTTCTGTGTCCTGTCTCCCGCGTAGTTTTATGTCTTCAGAATGCCTTACCAACTAGGCTCTCATCACACACTTCCGTTCCGAATGTTAGTAAACGGCTCTGGTGTATACACAATATGGAGGTCTTTGATTTAGTCTGAAGAACTCGTTTCTTGATGCAATCTGATACTTTTGATATAGTGGCACGTGTTGGTAACAAGGTCGATGACACAAACGAAGAGTCTGGGAGTGCACTGAAGAAAATTTGTATTGGGCTGACTTGCGCCGACAAAAAGACTAAGCGATTCGACGGCGGCGAAAGAATTCCGGCTTCACTCGTCAGCTCACGATTTTAATGCTGCAAAGAAAGACCAGGTTGAAAAAATGGCTGAGGCTTAGCTTGGTTAAGCCTGATCAGATGCGAAGCATATTGATTGCTAAACCCGGCTCTTTTGGGCTCTCTGCAGCACGCCGCAGCCTTCGCTTTTCATTCCACCGCTCGGCTGCACTCCCTGGAGGCAAAGCCACTTTTTGTGAGGGTCTACTGGAGGTTGTTTTTGTTGTTGTGGCTGTAGGAAGAAGGAAAAGAAAATGCACGGGCCTGCTACTGCCTCTGCAGCTGAGCCACCTCCGCTGCCTCGTGCAGATAGAAGAAAATATAGATAAGAAAGAAAAGGAAGAGGCAAAGAAAGACGCGTGCCACAACAACAGCCGTCGTCCACCACCAGCGGTGGCGTGTGCAATGACGGCCTAGAACAGATAAAAATTCGGTGCCGAGCACAATCGTCTCCCCTTTATATATAAACCTGCGCTTTACCACGTGGTCCGCACAGCGTGCAACCGCAGCCGACGGCGCGAGCCGGTCCCCGTCTCTCCTCTGTCGTGACGTAAGCGTATCACGTGGTGTGACGTCACCATACCACGTGGTCCGCACGGCGTGCAACCGCAGCCGACGGCGCGAGCCGGTCCCCCGTCTCTCCACTGTCGTGACGTCAGCATATTACGTGGTGTGACGTCACCATACCACGTGGCCGCACGGCGTGCAACCGCAGCCGACGGCGCGAGCTGGACACCCGTCTGTCCTCTGCCGTGACGTCACCGTATCACGTGGTGTGACGTCCCCATACCACGTGGTCCGCACGGCATGCAACCGCAGCCGACAGCGCGAGCCGGTCCTCCGTCTCTCCTCTGTCGTGACGTCAGCGTATCACGTGATGTGACGTCACCATACCACGTGGTCCGCATGGCGTGTAACCGCAGCCGACAGCGCGAGCTGGACCCCCGTCTCTCCTCTGTTGTGACGTCAGCGTATCACGTGGTGTGACGTAGCATTCCACATTCTTTGCACGGCGTGTAACCGTCACGAAGGGCTGTGGTTTACCTCTAGCAATATGCTTCGCATAAAAACACAAACGTTGACTAGCACAACATAGACCATTGCATAAATACACGCGAGTGGCCTGAATCTTCGAAACAGTTCGAAGCATCTTGCGCGACAAAGAAAATAAAACGGCGTCTCACATAAACGAGCATTGTCAAACAAAGAACACAAAGTTCACACGCGCGCGAGAATCAGTGATAAAGCTGCGTTCCGGCGGTTGTAAAAAAACGAAATAAATATTTAAATGGTTCGTGGCATTATTCGCCTTAAAAAATGCATCAACGCTGCTTACAAAATAACCACAGAAACGAAAACCCCGAATATTAAGTAACTTTAGCGCGCGTAGTAAGGTTTGAGGCACACTGCATGGACGACTTCTGGGCGCGCCCGGCGCCTTTGGGATGTGGTTGGGCCATCGGGGATGACCTCGTAGTCGAGCTGTCTGACACGCCAAAGGATTCTGTATGATCCGAAGTACCACCAAAAGAGCTTATTATTCAGTTCGCGGCGGCGTATCGGCGTTCAAACCCAAACTTGGTCTCCCGGCCTGTACTCTGCTTCATGTCTCCGCAAGTTATATCGTCGGGCGTCAGTGTGTTGCTGTTCTTTTATGCGCAGCCGGGCAAGTCATCACGCTTCCCTCCACAATGAAGGCAGACGGTGACGTGCAGATTCTCCAGGTCGGTTACGTGAGGCAACGTCGCTCGAGTCGAGCATCGTCGTGGGCTCAGTGCCGTAGGCAAGCTTGAACGAGGTCACTCTGGTTGTCTCCTGGACGGTCGTGTTATACGCGAAGATCACATACAGCAGGACGGCGTCCCAGGTCTTGCGTTCGGCGTCGGCGTACATTGCGGTCATGTCTGCATTGTTTTGTTAAGGCACTCCGTAAGTTCATTGGTCTGGGGATGGTAAGGAGTTGTCACCCGGTGGCTTGTTGGCTGTAGTACAAGATGGCCAGTGTGATCTCCATAGTAAATGCAGTTCCTCTTTCCGTGATAAGCACTTCAGGAACGCAGTGTCGCAGAATTTGCTCAACGAAAAACTGCACCTTCGGCGTAATTGGTCATGCAATCGCTTGCCACGATAATTCATTTGTTCCGCACTGATTAATTGGGGAAGGGGCCGAGGACGACCATCCGAATTATTTGAAAGGGCTTAATCGGAGGTGGTATGGGGTTCAGAAGACCATCTGGTCTGACTGGGGGCCTCTTGCGTCTATGACATTCACAGCATGTTTTCAGATAATGATCAACATCGGCAGGTAACCGGGACCAGCAATATTTATCTTCTATCCTGTGCAAAGTACGTGCAAAGCCGACATACGCCGCTGTCGGCTCCATCGTGGAGCGCCGGCAGATTCTCCTGTCTGAGTCATTTGCTTAAAGTAGCGGCGAGGTTCTGTTGGCTGCAAAGTTCTTCTTCACGACAACGTCATTGTTTAGGACGAATGACGATAATTAATGCCTGAACACAGCCGGAGGAGAAGCGATCTTTCCTTCGAGGTAATCATCTAGGGCTTCGAACTCAGGGTCCGAGCGCTGCTGCTGTGCAAAACTGCTGGCGCTTACCGGTCCCAAGAAGGCGTCTTCGTCGTCTTCTTTCGGAGGCGCATCAAAGGTGGCTCGGGATAATCAGTCTGCATTGAAATGCCTGTGGCCAGACATGTAGGCGACTGTGACGTCAAATTCTTGAAAACGGATTCTTCGTCATCCAAGGTGGCCAGAGGGATATTTTAAGTTGGTGAGCCAGCACAGAGCACGGCGGTCGCTCACGTTAGCCCTGTTGACTTGATAGCTTCTAGCACTGTCCGAAAGGTGGTTTTCAAACTCGCGGAAAAGATGACGACATACTCCAAATATACCAGACAAATCTAACACTTCAAGCTCGCCAGCAGTGTCCATTAGTCATTGAAACATCGCTGGTGAGGAGCAGAGGCTAAATGGCATCAACTTGAACTCGAAAAGGCTGTCCGGCGTGATGATTGTGGTCTTCCAACGATCACTTTCCTCGACATCAATTTGCCAATAGCCTCTCTTCAGGTCCATCGATGTGACGTATTTGGCGTCACATAACCGGCCCAGTGTGTCGTCTCGTCGATGCGGGGGTGGGGGTAGACATCGTTTTTTGTTAAGCTATTCAAGCGCCGGTAATCGAAGCAGAAGCGAAGGATTACTTCTTTCTTCTTTACCAAAACAACTGGCGCAGCCCAGGAGCTCCTTAATGGCTGGATAACATCGTCCTGAAGCTTTTTTTGTACTTGATCGCGAAGAGCCCGGCGTTCTTGTGAGGATGCACGGTAGTGGCTTTGGCGTAGAGGGCTGTCGTGTCCATCCCTGATGATGCGGTCCTTGTCTTAAAGAGTTGCTTGCACGTTTGAAGCTGACGAAAAGCATTCGCTGTAATTTTGAAGAATTACTCGTATCTTGTCTTGCATGTTTGTTGTAGTGCTGTATTGATATCGAACATGAAATGATGGCCTTGGTTAGTTTGGCTATTCGAGGGCTCATCGGGGAGGGTGAAGACATCGCTGATGTGTGCTTATTCGTCAAGGAAGGCGACCGCTATTACCTTGCTTAGTTGCAGGATTCTTTGGTTCAGTTGGTTAATCACCTGATCTTGCCCGTTCCGGAAATGGGCAATGCCTCTTGCGATGCCAAGTCATCCATTCAGTAACAATTGTTTCCTTCGCGAACCCGTTTCGCGATTTCGACTTCATTTGCACCCACAGGGACGACAGCGCTTGATCTGCGTGACATGGTCAATTCTCCGTCGATTCGTCGAAGTTCTCTTAACAGGTATGGCTTTTTCTGTCAAGAGCTTTTTGAGTTTTCAGTGAAGGTCGATGGTCGCCCAGGTCCATTCAGAAAATCACTATCCAAAATGAGTTCGCGCGAGCCCTGGTGTAGGATGATGAAGCTGGTAGGGTAAATACATCCATTTACTCTAACTGCTGCGGTGCATCGCCCCTATGGCGTAATGAGGTTGCCACCAGCGATCCGGATTAGCCGACCATTTCAAGTGGTCGTCACTTTATTCAGCTAGGCGGCGGACGCTATACTGATGACAGCATAGTCGGCTCTGGTATCCAATAAGGCGGTAATTGTGCGACCGTCGACAGCGATTTGGGGGCCACTTGTTCGTGTCCTTGTATTGCATGGTGGTTCGGCATTCGATCGCGACTTCGCCGTTTGCTGAGCTCGCCGCAGGAGCACAATTCGTTATCACTTCGCTGGGCGCGTCCTCAACTTTAAGTCCGGTCGTGTTCTCGTCGACTTTGCCGCCGTATGGAGCGATAACGTAACGGCTGCGTCGTCATCACTTGCGTAGTCGGTAGAAGATTCCCGTGTTTTCGCAGTAAAGCAACCTCACGATCCAAAGGTTGCACTCTTTAGTTTCCCCTACGGAGGCTGGAGGTCTTCCTTGCACGTAACCGCGGCCTGGTGACACAAATCGGGCGTTGTACGGCGATGAGGAGCGTGACCTACGCTTTCGCGACGCGTACTCTCCCCTTCGCAAGAAGACGTCGATTTCCTGCAGTCGTTCGCTAGGACGGGGACGTCGGCCGTCAAAGGCGAAAAAAAGCAGGCTGATTCATCTAAAAAGACATTTGCAGAGGATGTGTCCTGTCTCACCATAGTGGAAGTACAGTGGGTGGTTTTTGGAAGTACTCCAGGCGTCGCATTTCCTGGGGCTTCGGCGTTGCTCGTAGGCTTGGCGGGCTGTGGCCACATCGCGGTGTTCGGAAACAGGAAGGAAGCGACGGGGACTTGATGGCGCACGACGGGGAGGCGGGCTATGTATTGCGCCGGCGTAGCTCACGGCTGGTGATTCCTCAGGAGCGTATGTCTGGGTTGGCGTACCAGGAGACGTCTTTACTTCTCGAATGATGTTCGCAAAAGTCGCTACTTGGGGTTGTTCAGGTGGCGGTAGTTCTTTGAGGTGGTGGTTATGTTCTTTCAAATATCTTAAACTCGCAATATAGTATTTTGAATAGAAATAAGTACTCAGCTTCATCTCTCATCTTCGACTAACTCAATGTCTTGATGTGCACAATGTTTTAACGACTACTGGCGTGTGGGCAATGTTGTAACGCTGCTGACAGGAACCTTCAATATTGAAGAGCCGGTTCTTGGTTACTACAAAGGTCTAGACCTTTACTCAATCTGCTACGACACGGGATGATCTATGGCTCAACTTCCTATGCTCCAAAACGAAAATATGGAGGCTATGGGTTTAAAGCGCACGGAGGACACAGCCCGAAGCGAGATCATTATTCTTGATTTGAAGAATGCATTTATTAAGCTTACTTTGATTTGACATGCGAAAGTTGGTAAACGGAAACTGTTATTTGCCCTATACAGCAGCCATGACTGACATGCCATTAAGACAGCGCAGCCAGCTTCAATGTTCCTTTGCGCTATTCACATTCTGAGTACGTGATATTTTTGATCAGCGGTATGCCTGCACTCCAAGAATTCCCAAGCGATCCTGAAGCACATACCTTGCAGAATAAATTTTGTTTGGTTTATTGACTATGTTGCTCGACTTTATCGATAATATATTTATTTTTTATTTACCCTCAAAGCCCAAAGGCATTATAAAGGAGAATAAGGGTGACATAAAGAAAATAAAACACAATACAGCTAAAAGATAACAGTCTCTCTTCGCGGGTAAGATTCAGTGAGTACTCATTCTTGTTCATAAAGCCAAACTAAATCAAGAATTTTCTTTCAGCAGCTTGTTGACACAGAATCTTCTTATTACTGGTGCTGAAATGTCCTTGTATTCACAGCGATGTAAAATACCAAAGCATCATTGCAGACCGGTTTCATGCGGTACCCATCTACTGCGATACTATTATTAGTGAAGACATTTTTATACCTATTCCTGCCTCTCGGTTGGTACATTTGTAATCTGGCCCCATCTTTATTTACTAACGGGCAGCTTCTGAAAACGTGTGCGTCCTGCCCTGCGTCGCTGGACGTTGAAGAAGACAACAATCAGCAACAGTGACACAGAAGGAAGACGAAGCTGCAGCAACGGTATTTAGTGTTACGAGAAGGTTGGCGCTTGCCAGAACATCATCATCATCATCATCATCATCATCATCATCATCATCAGCCTGATTATACTCACTGCAGGGCGAAGGCCTCTCCCATAAATTTCTCAACTTAACCCGGTTCTGTGCTAGCTGCATCCACTTGACCCCTGCGAACTTCTTAATCTCATCCGCCCACCTAACTTTCTGCCGCCCCCTGCTACGCTTTCCTTCCCTTGGAATCCAGTTTGTTACCCTCAGCGACCATCGGTTATCTTCTCTTCGCACTACATGTCCTGCCCATGTCTATTTCTTCTTCTTAATTTCTACTAGAATGTCGGTAACTTGAGTGATTTCTCTGACCCACTCTGCACGCTTTCTATCTCTTAATGTTACCCCTACCATTTTTCGTTCCATAGCCCTCTGGGTTGTCCTCAACTTAAGTAGAACTCTCTTGGTTAGCCTCCATGTTTCAGCCCCATAGGTGAGTACAGGCAAGATGCAACTGTTGTATACTTTCCTCTTGAGCGATACCGGTAAGCTGCTAGTCAGTCTGCGAGTACTTGCCAAATGCGCTCCATCCCAATCTTATTCTTCTTGTGATTTCCTTTTCATGGTCCGGGTCTGCGGTTACTACCTGTCCTAAGTAGACATATTCGCCTACTATTTCCAGTATTTCGCTACCTAACGTAAACTGCGGTTCCTTCCCGAGGCTGTTGAACATTACCTTAGTCTTCTGCATATTGATTTTCAAGCCTACCTTTCTACTTTTCCTGTCTAGGTCATCAATCATTATTTGCAGTTCATCCCCCGAATTGCTTAGCAAGGCAATGTCATCGGCAAATCGCAGATTACTGAGGTATTCTCCATCTACCCTTATCCCTAACTGCTCCCATTCCAAGTCTCTGAATACTTCTAAACAAGCTGTGAATAGTACTGGGGAGATTGTGTCTCCTTGCCTAACACCTTTCTTTATGGGAATTTTGTTACTTGCTTAATGCAGAACTATGGTTGCCTGTGCAGCCACATTATATATCTTCCAGCACTTTCACGTACGGCTCATCTACCCCCTGATTTCGCAATGCCTGCATCACCGCCGAGGTTTCAACTGAGTCAAATGCTTTTTCGTAATCAATGAATGCTATGTATAAGGGCTGGTTATATTCCGAGCATTTTTCTATCACCTGATTGATGGTATGGATATGATCGATAGTAGAGTACCGTTTCCGAAACCCTGATTGATCCTTTGCTTGATTGCAGTCTAAGGTTGTCCTGATTCTATTAGTGATTACCTTAGTAAATACCTTATACGTAACAGAGAGTAAGCTGATTGGCCAGTAATTTTTAAGGTCCTTAGAGTCCCCTTTCGTGTGAATGAGGATAATGTTTGCATTCTTCCATGGTTCCGGTACCGTCGATGACACCAGGCACTGCGTATACAGGGTGCCAGAACATTCCCCCTTGCCCTTGCCAGAACACCCCTTGCCAGAACATTCACAAGACTAAACACAACAAGAGAAGAGGACTTCTCTAAATGGCTCACCGACAACGCTAAGAGCGGGAGCCTGCTCCGGTTCCTTACGGAACATAATTTACGTGAGTTTCTGTAATAAGCCTTATGGCAAGCTTGCGTAAAAAACAAAAAAAAAAACGTCGTCAGCCGTTGTGTTCTTAAGCCAACCTTCCTGCCACGTATCATCTTGGTGGAGGTGATCAAAGATCCCCATGCGCACATATTACCCCTTGCGCGGGTAAAAACTGGATTTGCGCAGTGGCCGCCACTTACCTGGCCTCTCACAAAATTACGTCAATAACGACCACTATGGCCTCCGAGGCAGTTCCTCCCACCGCGGCATTTGGCTCAGCCAGTCGTGCTCACGAAAATGCGCCACCTCCTACTTTAATAGCGAAGACAGACAGACGTTGACGATTGGCTTAATGAGTACGGGCGCTGCAGCAAGAACAATCACTGGGATGCGACCATTATGCTGGCCAACATCATTTTCTATTTGGCGGGAACAGCTCGCACGTGGTTCCGAAATCGCAAGCAAGAGCTGGTGGGGTGGGCAATTTGTAAACAAAAGCTTCAGGACTTGTTCGGGAAGCCCATTGGTCGGGTTCTCGCAGCAAAAACTAAACTTTCTTCTCGCATCCAATCTTCTCCACGGAGTCCTACCTTGCCTACATTCAAAACGGGCTTGCGTTATGTCGCAAGGTCAGCAGCTCCGTGACGGAATGTGAAAAGGTAGGGCATATCCTAGGGTATCGCTGATTCAGCGTTTTGGTCTGCACGGATTGCTCCAACGAACACTCGGTGCATCAACTCAGCCAAAAAATGGTGTGACTAAACAGCGACGCCTCGTCCATCGTTTTGAACACCATCCAAACACGGCAGCTACATCTTCCTGATCTGGCCCTTTTCGCATACCGCGAACATGACTGGTCCGGAGAGAACTCGATGCATTAGCGCCTACACCACTCACATCTCCGCAGCCGGACACCGTGGCCACGATACAGGCCGTACTTCGCCAAGAACTTGCCAACGTCGGCCTCTCCCCCATCCCCGTGCTGCCCACGAAACCATCGCACCCTGTTTCTGTAGTGGCTGCTGCTTCCGCCAGCCAGGCTTCCCTACGTCGCTACCTTAGTCACAATCCTGAAGAGTGGCGCACCTCAGATGACAGGCCAATTTGCGTTATTTGCTGAAGAGCCGGCCACACTTCGCGTATCTATCCGGGGAGACACCTTTGATTTCTTTATTGATTGCTTGATTGACCTATCACCTGTTATGATGCCTTCCACATTGTGCGACAGTGATTATGCCATCCGCGGAGCTGGTGACTTACCGAACCTCTTCCGACAATTCTTGCGACCGCGTGGGCTACTGCGCACACAAGGGAGGGGGAGGGTGGAACAGAATAATAGACACGCAAGGCCATCGCCGCGGTCTGTACAAATAACGAAGGGAAAGGTGAAGTGGAGCTTAAATGACGAGGGAGTAGGAGGCGGTGAAAAGAGAAAGGGAGGGAAATAAAGCTGAAGGGTTGCAAGGAGGAGGTTAGGACAGGGGGTCTCTTTTCAATAAAGACGGGTCGTGTGGGAGAGAAGGGACGTAAACAGGAGAGGCGCCTCCAGCGCGAAGGGAAGTGGAAGAGCAGCAAAAGAACTGGAATCACGGAGATCGAAAACGAGGATCGCGTTTCATGCCCCGTGGGGAGAATCATGCACTCTGATAAGTTACGGGGCGCCGCCGAACACCGGCCTGTCGCCCTCCGTAGCGCCCCGTTATAGATGTGACCGATACCAGCGAGTGTGTCATGGGACGGCTTTATTTTTGACTGTGCCATGCACCATGGTTTCACCGCTGACTGACACACAAGTCTGTGGGGTCATAGGCACGGTGTTAGAAGTACTTTAGGTGATACGACGGTGCGCCTCCACCATGCAACCGCCGCGAACACTGGGACGAACTTCCCCAGCAAGCCGAGAGGTGGCGCCACACTGAGCCGGGCCGTAAGGGCCGGCAGCGTCCGCGCCTGGAGAAAGAAACGTTCGCACGTGCGGGTGTGTCATTTGGTAGCCAGCCTTTGTGTGGTGTTTGACAGTCGTCGGCGCTCTCCTGTTCACGAGAATTGTCACACACAGAAGCGATAATTCTCAACGAACGTTGTGTTCAGTCTCGCAGTGTTTGAGTAAGTTATGGGAAAGTGACAGCATGGGGAGAAAGTGCTTCGTTCCTCCATGTAACTCCGGTTACAAGACGTGCTCTGAAAAGGTATCCCTGTTTGCTGCTCCAAAGAATGAGAATCTCCTAAAAGCATGGCGACACATCATACCGCGCAAGGACCGCTTGCTGCAGCCGAATGACTACGTCTGCGAGAAGCACTTTGAACAACACTTCGTCACCAAAACATGGGAGGCTCGTTACAACGGGCAAGTCAGTTGGAGGCTAAAGAGGAACCACGTCTGCTGAGTCTATCTGATCTGACAGCCGCATTTTTAGAAGATGCGCCCAGTAAGTCTCTATTGGAAGAGCTTAAGGCAAGACTTGATAGCTATGTGGAGAGCGAAATTGAATGCGAGACTGTGTTTGAGAATGTCTCCGTGGAAACCAGTGTGACAGACTGCATTGTTTACTATGTGACAGGATTTCTGACGAGGAAGCTACTGAAAACCAGTAGTTGTTCAAAGTGTAGACTCGGGTTAGTAGCCACAGATGACGTGGCAAGAAAGCCTGAAGCAGCTGTCGTTTTATGCAAAACACGTGGAGGGCTTAAACATCCTCACTCTGAGTTCTTCTACTTCATGAAGCAGGCAGAAGAAATATTTCAGAAGCACGCTGACGATAAACAAGTGTATGACATAGTCATAGACTATGCGCTAGAAGACTTCAATCTATCTTTTCCATGTCCAGACCGTAAAAGAGATATAATGGCACAAGTGTTGCACTATTACGCCGGATTGCGAATGTGCCAGTATACTGCAAACAGCTCAAGAAAAATGAGCCGAACAAAAGCCAAGACTTTCGAAAACTGTCAAAGCTGGCATAAGCAGTAGTCCGACTTTCTATTGAATGTAATGGGCTCCCATGAGATGATAAACTCATCAAAGTTGAACGTAAGATGAATGCTCCAAGTATCTGTCACGGCTCCGGAAGGGGTGCGAGACACCTTCCCGAACCGAGGCAAAGGTAGTTGGAACTTTGACACCCAGCGTTAGCCGGTTAGGTTCAGCGTTGTGAATGAGAACAGAACCACGAAGTCAGTGCTGGAAAAACAACTATATATTCTCAGTATTATACACAGGATTATACGACGCAAGCATTTACAGACATTTAAAACAACACAGTTAAGGTAGCGTACAATAAAAACTAGCAATTACAAATACATCAGTCAAAATTCTCACTATCAAGCTACATGCAAATTGAACACAGGCGTTTAAAACAAGATAAGACGAGTGTAGAAAAAATTCAGAAGAAACTAGGAAACGGGCATATTGTCCAACGAGCGCGGCGGCACTCCACTCACAAAGACGACGCAGATGGCGAGCTCTCGAAGGCGATGGTCCTTCTGGAGCCCTGGGGCGAAGTCTTCATGGTGCGATGCGGCGGCGGTACGGGGAGCCCGGGGTGCTTGGAGGCGAGAGGCGCACTGCCGTTGGGTCCCAGTCGGCTTCTTTTCTAGCCTTCGGTTGACAATGCGTAAGACACGCCCACACAACAGTTCCCTCCCCAAGTCAGGGTCCGTAAAAACAAACACGCACAAGTGCACACGCAGGAAGGGGCACGTAGGCCCCGCAACTTCCACACTGCATGGCCGCCATGTTGCGGGTGAAAAAAAAGTATGTCACAAACAAAACAACCAAAGGAGGGTGCACGTACGCCCACAACTTCGGCCCTGCTAGGGGTCAGTTTGCAAAACCACGGCCGGTCTCGAGGGAGAGCGCGTTTCTCTCTTCTCTTACGGCCTCTCCAATGGGGTCTGTTTCCACCGCCCGCAGCGCCTCGGTGGGGTCGCCATCGCCCCACTGCTGCTCCTCCGCTACAGCCGTTCACGCGCAAGGGAGACGCGCGCTCGCTCTTCGCTCCGCCCGCAATGGTTGCAACCGGTAAGTCCTGGCATTTCGCCCCTTATGGCTTATAGGAAGAAGCCGTAATCAGCGTCTGATTTATCGTGTATGAGCAATAAAATAGTCAATAATGTGCGCGAGAGCGCGCGCGCCTTCGTCAGTGCTGTCGCGCACGGTCGAATGAAGTTTCGGGTGCACTTGCATCAACACTTTTTGCCCCTAAATTTTTCACAAAACTATATGTACTATTTTATGCAGTGTGCCTTTGAAAGCTGTAAGCAGGTACAGCGCGACCTGACGCTAGTGCATGACAAACTGTTCGGTGGATATTCTGTCAACCGCTGCCGTTTTCGTTTAGAGCAAAAGAGGCACGGACGAAAATTCATAGCACGTCTCAGATTCAGAGTAAGGAACAAAAATTTATGCATACAGTTAAAACTTCAGTTGTCTAGTGAAGTGGGCTGTTCTAGCTTCGTTTAAAACAAATCAGTAGGTTGAAAGACAGCAGATGTATACGTAGTCGCGACTGACGCACACGTAGACAGTCGTAGTCAGTTTAATACAGTGATAAAAAAAAAACATTTAATCAAGGAAATGGGCATAAACAGATATGCATAATTGAAAAGAGCAACAAGCAATAAAAAAAAATGTCCTCCAAAGTTTACACATTGCACTCATTCATCAAAACGGTACATGCGGCTAGAAAATTAATGTCTCAAAATCTTTCTGGACGGTTTGTGCACATAAGGAGCTGGCCTTTCGTTCCTGTCTGTCACTTTCTTAGCATAATTGACAAGAAGGATTCTGGGAAATTTCTCACATATTAAAGAAGCGGACCTTATACATGGCTATTGTCAATGCCTTCCGGGCAACTCAGCAAAGGTGAGTTCTCAAGTGCTGGCTGGATTAAGATTTGAAGGACTTCAAGGACATTTGTGTGCGGTAGGTGCACGACAGCTTTTTCAAAAAAAAAAAAGACACAACCTTGTCCAAGAGGGCTACAAACTCTGGTTTTGGATAATGCAGTTCGCTAGAATCTTCTCCTCGCAGAATAGTGTACATGGGGCTGCTTCTTTCGCTGGTTTCAAGAAGGATAGCACAAGCGTCACACCCGAAATCACTGATTAGCTTCACAATGTATCCAGCGACGTAAGCTAAACCAGAATACGTGACAGGGGTAATGGGATGACAGGAGATACCATCACTTCTTTCAGTTCCTCGGTTACTGATTGCGGCAGAGCTGAAATGATTTCGTCGGTGTCGACACTAGGTGCCTATGCGCGCAATACAGCGCGACATACAACTCCTATAGTCACCTCTGAATAAATAGCACAAAGAAAAGCTTTTATATCCATTATTGAGGATTGTCCATTGAGTAACAGTGGCGAATGTGTAATAAGCAAAGCATTCTACCAAAATAATGGGGCAGCGATTGCTCTCTAAGGCAAGCAATACTGCACAGATAGTTGGAACTATTAGTTCAAAAACATACTAGAAAAAGAAAGAAAATATTGCTAGAAATTAGTGCTTGAAACAGATTTCCTGTTTTTTCATGAAATAATCATGATATCATGTAAACATTTCATTAAAGCAACGTTTATTTGCAAAATTAAAATAATGTTTATAATACAATATAAAACATTTGCTGGTCTATAATTTATAGCAAAATTGATAACAAAACTTAAAAGCGTTTACCTTGACGTTATACTAATACTTTGTCATGTAAGCATTGTGCAACTTACATTACATTTTTATAAAATTATTTTCATCATCGGTGTTACCTCGATGGTTTCTCATCTAGCGCTGAAAGATGGTTTTGCCATTGTTGCTGTTATGTTTGCCTTGAAGAAGCTTTGATGTGATTATGCTCATTCATTTTTTTTATTCATCTTGTACAGGCTTGGGAAAAAATTCAGATTAAAATGAACAAAAGTAGATACCATGCCGCAATGCATGTCATATGCTTGTCAAACGTTTGCTGAGCGACAGTGTTTTTTTAATATAAAGACTCCATTCACGTGTGTAGCACGTTGACAGGATGCCGCTGCAGCATCTACCTTCTGTAATCTTACATTTAGGGGCTACACTCACCACGGAACCCGCGGGCGACAGCGCGAAACCAGGCAAAAGCCACCCGCCGCCACTGAAGCAGATGCGGAGCGAACAGTGAGCAGGTCGCGCCCCTTGCGGCGGCGGAGAGCGTGACTCAAGGAGAAAAATTCCCATTGTTCACGCGGCGATTGAGAAGGCCGTAAGAAAGAGCGCGCGCTCTCTCCCTCGAGACCGGCCGTGGCAAAACAAGCTGGGAGGACGCCCCCGCTCGCGCACTGCGACGGGGTTTCTCTAACTGTGCGGAAACTACCCCGCGAGGAGAACGCGCACGTACGCGTGCTCTTGACATTACCGACAAGGCAGAGGCACACAGAATACACTGAAATATATCAATAAACTCTTCTGGAATACTACATATGGTTAATTGCCATATTATGAAATATAAATGCGGCCACTTTTGTGACAGTATCATTATTAGGAAACCAGCCAGCTCGCAAGCAAAAGGTCATGAGATGTTCGATATGAACTTTTTTAAAAACCAAGAAAGAAAAATTTCTTAACGCGTGCTGAGCGCCTGCAGTCAACGTTTAAGTTGCTGGGCTGTCCGGTTTTTCTACTCCCAGTACAGACTCCTCACAACTCTCATTTGGATCAAAATATTTAATTTAAAAGCAAGACATGCGTATTTTCACGTCACAAACAAAGCTAAGTGTTCACTGCAAAAAAAAAATATATATTAACTTCTGCCTTCTGTTACATGTCATTCGGCCTGCTTGATCATCCTTATATTATGATGACCCTGCATGCAAATCTTAGCGAAAGATTCACATTTTTTGGTGAGGTGTGGTTAAAGATGTGTATTACTTTTACAGTACAGCTTTGCAATTTGTCGTGTTTTTTTTTCTGCTGTTGCTGTAAATATTTTGTTAAAGATATCGTCACTACTGTCTTTGTCCCTATTTAACAAGTGCTGTCATTGCTGATTATTGCCCTGCTTCACTGGCGTTTGTCAAAATAAATCATGTCTATCCCAGACTCTGCAAATTTACTTGCCTCATTTCCTCTGCGCGGCAGAAGCGCATCTGCAGCTTGTCTGCAGCTTCACACAAGTACTAGCTTGATATTAAAAGTATAAATATATATTACCTAGCCTCATGAGCCGAGTGGGTGGCATGAGGTAAGGGAAAAATAAATATTAAAATGGTGAACATAGATTAGATTAAATAGCGCTGGGCCGCCCCACAGCCCCTAACCTTTGCGGCCGCAGTTCGGTATATCACGATGAACGGCGATTTCGCGCTCAAAACAGCTTATATTTGATTAGCATGCACACTAAGGTGTTTCGCGCTAACAGTGCCATGGTATCCGCTTAAGGCAAGTAAATGCAGCGTCAGAGTTCGCATGATCACCCATAGGGCAGGACGAGAAACAGGCTCTACGACCGGCACGGACGGATGGATGGATGGAATATAGGAGCGTCCCCTTTGAAACGGGGTGGTAGCAGTAGCTATCATGCTCATTTTTCTCCATATAGCTTAATTATTGATTTACAATGGTTAACTAAACCATCATTCTATTTATTAAATTTTGCTCCTACATTACTAACATTATGTCACTTCTCTGCTTTTAAGCCACCAATCTTCCAGTCGTAATTTGCTAGTTTCCACCGCCGGTTTGTTCACCCGGCCACTGTTATCTCTAAACCCCAGAGCCTCAGGAACAGTGATTGCGCCTGCATCAACTTCCGGATGGATACCATTGCATTCGAGTATAATATGGTCAATTGTTTCACTGGAGTTTCCGCATACAGCACATGCGTCATCTCCATTGTTAAACTTCTTTTTGTAGCTGCGTGTTCTAAGGCACCCTGATCTAGCTTCAAAATGTAGGGCACTGCCTCTTGAGTTATCAAAGAAATCTTCCTTCCTGATCTGCATTTTCCACTTTCGGTATAATTCCACACTCTGTTTTTTTTTCATCGAATTTATCCAATTTTACCTTCTGTGTTTTTCACCTGTTGCTTAATGCTCTTTATTTCTCCGTCCTTGTTACTAGCATACTTACTAGTTAGTTTCCTAGTTCTTTTCCTCCATTGTGAGTCAACGCTTTTTAGGTACAGGTATTGAAATACCATAGCTGCCCATCTGTTACTGTCCAATTTCCTCAGGCGTTCCTCATATAATATTTTACTCTGAGCTTCCCGTACTTCGAAAGATGCCCAGCCCATATCTCCCTGTACCGCCTCATTTGCAGAAGTGCCGTGGGCACCTAGTGCTAATCGTCCAACGGATCTCTGATTTGTTTCTAATGTCGACTGTACCTCTGATTTTAGGCACAAAACCGCATTTCCGAAAGTAAGTCCGGGCACCATAATTCCTTTCCAAATACCCCTCAATACCTCATACCTATTGTATCCCCACAATGCCTTATGCTTCATTATCCCAGCATTCCTTCGCCCTTTGGCCTTAAGTGATTGCTCATGCTTTCCAATGTATGCCAATCCTTCGTTTACCCATACCCCCAAATATTTATATTCTGCTACTCTAGGTATTTCAAGGCATTGAATTTTAAGACTCTGATCAGTTGAGCCGTTGAAAATCATCAGACCCGACTTAACTGCGCTGAAACTGAAGCCTAGAACGTCCCCTTCGTCTCCGCAATACTTAACTAAAGTTTGCAATTCTTCCAGACTCTCAGCTAGCAGCACATTATCGTCTGCATACATCAAACCGGGGAGGCGCTGCTCTACCGCCTTTCCACCTAATCTGTATGACAGGTTAAAACCTAGGTTACTGTCTTGTATTCTCCGTTCCAGGTTTATCATATAAAGCATGAACAGCACCGGTGATAGAGGACAGCCTTGTCTTAATCCTTTGCATACTTTGACATCCTCCGTACTTCTTATCCCTTCCCACGTAATTTCTACTTTGTTATCCCGGTATATTTCCTGTAGGAACTCTATTATCTCATAACCGATACCTACTTCTTTTAATATGTTCCACAGGAGTTCCCTGCTTACGTTGTCGTACGCCCCATTTATGTCCAGGAAGGCCAAATACAAAGGTCTATTTTCCACTCTAGATATTTCGATGCATTGGGTAAGCACGAACAGGCAATCATCTAAGCGCCTACCATTTCTAAAGCCGTTCTGAAGTTCTCCGAGTATCTTGTTACTTTCAACCCATGCTTGCACCTTTAATTTCACCGCCTGCATGGCTAACCTGTACATTACAGATGTTATGGTAATCGGCCTGTAGGATTTTATGTGCATCCTTTCTCCTTTCCCTTTATAAATCAAATTCATTGTACTCTGCCGCCAGCTGTCCGGAACTTGCTTATTCGCTATGACTGTTTCCAAAGCTTTTAACAACGTTTCCTTCCTTTTTGGACCGAGTTCATTAATCAGCTTGATCGGAATTCCATCTATTCCTGTAGATGTGTTTTTAGGAATATTTTTTTCTGCCTTTTTCCAGTTTAGATTGGTCAGTTCTAAGGTGCTTTGTATTCTGCTACCTTGTGTTGCTTCCTGATTTGCGGAGATTACCCTATCGTCGTTCTTAAATGACTCGGCTATAACTGATGTATTGCAGTTCACTGCGTTGTCTCCCTTTAAACAATTTCCTTCGTTATCTTGAATCCGATCTTGCTTTCTTTGATTCTTCTTCCCTAGCCAGCTTATATGGTTCCAGAATTTTCTTGCTCCGCCTCTAGAGGCATCGTGTATATCAGCCATCCAGCGATCGGTGGACTGTCTTATTTTACTTTGGACGAGGGCCTGCACTTGAAGTTTCTTTGGTCGATATGATTCCCATTTTTGATCGATTTCCTCCTGAGAAGCCTGTGCTTTCTTTGCCATTCGGTGTTCCCTTGAAGCAGCCCGTCGTTGTTCAATAGCTTCCCTGATTTCCTTATTCCACCAGCTCCGTGGCTTCCTCTTTCCATTCCAGCGGTTTGCTACTTTAACCTCCTGAATTTTACTCCCTATGAGTAGTTCTACCTGTTCATAATCCCAGTCTTCCATGGGGCTTTTCTCTATTGCTTCCTCAAGGTCTGCTGCTATCTGCGCTATTTGATCGTCGTTTAATTTTGCGTTTACGTTTTGTCTAAGTTCCATTTCTCTTTTCATCAAGGGCCCCATCTGCGGACTAATACGTTTATGATCACTTCCCAGACTACACTCCCCTTCTTCGTCTATTTCCACTTTTCTGACCTTGCTATAAATTTTCTGCGACATTAGACAATAGTCAATGGTCGTCTGCCTGTTGCGGAATTCCCACGTGATTTGGCCTTCACATTTTGTTTCTCTATTTAAGTTAACTAGGTCGTGTCGGTCGCAGAAATCTAGCATTAGCTTCCCGTTCCAATCCGTGTATCCATCCAGATCGTCGATGTGGCCTTTCATGTCCCCCAGCAGAATAATATTGGCCCGTTTCCAAACTGGCTTATATCGTCACTGAGACATTCAACAAGATCCCTGTTTTCTTGCCTGCATTGATGTCCTGTTCCTAAATAAACTACCCCTAGCCATGTCCTTATGCCGGCAATGGTTCCTGAAACCCAGATATGTTCTTTACAAGATGATTTAATTCTTTGCCAATTTGTTCCCTGGTGTATCAACATACCTACCCCTCCACCCTTTCTTTCCGTTCTCGTTCTGTTGCACCCTTCCCAGACGTAGCCTTCTATAAACGGCGGATCTTCTAGATCCCTGATATGAGTCTCGCAAAGAGCGTACACACCAATTTTGTCATCCTTCAACTGCTGTTCTATCTCTAGCCATTTCGCTCTTTTTCTACCTCCTTGCATGTTTATGTAGCTGCTCCTAGTGTTAAATTTCTTTTTTGTACTTTTCTTTCTCGACCTACTCTTTGCCATTTTTGGGGGCTCAGCCTCCATTATTACACTTTCTTCTGCTTCACTTCTAACTACCTCTGTGCACGGAGTCCTCGCGGACCCCCTAAAAAAGCTACAGCCCTGCCTGCCAAGCGCCAGCCGATCTCTGCTCCGACCCTTCTGTTAAAATGAATGCCATCTCGCTGAAAAGCCCTACCAAAACCTGCTTTATGTACCTCCCTGTTTACCTCAACCACTTCGAAGCGCTTCTCCAGGCTTAACTTACTTATGTCCTGATTAACTGTCTCCACGTCCTTTTCCATCTTTCCGTTCAATCCTAGCACCTCTGGTACTGTGCATACAACTATCTGCGTCTGCTGTGCTATCTCCCTGATCTTGTCAACTCCCTTCGCTAAACTTTCCACCACTCCTGCAGCGTCACCATTTAGGACATCGTTTAGACCCGCGGCTACTATTACCATACTGCGCTCTGCGGAATCCTTCAACAGCCTATTTTTACTCTCTTTTAGTACAGCCCTCATTGTTCTCCCTGGGAAGGCTCGAACCAACACTCTCTTATCACCCTTTACACGTTCCAAGATATCTCGCTTGCACCTGTTCATGTTAGAATCTCCGGCGATAAGCACCTGGGCCTTCTCTCTCCCTCTCCCAACTGTTGACTCCTGTTTTCGGTTATCTGTGTCCTTATCTCTGGGATTTTCATTCTTCCTTACTTCTTCCTTTTTTTCCGGCGTCTTAGCTGCTCCTAAATAACTCTGACGGTTCGGATCCGCCTGACTTACTTTGCTTATGCCTTCCATGCCAGTGCTGGCCCCAGCTACGTGGCCCGCATTGGAATGTTCGTCCTTGTTGGTTCCAAGGACAAAGTCGGCCCCTTTCTTTTCAATCTGAGTAAGCTGTCCAAGCAGTTTCTGATTTTCCGTCCTTAGCAAACGTACTTCATTTTCTAAATCCTCGACACGAGACACTAAACTGCCCCTTTCTTGATCAAATCTATCTAGACGTGCATTCAGTACGCAACATCGACACAAAAAGTCGCTGCCTTCCGCTTCACCTACAGAATCAAAACGCGTTTCTTTGAGATTAACCAGCGCCTCACACTGAGTACACTTTACCTTCTTTTGATTGCACAGCTTAAGCGCTCATCGACTGAACTGTAACTGTTACGAATTCTTAGAATATACAAATTGCCAAAAGAAGACACAAGAAACGACTAGCAAACACGCGTTAAAAACCAAATCTGCGAATGCCAAAAGCCTAGAAAGAAAAATATTTATCTAAACAAGATAGCTAAACAATGAACGCCAAGAAAACCTAGGTACCGGCACGAAAAACCAGGCCGCTAGGACCAAGAGCTAAAATCTATTCTTTAGGCTGCACCTATCCTAACTAGCTGAAAAGAAATAAAGTTAATAAAAGAAAGAACTCATCTATTTGACGCTTCGGAAGCTCCCGCTGTCGCCAGTCCGTCCGTTTCCGGTAGCCACGTGCAATCGGAGGAGCGATGGAACACGCGTCCGCACTATACGGCTGTCAACTGAATCAGTCACAATTATGACGGCCCTACTCACGCTAGCGCCATCTCGGGGCGGACGACGGAAGTTGGTACAAATGTTTGCCGCCTTCGGAGGCGTCGTCGTATCACCTAAACTACTTCTAACACCGTGGTCATAGGGTTCCTTAGTCATCGGCACTTCAGAAGGAACAACCGAGCTGCTAGCAAGCGGAAGTCACCGTCCCTTCGCTGGCGAACATGTGAGTTGAGCTGGCTTTTCTTCTTGTTTTAAAGGTGCGAGTCCCTGTCGCATATCGGAATTCAAGCCTCAATTTTCAAGTTAGACCTGAAGTTTCACTAAATGGTGGTATTTATATCGGCAATATGTAGCCTGTCAAGAGAGGTATCTGAAAAAGAATATGCTTTCGGACCGGACAAAATTTGGCTTGGGCGGGGAATCGATGGCATTTTTCTAGAGTGCTAGGCGCTCTTATGACAAATGCTGTATACAAACCTTTCCGTGTTCTGTCAGTGATTTAGCCCTGTTTAAAAATAACGTTCAACCAACTCTCCCAAAAATTATTGCTTAATAGTTTTGTCGTCTCTTTTGTCGGAATGTTGAATAGATGTATGCTTCGTGTGGCTATATGTAAAGAAAAATGGAAAGAGCTACATAAACTCGGGAGTTAAGAACATTTGACAGAAGCTCTGTGGCAAATGATAAATATGCGAAAAATATCTGAACTGCGCGCATATATCAGCTCTGGTAAAATATACTTTCTAGGCGAGATGAGGATGAGAGGAAATAAAGCATGTGCACAGTACACAAATTCATCAAACATCGTCTTACGAGGGAGTTCATGCCCCCACGAGGAAATTGCATGAGGACGACTGAATAGACTACTAATTCGGCTTTTGTTTGTTTTATATTCCAGTGCCTTCTGCAGATATGCGAACAGCGTCCTCTCTATCTCCATGATTTCCCAATCCTCAGGATGTTGCGCTAATTGGCCGCTACGCTGCTTTCAAAAATGACCCTTAGTTTCGATTTTAGTGCCTCGAAGACCATTGAGCGCAATGCTTGACCATGCTGCTTCGTCCTCGTTTCGGGCTTTGAGGAGTAATTTTTAAGCTGCTGATGAGAGCACGCATCATTTTAGGCTTTCCAAAGTGAAAAAAGTGCTTAAGGACTCTAAGCTTTCTATCGCTTTATTATGAAAAACGAACATCACATTTGGTTTCGAAATCAAGAAAATGCATTACGCTCGGCTCGATAATCCTCCTGGACACTTTTGTGTTTGCACTAGACCTTGTCTGTGGCAAAATAACCATGTCGAGCAGTGTATTATGGCGGTAGTTGCTTTAAAGGCTAGAAAATGTCTCAAAATATCTATTTACACAGTGCCCGCTGTGCATGCTTGTGTCATCATTTGTCAATGACTCGAATCCACCTAATTCGCTCCGGGCTAGTAAGGGGTAAAATAGGCTTCATGCAATGCAACAAGGAGAGAAGGCCAGAATTACCTGAGCGCTCAGGTGTAGACACTGCTGAACTATGGGAAAAAAGGGCTGCATGAATTGAAGCCCGAGACGTGGCATGTCTAATGTCAATGAAAGTCATTAAAGCAAGAAGCAAGTGTTTAGTGGCAAAACCTTATAGTGGGGCACTGTTAGAAATGTTTCAGCCGAGTGGAACAAACTGCTGTGGCAGCCTGTGGTGTCTTAGAAATTTATTCGTTGATTAATAAGACCATCTTTGTCTGCTTAAGTACCTGTTGAGTGTAATGCAGACGCTGTGTGATGAACGGGAAATGGACGTTTTTTCTCAGCTGCCTTATTTCACTTGTTGGGAGTACGCGTAAAACTGTCCGCCCCCGACGGTACAGGCTGAGAAATATGGCTGGCGCTATGGAAAAGCTTTCGTCTTTCTTCTTCCTTGTGGTGACGTTATCACGCGTCATAGGTGATGTGGGACCTAGACACGACGAGTATTGGCTGAAAATGCATTACGCGACACCTCATATATAGCAGAAACTCGAGAGTTTCATGAAAGTCATCTCATTGGAAATGGAAGCTGTGAAGTGTAGAAATGCTGAGTTTGGACGCCGTTTCTTTTTTCTGCGGATTACCTTCAGCTACCTTCCCTGTAGCCTTAACTTGGCAAAGGTTTCATGGAAAAAAACACAAGGGTTTTTATGTTTCGATGTATTGACATAAAAAACAACGCATTTTTGCCCACTACTAGATGAATCCACAGCAACTTTAGACAAAACACTGGCTAAGTGGTTTCACTAAATTCGCACCACAAATAAACTAATACACAACACACAGTGAGAATTGATTTTTCCCGTAGTGGCAGTCACAAAAGCATATTGTGTCGTCTAATTAAGGGTCACCTGAAAGCGCCATCACATGGTGGATGCGCGCTTTACCATGGGCAGCCAAGAAAACGATAATGCGGGCATGCATTTCAGGAGGAATTCTATTTTAACTCCTTATTAATGGAGATATATTTTAGCCTCTGCGTGAACGGGAGGTGGAGTGGGGGGTAAATAAGTTGTTGGCTTGTTCCATATGCAGTTAAGATGAGGAGGCTGACTAGACACAATGCAAGCGATATATAACAAAGATTATTACCGGAACACCAGTAATACAGTGGTTTACATCACGACCTTGAAAGGTTTTAAACATATTTTCTTTAAAAAAATATAAAAATTATATGCGAAATAATTATAAAAGGACAAAATGTTACCGTTACGTAATAAGCGTAGCGAACAAACTGCAGGCTAGTGAAAACAAAATATAAGACGGCCTACAGCATCTGGTCAATCGGAACACAGCGACAACTAAATTAATCTCCTTTAATTTTCTCAAAATTTTATCCTTTCCTACTGGCGTTCGACTATTTATGGCACTGCAAACCTGCTTGAGAGAACAGTAAGCACGGCAAAAAAAAATGCAAAAAACGGAGAACTTTCTCCAGAAACGGCAGACATAAATTCAGAGCTATTGTTTACGAGAAACAACGTATCGGACAGAAATCAGAGAAGAGCGAAAGCCGTGTACACAAAATAGACAACAAAGGTCAACTGAAAATTGCAAAACAAGATTTACCATTGCTGCGGAAAGTTTTCCTGCTCACCAGGAGGGAAAAATATACGAGATCCATCCCAGCATGTTTGACAAGTGCTCAAGCAGAGGTATACCACAAAAAGTTATCGAAATAAAGGAGTAAGTCGGGGTTAAACAGTATTTTCCCATGCTACAGGCTCTGTTATTGAGTGACTTGAGAACATAAGTTTTCTGTGCGCGCCCGTAGCACTCCACGAAGAAGGTTTAAGGTTTTCCACTGTACGACCGCCCACAGTGCTCGGCGAGGTGCCTTAAGCGCATAATCGCCGAGGGCGGCCGCACGTTGCTGAAGAAGGAAAATGCCCTGATTGTGCGACTCTTGTGTTAGGCTGCACACGGACCGACAGTCTACGGACACGCCTCGTTTCTACGGAAGCTGTTGTTACCGAAGAGCTGCGCGTGCGTGCCACGCTCTTGCGTGCAGCATAGCACGCAGTCGGGCCCGATTCGCAAGTGCCGTCTAAAGTCAGCGCACGGCCACCACTCAGTGTAGTGAAAATCTGTTCCTACGCGTGCCGTTTTAATCGCATTTTGTGGTCATGTTGCGGCCTCTCCTGCCTTTTTATTGCTCCTCTTTGCGCAAAGCCCCCCCCCCCCCCTCCCAGCTTTTTATTCCCTTCACCACGTCTCCTTCGTGTGACAGTTACTCTACTGTGGTCCGTCTCGTTGTTCTCCCCCCTCCCGTGCCTTCCCCTATCCACCTCTCTCACTTCGGCGGGAACACGACGTGTCGCCGCTGTATTTTGCACCGACGACCCGTAAGGAGGCACGGTTCTCTGACAGAGCAGTTACAGCAGCTCGGTATTCAACATAAGTGCCGGTGGTTGAAAGCGGGGGGAGGGAGCGCAAATAGGGAGGCTCGGCCTTAGAAGGTGTTTGAAAAGACCCATTTCTTGCGCAGCGTAGAGCCGCGTGACAAAAAGATTTCCCCGCTATACCAGAACTTATGTTGCTGTAATTTTTGTGTCCGTTTGCACTTGATTACTGCAGAGAGAAAAGTATCGCGCAGCACCTACTCCCGCTGGAAGCTTTAGTGTTTTACAGTTCGGAGACAAGCGATAGCAGGTTATAAGCGAAACAGGCAGTATGCTCGGTGAAGTTGTGTCGGGGTAGCCTAAAGAACTGTGGGATGGCTGGAAGAATATAACCCCCTCCCTCTGCTCGCATTTTTTCATTGTTGTGGGGTGCCGATTCGCCAAATTGGATTTAAATATTGGTTCTGGATTTTGTGTAATTTTAGCATTTTGTCGCGAGGAAAAAGAGTTCATAAATAAAAATATTAGCTGGCAGGAAAATAACACTTATTGCACGGATTTCATCGAATTTTTGTACATGGATACGAATGATGCTTTTTTTTTTTTTCAGCAGAACTAGATAGTCGGGAATCAAAAGGAAGATGTGAATTTAAGTGATCAGAAAACGTTTGCTGATTTCAAAGGTTTGAAAAGACAAGACAACCTAAACATTGCAGTTTATTCCAGCAGTGTCGAAGGGCTGAACGAGGTGTGTTTTGTGTGGACTCCCAGACCAATACCCGAAAAACCTTTTGCTTGTTTCTCAAACATTACAAATTAAGTAAGCCATCCTCTATACTGAATAGATTTTCTTTTTTTTTGGACAAGGAACGAAAACACATTGACAATTATATATTGAGATTTCGAGGAAATCATTTTGAGTGATAGATTTTGGACTCACTGTGTACCTCCTGGTTTCTAGCATTTAGGTAAAATACAGCGATGAAAGAGAGCGCTGAAATCTTTGAACATTTCATATGCAGTCATGCCTGAACAAATCTACTGTTTGGCGGAAATTTTAGAAATATTCACTGTTGATAATTTGCTATGGCTTACTTATTTATAATCTATAATTAACCATATCTGTTAGACTTAATCGCATTATCTTTAATCTTGGACGGTAGTAGAGAAAGAATGTTTATAGCACTGAGCCAAGAGAGCGAAGAGCTATTTTAATCGCTGACGAAAAAGCTACCATGCATTGGTTTATAAGCATATAAGCAGGCCTCAACATTTTTCAGACTCTTTTTATCTGGCGCTGTTTCAAAATATCTCAACTGACAGTTTAGCAAGTTGATAGCCCATTTACGCTGTTTCTGAAGGCTAATATTTGGAAAGACAATTTTTTTTTTATCTTTAGAAAAAGGAAGATATGCTGAGCAATTTTATAATGGAGTAAATTATCCGCTTGTTCGCTTCCATTGTAAACCAAACGCTTTCTCGCATCCTGCATTTCTAAGAATAAAAAAAAAAAAAACTAATTTCCCTATAAATAAAGTGCACCTCTCTGGACGTAAATATATAAGCTTTGCTTACTGCTTGTGCGCTTGAATTGCTTTCACGATCTAACCCATTGTTATCTTCTGATAGGCACGTACGCGCAAAGAGGATACGTAAGCACCGCTTCGTCTCAGCTTTGTGCTGCGCTCTGTCCTAAACATCGTTACTTCTGCTTTCTTTTTGCACCAGCCCTTTTGGGCCCACAATAGCCATTATAAAATTTAAACTGTGCGATATTCCTTTCCTATTCGCGTAAGCATTACTGGTGTTACCTGATATAATTAATACTGGCGGTGATGGAGTCATGTGCCAGTATCTCTAACCGGATACATGAACCGGTCTAGCTATCAGCTGACGAAATTGTCGCAAAAGGGAAGACGCTTATGAAAGCAGGGGATGCTGTTCTCTCTAGCCTGTACTAACAAGCGGTAGGAAATTCACTGCAGGTGCTGGAAGTAATCCTGTGTTGTTTTCGTAACGCTTGTTGTGCGAGCGGTGTGTGCTAGGTGGTAGACATACGAACGGAATTCTTTACTGATGCCGCGGTGGTTAGCAGAGCTTAACACGTGAGGTAAACGCACGGCTAAATGTAATTTTTAGCTCAAAGCAAACTGTGCTTGCCTGCTGTACTTTCTACAAGCCTGATATCTATCCCCATTCCCGTTTACTGCCGTTCTTCAACTTCACTTGCAAAAAGAAGATCAGCGCCATACTTTTCAGTGATGGATATTCCTAAAGGCTTCAATTACCATTCTTAGCCTTGCTAAATTTATTTTGATCAACGGCACGAGTATGCAGAAACAAATGTTCTACTATTTTGGGAGAAAATGGAATGAAGGGGAACATGACGGAAAAAAATAATTGAGAGCACTGTGGAATCTACACTGCAGAAATGCGAAAGCTGGAGTTTTGGTGCTGCATACGGTGCATTGCTTTTGCTCTCATCATTATTATCAACTAAATGCACCGCCATTATCAATGCTACTGTCATACAGCTGTGTAACGTCACAACACCTGTGGCGCTCCTGGCGGAGAGAGCGGGAGTTAGGCCGCCGTTCATGCGCACCGCCGTCTCTCACGGACGGCGCGAGTTGGTCGCCCAGCTTTGAGGCGTGACGTCATAACGCCTGTGGCGCTCCTGGCGGAGAGAGCGGGAGTTAGGCCGCCGTTTATGCACACCGCCGTCTGTCACGGACGGCGCGAGTTGGTCGCCCAGCTTTGAGGTGTGACGTCACACAGAGGCCATGCGAAAGGTGATTTCATGTGCACCGCCGTCGCACCGCAAAGGCTTGAAAGTGAAAGTAGTATTGCTTTCGCAATAAAAGAAGGTAAAAAAGAAGACTGAGGGTGAGAAGCAATAAACGATGAAGGTTGGTTGGTTGGTTTGTGGGGTTTAACGTCCCAAAGCAACTCAGGCTATGAGAGACGCCGTAGTGGAGGACTCCGGAAATTTCGACCACCTGGGGTTCTTTAACGTGCACTGACATCGCACAGCACACGGACGCCTTGCTTTTCGCCTCCACCGAAAAGCTGCCGCCGAGGCCGGGATTCGATCCCGCGTCCTTGGGAACAGTAGTCGAGCGTCGTAACCACTGCGCCACCCCGGCGGGGTAATAAACGATGAAGGTGAGTGAACCAATATGAATAAACGATGAAGGTGAGTGAACCAATATGAATAAAAAACGAAAACAGGTTTGGTTTGATTTCTGGGGTATAACCTCCAAAAGCAACACTGGCTAACAGAGACTCCGTATTGGAGGGTTGCAGACTACCTTCATGCAGTTCCTTCACGTGCGCTGACAACCCACACCACACTGGCGCCTTGCTTTTTGTCGCCATCGAAAAGCGGCCGCCGTGGCCTGGATTTGATCTGCATCTTTGGGCACAGTAAGTCAAGAGCTCTAACGACTGCATTACCACAACGGGAAATGAGGAAAACAGTGAGAAAAGAAAGCAAAGAATTACAAATAACACAAAAAGAATGAAATTATAATTGAACGGCAGAAGGTCTCAATGAATAAAGCGAGTAGTGGTTAATAGCTGGACAAATACAGTATATGAAAAAATTTGGAAAAAACGTAGTATAATATATAGAATGAGCTGAAAACAGAACATGCAATAAAGGAAGACAAAAAGATATGCACTCAGAAGAAAAGAACAAAAAATAACCGTCCTAAAATCGGGGAGACTGCTTTAGCACCAACGAATTTTTTCTGATTGTATGCTAGTGCAGTTAAGCTGTCGAGAAAAACCACTACGGTCTGCTGCTCCTTTCTAAAACTGGCACAATGTATGGCGGTGAGAAATTCATGGCTTTGTGAAAAAAAAAAAATGTCAGCCGGGACGTAAGGTTGATGAGCTTCTAAAAGCAAAAAGTAATTTTCGACGAGTCCCAGAGCGGAGTAGTTTCGGAAAGAGACATACGGGCCGGGAAATAATCTCTGTGCAGCGGGGTCATATTTAAGGATTAAGACGGATTACCGTCACGCCCCGAGCCGTTTGCCGGGGAGCAACATTTCTTGTTGCCCTTTTTGCGACGCTCATTCTCCGCTTACTTTCCGGTCCCCTTCCCTGATGATGAACGCCGGTATTTATATGCACTGTCGATAAGATGTTTCGTTGATCTCTTTTATTCGTATGTCATCAAGTTACTTTGAGCAGGACATGGCTTAATAAAAGCGGAGGCTAATGCAAACTCGCTGACCGCCGGTTTACGCATACACGAGGTGTTTTCACTGCGCCTTACGTCCTATGTATCCGTTAGAATCATTTACGCATCCAAAAGCGTCAACGGTTAAAGTGAATGACGGACTCTGCCAACGTAACTCATTCGGCGAAAGGTTTATGTTCCTACTTGATAAATCTAAAAAGCTGAATTTCGTCTCTGATAGCCTAAAACGTTAAAACCCATACACCAAGCCAAACCTAGAAAGCAGAATCCTCAAGGAAGGACAAACCTGAGCGGTTAGAAACTGGTCGCCTACATTTCGTCATTGCAATCTTCTCTTTTTTTTAAATATATGCTTTCCTTCGAAAATATTTAAGAACTGTGTCAGCTTAGCAAACATTTTCTGCTTATTAGTGACGGGAGCAATGTGTCTAGAAGTCCGTTACTACAAAGTTTACTACATGCCGTTACTACATGCACGTACAAAGTTTTTATTTCACTGACTCCACCTAGTGTCTGTGAGGGGAAGGGCACTAGCCTGACCCCACAGCAATGTCTATGTAACTCAATCTTTTTAATAAACGTTTTCACCAGCATCACCCACATGATTAGTGCAAAATATCGACGATCGTCGATGAGCATGCTTAGTGCCCGTGCCATTATATATAAACATTTTTACCGACCCCTACAATAAGGGTAGATGCGGGTAATTTCGGTATCCACCTTATTTCCGACGGTTCATAGCGGTTTATTTAGGCGCCGATTTCAACATAACCGTTACATGCAATCGGTATATTTGGGTGTTTCTTAAAAACATGAGATAAAATCAAAGTTGCTTTGCACTTTACCAACCCAGAACTTCTAGCGGTATTCCCCTAAGTCGCGGTCCACGTTTTTTGAAGCCTCGTCTTATTGAGGATCACTCTGCAGAAAAGGCCAATAACATGCCACTGCAGCTCTGTACAGAAACCACACACATGATCTGACATTATTTTATGAATATTTCGTGCTGTAGGTATTTTTACTAATGCTGCCTTTTCCTTGCGGATTTTTATTGCTTTTAACAAAGGCTTCCTTGCTTGTCTAAGGCATTCCAAGCAGAGGTGTGCATGGGCCGAAATTTTGAGCCCGAGTGCGACTCGGTCCGACATTTAAAGGGCCTTAGCCGGCCCTGTGCTGAGACTTGAGGCGCGGGTCCGGCCCGTCCCGACCTGAATCCGCTGCTCTCACTTGCGGCAGGAATTACAAATACGCTCTAAGCAAAAACAAGTTTTCTGTGCATAGCTGTTTTGCTTCTGTAAAAGCGCGCAGGCTCCAACTATGAGCAGAGTGTCAATTTTGTGCCCCAGTACTCGGTGAGCTCATCTTTCTCACCGTGTGCCTTTAACTTTGCCGGAAAGGCGCGCCGCTACTCCATTGTCTGGGCTGAGCAATCACAAGGCGACTTTAGCAAGGCGTATGCTGGACTATAGAAGATACGCCCCGTTTCCAACGAGGCTATGTCGGTCGAGGCCAGTACCAAGATTCAAAACAGACGAAAGAGGCGACAGCATGGCTTGAATCTGGAAACTGATAAGGAAATGTCTGTTATAGGCACTGGCGCGCGGTGGACAGGCAGATTGACGTTGGGGGAGAACTGAGATGCTTTCGAGTTGGGAGGATGCAGGAAAATATATTTTGCATTTGAGACACCTATAGTACCATGGCGATATTTGCGCTTTCGCACAAGTTGTGGTACTCGGGATCGGTCTGTCTGACCCAGTACGGCCCGTCCGAGATAAATGTATCCTTCCCCGGGCCCGGCCCGAGCCTGAGGTAGAGGGAGTAATAGCAGCCCCAGGTCCGTGAGCAAGGCCAGCGCTTTCGGGCCGCCCTGAGCCCGTAAACATCTCAAATTCCAATCATATATATCTTGAGGTATTTAAATATATTCACTCGCTTTCATTTATTACATTATCTCCTAATACGGAGCCCACTGCTGTTGTCGATTCTCCCCTCTTAAGTGAACGCAGAAGAGCGCTTTGTCAGGCAAGATTATTTAATTAGAGAAAACAAATAAGGGCCATTCTGCACCCGTGGGAAATAATAGCTGATGTATTAAAAGCCAACGGCGAACTTTGACTTTGTTTCGCATATCATTGTTTTCTGGCAAAAATAAGTGAAGGAACAAACGCCTTTCCCACATACAGCCTATTGAACCACAAAGATGGCGGGTCGGAAAATAAAATATGTTCTGTAATCTGCTGGCACGGCGCCTTACACGCTACGCTTGCATTGAAGTATTGAAGCTAGCCTACTCATATGCTTCTAGATTAAGCTTACCTTTTGTCGCTCCCACGCAAGATATATAGGTATTTACAAACATAGCCGCATACGATAAAAACGATTCACGGGTACACAGACAGCTGCCACGAAAAAGACGCATGCAATTTGCGATGACAAGCTTTCTTTGTAGCTGTTATCGTAGGTTTCCTGATGATAAGGCAAAGAGGGGACCCGAACTTCCAGGTTGTTGTTTTTTTGCATTTGGTACCAGTTTGCAAAAGCGAAAAACCCTCGATATTCACACAGGTGTTCTATGATGCATTCACTCTAGGTATCAGTTTCATCTATTTATTTTTTGCACATCCTGCAACCGTGAAACCTAAAGGGCTCTTGTGGTCTTGTGGGCGTTGGGCTTGGTAATGACATGGAGTTATGGGCACAAAAAAAAATTCGTTTAAAGGGGGCTAACGCTGGAAGGTTTTTAACCAATCCACGCGGCGAGCTAGAGCGCACCCGTAAAGGTCGCCAGGTAACGCGATAGTAGCCGACGCGAACACAGGTTCAGAGGAGGCCCCCGCATCGACGATTTTTAACTGGAGAAACACAAATGAAGCCTCATTGAGCACTGCTTCTGAAATGCAGCGCGCGAATTCAAAGGCGCACAGATGGGGGCACGGGAAGGACAAGGCGTAAGCGATCTATAGAGTCAAGATTAGACAAGAAATCTGTTGAGCCTGGTGAAGCAGAATTCGCCTGTGTTGCGACCGCGAGACGCGGTTGTTGAACGCAGCGCCGGGGACGCCGTCTCGAAAGTTCCATCCCCACACCCCCACTGTCTGGCTCCCGACTCCGGGAGAGCGGTGTTTCCCGGAATGCGAGCGTCTGCGAAGGCAGCCGGCGGCTCGGGCCGAGACGTTTCGGCCGGAGAGTTTACGTTTTACCGCAGCCGCTGATTCGTCTGTCCGGGGCCCCGGCCTGTCTGCAGACGGCGGCGGGGGAGGAGGACGCTACGGGCGTACGGTGCAATGCGTCTGGCCAGACTTCAGTCGGGATTGAGACTCTGAAAGTGGTGGTGGTGTGCTCGCTAACCGCGCGTGTGTGTGGTGCGTCAGCCAGGGAGCGTCTGCTCGTCGCAAGGTGTCCGGCCCAGCGAGGAATGTCTCAGGCGAGCCGACGACGACAGCACGACGCTCACCTCGGATCGGACCCTACCACCCCGAACAGCAAAGCACTCGCTACACTGTCATATTGGGAACTCTTTCTTTAATTCTTCCCTTCCAAATTGTTCGGTGTTGTATATTCTTTCATCTGTATATTTAGATGCTGTTATTCTGTTCTGTTTATTCTGTGCCACCTGCTTTTTTGGATTAGGATTTAACAGTTTTAAATGTGCTGATTTTTGTTTAGAAATTAAATCCTTTTCCTTTCATTTCGACTCCTGTGTCGTGCCTCCAGTCGGTCGCTGATCAGGCGTGGACCTATCGATGGTTAGCCACCTGGTCCTGCATTAGATTTAACACACGGGTAGATGTGTTTGTCCCTCTTCCCACCAGAACTGGTAATACTGAGAGTGCGGGGAGACATTGGCAGTGGCCTTTCGTCCCTCTCTCTCCCATACCGCGACAAACTGGCGTCCGCGACAGGACCTTGCGCTAACCTCGATTAGCCTTGACCGCGAGGCAACGGCACAGCAGCGTGCACGTATTTGTTTTTCGTCCGATTTGTTTTGTGTAAGCGTGATGTCTGAAGCAGAACGCTTAGTCGCGCTTGGCGAGAAGCTGGGCCTGCAGGGAGCAGAACTCCGCGAGTTTCTGAGGGAAGAGCGGGCGGCAGAACGCGAGCGGCGTAAGCTGGAAGATCAGCGCAAAAAAGAGCGCTATGAAATGGATAAGGAGCGTTCCGAGCTGAAGCTCAAGGAAATTGATAAGGAAATAGCTCTCCTTCAACTAAGGGCGAATGCTGACGTTAGCGTCACTTCAGCCAGTGAGCCCAGCCCGTCAGGGATGGCATCCCGACCCCTCATCGTTCGCCCGCAAAAATTGATGGCCCCATTTAATGAAAAAGGGGATGACCTTGATGCGTACTTGACGCGGTTCGAGCGTGTCGCTGAAGCGCAGCAGTGGCCACGTGATCAGTGGGCCACTGCTCTGAGTTCTTGCCTCACGGGCGAAGCCTTGAATGTATTCAGCAGAATGCCAGCGTCCGACTCAACTGACTACGACAAGGTGAAGCATGCTCTGCTCCTCAGGTTTCGATTAACTGAGGAAGGATTCCGCCAGAAGTTTCGAAACGAAACACCGAATGATCACGAAACTCCCTCGCAGTTGGTTGCTCGTTTGGAGAATTACTGGAGAAGGTGGATAGAGCTTTCGAAGACGGAAAAGTCGTATGAAGGGGTTAAAGGTCTCCTTCTGGCAGAGCAGCTGTTAGAGAACTGTGCACCAGCCATGGTCACATTCATAAGAGAGAACAAGACCACGGACGTGAACGAAATTGTGCAGCGAGCCGACGAGTACGTGATGACACGAAGGGCCGTCAACTTCGGCCGAAGGGAGTCAAAGAGAGAGGGTATGGCTGCGTGCAAGGTAGTCGAACATCTGCGTGCGCCGGCATCGTCCTTGGGGTGCTTTATATGCTCACGACCAGGACACATTGCAGTGAAGGGCGAACCGCGGCTCACCTCTACAAAGGAACCGTGACTCGTCCATCTCGAGAAACGTGTCGGCCTGCATACAGGATGGTTATCTGGAACTTAAAAACGGGCAGCCCGTCATAATGGTAAATTCTACCGCGTCTAGAGAAACAACAAGCTTGCCCGTCGTAGAAGGTGTCATCGGTGGAAGGAAAGGGAAGGTGTTGCGAGATACAGGCTGCAACATCGTGATAGTCAAGCGCAGCTTTGTAAGAGACGAGGAGATGACTGGAGACTACCGGGCTCTCTGCTTAGTAGACCGTTCGGCTATGTTGCTCCCGGAGGCCCGCGTTAGAATTGACACCCCATACTACCGAGGCGAAGTTATAGCGGGCTGCATGGAGGACCCAATATTTGACCTTGTCCTCGGAAATATTGAAGGGGTACGACCTCCAAATGCACCAGATGCTGCGTGGAAGCCTGAGCACTTAGAGATGAGGAAAACTGCCAATCGGCACGAAGTTCCCCGCGACAAGGGTCCAGACCAAGGCGTCATGCCCACTGCAGCTGTTACAAACCGCCAGCAAGCAGCCCGAAAATCCAAAGGTGGATTCCACAAGTTGCGGACTGCTACGGAGTTACCTGATGTGAGCCCCGACCAAATGAGGCAGGACCAGCAGGAAGACAGCAGCCTCCTCGCTTGTTTCGAGGCGCAAAAGCAAGGGAAGAGGACGAAGTGCAAGGGAGGCGGTTCGTTCACATTCCTTCTTCGCGACGGCCTGCTATACCGGCAGTATGTTCCCGAACGTGGAACGAAGACGAACCAGCTGGTAGGGCCCCAGAAATACCGGGATAAAGTTCTCCAATTGGCACATTATGGGCTGATGGCATGGCACCTAGGTAAAAAGAAAACAACTGATCGCATTTTAGCGGACTTCTTCTGGCAAGAATTGCATGAAGACGTGAACAGATATGTGGCCTCGTGTGACATATGCCAGAAGACTGCACCGCGCGGCACAGTGCGGAAGGGTCACTTGGAACGAGTGCCTCTCGTCGACACCCCATTCAGCAAGGTCGCTGTCGATATATTGGGACCCCGCAAACTAACGACTTCCAAACTACGCCACTGTGGCAGCTTTCTTGACCAACCTAACTAAGAAGCTAGCGCCCAACAGGATAAAGGGGAGGGACCGAGAGGAACGCGCCTTCGAAGAATGAAAAGACTCCTCTCGGAGCCACCCATACTTCAGATGGCGTATTTTGATCAGCCTTTCGTGCTTCGCGCGGATGCCTCTGACGAGTGGCTGGGAGCCGCACTTCTCCAGAATAAAGAGGGAATGCTCCATCCCGTGGCCTACGCAAGTAGGAAGCTATTGCAGCGGGAGCGAGCCTTCTCAGCAGTCGAAAAAGAAGGCCTCGCAATAGTTTGGGCCATCAAGCAATTTAATTTTTTCTTGTATGGGAAGAAATTCACCCTCCAAACAGACCATCAACCCCTAAAATACATCCGCGAGGTGCAGTTCATGAACTCTCAACTGCTCCGTTGGCACTCTTACTGCAGGAGTACGATTTCACAGTGCAGAATATACGAGGGAAAGATAATGTCGGGGCACCCGGTCGATTTGTTGCTGAAAACTAGCGGTCAGCGTGTTTTTTCTTTGTTCTCAATATTCAATGCGTTGTGCAGTGTCATATTGTTCTATGCGTATGTGATTGCGCCTTGTTTTATAAGTGACATGATTTCAGTGCAATATTCTTGTGTGACTTTCTGCGAGCGTGAGCGAATTTTACTGTGTTTTCTTTTTGTGTGTGAAATGTTATTGTGAATAACATTCTTAACGCCGGAGTGGTGAAGCAGAATTCGCCCGTGTTGCGACCGCCAGACGCGGTTGTTGAACCCCAGCGCCGGGGACGCCTTCTCGAAAGTTCCGTCCCCCAACCCCCACTGTCTGGCTCCCGACTCCGGGAGAGCGGTGTTTCCCGGAATGCGAGCGTCTGCGAGGGCAGCCGGCGGCTCGGGCCTAGACGTTTCGGCCGGAGAGTTTACGTTTTACCGCAGCCGCTGATTTGTCTGTCCGGAGCGCCCCGGGCTGTCTGCAGACGGCGGCGGGGGAGGGGGACGCTACGGGCGTACGGTGCAATGCGTCTGGCCAGACTTCAGTCGGGATTGAGACTCTGAAAGTGGTGGTGGTGTGCTCGCTAACCGCGCGTGTGTGTGGTGCGTCAGCCAGGGAGCGTCTGCTCGTCGCAAGGTGTCCGGCCCAGCGAGGAATTTCTCAGGCGAGCCGACGACGACAGCACGACGCTCACCTCGGATCGGACCCTACCACCCCGAACAGCTAAGCACTCGCTACACTGTCATATTGGGAACTCTTTCTTTAATTCTTCCCTTCCAAATTGTTCGGTGTTGTATATTCTTTCATCTGTATATTTAGATGCTGTTATTCTGTTCTGTTTATTCTGTGCCACCTGCTTTTTTGGATTAGGATTTAACAGTTTTTAATGTGCTGATTTTTGTTTAGAAATTAAATCCTTTTCCTTTCATTTCCGACTCCTGTGTCGTGCCTCCGGTCGGTCGCTGATCAGGCGTGGACCTATCGCCTGTTAGCCACCTGGTCCTGCATTAGATTTAACACACGGGCAGAGGTGTTTGTCCCTCTTCCCACCAGAACTGGTAATACTGAGAGTGCGGGGAGACATTGGGAGTGGCCTTTCGTCCCTCTCTCTCCCATATCGTGACACCTGGTGACTAGCGCTCCAATCCGCATTCAAAATGGAGACACTCATTAACGCGTCGCTAATTATGTAATGTAGATGTTCCAAACCTGCACTTGGAAGCAGCGCCGTGCACTGAACTTATAAACTGTCTACCTGCATGGTCATTTACGTTTTTAATTTCAAACATCAGATTCAATAGTTAGGAGGACAAGCAAGATCCGCCATAAGAGCAGAAGCCATTGCGCTTTTTCACCGCCTTTTAACAATTCTGGTTCTATTTCCTCCTTGTTGAAATTACCTAAATTATTATTACTTTAATATTACTACATTTCCCGATTACACGTCCCTTACAAAAATGCAAGAAGAGTTTCTGATCACTTATGACCCGAATTTGTGATGTATTTCAGACGAAATATTTGCAATCAATTTTCTGACTAAGACGTGATGCACTTTCGCCAGTCGAAATTTGTTTTGGTTTCTGATGCCTTTCGATCTCAACTGTGGCCTTTAAAAGAACGTTTACGACATGTTTTCGATATAGGAGTGATGCAGTTGCTGTACTAAAACGACACTGGGCCAGTGGGCGAAAACAGAAAGTACATGACGCTCTATCCACAAGCATGCTTCAGACAAAGGGGATCCGAATGTCTCGTGTTAATTCTCAGCACATCATTAAAGAAAGCAACTTTTTTAGCTGGGCAACTTTGGTATCAAACTTGCCGCAGACATATGCTGAAATATACAAAAAATGTGTAAATGTGGTTTCAATCAGATTTACCAAAGACACTATAATCACTGACGACTATTTTTCAAGTTAGACACACAAATGTCATTAGGAGATTCTTGTTGTGCAAACCAAGATTCTGTCAATGCCTGTTCATGTAACAAAGGAGTCTGGTGTAGATGCTACAGTACTACACAAAAATGCAATGTCACCATGGCCCTAGCCAAGGAAATCTTCATTCTCAGGCTGGTAGCTTTATGGTGTGAGGTCTAAGAAGGGTGATCTTGCCAATACCACTAAATATGAGGATTTGCTTTGAGGATGCTGATATGGATTTTATGGATATTCATGGAAAACAAAAAAAAAACAGCAGACGGGATGAAAGTGAACGAACAAGGATGAAAAAGGCCTGTAACACCAAAACGCCAGTTGCCTGCAAAAAAAAATATTTAGTCACTTGTGCAAGCACAAGTTGACCAGACAATCACAAACCTGACGCAAGAAAGCACAAAAAGCTTTATCCTCAAGAAATCCATTTATGCTTTAATTTGATGAATTTTTTTACTCTCAGCTGCGTCTTTACACATGTGACAGTATTCCGTAAATATGAATATTGTGGGTGCTTGCTTCAGGAGGGAAGAGGTGGGTTAGGGATATGGGTTGAGAGTGGCATGGAATGCACTGACAGCCCCACAGCTACAGTGGCGGGAATGGGGGTCGCTTGAGTGGAGGTTTCACAGGGCGTAATACAGACAACGGCGGCATTTTTGCCAAGTGCCACAGGCGCAGCTATCGTAGAAGTGGGGCAGTCATGTGATCTATCGGTGATATTATTGCACAGGCACCTTGAACTAAGTGTCATGTACATTTTGACACGTCAACTGCAGACAAGTTTGCAATCACATTTTTGCGCAGCCTTGTCTACACAGTTATGGTTTACAGAGAGTGAAAAACTCTTGTAAAGTTTCTAAAAGGAAATGATGCTTTCAGAGTGATCTGAGTAGGGGTAGTTGTTTCAGGTTTATGCTGTAGAGGATATCTATTTCATTTTTGCAATTGCCAAAGCGATTGCCATACCACAGAAACATTCCAATTGTTTTCATAGGTGAGCGACCATACAAGTATCTTGTATGTCAGCGCGCCTACAACCAGTTGGCAGGACTGCGAGCACACCAGCGCAGCGCCAAGAACCGGCTGCAGGGGAAACTTCAGCAGCCAACGATAACAACGACCAAGATCGGGGGAGTGAAGGCATCAGGCTGTGCAGGCCCGGGCTACCTCAGGCTACCCCTGCTAGCCGAATCGATCAAGCGATGGCTTTGTGCAGACCACACGAGCTCGCGACAAGGACCCCTATACACAACTCGTTACTTTCATTGTGAAAGTACTCTCGATGAAATTTGCCCTGACCTGCTCTATCTACTAGTCAGAGTGAAAAATCCGGCGAACGTCTTTGCTCAGCGGTTGTTGTGCTTATGTCTGCCGAGCCCGGTAGAAAAACCCTATACCGTTCAAATGAGTTAGCTGCATATTTCTTCGTTTCGTGTTCTCACCATGGTCATTGTTGTGAAAATCCCCGGGTTTTCTAGTTTTAAAAGCTGTAAGAAGGTTAACGCCGATGCTGAACTTATATATGTGGTCTCAGCACTGCCAAAGGTCATAAACTGCATCGTAGAAAACAACAATGAAAATATAACTTTCTCGGAGCATGAAAGCGACGATTTGTTCCCTTCATCTTGTCATGAAGGCATTGAAGTCCTGGGCTTGTATCCTCGTTCAAGGGTTCACGTCAGGTGCAACAGATGGCCCAGCGTCAAGTTGTCAGGCACTGAGTGACTTGCTATGCTGTGTCGAGAAAGGAGGGGCAGAGATAAGGGCGAGTGGAAATGAAGAGCAGTGCTAATTACATACTCACTGATGTATTTATAACTCAAAAGCTAAAAATGTGGCTTAACACTAAGCTCATTTTATTAGGATATTATGGAGCTACATCTATGAAACCGCCTGTTGTGCTCCTTTGCTGGCAACTGCCATTTGTGTCGTTCTTTTCCTCAAAGGTAGGTAAAGAAACACCTAGCTTTGTGTCTGCCATATAGTAGCCCGCAATGACCAAAATAAAAGGTTTCGTCGCGAATTCCCTTGGGGAAGAAGGTCCTCGCTAATTATATTCATGCCCTTGGGTGCTGGTAGGCAACCACTGGCGCGCGCATTAGTTGCAAGCCCTGGTACGGGGATGTTATCCACCCACGTCATGCTCCGCCTTACGCCATTCCCCTTTGTACACGTAGCCTTCATTCGCTGGTGATGGTAAGTTGATATAGCGCTGGTTGGGATCATGATCTCTTGCGCGCTCGGTAGATATTTCCTGCGGCAGCAATGGCATTCACGCTGCAGGTCCGAGTGCAGCCTAGTCCACATGTCGCGAATGGGGCCTAGCGAGCCAGCTGCGGTCCGCTATGACGTTACTCTGTGTTATGGCCTGACGTAAGCCACTCTGCACTTTTCGCGTCTGTAGCTCGTTGACTATGACGCTACGATTGGCTCGCAGTGGTGCGGATCCTCGCGAGTTGCTGGTTTCCAGTTGAAGAAGGGGGCGACATTTTTCCAAGATAAACGCTTGTCTAGCTTGTCGCAGGTGATTCACTTCTTTAGCAGTTGTGCGTAACAGCACTCGCTGTTAAAAATGTGGACATCTAAAGCACCGCAGTATGGGAATACACACAGCTCCAGCTCATGGAAAACTTGATTGGTTTATTGTGTGAAAGTACAATGAGAGTTTTTCAAGCAGCTCATTTGTATAAGTTTCCCACCTAGTGTGCATATGTGGCAGCTCGTTTATATCCTCCACAAGGAATCGAACAGCTTCTATCAAATGACTAGCAAACTCTCGGATTGCACATTAATGAAAACTAAAGCTCAATATCCTGCCTTTAGGCAGCGATTTCTAATTTTTTCATTCCGAAGAGGAACTTGTAAGGCCAATGAATTTTTATTCTTGCCGCACTATTACATCATTACACTATTACCTTGGTTATGTGCCCCACATGTGTATGTTCTGGTTGTTCAAAACATTTCCTTGAATGGGTACATTCTTTCTGGGAATGCAATAAGGACGTCTGTTGCTAAACAGCAGAAAGGGTTATTGGTGATTCATTATGGGGTAACTGCGCAAACAACGTGACAGGAACACAGCAGAAGCGGATGACACAGCGAGCGCTGACTTTCAACAATGTTTGTCTCGATGAGCACACATCCATATATACAGAAACACACGCGCCACACACGGCACTTATCCCACCGTGATACACATGCTTCTGCGCCCTCCAGAAAATTGCTATGCAATTACTATATAAAGGTATTTTTGTTAGGTGCAGGGACGTTATGTCAAAACACGGTTGTTGCGATCCAGCTGTCTCAGATGCCTCGATTATGTCACGCACCAGCTGTTCAATATGTTTATCAGCTGTCTGCAATGTTCAAAATCTGCTGTGCAAGGTTTTGCTAGGCAATCTTTATATATGGATGTGTGCTCATACACACAAACATTGTTGAAAGTCCGCGCTCACTGTGTCGTCCAATTCTGTTGAGTTCCTGTCACGGTGTTTTCACCGTTGACTTATAATGAATGCCCAACAAGCCCTCTCTGCTGTTTTAACAATAGACTTCATTATTGCATTCCAAGAAAGAATGTATACATTCAAGAAAGTGTTTTGAACAACCAGAAAATACACATGTGGGGAACAACCCAAAGGCCATAATAATGAAGTAATGATGTTAAAAAATAAAAATTCATAGGACTTACAAGTTCCTCTTCAGAATGAAAAAAGGTTAGAAATCCCAGCCTAAAGGCAGAAGATTGGGCTCAAGTTTTTATCTATTGTAGTATCCGAGAGGTTGCTAGTCATTTCATAAAAGCTGTTCGATTCCTTGGATAGCATATAAATTAGCCTCAGCAAGTCATGCATTCTGGCGCCGTATCTAAAGAACAAGTGTTCAAAGATGCATATTAGCCAGTACTCAAATATAAGGCTGCTTATGCTGAATATCTGTAATTCTGCTGTTATGACAGTTGAAAAGAGGCCCATATTGGTAAATCTGCTGCAATCCATCCTGTCTCGATGCAGAGGAGCAGTTCCAGAGTCGACTCAGGATGTCTTTCAAAGAATGGTAGGCGGCGGGCATTCCTGCAAAGAACAAGACATTTTCATCAGTGCATACCGCTCAGTTATCCTCCAAAAGGACCAACTTGTTAGATCACGTATTTTGGTGGTCATAAAAAAGTTTGGCTTTTGTGAACTACGCATCAGCTGTTATTGACTCCCCAAGTCCTTCCATATCGTTTTTCGCTGTTTCAAAGCAAGCAGTTACATGTGACTATATTAACGCAATGCTTTCACTAAACAGCAGCATGCTAGGAAAAGATGCCTGTGTGACCAGGCCCCGTGATACAACAAAAACAGCTACAAGCTAACAAAAACCGCTTGCCTGGCCGGTGCTCAAACTGATTATATAAAAATAGGGATGTGCCTTAACATCTGAAAGGAAAATAATTGGGAAGTTTTCAATTGCTGCACAATTGCACCAAAAAAAGAGAGTATAAGACAGACTATGTCTGCAGAACGCAGGGCGTCAAATCATTCTGCAAACAAATTACCGTGGCCTAGAAACAATTTGATGAAACCGACATTTCAACACATATTTCAAAAGTGAGAGAAATTCATTAATGCTCTAATTGTTATATCTTCATCTTTTACAACATTCCTATAAGAATTTGGTGCACTTGAAATGTGGTCAAGAGGAAGAAAGTTTGATCCTGAAGCTATCGCATGTTTCCCAAAAAATGGAACACATAAGAGCGCAACACCATTTTCTCTCTAGTTCAGAGCCCAATTACATACTCTGATGTTCTAGGTAAATGACAAGAAATAACTGATTACATTACAGTACATTATTTAAGTGATCTTGTGCAGCATTCATGGGCATTTGTTTTTTCACAGAAGTAATTCCTGAAATTTAGCCCTCGCTACTCCGTGTAGGACTAAGCACACGTCCACCAGAACATAAAGTGTGATGCATTGATGCTGCACTTAAGGTCAAACTAAGAAAGCCAGTTAAGTGCATTTCATGACATTTTCAATTTACTTTCTGTCAACATCTAGTTAGCCTCTATGGCAATTCATAGTGCCCCCCCCCCCCCCCCCGGGAAATCCAAACTTATCAGCCTATTACTTTCGGTATAAGCCGGACACGGGTATGGTACAGTGCGTAGCATATTGAAGCAATTGAAGGCAGATGAGGGCAAAGTATTAATCATTCTACATGGAACGATCTTTTTGATCTCCAGGCAAGGTATTTCACCATGAATATGTGTTGAATGCTACAGGCCACCCTAGACATATAACCTTAAACATGTAAATATTCATGAGTGAGCTTCTAAAGAGCTACTGTAATAGTTTGCCGTATGGATTTGCTTGAGTATGATCATGCGTGGTTTACTACCAACAGTGAAGCCTCTGTTTTAATTTTACCAACGATTGCAATTACTTGTGAAGCCTAAATGTTTATTCTAACAGGCACAAATACCATACTAATTACCAGATTACATGCTCTCTGAAGATCTTGATGGTGGCAAATAACAGCCTCCATTACAAACAATAACTCAGGTAACTGACTACCACTTCATTGGCGTAATGGGCAGCTTCCTAAACTGGCTTCTTATCTCATGAGCATATATTAAGGTATCAATGTTCCGAAGCGTCTCAGCTGATTAGGAATGCCATAGAGGCAAGCTCAAGATTAACTTAAATACCTTGGTCAACTTAAAGTTCTCTGATATGGCAAAGCCCACAGGCGCCGTTATCGCCGTTGAAACGCAGCCACCGCGGTAGCTTGCTTGGAACTCTAGGTCAGTAGCCAAACACTACATTGAACCTTCCAGAAGTCTCATTGCAAATGCATTAATGTTAAAACATCAAGTTTGGGACTTTATTTTGGCGACATACTCTCATTACGTTAGTGAGAGAAGTCGAACACTTGATATTGAGGCGAACGCTTGCACATCTGTGACACTGCAAACAAGCATCTTGAAAATGCACATATGTTGAAGCAGTTCTCTTTTGCTCACAGTTTCTAATGCATTGAAACAAATTATCAGTGAAATATAAGACTGCTCTGCTTGCTTGTGATAGTCATGATAGTGAGATATTTATATTGTGCCAATCTGGGTATTTAATGGCCTTGTATTTGAAGATTCTGATCATTTGAGTCATTGAAAATTCTTAGACGCGACTTCACGGTACTAAAACTGAAACCGAGAGTGTCCCATCCCCTTCGTATCCGGAATACTTGACTACAGTTTTCAACTCTTCCTGGCTATCTGCTAATAGTACAATAGTTCAATAGTACACACTATAGGCTTATTGTAAAGCCCGTATTTGAAACCAAATATATTTAGAGATATGCAAGGACCTCAGTATGGAAAAATAAGCTCATACATTTACATAAGCCATTCAGAATGGCTAAATGTGCCGTCAAGTATGAATCAATAATTCATCCTAGATGATAGCTAGAAGAAATAACAGATATGATTGTATTTTCATATTCCACTTTGAAATGCCTTCGCAAAGCCTTTGTGTCCACAGTTGCACTGAAAGGCTTTGCGAAGCTGCTATAAAATCCCCAGCGGGCTAGTTCGTTTGTCACCTGGCACCAAGAGCTTTCGCACAATTTTTGCCTGCATATCAGCCGTCTGTCCGTAAAATAGGGTCGAGCAAGATGAAGATAGGCTGTACCCAGCTAAAAGAAATCAAGCAAGGTCTTACGGGGAGCCTCTGTCTACTAGCAAATGTTTCGAGACGTGAATTTGCCATTGACTGGGCAAAGCGGTCATCACTGAAGCAGATTGTATATGATTAAGCTCCCTAGGGAGAAATGTGATTAGAGAAAGAACAATAAGATAATGTCTCAAAGGTGGCTTTGTCTTTACTTAGAACTCATGATCCTCTACCCTGAAGAAAGTACAAAGTTGCAGTAGCAAGCAGGTAAAGAGAAGTGTATGGTACGTTACCTATTTGCACACGAAGCAGGTTGAATCTTTGTACGTGCTTTTGAAGACGATTAGTGATTTAAAAGGAGCCTAATGAAAAATACAGCTGATATATGTGAGGAGATATAAAAGTAAATCAAGAGATATAAAGTAAAAGGACTAGTCGGAAAGTATTAGGTAGATTAGTGAAGGCTATACTAAATTATTATGGCATAAGTGAAGCAGAAAACATGCGGTTACTGAATGGAATTTAAGATTTACTAAAAAAAGCTTAGAATTTATTCAAATGTTCAGCCTTTTTTACGTTTTGGGTGAGAACGGCTTGACTTTCAGCCCTGAAGTCACCTATACAATGCGCTACAAGTATGTATGAGTAGAATTACGATATCTTTTTACGGAATTGTTTTTAGTTTTCTCGGTTCCAATTTATGCACAGAAACAAAGAAATGTTTATTAAACTGAAGTCTTTCATTAAGGTGCGTATTTGGTGCGCATTTTTAAGGTATACGTGTTCACTGCACTGACGATTTCAGCGCTCTGCTCAAGGCCGCTTTAATATAGGTAAGAAGGTGCCAAAACGAGAATAAGTATACAAAAATTCATTTTACTTTTCAGCTACAAATTGGTGCATTATTAGATTCAAGCTTAAAATAAGGAAGCTTTAATCTAACTATTCAAAAAAATATAGTTTATTGTTGTTGCTTCGAAAGTTTCACTTGGCTTTAAACACCCTTTAAGTGCGTTCCAATATTATTAGTTGAACTACGTAAAAGAGCGAAGAAATAAAGCTCTTTTGGGAGAACTGCTTTTAGGAATTCAAGGAAATTATAGTATTTGTTCTTTTTGAGCACAAACCTATGTTTTTGCTGTTTAGAACAATTAATTTCAAGCCAGTCACTTTTAAGAACGTCGCAAAATAATTACGCGGTAATATGTATTTCTATTGAAAAAATCCCTCAGAGGAAGTGTTTGCATCGTTTCAAGCGCCTCAAAGCGGCGAATATAATATAAAAACAGCAGAAATACTGCTCTTTGTATGAAGAATCTCTTGCGCTTCTCGCGCTTGAATAAGGCAGCAAGTTAAACGCTTTGCCTTCGTGCCCCTATTGAAAATATTGTGCGAGGCTCTGCGTGATTATCTGTGCGTGGTTATCGACCCGCACAGCGCGAGTTTGTGCGATTCGAGAATGTGCGATTCGAGAATGTGCGATTCGAGAATGTGCGAGCGAGAATGTGCGAGCGAGAATGTGCGAGCGAGAATGTGCGAGCGAGGATGTGCGATGTGTGCACGGTGGGAGAACGTGCAACGCGTCCACGGCGCGAAGGCGTGCACACTGTGAAGATTTTTGTACCCGTGTGTGTGTGGCAAAATTTGTGCATAGCTATCAACATTCAGAGTGCATGGATGTGGGCACTCACTTAAGGCCCCAATATAGTCCGACGTAACGCGCGTGCGCACGTCGCCCTCCGCGACGTTACGTCGGCGAAAAACCGAGGTCTATAGTCCAACGTCACGGCGTGATGGACGTAGCGAGCGCGAGCCGACGCGGCCCAACGTCGCTGACGCGCAAACAGAATCTCGCCTATTTCTCGCCGACCGCCTCAGCCGCGTCGGCCATCCATCCCAGCATTCCTCACGCGCAGTGAAGATGGCGGCTTGCATGTAGACAGAGACTGCGCTATAACCACGCGCGCATTTCAGACACTGTTGCGGAAAAGCTGCTAGAAGGAATTCGAGGGCAGCCCTGTGTTAATGATACCAAGCGGATTGACTATACACAGACGTTCAAAGGAAAGAAAAATGCCTGGGATGCAAACTGTCAGTAGTGCGGCTGGGCACAGCTGTGAGTTCTTCGCTGCGGTGTGTGTACCATGCTCGTTTTAATGCATTGCTCTAGAAGGTGTAACGATGGTGTTGTTTCACTTATCTGCAGTACATTCATTGGAAGAATACCAAAAACTGCGGAAGCGGCTTCGCATAGAGTTGTGACCGGTACATGCCGGAATCGAAGGCCGTACTCGATTTGGCCTCACGGAACGTCAGCGGCTCAACAACCAGGGAATTCGCGAAATTTATGGAATTCTACAGGAGCTGCAGCCAGCCGAGAATGTGATCCTCATTACTGTGTAATCTCCAACTCCTCTGTAATCGTACATACACTTAAATTTTGCTTAGTTTTCAGTAAAACACGCACGTACACAATCATCGTTCCGTCTGTAGCCGTCGTCGACGCGGGCTCAGGCAGTTGCTGGGCTGGACGTCTCCACGGCTGCCTGTAAATGCTTTGTGCCATTTGAACATTCGCAGTAAACACATCGCGTCATTGCCTTCATCACAATAGTAATTAGTGTCTTGATAGGCTGCAGCCAGGTCCCTGTAGGTGCCCTATCGTCTGCTCGAAAATGCACCCCAAAAATGTACCAGCCCTCGAGGGCGTCTTGTGCGCATGCGCGCCGCGGCATCGGGCACGCCAGCCGCGCCATCCTGTAGAAGCGGCAGTTTTTTGACGCGCCCGTCATGGCCGACGTGCCGTGGCTGACGTCGCAGACTTAGCCAGTTGCGTCGAAAACGTCGGACTATATTAGGGCCTTTAGTGCAAGGAATGAGTGCACTCTGAAGGTGCAAGACATTAGTCTGATCTCAAACGATGAGACATTCGGCATGGGAATGCTACCATCCTATGGTGATACTCTGCATGGTTGCAAGGCTCCTACATCACACCTCATGTTTGTGTTGTGCATAATACTAATATGCCAGCTTTAGGCCTTGTGCAAGGCCTCAATCAGTTTCTGCTACAGTTATGACACAAAATGTTTTGCAGAAATGATGCTCTCCATGAGATGAGTCTCAAGTGCAAAGAATGCAAGCTTCGAAAAGATACATGTGGTCACCTGGATTGGCTTTATTGGCTGATACAGTGTGGTCACAAAACATCTGCTTTCGGTCCACCAGGTTCGAGCTTGGATGCAGGTTTCCTTCTTCAGCTGCTCTTGGCCTGTTGGATTCGAGCTTGGATACAGGTTTTCGCTGTGCGACATCTGCAAAATGCAAAAAAAAAAGCAGGACTACATTCCAAAATCCGAAAATTCAGCTGTCTTTACAAAACATTCTGAGAAAGGGGTAATTAGGTGCTCTATTTTTAATTGATAACAATTCAAAAAGTTTCGATTCTGAACTACAGAAATATGACGAACTGACACAAGAATACAGGCGTTCAGCATCAGTCCATCACAAAATCTAATACCTTAGTCGAACAGATATTTCAAGGGTCTTTGAACCATATCCTATCAATCAAAGACATCTGAGCATTGCTTCATGGAAAGCTACAATAACTAGAGTGAACAGAGCAGTCCAGAACTGGAGACTGGACTTTGAGAAATAGAAGTGCGCATTCTAGATATGGCTTAGCACACAGAGCTAGGAATAAAACCAAACCTGAAATGAAAGATTATGCAATTCTACATATATGGTCATAGAAGAAAAACAAAATTGCACACAGAACAGTACGGAAAGTATATCATCATTGCAACTTGTACAAAAACAGTTGATAACACATCTTCAAAAGTGCACGAGTATTACTTGAGCCCAGCAGCGAATTATCAATGGCAATAGCGGGGTACAAGAGCTTAGTGAGATGATGGAATCTTTCAATGGTGATCGAGAATGCCATGTAGAAGTGGCACAACTCTCCCCAAGTTTACTAAAAGCTTGGTTAGGATTCATGACAGCCCCTCAGCCTTCCTTCCAATAAGGTCGAGAAATACCCTAACCACCCGAGGCAGTGGAAACAGTGCATAGGGATCAGGTTAACTGATATTCACAAACATGCCTTGACTAACACCTTTACTCCAAGCGGTCCTCGAGGCCCCTTTTTTTTTTAAATGAAGCTCCACTTGAATTGCTCCTCGAGTGCATGAGAAAACAGAGCATCTATAAGTGGCAATGACACTACTATGGGGGACACCTAGACTTCCACTTGCAAACATGGGGCATCGCAGCTTTCACACACTGTGCAGACTTCGTTCTACTGTATACCAAGCCTTTCATGAAAGTGGATACAATAAGGATTCACAGAGCCACTCTCTGAAGCATTGGCTCCGAGAACCTCAATCTGACGCGAAAATACTGAAACATCGTTTCAAGTACGACCAAGAAAAGCCTCCTAAGTTTCTGCGGCTGACGTTGAGCATGGATAACTATCGTCAGTTGCAGATTTCAATGCTGTAGTTGATCATCGCATTATGCTACTGTGTTGTAAACACATTTCAAGTCATCACCAGATACCTTAGCAACATTTCAGAGCACGCCGAGTGCCAAGTTGCAGAAAGCATTTGATGGCTAACAGCAAATGAAACATGTGCAGTGGTTTCTGTGAACCACTGTGGACAGTGGTGCAATCGTGGGGAATGTCATATTGTAAATAGGAAGACAGCGAGGTACCGGAGGTGCAGTTGTGCCATGGAACACCTGTGCTGCACACATCAATGGCTTTCTGATTGCCTCAAATATACTTGTATGTCTAGATGCAGTACTGAAGGGGGGGGGGGTCAATTCTGCCTTTTTAGCTGTGGAGAGATATTTGCAGTTGGTGGAAGGCATGGCTTTTCAAGTGCGCTTAAAATTAAAGCTCCTAGCTTGCTTGGAAACAGAAGCGGCATTTGCTTCTGGAAAGACAAATTTGTTGGCTTGGGTGCATGCGCTATGACATGCATCTTTGAACCTCACATGTGCTCAACGCTCGCCGCTGAGCACTCAGAGGGCAAATATGCAACTAGGTCACTAGAGTTCACAGCAGTTCGAGCAGTTCTCAATGCCTAAATCCTGTTCTACATGAGCCATATGTCACTGGCAGTGAATGTTGGTAGATGTGAGTTGTTTTCAGCCATTTTTCACAGCTGCCTTGTTCATGCAGTCTGCAAAACATATTTTACTAGGCTGTGACTTTTTTTTTAACGTCCAAAAGCGACTCAGGCAATGAGAAATGCTGTAGTGGAGGACTGCAGAAATTTCAACCACCTGGAGTTCTTTAACGTGCACTGATGTCGCACCGCACATGGGCGCCTTGCTTTTAGTCTCCATCGAAAAGCGGCCGCCACAGCCTACTAGCCTGTGACTCTTGAGGCAGATTGTCGATGCTGTTCACAAGGACTTGGCATTAGAAAATGAGCATGTTACACGTAGTGGCATGCACTTTCCGGGCCAAATTTTGGCCTTATGGCCCATTCGGTTGGGGGGACGAGAGCAGAGGTGCCGAGCAGTACAGAGAAGTACAGGAGCACGCCGAGCGAGGGTGTAATTTTCCTCCCACGGGAACGCTCTCTGCGTGTCGAGAGCAGTACGCCACGACCATTGTGACCGCACTTCCCTCCCCAGCATTCTCCGCCTACCCGCAGTAGCAGCAGTTGCAACCCGAGGAGAAGCAAACACTCCATGTAGAACTGCTTTGCATGCCTTTGTTCTCACAGCGCGGCGATCTGCCTCCTTTGGCCCTTTCGATGCCAGCAGTGACTCTCAAACCTGAGCAATGCTTTGCAGCCACCATTTAGAGCGTCACCGACTTGAGAAAAGAAAAAAGATGGTGCGGATACACCGCTTTATGTCATGTGACTTCCTCTACACTCGCTTTAGATGAGGGAGCAGCCGGGAGTGCATTCAGGTGCTCTCAGCAAAAGAAAAGACCTCCTCCTCTACCATTGGAAGCCAGTGATTCTACTCCTGCTCTACCACTGGAGGGCACCCACTTGTCTGAGAGCACTTTCGAAGTGCTCTCGAGGGCGCCTGCTCTCCCACTCGAATTCGCCATGTCTTGCCCCGTATGCCACTTGTGCTGCCTGCTCTCCCACTCGAATTCGCCATTAGTCTTGCCCCGTATGCCACTTGTGCTGTCTGGAGTGGAGAAATATTTCTGAAGGTTAAGTCGGAAGAAATGCTGAAAAGCATTCAAGAATCTGAACTGAACCTTAAGTAGAGAAAAGACTGTTTTCTGCACTTTATGGAGCTGAGGTAGCGTCGAGTGGAGACATGTTTTTGAATTTGGCCACAAGGGTAAAATTTGAATTAACTATTCCACACGCAAAACACTCATGTCCTAATGTCAAGTCCTCTGAACATTCAGAAGCAAACTCGATATTCACAGGCTAACAGAACGTTTCCCAGGCTGCATGAAAAGGCAGCTGTGAAAAACAGCTGAAAACGCTTAATGTTAGGCAAAATGTCGCTGCTGCTGTGATATTGTTCATGTAGAGCATGACATATGCATTGAGAAATGCTGTGAAATTTAGTGACCAAATTTGTTTATTAAGATTTGATTTGAAGTTGCTGCTACACTTGATCTTTAAGCTTGCAGGGCTCAGGGGAGAGGGAAGAAAATATGCGTGCTTCTTCGCTACATATACACACAAACCAACAAATTGAACTCGCTGATTTCAGTTTCCAAACAAAGCTTGGAGCCACAATGGTCACTGCACTTGAAAAGCCATGCCTTCTGCCTACCGTGAATATGTCTCCACAGAACAAGTGAACCAACCGCTTTGACAGCACCGTGTGTCCGTAGAGTACATAGTACCCTGATGTGACAAGCAAGCCATTGATGCCTGTAGCACAGATGTTGACATTGTTCACAAGGCTCAATCGCGCTACTAGTGGCCCCAGCTTCCTTTACACGTACTTCATCATCATCATCAGCCTGATTATATCCACTGCAGGGCGAAGGCCTCTCCCATATTTCTCCACTTAACCCGGTTCTGTGCTAGCTGCGTCCACTTGACCCCTGCGAACTTCTTAATCTCATCCGCCCACCTAACTTTCTGCCGCCCCCTGCTACGCTTTCCTTCCCTTGGAATCCAGTTTGTTACCCTCAGCGACCATCAGTTATCCTCTCTTCGCACTACATGTCCTGCCCATGTCCATTTCTTCTTCTTAATTTCTACTAGAATGTCGGTAACTTGAGTTATTTCTCTGACCCACTCTGCACGCTTTCTATCTCTTAATGTTACCCCTACCATTTTTCGTTCCATAGCCCTCTGGGTTGTCCTCAACTTAAGTAGAACTCTCTTGGTTAGCCTCCACATTTCAGCCCCATAGGTGAGTACAGGCAAGATGCAACTGTTGTATACTTTCCTCTTGAGCGATACCGGTAAGCTGCTAGTCATAATCTGAGAGTGCTTGTCAAATGCGCTCCATCCCAATCTTATTCTTCTTATTATTTCCTTTTCGTGGTCCGGATCTGCGGTTACTACCTGTCCTAAGTAGACATATTCGCCTACTACTTCCAGTATTTCGCTACCTAATGTAAACTGCTGTTCCTTCCCGAGGCTGTTGAACATTACCTTAGTCTTCTGCATACTGATTTTCAACACGTACTTGCTAAGACCAAAAATGGGAAGACTGCAAAAATGGGGGGGGGGGGGGAGGAGGCAGCATTTGTGTACAAAAGGGGGAGGCGGCTGCTACTTTCAGGCAGTGTCTGATGCGTCCTAATCTAAACATCCTAAGCATAAAAACATGCAGCAGCAAGCATGCAATGCATGTCTAAAGGTGTGCGTCCGTCGAGATATCTGCAGGCCGCCACCAAATGTTCTCACTACGTCTCTATAGCCAGCGCAAAACTGATCTGCATGCCCACCACCAGTTTTCTCTCAGTACCATCGGAGCGCTGTTTAAATTTTTTAATGCAAAACCATAACTAGCCCATTTACACGTAATTTCATCCGTGACCGTCGTTGGCTGCGTTGGTTCCGAAAAAAAAGAGCAATCACGCCATTGCTGAGCATAGAGCAGCTTAGTAACATAAGGCATGCGGCTGAGCTCAATAAGAAGGATCAGATAACATGACATTTGGGCAAAGCCTTTAACCTCAAGTACACTGAGTGGCTGCCCTTAGCTGAGATCGAAAGCAAAGCCAGCACAGCATCTATATCTACTGTGGCTGCATTAGCTGTGCATCACTGCCTACAAGAAGCGCAGTACACCAACTGTTTTCGCAGCCAGCGACACCTACTCTTGCTCGGCTAAAGTCTGTTTTGATTGATTTCCTGCTTAGCCAATGATGCCGATGGTGCTAGTGTGGCCTCTGATGGAGATGCTTGAAATTATAATGCGGCTGCCGATTCCTCGGTGCTGGTTCCGCAAAAGCCATTCTTTGCAGGCAGAAGCCCCTTATCGGAAGATTTAGGGCAGTGATCGTGCAATCAGAAAGTTTGGTCAAACATCTGAAGTCTTCTAAAAAGTCGGAAGGGTTGGCTGCAGGTATATATGCAACATGCCTTCCCCACAAGTGTGTCCTTGTCTGTGGAAGCCACCAAGCAGAGCAAACTTACTATTAGTCCTCAAATTTGTACCGTAGCTCTGCACTAAGTAGGTTCTGAAACACTGCTCATATACAGCGACAACTTAAAATGTGCAGCACCACAGAAGTATGTGATGATCAACTACAGCACTGGAGTTAGTGATAGACCATGATTATGCCTACTTGGTGTCAGAAGCTGGGATGTCAGGAGGAATACCAAAGCCATACCCAGAAAAAATAATGTGCTAGAAGTTCTAAGTTAACCAGGTTTGACCTGGGCTGTCACTCAGCCAAAGCTTCAGAGAACAGATCTGTGCATACTCACTGTATCCACTTTAGTAAAAAGCTTGTAAACCCGCAGAACAAAGCCCACAGAGAGAACAAATGATAAGATGTCAAGTGTTTACAAGTTGAGTGCCAGTCTATCAGCCCTCAAGGTCACATAACTGCCAATAAATGAAAAGCAGGCATTCAGGGCTACGTGGAGTTGAAGTCAATGTATTCTTATGAAGTCAAGATTTCCTTATACTCAATCTCACAAGCTGTCTGCTGCACCTGGCCCATTCGAGATCATATAGATTATAGTAGGTAATTGTGCTCTTAGGTGCCTCTCACCCCTTGAATTGGCCAGGGAGAAAGTAGGAGCACAATGACCTACTTGGACCCTTTGCAAAACTCAATGCGTCACCTATATTATATAGCAAAATCTTTGTGGGAGAATATTTTTGCACATCTTGGGTGCACAGTCACGTGATACATGGGTGATGTAGCCTATATGTCACATACACATATCTCCTAGATTTTTTTTTTTTTTTTACAGAGGCATGCTGCTTAGTCAAAAGACGCGATGCGCGGGAGAGTAGTGCGCACCGATTCTGTGCGTTTGCAATTTTTTGTTTTCGTTCTGTTTCCTCCGATAGTTTGGTGGAACGGCTGGTATGCAATGCGATGCGGGATTCTGGAGTCGTGAGTCTGTTTTTTCACAGCATGTCACCGGGATGGTGCGTTTGCTTTCTGCAGTCTAAAAAAAAAATGTGCAAGAGTACTTGCCGTGTGCGGGGCTGCATATATATTGAGTACCAGAGTGAGAGTTATTTGCACACACGCATGCCCATACGTGCCCATACACATGCAGTTTTGTAGTGGCGCAAAAAAAAAGTAATTCTGTCAAGAGAGAGCATCTTCTAAAGGGCACGTAAACTTTGACGTTTGGATTAAGCAATGGAATTATACAAGATGTTTCACACAAGGTTTGCTTTATGGGGTTTAACGCCCCAAAGCGACTCAGGCTTGTATCACATGGGGGGCTTAACTCAAGGTACAAAACCAGCCCATGTGCGGACACAGAAGCAGTCAAACCTTCGGTGCTACAAACAAAAAAAAGCAAGCATGCACACTGCTCTGTGCTTTGCCGAGGCAGCTCCAAGCCATCACTCACTTGAAACCGTGCTGCCTGCGTTGGCCAGCCTGCCCCCCCCCCCCCTCGATTCATTCATTTTTTCGCACTGCTAAATAAAAAAAAAGAAAGCATGCATACTGCTGTGCGTTTAGCTCGCAGGACAGCTAGACTCCCCTCCCATTACCTCCACTCCCCCTTCCCACCCGCCACTCATTTTAAAGGACCAACATCCCAGCACCCTTGCGTCCTTCCTGCACAGACCAGGCAACCCTTTTCTCACTCTCTCCCAGTAGAACGAAAAAAAAAAAGCCCATGCAGGACATGCAGGAGTGACATAGCCACGTCACTTTTGTTTCAATGAGGTTTGGGTTGCTTTGGTTGGTTGGTTGGTTGGTTTGTGGGGTTTAACGTCCCAAAGCGACTCAGGCTATGAGAGACGCCGTAGTGGAGGACTCCGGAAATTTCGACCACCTGGGGTTCTTTAACGTGCACTGACATCGCACAGCACACGGCCGCCTTGCTTTTCGCCTCCATCGAAAAGCTGCCGCCGAGGCCGGGATTCGATCCCGCGTCCTTGGGAACAGTAGTCGAGCGCCGTAACCACTGCTCCACCCCGGCGGGGTTGGGTTGCTTTGACCTGAGCAGCAGTATTGGGAGCGCTCAAGATTTGATTGCTTCTGTGCGCAGCACGTTAGAGCACAGGGCTCGATCGGCCACCCTTGTACCTTAAGTTAAACCCGTTGTGTGAAACGATAGTGCCGGAAAATTGTTGGTTCATAAGCTAAGCCACATCTTTTATGAATTTACAACTTAACTTCAAACACCAACGTTTATGTGCCCTTAGAAGATGCTCTCAGTCTTGACAGTTATTTCTTTTCTGCCACTGCAAAACAGCATGTGTGTATGTGCAAGTAACTCATGCACTAGCCTTGCATGTTTTCATTACAATGAGGAAAACAAATGCACAATCCCTGCAGCGCACTGTGAAGAAGAACTCTCTTGACTCCGTGTCCTTGCATTGCTCGAATACCACCAACGCCACTAAACCACCGGAAGAAAAAGAATGAAAGCTAAGCAAAAGATAGCAAATGCACAGAATCGGCGCTCACTCTAAATTCCCTTGCATCATGCTTTTTGACTGAGCAGCGCTTCTCTCTCAAGGAAAAAAAGAATACAAACTAGACAAGATATGTGTACGTAACACATAGGCTATGTCACTGATGTATCACATGATTGTGCACTGACTACATGCAAAAATATCCTCCCAATTCCCTTTGGGGCAGAAGTTCGGTGCAATGCTGAATATTTCTGTATCAAACCTCATGTTATGCACGAATCTGACGAGAAGCATGCCTTCACTATTGAAAACCAGAAGGGCGGAAGTGGGGGGGGTTATGAATTTTGTTACTGAGTGGAGCAGGTAATGGATGTGGTCATTGTCACAAGAAATGTCTCCTGGCAGCCACCTATTTCTGCCCCCAAAACAGGTTTGGCCGCCACAGTGAAGGGGTTTGCGCTGAGCAGAGAAGCATTGCAGAAATATTCTGCCAGAAAAACCCCATACTTCATTCATGGTCTATGATTACATATGGCATAGTATTATCAATAACACTCCCCTGTTTTCTCTTTTCACTTTACATACAAATTATATTCGCACTCAGTTTAGCTACCAAAAAAGTGCAGGGGGGCCTTTTAGAGAGGAAATTTGTCAGAGCTGATTTATAAGAAAGCAGCCATCAACGGGTCTAGTTGAAGACAGGAAGACCAGAAAAATAACCCTCCAGAAAGGTCTTCAAGGAGTTCCAATTTGAGAAAAATTTATTCACAGTAGTTTTGCATAAATGTGTGAAATTAGGAAAACAAAGACAAACATGCTGAAAAAAAGAAAAATTAAATAGGGACAAGAGAGGTGGCAACTGCGAAAAAGAGAGCCACCTGTAACCATGGTCTAGACGCATGCCAGGCTGTCACTTTGGGTTTATATTATATAGGCTCATGCTCTCTTCGATTGTTCCCTCTGAAGTGCACTTTTAGTTTTCATGTAGGCTTGCTTTTAGAGAAAAACCATGCAATTTTTTTTAGAATTTTAAGCAGCAAATAATTTCAGGAGTTCCAAAGCTCCTTGAAATAGTTCCTGAAAACCAAGCGTACTCAATGATATCAAAGACCTGTGTAAACCACACTCCATGATCATCATATTGAAGGGAATGGCTTACCAGCCCAGCCTCTGGGGCCTGTGCCCAATAAAGTATGGATGCATCATGTAGAACTTATGAAATCAGCTGGTAATGACATCTGTTTCAAAACTTCTGGCTTTTCCTATCTTAAAGTAAGCTCGCATTTTCAGTAAGTAGCACTTTAGTGGATAGAATGCAGTAATTTATAATAAAAGACAGCTTCAGCTTGTCCTCAATGTCCTTTTATTACTCTAAAGCTGAACATGAGCTATGAGAGACATCAAGAAGGAGGGCTCTGGGTTAATTTCCAGAGCCCTCTTCCACAAAAGTTCTTCAAGCTATGCAGTGGCACCAAATGTGGGCAGGCAAATTTGCATTCTGCCTATATCAACAGGCCACAGGCACCATTCCACTCCGCATTCTCAAACTCAACAGCCAAATGTCATAGCCAATAAGCAACGGCAGCAAGCAAAGAAAACACTGAAGAAATCTAAATGTCAAAATAAACATGAGGGGTCACAAATGCAGTAGTGGGTTAGGCAAATAAAAAACTACACATACTGAAAGATGTCTTCAGTACTTACATCAATGTCCTGCTTCTTGCCCACCACAGCACAGCACAATTCCGGCAAAGGGTATAGAGCTTGAAGGAGCCATTGCTTACGAAGCCACATAGAACCTGCTGCAAGGTAAAAAGTACCATGACCCAAGAAATTAGTGAAAACGTAATATGGTGCAACACGTACATGCAGAGGCTTTGTGAGCAAGAAATAAAGGCACAGAGTAGGAACACCACAATACTGTTTTTTTTTTCTTGAAATGATGCACGACATGCTGGTGCAGGTCACTGCATGAAATATGCCTCTGCCTGCTAAATAATCTTAAATTATTATTTTTTAATTTAAAATTTCGCTTTGGGATTCAATTAGTTGAAGGGCGATTGCCTACAATGCCAGAGAAGAAACAATGTTGACATCACCCGAGACATACCAACAGTGAAATAAAATAACTCCTTTCACTCCATCTCGTCGCCAGCCTGGCAAAAGAGCAAGTCAGGCATCACAGTGCCCCTAGTTACAAATAAAAAAGCATTTACTTGACCTTAACTGCAAGTGCATTTTAACAGCCTATCCATAATCCACCAGTTCCCACTAGGTTCGAGATCAGACAAGCCCTCCCTTTCTTTATGCTTTACATCGAGCGAGCACCTAATACATGCCTGCAACTACAATACTACTTTTCTAAGAGATGTGGAACTTCATTAAAATTCATTTTATGACCGAAGTAGCAAAGATTGTATTTTATCTTGAAAGAAGCAGCAAGAAAAAACAAGGGTATGAAAGGAGACAATACGGGCACTAGCTTACAACTAATGTTTATTGAAGCACACATGAAATATATAGAGAAGACGAGCAACAACGCAAACCACTCAATCACTGATAAGCAAAAAGCAAGACATGAATCACTAAAATTTAAGAACAGTTCCGTATCTAGATAACCCAACTCACTGCATGGTAACATGATGGATGGCTCACTAACACATTCATTACCTAGTTGTAAAATATGTCTAGCTTCAATGATTTCTCAGCTGATTTGCAATGGATGACAGCCAGAATGTGCACAGCAGAAAGAAACTGAAAGCAACCAGTGCATTCTTACAATGCACAGCCAAGTTGACCTCTACCTATATCTACTCAAATGGAACCGTTCGGAAGTTTTAGTGATTCATGTTTTGCTGTCTGCTTATCGGTGACTGAGCGGTTTGCAGTGTTGCTTGGCATTATATATTTCTTATTTGCATCAATAAACATTAGTTGCGAGTTAGCATCTGCTTGCTTCTTTTCACGTCCTTGTTTTTTTCGTGCTGCTACTTTCAAGATGACACCTTACCAACTCACCCAAATTACATACTTATGATTGTATTTTAGTCAGTGAAATTTTACTTCATGTGACACTAATCAACACACATGACCACGTTTCATGGAACTTAAAGCCAATCAATGAGAGCCTCATCATAAAGCATGAAAGTTGGCTCAGATATGCAGCTCTCCATGCCAACACAGCTTGCACAGACATGATTTTCTGTGGTAAACAAAACACTGGGCTGCTGCAAGGGCGGTACAGAGCAAGCAGAGGGTGCTCTGACACTGAGAAGAAATGTGGCATTGAATCTTGCTGTACATGGAGGCAATGTTTTGGGGCTATGCAGCCGAGTCTAGGTACGAAAGAAAAGGAGAAAAGTTTCTGTCCCCTTGCCTTGAAGAGTGGTTTGCTCACTATTTGGGCTAGGAGTGTACTGGGCTGAAGTGAAGGGAGGAAGTTGGAGAGTTAATGCAAGGTCACTAGGGCTGAAGTAACCCACTCTACATGGCAAGGGGAAAGAGGTATGTTGCCTCTTCCTTTCTGCCTAACTTCAGCTGCATAGCCACAGTTATCCCCGAGTATAGTGATGAGCTACCGTGATCAAGACTTGTAGAACTGAAAACTGAAAGTAACAAAGGGGTATGGCATGATTAAAATATCTATGGTGTCCAGGTGAATAGCACGCTGCACTCCAGGGTTGCTGACTGCGCATTTACTTATTTTATATTTAAAAAAAAACAGTAGTTAGTGAACCATAAATATAATACTTCTGCTATTATCAAGATTCCACAGCTCTGTAAACTGCATGAAGAAAGTGAAACTCAATAGCTTGCACTGACAACTCACCAGGCACCCACTGGTGAAATAAAAGTGGAGCAAACTGTCATCTGCATTCACCACATTCATCATGAAGGTATTGCAGACACTAAGCATAGCTCACCATCATAGCACTTCTGATATCATATCCAAGCCATCTATAAAGCTACCTAGCTTGTTACATGAACATATCAACAGATGACTTTTCAATGGTCATATGACTGACCAAATTCTCATGAAAAAAAAATGTTTATGACTAAATCAGCACTTTTCTCAGAGTTCACTGCATGGGAGTGAGTTCGTCAACTGCTAGTGTTTCAGAAAAAGGGGTCATCAAACTGTAAGTAACCTGAGTTGAGTTGCAAACAACAAAATTTCGGAGAGTGGTGAGGAGCAGACTTTGTGGCATTACGAAGGTCATCTACTAACGCTAACAGTAGGCAACCTTGATTTGATGACAGGGTTCAACATGCCAAAGAAACTTAGACAATGAGGGTCAGCAATAGTAGGTAGCTCTGGATAATTTTGACTATCTGCACTTCTTCAATGTGCACTGACACTGTACAGCACATGGGGACTTAGCGTTTTGCTACCACCGAAATGTAACCACCCCGGCTCAGACCGAGCCCGCGTCACCCAGCTCACTAGTCAAATGCCCTAAACACTGAAACCACCACAGTAGGGTGCAGGTAGCCTTGAAGAGGGTTACATTTGCAGGCATGTTTTGTACAAGCCAAGCTTATATAAGCTGGGTATGGCCAAGCTGCGGCTAATGAGTAGCATGAGGCTCCTTGCAAAGTGCAGATCCCGACAGCTTGGCACCTGTCCACCACCCACCATTTGCAGTATTTCTGCCTCTACAGCCAGCTTCTCTGTTCTTTCTCCTTTAAGTTCCAAACCACCTATTGTTTAGAATTCTTTTGAACAATGAAACAATATGCCACCCTTATGGACATACATCTAACAGAGCTGCTCACGACTGTAACCATGCTCATTCGAGAATTTCAATATGCTTGCTTTGCAAATGGGGCAGTAGAGGCATATTAACAATCGTGGCATGAGTTCTTCACTGTGACCACCAGCTTTGTTAAATTTAAAAAAAAAGTCATTATCATTTACTTTGCTCTTTGTAAAATGTTGCCTTTTTAGTCAAGAGTTCTCATTAAAGGTATGGCAGCAGTTGCGTAGGCCCATAGCTAAAGAGCTCTCTGACATATGCCCGCATTGTATTAGCTTGCTCGTACATTGAACTGAGCCTTAGCAAACTTCGCGGTGATGCAAAGAGATGTTTGCCCATGCTAACATCTCGGCATTTCGATAATGGCGCAGATCAGTGTCTTCACTCTACTTGTGCTATGAGCATTCCTGTCATTAGCACATATTGAAAGTAAAAAGGATGACAGCAGGCAATGCGACATATGCCAGCAGAGACACGTTCACCTGCTTTTCCTCTGCACATACAGTGAATTACAATCCCAGAAGTGAAGTGGTCTGCCTGCTCCGCAAAAGAGCACCTGCATCCAGTACAGATTGTGTCCCCATTGCGTTTGGAACTCATGCCAGCGCAAGTAGGTGGTGCCCATGAACTGACAGAAGAATTGCCTGTTATTCTGTGTGCTAGCCCGTGCTTCGTCTACACGTGCCAGTTGTTTTTAAACCTGTAATAGGTCTGCATTTCTCCCGCTGCTTCTTGGGATGGCATTGACATCAACAGTTTATGCCATTCTTTCGTATAGCCGAGTGCGGGCAAGCAGGGTAAAATTTATTTGGCACTAATCTCTAAAAAAGGAAGTCGCAGTTCACCATTTTCACTGTTTCAGAGTTCAGGAATGGCTTTAAGATCATGAATAGCACATAAAGATGATTTCCGCACAAAATCTTCTAGTCACACTCCGAGCTGAGGTCTTTAAAAAAGATTATTGCATAATACTGCTACTCTTAGACTTGCTGTCCTCAAGAGTAAGCACTAGTTCATGACAGCAATTTGCATTCATAGCAGTGGCAAGTAATAATCATCTATTATGGAGCACAGAGGGCACAGTCAGCACAGCAGAGCATGCTACTGGAAATAGAAGGTGCAGCTGAACAAATACTCAAGCAAACTTCTAGCCGGTTCTGTTGATTTCGGAAGAGCAATCCACTGCTCCAGGGACCAATCTTGGCTCAGCAATCGCTCCCCATCTGCATTGGGAAGATGGGACCTGTGTTCCGGATCTGCATTTGGAATACAGTTACTCCAAAAAGAGCAGAAAATAATGTTCTGTAAGTCACTAAACCCTGTGATTGGAATTGACTATTAGTAAAGTCTTGTCATCTATCACCTCGATCTGCTCATAATTTAAGTAGCATTATAAAAGTCTGCGATTCTGCAGGAACCTCTGATCTCACACCAAGAATTCAGTGCCCATAGCAGGCACAACGCGCATCTAGAGATGCCAGGTAATGTAACTCGAAAGAAATGTTATGCTAACTCTCCTTTACCTACTAAGAGAGCAAACAGTATTTCTGTCATCGAACCTTCTTTTAAACACTATTTCATGGCAATGGCAAAAGGTATTTCGAGTCAACTGGAGGTCTAACCTAGTACAGTGGCGATGAACGAGCCCCTGAGCCTGCCATGTGCCAAGGCGTAAATGCACTTCACTGCAATGTACGAGTAAACAAGTGGAAGGCTGGAAGCTTGAACAATCTGTTTCCAGTAAACAGTGACGTTTGGGTGGTTAGGTTGGAATACCAAGCAAGCACTCTGCCCATAGCTTTATCTACTAGATTTCCTCTCAAAGGTATAACCAGCAAACAATGTCTGCAACTTAAGCCAGGAGTACAATCCCAGCATGTTCTGAATGTTCTGAAGACTTCGATCATCACATTTACTTTTTAATCATGCCAGTCACCTCAACATCAAATCAAAGCAATATATGTGGCAGCTTATGGAACCCTCGCACATACAAAACACACCGAGAAATGCAAGCCAGTCAGTCTAAAGGCAGCCTATCATCAGCATATTGTTCATGGCCTTCACAGGGCCACCAAGTTTGCTCCCTGACCACCCTATGAACATGCAGTGTTTGCACCCCAAATCGGGTTACAGAAAATGTGGCGGCTCTTTAAATGAAATAGGAGCAGTGCACCAAGAAAGGCAAGAGTTCGTCCCTAGCTCCCATTATGTCAACTGAAGAATGTGCAGAGTCAGACAAGAAATATGGATTTCTGAAAACATGTATTCTGTATAGAAATATGAGTGATATCTAGGAATCTAGGAAGATAGTGGTACCAGTGCAGTAAGCAGTCTGCCCCTTGTGCATCATGAAGGGCCAATGCTCTCGAACTTCCAAACCTTTTATCATGCCAAAACATGCTCACCCGATCAATTATGAATTGTGAAAGGCTACACACTCTAAAGTGGAAACAGTTCCATGCAAAAAAGTAAAAAGAAGCCAAATGCAGAATGTGATGTGACTGTTCAAACAATGTCTGGAAGTGCATGTGGCAACCAAGAAATTCATAAATGTGGTAGCCATTCATAATCTAGATCCAGACACAACACTAATTCCATATCAACATCTACCGTTGCTTCTACAAAACATGCATAAATTTAAACAAAAACACCACAACTGAATGATACTTTAAGCAAAGGCTTGCTTTGCTTGGAATTCTGCATGCACTCTTCATTTTGAAACTTGCATGGATTTCATATTCTCACATCTGTGATGAATCAGTGGTATACTGAGTACAGAAAAACTGCACATTTTGATTCACATTTCATATTAGAGAAGATGAAAATGGGGCATCTCAGCACTAAGATTTTTTTTCGCTTCATTTGTGAATAATTAAACAAGAAAATCAATACTATTGGTACTGTTGAATGCATAATTACCTTTACACCTTACCGACATTTCTGGACTGAAGGTCTGAGTTTGGTGTCTGTCATTTATATGCGCTTAGTAGTTTTTGGGGATTACTTCAGTCACGACCAAAGTATGAAAAAGAAAATATCAAGCCCAATACAGGCGAAAAAATTCAAAATAGCTCAAAACTTTTTTTTTCCCTTTCTGCTACCCAAGGCTCGACAATGGAGTTTAAGTACGGTTGCTGCTGAATCATACTGCCGTCGCATGTTCGCCGGCTCCATATCTCGTCATCCGCAATATTTATGGAACATAAGAATAATGATCTAGCCCTGTTGTAACGCAGGTAGGTTTTACCACTTATTCAATCCGTGTAGTTGCAACTGCACATGCGCCGGATCTTCAACTGCAGCGCAACATAAGGCCCGGGTCGAGGCACTTGGAACTGGCCCATTCTATATTCTTGCCGAAGGCTGAATTGCAGTAGGCCCCAGCATCGTGCACCCCCCAATGGTCTTACGAGTGTTGATTTGTACGGCATATTCTACTCTGAGCGTGCAGCCCCTGGAACTAACTGTCTCTTTTCCTAGACACTGCAAACGCATTCACCCTTCCCTCGTCAAAAGCAAACTACCGTATGTTATAATGACATGCGCGTGTTGATGTTTACGAACTAGCGCTGTGTTGGCATGCATCATCAGTTCTGCGCAAAGCTTTTAGGAGAATGTACAGGGAAGATGGAAATTAACTTACCTCCGAGATGTCAAATGTATGCCGAGTGGTGGCCGCCCTCCAATAGTCCCGTCGTCAGCGTAGTGTTTGCAGTGAGAGCGCACAAAGGAAACGCACTACCTGTCGGGCACGCGAGCACACTTTTTGCACAGGTATGCACACAACCTTACCACGCTTCTGCACATCGCACGAGCTATTTTGTTGCGCTCTGTGCCTCGTATATCTCGAAATAAAGAGCCGCCAGCAGCAAGGCCCCCAACAACACACAAGAGAAAAAGGCGCGACGCCACCAACTCATAATGGCTACGGCTAGCACTTCGATCCGCATCGGCTGCCTCGTCTGGTTTCGACTTGTTTCGGTTTCGGAAGTCGCTGACCTAACGACTTTGCTGCTCGCCGAACAGTGGCAAGCACGATGTCGGGCGTCTACGCGCTAACGCTGCATGTTTGTCGTGTATACGCGCCTGTAGTTTGTACATTCAAAAATTAGCAGTGCTAGCGAAAGACCACCGTGAGTTTCGCTTCTTTTCTCGCGATGCTGGACAAACTGCGTGCTTTGCTTGTCATGGACGTTAGGTTGACCGCGGTCTGTGGTTCGGCGAATCGGAGCTTTGGCCCAAATTCATTGCCAAGTTCCTTGCGAAAACTCCTGTTCATAAACAGTTACAGTGGCAATTGTTTGTTTGTTAATATTGAAAGACTATACGGCGTTTTACAGATCAAGTGATTTGTTTGGAAACAGAAGATGCTGAATTGTGCTCGCTCATAAAAAACAGTGGGCGAGCCCAATTCGGCTCGCCCGCTGTTCCTTTATGGGCGCCACATCTATGGCTGTCAGCTCGAACTGGTCACCTGAGAGCGATAATTTCTTGTGTGATATGTGCCTCACTACTTCAGTGTTTAACTCTTAAATGGTGACGAAATTTTTGAATGCCTGTAGCTTATAGCAAAAGCAAGGACAGTGGGGTGAAAGCCTGAACTCTCAATCAGGAAAGATATGCGATATGCAAAAATAGCTTACCGGTCAAGCTTCAACTGAAGGCAGTGTGGGGTGTTTGCACGCTCTTTACTTCAATTAAGAAACTGACCATACAAATATTTCAACTTATCTCTGTGGCCTACAGCATACAGTAAAGAAGCTAAAGCAATCAAGCTGCTCTTTCCATGCAGCATAATAATTATGCACTGCTGGTGGAAACTGCACAACATATATTCGTGGAGTTGCACATGCAGCTTTCCTTAATGCCTCTCGCGTGACGCAGCCTACAGTTACACTGAAAAATATGCCAAATAAAATACATTTCCTTGCAATATGATGATTCAGCATATATGTGTATAGTGTGCATAGCTTCAAGATGCAACACATACTGTTGGTATCGCCTCTCATAAAGTACTAGTATTTGTGTATCTCTTCATTAGTCTAAGATCACCGATTCAATCCTTTCTTTTTTTTCTTTTTATTTGACATTGAGACGGACAACATTTGCAAGTGTCATTACGCAGCAGAAAGCTTCAATTCAGAGTAGTGCAGTTCAGCAAATTTTTGCTATAGTCTCAGGAAACTTAAAAATGGTGTATATAGGTGTAGATGTGCAAGTCAAAACTCAAAAGGCTGTAGGAGCTGTTTTGCTCAGCCTATCCTTGTGCTGAAAAAGAGAGTCAGGCTGGTTGGTTATAATGAGTCGATTGAGTGAACAGTGCTCTAAGATAGTAAGGGAGATAAAGAAGCAGAATTGTTGTCATCTTCTCTCCCATCCCATCTGTTAGTGCTGTTCAGTCGTTTGAGAATTGTCTTTCTGTGGTCTTTACAAGTGAATATGAGCTCGTGAAGTTTAGTACTGGAGTTGGCTTTCACATTTCTGCTATCACATTTACTTTTCCTTCTACAGATGAAACTACAAGCCAGTTCTTCATACAAACTTGTGATGCCTAATGGTGGTAATAGTGTGCAGTTATAGTGAGTTGTCTCCATTCATATGCAAAACACAATGTAAGGGAGATTTTGATCGCCAGTTTGACCGTCATCTGCTTGGCAGGCAACACATCAATGTTGTGCACACAGCCTTTGTCGTGCATCTATGGCTGCGTCCAACTTTCAGAAACGAACGGTTGAAAGAGAAGCAAATGATGCTATTAGATCTAGTTGAAGTATCTCGCTTTTGACATTGTTTTACAGTAAGCTTGATATGTCGAGTAGTTGTTGCTCAGCGTGCATGTTGTCATATAATGATTTCTGCATAATGAATGGAAGCAAGCACTTTTCTACTAATGTTGAAAATGTGCTGCAAGCCAAGACCAAAATTGTGAAATATGAAAAAGTGTACCTGTCGCAAATAATCATGATGTAATCATTATATGAAAGCTCTAACTTTGACCTCTTTCATATTGGAAGGACCTACACAGTCTCAACGACTAATTTTTTAGCATGCAAGCATGTACATGGCCACGTAGTTTGCATGCTCTCTTAGAGCATCTGTTCACGCACTGGCTCCATGTGCTTCTACAAGCTCGCACAAATACGTGACCAGCTCATTCTAATTCAATCTTGCACAGTGGCTGTGCGTGCTTCTGTGAGCTCGCTCATGGGCTCATTCAAACTCACAAGAACTTGTACAATCTCATGCGTTCCTGCACAGTGGCTCTACGTGCTCTCATAAATCCACGTTTAATCTACCAAGAACTCACATATTCTTATACATTCTCATTCCCTCTCACACTTTCTTGTACAGCTCACATACAATTTTTTCAGTAGGGGCGCTTCATGTAATTTTCGTTTTGTTGAGCGCATACATTTACGTCACTTTCTTGCTTCATAAGCTTTTATCAGGATGACAAATGCAGCAAAAGGTACACGCCTGTTATCGAGATGCAGATCGATGACGCCAAATCTCTTCTTTTGCTTCAATTCCTCGTTAAATTGTGATGGTGTAATCTGCTTGCTGATTTCTTTCATCTGCCACTAACCGAAATAAAAATCTAAATGTTCAATGTCATGTAACTGAGTTCGTCGGCAAAATACTAGCTACATGGTGGGCTTCATCGATGCGTGCCCTACTGAAAAAATTGTATGTGAGCTGTACAAGAAAGTGTGAGAGGGAATGAGAATGTATAAGAATATGTGAGTTCTTGGTAGATTAAACATGAATTTATGAGAGCACGTAGAGCCACTGTGCAGGAACGCATGAGATTGTACAAGTTCTTGTGAGTTTGAATGAGGCCATGAGCGAGCTCACAGAAGCACGCACAGCCACTGTGCAAGATTGAATGAGAATGAGCTGGTCACGTATTTGTGCGAGCTTGTAGAAGCACATGGAGCCAGTGCGTGAACAGATGCTCTAAGAGAGCATGCAAACTACGTGGCCATGTACATGCTTGCATGCTAAAATATTAGTCGTTGAGACTGTGTAGGTCCTTCCAATATGAAAAAGGTCAAAGTTAGAGCTTTCATATAATGATTACTTCATGATTATTTGCTACACTTTTTCATATTTCACAATTTTGGTCTTGGCTTGCAGCACATTTTCAACATTAGTAGAAAAGTGCTTGCTTCCATTCATTATGCAGAAATCTTTATATGACAACATGCACGCTGAGCAACAACTACTCGACATATCAAGCTTACTGTAAAACAATGTCAAAAGCGAGATACTTCAACTAGATCTAATAGCATCATTTGCTTCTCTTTCAACCATTCGTTTCTGAAAGTTGGAGGCAGCCATAGATGCACGACAAAGGCTGTGTGCACAACATTGATGTGTTGCCTGCCAAGCAGATGACGGTCAAACTGGCGATCAAAATCTCCCTTACATTGTGTTTTGCATATGAATGGAGATAACTCACTATAACTGCACACTATTACCACCATTAGGCATCACAAGTTTGTATGAAGAACTGGCTTGTAGTTTCATCTGTAGAAGGAAAAGTAAATGTGATAGCAGAAATGTGAAAGCCAACTCCAGTACTAAACTTCACGAGCTCATATTCCCTTGTAAAGACCACAGAAAGACAATTCTCAAACGACTGAACAGCACTAACAGATGGGATGGGAGAGAAGATGACAACAATTCTGCTTCTTTATCTCCCTTACTATCTTAGAGCACTGTTCACTCAATCGACTCATTATAACCAACCAGCCTGACTCTCTTTTTCAGCACAAGGATAGGCTGAGCAAAACAGCTCCTACAGCCTTTTGAGTTTTGACTTGCACATCTACACCTATATACACCATTTTTAAGTTTCCTGAGACTATAGCAAAAATTTGCTGAACTGCACTACTCTGAGTTGAAGCTTTCTGCTGCGTAATGACACTTGCAAATGTTGTCCGTCTCAATGTCAAATAAAAAGAAAAAAAAGAAAGGATTGAATCGGTGATCTTAGACTAATGAAGAGATACACAAATCCTAGTACTTTATGAGAGGCGATACCAACAGTATGTGTTGCATCTTGAAGCTATGCACACTATACACATATATGCTGAATCATCATATTGCAAGGACATGTATTTTATTTGGCATATTTTTCAGTGTAACTGTAGGCTGCGTCACGCGAGAGGCATTGAGGAAAGCTGCACGTGCAACTCCACGAATATATGTTGTGCAGTTTCCACCAGCAGTGCATAATCATTATGCTGCATGGAAAGAGCAGCTTGATTGCTTTAGCTTCTTTGCTGTATGCTGCAGGCCACAGAGATAAGTTGAAATATTTGTATGGTCAGTTTCTTAATTGAAGTAAAGAGCGTGCAAACACCCCACACTGCCTTCACTTGAAGCTTGACCGGTAAGCTATTTTTGCATATCGCATATCTTTCCTGATTGAGAGTTCAGGCTTTCACCCCACTGTCCTTGCTTTTGCTATAAGCTACAGGCATACAAAAATTTCGTCACCATTTAAGAGTTAAACACTGAAGTAGTGAGGCACATATCACACAAGAAATTATCGCTCTCAGGTGACCAGTTCGAGCTGACAGCCATAGATGTGGCGCCCATAAAGGAACAGCGGGCGAGCCGAATTGGGCTCGCCCACTGTTTTTTATGAGCGAGCACAATTAATTCAGTATCTTCTGTTTCCAAACAAATCACTTGATCTGTAAAACGCCGTATAGTCTTTCAATATTAACAAACAAACAATTGCCACTGTAACTGTTTATGAACAGGAGTTTTCGCAAGGAACTTGGCAATGAATTTGGGCCAAAGCTCCGATTCGCCGAACCACAGACCGCGGTCAACCTAACGTCCATGACAAGCAAAGCACGCAGTTTGTCCAGCATCGCGAGAAAAGAAGCGAAACTCACGGTGGTCTTTCGCTAGCACTGCTAATTTTTGAATGTACAAACTACAGGCGCGTATACACGACAAACATGCAGCGTTAGCGCGTAGACGCCCGACATCGTGCTTGCCACTGTTCGGCGAGCAGCAAAGTCGTTAGGTCAGCGACTTCCGAAACCGAAACAAGTCGAAACCAGACGAGGCAGCCGAAGCGGATCGAAGTGCTAGCCGTAGCCATTATGAGTTGGTGGCGTCGCGCCTTTTTCTCTTGTGTGTTGTTGGGGGCCTTGCTGCTGGCGGCTCTTTATTTCGAGATATACGAGGCACAGAGCGCAACAAAATAGCTCGTGCGATGTGCAGAAGCGTGGTAAGGTTGTGTGCATACCTGTGCAAAAAGTGTGCTCGCGTGCCCGACAGGTAGTGCGTTTCCTTTGTGCGCTCTCACTGCAAACACTACGCGGACGACGGGACTATTGGAGGGCGGCCACCACTCGGCATACATTTGACATCTCGGAGGTAAGTTAATTTACATCTTCCCTGTACATTCTCCTAAAAACTTTGCGCAGAACTGATAATGCATGCCAACACAGCGCTAGTTCGTAAACATCAAGACGCGCATGTCATTATAACATACAGTAGTTTGCTTTTGACGAGGGAAGGGTGAATGCGTTTGCAGTGTCTAGGAAAAGAGACAGTGCCAGGGGCTGCACGCTCAGAGTAGAATATGCCGTACAAATCATCACTCGTAAGACCATTGCGGGGTGCACGATGCTGGCGCCTACTGCAATTCAGCCTTCGGCAAGAATTTAGAATGGGCCAGTTCCAAGTGCCTCGACCCGGGCCTTATGTTGCGCTGCAGTTGAAGATCCGGTGCTTGTGCAGTTGCAACTACACGGATTGAATAAGTGGTAAAACCTACCTGCGTTACAACAGGGCTAGATCATTATTCTTATGTTCCATAAATATTGCGGATAACGAGATATGGAGCCGGCGAACACGCGACGGCAGTATGATTGAGCAGCAACCGTACTTAAACTTCATTGTCGAGCCTTGGGTAGCAGAAGGGGAAAAAAAAAGTTTTGAGCTATTTTGAATTTTTTCGCCTGTATTGGGCTTGATATTTTCTTTTTCATACTTTGGTCGTGACTGAAGTAATCCCCAAAAACTACTAAGCGCATATAAATGACAGACACCAAACTCAGATTTTCAGTCCAGAAATTTCAGTAAGGTGTAAAGGTAATTATGCATTCAACAGTACCAATAGTATTGATTTTCTTGTTTAATTATTTACAAATGAAGCGAAAAAAAATCTTAGTGCTGAGATGCCCCATTTTCATCTTCTCTAATATGAAATGTGAATCAAAATGTGCAGTTTTTCTGTACTCAGTATACCACTGATTCATCACAGATGTGAGAATATGAAATTCATGCAAGTTTCAAAATGAAGAGCGCATGCAGAATTCCAAGCAAAGCAAGCCTTTGCTTAAACTATCATTCAGTTGTGGTGTTTTTGTTTAAATTTATGCATGTTTTGTAGTAACAACGGTAGATGTTGATATGGACTTAGTGTTGTGTCTGGATCTAGATTATGAATGGCTACCACATTTATGAATTGCTTGGTTGCCACATGCACTTCCAGACATTGTTTGAGCAGTCACATCACATTCTGCATTTGGCTTCTTTTTACTTTTTTGCATGGAGCTGTTTCCACTTTAGAGTGTGTAGCCTTTCACAATTCATAATTGATCGGGTGAGCATGTTTTGGCGTGATAAAAGGTTTGGAAGTTCGAGAGCATTGGCCCTTCATGATGCACAAGGGGCAGACTGCTTACTGCACTGGTACCACTATCTTCCTAGATTCCTAGATATCACTCATATTTCTATACAGAATACATGTTTTCAGAAATCCATATTTCTTGTCTGACTCTGCACATTCTTCAGTTGACATAATGGGAGCTAGGGACGAACTTTTGCCTTTCTTGGTGCACTGCTCCTATTGCATTTAAAGAGCCGCCAGATTTTCTGTAACCCGATTTGGGGTGAAAACACTGCATGTTCATAGGGTGGTCAGGGAGCAAACTTGGTGGCCCTGTGAAGGCCATGAACAATATGCTGATGATAGGCTGCCTTTAGACTGACTGGCTTGCATTTCTCGGTGTGTTTTGTATGTGCGAGGGTTCCATAAGCTGCCACATATATTGCTTTGATTTGATGTTGAGGTGACTGGCATGATTAAAAAGTAAATGTGATGATCGAAGTCTTCAGAACATTCAGAACATGCTGGGATTGTACTCCTGGCTTAAGTTGCAGACATTGTTTGCTGGTTATACCTTTGAGAGGAAATCTAGTAGATAAAGCTATGGGCAGAGTGCTTGCTTGGTATTCCAACCTAACCACCCAAACGTCACTGTTTACTGGAAACAGATTGTTCAAGCTTCCAGCCTTCCACTTGTTTACTCGTACATTGCAGTGAAGTGCATTTACGCCTTGGCACATGGCAGGCTCAGGGGCTCGTTCATCGCCACTGTACTAGGTTAGACCTCCAGTTGACTCGAAATGCCTTTTGCCATTGCCATGAAATAGTGTTTAAAAGAAGGTTCGATGACAGAAATACTGTTTGCTTTCTTAGTAGGTAAAGAAGAGTTAGCATAACATTTCTTTCGAGTTACATTACCTGGCATCTCTAGATGCGCGTTGTGCCTGCTATGGGCACTGAATTCTTGGTGTGAGATCAGAGGTTCCTGCAGAATCGCAGACTTTTATAATGCTACTTAAATTATGAGCAGATCGAGGTGATAGATGACAAGACTTTACTAATAGTCAATTCCAATCACAGGGTTTAGTGACTTACAGAACATTATTTTCTGCTCTTTTTGGAGTAACTGTATTCCAAATGCAGATCCGGAACACAGGTCCCATCTTCCCAATGCAGATGGGGAGCGATTGCTGAGCCAAGATCGGTCCCTGGAGCAGTGGATTGCTCTTCCGAAATCAACAGAACCGGCTAGAAGTTTGCTTGAGTATTTGTTCAGCTGCACCTTCTATTTCCAGTAGCATGCTCTGCTGTGCTGACTGTGCCCTCTGTGCTCCATAATAGATGATTATTACTTGCCACTGCTATGAATGCAAATTGCTGTCATGAACTAGTGCTTACTCTTGAGGACAGCAAGTCTAAGAGTAGCAGTATTATGCAATAATCTTTTTTAAAGACCTCAGCTTGGAGTGTAGAAGATTTTGTGCGGAAATCATCTTTATATGCTATTCATGATCTTAAAGCCATTCCTGAACTCTGAAACAGTGAAAATGGTGAACTGCGACTTCCTTTTATTTGAGAATAGTGCCAAAGAAATTTTACCCTGCTTGCCCGCACTCGGCTATACGAAAGAATGGCATAAACTGTTGATGTCAATGCCATCCCAAGAAGCAGCGGGAGAAATGCAGACCTATTACAGGTTTAAAAACAGCTGGCACGTGTAGACGAAGCACGGGCTAGCACACAGAATAACAGGCAATTCTTCTGTCAGTTCATGGGCACCACCTACTTGCGCTGGCATGAGTTCCAAACGCAATGGGGACACAATCTGTACTGGATGCAGGTGCTCTTTTGCGGAGCAGGCAGACCACTTCACTTCTGGGATTGTAATTCACTGTATGTGCAGAGAAAAAGCAGGTGAACGTGTCTCTGCTGGCATATGTCGCATTGCCTGCTGTCATCCTTTTTACTTTCAATATGTGCTAATGACAGGAATGCTCATAGCACAAGTAGAGTGAAGACACTGATCTGCGCCATTATCGAAATGCCGAGATGTTAGCATGGGCAAACATCTCTTTGCATCACCGCGAAGTTTGCTAAGGCTCAGTTCAATGTACGAGCAAGCTAATACAATGCGGGCATATGTCAGAGAGCTCTTTAGCTATGGGCCTACGCAACTGCTGCCATACCTTTAATGAGAACTCTTGACTAAAAAGGCAACATTTTACAAAGAGCAAAGTAAATGATAATGACTTTTTTTTTTAAATTTAACAAAGCTGGTGGTCACAGTGAAGAACTCATGCCACGATTGTTAATATGCCTCTACTGCCCCATTTGCAAAGCAAGCATATTGAAATTCTCGAATGAGCATGGTTACAGTCGTGAGCAGCTCTGTTAGATGTATGTCCATAAGGGTGGCATATTGTTTCATTGTTCAAAAGAATTCTAAACAATAGGTGGTTTGGAACTTAAAGGAGAAAGAACAGAGAAGCTGGCTGTAGAGGCAGAAATACTGCAAATGGTGGGTGGTGGACAGGTGCCAAGCTGTCGGGATCTGCACTTTGCAAGGAGCCTCATGCTACTCATTAGCCGCAGCTTGGCCATACCCAGCTTATATAAGCTTGGCTTGTACAAAACATGCCTGCAAATGTAACCCTCTTCAAGGCTACCTGCACCCTACTGTGGTGGTTTCAGTGTTTAGGGCATTTGACTAGTGAGCTGGGTGACGCGGGCTCGGTCTGAGCCGGGGTGGTTACATTTCGGTGGTAGCAAAACGCTAAGTCCCCATGTGGTGTACAGTGTCAGTGCACATTGAAGAAGTGCAGATAGTCAAAATTATCCAGAGCTACCTACTATTGCTGACCCTCATTGTCTAAGTTTCTTTGGCATGTTGAACCCTGTCATCAAATCAAGGTTGCCTACTGTTAGCGTTAGTAGATGACCTTCGTAATGCCACAAAGTCTGCCCCTCACCACTCTCCGAAATTTTGTTGTTTGCAACTCAACTCAGGTTACTTACAGTTTGATGACCCCTTTTTCTGAAACACTAGCAGTTGACGAACTCACTCCCATGCAGTGAACTCTGAGAAAAGTGCTGATTTAGTCATAAACATTTTTTTTTTCATGAGAATTTGGTCAGTCAAATGACCATTGAAAAGTCATCTGTTGATATGTTCATGTAACAAGCTAGGTAGCTTTATAGATGGCTTGGATATGATATCAGAAGTGCTATGATGGTGAGCTATGCTTAGTGTCTGTAATACCTTCATGATAAATGTGGTGAATGCAGATGACATTTTGCTCCACTTTTATTTCACCAGTGGGTGCCTGGTGAGTTGTCAGTGCAAGCTATTGAGTTTCACTTTCTTCATGCAGTTTACAGAGCTGTGGAATCCTGATAATAGCAGAAGTATTATATTTATGGTTCACTAACTACTGTTTTTTTTAATATAAAATAAGTAAATGCGCAGTCAGCCACCCTGGAGTGCAGCGTGCTATTCACCTGGACACCATAGATATTTTAATCATGCCATACCCCTTTGTTACTTTCAGTTTTCAGTTCTACAAGTCTTGATCACGGTAGCACATCACTATACTCGGGGATAACTGTGGCTATGCAGCTGAAGTTGGGCAGAAAGGAAGAGGCAACATACCTCTTTCCCCTTGCCATGTAGAGTGGGTTACTTCAGCCCTAGTGACCTTGCATTAACTCTCCAACTTCCTCTCTTTACTTCAGCCCAGTACACTCCTAGCCCAAATAGTGAGCAAACCACTCTTCACGGCAAGGGGACAGAAACTTTTCTCCTTTTCTTTCGTACCTAGACTCGGCTGCATAGCCCCAAAACATTGCCTCCATGTACAGCAAGATTCAATGCCACATTTCTTCTCAGTGTCAGAGCACCCTCTGCTTGCTCTGTACCGCCCTTGCAGCAGCCCAGTGTTTTGTTTACCACAGAAAATCATGTCTGTGCAAGCTGTGTTGGCATAGAGAGCTGCATATCTGAGCCAACTTTCATGCTTTATGATGAGGCTCTCATTGATTGGCTTTAAGTTCCATGAAACGTGGTCATGTGTGTTGATTAGTGTCACATGAAGTAAAATTTCACAGACTAAAATACAATCATAAGGATGTAATTTGGGTGAGTTGGTAAGGTGTCATCTTGAATGTAGCAGCACGAAAAAACAAGGACGTGAAAAGAAGCAAGCAGATGCTAACTCGCAACTAATGTTTATTGATGCAAATAAGAAATATATAATGCCAAGCAACACTGCAAACCGCTCAGTCACCAATAAGCAGACAGCAAAACATGAATCACTAAAACTTCCGAACGGTTCCATTTGAGTAGATATAGGTAGAGGTCAACTTGGTTGTGCATTGTAAGAATGCACTGGTTGCTTTCAGTTTCTTTGTGCTGTGCACATTCTGGCTGTCATCCATTGCAAATCAGCTGAGAAATCATTGAAGCTAGACATATTTTACAACTAGGTAATGAATGTGTTAGTGAGCCATCCATCATGTTGCCATGCAGTGAGTTGGGTTATCTAGATAGGGAACTGTTCTTAAATTTAGTGATTCATGTCTTGCTTTTTGCTTATCAGTGATTGAGTGGTTTGCGTTGTTGCTCGTCTTCTCTATATATTTCATGTGTGCTTCAATAAACATTAGTTGTAAGCTAGTGCCCGTATTGTCTCCTTTCATACCCTTGTTTTTTCTTGCTGCTTCTTTCAAGATAAAATACAATCTTTGCTACTTCGGTCATAAAATGAATTTTAATGAAGTTCCACATCTCTTAGAAAAGTAGTATTGTAGTTGCAGGCATGTATTAGGCCCTGCAGTACCAATTAAGGTGCTCGCTCGATGTAAAGCATAAAGAAAGGGAGGGCTTGTCTGATCTCGAACCTAGTGGGAACTGGTGGATTATGGATAGGCTGTTAAAATTCACTTGCAGTTAAGGTCAAGTAAATGCTTTTTTATTTGTAACTAGGGGCACTGTGATGCCTGACTTGCTCTTTTGCCAGGCTGGCGACGAGATGGAGTGAAAGGAGTTATTTTATTTCACTGTTGGTATGTCTCGGGTGATGTCAACATTGTTTCTTCTCTGGCATTGTAGGCAATCGCCCTTCAACTAATTGAATCCCAAAGTGAAATTTTGAATTAAAAAAATAATAATTTAAGATTATTTAGCAGGCAGAGGCAAATTTCATGCAGTGACCTGCACCAGCATGTCGTGCATCATTTCAAGAAAAAAAAAAACACTGTTGTGGTGTTCCTACTCTGTGCCTTTATTTCTTGCTCACAAAGCCTCTGCAAGTACGTGTTGCACCATATTACGTTTTCACTAATTTCTTGGGTCATGGTACTTTTTACCTTGCAGCAAGTTCCATGTGGCTTCGTAAGCAATGGCTCCTTCAAGCTCTATACCCTTTGCCGGAATTGTGCTGTGCTGTGGTGGGCAAAAAGCAGGACATTAATGTAAGTACTGAAGACATCTTTCAGTATGTGCAGTTTTTTATTTGCCTAACCCACTACTGCATTTGTGACCCCTCATGTTTATTTTGACATTTAGGTTTCTTCAGTATTTTCTTTGCTTGCTGCCGTTGCTTATTGGCTATGACATTTGGCTGTTGAGTTTGAGAATGCGGAGTGGAATGGTGCCTGTGGCCTGTTGATATAGGCAAAATGCAAATTTGCCTGCCCACATTTGGTGCCACTGCATAGCTTGAAGAACTTTTGTGGAAGAGGGCTCTGGAAATTAACCCAGAGCCCTCCTTCTTGATGTCTCTCATAGCTCATGTTCAGCTTTAGAGTAATAAAAGGACATTGAGGACAAGCTGAAGCTATCTTCTATTATAAATTACTGCATTCTACCCACTAAAGTGCTACTTACTGAAAATGCGAGCTTACTTTAAGATAGGAAAAGCCAGAAGTTTTGAAACAGATGTCATTACCAGCTGATTTCATAAGTTCTACATGATGCATCCATACGTTATTGGGCACAGGCCCCAGAGGCTGGGCTGGTAAGCCATTCCCTTCAATATGATGATCATGGAGTGTGGTTTACACAGGCCTTTGATATCATTGAGTACGCTTGGTTTTCAGGAACTATTTCAAGGAGCTTTGGAACTCCTGAAATTATTTGCTGCTTAAAATTCTCAAAAAAATTGCATGGTTTTTCTCTAAAATCAAGCCTACATGAAAACTAAAAGTGCTTTTCAGAGGGAACAATCGAAGAGAGCATGAGCCTATATAATATAAACCCAAAGTGACAGCCTGGCATGCGTCCAGACCGTGGTTACAGGTGGCTCTCTTTTTCGCAGTTGCCACCTCTCTTGTCCCTATTTAATTTTTCTTTTTTTCAGCATGTTTGTCTTTGTTTTCCTAAATTTCACACATTTATGCAAAACTACTGTGAATAAATTTTTCTCAAATTGGAACTCGTTGAAGACCTATCTGGAGGGTTATATGTCTGGTCTTCCTGTCTTCAACTAGACCCGTTGATGGCTGCTTTCTTATAAATCAGCTCTGACAAATTTCCTCTCTAAAAGGCCCCCCTGCACTTTTTTGGTAGCTAAACTGAGTGCGAATATAATTTGTATGTAAAGTGAAAAGAGAAAACAGGGGAGTGTTATTGATAATACTATGCCATATGTAATCATAGACCATGAATGAAGTATGGGGTTTTTCTGGCAGAATATTTCTGCAATGCTTCTCTGCTCAGTGCAAACCCCTTCACTGTGGCAGCCAAACCTGTTTTGGGGGCAGAAATAGGTGGCTGCCAGGAGACATTTCTTGTGACAATGACCACATCCATTACCTGCTCCACTCAGTAACAAAATTCATAACCCCCCCCCCCCCACTTCCGCCCTTCTGGTTTTCAATAGTGAAGGCATGCTTCTCGTCAGATTTGTGCATAACATGAGGTTTGATACAGAAATATTCAGCATTGCACCCAACTTCTGCCCCAAAGGGAATTGGGAGGATATTTTTGCATGTCTTCAGTGCACAATCATGTGATACATCAGTGACATAGCCTATGTGTTACGTACACATATCTTGTGGAGTTTGTATTCTTTTTTTCCTTGAGAGAGAAGCGCTGCTCAGTCAAAAAGCATGATGCAAGGGAATTTAGAGTGAGCGCCGATTCTGTGCATTTGCTATCTTTTGCTTAGCTTTCATTCTTTTTCTTCCTGTGGTTTAGTGGCGTTGGTGGTATTCGAGCAATGCAAGGACACGGAGTCAAGAGTGTTCTTCTTCACAGTGCGCTGCAGGGATTGTGCATTTGTTTTCCTCATTGTAATGAAAACATGCAAGGCTAGTGCATGAGTTGCACACACGCACGCCACACACATGCTGTTTTGCAGTGGCAGAAAAGAAATAACTGTCAAGACTGAGAGCATCTTCTAAGGGCACATAAACGTTGGTGTTTGAAGTTAAGTTGTAAATTCATAAAAGATGGGGCTTAGCTTATGAACCAACAATTTTCCGGCACTATCGTTTCACACAACGGGTTTAACTTAAGGTACAAGGGTGGCCGATCGAGCCCTGTGCTCTAACGCGCTGCGCACAGAAGCAATCAAATCTTGAGCGCTCCCTATACTGCTGCTCAGTCAAAGCAACCCAAACCTCATTGAAACAAAAGTGACGTGGCTATGTCACTCCTGCATGTCCTGCATGGGCTTTTTTTTTCATTCTACTGGGAGAGAGTGAGAAAAGGGTTGCCTGGTCTGTGCGGGAAGGACGCAAGGGTGCTGGGATGTTGGTCCTTTAAAATTAGTGGCGGGTGGGAAGGGGGAGTGGAGGTAATGGGAGGGGAGTCTAGCTGTCCTGCGAGCTAAACGCATAGCAGTATGCATGCTTTCTTTTTTTTTATTTAGCAGTGCGGAAAAAATGAATGAATTGAGGGGGGTGGGGGGGGAGAGGGCAGGCTGGCCAACGCAGGCAGCACGGTTTCAAGTGAGTGATGGCTTGGAGCTGCCTCGGCAAAGCACAGAGCAGTGTGCATGCTTGCTTTTTTTTTTGTAGCACCGAAGGTTTGACTGCTTCTGTGTCCGCACATGGGCTGGTTTTGTACCTTGAGTTAAGCCCCCCATGTGATACAAGCCTGAGTCGCTTTGGGGCGTTAAACCCCATAAAGCAAACCTTATGTGAAACATCTTGTATAATTCCATTGCTTAATCCAAACGTCAAAGTTTACGTGCCCTTTAGAAGATGCTCTGTCTTGACAGAATTACTTTTTTTTGCGCCACTACAAAACTGCATGTGTATGGGCACGTATGGGCATGCGTGTGTGCAAATAACTCTCACTCTGGTACTCAATATATATGCAGCCCCGCACACGACAAGTACTCTTGCACATTTTTTTTAGACTGCAGAAAGCAAACGCACCATCCCGGTGACATGCTGCGAAAAAACAGACTCACGACTCCAGAATCCCGCATCGCATTGCATACCAGCCGTTCCACCAAACTATCGGAAGAAACAGAACGCAAACAAAAAATTGCAAACGCACAGAATCGGTGCGCACTACACTCCCGCGCATCGCGTCTTTTGACTAAGCAGCATGCCTCTGTAAAAAAAAAAAAATCTAGGAGATATGTGTATGTGACATATAGGCTACATCACCCATGTATCACGTGACTGTGCACCCAAGATGTGCAAAAATTTTCTCCCACAAGGATTTTGCTATATAATATAGGTGACGCATTGAGTTTTGCAAAGGGTCCAAGTAGGTCATTGTGCTCCTACTTTCTCCCTGGCCAATTCAAGGGGTGAGAGGCACCTAAGAGCACAATTACCTACTATAATCTATATGATCTCGAATGGGCCAGGTGCAGCAGACAGCTTGTGAGATTGAGTATAGTGACAGGAAAACTTGACTTCATAAGAATACATTGACTTCAACTCCACGTAGCCCTGAATGCCTGCTTTTCATTTATTGGCAGTTATGTGACCTTGAGGGCTCATAGACTGGCGCTCAACTTGTAAACACTTGACATCTTATCATTTGTTCTCTCTGTGGGCTTTGTTCTGCGGGTTTACAAGTGGGTATGCACAGATCTGTTCTCTGAAGCATTGGCTGAGTGACAGCCCAGGTCAAACCTGGTTAACTTAGAACTTCTAGCACATTATTTTTTCTGGGTATGGCTTTGGTATTCCTCCTGACATCCCAGCTTCTGACACCAAGTAGGCATAATCATGGTCTATCCCTAACTCCAGTGCTGTAGTTGATCATCACATACTTCTGTGGTGCTGCACATTTTAAGTTGTCGCTGTATATGAGCAGTGTTTCAGAACCTACTTAGTGCAGAGCTACGGTACAAATTTGAGGATTAATAGTAAGTTTGCTCTGCTTGGTGGCTTCCGCAGACAAGGACACACTTGTGGGGAAGGCATGTTGCGTACATACCTGCAGCCAACCCTTCCGATTTTTTAGAAGACTTCAGATGTTTGACCAAACTTTCTGATTGCACGATCACTGCCCTAAATCTTCCGATAAGGGGCTTCTGCCTGCAAAGAATGGCTTTTGCGGAACCAGCACCGAGGAATCAGCAGCCGCATTATAATTTCAAGCATCTCCATCAGAGGCCACACTAGCACCATCGGCATCATTGGCTAAGCAGGAAATCAATCAAAGCAGGCTTTAGCCGAGCAAGAGTAGGTGTCGCAGGCTGCGAAAACAGTTGGTGTACTGCGTTTCTTGTAGGCAGCGATGCACAGCTAATGCAGCCACAGTAGATACAGATGTTGTGCTGGCTTCGCTTTCGATCTCAGCTAAGGGCAGCCACTCAGTGTACTTGAGGTTAAAGGCTTTGCCCAAATGTCATGTTATCTGATCCTTCTTATTGAGCTCAGCCGCATGCCTTATGTTACGTAGCTGCTCTATGCTCAGCAATGGCGTGATTGCTCTTTTTTCGGAACCAACGCAGCCAACGACGGTCACGGATGAAATTACGTGTAAATGGGCTAGTTATGGTTTTGCATTAAAAAATTTAAACAGCGCTCCGATGGTACTGAGAAAAAACTGGTGGTGGGCATGCAGATCTGTTTTGCGTTGGCTATAGAGACGTAGTGAGAACATTTGGTGGCGGCCTGCAGATATCTCGACGGACGCACACCTTTAGACATGCATTGCATGCTTGCTGCTGCATGTTTTTATGCTTAGGATGTTTAGATTAGGACGCATCAGACACTGCCTGAAAGTAGCAGCCGCCTCCCCCTTTTGTACACAAATGCTGCCTCCTCCCCCCCCCCCATTTTTGCAGTCTTCCCATTTTTGGTCTTAGCAAGTACGTGTTGAAAATCAGTATGCAGAACACTAAGGTAATGTTCAACAGCCTCGGGAAGGAACAGCAGTTTACATTAGGTAGCGAAATACTGGAAGTAGTAGGCGAATATGTCTACTTAGGACAGGTAGTAACCGCAGATCCGGACCACGAAAAGGAAATAACAAGAAGAATAAGATTGGGATGGAGCGCATTTGGCAAGCACTCGCAGATTATGACTAGCAGCTTACCGGTATCGCCCAAGAGGAAAGTATACAACAGTTACATCTTGCCTGTACTCACCTATGGGGCTGAAATGTGGAGGCTAACCAAGAGAGTTCTACTTAAGTTGAGGACAACCCAGAGGGCTATGGAACGAAAAATGGTAGGGGTAACATTAAGAGATAGAAAGCGTGCAGAGTGGGTCAGAGAAATAACTCAAGTTACCGACATTCTAGTAGAAATTAAGAAGAAATGGACATGGGCAGGACATGTAGTGCGAAGAGAGGATAACTGATGGTCGCTGAGGGTAACAAACTGGATTCCAAGGGAAGGAAAGCGTAGCAGGGGGCGGCAGAAAGTTAGGTGGGCGGATGAGATTAAGAAGTTCGCAGGGGTCAAGTGGATGCAGCTAGCACAGAACCGGGTTAAGTGGAGAAATATGGGAGAGGCCTTCGCCCTGCACTGGATATAATCAGGCTGATGATGATGATGAAGTACGTGTAAAGGAAGCTGGGGCCACTAGTAGCGCGATTGAGCCTTGTGAACAATGTCAACATCTGTGCTACAGGCATCAATGGCTTGCTTGTCACATCAGGGTACTATGTACTCTACGGACACACGGTGCTGTCAAAGCGGTTGGTTCACTTGTTCTGTGGAGACATATTCACGGTAGGCAGAAGGCATGGCTTTTCAAGTGCAGTGACCATTGTGGCTCCAAGCTTTGTTTGGAAACTGAAATCAGCGAGTTGAATTTGTTGGTTTGGGTGTATATGTAGCGAAGAAGCACGCATATTTTCTTCCCTCTCCCCTGAGTCCTGCAAGCTTAAAGATCAAGTGTAGCAGCAACTTCAAATCAAATCTTAATAAACAAATTTGGTCACTACATTTCACAGCATTTCTCAATGCATATGTCATGTTCTACATGAACAATATCACAGCAGCAGCGACATTTTGCCTAACATTAAGCGTTTTCAACTGTTTTTCACAGCTGCCTTTTCATGCAGCCTGGGAAACGTTCTGTTAGCCTGTGAATATCGAGTTTGCTTCTGAATGTTCAGAGGACTTGACATTAGGACATGAGTGTTTTGCGTGTGGAATAGTTAATTCAAATTTTACCCTTGTGGCCAAATTCAAAAACATGTCTCCACTCGACGCTACCTCAGCTCCATAAAGTGCAGAAAACAGTCTTTTCTCTACCTAAGGTTCAGTTCAGATTCTTGAATGCTTTTCAGCATTTCTTCACATGTCTCCACTCGACGCTGCCTCAGCTCCATAAAGTGCAGAAAACAGTATTTTCTCTACTTAAGGTTCAGTTCAGATTCTTGAATGCTTTTCAGCATTTCTTCCGACTTACCCTCCAGAAATATTTCTCCACTCCAGACAGCACAAGTGGCATACGGGGCAAGACTAATGGCGAATTCGAGCGGGAGAGCAGGCGCCCTCGAGAGCACTTCGAAAGTGCTCTCAGACAAGTGGGTGCCCTCCAGTGGTAGAGCAGGAGTAGAATCACTGGCTTCCAATGGTAGAGGAGGAGATCTTTTCCTTTGCTGAGAGCACCTGAATGCACTCCCGGCTGCTCCCTCATCTAAAGCGAGTGTAGAGGAAGTCACATGACATAAAGCGGTGTATCCGCGCCATCTTTTTTCTTTTCTCAAGTCGGTGGCGCTCTAAATGGTGGCTGCAAAGCATTGCTCAGGTTTGAGAGTCACTGCTGGCATCGAAAGGGCCAAAGGAGGCAGATCGCCGCGCTGTGAGAACAAAGGCATGCAAAGCAGTTCTACATGGAGTGTTTGCTTCTCCTCGGGTTGCAACTGCTGCTACTGCGGGTAGACGGAGAATGCTGGGGAGGGAAGTGCGGTCACAATGGTCGTGGCGTACTGCTCTCGACACGCAGAGAGCGTTCCCGTGGGAGGAAAATTACACCCTCGCTCGGCGTGCTCCTGTACTTCTCTGTACTGCTCGGCACCTCTGCTCTCGTCCCCCCAACCGAATGGGCCATAAGGCCAAAATTTGGCCCGGAAAGTGCATGCCACTACGTGTAACATGCTCATTTTCTAATGCCAAGTCCTTGTGAACAGCATCCACAAGCTGCCTCAAGAGTCACAGGCTAGTAGGCTGTGGCGGCCGCTTTTCGATGGAGACTAAAAGCAAGGCGCCCATGTGCGGTGCGACATCAGTGCACGTTAAAGAACTCCAGGTGGTTGAAATTTCTGCAGTCCTCCACTACAGCATTTCTCATAGCCTGAGTCGCTTTTGGAAGTTAAAAAAAAGTCACAGCCTAGTAAAATATGTTTTGCAGACTGCATGAACAAGGCAGCTGTGAAAAATGGCTGAAAACAATTCACATCTATCAACATTCACTGCCAGTGACATATGGCTGATGTAGAACAGGATTTAGGCATTGAGAACTGCTCGAACTGCTGTGAACTCTAGTGACCTAGTTGCATATTTGCCCTCTGAGTGCTCAGCGGCGAGCGTTGAGCACATGTGAGGTTCAAAGAAGCATGTTATAGCGCATGCACCCAAGCCAACAAATTTGTCTTTCCAGAAGCAAATTTCGCTTCAGTTTCCAAGCAAGCTAGGAGCTTTAATTTTAAGCGCACTTGAAAAGCCATGCCTTCCACCAACTGCAAATATCTCTCCACAGCTAAAAAGACAGAATTGACCCCCCCCCCCTTCAGCACTGCATCTAGACATACAAGTATATTTGAGGCAATCAGAAAGCCATTGATGTGTACAGCACAGGTGTTCCATGGCACAACTGCACCTCCGGTACCTCGCTGTCTTCCTATTTACAATATGACATTCCCCACGATTGCACCACTGTCCACAGTAGTTCACAGAAACCACTGCACATGTTTCATTTGCTGTTAGCCATCAAATGCTTTCTGCAACTTGGCACTCGGCGTGCTCTGAAATGTTGCTAAGGTATCTGGTGATGACTTGAAATGTGTTTACACCACAGTAGCATAATGCGATGATCAACTACAGCATTGAAATCTGCAACTGACGATAGTTATCCATGCTCAACGTCAGCCGCAGAAACTTAGGAGGCTTTTCTTGGTCGTACTTGAAACGATGTTTCAGTATTTTCACGTCAGATTGAGGTTCTCGGAGCCAATGCTTCAGAGAGTGGGTCTGTGAATCCTTATTGTATCCCCTTTCATGAAAGGCTTGGTATGCAGTAGAACGAAGTCTGCACAGTGTGTGAAAGCTGCGATGCCCCATGTTTGCAAGTGGAAGTCTAGGTGTCCCCGTAGTAGTGTCATTGCCGCTTATAGATGCTCTGTTTTCTCATGCACTCGAGGAGCAATTCAAGTGGAGCTTCATTTCAAAAAAAAAAAAAAGGGGCCTCGAGGATCGCTTGGAGTAAAGGTGTTAGTCAAGGCATGTTTGTGAATATCAGTTAACCTGATCCCTATGCACTGTTTCCACTGCCTCGGGTGGTTAGGGTATTTCTCGACCTTATTGGAAGGAAAGGTGAGGTGCCGTCATGAATCCTAACCAAGCTTTTAGTAAACTTGGGGAGAGTTGTGCCACTTCTACATGGCATTCTCGATCACCATTGAAAGATTCCATCATCTCACTAAGCTCTTGTACCCCGCTATTGCCATTGATAATTCGCTGCTGGGCTCAAGTAATACTCGTGCACTTTTGAAGATGTGTTATCAACTGTTTTTGTACAAGTTGCAATGATGATATACTTTCCGTACTGTTCTGTGTGCAATTTTGTTTTTCTTCTATGACCATATATGTAGAATTGCATAATCTTTCATTTCAGGTTTGGTTTTATTCCTAGCTCTGTGTGCTAAGCCATATCTAGAATGCACACTTCTATTTCTCAAAGTCCAGTCTCCAGTTCTGGACTGCTCTGTTCACTCTAGTTATTGTAGCTTTCCATGAAGCAATGCTCAGATGTCTTTGATTGATAGGATATGGTTCAAAGACCCTTGAAATATCTGTTCGACTAAGGTATTAGATTTTGTGATGGACTGATGCTGAACGCCTGTATTCTTGTGTCAGTTCGTCATATTTCTGTAGTTCAGAATCGAAACTTTTTGAATTGTTATCAATTAAAAATAGGGCACCTAATTACCCCTTTCTCACAATGTTTTGTAAAGGCACCTGAATTTTCGGATTTTGGAATATAGTCCTGCTTTTTTTTGCATTTTGCAGACGTCGCAGTGAAAACCTGTATCCAAGCTCGAATCCAACAGGCCAAGAGCAGCTGAAGAAGGAAACCTGCATCCAAGATCGAACCTGGTGGACCGAAAGCAGATGTTTTGTGACCGCAGTGTATCAGCCAATAAAGCCAATCCAGGTGACCACATGTATCTTTTGGAAGCTGGCATTCTTTGCACTTGAGACTCATCTCATGGAGAGCATCATTTCTGCAAAACATTTTGTGTCATAACTGTAGCAGAAACTGATTGAGGCCTTGCACAAGGCCTAAAGCTGGCATATTAGTGTTATGCACAACACAAACATGAGGTGTGATGTAGGAGCCTTGCAACCATGCAGAGTATCACCATAGGATGGTAGCATTCCCATGCTTAATGTCTCATCATCTGAGATCTGACTAATGTCTTGTACCTTCAGAGTGCACTCATTCCTTGCACTAAAGGCCCCGATATAGTCCGACGTTTTCGACGCGACTGGCTAAGTCTACGACGTTAGCCACGGCGCATCGGCTACGACGGGCGCGTCAAAAAACTGCCGCTTCTACAGTCTGGCGCGGCTGGCGTGCCCGATGCCGCGGCGCGCATGCGCACAAGACGCCCTCGAGGGCTGGTACGTTTTCGGGGTTCATTTTCGAGCAGACGACAGGGCACCTACAGGGACCTGGCTGCAGCCTATCAAGGCACTAATTACTGTTGTGATCAAGGCAATGACGCGATGTGTTTACTGCGAATGTTCAAATGGCACAAGGCATTTACAGCCAGCCGTGGAGACGTCCAGCCCAGCAACGGCCTGAGCCCGCGCCGCCGACGGCTACAGACGGAACGATGATTGTATACATGTGTGTTTTACTGAAAACTAATCAAAATTTAAGTATATGTACGATTACAGAGGAGTTAGAGATTACACAGTAATGAGGATCACTTTCTCGGCTGGCCGCAGTTCCTGTAGAATTCCATAAATTTTGCGAATTCCCTGGTTGGTGAACCACTGACGTTCCGTGAGGCCAAATCGAGTACGGCCTTCAATTCCGGCGTGTACCGGTCACAACTCTATGCGAAGCCGCTTCCGCAGTTTTTGGTATTCTTCCTATGAATGTACTGCAGATAAGTGAAACAACACCATCGTTACACCACCTAGAGCAATGCATTAAAACGAGCATGGCACACGCACCGCAGCGAAGAACTCACAGCTGTGCCTAGCCGCACTACTGACAGTTTGCATCGCAGGCATTTTTCTTTCCTCTGAACGTCTCTGTATAGTCAATCCGCTTGGCATCAGATGCAGGGCCGCCCTCGAATTCCTTCTAGCAGCTTTTCCGCAACGGTGTCTGAAATGCGCACATGGTTATAGCACGGTCTCTGTCTACATGCAAGCCGCCATCTTCACTGCGCGTGAGAATTGCTGGAATGTGTGGCCGACGCGGCTGACGCGGTCGGCGAGAAATAGGCGAGATTCTATTTGCGCGTCGGCGACGTTGGGCCGCGTCTGCTCACGCTCGCTACGTCCATCACGCCGTGCCGTTGGACTATAGACCTCGGTTTTTCGCTGACGTAACGTCGTGGAGGCCGACGTGCGCGCGCGCGTGTTACGTCGGACTATATTGGGGCCTTGAGTGCCCACATCCATGCACTCTGAATGTTGATAGCTATGCACAAATTTTGCCGCACACACACGGGTACAAAAGTCCTCACAGTGTGCACGCCTTCGCGCCGTGAGCACGTTGCACGTTCTCCCACCGTGCACACATTGCGCGTCCTCTCATCGCACATCCTCGTTCGTACATCCTTGTTCGTACATCCTCGTTCGTACGTTTTCGTTCGTACGTTTTCGTTCGTACGTTTTCGTTCGTACGTTTTCGTTCGTACGTTTTCTTTCGTACGTTTTCGTTCGTACGTTTTCGTTCGTACGTTTTCGTTTGTACGTTTTCGTTCGTACGTTTTCATTCCTACGTTTTCGTTCGTACGTTTTCGTTCGTACGTTTTCGTTCGTACGTTTTCGTTCGTACGTTTTCGTTCGTACGTTTTCGTTCGTACGTTTTCGTTCGTACGTTTTCGTTCGTACGTTTTCTTTCGTACGTTTTCGTTCGTACGTTTTCGTTCGTACGTTTTCGTTCGTACGTTTTCTTTCGTACGTTTTCGTTCGTACGTTTTCGTTCGTACGTTTTCGTTCCTACGTTTTCGTTCGTACGTTTTCGTTCCTACGTTTTCGTTCCTACGTTTTCGTTCGTACGTTTTCTTTCGTACGTTTTCGTTCGTACGTTTTCGTTCGTACGTTTTCGTTCCTACGTTTTCGTTCGTACGTTTTCGTTCGTACGTTTTCTTTCGTACGTTTTCGTTCGTACGTTTTCGTTCGTACGTTTTCGTTCGTACGTTTTCGTTCGTACGTTTTCGTTCCTACGTTTTCGTTCCTACGTTTTCGTTCGTACGTTTTCGTTCCTACGTTTTCGTTCGTACGTTTTCGTTCGTACGTTTTCTTTCGTACCGGGCTCGATCCCTGGTGCCGCCGGTTACCCACCGGTTTTTAAATGGGTACAAGCTTTCCCCCGGCCTGGTGCTCGGCTCTTCTGGGGTGAAATGCTTGGGAAAAGGGGTCACGGCCCAAATAGTTGCGCCGATGTGGCAGTGATTCGTTCCGCCATCGGACAACAATAAGTCCGCCTTGCGCGGCAACAGCCCATTATGTGGCCCTTTTTTTCACCGAAGCGGTGGCCTTGTGGTAGAGCATCCGCCTCGCATTCGGGAGGTACCGGGTTCGATCCCTGGTGCCGCCGGTTACCCACCGGTTTTTCAATGGGTACAAGCTTTCCCCCGGCCTGGTGCTCGGCTCTTCTGGGGTGAAATGCTTGGGAAAAGGTGTCACGGCCTAAATAGTTGCGCCGATGTGGCAGTGATCAGTTCCGCCATCGGACAACAATAAGCCCGCCTTGCGCGGCAAAAGCCCAGTATGTTTTCGTTTTCGTTCGTACGTTTTCGTTCGTACGTTTTCGTTCGTACGTTTTCGTTCCTACGTTTTCGTTCGTACGTTTTCGTTCGTACGTTTTCGTTCGTACGTTTTCGTTCGTACGTTTTCGTTCGTACGTTTTCGTTCGTACGTTTTCGCTCGTACGTTTTCGTTCCTACGTTTTCGTTCGTACGTTTTCGTTCGTACGTTTTCGTTCGTACGTTTTCGTTCCTACGTTTTCGTTCGTACGTTTTCTTTCGTACGTTTTCGTTCGTACGTTTTCGTTCGTACGTTTTCGTTCCTACGTTTTCGTTCGTACGTTTTCGTTCGTACGTTTTCTTTCGTACGTTTTCGTTCCTACGTTTTCGTTCGTACGTTTTCGTTCGTACGTTTTCTTTCGTACGTTTTCGTTCGTACGTTTTCGTTCGTACGTTTTCGTTCGTACGTTTTCGTTCGTACGTTTTCGCTCGTACGTTTTCGTTCGTACGTTTTCTTTCGTACGTTTTCGTTCGTACGTTTTCGTTCGTACGTTTTCGTTCCTACGTTTTCGTTCCTACGTTTTCGTTCCTACGTTTTCGTTCGTACGTTTTCTTTCGTACGTTTTCGTTCGTACGTTTTCGTTCGTACGTTTTCGTTCCTACGTTTTCGTTCGTACGTTTTCGTTCCTACGTTTTCGTTCCTACGTTTTCGTTCCTACGTTTTCGTTCGTACGTTTTCGTTCCTACGTTTTCGTTCCTACGTTTTCGTTCGTACGTTTTCGTTCGTACGTTTTCGTTCGTACGTTTTCGTTCGTACGTTTTCGTTCCTACGTTTTCGTTCGTACGTTTTCTTTCGTACGTTTTCGTTCGTACGTTTTCGTTCGTACGTTTTCGTTCGTACGTTTTCGTTCCTACGTTTTCGTTCGTACGTTTTCGTTCGTACGTTTTCGTTCCTACGTTTTCGTTCGTACGTTTTCGTTCGTACGTTTTCTTTCGTACGTTTTCGTTCGTACGTTTTCGTTCGTACGTTTTCGTTCGTACGTTTTCGTTCGTACGTTTTCGCTCGTACGTTTTCGTTCGTACGTTTTCGTTCCTACGTTTTCGTTCGTACGTTTTCGTTCGTACGTTTTCGTTCGTACGTTTTCGTTCGTACGTTTTCGTTCGTACGTTTTCGTTCGTACGTTTTCGTTCCTACGTTTTCGTTCCTACGTTTTCGTTCCTACGTTTTCGTTCCTACGTTTTCGTTCCTACGTTTTCGTTCGTACGTTTTCGTTCGTACGTTTTCGTTCGTACGTTTCCGTTCGTACGTTTTCGTTCGTACGTTTTCGCTCGTACGTTTTCGTTCGTACGTTTTCGTTCGTACTTTTTCGTTCGTACGTTTTCTTTCGTGCGTTTTCGTTCGTACGTTTTCGTTCGTACGTTTTCGTTCGTACGTTTTCGTTCGTACGTTTTCGTTCGTACGTTTTCGTTCGTACGTTTTCGTTCGTACGTTTTCGTTCGTACGTTTTCGTTCGTACGTTTTCTTTCGTACGTTTTCGTTCGTACGTTTTCGTTCGTACGTTTTCTTTCGTACGTTTTCGTTCGTACGTTTTCGTTCGTACGTTTTCGTTCGTACGTTTTCGTTCGTACGTTTTCGTTCGCACATTCTCGTTCGCACATTCTCGCGCTGTGCGGGTCGATAACCACGCACAGATAACCACGCAGAGCCTCGTACAATATTTTCAGTAGGGTGTCCTCCTGATTTCAGGACATTATGGGCATAGTGCAAAAAGCTGTTCGCGCGCTTCTGACTCTGTACGCTGCAAGCTTTGGCTGTAGTTTTGTTACTGGTTCTGAATCATTAGCGACCAAAGCATCCATATTGCGACATTTGTCAAAGCTATGAAAAGGGAAAAGGGTTTCCGGGACATCTAATGCACTCAAATAGAGCTACGCGTACAATGTGAATCGAGAAAGCTCCGCAACTGCCTTTCGGGGGCTACAAAATGAGCAGAATATATCTCTAACAGACAGCTTTGCATAACACACGAGATGAGTTTGAAGTAATTTTTTAGGGATAGTTGTTTACTTTGTCCAGCTTTTTCCTTGCAACATTCAAGCCGTTATATATTCTACGCGCTCGTTCGCCTTTATTTGAGAAGTAACCAGACGTCCCGTCAAGAATGCTTCCAATGTTGTTTTATATTGAGTAATACCCGATGCACCTGGTGGATCTGTAAATACCTTTCCAAAATTTTGATATACACAAACTTTATAGCCATGTAACAAGAATATCTATAGCAAATGCGAATACAATTTTGTTGCAAAATTATTATGTTCGAGTATCAAAATGCATTTATACATTATCCTCTTGGCCATATTTCTGGTTTAAAAGATAGGCTTGGTTCCTTTGGCCGTTTATTTTCTTGTAAACGTAACACTAAATACACGTTATTAATGAGGTTCGCAACAACTGATGTTATCTTAAGTTTCTGGCTTGAACTAAATTTTGATTTCAGCATATAGACCCTTATTCTATCTGCTTAAAATAGCTCCGTTCGATTATTTTGTGTTATTCTCCGGAGAACATTTCACACTTGATAATCTACATCAGTTCAGTTCAGTCATTCAGTCGTGTCCGACGCTTCGTGACCCTATAGATCATATCATGTCAAGCTTTCCGGTCTCTCACTGTCTTCTTATTATCACATAGCGTCATCTGCAGCGCCTCGAGGATGCCATCTAACCATCACGTTAGCTGTCTACCCCTCTCCTGTGACCCTCAATCTTTACCAGAATCAAAGTTGTCTCCAGAGACTCCTCTCTTCTGATTAGATGACCAAAGTAGATGAGCTTTAACTTGAGAATTTGACCCTCTAATGAGCAGTCAGGGTTTATCGTTGACAATATTTACTGATTTGATCTTCTGGCCGTAAGAGGAACTTTCAAGAGTCTCCGCGAGCACCACAATAGAAGGTTTACAAAAGTACGTCTGGCAACCGTGAGCGGCGCGCTGATCCCGCGCTGGCCGCCATATTTTGTTCGCTCCATCTGTTCGCTTCGTGTCCGTCCGTCAGCGCTCGCCGTTCTGTACGGGTTTTTCACGTTTTAACCTAGTGTGCTGTGCTTGGACCTCTCTTCGGTCCCTGGCGGTTTCTGTTAAAGACGGTAAGTTAATATTCACCGTATTTTGACAGCCGAGACGTGGCGGGGCCCACCGGCCGCGCTACCGAGCGCAGTTACAAATTGCTCTACGAGTCGTGCATGGGCCCCTCGGCAATCCGCAGCGTCATCCCTATCCAGGTACAGTATCCAGAGTTCTGCAATGTGGATTTTTTTTTGTCTATGCGCCTTTGCTGTTTACTTAAACGCCTATGAGAGATCATCGCGAGTTTGTTTGCTCGGCAAATGTGAGCCTTACATTAAATATCTACCAAGCTCGGCAAATATGAGCCTTACATTAAATATCTACCGAGCTCGTTCAATATGAGCCTTACATTAAATATCTACCGAGCTCGGCAAATATGAGCTTACAATAAATATCTACCGAGCTCGGCAATATGAGCCTACATTAAATATCTACCGAGCTCGTTCAATATTCAACTCACTTCTAATGTTAGGATACCTCGGTAAATATCTACCTCAAGTTGCATATTCACTGTACTCGTTCAATATTCAACTCACTTCCAATGTTAGGATACCTCGGTAAATATCTACCTCAAGTTGCATGTTCACGGTACTCGTTCAATATTCAACTCTCTTCTAATGTTAGGATACCTCGGTAAATATCTACCTCAAGTTGCATATTCACCGTACTCGTTCAATATTCAACTCACTTGTAATGTTAGAATACCTCGGTAAATATCTACCTCAAGTTGGATATTCACCGTGATACCTCGGTAAATATCTACCTCAAGTTGCATATTCACCGTACTCGTTCAATATTCAACTCACTTCTAATGTTAGGATACCTCAGTAAATATCTACCTCAAGTTGGATATTCACCGTACTTGTTCAATATGAAGACTTACGTTGGATATCTACCGAGTTCGTTCAATATGAAGACTTACATTAAATATCTACTGAGCTCGGCAAATATGAGCTTACATTAAATATCTACCGAGCTCGGCAATATGAGTCTGCATTAAATATCTACCGAGCTCGTTCAATATTCAACTCACTTCTAATGTTAGGATACCTCGGTAAATATCTACCTCAAGTTGCATGTTCACCGTACTCGTTCAATATTCAACTCGCTTCTAATGTTAGGATACCTCGGTAAATATCTACCTCAAGTTGCACATTCACCGTACTCGTTCAATATTCAACTCACTTCTAATGTTAGGATACCTCGGTAAATATCTACCTCAAGTTGGATATTCACCGTGATACCTCGGTAAATATCTACCTCAAGTTGGATATTCACCGTACTCGTTCAATATGAAGACTTACGTTGGATATCTACCGAGTTCGTTCAATATGAAGACTTACGTTGGATACCACCGTGTTGTTCAATATGAACCTTACGTTGGATACCATCGTGTTTGTTCAATATGAGCCTTACGTTGGATACCATCGTGTTTGTTCAATATGAGCCTTACGTTGGATACCATCGTGTTTGTTCAATATTAACTCACTTCCAATGTTAGGCGAGCTTGGCGACTCGCTTCAATGACTCTATAAAATGTGTGCCTCACATGCAATACGAAGCACCAACCATAGCCAGGCACTTTCGTACCACAATGAACCAGTATTGAACAAATTCGTTTCATTCCCTTTATTGAAACCAACTAACCCGTGTCTTTCGGCGTCTGTATCTTCAGTCTTGCCGACGACCGCCACCACGGCGGCCGACAGCGTTAGTAGCGGAACTTTCAAGGCTGTCATGGCGCCCGGGAATTGATTCATATGCACAAGGGGGTATTGTTGGAAACTTGCCCTTTATTATCTTGGCATTACCTGGTCGTGGCGGATTTCGACGCAAAGCTTGTCCAAGTGTCGACTGGTGGCTAGCACGTTCTCCAGTAGAGACATGCGGATAGAAGTGTCGGGCGCCGGGATGTCAAAGCGCTGCAGAAAATGGTGGTTACACGTTACATCGAGGGCCACCTTGACGGCAGCGTTGGTCGCCTTTTCCCCGTCAACATAGAGCTCTGGTACCACGCAGTTATGTCGCGTACAGTAGTCGTCGGTCCCTGGCTCCATGACAAAGCGTATTCTAACGCCCGCTCCCAGCACCACGGAAGACCGGACGTCCGCGCGCGGAATGTCTGTCTTTGGGCCCAAAAGCTCACTCTGAGCCGGCCCCTTACACTTCATTCCCACCACCCGCCGTTCTTGCCACATGACACTCCAAGGCAGAGCTCCCGCTTACACTGACGACGTTTCGCGCTATTCTGCCTCCTTGCGGCGGCCCAGGCAGGGGAGAGGGGGCCCAGCGCGTTGCCAGCAGCAGAGCAGCTATGGTGCGCCCTCGCGTGACGCGTTTTCAAAGTGCCACCGGTGCGCGCCGATATTAGAAAGCCATGCAAGCGCGAGAAAGAAGAGCAGCATTTAGCAAAGCGCCAGGCATTATTTAGCAAGCGCTAGAGAAGTCGCGAGAGCGCAATAAGAGAACAGAGATCAACAGAGGAAACGATCAATCTTTATTCTAGCACATTTTGCTCGTCTTGTTTGGCGGCTTGGATGCACAGCTGGACGATTGCCGCTTTCGCTGGCGGGAAGACCGTCGCTCATCCCACTGGAAGATACTTGGTGAAATGAGCGAGGATGCATTTTATTTTATGATGAAAGGATCGTGCGTAATTTGACTTAAGTTGGACTGGCGATTAGCACTTTCCTTCCCATGCCGTCGACGCAGTAGTTGGCACGAGTTTCGGAACTAATCGGGGGATGCGTAAAAAAAAGTGCCATGGTAATTTGTACTTCCAGTTATTGAAGATTGATTGGTGTGTGATAGGCGATGACGAGTTAATAAAATCTTTGTGATTAATTGACCAATTGATGAAATAAAGAAACGAAAAAAAGGAAAATTGGAAAATAAGGGTTTAAAGGTGCCAGAATAAAAAACCAGTGCTTAAAAAATTTAGAATGTGTAATTGAATTATTGAAATAATTGAAAAATGTGTTCAGAAGTGTCAAATTAGAATGGAAAGCCGATTGTTGCTGACGCATGCGTATTGGTGTATAAAAATATAAAACGTCAAATAAAAAAGAAATAAATACAAAAATGATGAAATATAACATAACATACATAACATAGAAATATAACATACATAACAACATATAACATACTACACTTGTGTGTAGTATGTTACTTTTGATGAATTCATATTTCACTGCGTTGTATTCTTTTCGCCTCCCCTCCCCCCACCCCTGCTAGGGCCCAGTAGGGCCTGCAGTATTTGGTAAATAAAATAAATAAATAAATAAATAAATAAAAGAGCTAAAAATAACACGTGAAGAAAGAAAACATCGTGAATGTGTGTGTATGAGAGAGAGACACTAGCTTATTTTATGAACACAGCCAGTTGCACAAAGCACAAACACTTCGCAGTAATGTGAGTTGACTTTTCACATTTCTTTTCGTTTCAGCCGAGTTCCTCCTCCTCCAAGTTCCTCGAAGCTTCCAATGTCAGCGCTTTCATATGAGATTACGGCTTCAAATGCTTACTTTCTGACAGAGGGAATAAACAAGAAATCGACATATTTAAAAATTCCAGTGAATTTCAGGTAGCTGTGAATTAGCGAACCATCGGGTGACTCGAAAAAACGCACAAAAGTGAAGCGCACGCTTCGTTATTTTATCGACCGCGCTGGCAGGTATAAAACCTGAGCTGCGCGCTTTGGACGTGGACCGGTCGAAACGGGCTGCACGTGAGCATGTTAAAACACATTAGTGCGATGTCATCTTTTCCTGCTTTTCTAGACGCCGCGGGTTTGGCAGCCGCTTGCTTTTGCAGCGTGAAACACGCACCTCGGTCGCACTAGAACCCGTATTGCTCTCTGCACCAAGCACTACCATTTCGTACGACTCTGAAAAGTAGTTTCGGTAATCATGCCCATGTCTTAAATCCAATACACAATGGTAAATGCAATCTACGTACAAAATGTTTCAAAGAACGTATTTGCACAATAGCGTTCGTTATACATGCATTGCTCCTTCTCCCGTGTCCTCCATCGCACGCAAAACAACCTTGCTGTTTTCGGTGATAGCACGCTCTGTGAACTAGCTCCCAGTCAGAGGGACGTGCAGTAATGCTTTACATAATGCAAGTGACCCTTGTAAAGCCGATTAAGACTGGAAACGAACGGTCGCATACACGCGTATACCTCGATTCCGTGCGCGTCTACGACGGTGCGATGGCTGCAGAAGGGCACGCAACAACATGCTGGCATCATTCCGAATAGAGCTTGGAGCTAACAGCGACTGCTGTGATGTTAAAAAATGAAACAATAGCTTGTGAGCATTTCAATGCACCTTTCGGTGCATGCACGGGTTCTACGAATGCGCACGTTGACAGCGTACTCGATGAGAGGCGCGGGCGGACTGAGCAAAACATGGCCGCCGCGCGCAGTTTCTGTTTCTTTCACTAGATGGCGCTAACTTTTGTAAAGCCTCTATTCAAAAGCGTAAATTCTTCGGTGGTCCGCCTGCGTAGTTCTTTTTATTTCTTTGTCAAAATCTATATGTTTCACTTTTCATTGAAGCTTAGCATCGTATTATTTTTTCTTATTTTACGCAAACATCTATTCGCATGTCTGCATGACATAAGCACGGCTGTAACGAACTCAATGTATCTTCATATCCTTTTAGATACAATAAAACGGCCTTTAAAAGCGTCAATGTCATTCCTTCATGCATGTTCATGGGGACAATGATTTGTTCTAGACGGGCAGACCATAGCAACGTCGATGCGGTGACGTCAAGATCCTGTTTTGGTCAGATTGAAACGGCTACAGAGGATTGCCACAAGAACTTCATCAAGCCAATGGAACACATGCGCTACTCAGATCGCTTCTCCAAGAGCAGCCTTTTCTCCTATGAGAACCTTGCAGCTGATATACGGGACCCTAAGTCAGTCAGGCTTTCATTGTGCGGTGCAAAACTTACTGCTCGATACTTATCGTGAGTTCCAGACAAGGGCGCACCGAATTGACTGTATGTCGCTCTGCAGATTATGTATCAGTAAGACGCAATTAGCCAACACTGTCCTGCACCGTAAATGCTGTACCAGCCTTGCTTTGTGATTTGCAGAATTTTCTTAATACAACAAAGACATTGCTTACGCTATGAATTGGTTATTTGCAGATGGGATCGTTTCACTTGTTAGGCGCCCACAAAATATATTTGAAAGTTTTCGCCGTTTTGAAGCTGGTACACAGAATTCTGGTTTCAAACAGGTTCAAAGTGCCAGACTAATGACAAATCTTAGCGAATACATATAAATAAGAATTGAGAACAGGCAGTATATAAAATGACAACGTAAACACTACTACAGAGGCACCACTGTTAAATATTGCCTCCATCTCAAAGCCGCCATCCATGATGCCGCCAATGACCACACAGTTATTTAAGGACTTGTCTTGCGAAATGAAACGGGATAGACTTAAAAACCGGTAAGCACATCCTAAGGCGCTCTGTGAGTGACGTAAAATGACCGTCAGTGAGCCTCGTACATTTTGCGCGTCTTATTATAGGCACTAATATTACTTGCGGAGCTAAATATCAACATCAAATTCCCATTGCTTTCCGAGCGCAGCCCATTGCCTTAGCGCTCTAGACAAGAACGCCCATGAAAGTAAGAATTAAGCAAATCCTTTCCAAGATTATAAAATTGCTTTTTTGGTTTTTATTGCAAAAGCAATGCAACGACAGCTATAGCGAGACCTTGGGGGGCCGCAGCTACGCCGTGAAGAGGACCAGCTACGCCAGGAAGAGGCGTAGCTACGGTCTCCCCATAAAAAAATCAGCCTGCCTTGACATTTGCATTCACGTGGCCGCTATGCCACTGGTAGGAGGGGCCAACTCAAGTCACTCCTTTAATATGGGAAGGTGATATCAGAATCAGCCTGCCAGAACCGTTTGCATTCTCGTTACCCCTACGGCCCGCAGGCACGTCTATACGGCTTGGATAAGATGTGACTTTGTTGGCTGGTAGCTTACGCTCTGGCGTCATACCCTTAACAGATGACCTTAAGTGTCTCCAGTAATGCAGCGCCTTACCCTGATAGGGCGTGATAGGGGAATAATGTAGCAGGCAAAAAACGTTCAAGCGTTGCTTTCGCAATTCAACGAGGGTTACCCAGACCTAAACCACAACTAACATATCAATACGGTAAGTTTGACCAGTCGAAAAAAATTACACAACATTTGCTGTTGTAAGACCTGTGCGGTTTTTAATGGAAACCTGTTGTAACAACAGAACTGTCTGTAGTAAGATCACAGTTACCTGTAGTTAGAACAGAAAAGTACTACTCATCTACAGACAACCAAAAACTGTAATAAAAATACTACAGAGCTGCAGAAAAATGCAACACAATTACAGAAAAATCTGACGTTTACGGCAAAAATACAAAATATTTTGTCATTTTGCGCGTTTCTCTAGTTTTTTCTACTGGGTGGTCTAGCCTGTCATGTTTAAACTTCCGAATCTGCTCAGGTTTTGAGGAATTCTGCAAGAAAGGATTAAGAAACTTTGGCCGTCTGGAGTTCTTTACATTTCACTGACACAGACAAGCTTCCGCCGCTGCCTGCATGCGATCGTATATCTCTTTATTCAATAGTGGAGTGCAGTAAGAGCGGAGCTACCACTGCGGGACAGTTTAAAAGGGTACTTCCTTGATTACCATTTTTATTTACTAGTAGTAGAGTTCTGTCGGTAACGATGTAACGAACCAACCATGTTGAGAGGCTAATCAATGCCGTGGAGGAGAGTTTAGGGGTTCTCCTGCACGCTTGGAACGGAGGTTTACTACGACAGACTTTGTTCTTTATGTCTTGCATAGTCACGAGGATAATGTCTTATTGTCTGGCCTCAAGTATAATGTACACGGAACCACTGTGTTGAGACAAACTCCAAAGACCGAAATGTTTGCAGTTGATATCTTCAACAGCGAGAATAGTATTTTTAAAATGTTCACACAAAAAATTGTTTCATCAAAAATAAAATAACATTGCCCACTAGATCTGCTCGGTTAAAGTGGACATTCCAAACGAGCTCGCGATTACCGCATTTGAGGCAACGTCATTCACTGAAAACTGAATATTATGATTTATCTCAAACGCGTGGTGATCAGTGCTCCGTGGCATAACCGCTTGTACTGAAGTATGTTCTTCAGCTTCAAATACCTTTCATTACTGCCTCCAACGCTCTTTATTTTTTCATTTGACAATGATCGTCCGAAAAAAAAAATAGAGAAAAAAAAGGAAAACAGAGCACAACGGGAGAACGAGACAAGTTATATTTTTTAGTGAGACTGTCATGTTTTGAATATTTGTATGGAATGAATTGTTCTTACTCCGATTTTGGTCCGTTTATTTGCAAATTGCTTTTTACAGCTGTCCCCATTAGGACCTCCCCACTCCCAATGCCTTCTACCTGATTTGTGCAGTCAGGTCCCTCGGCATCTGTCCTACTTCACATTAAGCGACGAATTCATTTCTTTGCGGTTTGAAGTGGGTCACAGGTCTATATTGTAAAGAAGTGCTTGGGACTGGACTAGCTGGAACATCTTCTAATAGAAGCTGCGCTGCTAGGAAGGACACGGACAAAGGAAACCTTGTAAACATGAAGAAGCGGAGTTCTTGGTTGCGTTTCCTATGCTCTTCGAACGCCCCACGAGCCTCATATCTCTCTTTAGTAGCTATGACCTTCAACTCAAGTCGTCGAACTGTAAACCCGGAGCAGCCCATTAACCTGTGTTCGACGATTCATATTGACACGTGTTCTGTACGATGACCCTGCAAAATGCAATACCACGATATCCCTCCTATTCAGTGTTTGTCAAAACAAATGTGTGGATATTGTCGGTTGTGGTTCTACTCCGTTCGTTCATTTAATGACCCCACCGACAACCGCATTTGCCGGCCAACTACACAGCACTCTCGCTCAGGTGATTGGACAGGATTTGCAAAGCCTTGGGCAGCGCTCTGAAACCACACGTATGTTTTGTGTTGTTTAAAACTTGTCTTCTAAAGGAATTCTTTGAAGCGCAATCAATACAAGAAACAACAGCTATTATAGATAGATATCCTTATTTTAATTTTTATACACCTCTCAGTTGATGAAAATGCAGATGGGAAGAGGCACGCTAAGCGTTCTACGCTCGAAAGGTGATAACCCAAACACCTCAAACATCAAAAATTAAATGCCTGTACAAAAGGTTAGTATGAGATATTTAACGTCATGATCGTAAATACGTCCTAACATGAGTGTGAGAAAGCGCGACACGTTCTCTGGTGACGTTACAAACAAACTGTCAGAAGTGAAAAGTATGAATTAAAAGGCGGTATATATACTTGCTGTACCGAAGTAAGAATGCTTGAATTCATGCGAACGCTGCGGGTGTATAACTCGGGAGAATAACCGAAGAGGCTTAAGATTTTTCGGAAAAATAAGTTTATATAACATCAGTGTTTCTACAAAACGCAACGTGCTGCCAAAATTCCTTTTCAAATCAGACTTGGCCGCAATAAGTATAACCTCACCAACATTGTTTTGCGTTTCGTTACGATTACAAACTATAGGCCTTGATGTTAGTTTAGTGTTGCAACAATCATAATAATAAAGACATTTTGACTAAGATATTGACGCGTGGACCGATTCGCAAGCAAAACAGGAAAACATTTCATAAGGACCTGTAGTGAATGAGGGAGCAATAACCGTACTGACGGCAATCGGGCTTAGCGCGATAGGCACTAGGTGATTTCTGAAACTCCACTTTTGGCGGTATGAACGTATCCAGAGTGCAGATTTATAATCATCTACTAAAAAAACACATTCTCGTGCCTTTCTGCTGGGAATTAGAATTAAAGGGACGCCCATTTGTGGCACAAAAAGATTTGAATTAGATATGATGCGTTGTGATAACAATGCTGCAATCATAATATCAGTTTTTCTCTTGAGCTTACAGCTTCGTACCTTGCTCCATCAATTATGTTCTTTTCTTCTAAATTAGCGCACTAGGTGAATCACCTTTGCGTTCACAAAGAGCAAACAGGTGCTCAAACTTTCCTTTTATTAGTTCCTGACTTTATTATTTTAATTATGCATTCTCTAATTTAGCCTCTGTTTTCCTAACCTTGTATTCAGTCGGCTAAAATAGGGTGAAAATACCTATTACTTTATTTATGTACAACAAAAGCATCAACAAAATTATTGCTAGATATCTTGTAAGCAGTCGCTCAGACGCAATAACATCTGTAATTATAATACGTGACTGCATTTAGTAGATTTTTAACTACAGTTATCGAACACGTGGATATTTTTTCCTTCAGAGCGAAGCCAATGAAATATACAGAGGACTGAAAGTGCATCTAATACCGGCTTTCATTGGGCGAACAGGAGCACTTTTAGCTGCACTAAAAGTGCTCCCGCGAGTTTCAGCGCCTCCCAGTGGTCGAACAGGAGCAGTAGCGTTGTGTTCTATTGGCAGAGGAGGAGCGCTTTTGGGGTCCCAGGAGCGGCAGAGAGCAGTCCTCGGTCATCCGTCGCCAGCGACGGAGTACAGGGAGAACGGAGAAAGTCACATGACCTTTTTGATGTCACTTCTGGCACGGCCGATCTCGAGGGAGAGCGCGAGACCGACCCTGCTTCTGGTTATTCGCCCGGAGCATGGAGGCCCGGAGCCCGGGCAGGACAGCCAAGAAAAATGGCGGAAGACGGCAGCGGTGGTATAGTGCTCTAGAATATTGGGCAGTGTGACGACCGGCGCCGGAGAGCGGGCCGCTTTTGCGATGACAAGAACCGACTCCCGCGAGAGGGCGCGACGTGCAACAGGGGTGCCACGTTCGCCGCTCGGCGCGTAGCGGCCGCGGGATAGCGGGAGTATAGAGGAGGGGTGCGGTTCTCTTTGGAGAGATTTTCAGACGCTACGCAATTAGTGTGCTAAATAATAAATAGGCGACTTATTCCAGGTGCTTAAACTGATCCCTGCCATTCTTTTACGTCTATCTGGAGACATGTTTGAATCGCTATCTGAAACTCTCAACATTTCTTCCTGCGGACAGTTACAAATCGTCCAGATGAGCAATTTGTACTTAATGTTTGCAACGAAGCGTGGTGTTTTGCATTCGTGTTTCCCGTCAGGGAATAAAGGCTACTGCCCAGGAGCGCTATTAACGCGCGGAGAAAAACAGTGTACATGCGAATCAAAGCTTGTGCTTCGTAAGGCCTCCTTAGGAAAACTTATTTTTTACAAACCTTATTTACGAACACCTGCTTACATTTTGCAGCTTGCGCTTATTAATACATAACTGCGTTTATCTTAAATCGTGAGTAATCTGTAATATATCTCTTTAATCGGTGTTCTTTATGTGCCCTAATCACCGCTTATATAAATTACAAATACAGTGTGCGAGCAAAACACATTCATTCCCTACCGTACTAATTTAAAGCACTGTGGTATTTACCGGCAAAAAAAAACAGTAAACAAGGTATACGCGACTCAAGCATTTATTCTTTGTTCGTGATTAACATATACGTATATCACGGACATTTGTTTGCGTGCCACTAACCAATGGGTGAACCAGTTGTTTAGATGAAAAAAAAAAAGCAAAAAGTCAAGTACAGCTACGGCATTACTTCAAATAAAATGTGAAAGATTAAACCTGTCACATACTTAATACGTTCATAGTGGGCACTTGAGTGCGGACGCTTTACTGGCATCAAATGGTACAGAGCAAATAAACAAAAATAAAAGTACTGATAATTGCGCGTCGAATTGGCAGGTATGATGCAGTTCTTGGCGCGCACCGAGAGAAAGAGGAAAAATGCGAAAAAGATGACGAGCACCTAATAAGCAAGCAATTAATATAATGCCGAAATCGAATGCGGACATAATACGTGTTTATTCTTTGAGTGTGTGGTAAGGGGGGGGGGGAATATGAGTAATCGACTGAATATACTTGCAACTACTGCTTAGCGGACTATATGTTATCGGGCTGCTTGCCGCGGATGCTCTTTGCAGTACTAACCAGACTATAATTGTTAACAAGGTTGATATTACACGTGAAATACTTCCAAGGGAATTTAATTATTTTCCCTTTGGGAACTCTTGCCGTGATTCGCTTACTTCGCAAAGAGCGAAGCCGCAAAAACACATTAAATTTCATTGCTTCAAGTGGGAGCTTTTCTGGTGCTCCAAGTAGGTAAACTTTTTGAACCTTCACATTTTACAGGAAGTTTGCAAAATCTGAAGTGCAAAGCAGTCGAAAAGGACGGTGCATCCGAGCCAAATTTTTGAGTAAATTGCGACCTAGCTTCGAACCTATAGCGCTATTTTTGTTCGTGGTGAGAAACCGTGCCGGCCTCACAACATCTCTTTCGCAGAAGGATGATCTAGCGGAAGCGAATAAGCGTATACCCTATAGCCTCTGCGTCCTCTATTTCCCGTCTTTATTTCTTTTTCAAAGCTATTCATTTTTTTTTTAATTTTGTATGTACATAAAACAGGACTAGAGCGATCTTCTGGAGGCAATGACTTGCGTATTACCGGTGGCTTGCGTACCCTACAATGGAAACTTTCTTTTTCTCTACCTCCATGCGGGGTAGTCCACATTTAATTCATTCCAACTGAATGCCGACTTCTCTTGTGGCTTCAGTGACGTACTGTAGTCGGCATAGTTGGCATGGGAAACAACGGAATATACTATTTTGGACTGTTTTGATAATGGCGTTACTGTGACCAGTTTTAGTCAGAGCTCGAACGCACGTGTTGTATATTTCACTTCTTCATACATCCTGCCTCCACACTGCCCTCTTTTCAAAACGACTACATTTCTGGACGTGAATTGGGTGGTTTAGGAATGCTAAAGCAAGCTGTACGGCGAGTGATGCGTGCTGTGCGAGTCGTACGCCGGCCCTCTCCAATCTGTTTTCTTCGGAGTCAACTCCTGTCATGTTACTTCCCCGAGGTCTTGCCGACGGCCAAAATGGAAAATAAATTAGGTGATTGCTAACAGTACTGAGCACCATTAACCGGCATATTTGTAAAATCTTGTCGCGAACAGCTCGAGACGACGCACAAGCAAACAAGAACGTAGAGTCCGCGCGGTATCCGCCCCGCCGCACAGCGCGCATACGCGGGCGCTCGGACGGCTGACACACCAGTTGCTGGTGGCGCCCTCTGCGCTGCGGCGCCTCCGTCATCGCAAAAGCGGCCCCTCGCTCTCATGCATTTCGCGGCGCGGTCGACACACTGCCCAATCTTCTAGAGCACTATAGCGGTGGCGTTCGGGCGGGAAAAGTTTGATCACATGACGCCTGACGTCATGCGCTCCGCCTCGGTACGCTGCTCTCCGAGCATCGTGAATGTTCCGTTGGGGAGACGAGAACGCGCGTCCCCAGTGCTCTCGTGCGTTGCTCTGGCTACTCGTCGCTCTTGCTCCTGTTCGCCCAATGGAAACCGGTATAAGTGAACTTCAGTAAAGAATCACTTTTGTGCAGTTTCGTAATCTCACTTTTCTGAAACAGAAAAGCTATAAATAGGGGGCACTCTACAACTTTCTATAAGCAAAGAAAAAGCCTCGCGGAATAATGTTTTCATATGACTATACATGCATGCTGGGTGTTCTTTCAAGTATGAGGCATTGCCGCCTCTAACGAGAGGGAAATTGTATGCATATTAGTGTGAGCCGCGAAGATATGCCGACTTCTTCTAAGCATATGCACAAAGCTTCGTGTTAATGCTACGCTTAATAGTTGCGGACGTGAATGAACAGGTAAAGTTTCCCTTCTCTCTTGCTGAACTTTCCGAAGGATATCAGGGCTATTGCTACATCAAAAATTTTATTTATTTAAAATAACCTCTGGGTACAGATATACGTTACAGACGGGAGGGGCGCATAGAAGATATATATATATATATATATCAGAGAGTTGTACGCTTTTTGTATTAACCTTTTGTTTTATATATATATATATATATATATATATATATATATATATATATATATATATATATATATATATATATATATATATATATATATATATAAAACAAAAGGTTAATACAAAAAGCGTACAACTCTCTGCAAAACAAAGCAAATAAAAAAGAACAACGAGGTACATGGGTAATTTAGAAAGACGGCATAGGAGTAAAAAAAATATATAAAAATAGAATAGGCAAAACAGTATAAAATCAAGATAAGCAAGTCTCCGTACAATAAATTTTAATAAAATTTAATACTAGGCAAGAAAGAAACTTTGTAGCGCGGATTCAAATTTCATCTTACTTCTCTTTTCGTTGGGATACTGTCTGGAATCGAGAACCGTTCTTCATCTCAAAAATTCAACTGAAAATGCCGCTCGACTGAACGACAATATGTTTGAAAAGGAACTTGTCCTGGCTTTCAAGACATTCTTTTAGGCACCCTGCAGTGCATAATACCGGATGGCGTTGTATACCTGCCATATTGCAGAACGTGAAGGAGTTTAGTTTAGGTTGGTGCTGGGGACTTTCATTTTTCCTTCAGGAATTCTTCATAAAATTCAGCTTTGTTCACTCTGCAAAAACTGTACGAAACACGCTGCTTTTACTGATACGCTAATAAAAGCGCCATTCACCTTGGTGTATGTGTGCAATTTTCCTTTAAGCCTGTAGCCTATACTGGCTGGACAGATAACGCATGTTTTGGTTTCGTTCTTGATGCGCATTCGTTTGTAAGTTTTTGTATTTCACAACGCTAGTACTGCGAATTGACGCTATGTGCATAATGATAGAAGTTATATGAAAGCAATTTTTGTTTCTATATTTCTGCATGTCCACCTAAGCAAAATGACTTTTTAGGCCAGTTTCCGCAACATATTTTAACCATGTCATGTTCCATGCATAACGAACACTCAAGTGATAAAACGTGACCACACATGTACATGAACGCATTCTCTACGTAACACTTGTAGGTAGTCAGCTGCCGAAGAGTCAGCATCACACACTCTTGCAGAAACGTTCTTTAAGTGGTTCGCTGTAATGAAAGTCAGTGCAGAAACTTCTACCTTCTGTCGCAGAGGCGCCAGCGCATCCATACTTTTTTAAAGATAGTTCAGTGTCTTTCACTCATTGTTGCAAATTGTTTTACACAAGAAATTACATTTTCAATACGTGGTACGTAACAAACTCTTTCAGTTTTCTATGTGCCCCTAATGGATAGCGGCCATATGTGCGAAACGATTAGAGCTTTTTCTTGGGTGAGTTGGTGAATTTAGAAAACGTAACAGCGCAAAGGCATGCATTCTAGGGACGCAAGAGAACATAACGGGACAAAAGCGCTCACTTCCGACTGACTTCTATTTCTGGGAGGCAGACAGCTTTTGTAAGCCTAGAAAAATGTGAAAAGAAAAGGAGATGACACACAAGGGTATGGTAACAACCAGCATGACGATCGCGCGCGCAAACAAGGAACAGATAGAGGGAAGTACAAAACATGAAAAACCAGTCATTCATTAGTTGCATCTAAAAACTGATATTCAGCACCAAGCAGCGATAGATACGGTGTGCTTATGCGCTGACTGCCGCATTTCATTACGCGGGCTATGCTCTAAGCTATAGGTACCGTCTTGGCTGCTCTTGCCAAGAGTCTTTGTCGCTTTCAAACTGGGAAAGTTGTGTCCATGGATATGCAGCTGAAAAAAAAAAAACGTGGTTGCTATATTATATCTCTCCGTTCGTCATGGGTTCCAGTGCTGTGTGGTACGCTATTTTCATGAAATGCGGGAAGCTTTATATCGGCCAAACCATCCGTTACATCAGAAAACATTTGGGGGATTATGCACGAGATTTAAATGATTTCAAAAGCCAGTACGCACATTTGGTAGCACACGTTAGCAAAGGCAACTATGCGTGGCACTTTAGAGAGAGACGAAGATTCCTGGTAAGGGCACAGACAAGACAGCGCGTATCAGCTTAGAAGCATACCACATAGGGAAATGCGGCAGCGAATGCATCAGTCAATGCTCTATCGCTTGCGAGTTCTTCTCCTTGTTGATAAGAGCAGCTGCTGTATTTAAGCAAATGCTCCGTCAATACAAACCTGAGTTGTTAGTAAGCGCTTGTCCTGTCTACCTCGTTTCTTTTGTGTCATGTTTTTTGCGCAAAATAACAGAATGCTCTATCACTTATTGGTGTTGAATACAAGTTTTTAGATGCAGTCGATGAATGAGAAGTTTGACTTGTTTTTATGTTCTCTCTGTAAGTTCATTGTTTGCGTGCTGGTGGTTATCATCCCCTTGCATATCACTCCCTTTCCTTTTCATCTTTTTCTAAGCTCATATAAGCTGTCTGATTCCCAGAAATAAAATTCATTTGTAAGTCAGCGCTTGTTTCATGTTGCATTGTCTTGTGCCTGGTGGTTGTCTTTTCATTAGCTGTTACGCTTCCTAAATTATAGAGGGAAACAATGTTAAAACTGGTACACTGATTATATCCATATTTTTGGATTTTCCTTGTTCATCAACCAATAAACGAGAGCTTTTTAGGCTGCATGCTAATTGCTTGAAAAAACGTGTTTACTGTTCCCGGCACAAGCGCGATTTCACACTCGATATGTCAGTTGTTTCCTCCGGCTGTGTGGCTCGGGTATAGTATTAAGGGAAATGACTAAACTCCGAGAAATGGCTGTGGAAGCACTGGTCTTGCACTAATGAGCCCCTGCTTACCAAGATGTCGTTCAATTCCTCCACGCCGCAAAACACGGGTAAAGTCATTAACTGGTGCCTATTGCCTTTAAGGAGTTCTTTTTCCCTCAAACCTTATGTGGTCATCCGTTCGCACAGACAGCCTCAGTATATTTTCCTCACTGTTATACACTGCCCTTACAAAAATAGATATTGAATTTCTGTTACGCATGTAATGTGTTTTTGATGAGTCATCAACCACTCAAAGGAGATTCAAGATTAGATGTGTTTTAACATCAGATCCGCAACAGAATTTCCTTTGAGATCACACAAGAAGTTTCGTGCTTGGAAAACACAACAGTATTTTTGGGTAGGAGCTAATGTGGAAATACATTGACTTTCTCAAATGAGGAAAAGTATACATCACTAAGTAAATATATATTCTTTCCTTGTTAACTGCACACTTTCAGAGCCCTATGTTTGCATTTCTGTTTAGCATATGTAGGATATTGCCTAAGAAACAACTTTTATGTGTTTTAACATGAGATCCGCAACAGACTTTCATTTGAGATTACGCAAGAAGTTTTGTGCTTTGAAAACACAGTATTTTTGTATAGGAGCTAATGTGGAAATACATTGACTTTCTCAAATGAGAGAAAGTATACATCACTAAGCGAATGTATATACTTTACTATATTTTCATTTCTGTTTAGCATGTGCTGTAAAAACAAAAACAACTTTTTGGACATTTGTTTCATTCAAAACACGCTTACACCGTGAGTCTTGGGTGCTTGTGCCATTGCAAATCACTTTTGCGAAGCGAAGGGGTGCTATGTTTGGACAATATGCTTTAGGGTGTTACGGGCAAGGATATTGTTGCGTACGTAAACCGACGCACTGCCACACCGTCTCCAAGCAAAAGGACGCACGGCCGCTCCATTTACAATGCCTCCTTGCACCTGCGAGCAGGCCGCTTTGGAAAGACCAGCAGGGCCGACGACGACGCGCGGACGTAACCCGAGCCGTGCGTTGCCTCGGAACTGGACCGTCCTGGGAGCATGTGCGCAACCAGGGCACGAGAAGCAATGCCTTCTTTATAATGCATGATATTTTGCGTGTTTCTTAAGCTTTCGAGCTCCTTCTTGCTCTGCGTATAGATGAGCCGAGCCCTCAGTCATCGCATCGCTTCCCGAAATGTTTAGATACAAATAAGATTTAGTTAACAGTAAAATAGTGTTGGCGCTGCTGCGCTTGCCGGTATTGAGGCTTGGTCGCACTGTTTTTTCTTAAAGGTTCGTGCTACAGCTCCGTGTTCAGCGAAAATTACGCCCAAGGTAGCAACCACAGAAGAGCCAGCGCTGATAAATTTGCCAGCGATGCCAAACTCGACGTGTTAAAATGATTCCAGTGGACAAAATAGTGCGCATAGGTATCCAGAACATTAGATGCCAGTTCTAATGGTCAAGAAGTTGTAATTGTTAGAGCAGCCGCAATGGCCTGTACACTTCGAAACATGCTTCGAAACATTAAGTGCCAATCTTATGAATGCAGTCCAGACATAAGAAGCAAATACGTTACCACCATTACCAGTTCCCTGAGTGGCCGAGTGGCTAGCGTAGAAAGCTACGGAGTAAGAGGTACCGAAATCAAATCGCGCCAGAGGTGCAGTTTTTTTTTCGCCTAGGTTTTAATTTTTTTATTTTCTAGCTTTTTTTAATGTAGTTGAGGTGCTTCGCTACGTTTTAGCTTTTACTTTTTATCCAAAAGTGAAAGCCATCAGGCGCTCATTGGTCAACACTCATGAACAACACACAAGAAATGCACACATTAGGAACCAACCAGAAACACGGTGGCCAACTTTGTTGTGAAACTCATCAAACATGCATCAAGAAAATGTATAGGATTGTTTATGTGCATGATGAGAAATGTAATTAACATTTAATCAGAAACTCATTAAGCTTTTTTGTAAGGGTGGTTGGGAAGCAATAAATGCCTTCTTGAGAAAAGAAAACGTAAATGGTCGTTCATTGTTTTAGCATATATTATAGCATAAATACCGCGGGTTACAATATGCTGCAAAGAATGCCGTGCCGTGAACACTTTTATTAGTTGTAGCTTTTCCAGAGTTATCATTTGCATAGCATATGAGGTTTCGCTACAGGTCCACACGGTTGGTCACAAAAGCTGCCCGTGTATCAAGAGGCCATTTCTAGAACATCAATAGTGATTGTTGCAATGTATACTTGCTTTATGGTTACTGAAGCCATAATTAAAATGCACTTGTTGAGTTGCCTTTCACTAATGCGCTTTTTCTCCCTTCAGAATTAATTACCAATATTTGCAGCAAACAATACGTTTTTTAAACCAGAGGGCTAGGAGAAAGATTTCTGCTAGATTCTTCACATTGCACAAAAGAGATTCTACGGAAATAAAATTATGTCCAGAAAGCAGACAACTGTGTTCCAAATCATATTTCTTGCCTAATTTTGTGCTGAAATTGAGAAGCGTTCAGAGGGCAAAACTATTACAAAACAGAAATCGTGTTTAATTAATAGAGCCCGAAAAGCGCATTGCCGTGGGGTCATTTTGACGGTTTTACAATTATATCGAGAGAAAAAAGGTTCCCAGATGCGGCTATAAAATTGATGGGATTTACAGGGCCTAATTCGTGTACATAAATTCCGCAGAGTTTGAAGAAACAATCTGATGACAGGACGCCTATCTACCTTTATATTTTAAACGCAAAGTTTTAACGCTTTAAAATTGATAAATATTTATATTTTCTAGAAACCAATTTCTTGAATAACAAAAAAAAAGCGCTTTTTTGTGCAGCAGGGTTTTAGAAACGAAAAGAGAAAAAAATTTAAATTAAAGAAACTAGGTCTGTGCCACGCGAGAAGGGCCTCGCAGTCTGTAAATAACATCACAGACACTGTCACAAAAGCTACTATGTGAGCGTTGTCTGTACAAACTTGTGACTTTTGGCGAAAGGTTGCATGATCGCTATTAAAATGACAGCGGGAAATTTTGTGCTTCAGGAAAAAAGTGCGAATATAAACGGCCGGTGTAAATTTACACCGCGCCGCTTCAGTTCAGTTCAGTCGTTCAGTCGTGTCCGACTCTTCGTGACCCTATGACCATGTCACGCCACGCTTTCCGGTCTCTCACTATCTTCCTAACGTCACATAACTTCATCTGCTGTGCCTCGAGGATGCCATCTAACCATCGCGTTCGCTGCCTACCCCTTCTCCGGCGACCCTCAACCTTTCCCAACATCAAATCTTTCTCCAGCGACTCCTCTCTTCTCATCAGATGACCAAAGCAGCTGAGCTTTAACTTTAGAATTTGACCCTCCAATGAGCACTCAGGGTTTATGGTCGACAATATCGACTGATTTGATCTTCTGGCAGTCCAAGGAACTCTCAAGAGTCTCCGCCAGCACCACAATTCAAACGCGTCTATTCTTCGGCGGTCAGCCTTCTTCACAGTCCAACTCTCGCATCCATACATCACAACTGGAAAGACCATAGCACGAGTTATACGAATCTTGGTTGGCAGTGTAATGTCTCCGCTCTTTACTAGGCGGCCAAGGCTAGCCATGGCTCTCTTTCCCAGAAGTAGGCGTCTCCTAATTTCATGGCTGCAGTCTCCTTCCGGGGTTATCTTGGAGCCCAAGAAGAGAAAATCTGTCACAGCTTCCACTTTACACCGCGCCGCTTATATAACCCTAATTAGCGTCCAATTTAGTCAGGACTTCAAGGTGATGACAGGACGAGAGGCCATTGATAAATTCCCCAAATTACGAGCATCACATTCTCTGCAGACGCCCGCGCACACGGGACATTCACATCCCTCGGCTTTAAACTTTCAAATACGTGTCTGTTTCCGTTTGTGTATCTTTTGTTCCCATCATACAGCAATGAGAAAAGGTTTGAGACCGTTACGCAATGACGTGTACATCTCGTTCGGACGAAAATGCGTCCTTGTTGCTATTGCTGTAAACAATGTCTTATGCACGGGAACTACATAGGTAATTTTCTAGTCATCTACAGCATTTGCTGAAAAATGCAATCAAGCATTTGTGCTGAATTAAGTTTTGTAATCTTTAGCAGCTTAGCAGTGATATTATCAGGCCCAGCGCTGCAGGACGATGGCAACCGTTCAATCGCTTTAAGGGCACCTCCTGTGTTTGTGGTAATGCTAGGCGTGACGGTTGTAGTATGAGGACTTAAGCTAGGGGAACATGTTGATTCGTTCTGATAAACATGCAAAAGTAATTTCCTCAGGCTCTAAAGAAATACCAGAATCATGCTTATGGTTCGGAAAAAAGATCCTTCGAAGGCGCAGGTATATATCTATATATTATATCTAGAGAAGAAAAGGGTTTTCAAGCGTAATAGGGACTGCCGCACTCGAGAACGTTTTGAGGCTTATACTATCAAGAAGAGAGCACTTGGTTGTATTAGCGATCCTTCAGTTGCACTTGAAGATTGTGACGTGAAGTAGTATTTGGACGCAAAAATGTGACGGAAGCGCTAATATGTATTTAGATGGCATCGGGATGATGTTTCTTTTTTGTTCACTATATATATGTCGTCTGTCAGCCATCAAAATTTATTTGTGGTTCTGCGCACGTCCTGTCCGCGTGTATTTTAGCGCACTAATCCCCTGCGTGGAAATGGTGAACGCTAACTGCCCAGCTTACTGCTGTACTACTCTGTCATAGATGGGTGGTCGTAGTAGAAGCATATATGGGACAAAATTTAGAGAGAATGTTTATTTATATGATGAGCACTGCAGCGGAGAACTTTCGGTCTTGTTTTGTACTTTTCCCTGCATTTATTGCGTAAAGAATATATTCCTAATATCATGCTAATCAGTAATACTTCAATTTAGTCGCATGTGTGTTCTTAAAGAAAGCATTAGCGAACCGGCACATTCTGTTCTCTCTGCGAAAATGCCAACAAGGCCGTGATGACGGGCTCGTAAATATTGGTATCACTCACGCATAACCCACGTGATTTAATCGTTGCGAAGGGATGCAAACCAGGGGACGAGTTGCAATCTTAATGACGCGAACATTGCGGCGCCACTGTGTAGGGTTTGAGGGTTACAGCAGTATCCATTTGATTTCCTGATATCAAAAATAGGGACACTTATACGGATGCTCATCGACTTGAACGGGAGCACGCAGCACTATGCTGCCGAGTCCTGGGTGGTTTATGGGGCGTGAACTCGCAAACCGTCTAAGTCTTCAGTGAACCTGGCCTAAGCGTTTCGCCGAAAATAAATGGGAAGTTGCTTGCTAGCGCCATTGAGATGCGACACCACGCCCTGAGCTGTTATTTCGAAGCGAAATCAGGTGCTCGGGTTTAATTTTGCCAAGCCAGTGAAAGCGTCCAACTCAGCAGCGCTCTCTCGACATGGACGAACTGCAGAAACGTACGCCCTCCAAACTTTCAGCCAGCGGTGATCATTCACGTTCAGGTGCGTCACAAAATGCGTTTTCGTATTGCGTCCCCATAAAAAAGCGAAAGGTGTCAATCAGGGACATTTGAGTCAGCCGCGTGGAGCCATGCAAAGCGAAAAATGCATCGCAGAAACAGAAAAGCAAAGTAACAGAAATATGCAACCAGGACAGGGACTCGGCAGAAGCAACAACGCGGAGCCGAGCAAATACGGTATGAAGGTGCAGAAAAGTGAAACGCATTTGTGTGGCACATTCCTTTATGTAGCCTTTCAATTTTCACTTCGTATACGTGGTTATTCTCTCACAAAAAAAAAAAACGGCCTGTGAGATAAGCACAAATGCCAATTCTCTAAACAACAGGAGCGCGCATAAATTCTCTTACAGCGACCTGACAGCACACACACAAAAAAATGTGTCCCCTATGAACATGGATGACCAACAGGTCGCCCTTTTTTACATTTGCTCTACGAAAATAGCCACAGCTGCGTCGGCAATTTTCTTGAAAAGTGTGTAAATCGCTGCCCATTCTCAAAAGGAAAACTTGTTCATTCTCGAGTTTGTCATCTACAACCGCTAAAGTCCGCACGCCCGCAAGACAGCTTTCTCTCACGAAGGAAATTAAAGCACGAGCCCAAAACCTGCGCTCAAAGCAAGCTGGCTCTGCGATCAGGGTGCACGCGCGCAAGCAGCTTTCAATAAACGCGAATGCGAAAGAACGTGAGCTCGCGCAAAGTGAATTGGCTCCGTATGCAAACAGTGCAAAGACTGAAGTTTACAGGCAAGCTATTTTCTCTTCCCGATATAGTAACGGCATTGCCCGAAGAGGACGCTGTTCTTTGCCGCTCGTAGCGCTACCCTGCAGCAGCTGATAGGCCGGACAACGGGGCGGACAGAAGGGATACACTATTTACCTAGACGTTTCGCGATACGCGGGTAAGTGGGCTAGACCACTTACCATTTTTTTTTACATTGTTACACAATGCCAAGTTTAGCGTACATTTGGGCAATATTCAGGTACAATACTGGCTTTCTTCTATAAGCTGGCTTCATTGAAACTGAGGGCACCTAGATAACTTAAAGCGCTAATAATAACCTATACCTAAGTTGGCAGCGGTCCACTTATTCCACATCAACATATGCGGACAGCTTAGCTGCGGTTATCGAAGGCTCACAAACTTAACCGCAGTCAACGCGGTTCTTCAAGCACAGCTCACAGCCGTTACCCCTTGGGCGATCAGCATAATGAAGTTGTGTTTGCAAATACCCTAGCTATTTATTACAGCGTGTATAGAGTGGCTTTTTGGTGTACACAGCGCGCTGAAGCAACGTCCGAAGCATCGTTCCTAACTACATGCCAAGGTGCGCACGGCTGCGGCGGATATCCCTTGTTTCATCTTGCGTACTGAACTAGGTTTTCTCGTCAATAATAAGCCTGGCATAAAGGCGTTACAACTGACCACTTCGTAAGGATCACTGACTCATAGAGTGTTTGGTAGGTGTGATAACATGGAAGGAAGGATGACGAAGAGGAGGAGGAAAGGCAGGGAAGTTAACCGGTAAAAGAAACCGGTTTGCTACCCTGCACTGGGGGAAGGGGGTCAGTGGATAAAAAAGTGATGGGTAAGAGAGGGATGGGTGCAGCCATTATAGTCACATCACAGCCACATCACGTCATATCACGTCACAGTAATTTCCCTTCACATCACAGCAAAACCACAGCAGTGCCTGGGAGGCCTTCACCGCCGACGATCGCCGCGGCCAGGGACCTAAAACTTTGATCAGGAATTGAGTATCCATCTAGGTGCTCTAGCGCAATACATAGACAGTCTTTCCACATTGTATGTGGGGCACTCACAAAAATGTGGCTTATAGTCTCGTCAAACACGCAGGTTGCACATGCGGGACTATTTGCCATACCTATCACAAACGAATAAGAGTTTATGAACGCCACACCAACCCACAGGCGGCACAGCAAAGTTTCTTCACGCCGGGTTAGGCCGAGTGGGATCCGGAGCTTCAGGTCAGGGTCCAGGGATTTTAAACTGGAGATCGCGAACTGGCCAGAATTCCATAAGGCGAGCGCTGTGTTTTTGCTTGCAGCTACCGGCTGTGCAGTGTCGGCTCACCCGATCTACTTCAACGTTTTCTTCACCGAAGTGACACTATCTTTTTTGTTGTTGTTTTGAGGCACTGGGTATGCCTTTTTTGGTCAATGGGCAGGCGATTTGCTACAGCGCTGGTGAAATTGAAAACACTGTTCGCTGTGGCTTTGGTGCGAAAGACTCTAAGACTAGTGACAATTAGGCCGTATTTCGCGGCAGTGCGCCGTCATCTGCCGCGCTCGCCACGGCACCGTTCCGGCAAACTCGGGACATTCGGCAAGGTTGGCGTCCATTTGCAAACGTTTCTTATGATGTTCAGTTCAGTTCAGTCGTTCAGTCGTGTCCGACTCTTCGTGACCCTATTGACCATGTCACGCCACGCTTTCCGGTCTCTCACTATCTTCCTAACATCACATAACTTCATCTGCAGTGCCTCGAGGATGCCATCTAACCATCGCGTTCGCTGCCTACCCCTTCTCCGACGACCCTCAACCTTTCCCAACATCAAATCTTTCTCCAGCGACTCCTCTCTTCTCATCAGATGACCAAAGTAGCTGAGCTTTAACTTTAGAAGTTGACCCTCCAATGAGCAGTCAGGGTTTATGGTCGACAATATTGACTGATTTGATCTTCTGGCAGTCCAAGGAACTCTTATGATGTAGCTAGTGCACAACCTTTTTTTATATTTTTAACTAAGCACGCCGCTGTAAAAGCCCCGTCCAGGACGCGATAAGGTGCTGAACGTACCGTTGGGCGCTATCGGAAAGCTGTGTAAAAACACCGGCGTATGCCGCTCTACCTACAGTACTTATATGTTATTTGGCACTGTTCAAAACGTCTGCAAAGTTTACGTTGTTGATATGGGCAAGCGCATGTTCGTTAGTCAACTGCCCACGCGCCCCCTCTGTTCAAATATGCTGCCAGGTTCATGGTCCGCGGCCCGAGGAAAAGGCCCAGCCAGTTTCGCCTGGTCTGGAGCACTGGTACGCGGATCTTGCGCGAACCTCATAAAGGAAGGTGGGAAATCCCGTGACGCTTGGTCCGCGGGCCAAAACAGGTCCGTTATCTATCGTCTGGATGCGCCTTAAGCGAGTGTCCCGTCTTGGGGGAGGCCCGGAATTTCAAGCCCTAACAAATATATTTTCTATACCCTAATAATTTATAATCTGTTCTCCTTTTCTGTATATGCGGTCATATGGCTGCGCTTGAAAAGACAACGGTGAACATCTTTTTTATATTTGCACAGAGCAAAAAATGAAGGGCTTCGCGATTTTATCCGCAATTATTTGAACAGAAATAAGCATATAGCACGTCGATGCAAATTCATAAAAAAATGTTTAAATATATTACGCAATCTTTCTGCTACAGTTCTCTGCATAGTTCGCAGAATTCACGCAGCCTGCACGAGTCCCACGCTTTCGGCGTTTATGGTAGTCTTATTTATGGTACCTTTCGACTCAATTGGATGTTAAATGTTCTATAGCACTCAATTCCATTGAACTCTCCCTACCTCTGTTTTTGCGACATAATCTACAGAAGACTTGCCTCGTTGGTTTCATTTATTAATTTTTTTTTTAGTAGACTGGTCTTTATGGGGATAGAGTAATGTGTAATTGGTTCACAGGAAGGGAAAGGCGCAGTATCTGTCACACTTGCTATGTGGACACCTGAACCGCGCCGTAAGGGAAGGGATGAAGGTGGGAGGGAAAGTGGATAGAAAGAAGGAGGAGCCGTAGTGGAGGGCTACGGAGTAATTTCGACCACCTGGGGATCTTTAACGTGCGCTGACATCGCACAGCACACGGACGCCACTTCGTTTCGCCTCCATCGAAACGCAGCCGCCGTGGTCGGGTTCGAACCCGGGAACTCCAACGATACTAACTGTGTAAAGGAAGCTTTGACCAGCCCAGGAAAAACCTTTCGAAACTGGACTCACATACCACTACCGACGTTATAAATCGTTCGTGGCATATCGCTGGTGTCGTCCTTAGCGCTGTTAGAGAGCCTATTACATGTAAAATGGTGCGAACATGACCTGTATGAGAACGTGAACTCGCTCAGTAACTTCACTGCACGCTTTCAGGCTTAGAGACTGTGCGAGAAAATATGACGTTGATTATAGAATGAGCTACAAGCCTCCACATCACAATGTAGAATTGGCTGCAGAAGCGTGGAGTATAGGCCCCGTGCACCGCCTGTAGGGACGCTACTGAAAGCCGCCTAGCGGTGGTTTTGAACAGTCTTCCCGGGAAACGAGTTACGGCTGCTCACGATTCGCTGCGAGGATTGTCGATGCTCGCGTGGTCGATTTTTTTTTTTTAAGCTCTTGCCTATTTTTTCTATGGAGGTCTGATGTATAAAGCTAAGGCTGGCCTTTGCGTGCAAGCGAAAACGATTATACTGTGCACATCTGGGAGAAATTAACGCCTACAGGCGCCAGGCGCCTCTGGAAAACAAGCGCTAAATGACCAGCTGAATTCTTGAGACTCGCTTTACGGTTGGCATGCTGCATCAACCGATGAATTTCGTCAACCGAATAGTAAGTAACCTTTTATCTCATTTCCATTTACTCTGCCATTACGTTGCAAGGCCTTTTAATATGAGCATATGGTGACATGTCTCGATTCAATACATGAAACTTTCTGTGTCACCCGCCGTTAAATTGTGCCAGCATCACTTATTTATAGGCATATCGCTTCATCGGCCGAATTGAAAAGATTTTAACGCGATGTTGCTATGTGTCCAAAGTCGCACAAAAATCGGCATCGTCGCTGTTCTTGTATTCTCTGATAGAAAAATATCAATTTAAATTCAGGACCAGTTTGAAATGCTCAGATTAACGCTTAATTTTTCAAGGAAGTTACATAACTAAGGGGAGGTAATTGAGCGGAAATGAAAACTCAGTCAAATTTGAGTGGGGTGGAATTTGAGCCTAATATTTTCGTGTTGGGGAGACAGACACACACTCCCAGGTTTCGAACGCTTGCTGGTTCAAGCTGAATAAAGTAGACGTACTGAATTCGTGACGCAAACGGCGTCTGAAAACGCAGTCGCGTTCTGATTTTATTAGGTGATGTTTAAATTAACGCCCCGATGTTACAAGATTCACCCACGGGCATAGCTGCAACGATGTATTGGACCGTGTCGATGACACGTTTCATAGCATGTGCAGTTTGGAATGGGTGAAAGGTGACAAAGGGAGCGCTTACAACCTTCGCTTTATAAAGCTTATACACTTATGTGAAAGGAGAAAATTAGTAGAGATGTGGCTCTTAATAAGCACCGCATATAGGTAAATAACTGTATCTACCCTGCACTTGGAGCACAGTGTTAATTCAATAATTTTCGTACCTGACAATCGGCATATTCGTATTTACTTATGCACTCAGAGCCTATTAATTACTTCAGAAATTAAGCGCCACAAAAATGTGCAGCACTGCACTAAGTAAATTAACTATTGAAGGTTGATCCGGAAACCAACATGTTGTTGTTTTTTCATGTATCACGCGGATGACAACAATCTTCAAAACTTTGCAAATATGCGCCAGCATGTTCTTAAGTCTTTTCATATCTAAATATAAGAAAGGAATGACAAGTGGCTTGTTCACGCGAAGTGAACAGTACTCTCTCGGTCGTATTGCTTGCAGAGGTGTGACGAGTAATACAATCTCCAGAGCATTTTAAAGCTTTTGAACATCTACGTAAGGAAAAACAATTGCTCAAGATGCCACGTAGTTGGTGTCACAGTACACTAGCAGCGAATGCTGTTAATGAACCGATACAAACGCCGCGGGGAAATGAAATCATGACACGGGGACGGCACAGAAACACACTGCTAGCAGGCGGCGCAGCCGGCTCCACTCCCGGATTTACTTTCAACTCCGCCCCACCAGCGTGACCATCGCTTTGCACGGGGCGCGTACATTTTTCTGTGGAGATTGTCATAGGCCCATTGTAAATTAGTTTATACAGTAGGGTTAATTTCTTGGTGGACACGAACTGTACCTTAAGGGAGGCTTGAAAAGTGGGTGGGAAAGAAGAAGGAGCGAAATAGGGAGCCTAGTGTAGTGCTACGGGAATATTTCGGCAACCTGGGGATTTTTACCGTGCAATGGCGTTGTAGAGCACACGGACGAAATTGCATTTCGCCTCTGTTGAAACGAGGTCGGGGCGGTCGATTTCGAACCTGGACAGCTTTCAGTACCAGACCATCCTAGCCACTCAGAAACCGCCGCAGGTTTTCCAATTATGCCTCTCCGAGTTTCGGGTAATGTCTAATTTATTCTTTTTACCTAAACATCACTGCGTACGCGTCAGAATTTAATTATTGCCCATATTCCTGCCGAATAAACCGTGATTTTGTTTTCTTTTCTGTGAAGTTAGTAAGGCAGCAAAATTCACATTTTGTGGAATATTTGCAGTGCAGTGAGACCATCTTCGCGGCGAAGAGGAAAACAACAACCTCAAACAAGATCTTCTCTTTTAATACAACTACGAACATTGGCGAGGCAGCTGTTGCGCTTGAAAAAGATTTGCCGAAACTCACAACGTCCTCCAGATTGCACAAACAAATCGCCACATTATTCCGCACAGAATGGTGCCCGTGAAACGATTGAACGAGGCAGGCGCATTACATAAACCGAAGGGCATTACCTTCAACTCATAAAGACCACCGGGTATCACAAAATGCAGTCTCTTCGTTGTCAGTTGGATGCATTGGTAGCCTGATGTGAAATCTACCGAGGAGGAGTACGAAGCTGCGGGAAGGCTGTCGATTGCATCGTCTATTCTTGGAAACGGATACACGTCGTTTCTGACCGCATCATTCTGTCGACGATAGGCAACGCAGAATCTCCATGTAAACTGGTATAACAGGAGATGCTCATGGACTTGAAGATTCCTTGACGATCCCGCGTTGTAGCCCTCGGTTAGCCGGCGTTTGCTTGGTGACAGACGGCGTGGATTCTATCTGATCGCACGGGTGCTTCCAGTATCAATCGCATAAATGCGAGTAGTTGAAGTCGTGGCTAGGCCCAGGAGAAAAGGAACATAGACAAATGCTTTAAAAGCAGTTGAATCAAATTTAGGCACTCGAGTGTGGATGGAGACGGTTTACTCAATGCCTGAACTTGAGACTGTAAACTGTTGTGTGCCCTGATATCATGAGCACAGCATCTCTCATAGCCTGAGTCGCTTTAAGACGTTAAACCCCCTAAATCAACCACAAACGCAAGTACTTAGCGCAGCCAAAGAAATCAACTAACCTTCTTTCAATTGGGCGAGCCTCCTGGCACGAGGTAGCACGGCTGTCTCTTCCATTAGTTCACTGCCCAGAGCAAGGTTTGGCCTCTAAGCAGGGATACGATGCAACGGGGAACGAAGGCACTCTTTTTTGCGATGGTGATTGCAGTACGTTCAACTATGATGTCGAAACTTTAGCACGAGTTTCTGAATGATGCAAACTGAATGAATTCCACAGACGTCGCAGGTACAACTGCGTCTTCCAATACAGAAAACTTTCCCGGATCAGGAGAAGAGGTCTCCACAAGCGCTGACATCAATGTAGTGTTTACTGAACATTCTCTCCTTCGGCAGTCTAACTTTTCACCGCACTGTTGCACGAATTTCATGCCAAGAATTATCTTATGTGTAGAACGAGGCCACACTGTGAATTCTGATCGAAACTCTTAGCCATCAATTGTAGCGTTCGCACTATACACATGAAGTTGTACCAAGGATTCACTGCCAGCACCACGAAATGCAACGACGTGATTCACGCTAAGCATCCCTTTGCGTCCCAGACAATTGTTGAAATTAGCTAAGCTCACAGCATAGACGGTTGTCCCACTAACAACCGTCGTTATAGTGCAAATGCCATTAGTCAGTACTTTAACTTTCTTCTTAAAGTAGAGGTATTCACAACATTGATTATGGCGGACTCATCTTCACTGGCCGCGCCGGCTTGTTTCCCAGAAGGGGAGAACGGGGCCGAGAAAATGATTGAGCGTCGCTCTCTTTGGGTTCGTGGTATCATATGCTGTCAGACGCAAGCAAGACGTTGCGAAACTATACCGGGAGGTAATTATGCTAAGTCGATGAAGGCATTGGTCGGTTAAATTCAGTGCCGAGGAGATGAAAAGCGTTGCGCCAGGGACGGTGGTCTTGTTGCCGCATGCCCCATAGGTGGCAGTGGCGAATTATGTCCAGTGTTCCACACAAGTAGCACAGAGGTGGCGGCCGAAACCAGTCAAGATTAGGAAGGGAATCTTAATCGTGCCTGCGTTGCTGGCGAACCACTCCTCCTGTCGCGATTTTCCTTCGTCACTTTCGTGTTCCTTGTGTCCTTGTGTTTCGTACTTTGTGTCCGTGTTTTTACCGCTGCAAAATGATTCCAACAAGAAATTACCAACTAGCACAACTTGAAGTTTTAATAATGAGGGGGTTTTGAAGTTGGCTGCAGCATGAGCCTGCGTACAAGACGAAGATGGGGTCACGGGCTCGTACTTCAGCACGAAATGAAAGTTTTGCTCTTCATTTCGAAAGCCAGAGGCCTCTTTTGGAAGCAGTTCTCTGAAGATTAATCGTATCAAGTCAGTTATCGATTCGATAGCACCAAAAGCAACGTTTCCATGAAGCTGGCATTTGGCAATCGTCCCCATTTTGGGAGATATGAAGAAGCTTGAAAGCTTTTAACATGTGAATATGCCTTACCATGTCAGAGGGGGAGTTAAAAAACATTAAGATAACTTCTTGTTGAGCTAGTTGTCAGCTGATTGTGGTAACCTTTAAGGTACCGAAAACCACTCGAACACATACACACAAGCGAAGAAAATGGTTCAAGCGCCACTCACGCTCAGTTGTGAGTGGCGCTTTATCCCATTTTCTTCGCTTGTGTATATGTGCGTGAGTGGGTTTTGGCGCCTTTAAATTTACCATGATCAATTATTATTTACTGATCAGGCTGGTATACAAAACTTCAGTGACGCCTTTCAGCAAATGCCTACGTTTATCTTCTTCAGACACCTGTGTGTTCACTAATTTACAGTTTCCTCGGCTTATGTAGTGCAAGTCTTTTCAAGTACTTCGGCTCGCAGGAGCAGCCTTTTTTCGGCGCGTTTAATTTCTGCGACCCAATCGCCAAAATATTTCTTTATTTCCTTTCATTTCCACTTTGAAATGGTCCCAGCTCGCTAGTGTATCTTCACGCATGTCGAACCAAGTTAGCGCTGTTGCTAGCACGAAGAATACACCATTCAGTAGTTTTACAGTGAATTCCCATTCATAGTACCGGCTCACTCTCTCGTGGTGTGTGAGCCCCTCATAGATGTCTTCAGAGTTCCCGGTGAAAGACCGTTAGTCACGATGACAGTGCCATTGGCTCACAACTAGTGGTGCTCGCAGGGAGTTGCAATGTTGAGCCATGTTCAAAAGCAATCCAGCAAGCCGAAGGTTGTGCGAAGGTACGAAGGATCCTTGACAATAGCACACAGGAAGAGTACTGGAGAGAAGACGACGACACAGGACACTCGCGTGGCCTGCGTTGTCTTCGTCTCCTGAGTATGTCTCTTCCTGTGCGCTATTACCTTTCGTTAATTTGCAATGCACCATCTAGTTCGTCTTCAAGTTTTGTTAACTCAGGGGATTGCTTAGTGCTACTCCGCATGCTCCATAGCTGTGAGTGCGTAATGAGGCACTTATTTACAGCTGGAGGAAATAGGAGCCATAGGCATACCAGGTACTGCTTCTTCTTCGTCCTCTTCCTCTTCTATTTCAATACGACCCTTAGCACGTGACAATATTGTCACGGGGGAAACTAGATAAGCAACAAGGGATGGTTAGGCAGCATACGGTGACAAACGCACTTCAGTTTCCTCATATTTCATTTAGGGGGACATATCGATATCAAGAACCGATGCCACTCATAGTTCCCACAATACATGTGAAAATATCTCTCTCTGCAAGACTAGAATCCTCCCGATTCTCAAACGACAAAGAAGAAACGAACGAGTGGTTGAGGGACTGACAACGTACAGACACGGTAGTAAAAGAGGAGCACGCACAAACACTGTACCTAACGTGAGTGATAAGCTTTCAGTCTACTGAGATGAACAATGTCAAACTGAGCAGTACGTCGCGAAGAGCGGAGAGTCCTCTAAGGAAAGGCTTCCTGATCCACGGAATTCACCGAGCTAATGGCCCTGAAGGAACCAAAATTGAGACGCAGCAGTTTTTCGGATTGACGTTTCTGCCAGATGAGGGTCCGTTCCCAGACCTGGCTACCGCGATGATATTCAAAGTCCCTGTGACGGAGGTTGTATCCATGGGCGCCATGGATATTTTGCAAAACAATGCGTAGCCTGGCCACCTGGCGGGCATTTTCGGCAAGTTGGGCGAATTCTTCGGTGTCGGAGACGGAGGCGTGTGCTCTCTGCCAAAATGGTATCACATTTAACGTGGTCGCCACTTTGCGGCCATGGATAATGCGGAAGTGTATGTAGCCGGTAATTTCTTGCACTGCCCTGTTATATACAAACGTAACGTTGAGGCAGTTCTTGCAGTCGACATCTACGTACGTTGAGATAATATATAGGTCAGAATAATGTATAGACGTTCAGTCAGTCTGTTCTTAGGGGGATTGGTTATAGTGTGCCAGTGGGCTGTGCAACTGGTCGCGTTACTTCCTGCAATATCTGCGGATTAAAGGCGGCTCCACTCTTCGTGATAACAGCAGCTGGAGCAACTAAGACGAAGAAGGATGTTTCTACAATGCAACAGAGTTATTTCAACAGCAGGGCCACGCTAGAAGGCTGCTGTTTCGAATATACTCAGCGGCAATAACGATCTATGACTTAGGAGATGATACCATAGGAAACGAATATAACAGGTTATTACCGATCTGGCTAAACGCAGCTTTCGGCATATGAACAGGCTGCAGCAAAGCGGTAGGTATCAGAGAGGATGTCTATCACCGCTGGCAGTCACGACAGGATTTTACATATTTTCTCACTGTGACTGCAGTTTGGGCGAGTAGTAAATCAGACACATTCACCCCAATGTGCGGACGAAGCTGTCACAGCTATGAGCTGCTTTTGCCACATTGTTGGTCTATATTTTTTTGCAAAACGTTCTTTCATGTACAAAACTTCTGCGTTGATATTTCCTTTTCCACCTTTCTGTTACGCGTGAGAAGGGAATAGTGACAACTCTTTAGCCATTATTTGGGCTCATTACCTCCTAACATAATAAGGAACCTGATGTGCCGAAAGAAATGATTCATTTGTGCGACATCTGGGAAATAGTTTGAATGGCTCAAGGGCTTAAGACAACTGAGGCCGCGCCACCGATCTTACCAACTTCCTCTTTTAATTTTTGGAAGTAATCCATCTCTGGCAAATCAGACAACAAATCTGATATTCCGAGCTGGGAAGCTCTCAAATCCAGAGGGGCAGAGGCGCCTCAGCAGTATCTTGGGTAGACGGCGTACTGCAGAGCTAATACGCATTCGAGGCCAACGAACAAGAGCGAAATGGAGGGACGACTTATGCTACGCTTCTAAAGGTAAGGCGCGATGGGAATAATGCCTTCCGTCTAAAAAGATGTTATTTTTTGCAGCATTTAAAATGGTGCCGCAACGAATTAGTTTAAGGAGAGCCATAAATGCTACTTCTAGCCAACTCCTGTCATCTCAGCCTGGTGTACATCAAGGTGGCAAGGAGGGTCTCCATTAAAAATTACTTATCCCTTACAGTTATACAATTCTCTTGCGAACGAACCTGCGATCACAGTTAGCAACTTTTTTTTAAAGATTGCTGGCTTCAAGCAAAGAGGTTACTCTAGACTGTCATTGCAGGAATAAATACATATTATAAAACGGCAAACAAATGGCCCGATTTAAAGTACCAATGAAGAAATATCAAATAGAAACGAGCGGAGCATGTTCGTAACTGCCAGCCTCTAAAGGGGACGCTACGTTTTGACAGCCCACTAAAGCTCACCCGTTGTCCGACCGACCGACCCACCGAACGACAGTCAGTCTGTCCGTCCATCCTGTGCCTCTGCACCGACTCAAATACTCGTCTGGTGACTATCCGAGTTTACAAAATGGGTTACTAAACACCTCCATGTTCACGTTTCCCGAAAGAGTTCAGCAGTGATAAAAAAGAAAAAGAGAAAAAATGCCCGCTTTTGTTAGCTGAACCGACATTACTTTAATTGCAGTTCCTACAAATCACCTGTGATGAGATTGTCAACAATCTCTATTGGACAGCCCAGATAACCGCTTTGATTTATTGCGGAAAATCGATGGGGCTGCAACTCACAAAACGTGGTTCTGCTTTAAAAAGGCTATGTTATATAAATATAGCGGTATTGTTGACTGTATCGAATACGCAGCCTCCCTTAACTCCTAGTTCGCTCGTATTTATTCCGCGAGAACTAGTACTCAGATATACGACCCTACTATCCAGTGGCATCCGCTGCTGTCGTCTGGTCCCAAGCAGTCTCAAAGATACCGTGCACGCCACAGAGAAGTTGTAGATGGCAAGTTAAACCAAAAGGACCATTGCACTCCAACTTTTTCCAATCTTACAAGCCTCGGAGTGCCAACTAGGATGTTTCCTCTCACACATAATTGTCGAGATGAAAGGAGTTGTCAGCAAGAGTTCTTCCTTTATAAGCAAGTATGACTTGAGCATCCAATACGGAGGGTCACGTTGAACCCCCATTTGAAATTTCACAGCGCACTTTTGCGCAGTGTGCACTTTTGTGTGGCCCACTAAGTGCGAAACCTTCCCCTGAATGATACGTGAACGGCTATTGGACATTCTATATGTTTTTTTCCCTTCAAGAAAACTGGTACATCACCATAATAGAACCTTAAAGGAGCAATTCTGAAACGAGCAATAATTTTTCTGCCATTTTCTTGAATAGGTTGTAGCGCATTTATTCAGCTTGCTTTAGCAAATGAAAGCTCACGTTTCTACGCAGCCTTACTTTCTTACGAGATTTTAATTGTTCTTGCAGAAGGCAGCGCATGGTAAATTTATTACAGGAATAATGGCTGCTCTTACATGTAAGAATTCTCAGCTATTGCGTCACTGTCCAGTTTCAGTGAATGACAGCTCACAGCGGTCTTTAGGCATTTATAGCATCAGCCATGCCTGCTGCTTTTTTACATGAACACTCATGCGTCCCAGTGGCTCAGACATAAGCTTCAAGAGAACCACCGTCTGTAGATATTGCGGGAGCATTATCCATAGCCCCCAATAGTCCGTACCTGCGCCAATATGTTTTTATCATTTGGACTTCTCCATCACATATTTCTACACAAAAGCTAAAATTGTATGTTTCTCAATACTACATACTTTCGATGCAGAGTAGTATATGGTATATTTATACAATATTGCATTATTACTCTACATTGCTAGAGCTTACCATTGCGAATAATCTCACCGCGTTCCAGTGGTCACAACATTTTGTCCTTTGGCGCATATTAAACCTTCAAAATTCGCTTCTCCTGACTCCTCCTTTATTAGAGCTGTCCTCTATACGAAGTGTCAGGTAAACAGTCTGTACGTCACATGTTTGCTTCGAGTTTCCTTAGTGTAGAAAGAGTACAAGGGTTATGGGCTCAGCGTCATAGTGCGCTGTGGTTGCAACAGATACTTTATGAAGTAACAATTAGGGTTTCTTAATGTTTTCGCTAAGACGTATGGGCTAAATTTCAATGACTGATAATTTCATACTATTGCAGTATTGTTTTAACCGCATAAAAAATGACAATGGCCTTACCACAGTTCCTGTTTTTTGTTTTCAGACTAAGATACAAAAAATCCGTTGGGTAGAATACGATGCTTTGAAGATTGGTACTTGCCAGCAAAGCAAGATGCAGCCAAATAGTAGCCACATTCCTGATCCTGATCCTCGTCTCAAACATTCTGGCAAATACCTCTCGAAAACCAAGGCATACGTATTCTTAACTTAACCCCTACAGAATTGAAATCCTTCCTACGGATCTTTTCACTGACGTTCTTGTCTAAGAAATCCATGTTCGATGCATTTTCACTCTACTAATTTCATTCTTGTGTGGAGAAATGTTCCGGAATGTTTTAAAACCATTGCTGTTCAACAATCGTCTTTTTTTTTTTTTGGTGCAAATTTCCAAGTGTCGTGATTTATGATTGAGTATTACTTTTACTGTTTTGTTTATGTTTACAATAGTTGCCATCTACATAAAAATTGTCAACGCCTTCGGGGATCTAGCGTCCGGCGCTCTTGCTTGTAATGGGATCAGGGGCACCTCACCCTGCTTCCGTGCAGCTTTTTCCTTGGCCTCCTCCACATGTTTTATAAAAAGGCACATTTGAAAAAAACAAAAAAACATTGGTTGTTCATTATTGGCAAAACTTTGCATAATTCAGGTGAGCGGGACAGTCAATATGAATATTTTGTTTCTTTCGTAGGTAATTATTTGATGCAGATGATTTCAACGCAAAGTTCATTGAGATATTTTCAACTCTATTTATTGAGAATGCATTTGAAAATATTTATTTAATACATTGACGAAGTGTACTCGTTGAATTCCGGTTGCCATGATGGGCTAAATGTGTTTTAAATCCGTTCACGGTACAGTTTCAAACGAGGTTGCCGTCACGACTGAGGACACGCATTTGACGCATCAAGGCTGGGACGGGCTTGTGCTCCTCCCTCCCCACGAAGCGAGAATGATCTGCTTGATACACAGAGATGCGCCAATGGCGTTTAGCTAGGATTAGCGGAATGACATGAGCGGGCCGGCTAGGGTATGAACAAGCAATCTCTTCAATAGAATCTCTTCAGATTGTATGAGGAAAGGAACAACGTACAAGTCGATCTCGGAGGCTGCAAAAAACTATCGCTTGCCACCGCTAAGCCGTGCAATCTCATATCACGGCCTTCTAATGCCCACCAAAATGACAATATGGATTTCAGTAAGACACCTAGATTTTCATGAATTTTTTAAATATATTTTTGTGGCCCTTGTAGTGGAAAAAGGCGAATGTTAGAGTCTATCTTAATCCAAATTACTTTTACGGACTTTTGCTTTGATTATACCGATTTTTCGCATTGCGCAGAAGTACAATATTTTAGATATTATACAAATTTTTCCACTTGCTTTTCCGGAACCTAGCCGACGGACGAAATATTTCGTACGCCTTTCAGCATTAAGAATAAGTGGTTATTGCACAGGCCGCTATGCAAGACTGCAGCGTAGAGAATGAAAGCTTTTTATGCAAGTCAGTTTTTCAAGACTTTTTGGAACAAATTCGTGTCTTTCAAATAAACACATAGCTCTACGAGCTCGTTACTGCTCATCTTGAGAAGGGAAGAGTCGAATTTTGCCATCCAAAATATGTTCCGTTCGCATGAAGTACATCAAGCTGCCTGGAATAAGTATTCATTGTCAGAAGCTAGCGAAGAAAACCCCCCTCAGAAAAAAGCAATTGTTGATGTACGGTAATCTAGAGGAAGTGAGACCTCCACTTGATTTTCAACATTGTTCAGCAAACAAATTCGACCTTGCAGTGCTCAAATATACTTTGAGCACATATGTGTTCTAAAAAAAAGCGCCTCTTATTTTTGTTCTGTCAGTTTAAAGTCATTCAAATGTCGTTCACGTGTTTTCTTTTGTGGGTGTTTTTTTTCTCATGTTTTTATGATAAATATTTTCTGCAGGACAATGCCTAAGGCACCGACATGTTGGTGTATTTGACATGAAGTTTCACTCTATCTTAATGGGCCGCCCTGCCACTGTCGTCATGATGTAATGAAAAGCGGTTTTCGCCAATGTCGACTGAAAGTGGCTCACGGTGCGCCGTATAAAAACTCCTAATATAGATAGGAGGCACGAGCAGACTGCTATATTCACATTCCAGGGCGTTAGGATTTCGTTAGTCCAGTATGCTGGTTACCTGTATTCAAGTGGCCATTACCACGACGAATACTACGAAGCTCATACTTCTTCCGTACGTTTCGTAAAATATACCACACGGGTTGTTCTGTTGAAGTCGACACAACGTGTCGTCTTGATGCTATGGTGTGAAACTTGATTTTTATCTCTAGGGATCAATCACTCCTGAAATTATGCTCACACGTTTTCGGAAATGATTGTAGTCTCAATGAACAGAAATATTTCTCTGGAACAAGCGAGGGTATTCGAATATACGAAGTATTAATTGTTTTTTTAGAATTAGCAGTCAGCATCGGGACGCCGCCATTGGCGACATATGTAATTGATAATAGAGAAGGTAATGATTTCGGCATCAATACCGCACAGAGAAGAAAGCTTACAAATATTAGCTGCATGAAAGCTAATTAAGGTTGATTGTAAAAGTATCTTTCGGAGTATTGTTCGATCAATCTCTCGGCTAAAAAAGGTCAAAAGTTTAATTTCCCTAAAATATTGACGACCTTCATATTGAAAAACAAACGAAAATTGGTTATTTAACACATTGGTTTAATCCTTTAGTATTACACTCTATAACAAGGATAATGTTTATATTGCTGAACATCCAAACTGCCCAAACTACCTCAACATATAGTGCTGGTTTTCAAGCAAAATTCTATACACGGTTAAAATACTTTTCTTATGGTGAAAGCCAATTAAGGTTGATTGAAAAAGTATATTTCGGAGTATTGTCCCATCATTTTCTCAGGCAAAAAAATCAAAAGATTATTTTCCCTAAAATATCGACGACCTTTATATTCAAAAAACGTTTTTCTTTGAAAACGAAAAAAACGAAAATTGGTTTTGTAATACATTTGTTTAATTCTTTATTATTGCACTCTATAACGAGGATGATGTCTCTATTGCTGAACATCCAAACTTCACAAAGTACCTCAACATATAGTGCTGGTTTTCAAGCAAACTTCTATACACGGTTGAAATACTTTTCTTATGGTGAAAGTTTGGCAGGCATAAGCATAAGCGGGAATCATATTGACATTTTCTCAAACTGATCTAACATCAAGTAGTTTAGAAAACATTCTCGAAGGTAAATTTCGCAGCTACAGCACGTATTAAATGCCGTGCATCGGACGTCCCGTCACATGTTTTGTTTCCTTGAGTAAAATGTTTCGTACCTCTATATTTTACTTCCCTTTCCGTTTTTTTTATTTGAGATATTTTCTATCATATTTCAATAATGCTTAAAGGAACTATTGTTAGGTTCGGCTAAAATGAGCTTTTGTTGAAAGCACAAAATATACAGCAAGATGAGGGAGATAGACGGGACGGAGTAAATATTGATGTATTTGGTAGCGGAATTTTATTGACATTTCTGTAGGCAGATGAAAAGAAGCAGTTGCCGAACTATTACAATTGGGCACGCTTCAGAATGCTGTTTGGACTGTAGAGTCACAGTAGAGTTTTAATTACTGATTTGCTGTACTCAATTGCTTTTGTCCTTACACAGATTTTCTTATAACGGTACTTGTCCGAACCACAACTTTTGTTGTCGAAGCTTTACTGTCAACTAGAGCTAAATACTGCCCTGATGTTTTACAAGTACAATGTAAGACAATTGCATATGAAAGGTTAAATATTTTGTGCAATAACTACATGGGAAATGAAACTCATCATCTTTATTTACTGTGCTTTATTTTGAACAAATATTTTATTTTTGCAGAAAGTTCGTTCATTTCTTCTTCCACTTTTTTTTTGCTTCCGAATACAATTCATTGCTCAAAATATGTCAGCTATTCACCTGAAAATAAAAAATATTCCTAAATCATTGCATGAGCGAGCTGATGAGCAACTTGTAAAATTAAACTTGTTGAGCAGAAAAGCATTTGCTCGCTGTAATCTTCACGGTCACATAACGAAAAAGAATGAGATAGAATGGCGGGAAAAAATCCCAAATGCTTACCTTTCCATGTTACGAACTTGTTTCCAGTGGAAACCCTCTAAAGATAGGAAAATGTACGTCGTAAGTTACAGTTACAGAAATTTTAAAAAAAATGACATAGACTTTGCAAAATCAGCTTTTATTACTAGTACTTGTGCAAGTATATTAGTGAAATTTTCCCACCAAGGAAACAACATAGAGAGGCCTATTGCATGTCACTGCATATAATTTGCTGCGAATTTACTGGCATGCCGCGAGGCGTGCAATGTGCACCCGTTATAGTAAGGCGCAGCTCAAGACAAGAAAAAAAATTCACGAATGACCAATAACACTCATGCAGCGCATGTGCGGCAATGTTAGTTTGCCAATGTACGAATGTGTTATCACCTATGTAAAGCAATTCCACTTGCATTAATGCTCGCTTATGCAGCCATTATGCTTGGGCGGGAATTTGCTTTCACGTTACTGACCACGTGGGATGGGTTGTAAAGGCTAATGGTTTTTTTCAGGTGCCGTTTTTGAGGCAAATAGGATTGTAATACCGTTCTGAGGAGAAAAGTGGAAACTCTATTTGCACCAGTACATTAACCATGGGTGCAAGCCTCGTTCTGCTTTTATTCTGCTAACAACCCCGCCCCACAGGCATGCTTATGTAATCTTTACGAAGGCCTAAAAGTGCTGACCAGGAATCTGGCTTTTCGAGACCGAGGTGAAGCAAAAGCTGTCGTCTAAGTATACCAGACAGATGTACCACTTCAAGATAGCCAGTACGGTAACCATTATTCGCTGGAACGTGGCTGGTGCGCAGAAAAGGCCGAAGGGCATTACCCTGAACTCGAAGAGGCTGTCTGGTGTGATGAACGCTATCTTCTCGCAGTCTCGTCGACCTCAATTTGTCACTACCCGCTCTTCAAGTCCTGTAATTGTTAACGTTGCAGAGACGGTGTAAAGTGTTATCGATGCGAGGGAGCGGATAGACATTCTTGTTTATTAAGTTATTCAAGGGGCGGTAATCGACGAAGAAGGGAAGTGCGCCTTCTTTCTTTTTGAGCGCCAAAATGTGGGATTCTATACTGGGCTGCGGCTCCGCTCTCCGAGAAAACAACGCTCCGCTAGCTCAGACATCAGTGGTGGCCTCAGGAACAACGCGAACATCAAGGACCAGAGGTTTAACCGGTTTAATGGCTTCCACGGCCGCGCGATCAAGCAACGCTGTTCACCTGAGCAAATCCGTCTCTGGGCGCGTCCGTTCAGCTGGCCCGTCCGGTCCGCACTGTCGGGCTCGTTGCACACACCACACGCGCACACTCACTCTCCCCGAAACCATACCCAGCCAACCCACACACCGCGCGCTTCCCTTGCCATAGCAGTCGAGAGAGAGGGGGGGGGGGAAGGAGGTTGCCACGTGATCTGGAGAGGAGAGGCCGCGCCTCACCCTCGCCGCCGCGTCGTAGCCAGGAGGTGAAGGAGTCCTGATATGTGCCTTCCCATTGACAGGAATTAGTCTTATGGTGATTATCGTGATAAAGAAAGATATTTTCACATAGAGCTCGTCTACGCGGCAAGGTGTTCCTGACTCTGTCAGCCATTATCTTAGTATGTACCAAGTAAGTAACGGATAGTAAGCTGATTAGGTTATAATGTTTCAAGTCCATAACGTCCTCTCTATTATGAAATAATACAATGTTAGCGTTCTCACATGATTCCGGCATCGTCGATGACACAAGGCATTGCGTATACAGGGGATATCTCCCCTACCTTCAAGAAATTTACGAGTACCTGATCATTCCGCGCTGCTTCCCCCTTTTCATAGTTTATAAAGCTTGCTTAACCTCGTCCTTCGTCACTGATGGAACGTCTGACTTCCGGTCACTGCTGCCAATCTCATTATTTTCCCGACTACTACGGCTACTGTATAGATCATTTTAGAGCTCAATCGCTACGTTAATTATCTTGTCCATAATCGTGATGAGATTGCCCGCCTAGTCATTTAGCGAATACATCCGATTTTTGCCTATGCCTAATTTCTGCTTCGCTGCTTCAAGGCTGCCGCCCTTTTCTAGAGCGTGCTCTATTTTCTCGATGTTATACTTCCTCATGCCGGACATTTGTACTATTAAAACATTTGATAGCTCTTCCAGTTCTATTCTTTCTGTTGGGTGGGAGAGATTCATGCTTTGGCGTTTCTTAATCAAATATTCTCTCTCAAAACTTTTATATTCACTCACCCCCTTCCCCCAGTACAGGGTAGCAAACCGGTTGCTGTTACGGGTTAACCTCCTTGTCTTTCCTCCTCATCTTGCTCCTCCTCCTCCTCCGTCTGCTTAGACAATTTACCGGTAGTCTAACTATCTTACCGCCTACTTCTACCGCACCCTCAGTGATCATATCTCTGAAAGTATGTTTCATCGCTTCTACACAATAAGTCTATAGCCTTGGTTAAAGGTGAATATCTATTCTTTAGCGAGATCCTAAACTCTTCTTCCTTCCCCTGATTCTTTGATGAACTTCCGCCTTACTAATCCGTATTGTTCCGTCTCTTCAAATCTAGGCTAATTCGAGACTGTCATCCTGTGGTCGCTGCACCGCACCTTTCCGATTACCTCTACATTCTGCGTAATGCCAGGGTTAGAAGAAAGTGCGAAATTAAATTAAATCTTAGTCTCCCCTTCAGGACTATTAAATCTCCACCTCAGGTTCTTCCATTTGTTGAAGAAGGTATTCATAATACTTAAGTTATTTTGCTCTGTGAACCTCAACTATTAACTCCCCCCTGCTATTCTTAGAAGCAATGCCCTAGTCGTCCACTGCCCGGTCAACAGCCTGCTTTTTCCCCATCTTGGCCTTGAAGTCGCCCATATCAGTAAAGTATACTTTGTCTTGACTTTCCCTTTCCAATTCTACATCTTCGAAAAGAAATCGCGTCGTGTTTAACACAGCTGACGCTGGGCGCATTTAGTTCTAATTCAATTCTTCAGTAAGCCGGAGAGGACCCTTGAGCTGCACGTTTAGAGCGTTGTTCTTGTTCTGTGGAAGAGCATGAACCAAATGAACTATTATAAAACATGCTTGCGATATCTTAGTTACCGGAGTAGGAGGGTACCTGCATATCTGCGTAAAAAAAAAAAAAAAAAAAAGCAAAATTGGTAGAAGCTCAACTATCCTTGGACCAAGTTTTATAAGCGCTAGCCGCCGGTCGGTATCGCTGCTGCCGCATGGATTTTGGCTCACTCCTCCGCTTGGTAATCTTCTCTGCCAGCGCGATAGTCTGGCTTTTGATTGCTGAATGGTCTCGGCAACCTGTCTGGCACGGCTGCAGTTTCTGTGTTCAGTGAGATGGCCTATGTGTACAGCATATTTTCTTATATTAAAATAAAGAGCACCAACTTCAAACAATGATGATGTTCACTCAAAGCGCGATAGTGTCTGCAGTTATACACGGTGCGTGATTGGCATCGGCGATATCATAGTGCTGCTGTACATTCGGACGAAGATATACACAATAACTTTTGCTGAAAAAACACACAGTGCAAGCGTACGCGTCGCTCTACTGTGAAATTCATGATGCATTAGGTGTAGGAATAACACCACATAATGCACAATTGTGAAAAGAATGCAGTAGAGCTAAAAATTTAAAACCACGAACCGGCAGAAGTATAGGACCTTTATTTCAAAACGATGTACCTCTGAAAGGCCTGAGACGAAGCCGGGGAAATAAAGAGAACATCTCACACGTCAGAAAACGTTTTCTGGTACATTGAGTCTGGCAACACGAATGAAAGTAGCAACAAAGTACGGTAAATTAATTTTAGTACATATCCTTTACTTGCGTTCGAGATCTTACTGAGCTAATAAATATGCATGTTGACAATCACACTCCATTGCCAAAAATAAGCGATTCCGTTGGGAGCTGGTGCAATATCTATTTGTCAGTAATTGCATTCCTTCGGTCAGCCGTAAAAGCAGCATATGAATTTCTACTCGCGAGCGTATTGCGAATTATCTGAAGATGATGTTCAAAAATAAATAAAAAGGAAGATTAAGTATCTTCAACAGAAAAAGCGAAAGTATTAGAAGCAAAGTTACTGTTATAGGCTTCTTTCGTCTGAGATCGAAGGGCTTGTTTAGCTCTCTTGGCTTTTATAATACTAGGAGATTGCGGCAGGTACAAAAGTATAAATTTCAGGCTAAACAAATGACGTAAGGAGCATCTAATGCTAGTGGGATAATAACCCGAAGTTTTCAGCAACGCGGCTGTCCTGTCTGCTATTGTTTGTACTCTTTGTTTAACTTCGTTTCACCGCTGTGGAAGTGTCCTGCGTAAGCATTAGAGGTCCCGCTCATCCTATTTGGGTAAACACGCATACTTTAAGGCGAGATACGTTTTGGGCTCATGAGTGTGGACAGGATCTGTGCTTCTGCGGAAGGTGTCACATCCTTATTATCGAGAAAACAATTCATTAATGAGTGAAAGAACGGTATCAAGTAACGGTTGATAAAATGTGCCTTTGTGTAAAATATCTTTTTTACGGAATAATTACTCCAACATTTAGAGCCAAAAAGTTCAGTTGGATGTCAAAATAGCCAAAGATGGAGATATAATGTGCAGACTTGTAAACAGCAATGCACGTCGAAACTGGACAAAATGCTTCACAATTGTGCAATAAGGTTAGAAATAGAGAAGGAACTGAAATAGAGAAATGCAGAAAGAGTAAAATGAAAAATAATCAAAAATATTAAAAGAAAAAGAAGACAAGAAAAAATAAGTGAGAAAGCGGCTAAAAACTTGCAAAGAGTCGCACGAAAGGTTTTTGCCTTATCGCACTTAAGAGAGATCCAAGTGCTTTTGAAGAATTTTTGTGTTTGAATGAACGAATATCAACGATTTGACTACGTTGTGAAAAAATCCTGGTGTGCGAGCAGGACTTTTTAAAATGTTTAACATTAGTCAGTGTAAAAGTTCCTGTTTTTAGTTTTAAGGAGACTATGACCTTTTGTGTATCTGCGTTTACCCAAGCTGTGCAAGCAGCATGTTTTTTTTCTACAAATATGCTGAGCAGTTGATGGTGCGAAAACAGTACAAAACACGTTGTGGACATCACTTTGTGCAGGGAAAAATGAAAACAATGATAGAGTTATTATGAAAGAGGGAAATAAAGGGAATTTGTGAAGAAATTACCGGCCACAATGCATCGCAACAGGGCCAGTTTTGTGTACTAGTACATGAGAGCAGCGTCAGGTGACCAACACTAGAAGGGTTGGCATCCTTCCTATAATTAACAAGAAAAATAGTTGAATTCACGAAGAAAGTGGCAAAATAGCTCTTACCTAAACAAAAAGCATCGTAAACCCTCCGAAGAGAATGGTCGCTCAGAAGAAATCTACTCGAAACCAAACAAAATCTGCCCTTCAGCGCAGAGTGCCCTGTGAACCGATCTCCGCTTGGTGGCAATACAAAGAGCTAATTTAAAGAATGAGTAATCCTCAAATCACCTGCCGTGAAAATGAAAAACGTCCCCAGCATCCTCTCCACTGGTTTACAGAACCCTGAGAATGGTGAGCACTGTCTCGTCTTTTAACCAAATAATAAACATCTTGAGACATTAGGGCTCTGTCGTAAACTTTGTGTCGGTTTGAGAGTTAAGGATTCCTGCGGTGCTGCTAGGTTTGAGGAGGTTCGTCCACGGACATGCGTTTTTCTAGATGCCTAATCGCCCATCCGTGAAGTTCTGTTTGTTATCTCACTCGCACAATCAGAGCTGAGTCCTCAGGTAGCGTATGACGTAAGCAGGGTGTCGAACCAGAACGTTTTCTGGTTTAGTTGGGGTTCGCGTTCCCGCCTTTCGGGTTGGGGTTTCATTTCGACTCGCAGATAAATTCCGCTTCGGTTCGAACCGGTTCGACACTGCCCGAATTTGTACAAATCGCTTCAGATGTGTTCAGCAAACAATTTTCAGTGCCTATGTATCCACATTTCTAATACTGAGTTTTCTTTCCTCTAATAAACAAGCTGAAAATACAATAGTAATCAGTCCATTATTTTTGTCGTCAGATGGGACGGGCTTCAATTGGTTAAACAGGCCTCAGCGAATTGTTTTAATGAACGACCGATGCTTAGACCAAGATGGGGGAAAATTGATTATTTTCATTAGCATATAACCAACTGAAGGCGTCACGCTGCGAATGTGAAAATAAAATAATGTTTCCTGCTATGGTTTTCAGGTACAGTTGGGGACATAAGAAAACGAAGTATGCTTTTTTCCCGAGATTGCAATCACGACTTCTGCATTGGAGATAGAAAAATATTCTTTGTCCTAGTGAAAGCAAAATGGTGTTTACTACTGGTATGCTTATGCCATGAATGTTGGTTTCAAATAGAGAACGTGTAAAAATGTTTAGGAGAAAATAGCCTGCTTAGTTTATTTTTATCCGTGGCAGTATATAAAGAAATTCACATGAATTTTAGTTTGGAGTGAAACCTCTCTTATTACATGCACAAAAGTGTTTCGTCCGGCTCCCACTAAAGGACTTTGAAATCAGACATCACACAGCACGCGAACGCCCTTGCAATTCGCGTTTTTATGGAGGCAAAACACAAAGGCACCCGTGTATTGTGACCGAAAATGCGCTGGCAAAGGTCCCCTCTGGCACTAATTGGGATTCGATCCAGAGAACCAGATTAACGGTCTCAATCCTGTGGCCGCGATGCGATACGACCACCGTCTTATTGCACGTCATGGTTGCCTGCATAAGCGCGCTATATGTGCCTTCTAGAACCACTTTGAGGATAGACTGAAATGTGTACTCGCATAATTTACAACAAGCATGAAATGACGTCTTGGCTGCTCGCATGTATTTCATTATGAACTCAGTAAATGCTGCCAACATTTTTATTTACTGGCATAGAAAAACACGAACGAAAAGGACATTGCCAAGGGTTGTTGAAGTCATCCGGGTTCGAAGAGAGTGCAGAAAATGCGCTCTCGAGGCTGCCTTGCCTTGATTGCGGAGAAACGCTACTGTAGCTAGTGAATACAGTTTTGGACGTCTCAAGCTCTCCTCCTCCCAAAATTGAAAAAAAGGAGTCTGCTTATTTTGAGCACCTTTTCAAATATGTAGACCAGGCTCTGTGCTTCTTCAATTTTGAGAAAACTGGTGCTGTCTCCGAGTGATTGTTGCAGTCTTCTCTTTCCATACAAAATGCTTCAATCCCATCTTCAGCTTGTTAGCAGCAGAAGTTCGGCTGCCGCCTGCAGCGGTACTTGATCGCCGCCGGCGATCCTACGAAGTCGCTTCAATGTAGTGATGAAATACTGTTTCGCTCGGCAACTTTCCTTGCTGGTCAACTAATGTGATATCGGGGCGCTCACACTGCAGTTCCCCGTTTGTGCAATAACTACCGCTCCCTCCTCTAATTGTTTTTTCTTTATCTTAGGGTTCTGGTCACAGGCTCCTTCTGTCCGCTTGACCTAGTCCATCTTCTTGCTTTTCAAAAGTTTTGTTACCAACTCTCTCGGCACCGAACAACCTGTTAACCAAGTTACTCACAAGTTACGTTCACTGAATACTGCACTTTCAGGATTCAGTAGCAACTTTCTAGACTTAAGGTAATCGCGTCACTTAAGGTAAATAAAGCTATAAATAGCGTTCTGTTTTTCGACACCCTTCTTGTATGGGCCGATATGATAGCACATCATATACAGCTTGTAAATTAATACTTCTACTATTAACTCCACTCACTTCCTTGCTCCACCAGTATCCACATTTGAACATCGTAGCTTCAGTCCTGGTATATATATGTGCTAAGTTCAGATAAATCTCAAGAAAAGACTCGTAAATTGCAGCCCACGGCGGTCGTCATGAGCGTCGGTTCATCATTTTGAAGTGTCTCGCAACCAGATTGCAACTGCTGGCATCGCATCGCATACGGCTGCTGTACACGTGCCGTTCTATTGCGATGTCTTCGAAAGATAGAAAAATAAAACTGTTTGCGTGAACTTTTTTTAAAAGATTCCTTATATTGTTTTTGAGTTGCGCATGATTATATGGATATTTATAAAAAAATGCAACTCAACCTATGAATGAGCTGGCATTGTTTTACTGCCAATGTATGCTCTATAATGGGACACCTTATCCATGAGCGGTGCAATTGCGCCGTGCAGCGGCCACTTATGTTCGGACGAAACAACAGCCGGACACCAGAAATTGGTGTCATACATATGGCAATATATTTTCCTTTGTGGTTGTCATCGTTTTGCAAGGGACGATTTTTCAGTATAGTTATGATGTTTCCGGCTGGCATTATCACTTTGGAAATAAGCGAGAGGAGCGCTTTACCAGAAGCAGTAAGATAAAAACATAATGCAGGTAAGTTTCCAGCAACAGTTGTTCGGAAGTGTACCGAGAGCCGGTTCGGAGCCGTTCTTCCTTTTTATTCCGGTTAAGGTTCAGTTAGAAGATGGCGAAAAAAATCGCGTTCTGTACTGCTCCGGGTGAAAATTCGGGTTCGGTTTCTGTTCCGGTTCGACACTCTGGATGTAAGGGACCCCCTAAGTAGATATAAAGCTGGGACGCTCTTGTAATTTCTACGGTTTTAAAGTCTCATTCCAGAAACAAATGTCAGGTGGTTCCTATTCGCAGCTCATCTTTTTCTCTGATGTATCTCCAAAAGTTGAAAAATACGGCCCATTCGGCTAGGTCATGTGGTCTTCTTACCTCTTCTTCTTACCACCTGCGTGACTTAAAAAATAATTCGTGCTGATTTCATGCCTTTGATTTCTCGCTCGCGGAAATTACGCGTAAGCCAACCTCTGCAACGCTGACGCTGGACCGTCTGTAGGAAAGGTTTTCCGACGCAACGGCGTTAAAGTAATGTCACTATCATTGCTAGCCAAACTAGGTTGACTGCAGAGCAAAGATCTAGCCCATATAACTCCTATTAGTATGGTCACGTGCCAGCTGCATTCTGTATGTTTCGCATAAACATAATAACCTCATCCGCCCACCAAACCTTTTTGCCCTTAATGCGTTTGCCTTGCATTGGAATAGGGTACTCTACTCTTAGCGACCATCGGCTGTCTGGTATTCCCATTAACTGTTCTGTCGATGACCATTTTTTTAATTTTGACTGGAAGTTCAGTAACTTACTTTGATCACAGATCCCATCCGTATATATTTACTATTATCATATAGGAGGAAACGTATTATTCATGTTAATTAGTAAGCAGGCTTACCTACAGTGCATCATACAAGCAACTACTGAGGGGAAACTGTTGTGCAGCCGTTCCTTCCCCACAGATTTGTACATAATGTATTGAGGGCATTCTCCTGTTGAGGGGTCGTAGTAGTATCTAGTCATTTCATAAGTAGAGTCCTCTAGCGGTTGGTCAAAAGGCTTTGGAGATAGGCAAACATCATTTTCGTAACCTAATGGTGAAGAAATGAAAGGTAAGGCGTCAAATAAATAAATTCAACAAAAGCTCTAGCGACTGACCCACTTGCGTGCATAAGATACATCCTCAGGCGTTCTGAAAGAGCACTGAACAAGGGTGGAGAGGGGAAGCCTCAGTTCGCATGTCCAGCCAACGTTTCGGCAATTGGACTTGGCCTCGTCTGAGAAGAGCGATGATCATTGTTAAGTACGCTTTTGCTTCCGAAGCAGAAAAGCTGAGGGTGGGGAACGTAGCTTAGACAAAAGTAGGTTAAGAGTGGGGTAGGGTGGGTGAGAAGCAAGTAGGTGAAAAAAATAAAAAAAATATCTTTCCTTCGATATGTATTTCTCACCCTGAACTGGTGATCATGTGGCCCGAAAAAGTGAGGGTGGCCTTCTCGCCCACCCACCTCCCCCCAGCTATTCTTCAACGGAAGTAAAAGCGCATTTAAACCGCTAACAGTGATGAGCGCTCTGCCCAGACGAAGACAAATCCGCTTGTTGAAACAAGCTTTCCCCCACGACCTTTAATCGGTGTGCCTTCACACTGTGTACCCATCTTCTTACTCTCGTTTTAAATGCATGCATGCATGCACAAGAAGACACCGTTGCTCCTTGCCACGTGTTCATGAACACGTTTGAGTAGCACTACTGACTACGGAAGGACTACTTCAGCCGGTCATAACAGAACCATTTTTATAAGACTCGAAAGCATATTTGTCATTGTCGCAGACTACGGAGAAGTACTATAATAACTGCACATCTGTATTTAACCCACTGTACGGCATCACTCCTCGGGCCTTTGTTGCAGGTGGATAAATGGTGTCGCACTAAAGAGGCGGCAGCTGGGAGGCAGAAAAGCGTCCGGTGCACATAAATCGTCTAAGGTGTGCCTGCAAAACTTTAAAGGCAGCTTGTTTACTTAGGCCCCGCACAAGCGTGTCACTGTGTTTTCCGGGACAACAAGCGGTAGGTAAAACTACGGTCGTAAAAATCTTTGTCACTCCAGTTCAGCTGCCACTGTAGTTAAAAATTTTAACGTTCATAATTTTTTCAACATATGTAAAGGTTGGAAATACCGTAGCACGAGATATACGGACCTTGGTTGGCAGACTAATGTCTCTGCTCTTTACTAGGCGGTCAAGGCTAACCATTGCTCTCTTTCCCAGAAGCAGGCGTCTCCTAATTTCATGGCCGCAGTCTCCTTCCGAGGTAATCTTGAAGCCCAAGAAGAGAAAATCTGTCACAGCTTCCACTTCTTGTCCCTTGATGCTCCAGGACTTGGTGTGGCAAGACGCCATGATCTTTGTCTTTTTAATGTTCAGTTTAAGCCCGAACTTCTCACTCTCTTCTTGTACGCGCATCAGAAGTCTCTTAAGTTCCGCTTCACTTTCTGCCATTAAAGTGGTATCATCCGCATATCTAAGGTTGTTGATACGTTTTCCAGCAATCTTCACTCCAGCTGAAGACTCGTCCAGACCGGCCTTCCTCATGATGCACTCTGCATATAGGTTAAATAGGCAGGGCGACAGTATGCAGTCTTGCCTCACTCCTTTCTCAATCGGAAACCAATCAGTAAGACCATGCCCAGTTCTGACTGTGGCCTCTTGCCCTTCATACAGGTTCCTGAGGAGACAGATGAGGTGAATTGGAACTCCCATCTCTTGGAGAGCTTGCCACAATCTGCTGTGATCTACGCAGTCAAACGCTTTCGCACAATCAATAAAGCAGAAGTAGATGGGTTTCTGGAACTCTCTTGCTTTTTCTATGATCCAGCGAAGGTTGGCAACTTGGTCTCTAGTTCCTCTGCCCTTGCGAAACCCAGCTTGCACGTCCGGAAGCTCCCGAACCACATACTGCTGCAGCCTACCTTGGAGGATTTTCAACATCACCTTGCTAGCATGCGAAATAAGCGCGATCGTGCGGTGGTTGGAACAATCTTTGGCACTGCCTTTCTTTGGAATGGGGATGTAAACTGACCTCTTCCAATCCTGTGGCCACTGCAGGGTTGTCCAAATCTTCTGACATAATGTATGCAGAATGTTAACAGCGTCATGGTTGAGGTTTTGAAGCAACTCAGCTGGAATGCCATCAATTCCGCTAGCTTTGTTCTTAGCAAGGGTGGCTAAGGCCTATTCAACTTCACTCTTCAGGATGCCCGGCTTGAGATCAGTGATCACAACCGTCTTAGGCTGGGTTTGCACATTCGGGTCCTTCTTGTACAGTTCTTCTGTGTATTCCTGCCACCTCTTTTTTATCTCTACGGCTTCAGTGAGGTCCTTGCCTCGTTTGTCCTTTATCACGCCCAGCTTAGCACAGCAGCTTCCTTTGATATCTTTGATTGTCTTATACAGAGCTCTTGTGTTCCTTAATTGCCTTTTGTCCTCAACTGCTTGGCACTGTATGTTCAGGAAGGCATTCTTATCTCTCCTTACTATTTTCTGAAAATGCGCATTGAGAACCTTGTATCTTTCTCTTTCCCCCATATCTTTTGCCATCCTCCTTTCCTCAGCTATTTGCAAAGCCTCTTCAGATAACCAGTTTGCTTTCTTGCATTTCTTTTGCTTTGGAACTACCTTAGTAGCAACTTCTTGTATTATATCACGAACATCAGTCCACATCTCTTCGGGCTCTTTGTCTTCTAGATCTAATTCTTGAAATCGATTCCTCACTTCCACAGAATATTCTAATGGAATTTGATCCAGATCATACCTGAAAGGCCTTCTAGTTTTCTGCGTTTTCCTCAATCGAAGCTTAATCTTGGCAACAAGAAGCTGATGATCGGTGCCACAATCGACCCCAGGCCTTGTTTTTACTGCTTGTATAGCGCTTCTCCATCTCTGCCGGCAAATAATATAATCGATCTGATTCCTGTACAGACCGTCCGGTGAAGTCCATGTGTACAGTCGCCTCTTGTGCTGTT